>NC_141877.1:211669876-214169876 GCF_056163025.1 Triticum urartu | reverse complement strand
TTGGCTTCAGTTTTTTCTTTGCCTTCAAATCTGTTGAGCACCATATTGGTCTTGATCAATTCTTCATCAGGCAAACCCAATTTCTTGAAGACTGAATAGGGCATAAGATTTACCACAGCACCACCATCAACAAGCATCCGAGTGAGCGGCGACCCATTGATATGACCTCTGAGATATAATGGTTTCAGATGCGTTATTGGTTCTTTTGGCTTCTCGAATATCGCGTTTTTAGGGCCAAAATCCAGCTGAGCCACCTCCCCTTCCTCATCTACAGCACGAAACTCAGCAGGCAAGTAATACACCATATTGATATCCATACCTTCATGAACCGGTGTAGACTCATAGTCCAACATATCAGCCTCCTCCTCAAGTGCATCCACCGATTCAGAAATTTGTCTGAGTGAAGAGGAAGCAATAGGTAACGTAGACGATGCAATGATTGCGTCGTCCTTTTTTGGTAGTGTAGGTGCTGCTGTGATAGGCGTAGAGGCCACTGTATCTCGTATCTGTTTGGGCCTCCACACTTGTTTTGTAGGTACCATAGGCCGAGTGTCATTAAACAACTTATCCCTTTGCTTCTCAGCCTCTTGTTCTGCCATCTCTTGGCTCCTTAGCCTCTGTAGTTTCCTCTTCTGTGTCTTTGTTAGCCCTGGAGGACACCACTTTGGCTGAGTGTATTTAGGATCTCTCATTTTTACTCGGCTGGTGCTTGCTTCATGGTCATTAGCCGAGTGCTCTGGCGCGATAGAAAGTATCGGCTCAGTCAGTTTGCTATGCACAATTGGCTGCTGTATGGCAAATGTTTTGGTGCCCAAGATAAGTGAGTCGGCATCCGTTTTCTCCTTGCTTTTTCCCGACTCAACTGCTGCAACACTTGGTGACTTAACACGCCATTCTTTTTGACTTTCCAGATGCATGAAATTTCCACTCGGGCGCAGCTTTTTACTCTGATGGAATCCGCTCAGATGGATGTCACTCGGATGGAATTCACTCGGATGGAATCCAGTCGGATGGAATCTACTTGGCCACATTTTTTTCACTCAGATAGCTTCCACCTGGGTGCATCCTTACACTCGGATAATTTACACTCGGTCGTATATTTTGACCAGCCGACTGATAGTCACCGATGTTGAGTCGGCCATTATATGAATAATCAAGTCGATTCCACACAGACTGCCTCTGCTCTTCTAAAAACTGCGCCCTTGGTCCACTCGGTTTTGTACCGACTGAACATATCAGCTGATGGTGACCTTGGTCGTTTCAGATGAGTCGGTCGATTGAAACTAGAACCGGCCGATTGGTTAGCATACTTGGACAGCAACATATCAAAAGTTGGCTTGATCCGCTTGCGCTGCACTTTAGCTTCATTCTTCTTCCACTTGCCAACTTATGGACTCTTGGGCTTGACAAATTTAACACGAGTATTTTCTTGCACTTGCGGTTGCCCCCCGAGTGTAGGATTCTTGATGGTGATTTTGATCACTTCCTTGCCATCGGGTTGCTTATCAAGCACAACCTGTCTCCCCAAGACCTTGTTGTCCTCCTTGTCTTTCCTGGGCTCACCGACAATGACATTAGCTTTATTAGCAGATTCGGCTACCTCCGGCCGAATGAGTAGCTTCTTCCCCTCCAAATCCATGGTATTCATTGGAAAAGGCTGTTTATCAACTTGCATTTCAGAAAAGTTCAATCGTCCGTCATTAATGGCCGATTGTATCTGTCGTCGAAAAACATTGCAATCGTTAGTAGCATGAGAAAAAGAATTATGATACTTGCAATAAGCGCGCCGTTTCAGCTCTTCAAACGGCGGCAAAGTATGAGTTATTCTAATAATTTTAGCTTGCAGCATAGCATCAAATATTTTATCACACTTGGCAATGTTAAAAGTAAACTTCATCTCTTCATCACGATTCTTATGAATCGGTTTCAGATCATTGCAAGTAAATGGTTTGGCCTTAGATGGCCAAAAAAATTCAGTAGAAAAAACATCACCCTCATCGTCCGAGTGATCACTATTATATTCGATCATATTCATCTTTGGACGATCGGCTTTGTATCTATGCACTTCTTTGAGGTCTTTGCTTCGGCTTTCCTAAGCCAAAGCCCTTTGTAAAACTTGGTTGATATTTAAGAACTCATAGCCTTCTAGCTTTTCTCTAATGGGAGTTATCAAACCACTCAGCACTAGGTCTGCCAAGTCTCTCTCGGTTATCACCAAACTAAAACACCGGTTTTTTGTTTCTCTAAATCTCTTGACGTAATCGGAGACCGATTCATCATGCTTCTGCTTAACCGATGTTAGATGTGACAACTTGAGTTCATTGTCGCCGCTATAAAAGTGATCATGAAACTTCTGCTCTAGCTGCGACCAAACCCGAATGGAACCATGGGGTAAAGAAGAAAACCATGAAAATGCGGTACCAGTTAATGATAAAGGAAATAAACGCACTTTCAATTCATTCAATGAGCCTGCCTCACCCAATTGTGTTAAATATTGACTAACATGCTCCCATGTGGTTTTTGTGCCTTCTCCATTAAATTTAACAAAATCTGGAATTTTATATCCTGGAGGGCACTGGATGGCATCAAAGTACTCGGGGTACGGCTTTTGGTAAATCCGATTCCGAGGTAACTCAACTCCGAAATTCTCTCGAAGCATCTTAGCCATCTCCTCTCTAAGATTAGCTAGACCATCATCCATAGTGGACGATGACGCTTGTGGCAGTGGCATAGGAGGAGTAGGGTTACTAGCTGTAGGTAAGAATTGTGGCATGTATGTCGACCCAAAATTTGGTAGTGGTCGAGTGGTTGTAGCTGTAGGTAGGGTTTGGTTCGGCGTTGCCACCGAACCTGGCATGCTCATAATAGGGTTGATGGGTGCAGTCACAATCTGATTTGTATGGGTAGGATAATAAGCCATCGGCACAGGAGGCGCCGATGCAATAGGTAAAGCCAGATTAGGGTTTTGCACACTAGCAGCTACACCATCATTACCACTAGATGATTGAGATGTATTCTTCTGAGCATTAGTATTTTCTATGAAAGTTTGATAGACTAGATTGTTACCATCAGCAATACGACTTTCAATCTCAGCCCACTGCTCAGGAGAAAAGGCAGTACTTACAGAGGGTTTAACCTGTTCAGTTTGAAGAGGAGGGAACTTGATTTCTTCAATCGGAGTGACGTTGCCTTGGCGGTCTTTCTTGAATTTTGCAAGGAACTCCTGCAGGTCCTTCTCCTCACGCGCCTTCTTGTACTCCTCATAGACTTGGCGATGATCGGCCGATATCTCATCAAGACTGGGCTTAATGATGTTATCGGCGTCTACCTCAGATGGCTTGGGAAGATCGGACATGGTGGATGATGATGATTGATCTTCGTCCCCAGCGGAGTCGCCAAAAAGGTGTGTTGACACACGAACACGTCACGTGTACCCTCGACGCCGGGGGTGATGCACCGCAGCTCACGTCGAAGGAGACCCGACCGACAGCGCGATACGCAAGACAGTCGACGGGCGCTTTTGCAGACCCGAAAACCCCACACCCCCGGGAGGGACCCCGTCAGGGAGTGCGGCGGCTAAGGGCTGCCCTAGGTCGATTCGCTCGCCCCTAGAGCCTCGGGATTCGCGGCTCTCAAACACGAAGAACAGCGAAGAACGAGATAGAAAAACGGTGGAGAGATAAAACGTAGATGAAAAAGTAGTATATTGATTTGTTCGATTGTGTGTTGTTTAATCGGCCGTCACACCCAACATATATAAGAGGCGGCTGGACTTCCCGTACAAACAAAGGATTTATCTAGGCTTTCCTTACAAGAAAATTACATCAATTCACGTCCTAGAATCCTAGTTCTGGTCCCACTCGGATTCAGCCCGAATCTGGTCCAATCTTCTGTCTTGCTCCTTGCGTGGGCTGTGGAATCTGCATATGACTTCCGATGGAGACGGTTCAAATATCAATTATGTGTGCTTCGACGAGGCCAACAATCCGTATGTTGATCACTTCTCCAAATAAGGCCATCTTGAATACTCCACGGGGTCATCTCTAATTTCGAGTCGGACTCGTTCATGTAGCTGACTGGACCGTCCGACTCTTGCAGCGTCTCTGCAGGTCGTATACTACGTCGGATGATGATGACTCCAAAAGCAAAATTGACCGTTTTGACGTTACGAACAACTCCTATGTTGAACACTTCTTCATCCGAAGCCATCTAGATAAGTATTTGAGACCATCTTCAGCATCTGGTCGGATTGGCCTCGACAGTTTCTACTGTTCACGGCAGCAAGCTTTCCCGGCAATGTTACTGTTCACGGCGGCAAGCTTCCCCAGGCAGGTTACTGTTCACGGCGGCAAGCTCTCCCCCGGCAAGGTTACTGTTCACGGCGGCAAGCTTTCCCCGGCAAGGTTACTGTTCACGGCGGCAAGCTTTCCCCGGCAAGGTTACTGTTCACGGAGGCAAGCTTTCCCCGGCAGGTTACTGTTCACGGCGGCAAGCTCTCCCCCGGCAAGGTTACTGTTCACGGCGGCAAGCTTTCCCCGGCAAGGTTACTATTCACGGCGGCAAGCTTTCCCCGGCAAGGTTGCTGTTCACGGCGGCAAGCTTTCCCCGGCAAGGTTTTTGAGGCAGTAAACGACCTCGGATGAAAATGTGTCCAAAAGCAAAGTTGACCGTTTTGACGAGACGAAAAACTTTCGTGTTGAACGTTTTCCGATTCGAGGCCATTTTCTGGGCCAAAACACTCACGTATTACATCAGACACTTGCCAAGACATGTCTGGTCTTCCGCGTCATATTTCGCCTCTTGACAGGGCTGTATCCAGATAGCTCTAACTTTTGCATACGAACTCGGATTGAGATGATTTTTATATCAAAATCGACCGATTCGACGAGATTAAGACAACTCATGTAGAGAATTCCTTCATCCGAGATTGTCCTGGAGGCGTACTTGACCAAAAAGCACTCAGAACACCTAAACATGACAATCTGAGTGTAGTTTTGGTCTTTGATATGATGCCGAATGATTATGGTCCAAACATCAAAGTTGTTCCACTCAGCAATGTGAAATTTCTCATTTAGAATATTTTGTCATTTGAGGCCATCTCCATTGCATTTTGCATTGTGCCAAAATCAGGTGTCAACAAAACCAGAACTTCTCCCAACAAGCATGATGGTTTCGGTAGGGAACGTGCCATCTTTGGGGACAAAACGATATCTGTTGCCTCTTATTGCTTTCCAAAATTTTCTAGTGTCAACATAGAACAACAGGAGTGTTGTTTTTAATTTTGGAATTTTCAGGGTTAGTTTGGACATTTCTATACATTAACTGGGTATTCCAGGCATTTTATATGCATAATTAAAATTTGAACTACATGCACATCCTCCAGTGCATATAAATTGGTTTAAAAATAAAATATGTGTCCTTCGGTGCGTGCTTAGGTCCCATGCAAGAAATAGGAATGAATTTCAAACACCCTGCCACCGTCACTCGGCCGCAAATATTGAGATACTTGGTTTTAAAATTCTAGTAAATCCAAAAGTCGTCTTAAATTCATGAAACTTGGCATGCTATCATGGAGCGGCATCAACATACCGTGGTAAATTTTTTGTCCCATTTGGGGCAGGTTTGGGTATAAGCTTCTCACAACAATCGTGATGGTCACGGTAGGGAACGTGCCACCTTTGCGGACGAAATGATATACGTTGCCTCTTATTGGTTTCAAAAAATTTCTAGCGGCAATATACAACAACAGGAGTATTGCTTTTAATTTTGGAATTTTTCAGGGTTCGTTTGGACATTTTTATACATTAACTAGGTTTAGGCATTTTATGTGCATAGTTTGAATTTCAACTACATGCACATGCTCCAGTGCATATAAATTGGTTGAAAAATCAAATTTGTGTCCTTCGGTGCATGCTTAGGTCCCATGCAAGAAATAGGAATGAATTTCAAAAACCCTGCCACCGTCACTCGGCCGCAGACATTGAGATACTTGGTTTTTAAATTCTAGTAAATCCAAAACTCATCTGAAATTCATGAAACTTGGCATGCTATCATGGAGCGCCATCAACATGCCGTGGTAAAAATTTTGTCCCAGTTGGGGCAGGTTTGGGTATAAGCTTCTCACAAACCAGAGCTTCTCCCAACAAGTGTGATGGTCTCGGTAGGGAACGTGCCACCTTTGGGGACAAAACGATATCCGTTGCCTCTTATTGCTTTCAAAAATCCTCTAGTGTCAACATAGAACAACTTGAGTGTTGTGTTTAATTTTGGAATTTTTCGAGGTTCGTTTGGACGTTTTTATACATTAACTAGGTTTTCCAAGCATTTTATGTGCATAATTAAAATTTGAACTACATGCACATGCTCCAGTGCATATAAATTGGTTTAAACATAAAATTTGTGTCCTTCGGTGCATGCTTATGTCCCATGCAAAAATGGGAATGAATTTCAAACACCCTAGCACCGTCACTCGGAAGCAAACATTGAGATACTTGGTTTTAAAATTCTAGTAAATCCAAAACTCTTCTTAAACTCATGAAACATGGCATGCTATCATGGAGCGGCATCAACATGCCGTGGTAAATTTTTTGTCCCATTTGGGGCAGGTTTGGGTATAAGCTTCTCATAAACCAGAGCTTCTCACAACAAGCGTGATGGTTTCGGTAGAGAACGTGCCAAGTTTGGGGACGAAACGATATACGTTACCTCTTATTTCTTTCAAAAAAATTCTAGTGGTAATATAGAACAACAGGAGTGTTGCGTTTAATTTTGTTATATTTCAGGGTTCGTTTGGACATTTTTATACATAAACTAGGTTTTCTAGGCATTTTATGTGCACAATTCGAATTTGAACTACATGCACATGCTCCAGTGCATATAAATTGGTTGAAAAATCAAATTTGTGTCCTTAGGTGCATGCTTAGGTCCCATTAAAGAAATGGGAATGAATTTCAAACACCCTTCCACCGTCACTCGGCCGCAAACATTGAGATACTTGGTTTTTAAATTCTAGTAAATCCAAAACTCGTCTGAAATTCATGAAACTTGGCATGCTATCATGGAGCGCCATCAACATGCCGTGGTAAAAATTTTGTCTCATTTGGGGCAGGTTTGGGTATAAGCTTGTCACAAACCAGAGCTTCTCCCAACAAGCGTGATGGTTTCGATAGGGAACGTGCCACCTTTGGGGACAAAACGATATCCGTTGCCTCTTATTGCTTTCCAAAATATTCTAAGGTCAACATAGAACAACAGGAGTGTTGTGTTTAATTTTGGAAATTTTCGGTGTTCGTTTGGACATTTTTATACATTAACTGGGTTTTCCAGGCATTTTATGTGCATAATTAAAATTTGAACAACATGCACATGCTCCAGTGCATATAAATTAGTTTAAAAATGGAATTTGTGTCCTTCGGTGCATGCTTAGGTCCCATGCAAGAAATGGGAATAAATTTCAAACACCCTGCCACCTTCACTCTGCCGCAAACATTGAGATACTTGGTTTTAAAATTCTGGTAAATCCAAAACTCGTCTTAAATACACGAAACTTGGCATTCTATCATGGAGCGGCATCAACATGTCATGGTAAATTTTTTGTCCCATTTGGTGCAAGTTTGGGTCTAAGCTTCTCACAACAAGCGTGATGGTTTCGGTAGGGAACGTGCCACCTTTGGGGACGAAACGATATACGTTGCCTCTTATTGCTTTCAAAATTTCTAGTGGCAATATAGAACAATAGGAGTGTTGCCTTTAATTTTGGAATTTTTCAGGGTTCTTTGGACATTCTTATACATTAACTAGGTTTTATAGACATTTTATGTGCAGAATTCAAATTTGAACTACATGCACATGCTCCAGTGCATAAAAATTGGTTGAAAAATCTAATTTGTCTCCTTCGGTGCAAGCTTAGGTCCCATGGAAGAAATGGGAATAAATTTCAAACACCCTGCCACCATCACTCGGCTGCAAACATTGAGATACTTGGTTTTCAAATTCTAGTAAATCCAAAACTCGTCTGAAATTCATGAAACTTGGCATGCAATCATGGAGCGGCAACAACATGCCGTGGTAAAATTTTTGTCCCATTTGGGGCAGGTTTGGGTATAAGCTTCTCACAAACCAGAGCTTCTCCCAACAAGCGTGATGGTCTCGGTAGGGAACGTGCCACCTTTTGGGACAAAACGATATCCGTTGCCTCTTATTGCTTTCCAAAATTTTCTAGTGTCAACGTAGAACAACAGGAGTGTTGTGTTTAATTTTGGAATTTTTCGGTGTTTGTTTGGACATTTTTATACATTAACTGGGTTTTCCAGGCATTTTATGTGCAGAATTCAAATTTGAACTACATGAACATGCTCCAGTGCATATAAATTGGTTGAAAAATCAGATTTGTCTCCTTCGGTGCATGCTTAGGTCCCATGCAAGAAATGGGAATAAATTTCGAACACAGTGCCGCCGTCACTCTACCGCAAACTTGAGATACTTGGTTTTAAAATTCTAGTAAATCCAAAACTCGTCTTAAATTCATGAAACTTGGCATTCTATCATGGAGCGGCATCAACATGTCATGGTAAATTTTTTGTCCCATTTGGTGCAGGTTTGGCTCTAAGCTTCTCACAACAAGCGTGATGGTTTCGGTAGGGAACGTGCCACCTTTGGGGACGAAATGACATACGTTGCCTCTTATTGCATTCAAAATTTTCTAGTGGCAATATAGAACAACACGAGTGTTGCGTTTAATTTTGGAATTTTTCAGGGTTTTTGGACATTTTTATACATTAACTAGGTTTTATAGGCATTTTATGTCCATAATTCAAATTTGAACTACATGCACATGCTCCATTGCATATAAATTGGTTGAAAAATCAAATTTGTGTCCTTCAGTGCATGCTTAGGTCCCATGCAAGAAATGGTAATAAATTTCGAACACCCTGCCACCGTCACTCGGCTGCAAACATTGAGATACTTGGTTTTCAAATTCTAGTAAATCCAAAACTCGTCTGAAATTCATGAAACTTGGCATGCTATCATGGAGCGGCATCAACATGCCATGGTAAATTTTTTGTCCCATTTGGGGCAGGTTTGGGTATAAGCATCTCACAAACCAGAGCTTCTCACAACAAGCGTGATGGTTTCGGTAGGGAACGTGCCACCTTTGGGGACGAAACGATATACGTTGCCTCTTATTGCTTTCAAAATTTTTCTAGTGTGAACATAGAACAACATGTGTGTTGTGTTTAATTTTGGAACTTTTTAGGGTTTGTTTGGACATTTTTAAACATTAACTGGGTTTTCCAGGCATTTCAGGTGCATAATTCAAATTTGAACTACATGCATATGTTCCATTGCATATAAATTGGTTGAAAAATAAATTTGTGTCCTTCGCTCCATGCTTAGGTCTCATGCAAGAAATGTGAATGAATTTCAAACACCCTGCCACAGTGACTCGGCCGCAAACATTGAGATACTTGGTTTTTAAATTCTAGTAAATCCAAAACTCGTCTGAAATTCATGAAACTTGGCATGCTATCATGGAGCAGCATCAAGATGTCGTGGCAAAATTTTTGTCCCATTTGGGGCAGGTTTGGGTATAAGCTTCTCACAAACCAGAGCTTCTCACAACAAGCGTGATGGTTTCGGTAGGGAACGTGCCACCTTCGGGGAAAGAACGATATCCATTGCCTCTTACTGCTTTCAAAAATTTTCTTTTGTCAATATAGAAAAACAGGAGTGTTTCTTTTAATTTTGGAATTTTTCAGGGTTCGTTTGAACATTTTTATACATTAACTAGGTTTTCTAGGCATTTTATGTGCATAATTCAAATTCCAACTACATGCACATGCTCCAGTGCATATAAATTGGTTGAAAAATCAAATTTGTGTCCTTCGGTGCATTCTTAGGTCCCATTTATGAAATGGGAATGAATTTCAAACACCCTGCCACCGTCACTCGGCCGCAAACATTGAGATACTTGGTTTTCAAATTCTAGTAAATCCAAAACTCGTCTGAAATTCATGAAACTTGGCATGCTATCATGGAGCGCCATCAACATGCCGTTGTAAAAATTTTGTCCCATTTGGGGCAGGTTTGGGTATAAGCTTCTCACAAACTAGAGCTTCTCCCAGCAAGCGTGATGGTCTCGGTAGGGAACGTGCCACCATTGGGGACAAAACGATATCCGTTGCCTCTTATTGCTTTCCAAAATTTTCTAGTGTCAACATAGAACAACAGGAGTCTTGTGTTTAATTTTGGAATTTTTCAGGGTTTGTTTGGACATTTTTATACATTAACTCGGTTTTGCAGGCATTTTATGTGCATAATTAAGGTTTAAACAACATGCACATGCTCTGGTGCATATAAATTGGTTGAAATATCAAATTTGTGTCCTTCGGTGCATGCTTAGGTCCCATGCAAGAAATGGGAATGAATTTCAAACACGCTGCCACTGTCACTCGGCCGCAAACATTGAGAAACTTGGTTTCAAAATTCTAGTAAATCCAAAACTCTTCTTAAATTCATGAAACTTGGCATGCTATCATGGAGCGGCATCAACATGTCGTGGTAATTTTGTCCCATTTGGGGTAGGTTTGGGTATAAGCTTCTCACAAACCAGAGCTTCTCAGAACAAGCATGATGGTTTCGGTAGGGAACGTGCCACCTTTGGGGATGAAACGATATACGTTGCCTCTTATTTCTTTCAAAAAATTTCTAGTGGCAATATAGAACAGTAGGAGTGTTGCCTTTAATTTTGGAATATTTAAGGATTCATCTGGACATTTTTATACATTAACTAGGTTTTCTAGGCATTTTATGTGGATTATTCGAATTGCAACTACATGCACATGCTCCAGTGCATATAAATTGGTTGAAAAATGAAATTTGTGTCCTTCGGTGCATGCTTAGGTCCCATTCAAGAAATGGGAATGCATTTCAAACACCCTTCCACTATCACTCAGCCGCAAACATTGAGATACTTGGTTATTAAATTCTAGTAAATCCAAAACTCGTTTGAAATTCATGAAACTTGGCATGCTATCATGGAGCGCCATCAACATGCCGTGGTAAAATTTTTGTCCCATTTCGGGTTGGTTTGGGTATAAGCCTGTCACAAACCAGAGAATCTCCCAACAAGCATGATGGTTTCGGTAGGGAACGTGCCACCTTTAGGGACAAAACGATATCCGTTGCCTCTTATTGCTTTGCAAAATTTTCTAGTGTCAACATACAACAACAGGAGTGTTGTGTTTAATTTTGGAATTTTTCGGTGTTCGTTTGGACATTTTTATACATTAACTGGGTTTTCCAGGCATTTTATGTGCATAATTAAAATTTGAACTACATGTACATGCTCCTGTGCATATAAGTTGGTTTAAAATGGAATTTGTGTCCTTCGGTGCGTGCTTAGGTCCCATGCAAGAAATGGGAATTAATTTCAAACACCCT
Organism: Triticum urartu; assembly: GCF_056163025.1. Taxonomy (NCBI): domain Eukaryota; kingdom Viridiplantae; phylum Streptophyta; class Magnoliopsida; order Poales; family Poaceae; genus Triticum; species Triticum urartu. The sequence continues at coordinate 214,158,434 of NC_141877.1, read as the reverse complement.
GCCGCCGTCACTCTGCCGCAAAACCTGAGATACTTGGTTTTAAAATTCTAGTAAATCCAAAATTCGTCTTAAATTCATGAAACTTGGCATTCTATCATGGAGCGGCATCAACATGCCGTGGTAAATTTTTTGTCCCATTTGGTGCAGGTTTGGGTCTAAGCTTCTCACAACAAGCGTGATGGTTTCGGTACGGAACGTGCCACCTTTGGGGACGAAACGATATACGTTGCCTCTTATTGCTTTCAAAATTTTCTAGTGGCAATATAGAACAACAGGAGTGTTGCGTTTAATTTTGGAATTTTTCAGGGTTCTTTGGACATTTTTATACATTAACTAGGTTTTATAGGCATTTTATGTGCATAATTCAAATTTGATCTACATGCACATGCTGCAGTGCATATAAATTGGTTGAAAAAAATCAAATTTGTGTCCTTCGGTGCATGCTTAGGTCCCATGCAAGAAATGGGAACAAATTTCAAACACCCTGCCACCGTCACTCGGCTGCAAACATTGAGATACTTGGTTTTCAAATTCTAGTATATCCAAAACTCGTTTGAAATTCATGAAACTTGGCATGCTATCAAGGAGCGGCATCAACATGCCGTGGTAAAATTTTTGTCCCATTTGGGGGAAGGTTTGAGTATAAGCTTCTCACAAACCAGAGCTTCTCCCAACAAGCATGATGGTTTCGGTAGGGAACGTGCCACCTTTGGGGACAAAACGATATCTGTTGCCTCTTATTGCTTTCCAAAATTTTCTAGTGTCAACATAGAACAACAGGAGTGTTGTTTTTAATTTTGGAATTTTCAGGGTTAGTTTGGACATTTTTATACATTAACTGGGTATTCCAGGCATTTTATATGCATAATTAAAATTTGAACTACATGCACATCCTCCAGTGCATATAAATTGGTTTAAAAATAAAATTTGTGTCCTTCGGTGCATGCTTAGGTCCGATGCAAGAAATGGGAATGAATTTCAAACACCCTAGTACCGTCACTCGGCCGCCAACATTGAGATACTTGGTTTTAAAATTCTTGTAAATCCAAAACTCTTCTTAAATTCATGAAACTTGGCATGCTATCATGGAGCGGCATCAACATGCCGTGGTAAATTTTTTGTCCCATTTGGGGCAGGTTTCGATATAAGCTTCTCACAAACCAGAGCTTCTCACAACAAGCGTTATGGTTTCGGTACGGAACGTGCCACCTTTGGGGACAAAACGATATACGTTGCCTCTTATTGCTTTCAAAATTTTCTAGTGGCAATATAGAACAACAGGAGTGTTGCCTTTAATTTTGGAATTTTTCAGGGTTCGTTGGACATTCTTATACATTAACTAGGTTTTATAGGCATTTTATGTGCAAAATTCAAATTTGAACTACATGCACATGCTCTAGTGCATATAAATTGGTTGAAAAATCAAATTTTTTTTCCTTCGGTGCATGCTTAGGTCCCATGGAAGAAATGGGAATAAATTTCAAACACCCTGCCACCGTCACTCGGCTGCAAACATTGAGATACTTGGTTTTCAAATTCTAGTGAATCCAAAACTCGTCTCAAATTCATGAAACTTGGCATGCTATCATGGAGTGGCATCAACATGCCGTAGTAAATTTTTTGTCCCATTTGGGGAATGGTTTGGGTATAAGCTTCTCACAAACCAAACCTTCTCCCAACAAGCGTGATGGTTTCGGTAGGGAACGTGCCACCTTTGGGGACAAAACGATATCCGTTGCCTCTTATTGCTTTCCAAAATTTTCTAGTGTCAACGTAGAACAACAGGAGTGTTGTGTTTAATTTTGGAATTTTTCGGTGTTTGTTTGGACATTTTTATACATTAACTGGGTTTTCCAGGCATTTTATGTGCATAATTAAAATTTGAACTACATGCACATGCTCCAGTGCATATAAATTGGTTTAAAAATGGAATTTGTGTCCTTCGGTGCATGCTTAGGTCCCATGCAAGAAATGGGAATGAATTTCGAACACACTGCCGCCATCACTCTGCCGCAAACTTGAGATACTTGGTTTTAAAATTCTAGTAAATCCAAAACTCATCTTAAATTCATGAAACTTGGCATTCTATCATCGAGCGGCATCAACATGTCGTGGTAAATTTTTTATCCCATTTGGTGCAGGTTTGCGTCTAAGCTTCTCACAACAAGCGTGATGGTTTCGGTGGGGAACGTGCCACCTTTGGGGACGAAACGATATACGTTGCCTCTTATTGCTTTCAAAATTTTCTAGTGGCAATATAGAACAACATGAGTGTTGCGTTTAATTTTGGAATTTTTCAGGGTTTTTGGACATTTTTATACATTAACTAGGGTTTATAGGCATTTTATGTGCTTAATTAAAATGTGAACTACATGTACATGCTCTGGTGCATATAAATTGGTTTAAAAATAAAACTTGTGTCCTTCGGTGCATGCTTAGGTCCCATGCAAGAAATGGGAATAAATTTCAAACACCCTGCCACCGTCACTCGGCTGCAAACATTGAGATACTTTGTTTTCAAATTCTAGTAAATCCAAAACTCGTCTGAAATTCATGAAACTTGGCATGCTATCATGGAGCGGCATCAACATGCCGTGGTAAATTTTTTGTCCCATTTGGGGCAGGTTTCGGTATAAGCTTCTCACAAACCAGAGCTTCTCACAACAAGCGTTATGGTTTCGGTACGGAACGTGCCACCTTTGGGGACAAAACGATATACGTTGCCTCTTATTGCTTTCAAAATTTTCTAGTGGCAATATAGAACAACAGGAGTGTTGCCTTTAATTTTGGAATTTTTCAGGGTTCGTTGGACATTCTTATACATTAACTAGGTTTTATAGGCATTTTATGTGCAAAATTCAAATTTGAACTACATGCACATGCTCTAGTGCATATAAATTGGTTGAAAAATCAAATTTTTTTTCCTTCGGTGCATGCTTAGGTCCCATGGAAGAAATGGGAATAAATTTCAAACACCCTGCCACCGTCACTCGGCTGCAAACATTGAGATACTTGGTTTTCAAATTCTAGTGAATCCAAAACTCGTCTCAAATTCATGAAACTTGGCATGCTATCATGGAGTGGCATCAACATGCCGTAGTAAATTTTTTGTCCCATTTGGGGAATGGTTTGGGTATAAGCTTCTCACAAACCAAACCTTCTCCCAACAAGCGTGATGGTTTCGGTAGGGAACGTGCCACCTTTGGGGACAAAACGATATCCGTTGCCTCTTATTGCTTTCCAAAATTTTCTAGTGTCAACGTAGAACAACAGGAGTGTTGTGTTTAATTTTGGAATTTTTCGGTGTTTGTTTGGACATTTTTATACATTAACTGGGTTTTCCAGGCATTTTATGTGCATAATTAAAATTTGAACTACATGCACATGCTCCAGTGCATATAAATTGGTTTAAAAATGGAATTTGTGTCCTTCGGTGCATGCTTAGGTCCCATGCAAGAAATGGGAATGAATTTCGAACACACTGCCGCCATCACTCTGCCGCAAACTTGAGATACTTGGTTTTAAAATTCTAGTAAATCCAAAACTCATCTTAAATTCATGAAACTTGGCATTCTATCATCGAGCGGCATCAACATGTCGTGGTAAATTTTTTATCCCATTTGGTGCAGGTTTGCGTCTAAGCTTCTCACAACAAGCGTGATGGTTTCGGTGGGGAACGTGCCACCTTTGGGGACGAAACGATATACGTTGCCTCTTATTGCTTTCAAAATTTTCTAGTGGCAATATAGAACAACATGAGTGTTGCGTTTAATTTTGGAATTTTTCAGGGTTTTTGGACATTTTTATACATTAACTAGGGTTTATAGGCATTTTATGTGCTTAATTAAAATGTGAACTACATGTACATGCTCTGGTGCATATAAATTGGTTTAAAAATAAAACTTGTGTCCTTCGGTGCATGCTTAGGTCCCATGCAAGAAATGGGAATAAATTTCAAACACCCTGCCACCGTCACTCGGCTGCAAACATTGAGATACTTTGTTTTCAAATTCTAGTAAATCCAAAACTCGTCTGAAATTCATGAAACTTGGCATGCTATCATGGAGCGGCATCAACATGCCATGGTAAATTTTTTGTCCCATTTGGGGGAAGGTTTGGGTATAAGCTTCTCACAAACCAGAGCTTTTCCCAATAAGCGTGATGGTTTCGGTAGGGAACATGCCACCTTTGGGATGAAACGATATCCGTTGCTGCTTATTGCTTTCAAAAAAAATTCTAGTGTGAACATAGAACAACATGTGTGTTGTGTTTAATTTTGGAACTCTTTAGGGTTTGTTTGGACATTTTTAAACATTAACTGGGTTTTCCAGGCATTTCAGGTGCATAATTCAAATTTGAACTACATGCATATGTTCCATTGCATATAAATTGGTTGAAAAATAAATTTGTGTCCTTCGCTTCATGCTTAGGTCTCATGCAAGAAATGTGAATGAATTTCAAACACCCTGCCACGGCCACTCGGCCGCAAACATAGAGATACTTGGTTTTTAAATTCTAGTAAATCCAAAACTCGTCTGAAATTCATGAAACTTGGCATGCTATCATGGAGCGGCATCAAGATGTCGTGGTAAAATTTTTGTCCCATTTGGGGCAGGTTTGGGTATAAGCTTCTCACAAACCAGAGCTTCTCACAACAAGCGTGATGGTTTCGGTAGGGAACGTGCCACCTTTCGGGACGAAATGATATACGTTGCCTCTTATTGCTTTCAAAATTTTCTAGTGGCAATATAGAACAACATGAGTGTTGCGTTTAATTTTGGAATTTTTCAGGGTTTTTGGACATTTTTATACGTTAACTAGGTTTTATAGGCATTTTATGTGCATAATTCAAATTTGAACTACATGCACATGCTCTGGTGCATATAAATTGGTTGAAAAATCAAATATGTGTCCTTCGGTGCATGCTTAGGTCCCATGCAAGAAATGGGAATAAATTTCGAACACCCTGCCACTGTCACTCGGCTGCAAACATTGAGATACTTGGTTTTCAAATTCTAGTAAATCCAAAACTCGTCTGAAATTCATGAAACTTGGCAAGCTATCATGGAGCGGCATCAACATGCCGTGGTAAATTTTGTGTCCCATTTGGGGGAAGGTTTGGGTATAAGCTTCTCACAAACTAGAGCTTCTCCCAACAAGCATGATGGTTTCGGTAGGGAACGTGCCACCTTTGGGGACAAAACGATATCTGTTGCCTCTTATTGCTGTCAAAATTTTTCTAGTGTGAACATAGAACAACATGTGTGTTGTGTTTAATTTGGAACTTTTTAGGGTTTGTTTGGACATTTTTAAACATTAACTGGGTTTTCCAGGCATTTCAGGTGCATAATTCAAATTTGAACTACATGCATATGTTCCATTGCATATAAATTGGTTGAAAAATAAATTTGTGTCCTTCACTCCATGCTTAGGTCTCATGCAAGAAATGTGAATGAATTTAAAACACCCTGCCACGATCACTCGGCCACAAACTTTGAGATACTTGGTTTTTAAATTCTAGTAAATCCAAAACTCGTCTGAAATTCATGAAACTTGGCATGCTATTATGGAGCGGCATCAAGATGTCGTGGTAAAAGTTTTGTCCCATTTGGGGCAGGTTTGGGTATAAGCTTCTCACAAACCAGAGCTTCTCACAACAAGCGTGATGGTTTCAGTAGGGAACGTGCCACCTTTGGGGAAAGAACGATATCCATTGCCTCTTATTGCTTTCAAAAATTTTCTTATGTCAACATAGAAAAACAGGAGTGTTGTGTTTAATTTTGGAATTTTTAAGGGTTTGTTCTGACATTCTTATACATTAACTAGGTTTTATAGGCATTTTATGTGCAAAATTCAAATTTGAACTACATGCACATGCTCCAATGCATATAAATTGGTTGAAAAATCAAATTTGTCTCCTTCAGTGCATGCTTAGGTCCCATGGAAGAAATGGGATAAATTTCAAACACCCTGCCACCGTCACTCGGCTTCAAACATTGAGATACTTGGTTTTCAAATTCTAGTAAATCCAAAACTCGTCTGAAATTCATGAAACTTGGCATGCCATCATGGAGCGGCACCAATATGCCGTGGTAAAAAATTTGTCCCATTTGGGGCAGGTTTGGGTATAAGCTTCTCACAAACCAGAGCTTCTCCGAACAAGCGTGATGGTTTCAGTAGGGAACGTGCCACCTTTGGGGACAAAACGATATTCGTTGCCCCTTATTGCTTTCAAAAATTCTCTAGTGTCAACATAGAACAACTGGAGTGTTGTGTTTAATTTTGGAATTTTTCGGGGTTCGTTTGGACATTTTTATACATTAACGGGTTTTCCAGGCATTTTATATGCATAATTATAATTTGAACTACATGCACATGCTCCAGTGCATATAAATTGGTTTAAAAATAAAATTTGTGTCCTTCGGTGAATGCTTGGGTCCCATGCAAGAAATGGGAATGAATTTCAAACACCCTGCCACCGTCACTCGGCCGCAAACATTGAAACTTGTCATGCTATCATGGAGCGGCGTCAACATGCCGTGGTAAATTTTTTGTCCCATTCGGGGTAGGTTTGGGTATAAGATTCTCACAAACCAGAGCTTCTCACAACAAGCATGATGGTTTCGGTAGGGAACGTGCCACCTTTGGGGACGAAATGATATACGTTGCCTCTTATTTCTTTCAAAAAAATTCTAGTGCCAATATAGAACAACAGGAGTGTTGCGTTTAATTTTGGAATATTTCAGGGTTCGTTTGGACATTTTTATACATTAACTAGGTTTCATAGGCATTTTATGTGGATTATTTGAATTTGAACTACATGCACATGCTCCAATGCATATAAATTGGTTGAAAAATCAAATTTGTCTCCTTCAGTGCATGCTTAGGTCCCATGGAAGAAATGGGAATAAATTTCAAACACCCTGCCACCGTCACCCGGCTGCAAACATTGAGATACTTTGTTCTCAAATTCTAGTAAATCCAAAACTCATCTGAAATTCATGAAACTTGGCATGCCATCATGGAGCGGCATCAATATGCCGTGGTAAAAAATTTGTCCCATTTGGGGCAGGTTTGGGTATAAGCTTCTCACAAACCAGAGCTTCTCCCAACAAGCCTGATGGTTTCGGTAGGGAACGTGCCCCCTTTGGGGACAAAACGATATCTGTTGCCTCTTATTGCTTTGCAAAATTTTCTAGTGTCAACATAGAACAACAGGAGTGTTGTGTTTAATTTTGGAATTTTTCGGTGTTCGTTTGGACATTTTTATACATTAATAGGGTTTTCCAGGCATTTTATGTGCATAATTAAAATTTGAACTACATGCACATGCTCCAGTGCATATAAATTGGTTTAAAATGGAATTTGTGTCCTTCGGTGCATGCTTAGGTCCCATGCAAGAAATGGGAATGAATTTCAAACACCCTGCCGCCGTCACTCTACCGCAAAACCTAAGATACTTGGTTTTAAAATTCTAGTAAATCCAAAACTCGTCTTAAATTCATGAAACTTGGCATTCTATCATGGAGCGGCATCAACATGCCATGGTAAATTTTTTGTCCCATTTGGTGCAGGTTTGGGTATAAGCTTCTCACAACAAGCGTGATGGTCTCGGTAGGGAACGTGCCACCTTTGGGGACGAAATGATATACGTTGCCTCTTATTGGTTTCAAATTTTTTCTAGTGGCAATATAGAACAACAGGAGTGTTGCTTTTAATTTTGGAATTTTTCAGGGTTCGTTTGGACATTTTTATACATTAACTAAGTTTTCTAGGCATTTTATGTGCATAGTTCAAATTTCAACTACATGCACATGCTCCAGTGCATATAAATTGGTTGAAAAATCAAATTTGTGTCCTTCGGTGCATACTTAGGTCCCATGCAAGTTATGGGAATGAATTTCAAACACCCTGCCACCGTCACTTGGCCACAAACATTAAGATACTTGGTTTTAAAATTCTAGTAAATCCAAAACTCGTCTTAAATTCATGAAACTTGGCATGCTATCATGGAGCGGAATCAACATGCTGTGGTAAATTTTTTGTCCCATTTGGGGCAGGTTTGGGTATAAGCTTCTCACAAACCAGAGATTCTCACAACAAGAGTGATCGTTTTGGTAGGGAACGTGCCACCTTTGGGGACGAAACGATATACGTTGCCTCTTCTTGCTTTCAAGATTTTTCTAGTGGCAATATAGAACAACAGGAGTGTTGTGTTTAATTTTGGAATTTTTCAGGGTTCGTTTTGACATTTTTATACATTAACTAGGTTTTCTAGGTATTTTATGTGTATAATTCAAATTTGAACTACATGCACATGCTCCAGTGCATATAAATTGGTTGAAAAATCAAATTTGTGTCCTTCGGTGCATGCTTAGGTCCCACGCAAGAAATGGGAATGAATTTCAAACACCCTGCCACCGTCACTCGGCCCCAAACATTGAGATACTTGGTTTTTAATTTCTGGTAAATCCAAAACTTGTCTGAAATTCATGAAACTTGGCATGCTATCATGGAGCGGCATCAACATGCCGTGGTAAAAATTTTGTCCCATTTGGGGCAGGTTTGGGTATAAGCTTCTCACAAACCAGAGCTTCTCCCAACAAGCGTGATGGTCTCGGTAGGGAACGTGCCACCTTTGGGGACAAAACGTTATCCATTGCCTCTTATTGCTTTCAAAAAATTTCTAGTGTCAACATAGAACAACAGGAGTGTTGTGTTTCATTTTGGAATTTTTCAGGGTTCGTTTGGACATTTTTATACATGAACTGCGTTTTCCAGGCATTTTATGTGCATAATTAAAATTTGAACTACATGCACATGCTCCAGTGCATATAAATTGGTTTAAAAATCAAATTTGTGTCCTTCGGTGCATGCTTAGGTCCCATGCAAGAAATGGGAATGAATTTCAAACACCCTGCCACTGTCACTCGGCCGCAAACATTAAGATTCTTGGTTTTAAAATTCTAGTAAATCCAAAACTCGTCATAAATTCATGAAACTTGGCATGCTATCATGGAGTAGCATCAGCATGCCGTGGTAAAAATTTTGTCCCATCTGGGGCAGGTTTCGGTCTAAGCTTCTCACAAACCAGAACTTCTCACAACAAGCGTGATGGTTTCGGTAGGGAACATGCCACGTTTGGGGACAAAACGATATACGTTGCCTCTTATTGCTTTCAAAATTTTTCTAGTGGAAATATAGAACAACATGAGTGTTATGTTTAATTTTCGAATTTTTCAAGGTTCGTTTGGACATGTTTATACATTAACTAGGTTTCATAGGCATTTATGTGCATAATTCAAATTTGAACTACATGCACATTCTCCAGTGCATATAAATTGGTTAAAAAAATCAAATATGTGTCCTTTGGTGCATGCTTAGGTCCCATGCAAGAAATAGGAATAAATTTCAAACACCCTGCCGCCGTCACTCGGCTGCAAACATTGGGATACTTGGTTTTCAAATTCTAGTAAATCCAAAACTCGTCTGAAATTCATGAAACTTGGCATGCTATCATGGAGCGGCACCAACATGCCGTGGTAAAAATTTTGTCCCATTTGGGGCAGGTTTGGGTATAAGCTTCTCACAAACCAGAGCTTCTCCCAACAAGTGTGATGGTTTCGGTAGGGAACGTGCCACCTTTGGGGACAAAACGATATCCGTTGCCTATTATTGTTTTCCAAAATTTTCTAGTGTCAACATAGAACAACAAGAGTGTTGCGTTTAATTTTGGAATTTTTAGGTGTTAGTTTGGACAGTTTTATACATTCACTGGGTTTTCCAGGCATTTTATGTGCATAATTAAAATTTGAACTACATGCACATGCTCCAGTGCATCTAAATTGGTTTAAAAATAAAATTTGTGTCCTTCGGTGCATGCTTAGGTCCCATGCAAGTTATGGGAATGAATTTCAAACACCCTGCCACCGTCACTCGGCCGCAAACATTCAGATACTTGGTTTTAAAATTCTGGTAAATCCAAAACTCGTCTTCAATTCATGAAACTTGGCATGCTATCATGGAGCGGCATCAACATGCCGTGGTAAATTTTTTGTCCCATTTGGAGCAGGTTTGGGTATAAGCATCTCATAAACCAGAGCTTCTCCCAACAAGCGTGATGGTCTCGGTAGGGAACGTGCCACCTTTGGGGACAAAACGATATTCGTTGCCTCTTATTGCTTTCAAAAAATTTCTAGTGTCAACATAGAACAACAGGAGTGTTGTGTTTAATTTTGGAATTTTTCGGGGTTTGTTTGGACATTTTTATACATTAACTGTGTTTTCCAGGCATTTTATGTGCACAATTAAAATTTGAACTACATGCACATGCTCCAGTGCATATAAATTGGTTTAAAAATCAAATTTGTGTCCTTCGGTGCATGCTTAGGTCCCATGCAAGAAATGGGAATGAATTTCAAACACCCTGCCACCGTCACTCGGCCACAAACATTGAGATACCTGGTTTTAAAATTCTAGTAAATCCAAAACTCGTCCTAAATTCATGTAAATTGGCATGCTATCATGGAGCGGCATCAAGATGTCGTGGTAAAATTTTTGTCCCATTTGAGGCAGGTTTGGGTCTTAGCTTCTCACAAACCAGAGCTTCTCAGAACAGGCGTGATGGTTTCGGTAAGGAACGTGCCACCTTTGGGGACGAAACTATATTTGTTGCCTCTTATTGCTTTCAAAATTTTTCTAGTGGCAATATAGAACAACAGGAGTGTTGCGTTTAATTTTGAAATTTTTCAAGGTTCGTTTGGACATTTTTATACATTAACTAGGTTTTATAGGCATTTATGTGCATAATTCAAATTTGAAGTACATGCACGTGCTCTAGTGCATATAAATTGGTTGAAAAATCAAATTTGTGTCCTTCGGTGCATGCTTAGGTCCCATGCAAGAAATGGGAATAAATTTCAAACACCCTGCCACCGTCACTCAGCTGCAAACATTGAGATACTTGGTTTTCAAATTCTAGTAAATCCAAAACTCGTCTGAAATTCATGAAACTTGGCATGCTATCATGGAGCGGCATCAATATGCCGTGGTAAAAATTTTGTCCCATTTGGGGCAGGTTTGGGTGTATGCTTATCACAAACCAGAGCTTCTCCCAACAAGTGTGATGGTTTCGGTAGGGAATGTGCCACCTTTGGGGACAAAACGATAACCGTTGCCTATTATTGCTGTCCAAAATTTTCTAGTGTCAACATAGAACAACAGGAGTGTTGTGTTTAATTTTGGAATTTCTCAGGGTTAGTTTGGATATTTTTATACATTAACTGTGTTTTCTAGGCATTTTATGTGCATAATTAAAATTTGAACTACATGCACATGCTCCAGCGCAAATAAATTGGTTTAAAAATAAAATTTGTGTCCATCATGCATGCTTAGGTCCCATGCAAGAAATGGGAATGAATTTCAAACACCCTGCCATCGTCACTCGGTCGCAAACATTGAGATACTTGATTTTAAAATTCTAATAGAGCCAAAACTCATCTTAAAATCATGAAACTTGGCATGCTATCATGGAGCGGCGTCAACATGCCGTGGTAAATTTTTTGTCCAATTTGGGGCAGGTTTGGGTATAAGCTTCTCACAAACCAGAGCTTCTCACAACAAGCGTGATGGTTTCGGTAGGGAACGTGCCACCTTTGGGGACGAAACGATATACGTTGCCTTTATTGCTTTCAAAAATTTTCTAGTGGCAATATACAACAACAGGAGTGTTGCGTTTAATTTTGGAATTTTTCAGGGTTAGTTTGGACATTTTTATACATTAACAAATTTTCTAGGCATTTTATGTGGATAATTCAAATTTGAACTACATGCACATGCTCCAGTGCATATAAATTGGTTGAAATATCAAATTTGTGTCCTTCGGTGCATGCCTAGGTCCCATGCAAGAAATGGGAATGAATTTCAAACACCCTGCCACCGTCACTCGGCCACAAACATTGAGATACTTGGTTTTTAAATTTTAGTAAATCCAAAACTCGTCTGAAATTCATGAAACTTGGCATGCTATCATGGAGCGCCATCAACATGCCGTGGTAAAAAATTTGTCCCATTTGGGGCAGGTTTGGGTATAAGCTTCTCACAAACCAGAGCTTCTCCCAACAAGCGTGATGGTCTCGGTAGGGAACGTGCCACCTTTGGGGACAAAACGATATTCGTTGCCTCTTATTGCTTTCAAAAAATTTCTAGTGTCAACATAGAACAACATGAGTGTTGTGTTTAATTTTGGAATTTTTCGGGGTTCGTTTGGACATTTTTATACATTAACTGGGTTTTCCAGGCATTTTATGTGCATAATTAAAATTTGAACTACATGCACATACTCGAGTGCATATAAATTGGTTTAAAAATCAATTTTGTGTCCCTCGGTGCATGCTTAGGTCCCATGCAAGAAATGGAAATAAATTTCAAACACCCTGCCACCGTCACTCGGCCACTAACATTGAGATATTTGGTTTTAAAATTCTAGTAAATCCTAAACTCGTCATAAATTCATGAAACTTGGCATGCTATCATGGAGCGGCATCAATATGCCGTGGTAAATTTTTGTCCCATTTGGGGCAGGTTTGGGTATAAGCTTCTCACAAACAAGAGCTTCTCACAACAAGCGTGATGGTTTCGGCAGGGAACGTGCCACCTTTTGGGACGAAACGATATACGTTGCCTCTTATTGCTTTCAAATTTTTTCTGGTGGCAATATATCACAATAGGATTGTTGCGTTTAATTCTGGAATTTGTCAGGGTTCGTTTGGACATTTTTATACATTAACTAGGTTTTATAGGAAATTTATGAGCATAATTCAAATTTGAACTACATGCACATGCTCCAGTGCAAATAAATTGGTTGAGAAATCAAATTTGTGTCCTTCAGTGCAAGCTTAGGTCCAATGAAAGAAATGGGAATGAATTTCAAACACCCTGCCACCGTTACTCGGCCGCAAACATTGAGATACTTGTTTTTAAAATTCTAGTAGATCCAAAACTCGTCTTAAATTCATGAAACTAGGCATGCTATCATGGAGCGGCATCAACATGCCGTGGTAAAGTTTTTGTCCTATTTGGGGAAGGTTTATAAGCTTCTCACAAACCAGAGCTTCTCACAACAAGCGTGATGGTTTCGGTAGGGAACGTGCCACCATTGGGGACAAAACGATATACGTTGCCTCTTATTGCTTTCAAAATTTTTCTAGTGGCAATATATAACAACATGACTGTTGCATTTAATTTTGGAATTTTTCAAGGTTCGTTTGGACATGTTTATACATTAACTAGGTTTCATAGGAATTTATGTGCATAATTCAAATTTGAACTACATGCACATACTCCAGTGCATATAAATTGGTTAAAAAATCAAATATGTGTCCTTTGGTGCATGCTTAGGTCCCATGCAAGAAATAGGAATAAATTTCAAACACCCTGCCACCGTCACTCGGCTGCAAACATTGAGATACTTGGTTTTCAAATTCTAGTAAATCCAAAACTCGTCTGAAATTCATGAAACTTGGCATGCTATCATGGAGCGGCATCAACATGCGGTGGTAAAAATTTTATCCCATTTGGGCTGGTTTGGGTATAAGCTTCTCCCAACAAGCGTGATGGTTTCGGTAGGGAACGTGCCACCTTTGGGGACAAAACGATATCCGTTGCCTATTATTGTTATCCAAAATTTTCTAGTGTCAACATAGAACAACAGGAGTGTTGCGTTTAATTTTGGAATTTTTTGGGGTTAGTTTGGACATTTTTATACATTAACTGGGATTTCCAGGCATTTTATGTGCATAATTAAAATTTGAACTACATGCACATGCTCCAGTGCATATAAATTGGTTTAAAAATAAAATTTGTGTCCTTCGATGCAAGCTTAGGTCCCATGCAAGTTATGGCAATGAATTTCAAACACCCTGCCACCGTCACTCGGCCACAAACATTCAGATACTTGGTTTTAAAATTCTAGTAAATGCAAAAGTCGTCTTAAATTCATGAAACTTGGCATGCTATCATGGAGCCGCATCAACATGCCGTGGTAAATTTTTTGTCCCATTTGGGGCAGGTTTGGGCATAAGCTTCTCACAAACCAGAGATTCTCACAACAAGAGTTATGGTTTCGGTAGGGAACGTGCCACCTTTGGGGACGAAACGATATACGTTGCCTCTTCTTGCTTTCAAGATTTTTCTAGTGGCAATATAGAATAACAGGAGTGTTGCGTTTAATTTTGGAATTTTTTAGGGTTCGTTTGGACATTTTTATACATTAACTAGGTTTTCTAGGTATTTTATGTGCATAATTCAAATTTGAACTACATGCACATGCTCCAGTGCATATAAATTGGTTGAAAAATCAAATTTGTGTCCTTCGGTGCATGCTTAAGTCCCACGCAAGAAATGGGAATGAATTTCAAACACCCTGCCACCGTCACTCGGCCACAAACATTGAGATACTTGGTTTTTAAATTCTAGTAAATCCAAAACTCGTCTGAAATTCATGAAACTTGGCATGCTATCATGGAGCGGCATCAACATGCCGTGGTAAAATTTTTGTCCCACTTGGGGCAGGTTTGGGTATAAGCTTCTCACAAACCAGAGCTTCTCCCAACAAGCGTGATGGTCTCGGTAGGAAACGTGCCACCTTTGGGGACAAAATGATATCCGTTGCCTCTTATTGCTTTAAAAAAATTCTAGTGTCAACATAGAACAACATGAGTGTTGTGTTTAATTTTGGAATTTTTCAGGGTTCGTTTGGACATTTTTATACATTAACTGGGTTTTCTAGGCATTTTATGTGCATAATTGAAATTTGAACTATATGTACATACTCGAGTGTATATAAATTGGTTTAAAAATCAAATTTGTGTCCCTCGGTGCATGCTTAGGTCCCATGCAAGAAATGGGAATAAATTTCAAACACCCTGCCACCGTGACTCGGCCGCTAACATTGAGATACTTGGTTTTAAAATTCTATTAAATCCAAAACTAGTCATAAATTCTTGAAACTTGGCATGCTATCATGGAGCGGCATCAACATGCCATGGTAAATTTTTGTCCCATTTGGGGCAGGTGTGGGTATAAGCTTCTCACAAACAAGAGCTTCTCACAACAAGCGTGATGGTTTCGACAGGGAACGTGCCACCTTTGGGGACGAAACGATATACGTTGCCTCTTATTGCTTTCAAAAATTTTCTAGTGGCAATATATCACAACAGGAGTGTTGCGTTTAATTCTGGAATTTGTCATGGTTCATTTGGACATTTTTATACATTAACTAGGTTTTATAGGCATTTTATGAGCATAATTCAAATTTGAGCTACATGCACATGCTCCAGTGCAAATAAATTGGTTGAAAAATCAAATTTGTGTCCTTCGGTGCATGCTTAGGTCCAATGCAAGAAACGGGAATGAATTTCAAACACCCTGCCACCGTTACTCGGCCGCAAACATTGAGATACTTTTTTTCAAAATTCTAGTAGATCCAAAACTCGTCTTAAATTCATGAAACTTGGCATGCTATCATGGAGCGGCATCAACATGCGGTGGTAAATTTTTTGTCCAATTTGGGGCAGGTTTATAAGCTTCTCAAAAACCAGAGCTTCTCATAACAAGCCTGATGGTTTCGGTAGGGAATGTGCCACCTTTGGGGACGAAACGATATACGTTGCCTCTTATTGCTTTCAAAATTTTTTAGTGGCAATATAGAACAACATGAGTGTTGCGTTTAATTTTGGAATTTTTCAAGGTTCGTTTGGACATGTTTATACATTAACTAGGTTTCATAGGAATTTATGTGCATAATTTAAATTTGAACTACATGCACATACTCCAGTGCATATAAATTGGTTAAAAAAATCAAATATGTGTCCTTTGGTGCATTCTTAGGTCCCATGCAAGAAATAGGAATAAATTTCAAACACCCTGCCACCGTCACTCGGCTGCAAACATTGAGATACTTGGTTTTCAAATTCTAGTAAATCCAAAACTCGTCTGCAATTCATGAAACTTGGCATGCTATCATGGAGCGGCATCAACATGCCGTGGTAAAAAATTTGTCACATTTGGGGCAGGTTTGGGTATAAGCTTCTCACAAACCAGAGCTTCTCCCAACAAGTGTGATGGTTTTGGTAGGGAACGTGCCACCTTTGGGGACAAAACGATATCCGTTGCCTATTATTGTTTTCCAAAATTTTCTAGTGTCAACATAGAACAACAGGAGTGTTGCGTTTAATTTTGGAATTTTTCGGGGTTAGTTTGGACATTTTTATACATTAACTGGGTTTTCCAGGCATTTTATGTGCATAATTAAAATTTGAACTACATGCACATGCTCCAGTGCATATAAATTGGTCTAAAAATATAATTTGTGTCCTTCGGTGCATGCTTAGGTCCCATGCAAGTTATGGGAATGAATTTCAAACACCCTGCCACTGTCACTCGGCCGCAAACATTCAGATACTTGGTTTTAAAATTCTAGTAAATCCAAAACTCGTCTTAAATTCAAGAAACTTTGCATGCTATCATGGAGCGGCATCAACATGCCGTGGTAAAATTTTTGTCCCATTTGGGGCAGGTTTGGGTATAAGCTTCTCACAAACCAGAGATTCTCACAACAAGAGTGATGGTTTCGGTAGGGAATGAGCCACCTTTGGGGACGAAACGATATACGTTGCCTCTTCTTGCTTTCAAGATTTTTCTAGTGGCAATATAGAACAACAGGAGTGTTGCGTTTAATTTCGGAATGTTTCAGGGTTCGTTTGGACATTTTTATACATTAACTAGGTTTTCTAGGTACTTTTTGTGCATAATTCAAATTTGAACTACATGCACATGCTCCAGTGCCTATAAATTGGTTGAAAAATCAAATTTGTGTCCTTCGGTGCATGCTTAGGTCCCACGCAAGAAATGGGAATGAATTTCAAACACCCTGCCACCGTCACTCGGCCACAAACATTGAGATACTTGGTTTTTAAATTCTAGTAAATCCAAAACTCGTCTAAAATTCATGAAACTTGGCATGCTTTCATGGAGCGGCATCAACATGCCGTGGTAAAATTTTTGTCCCATTTGGGGCAGGTTTGGGTATAAGCTTCTCACAAACCAGAGCTTCTCCCAACATGCGTGATGGTCTCGGTAGGAAACATGCCACCTTAGGGGACAAAACGATAACCGTTGCCTCTTATTGCTTTCAAAAAATTTCTAGTGTCAATATAGAACAACGGGAGTGTTGTGTTTCATTTTGGAATTTTTTAGGGTTTGTTTGGACATTTTTATACATTAACTAGGTTTTCCAGGCATTTTATGTGCATAATTAAAATTTGAACTACATGCACATGCTCCAGTGCATATAAATTGGTTTAAAAATCAAATTTGTGTCCTTCGGTGCATGCTTAGGTCCCATTCAAGAAATGGGAATGAATTTCAAACACCCTGCCACTGTCACTCGGCCGCAAACATTGAGATTCTTGGTTTTAAAATTCTAGTAAATCCAGAACTCGTCATAAATTCATGAAACTTGGCATGCTATCATGGAGCGGCATCAACATGCCGTGGTAAAAAAAATGTCCCATTTGGGGCAGGTTTCGGTCTAAGCTTCTCACAAACCAGAGCTTCTCATAACAAGCGTGATGGTTTCAGTAGGGAACGTGCCACCTTTGGGGACGAAACGATATACGTTGCCTCTTATTGCTTTCAAAAATTTTCTAGTGGCAATATAGAACAACATGAGTGTTGCGTTTAATTTTGGATTTTTTCAAGGTTCATTTGGACATGTTTATAAATTAACTAGGTTTCATAGGCATTTATGTGCATAATTCAAATTTGAACTACATGCACATACTCCGGTGCATATAAATTGGTAAAAAATCAAATATGTGTCCTTTGGTGCATGCTTAGGTCCCATGCACGAAATAGGAATAAATTTCAAACACCGTGCCACTGTCACTCAGCTGCAAACATTGAGATACTTGGTTTTCAAATTCTAGTAAATCCAAAACTCGTCTGAAATTCATGAAACTTGGCATGCTATCATGGAGCGGCATCAACATGCCGTGGTAAAAAATTTGTCCCATTTGGGGCAGGTTTGGGTATAAGCTTCTCACAAACCCGAGCTTCTCCCAACAAGTGTGATGGTTTGGGTAGGGAACGTGCCACCTTTGGGGACAAAACGATATCTGTTGCCTATTATTGTTTTCCAAAATTTTCTAGTGTCAACATAGAACAACAGGAGTGTTGCGTTTAATTTTGGAATTTTTCGGGGTTAGTTTGGACATTTTTATAAATTAACTGGGTTTTCCAGGCATCTTATGTGCATGATCAAAATTTGAACTACATGCACATGCTCCCGTGCATATAAATTGGTTTAAAAATAAAATTTGTGTCCTTCGGTGCATGCTTAGGTCCCATGCAAGTTATGGGAATGAATTTCAAACACCCTGCCACCGTCACTCGGCCGAAAACATTCAGATACTTGGTTTTAAAATTCTAGTAAATCCAAAACTCGTCTTAAATTCATGAAACTTGGCATGCTATCATGGAGCGGCATCAACATGCCGTGGTAAATTTTTGTCCCATTTGGGGCAGGTTTGGGTATAAGCTTCTCACAAACCAGAGCTTTTCCCAACAAGCGTGATGGTCTTGGTAGAGAACGTGCCACCTTTGGAGACAAAACGATATCCGTTCCGTCTTATTTCCTTCGAAAAATTTCTAGTGTCAACATAGAACAACAGGAGTGTTGTGTTTAATTTTTGAATTTTTCGGGGTTCGTTTGGACATTTTTATACATTAACTGGGTTTTCCAGGCATTTTATGTGCATAATTAAAATTTGACCTACATGCACATGCTCCAGTGCATATAAATTGGTTTCAAAATCAAATTTGTGTCCTTCGGTGCATGCTTAGGTCCCATGCAAGAAATGGGAATGAATTTCAAACACCCTGCCACCGTCACTCGGCCACAAACGTTGACATACTTGGTTTTAAAATTCTAGTAAATCGAAAACCTCTTTCAGAACTTCATGAAACTTGGCATGCTATCATGGAGCGGCATCAAGATGTCCTTGTAAAAATTTTGTCCCATTTGGGGCAGGTTTGGGTCTAAGCTTCTCACAAACCAGAGATTCTCACAACAGGCGTGATGGTTTCGGTAAGGAACGTGCCACCTTTGGGGACGAAATGATATATGTTGCCTCTTATTGCTTTCAAAATTTTTCTAGTGGCAATATAGAACAACATGAGTGTTGCGTTTAATTTTGGAATTTTTCAAGGTTCGTTTGGACATTTTTATACATTAACTAGGTTTTATAGGCATTTATGTGCATAATTCAAATTTGAACTACATGCACGTGCTCTAGTGCATATAAATTGGTTGAAAAATCAAATTTGTGTCCTTCGGTGCATGCTTAGGTCCCATGCAAGAAATGGGAATAAATTTCAAACACCGTGCCTCCGTCACTCAGCTGCAAACATTGAGATACTTGGTTTTCAAATTCTAGTAAATCCAAAACTCGTCTGAAATTCATGAAACTTGGCATGCTATCATGGAGCGGCCTCAATATGTCGTGGTAAAAATTTTGTCCCATTTGGGGCAGGTTTGGGTATATGCTTCTCACAAACCAGAGCTTCTCCCAACAAGTGTGATGGTTTCGATAGGGAACGTGCCACCTTTGGGGACAAAACGATAACCGTTGCCTATTATTGCTGTCCAAAATTTCCTAGTGTCAACATAGAACAACAGTAGTGTTGTGTTCAATTTTGGAATTTTTCAGGGTTAGTTTGGATATTTTTATACATTAACTGGGTTTTCTGGGCAATTTATGTGCATAATTAAAATTTGAACTACATGCACATGCTCCAGTGCAAATAAATTGGTTCAAAAATAAAATTTGTGTCCATCATGCATGCTTAGGTCCCATGCAAGAAATGGGAACGAATTTCAAACACCCTGCCACCGTCACTCGGTCGCAAACATTGAGATACTTGTTTTTAAAATTCTAGTAGAGCCAAAACTCATCTTAAAATCATGAAACTTGGCATGCTATCATGGAGCGGCATCAACATGCCGTGGTAAATTTTTTGTCCAATTTGGGGCAGGTTTGGGTATAAGCTTCTCACAAACCAGAGCTTCTCACAACAAGCGTGACGGTTTCGGTAGGGAACGTGCCACCTTTGGGGACGAAACGATATACATTGCCTGTTATTGCTTTCAAAAAATTTCTAGTGGCAATATACAACAACAGGAGTGTTGCATTTAATTTTGGAATTTTTCAGGGTTAGTTTGGACATTTTTATACATTAACTAGATTTTCTAGGCATTTTATGTGCATAATTCAAATTTGAACTACATGCACATGCTCCAATGCATATAAATTGGTTGAAATATCAAATTTGTGTCCTTCGGTGCATGGTTAGGTCCTATGCAAGAAATGGGAATGAATTTCAAACACCTTGCCACCGTCACTCGGCCACAAACATTGAGATACTTGGTTTTTAAATTCTAGTAAATCCAAAACTTGTCTAAAATTCATGAAACTTGGCATGCTATCATGGAGTGCCATCAACATGCCGTGGTAAAAAAATTGTCCCATTTGGGGCAGGTTTGGGTATAAGCTTCTCACAAACCAGAGATTCTCCCAACAACGTGATGGTCTCGGTAGGGAACGTGCCACCTTTGGGGACAAAACGATTTTCGTTGCCTCTTATTGCTTTCAAAAATTTTCTAGTGTCAACATAGAACAACATGAGTGTTGTGTTTAATTTTGGAATTTTTCGGGGTTCGTTTGGACATTTTATACATTAACTGGGTTTTCCAGGCATTTTATGTGCATAATTGAAATTTGAACTACATGCACATACTCGAGTGCATATAAATTGGTTTAAAAATCAAATTTGTGTCCCTCGGTGCATGCTTAGGTCCCATGCAAGAAATGGGAATAAATTTCAAACACCCGGCCACCGTCACTCGGCCGCTAACATTGAGATACTTGGTTTTAAAATTCTAGTAAATCCTAAACTCGTCATAAATTCATGAAACTTGGCATGCTATCATGGAGCGGCATCAACATGCCGTGGTAAATTTTTGTCCCATTTGGGGCAGGTTTGGGTATAAGCTTCTCACAAACGAGAGCTTCTCACAACAAGCGTGATCGTTTCGGCAGGGAACGTGCCACCTTTGGGGACGAAACGATATACGTTGCCTCTTATTGCTTTCAAAATTTTTCTAGTGGCAATATATCACAACAGGAGTGTTGCGTTTAATTCTGGAATTTGTCAAGGTTTGTTTGGACATTTTTATACATTAACTAGGTTTTATAGGCATTTTATGAGCATAATTCAAATTTGAACTACATGCACATGCTCCAGTGCAAATAAATTGGTTGAAAAATCAAATTTGTTTCCTTCGGTGCATGCTTAGGTCCAATGCAAGAAATGGGAATGAATTTCAAACACCCTACCTCCGTTACTCGGCCGCAAACATTGAGATACTTGTTTTTAAAATTCTAGTAGATCCAAAACTCGTCTTAAATTCATGAAACTTGGCATGCTATCATGGAGCGGCATCAACATGCCGTGGTAAATTTTTTGTCCAATTTGGGGCAGGTTTATAAGCTTCTCACAAACCAGAGCTTCTCACAACAAGCGTGATGGTTTCGGCAGGGAACGTGCCACCTTTGGGGACGAAACGATATGCGTTGCCTCTTATTGCTTTCAAAATTTTTCTAGTGGCAATATACAACAACAGGAGTGTTGCGTTTGATTTTGGAATTTGTCAGGGTTAGTACGGACATTTTTATTCATTAACTAGATTTTCTAGGCATTTTATGTGCATAATTCAAATTTGAACTACATGCACATGCTCCAGTGCATATAAATTGGTTTAAAAATAAAATTTGTGTCCTTCGGTGCATGCTTAGGTCCCATGCAAGAAATGGGAATAAATTTCAAACACCCTCCCACGGTCACTCGGCTGCAAACATTGAGATACTTGGTTTTTAAATTCTAGTAAATCCAAAACTCGTCTGAAATTCATGAAACTTGGCATGCTATCATGGAGCGCCATCAACATGCCGTGGTAAAAATTTTGTCCCATTTGGGGCAGGTTTGGGTATAAGCTTCTCACAAACCAGAGCTTCTCACAACAAGTGTGATGGTTTCGGTAGGGAACGTGCCACCTTTGGGGACGAAACGATATACGTTGCCTCTTATTGCTTTCAAAAATTTTCTACTGCCAATATATAACAACAGGAGTGTTGCGTTTAATTTTGGAATTTGTCACGGTTCGTTTGGACATTTTTATTCATTAACTAGGTTTTAGAGGCATTTTATGTGCATAATTCCAATTTGAACTACATGCACATGCTCCAGTGCATATAAATTGGTTGAAAAATCAAATTTGTGTCCTTCGGTGCATGCTTAGGTCCCATGCAAGAAGTGGGAATAAATTTCAAACACCCTGCCACCGTCACTCGGCTGCAAAAATTGAGATACTTGGTTTTCAAATTCTAGTAAATCCAAAACTCGTCTGAAATTCATGAAACTTGGCAAGCTATCATGGAGCGGCATCAACATGCCTGGGTAAATTTTATGTCCCATTTCGGGCAGGTTTGGGTATAAGCTTCTGACAAACCATAGCTTCTCCCAACAAGTGTGATGGTTTCGGTAGGGAACGTGCCACCTTTGGGGACAAAACGATATCCGTTGCCTCTTATTGCTTTCAAACATTTTCTAGTGTCAGCATAGAACAACAGGAGTGTTGTGTTTAATTTTCGAAATTTTTCGGGGTTAGTTTGGACATTTTTATACATTAACTGGGTTTTCCAGGCATTTTATGTGCATAATTAAAATTTGAACTACATGCACATGCTCCAGTGCATATAAATTGGTTCAAAAGTCAAATTTGTCTCCTACGATGCATGCTTATGTCCCATGCAAGAAGTGGGAATGAATTTCAAACACCCTGCCACCGTCACTCGGCCGCAAACATTGAGATACTTGGTTTTAAAATTCTAGTAAATCCAAAACTCGTCTTAAATTCATGAAACTTGGCATGCTATCATGGAGCGGCATCAACATGCCGTGGTAAATGTTTTGTCCCATTTGGGGCAGGTTTGGGTATAAGTTTCTCACAAACCAGAGCTTCTCACAACAAGCGTGATGGTTTCGGTAGGAAACGTGCCACCTTTGGGGACGAAACGATAAACGTTGCCTCTTATTGCTTTCAAAATTTCTCTAGTTGCAATATAGAACAACAGGAGTGTTGCGTTTAATTTTGGAATTTTTCAGGGTTCGTTTGGACATTTTTAGACATTAACTAGGTTTTCTAGGCATTTTATGTGCATAATTCAAATTTGAACTACATGCACAAGCTCCAGTGCATATAAATTGGTTGAAAAATCAAATTTGTGTCCTTCGGTGCATGCTTAGGTCCCATGCAAGAAATGGGAATGAATTTCAAACACCCTGCCACCGTCACTCGGCCACAAACATTGAGATAGTTGGTTTTTAAATTCTAGTAAATCCAAAACTCGTCATAAATTCATGAAACTTGGCATGCTATCATGGAGCGCCATCAACATGCCATGGTAAAAAATTGTCCCATTTGGGGCCGGTTTGGGTATAAGCTTCTCACAAACCAGAGCTTCTCACAACAAGTGTGATGGTTTCGGTAGGGAACGTGCCACCTTTGGGGACGAAACGATATACGTTGCCTCTTATTGCTTTCAAAATTTTTCTACTGGCAATATATAACAACAGGAGTGTTGCGTTTAATTTTGGAATTTGTCAGGGTTCGTTTGGACATTTTTATTCATTAACTAGGTTTTAGAGGCATTTTATGTGCATAATTCAAATTTGAACTACATCCACATGCTCCAGTGCATATAAATTGGTGGAAAAATCAAATTTGTGTCCTTCGGTGCATGCTTAGGTCCCATGCAAGAAATGGGAATAAATTTCAATCACCCTGCCACCGTCACTCGGCTGCAAAAATTGAGATACTTGGTTTTCAAATTCTAGTAAATCCAAAACTCGTCTGAAATTCATGAAACTTGGCATGCTATCATGGAGTGGCATCAACATGCCGTGGTAAATTTTATGTCCCATTTGGGGCAGGTTTGGGTATAAGCTTCTGACAAACCAGAGCTTCTCCCAACAAGTGTGATGGTTTCGGTAGGGAACGTGCCACCTTTGGGGACAAAACGATATCCGTTGCCTCTTATTGGTTTCCAACATTTTCTAGTGTCAACATAGAACAACAGGAGTGTTGTGTTTAATTTTGGAAATTTTTCGCGGTTAGTTTGGACATTTTTATACATTAACTGGGTTTTCCAGGCATTTTATGTGCATAATTAAAATTTGAACTACATGCACATGCTCCAGTGCATATAAATTGGTTCAAAAATCAAATTTGTCTCCTACGATGCATGCTTATGTCCCATGCAAGAAGTGGGAATGAATTTCAAACACCCTGCCACCGTCACTCGGCCGCAAACATTGAGATAGTTGGTTTTAAAATTCTAGTAAATCCAAAACTTGTCTTAAATTCATGAAACTTGGCATGCTATCATGGAGCGGCATCAACATGCCGTGGTAAATGTTTTGTCCCATTTGGAGCAGGTTTGGGTATAAGTTTCTCACAAACCAGAGCTTCTCAAAACAAGCGTGATGGTTTCGGTAGGAAATGTGCCACCTTTGGGGACGAAACGATATACGTTGCCTCTTATTGCTTTCAAAATTTCTCTAGTTGCAATATAGAACAACAGGAGTGTTGCGTTTAATTTTGGAATTTTTCGGGGTTCGTTTGGACATTTTTAGACATTAACTAGGTTTTCTAGGCATTTTAAGTGGATAATTCAAATTTGAACTACATGCACATGCTCCAGTGCATATAAATTGGTTGAAAAATCAAATCTGTGTCCTTCGGTGCATGCTTAGGTCCCATGCAAGAAATGGGAATGAATTTCAAACACCAGGTCACTGTTGATTGCCGGCAAAACATTGAGATACTCTTTAAAAAATTCTAGTAAATCCAAAACTTGACTGAAATTCATAAAACTTGGCATGCTATAATGGAATGGCACCCGACATGCTGTGGTATTTTTCGTGTCCATTTTGAGAGAAGGCGCACTCGAATAACAACCAAAAACGCATTTTGAAACAAATAGCTGCCACTATAAAATCTCAAACGTTTTGTATAATTTAAATTGTGCGCGTTCTATTATCATTTATGTGACGCCACACCTCACTCTTTTAATGGCTAGGAGGTGCCGCATGGACAGGTGCTTGAGTGCTTGGCTAAACATGAGGCGTGTGAGATTTACTCCAATGCGGAGGCTCACCGGGAAGCGTGCGAGTTGTACGCCGCACAGGCTCACCGGGAAGCGAGACCTTTGACTTCCATGGCCGCCCGCCTTGCTCGCATCCTCTCCATTAATGGCTCCCAAGCCGGAGTTTAATACGATTTTTTAATATAAAACACTCATCGCAAACGTTTTAGTTAGAACACCCTTATGCAAAACTTACAACTTCCTCAGGAAGCCAAGGGAAAATGTGCCTAGCAGCATTTGTGCAGCTCTTGATTGCAAATGTTTTAGTTAGAACACCCGTATGCAAACCGACAGCTTCCCCAGGAAGCCAAGAGAAAATGTGCCAAGCAGGATTTCTGCAGCTCTTGATCACAAACGTTTTAGACAGAACACCTGTATGCAAAGTGAGAGTTATGGTCTTCCCCCTCAAGTCGAGGGACAATTCACAGTGCAAGATTTGTGCATCCCTTCAACGCAAACGGTTGTTTTGGATGACCTGTGTGCAACCACGTACAAACAATTTGGTAAGATTTGCATATGTCATATTGGGTATGTTGCCATTTGTCAAACTGGAAAGATTGACATTTGTTGATCTAGTAACATTGCCATTTGTCAATCCTTGTAACACTATGATTTGTCAAAATATGCAGCTGAAAATCACTAGCACTATCTAATTTTGTAACTAAAATTCAATAATTAAGCATAGATTTCATTCATAGATTAAGCAGTTTTTCTTAATTTATACAAATAGTTCAACTCGACAGCTGAACCGACCAAAATTTTCCGCAATTGTTGCCAACCACGTACTGAAATAGCTAGTTCAACTATATATACTAGCTAATTTTAAGTACGTTGTACAGTTCCACCACACATCTATAGTCAAATGAACTGAACAAAATAGCCCCTAAGTACTACTACTACAGAGGGGCTTTGTGCTACTTCCGACAGCCTCTCCTCTGCCGAGCGCGCTCAGTAAGAGGTAGAGGAGGAGGAGGAGCCTACCGATGAGCTGGACAAATGCAAGACGGTGATTGCCGCTGTTGCACATTCAGCGACGCTCGCCAGCTCGAACACCCACTGCCACTCTAGACGATCCCTCTCGAAGCAGCCAGACTACTCGTAGATCTCCTGATTCCTCGCCTCTACATCAGCGTGTGCTGCGGCCACGGCTACGGTAAGGCTCTTTGTGTGCTCGGCGAGGCGCTCCTCCTCCTCCCGCAGGAACTTGATGTAACGCGCAATGTCGCTGACGCACATGCGGGCCTCCACGTCCGCCTCCTTCCTTCAGGCGGCGGTGGCGGAGCGGGTGATGATCCCGGTGGTTGACGGTGGGCTGGCGGCCACGATGGCCGATGATTGGGTGGCGGCCACGACAGCCACCTCCCTCCTTTGGTTCGCGATGGCGGAGCGGGTGATGGCCGGCAGTGGGGTGGCGGCCACGACGGCCACCTCCTGCCTTCGGTCCATGACGGCAGAGTGGGCGATCGTGGGAGAAGCAGACGAGATAAGCTACAGGGAGGGAGGGGAAAATGCGACACAGGACTCGCTGGCCGTGAGGTTTATATAGTAGGCCGGTAAAGCATTGGGATTTTGGTGGATTTCACCAAGTCGGGCGGGAAGCTTGCGCGGGAACCTGTGAGGTTGCGCGGGAACACGCTCACCGACAATTCATTGGCGCCACTTCGAGCCACCGTTTGGCCAAAAGAATGCCCCCGCGCGCTGCGCAAGCTTGCGCTGTAAGCCGTCTGCAGCAACGGGGTGACAAGACGTGTGAGAGGAGGACGGAAGGACACGTACACCTATGGTTAATACAAAAAAACATTTGTGATTTAATTACCTACTATATCCCCATCCTGGTTTATAAGTAGGATTTAACTAATAAAATACGAATGCATGTCGCCAAAGATTATATCGTTGGATTCGTATTTGAACAAAGTTTGCAGTTATACAATTTTTTTAACATGCATTAACACTTTTTTGGTTAAATTTAAGGTTATATAACAGCAAGCATATGCCCGCAACACACACACGGCTTATTCCATCACAAACAGCTCGGATGGATCAACTGTATGCCACGCATCGCACACGCAACTCTTATCTGATTCGTGCTTGATGTCTCCCTCATCGCTCGCACAGTTCGTTTTATTTGCCACATATCACTGTGTCGGCCTCTGCTCACGTCCCTCGGCAAGCTCCACTCGCCGCTAGGCGCCGTAGCGCGCTCTGCTCGCGTCCATTGGCACGCTATGCTCATGTCCGTCAGTGCGATCGGCTTATGGACAGCTTTTCTTGCGTGTTCAACTACTACATGCATATATATATATATATATGGTTTGTCGCCGTTGAAGCGACCGCGGAGCGCTCTACTCGCGTCCCTCTGCGCGCGCACTCTACCAGCGGTCGGGCGTGCGCATGATCACGTCGTGGGCCCCATATGCATGCGGTTGCGCCACGCGCGTTGCCACGCTTTGTAGTTACGTGCGGCATGATGGAGTTATGCGCTGGAAATTAGAACTGCCATCAGGGCCTACCGATATTCCTGGCCGTCCGGCTTCTCCTTTAAGTCCCACGGCCATTATAACCTTAGTCTCTTCAACCTTTCGATTGCGCCCCACAGCACAACAAGCACACCCACGACGACACACAGAGTGTAACATCCCAATTTTCAATTTGGATGTTATACATAGGTCATCATATGCATATCATATTTATTTGTATTATGTTTGTGATCCTAGAAATCTTAAGCAACTCAAGGACCCAAGGAGAGAGTTGGGGATTTCATTCACTTTCATATTTGAATTTTCTCAAATTTGAAAAGAGGATCAATTTGGTTTTAATCTTTTTCTCTCCGAATATTTCTAATATTAAAAATAAAAGAGAGAAGATAATATGACTTCTTCAAAAAGAGAGGAATATTGGAGGAAATTTTTCAAAATCAAATATATAATTTATTTGGATTTTATTTGCTATTTTCTTTGAATTAGAAAAAATATGCATCAATATTGCATTTTTAGGCCAGAAAAATGTCCAATTTATTCTAAATATTTTATTTAGACGGTGAAAATTGTTTTTGGCATTTTTACAAAAAATTTACATTTTTTATTAGGATTTTTCTTCGGCAGAATTTATTAAAAAAAAATAAAAATTCCACTTGACTGGGCCAATGGCCTTGCCGAGCCGGCCGGCCGCCGCCTTCCCCGCGCGGGAGCCGCGCCGCCGCCGGACTCCCGGTCCGAGCCGGATTCCGCCTTCCCCGTCGCCTTTGCCCCTCCTCCAAGCCCCCCTCTTTATATACCGCCGCCGCCCCCTCTCCTACCCACCAAGCCGCGCTGCAGCCGCCGCCTCCCACCGCAGCCCCCGCCGCACACCGCAGCCGCATGCCGCCGCTTGCCACCGCACCACGCCGCCGCCACACCTCGCCGTTGCCCGCGCCACCGCCACCACCCATCGGACTCGCCGGATCTTGCCGCCGCAGGTTTTTTTTGTTGAACCGGTAAAACTGACAAAACCATCGCCCCGTTTTTTTTGTTAGATCGGTTCGGTTTGGTTTTTTTGGTTTCACTAATTAGCGAACGTTCACCCGAACGTCACTGTTAGCAAACTCGATTCGCCCGTTTGTCCCCGATAGTGAACATTCGTTTGATAGTCTTTTCTTTTATTTTATTTTCGGCCAGGGACCTATCCGCTATTATTTTTATCATAGATTAGCCCCTGATCTTCAAACGCTCACAACTTTTTGACCGTTTGTCCAAATCCAGTGAAACCAGCGCCAAAATCTTTGTCCGAACCCCTATTTCTAGTTAATCAACTTGAAAATGGTTTTCAAAAATTAAAATTTGGTTGCAAGAAGATTTGAATTCAAACTTCTTTTGACCATAGTTTGAGTTTCGTAGCGCCGATTTGATTGATTCTTTTTGCAAATCAAAGCTCCTCTCTTGTACTTTCGATTTGGCTCTTTTATTTTGAATTTTACCCTTGCATCTATTGCTTGAGTGCTATGTTATTGTTTGTTCGCGATAGAGTTTCAGGAGTGCGAAGCGTGCTACCATGAGTCACTAGGGTTATTAGATCGATAGTAAGGCAAGTAACACTTTGATCATACCCCTTTATTACCCAGTTTTTATGCATTAGTTTCAACCCTCAAACATTGCATGGTTAGGACTTGATAACATGTGGGTATTGGGATGTAGTTGATGAGGTAGAACCTATTGTCCTTTATGTAAACCCTGGGAGTTACTTCTACATTATGCTTATACTGCTATGCTATGCTCGTAGATGTGGTTTGGTTGAGTGTATCCATGACAGATGTGAGAGTTGTTAAATAATGGTTAACTTAAGGTGGCTACTTTAATACACATCTGTGTGGATTGGTTGAGGCACCCTGGAGCACCCAGTGGTTGTCTGGGCACCTGGAGCAATCCAGAGTTGTCCTGGGATATCCCGGAGTACCCGTGTGATCATTCTATGGAATGCCACCCAGGCTCAAAGGGATCATAAGATTATTCATGCTAGAAACTTCCGTGTGCAGCCACAAGCCATTACGGGCTCTGGCATAGTTAAGTAAGTTGTGGGAAACCTTTCCATGATGGGCTAGCAGATGTAGGGGATTGTAGGTGTATCGGCCTATCTATCGGTTAAGGGGACCTCTTCAGAAAGACTGTGTCTCGGTCATCTATTTCTCAAACATCATGTAGTGCGAGAACTTCAATGGAGGACATCGAGTCTTGTGGGGAAAAGTGCGCAAACCTCTGCAGAGTGTACAAACTAATCATGGTTAGTCGTGTCCCTGATTATGTACAACTTGAGTATCTGGTTCTTGAATTATTGATTTGATCTCATCACTTTACTTAATGAAATTGTTTGGTTGTTATTACTTTTTAATTGGGATTGAGTTGGAGGATCCTTATCAATATTTTATCAACCAACTTGATAGTTAAATAAAATTTATTCCTTTGCAGTAGGGAAAAATTGGCTTTACGCAAACATGATAACCATAGAGCCTCCACCAGCCATATATGCCTGTAGTGATAGCAATTATTTTGTTATTTCCTCTACAGTGTTATTTTGCCAGCATATTCAATGTGCTGACCCGTTTCGCGCTGCAACGTATCATGTTGCAGACTTTTCAGACGAAGAGTAAGGTGCGCTAGGTCGTTGTTTGCACTCAGCTATGCCGTTGGAGTTGATGGACTCACTTTACCTTCGAAGCCTTCCGTTGTTATCTTCATTAGATGGACTTCAGCCATATTATTGTAATAAGTACTCTCTTTGAGATATTCGATGTAATAAGTGTGTGATTGAACTCTGTTATAAATCCTTCAAGTACTGTGTGTGTCAGCATTACCAATCCAGGGATGACACTTATGCATAGAGATTTGACAGGTTGAGGTCGGATCGCTACAAGATGGTATTAGAGCACATGCTGACTGTAGGACGCGACTGAGGGAGTCCTGGACTAAGGGGTCCTCGGGAGGCCAGCCTGTTGGACATGGGTAGGACTATTGGGCCATGAAGATACAAGATAGAAGACTTCCTCCCGTGTCCGGATAGGACTCTCCTTTACGTAGATGGCAAGCTAGGTATCCGGATGTACTATTTCCTTTCTATGTAACCAACTTTGTATAATCCTAGTTCCCTCCGGTGTCTATATAAACCGGAGGGTTTCGTCCATAGGGACAAGGACAATCAGATAGGCTAGACCTCTAGGGTTTTAGCCATTATGATCTCGTGGTAGATCAACTCTTGTAACCCCCATACTCATCAATATTAATCTAGCAGGACGTAGGGTTTTACCTCCTTCGAGAGGGCCCGAAACTGGGTAAACATTGTGTTCCCTGTCTCTTGTTACCATCAACCTCAGACGCATAGTTCGGGACCTCCTACCCGAGATCCGCCGGTTTTCACACCGACATTGGTGCTTTCATTGAGAGTCCCACTGTGTCATCGAAGTCAAGGGTTGATGGCTCACCTCGTGATCAAGAACAACATCCCCGCCGATGGAGCCCTAGCCTCAGGCCAAACCCTCCAGTTGTGTGGCTTTGTCATGACCACCCATTCGGCCGGTGAGCCGACGATGACTTCTCGGGTCATCGAATATCGCCTCTGAATTGACTCTGAATACTCCAAACAGATGGACCCAATGGAATTATCGTCCTTCATTTGAACTCCTGGATCGCATTGCTGCCTTGGGGGTCGCTACAGACTACGGTCGGATTGGGCTTAAACCCGGTCAGAGAGAAATCAAATTTCCATTGATCACCCACCAGATAGCGGTAGTGGAGGAGCAAAACAACAACTCTCCCTCTATACTGAGGACGAACTATGTTCGGATCTCTGAGCTCGAACAGCCAGATACCTGTCCACAGAACGACATGCCTTGTCCTCCGAACTTGGAATCAGACGGTAGACCTAAAAAATCGGTCGATCTCTCGGAGCCCGAACTATTCGGCTCGGAAATTTCTCAAATTCCGGATCCCAAATTGGGTCAGGGTTCGGACTGTTGGGTACCAAAGTGGGTACCACGCCCTATTGGGGTGAGATGCATTCACACGCTTTCAAGCCATACCTCATTACGGGTATATGAAGCTCAAAATGCCCAGGCCCAACGGTATTATCACTCTCGCTAGTGATCCGGATATAGCCCTCCGTGCTGAAAACAAAACAGCCTTCCTAGCCCTTGAGGAACTCTCTGAGGCCCTTGCGGCCGAAGAGTTAATGGCGCTTGGCTCAATGGTGGATAGGGATGACGTAATCCTCGACAAGCGCTCCAAATCCACCTCCTTCAAACCAGCAGATGAAATAGTCAAATTTCAAGTCCACCCGACGGACCCAAAGAAGACACCCTCCATCGGCGCACAGCTGGACCCGATGGTGGACGCCACACTACGAGCGTTCCTACACGAAAACTGGGTCATATTCGCGTGGCACCCTTCTGATATGCCAGGAATCCCACGTAGGTTGGCTGAGCACAACCTCAATATATTAAAGGGATACAAGCGAGTTAAGCAAACACTGCGGCGCTTTTCTGAACCCAAACGACAAGCTATGGGGGAGGAGCTAGCCAAGCTAATTGAGGCCGAATTCATCAGAGAAATAAAACATCCGGACTGGCTAGCAAACCTAGTGATGGTGCCAGAGAAGGATAAATCCTGGCGCTTGTGCATCAATTTCAAAGACCTCAACAAAGCTTGCCCTAAGGATCCATTCCCCCTCCCCCGCATCGATCAAATTATTGATGCCACTGCAGAACACGACTCACTGTGTTTCCTCGACGCGTATTCTGGATACCATCAAATTAAAATGAAGGAATCCGACCAAGCTGCAACGGCATTTATTACCCCATACGGGCCTTTCTGCTTCAACACTATGCCCTTTGGGCTAAAAAACATCGGCGCCACCTACCAACGCATGATTCAAACATGCCTGGAGAAACAAATCGGCAAGACAGTTGAAGCATATGTGGACGACATCGTCATCAAGACTGAGAGCATCGAGTCATTAATAGATGACTTACGTCTCACATTCGACAATCTCCGGACATATGACATTAAGCTCAATCCAGAAAAATGTGTTTTCGGCATCCCCTCTGAAAACTACTGGGCTTCATTGTTTCCAGTAGAGGAATCGAGGCAAATCCAGCCAAAATTTGAGCTTTATCATAACTAGCTACACCAACGAACCTTAAACAGGTCCAAAAACTAGCTGGATGCGTGTCATCTTTAAGTCGCTTTATCTCCAGACTAGGAGAAAAAGCATTGCCACTTTATCGACTTCTCCGACGCACCGATCACTTCGAGTGGACAGATGCAGCAACGACTGGATTGGAAGAAATAAAGGCTCTTTTAGCAAGCAACCCAATCCTAGCTGCGCCAAGCGTCAGCGAACCAATGTAATTATACATATCCGCAACTCACCAGGTGGTGAGCGCAGTACTCGTCGTCGAATGAGAGGAGGACGGACACAAATTCCCGCTCCAGAAACCGGTATACTACGTATCCACTGTCCTAACCCCATGCAAATCCTGGTACCCTCATTATCAAAAGGTAGCATACACGGTCTTCATGGCATCCCAGAAGCTATGACACTATTTCCAAGAGTGCTCGATCATGGTGGCTTCCAAAGTTCCACTGAACAACATAATAAACAATCGCGATGTCATGGGTCGGATTTCCAAGTGGGCCCTTGAGCTCCTACCATTCGATATAACATATAAGCCACGCCGGGTCATCAAATCCCAAGTACTGGCAGACTTCATCGCTGAATGCACAGAAGCCGAACTCCCTAAAGAGTACGACACATATTCCAACTGGGTCATGCACTTCGATGGTTCCAGAATGCTGGCGGGCATAGGGGCAGGCATTGTCTTAACATCCCCCATTGGAGATATAGTTCAGTATGTACTCCAAATATTATACACAGACTCCAACAATGCATCCGAATACGAGGCCTTATTGCATGGTCTTCGGATGGTCGTCTCCATGGGCATACAACGCCTGGAAGTGCGCGGGGACTCGAACCTCGCTATATCTCAAATAAACGGAGATTTCGATGCCAAGGATCCGAAGATGGCGGCTGATACGTCTCTAACGTATCTACTTTTACAAACACTTTTGCCCTTGTTTTGGACTCTAACTTGCATGATTTGAATGGAACTAACCCAGACTCACGCTGTTTTCAGCAGAAT
The DNA here is from genome assembly GCF_056163025.1 of Triticum urartu. Taxonomy (NCBI): domain Eukaryota; kingdom Viridiplantae; phylum Streptophyta; class Magnoliopsida; order Poales; family Poaceae; genus Triticum; species Triticum urartu. The sequence goes on along the minus strand of NC_141877.1, from coordinate 214,124,447 downwards.
TACCATGGTGTTATTTATGTGCAGGAGCAAACGTTCTCGGAATGACCTGAAACTTCACGGAGCCACTTTTCAGAAAATAAGAAAAATACCTGCAAAAGATGAAGGCCAGGGGGCCCACCACCTTGCCACGAGGGTGGGGGCGCGCCCCCCTACCTCGTGGGCCCCCTGTTGCCTCTCCGACTCCAACTCCATATATTTTGTTTCGGGGAGAAAAAAATCAAAGAGAAGAAATCATCACGTTTTACGATACAGAGCCGATGCCAAGCCCTAAAACCTCTCGGGAGGGCTGATCTGGAGTCCGTTCGGGGCTCCGGAGAGGGGAATCCGTTGCCATCATCATCATCAACCATCCTCCATCACCAATTTCATGATGCTCACCGCCGTGCGTGAGTAATTCCATCGTAGGCTTGCTGGACGATGATGGGTTGGATGGGATCTATCATGTAATCAAGTTAGTTTTGGTAGGGTTTGATCCCTAGTGTCCACTATGTTCTGAGATTAATGTTGCTATGACTTTGCTATGCTTAATGCTTGTCACTAGGGCCCGAGTGCCATGATTTCAGATCTGAACCTATTATGTTTTCATCAATATATGAGTGTTCTTGATCCTATCTTGCAAGTCTATAGTCACCTATTATGTGTTATGATCCCTTAACCCCGAAGTGACAATAATCGGGATACTTACCGATGATGACCGTACTTTGAGGAGTTCATGTATTCACTATGTGTTAATGCTTTGTTCCGGTACTCTATTAAAAGGAGGCCTTAATATCCCTTAGTTTCCGTAAGTACCCCCTGCCACGGGAGGGTAGGACAAAATATGTCATGCAAGTTCTTTTCCATAAGCACATATGACTATATTCAGAATACATGCCTACATTATATCAACGAACTGGAGCTAGTTCTATGTCACCCTAGGTTATGATTGTTACATGATGAACCACATCCGGCATAATTCTCCATCACTGATCCATTGCCTACGATCTTTCCATATATTGTTCTTCGCTTATTTACTTTCCCGTTGCTATTGCTATCATCACTACCAAATACCAAAACATTACTTTTACTACCGTTACCTTTTGCTACCATTACCACTACTATCATATTACTTTGCTACTAAATAATTTGCTGCAGATATTAAGTTTCCAGGTGTGGCTGAATTGACAACTCAGCTGCTAATACTTGAGAGTATTCTTTGGCTCCCCTTGTGTCGAATCAATAAATTTGGGTTGAATACTCTACCCTCGAAAACTGTTGCGATCCCCTATACTTGTTTGTTATCAAGACTATTTTCTGGCGCCGTCGCCGGGGAGCATAGCTCTATTCTTTGAGTCACTTGGGATATATATCTGCTTATCATTATGAAGAACTTGAGAGACCCAAAAACCAAGATCTATCCCTCAACTACGAGGGGAGGTAAGGAAATGCCATCTAGCTCTGCACTTGATTCACCTTCTGTTTTGAGTAAGCTTGCGACACCTACACCTGCTTCTTCTATTCGTTTTGATATGTCGCATGTTATTGATGATGCCACTTCTGCTATGCATGATACTTATGATGAAACTACCTCTATGCCTGATACTACTGTGCCACTTAGTGATTTTCTTGATGAACAACTTGCTAGAGCTAGAGAAATTGAAAATATTGAATCTGATGATACTGATGAAAGTGATGATGAAGAATCACTTGTTATTCCTAAGGGTTATGCATTTGATCAAGAAGTTTCCTTAGCTATTTTAGCGTGCCAAAATGGAATTGAACTCAAAAGATTATTAGCTAAATGGAGTAAGGAATCTTTAAATGCTAGAATGAAACCTGACCCTGCTTTTGCTACTTCACCTATCATTGTTACTGATAAGGATTATGAATTCTCTGTTGATCCTAATATAATTAATTTGGTTGAATATGATCCTTTTCATGGTTATGAATCTAAAACTATTGTGGCACATCTTACTAAATTAAATGATATATCTACCCTGTTTACTAAAGATTAGAGAACTCGTTACTTTTATATCCTTAAAATATTTCCGTTCTCATTAAAGGGTGATGCTAAGATATGGTTTAATTCTCTTGATCCTGGTTGTGTGTGTAGTCCCCAGGATATGATTTATTACTTCTTCGCTAAATATTTCCCTGCTCATAAGAAACAAGCTGCTTTAAGGGATATATATAATTTTGTGCAAATTGAAGAAGAGAGTCTCCCACAAGCTTGGGGGAGGCTTCTCCAATTACTTAATGCTTTGCCCGATCATCCTCTTAAGAAAAATGAAATACTTGATATCTTTTATAATGGACTAACCAATGCCTCCAGAGATTACCTGGATAGTTGTGCTGGTTCTGTTTTTAGGGAAAGAACACCAGATGAAGCTGAAATTCTATTGAATAATATGTTGACAAATGAAAATAATTGGACACCTCCGGAGCCAATTCCTGAGCCTATTCCTAAACCAACTCCGAAGAAGAGGGGTATTCTATTTCTTAGTCCTGAAGATATGCAAGAGGCAAAGAAATCTATGAAAGAAAAAGGTATTAAAGCTGAAGATGTTAAGAATTTACCTCCTATTGAAGAAATACATGGTCTTAATTCACTGCCTATTGAAGAAACATATAATCTTAATCCCTTACCTATTGAAGAAACACATGGTCTTGATAACCCGACATAGGTAGTGAAGGTAAATTCTCTCTATAGATATGATAAAGCTGTAATCCCATTTACTAAGTTTGTTAGCCCATGCTTAGATGAGTTTGATAAATTTATGGCTAAGCAAGAAGACTTTAATGCTTATTTTGGTAGACAACTGAAATACAATTGAAATACGTTTGAACAATTGGGTGATTATATGGCTAATGTTAAAGGTGAACTTAAACTTATTAGTAAACATGCTTCTATGGTTACCACTCAAGTAGAACAAGTACTTAAAGCTCAAATTGATTTGCTCAATGAATTGAATAGTAAAGATAATGATAATGCTGTTAGAGTGGCTACTAGAACTGGTAGAATGACTCAGGGACCTTTGTATCTTGAAGGCCATCCAAAGAGAATTGAGCAAGATTCTCAAAGAAATAATATAGATGCACCTAGTTCTTCTAAAAAGAAGAAAAAGAAAAATGATAGGACTTTGCATGCTTCTAGTGATCCTATTGTTGAAACACCTGAGAATCCAAATGATATTTCTATTTCTGATGCTGAAACTCAATCTGGTAATGAACCTGAAACTAGTGATAATGCTAATAATAATGTTCATGATGATGCTCAACCTAGTAATGATAATGATATAGAAATTGAACATGCTGTTGAACTTGATAACCCACAATCAAAGAATCAACGTTATGATAAGAAAGATTTTGTTGCTAGGAAACATGGTAAAGAAAGAGAGCCATGGGTTCGGAAACTCATGCCTTTTCCTCCCAAACCATCCAAGAAAAAGGATGATGAGGATTTTGAGCGCTTTGCTGAAATGATTAGACCTATCTTTTGCGTATGCGATTAACTAATATGCTTAAAACCAATCCTTATGCTAAGTACATGAAAGATATTATTACAAATAAAAGAAAGATGCCGGAAGCTGAAATTTCCACCATGCTTGCTAATTATACTTTTAAGGGTGGAATACCAAAGAAACTTGGAGATCCAGGAGTACCCACTATACCATGCTCCATTAAAAGAAAGTATGTTAAAACTGCTTTATGTGATCTTGGAGCCGGTGTTAGTGTTATGCCTCTCTCTTTATATCGTAGACTTGATTTGAATAAGTTGACACCTACTGAAATATCTTTGCAAATGGCTGATAAATCAACTGCTATACCTGTCAGTATTTGCGAGGATGTGCCTGTTGTAGTTGCAAACGTTACTATTTTAACGGACTTTGTTATTCTTGATATTCCCGAGGACAATAGTATGTCTATTATTCTTGGAAGACCCTTTATGAATACTGCAGGGGCTGTTATTGATTGCACTAAAGGCAATGTCACTTTTCATGTTAATGGCAATGAGCATACGATACACTTTCCGAGGAAACAACATCAAGTTCATAGTATCAACTCTACTGGGAAAATTCCATCGATTATATTTGGACGTTTTGAATTTCCTCTTCCTACTGTCAAGAAGAAATATGATATTCTTATTATTGGGGATGTGCATATCCCCGTTGAGGTAACATAGTGTTATTCGAAATTTCTCCGGTTCCATGTTATTCGGAATGAGTTTGTTAACAAGACTTGATCAACCTTGTTAGTGGATTCCTTTTGATGATCATGACATGGATGAAACTAGAAGGCACGACCTTCTGTACCCCACTTTTACTTTCTGTTATTTATATTAAATAAAATAAAAATAAATATTTTTCTGTCTATTATCTGATTATCCGTGCAATATAAAAATACCTCGAAAATAAAAGTTCTCCAAATGCCCTGAAATTTAAATATGATTTTTTCTAGAATGTTTGAAGATTTATGGAACTGAGAACACACCAGGGGGGCCAACCACCTGCCCACGAGGGTGGAGGGCACGCCCACCCCTCTAGGGCGTGCCCCCTGCCTCATGGGCCCATGGTGGCCCTTCTCCACTTATTCCTGTACCCACACACTTCATCTTCCTCCCACAAACACGAATATCCAGCTCAAGCATGAGTTCTAGCTCATCTTACTGCCATTTTCGATCTCCTTGCTCAAAGCACCTCTCACAAAGCTGCTTGGCGAGATTGTTCCTTGGTATGTGACTCCTCCATTGGTCCAATTAGTTTATGTTCTAGTGCTTTATTCATTGCAAATTTGTGTTGCTTAGGTGACCCTGTTCTTGAGCTTGCATGTCAAATTTATATGGTCAAAAGTAGTTTTGATGCATGATATAGGCCCTAGGCACTTGTAGGAGTAGTTGCTATCAATATCATTGAGTTTGGTTTACTTTTATTTTGAAGTTACTAAAAAATTTCAGAATTTTTCAGAGGAAGAAATATACTTATGAAAATGTTCCAAGGTGGTTCTTCAAGGAAGCAAGGACCCAGGCTTGCAATGCATGATGCTGATGAAGAGCCACCAAGTGACGCTCCAGTGCATCCTTGCAAATGGCCTTCTGAGAACTTTATGGATCGAGCGGGAATTAAGGAAGAATTTAACGCATATTTGCGTAACGCTGATCTTGTGAGCTTCGAGGAAGAGAAGTGCCGCCAGTATCACTATCTCACCAGTACCTTTGTGAGGAGGTCTGAATTTTCAACTTCCCGTAATTCTCCAACTGTCATGTTTGATCTTTATGATAAATCTTACACTATGGACTTAGAGGATTTTACCACTACTTGCAAACTTCCATAATGGGGTAGTATAAAGGATCCTCGCAAATCTAAATTTAGAGATTTTCTTGCTAGAATAACTGTGGGAAAATCTAGAGATATTACACAAGCTACCATAGGGAGCATTCAGTTTCCTGTTATACATTATTTTGCTCTCTTCATAGGTAGATGCATTAATGGTAAAGATGAGGCATGTCACATGTGTGTCCCCGATCTTAGTATTCTTAGGAGTGCTGTGTTAGGAGACAAAACGATATCCGTTCCGTCTTATTTCTTTCGAAAAATTTCTAGTGTCAACATAGAACAACAGGAGTGTTGGGTTTAATTTTGGAATTTTTCGGGGTTCGTTTGGACATTTTTATACATTAACTGGGTTTTCCAGGCATTTTATGTGCATAATTAAAATTTGACCTACATGCACATGCTCCAGTGCATATAAATTGGTTTCAAAATCAAATTTGTGTCCTTCGGTGCATGCTTAGGTCCCATGCAAGAAATGGGAATGAATTTCAAACACCCTGCCACCGTCACTTGGCCACAAACATTGAGATACTTGGTTTTAAAATTCTAGTAAATCGAAAACCTCTTTCAGAAATTCATGAAACTTGGCATGCTATCATGGAGCGGCATCAAGATGTCCTTGTAAAAATTTTGTCCCATTTGGGGCAGGTTTGGGTCTAAGCTTCTCACAAACCAGAGATTCTCACAACAGGCGTGATGGTTTCGGTAAGGAACGTGCCACCTTTGGGGACGAAATGATATATGTTGCCTCTTATTGCTTTCAAAAATTTTCTAGTGGCAATATAGAACAACATGAGTGTTGCGTTTAATTTTGGAATTTTTCAAGGTTCGTTTGGACATTTTTATACATTAACTAGGTTTTATAGGCATTTATGTGCATAATTCAAATTTGAACTACATGCACGTGCTCTAGTGCATATAAATTGGTTGAAAAATCAAATTTGTGTCCTTCGGTGCATGCTTAGGTCCCATGCAAGAAATGGGAATAAATTTCAAACACCGTGCCACCGTCACTCAGCTGCAAACATTGAGATACTTGGTTTTCAAATTCTAGTAAATCCAAAACTCGTCTGAAATTCATGAAACTTGGCATGCTATCATGGAGCGGCCTCAATATGTCGTGGTAAAAATTTTGTCCCATTTGGGGCAGGTTTGGGTATATGCTTCTCACAAACCAGAGCTTCTCCCAACAAGTGTGATGGTTTCGATAGGGAACGTGCCACCTTTGGGGACAAAACGATAACTGTTGCCTATTATTGCTGTCCAAAATTTTCTAGTGTCAACATAGAACAACAGTAGTGTTGTGTTTAATTTTGGAATTTTTCAGGGTTAGTTTGGATATTTTTATACATTAACTGGGTTTTCTAGGCAATTTATGTGCATAATTAAAATTTGAACTACATGCACATGCTCCAGTGCAAATAAATAGGTTCAAAAATAAAATTTGTGTCCATCATGCATGCTTAGGTCCCATGCAAGAAATGGGAACGAATTTCAAACACCCTGCCACCGTCACTCGGTCGCAAACATTGAGATACTTGTTTTTAAAATTCTAGTAGAGCCAAAACTCATCTTAAAATCATGAAACTTGGCATGCTATCATGGAGCGGCATCAACATGCCGTGGTAAATTTTTTGTCCAATTTGGGGCAGGTTTGGGTATAAGCTTCTCACAAACCAGAGCTTCTCACAACAAGCGTGACGGTTTCGGTAGGGAACGTGCCACCTTTGGGGACGAAACGATATACATTGCCTCTTATTGCTTTCAAAAAATTTCTAGTGGCAATATACAACAACAGGAGTGTTGCATTTAATTTTGGAATTTTTCAGGGTTAGTTTGGACATTTTTATACATTAACTAGATTTTCTAGGCATTTTATGTGCATAATTCAAATTTGAACTACATGCACATGCTCCAATGCATATAAATTGGTTGAAATATCAAATTTGTGTCCTTCGGTGCATGGTTAGGTCCTATGCAAGAAATGGGAATGAATTTCAAACACCTTGCCACCGTCACTCGGCCACAAACATTGAGATACTTGGTTTTTAAATTCTAGTAAATCCAAAACTTGTCTAAAATTCATGAAACTTGGCATGCTATCATGGAGTGCCATCAACATGCCGTGGTAAAAAAATTGTCCCATTTGGGGCAGGTTTGGGTATAAGCTTCTCACAAACCAGAGATTCTCCCAACAACGTGATGGTCTCGGTAGGGAACGTGCCACCTTTGGGGACAAAACGATATTCGTTGCCTCTTATTGCTTTCAAAAATTTTCTAGGGTCAACATAGAACAACATGAGTGTTGTGTTTAATTTTGGAATTTTTCGGGGTTCGTTTGGACATTTTATACATTAACTGGGTTTTCCAGGCATTTTATGTGCATAATTGAAATTTGAACTACATGCACATACTCGAGTGCATATAAATTGGTTTAAAAATCAAATTTGTGTCCCTCGGTGCATGCTTAGGTCCCATGCAAGAAATGGGAATAAATTTCAAACACCCGGCCACCGTCACTCGGCCGCTAACATTGAGATACTTGGTTTTAAAATTCTAGTAAATCCTAAACTCGTCATAAATTCATGAAACTTGGCATGCTATCATGGAGCGGCATCAACATGCCGTGGTAAATTTTTGTCCCATTTGGGGCAGGTTTGGGTATAAGCTTCTCACAAACGAGAGCTTCTCACAACAAGCGTGATCGTTTCGGCAGGGAACGTGCCACCTTTGGGGACGAAACGATATACGTTGCCTCTTATTGCTTTCAAAATTTTTCTAGTGGCAATATATCACAACAGGAGTGTTGCGTTTAATTCTGGAATTTGTCAAGGTTTGTTTGGACATTTTTATACATTAACTAGGTTTTATAGGCATTTTATGAGCATAATTCAAATTTGAACTACATGCACATGCTCCAGCGCAAATAAATTGGTTGAAAAATCAAATTTGTTTCCTTCGGTGCATGCTTAGGTCCAATGCAAGAAATGGGAATGAATTTCAAACACCCTACCTCCGTTACTCGGCCGCAAACATTGAGATACTTGTTTTTAAAATTCTAGTAGATCCAAAACTCGTCTTAAATTCATGAAACTTGGCATGCTATCATGGAGCGGCATCAACATGCCGTGGTAAATTTTTTGTCCAATTTGGGGCAGGTTTATAAGCTTCTCACAAACCAGAGCTTCTCACAACAAGCGTGATGGTTTCGGCAGGGAACGTGCCACCTTTGGGGACGAAATGATATGCGTTGCCTCTTATTGCTTTCAAAATTTTTCTAGTGGCAATATACAACACCAGGAGTGTTGCGTTTGATTTTGGAATTTGTCAGGGTTAGTACGGACATTTTTATTCATTAACTAGATTTTCTAGGCATTTTATGTGCATAATTCAAATTTGAACTACATGCACATGCTCCAGTGCATATAAATTGGTTTAAAAATAAAATTTGTGTCCTTCGGTGCATGCTTAGGTCCCATGCAAGAAATGGGAATAAATTTCAAACACCCTCCCACGGTCACTCGGCTGCAAACATTGAGATACTTGGTTTTTAAATTCTAGTAAATCCAAAACTCGTCTGAAATTCATGAAACTTGGCATGCTATCATGGAGCGCCATCAACATGCCGTGGTAAAAATTTTGTCCCATTTGGGGCAGGTTTGGGTATAAGCTTCTCACAAACCAGAGCTTCTCACAACAAGTGTGATGGTTTCGGTAGGGAACGTGCCACCTTTGGGGACGAAACGATATACGTAGCCTCTTATTGCTTTCAAAAATTTTCTACTGCCAATATATAACAACAGGAGTGTTGCGTTTAATTTTGGAATTTGTCACGGTTCGTTTGGACATTTTTATTCATTAACTAGGTTTTAGAGGCATTTTATGTGCATAATTCCAATTTGAACTACATGCACATGCTCCAGTGCATATAAATTGGTTGAAAAATCAAATTTGTGTCCTTCGGTGCATGCTTAGGTCCCATGCAAGAAGTGGGAATAAATTTCAAACACCCTGCCACCGTCACTCGGCTGCAAAAATTGAGATACTTGGTTTTCAAATTCTAGTAAATCCAAAACTCGTCTGAAATTCATGAAACTTGGCAAGCTATCATGGAGCGGCATCAACATGCCGTGGTAAATTTTATGTCCCATTTCGGGCAGGTTTGGGTATAAGCTTCTGACAAACCATAGCTTCTCCCAACAAGTGTGATGGTTTCGGTAGGGAACGTGCCACCTTTGGGCTTTGGGGACAAAACGATATCCGTTGCCTCTTATTGCTTTCAAACATTTTCTAGTGTCAGCATAGAACAACAGGAGTGTTGTGTTTAATTTTCGAAATTTTTCGGGGTTAGTTTGGACATTTTTATACATTAACTGGGTTTTCCAGGCATTTTATGTGCATAATTAAAATTTGAACTACATGCACATGCTCCAGTGCATATAAATTGGTTCAAAAGTCAAATTTGTCTCCTACGATGCATGCTTATGTCCCATGCAAGAAGTGGGAATGAATTTCAAACACCCTGCCACCGTCACTCGGCCGCAAACATTGAGATACTTGGTTTTAAAATTCTAGTAAATCCAAAACTCGTCTTAAATTCATGAAACTTGGCATGCTATCATGGAGCGGCATCAACATGCCGTGGTAAATGTTTTGTCCCATTTGGGGCAGGTTTGGGTATAAGTTTCTCACAAACCAGAGCTTCTCACAACAAGCGTGATGGTTTCGGTAGGAAACGTGCCACCTTTGGGGACGAAACGATAAACGTTGCCTCTTATTGCTTTCAAAATTTCTCTAGTTGCAATATAGAACAACAGGAGTGTTGCGTTTAATTTTGGAATTTTTCGGGGTTCGTTTGGACATTTTTAGACATTAACTAGGTTTTCTAGGCATTTTATGTGCATAATTCAAATTTGAACTACATGCACAAGCTCCAGTGCATATAAATTGGTTGAAAAATCAAATTTGTGTCCTTCGGTGCATGCTTAGGTCCCATGCAAGAAATGGGAATGAATTTCAAACACCCTGCCACCGTCACTCGGCCACAAACATTGAGATAGTTGGTTTTTAAATTCTAGTAAATCCAAAACTCGTCTGAAATTCATGAAACTTGGCATGCTATCATGGAGCGCCATCAACATGCCGTGGTAAAAAATTGTCCCATTTGGGGCCGGTTTGGGTATAAGCTTCTCACAAACCAGAGCTTCTCACAACAAGTGTGATGGTTTCGGTAGGGAACGTGCCACCTTTGGGGACGAAACGATATACGTTGCCTCTTATTGCTTTCAAAATTTTTCTACTGGCAATATATAACAACAGGAGTGTTGCGTTTAATTTTGGAATTTGTCAGGGTTCGTTTGGACATTTTTATTCATTAACTAGGTTTTAGAGGCATTTTATGTGCATAATTCAAATTTGAACTACATCCACATGCTCCAGTGCATATAAATTGGTGGAAAAATCAAATTTGTGTCCTTCGGTGCATGCTTAGGTCCCATGCAAGAAATGGGAATAAATTTCAATCACCCTGCCACCGTCACTCGGCTGCAAAAATTGAGATACTTGGTTTTCAAATTCTAGTAAATCCAAAACTCGTCTGAAATTCATGAAACTTGGCATGCTATCATGGAGTGGCATCAACATGCCGTGGTAAATTTTATGTCCCATTTGGGGCAGGTTTGGGTATAAGCTTCTGACAAACCAGAGCTTCTCCCAACAAGTGTGATGGTTTCGGTAGGGAACGTGCCACCTTTGGGGACAAAACGATATCCGTTGCCTCTTATTGGTTTCCAACATTTTCTAGTGTCAACATAGAACAACAGGAGTGTTGTGTTTAATTTTGGAAATTTTTCGCGGTTAGTTTGGACATTTTTATACATTAACTGGGTTTTCCAGGCATTTTATGTGCATAATTAAAATTTGAACTACATGCACATGCTCCAGTGCATATAAATTGGTTCAAAAATCAAATTTGTCTCCTAGGATGCATGCTTATGTCCCATGCAAGAAGTGGTTATGAATTTCAAACACCCTGCCACCGTCACTCGGCCGCAAACATTGAGATAGTTGGTTTTAAAATTCTAGTAAATCCAAAACTTGTCTTAAATTCATGAAACTTGGCATGCTATCATGGAGCGGCATCAACATGCCGTGGTAAATGTTTTGTCCCATTTGGAGCAGGTTTGGGTATAAGTTTCTCACAAACCAGAGCTTCTCAAAACAAGCGTGATGGTTTCGGTAGGAAATGTGCCACCTTTGGGGACGAAACGATATACGTTGCCTCTTATTGCTTTCAAAATTTCTCTAGTTGCAATATAGAACAACAGGAGTGTTGCGTTTAATTTTGGAATTTTCCGGGGTTCGTTTGGACATTTTTAGACATTAACTAGGTTTTCTAGGCATTTTAAGTGGATAATTCAAATTTGAACTACATGCACATGCTCCAGTGCATATAAATTGGTTGAAAAATCAAATCTGTGTCCTTCGGTGCATGCTTAGGTCCCATGCAAGAAATGGGAATGAATTTCAAACACCAGGTCACTGTTGATTGCCGGCAAAACATTGAGATACTCTTTAAAAAATTCTAGTAAATCCAAAACTTGAATGAAATTCATAAAACTTGGCATGCTATAATGGAATGGCACCCGACATGCTGTGGTATTTTTCGTGTCCATTTTGAGAGAAGGCGCACTCGAATAACAACCAAAAACGCATTTTGAAACAAATAGCTGCCACTATAAAATCTCAAACGTTTTGTATAATTTAAATTGTGCGCGTTCTATTATCATTTATGTGACGCCACACCTCACTCTTTTAATGGCTAGGAGGTGCCGCATGGACAGGTGCTTGAGTGCTTGGCTAAACATGAGGCGTGTGAGATTTACTCCAATGCGGAGGCTCACCGGGAAGCGTGCGAGTTGTACGCCGCACAGGCTCACCGGGAAGCGAGACCTTTGACTTCCATGGCCGCCCGCCTTGCTCGCATCCTCTCCATTAATGGCTCCCAAGCCGGAGTTTAATACGATTTTTTAATATAAAACACTCATCGCAAACGTTTTAGTTAGAACACCCTTATGCAAAACTTACAACTTCCTCAGGAAGCCAAGGGAAAATGTGCCTAGCAGCATTTGTGCAGCTCTTGATTGCAAATGTTTTAGTTAGAACACCCGTATGCAAACCGACAGCTTCCCCAGGAAGCCAAGAGAAAATGTGCCAAGCAGGATTTCTGCAGCTCTTGATCACAAACGTTTTAGACAGAACACCTGTATGCAAAGTGAGAGTTATGGTCTTCCCCCTCAAGTCGAGGGACAATTCACAGTGCAAGATTTGTGCATCCCTTCAACGCAAACGGTTGTTTTGGATGACCTGTGTGCAACCACGTACAAACAATTTGGTAAGATTTGCATATGTCATATTGGGTATGTTGCCATTTGTCAAACTGGAAAGATTGACATTTGTTGATCTAGTAACATTGCCATTTGTCAATCCTTGTAACACTATGATTTGTCAAAATATGCAGCTGAAAATCACTAGCACTATCTAATTTTGTAACTAAAATTCAATAATTAAGCATAGATTTCATTCATAGATTAAGCAGTTTTTCTTAATTTATACAAATAGTTCAACTCGACAGTTGAACCGACCAAAATTTTCCGCAATTGTTGCCAACCACGTACTGAAATAGCTAGTTCAACTATATATACTAGCTAATTTTAAGTACGTTGTACAGTTCCACCACACATCTATAGTCAAATGAACTGAACAAAATAGCCCCTAAGTACTACTACTACAGAGGGGCTTTGTGCTACTTCCGACAGCCTCTCCTCTGCCGAGCGCGCTCAGTAAGAGGCAGAGGAGGAGGAGGAGCCTACCGATGAGCTGGACAAATGCAAGACGGTGATTGCCGCTGTTGCACATTCAGCGACGCTCGCCAGCTCAAACACCCACTGCCACTCTAGACGATCCCTCTCGAAGCAGCCAGACTACTCGTAGATCTCCTGATTCCTCGCCTCTACATCAGCGTGTGCTGCGGCCACGGCTACGGTAAGGCTCTTTGTGTGCTCGGCGAGGCGCTCCTCCTCCTCCCGCAGGAACTTGATGTAACGCGCAATGTCGCTGACGCACATGCGGGCCTCCACGTCCGCCTCCTTCCTTCAGGCGGCGGTGGCGGAGCGGGTGATGATCCCGGTGGTTGACGGTGGGCTGGCGGCCACGATGGCCGATGATTGGGTGGCGGCCACGACAGCCACCTCCCTCCTTTGGTTCGCGATGGCGGAGCGGGTGATGGCCGGCAGTGGGGTGGCGGCCACGACGGCCACCTCCTGCCTTCGGTCCATGACGGCAGAGTGGGCGATGGACCTGGCTTTCGACGGTGGTGTGGCGGCAACAACGGGCAACAGCTGCCGACGGACAGCGGCGGCGGAGCATGTGGTGGGTGTTCCGCGCACAACCAACAAGGGACGCCGCGCGCACTACACTACGCCGGGGACTGAGACGCCACCGCGGTGTAGCCTCCCAGCTGGAGCTGTCCTCTGATGACAGTGGAGTGGCTGAGCGACAATGACGGATTGGTGCGATTGGCGATCGTGGGAGAAGCAGACGAGATAAGCTACAGGGAGGGAGGGGAAAATGCGACACAGGACTCGCTGGCCGTGAGGTTTATATAGTAGGCCGGTAAAGCATTGGGATTTTGGTGGATTTCACCAATTCGGGCGGGAAGCTTGCGCGGGAACCTGTGAGGTTGCGCGGGAACACGCTCACCGACAATTCATTGGCGCCACTTCGAGCCACCGTTTGGCCAAAAGAATGCCCCCGCGCGCTGCGCAAGCTTGCGCTGTAAGCCGTCTGCAGCAACGGGGTGACAAGACGTGTGAGAGGAGGACGGAAGGACACGTACACCTATGGTTAATACAAAAAAACATTTGTGATTTAATTACCTACTATATCCCCATCCTGGTTTATAAGTAGGATTTAACTAATAAAATACGAATGCATGTCGCCAAAGATTATATCGTTGGATTCGTATTTGAACAAAGTTTGCAGTTATACAATTTTTTTAACATGCATTAACACTTTTTTGGTTAAATTTAAGGTTATATAACAGCAAGCATATGCCCGCAACACACACACGGCTTATTCCATCACAAACAGCTCGGATGGATCAACTGTATGCCACGCATCGCACACGCAACTCTTATCTGATTCGTGCTTGATGTCTCCCTCATCGCTCGCACAGTTCGTTTTATTTGCCACATATCACTGTGTCGGCCTCTGCTCGCGTCCCTCGGCAAGCTCCACTCGCCGCTAGGCGCCGCAGCGCGCTCTGCTCGCGTCCATTGGCACGCTATGCTCATGTCCGTCAGCGCGATCGGTTTATGGACAGCTTTTCTTGCGTGTTCAACTACTACATGCATATATATATATATGGTTTGTCGCCGTTGAAGCGACCGCGGAGCGCTCTACTCGCGTCCCTCTGCGCGCGCACTCTACCAGCGGTCGGGCGTGCGCATGATCACGTCGTGGGCCCCATATGCATGCGGTTGCGCCACGCGCGTTGCCACGCTTTGTAGTTACGTGTGGCATGATGGAGTTATGCGCTGGAAATTAGAACTGCCATCAGGGCCTACCGATATTCCTGGCCGTCCGGCTTCTCCTTTAAGTCCCACGGCCATTATAACCTTAGTCTCTTCAACCTTTCGATTGCGCCCCACAGCACAACAAGCACACCCACGACGACACACAGAGTGTAACATCCCAATTTTCAATTTGGATGTTATACATAGGTCATCATATGCATATCATATTTATTTGTATTATGTTTGTGATCCTAGAAATCTTAAGCAACTCAAGGACCCAAGGAGAGAGTTGGGGATTTCATTCACTTTCATATTTGAATTTTCTCAAATTTGAAAAGAGGATCAATTTGGTTTTAATCTTTTTCTCTCCGAATATTTCTAATATTAAAAATAAAAGAGAGAAGATAATATGACTTCTTCAAAAAGAGAGGAATATTGGAGGAAATTTTTCAAAATCAAATATATAATTTATTTGGATTTTATTTGCTATTTTCTTTGAATTAGAAAAAATATGCATCAATATTGCATTTTTAGGCCAGAAAAATGTCCAATTTATTCTAAATATTTTATTTAGACGGTGAAAATTGTTTTTGGCATTTTTACAAAAAATTTACATTTTTTATTAGGATTTTTCTTCGGCAGAATTTATTAAAAAAAAATAAAAATTCCACTTGACTGGGCCAATGGCCTTGCCGAGCCGGCCGGCCGCCGCCTTCCCCGCGCGGGAGCCGCGCCGCCGCCGGACTCCCGGTCCGAGCCGGATTCCGCCTTCCCCGTCGCCTTTGCCCCTCCTCCAAGCCCCCCTCTTTATATACCGCCGCCGCCCCCTCTCCTACCCACCAAGCCGCGCTGCAGCCGCCGCCTCCCACCGCAGCCCCCGCCGCACACCGCAGCCGCATGCCGCCGCTTGCCACCGCACCACGCCGCCGCCACACCTCGCCGTTGCCCGCGCCACCGCCACCACCCATCGGACTCGCCGGATCTTGCCGCCGCAGGTTTTTTTTGTTGAACCGGTAAAACTGACAAAACCATCGCCCCGTTTTTTTTGTTAGATCGGTTCGGTTTGGTTTTTTTGGTTTCACTAATTAGCGAACGTTCACCCGAACGTCACTGTTAGCAAACTCGATTCGCCCGTTTGTCCCCGATAGTGAACATTCGTTTGATAGTCTTTTCTTTTATTTTATTTTCGGCCAGGGACCTATCCGCTATTATTTTTATCATAGATTAGCCCCTGATCTTCAAACGCTCACAACTTTTTGACCGTTTGTCCAAATCCAGTGAAACCAGCGCCAAAATCTTTGTCCGAACCCCTATTTCTAGTTAATCAACTTGAAAATGGTTTTCAAAAATTAAAATTTGGTTGCAAGAAGATTTGAATTCAAACTTCTTTTGACCATAGTTTGAGTTTCGTAGCGCCGATTTGATTGATTCTTTTTGCAAATCAAAGCTCCTCTCTTGTACTTTCGATTTGGCTCTTTTATTTTGAATTTTACCCTTGCATCTATTGCTTGAGTG
Organism: Triticum urartu; assembly: GCF_056163025.1. NCBI lineage: Eukaryota > Viridiplantae > Streptophyta > Magnoliopsida > Poales > Poaceae > Triticum > Triticum urartu. The sequence continues at coordinate 214,108,048 of NC_141877.1, read as the reverse complement.
CTATGTTATTGTTTGTTCGCGATAGAGTTTCAGGAGTGCGAAGCGTGCTACCATGAGTCACTAGGGTTATTAGATCGATAGTAAGGCAAGTAACACTTTGATCATACCCCTTTATTACCCAGTTTTTATGCATTAGTTTCAACCCTCAAACATTGCATGGTTAGGACTTGATAACATGTGGGTATTGGGATGTAGTTGATGAGGTAGAACCTATTGTCCTTTATGTAAACCCTGGGAGTTACTTCTACATTATGCTTATACTGCTATGCTATGCTCGTAGATGTGGTTTGGTTGAGTGTATCCATGACAGATGTGAGAGTTGTTAAATAATGGTTAACTTAAGGTGGCTACTTTAATACACATCTGTGTGGATTGGTTGAGGCACCCTGGAGCACCCAGTGGTTGTCTGGGCACCTGGAGCAATCCAGAGTTGTCCTGGGATATCCCGGAGTACCCGTGTGATCATTCTATGGAATGCCACCCAGGCTCAAAGGGATCATAAGATTATTCATGCTAGAAACTTCCGTGTGCAGCCACAAGCCATTACGGGCTCTGGCATAGTTAAGTAAGTTGTGGGAAACCTTTCCATGATGGGCTAGCAGATGTAGGGGATTGTAGGTGTATCGGCCTATCTATCGGTTAAGGGGACCTCTTCAGAAAGACTGTGTCTCGGTCATCTATTTCTCAAACATCATGTAGTGCGAGAACTTCAATGGAGGACATCGAGTCTTGTGGGGAAAAGTGCGCAAACCTCTGCAGAGTGTACAAACTAATCATGGTTAGTCGTGTCCCTGATTATGTACAACTTGAGTATCTGGTTCTTGAATTATTGATTTGATCTCATCACTTTACTTAATGAAATTGTTTGGTTGTTATTACTTTTTAATTGGGATTGAGTTGGAGGATCCTTATCAATATTTTATCAACCAACTTGATAGTTAAATAAAATTTATTCCTTTGCAGTAGGGAAAAATTGGCTTTACGCAAACATGATAACCATAGAGCCTCCACCAGCCATATATGCCTGTAGTGATAGCAATTATTTTGTTATTTCCTCTACAGTGTTATTTTGCCAGCATATTCAATGTGCTGACCCGTTTCGCGCTGCAACGTATCATGTTGCAGACTTTTCAGACGAAGAGTAAGGTGCGCTAGGTCGTTGTTTGCACTCAGCTATGCCGTTGGAGTTGATGGACTCACTTTACCTTCGAAGCCTTCCGTTGTTATCTTCATTAGATGGACTTCAGCCATATTATTGTAATAAGTACTCTCTTTGAGATATTCGATGTAATAAGTGTGTGATTGAACTCTGTTATAAATCCTTCAAGTACTGTGTGTGTCAGCATTACCAATCCAGGGATGACACTTATGCATAGAGATTTGACAGGTTGAGGTCGGATCGCTACAAGATGGTATTAGAGCACATGCTGACTGTAGGACGCGACTGAGGGAGTCCTGGACTAAGGGGTCCTCGGGAGGCCAGCCTGTTGGACATGGGTAGGACTATTGGGCCATGAAGATACAAGATAGAAGACTTCCTCCCGTGTCCGGATAGGACTCTCCTTTACGTAGATGGCAAGCTAGGTATCCGGATGTACTATTTCCTTTCTATGTAACCAACTTTGTATAATCCTAGTTCCCTCCGGTGTCTATATAAACCGGAGGGTTTCGTCCATAGGGACAAGGACAATCAGATAGGCTAGACCTCTAGGGTTTTAGCCATTATGATCTCGTGGTAGATCAACTCTTGTAACCCCCATACTCATCAATATTAATCTAGCAGGACGTAGGGTTTTACCTCCTTCGAGAGGGCCCGAAACTGGGTAAACATTGTGTTCCCTGTCTCTTGTTACCATCAACCTCAGACGCATAGTTCGGGACCTCCTACCCGAGATCCGCCGGTTTTCACACCGACATTGGTGCTTTCATTGAGAGTCCCACTGTGTCATCGAAGTCAAGGGTTGATGGCTCACCTCGTGATCAAGAACAACATCCCCGCCGATGGAGCCCTAGCCTCAGGCCAAACCCTCCAGTTGTGTGGCTTTGTCATGACCACCCATTCGGCCGGTGAGCCGACGATGACTTCTCGGGTCATCGAATATCGCCTCTGAATTGACTCTGAATACTCCAAACAGATGGACCCAATGGAATTATCGTCCTTCATTTGAACTCCTGGATCGCATTGCTGCCTTGGGGGTCGCTACAGACTACGGTCGGATTGGGCTTAAACCCGGTCAGAGAGAAATCAAATTTCCATTGATCACCCACCAGATAGCGGTAGTGGAGGAGCAAAACAACAACTCTCCCTCTATACTGAGGACGAACTATGTTCGGATCTCTGAGCTCGAACAGCCAGATACCTGTCCACAGAACGACATGCCTTGTCCTCCGAACTTGGAATCAGACGGTAGACCTAAAAAATCGGTCGATCTCTCGGAGCCCGAACTATTCGGCTCGGAAATTTCTCAAATTCCGGATCCCAAATTGGGTCAGGGTTCGGACTGTTGGGTACCAAAGTGGGTACCACGCCCTATTGGGGTGAGATGCATTCACACGCTTTCAAGCCATACCTCATTACGGGTATATGAAGCTCAAAATGCCCAGGCCCAACGGTATTATCACTCTCGCTAGTGATCCGGATATAGCCCTCCGTGCTGAAAACAAAACAGCCTTCCTAGCCCTTGAGGAACTCTCTGAGGCCCTTGCGGCCGAAGAGTTAATGGCGCTTGGCTCAATGGTGGATAGGGATGACGTAATCCTCGACAAGCGCTCCAAATCCACCTCCTTCAAACCAGCAGATGAAATAGTCAAATTTCAAGTCCACCCGACGGACCCAAAGAAGACACCCTCCATCGGCGCACAGCTGGACCCGATGGTGGACGCCACACTACGAGCGTTCCTACACGAAAACTGGGTCATATTCGCGTGGCACCCTTCTGATATGCCAGGAATCCCACGTAGGTTGGCTGAGCACAACCTCAATATATTAAAGGGATACAAGCGAGTTAAGCAAACACTGCGGCGCTTTTCTGAACCCAAACGACAAGCTATGGGGGAGGAGCTAGCCAAGCTAATTGAGGCCGAATTCATCAGAGAAATAAAACATCCGGACTGGCTAGCAAACCTAGTGATGGTGCCAGAGAAGGATAAATCCTGGCGCTTGTGCATCAATTTCAAAGACCTCAACAAAGCTTGCCCTAAGGATCCATTCCCCCTCCCCCGCATCGATCAAATTATTGATGCCACTGCAGAACACGACTCACTGTGTTTCCTCGACGCGTATTCTGGATACCATCAAATTAAAATGAAGGAATCCGACCAAGCCGCAACGGCATTTATTACCCCATACGGGCCTTTCTGCTTCAACACTATGCCCTTTGGGCTAAAAAACATCGGCGCCACCTACCAACGCATGATTCAAACATGCCTGGAGAAACAAATCGGCAAGACAGTTGAAGCATATGTGGACGACATTGTCATCAAGACTGAGAGCATCGAGTCATTAATAGATGACTTACGTCTCACATTCGACAATCTCCGGACATATGACATTAAGCTCAATCCAGAAAAATGTGTTTTCGGCATCCCCTCTGAAAACTACTGGGCTTCATTGTTTCCAGTAGAGGAATCGAGGCAAATCCAGCCAAAATTTGAGCTTTATCATAACTAGCTACACCAACGAACCTTAAACAGGTCCAAAAACTAGCTGGATGCGTGTCATCTTTAAGTCGCTTTATCTCTAGACTAGGAGAAAAAGCATTGCCACTTTATCGACTTCTCCGACGCACCGATCACTTCGAGTGGACAGATGCAGCAACGACTGGATTGGAAGAAATAAAGGCTCTTTTAGCAAGCAACCCAATCCTAGCTGCGCCAAGCGTCAGCGAACCAATGTAATTATACATATCCGCAACTCACCAGGTGGTGAGCGCAGTACTCGTCGTCGAATGAGAGGAGGACGGACACAAATTCCCGCTCCAGAAACCGGTATACTACGTATCCACTGTCCTAACCCCATGCAAATCCTGGTACCCTCATTATCAAAAGGTAGCATACACGGTCTTCATGGCATCCCAGAAGCTATGACACTATTTCCAAGAGTGCTCGATCATGGTGGCTTCCAAAGTTCCACTGAACAACATAATAAACAATCGCGATGTCATGGGTCGGATTTCCAAGTGGGCCCTTGAGCTCCTACCATTCGATATAACATATAAGCCACGCCGGGTCATCAAATCCCAAGTACTGGCAGACTTCATCGCTGAATGCACAGAAGCCGAACTCCCTAAAGAGTACGACACATATTCCAACTGGGTCATGCACTTCGATGGTTCCAGAATGCTGGCGGGCATAGGGGCAGGCATTGTCTTAACATCCCCCATTGGAGATATAGTTCAGTATGTACTCCAAATATTATACACAGACTCCAACAATGCATCCGAATACGAGGCCTTATTGCATGGTCTTCGGATGGTCGTCTCCATGGGCATACAACGCCTGGAAGTGCGCGGGGACTCGAACCTCGCTATATCTCAAATAAACGGAGATTTCGATGCCAAGGATCCGAAGATGGCGGCTGATACGTCTCCAACGTATCTACTTTTACAAACACTTTTGCCCTTGTTTTGGACTCTAACTTGCATGATTTGAATGGAACTAACCCAGACTCACGCTGTTTTCAGCAGAATTACCATGGTGTTATTTATGTGCAGGAGCAAACGTTCTCGGAATGACCTGAAACTTCATGGAGCCACTTTTCAGAAAATAAGAAAAATACCTGCAAAAGATGAAGGCCAGGGGGCCCACCACCTTGCCACGAGGGTGGGGGCGCGCCCCCCTACCTCGTGGGCCCCCTGTTGCCTCTCCGACTCCAACTCCATATATTTTGTTTCGGGGAGAAAAAAATCAAAGAGAAGAAATCATCACGTTTTACGATACAGAGCCGATGCCAAGCCCTAAAACCTCTCGGGAGGGCTGATCTGGAGTCCGTTCGGGGCTCCGGAGAGGGGAATCCGTTGCCATCATCATCATCAACCATCCTCCATCACCAATTTCATGATGCTCACCGCCGTGCGTGAGTAATTCCATCGTAGGCTTGCTGGACGATGATGGGTTGGATGGGATCTATCATGTAATCAAGTTAGTTTTGGTAGGGTTTGATCCCTAGTGTCCACTATGTTCTGAGATTAATGTTGCTATGACTTTGCTATGCTTAATGCTTGTCACTAGGGCCCGAGTGCCATGATTTCAGATCTGAACCTATTATGTTTTCATCAATATATGAGTGTTCTTGATCCTATCTTGCAAGTCTATAGTCACCTATTATGTGTTATGATCCCTTAACCCCGAAGTGACAATAATCGGGATACTTACCGATGATGACCGTACTTTGAGGAGTTCATGTATTCACTATGTGTTAATGCTTTGTTCCGGTACTCTATTAAAAGGAGGCCTTAATATCCCTTAGTTTCCGTAAGTACCCCCTGCCACGGGAGGGTAGGACAAAATATGTCATGCAAGTTCTTTTCCATAAGCACATATGACTATATTCAGAATACATGCCTACATTATATCAACGAACTGGAGCTAGTTCTATGTCACCCTAGGTTATGATTGTTACATGATGAACCACATCCGGCATAATTCTCCATCACTGATCCATTGCCTACGATCTTTCCATATATTGTTCTTCGCTTATTTACTTTCCCGTTGCTATTGCTATCATCACTACCAAATACCAAAACATTACTTTTACTACCGTTACCTTTTGCTACCATTACCACTACTATCATATTACTTTGCTACTAAATAATTTGCTGCAGATATTAAGTTTCCAGGTGTGGCTGAATTGACAACTCAGCTGCTAATACTTGAGAGTATTCTTTGGCTCCCCTTGTGTCGAATCAATAAATTTGGGTTGAATACTCTACCCTCGAAAACTGTTGCGATCCCCTATACTTGTTTGTTATCAAGACTATTTTCTGGCGCCGTCGCCGGGGAGCATAGCTCTATTCTTTGAGTCACTTGGGATATATATCTGCTTATCATTATGAAGAACTTGAGAGACCCAAAAACCAAGATCTATCCCTCAACTACGAGGGGAGGTAAGGAAATGCCATCTAGCTCTGCACTTGATTCACCTTCTGTTTTGAGTAAGCTTGCGACACCTACACCTGCTTCTTCTATTCGTTTTGATATGTCGCATGTTATTGATGATGCCACTTCTGCTATGCATGATACTTATGATGAAACTACCTCTATGCCTGATACTACTGTGCCACTTAGTGATTTTCTTGATGAACAACTTGCTAGAGCTAGAGAAATTGAAAATATTGAATCTGATGATACTGATGAAAGTGATGATGAAGAATCACTTGTTATTCCTAAGGGTTATGCATTTGATCAAGAAGTTTCCTTAGCTATTTTAGCGTGCCAAAATGGAATTGAACTCAAAAGATTATTAGCTAAATGGAGTAAGGAATCTTTAAATGCTAGAATGAAACCTGACCCTGCTTTTGCTACTTCACCTATCATTGTTACTGATAAGGATTATGAATTCTCTGTTGATCCTAATATAATTAATTTGGTTGAATATGATCCTTTTCATGGTTATGAATCTAAAACTATTGTGGCACATCTTACTAAATTAAATGATATATCTACCCTGTTTACTAAAGATTAGAGAACTCGTTACTTTTATATCCTTAAAATATTTCCGTTCTCATTAAAGGGTGATGCTAAGATATGGTTTAATTCTCTTGATCCTGGTTGTGTGTGTAGTCCCCAGGATATGATTTATTACTTCTTCGCTAAATATTTCCCTGCTCATAAGAAACAAGCTGCTTTAAGGGATATATATAATTTTGTGCAAATTGAAGAAGAGAGTCTCCCACAAGCTTGGGGGAGGCTTCTCCAATTACTTAATGCTTTGCCCGATCATCCTCTTAAGAAAAATGAAATACTTGATATCTTTTATAATGGACTAACCAATGCCTCCAGAGATTACCTGGATAGTTGTGCTGGTTCTGTTTTTAGGGAAAGAACACCAGATGAAGCTGAAATTCTATTGAATAATATGTTGACAAATGAAAATAATTGGACACCTCCGGAGCCAATTCCTGAGCCTATTCCTAAACCAACTCCGAAGAAGAGGGGTATTCTATTTCTCAGTCCCGAAGATATGCAAGAGGCAAAGAAATCTATGAAAGAAAAAGGTATTAAAGCTGAAGATGTTAAGAATTTACCTCCTATTGAAGAAATACATGGTCTTAATTCACTGCCTATTGAAGAAACATATAATCTTAATCCCTTACCTATTGAAGAAACACATGGTCTTGATAACCCGACATAGGTAGTGAAGGTAAATTCTCTCTATAGATATGATAAAGCTGTAATCCCATTTACTAAGTTTGTTAGCCCATGCTTAGATGAGTTTGATAAATTTATGGCTAAGCAAGAAGACTTTAATGCTTATTTTGGTAGACAACTGAAATACAATTGAAATACGTTTGAACAATTGGGTGATTATATGGCTAATGTTAAAGGTGAACTTAAACTTATTAGTAAACATGCTTCTATGGTTACCACTCAAGTAGAACAAGTACTTAAAGCTCAAATTGATTTGCTCAATGAATTGAATAGTAAAGATAATGATAATGCTGTTAGAGTGGCTACTAGAACTGGTAGAATGACTCAGGGACCTTTGTATCTTGAAGGCCATCCAAAGAGAATTGAGCAAGATTCTCAAAGAAATAATATAGATGCACCTAGTTCTTCTAAAAAGAAGAAAAAGAAAAATGATAGGACTTTGCATGCTTCTAGTGATCCTATTGTTGGAACACCTGAGAATCCAAATGATATTTCTATTTCTGATGCTGAAACTCAATCTGGTAATGAACCTGAAACTAGTGATAATGCTAATAATAATGTTCATGATGATGCTCAACCTAGTAATGATAATGATATAGAAATTGAACATGCTGTTGAACTTGATAACCCACAATCAAAGAATCAACGTTATGATAAGAAAGATTTTGTTGCTAGGAAACATGGTAAAGAAAGAGAGCCATGGGTTCAGAAACTCATGCCTTTTCCTCCCAAACCATCCAAGAAAAAGGATGATGAGGATTTTGAGCGCTTTGCTGAAATGATTAGACCTATCTTTTGCGTATGCGATTAACTAATATGCTTAAAACCAATCCTTATGCTAAGTACATGAAAGATATTATTACAAATAAAAGAAAGATGCCGGAAGCTGAAATTTTCACCATGCTTGCTAATTATACTTTTAAGGGTGGAATACCAAAGAAACTTGGAGATCCAGGAGTACCCACTATACCATGCTCCATTAAAAGAAAGTATGTTAAAACTGCTTTATGTGATCTTGGAGCCGGTGTTAGTGTTATGCCTCTCTCTTTATATCGTAGACTTGATTTGAATAAGTTGACACCTACTGAAATATCTTTGCAAATGGCTGATAAATCAACTGCTATACCTGTCAGTATTTGCGAGGATGTGCCTGTTGTAGTTGCAAACGTTACTATTTTAACGGACTTTGTTATTCTTGATATTCCCGAGGACAATAGTATGTCTATTATTCTTGGAAGACCCTTTATGAATACTGCAGGGGCTGTTATTGATTGCACTAAAGGCAATGTCACTTTTCATGTTAATGGCAATGAGCATACGATACACTTTCCGAGGAAACAACATCAAGTTCATAGTATCAACTCTACTGGGAAAATTCCATCGATTATATTTGGACGTTTTGAATTTCCTCTTCCTACTGTCAAGAAGAAATATGATATTCTTATTATTGGGGATGTGCATATCCCCGTTGAGGTAACATAGTGTTATTCGAAATTTCTCCGGTTCCATGTTATTCGGAATGAGTTCGTTAACAAGACTTGATCAACCTTGTTAGTGGATTCCTTTTGATGATCATGACATGGATGAAACTAGAAGGCACAACCTTCTGTACCCCACTTTTACTTTCTGTTATTTATATTAAATAAAATAAAAATAAATATTTTTCTGTCTATTATCTGATTATCCGTGCAATATAAAAATACCTCGAAAATAAAAGTTCTCCAAATGCCCTGAAATTTAAATATGATTTTTTCTAGAATGTTTGAAGATTTATGGAACTGAGAACACACCAGGGGGGCCAACCACCTGCCCACGAGGGTGGAGGGCACGCCCACCCCTCTAGGGCGTGCCCCCCTGCCTCATGGGCCCATGGTGGCCCTTCTCCACTTATTCCTGTACCCACACACTTCATCTTCCTCCCACAAACACGAATATCCAGCTCAAGCATGAGTTCTAGCTCATCTTACTGCCATTTTCGATCTCCTTGCTCAAAGCACCTCTCACAAAGCTGCTTGGCGAGATTGTTCCTTGGTATGTGACTCCTCCATTGGTCCAATTAGTTTATGTTCTAGTGCTTTATTCATTGCAAATTTGTGTTGCTTAGGTGACCCTGTTCTTGAGCTTGCATGTCAAATTTATATGGTCAAAAGTAGTTTTGATGCATGATATAGGCCCTAGGCACTTGTAGGAGTAGTTGCTATCAATATCATTGAGTTTGGTTTACTTTTATTTTGAAGTTACTAAAAAATTTCAGAATTTTTCAGAGGAAGAAATATACTTATGAAAATGTTCCAAGGTGGTTCTTCAAGGAAGCAAGGACCCAGGCTTGCAATGCATGATGCTGATGAAGAGCCACCAAGTGACGCTCCAGTGCATCCTTGCAAATGGCCTTCTGAGAACTTTATGGATCGAGCGGGAATTAAGGAAGAATTTAACGCATATTTGCGTAACGCTGATCTTGTGAGCTTCGAGGAAGAGAAGTGCCGCCAGTATCACTATCTCACCAGTACCTTTGTGAGGAGGTCTGAATTTTCAACTTCCCGTAATTCTCCAACTGTCATGTTTGATCTTTATGATAAATCTTACACTATGGACTTAGAGGATTTTACCACTACTTGCAAACTTCCATAATGGGGTAGTATAAAGGATCCTCGCAAATCTAAATTTAGAGATTTTCTTGCTAGAATAACTGTGGGAAAATCTAGAGATATTACACAAGCTACCATAGGGAGCATTCAGTTTCCTGTTATACATTATTTTGCTCTCTTCATAGGTAGATGCATTAATGGTAAAGATGAGGCATGTCACATGTGTGTCCTCGATCTTAGTATTCTTAGGAGTGCTGTGTTAGGAGACAAATCATATAATTTGGGAGCCATTGTTGCACGTAGGTTGCATCTTAATAGACTTAATGGAGATTTCTTTGGTGGAATTTATGCAACCCGCATAGCTAATTTTCTTGGTATAGCCATATGCGAAGATGATATTGAATTACCTCCTGCTTATCTAGATTTTAATGCTATGGTTCACCACTGGTTTGTCGAGAGGAGCGAATCACCTCTCCAGTATCGACTAATCTTTGACAGACACCGTGCTGTCCGTATTACTCTCCCTGCTCCTGCCTTCTTTGATTATCAGGCAAGAGGAGGATATACTATTACCAGAGAGGAGGCAGATGAGTACGAGAGGAGAGGGGAGGCCGCTCGTCGCCACGCTGCCGCTCAGCAGGCGATAGCTGCTGCATCGCAGTATGACCCCAGCTACTATTATGGATATCCGCCAGGCCAGCCGTGGCCATAGACCAACTTAGGCCAAAAGCCTAAGCTTGGGGGAGTACGTATTTCCCACCGACATTACATTTATGTTAACACACTCATTGCTAGATGTCGGTGCTCATACTTTTTCATTGTATCATCCATGCTAGTTTATTTTCCTTTTTATGCTTTCTTCTTGTGTGTTTAATAAACCTTAAGAAAAAACAAAAAAATTAGTTGTAGCTTTTAATTAATTTACTTTCCATGCTTGTAGTAGTAATTAAAAAGAAAACCCAAAAATATTTCTTGTTCTTCTTTTGCTTGTTGGGAGCTTTCCCGTGTAAATAGTTTTATTTCTTTTCTTTTCTTTGGGGGTCGATAGGAGAAGACCATAATTAAATTGTTGAAGTGGCTCTTATATGCATTATTGTTGATCTGACAAAAGAGCCCATATTGCCTTGTCTTCTCCTGTTTATTGAATGTCTGCAGATTCCAGCTTAGTCCAATGCACGTGCACTATTATTATTATTATTATTATTATTCACATCGTTCGGTCATGCAAGTGAAAGGCAATTATGATGATATATGATGGACTGGCTGAGATGAGAAAAGCTGGTATGAACTCGACCTCTTTTGTTTTTGTAAATATGATTAGTTCATCGTTCCTGATTCAGCCTATTATGAATAAACATGTTTGCAATGACAACTAAAATGGTTTATCTTGTGCCATGCTTGATTAGCTATGAGTTATAATGGTTTATCTTGCATGCCAACATGCTATTAAAATGGTTATGATGTGGTATGATAGGGTGGTATCCTCCTCTGAATGATTTAAGTGACTTGACTTGGCGCATGTTCATGCATGTAGTTGAAAAAAATCAACATAGCCTTCACGATATTTATGTTCATGGTGGATTATATCCTACTCATGCTTGCATTCGGTGTTGATTAATTTTAATGCATGTTCATGACTGTTGTCGCTCTCTAGCCGGTCGCTTCCCAGTCTTTTGCTAGCCTTCACCTGTACTAGGCGGGAATACTACTTGTGCATCCAATCCCTTAAACCCCAAAGTTATTCCACATGAGTCCACTATACCTACCTATATACGGTATCTATCTGTCGTTCCAAGTAAATTTGTATGTGCCAAACTCTAAACCTTCAAATAAATATCCTGTTTTGTATGCTCGAATAGCTCATGTATTAACTAGGCCTGTCCATATCTTCCATGTTAGGCGGGTTATTCTCAAGAGGAGTGGACTCCGCTCCTCACTCACGAGATAATTAGCTGGTCACCGGGATGCCCAGTCCCATGCTTTATGCAAACTAAATCAGAATAATTGCAAACAAAACTCCCCCTGAGACTCTTGTTAGTTGGAGGCACTCATTGTTTCGAGCAAGCCATGGATTGATGCTTGTTGGTGGAAGGGGGAGTATAAACTTTACCATTCTGTTTGGGAACCGCCTATAATGTGTGTAGCATGGAAGATATCGCCATCTCTTGGTTGTTATGTTGACAATGAAAGTATACCGCTCAAAATATTATTCACCTCTGTTTCAAAACCGAGCTCTGACACATCTACAAATCCCTGCTTCCCTCTGCCAAGGGCCTATCTATTTACTTTTATGCTGAGTCATCATCCTCTTATTAAAAAGCAACAGTTGGAGAGCACCGCTGTCATTTGCATTCATTACTGTTAGTTTACATTGAGTATGACCTGACTGGATCTCTTCTACCATGAATTACAATGTCTAGTCAGTCCTTGGTCTTTAAAGGTGCTCTGCATTTATGTTTTGCAGTCTCAGAAAGGGCTAGCGAGATACCATCTTGTTATATCATATTATCATTGTTTTGAGAAAGTGTTGTCATCCGAGATTTATTATTATTGCTCGCTAGTTGATTATGCCATTGATATGAGTAAACTTGAGACCTAAGCTTTATTGTGAAAGTGGTTAGTTATAATCTTTGCTGAAAACTTGAATGCTCGCTTTACATATTTACAACAACAAGAGCAAACAGAGTTTGTAAAAGTTTTTCTTTATCACTTTCAGTTTATCAATTGAATTGCTTGAGGACAAGCAAAGGTTTAAGCTTGGGGGAGTTGATACGTCTCCAACGTATCTACTTTTCCGAACACTTTTGCCCTTGTTTTGGACTCTAACTTGCATGATTTGAATGGAACTAACCCGGACAGACGCTGTTTTCAGCAGAATTACCATGGTGTTATTTATGTGCAGGAGCAAACGTTCTCGGAATGACCTGAAACTTCATGGAGCCACTTTTCACAAAATAAGAAAAATAGCTGCAAAATATGAAGGCCAGGGGGCCCACCACCTTGCCACAAGGGTGGGGGCGCGCCCCCCTACCTCGTGGGCCCCCTGTTGCCTCTCCGACTCCAACTCCAACTCCATATATTGTGTTTCGGGGAGAAAAAAATCAGAGAGAAGAAATCATCGCGTTTTACGATATGGAGTCGCCGCCAAGCCCTAAAACCTCTCGGGAGGGCTGATCTGGAGTCCGTTCAGGGCTCCGGAGAGGGGAATCCATCGCCATCGTCATCATCAACCATCCTCCATCACCAATTTCATGATGTTCACCGCCGTGCGTGAGTAATTCCATCGTAGGCTTGCTGGACGGTGATGGGTTGGATGGGATCTATCATGTAATCGAGTTAGTTTTGTTAAGGTTTGATCCCTAGTGTCCACTATGTTCTGAGATTGATGTTGCTATGACTTTTCTATGCTTAATGCTTATCAATAGGGCCCGAGTGCCATGATTTCAGATCTGAACCTATTATGTTTTCATCAATATATGAGCGTTCTTGATCCTATCTTGCAAGTCTATTGTCACCTATTATGTGTTATGATCCGTTAACCCTGAAGTGACAATAATCAGGATACTTACCGGTCATGACCGTAGTTTGAGGAGTTCATGTATTCACTATGTGTTAATGCTTTGTTCCGGTACTCTATTAAAAGGAGGCCTTAATATCCCTTAGTTTCCGTAAGGACCCCGCTGCCACGGGAGGGTTGGACAAAATATGTCATGCAAGTTCTTTTCCATAAGCATGTATGACTATATTCGAAATACATGCCTACATTATATCAATGAACTGGAGCTAGTTCTGTGTCACCCTAGGTTATGACTGTTACATGATGAACCGCATCCGGCATAATTCTCCATCACTGATCCATTGCCTACGAGCTTTCCATATATTTTTCTTCGCTTATTTACTTTCCCATTGCTATTGCTATCATCACTACCAAATACCAAAAACATTACTTTTACTACTATTACCTTTTGCTACCATTACCACTACTATCATATTACTTTGCTACTAAATACTTTGCTGCAGATATTAAGTTTCCAGGTGTGGTTGAATTGACAACTCAACTGCTAATACTTGAGAGTATTCTTTGGTTCCCCTTGTGTCGAATGAATAAATTTGGGTTGAATACTCTACCCTCGAAAACTGTTGTGATCCCCTATACTTGTGGGTTATCAGCGGCCTACTGTAACACCGTTCTAAAAGTGTCGTCTCGGTTCGAGGGGCTCGAGTTTCACCATGTGGCTCGAGAAAGTAATCAAGCGGCGGATGTCCTTGCTTGCATCGGCGCCAAGCGCGACCCCGTCCCACCTAACATCTTGTTGGAAAGGCTTTTCAATCCATCTGTGGTGTGGCAAGGGGAGAGTGGCAACATCAGTCCGGATTCGACCATAACCCCATATTTCGAACATACTGATACCATCGAAGGCTCAGCCCCCGAAATAACACTGTCGACCCATCTTATCATGGCAGTCATTGCCCCATGGACCGAACCCTTCTTGGCCTACCTCAATAGGCGAGAGCTCCCTAAGGATCAGAATGAGACCCGCTGCATTGTTCGGTGTTCGAAAGCCTATAAGGTCCACGAAGGAGAACTCTATAAGAAAAGCGCTACCGGAGTACTTCAAAGATGTATCTCCGAGGAAGAAGGGCGGAAGCTCTTGGCTGAGACTCATGCCGGTCTCGGTGGTCACCACACCGCAGCTCGGGCCCTTATAAGCAAGGCCTTCCGTACAGGTTTCTACTGGCCGACGGCCCGAGCAGATGCATAGGACTTTGTCCAACGTTGCATCGGATGCCAACTTTTCGCCAACCAAAGCCATATGCCACCCACTGCTCTACAAACAATCCTCGTCACTTGGCCTTTCGCGGTCTGGGGGCTTGACATGGTTGAACCCTTAAAGGAGGCAGCCATAAGAAAAAATATCTGCTAGCCATGGTAGATAAATTCACTAAGTGGATAGAGGCCAAACCAGTTAAAATGGCCGAAGCTGGACCAGTGATTGACTTTATATCAGGTGTTGTGCACCGTTGCAGTGTCCCACACAACATCATCACTGACAACGGCTCTAATTTTTACAGCCAATGAGGTGAAAGCCTAGTGTGCTAATCTAGGCATTAAGCTCGATTACGCCTCCATCTCTCATTCGCAAACAAACGGTCAAGTCGAATGAGCCAATGGTCTTATTATGAGCGGCATCAAACCCAGACTAGTGCGGTCTTTGGAAGAATCAGACAAGCACTGGGTCGAGGAGCTCGACTCCGTACTCTGAGGGCTGCGGACCACGCCCAATTGCACTACCGGATATACACCTTTCTTCATGGTGTACGGCGCAGAAGCTATGTTACCCTGCGACATTATTCATGACTCACCTCGAGTGCGCATGTATGAAGAGAGAGAGAGGCCGAGCTTGATCGGCAGGACATTTTAGATGCCTTGGAGGATGAGCGCGACGTTGCAAAAGCCCGTTCCGCATTTTATCAACAGCAGGCCCGCAGATATCAAAGCAAAGAAGTATGGGCCAAGTCTTACAATATTGGCGAACTCGTTCTACGCTTGCCGGAGAAGAAAAAGGACAAAATCAAGCCCAAGTGGGAGGGTCCCTTCATCAGTGACGAAGTTCTCACTGGAGGAGCATACCTCCTGCATGATGCATCAGACAACCGCCTCGAACCAAACCCCTGGAATGCGGCCAGACTCCGAAGATTCTATGCCTAGCGCCAAACCCTTCGTTTGCTTCCTCCTCCCTATTGTTTACATTATTTTTTATCCTCTCTTTTCGCCCTGTTTTATTAGCCTTAAAGCTTTCGTGCGGCTAAACCATACACCTATGATGCACACATTCTCAAATGTGTACCTTCATTATACCTGGGGGCTTCTTGCACAGAAGCTTATTATCATTATTCTTCGAGCATCAAGCTCATCACATATGCGTTTTTCCTCATATGTACCTTTTCTTCACCATTATATGCATCGATATGACTTAAGTTTTGGCCAAGCTGGGTTGCTTGGCTCCTTTGCTTATGCCCTACGTTCCTGTTAGTTCGGCTAGGGAATAAAGGGAGCACCTCTGCGATTGTTACTACCGGGTCATCCGGATGTGTACCTCAGACTGGGTGAAGCCGAAATCTAGTGTTCTTAAGGGAATATTCGGTCGACGGACTAAAGATGTTTTACATTTCTTCCACTATGAACCCCCGGATGTTACCTATACTGCGATGTTTTCAATCACAGTTTGGACATGCATATTAACGCATGCACACCCAGGGAAAGGAACCCTTAATGGAACTATTCTCTCTGGAAGATGTTTCTTACAATCACAATGTAATAAAACATAGCTAGCCGGATACAACTTGTCTGTTCAAGAAACTATGACCCCTATGCCTCGTTTCCACGCATACCCCGGTCTATTTTACCGCTCGAGTATTCGCAAAACACTCCGCACCTTCGGGTCCAGAGGCCGAAGCGAAAAGGTCAGCCATGCCAATCGTTTTACAATCCGGCTAGGAACAAATATATTAAGGAAAGTACATAGTCACTTGGACTCAAAAAATTCCTCCTCTATACCGTCCAACAGGCTGTCTAGCTGACAATCCTGTTGGGAATATTTGGCAGCTACTTCTACTTGGTCATATACCAAATTAACGGGAATTTCTTTCCCATCTGACCCTAGCGGTCTGACCCGGGCCATGTGATTTGGATCAAGCTTGGTATACCGTGTTTTTACCATGGCCCAGGCCTCTCGCGCAGCTTCCCAGCAGGCCGATATCTTCCATAATCGAATACGCCGCCGTGCCCCTTTGAACAGCTCCATGAGCTCTGCCATACCTCCTGGAGGAGAGGCTGATGGCCATAAAGCCTTGGCAACACTATGCATTGCCTGCCGAACTCGCTTGTGCATCTGGGACAACTCTTGTAGTAGGTCGCCTGAAGATCCGGACATTTCTTCCTTGGGACGGCCAGTCAGCATACGTGCAGATATAAATCTGTCAGTTCCGGCCCTCGCCGAATTATAGTGAGGCAAGTTTGAAAAGCATATTGAATATTCCGCCTTGTAGCCTCTTATTCTCCTTGATGGCGTCAGCTAGTTGGGCTAGAATCTTTTAGTTCTTCGCCCAGTTGGGTATGAGAGTCCTGCAACTTGTTCCTCTCATCCCTGACCCGCGTCAGCACACGCTCGCCTGCCGCATGTTGCCTTTTGGCCTCTTGTTCACCAGCTTGGGCATCCTTCAGCTTCCCTCTCAATTGCTCTACTGCTTCTGTCATCAGAAACACAACAATGTCAATGTAACTGGTGTATGATTATACTTCTTTCCGCTAGGGAGAAACAATACTAGGTGGTGCCCCCTTGGATTTTTCCAATTCGGTGGTAGCCACAGTTAGTTGAGTCTGACATTTTTCCAGCTCTTGAGACAGCAGGCTATTCTTCTCCATAAGTGCCTGATTATACAATGATCTGTAAATCAGTTGTATCACCTCCTTTAAGTATCGGGGGCTACTGGTGTATGATTATTAAATCTACACTTACCCGCATATCTTTTAGATGCTGGTCCCTGGCTCTGGCAAGCCCATCCCGAGCAGCTTGGATGTACGCATCGACCGAGTAAAGGTATCGAATGCCTCCTTTGAAAAGCCGGGGTCACGGAGAGCGGCCCTCCGACGACGATGATTCATGGCCCTCTCCACTTCAGAGTTCATGACGGACATATCGTCCGAATCCTCTGTGGAAGGATAGTTCAGCACCACTCCCATGTCAGTCCCGTCCTTAGGGAAGGGTCTAGAACCTGACTAGTGGAGGCACGACCGGCAGGATACCCGGACATAGTCAAGCGGACACTTTTCCTGATAGAATGCGAAGAATGGCATCACGATTAGATGTGGCGATCAGAAGATGTATTCTTGAAAAGAAAGCCTTACCTCTTTGATGATGGTTCTGCCGTATTATCATTTGCCTTCCTCTTTGAAGATGTTCTCTGCGCGCGTGCCGCTTTCCTCGGAGACGCTTCTGGTGCATGTTGTGACGTTGAGCGCCTCCCCTTTGGAACACGAAATAGTGCGGTGGGTGAGGCATAATAAGGAAACTCTTTCGAAGGTGTCTTTTAAATTACTTACATGCGAAGCAGGGAGGAGGCCAGGGTAATCGGCGATGATGGGTACTTTCGTACCAACGTAGGTCATCTGATAGAATACTCCATCCTCGAGCTCCATGAATATGTCCGGATCTTCTTCGAATCCGGGGTCAAGGTCCCGGTTGTGACCCTCTGGCTAGGGGGCGGGGCTATGGATCCCCTCGATAGCCTTCCGCCATTCAAGTTGCGAGTGGATAGGCTACTGTCCATCAAAAATGATTCAGGGAGAGGAGTAAAATGGTGGGACCGGAGGTTACCCAGCTAGGAGGATTATACATGGAAAATCCATCTCGACATTGGAGACAAGTGAACTCCTTCTTCTCCCCTTTGTATAGTTTGGCCAATATTTTGGCCAAAGCGGCAGGGGTTTTCAGACCCTTCCGACCGCAGCGTGAGGCGTCATCTTCCCCATTATAGTGCCACATGGGAAGCCCTCTGTATTAGAGTGGTTGGACCCCCCCCCCCCGTACTATGGAGATCACCATTACCTTGATTATTGATAATTCGGACTGAGCGAGCATCTTAATCTTGCCCATGAACTGACTGACTTCCGTGCTATCCTCCTCCTAGAGGCTCCGAGGACGCCAGTTGTGTTGTTTCTTCAACGGAGCGCTTAAAAATTCAGGGAGACCCATTCAGACTGGGTCAGGAAGAGCAACGTCGTAAATATAGAACCATTCGGAAGGCCACTCTTTAGAAGCCTTCTTTGGCATGCCGGACAGGTATCCGGTCCCGGCGATACGCCACACTTCGGCTCCTCCTACTTCGAATATTGATCCCCCTTGATTACGAGGGACGAGACAGAACAGTTTTCTCCATAATTCAAAATGGGCCTCACAGCCTAGGAATAGCTAGCATAGAGCAACTAACCTGCGATGTGCAGGATGGAGGCGGGAGTGAAACTGTGCAGTTGGAGGCCATAATACTCCAGAAGTCAGGGATGGATTGGAAATCCGATGCCTCTTAGAAAGAAGGGAATGAAGCATACTCGTTCCCCCCTGGACGGATTAGGAAAATTCTCCGCCTGAACCCCACTGTTGAAGGACGCCAATCCTGCTCGGACAGGGACTAGATCCATGGGAGGAAGAAAGCCCTGTTTTTGCCGCTTCGTCAGCTGACCGTGAGATACGAAACATCTCTCCCAATTGCCTTTTTCGGAGCCGTGGGGACGAGAGGAAGATCTAGGAGCGCTAGCCATGTTGGTGTGGTTCCTCTTAGCGAGCTCTGAGGATTTTTTTCGCAGGGTGTGGAATGGATCTGAGATCTATTCTCTTTAAATAGGCACCTCTCTTGTATGGTCAGGGTGGTATTTACAAAAATACCCCGACTTCTCGTATTCACTCGCCACGTGGAAACTGAAGTCAGGAAGGCATGGAAGCCGATGGGCGCGACATTAAATGGAAAAGCCGAATACCGCTCTTTAAGTCAGGGACTTTGAAGTAATCGGAGGGGGAACCCGCCTTGCAACGCCGAAGACAATCTGCGCGCTGGACACCTCGTCATTGAAGTCTGGTTCGGGGGCTACTAAGGGAGTCCTGGACTAAGGGTCCTCAGGAGGCCGGCCTGTTGGACATGGGCCAGACTATTGGGCCATGAAGATACAGGATAGAAGACTTTCTCCCGTATCTGGATAGGACTCTCCTTTACGTAGATGGCAAGCTAGGTATCCGGATGTACTATTTCCTTTCTATGTAACTGACTTTGTATAACCCTAGTTCCCTCCAGTGTCTATATAAACCAGAGGGTTTCGTCCATACAGATGAGGACAATCAGATAGGCTAGACCTCTAGGGTTTTAGCCATTACGATCTCGTGGTAGATTAACTCTTGTAACCCCCATACTCATCAATATTTATATAGCATGACGTTGGGTTTTACCTCCATCAGAGGGCCCAAACCTGGGTAAACATTGTGTTCCCTGTCTCCTATTACCATCAACCTCAGACACACAGTTCGGGCCCCCTACCCAAGATCCGCCGGTTTTGACACCGACAGCGACCACTAAGATAAGCCATAGGTCACTCTTCTCTTCTCATTTCCGACTCTTCTCCACTTTCCACTCTATAGATGGCAGACCCAAGGAACAAGTTTGCTCAACCGGATGAAGACACCCCTTTTGGACGACACTTGAAGGAAGACACTAGATACCTGAACATCAGAATACCGAGCTTCACTGGGACCAACACCACCACTCTACCGGAACAAGAGAGCTGGACCATTCGAGTACATGTTCCAGGAAGGACATTCATACCAGTAACTGAGCCCGTAGAGTTTTCCTTTGATGAACCAACCTGGAGTCTAGGAAAGAGCATGGCAGCTCACATCGCCATGGGATGCATCGGCGAAGTTTACCGCAAGGATCTTAAGGACACCATCTACCAGATATGTGGACGTCGAGATGAGCAATGGGAGATGATCGGTACCAGGAGGGACAAGTCCATTGCAGCCTACATCCAGGAGTTAAACCAACACATTCGTCGACAGGAGAACTAGATGTGCGCCAGCATGATAGACCTGAAGAAGTTGATGACCAAGAACATGGAGCTACAAGAGGAACTCAAGTCTACATGCGATGGATATGAAGAGGAAATTGCAGTTGTACTGGAGAAGAATGAAGACCTGAAGAAGAAGCTAGGAGTATTCATGGGAGACCCTGCGCAGGAGGTGATGACCATCCCGAAGACTACATCATCATAGACGATACCGACTCTGACCCGGACAGTGATGATGACTATGAAGATGAAGCTGGAGCAGATATCATGAAATCATCTTCCGATCAAAATTTCTAGTCGACCACCATATTATCAATAGTATTCCCCCATGTATATAGAATAGTCCGAATATCTTGTAATGGTAGTTTAGATCGATTGTATGCCCTTGTTTGAATTGAGTGGTGTGATATGAATGTGTTTGTCTCTTGTGCATATGGGTAGTGATTTCTCTTTAGACCTTAGACTATTCTAAATCTCTTCCCTCTAAACCCATCAGATGCCTCCAAGACATGACCTCGGATTTGTCTTCCCACCAGAGGTGACTCAGTTGATCTAGCAGAAGAATGCCTTGATGCAGATGCTAGTCCAGAACCAAGGCAACAACAACAACAACAACAACAACAACAACAACAACAAAAACCCACCGCCACCACCTCCAGTTGACAACTTAGCCCATTTTCTGAGGTTGAATCCGCCGGTATTTTCTAGTAGCATCGAGCCGATTATTGTTGATGACTGGCTACACAAGATTGGACGGGAGTTGACCACCGCAGGTTGCACAGATGCTGAGAAGGTGCATTTTGCCGCACACCAACTGGATGGACCCGTAGCCTCATGGTGGGAGAATTACACAGCCACTTTCCCTAAAGCCAATGTCACTTGGGATCAGTTTTAGCAAGCATTCCACACTGCACATGTCTCAACAGGAGCAATGAACATGAAGAAGCGTGAGTTTCGCAACCTACGCCAGGGAAATCGTACTGTAGGGCAGTACGTGGATGAGTTTAGCAAGTTAGACCGTTATGCCCCAGATGATGTGGCCACAGATGCCGCAAAGCAGGAGAAGTTTATGGAAGGGTTGAATGATGAGATGAGTATGCAGTTGATGGTGGAAACATTCACTAACTACTAGGAGTTGGTAGACCGGGCCCTTATGATTGAAGGCAAGCAGCAAAAGATAGAGAGCCGCAAAAGGAAGTACGGACAAGGGAAGTATAATTCTGGAGCTCAGCAGAAGCCTCGTTTTACCCCGAACTTGGGAGGACACACTCATAACCATGGAGGCATACCCACAATGGAGGGAGTTCGCATAACCACAGTGGCCCCAAGAATGGGAATGGGAATGGAGGAAGCAACAGCCAGAACCATTCCAACCCCTCTACACCCGCCAAGAAGGATCTAAGTCACATTACTTGTTTCAAGTGCGGGAAGACTGGACACTACGCCACCGAAGCCCTGAAGCAAAGAATGGAAATGGCAATGGAAGTTCTGGGAAGAAGCCCAACCCTTTCAACAGGGGACAGGTGAACCACGTTAACATAGAGGAGGTTGAAGAGCAGCCAAATGCAGTCATAGGTAAGTTTTTGATTGAGTCATTTACTGCAATCATTCTTTTTGATACTAGTGCATCGCATTCATACATTTTGAGGGGATTTGTGGATAAGTATAAGTTGCCCACCAAAGTTCTTTAGACACCTATGTTAGTAAGCTCGCCAGGAGCTGAGTATATGGCAAGCAGAGGATGTTTTCAGATGCCATTGACCATAGGTAGACATGTTTTCCCCTCAGACCTAATAATTTTGGAGTCCCAAGGATTGGTTATAATATTAGGTATGGATTGGTTATTGAAGTATGGAGGAAACATCGATTGTGCTAGTAAGTCGATTTTGCTCACCACCCCGGAGGGAAAAAGGATCAAGTATGTGTCTAGGCATGCGCCAAGAAGGACCCAAGTAAATTCTCTCTCGGGAGCTGTTCAGGAAGAAGTGCCCGTTGTGAAGGATTACCCGGGTGTATTTCCAGAGGAATTACCAGGTATGCCGCCAAATCGAGACATTGAGTTTTTGATAGAGCTATTGCCAGGCACCAGACCAATATCAAAGAGGCCATACTGGGTGCCCGCAAATGATCTGGAGGAGATTAAGAAGCAAATCAAGGGGCTATTGGAGAAAGGTTACATTCGACCAAGTTCGTCACCGTGGGGAGCCCTAGTGCTCTTGGTTGAGAAGAAGGATGGATCCTTGAGAATGGTTGTTGATTATCGAGCATTGAATGAAGTGACAATCAAGAACAAATACCCTCTACCGATGATCAATGATTTGTTTGACCAGCTGCAAGGAGCTAAAGTTTTCTCCAAGATCGATCTACGATCAGGATACCACCAGCTGAAGATCCGAGAACAGGATATACCTAAGACAACTTTTACCACAAGGTACGGGCAATATGAGTATACGATCATGTCATTTGGATTGACTAACGCCCCTGCCTACTTCATGAGTATGATGAATAAATTTTTCATGGAATTCTTGGATAAGTTTGTTGTGGTATTCATTGATGATATTTTGGTGTACTCGAGGAATGAAGAGGAACACAAGGAACACTTGCGCTTAGTTCTCGAGAAGCTCAGGCAACATTAGTTGTATGCCAAATTTAGCAAGTGTGAGTTTTGGTTGAAGGAAGTTGGATTTCTTGGACATGTTATATCGGGAGAAGGTATAGCAGTAGACCTCATGAAGGTTCAGTCTGTCAATTGTATGCCAAATTTATCAAGTGTGAGTTTTGGTTGAAGGAAGTTGGATTTCTTGGACATGTTATATCGGGAGAAGGTATAGCAGTAGACCTCACGAAGGTTCAGTCTGTCACTGAGTGGTTGGCACCCACCTCAGTTGGAGAGATCCGCAGTTTTCTAGGACTCGCATGATATTACCGGAGGTTCATTGAGAATTTCTCCAAGATTTCGAAACCCGTGACAGAGTTGTTTAAGAAGGACACCAAGTTCAAATGGACTGAAGATTGTGAGGCCAGTTTTCACGAGTTGAAGAAACGGTTGGTTACATCCCCAGTGTTGATCCTTCCAGATATACGCAAGGATTTCCAAGTGTATTGCGACAATTCTCGCTTAGGACTTGGAGGAGTACTAATGCAGGACGGAAGAGTTGTTTCATACGCCTCACGTCAGCTTCGACCTCATGAGTTGAATTATGCCACCCATGATTTGGAGTTAGCAGCCGTAGTGGATGCGCTCAAGACATGGAGACATTTTCTGATTGGGAACAGATGTGATGTGTACACGGATCACAAGAGTTTGAAGTACATTTTCATGCAGAAGGAGTTAAATCTCAGACAAAGGAGATGGTTGGAGCTTATAAAGGATTATGATATGAAGTTGCACTATCACCTAGGAAAGGCCAATGTCGTAGCAGATGCTTTGAGCCGAAAGAGTTATGCCAATACCCTCATAAGCGGAGGATTAATGTAGGAGTCAGTCGAGAATCTCAAGGAGCTTCGTTTGGAGATAGTTCCAAGAGGTTTTGTGGCAAAAATGGAGGTTCAGTCTACATTATTGGGAAAGATTCGAGAAGCTCAAAAGGATGATCAGGAAATTGCAGAGATAAAGGAGAAGATGAGAAAAGGAAAGGCCAAAGGTTTCCATGAGGATGAGAATGAGACTTTATGGTTTGAGGATCGTATATATGTGCCCAGTAATGTGGAGATCAGGAAGTTAATACTTCAGGAAGCTCATGACTTGCCATACTCGATTCACCCCGGAAACACCAAGATGTATTTGGATTTGAAGGAGCGTTTCTGGTGGACAGGTATGAAGATGGATATTGCCGAGTATGTAGCAGTATGTGATGTATGTTAGAGAGTGAAGGCAGAACATCAGAAGCCAGCAGGATTATTACAGCCTATGCCGATTCCCAAAAGGAAGTGGGAAAAGCTTGGCATGGATTTTATCACCGGATTACCCAGGACCCGATTGGGATATGATTCAATCTGGGTAGTAGTTGATCGCTTGACCAAGGTATATCACTTTATCCCAGTGAAAACCACCTATACAAGCGCGAAGTTGGCCAAGATATATATGACTAGGATCGTATGTCTGCATGGAGTTTCGAGGACCATCGTATCAGATAGAGGGACCCAGTTTATCTCGAAGTTTTGGAATCAGCTGCACCAGACTTTGGGTACTAGGCTAGAGCTCAGTACAGCCTTTCATCCGTAGACAGATGGACAGACCAAGAGAGTCAATCAGATTCTGGAGGACATGTTGAGAGCTTGTGCGCTAGATTATGGATCTAGTTGGTATGACAATTTACCTTACGCAGAATCTCATACAACAACAATTATCAGGCTAGTTTGAAGATGGCACCTTTCAATGCTTTGTATGGATGGACATGCAGGACACCGTTAATGTGGGATGAAGTTGAAGACCGCCAGTTGTTTGGACAAGATTTGATTAAGGAGTCCGAAGAGAAGCTCAAGTTGACTCGAGATAGACTAAAGATAGCCCAGTCGAGGCAGAAGAGTTATGCAAATACTAAACGCAAGGAGGTAGTCTATGAGATTGGAGATCGAGCATATCTTCGTGTGTCACAGCTGCGAGGAGTTAAACGATTTGGAGTTAAAGGAAAGTTAGCCCCGAGATTTGTAGCACCATACCAAGTTCTAGAACACATGGGAGAGGTTGCCTACAAGTTGGAGTTACCCGAAGGATTTTTAGGAGTTCACAATGTATTTCACGTTTCCCAGTTGAAGAAGTGCCATGCTGAGATGGCCGATATTCCCCTGAGAGATACAGTGCCCCTGGAAGCAATTCAGTTGGATAGTGATCTAACCTACGAGGAGAAACCTGTCAAGATTCTCGAGTTTGCCAGCCAAGTTACCCGCAGTAAGGTTATCAAGTTTTGCAAAGTTCAGTGGAGCCACCATACGGAGGATGAAGCCACCTAGGAACGAGAGGAAGACCTATGGAAAGACCACCCACACATATTTCCTAGCCAACCCAAATCTCGAGGGCGAGAGTCATCTTTAGGGGGTAGGTTTGTAACATCCCAATTTTCAATTTGGATGTTGTACATAGGTCATCATATGCATATCATATTTATTTGCATTTTTTTGTGATGCCAGAAATCTTAAGAAACTCAAGGACCCAAGGAGAGAGTTGGGGATTTCATTCATTTTCATATTTGATTTTTCTCAAATTTGAAAAGAGGATCAATTTGTTTTAATCTTTTTCTCTCCGAATATTTCTAATATTAAAAATAAAAGAGAGAAGATAATATGACTTCTTCAAAAAGAGAGGAGTATTGGAGGAAATTTTTTAAAATCAAATATACAATTTATTTGGATTTTATTTGCTATTTTATTTGAATTAGAAAAAAATATGCATCATTTTAAAATTGCATTTTTAGGGAAGAAAAATGTTCACTTTGTTCTAAATATTTTATTTAGACGGTGAAAATTGTTTTTGGCATTTTTAGAATTTTTTATTAGGATTTTCTTTAGCATAATTTATTTAAAGAAAATTCCGCCCGACTGGGCCAAAGGCCGAGCCGGGCCGCCGACGCCTTCCTTGCAGATGGTTTGGTTGAGTGTATCCATGACAGATGTGAGAGTTGTTAAATAATGGTTAACTTAAGGTGGCTACTTTAATACACATCTGGGTGGATTGGTTGAGGCACCCCGGAGCACCCAGTGGTTGTCTGGGCACCTGGGGCAATCCAGAGCTGTCCTGGGACATCCCGGAGTACCCATGTGATCATCCTATGGAATGCCACCCAGGCTCAAAGGGATCATAAGATTATTCATGCTAGAAACTTCCGTCTGCAACCACAAGCCATTATGGGCTCTGGCATAGTTAAGTAAGTTGTGGGAAACCTTTCCATGATGGGCTAACAGATGTAGGGGGTTGTAGGTGTACCAGCCTATCTATCGGTTAAGGGGACCTCTTCGGAAAGACTGTGTCTCGGTCATCCGTTTCTCAAACATCATGTGGTGCGAGAAATTCAACGAAGGATATTGAGTCTTGTGGGTAAAAGGGCGCAAACCTCTGTAGAGTGTACAAACCAATCATGGTTAGCCGTGTCCCCGGTTATGGACAACTTGAGTATCTGGTTCTTGAATTATTGATTTTATCTCATCACTTTACTTAATTAAATTGTTGGATTGTTATTACTTTTTAATTGGGATTGAGTTGGAGGAACCTTCTCAATATTTATCGACCAACTTGATAGTTAAATAAAATTTATTCCTTTGCAATAGGTAAAAATTGGCTTTACGCAAACATGATAACCATAGAGCCTCCACCAACCATATATGCATGTAGTGATAGCAGTTATTTTGTTCTTTGCTCTACAGTGTTATTTTGCCAGCATATTCAATGTGCTGACCCATTTCGGGCTGCAACGTATCATGTTGCAGACTTTTCAGACGAATAGTAAGGTGCGCTAGGTCGTTGTTTTGCACTCAGCTATGCCGTTGGAGTTGATGGACTCACTTTACCTTCAAAGCCTTCCGTTGTATCTTCATTAGATGGCCTTCAGCCATATTGTTGTAATAAGTACTCTCTTTGAGATATTCGATGTAATAAGTGTGTGACTCAATTCTGTTATAAATCCTTCAAGTACTGTGTGTGTCAGCATTACCGATCCAGGGATGACACTTATGCACAGAGATTTGACCGGTTGAGGTCGGATCGCTACAAGACGGTATCAGAGCACATGCTGACTATAGGACGCGGCCACTAAGATAACCATAGGTCACTCTTCTTTGCTCATTTCCGACTCTTCTCCACTTTCCACTCTATAGATGGCGGACCCAAGGAACAAGTTTTCTCAACCGGATGAAGACACCAGTACACCGCCGGTTGTCCCGGCATAGATCAGAAGGTTGCTGTCGCCAAGTTGTGCATGTGCCATCATGTCCTCATCTACCACTACTGCATGGCCACATAACCTTGCGACTGTTTCAACAGGTTTGTCAACAGCACTGACTACAAGTTCGCCACGGTGGAAACCATCGACGATGTAAAAGCGCTCAGTGTTACGGGCTTGGCCTGCAAGAACCTTGTCGAAATCCATGACCACTATAGGGTCTGGGGTAGCACGAAGAAGGACTCCCTAGTCAAACTCGCCTCGGCCATCATCGACCCCTACTATGAAAATATGAAGCAGGATGCCCAGAGAACAAGTCCCCTATCCTGGCACAGGGCCTGGATGTGGCAACTGGATGAACCTCACCTCAGGTTCACGGCCAAGAGCATGTACACATGCTACAAGATGCACAGGCAGATCGTTGACATGAGGAAGTGCCTCGTTACCCAAATCGATGAGCCCGGATCGAGCCACAAGCAGAGCAAGCGTCACAAGAAGTAGATGATGATCATATGATCGTTTATGCTAGTTAACCATGCATGTAATATATAGTTTACTTTATTGGTGTGTGGAAATGTCATGTGTGTAGTAGCCACATATGTAATTATGCATGTAATAGTTTACTTTGGTGTGTGCAAATGCCATGGTTGTAGTAGCCACCTATGTAAGTGGATGTTTAATTTGGTTATGCAACCATGTCCTTATAAGTGTGTGTGTATATATATATGTTATTGTCCTATATGCAATCCCATAGCACAACACACACGTCTTATTATCAGCAACCTTCTATGTTATTATCGGTCTTCGCACACATTTCTGATTACAGACCTGTTTGCCGCGTATCACACACATCTTGTTATATTGAACCATTTCTATTCTCTTGTCTCAATACAAACAGTTCATTCGAGTGAACCACATGTCGTATATCGCACACACCTTGATCTAGATGACCATTTCTTTTGTGTTGCCTAATCACAAACAGTTCACCCAAGTGAACCATATACTTTATATCGCACACGCCTTCATCTGCCTATCCGTTTCTTTTGTTCTGCCTCATCGCAAACAGTTCATTGAACTGAACTGTATGCCTTGCATCGCACACGCAACTAAATTCTGAACTGTGTTTGATGCATCCTCCATCACAAACGTTTTGCACCTTTTTGATGGTTCTTTCACACCACCGTTTGCGATTATTGCATCGCACACAGTTTGATCGAAGGGTCTCTGATCGTAGTGTTGCGTTAGCAGCATCCTGAAGTAGTGCATACACTGAAGAACTACAGAAGCACCAAGTAAATAATGATGAACAATAGTTGTACTAAAGACTGTAAAGAGAGAGGCGAAAGACATTCTGGTTGCTATAGAAGGTGAAGTGGAATGCCCATATTTTGCCCTCCTCCATGCGTAATGCGCACACGACTCTAGGCCAACCCCTTGTGATGGCTACCCATCCATCCTTCACTGTCTTCTTTGTCGTGGGAACGATTCCGACAATACTAAGGGGGTAGGGTAAAGGAGCATGATCTACCGAGATGCATATGGGTGACACGATGGTTTTATTGAGTTCGAGCCTCTTGCGGTGGAGATAACAGCCCTACGTCTCGTGCTCCGGAGAGGCTTTGTTTTATCTGAGTATGTATCCAGAGATTACAACGTGTCTGTGAGAGAGAAGAATGCATCCCCAAGCCTCAGCTAAGTCCCAAGACTAGAGAGGGAGAGAAAGGTAGAGGAAAAGAGCCCCCTGGTCTAGTGGTGGGGGTGGGTTATATAGAGTGCGCCACCCCCTCATCTCCTATGTTACAAAGAGGGCATGAATGCCATAATGTCAGCCCACTATGAAACCTCCACTATGAGAATGATGCTTCGACTGCCTTGTCAACTGTTTGGTCTTCGCATATCCGAGTGAGCCATAGGACCAAGTGGTTGATTGTCTTCCGAGTGGACGGTATGTTGATATGTCCGAGTGGATAGTACGTACGTATGAGATTTATCTGGACCCACATGATGTGCGGACCCATGCTTTATGATATTTCGACCCTTTGTGGGCCTACCTGTTATGTGTATCCCCAACATTCATTACGACTTCTCGATGCTCATTGTAGTCTAGATGAAATACTTTAACCTTCATTGCGTGTCCACCAATCATGTACTTTGCGAGGTAATCTTGAGTGAACTGCTTCGGCAACCACTTTGAACGAAAAAGATTCAGACATTGTTGTCTAGCAACTCATTATGGGCAGTAAAAAGAGAAGGCTGCAGAGTTTGTAGTTACCATCCTACAGCTCACTATTGTGTTGGATAGAGCATAAACAAATAATTTGCTTGCCACCATTCGTATCTTTTTTCTAATAATCCTTATCAGTTTCCTCACTTGATGCTTGTTCATGAATATCTCATTGCCCCATATGCAAAAAGGGTCGATGCGTGGATCCTTTCCAAGGGCATATGTACGTACAAGGAACAAGTCAATATTAGAAGCTAACAAGTGTCCAGGTCAGGATCTATATGCACTACATTATGGAACGACGGGGGGAGTACAAGCCGAGGGATGAAGCTAACCTCGGCGGAAAATGGTGACCACTCCCGTTGTTATCCTGCATAAGTAGTGGAAAGGCATGATAAGTAGAACAACCTTAACATCAAACAAATATATAAAAGGTAAACAACATCATCTCCAAATGATAGCTTGAATGTGTTGGTTTCAGCATGCTGGTAAAGCAATAAAATGGAAGGCAATGTTACCGACAACAGGCTTAACAGCCATCAAATATTGCAATTCAAACTGGTATTGTTGAAAACGAATAGAATGTAGGTAATGCTTAAACATCACTCTAGATAAATGTGTAAAACTGAAATAAAGGGCATGTGTTAACTACAGCAGGCATAACTGGAACCAAATATAGCCATTCAAACTGGTATTGATGCAGTCGAGCGGCACAGTTCCGACTTGCACATAATGAACAACACATTGTGAATGATTGAAATAAACAAGGCATAAATGATCAGTATAACAACCAAATATAGCCATTGAAAATTGGACAGAGTCTCACTGCAACCAACCTAACAAGCAAATACAGATAAACAGGGCATGTGCTTGAAAACTGGACAAATGCTCACTGCAACCAAACTAACAAGCAAATACAGATAAACAAGGCATCTGCTTGAAAGCAGGACAAATGCTAAAAAAAGCAACCTAACAACCAAATACAGATAAACAAGGCATCTGCTTGATAACTGGAAAATGCTCACTGCAACCAACCTAACAAGCAAATACAGATAAACAAGGCATCTACTAGAAAACTGGACAAATGCTAAAAAAGAAACCTAACAACCAAATACAGATAAACACGGCATCTGCTCGCTAACTGGAAAAATGCTCACTGCAACCAACCTAGCAACCAAATACAGATAAACAAGGCATCTACTCACTATAAACAACCAAATATAGCCATCCGTGAAACTGAAGTGGACAATTCATACTTAAACATCACATATCCCTATTGAACAATGCATTTTTGCATAACTTAAATAATTAAACACGGCACAGTTAAAGCACCACATGACAGATGCTACAACAACAAAGGTAAGATTTTCTAATAGGATGTTGCCTCACATTTCATGAATGGGATACTTCTAGTTGGAAGAGTACAGACCCATGGTGCGCTCTTTGATGTCACAGACGGGCTGTTTCACCTTGGAAGAACCTTCGTGGGTGCCCTCCTCGTGGTCGTGGTCGATGAGATCTGACTTGGAAATTGAGGATCCCAAGCCGCCGCCGTAGAGCGTGTCCTTCAGAAATGACAAAATGGGCTCGATGGCATATAAGGATCGCAAGTCCTTGACCGCTTGGCTGAGGAGATCAGCGACAGGGCCGTCGAAGAGATCGACGGTGGTTGAACCAGAGGGGTTGGGGATGGACCACTTAACCTATTGCATGGCCCGCGTGAAGCCATCGCTGTCGACGAGCTTGATGTCGTAGCCAGCTTTCTCGAGATACAGTAATACGCTAGCCCGCTGACATGAAGCCTTCGGCATGGCAATGTAGTCCACGTCTTCGCCGGCTTCCGCGGCAACATGTTGCTCCAGGATCGATAGTTCAGGGGAAACAGTGGCCACCTCACCAACGTCCGCCGGATAGGCCATGATAAACATCTTCTTGGCCGAACGCTCGTCGGGCACCCCGAGATACGTGGTCGAGCTTAGGCTGCGACATTCTGGAGCAGGGGATGTGGATCTGGCGGGGAGGGACACCGCATGCCTCATCTAAAAACTCAGGGGAGTGGGGCGACGGTGTTGGAATCACTTGGTAACCTAAACTTTATTATCTAAGATAGGAGGAATGGGCATACCAGCAGGGGTTGGTGGCAGGGCCGGCAGCTGCCGCGAGCTACGGGTCGAGGGAGGAGGGGGCCGGGTGGGCGAGACAATGGAGGGAGGAGGTGTTTGAGGATACGTCGTGGCTATTGAAAATTTTAGTAACGGTGGCTGGAGATGGTGGTGGACGAGGGATGGTGACGGTTCAAATGCCTCGGCTACTACAATTTTACTATAAGGTCGGTGCTGGAGGAGTGTTGGCGACAATTGAAGTACGGTGGCTACTAAAATTTGGGTAAAGGAATTGATGCAGGGTAGGAGTGCCCAAGATCACGCACGGTCCAGTAAGAATATGCTTGTATGATAATAAGGAAAATTGGCGGAACCGCCGATTTTTGCAACGCTCAAGGTGGGCAGTTTGTTTTTATATTTCCAGCTTGTTGGTCTATCACACACAGTTTTTCCTAATTTCTAAATAAATTTACCCTCCTTTAGCGTGCGCAGGTGGTGATTTTATAGCGCACTTGCATCGCACACGGTTAAGCGAGTACCTCCACCCTTCGCTCGGACTTGTGCAGTCGTGGTGATTTTACAGCGCACTTGCATCGCACACGGTTGAGCCAATACCTTCACCTTTGCTCGCGCTTGCGCAGTCATCGTGATTCATAGCGCACTTGCATCGCACATCGTTAAGACATTATACCCGTGTTCGTTGAGCGTCATCTGAGTATTTGTAGCAAAAAAACATTTCAGAGGGTTAGAAGATAGCCACACCAGCATGTGACCCAAATATATATGAGTGAAAAGGGTGGTCTGTGATGTTCAAAATTCCAATGCACAACTTTAACCGTGCGGGCCCACGGTTGGGTGCGTCGTCGAAGATCGATGAGAGGGGCCAGAAGTCAAGAACCACCTAGAAGTGGCCAAATATATGTAGGAATATTGGGTGTGATGTTTAAAACTTTAATTACACAATGCACAACTTTGGTGGAACCTGCCTCGCAAACTCGAAAGCACCCTTGGATATATCTATAATGACATAATGTCGTAGCTAGCTAGGATACTTGGCCCACCACCTCCCACTTCGTGTCAGCGGGGCGGATGCACGTAATGATACTTTGGTCATACATGCATGTCACCATGACCTACCATAAGACGAACCAATGAATCTATCATTTGGTCAAACGACAATTGTTGTTGTCGATAAATCGCTTGGGCCAATAGATTAAACCAGCATAAAAATGGCACGAGAGGGACCACAAAACCAACACCTCTTGCATGCGGCATGATAACCCATAAGTATAGGGGATCGCAACAGTTTTCGAGGGTAGAGTATTCAACCCAAATTTATCGATTCGACACAAGGGGAGCCAAAGAATATTCTCAAGTATTAACAGTTGAGTTGTCAATTCGACCGCACCTGAAAGACTTAATATCTGAAACAAAGTATTTAGTAGCAAAGTAATATGGAAGTAACAGTAATAGTGGAAAAAGTAATAGTATTGGTTTTGTAGTGATTGTAACTGTGGCAACAAAAAAGTAACTAAGCAAAGATCAATATGTGAAAAGCTCGTATGCATTGGATCGGTGATGGATAATTATGTCGAATGTGATTCCTCATGCAACCGTTATAACCTAGGGTGACACAGAACTAGCTCCAGTTCATCAATATAATGTAGGCATGTATTCTGAATATAGTCATACGTGCTTATATGGAAAAGAACTTGCATGACAACTTTTGTCCTACCCTCCCGTGGCAGCGGGGGCCTATTGGAAACTAAGGGATATTAAGGCCTCCTTTTAACATAGTACTGGAACAAAGCATTAGCACTTAGTGAATACATGAACTCCTCAAACTACGGTCATCACCGGTAAGTATCCTGATTATTGTCACTTCAGGGTTAACGGATCATAACACATAATAGGTTACTATAGACTTGCAAGGTAGGATCAAGAACTCACATATATTCATGAAAACATAATAGGTTCAGATCTGAAATCATGGCACTCGGGCCCTAGTGACAAGCATTAAGAATAGCAAAGTCATAGCAACATCAATCTCAGAACATAATGGATACTAGGGATCAAAACCTAACAAAACCTAACAGAACATAATGGATACTAGGGCCCCTTGGCACGCCCAGGTGGGTTGTGCCCACCTCGGTGGCCTCCCACACCCCCTCTTTGCACTATAAATTCCCAAATATTCCGAAACCCTTCGGGGTTAACCTAGATCAGAAGTTTCGCCGCCGCAAGGCTCCGTAGCCACCAAAACCCAATCTAGACCCGTTCTGGCACCCTGCCGGAGGGGGGAATCATCTCTGGTGGCCATCTTCATCATCCCGGCGGCCACCACGATGAGGAAGGAGTAGTCCACCCTCGGTCCTGAGGGTTTGTACCAGTAGCTATGTGTTTAATCTCTCTCTCTCTCTCTCTCGTCATCTATATCATGGGCTTTGTTAATATAGTCGGAATATATGATGTTTCTCCCCTCTATACCCTTGTTGTGATGAATGGAATCTTTTCCCTTTGAAGTTTTGTCTTGTCGGATTGAATATTCAGATATGAGAACACATGATGTATGTGTTGCAGTATGAATACTTGAGGTGACGGTGGGGTATCATATTGATTCACTTGATATGTGTTTTGGCATTCAACTCGTGGATTCCCGCGGTGACATTGGGGTAATCTATGCATAGGTGTTGATGCACGTTTTTATTATGTTTTCTCTGAAAGAAACTTTGGGGTCTCCTTGTAGTTCTTTGTGTTGGATTGAGTATTATGAATATGAATTTGCTTTGGTGTTATTTTAGTACGAACTCTAGGATAGATCGAACGGAAAAATAGGTTTGTGTTATTTTAGTACGAACTCTTGAATAGATTGAACGGTAAGAATACCTTTGCGGTGGTTTCATACTATACAAACAATTCCTCTCTTTTGTTCTCCGCTAATAGGAACTCGGGAGTGATTCTTCATTGCACTTTGAGGGATAATCGTATGATCCAATATGTTAGCACTGTTGAGAGGTTTCCCTAGTGAAAGTACGGACCCTAGGGCTTGTTTTCAAGCATTGCAAAACCGTTTTTGTGCCTGTTTACTATTTGCTACCTTGCTGTTTTTGTTTATTCAGATTATAAAAATATAATTCTACCATCAATATTACACTTTTATCACCTTCTCTTCACCGAACTAGTGCACCTATACAATTTACCATTGTATTGGGTGTGTTGGGGACACAAGAGATTTCTTTTATTTGGTTGCAGGGTCATTTGAGAAAGACCATCTTCATCCTACACCTCTCACGGATTGATAAACCTTAGGTCATCCACTTGAGGGAAAATTGCTAATGTCCTACAAAACTTTGCGCTTGGAGGCCCAACACGTGTCTACAAGAATAAAGTTGCATAGTAGACATCAAGCTCTTTTCTGGCGCCGTTGCCAGGGAGGTGAGTGCTTGAAGGTATATCTTTAGATCTTGCAATCAAATATTTTAGTTTCTTGTTTATCACTAGGTTGGTTTATAAAAATAAAACTACAAAAAAAATGGAATTGAGGTTGCATCATGTTATTGGTCATATTTATAATATCTTTCTTGAAAATGATGGTTCCAAAAATTATGCTCAATTGTTAGAAGAAGAAGTCAATAAAATGTTTGGCACAAAATATTTGAATGATGAACATGATTGCAATGTTGTTAGTATAAGTTCTTTGAATATCCAAAATGCTAATGATGATTGCACAAGTCATGACAAAAATGTTTCTTATAAGCATGCCAATTTTTGTGGAGTGAATTGGGAATGCATTTGCACACCAAAAAGGGAAGATACATTTTGTAAGAAGCATAAATATTTAGATATGAAAAAGTTACAAGAGAGGCTAGATGATTGTGCTGAAAGATGTAATTTTTTTCGCCATCCTTGTGAACTTTGCAATGAACATGGTCATTTAAATCTCCAATGCAAATTGTTTCATGATCAAATCGTGTCCAAAAATTGTGATAACTTGATTTCCCTTGAGCATCATAAAGATCTTAGTCTTCTTTTCGGGTATGAAGAAATGAAACATATAAATAAGGGTTTTCCAAATCCTGAGATATTTCTTGATTTTGATCTAGAGGAAATTTATATATTTTGTGTGGTAAATTGCATTGAGAATCCTTATATATCCAACTATCTAAAGACAAGAAAAAAAAATGGAATATGAAGAGAGTACTAATGAAAGGGAAAATATTTCCCAATACCCTCCTAGTGTTTATTATGATGAATCAGGTAACAAGGAGGAGCTTCTTATCCAACCAATCTCATCAATAAGAAGCTTGAAAAGATTAATTAAACCCACACATGATGTGGCAAAGAAGAAGAAAAGAAGAAAGAATAGAGGTAAAAAGGTATCTCTCCCTAATAATGTTGCTCCTATTATTGTTGTGCCTCAAGAAAATGAATCAAAAATAATTGTGGAAGATGACGCACTTGATGATGATTCTGTTATGCCTATTTCTTGTTGTGATGATTATGATTAGGAAGATAATGATACTTCTTATAATCTTGGAAATCTTTTTGGCACCAACTTGATAAATTATGATGATAGCAATTGTTATACCGTTGGTGCTATTCATACTATTTGATAATAATGATTGTGATGATATGCAAAACCACAAGCTTGGGGATGCTACGTTTAATGAGTATGATATGTTTGAAGATTTATTTGTTGGAAATAATGCTTGTCCTAATCTTGGGGATGCTTTGATTAATGAATATGATCCTTTGATTCCTTCTACTTTCGATAAGAAAATTTATTATGATGATAGCATGCCTCCTATTTATGATGATTACATTGATGAAAGTGGGTTTGGAAGAGTGTCAACTCTAGGTAGTAGTGATCCCAATATTTTGGAGGGTGTTGAATCTTATTACAATATTGATGAAAGTGGATTTGGAGAGGTCATAATTTTATTTAGTGATACATCCACTATTTTGGAAGAGATTTCAATTGACTATGACAATAAAGTTGTTGTCTATGATGATTATTATGATAACATGTATGCCATAAAGGGTGATAAATCTTCTATGCTTGTGCATCATGAAAAGAGTGATGTATGTCATAATTATATTGTTGAATCCATTCAAGATGTTTCTGAAAATTATTATGAGGAAGGAACTTATGCTCTTACTTATCTCAATAATATCAAGTTTCTTCTCTATGTGTTGATTGCTTTGAAGTTGCACTTGTTTTTCTCTCCTATGCTAGTTGATTCTTGTTCCTATAAGTTGTTTGCTCACAAAATCCCAATGCATAGGAAGTGGGTTAGTCCTAAATGTGCTAGTCATATGCTTCATGATGCCCTCTTCATGTTTCAATTCTTATCTTTTATGCGAGCATCATTGAAATCGTCATGCCTAGCTAAATGGCATTAAATAAAAGCGCTTGTTGGGAGACAACTCAACACTTTTACCTGCTGTTTTTGTGTGCTCACATGATTAGGCCACTTTAGGAATCATGTTTTATTTCTTTTGTTTCAATAAAGTGCCAAGCAAGACCTTTGGGATGGCTTACGGTAATAGTTGATTTGATCTTGTTGAAAAATAGAAACTTTTGCGCTCAGGAAAATAATTCTCATTTTTAACAGAAGTGTGATAAAATTCTTATTCTCTTTGCAGAAGATCAATAGACAAATTTCTCGGGTTTTCATAATGTTTCAGAATTTTTGGAGTAGCAGAAGTATGGTTTGAGTACAAATTACTACAAACTGTTCTATTTTTGACAGATTCTGTTTTCAATGCATAGTTTGCTTGTTTTCTAGTTTCCGTGGCTTATATTGCTAAATATAAATTATGAAAATGATATGCTACATTAGGAATTGTGTGAGAACAATTATGAATCTTTTCTTTGGCAATACCAAAGTGAAATGGTTTGCTCTTTATCATACTAACCTATCTCACAAAGTTCCGTTAAGTTTTGTGTGATTGAAGTTTTCAATTTTTGGATGAGTGTCGATATGAGGAGAATAAGGAGTGACAAGAACCTAAGATTGGGGATGCCCAAGGCACCCCAAGATAATATCTAAGGAATATCCAAGCAACTAAGCTTGGGGATGCCTCGGAAGGCACCCCCTCTTTCATCTCCAACATTATTGGTAACCTCACTTGGAGCTATGTTTTCATTCGTCACATCGTATGAGTTTTACTTGGAGCGTCATTTTATTTTGTTAGAATTTGCTTGCTGTTATTTATAATTTTGTTATGCATCTTTTATTTCAATAAAAATGTCAAGTATAGGCTTTTGCATGCTTTTTTTGCAAGTCTACTTGTTGCTGTTTCAAAACAGAAAGTTTACCGATTTTGCAAAAATTCCCTAGAAAAGTCAAAATGTGATAAAATGTTGAAAATTTTTGCAAAATAAGATATGATAAATTTTCTACAGTGTGGTAAATTTTCATAATTTTTGGAGTTTAATAAGTATTGATACTCTTGCATTCTTTACAGACTATACTATTTTGGGAGATTGTTGTTATGTTTGCATTGTTTGCATATGTTTGCTTGTTTAATGATCCTATTTGAGGATAGGAGTATTAAATATTCATAGGCATTTAGTATGCGATGTTTAATAATAATTTTAGTGATTTGCTACATTATAGAATGATAAGGTTTTTGCATTGATTTATACTAACTTATCTCACGAGTTCTTGTTGAGTTTTGTGTGGATGAAGCTTTTGAGATTTAGGAAAACTATGATGTGAGAAGAATTAAGGAGGCACAAAATCTCAAGCTTGGGGATAGCCAAGGAATCCCAAGATAATATTTCAAGAAGTCTCAAGCATCTAAGCTTGGGGATGCCCCGGTAGGCATCCCACCTTTCTTCTTCAACAATTATCGGTTAGTATCGGTTGAGGCTAAGTTTTTGCTTCTCCACATGAGTTGTGCTATTGTTGGAATGTCATTTTATTTTGTTTTTCTTGCTGTTTTAATAAAGTACTTAGATCTGAAAGTTTTAAATTAAATAGTATCCTCAAATAGTTGCCAGGAGGCTAAGTAAGCGGCATTCACATCCCATCAACGAAGCTCTTTCCTATGTCATTTATTCTTGTGCTTCACTTATATCCTATGAGTAAATTGTTGAATAAATTGCATGTCATGAAGTTGAAATCATATCATGCCTAGTGGTAGCTTCACATTGGGTTTCGAAAGTGAAATCTTTTGAGGCTTGACAATCACAATATTGGTCATACAAGCAATTCATGAATAATTAGTATAAGGAAGAGAAATTTCACATATAAAAACACCAGCATGGAAATATTTTGTGATTGTGAGCCCCCATCAAAATATTATATGCCAAAATTGTTGACGTTGGACAAGGAAGACAACGTAATGGTTTATGTTTGTTCATATTCACATAGAAGTTATATTGCCATAGATCCTTCAACATGTGGTGCTTGGCCCCATCTTTGCTAGCCAAAAATTCTGCACCAAGTAGAGAAACTACTTGTGCATCCAAAAACCCTTAAACCCAAATCTTATTTTTCAAGAGTCCACCATACCTACCTAAGGATTGAGAAAGATCCTTCAAGTAAGTTGTCATCGGTGCAAAAAGGCAATAAAAATTGCTTCTCAAAGTGTGAGATCATTTAGTGTAAGAGAAAATTGAGCGCTGCACGAACTTGTGATAGTGAAGAATAAAAGTGATAGATGCATAATAAAGGTTATCACAAGGGGCAATGTAAGGTGATGTTCTTTTGCACTAAGGGATTGAGCATACAAACAAATAAGTGCATGTCAACCTCTTTTACTTTTATGTATTTACTTTTATGCAAAGTTCTTCTCTCTATTCCTTTTTATTTTTCTATTTTGGCAAGCATCATGTGGTGATGACAGATCTAGGCACATATATCCAGTTGGATATGGGTAGCATGAGTTGTTATTGTTGACATCACCATTGAGGTGAATAAGCTGGGAGGCAAAATTATAAGCCCCTATATTTCTATGTGTCCGGCTGAAACGTTTTGCTCATGTGTACAAGGTGAGTGTTAGTGTAACGCCCTCAATGCGGCTATATCTCCCATGTGTCGAAGCACGACTTAGAGGCATAACCGCATTGATAGCAATGTCGCAAGTGAGGTAATCTTCACACAACCCATGTAATACATAAGGGAAAAAATACATAGTTGGCCTACAATCGCCACTTCACACAATACATGGATATAATATTACAACATCCAAATACAATCAAGGTCCGACTACGGAACCAAAATAAAAGAAGACTACCCCAAATGCTACACAGATACCCGATCGACCCCAACTGGGCTCCACTACTGATCAACTGGAATGAAACAACACAACAGACAAAGTCTTCATCAAGCTCCTCCTGAGCTCAGTTGCATCACCGGCATGGTTCAACGGCACCTGCAAGCTGGTTTTGGAAGTATCTGTGAGTCACGGGGACTCAGCAATCTCACACCCTTGCGAAAAAGACTATTTAAGCTTATGGGTAAGGTAAAGGTATGAAGTGGAGCTGCAGCAAGCGACTAGCATATTTGGTGGCTAACATACGCAAAAGAGAGCGAGAAGAGAAGGCAAAGAACGGACGAGAAATCTATGATCAAGAAGTGATCCTAAAACAACCTACGTCAAACATAACTCCAACACCGTGTTCACTTCCCGGACTCCGCCGAGAAGAGACCATCACGGTTACACATGCGGTTGATGTATTTTAATTAAGGTCAACTTCAGGTTTTCTACAACCGGACATTAACAAATTCCCATCTGCCCATAACCGCGAGCATGGCTTTCGAAAGTTCAAATCCCTGCAGGGGTGTCCCGACTTAGCCCATCACAAGCTCTCACGGTCAATGAAGGATATTCCTTCTAGCGGGAAGACCCGATCAGACTCGGAATCCCGGTTACAAGACATTTCGACAATGGTAAAACAAGACCAGCAAAGCCACCCAGATGTGCTGACAAATCCCGATAGGAGCTGCACATATCTCATTCTCAGGGCACACCGGATGAGAAAGACGTCGGGTAAGCCAGCCCAGAGCTGCCCTTGGTAGCCTCGGACATCACTCAGTTGGACCAACACTTAGAGAAGCACTGGCCCAGGGGGGTTAAAATAAGATGACCCTTGAGCTGGCCGACTCAAGGGAAAGAAAAAGGCTAGGTGGCAAATGGTAAAACCAATGTTGGGCCTTGCTGGAGGAGTTTTATTCAAGGCGAACTGTCAAGGGGTTCCCATTATAACCCAACCGCGTAAGGAACGCAAAATCTGGGAACATAACACCGATATGACGAAAACTAGGGCGACAAGAGTGGAACAAAACACCAGGCATAAGGCCGAGCCTTCCACCCTTTACCAAGTATATAGATGCATTAATTAAATAAGAGATATTATGATATCCCAACAAATATCCATGTTCCAAACATGGAACAAACTCCAATCTTCACCTGCAACTAACAACGCTATAAGAGCGGCTGAGCAAAGCGGTAACATAGCCA
The DNA here is from genome assembly GCF_056163025.1 of Triticum urartu. Lineage (NCBI taxonomy): Eukaryota > Viridiplantae > Streptophyta > Magnoliopsida > Poales > Poaceae > Triticum > Triticum urartu. The sequence continues at coordinate 214,066,805 of NC_141877.1, read as the reverse complement.
GCCAACGGTTTGCTAGGATAAGGTGGTTAGAGGCTTGGCTTAACCATATGGCAGGCATGATAAGCAAGTGGCAGGTATCGTAGCATAGGCATAGCAAAAGAGCGAGCAACTAGCAAGCAAAGATAGAAGTGATTTCGAGGGTATGGTCATCTTGCCTGAAATCCCGCAAGGAAGAAGAACGAGTCCATGAAGAAGACAAATGGATGTAGTCGAACGGGTCCTCACAAACGCGACGTTATCGGAACTAACCCGAAGAAGCATCACCGGAAATAAGCAAACAACATAGTAAACGACCACAACATAGCATGGCACGATGCGCAAACAAGTATGATGCATGTCCGGGTTAATGAGGCATGGCATGGCAAAGTGCACAAACAACCCTACAAATTAAGTGGAGCTCAATATGCAACGAGTTGCATATTGACGGAACACCACATAAATTATTTAGTTCTCTCTTGTTTAGGTACTCAACAATATTAAATGTTGTTAAACATGTCAAGGGGAGAAGCATAAGAAATTATCTATTTAGGCAAGTTTAAATGAGGCTGGAACACCAAACAACAATTTCGGCAAATCCCCATATGCATTTATCAATTTTGTGCAACAACAATTTTAAACATTTAAATGTTATTATCATGATGCGGATGACATGGACAAGTTTATGCAATTTTATTAAAAGTTGACAAGAGCATTATGAAGCATTTGTCACCGTGGTGGAAAGGAAAGGGGTGCCACGGCAATGATAACAAAAACGGTGCCATGGCAGCGTTCCGGTTCCGGTACTCGATTGAGATACCGATGCAAAGGGGAAGTGTGCGGAACGTGACATGCAGGGATGGTGGGGTGATCTCGGATACCGAGTTCCCACATGTGGGTGGCAAGGCAAAAGAGGGGCGACATGCATCGACAGTTCGAGCATGGAGCAAGCACGAGCATCTCATAAATCACATGCAAGCGTTCTCGGACGGTCGTCTCGGGGTTATACCTTCGAAGCATGCAAAAGGGACGGTTCTCGTTCGGTGCAAAGTAGAGGAAGTAGACGTTCTCGGGACGTTCGTGGTGGAGGTAGTCGTACATGGCAGCGGTAGTTGTACACGGGTCTTCGGCCACGAAAGTAGTCGTACAACGTTTTCGTAGAGGTTCGGGGTCACGAGACGGAACTTGACGTCCACGGGGTCTTCGAGGGTCGACGGTAGTGGTACTCGATGAATCCCGAGATGGTCTTAGGCGTCTTCACGCGTGGGGGTACTTGGCGTTTCCGCGTCGTCGGTCTTGTCGAATTCGAAGTCTACGGGGGTCGTCGTGTTACTTGGCGCTTGCGGTATTGATAGCTCGAAGGGGTACTTGACGGGTCCGAGGTCTCCGACCGTAGTGGTTCTTGATGATACAGGTAGTCGAACTTGACGAAAAACGGGTCTTCTCGGGGACTTGATGCATCCAAATTCCTCGGGTTTGTAGTGGTACTTGGTGCTCGCGGTTCCGATCCAGTGGTGCATGCGTCCACGGTGACACTGCATGGTGCAAGGAGGCGACGACTTGGACGGTTTTTGTCCAGGACTCGGACAACTTTAGAAGGAGCTCGATGGGGCTTGCTGTTGCTCGTTTCGTTCACCATGTGACAGGCCGAAGGCACAGGGGCTTTGAACGGCGAAGTGGACGAGCTACTGGTGCCTTGCGGAGGCAGCGAGGCCAGGGAGGTGGAGTAGCGAAGCAAGGCTCGCGAGCATAGGAGGGAGTCGTGGCGCTGGCGCATAGGGGCCCGGCTCCCTGGTGGTACTCCGGCGAAAGCGGCCGGAGCATCGCTAGTCGACGGGCGCGACGCAGTTGCGGGCACCTGGAGGCGGGGCTCCGACGGGCAGGGCCGGAGATGAGGTGCAGAAGGGCGGCGAGGGGCTCGGCGGCGGGGATGCCTGAACTGCTGCGGGTGGTGCTCGTGGCCATGGGGCACAGAATCCGAGGTCGAGGGCGGGGCGCGGTGGAGGTGCTTGGTGGCGCGGTGGCCGGACGAAGTAGGGAGGCCCACAAGGAGACTCGGGCGCGGAAGGGCAGCGGTGCCGGCAACAGGGAGATCTCGCGGCGCGGGTGAGGGCGCCATGGGAGGCGGCTAGAGGTGCTTACGAGCAGGGGAAGGGAGGTCGGGTGCTGCAGCGGCGCAAGCGGGGCATGCGGGATCGGGATCGAGCACGGGGCTTTTGCGTGTGCGACAGAGAATGTGAGGGAGAGAGCGAGGGGGATCGAGGAGATGGGGATTGGGGTGCGGGCCTCTGGCGGCGCGAGGAAATGAGGAGGACGGGCGCAAGGGATCGAGCACGGGAGGTCTCCCCTGGCGCTAGGGTTCGGGAGGGAGTGGGCCGGCTGGAAGTAGATGGGCCGGTGGATGGCATTAGAGGCCGGCCCCGTGGAGAGGGAAAAGGCCTGGCTGTGCTCCTTCTCCTGACTAAAAGAAAAGAAAAAATAGAGATTAAGAAAGAAAAGAAAGAGGGGTTAGGGGAAGAAGTTGGACAAGCAAGTAATTTTCCCGGACTCACAAAAATGTGCTTGTTTCGAGAAAATAGAAAAGGCCATGATTGAGAGATCTAAATTCAAATCCATTTGAATTAGATTCAAATGGTTTGAATAAGTTCAAGGTAATGAAGAGTCCAAAAATATTCGGTTTTTTAGTGGAGCTCCGGAAAAAGATAAAAGAATTTATGGGCGAAGTTTGGGGAGCAAACTCGAAGAAGAAAAAACATGTGATTATTTGCAAGTGTGTTCATGGGTGATTCCGAAAATGGAATATTTAATATAGCTCCCTAATATCGGGAGGATAAGTTATAAAGAGAATCACCATGTGAATTCCCTTGATTTAAAAGGACTGAAGATCCATGCAATTTATTTAGTGAGTTTTAAAACGGGTTGCATGATGACATGATGCAATGCACATGATGCAAAGATGAAAAGCAACAGACCAAACAAATCACATGACGAAACCCAGAAACCCTGGAAGGCATCTGAAGCTCCGGTCTTGGGGCGTTACAACACTCCACCACTACGAGAGGATCTCGTCCCGAGATCTAGGATGGCACCGGAGGGAAAACGGAAGAGAAAGAGAAGAGGTAAAACTAAGTTGCTTCTTTGACCAATGAGTGAAACCAAGGAACCTTGCGAGGTTGAGCAAATTGAAAGAAAGAAAGCAATGGAGATGAACAAATTTGAAAGCACTCCGTTACCAAAGAGGAATAAGAAAGAACCGATTCGGGTAGCACTCCGGTTGAGAAGGGAGGCCAAAACTTGATAGGATGAAAAGGACTTGAGCAGAGGGCACAACACTCCGGTTACAAGGATAAGCATGAAAAGATCATGATCTTCACAACTCGAGATGATGACTGAAAAGGGTAACAACACAATGCCTCCGGAACAAAATAATAGAAGATAGATAATTGAAAGAAAGGAATGGAGAAGAAAATGCTAGCTTCTGCCACAAAAGAGTTTGAAAAGGCATCCTTAGGAGAAGGGTCGAACGGAGTTGTTGGAAAAAAACCAACAACGAAAAGAGTAAGCTTGTAGTGGTCTTATGGAGAACAACTCAAAACTATGAGGTGAAATTCTGCCACTCACGGAAAAAAGAATTGGATTGATATGAACAAGAAGACGAGAAACTTGTTCACCACAAGGATAAAAGAAGAACTTGGGTCATTTAAAAGCACCATAAGTAGCAACAATCCTTAGGGAAGGTTTTAGGTGAAACATGACACAAGATAACTCCAATGACGAGATCGATGGATTTAAAATACCTCAATCTTAACAACATGTGAATCCTGAAACGTGAACTCAAATTATCAAGAATGACATAATACCACCTGAAATGATATGGTTGAAAGAATTGCACTTTAAAATGCAAGATAAAGAATACTTGAGCTCCTCTGAAAAGAATCTCGATGAACACTTCGAGAAAGAATTAAATCCTTGATGAACCATCTTGTAGAGCCTTCATGAGAACTCCGGTAATAAAAGAAATGATCAATCAAAATGGAGGATGAAAAGAATAAGGTTGAAGCCTTGCAATGATTTAAATGAATCTCCGTGGTGATGTAATTGCGAGAGCTTGGAACTCCGGGAAAAAGAGAAGATGACACAATTGAAATCATGAATTTGATGAACCTTCGGAATAAGGAATTAATCACTTGGGTGAATCAAGAATAAGAATTATGTTATGTTCATCCTTCACCAATTAAATTGATGACAATCAATGGCTTTGGCATACTACTTATTCTCGTAGAAAGAATTAAGATAGATATAGAGTCAACTTGGAAAGGTCTTCAACAAACCACCGGTAGGATTGAAAACAACGAATAAATTGATATGATAACGAATGACGAGAACTCTTGAATGAACCACCGTAAGAATTAAAAATGAACGAAGAGAAGATAAAGAAAACACCGGGAAGAATTAGCAAATGAATGAAGATGCTTGAGAGAATTTATATATGAGAGAACGAAGAGATCATGTACTGATTAGAGGATATTTGATCGATGCACCGGTAAAATTAGGAGGATGAGAGCTGAAAGTTAGAATGAATAATCCCGAAATGATGGCCTTCGGAGAATCAAACTGAAAATACTCTAAATTACTCCGAATGGGTGAAAAGAAATTCTCACAACCGAAACAATTATGGGAGGATGGCAGAGAATGGGGCAAGATTTGAAAGAAACTCTTCTTCGGTCTTCAAAATCTGAGAATGACGATGAGAAACACCACCAAATTGTTGAGATACTCCGGGATGAAAATTAGAAAGGTTGAGCCAACGATGAAAAGAATTTTGAAAGATCCTGGAGAAAGGCATAAGACTGATGACAATCATTCTTACGTCAAACTTTGAAAATAAAATTTGAAGATAGCTTCGGGAAAATAAGAAGAGTCAGGTAAGATCCTGGGAAAAGACCTGTGGGTTAGGGCCCACTCAAGAGAAACACCGTTGAAATGATTTAAAGAGAGAGATTGCACCGGTTGAATTAAAAGACTTGAATGAGATAACAGCCTCGAGATATCTTGAGCACTCCGGAACAATTGAATAGAAAATGGGGAATGATTATGAGGTGCACCGGCATAAGAAAAACATTGGGCAAAAGAAAAGACTATGCTCGAAACCAAAGCTTGAATTGAATCCACCGGAGAAGAAAATGAGTGACTAGAGACGAACTTGAAGCTTCGTTAGCATCTTCCTGAGAATCAACGGATAAGAACATGAAGGAAAAGAATGGAGAGACTTCACATGAATCAAAGGATACTTGATTAAGAAATTTGAGTCCTCGAAGAAAAAGGGTGGGAGGGCGGGAAAACAAAGGCAGCTTGGGACGAATGAAATGAACACCGTTGAGTGGACTTGAGTTGATCTTGCGGATGTTGAAAATGGACGAATCCGCTTGAAGAGAAGCACACCGGTTGAAAAGGATTGGCAAGACAATCTCGATTATCATGAGGGATTAGTATTCACATAGGAATATGAGAACACCACTTAGGCAAGGTATGGAATCAACACTTGACATTGAAGCAACTCGAATACCACACTCAAAACAAAAAAAAAGAATTGGCTTGCAGAATAGGCTAGAACAAACATACGATAGAGATTTCGTCCGAAGTTTTTGTGGTGGGGCCTACACGGGCTCGATCGTACAGCACCATCATGTACAAGGCATTGCACATGACATACGAAGCGTCCCCGAGTCGGCATAGCCAAGGACTCTTTAAGACACAACGAGACCACTGTAAAACCAACCATGAATAGGCGGACCACTAGACGTCGAACCCCAATTTCATATCATACATCTGTCGGAAAGATATCCTAAGAGCTACTTGAATTCCCACTTATAAACTCCCGAAATTTTCCTTTTATGCAATCGGGTGTTGGGGATACAGGGGAAGCATAATATCTCACCCAAAAACTAGCAAATCCTACATCCAGCTGTATCCATCGTTCAACACATAACCAAGAAACCTTCGGAAATCATCTACCTCAACCTTCGAAAAGCATCTGTTATACGAGTTATGGCAATAGTCCCGAACTCCCGCCCCAGTACTGGGTGGCGTCGAGGTTATCTCACCAACAACTGCATAAAAGAGATTTTCGATGTCGGCGAAACTAAACTCAAGTATTCCAGAACTGCAATGATAAAATTGTGACGACAACACCTCGGAGCTCAACTCCTCGGGACACTGCCACAACCCCTTAATGTCAGGAGGCACCAAGAACAATGTTCTCGTCACAAAACCATCAGAATGCTTCCAAGATACCCGCGTGATCCTAAAATTTTTTTAGTGAAATTTGAGAAGAGAAGAGTCAAAACTCTACGTCAGGATGCCTCACCGGAGCGACGAAGGGACTGAGGAGTAAAAAGAATCCTAATCTCTGATATATATATAATCCTAAATGACTTAAAACATTTTTCTAGACTCAACAACGCGAACGATTCGATCAAGCAGGGGGCTCCTAAGTCGGGGAAGGCTCTGATTACCAACTTGTAACACCCTCAATGCGGCTATATCTCCCACGTGTCGAAGCACGACTTAGAGGCATAACCGCATTGAAAGCAATGTCGCAAGTGAGGTAATCTTCACACAACCCATGTAATACATCAGGGAAAAAAATACATAGTTGGCTTACAATCACCATGAATATAATATTACAACATCCAAATACAATCAAGGTCTGACTACGGAACCAAAATAAAAGAAGACTACCCCAAATGCTACACAGATCCCCGATCGACCCCAACTGGGCTCCACTACTGATCAACTGGAATGAAACAACACAACGGACAAAGTCTTCATCAAGCTCCTCCTGAGCTCAGTTGTGTCACTGACACGGTTCAACGGCACTTGCAAGCTGGTTTTGGAAGTATCTATGAGTCACGGGGACTCAGCAATCTCACACCCTCGCGATCAAGACTATTTAAGCTTATGGGTAAGGTAAAGGTATGAAGTGGAGCTGCAGCAAGCAACTAGCATATTTGGTGGCTAACATACGCAAAAGAGAGCGAGAAGAGAAGGCAAAGCACGGACGAGAAATCTGTGATCAAGAAGTGATCCAAAAACAACCTACGTCAAACATAACTCCAACACCGTGTTCACTTCCCGGACTCCGCCGAGAAGAGACCATCACGGTTACAAACGCGGTTGATGTATTTTAATTAAGGTCAACTTCAGGTTTTCTACAACCGGACATTAACAAATTCCCATCTGCCCATAACCGCGGGCACGGCTTTCGAAAGTTCAAATCCCTGCAGGGGTGTCCCAACTTAGCCCATCACAAGCTCTCACAGTCAATGAAGGATATTCCTTCTAGCGGGAAGACCCGATCAGACTCGGAATCCCGGTTACAAGACATTTCGACAATGGTAAAACAAGACCAGCAAAGCCACCCAGATGTGCCGACAAATCCCGATAGGAGCTGCACATATCTCGTTCTCAGGGCACACCGGATGAGCAAGACATCAGGTAAGCTAGCCCAGAGTTGCCCCTGGTAGCCTCGGACATCGCTTAGTTGGACCAACACTTAGAGAAGCACTGGCCCAGGGGAGGGTTAAAATAAGATGACCCTTGAGCCAGCCGACTCAAGGGAAAGAAAAAGGCTAGGTGGCAAATGGTAAAACCAATGTTGGGCCTTGTTGGAGGAGTTTTATTCAAGGCGAACTGTCAAGGGGTTCCCATTATAACCCAACGGCGTAAGGAACACAAAATCCGGGAACATAACACCGATATGACGGAAACTAGGGCGGCAAGAGTGGAACAAAACACCAGGCATAAGGCCGAGCCTTCCACCCTTTACCAAGTATATAGATGCATTAATTAAATAAGAGATATTGTGATATCCCAACAAATATCCATGTTCCAAACATGGAACAAACTCCAATCTTCACCTGCAACTAACAATCCTATAAGAGGGGCTGAGCAAAGCGGTAACATAGCCAATCAACGGTTTGCTAGGACAAGGTGGTTAGAGGCTTGGCTTAACCATATGGGAGGCATGATAAGCAAGTGGTAGGTATCGTAGCATAGGCATAGCAAAAGAGAGAGCATCTAGCAAGCAAAGATAGAAGTGATTTCGAGGGTATGGTCATCTTGCCTGAAATCCCGCAAGGAAGAAGAACGAGTCCATGAAGAAGACAAACGGACGTAGTCGAACGGGTCCTCACAAACGTGACATTATCGGAACTAACCCGAAGAAGCATCACCGGAAAGAAGCACACAACATAGTAAACGACCACGGCATAGCATGGCACGATGCGCAAACAAGTATGATGCATGTCCGGTTTAATGAGGCATGGCATGGCAAAGTGCACAAACAACCCTACAAATTAAGTGGAGCTCAAAATGCAACGAGTTGCATATTTACGGAACACCACATCAATTATTTAGTTCTCTCTTGTTTACGTACTCAACAATATTAAATGTTGTTAAACGTGTCAAGAGGAGAAGCATAAGAAATTATCTATTAAGGCAAGTTTAAATGAGACCGGAACACCAAACAACAATTTCGGCAAATCCCCATATGCATTTATCAATTTTGTGCAACAACAATTTTAAACATTTAAATGTTATTATCATGATGCGGATGACATGGACAAGTTTATGCAATTTTATTAAAAGTTGACAAGAGCATTATGAAGCATTTGTCACCGTGGTGGAAAGGAAAGGGGTGCCACGGCAATGATAACGAAAACGGTGCCATGGCAGCGTTCCGGTTCCGATACTCGATTGAGATACTGATGCAAAGGGGAAGTGTGCGGAACGTGACATGCAGGGATGGTGGGGTGATCTCGGATACCGAGTTCCCACATGTGGGTGGCAAGGCAAAAGAGGGGCAACGTGCATCGACAATTCGAGCACGGAGCAAGCACGAGCATCTCATACATCACATGCAAGCGTTCTCAGACGGTCGTCTCGGGGTTATACCTTCGAAGCATGCAAAAGAGACGGTTCTCGTTCGGTGCAAAGTAGAGGAAGTAGGCGTTCTCGGGACGTTCGTCGTGGAGGTAGTCGTACACGGCGACGGTAGTTGTACATGGGTCTTCGGCCACGGAAGTAGTCGTACAATGTTTTCGTAGAGGTTCGGGGTCACGAGACGGAACTTGACGTCCACGGGGTCTTCGAGGGTCGACGGTAGTGGTACTCGATGAATCCCGAGATGGTCTTAGGCGTCTTCGTGCGTGGGGGTACTTGGCGTTTCCGCATTGTTGGTCTTGTCAAATTCGAAGTCTTCGGGGGTCGTCGTGTTACTTGGCGCTTGCGGTATTGATAGCTCGAAGGGGTACTTGACGGGTCCGAGGTGTCCGACCGTAGTGGTTCTTGATGATACGGGTAGTCGAACTTAACTAAAAACGGGTCTTCTCGGGGACTTGATGCATCCGAATTCCTCGGGTTTGTAGTGGTACTTGGTGCTCGCGGTTCCGATCCAGTGGTGCATGCATCCACGGTGACACTGCATGGTGCAAGGAGGCGACGACTTGGGCGCTTTTTGTCCAGGACTCGAACAACTTTTGAAGGAGCTCGATGGGGCTTGCTGCTGCTCGTTTCCTTCACCATGTGATAGGCCGAAGCCGCAGCGGCTTTGAACGGCGAAGTGGACGAGCTACTGGTGCCTTGCGGAGGCAGCGAGGCCAGGGAGGTGGAGTAGAGAAGCAAGGCTCGCGAGAATAGGAGGGAGTCGCGGCGCTGGCGCATAGGGGCCCGGCTTCCTGGTGGTACTCCGGCGAAAGCGGCCGGAGCGTCGCTAGTCAACGGGCGTGACGCAGCTGCGGGCACCGAGAGGCGGGGCTCCGACGGGCAGGGCCGGAGACGAGGTGCAGAAGGGCTGCAAGGGGCTCAGCGATGGGGACGCCTGAACTGCTGCTGGTGGCGCTCGTGGCCATGGGGCGCAGAATCCGAGGTCGAGGGCGTGGCGCGGTGGAGGTGCTTGGCGGCCGGACGAAGCAGGGAGGCGCACAAGGAGACTCAGGCGCGGCAGGGCAGCGGTGCCGGCGACGGGGAGATATCGCGGCACGGGTGAGGGCGCCATGGGAGGCGGCTGGAGGTGCTTACGAGCAGGGGAAGGGAGGTCGGGTGCTGCAGCGGCGCGAGCGGGGGATGCGGGATCGGGATCGAGCACGGGGCTTTTGCGTGTGCGACAGAGAATGTGAGGGAGAGAGCGAGGGGGATCGAGGAGATGGGGATTGGGGTGCGGGCCTCTGGCGGCGCGAGGGAATGAGGAGGACAGGCGCAAGGGATCGAGCACGGGAGGTCTCCCCTGGCGCTAGGGTTCGGGAGGGAGTGGGCCGGCTGGAAGTAGATGGGCCGGTGGATGGCATTAGAGGCCGGCCCCGTGGAGAGGGAAAAGGCCTGGCTGGGCTCCTCTCTCCTGACTAAAAGAAAAGAAAAAGAAACAGAGATTAAGAAAGAAAAGAAAGAGGGGTTAGGGGAAGAAGTTGGACAAGCAAGTAATTTTCCCTGACTCACAAAAATGTGTTTGTTCCGGGAAAATAGAAAAGGCCATGATTGAGAGATCTAAATTCAAATCCATTCGAATTTGATTCAAATGGTTTGAATAAGTTCAAGGTAATGAAGAGTCCAAAAATATTCGGATTTTTAGTGGAGCTCCGGAAAAAGATAAAAGAATTTATGGGCGAAGTTTGGGGAGCAAACTCGAAGAAGAAAAAATATGTGATTATTTGCAAGTGTGTTCATGGGTGATTTCGGAAAATGGAATATTTAATATAGCTCCCTAATATCAGGAGGATAAGTTATAAAGAGAATCACCATGTGAATTCCCTCGATTTAAAAGGACCGAAGATCCATGCAATTTATTTAGTGAGTTTTAAAACGGGTTGCATGATGACATGATGCAATGCACATGATGTAAAGATGAAAAGCAACGGACCAAACAAATCACACGACGAAACCCGGAAACCCTGGAAGGCATCTGAAGTTCTGGTCTTGGGGCGTTACAGTTAGCAATCATAGAAGACTATATGGTGGTTGAGTATGTGGATCTCTTACTTAAACTCCATTGAATAAGTTGAATTGCAATTGCTTGGTGACAGAGAACATAGGTTGTTGGGTTTCAAGAGAATTCATTGTTTGAACCTTAACATGTGAATTGGTTGCCACTATAACATGAAAAGTTTTATAAGAAAGAATTGTTGTTATGATGCTAGGAAAAGTGATTGACATTATCATTCATCAAACTTGTGCACTTTGGTAGCATTCACACTTCGTAAATTATTTCTTTTATCATTTACCTACTCGAGGACGAGTAGGAATTAAGCTTGGGGATGCTGATACGTCTCCAACGTATCTATAATTTATGAAGTATTCATGCCAATATATTATCATTCTTGGATGTTTTACAATCATTTTATAGCAACTTTATATCAATTTTTGGGACTAACCTATTGACCCAGTGCCCAATGCCAATTGTTGTTTTTTGCTTGTTTTTTACATCACATAAAATCAATATCAAACAGAGTCCAAATGCCATGATACTTTTTGTGAATTTTTTATGGACCAAAAGACTCCCGATGGGCCGGAGCAGCACCTGGGGCTGCCCCGAGGGGGGCACAACCCACCAGGGCACGCCAGGGCCCCCTGGCGCGCCCAGGTGGGTTGTGCCCACCTCGGTGGCCTCCCGCACCCCCTCTTTGCACTATAAATTCCCAAGTATTCCGAAACCCTTCGGGATTAACCTAGATCAGAAGTTCTACCGCCGCAAGGCTCCATAGCCACAGAAAACCAATCTAGACCCGTTCCGGCACCCTGTCGGAGGGGGGAATCATCTCCGATGGCCATCTTCGTCATCCCGGCAGCAACCACGATGAGGAGGGAGTAGTCCACCCTCGGGGCTGGGGGTTTGTACCAGTAGCTATGTGTTTAATCTCTCTCTCTCTCATGATCTATATCATGGGCTTTGTTAATATAGTCGGATCATATGATGTTTCTCCCCTCTATACCCTTGTTGTGATGAATTGAATCTTTACCCTTTGAAGTTTTGTCTTGTCGGATTGAATATTCAGATATGAGAACACATGATGTATGTCTTGCAGTATGAATACTTGAGGTGACGATGGGGTATCATATTGATTCACTTGATATGTGTTTTGGCATTCAACTCACGGATCCCCGCAGTGACATTGGGTAATCTATGCATAGGGGTTGATGCACGTTTTTAGTATCTTTTATCTGATAGAAAGTTTGGGGTCTCCTTGTAGTTCTTTGTGTTGTATTGAGTATTATGAATATGAATTTGCTTTGGTGTTATTTTAGTACGAACTCTAGGATAGATCGAATGGAAAAAGTAGGTTTGTGTTATTTTAGTACGAACTATTGAATAGATCGAACGGAAAGAATAGCTTTGAGGTGGTTCCGTACCCTACAAACAATTCCTATCTTTTGTTCTCCGCTAATAGGAACTCGGGAGTGACTCTTCGTTGCACTTTGAGGCATAATCATATGATCCAACTATGTTAACACTGTTGAGAGGTTGCACTAGTGAATGTACAGACCCTAGGCCTTGTTTTCAAGCATTGCAATACCATTTTTGTGCCCATTTACTTATTTCTACCTTGCTGTTTTTATTTATTCAGATTATAAAAATATAATTCTACCATCAATATTACACTTTTATCACCATCTCTTCGCCGAACTAGTGCATCTATACAGTTTGCCATTGTATTGGGTGTGTTGGGGACACAAGAGATTTCTTGTATTTGGTTGCAGGGTCGTTTGAGAGAGACCATCTTCATCCTACACCTCTCACGGATTGATAAACCTTAGGTCATCCACTTGAGGGAAAATTGTTGCTGTCCTACAAAACTCTGCCCTTGGAGGCCCAACACGTGTCTACAAGAATAAAGTTGCGTAGTTGACATCAGGAGTCAACAAGCAAGGAGCTGGCTTAAAAAGCTCCGGCCTAAGGGCTTTGAGTAAATGGTACAGCCCCGACGAGCACGTGACGAGCAACATGATACTAAGAATGTCCACACGCAAAACAATGAGGTTGATTACCTCTGTGGGGAGCGAATTCCAGCCACTCTTTCGGCGGACACTACTCGATTCTGCCATTGTTAGTGCTTGGGTTTCAGAATAGTGGGGAGGTGCCTTAGCGGGGATGGAAGATTGGACGATTATGTGTGGACAAAGATGGAGAAGCGAATGTGTTGTGGGAAGTGGACATGTGATGATGACTACAACACGCGCTTGACTTACGAGACACATACCAGTAGTGTAGGGTCATATTGATGCCAGACAACTTGCTTGAGTGATCACAGTACTGGTACAACCTACAGTACCTAATATTATGCCCTATTATACTTTTGGTTCCGTTGCAACATATGGGCTCATTGCTATAAAGCTTTATCTCTTACATCGTCCGCAACGAACACCTGGTGTACTGGTCTGGGCCGGATGCTTGCCGCGCGATGACCTGAGTTCGAATTCTGTCCTAAATTGTAGCTTTTTAATTTTTTTTAATATATACTTCTTTCGCTACTGTACTAGGAGTGGAACCCATAGAGTACTTAGAATACAAGATTAAGGATGGATTTTTTTTCTTTTTAACTTTCTGTACGAATCTGTAGCCAGCCTCCAAGTCATGTACACTGTATTGACAGTGGAACCCAAAGAGTACTTAGAATACAAGATTAAGAATGCAATTAACTTTTTATAGAGGGAGAATCATACATGCAATTAACTCAAAATGGATTCGATGTGACTTTATTATTCTCCAACGGCAACAGACAAATTTCCTCCCGCGGGCCGGAGTAGGTTTCTTGGTTTGCATGCGGGTTTAACGGAGGCATTTGATGGAGGTGAGGAGGCGTGTTCATCCGGGCGTGTAGCGGGCGGCGCAGTACTATTCTATTTGACAGCTACTAGCATATTATAAAAAAGAAAGAAGAGTAGTAGAGATAGAGATAAGAGTAGAGATAGAGACTAGGGAGGAGCACCATCTATTGCTTTGTGTGCTACTCCTGCTCTCCATTCGGCGGCCGCAACGTCCCCTACAGCCACTCCCTCCTGCGCTCCATTCGGCGGGCGCTGTTGAAATTTGGGGAGCGCACTCTCGCGACTACTGGCAGCGACGACTTCATCGAGAACGACTTCTTCCCCGGCCTCGGCAACCTCTTCCTCAACGACATGGGCGACAGCCTCAACGCCAACGGTGCTGCTCCCGTTGCACCCTATGTGTTTCTGTCCTTCCCGTTCGAAATCGTGGTAGAATTCATGTTTCTAGTCTGTGTCATAGATTCGATCTGTTCATCTACTATGCTAGTCCACATGATTAGTTTAATCTCTGTTATAGCCGTCATGATTTATTTTGTGCTTATTCAGACAAAATCTTGTAGTAACTTGCTCATATATTCAACTGGCGCAACGTCCCCTACAGCAACTCCCGTTTCATGGACGGCCTGGTCAATGCCTCCAAGGAGCCCTTCGTCTACTGCTATGAGTGCCTAATGCCATTTTGGGGCTCGTCGGCAGACCTCGTGCATCACCTCACGCAGGCGTCCGTCGATCACTACTGGCCCTTGGCGAAGAACATCAAGTATGAGACGTGCTACCCGTTCACCGTGCTAGAGTCGCTGGAGGATCATCGCCGCCTACTAGTCTCGGAGGAGGCCGACAGCGTTTTCCTCTTGATCATGAGCACCGACGAGGCTCGCGCAGGCCGCTGCCCCGTCTCTGTAGTGTGCGTTAGGAGCGACGCCACTGAGGCTGACACTGACACGAGGCCGATGTATGGCTGCGTGCTCACTGTTACTACCCCTCAGAGGTACGTGGGCCACACCCGCTCCATGACGCTGACTAGGACTGTGCCGAGCTGGGACCTTCCCGCCGATGTGGACATGGAAGACGCATGGTATGATTCCCCCCCCCCCAACATGGTGCACAGGGACTCCAAGAGGTTCACCTAGACATATGCATTACCAAGCTAAATGATGATCATTAGTCTTCGCTCAATGTAATCCGCTGTCTAAGCATGTGGAGACTTCTTATTGATATAGTAAAGAACCTTCCATGCATGATCTTGCTCTACTAGAGTATCGCGCTTGAATAAAAGTTTATCCATTTATGGTTTAGTTTGGAATCTTCCATGTATGCTTTTGCTCCATTAGAGTTCTCACTTGTCATTTATGAGATTAACTGAGAATTTTTACTACAGTATTGGTGAAAGACTTATGATGAACCATTCCTTACATGTTCTCTACCCCCTTCCAAATCATCCTGATTTAATCCCGCTGTCTAGGTGTATAAGAGCATCATTAATACTTAATAGTACAACCAACTATTGACTATAAGAAAGTGCCATGTCATCTGTAGTCAACATGTATAACAATCGATACTCAAAAACTAATTCTTAAAGATCATTTCTTGCAAAGCACAATAAGTGTTATTTCTTCACAAGTTTTGGATGCAGGTTGAATAGTTGAACACTTTTGTTTGCAAAAGATACTTTTTTATCTATTTCACCCAGATGTTTGTGAGCTCTAGAGATGAAATAATATCCGAAGAAACCTATCGATACCCATTACCCATGAGATGACCCCCACATCCTTTGTCAAAATAAACAACTCCCCGATCAATGCATTTCATTGTTCCGTGCACCGCACGGACACCTTACTATACATTAGTACGACCAAAAATTTAACTAACATTATATATAGTATGATAAATGCTCATGCATGTCACCTAAAATTATATAATTGAAAACTATGTTCAAATATGAATCCAAAGATATAGTTTTTGTTGACATGCGCTGGCATTTTGTCAGTTAAATCTTCAGTCAAATTCAATGGGGGACTAATAAACCACGACCGATGTAGTACTAGTGTAGAGGGTGGCACTGCACGGGAGTCTCACCCCGCTCGTGGCGCGGCAGTAAAGCCGTCATATCACAAAACCCAACCACTCCCAATAATAAGTGGACTGGTAAAATAAATGGACAAGCAACCATCACATCCCTCCGTATTTTTTGCATTTCATCTCTCTTCATTTACTTTCTCCAGTTCATCTCACACACTCGATCCCTAGCTACTACTCCTAGTATCCCCAGCTACTACTCCTAGGGCTAGTTCTTTTGGCGGCTTAAAAAATAAGCCGTCTCTTCCCCAGCTTTTCCCTTAAGACTAGTCACAGTGGAGAGTAACAAGCCTCACTCATTTATTTGGGCTTATAAACTACTACTAGTACTTCCATCCTGGTTTATTCATCACCATTGTAATTTGTGCTAAATTTTGACAAAAGATTTAACTGATAAAATGTTAGTCCATGTGACCTGCACAAACATTTCATTAGTTCAATTTATGGTCAAAATTTGACACAGATTACAATGGGGACCAATAAACCAGGACAGAGGTAGTAGTTATGGGGTTACTAATCTGGAAGCCTAAAAGAACTAGCCCCTGGTACTCCGAGTAGTAGTACTCAAGTTGGAATTCCAACACGGCACAACTTGTTAGGCAAAAATTTTGATACAGGGTGTAGGAAGCGGTTTGGGAAGTTGCATGCCTTCCCGACCAGTGAGATACCCCGTACAAAGTACGATAGAGAAATAACCACAGAGAAGGTAGCTAAAAGTAAACAATCAAACGACCATTTTTGCATTTGTTTTGCATTGAATTGTTTCACAAGCTTGACTAGTGCTATTTTTCTACTTTTACAAAAACCGTATCATAATGTTAAAATGTGCATTTGCACGTACATAAGTAATAGTAGTACTCCCTCCGTCTAGGTGTATAACTGTTCCCTCCTTCTTGGTCACGGTGCACAACCAAAGATGACTTATTCACCTGGACGGAGGGAGTAGCACAGTCTGCAAGCATATATAGAGAGAGGTGTGTAGTGCGATAGTATATAGTAAAGTTTGTGCTATATGCACGTACTTACAAAATGCGTACGGATACACAAGGTTTCCAAACTTTTCCTTTTACATACTTAATTAAGGATGCTAATAATTCCCAAACATTCGGGATTTATCATTTGCGTCCCAAAACTAATGAGATCGGCTTACGAAACTAAATTATATTCCTAATAAAAGCCACAACGCTCACAGGAGCGCTTGCGGCGGGCCACGACTACCCTGGTGCGCGGCCATTTCCCAGCGCGTCGACACAACGCCTCTTCCTCAGCCTCGCAACTCGCGAGGTGCTAATTGGTGGCTTCCCGGCGAGTGAGTGCGATCTCACCGGTGTGGTGATCCGGCGCCAATAGGTACTCCTCCTTGCTGGAAGCGTGCACCCGGTGCACGTACCACCAAGGGTAGATGAGGCACTTGGGCCCCACTGCACTCAGGGCTTTGGCACGGGCGTCCTCTGCCACCCTCATGGCCCTCGCACGAGCCTTCTGCCAAAGAGCCAATTGCCTGACTCTCTCAGACGCGACATAGGCCTGCCAGGCAGCTTGCCCCGCGGCGCGCTTCTCTTCATCGACCTTCTTCTCCGCCTCTATTTTGGCACGCTCTGCCGGAGGCAAAGCCTCCCACAAGGCGACATCCATTTCTTTCCAAAGATCCTCAAGGCTAGGGGGCTCGGCGGGTGGCGCGGCGTTCTCCTCGTAGCGGGGAGCCGACGCGTCCTCCGACACGCGTGCTGGCGAGATTGGGAACGCCGACGCGTTCACCTCGACGCGTCGCGGCAAGGAGCAGAACACCGACGCATCCTCCTTGACTAGTGGCAGCGAGTAACGGAACGGCGATGGGTGACCGTCCACGCGGTGCAGCGAGGGGCTCCTAGGGCTTGGGAGGGGCGATGGCATGGTGGTCGACGTGAGAGGGAGGGGGAGGAGATAGCGATGAACGTGAGCGTTCTTCTGAATACCGTGGGAGGCACAGTATTTATAGCGAGCAATGGCACACCTACGTAAGATATGGACTGAGCTTCACTGACTTAATTGCGGGTCTAGTTGCATCACTAACATGTGGGCCAAATGACTGTTGGGACCACATGTCACTGATCCAATGCACCTGCAGTTCAGTAACTGAAGCAGCTACGTGGGCATATTTGTTGGAGTAAATTATGAGTGAGGGAAGGGGTGGAAATATTGCTGGTCACAACAGACTAGACTAGCGCGGGGGAGGAGAGTCATGCATGCAGATTTTTTCCACTCGGGGTGGAGTGGTGGGATACCGGAGGGAGAATGAGAGTCAAGCAGGCATTCATATTTCAAGTTGCACTAAATTATTGCATGCGATGATTAAGGCTGGCCATAGTGGTGGCAATGTGGTACTCCCTCCTTTCCGATTTATAGGGCTTAATTTGATTATCTCTTCAACCAAGGTAGATGATGAATGGTGGAATTAATTCCGTAGTTTGCAGAAGTACTTAATTAGTAATCTCGTTTTTCTCACAAATTTGTGTAAACCGATGCATTAATTACACCACATGCATGCATGACCACTCCTATAAAAATCTCAGTTGGTAGTGATGGTATGTCCGCCTCTGGACAATGTGAGTTGTTCGATCTACTTGGAACCAACGGCTGAGATGTGTGTGCATGGAGACGTGGCCTTGCCACCAGAGGTATAGCAGATATTTACCCACTTCTGCCACTATATAAAATACGGAACTACTCATTCCAGCCTCATTTCATTTCTGGTTCATCTCCTTGCATTCTTGCCGGCGGCGGCGAAGGTTCCTGAAGATGGATCCAGACTCTAGAAACCACTACAAAAACTATTCCACTGCCTCTATCTTGGTAAGAGTAGGTGAAAATTTTGAATCGAGCCCTTTAAACTAGAAGGGAGGTAGTAGTACTCTAATGGCTAACCTTGTTGTGATGACTAGATAGGACATGGCACGCACCTGGACGGAGGAACTAGTCTGCATTGTGCATTTAAGTTTTGTCTGAAGTCAATGTACCACTACTTTGACCAAACTTATAGAAAAATGTACATCAACATTCACAATGTCAAATCAACATTTTTATACTCATTATAAAATGTAGTTTTTATACTCATTATAATCACTATTGTAGATATTGATATTTTTAGTATAAATTTGGTCAAAAACTTTGCAAACGGTTGACGGAAGTAAAAAGGACCAGAGGGAGTATCATGCATGCGGAGTAGGCAAAAAAATTGCTCATTTATAGCCGGTCGAAGTCTGAAAGGGCGCGACCGCGCGAGGGAGGCGAAGGTCGTGGGAGGCGCGACAGTTGATGGAATTAAGTGAGTTTACATCCACGCGCCGGCATGGCGTGCGAACAGGCAAAAGCTATACCGTCATGCCTACGAGATGGGTCTAGTAGACATGATATCTATTGGGTCCCGCATAGTACCCGAGAACTCTTTAGGGGCTTGCAGCCATTTATCCACCGGGCAAGCCAACAACCCCACGCCGTTCGCACGCCCTACTCATCCCTGTCTTCTACCTTACAATAGTTCGCTCCTAGTCGTCTCGTCCTTTCACATTACACCAGTTCAACTTCTCCTAACCCTCCTCCAAAATCCATGGCCTCCCAAATCTCCATGGTCACCACTGAGTACCAGGTTAGAGTCATCACCGGTGATGAGTTCATCGTCATCCACACCCGTGGATCCACGACGGTGAAAGCATGTTGCTCGCTTCCTACGCATGTTCAACAGTTCAAAGGATGAGTGGGTCACTGGGCTAGATGTTGAGTAAACCATAGTCCTGGAAAGCGAGAAGATAAAGGAGGCAGAGAAGAAGAAGCCCGCCGTGATCCAGGTTTGCGTACATAACGTGTGCTTAGTATACCTCATATGCCATGCCGACATTGAGTGACACGTCTCCAACGTATCTATAATTTTTGATTGCTCCATGCTATTGTATTATATATTTTGGATGTTAATGGGCTTTATTTTACACTTTTATATCATTTTTGGGACTAACCTACTAACCGGAGGCCCAACCTAAATTGCTGTTTTTTTGCCTATTTTAGGGTTTCGCCTAAAAGGAATATCAAATGGAGTCCAAACGGAATGAAACATTCGGGAACGTGATTTTCTCAACAAACGTGATCCAGGAGACTTGGTGTGGGCGTCAAGAAACAACGGAGGAAGCCACGAGGTAGGGGGGCACGCCTACCCCCTGGGCACGTCCTCCACCCTCGTGGGCCCCCCGTTGCTCCACCGACGTACTTCTTCCTCCTATATATATCCACGTACCCCCAAACATCCAGGAGCACCACAAAAACCTAATTCCACCTCCGCAACCTTCTATACCCGAGAGATCCCATCTTGGGGCCTTTTCCGGAGCTCCGCCGGAGAGGGCATTGATCACGGAGGGCCTCTACATCAACTCCATGGCCTCGTCGGTGATGTGTGAGTAGTTTAATTCAGACCTACGGGTCCATAGTTATTAGCTAGATGGCTTCTTCTCTCTCTTTGGATCTCAATACAAAGTTCTCCTCGATCTTCTTGGAGATCTATTCGATGTAATCTTCTTTTGCGGTGTGTTTGTCGAGATCCAATGAATTGTGGGTTTATGATCCAGTTTATCTATGAACAATATTTGAATCTCCTCTGAATTCTTTTATGTATGATTGGTTTATCTTTGCAAGTATCTTTGAATTATCAGTTTGGTTTGGCCTACTAGATTGATCTTTCATGCAATGGGAGAAGTGCTTAGCTTTGGGTTCAATCTTGCGGTGCTCGATCCCAGTGACGGATAGGGAAACGACACGTATTGTATTGTTGCCATTGAGGATAAAAATATGGGGTTTATATCATATTGCATGAGTTTATCCCTCTACATCATGTCATCTTCCTTAAAGCATTACTCTATTCTGATGAACTTAATACTCTAGATGCATGCTGGATAGCGGTCGATGTGTGGAGTAATAGTAGTACATGCAGAATCATTTCGGTCTACTTGTCACGGACGTGATGCCTATATACATGATCATACCTAGATATTCTCATAACTATGCTCAATTCTACCAATTGCTCGACAGTAATTCGTTTACCCACCATAATGCTTATGCTCTTGAGAGAAGCCACTAGTGAAACCTATGGCCCCCGGGTCTATCTTTCATCATATTAATCTTCCAACACTTAGTTATTTCCTTTGCCGTTTATTTTACTTTGCATCTTTTTTCTCTTTATCATAAAAATACCAAAAATGTTATCTTATCATATATATCAAATCTCACTCTCGTAAACACCCCTTTATCGCGTTGGTTGTGAGGTTATTATTTGTTTGTGTTGGTGTGTGGGACTTGAGCGTGATCTCCTATTGGATTGATACATTGGTTCTCAAAAACTAAGGGAAATACTTATGCTACTTTGCTGCATCACCCTTTCCTCTTCAAGGGAAAACCAATGCAGTGCTCAAGAGGTAGCATTGAGTGCCAGGATTTTAAGAACTTCCTCAAGGACGAAAGAGTGAAATTCGTTACTGTAGACTTTAGGAACGATAGGGATATCATGGGTCGGATAGGCCTCATTGTAGTCCAGCCCTTCGATCTCCAGAAGGCAAGCCTGGTGTCCTCCTTTCAACCTTCAATGCTGACCCTGGCAGCAGCCATGATTGATCCTTCGTATGCTAAACTGAAGAAACCTCACCATGAGTTTCATCATGCATGGGAGTCAAAGACAATAGATGAAGATCACATCCTGTACGTAGAAATGGATGCCTACATTTGTTTTTATATCTACAAGGGTTGGATGAAGAAGAAGAGCACAGTGTATGGTTCAAGCAAAGAAGCATCGGCGAAGAGGAAGAGGGACGAGGACGTGGACTCGGACTCCAAGTAAGGTGGCAGTGCCGTTTCTCATGCTAGTTCTTCTGCAGTGTCAAGCAGACTAGTTGCTTAGTTTTATTTCAGGGGTGTGTTGTGCTGAGCCCCAGCAGAACTATGTTTATGTTCTTTCTCATTATTTGAACTTTATATTCTTTCTCATTATTTGAACTCTTTAGTACATACAGTAGTACTGGCACTATGTCTTACTATTGTTCTTCTTGCAGTTGGTACTATTGCTCGTATCTTCGTGTTCCTACTGTACTTAATACTACGTTCGTACTAGTAGTATAATTTGGGTCAGTCGATTTGTGAAAGAAGTTGAATGGAGCGAAGGAATAAGACGATAGAGAAGCTACCCCAGTATCTATATTAGGGTGGCAAGGTGCCCATGATCTGTCTTATGAGTGTTGGGTGTGGAATGTTGTTCGCCGGAAAAAATGGATCATGCCCGGGGTTAAACGGATGGCGGGGGTGGGGGAGGGGAGGAGCATGGTGGTGGCAGGTGGTTCAGGGGAGGGCGGGGCGGTGGCGGCAGGTGGTTAGGCGTGTGGCGGGCTGGCGGCTCGATGCCTGAGAGAGAAGATGAATAATGCATCAATTTCGGAGGTTGAAGAAGCCCTTTCGGCCATCCATGTAGCATCCAACGGCTCACAAGAGTCGACTGACCCAAATTGCTCCTTCAGATTGCAAGATCCACGTGGCATTCAAGGTCTCAAAAGTAGATTCCGCGTCCGCACCCGGTTTGCGGGCTCGGCGCGACCGGCTTCCGCCGCGACAGCCACCATGCGCGCCTCCTCTGCGCAGGCACAGATGACAACGACACGCTAGTTCCTTCTCACCAGCGTGCTGGAGCACACGCTGGTCCTCCTCTTTGTAAGCTGCGTGCATAGACGTGGCTCCACCAGCTGCTCGCGTGCTAGGCAGCACAGTGGCATCGCAAGGATGGACTGCAGATGACGTGAGCGGGCGAGCCTTCGGCTTCATGGCACAGGGATGGCGGCAACACGACGACGATGGGCAAGAAATGGTTGGCCGGAGCAGGTGGGCGCCGGCATGCGCAACAACGGCGGTGGCGTATTGATGAGTGCGCATATGGGAGCTTAGTTTAGTTTTATATAGGGTTGGTCAAACTTAAAAGAAAACCGTACTAGTACACGTAAACATTAGACTGAGGCATCTCTTATATTAGTTACCACAACCACGATACAGAATCATGTGCAAGCGCGTGAACCGCAGCCGCGTGGTCGATCGAACGGTGCTTCATCGTGTCGCACTCAAAGGACATCCACCGAACCTTTTTGTGTGTGTGAAAACAATCCCAGAATATTACTCAACATTTTTTTTCCTGGAAATGTTCTTGACGCTACAATATTTCTATATATTTGAATTTAGCTCCAGTTTGTGCTTATTTGGATTTGGGCGTTTTAGGTGTGCCCTAGTTTTATTAATACCGATTTTGTGTGTGTGGCTCAGAGAGAACATGTGTATGTGTCCATATGTGTGTTGTGGAGGAAGGGCAATGTGGAGACGGTATGTGTGTGATAGAGACATAGAGAGGTGTGAATGTGCAAATGATTATGCATGAGTGAGACATACACAGATGTCGATACATTGTGTATACATGAGAGAACGGCCTTCTATTTGTACTTGTGTGTGTGTGAGAGAGAGAGAGGAGCATCCGTAACACAACAACCATCTCTCTCGATTCGTCTGTCCCTCGCACGATCGCATGTAACACATGCATCAACGCACACATTTTGACACCCTAACCTGGCCCCTGCCCACCTCAAGGCCCACACATCGCTCTCTATCTCGCACGCACAGTATCTTCGTGAAAACCCTATTTAGCATGTAGCTTTCCGTCACATACACGCACATTTCTCTCCATAGGTTTGATTTCTCTCAATATCTGACACACACACACACACTCCCCCTCCCCTAAGCACACAATTCATCCCCATCCATGGTTATATGGCAACCACTCTCACTTGTGCTTCTCTGCACCCCAGCATGCACAACACCTCAATATTCAAAGAGGGCATCGAGGAGATCGAAGACGGCGACCACACTACACTAGAGAATGCGGGGCCACTTGGAAGCAGGATGATGTGACGACGGCTGATTGACTCCTCCCCCCTCTCTCTCTCCCGCACAAAATTACCGATCCATCTCTCTCCCGCACAAAATTATCAATCCCTCAACCCACGAGATCCTTCCCCTCTCGTCCATGTTTTTCCAGCTCTCTCATCAAACCTGTTGTCTCTTCTCCTTCCATGTGTACAGAATCCAGATGCACACGCATCTCACGTATATTACATGTCTCCATCTATCAGGAACCAGATCCTAAGTCACACCGATCTAGCATGTAATGCATCATATCACTTTGCGGCCTCACGCATGGTATTCCCACGGGTGCCACCTTACCTGGCCCGGGACCGTTTGCGCCTTTTAGCTCACGTATATGATAGTGTCGCTAGCATCCATATGGCAGAGAACCCGGGCCGACATGACTAGTTGTGAATCCATAGTGGCACTAACTTACAGGGACAGGCATACATGACCCAGCAATGAACGTGTCGGTCATCAATGTATGAACCCAAGTCGTAGCAAGCTACAAGGACTTAAAGGAACAACGCGTGGCATTTCCCTGAAGGGATAGACACAGGAACGAAGAAGGACACATGCCGGCCAGCCTAAGTGATCCGGAGCAGTAGCAAGCTACCATGGCTCATTGGAAGCACTAGGAGACATTTCCCCATAAGAGAGGTTACCAAGAATAAACTACTAGGTTGTCGGATCCAACACATACCAAGCATTTTAATAACATACACACAATATGCTTGATATGTGCAAATACAACATGGCATCACAACAAAACTCTATGACTCAGAGTATTTATTCATTAGGCTCCGAGGAACCACATATTATAAACATGGGTCTGATGACCCAGCATTCAAGTCATACAAGAAATAAGCACATGTGAAAGCTTAACTTGTCTGAGTACATACAACTACAAATGAAAAAGGCTGAGAAGCCGGACTATCTACAAGACCCTGTCGAGGGCACAAGATCGTAGCTGAGGTAACAAGCTAAACGTCGAAGTCCACGCGGAACTACTAGTGAGACTAAAGTCTCTCTTCAAAAACATAAATTAAGCAAATGTGAGTACAAATGTACCCAACAAGACTTACATCAGAACTAGCTACATATGCATCAGTATCAACAAAGGAGGTGGTGGAGTTTAACTGCAGCAAGCCAGCTTTGACTCAGATCCCCATTTCAAATTTATTTAAACTCAAACATGATGCATGGATGCAAATGCAACTAATTACGATCAATACTCTAGGGCTGTGACAACTCACCCCCACTAAACAAGAATCTCGTCCCGAGATTCAAGCATAGGGTAAGAAGATAGAGGGGACACAAAGTTAACACAACCTTCATGATCCAATTTCCCTTCTCGAAGATGTTGATCCATTGCAGCATATTTATATTGACATCCTTGCTTTCGAGATCTTCATCCAACTACGATGATGGAAGAGAGGGAACTTGGCAGAATTCGATCTTCACAAAGATCAAGCGATACACGATCAACTCATGGAATGAGAAGTTGGAGCATCTCTTGAGTTGAAACACAAAACACACATCGAGAGGGATGGAGGAAACATATGACAAAGGTTAAAGTTGGTGGGCATCAATTCCACACTTAAGTAAGATGGTGAACAGTTTCAAAGTAGCTGGGAGTCAATTGCTATGACTCCATAACGGAACACCTTGGGAGAGGTGACTCATAGAAATATTCCCTTGAGTGGCAAAAAGAATTACTTTTGATATAGAAATCATTGAAACTCTCTAAAGCAGCCCTAGAAAAATCACAAACGATCGTTTGAAGGAGTTCGGAGAAATGGCATACTCAGTTTGGAAAGAAAACTAGAGTTATAAGACAACTCAGCAAACGGAACGCACATTCCAGATGATGTCGAGGATATAACCCAGTGACTGAGCGTGCTCTCAAGAACTTGAGCATTTCCTTACTCATCAAGGTCTTACCAATATCTGTGCCAAAGATCTT
The DNA here is from genome assembly GCF_056163025.1 of Triticum urartu. Lineage (NCBI taxonomy): Eukaryota > Viridiplantae > Streptophyta > Magnoliopsida > Poales > Poaceae > Triticum > Triticum urartu. Next base: position 214,041,022 of record NC_141877.1, on the reverse strand, counting down.
GGTGACACATCATAACACCATGATGAATAACGATGGAGGATGCAGATGCAAAGGAGGACATCACTTTCTCAGATTTGTCCTTAGCATTGCCAAGGATCAAGACCTGGATGATCGATCGAGAGACATTTAGCACTCCGCTTCTAATGTTCTCCTGGATGTACTAGTTACCACGGTCATGCTTAAAAGCATCAAGATAGCCATCAAGTAAAGTTGGACTTCAGAATACAAAGGATCCATAAGGAACAACTTCTATAATAAGTCACTCGAAATCCTCATGGAGAAGATGGTCAACTTGCTCAATCAAGATACTGCAATGATAGATCTTCTGGCTAGGTGTGTTGTCTAGAACATCAACCTTGTCGGGACCCACATCATAGATCTTGGGAGAATTCCAACCATCATATCTGCCTGAGATTCAGATCTGGTTGGTAACAGAATAGTTCAGAAAACATGTCTGGAAAAGGAAAGGTAGCAACACAAACCGACGAGATGACGTCGCGAGATTCTCAGGAAATGAACAATGATAGAAAGCTCCAAAACATGAGCTGGTTCTACTACACACATGTGAACACGCTGTCGTAGACAGGCATGACCACATAGTAGTCTTGCAATAAAACACTGTCGAGTTCAGGTGGGGAACCATAATTAATGATATTGAAGTCTTTGCACGGAAGTCTAAAGGATTAATACTTTAGAACAGACTCATTTATCTTGAACAAATCAATCAGTGGCTTGGCATGCTAGGGATACATATAGAATGAAGGTTGCAAGTCTCCAAACCATAGAATACTTTGCACATATGCATGACTAACTTGGGATGGTTCCGGAGGAAGCAAAAACAAGCTTTCTCGAATTCATGGCGCCAACTTGCATCGAATGCACATGAATTAGAGGAAGTCACTTCGTACACCAAACATATACTTCATGCACGGGGCATGAAGATAATTCTTATAAAAGTTTCCAACGCTAGCTTAATGTCGCACAAAATCATGGAGAAGATAGGAATGTTGTCGATGGGGTCAACAACAATTCATCCTGGTTTCCATATAAATGGAATTCCACAACTATGTGAACAAGGTGATAGCATTGGTCAGACCAAAAGATTTAATGGTGCATGCTCGAGGATAAACCACGAGTAAGACAACATTATGAACATCGTTGGTACTGATTTGATTTGACGATAGCCCATGCTCAAATCAAAGATTGGATAAGACAATAGCGCCGACAACTATCACGAGGATCAATCAATGAGGATATCATCTTTCGTCAACACACGCACAAAAAGATAACCCTTAGTGATGAACTAAGTCGGACAAGCTTCCATCTTCCAACTCTCCAAGTTGGTGTTTAGCTCAACCAACTAGTTCAGGGTATCCAACACATAATCTTGGAGAAAGGGTGGTTTAGAGAGATAAACCAACTTGATCACGAGCTCAACATAACGGTCAGGGGTCAACCTGGTGATACTTCCGAGGAGATATTCGGTAAATCTCGGACCACCGATATATTACTAAGCTCGAGAACAATCTTGCTTTTCAGGGCAAGACAATATGATCAAAGGGGCAAGGGATTGATACAACCCTAACTCACTGATTGAAGAGTGTACCCGAAGTAAGGACTAGGTAGCACGATCAATCGTACTATGGTGATTCAATAACCAACACGCTAAGAATGAAATTTATCGTCCATTAACTACCAAGCAATAGGGTTGCTAGGAGTATTGATTTCACACATTATGGTTCACCTTTAGGTATTCTGGTTGCAATAACACGGGACCAAGAAATGAATGATGATGGAGAGAAGTATCACTACATCAAGAATTCATAGGAGGTGACGCAATTCCCACGACATTCTTGATATAAAGATTGTAATACTCTAGGGTAGAACAGAACAAAAGCTAGATTGGCATTTTGATCTGCGGAATACAACTACCTTGACCCAATCCTATATATGGATGAGGTGCTGGAGTTTGTTTCTCCTAGTCATTCCGGAATAGAATGGCTTGATGGACCGCAAGAATAATAGGCATCGATGAACACGAATGCACACATACTCTTGACTATCAACTAATAGAAGAAGGTCGGAATACGTCTAATGAGGGACAACTCAAGGGTCATATAACTTTCTGAGTTGTGGATGCATGGATTAGTATGTCGAACAAAGCTCAACATATTTCTTCAAGATAACCCATGCAGAAAGGTAGATCTGGCAGAGTCATAATATAGGATGAAGAACTTATCAAGAGCACTCTTATTGTGATCTTTTGGTTCAGGAGAACTTCTGCCAAGGATGGTTCATGGTGTTTGGAAGAACGATACACCACAGATCACGAAGACTATCACAAAGGTTGCTAATATCCCAAGGGACGAGCAAACACTATCAACAGGAGGTAAGTAGGGTGAATCTTGGGTCAAGAACCCAGGAATAGAATACCTACTAACTAATAACATCACGGGATGCTTTCGAGAATGATGGCCAGAATCATCACACTTGGGATACAAAGCATTGCTAGATTACTAAGTCGTTCCCTAAGACGCCTAGGGTCGTAATAATGGCTTCAATGTATACGCCGAGGCAACAGAGTACCTCAACTCGACGATTAGTGTGGTTAATCTGTCCCAAAGGAACATCAAGAATGGAAAGAATGGATTTGCAAATGCATCAGACTATTTAAAAACCTGGGATGACTCGGACAGCATAACGACTGTAAATGCTCAGAAAGATTCGAGACATCCTGCAAAATGGTGGCATAACCATTCAACATCACAATATCAAGGTTCCGAGACCAACTGTTAACACATAGAAGTACTAGTAACTGAACTGAGGCTTCAATCCATCAATCCTATGAGTCTACGGATTAGTAACATGTGATCCTGATAGAAAGACAAGAAGCCTAGTTCTTAATCCCTATGGAAAGGAAGAGGTTGACTCAGATAAGAAGGGCATAAGGTAAAGGAGGAAAAAGAGCCTAACGTTCCCTTCCACAATCAATTCCCTTATATAACTAAAGCATTTCTAGACTTAACTTTGACTAGTTTAGCTTCGTAATCTTACACGCAGTCAGGCTCTGATACGAAAGTTGTCGGGACCCCGATCCTAAGTCACACCGATCTAGCATGTAACACATCACATTACTTTGCGACCTCATGCACGGTATTCTCACGGGTGCCAGCTTACCTGGCCCGGGACCGTTTGCGCCTTTTGGCTCATGTATATGATAGTGTCGCTAGCATCCATATGACAGGGAACCCGGGCCGACATGACTAGTCATGAATCCAAAGTGGCACTAACTTACAGGGCATGCATACATGACCCAACAACGAACGTGTCGGTCATCAATGTATGAACCCAAGTTGTAGAAAGCTACAAGGACTTAAAGGAACAATATGTGACATTTCCCCGAAGGGACAGACACATGAATGAAGAAGGACACATGACGGCCAGCCTAAGTGTTTCGGAGCAGTAGAAAGCTACCATGGCCCAGTGGGAGCACTAGGAGACATTTCCCCATAAGAGAGGCTACCAAGAATAAACAACTAGGTTGTCGTATCCAACACATATCAAGCATTTCAATAACATACACACAATATGCATGATATCTGAAAATATAACATGGCATCACAACAAAACTCTACGACACAAAGTATTTATTCATTAGGCTCCCAGGAGCCAGATATTACAAACATGGGTCAGATGACCCAGCATTCATGTCATACAAGCAACAAGCACATGCGGAAGCTTAACTTGTCTGAGTACAGACAACTACAAGTGAAAAAGGCTGAGAAGCCTGACTATCGACAAGACCCTGCCGAGGGCACAAGATCGTAGCTGAGATAACAAGCTAGATGTCGAAGTCCACGCAGAACTACTAGTGAGACTGAAGTCTCTCTGCAAAAACATAAATTAAGCAAACATGAGTACAAATGTACCTAGCAAGACTTACATCAGAACTAGCTACATATGCATGAGTATCAACAAAGGGGGTGGTGGAGTTTAACTGCAGCAACCCATCTTTGACTCAGTGGCTATCCTGAACTACGTCTGCAAGTGACTCTTTTGGGGTGGCACACACGAGTCCACATATTCACCAAATCAATACACCACTATGGATCTGCTCCTGTCTTCCTATGAGAACGTCATCCATAGCACTCACGCTTATCTTGCGCATTTTAGAGTATCCACTTTCACTTGTCTATGAACTATATAAGCAACCAAGTATTCCTTTACCACGGATGCGTCTATTCGAATAGATGATGTTAACCCTGCAGGGGTGTACTTCTTCACACACGCTCTCACCACTTACTGCCGTTTACACGACAGGTACTCGGCAACCTTCAAGCGGAAGCCCAGCGAGGGTGTCGGCCACGACCTAACTAACCACACAAGTCCCTAGTCTATGTTTATCTCCTATTAGGGTTCCATCCGCAAGGAAATCCAGCCAGGGTGTCCTCAGCGGCCCCAAACGATGTGTACAAGGTTCCCGGGTCACCAAACGGGCGACTCGGTACACCGGGCCACGTGCCTACCGCATCAAAGCCCACCCCTCGGGTCAGTGATGCGCACGGCCTCCAACATACTAAAAACATGAGAAACTACTTGCAACTCCTGGACAGAGGAAAAGGCGGTTGATAAGTCAAGAGGGTCCATTGTTTTCGGGCCCAACGCATGGTCGTAGTTGATTTTAAATCACATACACAGATCTCAGTTCCTAAGGATGGTTCCAATGAAACAACCCACCATGTACTCCTACATGGCCTCTCATCGATACCTTTACTAAATCATGTTCACACACTTAGCTCACACACAGTAGGACATGTTCATCACCATTCCAATTCATCCTCGATGAATCGGACCTGACTCAACTCTAAGCAGTAGCAGGCATGAAAAACAAGCATGAATGAGTAGGCACATCAAGGCTCAAACAACTCCTACTCATGCTAGTGGGTTTCATCTATTTACTGTGGCAGTGACAGGTCATGCAGAGGAAAGGGGTCAACTACCGCAGCATGTAACAGTTGAATCACTGTTGTCCTAACGCGGTAAAAGAGAGCAAGAGTGAGAGAGTGGGATTGTATCGGAATGAACAAGGGGATTTTGCTTGCCTGGCACTTCTGAAGATAGTATAGCGCTTCATCGGTGTCATCGAACTCATTGTCGAAACTACGTCCACTGAGAGGGGACAAATACCGGCAAACAGAGAAAGAACACAATCAATGCAATGCCACAATATGATGCATGATTATGACATGGCAATATGCTGTGATTTGAGCTAATGCAGCTAGCAACGATTTAAATGGAGTTGGTTTGAACACTAGATTCAAATTCAAACTCCACATAAGGCATTTCAAATGCCATTAATTCAAATTGTCATATACATTAGCTTTAAGTTACTCAAACATGCATGAAAATGTTATAAACAGATTCTTTGGATTTTTTTCTGATAATTTTTCATATATAAATTATTTCATTTGGAGTTACGGTTTATTTTCTATGATTTTTGGAAGTTTAGGCAAATTTCAAAATATAAATAAATCATTTAGATTTATTTAAATTCTAGAAAACATTTATTGTGTCATCACTGCATCACAATGACGTCACCCAGTCAACAGGGCCGGTCCAGGGCAAACCTGACCAGTGGGTCCCACTAGTCAGTCACAAAGTGCTGGCTTGAGTCACAAATAGGTGGGACCGGTCAAAGGCGACATCAGCAAAGTCAATGCTGACGTGTGGGTCCACTGGAATCAAATTAAGTCTAACTAATTTCATTAGTAGGTTAATTAAACCAGTGGGGACCGGCTATCATTGGCTCAGGTGTTAACCTAATTGGTAATTAGTTCCTAATGTCCGGATTAGGCCGACGGTTACTCGCCGGCGTAAGCAGAGGCGGCGGCGTTGCTTGTCCGGATAACTCCGGCGATGGAGGCAAGCGGGGTTGGTCTCGTTGGAACGGCCACGATGCGGCACGTCCAACAGTGACCATGGCCGGAGTTGGGGTGGCCGGAAACGGCGGCGGCGACCTCAACAGCGGCGGCCGGAACTCGGACAAGGGTGTTTTTGCTGCTGCTGCAGCACGCTAGCAGGCGAACGGATGCAGTAGCGAGGCGCTACGAGGTGCGGTGAGTGCTTTGGGCACCGGTGTGTGACCAAATGGTCATTGGAGCTACGCCGACGGCGAGCTCGGGCGGCGGCAGGTTTCTCTCGCCGGTTAACGGCGGCTACGGCATGCAAACGGAGCACATCAGAGGGGGGGTTGGGTCAGTGGATCATAGAGAGTGCAGCAATGCAGACGGCGAGCTCGGAGGAGGTCTGAAGTGAGCAGGACGGCAGAGGCGATCTCGGCGACCCGAGGAAGAAGAAGCCGTCGGGGGCGGCACTTCGAGGCGTCCGACATCGCGTGAGTAGACGGAGAGGACGAGGGCATCAAGGCGGAGTGCCTGGACACGACCGGGAGATGTGGCAGTGGCTCTGGGCGTGGTGAACGGTGTTGACTGCGGCGGTGGCACTCGAGTGACGCGAGGGAGAGAGCCATGGGAGGGGAGAGAATTCCAGGGGGAGTGAGAGGCGGTCGGAGAGGTGGCGTGGCACGCGTGGACGCGTCCAGATCATCGGGGATGCAAGAAGCCAACCAGGAGGTGGCTCGGGCGTGTGGCTGCGCGCGTCGGGCACGCGCCCTCGCCTACTAGCGCGAGGAGTAAGGCGACAGGGAGCCCAGGTGGGCTGGTCCAGTGAGCTGGGACGCCAGGTGAGTAGGCCCAGGTGAGATCTCTCTCTCTCTCTCTCTCTTTATTTCTGTTTTTCTATTTTATTTCTTTGTTTTTTGGATTTAGTAAAATACTAAAGCACTTTATAAAATGCTGAAATAAATTGTGGACACATACTGGATTATTCCCAACAGCCCTCAACTATTTTCAGAATTATTAGAGCATTTAAAATATTTATAGGAGTTAAATCCCTCCAATTCAAATACAATATGAGTTAATTCAAAAATCCAGGATGTCCTAGAAATATGTTCATCATTTTTGGCAGAGGTTTTCACCTTAATAAAAAATCATGAACTTTTCTGGAGGGCATTTTGGTTCATTGAAAAGATTTGAATTTGAACCTAGTTGAATTATATCTGGTGCTAGGGTTTGAGCATCCCCATTTCAAATTCATTTAATCTCAAACATGATGCATGGATGCAAATGCAACTAATTGCAATCAATACTCTATGGCTGTGACACCATCTTTCTCTAGACCTAACTTCTTCCTCTCTCTTTCTCTCTCTCTCTCTCTATCTCTCTCTCTCTCGTTAGGTTTGTCTCCTACTCTCTCGTCCACATACATACAATCTTTCCTGCCCTATCTGCTCCATCTTCGCAAGCTCTCTCTACATGTTTCATTCACACATTGGGATGTGTTAAAAATGTTGCTTTTATAATGGATGATGTGGAGTTATGGTTGGTTTTGTTGCATCCTACAAAGTAATAACTACAAATGCATTTAGATTCTCATTTGACTAGGATTATGTGAGTTTGAGCATATTGTGAAGTACTATAGACCTCGTATACGTCTTGGAATTCAACAATGATTGTAACTATTGAATTGTGTAGACCATTAGATTCGAAGTCAGTAGCCTAATATATTTATTTCACAATTACAACAAATGATTAATTCACTACAAACTAAGAAAACAAATGTGTACTCCCTCCATTTTTATTTAAGTCCGCGTATTAGCATTGGTCAAAATCAAGTTTTGTAAACTCTCAGAAAGTTTATAACAAAAAATATTAACATATACAATAACAAATAAATACCAGTAGATTCATTATTGAATGTACTTTCACATCATACATATTTGTTATGGTAAATGTATATTTTTTTATAAACTTGGTCAAACTTTAGGAAGTTTGACTTCGGTTAAAGCTATATGCAGAGTTAATAAAAACGAAGGGAGTACTAGTAGTTACTAGTACTACTAACTACTAGTACTACTCGTTAGTTGCTTTGCCCAATCACCCAAGGCGCCACACGAGGAGTTCAGTGTCACAAAATTTTGAGGTCGCCGGGAAAATCTCCCGCGACCTTGATTCGAGTAGTGCGAAGTTACCGTCATAGCCTTTGGAACAGGCCTACGGATGACGCTTGGTAGGGGGCTGTTTTCGTAACTTCAGGTTCACACTACCCAACCAACCCCACCCCGGCACCCAGAGTAGTACACCTGAATACTCCCAATTTTCTATCCCCGCCGCAAAATAAACTTCTCCACGGCACCGCAGCCTTCGTGCTCCTCCCCTTCTACATCAACGCACTCGTCCACCGCATCGCATCTGCCTCATCGACGACCTCATACGCCGCATTGGAGCTGGTCCACCGTCGTCATCGTAGACAGAGCTTCTTCCCCGGCACCGTCTTCCACGGTCTCGGATCTGCTTCCCGGAAGCCGACGCCAAGCGCAGAAGCACCACCGTCATGGACAATGAACTTACCCTGGTTGCCAACCATGATGCATAGAGGCCGCCACGACCATTATTCTCCTCCTCGATTGGTAATGTGTGTATTGAATCACTTAGTAGTACATGTGCAGTTCCAATTTTGTTCATACCTACCGTTCAAATTTCCTGGTTGTTATTGTCCTCGTAAAAGTAATTGGTTATAGCCTCCATTGTCCAACAGAATATCAGCTTGTAATTGTGCGTCGCTCGTGTATCGCGTTGTGCTTGGGTAGGTTCTTCATCTGCAACCAGTAGTTTGGCAAATGATGGAAAGTTTTTTAGGACTAGCAAGATGCCCATGCGTTGCATAGAACATCAAGATGCATTTGAATGAGTAGTTTATCTTGTGGGAGAAAAGGATGAACGGGGGAAGGCCTTATTTGCAAATCTGGAGAGGGGTGTGGATATCTTTCTGCAAAATTGCCATGGTTTCCTTCCTATCTGTCGGATATAAATCGGATGGCCTATATTGCAGAATGGCAATCACACCATCATCAGCAACTCTGTTTTTTTAAAGAAAAAAGTAGATATGAATATTAAATATAAAATAAATATAATAATAGAGAAGAGAGTAGAGATAGCAGGGACGTCAGGAAAGGATCACGCGCGCGTGGGAAAAAGCGGCCGGGCGCGCGCTAGTTTTGGCGCGCGGCGTCCGACGCATTTAATAAAATCCAACGCCCTCCCACCGCTTTGTGCCTTGCCACCACTCTCTCCCCGCTCTGTGCCTCGCCACCTCTCTCTCCCCGCTCTATGCCTCGCCACCGCTCTTTCTCGCCTCGCCGCCGCCACGCCACCATGCCGCCGCGTCGCCGGGAAACTTGGGGATACCGCGGCGTGCGCGCGCACCCCTCCGAAGGCTTCTCCACCTAGATCCGTTTCCGCGGGATGCACCTCGGCCTCGGCAATTTTGACACCGCCAACGAGGCCGCCCACGCGTACGACGCAGCGGCGTGGCGCCTCCGGTGGCCTCATAGAACATTGAACTTCCCCAACATGCCGACGCGGGAGCGGGCGCAGGAGCTCGCGCCTCTGCTGCGGCTTATCACCGACGAGGATCGTCGCGACAACCGGAGGCAGGAGCACTATCTCGGCATCGCCGAGATGGACGAGGAAGTCATGGAGCTGTGGCGCCAGCACTTCCCGCAGGACATCATCAACGAGTGTGAGTTCTATGCGCAAAGGAGGGCGGAGAGGGAGAAGAGGAGGGCGGAGCAAGCCGCCTATCATGAGGACAAGTGTACGCGAAAAGCGGACGCTCAATTCAACATGAGGCTAGGAGCAGTGTCGCCTTGGAAATCTGACGACGATCGGTATCTTCACGCCTACATTGAGACGTCAGAGGAGGATATCACCAACGAGGAGTTGGACGACGAAGAGTCGTTGAACTATCTATTTTTCATCTATCTATTCTATATATATGCTGAGAACTATGTCTCTACTCTCTACTCTCTAGTCTCTAGTCTCTATCTCAACACTCCGGGCCTGCAAAAACTAGCTATTCCGGCGCTGTAAATGCTTTTTTAATGCGCCGCGCATTGCGCTTCTGTTGGAGATGCTCTAACATGGCTGACAAGTGCTTTAATGTTTCCCACAAGACGCATGAGTATTACTACTCCCTCCGTCCCATAATATAAAAATGTTTTTGACAGTGTAGTGTCAAAAACGTTCTTATATTATGGGACGGAGGGAGTAGTGTATTTTTCTTGCCATGTTGAGATTTTAAAACCACAAGTGCGAACATGCAGAGGAGCAATGAAGACCAAACACGAGATATTGGGGACATATTCAAGGAGCGTGGCAAGTTAAAGAGGAGCTGCACCAAACCTCTAAACGAGCTTTGGTAAGTAACACTATTTAAATTACTTTTGTTTAGCCTCGTGTTCTTCGATGTGTATATGTCGTAGTTTCTGTTTCTCTTAGCCTCGTGTTCTTTGATGTGTAATAAGAAGAGTCTTAATCGTCCTAATGCTTTCATTTTTAGCTTGATATAGGAAGTGGGTGTTCTCACCTTGTAGTCTATTTTTTATATTTTTCTTTTTGAATTCAGTTATCCGAGTCCTGTTTATATGGCTTCTACTAAATGGATCTGTGTTGCTCTGAGTATTGATCTAAAAAAGAAGTAACTTCATGTCAGGATGCAGTTCCTGCGAGGAGGGAAGTATGGTCAACCTCGAGATCATGTTTCCAAAATGAGGCTGGATTACACACAAGGTGCCAGTTCCCTAATGATGCTGGATTAGACACAAGGTGCAAATTCCCAGATGATGCTGGATTACACACAGCCAGGTGGAGTCGGCAACTGTTTGTGTCTTCATGGCTCTAGTAAAGGCTGAAAGAAAGTGTGCATCAGCCCTTGAAAATGTAGTTAAGTTTCTGAAGAAGCAAAAAGAGCAATCAGATGCTCTCTTCACCCAAGCCAAAGAAGAGGTGGAAGAAGCTAGAAAGAAGCTAGCAGAGGCAGAGCAGGCTAGGCGTCTCCTTCTATCTAAAACTGTTGTCAATACAAATTTTTCTTCATAATAGCTAGGTTTAAATGTTTATCCAGTCAACCTGCCTGTTGTGATGTCCGTGCATCTACTGATGTGGCACAAAATAATTTTTTAGAGTCATGTAATAACAATAATTACTTTCCAAATAATAACGGACAAAGCATTGGACATGGTATAGTTCACGCGCAAGCCCAACATCCCAAGTTCAACTTCCACATCAAACTCATGTTCACAGATATCTGCACATTCATAGATAATGTCCGCAACCATGATTCACTTCAAAGCCAAAAAAATGTGAGGAGAGTTATAAATAAAGAAGAACATCTTGCTCCTACTACCAGTGCAAGCACAACAAGTCAAGACCATGCGTAATTAATTATATTTTCGTCATTTTTTGTATTTTAAAATGCCAGTCGGCTCGCGGAAGGATGTGTTGCTGGCACACAGGCGGATTCAATGGAGGCAGGCAGGGCAGTCTAAAGCCGGTTGCATGCGGCGATGAGGTGTGTTCAGCCGGGCCTGCAGTGAGTGGGGCTCTCTTGGCCAGTGCGCCAGTTCAATGCCTGCGCTATGAGAGGTCGCGTCCATGTCAGAGCAATCACTCCCTCCAGTCCTTTTTTGTTTGGGTATAACAAAATCCTATTTTTCATTCACATTTAACAAGTAAAATTCATGGACAAACTTTGACCCAAAATACGATGGGGACTAGTAAAAAAGGACGGTGGTAGTAGTTTTTTCATCGAAGAAGGGTTTCCCCCTTCCGATTTTCATTACTGAAAAGCAACATCTAAACCATAGTATTTGCCCTAGAACTACCAAGTTCAACATCTTGCAACATAAAACCATACAACCATACGCCAAGGAGGTAGTAATTATGAATTCCATTTTTACTCCATCCAATCGTTCTAAAAACTACTTAAGTACTTATAATGCGCCATTGAAAATCGGAACTCTTACCCCGCTAAAAATGATATTTAAAACATGGCTACTCGATCTGTGGCAACTGGCGAGCCACCGCCTCCAGGTCGTTCACTTGTGGTCCCGACCATCAACTCCTATGGATCAAATTATCATGCGAGCTGATTATTCCTACAAAGGTGCGCTCCACCACGTACCCAGTACCCGCGCATGCAGCAATCGTGCACCTAGGGTTTTACGGTTTATTTGTTAACAGCGCCTTTACGTAACTCATGTGTGCGAGACAGCAAGAGACCGACTGTGTACGTGCACCTCTTCTCTTCATATATGTACTCCACCGTTTGTCTGGTGTCCAAAAAATTATACAGTAGTAATAACTACTAGCAATGTGCCAATGCATTGCCACACGATCAAAGTAGATTAATACATATTCACCGATTTGATAGAAAAAAAGAGTCTAGTTTTGAAATATGTATCTTTACCCAATAATAAAGAGAATTGGGTTTCTGCCCGTACGTCGTCGTGTGCGATTTTGCATAAAAGTCCCTCAGTTTATTCGAATGCAACCCGCAGTCCTATATAAAGTGTGTTCCTAAGAAAACATTTTGTTTTTGCAAAATAGCCCCTGTAGTAGTTGAAATTCAGCCCATAGTCCTTATATTCCTTATTTTATAAGGTCTCTTATCCATTCCCAGACTCCACCGCCGGCCACTCACCGCCGCTTGTCGCCGGGGTCCATGCTACAGAAGCCAAGTAATCGAGCGAGGGTCCTAGGGGAACGGCGACGGGGCTCCTCGAAGCCAAGTAATCGAGCAAGGGTCCCAGGGGAACGGCGACAGGGCTCCTAGGAGGGTGGCGGCGCTCCTGGCGACGAGCAGCAAGAGAATGCGAGGAGGTGGCGGGGTTCTTGGTGGTTGTCGGCATGGCGAGGGCCGAAGGGGTCGCCGACGCGGGTGTCGGGTGTGGTCGGAGCAGAGGAACTCGCGCTGCGGCGCGAGGTGTGCGGTCGGAGCAGAGGAACGCGGGCTGCAACGCGGCGCGGGAAGGCGGGACTTGTGCTGGAGCTTGAGGGCGCAACCGCCATGGCATGCGTCCAGATGATGGCAGATTGCCAGCCGTGGCTTGGCGTCGCTAAGAGCCACGAGGTCGCGGGACGCCTGCGTTCTGCTGAGAGACAAGGTGATGATTCAGAAAAATTGAACAAAGATTTGTCCGTCATAATAGATGGACACTCTCGGGAAAGAGAAAACTCGGGGCTCACAGGGCAGCTGCACACTGCACGGGCCACCATCCAAGCCGCCCCATCATCCTTGTGCTACCTCAAGCTGAGTGCACGCATATCCACGCACCAACCGGCGAGATCTGGGCCTGAAGCGCCGCAGTAAGGCGCCATCGGAGGGTGTGCTGGACATGACCACGCAGATCCGGAGCCTCGGGGCAGATCCACGCGGCCCCATCAAGTAGCTGTCGAGCTCGACGGTGAGCAAGACACCGCTGCCGCGCCTCAGCCATAGGCCCAGTCAGCCCCCGTGCGCGCAGGCTCGGCCAATAGGAGCCGCGCTGCAACCGGCCGACGAACGTGAACCGTCAGTCGCGGACAAGATGGCCTGGGAAATCAGATCATCACGGGTGGGAAGGGAGGATCAAGGGCTTGGTTAGGGAGATCCGGGTGCCATGGTCAAGGAGAGGGCGGTGCTTGGTTAGTTGTGGAGGAGGAAAGGGAGATGGGAACGAGGCGCCGTCGACTGAAGCAAGAAGGGCGCGTGGGTGGTGGGTGGCTGGAGCACGGATAGAGATGAGAGGAAGGAGAGCACCGCTGATGGGTGGGTTCGTCGGCGCACTGGATGTCTGGATGTGGATGGATAAAGAGAAAGAGAAAGAAGAGCAACAATGCTGCTGGAGGAATGGCGATGTCCACGCAGTAATGGTCTTGGTGGGGATTTTTTTTGTGTGGATTGATTTCTTTATTGGCTGCACCGACCAGAAGCTGCTCGAGCAACCCTAAAAAAAGAAGCTGCTCCAGCTTGCCATGCGTGCTAGCATCGATTGCAATTCTTTTCTTTCTAAATAAGCACCGATTTACTTTTTTTAGAAAAATGAGCACCGATTTACTTTTTTAGAAAAATGAGCACCGATTTACTTGCTGTTGTTTTATTGTTACTGTTGTAGCTTAATGTTCTAGCTTACCACATTTTATGAATACATCATCAGATACAATAATTAAAATGAGTGAAATATTGGAAATAAAATGAGTAGAAAGAATGTGACGATGGTGCATCTTGAAATTTAGCTTTCCTTTTACAATCCACCCGAAATTTACCTGTAATGGGGGACAGAGAAAAGCTTACTTGTTTATGGTGCTGATGGCTAAGTTCACAGTGCAAAAAAACGGAATATAATGTTGCAAATCAAATAACCAAAATTTTCTAAAAATATAATTAATATAGTAAAAACATGTTTGCTTTCGAAATTAACATAAAAAATTGTACATAAAAAATCCCACTTCAATGCACCACTACTCTTTCATCCAAAAAATCGTTTGCAAATCTTTTAAAATTTCTAAGAAAAACTTTTGGATTGGTTATTAAACTCTCGAATAGTATACAACAATTCCACAGTTGTATATCCCGCTGAAAACAATTACACCATTCTTCTTCCACATGATGATAGTACTAAGCTGAAGGAGGCGCCATCAAAGGACATCCCTATGACTTTCTCAACTTTATACTACATGGTATGGAGCCAACAATCCTTTTTTAGTTGCAGACACCGAGCGTGTGTTTTATTAAGATAAAGAGTGTTTCAAATTCTTCTCGCTTTAAAAAATTCATGCTTTTCAATATTGCTTGAAATTCATGTTTTTCACGCTTTTCAAAACATTGCTCGAAATTCCCAAAAAATGTTCCAACTTTTACAAAAAATCATTTAAAATTGATCACAAATTTTAAAAAATTCTCTTTCACAAAAAACTTGTGCTCATTTTTTTCATTTTCAAAACATGTTTCAATTCTAATCAAATATGATTTTTTTAGTTATTTAAAAGAAAAGGAATATTTGTGTTCTTCAAAATATAAAATAGAAAGCTGATTACTAGACTATTATATGCAACACTACTCTTCTATCAGATGTTAGCGTGACTTCTTTACGTCCACACTTCATATTTCACACGGAGCAGGATTTACAATATTTTTCGCCGTTGCAACGCACGGGCATTTGTCCTAGTATCACTAAAAATATGTTATGTTTCACTCAAAATATATTGCTTTGGCGGTTTTGATGAGATAAGGGAGGAATATTGTTGGTTTCAAGATTCGAGAAGTGGTATATCTCTAATTTCTAATCTTACTAGCAAGATGCCCGTGCGTTGCACGGAACATCAAGATCTTGTGGGAGAAAAGGATGAACGAGGGAAGGCCTTATCTGCAAATGTGGAGAGGAGTGCGGGTAAATTGCCATAGTTTCCCTTCTATCAGTTAGATATAGATCGGACGGCCTATATTGTAGGATGGCATGCACACCATCATCACAGACTATGCTTTTTATAAGAGTAGAGATAAAAAAACAGAGTTGGTGATGATGGTGTGCCTGCCATCCTGCAATATAGGCCGTCCGATTTATATCTAACGGATATTAAGGAAACTATGTCAATTTTGCAAAAATATACCCACACCCCTCTCCACATTTGCAAATAAGGCCTTCCCTTATTCATCCTTTTCTCCCACAAGATAAACTACTCATACAAATGCATCTTGATGTTCCGTGCAAGGCATGGGCATCTTGCTAGTTATTGCAAAAAGCCCATGTGTGTGTTGTGTGTGTGTGTGAGAGAGAGAGGGAGAGAGGAGGAGGATGGAGTGCATGTGTGACAAAGACACAAAGAGTGTGTGTGCGAGAGGTATCAGCTCAAAATGAGGCGATAGTGTGTGTGTGCATGATCGAGAGGGTGTGTCTCAAGAATGGACAAAAAATCTACATAGAGACAAGGAGCGCGAGGGAGACATGTATGCGATAGTGGAAGCACGACTGTGCGGGTGTATAAACCTATCTGGAGGCTATTCGATCAATGTTTGTGAGAAAAATACGAGTCGAGGGTGCGAAAGCGAGAGTTTTGTGTGAGAGAGAGACGGTAGTCGGGAAGGGGAGTGGAAGCAGGAGTTGTGTGTGTGAGAGAGAGAGGGGGGAGTTGGTTTGATCGGTAAACAAATTAATAATGTCAGTTTTATAACTGGGATGAAGACAGAGATGGCAACAAAGATTGTGTCTGTGGGAGAGAGTAATTTTTGTGGTATGAATCATATCTAGAGACATATAGGGTGTGTGAGAGAACCCCATAGAGAGAAAGACAAAGTGAAAGACGAGTGAGACTATGTGTGTGGCGGTGAAAAAGAAAGCTTAGGTACCTAGTGATACCAGAGAACGGTGGAGACGTGAGAGATAATGAAAACCGTGTAATGTATAATGATAGGCAGAGTGTGAAGCTTCTCAAGGGAGACGTCGAGAGACCAGGTTTGCGAAGATAGGAGAAACATGAAGTGAGCGTGCGGTGAGCTGAAGAAAAGAGAGTGATAGCTACATGAAGGAGCATGCGAGAGAGATGGGCATGAAAGGAGTCAACATAAAAGGGATTCAAATATTTGAATTCGAGATGATGATACATGTAATACATACTCAAAATTGATCCATCAAACATGCATACTCATATGAATTCACGCGCATCTATGTTATTTAATATGTAGATATTACTGATCCAAACATTTTAGTAGAACATAATTTGGTTTAAATTTTTTGAATTCAACTTTATGATTTTGAGATCATTGTATTTGTAAATCATATTATACATATAAAGGAGCAGAATTCTTTGTTATGCTTTTGAAGGAATATATAAAAATGATGTATATAGAATTTTATTCCAATCGAAAATAGATCCTGCCCAAACAAAAATAGACTACAAAATGGATTCGAATTGAGTTGGCACGGTAAACGTGCACTCTTGCTCTGCAAAAATTTGAACAAAGCGGGGAAAATCGTAGTAACCGCCCGAAACCAAAATATGTGAGATGGAAATTATTGCCTATCCCTGACACGCAAAGCCTATCAGCTCGATTTCTATAGATTTCGATAGGGGTAGGTTTGTAATTTCACTCAAACGTGACATAACTAACTCTGACCTAGATTCATACATGGTGGGCGCCAAAACACAGTGTCTCCTTGGCCGAAATCGACTCCCTCCTAGATTCATACACGGTGGGCGCCAAAAACAAACTCTCGTCGGCAAATATTCGGTGTATGCGAGATTACCGTCCTATCCCCAACTGACTAATATTGTTGTGATGTAGGAAATTTTAAACGGGGGCTAAGTTTGTAAATTTCCTCGCATTTGAGACAAGCCTGCCCTGAAGACTTGGTTCCCCCTTCCTCTCTCCCTCCATTTCCCCATTCATTCTCCATGGGCGCCAAAACACCCTCTGCACCCCAGCCTCCTCCATTCGCCACCCCATCCACCGCCGTCCTCCTCCACCATGCCGGAGCTGATACCCCTACGTCCCCGTCCATTACAAGAGATCGACCTTTCTCATCCACGGCTTTGGACCGGGATCCTTGCATCCCGTCCTCTCTCTTCATCCCCACCGTCGTCCACCTTGCCGGCACCGCTCCTACGACCGTCTCGTCCACCGCACTCTGTCGCCACCGTGTACCCTCCTAGATCTACTTCCACGCCACCGACAGCCATCGCTATCACAACACCGTCAAATTCTCAACAGATGCATACACGGCACCGCACCAGAGGCGGTACTCTTTCGTATCTGCTCAACTTATTTATCATAGCAAGAAAATAGATCGGCACTGCTTTACTCTGATTTCTTGTCCATCACTTACTTGTTAGTTGAAAGCAACATTGGTTGCGAAGTTTCCTTTGTCCGGTTTGCACCTTCATATCCGCCATGGCATACTCAACACTATACTCGCAATGCTTATGGTTTTCCTATTTTATATTCCACACTAGTTAAATGACAGTAGACTAAATTTCAAAATTGGGTCATTCGATTTTTGAGAGCTCTCCAGAGTTTACCGGTGGGAAGGAAGGGGCTCGGGTGGGGATGGTGGTTGTGGGGGCGATGGTGGGGCCTCGCCAAACGAAGAAAACTCAACGCGGGTGGGGGTTGGGCGGCGGAGGAACACAGGCGGTTGGGGCGGTTCAGGGGAGGGCGCGGGGTCAAGGCCAGTGGTTGGCCGGCGGCCCGTGCGGTGTTCTGTATGGGAAGAATCAGAGATGAGGAAGAAGAAGGATTAGGAGACGTAGGATCTTCATCCAACCACCTGAAATGGTCGACTGACCCAAATGACAAAAGTCATGCGACTTGCATGCAGACATGCCTTTATATTCAGTACCATCATCATAGCTACTTACCATTGCTCCTGAATCCATCAACCTAAACAACGTGCCACTCATAATTCCAAACTTGTTGCTCAAATACGAATCTGATATGATGCTGATATTACTAAAACAGATAACGTTTAGTTGGTTAGCTAATGTTCCTACTTTACTTTCGAAAAGCACGTGCACCACATATAGAGAGACATCAGGGAGTTGCATTCTTAATGCGCTCTGGTTCATCATGTGTGGGCACTGCGCAACGAACATTTTATTATCCAAAATCTTCTTGCTCTTCTTTAGCATGTTCCTCTTCCGTTATTCTTTAATAAGTACTCTCTCCATTCCTAAACACCAGTCTTTGTATAGATTCCACCATGGACTACATATGGAGAAAAATGAGTGAATCTACACTCTAAAATGTATCTTTATACATATGTATGTGATCCATAGTGGAAATCTCTACAAAGACTTACATTTTTGAACGGAGGGAGTGTGATAGTAGTACAGTATGTTCCTTGTAGTGAAGATGAGCAGGGACATTTGCAGTGTAGAGGTCTATACGGTCGGTTGTGATGGACACTTTGAACTCTTCGGGCCTCTTTGATTCATAGGATTTTGTAAACATAGGGCTAGGAATTGTAGTGGCCTGCCCACTTGAATCCTATAAGATTAGCAAGGAAATGCGGGGAGCTGTGTCGCATTTGAGAGTTACACTGGTATTAACAGTACTGCACCTTCAGTTGAAGAGAGCTGGTATCCAAAGCCTTTCTAGCCGTACCAGCAATACTAGCACATATATTCCAGCAAGTTCCAATTTGCTGATTTTACTCCTGATGCTTATGGTTTTCTCGTTATATCTACACTATGATCTATGTAGCTGCTTTGTGTCGCACTAGCAGCAGTCCACTCTTGAAGCTAAACAACACACCAATCCTAAGTCCAAATCTTACTTCTTCAAATACGAATTGTGATATAATTGTAACATCCCAAATTTTCAATTTGAAATGTTATACATAGGTCATGCATGCATATCATATTTTATTGCATTTCGTTTTCGCAATCCTCGAAATCCTAAGCAACTCAAGGACCCTCGGAGAGAGTTAGGGATTTCCAGGTTTTCATATTTGATTTTTATCAAATAATGAAACGAGGATTTTGATTTTAATAATTTTCTCCCCGAAAAATATTTCTTATTAAAATATAAGAGAGGAGATAATATGACCAAAATAATTGAAATATTGGAGGAAAAATATTAAAATCATTTATTTGGATTTTATTCGATTCTATTTGGATTTTATTTGCATTAGAAAAATTGCACGTTTTCGAAATTGCATTTCAGGGCCAAGAAAATGTTCTTCTCGTTCTAAATATTTCATTTAGACGGTGAAAATTTGTATTGGCATTTTTAGATTTTTATTTTATTTTCTAGGATTTTATTTCTATCGACGAAATTGTTTTTTCTTAAAAAAATCTCTCCAGCCGACTGGACCGAACCCAGCCGGGCCGCCGGCCCAAGCCGCCGCTGCCTCCCCGCGCGCGAGCGCCGCCGCCGCCGAGCTCGGACCAGAGTCCGAGCCGGACTCCGCCTCCGCCGCGCCTTGCCCCCTCCTCCAAGTCGCCCCCCTCCCCCTTTATATACGCGCCACCCGGCCCCCCACCACCACACCACCACCGCTGCCCACAGCCGCCCGCGCCCGCAGCCGCCGCCGCTGCCGAGCCCCGCTGCCCCGCGAGCCACCGCCCCGCCGCCCAACCCCGCCTCGCCGGAGCCCCTCGCCGGAGGTGCCGCGCTGGACCCGAGCCACCGGTTTTTTTAGAAACCCTAGTTCATTTTTTAGATCGGTTCGCCGGTTTTTCTCAGTTCTTCTATTTAGCGGATGTTCGTCCGTACGTTTGTTTTAACGAATGATATTCGCCCGTTAGTCGCAGCTAACGAACGCTCGTTCGTTAGACTGTTCGTCAGTTTTCCTTTTATCGGATTTATCTGCGATTATTCTCGATCGTGATTTCTGATCCGATCTTAGTTTCTGTTTATCTTTTCGCTCGTTAGTCGGAATTAGGCGATTCAAGCGCCTAGATCTTTGTCTCGAGACCCTCTTTCTGTTTAACCAACTTGCACAAGTTTTTGCTACTGTAAAATTTGACCTTAGTCCAGATTAGTAAATAGATCTTGTTTCGTTCGCCGTTTGAGTTTCGTTGCTCCGTTTGATTTGATTCTTTTTGTGTACCGGAGTTCTTAAGTTGAACTTTCTGGTCAACCCCTCTTATTCGAGTTTTTCTTGTGCATCTTTGCTTGTTGCTTATGTATGTTATTGTTTGTTTGCGATAGAACACCCGGAGTGCGAAGCGTGTTACTACGAGTCTCTAGGTTTCGCGGATCATCAGCAAGGCAAGTAACACATTGATCATACTCTTTTTCATACCCAATTTTTATTGCATTAGTTCCAACCCTCAAACATTGCATGATTAGGACGTCATTAACTTGTGGGTGGGGAAATAGTTGTTGAGGTAGAACCTATTACCCTGTTACCATCAAACAGTTGGGAGTTACTTCTACGCGTTGCTTATATTGCTATGTTATGCTCGTAGAAGTGGTTTGGGTTCGAGTGAAATCCATGACAGATGTGAGGTTATTAATTAATGGTTCAACTTAAGGTGGAAACTTAAATTAACATCTTGGTGGATTGAGGCACCTGGGGAACCCAGTGTTGTCTGTTTTTTTGGAAATCCCGGGGTATCCGTGTGATCTTCCTATGGACCGCCACCCAGGCTCAAAGGGAACTGAGATGATTCATGCTAGAAACTTCCATGTGCAGCCACAAGCTATTATGGGCTCTAGCATAGTTGAGTAAGTTACGTGAAGCTCTTGAAGAGGTGGATCAGCAGGTAGTGGGTTTTGTAGGTTTGGTATGGTCTACCCAGAGCAGAGAGTTAATGTTTCTGAAAGACTGTGTCTCAGTCATCCGTTTCTCAAACATCATGTACTGCGAGAAATCCAACGGAGGCGATCAAGTCTTGTGGGGAAAATTGCGCAAACCTCTGCAGAGTGTACAATCTAATCATGGTTAGCTGTGTCCCCGGTTATGGACAATCTTGAGTATCTAGTACTTGGGTTATCACATGTATCTCATCACTCTTAATTAATATTGTTGGATTGTTAATTACTTTAATTGGGATTGATTTGGGGTTGCCTTATCAATATTTGTTCAACCACCATGATAGTTAAATTAAAATCCATTCCTTTGCTATAGGGAAAAATTGGCTTTTCGCAAAAATTAGAACCATAGAGCTTTCCACCAGCCAAATATACATGTAGTGATAGCATTATTCTGTTCTTGTCCTACTATGTTACATTGCCATCATATTCCATGTGCTGACCCGTTCTTGGGCTGCAACGTATTATGTTGCAGACTTTTCAGACGAGGAGTAAGGTTTGTTAGGTCGTTGCCGTGCAGCTCAGCTATGTCGTTGGAGTTGATGTACTCACTTATCTTCCAAGCCTTCCGCTATTATCGCATTAGATGGCCTTAAGCCATATTATTGTAATAAGTTCTCTTTTGAGACATTCGATGTAATAAGTGTGTGATTGCTACTCTGTTATAAATCCTTCGAGTACTGTGTGTGTCAGCATTGCTGATCCAGGGATGACACTGAAGCACAGAGACTTGACTGTTTGAGGTCAGGTCGCTACAAGATGGTATCAGAGCACACGCTGAGTGTAGGACACGACCACTAAGTTAAACCATAGGTCACACTTCTCTTCTCATTTCTGACTCCTCTCCATTTTCTACTCTTTAGGATGGCGGATGCAAGGAACAAGTTTGCACAACCGGAGGAAGACACACCATTTGGACGCCACCTGAAGGGAGTTACTAGGTACTTGAACATTGGAATACCAAGCTTCACCGGAACATACAACGCCACTTTACCAGAGGAGGAGCAATGGATGATTCAAGTACAAGTTCCAGGAAGGACCTTCATGCCAGTCACTAAACCCATAGAGTTTTCCTTCGATGCACCAACCTGGAGTTTAGGAAAGAGTATGGCAGCTCACATCACCATGGGACGCATTGGAGAAGTCTACAACAGGGAACTCAAAGATACTATCTATCAGATATGTCGGCACCGAGACGAGTAATGGGAAGTAATCAGCACCAAGAAGGATAGATCCATTGCAGTTTTCATCCAGGAGTTAAACCAGCACATTCGACGTCAGGAGAACCAGATGTGCGCAGACATGATGGACTTGAAGAAGGCGAAGACTAGGATCATCGAGCTGGAGGAGGAACTCAATTTTACACACGATGGATATGAGGAGGAAATCAAGACACTACTGGAGAAGAATGACGACCTAGTTAAGAAAATCGGAGTATTCATGGGAGGACCAGCACCGGGAGTAGAAGACGACGATTCCACTTGCCCGGACAACTACATCATCATCGACGACACTGATTCCGATCCTAGTGAGGATGACTTTGAAGACGAAGCTGGAGCAGACATCATGGAGTCTTCCACCGATCAAAATTTCTAGATGACCACGATATATCATTAGTATTCCCCATGTATTTAGTAGTAGTTGAGCACTTTTGCGATAGTTCGAGACCGCTTGTATGCCCTTGCTTGATTGATTGAGTGAAATGATTGTGTTTGTCTCATGTGCATATGGGTAGTGCTTTCTCATTAGACCCCCTTCTCTATTCTGATCTCTTCCATCTAAACCCATCAGATGCCTCCGAGACATGACCCCGGATTTGCATTCCTGCCGGAGCTCACCCAGTTGATCCAGCAGCAGAATACTTTGATGCAATTGCTAGTTCAGAACCAGGGCAACAACAACAACAACCCGCCACCAGTGGACAACCTAGCCCGCTTTCTAAGGTTACAACCGCCGGTGTTTTCCAGTAGCACCGAGCCTATAGTTGCATATGATTGGCTCCGTAGGATTGGAAGGGAGTTAACCACTGCAAGATGCACTGATGCTGAGAAGGTGCGTTTTGTCGCCATCAGTTCGATGGACCAGCAACATCATGGTGGGAGAATTACACTGTCACCTACCCCATAGCCACGGTGACATGGGACCAATTTCAGCAAGCTTTCCGCACGGCCCATGTCTCAACTGGAGCTATGCAGATGAAGAAGTGGGAGTTCCGCAATTTATGCCAGGGGAACCGTACTGTGGCTCAGTACGTGGATGAGTTTAGCAAGTTATATCGCTATCCCCTGATGATGTGGCCACAGATGCCGCGAAGCAAGATAAGTTTATGGAAGGGCTGAATGATGAGATGAGCATGCAGTTGATGGTAGCAACCTTCAACAACTACCAGGAGTTGGTAGATAAGGCTCTTATGATTGAAGGGAAGCAACAGCAGATTGAGAGCCGTAAGAGGAAGTACAGACAAGGGAAGTATAACTCAGGAGCTCAGCAGAAACCTCGCCTAACCCCGAACTCGGGAGGACTTGTTCCTAACCATGGAGGTCACAACCACACTGGAGGAGGATCGCATAATCACAATGGTGCTAAGAATGGAAATAGGAACGGAGCTAACAACAATCAAAACCGCTCCAACCCAGCCACACCCACCAAAAGAGACCTAAGTCAAGTTACTTGCTTTAAGTGCGAGAAGACAGGGCACTATGCCAATGATTGCCCTGAAGCAAGGAATGGAAACAGGAATGGGAGCGCTGGAAAGAAGCCTAATCCATTCAACAAAGGACAAGTGAACCACGTTAACATGGAGGAGGTTGAAGAGCAGCCGGACGCGGTAATAGGTAAGTTTTTGGTTAAGTCATTTACCGCTCTTGTTCTTTTCGATACTGGTGCATCGCATTCATACATATCAAGGGGATTCGTGGATAAGTTTAAACTACCAACCCAAACCCTTAGGACCCCTCTCCTAGTGAGTTCACCTGGAGCAGAGTACATGGCTAGCTGATGGTGCAACCGGATACCCCTAACGATTGGTACACATGTTTTTCCGTCTGACCTAATTATCTTAGAGTCACAAGGATTGGATGTGATATTAGGTATGGACTGGATGTCAAAGTATGGAGGAAGCATTGACTGTGCTAGTAAGTCGATTTATCTCACCACCCCGGAGGGAAAAAGGATTAAGTATGTATCTAGGCATGTGCCTAGGAGGAGCCAAGTGAATGCCCTCATGGGAGTTATTCAGGAGGAAGTGCATGTAGTGCAGGATTACCCGGATGTTTTTCCAGAGGAGTTACCAGGCATGCCACCGGATAGAGACATTGAGTTTTTGATAGAGCTATTGCCAGGTATAGGGCCAATATCCAAGCGACCCTATCGGATGCCCGCAAATGATCTAGAGGAAATTAAGAAACAAATCAAGGAGTTATTAGAGAAAGGTTGCATTCAAAGAAGCTCGTCACCTTGGGGAGCCCCAGTACTTTTGGTGGAGAAGAAGGATAAATCCCTAAGGATGCTTGTTGATTATCGGGCTTTGAATGAAGTGACGATCAAGAATAAGTACCCACTGCCGATGATCAATGATCTGTTTGATCAGCTGCAAGGAGCTAAAGTGTTTTCAAAGATTGATTTACGATCGGGATACCATTAGTTGAAGATTCAAGAGAAGGATATACCAAAGACGACGTTCACCACGCGGTATGGATTATACGAATATACGGTCATGTCGTTTGGACTGACTAACGCCCCTGCCTATTTTATGAGCATTATGAACAAGGTGTTCATGGAGTATTTGGACAAGTTTGTTGTGGTGTTTATTGATGATATTATGGTATACTCGAAGAATGAAGAGGAGCATAAGGAGCATTTGCGATTGGTGCTCGAGAAACTCAGGGAACACCAGTTGTATGCTAAGTTCAGCAAATGCGAATTTTGGTTGAAGGAAGTCGGATTCCTTGGACATGTTATATCAGGAGAAGGTATAGCAGTAGATCCCAGCAATGTTCAGTCAGTCACTGAATGGTTGGCACCCACTTCAGTTAGTGAGATCCGCAGTTTCCTTGGACTCGCAGGATACTACCGGAGGTTCATTGAGAATTTTTCCAAGATTGCAAAGACAATGATTGAACTATTGAAGAAGGATACTAAGTTCAAATGGATAGATGATTGTGAGGCAAGTTTCCAGGAGTTGAAGAAACGTTTGACTACAGCCCTAGTGCTAACACTGCCAGATATACATAAGGAGTTCCAAGTATATTGCAACACCTCCCGCTTAGGACTTGGATGTGTGCTTATGCAGGACGGAAGAGTTGTTTCGTATGCCTCACGACAACTAAAACCTCATGAGTTGAACTATGCCACGCATGATCTGGAGCTAGTAGCCGTAGTGCATGCATTGAAGACTTGGAGACATTACCTTATTGGAAACCATTGTGATGTGTACACGGATCATAAGAGTTTGAAATACATTTTCACACAGAAGGAGCTGAACCTTAGATAGAGGAGATGGTTGGAGCTTATAAAGGATTATGATATGAAGCTACACTATCATCCAGGAAAGGCCAATGTCATAGCAGACGCTTTGAGCCGAAAGAGTTATGCTAATATCCTTGAAAGTAAGGGATTGCCGAACGAGTTAGCAGAGGATATCAGGGAACTTCGATTGGAGATTGTTCCAAGAGGTTTCGTTGCAACAATGGAGGTTCAGTCTACATTGTTGGGCAAGATTCGAGAAGCTCAGAAGGATGACACAGAGATTGCCGAGATAAAGGAGAAGATGAGCAAAGGAAAGGCCAAAGGTTTTCGTGAGGATGAGAACGACACCTTATGGTTTGTGGACCGAGATTATGTACCCAATAACCCAGAGATCAGGAAGTTAATACTTCAGGAGGCTCATGACTCACCATAATCGATACACCCCGGAAACACCAAGATGTATTTGGATTTGAAGGAACATTTCTGGTGGACTGGTATGAAGAAGGATATTGCCGAGTATGTAGCAGTATGTGATGTTTGCCAACGAGTAAAGGCAGAGCATCAGAAGCCAGCAGGACTATTACAGCCTATGCCGATACCCGAATGGAAGTGGGATAAACTTGGCATGGATTTTATCACCGGATTGCCCAGAACCAAAGCAGGATATGATTCTATATGGGTAGTAGTTGATCGCTTGACCAAAGTGGCTCACTTTATCCCAGTGAAAACCACGTGTACAAGCGTGAAGTTGGCCAAGATATATATGTCCAGGATCGTATGTCTACATGGAGATCCGAGGACCATCGTATCAGATAGAGGAACCCAGTTTACTTCAAAGTTTTGGCATCAATTATACCAAACTTTGGGAATAGGATTGGAGTTCAGTACGGCATTTCACCCGTAGACGGATGGACAGACTAAGAGAGTCAATCAGATTTTGGAGGACATGTTGAGAGCCTGTGCGCTAGATTATGGATCTAGCTGGGATGACAATTTGCCTTACGCAGAGTTTTCATACAACAATAGCTACCAAGCCAGTTTGAAGATGGCACCGTTTGAAGCCCTGTATGGACGCAGGTGCAGAACACCGTTGATGTGGGATGAGGTACGAGACCGGCAGTTGTTTGGACCAGACTTGATCAAGGAGTCTGAGGAGAAGGTTAAACTAATTCATGATAGACTGAAGATTGCTCAGTCCAGGCAGAAGAGTTACGCAGACTCGAAACGCAAGGAGGTAAGCTATGAAGTTCGAGGCAGAGCATATCTGCGAGTATCACCCTTGAGAGGAGTGAAACGTTTTGGAGTTAAGGGAAAGTTAGCCCCGAGATTTGTAGGACCGTATCGTGTTTTGGAACGGATGGGTGAAGTTGCCTATAGGTTGGAATTACCTGAGGGATTGTCAGGAGTTCACGATGTTTTTCACGTTTCACAGTTGGAGAAGTGTCATGCTGAGATGGCCGATATACCGTTAAGAGATACAGTACCCTTGGAGGCGATTCAGTTGGACAGTGATTTGACTTATGAGGAGAAGCCAGTTAAGATTCTTGAGTTTGCCAGCCGAGTCACCCGCAGCAAGGTTATCAAGTTTTGCAAAGTTCAATGGAGCCACCATACCGAGGATGAAGCCACTTGGGAACGAGAGGATGATCTACGCAAAGACCACCCGCACCTATTTTCTAGCCAACCTGAATCTCGAGGGCGAGATTCATCTTAAGGGGGGTAGGTTTGTAACATCCCAAATTTTCAATTTGGAATGTTATACATAGGTCATGCATGCATATCATATTTTATTGCATTTCATTTTCGCAATCCTCGAAATCCTAAGCAACTCAAGGACCCTCGGAGAGAGTTGGGGATTTCCAGGTTTTCATATTTGATTTTTATCAAATAATGAAACGAGGATTTTGATTTTAATATTTTTTTCTCTCCGAAAAATATTTCGTATTAAAATATAACAGAGGAGATAATATGACTTCTCCAAAATAATTGAAATATTGGAGGAAAAATATTAAAATCATGTATTTGGATTTTATTCGATTTTATTTGGATTAGAAAAATTGCACGTTTTCGAAATTGCATTTTAGGGCCAAGAAAATGTTCATCTCATTCTAAATATTTTATTTAGACGGTGAAAATTTGTTTTGGCATTTTTAGATTTTAGTTTATTTTCTAGGATTTTATTTCTGTCGGCGAAATTGTTTTTTCTTTAAAAAAAATCTCTCGAGCCGACTGGGCTGAACCCAGCCGGGCCGCCGGCCCAAGCCGGCGCCGACTCCCCACGCGCAAGCGCCGCCGCCGCCGAGCTCAGACTGGAGTCCGAGCCGGACTCCGCCTCCGCCACGCCTTGCCCCCTCCTCCAAGTCGCCCCCTCCCCCTTTATATACGCGCCACCCGGCCCCCCACCACCACACCACCACCGCCGCCCACGCCGCCCACAGCCGCCCGCGCCCGCAGCCGCCGCCGCCCGCGCCTGCCACCGCCAAGCCCCGCCGCCCAACGCCGCCTCGCCGGAGCCCCTCGCCGGAGGTACCGCGCCGGAACCGAGCCGTCGGTTTAAAAAAACGTTCGGTTTTTTTAGAAACCCTAGTTCGTTTTTTAGATCGGTTCGCCGGTTTTTCTCGGTTCTTCTATTTAGCGGACGTTCGTCCGTACGTTCGTTTTAACGAACGGTTTTCGCCAGTTAGTCACAGCTAACGAACACTCGTTCGTTAGACTGTTCATCAGTTTTCTTTTTATCGGATTTATCTGTGATTTCTCTCGATCGCGATTTCTGATCCGATCTTAGTTTCTGTTTATCTTTTCGCTCGTTAGTCGGAATAAGGCGATTCAAGCGTCAAGATCTTCATCTCGAGACCCTCTTTATGTTTAAACAACTTGCACAAGTTTTTGCTACT
This sequence comes from Triticum urartu, assembly GCF_056163025.1. Classification (NCBI taxonomy): domain Eukaryota; kingdom Viridiplantae; phylum Streptophyta; class Magnoliopsida; order Poales; family Poaceae; genus Triticum; species Triticum urartu. The sequence continues at coordinate 214,012,466 of NC_141877.1, read as the reverse complement.
GTAAAATTTGACCTTAGTCCTGATTAGTAAACGGATCTTGTTTCGTTCGCCGTTTGAGTTTCGTTGCTCCGTTTGATTTGATTCTTTTTGCGAACCGGAGTTCTTAAGTTGAACTTTTTGGTCAACCCCTCTTATTTGAGTTTTGCTTGTGCATCTTTGCTTGTTGCTTATGTATGTTATTGTTTGTTTGCGATAGAACACCCGGAGTGCGAAGCGTGTTACTACGAGTCTCTAGGTTTCGCGGATCGTCAGCAAGGCAAGTAACACATTGATCATACTCTTTTTCATACCCAGTTTTTATTGCATTACTTCCAACCCTCAAACATTGCATGATTAGGACGTCATTAACTTGTGGGTTGGGAAGTAGTTGTTGAGGTAGAACCTATTAGCCTATTACCATCAAACCCTTGGGAGTTACTTCTACGCGTTTCTTATATTGCTATGCTATGCTCGTAGACGTGGTTTGGGTTTGAGTGAAATCCATGACAGATGTGAGGTTATTAATTAATGGTTTAACATAAGGTGGAAACTTAAATTAACATCTGGGTGGATTGAGGCACCTGGGGAACCCAGTGTTGTCTGTTTTTTGGAAATCCCGGGGTATCCGTGTGATCTTCCTATGGACCGCCACCCAGGCTCAAAGGGAACTGAGATGATTCATGCTAGAAACTTCTGTGTGTAACCACAAGCTATTATGGGCTCTAGCATAATTGAGTAAGTTATTTGAAGCTCTTGAAGAGGTGGATCAGCAGGTAGTGGGTTTTGTAGGTTTGGTATGGTCTACCCGGAGTAGAGAGTTAATGTTTCTAAAAGACTGTGTCTCGGTCATCCGTTTCTCAAACATCATGTAGTGCGAGAAATCCAATAGAGGCGACCGAGTCTTGTGGGGAAAAGTGCGCAAACCTCTGCAGAGTGTACAATCTACTCATGGTTAGCCGTGTCCCCGGTTATGGACAATCTTGAGTATCTAGTACTTGGGTTATCACATGTATCTCATCACTCTTAATTAATGTTGTTGGGTTGTTAATTACTTTAATTGGGATTGAGTTGGGGTTACCTTCTCAATATTTGTTCAACCACCATGATAGTTAAATTAAAATCTATTCCTTTGCTGTAGGGAAAAATTGGCTTTTCGCAAAAATTAGAACCATAGAGCTTTCCACCAGCCAAATATGCATGTAGTGATAGCATTATTCTGTTCTTGTCCTACTGTGTTACATTGCCAGCATATTCCATGTGCTGACCCGTTCTCGGGCTGCAACGTATTATGTTGCAGACTTTTCAGACGAGGAGTAAGGTTCGTTAGGTCGTTGCCGTGCAGCTCAGCTATGTCGTTGGAGTTGATGGACTCACTTATCTTCCAAGCCTTCCGCTGTTATCGCATTAGATGGCCTTAAGCAATATTATTGTAATAAGTTCTCTTTTGAGACATTCGATGTAATAAGTGTGTGATTGCTACTCTGTTATAAATCCTTCAAGTACTGTGTGTGTCAGCATTACCGATCCAGGGATGACACTGAAGCACAAAGACTTGACTGTTTGAGGTCAGGTCGCTACAATCATACTAACATTAGCTAACAGGCGCACATTTAATTGGTTAACTAATGCTCCCAATTGAGTTTCCAAATGCATGTGGCCACATATAGAGAGACATCAAGGAATTGCATTTCTTTGGGCGCTCTGATTCATCATGGGTGGGCAACCAACATTGTATAGAAAGAAGGGGAATCTCAATAATATGCTTCCTCTTCTGTTCTTTAACATGTTCCTCTTTTGTTATTCTGTATTTAGTACGTACAGTATGTTCCTTGTCAGGAAGGAGAGCAGGGACATCTGCATTTAATAGCTAATAGAGCTGGCCTATACGTGATCGATAGGCTTTCAATTAGTAGCGGCATTACAACACCGTATTTTCCAGCCAATTCCACTTTCCCAATTTATATATCATGGTTATGGTGTACCCCTTTTATGTACACTACGATCTGCCTAATTGCTGTGTGCTCGTGTTATCATGGTTTGGCAATAAACTCTATAAAATATATTATGAACCTACCATCTGCCAACTATCCTTACTTCTGGAGCCTATTTTTTGTGTACTTGTGCCAGATTATATCAATGCATGCACCGTATTACAGCACACATGAGCTCTCTCATCAGAATCCAGTCATAGCACACAAGGGTTTACAGGGGCGCCCCTATATTAGAATATCCTCAGCATTACAAAGATAATCTCACTACTATTTATGTTTTCATGGTTCTCAGATATTATATGTAATTACAGTGAATATCAGAATCTGTGCATTAGAAGAATATTTTGGAACACTGCAATGACTTACAAAATTGGCACCAAGGCATTGAGTGCCATTCTAGATGCAATGAAACTCATACGCTCTCCACCTGTAGATTCTTGTTCAGAATATGATCCTAATGACTATTCTGACCCTGAGGAGTCAAAGGCAGATGGCCTATCATGTTCACCCATCAAGGTGCTTATTCTAATTTGGCAAGGTTTTATTGATTGCGCGTATCTTGCATATGTTGTCTTGCATTTCTTCTACTTTGTTGCACCGCCATCTTCTTAGTTTATATATGTCAAGATGACATGCCCATCCATTATGAAGACATATTCCATGTGTCATCATACCATGTTTTTCCACTCAAATGTTGTTCTTATGCATCAGACATCAAAAAGGAAGAGGGTGATTGTCGAACCTAAAGGAGCACCAGCAAAGTCCTTGAAAAACAAGGTGGTGCCGGAGAAACATCACCCCACTTATATTGGTTGTACAACTAGTGACATAAAACGTAGGACCGACTCTAGCAGACTGTACCCATACTTCACTGGCCACACCACTAGCCCCACCACACATGACCCGCATTCCAACAAAAGGTATGCCGATTTCAGTTGCCATAGCACCAGCCGTACCACAGAAAAATCCCACTCCAGCAAAAGTACAGCAAGTCCACCGGCCGATGACCTATCCCAACTATAGAGACGGCCAATTCCTGCAGATTGGAACCCCATTCCAGTTATTCTTAGTTTAAAAGACAATGCTTTCAATGTTGTTAGGGACTAAATGCATATATTCCCATCATGGGAAGATTATAGCGAAGATAAACACCATTTTCACATCTTCCTGTCCCACTTACGTGTAAGTGCTATTATTCATGGTGATTATTTTCTTGTTTTCTGCTGATTGAACACATCAATGGTTTACATTACATTGTTGTAAGTAGGCGAGGGTCAATCTAGATAGTCATGATGAGCAAAGCTTGCTTGCGCTTTTCAAGGAAGCATTGCAGTAGTATCGTTGTTACCCGAGGAAGTCACACTTTGATGACAAGTCTATAAACTAATTTCCGATCAAGTCTCATGTGCTAAATTTAGAAGAAATTGAATGCAAAAACCTTGTTATGCACTGGTCTCGTTCCCAGGATGAGGTACTGTCTATGATATCACATGACAATTTGAACTTCTACTTTTCCGCATGTACCTTACGGATATTTTTTGCAGGAAATCTGCTCGAAGAAGAATTCCGGTTTGAAACGAATGACAGGATATCGCAAATATGCTGCCCGCTGCTTTGCTCTTATTAGTACCTGTTGTCTTGTATCACTTACCGGCATTCATACCTGGTTCATTATGTGACAGCAGTTTGCATGATAGCTTGCTTATCAATTCTTCGCTCCAAATTATCTGATCTGTATGAATGGTTACATTAGTGTAGAATATATCCAATGCCAATGAATTTTTTTAGCTCTGCATTGTTCTTTTAAGTACCTGCTATCCTTTATCAGTGTACTTATATTGACAGGTAGTTGTTCATGTACCATCACTCTGCAGCTTATTTTCCTTTGCCATCCATTTTCTACACATCAAATCTATATTTACTCTTACCATAAGGTTGGATAACACCGATGGCACTGAAGAAGTTTAGCTCTACATTGCTCTTGGCTGTACCTTTTTCCTGTATCATTATACTTACATTTATAGCTACTTGGTTATGTAGCATCACTATTCATCTTATCTTAAATATTCTCCATTTTTTCTTATATTATCACATCTATATTTACTCTTAGAAAAATGAAGAATAAAGGCAATGCTTATGAAGAAGATTCTGTGGTAAACTTCTTGAATTGCCCCCCCATCAGCATGGACAAGGGCTTTATAGAGCCTGTCTTCACCAATAATGTAAGTTTATCCTTCTCAAGCCTTCAAACTTTGTTGTGTGGTACACGCGGCATCTCAGATCTGGACACATGGTGACGTACATGGTCAAGGTCCATGCATAATAATGTTGTGCTTAAATATGGCGGTCAGTAATACTATGCAGGAAATAGTACTACTTCGGTATAGAGGAAGTAAAATAACCGGCTTATTATATATAGCCACTCTTGGCTACATGGATGAGATAGTAAGACATGGAAAAACAAAAATGGTGGGAGCTAGTGGGTTCAAGTCTTCAAGGGCCTAGCTAGCTATAAGCGTCCTCCTAGGTAAAAAGTACTAGTACTAGTAAGTAGTACATCAATGAAAGAGAAGGCGAGAGGGTTAAAAAATATAATACTACATTGTACTACTATTACAGTAAACATGTCCCAGTCAAGAAAAGAAAATAACTAACAAGTACTAATACTCTAACACACAGCAATGAGAAAATGGAATACCTGGGTAGATGGTGATAATCCGATCGTGGTAGATTGTGTGACCATGTTTCACATCAGTGGTACCATGGGTAACGACTGCTAAGATAGTTGATCCCAATATGCACCTATAAGGTTCCATGTTAGAACGAATCGCAGATGCAAATGCACATCCAGGATCGGCGATCTTATTTTGATCAGGGGATGACTGGTCCCTGCAAAATAATGGAGTACCGTTAGGGATGCAAATGATGGTTTGTGCATTCCGTTTGTAATCCTACTATAGGATGGCAACCAGATGAAACAAGTCCCCTGGCTTGTCACCGCGAAGATGCGGCCTACTGATATGTCCATTTTGCAGCATGCTTTTATATCGATATTTATTGCATTATGGGTTATTATTACACATTATGGCACAATACTTATGCCTATTCCCTCTTATTTTGCAAGGTTTACATAAAGAGGGAGAATGCCGGCAACTGGGATTCTGGGCTAGAAAAGGAGCAAATATTAGAGACCTATTCTGCACAGCTCCAAAAGTCATGAAACTTCACGGAAGTCATTTTCAGAATATATAAAAAATACTGAGCGCAAGAAGTTCCGGAGGGGGGCCACACCATGCCCACGAGGGTGGGGGCGCGCCCTACCCCCCTGGACGCGCCCCCTGCCTTGTGGCCCCCTGGTGGCCCTCCGATGCCCATATTCTGCTATATGGAGTCTTTCGATGAGGAAAAAAATCATAAGCCAGCTTTCGGGACGAGACTCCGCGGCCACGAGGCGGAACCAATCTAGGGCTCTGGCAGAGCTGTTCTGTCGGGGAAACTTCCCTCCGAGAGGGGGAAATCATCGCCATCGTCATTACCAACGATCCTCTCATCGGGAGGGGGTCAATCTCCATCAACGTCTTCACCAGGACCATCTCCTCTCAAACCCTAGTTCATCTCTTGTATCCAATTCTTGTCTCCAAGTCTGGGATTGGTACCTACGGGTTGCTAGTAGTGTTAATTACTCCTTGTAGTTGATGCTAGTTGGTTTATTTGGTGGAAGACCATATGTTCAGATCCTATATGCATATTAATACCCCTCTGGTCATGAACATGAATATGCTTTGTGAGTAGTTATGTTTGTTCCTGAGGACATGGGAGAAGTCTTGCTATTAGTAGTCATGTGAATTTGGTATTCGTTCGATATTTTGATGAGATGTATGTTGTCTCTCCTCTAGTGGTGTTATGTGAACGTCGACTACATGACACTTCACCATTATTTGGGCCTAGAGGAAGGCATTGGGAATTAATAAGTAGATGATGGGTTGCTAGAGTGACAGAAGCTTAAACCCTACTTTATGCGTGGCTTCATAAGGGGCTGATTTGGATCCATATGTTTCATGCTATGGTTAGGTTTACCTTAATACTTTTGTTGTAGTTGCGGATGCTTGCAATAGAGGTTAATCATAAGTGGGATGCTTGTCCAAGTAAGGGCAGTACCCAAGCACCGGTCCACCCACATACCAAATTATCAAAGTACCGAACGCGAATCATATGATCGTGATGAAAACTAGCTTGACGATAATTCCCGTGTGTCCTCGGGAGCGCTTTTCTCTATATAAGAATTTGTCCAGGCTTTTCCTTTGCTAACAAAAGGATTGGGCCACCTTGCTGCACTTTATTTACTTTTGTTACTTGTTTCTCGTTACAAATTATCTTATCACAAAACTATCTGTTACCTATAATTTCAGTGCTTGCAAGGAATACCTTGTTGAAAACCGCTTATCATTTCCTTCTGCTCCTCGTTGGGTTCGACACTCTTACTTATCAAAAGGACTATGATAGATCCCCTATACTTGTGTGTCATCACCTACATGGTGCACGACATCTTCGAACATGTAGGGGTACAAATATGTCGCGGCCAACATGTGCTAGCCTCTGTCGTTACTGCCTCTAGTATTGCTAGCAATCCTTATGTCGAACACCGCGATGAGATAGTAATCATCGTAGCCGCATCGCTTTGTTGGCGGGTCCGCAATTGCTATCTTCTTCAATCTCATGTAGGCATCATCATACGTATTCAAGCCCAGCCAATCCGGAAGACTGATCCCAATGGTGGGGAAGGGGTCTACAAGAATGGCCGCACTGCTATGGATGTTGTGCAAAATGATGGTGGTATCCGGCCGGAGGTATGCAAGCCAAACTTCGTTGGCACCAACCCAGACCTATATATAAGACGGTGAGCAGCGGAGAAATTATGGGATGGAATAACTATGTACTATATTTAGAATATACACTACATGATCAAACTCCATGACTGACCTACTCATCGGACAAAATCCAACTACTTCTCAACGTCGGTAAGTCTAGCGGAGTCAATGTGCAATCATGGCCAGGGAGCGGTGGACTATTCGATGGATTGTCCCATAGAATGACCTTCTCCTCGACGACGCATGGAAGACCAACAAGCATGGCCTTTTCTCAAGCATGTTTAAGCACCGTCTTGAAAAAGTTGGTGTAGGAAGCACCGAGTACTACGGCAGTGAGGACATCGGAGTGGCGTGCGATTTCTCCCAGAGGATCGTCGTCCAAGGTCTCCCAGCCCCGACAAGGAGGAGAACCGCCTGGCAATCCATGGGAGCAGCGATGGACTTCCTTAGTCTCTTCAGGGGGAGAGGAACTGGCGAGGAGGAGATAAGAGCGAATTCGTAGGGCCTCGTCCCTTCACTAAGGAAATTATGCGGCCACGCATAGTGGTAGTGCCTCGTGTCCCACGATGGTGAGGCTATTATTTACTACGTACTTGTACTATAGCCATAGTAGTACTTTCTCAACTAGTAGTGCGATGTACCGTACTTCTATAGTGCAGCAGTTTTGAACTCTTGAATCTCAAGGCCAAGGAGCTACAGTTGTAAGTGGAGGGTACTACTGTTCTCTAGAACCATCGATGTACTATCAATGCAGGGAAAGTACACCTATGTAGTGTGTACTCTCCGTGCTCTATCCAAGCGTGTAGCTGGCCTACTCAGCCGCTCCTCTCACGCACACACTAGCAGCCTATTTATCAGCGACGGTTGCTGCGGGGGCAGAACATTTGAGTTATTTGATACAGCGAGACTAGGCTTTTCGCATCCATTTGTGGAGGTGTAATGGATCTCGTCGAACTTTGTTAGTACCTTCTTTATGAATGAGATGAGGCAAGTCTTTTGCCTCTGTTTCAAAACAAAAAAATCCCGTCAAGAGGAATTTCTTTATTAGAGCCGATAATGGAGCGAAGTCCATGCGTGCAATGCCACGAGCTATAGAGTAGTAGAGTACTAACACTTTACGTACAGAGCCATATTGCATAGTTCCCAATGCCGCACCAGGCTTTTCTAGCTCCTCAGGGTTAATTGGGAGGCACTAGTTTAAATATGGTAGCTGATGAGGAAGCTGCAAGTGAGGTGCGGCTAGGGCGAGCATGCATGCAAGAAACTTTGCATGGTGTGAATTGATATATAGGAGTACTACTCTAGTACGCGAGCCACGAGATGATGGGAGGGAAAACCCATTCATGTGGTTGGGCTATCTAGTGCACCAAGTGAGGGAGTCCTGGATTAAGGGGTCCTCGGGCATCCGGCCTGTGTGACATGGGCCGGACTAATGGGTTATGAAGATACAAGATAGAAGACTCTCTCCCGTGTCCGGATGGAACTCTCCTTGGCGTGGATGGCAAGCCAGGCGTTCGGATATGAAGATTCCTTTCTCTGTAACCGACTTTGTACAACCCTAGCCCCCTCCAGTGTCTATATAAATCGGAGGGTTTAGTCCGTAGAAACAATCATAATCTGACAGGTTAGAATTCTAGGGTTTTAGCCATTACGATCTCGTGGTAGATCAACTCTTGTCATCCTCATATTCATCAATATCAATCAAGCAGGACGTAGGGTATTACCTACATCAAGAGGGCCCAAACCTGGGTAAAACTTCGTGTCCCCTATCTCCTGTTACCATCAACCTTAGACGCACAGTTTGGGACCCCCTACCCGAGATCCGCCGGTTTTGACACCGACATTGGTGCTTTCATTGAGAGTTCCACTGTGTCGCCGCAAAAAGGTTTGATGGCTCCATCCATCATCTGCAACGATGCTGCCCTAGGGGAGGTTTTTCTCCCCTGTCGGATCTTCATGTTTGGCAGCTTCGCACTGCGGGCCAACTCGCTTGGCCATCTGGAGCAGATCGACAGCTACGCCCCAGGTCACCAGATTAGTTTTGGAAACCTGGATTATGTCGCTGATATCCGAGGAGACTTGATCTTCCAAGGATTCACGACCCCAACCTCCGCTCTGGCCTTAGAGCCGGAGCGCCTCACCAAGACCGAAGACGGGATTTCTAAACCCGCCGGACTATCTATGGCCACTAGGCCCAATACGGGAGAGCCGGAGGAAGCAGTGTCGCCTGCAACCATCACCAAGCCGGACTCTTCCCTGAACGCTGGCTCTGAACCCTCGGAGTCAGCATCGTGTGAGCTCGGTCGAGGGATTCCCTTCCCGCCATACTCCACGGATTCTTTTCTCCCTCGACAAACCTCGCCTTTAAGCGAGGCTCTAGACTTGATGCGATCCCTTGTGATTACGGAGGAGCAATGTCCGAACTACGCCCAGCTCGGACTAGGGGCTGAGAGCAGGGAATTTTGCGTCCCACCCACCACCCACTTCATCACCATAGTAGAGGACATAACTGACATGCTCGATTACAGCTCCGAAGACACCGACGGTATGGACGACGATGCCGGAGAGGAGCAAGCCAAAAACCCGCCGTTTACCGGACGCTGGACAGCCACCTCTTCGTATGACGTGTACATGGTGGATACACCCAAGGAGGGTGACAGCGATAATGAGAAAAATCCAGTAGAGGATAAACTTCCCCAGATACAACCAAAGCGCCAATGGCGCCGCTCTAAATCGCGCCACAGCAAAGACAGTAATACCGGCATGAGAAATAACAATACTCCGAATGATGCCGAAGACCAAGAAAACCCCGTCGAGCAAAACTCTGAACAAGACGATCGGGAGGATGGGCAAGTTAGCCCTGATGAGCAGGCTGCAAACGAAGACTCGGAGGCCAGTAATTACCTTCCACCCTCCAAGGATGAGGTGAGCCTCGGCGGAGAAGACTTTATCGTGCCCGAGGAACCTCTCGAGCAGGAGCGCTTTAAGCAACAGCTAATAGGCACTGCAAGGAGCCTGAAAAAGAAACAGCAGTAGCTTCAAGCTGATCAAGATCTACTCAACGACGGATGGACTAATGTCCTGGCAGCCGAGGAATACGGCCTCGTGCTCCCAACCAAAAGTTACCCGAAGCGCAAACTGCTACCTCAATTCGATGACGAGGCACTTGAGCCTATACCATCAGCGTGTAATGCGGCTGATCGACCACCACGTGGCCGGGACAAAATGGCAACTCAAGCCAAACACCAGCCCGTCCTACCTCGCCGTAAAGGCAGAGATAAAACAGTTCGGGGATACACGTACGACTTGCGGCAGGATCTGAATAATAAAGCAGGTCCGGCCAGATCGATCTACGGATCGCGGGGGCTTGCCCCGACGCGCGATGACGGCTATCAAGCCGAACACGGCAAGCACAATCACGTCCGGGCCAAAAACCATAGACGGAATCCATCCGAACTACATCATGATCTGCCGATATAGAGGCGCCGCACACGCCCTCTGCTTCACTGATGAAGTTATGGAACATGAATTCCCAAAAGGGTTCAAACTCATGAATATTGAATCATATGATGGAACAACAGATCGTGCGGTATGGATTGAAGACTTTATTCTCCATATTCATATGGCCCACGGTGATGATCTTCATGCCATCAAGTACCTCCCCCTAAAACTCAAGGGACCAGCCCGGCACTGGCTGAACAGCCTGCCTGAAAACTCTATTGGCAGCTGGGAAGACCCAGAAGACGCCTTCCGTGACAACTTCCAAGGCGCATACGTCAGACCTTTGGATGCCGATGACTTAAGTCACATAGTCCAACAGCACGGAGAGTCATCGAGGAAATTCTGGACTAGGTTCTTAACTAAGAAGAACCAGATCGTCGACTGTCCAGATGCCGAAGCCGTAGCGGCCTTCAAACACAGCATGCGCGATGAATGGCTCGCCCGACACCTCGGCCAGGAAAAGCCGAAGTCCATGGCAGCCCTCACGGCACTCATGACCCACTTTTGCGCGGGCGAAGATAGCTGGCTAGCCCGCAGCAATAACAATGCAAGCGAACCTGGCACCTCTAAAGCCATAAATAGCAATGGCAAGCCCCGATGCAACAGGCACAAGCGTCGAAACAATGGTGACAACACTAACGACACGGCGGTCAATGCCGAATTCAGTGGCTCCAAGTCCGGTCAGCGGAAGAAGCCATATAAAAGGAACAATTCGGGCCCTTCCAGCCTGGACCGCATACTCGACCATCCATGTCAGATCCACGGCACCCCTGATAAACCAGCCAATCATACCCACCGGAGTTGTTGGGTCTTCAAACAAGCTGGCAAGTTAAATGTCGAAGACAAGGAGAAGGGGTCGCAAAGCGAGAATGACAATGAGGAGCCCCATCCGCCGAACACGGGGGGGGGGGGGACATAAGAAGTTTCCCTCTTAGGTCAAAACGGTGAACATGATATATGCTACCCATATACCCAAGAGGGAGCACAAGCGCACGCTCAGGGACGTTTACACGATAGAGCCAGTCGCCCCAAAATTCAACCCATGGTCGTCCTGCCCGATCACCTTTGATCGCAGGGACCATCCGACCAATATCCTTCATGGCAGTTTAGCCGCACTGGTTCTCAACCCAATAATTGATGGATTCCACCTCGCATGAGTCCTCATGGACGGTGGCAGCAGCCTCAACCTGCTCTATCAAGACACAGTGCACAAAATGGGCGTCGATCCATCAAGGATCAAGCTCACCAAAACTACCTTTAAAGAAGTTATACCAGGTGTAGAGGCCCGTTGCACGGGCTCAATTACATTGGAAGTCGTCTTCGGATCTCCGGACAACTTCCGAAGCGAGGACTTGATCTTCGACATTGTCCCCTTCCGCAGTGGCTATCACGCACTGCTCGGACAAACCGCGTTTGCTCGATTCAATGCGGTGCCACACTATGCTTATCTCAAGCTCAAAATGCCCGAACCACGCAGTGTTATAACAGTCAATGGAAACACGGAGTGCTCCCTCCGTACTGAGGAGCACACCGCGGCCCTGGCAGTGGAAGTACAGAGCGGCCTTTTAAGGCAAAGCTTTAATTCAGCGGCCAAGCTCCCGGACAGTATCAAACGAGTCCGGACTACTCCGCAGCATGAAAGTCCGGCTCGTCAGGAGTTAGACTAGCAATTCGACCTCCGTCTCAGTCCCGACCAAGTGGCGGCATAGGTACCGCGCGTACATAATGACGCACTAAAAATACCATGGGCAGAGATGGAGGCATAACCAGACTATGGTCCACAATACGGTTCGACCTTCCCTGGACACGCATACTTTTACATTTATTTTTATCCTTTTCAGGTTTCTTTTCCACAGGCCCCTCTCAACGGCCTGATAATCGGCCCTTTCGAAGGATGGATATACCAAGGTGGCAAGAAGCACAAACGTGTGGGGGAATCTCTAGATGTTCTTCTTAACGACCATTCTACCTATTTTTAGGACCCGTACACGGCTTCCCCTTGGTCTTGGCATGTTAAATAGCCACTGTTGCTTATCGCACTATTTGTACAAATACGCTTTGACGTATTAATCAAAATTATAATTGAAACAGTTTGCGGCCCGACTTATGTGGCACTAGCTTACTACTTCATTTTATTTCGCTGTTCTTATCGACTGCATCGTACATTTTGGTACGCCGTAATTTGCCGGGGGCTTTATTGCGCTCCATACTACGGCAACAAGTCCGAACACTTTTACAGTATAGTTCAGCCCCCAAATTTAGCATTATATGCATTGGCTCCGAATCATCTCTTTGGTCAATAGTTGGGTTGCCCGGCTCCTGTGCTTACTACCTTACGTTCCGCTCTATCGGCTAGGGTAGTAAAGGGAGAACTACTGCGATTGTGTGTTGGTTTATCCGGATGAGCACCTCAGTAGACAAAGCCGAAAACTAACTGTCATGATGCGGCGTGAGCCGGTCAGCTCTTCGGAGGTTAAAATCTCTTGCGATTTTTTCTGCATTATGCGACGGATCGCCCTTCACCCGATCAGGTGTCTACAGCACCCTAGTCCGGATTAATGAATACCAGGGGTTGCGCCTACATTTCTATTGTCAAACTCCTATGGCTAAGTGAGGGTGATAAAGCCACATAGTCGGATTGCCTGGTTCGTTGCGCTAAACACCTCCTTCAAGGACCAAATTCTTGGATCAAGAGTGTTTAGATTCCATCCCGAACACCCCTGTACTACCTACGTGGGGGCTGAAGCCGACGACTGGCCAACTCTCAGATTTAATAAAAATTGGCCGCATAGGAGGAAAACTTTTAAATAATAAATAAGCATTATATTACATAACGGCTGTGTTTCATCATACAAGACAAGATAACATGAATTTATTCATTCGAAGATAACGTATTTTGAGCACTGGCCCTCTACAATGCGGAACCCCTTGAGGACATCATTAAAATATCGCTCCGGCGTGCGGCGCTCCTTGCCAGCGGGCGGTCCCTCGGTCGCGAGCTTGACGTCGTCCATCTTCGCCCACTACACCTTGACACGGGTGAAAGCCATCCGCGCACCCTCAATGCAGACTGACCGCTTGATGACGTCAAGACAGGGGCAGGCATTAACCAGCCGCTTCACGAGTCTGAAGTAGCTGCTCGGTATGACTTCGGGAGGCCATAGCCAGATTATTAAATCCTTCATGGCTAGTTCGTCCACCCTATGCAGTTCGACCAGCTATTTTAGTTGATCGCTAAAGGGCACCGGATGTTCTGGCGCAAGGTATTGCGACCAGAATAGCTTCTTCGTCGAGCTCCCATCTTTGGCTCGGAAAAACTCCGCAGCGTCGGCAACACTGTGCGGCAGATCCGCAAACGCCCCTGGAGAACTCCAAATCTGGGTCAGTAAGAGGAACCTCTTCTTCACATACTTGCTCTGCATAATAAAGGCCTTACCCACCACGATTTTTCTGGCCTCCTGGATTTCCTGGAGGGCGCCCTGGGCTTCAACCTGGGCATCGTGCACGCTCTGGCGAGCCTTGGTGAATTCGGTCTCTTAATCCGCAATATTGCGCTCCAAGGATTCACATTTCTTCACGACATCCTGGAGCTCCTGGTGGACCTCACCAACTCTGGCCTCGTGTTTTTCACGGGCGGCTTGCTCCTCTGTCGCTTTCTTCTTGGCCTCGGCTAGCGCCTTCTTGAGGTCCTCCACCTCGGTTGCTGCCCCTAATAAATATCATGGCACTATGGTCAGCACAAATCATTCATCCTTTCTGGATGTACACAAGGTTATTGCATACCTTGCTTGTCTTCTAGCTGCTTTTTTACACGGCCGAGCTCTTCCTTGGCCCGCTCCAGATTCTGCTTTAGTCCGGAGACCTCAGGGGCATGAGAGATTGCGGCCAGCAACGACGCCTACTTATTCACATAAGACATATTTAGTTAGTCTCCTGCGAAAATTACTTGATCCTCTATCCGGCTTTTCTTTCCGAACACCGGACAGAGTCTCAGGGGCTACTATCTATACTATGACATTCTTTTTATACAATTGCGTCGCTTACCTCAAAGCCTGTTAGAAGGCTTGTGCAGGCTTCGGTCAATCCGCTCTTTGCGGACTGAATCCTCTCAACCACCGTACCCATGAGGGTATGGTGTTCCTCAACAATGGAAGCACTTTGCAGCGCTTCGAGTAGAGTATCCCGTGCCTCTTGATGGATAGAGGGCATCGGTGGAATCGGTGCACCTCCTTCTTTCGAAGGAGGCTGCTTGCCGGATTCTGGAGCCATATAGGTCTCCGGGATCGTATTCAGCCGGGGGCCAAATTGGATATTTGCCCCCATCGCCAGTCTCCATGGGGATATGCTCCCCGTGTGTTCGGTGGCCGAGGTATCATCCTCTGGCACCACCGTGACAGCCTCCCGTGCCTCCCCTTGAGTCGGGAGGGTCCTTTGGGACAACACTTCAGCATCCTCCGTAGCCTTGGGAGAGGAGGCCGCCGGAAGGGACCCGCTGTCCATCACCTTCGGATTCAGCGAATTTCCCCAAGATGAGGATCGCTCGAGGTCGGAACAAGCCGGACTGCAAGTGCATGATTTAACATGTTAAAATTATGAAGTAAAGAGGCTGGGTATTTGTGTGCATCTTTGAGTACTTACAATTCGGCCAGGGGCTTATCCCTGGGGCGCCACTCGGAGCTGCTATGAACCTCCCACGCGGAGTTATCCGCGGCGGAGGTCTTCCCCTTCTTGGACGCCTCTGCCTCCAGATGCGTGGAGGCCCCCCTTTTCTTCCTTCCCCCCTCAGGGGGAGAATTGCTTTCCTCCTCTTCCCCGTCGTCGGTGGCGGGAGGGGAGTGGGTTTCGGCATCTTCGAACGTCACGTCCGAAGTGCCCTTATGGCGGAGACTACCTCTGATCCCCTTAGCCTTCTTCTTGGCCTTCTTCTCCGGCGCTTGATAGGGCGCCGGAACCAGCATCTTCGTTAGAAGAGGGATAGCTGGTTCTTCAGGCAGCAGAGCCGGACACCGAACCCGCTCCGCCTTCTTTGTCCAGCCCTGAAAAAACAAATAGGGAAGCTTAGACATCTTCCTTGAGTAAGCAAGTAAAGGATACACCTTGAAATATGGAAAACTTACCGCACTAGCGGGATGGGCCAGGTCGTGTCCGTGGTCTTCGGTCGTCACCGGCCACGTCTCATTGGCCTTGAAGAGCACCTTCCAGATGTCTTTGTGTGTAGTGCCAAAGAACCATTGCAAGGTCTGGTGCTTGGCCGGATCGAACTCCCACAAGTGGCATGAAGGATCTGGCGAGCGAGCATCACCTGGATCACATTGACAAGCTTGGCGTTCTTGTCCATCATGCTCCTAATGTGTGTCTGAAGCATTGTCAGCTCGTCCGACGAAGACCGGTCCAGGTCCTTCTCTAGCAAAGAGGTGAGCCGCATCGGGGTGCCGGACTGTAATTTAGGAGCCGCGGCCCAGGTGGCATCGCGAGGCTCTGTGACATAGAACAACTGTTGTTGCCACCCTTTGACGGTCTCCATGAAGGTACCTTTGGGCCATGTGACATTGTGCAGCTTGCTCACCATGGCGCCTCCACACTCTGCATGTTGGCCATCCACCACCTTCGGCTTCACGTTGAAGATCTTCAACCATAGTTTGAAGTGGGGTGGGATGCGGAGGAAGGCCTCGCATATGACAATAAATGCTGAGATATTGAGGAAGGAATTGGGGGCCAGATCGTGGAAATCCAGCCCGTAGTAGAACATGAGTCCGCGGACGAATGGGTGGAGAGGAAATCCCAATCCGCGGACAAAGTCGGGGATGAACATGACCCTCTCATGGGGCTATAGGGTGGGGATGATCTGTCCCTTGTCCAGAAGCCGGTGGGCGATTTCCTTGGCTAGGTACCCAGCCTCTCGGAGCCTGGTGATGTCCTTCTCCCTGACAGAGGAAACCATCCACTTGCCTTGCGCTCCAGATCTGGACATGGGTGGAGTGCTTTTTGGAGGCGGAAAGGATGGAGGCTTGGGAGCTGGAGCTTGAGAATGGATGGGCAGAGAGGAAGAGGGCATGGGTGAAAGAGGTGAATCCTTATCCCTTTATAAAGGTAGTGAATATCAAGCGCCTCCCCACTTGCCTTAAAACTCGCCTATTCCCCAAGGGTCGTGCAGGCGGCGCGGTTGGATTACCCACGCCCGTATTGATGAGAATCCCACAATAAGGGGACACGATCTTTGCTTTGACAAGACGTGCCAATAAAACCGCATCTTGAAACATGGAGCGGGAGGCTAAAAACGGTTCGAAATAATGACCGTGCTATGACATGATGTCATGCTACAAAAGTTGTCAGTGGATTGGACTCATAAAATATTATACTCTCGGCGGATATATGTGGTGTTTGTTTTACAGAGCCGGACACTTTCTCTGTGTTTGAGAGATGTTTTGGAGTATTCGAAAGAGGAACCTGTCTTACAATGCCGAAGACAATCTGCGCACCGGGCACCTCATCATTGAAACCTGGTTCAGGGGCTACTGAGGGAGTCCTGGATTAAGGGGTCCTCAGGCATCCGGCCTGTGTGACATGGGCTGGACTAATGGGCTATGAGGATACAAGATAGAAGACTCTCTCCCGTGTCCGGATGGGACTCTCATTGGCGTGTATGGCAAGCCTGGCGTTCGGATATGAAGATTCCTTTCTCTGTAACCGACTTTGTACAACCCTAGCCCCCTCCGGTGTCTATATAAACCGGAGGGTTTAGTCCGTAGAAACAATCATAATCTGACAGGCTAGACTTCTAGGGTTTTAGCCATTACTATCTCATGGTAGATCAACTCTTGTAATCCTCATATTCATCAATATCAATCAATAAGGACGTAGGGTATTATCTGTCAAGAGGGCCCGAACCTGGCTAAAACTTCGTGTCCCCTGTCTCATGTTACCATCAACCTTAGACGCATAGTTCGGGACCCCCTACCCGAGATACGCCGGTTTTGACACCGACACCCAGATTGTGGTGTGACACGTCTGTTCGACTTCAAAAGTGATGAGGACATCAATACCATTGTTACACCCACAACTCCTACTACTACATATACTAGACCAATTACTAGAGCTCGCGCAGGCCAATTAAATTATCAGGTACTTTTGTTTCTTGGTAATGGTTCTAATGTTCATGAGAATATGATGCTGCCTAAATTGCTTACAAATGAAGGGCCTGGCATGGATAAGAGGGATGAACACTGGAGCAAGACCAAGCATGGAGATGATGGCATGCGCAAGGGGAACAAGAACGGAGTTGCCAGTGATGATTTCAGGACATTAAAGCCACAATAAGGAGTGCTTGAAGCCTTGGACGAAATATACAAGATGCCACTTCATAAATTCGTTCGAGAGGCTATTCTAGGTGTTTCGTCACCTTATTATTGGGCCAGGCCCATGTAATTTCGAAATACTTAAGTATAGGCTGTTTTTAGAGTTCGTATGTGTGGGGAAACAAGAGTTAGGGTTGGTTTTGGACCCCTCCTCCAAGGGCCACGAAATCCCCCCCCCTCTTCCTCCATATATACAGCCCTTAGGGCATCGTTTAGACTTTGGTTTTTGTTTAGATTAAAGTTCGCCATAGCTGCAACTTCACGTACTTCGTTTGTGTTCAACGACCAGACAAAGGCGTCACAGAACCCCACCTTGATCAATAAAGCTTTCCTCTTATATTCGCAATATCCAGATTGCAATCTTAGTTTCTTGCTTGTTCTTTGTTTGCCTGCAGGAAATAGACCTTCGTGGTCAGGTTGATCATGCTCCGGCGGGGTCAATAACCTCTCGGAGTTGGTTTAGTGATTGCTAAGGCGCGACGTCCTCGCATGTTCATAGTCGGATCGTCAAAGTCGACTTCCTCCAAAACGATAGCCACCATCTCATCGAAAGACGGGACACCTTTGCCTCTATCAAGTGGTATCAGATTTCTAGGTTGCTCGGTGAGATTTTACAGTTTTTCGTAGTTTACACCGAGTTTGTTCTTCATACCTACAGTCCACGAAAAAGCCAAAAAAATTAGGGTTAGTTCATCATATCCAAACCAATCTGAGCCTTTGCATAGTATTTTTAGTATTTTGCTTTGTTGAATTTGTGGTTGCATCGTCGTGTCAAGTTGCTGGTCTTAGCGTCTAGTTTCCCTTAGAGTTTCGAGTTCTGTTCACAAGTTGTCACGCCGCCGCCGCACCATCGTCATCGCTCCGGCCATATACCACCACCAATCCGAGTCCACATATACATCCACCTGTCCACCACCAACCCGAGTCCACATATACATCCGCCTGTCCACCACCAATCTGAGTCTACATATACATCCGCCTGTCCACCACCAATCCGAGTCCACATATACATCCCCGTCCACTACCAATCCGAGTCCACATATCTTACCACCATATATCCACCACCAATCCGAGTTACATTCATATTAGGTTTGTTCGAGATCCATCTAATTTGTGATTCGTGTTTCTTGCCTGAGTAGGTTTCGGAAAAAAGAGTCTGAAGACCCCCGGGCAGTTTTTAGGCCAAAATTTCGGCGACCAAAAATATTTTTTCCCTATCCTATTTTTAGGCTTTTCTGAGTCTTTTGGGACACCCGCCATCATAGTGATTTTTTGTCGCACTTTTTCATCGTCGCTGCCCTGGTTTCCGAAAAAAACATTTATCAAAAAAATTTCGTGCCCATCCTGTCATTTTTACCTGGGAAGAGTTTTGAGACACTCGCCATTATAGTGATTTTTTGCAAAAAATAAGAGCAGCACAAAAAAAACAGAGCGAAAAAATCCAGAGTGTGCTTTTCCCTTGTTTACGTGCAGCGTGGTGATTTTTTTAGTGTTCTATGCTCGCGTCTCTAGCACGATCTAGCCTAGGACCAGTACAGTACCGTCGTTGAGCGTTTATTCAACTTTGCATCTCTGAATTGATTATTGCTGGCCCTTTTTGCTACCATATTATAAGCCTTCCCAGCTCCACATACATCTACGTCGTGCATTTGACTCTCCCTGGTAATCGCTCTATCCAAGCTTTGAGAGTTTTGACTACAACGGTTGCTGATCACCGCCTGCTGTTGGGTAAAAACTGGTAAGAATTTGAGATTTGCTTGACGGATTTGTGACGTCCCACCGCCACCATTTTCTAGTAGTCTGTAGGATCATGTGTGTTTCTATTGCTGCTAACCATGGTAGGACCACAAGTCGATGAGACTGACTGGGAGAACATGACGAATAAGGAGTTGCATGATAAATTTCAGCAAATGATGACTGAACAGGTGCAAGATGTGCTGAACAATTTTGAAGAGGCCATGGATAAGATAACTGGCTTTGAGAAGACGTTCGAAACAAAGCTCGATAACTAATTTAATGAACTACCTGCGCGTCTTCCACAACCACCACCGGTTACACCTGCTGCACCTCTGCAATAACAACAACGACGACGACGACTACCTCCACGTCGTGAAACAGCCCTCCACCGAGCGAGCCGTGTCCCTCTTGAGCCTGGCCAAACGGTTTGTGCTGCTGTTGATACTTTTGTGGCTCCTGCTGCTGATGCGGAGGATGATGATTATGCGGGAGATTACGAGGATGAGGTTGATCAAAATCATAACTACGTGCAACCACCAGCACCACAACCACCAGGTCGTCCACATGCAAATAATGGCAATGGTAGGGCTCCCCCTCAGGTATGAGATCATGACCATCTCCCTAAACTGAAATTGAATATTCCACCATTTGAGGGTAGATACGTTCCTGAAATATATCTTACTTGGGAGTTAGAAACCGAACAACGTTTTACATGTTTAGAATATCCCGAGGAGAGACGTGTTGCTGCTGCACTTTGTGCTTTCACTAGTTTTGCTTGTGTGTGGTGGTCTGAACATCGTAGATTATATCCGAATAATATTCCAACTACTTGGGCTGCTTTGAAAACTACTATGCCTACTTGTTGGGATCAACCATATTATCAACGTGGATTACTTCAAAAATTGCAGCGTTTAAGAGAAGGAAAAAAATTATGTAGAGGAATATTATCAGGAATTACAAACTGGCATGATTAGATGTGGTATTGTTGAGAATAATGAAGCTATGCTTGCATGTTTTATGGGTGGATTAAATAGAGAGATTCAGACCATTCTAGAGTATAAGGAGTATAGTAATATCACTCATTTATTTCATCTTGCTTGTAAAGCTGAACGTGAAGTGCAGGATCGACAAGCATTGGCACGAACTAACTATTCTACAAGTCGACCTTTCTCATGGACATCGCATGCATCCTCTACTTCCACACATTCTACTGCATCGGCACCTCCATCAGCTACCACCTCCAGTCGTGATACAAGAAAGCAGTCACAACCACCACTATCTACCAAGAGCACACCTGTCGGGCCTGTACAGATCTCTTCTTCTTCCATGGCATCAACAGGGCACACAAGTGATATTATTTGTCGTTGTTGTAAGGGAAGAGGTCATTATGCAAGAGAATGAAAATCTCAGCGTGTGATGATTGCTACTGAGGATGGTGGTTATGAGTCTGCTAGTGACTATGATGAGGAGACTTTGGCTCTTATTACACGTGAAGAACACGGTGGAGATGATTCTGAAAATGAGACGCAATACATGGCTCCCGAAGACGCTGACAGGTATGAATGTTTAGTTGCTCAACGTGGTTTGAGTGTGCAGGTCACACAAGCAGAGCAAAATCAGAGTTATAATTTGTTCCATACAAAGGGAGTGTTGAAGGAATGTTCCGTTCGCGTCATCATAGATGGAGGGAGCTGCAACAACTTGGCTAGCATGGAGATAGTGAAGAAGCTATCTCTCACCACAAGACCACATCCACATCCTTACTATATCCAATGGTTCAATATTAACGGCAAGGTTAAGGTAACACGTACTGTTCGTGTGCATTTTAGTATCTCTACATATGCTGATTATGTTGATTGTGATGTGGTACCCATGCAAGCATGTTCCTTATTACTTTGTAGACCATGGCAATTTGATAAAAAATCTGTACACCATGGTAGAAACAATCAGTATACTCTTGTTCATAAGGATAAAAATATTACTTTGCTTCCTATGACTCCTGATTCCATTTTGAAATATGATATTAATAGAGCTAATAAAGCAAAACAGGAGCACACCAAGAGTGAAAATCAGATTGTGGCAAAAGAATTTGAGCAATAAATGAAGCCTAATAATAAGCCATCTAGTGTTGCTTCTGAAATCAAATTGAAAAGTGCATGCTTACTTGCCACCAAATCTGATATTGATGGTCTAGATTTCAGCAAATCTGTTTGCTATGCTTTTGTGTGCAAAGAGGCATTATTTTCATTCAAGGATGTGCCTTCCTCTTTGCCTCCTACTGTCACTAACATTTTGCAGGAGTTCGCTGACATCTTTCCACACGACGTGCCACCGGGATTACCACCTATTCGAAGGATTGAGCATCAGATTGACTTAATTCCTGGTGCTTCACTACCCAACCGTGCACCATACTGTACCAATCCAGAGGAGACGAAGGAGATTATGCGTCAAGTCCAGGCGCTGCTCGACAAAGGTTATATTCACGAATCCCTTAGTCCTTGTGCTGTTCCTATTATTCTAGTGCCGAAAAGGGATGGTACATCGCGTATGTGTGTTGATTGTAGAGGCATTAATAATATTACTATTCGTTATCGTCATCCTATTCCTAGGCTAGATGATATGCTTGATGAATTGAGTGGCTCTACAATATTCTCCAAAGTTGATTTGCATAGTGGATACCATCAAATTCGTATGAAATTGGGAGATGAATGGAAAACCGTATTTAAAACTAAGTTGGGTTTATATGAGTGGTTAGTCATGCCTTTTGGGTTAACTAATTGATACGTCTCCGTCGTATCTACTTTTCCAAACACTTTTGCCCTTGTTTTGGACTCTAACTTGCATGATTTGAATGGAACTAACCCGGACTGACGCTGTTTTCAGCAGAATTGCCATGGTGTTATTTTTGTGCAGAAATAAAAGTTCTCGGAATGACCTGAAAATCAACGGAGATTATTTTTGGAATATATAAAAAATACTGGAAGAAAGATCCACGTCAGGGGGGCACACCCTGTCCACGAGGGTGGGGGCACACCCTACCCCCTGGGCGCCCCCCTACCTCGTGGGCCCCCTGGCACTCCACCAACCTCAACTCCAACTCCATATATTCACTTTCGAGGAGAAAAAAATCAGAGAGAAGGAATCATCGCGTTTTACGATACGGAGCCGCCGCCAAGCCCTAAACTCGCTCAGGAGGGCTGATCTAGAGTCCGTTCGGGGCTCTGGAGAGGGGAATCCATCGCCATCATCATCATCAACCTTCCTCCATCACCAATTTCATGATTCTCACCGCCGTGCGTGAGTAATTCCATCGTAGGCTTGCTAGACGGTGATGGGTTGGATGAGATTTATCATATAATCGAGTTAGTTTTGTTATAGTATCCACTATGTTCTGAGATTGATGTTGCTATGACTTTGCTTTGCTAATGCTTGTCACTAGTGCCCGAGTGCCATGATTTCAGATCTGAACCTATTATGTTTTCATCAATATATGAGAGTTCTTGATCCTATCTTGCAAGTCTATAGTCACCTATTATGTGTTATGATCCGTTAACCCCGAAGTGACAATAATCAGGATACTTATCGATGATGACCGCAGTTTGAGGAGTTCATATATTCACTATGTGTTAATGCTTTGGTCCAGTACTCTATTAAAAGGAGGCCTTAATATCCCTTAGTTTCCAATAGGACCCCGCTGCCATGGGAGGGTAGGACAAAAGATGTCATGCAAGTTCTTTTCCATAAGCACGTATGACTATATTCGGAATACATGCCTACATTACATTGATGAACTAGAGCTAGTTCTGTGTCATCCTATGTTATGACTGTTACATGATCGATCGCATCCGGCATAATTCTCCATCACCGATCCAATGCCGACGAGCTTTTCCTATATTGTTCTTTGCTTATTTACTTTTCCGCTGCTACTGTTACAATCACTACAAAACCCCAAAACATTACTTTTGCTACCGTTACCTTTTGCCACCGTTACCACTACTATCATATTACTTTGCTACTAAATACCTTGCTGCAGATATTAAGTTTCCAAGTGTGGTTGAATTGACAACTCAGCTGCTAATAGTTGAAAATATTCTTTGGCTCCCCTTGTGTCGAATCAATAAATTTGGGTTGAATACTCTACCCTCGAAAACTGTTGCGATCCCCTATACTTGTGGGTTATCAAGAACATTTTCTGGTGCCGTTTCCGGGGGGCATAGCTCTATTCTTTGAGTCACTTGGGATTTATATCTGCTTATCATTATGAAGAACTTGAAAGATCAAAGAACCAAGATTTTTCCCTCAACTACGAGGGGAGGTAAGGAACTGCCATGTAGCTCTGCACTTGATTCACCTTCTGTTTTGAGTAAACTTGCGACACCTACTCCTGCTATTCATTCTGATATGTCGCATGTTATTGATGGTGCCACTTCTGCTATGCATGATACTTATGATGAAACTACTTCTATTCTTGATACTACTGTGCCACTAGGTGAATTTCTTGATGAACAACTTGCTAGGGCTAGAGAGAATGAAATTACTGAAACTGATAATATTGATGAAAGTGATGATGAAGATTCTCCCCCTAGATATGAATTGCCTGTTGTGCCTGAGGGTTATGTTATGGATGAGGAAACTGCTAGAGACTTTCTTGCCTGCAATGATAGATCCGATCTTAAGAAGTTATTAGCTAAGCTTAAAGAAAAACCTCTGAATGCTAGAATGAAATATGATCATGCTTATGCTACTTCACCTATCTTTATTGCTGATAAGGATTATGATTTCTCAGTTGATCCTGATATAATTACTTTGGTTGAATCTGATCCTTTTTATGGCTATGAATCTGAAACTGTTGTGGCACATCTTACTAAATTAAATGATATAGCTACCATGTTCACTAATGATGAGAAAACTCGCTACTATTATATTCTTAAATTATTTCCATTCTCATTAAAGGGTGATGCTAAGATATGGTTTAATTCTCTTGATCCTGGTTGTGTGCGTAGTCCCCAGGATATGATTTACTACTTCTCTGCTAAATATTTCCCCGCTCATAAGAAACAAGCTGCTTTAAGGGAAATATATAAGTTTGTGCAAATTGAAGAAGAGAGTCTCCCACAAGCTTGGGGGAGGCTTCTCCAGTTACTTAATGCTTTGCCTGATCACCCTCTCAAGAAAATGAAATACTTGATATATTTTATAATGGACTAACCGATGCTTCCAGAGATTACCTGGATAGTTGTGCTGGTTGTGTTTTTAGTGAAAGAACTGTTGACCAAGCTGAATCGCTATTGAATAATATGTTGACTAACAAAAATAATTGGACACTTCCTGAACCAACTCCTAAGCCAACTATGGAGAAAATGGGTATTCTATTTCTCAGTCCTGAAGATATGCAAGAGGCAAAGAAATCTATGAAAGAAAAAGGTATTAAAGCTGAAGATGTTAAGAATTTACCACCTATTGAAGAAATACATGGTCTTAATTTGCCGCCTGTTGAATAAACACACGGTCTTGATAACCCGACACAGATAGTAAAGGTAAATTCTCTCTATATATTTGATGAAGGTGATATTCCTCGTAATAAGTCTGCTAGCCAATGTTTGGATGAATTTGATAACTTTATGGTTAAGCAAGAAGATTTTAATGCTTATTTTGGTAGACAACTGAAACACAATGCTTATATGATTGAACACTTGAGTGATTATATGTCTAGTGTTAAGGGTGAACTTAAACTTATTAGTAAACATGCTTCTATGGTTACCACTCAAGTAGAACAAGTACTTAAAGCTCAGAATGATTTGCTCAGTGAATTTAATAGTAAGAACAATGACTTTGCTGTTAGAGTTGCAACTAGAGGAGGTAAAGTGACTCAGGAACCTTTGTATCCTGAGGTCCACCCTAAGAGAATTGAGCAAGATTCTCAGAGAACTACTACAGATGCACCTAGTCCTTCTAAAAGGAAGAGAAAGAAAAATGATAGGACTTTGCATGATTCTAGTGAACCTATTGTTGACACACCTGAGAATCCCAATGATATTTCTATTTCTGATGCTGAAACACAATCTGGTCATGAACATGAACCTAGTGATAATGTTAATGATGATGTTCATATTGATGCTCAACCTAGCAATGATAATGATGTAGAAATTGAACCTGTTGTTGATCTTGATAACCCACAATCAAAGAATCAATGTTATGATAAGAGAGACTTTGTTGCTAGGAAGCACGGTAAAGAAAGAGAACCATGGGTTCAGAAACCCATGCCCTTTCCTCATAAACCATCCAAGAAAAAGGATGATGAGGATTTTGAGCGCTTTGCTGAAATGATTAGACCTATCTTTTTGCGTATGTGTTTGACTGACATGCTTAAAATGAATCCTTATGCTAAATACATGAAAGATATTATTACAAATAAGAGAAAGATACCGGAAGCTGAAATTTCCACCATGCTTGCTAATTACACTTTTAAAGGTGGAATACCAAATAAACTTGGAGATCCAGGAGTACCAACTATACCATGCTCCATTAAAAGAAACTATGTTAAAACTGCTTTATGTGATCTTGGAGCCGGTGTTAGTGTTATGCCTCTCTCCTTATATCGTAGACTTGATTTGAATAAGTTGACACCTAGTGAAATATCTTTGCAAATGGTTGATAAATCAACTGCTATACCTGTCGGTCTTTGTGAGGATGTGCCTGTTGTGGTTGCAAACGTTATTATTTTAATGGACTTTGTTATTCTTGATATTCCCGAGGACGATAGTATGTCTATTATCCTTGGAAGACCCTTTTTGAATACTGCAGGGGCTGTCATTCATTGCACCAAAGGCAATGTCACTTTTCATGTTAATGGTAATGAGCATACGGTACAATTTCTGAGGAAACAACCACAAGTCCACAGTATCAATTCTATTGGAAAATTTTCAACTACGTTGAGGTAACCTAGTGTTATTCAAAAATCCGGTTTCATGTTATTCGAAATGAGTTTGTTAACAAGACTTGATCAACCTGGTTAGTGGATTCCTTTTGATGAGCATGAGATGGATGAATTTAGAAAACACAACTCTCTGTACCCTCCTTTTACTTTCTGTTATTTAGATTAAATAAAGAAAAAAATAGTATTTTCTCTCTGTTTTCTGAATTATCCGTGTAATAAAAAAATACCCTGAAAATAAAAATTCTCCAAATGCCCTGAAAATTAAATATGATTTTTTCTAGAATATTTGAGAATATCTAGCACTGAGAGCACACCAGGGGGAGCAAGCACCTGGCCACGAGGGTCCAGGGCGCGCCCACCCCCCTAGGCATGCCCACTGCCTCGTGGGCCCATGGTGGATCCCCTCCACTTATTCCAGCCACCACACACTCCTTCTTCCTCCCAAAAAAATCGCTAACCAGCTCAAGCACGACTTCTAGCTCATCTTGCTGCCATTTTCGATCTCCTTGCTCAAAGCTCCATTCATAAAACTGCTTTGGGGGATTGTTCTTTGGTATGTGACTCCTCCAATGGTCCAATTAGTTTTCATTCTAGTGCTTTATTCATTGAAAAATTTTGCTGCTTAGGTGACCATGTTCTTGAGCTTGCATGTCAAATTTATATGGTCCCAAGTAGTTTTAATTCATGATATAGTCTCTAGGCACTTGTGGGAGTAGTTGCTATCAATTTTGTTGAGTTTGGTTCACTTTTATTTTGAAGTTACTAAAAATTTCAGAAATTTTTCACAGGAAGAAATATGTTTAGCAAAATGTACCAAGGTGGTTCTTCAAGGAAGCAAGGACCCAGACCCGCAATACGCGATGCGGACGATGAACCACCGAGGGACGCTCAAGTGCGGCCTTGTGAATGGACGTCAGAGGACTTCATGGTTCGAGCAGGAATCAAGGAGGAATTTGAAGCATATGTGCGTAATGCTAATCTTGAGAGCTTCATGGCAGATAAGTGCCGTCAGTATCACTACCTCACTGAGGGAGTCCTGGATTAGGGGGTGTCCGGATGGCCGGACTATACCTTCAGCTGGACTCCTGGACTATGAAGATACATGATTGAAGACTTTGTCCCGTGTCCGGAAGGGACTTTCCTTGGCATGGAAGGCAAGCTTGGCGATACGGATATGCAGATCTCCTACCATTGTAACCGACTCTATGTAACCCTAACTGTCGGTGTCAAAACCGACGGATCTCGGGTAGGGGGTCCCGAACTGTGCGTCTAGGCCGGATGGTAACAGGAGGCAAGGGACACGAAGTTTTACCCAGGTTCGGGCCCTCTCGATGGAGGTAAAACCCTACGTCCTGCTTGATTAATATTGATGATATGGGTAGTACAAGAGTAGATCTACCACGAGATCAGAGAGGCTAAACCCTAGAAGCTAGCCTACGGTATGATTGTTGTTGTGTATGTTGTCCTACGGACTAAAACCTCCGGTTTATATAGACACTGGATAGGGTTAGGGTTATATAGAGTCGGTTACAATGGTAGGAGATCTGCATATCCGTATCGCCAAGCTTGCCTTCCACGCCAAGGAAAGTCCCTTCCGGACACGGGACGAAGTCTTCAATCTTGTATCTTCATAGTCCAGGAGTCCAGCTGAAGGTATAGTCCGGCCATCTGGACACCCCCTAATCCAGGACTCCCTTAGTAGCCCCTGAACCAGGCTTCAATGACGATGAGTCCGGCGCGCAGATTGTCTTCGGCATTGCAAGGCGGGTTCCTCCTCCAAGTACTTCATAAAAGATTTTGAACACAAAGATAGTGTCCGGCTCTGCAAAATAAGTTTCCACATATTGCCATAGAGAGAATAATATTTACACAAATCTAATCTGCTGACGTATTCCATAGTGTGACACACCATGGCCAAGCCTTTATCCGAGTCGTTTCATTATCCCACCTCAGCGCGTCATGCGAGGCGGTTTCCTTGGCACGTCTTGTTAAAGCAGAGATCGTGTCCCCTTATTCCGGGATTCTCATCAATACGGGCGTGGGTAACCCAATCGCTTCTAGGACTCATAGTTTATAGGCAAGTCCAAACGGACACGAAGAGGACGCTTGATATTCACCCTCTTTATAAAGGGACAAGGCTCTTATTTTTCCCTCCCGTGCTCAATCGAATCCTTCCCCTACCTCAAGCTCAAGCGCCCAAAGTTCAGGTCAGGTGCTCCAAACCTTCAGTCATGTCCGAATCTAGCCTTGAGGGCCGATGGGTGCCTTCCTCCGTCATGGAAGAAGACATAAAAAAGTTGAGGGAGGCCAGATATCTGACCGCCGAGATTTTGCATCGGCTGCCTCTCCGAGGGCAGGCCGTCCCTACCCCCGAACCCAACGAGAACGTCGTGTTCGTCTCCCACTTCCTCCGAGGTCTAGGCCTTGCTCTGGATCCTTTCATCAGGGGTTTGATGTTTTATTATGGGCTAGACTTTCATGATCTAGCTCCGGACTCCTTTCTTCATATCACGACATTTATTGTCGTGTGCCAGGCCTTCCTCCGGGTTACCCCTCACTTTGGCCTATGGTTCAAGACCTTTGAAGTGAAGCTGAAGATGATCGAGGGGCAACATGTAGCGTGTGGAGGTGCCTCAATACGCAAGATGACGGGAGCTCCGTGGCCCAAAGGTTCCATCCCAGAGGTGTCTGAATTGTGGCAACAGGAGTGGTTCTACATCACGGCTCCTAGAAGTGCCAATGGGCGGCCGCCCCTGTTTTCCGCTCGGGCCCTCCACCACAACTGATGTCATGGATCAGCAGAGGTCTGAGCTGGGGTCCATCCAAGGACGTGCCTATACTGCAAAGCCGCATTCGAGATCTCTTCAATGGAGATTTCAGTTTGGTTGCGGTAATAGAAGTTATGATGGTTCGTCAAGTCCAGCCTTGCAAACGCTGGCCTCTTCGCCTATGGGAGTTCAATCCCGAGAGACCGCGTGTCATTCAAAATTTTCTCGGCCTGACGCACGAGGAGATGTACAAGTCATTCTTCGGACCTCAGGTGGAATGTCCGGAAATCACCAAGGACATGGGCCTCAGCAGTAACCGCGCCGCCGAACAGGTAAGGCATCTTTCGGCCGAACATACTATCTCTCCTTCGTTACGAAGTTATTTCTGAGAGTTCGCTTTTTGACCAGGACTGGCTTACAAAGGCGAAGTTGATTCGGTGTTCGGCCTCTCTCCCGGAGGGTTTAGAAAGTCCGGTATTGGAAAAGATGCTCCAGACCGCACCTTGCTCGGAGCCCTTGAAGGAAGATACTATGGAGGATAATGCTGGCGGACGCTGGCCCCCAACGCTGCCCATTCTAGTCGAGGGTGCCAGCGTCTCCATGAAGGAAGACGACCAGAAGAGGAAAAGGACCGCGCCCGGGGATTCGGAAGCCGAAGCTTCCAAGCGGGAGAGAAGTCTCCCACAGAGGGTCCTACCTTGGGGGGCGCCGTTGCCGCACAAAGTCTGCGGGGGGATCAATTCTCCCACGAGTCGTAAGTGACCTGAAATACTTTAATAGTACAGATATGCCATCTTTTTCTTCTGAGAAGATAACCACCGCATATATTTTGCAGTTCGGGCCTTAGCCCCTCTCAAATGAGCTCGTCTTCGGGGGATCTTCTTCCAAATATGATGGAGAGCGAAACGCCTCCTCCGGACTCCTCCGCTCCGGAAGCGGGCGACCTTGAAGTGTCGTCGCGGAGGGCCTCTTCGAGTCCGGTGAGGCCAGAAGATAATCCCATTGACCCCTGAAGCTCCCAGTGTCCAGCTCCCGAAGAGAGCAGACCAAAGAGTCCGGCACCATCTAGTGTGCGATCGGATGTTCTGAGGGAGTTGGTGGGGCGAGCGGCCATCTCAGACGAACACCGTGTGCTGATGAATACGGTGATGGAGAGAATCTCGTCCACCAAAAGCGGATTGCATGAAGCTTTTATGAGTCTACTGACAGGCTTTGAGGTACGTAAAAGAATGTATGATAGTCCTGCACATGCTAGGTGTGCCCTGCGTAGATAGTAGCCCCTGAGACTCTGGTTGTCGTCGGAAACGATGACGAACAGAGGATCATATTCCCAGGTAATAACCATACTGCCTCTATGTGCAGGTGATGGAAGCTCCGATGGCTAGCCGGACTAGCGAGTTTGCCCATTTAGAACAGCAGTTGGATGCGGCAGACGCTGACATCGAGCTTGTTAACAAAAGGCTTGACGAGGCACAGGGTAAGTGTCATTATCTGGTAAACGTCACATAGGAAGAGTAGCATGATGCCAGTATCTTTAATATGTTGTGACTGCAGATGGAGCTGCCACTGTTGAAGCCTTGCGGGAAGAACTTGCCCGAGCCAAGGAACAAGCGAGGTTGGGTAATGCGGCTGCTATGAAGGCGGCCGAAGAGTTGCAAGCCGAGAAGGCCGCACATGGCGAGAGCCGAGATAAGATGGCCAAGATGGCCATAGAATTAAAAGCCGCCGCCGACCATTGCCGGGTTCTTGAAAAGGAAAACCAGGCGAAGGCATCGGACCTTGAGAAGGCTGCTGCGACGAGGAAAGACCTCCGCTCTGCTATGAGGGCAAAGAAGGAGGAGTTGTGGGAAGCCGGGGACATTGTAGCTGGGAAATCCTTTATGTTGCGGAGGAAGTTCGGAGATCCACGGTATGCCCCTCTGGATCGGCTGTGGAGCTCAGAGGATGTGTATATGGATTTGGCAGCAAGCGCTGCCGATGCGGCTAAGTACTTCCAGGGTCAGACGGACCGTGAAGTGGACTAGCTGTTTTGGAGATAATTCCATTCTCCCGAGCGTCCACTTTCATTGACTGACCAATTAGCCGAATGGACCGAACTAAATAGGTTGTCCGGACTCTCCATGAGGTCTGTTGTGGATCAGCTATGGCCGGAAAGGTCAAAACCGAACAGTTATTTCAGCTTGGTGCAGCAGTTTCTTGACGTGGTGCCGCGCATTAATGCGATGAAGAGGTCGGCGTGCATAGAGGGCGCACGGATGGCCTTTACCCGTGTTAAGGCATACTGGGCAGAGATGGATGCTACCAATGTTGCAGCGCGGGATTCGGCCATAGGTCGAAAGGCTGTTGAGCACTACTTTGAAGAAGTTCTTGAGGGTGCCCGTTTGATAGAGACCCAGTGCTCAAAAAATATTATGTTTGAGTGATATGTAATCTTATTGTAAACGAAATGCTTTTGTAAATGTTTATAAGGCTATTTTTATACTTTTGCCTGAAAGTAATATGATGCCTCCTGGGCGGCCGTTTATGTATACATGTGTATAACCTGAAAGATCGCAGTCGTCGGCTTCAACCCCCACGCATATAATGCGGAGGTGCTCGCAAAAACACGCATTCACACTTAACCCAACGTCTTGGTCCTATTAAGGAGGTGATAGCAGAGCAAGCGAGGCAACCGGACTATAATGCTTTAGCACTTTCACTTAGCCATAGAAGTTTGACAGTGGGGCTACTAGATAGCCCCTGGTGGCTCCGCACTCTCCCGATTCTAGGGTGCGTACATGCCTGGCCGGAAAACGGCCCTTCTTTAAGGCGGAGGAATTCTAACATTCCCACAGGTCATCGAGTGGTTGACCAGTCTCACGCTATATCATGACAGTCAGTTTTTGGCTTTCTCTACTGAGGTGCTCGTCTGGATGAACCAGGGCACAATCGCAGTAGTTCTCCTGGTGCTACCTTAGCCGGTAAAGCGGAACGTAAGGCACCAAAACACAGGAGCCGGGCAAACCCAACATTTGACCAAAGACAATGATTCGAAGCTGATGCATATAGGGCCAAACTCGTGACGCCGAACACTCCCTAAGGTATTCGGTCTTTGTGGTATAAACCGGGCCTAAATAATGGCCTTTGTAAGAAGCCCCTTGTGTCCAGGTACGTGCATTGTTCTAGCGTGGCCACATGCCAAGACGTCAGCATCCTTCAATGGTGGATATATATCAACAAGAGATAGTAAAAAAGGTTTACGCAGGGTCTTAATCTAAAAAGAATCCTTGGAGCGGGTCCCTGCTGCACGTCTGCGCCTGTGTCTCCGTTGTGTCGTATCCTGGATGGGTGTAGCACGATGATCGTCTGTAAAAGAGAGGAAGTTAAGTGAAAAAGTTGTCGTGCAAAAAGATAGTTTTTCTTAAAGAAAACTATGTACAATTGAAGATGATAAGAAATTGCCACTTGTCTGCGAGCATTGAGCCCCTTGTATTGACAAATAGGGGTGTGACCATTTATTCGATATAAATAGCGGCACCGGACTTGATTAGTTGTGTCTGAGGTCTTGACGACCTGTTTGGATGCTTTCACTGGTCCGGGCGCCTTTAATGTGCGGCTGCCAAGGCAGCCTCACTCTCTTCGGCGCGTAGAGATCGCTTGATATTTCCATGTACTGTAATGATGCCACGTGGACCGGGCATCTTGAGTGTGAGGGAGGCGTAGTGTGGTATTGCATTAAAGCGAGCGAAAGCTTCACGTCCGAGCAGTGCTTGATAGCCACTTTGAAACGGAGCGATGTGGAAAGTTAAATGCTCATGACAGAAGTTATCGGGGGAGCCGAATATAACTTGTAGTAAGAGGGAGCCCGTACAACGAGCCCCTAGGCCTAGCGTTACTCCTTTAAAGGTAGTATTGCTATGGCGAATTTGTGTTGGGTCTAACCCCATCCCGCGGATTGTATCCTGATATATTAGGTTTAGGCTACTGCAGCCATCCATCAAGACTCGTGTGAAGTGATATCCGCCAATTACTGGGTCTAATACCAGGGCAGCCCATCCTGCATGTCGGATACTTGCTGAGTAATCACGATGGTCAAAAGTGATCGGTTGAGACGACCAGTGGCAGGACTTCACGGTGACAGGCACTTGGGTATATTTTCCTGGGAGCGCCGCGTTGTTTTTTCCGTTGATCACGTGTAACACGTTTACTGTTTTGACTTTTGGTGGAAATTTCTTTTGTTCTCCTGTGTCTTGCTTGGGGGGCTCGTCCTCGTCTTCACTTGGTGTATCCTCCCCCTTGTGTACGGCGTTGAGCTTGCCGGACTGCTTCAAGACCCAACATTCTCTATGGGCATGATTAGCGGGTTTACCAGGGGTACTATGGATCTGGCATACTTGGTCCAGAATTTTGTTGAGGCTGGACAGTTCATCCTTGGTGCCTTTAGGGGGCGGCTTTTGACCTGGCCGAGAGTTTTTGAATCTGGCATTTACTGTCGTGCCCTTCGTGCTGTCTTCTTTAATCCGGCGTTTGTTATTGCTGTTGCACCGTGATTTCCCATTTCCATCTCTTACTTTAGATGTACTGGGGTCGCTGGTGCTGCATCTGGCTAGCCAGCTGTCCTCACCCGCGCAAAAGCGGGTCATGAGGTTTGTTAATGCGGCCATCGTTCTCGGCTTATTTTGGCCGAGGTGTCTGGCGAGCCATTCGTCACGGACGCTATGCTTGAAAGCTGCCAAGGCTTCGGCGTCCGGACAGTCGACAATCTGGTTCCTTTTAGTAAGAAACCTTTTCCAAAGCTTTCGGGCTGACTCTCCGGGCTGTTGAGTTATATGACTCAAATCGTCCGCATCCGGAGGTCGAACATAAGTCCCTTGAAAATTTGCCCGAAAGGCGTCTTCGAGCTCTTCCCAACTTCCAATGGAGCTTTCAGGGAGGCCTTTGAGCCAGTGATGAGTTGGCCCTTTGAGCTTGAGGGGTAAGTACTTGATGGCGTGGAGATCATCTCCTCGAGCCATATGGATGTGAAGGATGTAGTCCTCAATCCAGACCCCAGGGTCTGTTGTTCCGTCGTATGCCTCTATGTTTACGGGCTTGAATCCCTCTAGAAATTCATGGTCCAGCACCTCGTCGGTGAAACATAGGGGGTGTGCGGCACCCCTATAGCTGGGTGTACCGCGTTGTTCGGATGTTTGTTGTGTTGCAGTGTATGCTGGGGCGCGCTTGCGTGGTCCATAGATGGATCTTGTTGCACCGTCCTTTGGGTGCGAGCCCTCGCATGGGTCGCGTATTGTATTGTGAGTGGCGTTGTATGTCGTTCTGTGTTGGTAGAGGGGTCGTCTATCCGACCAGGTGGCTGCTTTGATATTTGGTTGTGGAGGGTCTGAGGCCTCCTCATCGAATTCGGGTAGCAGCTTCCGCTTTGGGTAGCTCTTGGAGGGACGATTGTCGCCGTACCTTGCTGCCGTGTTGAGTATTTTGCTCCATCTGATGTGGAGTGTATCTTGCGCAGCCTTGAGCCTTTGCTTCTGCTTTTTCAGACTCCTCGCGGTGGCAAAAAGCCTTTTATGGGCAGTCTGCTGCTCCGGGTGCCTGTCCGGCGTTACATCGTCCGGACCATCATCCTTGATAGGATTTGTTTGTTCGGTTTGATTATCCGGATTGCCGTTGTTTGACAGTGGTTCGCCCTGCTCCAGCACTGGGTCTGTGTGATCGCTATTTCTGTCGAGGCGGGATTTGGGGCGGCGCTTGCGTCACCGCTTTGACTGCTTTTCGAGGGAACAAGCCTTCGGTGCGTCCTTCCGCTCCTCCTCGTCATCTTTTGGTGCGTCGACCATGTATACGTCATATGACGAGGTGGCGTTCCAGGGCCCGATAGGCGCTGGTTCTTTATCGTCTCCTTCATCGGCGTCCATATCGTCGATGTCTTCGGAGTCAAAGTCGAGCATGTCGGTTAAATCGTCGACAGTGGCTACAAAGTGGGTGGTGGGTGGGCTTTGAGTTTCTTCATCGTCCGAATCCCAACCTTGCTGATCGTAGTCCAGCCAGGGTTCTCCTGATAAAGAGAGGGACTTCAGTGTCTTCAGAATATCGCCGAAAGGCGAGTGCTGAAAGATACCCGCGGCAGTAAACTCCATGATCGGCGCCCAATCGGATTCGATCACCAGGGGCGCAGAGGGTTTGGAGTCCGGAGAGGAGTCCGGCTCCTTGGAGTCACGAGTCTCGCAGAGTGCGGGGCTGGTGTTCGGCTCGATCGCCGTTGGGATCGCAGCCCCCGAGGCAGCGTCCAACCACCCATCCTCGATCGTCGCAGTTGGCTCTGAATTAAGGGTCGAAGCCGATGCGGACGCGGCCTCCAAGGCACTGTTCGGCGGCAGAGCTAGATCATGCTCGTCGCGACAGTGCGGCGCGCTCGGCAGTGGCTCGAATCCGTCGAAGATCCAGTCCCTGTGGATGTCAGCCGTGTAGTTTTAGCTTCCAAATCTGACCTGACGACCAGGGGCATAGCTTTCCATCTGCTCCAGATGGCCATGTGAATTGGCCCGTAGTGTGAAGCCGCCGAAGACGAAGATCTGTCCGGGGAGGAAGGTCTCACCCTAGACTGCATCGCTATTGATGATCGTAGGAGCCATCGAGCCTGACGGCGACGACATAGAGGAACTCTCAATGAAAGCACCAATGTCGGTGTCAAAACTGGCGGATCTCGGGTAGGGGGTCCCGAACTGTGCATCTAGGCCGGATGGTAATAGGAGGCAAGGGACACGAAGTTTTGCCCAGGTTCGGGCCCTCTCGATGGAGGTAAAACCTTACGTCCTGCTTGATTAATATTGATGATATGGGCAGTACAAGAGTAGATCTACCACGAGATCAGAGAGGCTAAACCCTAGAAGCTAGCCTACAGTATGATTGTTGTTGTGTATGTTGTCCTACGGACTAAAACCCTTCGGTTTATATAGACACCGGATAGGGTTAGTGAGGGAGTCCTGGATTAGGGGGTGTCCGGATGGCCGGACTATACATTCAGCTGGACTCCTGGACTATGAAGATACAAGATTGAAGACTTCGTCCCGTGTCCGGAAGGGACTTTCCTTGGCGTGGAAGGCAAGCTTGGCGATACGGATATGCAGATCTCCTACTATTGTAACCGACTCTATGTAACCCTAACCCTATCCGGTGTCTATATAAACCGGAGGGTTTCAGTCCGTAGGACAACATACACAACAACAATCATACCATAGGCTAGCT
Source organism: Triticum urartu (assembly GCF_056163025.1). Taxonomy (NCBI): domain Eukaryota; kingdom Viridiplantae; phylum Streptophyta; class Magnoliopsida; order Poales; family Poaceae; genus Triticum; species Triticum urartu. Next base: position 213,976,109 of record NC_141877.1, on the reverse strand, counting down.
TCTAGGGTTTAGCCTCTCTGATCTCGTGGTAGATCTACTCTTATACTACCCATATCATCAATATTAATCAAGCAGGACGTAGGGTTTTACCTCCATCGAGAGGGCCCGAACCTGGGTAAAACTTCGTGTCCCTTGCCTCCTGGTACCATCCGGCCTAGACACACAGTTCGAGACCACCTACCCGAGATCCGCCGGTTTTGACACCGACATTGGTGCTTTCATTGAGAGTTCCTCTGTGTCATCGCTGTCAGGCTCGATGGCTCCTACGATCATCAATAGCGATGCAGTCCAGGGTGAGACCTTCCTCCCCGGACAGATCTTCGTCTTCGGCGGCTTCACACTGCGGTCCAATTCACTTGGCCATCTGGAGCAGATCGAAAGCTATGCCCCTGGCCGTCAGGTCAGATTTGAAAGCTTAAACTACATGGCTGACATCCGTGGGGACTGGATCTTCGACGGATTCGAGCCACTGCCGAGCGCGCCGCACTGTCACGACGAGCATGATCTAGCTCTGCCGCCGAACAGTGCCCTGGAGGCCGCGTCCGCATCGGCTTCGACCCTTAATTCGGAGCCAACTACGCCGATCGAGGATGGGTGGTTGGACGCCGCCTCGGGGGCTGCGATCCCAACGGCGATCGAGCTGAACACCAGCCCCGCACTCTGCGAGACTCATGACTCCAAGGAGCCGGACTCCTCTCCGGACTCCAAACCCTCTGCGCCCCTGCCGATCGAATCCGATTGGGCGCCGATCATGGAGTTTACTGCCGCGGATATCTTTCAGCACTCGCCTTTCGGCGATATTCTGAAGACACTGAAGTCTCTCTCTTTATCAGGAGAACCCTGGCCGGACTATGGTCAGCAAGGTTGGGATTCGGACGATGAAGAAACTCAAAGCCCACCCACCACCCACTTTGTAGCCACTGTCGACGATTTAACCGACATGCTCGACTTCGACTCCGAAGACATCGACGATATGGATGCCGATGAAGGAGACAATAAAGAACCAGCGCCTATCGGGCCCTGGAACGCCACCTCATCATATGACGTATACATGGTGGAGGCACCAAAAGATGACGACGAGGAGCGGAAGGACGCACCGAAGGCTTGTTCCCTCGAAAAGCAGTCAAAGCGGTGACGCAAGCGCCACCCCAAATCCCGCCTCGACAGAAATAGCGATCACACAGACCCAGTGCTGGAGCAGGGCGAACCACTGCTGGACAACGGCAATCCGGATAATCAAACCGAACAAACAAATCCTATCAAGGATGATGGTCCGGACGATGTAATGCCGGACAGGCACCCGGAGCAGCAGACTGCCCATAAAAGGCTTGTTGCCACCGCGAGGAGTCTGAAAAAGCAGAAGCAAAGGCTCAAGGCTGCGCAGGACACACTCCACATCAGATGGAGCAAAATACTCAACACAGCAGCAAGGTACGGCGACAATCGTCCCTCCAAGAGCTACCCAAAGCGGAAGCTGCTACCCGAATTCGATGAGGAGGCCTCAGACCCCCCACAACCAAATATCAAAGCAGCCACCTGGTCGGATAGACGACCCCTCTACCAACACAGAACGGCATAAAACGCCGCTCACAATACAATACGCGACCCATGCGAGGGCTCGCACCCAAAGGACGGCGCAACAAGATCCATCTATGGACCACACAAGCGCGCCCCAGCACACACTGCAACACAACAAACATCCGAACAACGCGGTACACCCAGCTACAGGGGTGCCGCACAACCCCTATATTTCACCGACGAGGTGTTGGACCATGAATTTCCAGAGGGATTCAAGCCCGTAAACATAGAGGCATACGACGGAACAATAGACCCTGGGGTCTGGATTGAGGACTACATCCTTCACATCCATATGGCTCGAGGAGATGATCTCCACGCCATCAAGTACTTACCCCTCAAGCTCAAAGGGCCAGCTCGGCACTGGCTCAAAGGCCTCCCCGAAAGCTCCATTGGAAGTTGGGAAGAGCTCGAAGACGCCTTTCGGGCAAATTTTCAAGGGACTTATGTCCGACCTCCGGATGCGGATGATTTGAGTCATATAACTCAACAGCCCGGAGAGTCAGCCCGAAAGCTTTGGAACATGTTTCTTACTAAAAAGAACCAGATTGTCGACTGCCGGACACCGAAGCCTTGGCAGCTTTCAAGCATAGCGTCCGTGACGAATGGCTCGCCAGACACCTCGGCCAAAATAAGCCGAGAACGATGGCCGCATTAACAAACCTCATGACCCGCTTTTGCGCGGGTGAGGACAGCTGGCTAGCCAGATGCAGCACCAGCGACCCCAATACATCTGAAGTAAGAGATGGAAACGGGAAATCACGGCGCAACAGCAATAACAAACGCCGGATTAAAGAAGACAGCACGAAGGGCACGACAGTAAATGCCGAATTCAAAAGCTCTCGGCTAGGTCAAAAGCCGCCCCCTAAAGGCACCAGGGATGAACTGTCCAGCCTCAACAAAATTCTGGACCAAGTATGCCAGATCCATAGTACCCCTGGTAAACCCGCTAATCATACCCACAGAGAATGTTGGGTCTTCAAGCAGTCCGGCAAGCTCAACGCCATACACAAAGGGGAGGATACACCAAGTGAAGACGAGGACGAGCCCCCCAAGCAAGACACGGGGGAACAAAAGAAATTTCCACCAGAAGTCAAAACAGTAAATGTGTTACACGTGATCAAGGGAAACAACAACGCGGCACTCCCAGGAAAATATACCCAAGTGCCTATCACCGCGAAGTCCTGCCACTGGTCGTCTCAACCGATCACTTTCTACCATCGTGATTACTCAGCAAGTATCCGACACGCAGGATGGGCTTCCCTGGTATTAGACCCTGTAATTGGCGGATATCACTTCACACGAGTCTTGATGGACGGCTGCAGTAGCCTAAACCTAATATATCAGGATACAATCCGCGGGATGGGGTTAGACCCAACACAAATTCGCCATAGCAATACTACCTTTAAAGGAGTAACGCTAGGCCTAGGGGCTCGTTGTACGGGCTCCCTCTTACTACAAGTTATATTCGGCTCCCTCGATAACTTCCGTCGCGAGCATTTAACTTTCCACATCGCTCCATTTCAAAGTGGCTATCAAGCACTGCTCGGACGCGAAGCTTTCGCTCGCTTTAATGCAATACCACACTACGCCTCCCTCACACTCAAGATGCCCGGTCCACGTGGCATCATTACAGTACACGGAAATATCAAGCGATCTCTGCGCGTCGAAGAGAGTGAGGCTGCCTTGGCAGCCGCACATTAAAGGCGCCCGGACCAGTGAAAGCATCTAAATAGGTCGTCAAGACCTCAGACACAACTAATCAAGTCTGGCGCCACTATTTATACCGAATAAATGGTCACACCCCTATTTGTCAATACAAGGGGCTCAATGCGCGCAGACAAGTGGCAATTTCTTATGATCTTCAATTATACATAGTTTTCTTTTAAAAAAAACTATCTTTTTGCACGACAACTTTTTCACTTAACTTCCTTTCTATTACAGACGATCATCGTGCTACACCCGTCTAGGATACGGCACAACGGAGACACAGGCGCAGATGTGTAGCAGGGACCCGCTCCAAGGATTCTTTTTAGATTAAGACCCTGCGTAAACCTTTTTTTACTGTCTCTTGTTGATATATATCCACCGTTGAAGGATGCTGACGTCTTGGCATCTGGCCACGCTAGAACAATGCACGTACCTGGACACAAGGGGCTTCTTACAAAGGACATTATTTAGGACTGGTTTATACCACAAAGACCGAATACCTTAGGGAGTGTTCGGCGTCTCGAGTTTGGCCCTATATGCATCAGCTCTGAATCATTGTCTTTGGTCAAATGTTGGGTTTGCCTGGCTCCTGTGTTTTGGTGCCTTACGTTCCGCTTTACTGGCTAAGGTAGCACCAGGAGAACTACTGCGATTGTGCCCTGGTTCATCAGGACGAGCACCTCAGTAGAGAAAGCCGAAAACTGACTGTCATGATATAGCGTGAGACTGGTCAACCACTCAATGACCTGTGGGAATGTTAGAATTCCTCCGCCTTAACGAAGGGCCATTTTCCGGCGAGGCATGTATGCACCCCAGAATCGGGAGAGTGCGGAGCCACCAGGGGCTATCTAGTAGCCCCACTGTCAAACTCCTATGGCTAAGTGAAAGTGCTAAAGCATTATAGTCCGGTTGCCTCGCTCGCTCTGCTATCACCTCCTTAATAGGATCAAGACGTTGGGTTAAGTGTGAATGCGTGTTTTTGCGAGCACCTCCGCTTTATATGCGTGGGGGTTGAAGCCGACGACTGCAATCTTTCAGGTTATACACATGTATACATAAACGGCCGCCCAGGAGGCATCATATTACTTTTAGGAAAAAGTATAAAAATAGCCTTATAAACATTTATAAAACCATTTCGCTTACAATAAGATTACATATCACTCAAACATAGTATTTTTTGAGCACTGGGTCTCTATCAAACGGGCACCCTCAAGAACTTCTTCAAAGTAGTGCTCAGCAGCCTTTCGACCTATGGCCGAATACCGCGCTGCAACATTGGTAGCATCCATCTCCGCCCAGTATGCCTTAACACGGGCAAAGGCCATCCGTGCGCCCTCTATGCACGCCGACCTCTTCATCGCATTAATGCGCGGCACCACGTCAAGAAACTGCTGCACCAAGCTGAAATAGCTGTTTGGTTTTGACCTTTCCGACCATAGCTGATCCACAACAGACCTCATGGAGAGTCCGGTCAACCTATTTAGTTCGGCCCATTCGGCTAATTGGTCAGTCAATGAAAGTGGACGCTCAGGAGAATGGAATTGTCTCCAAAACAGGTGGTCTACTTCACGGTCCGTCTGACCCTGGAAGTACTTAGCCGCATCGGCAGCGCTCGCCGCCAAATCCATATACACATCCTCCGAGCTCCACAGCCGATCCAGAGGGGCATACCGTGGATCTCCGAACTTCCTCCGCAACATAAAGGATTTCCCAGCTACAATGTCCCCGGCTTCCCGCAGCTCCTCCTTCTTTGCCCTCATAGCAGAGCGGAGGTCTTTCCTCGTCGCAGCAGCCTTCTCAAGGTCCGATGCCTTCACCTAGTTTTCCTTTTCAAGAACCCGGCAATGGTCAGCGGCGGCTTTTAATTCTATGGCCATCTTGGCCATCTTATCTCGGCTCTCGCCATGTGCGGCCTTCTCGGCTTGCAACTCTTCGGCCGCCTTCATAGTAGCCGCATTACCCAACCTCGCTTGTTCCTTGGCTCGGGCAAGTTCTGCCCGCAAGGCTTCAACAGTGGCAGCTCCATCTGCAGTCACAACATATTAAAGATACTGGCATCATGCTACTCTTCCTATGTGACATTTACCAGATAATGACACTTACCCTGTGCCTCGTCAAGCCTTTTGTTAACAAGCTCGATGTCGGCGTCTGCCGCATCCAACTGCCGTTCTAAATGGGCAAACTCGCTAGTCCGGCTAGCCACCGGAGCTTCCATCACCTGCACATAGAGGCAGTATGGTTATTACCTGGGAATATGATCCTCTGTTCGTCATCGTTTCCGACAACAACCAGAGTCTCAGGGGCTACTATCTACGCAGGGCACACCTAGCATGTGCAGGACTATCATACATTCTTTTACGTACCTCAAAGCCTGTCAGTAGACTCATAAAAGCTTCATGCAATCCGCTTGCAGCGGACGAGATTCTCTCCATCACCGTATTCATCAGCACACGGTGTTCATCTGAGATGGCCGCTCGCCCCACCAACTCCCTCAAAACATCCGACCGCACACTAGACGGTGTCGGACTCTTTTGTCTGCTCTCTTTGGGAGCCGGACACTGGGAGCTTCGGAGGTAAATGGGATTATCTTCTAGCCTCACCGGACTCGGAGAGGCCCTCCGCGACGACACTTCAGGGTCGCCCGCTTCCGGAGCGGAGGAGTCTGGAGGAGGTGTTTCGCTCTCCATCATCTCTGGAAGAAGATCCCCCAAAGACGAGCTCATTTGAGAGGGGCTAAGGCCCGAACTTCAAAACATATGCGGTGGTTATCTTCTCAGAAGAAAAAGATGGCATATCTGTACTATTAAAGTATTTCGGGTCACTTACGACTCGTGGGAGAATTGATCCCCCCGCGGACTTTGTGCGGCAACGGTGCCCCCCAAGGTAGGACCCTCTGTGGGAGACTTCTTCTCCCGTTTGGAAGCTTCGGCTTCCGAATCCCCGGGCGCAGTCCTTTTCCTCTTCTGGTCGTCTTGCTTCATGGAGACGCTCGCTCCCTCGACTAGAATGGGCAGCGTTGGGGGCCCGCGTCCGCCCGCATTATCCTCCACAGTATCTTCCTTCAAGGGCTCCGAGCAAGGTGCGGTCTAGAGCATCTTTTCCAATAACGGATTTTCCAAACCCTCCACCTGGTAACGAATCAACTTCGCCTTTGTAAGCCAGTCCTGGTCAAAGAGCGAACTCTCAGAAATAACTTGGTAACGAAGGAGAGATAGTATGTTCGGCCGAAAGATGCCTTACCTGTTCGGCGGCGCGGTTACTGCTCAGGCCCATGTCCTCAGTGATTTCTGGACACTCCACCTGAGGTCCGAAGAATGACTTGTACATCTCCTCGTGCGTCAGGCTGAGAAAATTTTGAATGACACGCAGTACCTCGGGATTGAACTCCCATAGGCGAAGAGGCCGGCATTTGCAAGGCTGGACTTGACGAACCAGCATAACTTGTATTACCGCAACCAAACTGAAATATCCATTGAAGAGATCTAGAATGCGGCTTTGCAGTATAGGCACGTCCTTGGCTGGACCCCAGCTCAGACCTCTGCTGATCCATGACATCAGTTGTGGTGGAGGGCCCGAGCGGAAAACAGGGGTGGCCGCCCACTTGGCACTTCTAGGAGCCGTGATGTAGAACCACTCCTGTTGCCACAATTCAGACACCTCTGGGATGGAACCTTTGGGCCACGGAGCTCCCGTCATCTTGCGTATTGAGGCACCTCCACACGCTGCATGTTTCCCCTCGATCATCTTCGGCTTCACTTCAAAGGTCTTGAGCCATAGGCCAAAGTGAGGGGTAACCCAGAGGAAGGCCTCGCACACGACAATAAATGTCGTGATATGAAGAAAGGAGTCCGGAGCTAGATCATGAAAGTCTAGCCCGCAATAAAACATCAAACCCCTGACGAAAGGATCCAGAGCAAGGCCTATATCTCGGAGGAAGTGGGAGACGAACACGAGGTTCTCGTTGGGTTCGGGGGTAGGGATGGCCCGCCCTCGGGGAGGCAGCCGATGCAAAATCTCGGCGGTCAGATATCTGGTCTCCCTCAACTTTTTGATGTCTTCTTCCGTGACGGAGGAAGGCACCCATCGGCCTTGAAGGCTAGATCTGGACATGACTGAAGGTTTGGAGCACCTGACCTGAACTTTGGGCGCTTGAGCTTGAGGTAGGGGAAGGATTCGATTGAGCATGGGAGGGAAAAATAAGAGCCTTGTCCCTTTATAAAGAGGGTGAATATCAAGCGTCCTCTCCGTGTCCGTTTGGACTTGCCTATAATCTAGGAGTCCTAGAAGCGGTTGGGTTACCCACGCCCGTATTGATGAGAATCCCGGAATAAGGGGACACGATCTCTGCTTTAACAAGACGTGCCAAGGAAACCGCCTCGCATGATGCCCTGAGGTGGGATAATGAAACGACTTGGATAAAGGCTTGGCTGTGGTGTGTCACACTATGGAATACATCAGCAGATTAGATTTTTGTAAATATTATTCTCTCTATGGCAATATGTGGAAACTTATTTTGCAGAGCCGGACACTATCTTTGTGTTCAAAATCTTCTATGAAGTACTTGGAGGAGGAACCCTCCTTGCAATGCCGAAGACAATCTGCGCGCCGGACTCGTCGTCATTGAAGCCTGGTTCAGGGGCTACTGAGGGAGTACTGGATTAGGGGGTGTCCGGATGGCCGGACTATACCTTCAGCTGGACTCCTGGACTATGAAGATACAAGATTGAAGACTTCATCCCGTGTCCGGAAGGGACTTTCCTTGGCGTGGAAGGCAAGCTTGGCGATACGGATATGCAGATCTCCTACCATTGTAACCGACTCTATGTAACCCTAACCCTATCCAGTGTCTATATAAACTGGCGGGTTTTAGTCCGTAGGACAACATACACAACAAAAATCATACCGTAGGCTAGCTTCTAGGGTTTAGCCTCTCTGATCTCGTGGTAGATCTACTCTTGTACTACCCATATCATCAATATTAATCAAGCAGGACGTAGGGTTTTACCTCCATCGGGAGGGCCCGAACCTGGGTAAAACTTCGTGTCCCTTGCCTCCTATTACCATCCAGCCTAGACGCACAGTTCGGGACCCCCTACATGAGATCCGCCGGTTTTGACACCGACACTCACTGATTCCTTCGTGAGAAGGTTTGAATTTTCATCATCACGCAATTCTCAACAGTCCTGTTTGATCTTTATGATAAATCTTATACCATGGACTTAGAAGATTTTAACACTGCTTGTAAACTCCCACAGTGGGGTAATGTTAGTGAACCTCGCAAATCTGAATATAGAGATTTTCTTGCTAGTATAGCTGTGGGGGAATCTAGAGATGTAACACAAGCCACCATAGGGAGCATTCATTTTCCCGCTATACATTATTTTGCTCTCTTCATAGGAAGGTGCATAAATGGTAAATATGAAGCATGTCACATGTGTGTACCTGATCTTAGTGTTCGCAAGAGTGCTATATTAGGAGATAGACAATATAACTTGGGGGCCATTGTTGCACGTAGGTTGCATAATTATAGGATTAATGGAGATTTCTTTGGTGGAATTTATGCAACCCGTTTAGCTAATTTTCTTGAGATACGCATATGTGGATATGATATTGAGTTGCCTCCTGCTTATTTAGATTATGATGCTATGGTTCGTCATCAGTTTGTTGAGAGGAACGACCAGTCCCTACAGTACCGACTAATCTTTGACAGACAACGCACCTATCACGTCGCTCTCCCTGCTCATACTTTCTTTGAATTTCAGGCAAAGGGGAGATATTTTATAACCAGGAAGGAGGCGACCGAGTATGAAAGAAGGGCGGAGATAGCTCGCCTCCAAGCTGCAGCTCATCAGGCAATTGCCGATGCATCTCAGTACGACCCCAGCTTCAACTTCGGATATCCACCAGGCCATCCGTGGCCATAGACCAACTTAGGCCAAAAGCCTAAGCTTGGAGAGTACGTATCTCTCACCGACATTACATTCATGTTCACACACTCATGCTAGTTGTCGGTGCTCATACTTTTTCATTGTAATATCCATGCTAGTTTATTTCCCTTTTTATGCTTTCTTCTTGTGTTCCTTAATAAACCTTTAGAAAAAACCAAAAAATTTAGTTGTAGCTTTTAGTTAGTTTACTTTTCATGTTGTAGTAGTAGTAATTAAAAAGAAAACCCAAAAAGATTTCTCGTTCTTCTTTTGCTTGTTGGGAGCTTTCCCGTGTAAATAGTTTTATTTCTTTTCTTTCCTTTGGGGGTCTAGAGGAGAAGACCATGATTAAAATGTTGAGTGGCTCTCATATGCATTATTGTTGATCTAACAAAGAGCCCATATTACCTTGTCTTCTCTCTTGAATTGAATGCCTGCAGATTCCAGCTTAGTCCAATGCACGTGCACTATTATTATTGTCCACACTATTCGGTCGTGCAAGTGAAAGGCAATAACGATGATTATATGATGAACTTATTGAGATGAGAAAAGCTGGTATGAACTCGACCTCTCTTGTTTTGTAAATATGATTAGTTCATCATTCCTGATTCAGCCTATTATGAATAAACATATTTGCAATGATAATTAGAGATTATAGTTGCTTATGCCATGCTTAATTAGTTAGGAGCTTATAATGGTTTACCTTGCGTGCCAACATGCTATTAAAATGGTTGTGATGTGGTATGATAGGGTGGTATCCTCTTTTGAATGATTCGAGTGGCTTGACTTGGCACATGTTCACGCATGTAGTTGAAACAAAATCAAGATAGCCTCTACTATATTTATGTTCATGGTGCATTATATCCTACTCATGCTTGCATTCGGTGTTGATTAATTTTAATGCATGTTCATGACTGTCATCGCTCTCTAGCTGGTCGCTTCCCAGTCTTTTTCTAGCCTTCACTTGTACAAAGCGGGAATACTGCTTGTGCATCCAATTCCATAAACCCCAAAGTTATTCCATATGAGTCCACCATACCTACCTATATACGATATCTACCTGCCGTTCCAAATAAATTTGTATGTGTCAAACTCTAAACCTTCAAATAAAAATTCTGTTTTGTATGCCCGAATAGCTCATGTATCAACTAGGGATGTCTGTATCTTCCATGCTAGGCGGGTTATTCTAAAGAGGAGTGGACTCTGCTCCTCAATCACGAGAAAAGGGCTGGTCACCGGGATGCCCAGTCCCATGCTTTATGCAAATCAAATCAAAATAACTACAAACAAAACTCCCCCGGGACTCTTGTTAGTTGGAGGCACTCGTTGTTTCAAGCAAGCCATGGATTGATGCTTGTTGGTGGAGGGGGAGTATAAACTTTAACATTCTGTTTGGGAACCACCTATAATGTGTGTATCATGGAAGACATCAAGATCTCTTGGTTGTTATGTTGACAAAGAAAGTATACCGCTCAAAATATTATTCATATCTATTTCAAAACCGAGCTCTGGCACCTCTACAAATCCCTGCTTCCCTCTGTGAAGAGCATATCTATTTACTTTTATGTTGAGTCATCATCCTCTTATTAAAAAGCACCAGTTGGAGAGAACCGCTGTCATTTGCATCCATTATAGTTAGTTTACATTGAGTATGACTTGACTGGATCTCTTTTACCATGAATTACAATGTCTAGTCAGTCCTTGATGTTTAAAGGTGCTCTGCATTTATGTTTTGCGGTCTCAGAAAGGGCTAGCGAGATACCATCTTGTCATATCATATCATGATTATTTTGAGAAAGTGTTGTCATCCGAGATTTATTATTATTGCTTGCTAGTTGATTATGCCACTGATATGAGTAAACATGAGACCTAAATGTTATTGCGAATGTGGTTAGTACATAATCTTTGCTGAAAACTTGAATGCTGGCTATACATATTTACAACAACAAGAGCAAACAAAGTTTGTAAAAGTTTTTCTTTATCACTTTCAGTTTATCAACTGAATTGCTTGAGGACAAGCAAAGGTTTAATCTTGGGGGAGTTGATACATCTCCGCCGTATCTACTTTTCCAAACACTTTTGCCCTTGTTTGGGACTCTAACTTGCATGATTTGAATGGAATTAACCCGGACTAACGTTGTTTTCAGCAGAATTGCCATGGTGTTAATTTTGTGCAGAAATAAAAGTTCTCGAAATGACCTGAAAATCAACGGAGATTATTTTTGGAATATATAAAAAATACTGGAAGAAAGATCCACGTTAGGGGGCCCACACCCTGTCCACGAGGGTGGGGCGCGCCCTACCCCCTGGGCGCGCCCCCTACCTCGTGGGCCCCCTAACGCTCCACCGACCTCAACTCCAACTCCATATATTCACTTTCGGGGAGAAAAAAAATCAGAGAGAAGGAATCATCGCGTTTTACGATACGGAGCCGCCGCCAAGCCCTAAACTCTCTCGAGAGGGCTAATCTAGAGTCTGTTCGGGGCTCTAGAGAGGGGAATCCATCGCCATCATCATCATCAACCTTCCTCCATCACCAATTTCATGATGCTCACCGCTGTGCGTGAGTAATTCTGTCGTAGGCCTGCTGGACGGTGATGGGTTGGATGAGATTTATCATGTAATCGAGTTAGTTTTGTTAGGGTTTGATCCCTAGTATCCACTATGTTCTGAGATTGATGTTGCTATGACTTTGCTATGCTTAATGCTTGTCACTAGGGCCCGAGTGCCATGATTTCAGATCTGAACCTATTATGTTTTCATCAACATATGGGAGTTCTTGATCCTATCTTGCATGTCTATAGTCACCTATTATGTATTATGATCCGTTAACCCCGAAGTGACAATAATCGGGATACTTACCGGTGATGACCGTAGTTTGAGGAGTTCATGTATTCACTATGTGTTAATGCTTTGGTCCGGTACTTTATTAAAAGGAGGCCTTAATATCCCTTAGTTTACAATAGGACCCCGCTGCCACGGGAGGGTAGGACAAAAGATGGCATGCAAGTTCTTTTCCATAAGCATGTATGACTATATTCGGAATACATGCCTACATTACATTGACGAAATAGAGCTAGTTTTGTGTCATCCTATGTTATGACTTTTACATGATCGATCGCATCCGGCATAATTCTCCATCACCGATCCAATGCCTACGAGATTTTCCTATATTGTTCTTTGCTTATTTACTTTTCCGCTGCTACTGTTACAATCACTACAAAACCCAAAAACAATACTTTTGCTACTGTTACCTTTTTCCACCATTACCACTACTATCATATTACTTTGCTACTAAATACCTTGCTGCAGATATTAAGTTTCCAAGTGTGGTTGAATTGACAACTCAGCTGCTAATACTTGAGAATATTCTTTGGCTCCCCTTGTGTCGAATCAATAAATTTGGGTTGAATACTCTACCCTCGAAAACTGTTCTGATCCCCTATACTTGTGGGTTATCACTAATGCACCTAGTACTTTCATGAGATTAATGAACGAAGTTTTACATGCTTTCATTGGACGATTTGTGGTAGTCTATTTTGATGATATACTGATTTATAGTAAATCTTTGGATGAACATTTGGAACATTTATGTGTTGTTTTTATTGCTCTACGTGATGCATGTTTGTTTGGTAACCTTGAAAAGTGCACCTTTTGCACCGACCGAGTATCTTTTCTTGGCTATGTTGTTACTCCATGGGGAATTGAAGTTGATAAAGCCAAGATTGAAGCTACTGAGAGTTGGCCGCAGCCCAAAATGGTCACACAAGTGAGGAGTTTTCTTGGCCTCGCTGGTTTCTACATGCGTTTTGTGATAGATTTCAGCACCATTGCTGCACCTCTCAACGAGCTTACAAAGAAGGATGTGCCTTTTGTTTGGGGTACCACACAGGAAGAAGCCTTCACGGTATTGAAAGATAAGTTGACACATGCTCCTTTACTCCAACTTCCTGAATTTAATAAGACTTTTGAGCTTGAATGTGATGCTAGTGGAATTGGATTTGGAGGTGTGTTATTACAAGATGGCAAACCCATTGCATACTTTTCTGAAAAAATTGAGTGGGCCTAGTCTGAACTATTCTACTTATGATAAAGAATTATATGCTCTTATTCAGACCTAAGAAATGTGGCAACATTATTTATGGCCCAAGAATTTCTTATAAATTTTGATCGTGAATCTTTGAAACACATTAAAATTCAAGCAAAACTAAACTGTAGACATGCTAAATGGGTTGAATTCATTGAGAATTTCCCTTATGTCATTAAACACAAGAAGGTTAAAGAAAATGTTATTGCTGATGCATTGTCTCGTCGTTATACTTTGCTTTCACAACTTGACTTTAAAATATTTGGTTTGGAGACCATCAATGATCAATATGTGCATGATGCTGAATTTAAAGATGTATTGAAAAATTGTAAGGAATGGAGAACTTGAAACAAGTTCGTTGTTAACGATGGATTTGTGTTTCGTGCTAACAAGCTATGCATTCCAGCTAGCTCCATTCTTCTTTTGTTGTTGCAGGAGGCGCATGGAGGAGGATTAATGGGACACTTTGGCATGAAGAAGATGGAGGGTATACTTGTTACACATTTCTTTTGGCCAAAGATGAGACGGGATGTTGAGCGTTTTGTTGCTTGCTGCACTACATGTCAAAAAGCTAAGTCACGACTAAATCCTCATGGTTTATATATGCCATTGCCTGTACCTAGTGTTCCTTGGGAGGATATGATGTAGGGTGGAAACCCTAGGGGCCGGTCTTTCACGAAAGGAGTGGATCCCGCGATGAACATGAAGAACACGAGGGGAAACTCGAGGGGAAATCACAAAGGGGCACAAAGAGAAACGCTCAAACCAACAAGATTAAGTCACACATGTGCTAGATCCTCGAAACACGAGAGGAGATACAAGATCCAAAGTCAACAAAGGACGATACAAAGGGTAACCAGTTCTTCTCCGTGAGGAGGTCTTGAATCCACAAGGGGATCTTCCCGTAAAGGGGTCTTGAATCCAAGGTGGATCTTCTCCGAAGAGGGGCCGTGGTCTCTCTCAAGGAGTATATCCGATATGGATGAGCGAAGCTCTATCTCACAAATGAGCTAACACAACGCTAACCCTAAAACATAGGTAGGAGGAGAGTATATATAGTCTAGGGGGCGAAAGGGTACATGGGCCTCGGCCCTTCACTGTGCGTAGATAGACAGGGCGACGCCCGGACGTCTGGGCCTTCGGGAGGAGCCGGATGTCCGGGGCTGGGGCCGGATGTCCGGGCTGACGGGGATTCTCTTCTGTCCTCTGTTTGCAGCTTGTCCGGATATTCGGGTGTTGGGGCTGGATTTTTGGGCCGGGCCGGATATCCGGGGCCTGTAGATGTCCAGCGACTAGAAGGCTGCTGTAGCTGATGTCTCCAGCGGCCGGATGTCCGGGCTCGGAGCCGGATGTCCGGTCCTTGGAGTTGCCTTCTTCTCATTTTGGCGTTCCTCTTCATCTGTGGACTTGGCGGCTTGTCCGTCTTCACGTGCATCTTCGGGAGGGTCCTCTTGGTACCTAATCATGCACAACATCTCGGACTTAGGTAGTAGCCATGTCTCGAGAGGATCATATGCGATATCACTAAGGAGAGAAGTCACCTCGGTCTTGAGAGCTCTAGCTCGTGCTCGTGTCATGGGTCCTCTTGGCACTTTGTAAGACGATGGTAGGTCCATGGGGATGGCCGTAGGATGCTCTGCATCATCTCCCCTCGCTAGGGGAAGATCCGACCTCGAATCGAAATCCTCATCACCATGGTAGGGCGAGAGATCTTTGACGTTGAAGATGTCGCTCACGGAGTACTTGTCGCGTGGAATGTCGCTATTATAGGCATTGTTGTTGTAGCGTGCAAGCGTCCATCCGCTCGTGGTCGAAGTTTGGACTTGCGTTCGTTGGGGAATTGATCCTTGCGAAGGTGTAGCCACATAAGATCTCCAATGTTGAACACCATGGGGTGCTTGTTGATGTTGCGCTTGTTCGCAAGTCGTTGTACTTGGCGCTCGATGGTGTGCCTTGTATCTTCATGCACCTTCTTGAGATGGGTCACATGTGCACATGTGTCCATATTGATGCGCTCTTGTAGTGGTAGAGGTAGAATGTCCAAAGTGGACAATGGGTTGAATCCATAGACGACCTCGAAGGGGGACTTGCCGGTAGTTGAGTGTCTTGCGCGGTTGTAGGCGAACTCGGTGATAGGTAGACACTCCTCCCACTCCTTGATGTTCTTCTTGATGAGCACTCGAAGTAGAGCGGAGAGTGTGCGGTTGGTCACCTCCGTTTGGCCGTCGGTTTGAGGATGGTAAGCCGTGGAGAAGAGTAGCTTGATTCCGAGCTTGGCGCATAGGATCTTCCAAAAGTAACTCAAGAACTTGACGTCGCGGTCCGAGACAATCGTCTTTGGCACTCCATGTAGTCGTAAGATTTCCCTACAAAAGATATTGGCGACATGTGAAGCATCGTCTATCTTGTTGCAAGGAATGAAATGTTCCATCTTAGAGAATCAGTCCACAACAACACATACCGAATCCTTTCCATTTCTAGTTCTAGGCAATCCATGTACAAAATCCATGCTAATATCTTCCCATGGTTGATATGGAATTGGGAGAGGCATGTAAAGGCCATGGGATTGAGCTTTAGACTTAGCTTTGCAAAACGGTTCGAACATGGGTGACATGATCTTTGAGAGATTTTCTATAAAAAGGATATCATCAAAGTAGACCACAACAAACTCACCAATGTAAGGGAGAAAGACATGATTCATAAGACGCATAGAAGTACCCGGTGCTTCCGATAAACCCATAGGCATGACTAACCACTCATACAAACCAAACTTTGTTTTGAAAGCGGTCTTCCATTCATCACCCTCTTGTATGCGGATTTGATAGTAACCACTTTTAAGATCAATTTTTGCGAATATAGTGCCACCACTAAGTTCATCAAGCATATCATCAAGGCGTGGAATGGGATACCTATAGCGAACGGTGATAGCATTGATAGGTCTACAATCGGAGCACATGCGAAAGCTACCATGCACAAGGACTCAAACTTTCACGCACATGTCCATGGTCTATGAGATGATTTACTTGCCTTTGTATTTCTTTGGTCTCTATGGGGTTGACGCGATAAGGAGCTTTGTTCGGAAGAGGTGCTCCAGGGATGAGGTCGATGCGGTGCTCGATGCCTCGTAGTGGAGGTAGTCCGGAGGTAGCTCGTCGGGGAAAACATCATGGAATTCCTGCAAAAGAGAAGACAACACTGAAGGTAGAGCGTGAGAGGTGTAAGCGTTTGGTGCGTCGTCCTTGCATAAAAGGACAAAGTGTAGGACAGTAGATGGGTTCTCACACACTCCTCTTATCTCACTTTTGGTGGCAAATAGAACTAAGTTCTTCTTGTCGCTCATCGTGGAGGCACTCGATTTGGGCTTGTGGCGCTCACTCTCTTTTGGGTGGTTCACTCTCTCACTATTCTCTCCATGATGGGTGGCTTGCTTGTCGACGATCACCTGGCTTGGAGAGATAGGGCGAAGTACGTACTCCTTTCATTTCATCTTGAAGATGTAGTGGTTCGTTCGGCCGTTGTGGATGACACCTCTATCAAATTGCCATGGTCGACTAAGAAGAAGGTGGCACACGGTCATTGGAACAACATCACACTCCAAAGTGCCTTCGTAAGCTCCGATTGAAGGAGACTTGCACTCTATGCTCGACTTGAATAGTGCCGGAGTCGCTGAGCCATTGAACTTTGTAGTGATGTGGGTGCTTCGTCTTGGGCAATTGGAGCTTGGAGCAAAGTTCTTCACTTGCTAAGTTATGGCAACTCCCTCCATCGATGATGACCTTGACGGACCTTCCATTGATGCCGGCCTTGGTATGGAATATGTGGCATCTTTGGTCTTCTTCTTGGTGATGTTGAAGGGTTAAGACCTTGGAGACAACTAGAGCGGGACTTGAATCTTCATCACAAAATACTTATTCCTCTTCATCGTTCACTTGCCTGTGCATGGCGACTTGCTCAAGTTATTTCGTTTCTCCTTCGCTCATGGAGTCGTATGTACCATCGTCGTTGAGGATCATGGTCCGCTTGTTGGTACACTCAAAGGACATGTGGCCTCGGCCTCCGCATGTGAAGCATTTGAAGGAACTTGTCTTGACGGTCTCATCGGTTGGGGTAGATGATGATGAAGCTCTCGGCTTGAAGTTGCTTGTAGTAGGAGGATGACTTGGAGTTGTCGAAGTTTTCTTGTAACTCGACTTGTCGACGTTGCTTGTAGAAGGCTTGGTTAAGGTAGACGGTGGTGGAGTCGTTGAAGCTTGGGTGTTGGAGAAGCCGTATGACTTGGATGAGAACTTGGCATACTTGAAGTCTTCTTGCATTTTACGTTCCACTTTGGTAGCTTGATGCACTAGCTCGATGAGGTTCGAGTATGGTTGGAAGTCGGCGATCTTCTTAATGGGATGATTGAGTCCATTCAATAAGTTTACCATAGTTTGCTCATCATCTTCCATGACATTGGCTCGTATCATTGCAATCTCCATTTCCTTGTAGTACTCTTCAACGCTCTTGGTTCCTTGCTTGAGTAGTTGGAGTTCCTTGAAGAGGTCGCGGTTGTAGTAGGTTGGCACGAAGCGTTCTCTCATGACATCCTTCATTTGCAGTCAAGTAGTGATGAGTGGTTCACCTTTTGCCTCCCGGCGCTCAATGACTTGTTCCCACCAAATGAGGACATAGTCTTGGAACTCAAGGGATGCCATCGCGATCTTCTTCTCTTCTTCATAGTTGTGCAAGTGGAAGATTTTGTCGACCTTCAATGCCCATGAAAGGTACTCTTCGGGATCATTGCTTCCATTGAACTTGGGCATGGTGAACTTTAGCTTGCCGTAGCGTTGCTCTTCATTGTGTTCGGGTCGGGGATGATGACGTCCTTGACGAGGAGGATCATCTCTCACAACTTGCTCTTGCCGTGGAGGATTTCCATTGTCTTCTTGTTCTTGTTGAACTTGATGTTCTTGGCGAGCTTGTGGAGGAACTTGTCGAGCTTGACGTTGCACGCGGGCTTGATATCTTCGTTCGTGAACTTCTTCGCGAAGTGCTTCTTCATGTTCATGAGCTTGTCGGCCTCGGTTGGCTACGACTCGACTTGATTCTCGGAGGGCTTGTTGCGCCTCAAGTGCTTGAGCATCTCGCAATTGTTTCTCTTGACGTTGTGCCTCGTCATCTTGTGCTTCTTGCCATAGACGCGCTCGCTCTTTCTCTTCGTGTTGTCATTGTCATTTCCGTTCTCGTGCTTGCACAAAGGTAGCTTGGTTTTGATGATGTCGTTGTTCTTGCGAGTTGTTGTCGTGTAAAGGGTTGCGGTTGGCTTGACGGTCTTGGCGCGTGGCATGACGAAGAGTGTTTGATGTCGGTGTACTTGAGCCGAAGATGGTGTAGTCGGAGTGTCGGCTTGAGCGGCTCCGTCTTAATGAGGACGAAGTGGAAGAAGAGCGGTTGAGAAACAAAGCATGAATCTCGTCCATTCTTGCATAGTTCTCTTGCTTGTGGTCGTCGAGCTTGTGGTCAAAGTAATCTCTTGTATTTTGCTCAGAGAGTCGCAAATCAGTGGCGAGGTTGTCGATGTGTTCACTCATTGCTTGTTGCTCTTGATGCAAAGCACGTTGCGCACCAAAGAGGTGGCTCTTTGTGACGTAGGAGTTCATGTCGTCGTCTTGCCCGATGAAGAGTGGGTTGGTAGAAGTACTTGGCCTATCCATCATTCCAAGAGAAATATGTGAGTGGGAGAAAGAGAAGAACGTATACCAAATGTACCTTGACCGATGTTGAAGGTGGATCAAAGATCACTCCAATGTGGAACAAGGAAAAAGCCCAATTGGTACCAATTCTTGTCGGTTTCTCACACCTACACAAGTAAAAGCTTATGGTGGAGCTTGGTTAGGATGGTGGCACAAAATTTGATGTAATTGTTAGTGAGCTTTAATAATGTTGGAAAAGATTTGCAAGTTTGCAATGCAACAAGTAGACCAAGCAATATAATGTACACGGAAACACACACGCAAAGAGACAAATGGGGTCGTGCAACCAAGGATGAGCCAAAATGTGGAATCCACGAAAATGCTCTTGTTGCCCAACACTAGAGAGACGCTAGCACGATTGCACAATAGGCGGATACGAAGTCTTGTGCACAACCTACTACACAAAAATGCAACGACTTCTATCCCAAGTATGCTCTACGTATGGTGTTTCGATGATATGATCCAAGATGATCTAGTATGACAATCTTAATGTTGTATGATGCTATGGTTCTTGCTTAAAAGCTCTTTGCTTATCTTTCCCTTTTTCCTAAAAGCTTGTTTGGCTCTTTGTGTTTGATCTCTTTTATCATGCAATGTTTCACGAACCAAGATAGCAATTGTGTATGCGATGACAACCTTGTGACACAAGAGATGATACCAAGATATTCACCAATGATATGTATTTATGCTATGGGAAGTATGATCACTAATGTGCACAAGTCACGTTGTCGGCAATACTCAAAGGCTAGTCTCGATGGGTAAGCGACGCAAGAGTAAGGCTATGATGACTATCAATGTAATGGCAAGAATGATGTATCACTATACCAAGATGAGGTTACCGTTCTTGCTTACAGTATGGTGTCAAAAGGGTGGCATGAATACCAAGATGATATAGCCGAGATGGTCGTTGTTGATGACGCATCCATGGCGAAGATAAGCGGCGGTGATGTTGATGTCGAACCGTACCTAAATAGCCGAAACACAATAGGACACAGAACCGCAACTCAAATTCTCAAAGCAAAACATGACAAAATTGTTGGAGTTGGTAGTAGTAAGCGATGGTGGTGTATGTGGTACAAGGTGGTGCTATGAAGAAGTGGTGGTGGTATGCGAAAGTGTATGTGGGCACCGGAACAAAATTTGGCGAAATATGATGGAAAACGGTTGGTGGATGGAAGTGATGCTGCCAGGGGCCAGATGTCCGCGCTTGATGGCCGGATGTCCGGTGTCGGTGTCAAAACCGGCGGATCTCGGGTAGGGGGTCCCGAACTATGCGTCTAGGCGGATGGTAACAGGAGGCAGGGGACATGATGTTTACCCAGGTTCGGGCCCTCTTGATGGAGGTAATACCCTACGTCCTGCTTGATTGTTCTTGATAATATGAGTAGTACAAGAGTTGATCTACCACGAGATCAGAGAGGCTAAACCCTAGAAGCTAGCCTATGGTATGATTGTTGTTGTTCGTCCTACAAACTAAACCCTCCGGTTTATATAGACACCGGAGGGGGCTAGGGTTACACAAAGTTAGTTACAAGGAAGGAGATCTACATATCCGTATTGCCAAGCTTGCCTTCCACGCCAAGGAGAGTCCCATCCGGACACGGGACGAAGTCTTCAATCTCGTATCTTCATAGTCCAACAGTCCGGCCAAAGGATATAATCCGGCTGTCCGGATACCCCCTAATCTAGGACTCTCTCAGTAGCCCCTGTACCAGGCTTCAATGATGATGAGTCCGGCACACAGATTGTCTTCGGCATTGCAAGGCGGGTTCCTCCTCCAAATACTTCATAGAAGATTTTGAACACGAGGATCGTGTCTCGCTCTGCAAAATAAGTTCCACATACAACCGTAGAGAGAATAATATTTTCAGAAATCTAATCTGCCGACACATTCCGCAGTGTGACATCACACCACAGCCAGGTCACCATTCGAATCGTTTTTCACAACCAGCGTGTTTCACGAGGCGGTTTCCTTGGCACATCTTGTCGAAGCAGAGATCGTGTCCCCTTATTACGGGATTCCCATCAATATAGATGTGGGTAACCCAACCGCGCCATCAATTACGGCGCTTGGGGGATAAGCGAGTTTTACCAGGCTGGTGGGGGCGCATAGTTTCGTCTGCCCTTATAAAGGGATAAGGGTTCACCTTTTTCTACCCACGCCTTCTTCCTCCTTGCTCATCCATTCTCGCGCACTCGAGCTCCAGCGCCCAAGTCCACATCCTTCTCCTCAACCCTCTCCAAACATGTCCGGAGCGGGAGGCAAGTGGATGGTCTCCTCCGTTACGGAGGGAGACATCAAAAAGCTATGCGGGGCCGGATACTTAGCTGCGGATATCGCGCACCGGCTGCCAGCCGCGGGGCAGATCGTCCCTACCCCGGAACCTTACGAAAGGGTGGTTTTCCTCACCCAGTTCGTCCGCGGACTGGGATTTCCCCTCCATCCATTCGTCTGTGGCCTTATGTCCTATTATGGGCTGGACTTCCATGATCTGGCCCCGAATTTCATCCTCAACATCTCGGCGTTCATTGTCGTGTGCGAGGCTTTCCTCCGCATCCGGCCCCACTTCGGCCTGTGGCTGAAGACCTTCAATGTCAAACCGAAGGTAGTAGGCGGCCAACAAGCGGAATGCGGCGGAGCCATGGTGGGCAAAATGCCCAACGTTACATGGCTCGAGGTCTCCTACGTGGAGACCATAAAGGGGTGGCAATCGGGGTGGTTCTACATCACTGAGCCGCGCGACACCAACTGGGTGGCTGCCCCCAAGTTTCGATCCGGAATCCCCACGCGGCTCACTTCCTGGAAGGAGAAGGGGCTGTCCTGGGGCTCATCGGTGGAGCTGGACGGACTCCAAAAGTGTATACGGAACATGATAGGCAAGAAACTCAAGCTTGTCAACATAGTCCAGGCCATGCTCTTCCGCCGGATCCTCCTGTGTCAACGACGGGCTTTCAACTTATGGGAGTTCGACCCGGCCCAGCACCAGACTCTACGCGAGCTCTTCGACACGACGCATAAGGATGTCTAGAAGGTGTTGTTCAAGGGCGCCGAGGTCCCCCCTCCCCTTACCGAGGACCACGGGCTAAGCGCACGCGCCCTGCGAATCCGGTAAGTTTTGCACACCTTGTAGGGTATTTATTTTCCATAGTTTAACCGTGTGCGGGGTCTGAGCTCCCATGCCTTTGATAGGACTGGGTGGAGACATCGTAGCAGATTGACTGTCCGGCCCCTCTGCCCGAAGACCCTGCAGACACTCTCCTGACGGAGATGTGGACTCCGGCTCCTTATGAGGTGCCGGAGAAGAAGATCAAGAAGAAGGCCACGGGAACCCGAAAGAGTTCCCGGCGCCAGGTGGTATCGGACTCATCGTCCGATAACTCCGAGATGCACTCCTCCCGTGAAAACGAGGAGGAGGAAGATGACGGTTCTCCCCCTCCAGCCGGGGGAGACAAGAAAAGGTAGGACGTCCCAACCGGGGAGGCCGAAGGGCCCAAGAAGGGAAGGACTCTCCTTCCAGACTGTTCCACCACCGCCGCCGACAGCAAAGACGAGTGGTTACTCAGGGCCAAGCCCCTGGCGAAGTCGTAAGTATTCACATACCAGAGTAACTCATAGCATACTTTTATTGCACTACTTCTCCTAACGTCGAATATGATCATGCAGTCCGCCCCGAGCCCGCACCGGCGTATCCTCGTCGGACGGTTCCTTGGACTCATCGGATATGAATAGCGAGTCACTTCCAACCGCCTCCTCTCCTTGCCATACGGACAATGTCGAGGTATTGTCTCAAGGGGCACCGAGCCGGGGGGAGATAGCCCTGGAGGCGCCTCAAGGCGACCTTTCGGACTCCAGGAGCAAAGGGAGCAAGACTCTCAAGGGCTCCAAGTTCGGCCCTCAGCCGAACACCATGCCGGAACCTCCAGTTGTTCCGGACTCCGGCAAGCGGCCCCCTTACAAGAGGGGCAAGCTGCCCGTGCCGGTGACCTCTGTCCATCTAGAGGCACCGGACAACCTGCTGGGAGCGCTTCGCGGCGCTTCCATCGACGAAGAGAACCACACTATTATAAGTGCGGTGATCAAGAAGGTTCAGTCTGCCAAGAGCGGACTGACTAAAGCCTGTGCCAGCCTTCTAACAGGCTTTGAGGTAAGTATTTAAAATATAGGAAAATATTACCGCATAGACAGTAGCCCCTGATGCTCTGTTTGGTGTTCACAAAGAAAAGCCAAATAGAGGATCAGATAATATCTGCAGGATTCTAATATAAGTATGTCTGTATGCGTATGCAGGCTTCGCTGCTGACCTCTGCCGCACTGACTGCGGAGGTCGCCGCATTGAAGCAGAACCTCGAGCGGTCCGAGAAAGAGCTCGGTCTTACCAAGAGGCAGCTCGAGGAGAACAAAGTTAAGTAATACCTTGTCTATATATATATAAAAGATGTGGTTGCAAAATGATAGGATCATCATGGATGTGCCAGGGGCCATGACCGAAGTGGTGACCCTGAAGCAAGCGTTGTCCGAGGCCGAAAACAAAGCGGACAAGGAGCGCACCGAGCAGGATAAACAGGAGGCATGGGTGGGCGAGGTGCAGCAAGAGCTCCAGGCTCTCGTGAAGAAGCACGAGACTTTGGAGCTTGACTCGAAGACGCGAGAGTCCGAGCTTGCCACGGCCCTCGAGAGCACAAAGCGTGCCAAGGCTGAAGCCCAAGAGGCCCTCCATGGAATTGAGGCGATGAGGAAGATAGCGGCAGGTAAGGCATTCATTATGCAAATCAAGCATGTGAAAGTAAATTACTTGTTACTTACCCGAGTCCGGAGCTCTCCAGGAGCATTCGCAAATTTGCCCCGCAGCGTGTCAGATGCCGCAAAGTACTACCAGGCCGAGGAGGGAAGCTCGACGGAGAAGTTGTTCTGGTCTCAGTATACTGGGACCGAACACCCGATGCCTGTGAGCGACCAGCTGAAGCAACTGGTTGAGCTGCACAAGGCGGCCGAACAAGCCATGAGGGGCCTTATAGTCCGGATGTGGCCTGGCGACTCCCTTCCCAACAGCTAGTTCGGCCTGGTGAGGTGGCTTGTGGATGCCTGCCCACGGCTGGAAGTCATAAAGCGGTCTGTCTGCAACGAAGGTGCACGCCACGCTTTTGCCCGTGCGAAGGTGCACTGGGCCAAGATGGATGCCAAGAAGCTAGTGAAGGAGGGGCCACCGCAGGGCAAGGAGCATCGCCACCCTGAAATGTATTATGAGGGTGTCCTGAAGGGCGCCCGTCTTGTGGCGGACGAGTGTGCGAAGGATGTAATTTTTGAATGAACTTGTTCGTGTGACCCTGTATTATGAAAACTTGTTCATGTGCACTATGCAACACTTGTTTGAATTTAAAATATTACCTTTTGTGCGGCTGTTTATCAAATCTGAGAGATGGCCAGTTGTCGGCTTCTGCCCCCATGCCACGAGTGCTGGGGTGTTCGGGATAAATTTGAGCACTCTTTTTCCCATTCTTGGGTCCTTTGAGGGAGGTGCTCAGCACAACGAACAAGGCAATCGGACTATAATGCTTTATCACTCTCACTTAGCCATAGAAGTCTACAATTTTAAATTTTGGCGAAGCCCCTAGTATTCGTAAGGCCGAATTCGGGGCGCTATACACGCCTAAGTCAGACAAAGCTGACTCCTCGCCCTAAGCGGCATAAGTCTTTAGGGACTCGAGATCTCTCGAACAGCGACCAGCTCTCGCCTTATCATGACATTCAGTTTTAGCTTTCTCTACTGAGGTCCTTTCCCAGATGAACCGGGACACAATCGCAGTAGTTCTCCCAGTGATACCTTAGCCGATATAGCGGAACGTAAGGTACCAAAACATGGGAGCCGGGCAAACCCAACTATTGACCCAAGACATGATTCAGAGCTGATGCATATAATGCTATAAGTTCGGGGTGCCGCACTGTCGAAAGTGTTCGGACTTCTCACGCCGTATTATGGGGTACACTTAAGCCCCTGGCGTATTGGCCGTACCAGAGTGTACGGGTGCTAAATGTCATGAATGAACATATATATAAAAAAGAATATAGAATGCGGTAATAGTCTAGTGCTATGCGTTGTTTATTCAAAAAGGTGCGTCGAAGCAGAATGATACAAGTAGTGCGATAAGCAAAAAGTAGGACTATTTGACATGTCCCCTCCAAGGGCAAGCTGAGGAATGGTATTTAAAGCAAGTATTTTACTCGTTACCAGAGACCACCTGGGAGTTCCATGGTGCGACGGAGCTTTCTGCCTCCTTGGTTGTTGTATCGTGTGTCTGGCAATCGTACTGTCAGACGGGGTTTCCAGAGAGTAAAGTCCTGAAAGAGAGGAAAAAATAACAAAGCGGGAAGCCCCTAGTGCGGTTGAGCCGCGTCTTGGGGCGTGCCGTAGTCGTGCCCCCCCACCTATGCCCATGGTATTTTCAATGCGTAATTATGTACGCGTGGCACGGATATTGCCGTTTGGCTGGGGCTGGGGTGGGGGCCGCATTGCTATGTGAGCTCGGAACGTGCCAGGCGGTCTTGTTGCAGATTACTCCGGGCGCGCTTGACGGTGTCCGGTTGTTTAATCACCAAACTGGTGGATTGCCTGAAGAGGCTGCTTTGTGCTTCTTCTGCGAGGGCCGTAGTGTGCTCCTCCATGCGGAGAGAGCGCTCTGTGTTTCCATTGACTGTGATGACCCCCTGAGGTCCTGGCATCTTGAGCTTGAGGTATGCATAATGCAGTACCACATTGAATCTCGCAAATGCGGTTCGCCCGAGCAGTGCATGATAGCCACTGTGGAACGGAACTGAATCGAAGATTAATTCCTCGCTTCGGAAGTTATCCGGGGATCCTAAGACCACTTCCAGTGTGACTGAGCCTGTGCAATGGGCCTCTACACCTGGTATGACGCCTTTGAAGGTCGTTTTTGTGGGTTTGATCCTTGAGGGGTCTATACCCATTTTGCGCACTGTGTCCTGATAAAGTAGGTTCAGGCTGCTGCCGCCGTCCATAAGGACTCGAGTGAGGTGAAATCCGTCGATGATTGGGTCTAGGACCAGTGTGGCAAATCCGCCATGACGGATACTAGTGGGGTGGTCCCTGCGATCGAAGGTGATCAGACAGGAGGACCATGGGTTGAACTTTGGGGCGACTGGCTCCAACGCATATACGTCCCTTAGCGCACGCTGCCGCTCCCTCTTGGGGATGTGGGTTGCGTATATCATGTTCATCGTCCGCACTTCTGAGGGGTACCTCTTCTGTCCTCCGGTGTTCGGCAGCCGGGGCTCCTCCTCGTCATCGCTATGTAACCCCTTATCTTTGTTTTCGGCATTTAACTTGCCGGCCTGCTTGAACACCCAACATTCCCTGTTGGTGTGGTTGGCTAGCTTGTCGGGGGTGCCGTGTATTTGACACGAGCAATCGAGTATACGGTCCAAACTGGACGGGCCCGGAGTGCTTCTTTTGAATGGCTTTTTCTGCTGACCGGGTTTAGAGCCTCTGAATCCGGCATTGACTGCCGTATCCTCGGTATTGTCGCTGTTGATGCGGCGCTTGTGTTTGTTGTGACGTGACCTGCCATTGCTATCCTTGGTATCTGAAGTACCATGGTTTTTTCATATGTTATTGCTTCGAGCCAGCTAGCTGTCCTCTCCCGCGCAAAAGCGGGTCATGGGTGTCGTGATGGCTGCCATAGATTTCAGCTTTTCCTGGCCAAGGTGCCGGGCGAGCCACTCGTCGCGGATGTTGTGCTTAAAAGCTGCTAGGGCCTCTGCATCCGGACAGTCGACGATTTGATTTTTCTTTGTCAGGAACCGTGTCCAGAATTGCCTGGCCGATTCCTCTAGCTGCTGACTTATGTGGCTCAATTCATCGGCATCTGGTGGTCGCACATAAGTGCCCTAGAAGTTGTCGAGGAATGCGGCTTCCAGATCTTCCCAACAGCCAATGGATTCTGCTGGCAGGCTGTTGAGCCAATGCCGAGCTGGTCCTTTGAGTTTGAGTGGGAGGTATTTGATGGGGTGTAGATCGTCACCGCGGGCCATGTGGATGTGCAGGAGGAAGTCCTCGATCCATACTGCAGGATCTGTTGTATCGTCGTATGATTCGATATTTACGGGTTTGAAACCCTCTGGGATTTGGTGATCTATTACTTCGTCTGTGAAGCATAGGGGGTGTGCGGCGCCTCTGTACTCGGCTATATCGTGACGCAGCTCAAATGAGTCTTGTCCGCTGTGTTCGGCCCGGCCGGATTTACTTTTACTGTATCCGGTGTGACGGTTATCGTCTCGCATAGTGGCGCGCCCTTGTGATCCGTAGATCGATCTTGCATGTTTTGTTTTGTCCTCCAATACGTCTCGCGGGTCTAGCGTGTTTCCCCGTGCCTTGACATTTTTATTTGAGTGGCGTTGGGGTGCGGGCTGAGCTTTTGGCTGAAATGCCTCTCTGTCGCGGCCACGAGGTGGCCGATCAGCCGTGTCATACGCTGGAGATGTAGGTTTTAATGCTTCCTCCTCCAGTCGGGGTAGCAACCCACGCTTTGGGTAACTCTTGGAGGGGCGTTTGGGTTTATATTCCTCGGTCGCAAGGACTTTAGTCCATCTGTCAGCTAGCAAATCTTGATCAGCTCGAAGCTGCTGTTGCTTTTTCTTAAGGCTATTTGCCATGGCTATAAGCCGGCGCTTGAAGCGCTCTTGCTCGACGGGATCATCAGGCACGACAAATTCATCATTGTCGAGGCTTGCCTCGACTTCGGAGGGAGGCATGTAATTATCATCCTCCGCCTCTCCATCTGCCGCTCTCTCGGGAGGGCTGGCTTCTCCATCCTCCTGCTCTAAATCTTGCTGGAGGGGATTGTCATCATCTTCGGCACTTTCCGGAGTGCTATTATCTCCTGTGCCGGTATCACCGCTTTTGCTTTGGCGAGACTTAGAGTGGCGCCGCTGTCGTCGGCGCTTGGGTTGCTTCTTGGAGGGGTCATCCTCCGTTGTCCCGTCGCCATTGCCTTCTTTGGGTGTGTCCACCATGTATATATCATATGATGAGGTGGCTGTACAGTGCCCTGTGGACAGTGGTTCTTGTTTGTCTCCTGCATCGTCGTCCATACCGTCGATGTATTCAAAGTCGAAGTCGAGCGTGTCGGTCAAATCGTCGACAGTGGCTACTAAGTGGGTGGTGGGTGGGCGGCGAATTTCTTCGTCATCCGCATCCCAATCCTGCTGGACATAGTTCGGCCAGGACTCTCCTGACAAGGAGAGAGACCTTAATGAGTTCAGTATGTCGCCGAAGGGCGAGTGCTGAAAGATATCCGCGGAGGTGAACTCCATGATCGGCGCCCAGTCGGATTCGATAGGCACGGGCGCATGCGGTTTGGAGTCTGTGGCCGGGGAAGAATCCGGCAGTTTGGCATCACGACTCTCGTGAAGGGTAAGGTCGATACTTGGCTCGATCGCCGCCGAGAATGCGGCCTCCATGGAGGGGTCTATCCACCCGTCCATGGATGGTGCAATTGGCTCTGAATTGAGGGTCGGAGCGGTTGCCAATGCGGTCTCCTGAACACTATCCGATGGTAGAGCTAAATCATGCTCATCGTGATCATGTGGCGCACTCGGCAGGGGCTCGAATCCGTCGAAGATCAAGTCTCCGCGGATGTCGGCCGTGTAGTTTAAGCTTCCAAACCTGACCTGGTGGCCAGGGGCGTAACTCTCGATCTGCTCCAGATGGCCAAGCGAGTTGGCCCGCAGTGCGAAGCCGCCGAATACAAAGATCTGTCCGGGGAGAAAAGTCCCACCCCGGACTGCATCGCTATCGATGATCGAAGGAGCCATCAAGCCTAACAATGACGACACAGAGGAACTCTCAATGAAAGTACCAATGTCGGTGTCAAAACCGGCGGATCTCGGGTAGGGGGTCCCGAACTGTGCGTCTAGGCAGATGGTAACAAGAGGTAGGGGACACGATGTTTACCCAGGTTCGGGCCCTCTTGATGGAGGTAATACCCTACGTCCTGCTTGATTGTTCTTGATAATATGAGTAGTACAAGAGTTGATCTACCACGAGATCAGAGAGGCTAAACCATAGAAGCTAGCCTATGGTATGATTGTTGTTGTTCGTCCTACGGACTAAACCCTCCGGTTTATATAGACACTGGAGGGGGCCAGGGTTACACAAAGTCGGTTACAAGGAAGGAGATCTACATATCCGTATTGCCAAGCTTGCCTTCCATGCCAAGGAGAGTCCCATCCGGACACGGGACGAAGTATTCAATCTTGTATCTTCATAGTCCAACAGTCCGGCCAAAGGATATAATCCGGCTGTCCAGATACCCCCTAAACCAGGACTCCCTCATCCGGGCTGTCGGGCCGGATGTCCGGGCTCTGGATCCGTGGACGAACACGAAGATCTTCGCGTGGAGAGGTCAAATCCGGGCAAAATTCGGAGAAATTTGTGGATGGAAATTGGGGAAAAGTGGATGGAAAGCTAGATCTACCTGCAACACATGAAATCCGCGGATCAAATTCAATATAACTTAATCACACCAACAAATCACAAAAAAATTGGGGCCATTTTTGTAGGAAAATTTTCGAATTAGGGACAAAATCAACGAAAACGAGGCTAGAAACACAACGGGGAGGCTCCGAAATCATGATCAACATGGCTCTAGATACCAATATGATGTAGGGTGGAAACCCTAGGGGCTGATCTTTCACGAAAGGAGCGGATCCCGCGATGAACACAAAGAACACGAGGGGAAATCACAAAGGGGCACAAAGAGAAACACTCAAACCAACAAGATTAAGTCACACATGTGCTAGATCCTCGAAACACGAGAGAGGGTACAAGATCCAAAGTCAACAAAGGACGATACAAAGGGTAACCAGTTCTTCTCCATGAGGAGGTCTTGAATCCACAAGGGGATCTTCCCGTAAAGGGGTCTTGAATCCAAGGTGGATCTTCTCCAAAGAGGGGTCGCGGTCTCTCTCAAGGAGTAGATCCGATATGGATGAGCAAAGCTCTATCTCACAAATGACAAAGGGTACATGGGCCTTGGCCCTTTACTCTGCGTAGACAGACGGGGCCGCACGTCCGGGCATCGGGCTGGATGTCCGAGCCTGCGGGAGGAGCCGGATGTCCGGGGCTGGGGCCGGATGTCCGGGCTGACGGGGATTCTCTTCTGTCCTCTGTTTGCAGCTTGTCCAGATATCCAGGCGTTGGGGCCGGATTTCTGGGCCGGGCCAGATGTCCGGGCTGGGCCGGATGTCCGGGGCCTGTAGATGTCCAGCGGCTGGAAGGTTGTTGTAGCTGATGTCTCTAGCGGCCGGATGTCTGGGCTCGGGGCCGGATGTCCGGGCCCTGGAGCTGCCTTGTTCTCCTTTTGGCGTTCCTCTTCATCTGTGGACTTGGCAGCTTGTCCGTCTTCACGTGCATCTTCGGGAGGGTCCTCTTGGTACCGAATCATGCACAACATCTCGGACTTAGGTAGTAACCATGTCTTGAGAGGATCATATGCGATATCACTAAGGAGAGAAGTCACCTTGGTCTCGAGAGCTCTAGCTCGTGCTCGTGTCATGGGTCCTCTTGGCACTTCGTGAGACGATGGTAGGTCCATGGGAATGACCGTATGATGCTCCGCATCAGGATATATCTATGGACTTTGTTTTTGGTTTACCTCAAACAAAGAAGGGGAGGGATAGCATATTTGTTGTCGTGGATAGGTTCTTGAAAATGGCACACTTTATACCATGTCATAAAAGTGATGATGCTGTTAATGTTGCTGATTTGTTCTTTCGTGAAATTATTCGCTTGCATGGTGTGCCAAATACTATTGTTTCAGATCGTGATACTAAATTGCTTAGCCACTTTTGGAGATGTTTATGGGGTAAGTTGGGGACTAATCTGCTTTTAAGTACTACTTGTCACCCCCCAAACTGATGGACAAACTGAAGTAGTCAATAGAAAATTGTCTACTGTGCTTAGGGCTGTTTTGAAGAATAATAATAAAATGTGGGAATAATGCTTGCCTCATATTGAATTCGCTTATAATCGTTCATTGCATTCTACTACTAAGATGTGCCCTTTTGAAATTGTGTATGGTTTCCTACCTCGTGCACCTATTGATTTGTTGCCTCTTACATCTTCAGAAAAGGTTAATTTTGATGCTAAACAAAGTGCTGAATTGATTTTAAAAATGCATGAGTTAACTAAGGAAAACATTGACCGTATGAATGCTAAATATAAACTTGCTAGAGATAAGGGTAGAAAACATGTTGTGTTTGCACCTGGAGATCTTGTTTGGTTACATTTGCATAAGGATAGATTTCCTGATTTGCGCAAGTCAAAGCTAATGCCATGTGCTGATGGCCCTTTTAAGGTGTTAGAGAAAATAAATGATAATGAGTATACACTTGAGCTACCTGCAGATTTTAGGGTTAGTACCACTTTTGACATTGCAGATTTGAAGCCTTATTTGGGCGAGGACGATGAGCTTCCGTCAAGGACGACTTCATTTAAAGAAGGGGAGGATGATGAGGACATCAATACCATTGTTACACCCCCAGCCCCTACTGCTACATATACTGGACCAATTACTAGAGCTCGCGCACGCCAATTAAATTATCAGGTACTTTCGTTTCTTGGTAATGATTCTAATGTTCATGAGAATATGATGCTGCCTAAATTGCCAACAAATGAAGGGCCTAGCATGGATAAGAGGGATGAACACTGGAGCAAGACTAAGCATGGAGATGATGGCATACGCAAGGGGAACAAGAACGGAGTTGCAAGTGATGATTTCAGGACTTTAAAGCCACCATAAGGAGTGCTTGAAGCCTTGGACGAAATATACAAGATGTCACTTCATAATTTTCATCCAGAGGCTATTATAGGTGTTGTGTCACCTTATTATTGGGCCAAGCCCATGTAATTTTGAAATACTTAAGTATAGGTTGTTTTTAGAGTCCGTATCTGTGGGCAAACAAGAGTTAGGGTTGGTTTCGGACCCCTCCTCCAAGGGCCATGAAATTCCCCCCTCTTCCTCCATATATACAGCCCTTAGGGCGTCGTTTAGACTTTGGATTTTGTTTATATTAAAGTTCGCCATAGCTGCAACTTCGCGTACTTCGTTTGTGTTCAACGACCAGACAAAGGCGTCAAAGAACCCCACCTTGATCAATAAAGCTTTCCTCTTATATTCGCAATATCCAGATGGCAATCTTAGTTTCTTGCTTGTTCTTTATTTGCCTACAAGAAACAGACCTTCGTGGTCAGGTTGATCGTGCTCTGGCGGGGTCAATAACCTCTCGGAGTTGGTTTAGCGATTGCTAAGGCGTGACGTCCTCGCAGTTCGTAGTCAGATCGTCAAAGTCGACTTCCTCCAAAATGATAGCCACCATATCATCAAAAGACAGGACACCTTTGCCTCTATCAAAAAGTCAAACTACCAGTGTACAATATTGGCTCGCAGTGAGGTTACTATTTAATAAAAGGCTGCCATGCATTCGGCCGAGATCGAACCCACAAAATGAGCTATACACTCCCGCGACCACTAGTAGTACTCGTTGGAGTACAACGCAACCTAGAACCGCCTTTTGTCGCTAGTACATTGTTCCTTACAAGAAACCACTAATAATGCCAAGAAACTACTACCACTTACCAACCAGCCCTACCAAGAAACGACTACTCTACAAAGTGTCGTTATAGGCATGTTTCAACCCATGTCGCCCCTTAAGTCAATGCATTCTATTCGACCGGAAAATTAGGCATTATGACTTGTGGGACCTACATGTCAGCCTGGACAAAAATCCCCAAGTGACCTCCTACCTCCGGCCCGTCCACCTAGTCATCCTCGGCCATGGGACGCACATACCGCCGCCGGTAGAAGGCGAGGTCAAAACCGCCGGCGGTGCGGATCCCATCTTGCGGTAGCCTGGATGCTAGCTCCCGTCTGGCGCTTGCGGCCGCTAGCTAGCCAAGATAGCCCACACCGTGTTGGATGCATCCAGCTGCTTATCTGCAAGGTTTGCTAGCTAGGTTGGCACAGCAGTGCGGCGGCTTGCTCGCGCGCGCCGCGCTAAGGCCAGCCATCTAGCTCGAGAAAAGGCCAGCACGACGGCTTGCTCGCGCGTGAGTCACGCTCGGGCCAGCCAGCAAACCCGTGCGGAAGCCAGTGCGGCGTCCGGCCCGTCCGGTGGAGCGACGGCCAGCTCGCTCATCACCAGTGCCATCGACGAGCACGCATCAGAACTGTTTGAAGTAATGTTCAGGAAAAATAATGATTGGAGGAGGAAGAACAGGATAGAAGGTCAGATGTGGGTCCCTCGTGTCAACGGTCAAACAAAATGTGTTGGTTTAAGCTGCCTCATCAGCATGGACATGTGGGCCAAACCTGTCATAAACGGGTTTAAACGAGCCTAATCGGCACTAGGTAGTAGTTTTTTGGCGCGGATTTAGAAATTTTTGGTATGTTTTGCTATGTTCTGTAAAATAGTTTCTTCCTAGGGCTGGTTGAAAGTGGTAGTTTTCTGTTAAATACTCTACATACTGTAAGTAGGAGTGAAAGTTAAGCTTTGGAACCCAATAAGCACGGCTAGTTACATAGTGCCTATGTGTACATAATTCAAACTAAATATCAACCATGAGTGACTAATATCTTGATGAAAACTCGAAACTATGGAAATACTAGCATTTTTTGCATGGTTGGGAATACTAGCAATGTTCACGTGCGTTGCAATGGATCATAATTAGAATAATACTTATTCACAAACTTGATAGAAACACTCTAATTTTGATATACATATATCACTAGAGATATATTATGTTTCAATCAGAATATATTCCTTGGGCTGTTTTGGTGAGGTGAGGGAGGGATGTGGTTGGTTTTAAGATAATAATTAAGGGTTTTTTTGCAAATTGGTAGAGAAGTGGGATGTTGTTGAGAAAAGGCAACAACTTACCTCACAGTCATTAGATGTAGACCTAATGGTCAGAAATGACGGATGATAGACACACCATCATCACCAACTAAGTCTTTTGTAGGAGTACTAGCAAGATGTCCATGCATTGCACGGAACATCAAGATGCATTTTTTATAAAACACCTATTTGTGATTGACCCATGCGGGAGTAATCCCATGTGTAAAAACTAATGATATCTCGAGAAAGAGGAGAGATAAGGCGAGGAGTAGTGGGGTGCGGTGGTGATTGGTGGTCGAGCTGAGCGGAGGCATGGGGATGGACGACGCCGGCAGTGACCACCATGCCAGTTTGTTCCAGAGGCTTCCTTTTTTAATTGCTCAACAATGAGGTTGTCGGGGATAAGGATGAATGAGGGAAGACCTTGTCTGCAAATGTGGTGAGAGGCGCGGGTATCTTTTAGTTTCATTTCTATCCGTCAGATCTAAATCATATGGTATATATTGCAAGATGGCAGGCATACCATCATCACCAACTCGGGTTTTTTATAAGAGAAGAGATATAAGTATGGAGATACAAATGTATTATCAATACTTGTTTCCATAAACTTGGATCTACATTCTATTCAACGGCTGAGCATGTGGGGCCTTATCACGATGACTTCTTGACCGTGTAAAACAAAGGTTTTCCCGTCGCCGATAAGGAGGGGGTGATGGCGGCGCGCTTTCGGCTTGCTCTAGTCCTAGTAGTCATACTAGGTGGTCTACGCACGTGTAGATTTATGATTTTTCACATCTCGTGTTCGCTGTACTGCCATGACTGTTGATGAATAGACGGTAAGTTATTCATGGGAAAACCTTTGTTGAGCATGTGTGCGAGAGAGAGACAGCGTGCATGTGTGATATGTGTAGAGACTGAGGCAATGATAAGAGATTCTTTGTGTCTCTGTGTGTTGAAGATAGAGAGAGACATGTGCATGGGGCTTTGTGTTGTGTAACATGGAGACACATAGACATAATCAGAGAGTGAGTGTGTGAGATACACATGCGGACATGGGGAGAGGTGTGTGAGTTCGAGAGATGGAGAATTTTGGTGCGCATCTGAGCTCTAAAGAGGAGGGATATATACATACCTAGAGCTGGAGAGAATATGCAAGGGTGTTTGTCTTAAAAGAAGGATCCAGATAGATGAGTGTTTGTGCATGTTTTTGTGTGTTTGTGCGCGCGTATGTGTGCGAGAGGGAGTGTGTGTATGTGGAGAAGAGACACCACTAATGATGTAAACCTAGTATAGGGAAGAGGGAATGGTGTGACATGTGTGTCAAAGAGAGACAAAGGCATGTGTAGTAGCGGGATAGCATGCGTGCGGCGGGGAGCAGACTATTTGGAAGAGACATCGAGTGTGTGTGGGAGAGGGTTGTGAGAGCGAGAGAGAGAGAGAGAGAGAGAGCTAACGAGGTGATGTAGGGTGGAACCCTATATGGCCGATCTTTCACGAAAGGAGCGGATCCCGCGAAGAACACGAAGAACACGAGGGGAAACACGAAAGAATCACTCAAACTAACAAGAATGATCACACATATGCTAGATCCGAGTACACATAGAGATCACACGGTCCAAATCCAACAAGGGACGATACATAGGGTAACCGGTTCTTCTCTGTGAGGAGGTCTTGAGGTCTTCCTGTTAGGGGTCTTGAATCCAAGTGGATCTTCTTTGAAGAGGTATCGGTCCCTCGCGATGGAGTAGATCCGGATGGATGAGCGAAACTCTATCTCACATATGAGCTAACACAACACTAACCCTAGAAAGAGGGAGGAGGAGGAGTATATATAGTCTAGGTGGGCGAAGGGGTACGCGGGCCTCGGGCCCTTACACTATGCACAGACAGGGGAGTCTGGATGTCCGGGCGTCGGGCCGGATGCCCGGGGCTTCACGAGGTGCCGGATGTCCGGGCGGTTGGGGCTGGCCTTGACGCTTTTAGGATAGAGGGTGCCGGATTTCTGGGCTTCGGGCCGGATATCCGGGGCCTGTAGGTGCTTGGCGGCTGGGCGGCTGCTGTGGACGATGCTCCTAGGGCCGGATGTCCGGGGCCTGGAAGTTGTTCTTGACTTCTTCCGTTGGTTCTCTTCATCCGTGAACTTGAGGACTTGTCCGCCTTCACGTGCATCTTTGGGAGGGTCC
The DNA here is from genome assembly GCF_056163025.1 of Triticum urartu. NCBI lineage: Eukaryota > Viridiplantae > Streptophyta > Magnoliopsida > Poales > Poaceae > Triticum > Triticum urartu. The sequence continues at coordinate 213,939,987 of NC_141877.1, read as the reverse complement.
TCTTGGTACCTGATCATGCACAACATTCTGGACTTAGGTAGTAGCCATGTCTCGAGAGGATCATATGTGATATCACTAAGGAAGGAAGTCACCTCGGTCTCGAGAGGTCTAGCTCTAGCTTGTGTCATAGGTCCTCTTGGCACTTCGTGAGATGATGGTAGGTCCATGAGGATGGTCGTAGGATGCTCCACATCACGAGGGAGAGAGAGAGAGGAGGAGAGGGGGAGAGAGAGGGGTCTTTTGTGTGCGGAAGTGGCATATAGATAGGGAGACAATGTTGATGTTGTTCGAAACATGTGAAGCATCGTCTATCTTGTTGCAAGGAATGAAATGAGCCATTTAGAGAATCAGTCCAGAACAACAAACACGGAATCCTTTCCATTTCTAGTTCTAGGCAAACCAAGCACAAAATTCAGGCTAATATCTTCACATGGTTGATAGGAATTCGAAGAGGCATATAGAGACCATGGGATTGAGCTTTAGACTTAGCTTTGCGACATGTAGAGCATCGGTTGGTGAAGCGGTTGACGTCACGGAACATCTTGGGACAATAATAGTTCTTGGAGAGTGTAGCATATGTCTTGTTGCGTCCAAAGTGTCCCATTAGTCCTCCGCCATGAGATTCTTGCAAAAGTACCAAATGAAGAGAAGACTCGGGGATGCAAAGTTTGTTAGCTCTCATAAGATAATCATCTTTGATGTAATAGCATTCCCAAGATGTATGCATCAAACATTTGGCATAAGGAATAGCAAAAGTAGGATCATGCGCATACAAGTCTTTTATGTGCTCAAAACCAATGACATCCAATTCAAGTTTAGTAACAAGCATGCATATGCGGGAAAGTGCATCCGCCACAACATTTTCTTTACCTTTAATGTACTTGATGACATAAGGAAAAGACTCAGTGAACTCACTCCATTTAGCATGATGCTTGTTCAACTTAGTTTGACCCTTAAGGTATTTAAGTGTTTCATGGTCGGTATGGATGATAAATTCATGAGGGCGAAGAAAATGTTCCCATTCATGCAAAACTCGCAATAAAGCATATAGCTCTTTGTCATAGATGGGGTAATTGAGTTGCGCTCCGAAAAGTTTCTCACTAAAGTAAGATATGGGGCGCTTTTCTTGCATTATCACACCTCCTATGCCATTACCACTAGCATCGCAATGAATCTCAAAAGGTTTGTCAAAGTTGGGTAATACAAGCACGGGAGCATGAGTAAGCAAATTCTTAAGCTTATTGAAAGCGATATCATGGGATGGTGGTCCCCAAACAAAGGGTGCATTCTTCTTACTCAAAGCATGCAAAGGTGAAGCAATGGTGCTAAAATCCTTCACAAATCTACGGTCGAAACCGGCTAAACCAAGGAAGCTACACACTTGTTGCAAGTTGGTTGGTTGTGGCCAAGTTTTAATAGCATTGATCTTAGATTCATCAACATGAACACCCTTAGAAGACACAACGAAACCCAAGAAAACAATCTTGTCAACGCCGAAAAGCCATTTTTCCATATTAGCAAAAAGTTGCTATTTTCTAAGAGTTTGTAGCGCGGTCCTAAGGTGGGTGACATGATCTTTGAGAGATTTGCTAAACACAAGAATATCATCAAAGTAGACCACAACAAATACACCAATATAGGGTCGAAAAACAAAATGCATGAGTCACATGAAAGTACCGGGTGCTTCGGATAAACCCATTGTCGAAGTCAAAACCGGCAGATCTCGGGTAGGGGGTCGTGAACTGTGCGTCTAAGCATTGATGGTAACAGGAGACAGGGACACGATGTTTACCTAGGTTCAGGCCCTCTTGATGGAGGTAATACCCTACGTCCTGCTTGATTGACTTTGATGAATATAGGGGTTACAAGAGTTGATCTGCCACGAGATCGTAATGGCTAAACCCTAATTGTCTAGGCTGTATGATTATGATTGTCCTCTTTCCTACGGACTAAATCCTCCAGTTTATATAGACACCGGAGGGGACTAGAGTTTGTACAGAGTCGGTTTATAGAGAAAGGAATCTTCGTATCCGCACACTAAGCTTGCCTTCCACGCCAAGGAGAGTCCCATCCGGACATGAGGGAAGGCCTTCTATCTTGTATATTCACGGCTGTTGGTGTCAAAACCGACGGATCTCGGGTAGGGGGTCCCGAACTGTGCGTCTAAGGCGGATGGTAACAAGAAGCAGGGGACACGATGTTTACCCAGGTTCGGGTACTCTTGATGGAGGTAATACCCTATGTCCTGCTTGATTGATATTGATGATATGAGTATTACAAGAGTTGATCTACCATGAGATCATAGAGGCTAAACCCTAGAAGCTAGCCTATGGTATGATTGTCTGTTGTCCTACGGACTAAACCCTCTGGTTTATATGGACACCGGAGGGGGCTAGGGTTACACAGAGTCAGTTACAAGGGAGGAGATCCACATATCCGTATTGCCAAGCTTTCCTTCCACGCCAAGGAAAGTCCCAACCGGACACGGGACGAAGTCTTCAATCTTGTATCTTCATAGTCCAACAGTCCGGCCAAAGGATATAGTCCGGCTGTCCGGAGACCCCCTAATCCAGGACTCCCTTCCAGGACTCCCTCAGTAGCCCGTGAACCAGGCTTCAATGACGATGAGTCCGTCGCGCAGATTTGTCTTCGGCATTGAAAGGCGGGTTCTTCTTCCGAATACTCCATAGAAGATTTTGAACACAAGAATAGTGTCCGACTCTGCAAAATAAGTTCCACGTACCACCGTAGAGAGAATAATATTTCCACAAATCTAATCTGCTGACACACTTGACAGCATGACATCATACTGCGGCCCAGTCATTATCTGAACCGTTTTTCTCAACCAGCACTGCACATATCGGGGGGCGGTTTTCTTGACACGTCTTGTCAAAGCAGAGATCGTGCCCCCTTATCATGGGATTCTCATCAATACGGGTATGGGTAACCCAAGCGCGCCATCAATTACGACGTTCGGGGAATAAGCGATTTTACCAGGTAAGTGGGGAGGTGCATCGCCTCTTCTGCCCTTATAAAGGGACAAAGATTCACCCTTTTTACCCACGCCTTCTTCCTCCTTGCTTATCCATTCTCACGCACTCGAGCTCCAGTGCCCAAGTTCGCGTCTTTCTTCTCAAACCACTCCAAGCATGTCCGGAGCGGGAGGCAAGTGGATGGTCTCCTCCGTCACGGAGGAGCACATCGCAAAGCTACGGGAAGCTGGATATTTGGCCGCGGACATCGCGCACCGACTACCAGATGTGGGGCAGATCATCCCTACGCCCGCACCCCATGAGAGGGTAGTTTTCCTTACCCACTTTGTCCGTGGACTGGGATTTCCCCTTCACCCATTTGTCCGCGGGCTCATGTTCTACTACGGGCTGGATTTTGATGATCCGGCCCCAATTTCATCCTCAACATCTCGGCATTTATCGTCGTGTGCGAGGCCTTCCTCCGCATTAGGCCCCACTTCGGCCTGTGGCTGAAGACCTTCAATGTTAAACCGAAGGTGGTGGTCGGCCAGCAAGCGAAGTGTGGAGGCACCATGGTGGGAAAAATACCTAACGTCACCTGGCTCGAAGGCTCCTATGTGGAGACCATAAAGGGGTGGCAATCGGGGTAGTTCTACATCACCGAGCCGCGTGACACCAACTAGGTGGCGGCCCCCGAATTTCGATCCGGAATCCCCATGCGGCTCACCTCCTGGAAAGAGAAGGGCCTGTCCTGGGGTTCCCCGGTAGAGCTGACCGGACTCCAGACCTGCATCAAGAACATGATGAGCAAGAAAATCAAGCTCGTCAACATGGTCCAGGTCATGCTCTTCCGTCGAATTCTCCCATGTCAACAACGGGTATTCAATTTGTGGGAGTTTGACCCGGCCGAGCACCAGACGCTGCGAGAGCTCTTTGACACGACACACAAGGACGTCTGGATGGTGCTGTTCAAGGGTGCTGAGGTACCTCCTCCCCTTACTGAGGACCGCGGACTCAGCGCAAAGCGCCACGCCAATCCGGTAAGTTTTTGTATCTCACAGGATATTTATTTGCCCCAGTTTTAATCATATGCGGGATCTAAGCTTCCATGCCATTAACAAGACTGGGTGGAGATAGCAGAGTGGATCAATTGCCCAGCCCCCTGCCTGAAGATCCTGCAGATGCTCTCCTAACGGAGATGCTGGTTTCGGCGCCTTACGATGTGCCGGCAAAGAAGACCAAGAAGAAGGCCACGGGGACCCGAAAGGGTCTCCGGTGCAAGGTTATATCGGACTCATCATTCGATAACTCCGACACGCCCACCTCCCACGAAAACGAGGAGGAGGAAGAGGAAAGTTCTCCCCCCCCAGCCGGGGGAGACAAGAAAAGGAAGGCCGCCCCAACCGGGGAAGCCGAAGGGTCCAAGAAGGGAAGGACCCTCCTTCCAGACTACTCCACGGCGGCCGCCTACAGCGGCGACGAGTGGTTACCCAGGGAGAAGCCCCTGGCGAAGTCGTAAGTATCCGGATACCGTAGTAATTCATGGTATGTTTTATTGCACTGCTTCTTCTTACGCCGAATATGATTATGCAGTCCGTCCCGAGCCCGTCTTGACGTATCTTCGTCGGACGGTTCTTTGGACTCGTCGGATATGAATAGCGATTCACTTCCGACCGCCTCCACCCCTTGCCCTACGGACAATGTTGAGGTGTTGTCTAAAAAGGCACCGAGCCGAGGGGAGGTAGTCCTGGGGGCGCCTCGAGGTGACCTTCCGGACCCTGGGCGCAAAGGGAGCAAGACTCCCATGGGCTCCAAGTTCGGCCCCCAGCCGAACACTGCGCCGGAACCTTCGGTGGTTCCGGACTTCGGCAGGCGATCCCCCATTAAAAGGGGCAAGCCGCCCGTGCCAGTGGCCTCTGTCCATCCCGAGGCACCGGACAACTTGCTGGAAGCGCTTCGCGGCGCTTCCATCGACGAAGAGCACCACACTATTATGAGTGCGGTGATCGAGAAAGTTCAGTCCGCCAAAAACGGACTAACCGAAGCTTGTGCCAACCTCCTAATAGGCTTTGAGGTAAGTAATCAAAATATAGGAAAATATTACCGCATAGACAGTAGCCCCTGATGCTCTGTTTGGCGTTCGCGAAGAAAGGCCGAATAGAGGATCAAATGATGACTCAGAAGTCTAATCAGAATATATCTATGTGCATACGCAGGCTTCACTGCTGGCCGATGCTGCACGTACTACGGAGGTTGCTGCATTGAAGCAGTACCTTGAGCGGTCCGAAGACGAGCTCGGCCTTACCAAGAGGTAGCTCGAGGAGAGCAAAGGTAAGCAATACCTTGTCTATATATTAAAAAGAAATTTGATTGTAAAGTAATATGATCATTATGAATTTGTCAGGGGCCACAACTGAGGTGGCGACCCTGAAGAAGGCGCTGTCCGAGGCCGAAGACAAAGCGGCCAAGGAGTGCATTGAGCGAGAAAAGCAATAAGCCCGGGTAGGCGAGGTGCAGCAAGAGTTCGAGGCTCTCGCCAAAAAACATGAGTCCATGGAGCATGACTCTAAGACGTGAGAGTCCGAGCTTGAGAAGGCACTCGAAAGCGGACGGAGCGCCAAGGCTGAAGCCCACAAGGCCCTCCAGGAGATGGATGTGGTGAAGAAGATAGCAGCGGGTAAGGCATTCATTATGCAAAGCAAGCATGTGAAGGAAACTTTCCTTTTACTTACCCGAGTTCGGAGCTCTCTAGGAGCGTTCGCAGATCTTCCCCGCAGTGTACTGGATGCCACGAAGGTTTATCGAGCTGAGGAGGGGAGCTCGACGGAAAAGTTGTTCTGGTCTCAGTATACTGGGACCGAACACCCAATGCCCTTGAGCGACCAGCTGAAGCAACTGGTCGAGCTTCACAAGGCGGCCAAACAGGCCATGAAGGGTCTTATAGTCCGGATGTGGCCTGGCGATCCCCTTCCTAGTAGCTACTTCGGTCTGGTGAGGCGGCTTGTGGTTGCCTGCCCACGGCTTGACATCATAAAGCGGTCCGTCTGCATCGAGGGTGCACGCAGGGCTTTTGCCCGGGCGAAGGTGCACTGGGCGAAGTTGGACGCCGTGAAGCTGGTGAAGGAGGGGCCGCCGGAGGGCAAGGAGCATCGCTGCCCCGAAATGTATTATGACAGTGTCCTGAAGGGTTCCCGCCTTGTGGCGGAGGAATGTGCCAGAGATGTAATTTTTGAATGAACATGCTCATGTGATCCTGTAATATGAAACGAGTTCATTTGCGCTATGCAACGCTTTTTGAATTTAAAATATTACCTTCTGTGCGGCCATTTATAAAATCTGAGAGTTGGCCAGTCGTCGGCTTCTGCCCCCATGTAACTAGTACTGGGGTGTTCGGGATAAAGATAAGCATTCTTTATCCCAATTTTGGGTCCTTCGAGGGAGGTATTCAGCACAACGAACTAGGCAATCGAACTATAAGGCTTTATCACTCTCACTTAGCCATAGAAGTCTACAATTTTAAATTTTGGCGAAGCCCCTAGTATTCGGAAGGCCGAATTGGGGGCGCTCTATACGCCTAAGTCGGACAAGGCCGACTCCTCGCCCGAAGCGGAAAAAGTCTTTAAGGACTTGAGACCTCTCGAATAGCGACCAGCTCTTGCCTTATCATGACAGTCATTTTTTGGCTTTCTCTACTGAGGTGCTCTTCCGGAAGAACCGGGACACAATCGCAGTAGTTCTCCCAGTGCTACCTTAGCCGATATAGCGGAACGTAAGGTACCAAAACATGGGAGCCAGGCAAACCCAACTATTGACACAAGACATGATTCGGAGCTGATGCATATAATGCTATAAGTTCGGGGTGCCGCACTGTCGAAAGTGTTCGAACTTCTCACGCCGTATTATGGGGTAAACGAAAGCCCCTGGTGTACAGACCGTACCCGAATGTACGGGTGCAAGTTTTTGTAAATGAACATATAAGAAAAAAAGGGATGGATAATGCAATAATAGACTAATGATATGCATTGTTATTAAAATAATACGTCAAAGCGTACTGATACAAGTAGTGCAATAAGCAAAAAATATGACTATTTGACATGTCCTATCCAAGGGCAAGCTGCGTATGGATAGTAAAAAGCGGGTATATCGATTATTATTAGAGACCACCTGGGGTTCCCTTGTACATCTTAGCTTCTTGCCTCCTTGGTTGTTCCTTCCCGTAATGTGTCCGACAATCGTACTGCCGGAAAGGGCTTCTAGAGAGTAAGGTCCTGAAAGAGAAAAAATGATAAAGGTATGCAGCCCCTAGGGCGGTTAAGCCGCATTGCGGGACGTGCCCTGATCGTGCCCCTGCCTATACCCATGGTATTTTCAGTGCGTAATTATGTACGCGCGGCACGGATTTCACCGCTTGACTGGGACTGGGACGGGGGCCGAATTGCTAGGCGAGCTCTGAACGTGCCAGGAGATCCTGTTGCAGTTTACTCCGGACTCGCTTGACGGTGTCCGGGGGTTGTATCGCCGAATTGGTGGTTTGCCTTAAAAGGCTGCTTTGTGCTTCTGCGGCGAGGGCCGCAGTGTGCTCTTCCGTGCAGAGCGAGCGTTCTGTGTTTCCATTGACTGTTATGACCCCCCCTAGGTCCTGGCATCTTGAGCTTGACATATGCGTAATGCGGTACCGCATTGAATTTTGCAAATGCGGTTCGCCCGAGCAGTGCGTGATAGCCACTGCGGAACGGGACGATATCGAAGATCAACTCCTCGCTTCGGAAGTTGTCTGGAGATCCGAAGACCACTTCCAGTGTGATTGAGCCCATGCAATGGGCCTCTACACCTGGGATAACGCCCTTAAAGGTGGTTTTGGTGGGTTTGATCCTCGAGGGATCTATACCCATTTTGCACACTGTATCCTGATAGAGCAGGTTCAGGCTGCTGCCGCCGTCCATAAGGACTCGAGTGAGGTGAAATCCGTCAATGATGGGGTCTAGGACCAGTGCGGCGGATCCGCCATGACGGATACTAGTGGGGTGGTCCCTGCGATCGAAGGTGATCGGAGAAGCGGACCATGGGTTGAACTTTGGGGCGACGGGCTCCATCGCATAGACGTCCCTTAGTGCACGCTTCCGTTCCCTCTTGGGAATGTGGGTTGCGTATATCATGTTCACCGTCTTCACTTGTGGGGGGAACCTATTCTGTCCTCCCGTGTTCGGCGGCCGGGGCTCCTCCTCGTCATCACTATGCAGCCCCTTGTCCTTGTTTTCGGCATTTAACTTGCCGGCCTGCTTGAACACCCAGCATTCTCTGTTGGTGTGATTGGCTGGCTTATCGGGGGTGCCGTGGATTTGACACGAGCAATCAAGTATGCGATCCAATCTGGACGGGCCTGGAGTACTTCTTTTGAATGGCTTTTTCCGCTGACCGGATCTAGAGCCTCTGAATCCGGCATTGACTGTCGTATCATCGGTGTTATCGCCGTTGTTGCGGCGCTTTTGTCTGTTACGACGTGGTCTGCCGTTGGCATCTTTGGTATCCGAAGTGCCCGGATTCCTTGATGTGTTGTTGCTGCAAGCCTGCCAGCTATCCTCGCCCGTGCAAAAGCGGGTCATGAGTGTCATGAGGGCTGCCATAGACTTCGGCTTCTCCTGGCCGAGGTGCCGGGCGAGCCACTCGTCACGGATGTTATGCTTGAATGCCGCTAACGCCTCTGCATCCGGACATTCGACAATTTGGTTTTTCTTAGTTAGGAACCATGTCCAGAATTGCCTGGCCGATTCCCCTGGCTGCTGAGTTATATGGCTCAAGTCATCAGCATCCGGTGGTCGCATATAAGTGCCCTGGAAGTTGTCAAGGAATGCGTGTTCCAGATCCTCCGAACTGCCGACAGAGTCTGCTGGCAAGCTATTCAGCCAATGCCGAGTTGGTCCTTTGAGTTTTAGTGGGAGGTACTTGATGGCATGCAGATCATCACCGCGGGCCATGTGGATGTGGAGGATAAAATCCTCAATCCATACAGCGGGATCTGTTGTACCATCATACGATTCGATATTTATGGGTTTAAAACCCTCCAGGAATTCATGATCCATAACGTCATCAGTGAAGCATAGGGGGTGTGCGGCGCCTCTATGCCGGGCTATATCACGATGTAGTTCATATGAGTCTTGTCTGCTGTATTCGGCCCGGCCGGATTTACTTTTAGTGTATCCGGCGTGAGGGTCATCGTCCCGCGTTGGCGCGCGCCCCCATGACCCGTATATCGACCTTGCATGTTTTGCCCTACTGTCCAATATGTCTCGCAGGTCCCATGTGTTGCCCCGGGCCTTGGTATTTTTGTTTGAGTGGCGGCGGGGTGCAGGCTGAACTTCAGGCTGAAACGCCTCTCTAGCTTGGCCACGAGGTGGCCGATCAGCCGCATCGTACACTGGTGAGGTAGGTTTCAATGCTTCCTCCTCGAGGTGAGGTAGCAACCTGCGCTTTGGGTAACTCTTGGAGGGGCGCTCGAGTTCGTATTCCTCGGCCGCAAGGACTTCGGTCCATCTGTCTGCTAGCAAGTCTTGATTAGCTTGAAGCTGTTGTTGCTTTTTCTTCAAGCTATGTGCTATGGCCATAAGCTGGCGCTTGAAGCGCTCCTGCTCAACGGGACCCTCGGGCACGATAAATTCTTCGTCGTCGAGGCTCACCTCGTCTTGGGAGAGAGGCATGTAATTGTCCGCCTTCGATTCTCCATTTGTTGCCTGCTATGGAGGGCTAGCTTGTTCACCCTCCCCGCTCTACATCGTGCTGGAGGGGATTGTTGTTGTCTTCGGCACTATCCAGAGTGTTATTGTCTCTTGTGTCGGTATCACTACTTTTGCTATGGCGGGACTTAGAGCGGCGCCACTGACGTCGGCGCTTGGGTTGCTTCTTGAAGGGGTCATCCTCCGCTGTCTCGTCGCCATTGCCTTGTTTCGGGGTGTCCATCATGTATATATCATATGATGAGGTGGCGGTCCAGCGCCCTATGGGCGGTGGTTCCCATTCATCTCCTGCATCGTCGTCCATACCGTCGATGTCTTCGGAGTCGAAGTTGAGCATGTCGGTTAAATCGTCGACAGTGGCTACTAAGTGGGTGGTGGGTGGGCAGTGAATTTCTTCGTCGTCCGCATCCCATTCTAGCCGGACATAGTTCGGCCAAGGTTCTCCTGACAAGGAGAGAGACCTTAATGAATTTAGCACATCGCCGAAAGGCGAGTGCTGAAAGATATCCGCGGAGGTGAACTCCATGATCGGCGCCCAATCGGATTCGATAGGCATGGATGCAGGCGGCTCGGAGTCCATGGCCGAAGACGAATCCAGTGGTTCGGCAACACGGCTCTCGTAAGGGGTGAAGTCAGTATCCGGCTCCATCTCCACTGAGAGTGCGACCTCCATAGCGGGGTCTATCCCTCCGTCCTCGGATGGCGCAATTTGCTCCAGATTGAAGGTCGGAGTAGTTGCGGATGCGATCTCTCGAACACTGTCCGACGGCAAAGTTACGTCATGCTCGTCGTGATTGTGCAGCGCACCTGACATGGGCCCGAATCCGTCGAAGATCAAGTCTCCGCGGATGTCGGCAGTATAGTTTAAGTTTCCGAACCTGATCTGATGGCCAGGGGCATAGCTCTCGATCTGCTCCAGATGGCCAAGCGAAGTGGCCCGCAGTGCGAAGCCGCCGAATACGAAGATCTGTCCGGGGAGGAAAACCTCACCCTGGACCGCATCGTTACCGATGATCGAAGGGGCCATCGAGCCTTACGGTGACGGCACATCGGAACTCTCAATGAAAGCACCAATATCGGTGTCAAGACCGGCGGATCTCGGGTAGGGGGTCCCGAACTATGCGTCTAAGGCGGATGGTAACAGGAGGCAGGGGACACGATGTTTACCCAGGTTCGGGCCCTCTTGATGGAGGTAATACCCTACGTCCTGCTTGATTGATATTGATGATATGAGTATTACAAGAGTTGATCTACCACGAGATCGTAGAGGCTAAACCCTAGAAGCTAGCCTATGGTATGATTGTCTGTTGTCCTATGGACTAAACCCTCTGGTTTATATAGACACTGGAGGGGGCTAGGGTTGCACAGAGTCGGTTACACGAGAGGAGATCCACATATCCGTATGGCCAAGCTTGCCTTCGACGCCAAGGAAAGTCCCATCCGGACACGGGACAAAGTCTTCAATCTTGTATCTTCATAGTCCAACAGTCCGGCCAAAGGATATAGTCCGGCTGTCCCGAGACCCCCTAATCCAGGACTCCCTCAACGGCCCATCTGTCCGGCCCACGTCATGTAGTCCGAACACCCAAGGACCCCTTAATCCAGGACTCCCTCAGTAGCCCCTGAACCAGTCTTCAATGACGATGTATCCGGCGCGCAGATTGTCTTCGACATTGCAAGGCGGGTTCCTCCTCTGAATTCTTCAAAGCAGTTGATCGTCAGTACTATATCCGGCTCTATACAACAGTCATACCTTTGAATTAGAACACAGATAAGTTCTTTCCTCCAAAGATTTCACTGGTGAGACGTTACATCCAGCCATTCTATTATTTCAAACCGTTTTACGGCCTCCTGTTTCACGTTCTGAGACGCAACCGTCGACGGCACGTCTTGTCAAAGCAAAGATCGTGTCCCCTTATTACGGGATTCTCATCAATACGGGTTTGGGAAACCCAACCGCGTCGTTTCGCATGACCCCTTGGAAATAGGCGAGCTTTATGGCTCGTGGGGATGCATGATATTCACTGTCTTTATAAGGAGATAAGATTCCCCCTTTTTACCCCACGCCTTCTCCTTCCTCTGCCCATCCGCTCTCAAGCTCCAGCGCCCAAGCTTCAACCCTCTCCACTCCCAAAAAGTACTCCAGCCATGTCTAGATTCGGAGCGCAGGGAAAGTGGATAGCTTCCTCCATCATGGAGATAAACATCAAGGAACTCCGGGAGGCGGGGTATCTGGCCAAGGATATCGCCCACCGGCTCCCCGCCAAAAAGCATATCATCCCCACACCAAAGCCTAATGAGAGGGTAGTTTTCATCCCTCATTTCCTCCGCGGACTGGGGTTTCCCCTCCATCCTTTCGTCTGCGGCCTCATGTTTTACTACGGGCTAGATTTCCATGATCTAGCCCCAAATTCTTTCCTCAACATTTCGGCATTTATCGTCGTATGCGAGACATTCCTCCACGTTTCCCCCCACTTCAGCCTATGGCTCAAGGTCTTCAATGTGAAGCCGAAGGTGGTGGACGGCTAGCACGCGGGTTGTGGTGGCGCTATGGTGAGCAAACTGCCCAATGTAACTTGGCCCAAGGGCACCTTCATGGAGACCGTGAAGGGATGGCAGCAGGGGTGGTTCTATGTCATAGAGCCATGTGACTCCACATGGGCTGCTCCTACGGAGTTCAAGTCCGCGCCCCCAATGCAGCTGACATCCTGGCTCAATAAGGGCCTGGACTGGGCGACGCCTGACGAGGTAACGATGCTGGAGAAGCACATCAAGAGCATGGTAGATAAAAATATCAGCCTCACCAGCGTGATTCAAGTGATGCTCTTCCGTCGGATACTCCCCTGTCAGGTGCGTTAGGAGCCCATGTGGAAGTTCGACCCGGCCGGTCCCCGGACCCTGCAACGTTTCTTCGGCACGAAGCACGAAGACATGTGGAAGCTGCTCTTCAAGAACCAAAAGTCATGGCCAGAGACAACCGAAGATCTCGGCTATGACAACACCCACGCTGCGACCCCCGTAAGTTCCTTGATAACATTACTTTGCGAGCCCAAGGAGCACACTAAACTCTCCATTTTCTTTTGCAGGGCTGGACAAAGAAAGAGTAACGGATTCACTATCCGGCTCCGCTGCCTGAAGACGAAGCTATTCCTCTGTTGACGAGGATGCTAGTCCTAGCGCCATACCAGGCGCCAGAAAAGAAAGCCAAGTAGAGGGGCAAGGAGGCCAAGAGCAGACTACGCCGTAAGGGTGCTTCGAACGTAGTGTGCGAGGACACCAGAACCCTCTCCTCCCCTGACGAAGAGGAAGAGGAGGAGGAAGAGAGCGACTCCCCCCCTAAGGGGGAGAAGAAGAAAAGGGCGGCCTCCGCCGATCTAGAGTCGGAGGCATCCAAGAAAGGGAGGACGTCCCTTACGGATGGCTCCGAATCGGACGCCGACGAGTGGCGCCCCTGGCCGGATCGTAAGTACTCAAAGGTATATATATGTCCGGCTTTTCTGGCTTATAGTTGTAATGCATTTAAATTGTATGATGCAGTCCGGTTAAGGTCCTCCCCCAGCGATCCTCCTCTTCCGGGAATTCGCTGGGTCCGAACATGATGGAGAGCGATTCGCCTCCACCATCTTCCTCCCCCACTGCCGCGGATAACACCAAGGTGTCGTCCCAAAGGACCCTTTCGGAACAGGGAAAGGTGCCGGAGGCTGCCAAGAACATGGGGGGAACCGACCCCCATGGAGACTAGAGACGGGGGCCATGTCTAGTTTGGCCCCCAACCAAATGTCATTTCAGAAACCCACACGGTTCTGGAGTCAGAGGAGCAACCCTTTTCTCGAGAAGGGGGCGCGCCTACTATACCGGTGACCTCTGTCAATGCGGAGGCGCCGGACACTTTGGTGAGAGTGCTTCAAAGCGCCACCATTGTGGAAGAACATTGTACCCTTATGGGTATGGTGATTGAAAAGGTTCGGTCCGCGAAAGGCGGATTGAGCGAAGCCTACACTAGCCTTTTAAGAGGCTTTGAGGTATGTGCCTTACAGTGTCTTTTTAGCTGTATAAAAGAATGCCTGTGTATAGATAGTAGCCCCTGAGACTCTGTTCGGTGTTCGGAGAGAAAAACCGAAAAGAGGATCTAACAACTCATGCAGGAGACTAACATACATATCTGTTTAAACCAACAGGCTACAAAACAGGCATCAGCTACCCATGCCGCCAAAGCATCCGAGCTAAGGCAGAATTTAGAAGAAAAGCAAGGTATGTAATACCGAAGCATGTCTGAAACGATGTCAGCTATGATGTAGTATCTTAATGAGTTTCATAATTATGTTTGCAGCTAACACATCTGAGGTCGAGGCCCTCAAGAGTGCACTGGCCGAGGCCAAGAAGGAGGCGGAGGAGGAACGACCCTCCCGCCTTAAACATGAACCGTGAGTGGAGGAAGTCCAGCAAGAGCTCAAGGATGCCATAGGCAAATGTGAATCCTTAGAGCGCAAGAGTTCGGAGCAAAATTCTGAACTTGCCAAGGCGCTCCAAAGTGCACAGGAAGCTCGGGCCAAAGCCCAAAGCGCTGTCCGGGAGATCCAAGAAGCAAGGCAAATTGCGGCGGGTAAGGCCTTTAACATGCAGAGCAAATTTTTGAAGAAAAAGGTATATCTTTTTAACCTGGATTTGGAGTTCTCCAGGAGTGTTTGCGGACCTGCCCCGGAGTGTTGTTGATGCCATGGAGTTCTTCCAGGCCGAGGAGGGGAGCTCAATGGAGAAGCTGTCCTGGTCGCAGTACCTTGCGCCAGAGCATCCTATGCCCCTCAGCGATAAGCTGAAGCAATGGACCGAACTGCACAGGGTGGCTGAATTGGCCATGAAGGATTTGATAATCCATCTTTGGCCTGCCGAACCCATGCCCAGTAGCTACTTCGGTCTTGTCAAGCGGCTGGTCATCGCCTGCCCTCGGCTTGATGTCGTGAAGCGGTCGGCCTGTATTGAAGGTGCGCGGATGGCCTTCGCCCGTGTCAAGGTGCAATGGGCGAAGATGGACGACGTCAATCTTGCAACCGAGGGACCACCCACTGGAAAAGAGCATCGCACACCGGAGCGGTACTTCGATGATGTCCTGAAAGGATCCCGCATTGTAGAGGGCCAATGTTCGAAGGACATCATTTTTGAATGAATGCATTTATGTTGTCCAATCATGTATCATGAGACAAGGCTTATATATGATATATTGCTTATTTTACTTTAAAATATCTCCTCCTATGCGGTTGTTTATGATATCTGAGAGTTGGCCAATTGTCGGCTTCAGCCCCCATGTAGGTAGTACGGGGGTGTTCGGGATAAACACTTAAACACACTTAACCCAATGTACTGGTCCGTGAAGGAGGTGTTAGTGTAGCGAACAAGGCAATCGGACTATGCGGCTTTATCGCCCTCACTTAGCCATAGGAGTTTTATAATGGGAGAGTGGGCGCAGCCCCTAGTATTGTTCGATTATCCGAACTCGGGTGCTGTGAATGCCCGGCCGGGGGGAGGCCGACCTATCGCATAATGCAGAAAAAATCGCTAGAGATTTATACTTAGTCACCAAATAGCTGACCAGCTCTCGCAGCATCATGACAGTGAGTTTTTGGCTTTCTCTACTGAGGTGTTTGTCCGTGTAAACCAGAAACACAATCGCAGTAGTTCTCCCTTTACTACGTCTCCAACGTATCTATAATTTTTTATTGTTCCATGCTATTATATTATCTGTTTTGGATGTTTAATGGGCTTTAATATACCTTTTTATATTATTTTTGGGACTAATCTACTAACAAAAGGCCTAGTGCAAATTGTTTTTTTGCCTATTCCAGTGTTTCGCGGAAAAGGAATATCAAACGGAATGAAACCTTCAGGAGAGTTATTTTTGGAACAAACGTGATCCAGGAGACTTGGAGTGGACATCAAGAAAGAAGCGAGGAGGCCACGAGGCAGGAGGGCGCGCCCAGGGGGGCAGGAGCGCCCCCACCCTCGTGGGCCCCTCGCAGCTCCACCGACGTACTTCTTCCTCCTATATATACCCATATAACCTGAAAACATCCAGGAGCACCACGAAACCCTATTTCTACCGCCGCAACCTTCTGTACCCGTGAGATGCCATCTTGGGGCCTTTTCCGGTGCTCCGCCGGAGGGGAAATCAATCACAGAGGGCTTCTACATCAACACCATAGCCTCTCCAATGATGTGTGAGTAGTTTACCACAGACCTTCGGGTCCATAGTTATTAGCTAGATGGCTTCTTCTCTCTTTCGATATCAATACAAAGTTCTCCTCGATTCTCTTGGAGATCTATTCGATGCAATTCTTTTTGCGGTGTGTTTGTCGAGATCTGATGAATTGTGGGTTTATGATCAAGATTATCTATGAACAATATTTGATTCTTCTCTGAAATCTTTTATGCATGATTTAATATCTTTGCAAGTCTCTTCGAATTATCGGTTTGGTTTGGCCTACTAGATTAATCTTTCTTGCAATGGGAGAAGTTCTTAGCTTTGGGTTCGATCTTGCGGTGTCCTTTCCTAGTGACAGCAGGGGCAGCAAGGCACGTATTGTATTGTTGCCATCGAGGATAAAAAGATGGGGATTATATCATATTGCTTGAGTTTTATAACACCCACAATGCGGCAATATCTCCCACATGTCGAGGCATGACTTAGAGGCATAGTCGCATGGTAGGCATGTCGCAACAGGGGTAATCTTCACACATCCCATGTACTGAATAAGAAAGGGATAAAGAATTGGCTTACAATCGCCACTTCACACAAATACAAGTTAAACATACATCATCCAGAATACAATCAAGGTCCGACTACAGAACCAAAATAAAAGAAGACACCCCAAATGCTAGATCCCCGATCGTCCTGACTGGGCTCCACTACTGATCAACAGGAAATGAAACAAGACAACGGTCAAGATCTTCATCGAGCTCCCACTTGAGCTGGGTTGTGTCACCTGCACTGGTATCATTGGCACCTGCAACTGTTTGGAAGTATCTGTGAGCCATGAGGACTCAACAATCTCACACCCACGAGATCAAGACTATTTAAGCTTATGGGTAGGAAAGGGTAGTGAGGTGGAGCTACAGCAAGCACTAAGCATATATGGTGGCTAACATACGCAAATAAGAGCGAGAAGAGAAGCAACGCAACGGTCGAGAAGCTAGAAGTGATCCTAAATCTACTTACGTTCAAACATAACACAAGAACCGTGTTCACTTCCCGGACTCTACCGGAAAGAGACCATCACGGCTACACACGCGGTTGATTCATTTTAATTAAGTTAAGTGTCAAGTTCTCTACAAACGGATATTAACAAATTCCCATCTGCCCATAACCGTGGGCACGGCTTTCATAAGTTCAAACCCTGCAGGGGTGTCCCAACTTAGCCCATCACAAGCTCTCACGGTCAACGAAGGATATTCCTTCTCCCGAGAAGACCCAGTCAGTCTCGGAATCCTGGTTACAAGACATTTCAACAATGGTAAAAAAAGACCAGCAAAGCCACCCGAATGTGCCAACAAATCTCGATAGGAGCTGCACATATCTCGTTCTCAGGGCACACCGGATGGGCAAGACGTCGGGTTGGCATAGACCCTGGTTTCCCAGGGGGCGCCGGACATCGCCCAGTTCGGACCAACACTTAGAGAAGCACTGGCCCGGGGGGGTTAAAATAAAGATGACCCTCGGGCTCGCGAAAACCCAAGGGAAGGTTATAGGTTGTTAGGAAAATGTAAAACCAAGGTTGGGCCTTGCTGGAGGAGTTTTATTCAAAGCAAAGTGTCAAGGGGTTCCCATAACACTCAACCACGTAAGGAACGCAAAATCAAGGAACATAACACCGGTATGACGGAAACTAGAGCGGCAAGAGTGGAACAAAACACTAGGCATAAGGTCGAGCCTTCCACCCTTTACCAAGTATATAGATGCATTAATTTAACATAATAGATATTGTGGTATCCCAACATATCCATGTTCCAACATGGAACAAACTTCAACTTCACCTGCAACTACCAACGCTATAAGAGGGCTGAGCAAAAGCGGTAACATAGCCAAACAACGGTTTGCTAGGAAGATGGGTTAGAGGCTCGACATGGCAATATGGGAGGCATGCTATAGCAAGTGGTAGGTATCGCGGCATAGCAATAGAGCGAACAACTAGCAAGCAAAGATAGAAGTGATTTTGAGGGTATGGTCATCTTGCCTGAGATCCCGCAAGGAAGAAGAACGAGTCCATGAAGTAGACAAGCGGACGAAGTCGAACGAATCCTCACAAACGCGACGTTATCAGAACCAACCCGAAGAAGCAACACCGGAAAGAAGAAAACAACATGGTAAACAACCATCACAAGCATGGCATGATGCACAACCAAGGATGATGCATGTCCGGTTTAAATATGCATGGCATGGCAAAGTGCACAAACAAAACTACAAGTTAAGTGGAGCCCAATATGCAACGTGTTGCATATTGACAAAACGCCACAACAATTATTTAGTTCTCTCCCGTTTAAGTACTCAACAAAGTTAAATGTTGGTTAGCATGGCAAGGGGTGAAGCATAATAAAACTACTTAACTAGGCAAGTTTAAATGAGGCCGAAACAACAAACAACAAGTCCGGAAAAATCTCATGGGCATATTTTAAAGTTGGTACTGTTCTGCCCTATACACAATTTTAGAGTTATTAAACATGCAAAGGAATGCCACCATGTTAAACTATGCACTTTTCCACCCCATTTACATATAAAGTTTATTAAGTTTGGAGCTACAGTTATTTAGTTATGAAGTATACCATTTTAGCAAGTTATTTAAGAAAAAATAAACAAACAGCATTTCAAACATTTTTAACTTGCATGAAATTTGCATATTATGAAACTAGATAAAATTCTAGTCATTTTACATATATGAAGTTTTTACATGCGATGCATAGTTTGTGATTTATGATATGCATGAAGAATGGGGGTTTTTCTGCAAAACTGCAGTCTGGATAAATGATTAAATTCGTCCAGAGAAAAAAAGTTATACGGCCCGAATCTATTGGACCAACAGTGCACAGGGGGGTTCTCACCCAGTGGGCCTGGCTCGGTGGGTGGAGGAGGAAGCCGCATGCCAGAAGGGGCGCTGGGCCTGGCGCGGCCCACGCGCTGGCGCGTTCAATGCGAGCGATACAAGGGGGTTCGAGGCGCTCGTACTCCTCTGTAACTGCTTCGATGCAGAGGACGGCAGAGGCGTGATGCAGGTGCAGGGGGCGTGAACTCCGGCACCTCGACGTGAAGGTCACCGGCCGACGGAGCCTAGCGAGGCGGCGACCGGGGCGACTCCGACGGGCGATGCGTGCAACGAGGAGGAGGGAGCTCGTGCTCCTGCATCCATTGCGGGGACCTGCGGAGGAACACGAGAGGACTAAAGGGGATACAGGAGAGGAGAAGGGAGATGGAGAGGGAAAAGGAGCAGGGGAAGGTCGGCGGGACCTGCTAGTGCTGTCGTCGGTGAGGTGGATCAAGCGGCGCGGCTGCCGGCAGCGCCGGTGTTGCGAGAGCCGACGAGGACGAACAGCAGAAGGCCGGTCCTGGAGCGCTGGTGCTCGACGCGGGGAGAAGGAGGGATCCATGGGAGAAGATCCCGGGGTAGAGGAGGCCATCAGGGCGGGTGAACAGGTGAGGCGCTTGGCGCTGTAGCAAATCGGGGCTCCGGTGGCGCGTGCTGACGGAGTGGAGGCAAGGGCGGCATGGACCTGACAGCGAAATCTGGCGAGGTCGAGCGACTTGCGGAGCGACAGCGTCAACGGGCGTGGTCGCTAGAGCGATCCAGGTCGAGGTCAGGGTGGCCTCGGTGACCGGCGGCAGTGGCTTGAGGCGAGGCGTCGGCGTCCGGCGACGAGGAACTTGGCAATGCTAGGGTCGAGGAAAACGGGAGGCGCGGCCATGGCTTCGGGCTCCATGTTTCCTGCAGGTCTAGAGAGAGGGGCGCGAGCTGAATCCATCTGACAGGCTAACGAACTCGAGATGCTCGGGCGCCATGGCTGCTCCTGTTATGACGAGGAGAGAGGTAAGAAAAGAGAGAGGGAGAAAGAAAAGGAAGGAGGGAAGGCATGGGGCGAGGCCGGCCTAGCGGAGCTGGTCGTGGTCGGCGGGCGTGGAAGCTACAGGCGGCGACATGTCCATGTCGTCGGGAAGGAGAGGGATCGAGTGGAGCTCGGGCTCGGCCGCTGGTTGGCCCAGCGCCGAAGACGAGGTGGATTGGTGGTTGCCGCGGGAGGAGATGAGGAGGGGATTTTGGAGGATCCCAAGGGAGAGAGTGGTGGCGGCGGGTGAGGGATTGGATGGATGGAAGGAAGCGACAGGATCCCTAATTTCTAGGGTTTCCCATTATATATAGCGGTGGGATTAAGTTTAGGAGCTATTCGGTCCATCCGATCGTTATTGGGCGGTCGAGAGAAATATAGGTTAGGAAGTACAATTAACAAAATAGAGATGTGTTTTAGATGTTAGGGGATGATCTGAATCCAGCGGTGACAACTGCCCGGGTCGGGTCCGGGGCAGCTTTCAGACGCGTGCGTGAGGAGGGCCGCGGGCTGATGAGAGAGGTTAAGTTGGGCCTGACGGTGAGTGGTAGTGGGCTGTGCGGAAAGCCTTGGGCTGAGAGAAGAGAAGAGAGAGACCTGACGACTGTTTCCGGAGACCGAAAACGTCCGACGTTAGACCGGCTATACTGCCACTATAGTTATCGGTTGGGGCCTCAAACAGACTCCGAATGCGATGGAACTTGGCACATGGTCTACCTACAACAAAACAACATCGCATGCCAACTTTCATCCCATTCCGAGAACATTTCCTGGCCACTTATAAAATACTATTTCGGACGTGCCGCGGGCGCGTGCGAGTGTGTCTGGGCTCAGAACGGGCAACGGAAAGAACGGGGAGACCCGGACGGATGAAAGTTTTGAAAACATGATGATGCAATGCACATGATGACATGATGAAATGCAACACGCAAGCAAAAGGCCAGGAAATAACACCGAATAACTGGAAGACACCTGGCGCATCGGTCTCGGGGCGTCACAAGTTTATCCCTCTACATCATGTCATCTTGCCTAATGCGTTACTCTGTTCTTATGAACTTAATACTCTAGATGCATGCTGGATAGGGGTCGATGTGTGGAGTAATAGTAGTAGATGTAGAATCATTTTGGTCTACTTGTCACGGACGTGATGCCTATATACATGATCATGCCTAGATATTCTCGTAATTATTCGCTTTTCTATCAATTGCTCGACAGTAATTTGTTCACCCACTGTAGAATTTGCTATCTTGAGAGAAGCCACTAGTGAAACCTATGGCCCCCGGGTCTATTTTTCATTATATTAATCTCCCAACAACTAGCCATTTCTGTCGCTGCTTATTTTGCTATCTTTATTTTCCAATCAATACAACAAAAATACCAAAAATATTTATCTTATTATCTCTATCAGATCTCACTTTCGTAAGTGACCATGAAGGGATTGACAACCCCTGTATCACGTTGGTTGCAAGGTTCTTGTTTGTTTGTGCAGGTACAAGGGACTTGCGTGTAATCTCCTACTGTATTGATACCTTGATTCTCAAAAACTGAGGGAAATACTTATGCTACTTTGTTGCATCACCCTTTCCTCTTCAAGGGAAAACCAACGCATGCTCAAGAGGTAGAAAGAAGGATTTCTGGCGCCGTTGCCGGGGAGGTTGCACCAAGTCAAGTCAAGTTTTGATCTCCCGTCAACAAGCCATTTTTGGCGTCGTTGCCGGGGAGATCTACGCACAAGTCAAGACATACCAAGTACCCATCACAAACTCTTATCCCTCGCATTACATTATTTGCCATTTGCCTCTCGTTTTCCTCTCCCCCACTTCACCCTTGCCATTTTATTCGCCCTCTTTTCCGTTCCCCCTTTCTTTGTTTGCCTTTTTTTAGCTTGCCTCTTGTTTGCTTGTGTGTTGGACTGGTTGTCATGATGTCTCTCCCAAAAAGTATTGATATTCACCAGAGAAGCTTGGAAGAAATCGAAAACAACGTTAGAAGTTTTATGTCCTTGCAATTAGAGCATAATAATTTCTTCAGAAATGAGCTTAAAGAGCAAAAGGGTTTTATGGATTACATGAATAAAGAGCTCGATGATATGTCTAAGGAATTTTATGGTTTGCAATCTCAGTTTGCTCATCTTGAAAAATTAATAGCCCAAATTTCGGATAAGCAGGCCACCTTAG
Source organism: Triticum urartu (assembly GCF_056163025.1). Lineage (NCBI taxonomy): Eukaryota > Viridiplantae > Streptophyta > Magnoliopsida > Poales > Poaceae > Triticum > Triticum urartu. The sequence goes on along the minus strand of NC_141877.1, from coordinate 213,918,024 downwards.
TTAATAAGATGGCCACCAAAACCGGAAGAGTTTCACGATAATAAGGATGAAGATCTAAAAGTGATTGATTTGTCTCCTATTAAATCTTTGTTTTGCAATATGAATATTGATAATGATGGGACTGGAGATGAGTCAACTTTAGCTAAAAGGCGTCCCAATGATTCGGAGTTTTTAGATCTTGATGCAAAATTTGGTAAAAGTGGGATTGAAGAGGTCAAAACTTTACATATCAATGAACCCACTATTTTGTATTTCAAGGAATTTAATTATGATAATTGCTCTTTGATAGATTGTATTTCTTTGTTGCAATCCGTGCTAAATTCTCCTCATGCTTATTGTCAAAATAAAGCTTTTAGCAAACACATCATTGATGCTTTAATGCAATGTTATGAAGAAAAGCTTGAATTAGAAGTTTCTATCCCTAGAAAACTTTATGATGAGTAGGAACCTACTATTAAAATTAAAATTAAAGATCATGAATGTTATGCTTTATGTGATTTGGGTGCTAGTGTTTTCACGATTCCAAAAACTTTGTGTGATGTGTTAGGTTTCCGTGAATTTGATGTTTGTTCTTTAAATTTGCATCTTGCGGATTCCACCATTAAGAAACCTGTGGGAAGGATTAATGATGTTCTTATTGTTGCAAATAGGAATTATGTGCCCGTAGATTTCATTGTTCTTGATATAGATTGTTGGGGAACATAGTAATTTCAAAATTTTCCTACGCACACACAGGATCATGGTGATGCATAGCAACGAGAGGGGAGAGTATCGTCCATGTACCCTCGTAGACCGAAAGTGGAAGCGCTTAGCGCAACGCGGTTGATGTAGTTGTACATCTTCACGATCCGACCGATCCAACTACCGAATGTACGACACCTCTGAGTTTAGCACATGTTCAGCTCAATGACGTCCCGCAAACTCCGATCCAGCAGAGCTTCACGGGAGAGTTATGTCAGCACGACGGTGTGGTGATGGTGATGATGTTGCTACCGACGTAGGGCTTCGCCTAAGCACCGCTACGATATGACCGAGGTGGAATATGGTGGAGGGGGGCACCGCACACGACTGGAATAGATCAATAGATCAACTTGTGTCTAGAGGTTCCCCCTACCCCCGTATATAAAGGAGCAAGGGGGGAGAGGCGGCCGGCCAGGGAGGGCGCGCCAAGGTGGAGTCCTACTCCCACTGGGAGTAGGACTCCTCCATTCCTAGTAGGAGTAGGATAAGGGGGGAAGGAGGAGGTGGAGAGAAGGAAGGAGAGGGGGGCCGCTGCCCCCTTCCCTTATCCAATTCGGACTGGGGTAAGGGGGCCGCGCGCCACCTCTTGGCTTCCCTCTCTCTTCTCCAATAAGGCCCAATAGGCCCATTACTTCCCCGGGGGTTTCCGGTAACCCCCGGTACTCCGGTAAAATCCCGATTTTGCCCGAAACACTTCCGATATCCAAATATAGGCTTCCAATATATCAATCTTTATTGTCATCTAACTTTAAGCGTGCGGACCCTACGGGTTCGAGAACTATGTACACATGACCGAGACATGTCTCCGGTCAATAACCAATAGCGGAACATGGATGCTCATATTGGCTCCTACATATTCTACGAAGATCTTTATCGGGCTAACCTCATAACAACATACGTTGTTCCCTTTCTCATCGGTATGTTACTTGCCCGAGATTCGATCGTCGGTATCTCAATACCTAGTTCAATCTCGTTATCGGCAAGTCTCTTTACTCGTTCTGTAATACATCATCTCGCAACTAACTCATTAGTTACAATGCTTGCAAGGCTTATAGTGATGTGCATTACTGAATGGGCCCAGAGATACCTCTCCGACAATCGGAGTGACAAATCCTAATCTCGAAATACGCCAACCTAACAAGTACCTTTGGAGACACCTGTAGAGCACCATTATAATCACCCAGTTACGTTGTGACGTTTGGTAGCACACAAAGTGTTCCTCCAGTAAACGGGAGTTGCATAATCTCATAGTCATAGGAACATGTATAAGTCATGAAGAAAGCAATAGCAGAATACTAAACGATCACGTGCTAAGCTAACAGAATGGGTCAAGTCAATCACATCATTCTCCTAATGATGTGATCCCATTAATCAAATGACAACTCATGTCTATGGCTAGGAAACATAACCATCTTTTATCAATGAGCTAGTCAAGTAGAGGCATACTAGTGACACTCTGTTTGTCTATGTATTCACACAAGTATTATGTTTCCAGTTAATACAATTCTATCATGAATAAACATTTATCATGATATGAGGAAATAAATAATAACTTTATTATTGCCTCTAGGGCATATTTCCTTCAGTCTCCCACTTGCACTAGAGTCAATAATCTAGATTACACAATAATGATTCTCACACCCATCGAGCCTTGGTGCTAATCATGTTTTTCTCGTGGAAGAGGCTTAGTCAATGGGTCTGCAACATTCAGAGCCATATGTATCTTGCAAATCTCTATGTCTCCCACCTGGACTTGATCCCGGATGGAGTTGAAGCATCTCTTGATGTGCTTGGTTCTCTTGTGAAATCTGGATTCCTTTGCCAAGGCAATTACACCAGTATTGTCACAAAAGATTTTCATTGGACCCGATGCACTAGGTATGACACCTAGATCGGATATGAACTCCTTCATCCAGACTCCTTCATTTGCTGCTTCCGAAGCAGCTATGTACTCTGCTTCACATGTAGATCCCACCACAATGCTTTGTTTAGAACTTCTCCAACTGACAGCTCCACCATTTAATATAAACACGTATTCGGTTTGCGATTTAGAATCGTCCGGATCGGTGTCAAAGCTTGCATCAACGTAACCATTTACGATGAGCTCTTTGTCACCTCCATAAACGAGAAGCATATCCTTAGTCCTTTTCAGGTATTTCAGGATGTTCTTAACCGCTGTCCAGTGATCCACTCCTGGATTACTTTGGTACCTCCCTGCTAAACTGGTAGCAAGGCACACATCAGGTCTGGTACACAGCATTGCATACATGATAGAGCCTATGGCTGAAGCATAGGGAACATATTTCATTTTCTCTCTATCTTCTGCAGCGGTCGGGCATTGAGTCTTACTCAATTTCACACCTTGTAACACAGGCAAGAATCCTTTCTTTGCCTGATCCATTTTGAACTTCTTCAAAACTTTGTCAAGGTATGTGCTTTGTGAAAGTCCAATTAAGCGTCTTGATCTATCTCTATAGATCTTGATGCCCAAAATGTAAGCAGCTTCACCGAGGTCTTTCATTGAAAAAACTCTTATTCGAGTATCCTTTTATGCTATCCAGAAAATCAATATCATTTCCAATCAACAATATGTCATCCACATATAATATTAGAAATGCTACAGAGCTCCCACTCACTTTCTTGTAAATACAGGCTTCTCCAAAAGTCTGTATAAAACCATATGATTTGATCACACTATCAAAACGTTTATTCCAACTCCGAGATGCTTGCACCAGTCCATAAATGGATCGCTGGAGCTTGCACACTTTGTTAGCTCTCTTTGGATCGACAAAACCTTCAGGTTGCACCATATACAACTCTTCTTCCAGAAATCCATTCAGGAATGAAGTCTTTACATCCATTTGCCAAATTTCATAATCATAAAATGCGGCAATTGCTAACATGATTCGGACGGACTTAAGCATCGCTACGGGTGAGAAGGTCTCATCATAGTCAACTCCTTGAACTGTCGAAAACCTTTTGCAACAAGTCGAGCTTTGTAGACAGTAACATTACCGTCAGCGTCTTTCTTCTTCTTGACAATCCATTTATTCTCGATGGCTTGCTGATCATCGGGCAAGTCAACCAAAGTCCACACTTTGTTCTCATACATGGATCCCATCTAAGATTTCATGGCCTCAAGCCATTTTGCGGAATCTGGGCTCACCATTGCTTCCTCATAGTTCGTAGGTTTGTCATGGTCTAGTAACATGACCTCCAGAACAGGATTACCGTACCACTCTGGTGATCATCATCATTAGTTTCCTCACTAATTGGTGTAGGTGTCATAGGAACCGGTTTCTGTGATGAACTACTTTCCAATAAGGGAGTAGGTATAGTTACCTCATCAAGTTCTACTTTCCTCCCACTCACTTCTTTCGAGAGAAACTCCTTCTCTAGAAAGGATCCAAATTTAGCAACAAAATCTTGCCTTCAGGTCTGTGATAGAAGGTGTACCCAACAGTTTCCTTTGGGTATCCTATGAAGACACATTTCTCTGATTTGGGTTCGAGCTTATCAGGTTGAAGCTTTTTCACATAAGCATCGCAGCCCCAAACTTTAAGAAATGACAACTTTGGTTTCTTGCCAAACTACAGTTCATAAGGCGGCGTCTCAACGGATTTCGATGGTGCCCTATTTAACGTGAATGGGGCAGTCTCTAAAGCATATCCCCAAAATGATAGCGGTAAATCAGTAAGAGACATCATAGATCGCACCATATATAGTAAAGTACGATTACGATGTTCGGACACACCATTACAATGTGGTGTTCCGGGTGGCGTGAGTTGCGAAACAATTCCGCATTTTTTCAAATGTAGACCAAACTCGTAACTCAAATATTCTCCTCCATGATCAGGTCGTAGAAACTTTATTTTCTTGTTCCGATGATTTTCCACTTCACTCTGAAATTCTTTGAACTTTTCAAATGTTTCAGACTTATGTTTCATTAAGTAGATATACCCATATCTGCTCAAATCATCTGTGAAGCTGAGAAAATAACGATACCCGCCGCGAGCCTCAACATTCATCAGACCACATACATCAGTATGTATGATCTCTAACAAATCTGTTGCTCTCTCCATTGTACCAGAGAATGGCGTTTTAGTCATCTTGCCCATGAGGCATGGTTCACAAGTACCAAGTGATTTATAATCAAGTGATTCCAAAAGTCCATCAGTATGGAGTTTCTTCATGCGTTTTATACCAATATGACCTAAACGGCAGTGCCACAAATAAGTTGCACTATCATTATCAACACTGCATCTTTTGGCTTCAATATTATGAATATGTGTATCACTACTATCGAGATTCAACAAAAATAGACCACTCTTCAAGGGTGCATGGCCATAAAAGATATTACTCATATAAATAGAACAACCATTATTCTCTGATTTAAATGAATAAACGTCTCGCATTAAACAAGATCCAGATATAATGTTCATGATTAACGCTGGCACCAAATAACAATTATTTAGGTCTAAAACTAATCCCGTGGGTAGATGTAGAGGTAGCGTGCAGACTGCAATTACTTCGACTTTGGAACCATTTCCCACGCGCATCATCACCTCGTCCTTAGCCAATCTTCTCTTAATCTGTAGTCCCTGTTTCGAGTTGCAAATATTAGCAACAAAACCAGTATCAAATACCCAGGTACTATTGTGAGCATTAGTAAGGTCCACATCAATAACATGTATATCACATATACCTTTGTTCACCTTGCCATCATTCTTATCCGCCAAATACTTGGGGCAGTTCCGCTTCCAGTGACCAGTCTGCTTGCAGTAGAAGCACTCAGTCTCAGGCTTAGGTCCAGACTTGGGTTTCTTCTCTTGAGCATCAACTTGTTTGTTGTTCTTTTTGAAGTTCCCCTTCTTCTTCCCTTTGCCCTTTTTCTTGAAACTGGTGGTCTTGTTGACCATCAACACTTGATGCTCCTTCTTGATTTCTACCTCCGCAGCCTTTAGCATTGCGAAGAGCTCGGGAATTGTCTTATTCATCCCTTGCATATGATAGTTCATCACAAAGCTCTTGTAGCTTGGTGGCAGTGATTGAAGAATTCTGTCAATGACACTATCATCCGGAAGATTAACTCCCAGTTGAATTAAGTGATTGTTATACCCAGAAATTTTGAGTATATGTTCACTGGCAGAACTATTCTCCTCCATCTTACAGTTGTAGAACTTATTGGAGACTTCATATCTCTCAATCCGGGAATTTGCTTGAAATATTAACTTCAACTCCTGGAACATCTCATATGCTCCATGACGTTAAAAACGTCGTTGAAGTCCCGGTTCTAAGCCGTAAAGCATGGCACACTGAACTATCGAGTAGTCAACAGCTTTGCTCTGCCAAACATTCATAACATCTGGTGTTGCTCCTGTAGCAGGTCTGGGACCTAGCGGTGCTTCCAGGACGTAATTCTTCTGTGCAGCAATGAGGATAATCCTCAAGTTACGGACCCAGTCCGTGTAATTGCTACCATCATCTTTCAACTTTGCTTTCTCAAGGAACACATTAAAATTCAACGGAACAACAGCACGGGCCATCTATCTACAACAACATAGACAAGCAATATACTATCAGGTACTAAGTTCATGATAAATTTAAGTTCAATTAATCATATTATTTAAGAACTCCCACTTAGATAGACATCCCTCTAATCATCTAAGTGATCACGTGATCCAAATCAACTAAACCATGTTCGATCATCACGTGAGATGGAGTAATTTCAATGGTGAACATCATTATGTTGATCATATCTACTATGTGATTCATGCTGGAATAGATCAATAGATCCACTTGTGTCTAGAGGTGCCCCCCTGCACCCGTATATAAAGGAGAAAGGGGGGAGAGGCGGCCGGCCAGGGAGGGCGCGCCAAGCGGGGAGTCCTACTAGGACTCCTCCTTTCCTAGTAGGAGTAGGAGAAGGGGGGAAGGAGGAGGTGGAGAGAAGGAAGGAGAGGGGGGCTGCCGGAGGGGAAATCGATCACGGAGGGCTTCTACATCAACACCATAGCCTCTCCAATGATGTGTGAGTAGTTTACCACAGACCTTCGGGTCCATAGTTATTAGCTAGATGGCTTCTTCTCTCTCTTTGGATCTCAATACAAAGTTCTCCTCGATTCTCTTGGAGATATATTCGATGCAATTATTTTTGCGGTGTGTTTGTCGAGATCCGATGAATTGCGGGTTTATGATCAAGATTATCTCTAAACAATATTTGATTCTTCTCTGAAATCTTTTATGCATGATTTAATATCTTTGCAAGTCTCTTCGAATTATCAGTTTGGTTTGGACTACTAGATTAATCTTTCTTGCAATGGGAGAAGTGCTTAGCTTTGGGTTCAATCTTGCGGTGTCCTTTCCCAGTGACAGCAGGGGCAGCAAGGCACGTATTGTATTGTTGCCATCGAGGATAAAAACATGGGGATTATATCATATTGCTTGAGTTTATCCCTCTACATCATGTCATCTTGCCTAATGCGTTACTCTGCTCTTATGAACTTAATACTCTAGATGCATGCTGGATAGCGGTCGATGTGTGGAGTAATAGTAGTAGATGCAGAATCGTTTCGGTCTACTTGTCGTGGACGTGATGCCTATATACATGATCATGCCTAGATATTCTCATAATTATTCGGTTTTCTATCAATTGCTCGACAGTAATTTGTTCACCCACCGTAGAATTTGCTATCTTGAGAGAAGCCATTGGTGAAACCTATGGCCCACGGATCTATTTTTCATTATATTAATCTCCCAACAAGTAGCCATTTCTGTCTCCGTTTATTTTGCTGTCTTTATTTTCCAGTCTATACAACAAAAATACCAAAAATATTTATCTTATTATGTCTATCAGATCTCACTTTCGTAAGTGACCGTGAAGGGATTGACAACCCCTTTAACGCGTTGGTTGCGAGGTTCTTGTTTGTTTGTGCAGGTACAAGGGACTTGCGTGTAATCTCCTACTGGATTGATACCTTGGTTCTCAAAAACTGAGGGAAATACTTGTGCTACTTTGCTGTATCACCCTTTCCTCTTCAAGGGAAACCAACGCATGGTCAAGAGGTAACAAGAAGGATTTCTGGCGCTGTTGCCGGGGAGGTTGCACCAAGTCAAGTCAAGTTTTGATCTCCCGTCAACAAGCCATTTCTGGCACCGTTTACGGGGAGATCTACGCACAAGTCAAGACATACCAAGTACCCATCACAAACTCTTATCCCTCACATTACATTATTCGCCATCTGCCTCTCGTTTTCCTCTCCCCCACTTCACCCTTGCCGTTTTATTCGCCCTCTTTTCCGTTCCCCCTTTCTTTGTTCGCCTTCTTTTCGCTTGCCTCTTGTTTGCTTGTGTGTTGGACTGGTTGTCACAATGTCTCTCCCAAAAAGTATTGATATTCACCATAGAAGGTTGGAAGAAATCGAAAACAATGTTAGAAGTTTTATGTCCTTGCAATTAGAGCATAATAATTTTTTTGAATGAGCTTAAAGAGCAAAAGGGTTTTATGGATTACATGAATAAAGAGCTCGATGATATGTCAAAGGAATTTTATGGTTTGAAATCTCGGTTTTCTCATCTTGAAAAATTAATAGACCAAATTTCGGATAAGCGGGCCACCTTAGTTAATAAGATGGCCGCCAAACCGGAAGAGTTTCACGATAATAAGGATGAAGATCTAAAAGTGATTGATGTGTCTCCTATTAAATATTTGTTTTGCAATATGAATCTTGATAATGATGGGACTGGAAATGAGTCAACTTTAGCTAAAAGGCGTCCCAATGATTCGGAGTTTTTAGATCTTGATGCAAAATTTGGTAAAAGTGGGATTGAAGAGGTCAAAAGTTTACATATCAATGAACCCACTATTTTGTATTTCAAGGAATTTAATTATGATAATTGCTCTTTGATAGATTGTATTTCTTTGTTGCAATCCGTGCTAAATTCTCCTCATGCTTATAGTCAAAATAAAGCTTTTACCAAATACATCGTTGATGCTTCAATGCAATCTTATGAAGAAAAGCTTGAATTAGAAGTTTCTATCCCTAGAAAACTTTATGATGAGTGGGAACCTACTATTAAAATTAAAATTAAAGATCATGAATGCTATGCTTTATGTGATTTGGGTGCTAGTGTGTTCACGATCCTAAAAACTTTGTGTGATGTGTTAGGTTTCCGTGAATTTGATGATTGTTCTTTAAATTTGCATCTTTCAGATTCCACCACTAAGAAACCTATGGGAAGGATTAATGATGTTCTTATTGTTGCAAATAGGAATTATGTGCCCGTAGATTTCATTGTTCTTGATATAGATTGTTGGGGAACGTCGTAATTTCAAAATTTTCCTACGCACACACAGGATCATGGTGATGCATAGCAACGAGAGGGGAGAGTATCGTCCACGTACCCTCGTAGACCGAAAGCTAAAGCGTTTAGCACAACGCGGTTGATGTAGTCGTACGTCTTCACGATCCGATCGATCCAAGTACCAAACGTATGGCACCTCCGAGTTCAGCACACGTTCAGCTCAATGACGTCCCGCAAACTCCGATCCAGGAGAGCTTCATGGGAGAGTTCCGTCAGCACGACGGTGTGGTGACGGTGATGATGTTGCTACTGATGCAGGGCTTCGCCTAAGCACCGCTACGATATGACCGAGGTGGAATATGGTGGAGGGGGCACCGCACACGGCTGGAATAGATCAATAGATCAACTTGTGTCTAGAGGTGCCCCCTGCCCCCGTATATAAAGGAGCAAGGGGGGAGAGGCGGCCGGCCAGGGAGGGTGCGCCAAGGGGGGAGTCCTACTCCCACCGGGAGTAGGACTCCTCCTTTCCTAGTAGGAGTAGGAGAAGGGGGGAAGGAGGAGGTGGAGAGAAGGAAGGAGAGGGGGGCCGCCCCCCCTCCCTTGTCCAATTCGGACTGGGGCAAGGGGGCGGTGTGCCACCTCTTGGCTGCCCTCTCTCTTCTCCACTAAGGCCCAATAGGCCCATTACTTCCCCGGGGGGTTCCGGTAACCCCCGGTACTCCGGTAAAATCCCGATTTTGCCCGAAACACTTCCGATATCCAAATATAGGCTTCCAATATATCAATCTTTATGTCTCGACCATTTCGATACTCTTCATCGTGTCCATGATCATATTCGGGACTCCGAACTACCTTCGGTACATCAAAACACAAAACTCATAATATCGATCGTCATCTAACTTTAAGCGTGCGGACCCTATGGGTTCGAGAACTATGTAGACATGACCGAGACATGTCTCCGGTCAATAACCAATAGCGTAACCTGGATGCTCATATTGGCTCCTACATATTCTACAAAGATCTTTATCGGTCAAACCGCATAACAACATACGTTGTTCCCTTTCTCATCGGTATGTTACTTGCCCGAAATTCGATCTTCGGTATCTCAATACCTAGTTCAATCTCGTTACCAGCAAGTCTCTTTACTCATTCCGTAATACATCATCCTACAACTAACTCATTAGTTACAATGCTTGCAAGGCTTATAGTGATGTGCATTACTGAGTGGGCCCAGAGATACCTCTCCGACAATCTGAGTGACAAATCCTAATCTCAAAATATGCCAACCCAACAAGTACCTTTGGAGACACCTGTAGAGCACCTTTATAATCACCCAGTTATGCTGTGACGTTTGGTAGCACACAAAGAGTTCCTCCGGTAAACGGGAGTTGCATAATCTCATAGTCATAGGAACATGTATAAGTCATGAAGAAAGCAATAGCAGAATACTAAACAATCAAGTGCTAAGCTAACGGAATGGGTCAAGTCAATCACATCATTCTCCTAATGATGTGATCCCGTTAATCAAATGACAACTCATGTCTATGGCTAGGAAATATAACCATCTTTGATCAACGAGCTAGTCAAGTAGAGGCATACTAGTGACACTCTGTTTGTCTATGTATTCACACAAGTATTATGTTTCCAGTTAATACAATTCTAGCATGAATAATAATAATTTATCATGATTTGAGGAAATAAATCATAACTTTATTATTGCCTCTAGGGCATATTTCCTTCATAGATTGCAATCCTACATGTCCTATTATTCTTGGTAGACCTTTCCTTAGAACGATTGGTGCAATTATTGACATGAACGAAGGAAATATTAGAATGAAATTTCCGTTAAGGTATGGAACACTTTCCTAGAAATAAAATTAAATTACCTTATGAATCTATTATGAGAGCCACTTATGGATTACATACCAAAGATGACAATACCTAGATCTATTCTTCTTTTTATGCCTAGCTAGGGGCGTTAAACCATAGCGCTTGTTGGGAGGCAACCCAATTTTATTTTTTTCTTGTTTTTTGTTCCTGTTTAGTAATAAATAATTATCTAGATTCTGTTTAGATGTGGTTTTATGTTTTTAATTAGTGGTTGTGCCAAGTAGAACCTTTGGGAAGACTTGGGGGAAGTCTTTGCGATCTTGCTGTAAAAAACAGAAACTTTAGCGCTCACGAGATTTTCTGCCATTTTTTACTGGAGAGTGCGATTAGGTTGATTATTTTTGCAGATGGTTAATAGACAAATTCCTCATGTCCACCAATTTATTTAAGAATTTCTAGGGTTACAGAAGTTTTTGAAACCTACAGATTACTACAGACTGTTTTGTTTTTTCACAGATTCTGTTTTTCGTGTGTTGTTTGCTTATTTTGATGAATCTATGGCTAGTATCGGGGGGTATGAACCATAGAGAAGTTGGAATACAATAGTTTTAACACCAATATAAATAAGGAATGAGTTCATTACAGTACCTTGAAGTGGTGGTTTGTTTTCTTATACTAACGGGGCTCATGAGATTTTCTGTTGAGTATTGTGTTGTGAAGTTTTCAAGTTTTGGATAAAGATTTGATGGATTTTGGAATAAGGAGTGGCAAGAGCCTAAGCTTGGGGATGCCCAAGGCACCCCAAGGTAAAATTCAAGGACAACCAAAAGCCTAAGCTTGGGGATGCCCCGGAAGGCATCCCCTCTTTCGTCTTCGTCCATCGGTAACTTTACTTGAGGCTATATTTTTATTCACCACATGATATGTGTTTTGCTTGGAGCGTCTTGTATGATTTGAGTCTTTGATTTTTAGTTTACACAATCATCCTTTCTGTACACACCTTTTGGAGAGACACACATGATTCAGAATTTATTAGAATACTCTATGTGCTTCACTTATATCTTTTGAGCTAGAAAATTTTGCTCTAGTGCTTCACTTATATCTTTTTAGAGCATGGTGGTAGTTTTATTTTATAGAAATTATTGATCTCTCATGCTTCACTTATATTATTTTGAGAGTCTTTTAGAACAGCATGGTAATTTGCTTTGGCTATAGAATTAGTCCTAATATGACAGGCATCCAAGATAGGTATAATAAAAACTATCATAAAAAGTGCATTGAATACTATGAGAAGTTTGATACTTGATGATTGTTTTGAGATATGAAGATGGTGATATTAGAGTCATGCTAGTTGAGTAGTTGTGAATTTGAGAAATACTTGTTCTAAAGTTTGTGATTCCCATAGCATGCACGTATGGTGAACCGTTATGTGATGAAGTCGGAGCATGGTTTATTTATTGATTGTCTTCCTTATGAGTGGCGGTCGGGGACGAGCGATGGTATTTTCCTACCAATCTATCCCCTTAGGAGCATGCGCGTAGTACTTTGTTTCGATAACTAATAGATTTTTGCAATAAGTATGTGGGTTCTTTATGACTAATGTTGAGTCCATGGATTATACGCACTCTCACCCTTCCACCATTGCTAGCCTCTCTAGTACCGCGCAACTTTCGCCGGTACCATACACCCACCATATACCTTCCTCAAAACAGCCACCATACCTACCTATTATGGCATTTCCATAGCCATTTAGAGATATATTGCCATGCAACTTACCACCGTTCCGTTTGTTATGACACGCTTCATCATTGTCATATTGCTTTGCATGATCATGTAGTTGACATCGTATTTGTGACAAAGCCACCTCTATAATTCTTTCATACATGTCACTCTTGATTCATTGCATATCCCGGTACACCGCCGGAGGCATTCACATAGAGTCATATCTTGTTCTAAGTATCGACTTGTAATTTTTTGAGTTGTAAGTAAATAAAAGTGTGATTATCATCATTATTAGAGCATTGTACCATGTGAGGAAAGGATGATGGAGACTATGATTCCCCCAAAAGTCGGGATGAGACTCTGGACGAAGTAAAAAAAGAGGCCATAAAAAAGGGGCCCAAATAAAAAAATGAGAGAAAAGAGAGAAGGACAATGTTACTATACTTTTACCACACTTGTGCTTCAAAGTAGCACCATGATCTTCATGATAGAGAGTCTCCTATGTTGTCACTTTCATATACTAGTGAGAATTTTACATTATAGAACTTGGCTTGTAGATTCCAATGACGGGCTTCCTCAAAATGCCCTAGGTCTTCGTGAGCAAGCAAGTTGTATGCACACCCACTTAGTTTCTTTTGTTGAGCTTTCATACATTTATAGCTCTAGTGCATCCGTTGCATGGAAATCCCTACTCACTCACATTGATATCTATTGATGGGCATCTCCATAGCCCGTTGATATGCCTAGTTGATGTGAGACTATCTTCTCCTTTTTGCCTTCTCCACAACCACCATTCTATTCCACCTATAGTGCTATGTCCATGGCTCACGCTCATATATTGCGTGAAGATTGAAAAAGTTTGAGAACATCAAAAGTATGAAACAATTGCTTGGCTTGTCATCGGGGTTGTGCATGATTTAAATACTTTGTGTGATGAAGATAGAGCATAGCCAGACTATATGATTTTGTAGGGATAACTTTCTTTGGCCATGTTATTTTGAGAAGACATGATTGCTTTGTTAGTATGCTTGATGTATTATTATTTTTATGTCAATATTAAACTTTTGTCTTGAATCTTTCGGATCTGATCATTCGTGCCACAATAAAGAAAAATACATTGAGAATTATGCTAGGTAGCATTCCACATCAAAAATTCTGTTTTTATCATTTACCTACTCGAGGACGAACAGGAATTAAGCTTAGGGATGCTTGATACGTATCCAACATATCTATAATTTTTGATTGTTCCATGCTATTATATTATCTGTTTGGGATGTTTAATGGGCTTTAATATACCTATTTATATTATTTTTGGGACTAACCTACTAACCAAAGGCCCAGTGCAAATTGTTGTTTTTTTGGCTATTCCAGTGTTTCGCAGAAAAGGAATATCAAATGGAATCCAGACGGAATGAAACCTTCGAGAGAGTTATTTTTGGAACAAACATAATCCAGGAGACTTGGAGTGGACGTCAAGAAAGAAGTGAGGAGGCCACGAGGCAGGAGGGCGCGCCCCCCACCCTAGTGGGCCCCTCGCAGCTCCACTGACGTACTTCTTCCTCCTATATATACCCATATACCTTGAAAACATCTAGGAGCACCACGAAACCCTATTTCCACCGCCGCAACCTTCTGTACCGTGAGATTCCCTCTTGGGGCCTTTTCCGGCGCTCTGTCGGAGGGGGAATCGATCACGGAGGGCTTCTACATCAACACCATAGCCTCTCCGATGATGTGTGAGTAGTTTACCACAGACCTTCGGGTCCATTGTTATTAGCTAGATGGCTTCTTCTCTCTCTTTGGATCTCAATACAAAGTTCTCCTCGATTCTCTTGAAGATCTATTCGATGTAATTATTTTTGCGGTCTGTTTGTCGAGATCCGATGAATTGTGGGTTTATTATCAAGATTATCTATGAACAATATTTGATTCTTCTCTGAAATCTTTTATGCATGATTTAATATCTTTGCAAGTCTCTTTGAATTATCAATTTGGTTTGGCCTACTAGATTAGTCTTTCTTGCAATGGGAGAAGTGCTTAGCTTTGGGTTCAATCTTGCGGTGTCCTTTCCCAGTGACAGCAGGGGCAGCAAGGCACGTATTGTATTTTTACCATCGAGGATAAAACGATGGGGTTTATATCATATTGATTGAGTTTATCCCTATACATCATGTCATCTTGCCTAATGTGTTACTCTGTTCTTATGAACTTAATACTCTAGATGCATGCTGGATAGCGGTCGATGTGTGGAGTAATAGTAGTAGATGCAGAATCGTTTCGGTCTACTTGTCGCGGGTGTGATGCCTATATACATGATCATGCCTAGATACTCTCATAATTATTCACTTTTCTATCAATTGCTCGACAGTAATTTGTTCACCCACCGTAGAATTTGCTATCTTGAGAGAAGCCACTAGTGAAACCTATGGCCCCCGGGTCTATTTTCCATTATATTAATCTCCCAACAACTAGCCATTTCTGTCGTCGTTTATTTTGCTATCTTTATTTTCCAATCTATACAACAAAAATACCAAAAATATTTATCTTATTATCTCTATCAGATCTCACTTTCGTAAGTGACCGTGAAGGGATTGACAACCCCTTTATCGTGTTGGTTGCGAGTTTCTTGTTTGTTTGTGGAGGTACGAGGGACTTGCGTGTAATCTCCTACTGGATTGATACCTTGGTTCTTTAAAACTGAGGGAAATACTTTGCTGCATCACCCTTCCCTCTTCAAGGGAAAACCAACGCATGCTCAAGAGGTAGCATGGCACCGTCGAAAGGGTGGTGTGGGTTGCGAGGAGCCTGGAAAAAATAAAAAGAAAAGAAAAAGGAAATGTAAGGGTCCTGATAGGGTCTAGCCGTATTGCAGACATTGTACTTATTATGCCTCCATCCTTTCCCATGGTATTTTTAGAGCGTAATTATGTACGTGTGGTACATATGCCACAATTCGGTAGGGGATGAGATGGAGGCCGAATTGCTAATCGAGCTCCTGACGAGCTGGACTGTCGTACAGTGGGGTAGTCCGAACTCGTTTGACAGTGTCCGAGGACTTGGCCACCGACGTAATAGCTGGCTTGATTAGGCCACCCTGTACTTCCGCTGCTAGGGCCGCGGTGTGCTCCTCAGTGCGGAGGGAGCGTTCCATGTTTCCATTCACTGTTATAACACCGTGTGGTCCGGGCATCTTGAGTTTGAGATAGGCGTAGTGCGGGACTACATTGAAACGAGCGAACGCGGTGTCCGAGCAGTGTATGGTAGCCACTACGGAAGGGGACGATATCGAAGATCAAGTCTTCGCTATGGAAGTTGTCCGGTGAGCCGAAGACCACTTCCAATGTGATTCAGCCCGTGCAGCGAGCCTCTACACCGGGTATCACTCCTTTAAAGGTAGTTTTAGTGGGATTGATTCTTGATGGATCAATACCCATCTTGCGGACTGTGTTCTGATAGAGCAGGTTAAGGCTATTGCCGCCGTCCATGAGGACTCGCGTAAGGTGGAATCCACCGATGATTGGATCGAGGACTAATGCGACCGAACCTCCGTGACGGATACTAGTCGGATGGTCCCTGCGATCGAAGGTGATCAGACAGGCCGACCATGGGTTCAATTTTGGGGCGACTGGCTCTATCGCATAAATGTCCCTTAGTGCGCGCTTGCGCTCCCTCTTGGTGATATGGGTGACGTATATCATGTTCACCGTTTTGACTTCGGGGGGAAATTTCTTCTAACCCCCTGTTTTCGGTGCGCGAGGTTCCTCGTCGTCATCCACACTGGGCGACCCTTTCTCCTTATGTTCGGCATTTAACTTGTTGGCCTGTTTGAAGACCCAACATCTTCTATTGGTATGGTTGGCAGGCTTATCAGCTGTCGTGGATCTGGCAGGGTCGATCAAGTATTCGGTCCAGGCTTGATGAACCGTCTTTGTTTCGTTTGAATGGCTTTTTCCGTTGACCGGATTTGGAGCCACTAAATCCGGCGTTGATTGTCGTATTCTCTGTATCATCATTGTTGCTCCGACACTTATGTTTGTTGCATTGGGGCCTTCTGTTGCCGTTTCAGGCTTTGAAAGTGTCGGGGTTGCTGGTACTGTTACCGCTATGGGCTAGCCAGCTATCCTCGCCCGCGCAGAAGCGGGTCATTAGTGCTGTAAGGGCTACCATGGACTTCGGCTTTTCTTGGCCGAGGTGTTGGGAGAGCCATTCATCGCGAATGATGTGTTTGAAGGCCGCTAGGGCTTCGACATCCGGACAGTTGACAATCTGGTTCTCTTTAATTAGGAACCTGGTCCAGAATTTCCTGGCCGACTCTCCAGGCTGTTGGACTATATGACTGACGTCATCGACATCCGGAGGCCAGACATAAGTGCCTTGGAAGTTGTCTCTAAAGGCATCTTCCAAGTCTTCCCAGCTTCCAATAGAGTTTTCTGGGAGGCTGTTTAACCAGTGCCTAGCTGGCCCCTTAAGTTTTAAGGGAAGGTATTTGATGGCGTGTAGATCATCACCGCGTGCCATGTGAATGTGGAGAAGAGAATCTTCAATCCATACTGTGGGATCTGTTGTGCCGTCGTATGATTCGATGTTCACGGGTTTAAACCCTTCAGGGAACTCGTGCTCCATTACCACATCGGTGAAGCATAGGGGGTGTGCGGCGCCTCTGTATAGGGCCATGTCACGATGCAGTACAGATGGAGTCTATATGCGGTTTTTAGCCCGGGGTTGGTTGTGTTTATCGCACTAGGCTTGATAGCCCGCCTCTCGCGCTGGAGCATGCCCCCGCAATCCGTAGATTGACCTGGTCTAACCTGCCCTATTTTCCAGGTCCTGTCGTAGGTCGTATGTGTATCCCCAAGCTGTTGTTTCTCTGCTTTTACGACGAGGTGGTGCGGGCTGGTGTTCGGCTTGAGTTGCCGCTCTGTCCCGGCCACGTGGTGGTCTATCGGGTCCGTCAGCCGCATTACGCACGGGTGGTATGGGCTCCAACGCCTCATCGTCGAATTGGGGTAGCAGCTTACGCTTTGGGAAACTCTTTTTTGGTCGCTCGAGGCCGTGTTCTTCGGCTGCCAGGACATTAGTCCATCTGTCATTGAGCAGGTCTTTGTCAGCTTGAAGCTTCTGATGTTTCTTTTTTTAGGCTTCTAGCCGTGGCTATTAGCCTGTGGTTGAAGCGCTCTTGTTCGAGGGGTTCCTCTGGCACAATAAAATCTTCGTCGGCGAGGCTTAGGTCGTCTTCGGAGAGTGGCAGATAGTTGTTGTCCTCCGAGTCGTTGCTCCCTATCTGTTCGTCAGGGACAACTTGCCCGTCCTCCCGATCATCTTGTTCAGATGTTGGTTCGATGGGGTTTTCTTGGTCTTCGGCGTTCTCTGGAGTATCATTGTCTTCGGTGCCAGTATTGCTGTTTTTACTGCGAAGAGATTTAGAGTGGCGCCGCTAACGTCGATGTTTCGGCGGTATCTCAGGAGGTTCGTCCTCGACTGGGTTTTTCTCATCATCGTCGTCGCCATTTTTAGGTGTATCCACCATGTATACATCATACAAGGAGGTGGTCGTCCAACGTCCGGTGACTGGCGGGTTTTGGGCCTGCTCCTCTCCGGCATCGTCGTCCATACCGTCGATGTCTTCGGAGGCGTAATCAAGCATGTCGGTTAGGTCCTCGACAGTGGCTATGAAGTGGGTGGAGGGTGGGAAGTAAAATTCCCTATTTCCAGCCCCTAGTCCGGGCTGGGCGTGATTCAGAAGCGGTTCCTTTGTGATGCGAAGGGATCGCATTAAGTCCAGAGCCTCGTTTAAGAACGGGGTTACTTGGATCACTAGTAGATATGGGACGGAAGTTTCTGGGACGAGCTCGCATGACGCGGGCCTCCAGGGTTCAGAAGTAGTATCCGGAGAAGAGTCCAGCCTTGCAATGATTGCCAGAGACACTATTCTCTCGGTGTTGAGCTCTAAGGCTATACAGAGTCCGGCGGGCTCTAGACCCCCGTCTTCAGACCTAATGACGCGCTCCGGATCTAAGGCTGGAGCAGTGGTTGAGGCTGCAAACCCTTGGAAGATCAAATCTCCTCGGATATCAGCGACATAGTTCAGATTTCCAAAATCTGGTGACCAGGGGCGTAGCTGTCGATCCGCTCCAGGTGGCCAACCGAGTTGGCACGCAGTGCGAAGCCGCCGAATACAAAGATCTGGCCGGGGAGAAAAATCTCCCTCGCGGCAGCATTGTTATAGATGATTGATGGAGCCATCGAGCCTTTCGACGATGGCACAGTGGAACTCTCAATGAAAGCACCAATGTCGGTGTCAAAACCGGCAGATCTCAGGTAGGGGGTCCCGAACTGTGCGTCTAAGGATTGATGGTAACAGGAGACAGGGACATGATGTTTACCCAGGTTCAGGCCCTCTTGATGGAGGTAATACCCAATGTCCTGCTTGATTGACTTTGATGAATATAGGGGTTACAAGAGTTGATCTACCACGAGATCGTAATGGCTAAACCATAATTGTCTAGCCTGTATGATTATGATTGTCCTCTTTCCTACGAACTAAACCCTCCAGTTTATATAGACACCGGGGGGACTAGGGTTTGTACAGAGTCGGTTTACAAAGAAAGGAATCTTCATATCCGCACGCTAAGCTTGCCTTCCACGCCAAGGAGAGTCCCATCCGGACACGAGGGAAGGCATTCTATCTTGTATCTTCACGGCCCATCTGTCCGGCCCACGTCACGTAGCCTGGACACCCAAGGACCCCATAATCCAGGACTCCCTCACCCATTGGCATAACAAGCCATTCATATAAGCCAAATTTGGTCTTAAATGCGGTTTTCCATTCATCACCTTCTTGGATGCGTATTTGATAGTAGCCACTCTTAAGATCAATCTTAGAGAAAATGGTAACTCCGCTAAGCTCATCAAGCATATCGTCTAGGCGTGGAATAGGGTAACGATAATGCACGGTAATAGCATTGATAGCGCGGCAATCGGAACACATGCGATATGTACCATCTTTATTGGTAACAAGGATTACCGGTACGACACAAAGGCTCAAACTTTCTCGTACATGGTCGTTGTCCATGAGTTGTTGTACTTGCCATTAGATCTCCTTAGTTTCCTCGGGGTTGACGCGGTATGGAGCCTTGTTAGGAAGGGGGGCTCCAGGGATGAGGACGATTTGGTGCTCGATGCCTTGTAGAGGAGGTAGACCCGGAGGTAGCTCGTCGGGGAAAACATCTTCGAATTCCTGCAATAGAGAAGATAACGCTAAAGGTAAATTGTGAGAGGTGTTAGCTTTTGGTGCCTCGTCCTTGCACAAAAGGACATAGTGCAAGACACTAGATGGGTTCTCACACACTTCTCTTATCTCACTTTTGGTGGAAAATAGAACTAAGTTCTTCTTGTCGCTCATCGTGGAGGCACTCGATTTGGGCTTGTGGCGCTCACTCTCTTTTTGGTGGTTCGCTCTCTCACTATTCTCTCCACGATGGGTGGCTTGCTTGTCTGTGATCACTTGGCTTGGAGACATAGGATGAATTACGTACTCCTTTCCTTCCATCTTGAGGATGTAGTGATTTGTACAACCATTGTGGATGACACCTCGATCAAATTTCCATGGTCGCCCAAGAAGAAGGTGGCAAACGGTCATTGGAACGACATCACACTCCAAAGTGTCTTCGTAAGCTCCGATTTTGAAGGAGACTTGCACTCTATGCTCGACTTGGATGGTGCCGAAGTCGCTAAGCCATTGAACTTTGTAGGGATGTGGGTGCTTCATCTTGACCAATTCGAGCTTGGAGCATAGTTCTTCACTTACTAAGTTATGAAAACTCCCTCCATCAATGATGACCTTGACGGACCTTCCATTGATGTCGGCCTTGGTATGGAATATATGGCATCTTTGGTCTTCTTCTTGTTGATGTTGAAGAGTCAAGACCTTGGAGACAACGGGAGCAGGGCTTGAATCTTCGTCACAAAAGACTTGTTCTTCTTCATCTTCGTTCACTTGCCGGTGGATTGCCACTTGCTCAAGTGCTTCCATTTCTCATTCACTCATGGAGTCGTATGTACCATCATCATTGAGGATCATGGTTCGCTAGTTGGTACACTCAAAGGACTTGTGGCATCGGCCTCCACATATGAAGCATTTGAAGGAACTTGTCTTGATGGTCTCATCGGTCGGGGTAGATGATGATGAAGCTCTCGGCTTGAAGTTGCTTGTTGTAGGAGGATGACTTGGGGTTGTCAAAGTTTTCTTGTAACTCGACTTGTCGGTGTTGCTTGTAGATGGCTTGGTTGAGGTAGAATGTGTTAGAGTCATTGAAGCTTGGGTGTTGGAGAAGCCATAGGACTTGGATGAGAACTTCGCATACTTGAAGTCATCTTGCACTTGACATTCCGCTTTGGTAGCTTGATGCACTAGCTCGATGAGGTTCAAGTATGGTTAGAAGTCGGCGATCTTCTTGATAGGATGATTGAGTCCATTCAAGAAACGTGCCATAGTTTGCTCATCATCTTCCATGACATTGGCTCGTATCATTGCAATCTCCATTTCCATGTAGTATTCTTCAATGCTCTTGGTTCCTTGCTTGAGGAGTTGGAGTTTCTTGAAAAGGTCGCGGTTGTAGTAGGTTCGCACGAAGCGTGCTTTCATGACATCCTTCATTTGCACCCAAGTAGTGATGGGTGGTTCACCTCTTGCCTGTCGACGCTCAATGACTTGTTCCCACCAAATGAGGACATAGTCTTGGAACTCAAGGGATGCCATAGCGATCTTCTTCTCTTCCTCATAGTTGTGCAAGCGGAAGATTTTTTTTGACCTTCAATGCCCATGAAAGGTACTCTTCAGGATCATTGCTTCTGGAAAACTTGGGCATGGTGAACTTTAGCTTGCCGTATCGTTGCTCTTCATTGTGTTGGGGTCGAGGGTGATGACATCCTTGACGAGGAGGATTGTCTCCCTCAACTTGCTATTTGTCTTGGATGATTTCCATTGTCTTCTTGCTCTCGTTGAACTTGAGGTTCTTGGTGAGGAGGTTGTGGACTTGACGATGCACTCGAGCTTAATAGTTCCTCTCTTGAACTTCTTTGCGAAGCGCTTCTTGTTGTTCATGAGCTTGTCGGTTGCACGTGGCTACAGCTGGACTTGAATCTCAGAGGGCTTGTTGCGCCTCAAGTGCTTGAGCTTCTCACAATTGTTGTGCTTGATGTTTTGCCTCAGCATCTTGTGCATCTTGGTGTAGACGCGCTCGCTCTTCCTCTTCGTGTTGGCGTTGGCGTTGGTGTTGCCGTTCTCGTGCTTGCGCAAATGTAGCTTGGTTTTGATAGTGCCGTTGCTCTTGAGAGCCGTTGTCGTGTACAGGATTGTGGTTTGCTTGATGATCTTGGTGTGCGGCACGTCGAAGAGTATTCGATGTCGGTGTACTTGAGCCGAAGATGGTGTAGTCGGAGTGTCGACTTGAGTGGCTCCGTCTTGAGGAGGACGAAGTGGAAGAAGAGCAGTTGAGCAACAAAGCATGAATCTCTTCCATTCTTGCATCATTCTCTTGCTTGTGGTCGTCGAGCTTGTTGTCAAAATAGTCTCTTGTACATTGCTCGGAGAGTCGCAAGTCGGTGGCGAGGTTGTCGATGAGTTCACTCATTCTTGTTGCTCTTGATGCAAAGCACGTTGTGCGCCAAAGAGGTGGCTCTTTGTGACGTAGGAGGACATGACATCGTCTTGCTCGATGAAGAGTGGGTTGGTAGAAGTACTTGGCCTATCCATCATTCCAAACAAATATGTGGGTGGGAGAAAGAGAAGAACTTATACCAAATGGACCTTGACCGATGTTGAATATGGATCAACGATCACTCAACGTGGAACAAGGAAATAGCACAATTGGTACCAATTCTTAACGGTTTCTCACACCTACACAAGTAAAAGCTTATGGTGGAGCTCGGTTAGGATGGTGACATAAAATTTGATGCAATTGTTAGTGAGCTTCAATAATGTTGGAAAAGATTCACAAATTTGCAATGCAACAAGTAGACCAATAGCAAAATATGGTACACGGAAACACACACGCAAAGGCATAAATGGGGTTGTGCAACCAAGGATGAGCCAAAATGTGGAATCCACGAAAATGCTCTTGTTGCACAACACTAGAGAGACGCTAGCACATTGCACAATAGGCAGATACGAAGACTTGTGCACAACCTACTAAGCAAAAATGCAACGACTTCTATCCCAAGTATGCTCTATGTATGGTATTCCGATGATATGATCCAAGATGATCTAGTATGAAAATCTTAATGTTGTATGATGCTATGCTTCTTGCTTAAAAGCTCTTTGCTTATCTTTCCCTTTTGCTTAAAAGCTTGTTTGGCTCTTTCTCTTTTGAGCTCTTTTCTCATGCAATGTTTCACGAACCAAGATAGCAATTGTGCATGTGATGACAACTTTGTGACACAAAAGATGATACCAAGATATGGACCAATGGTATGATATGTATGCAATGGGAAGTATGATCACTAATGTGCACAAGTGACGTTGGCGGCAATACTCAAAGGCTAGTCTCGATTGGTAAGATACGCAAAATTGGGCTATGGTGGCTATCAATGTAATGGCAAGAATGATGTATGATGATACCAAGATGAGGTTACCGTTTATTGCTTACAGTATGGTGTCAAAATGGTGTTGTGGTTGTTGTCGATGACGAATCCGTGGCGAAGATGAGCGGCGGTGATGTTGATGTCGAACCGTACCTAGATAGCCGAAACACAATAGGACACGGAACTGCAACTCAAATTCTCAAAGCAAAACATGACAAAATTTGTCAGAGTTGGTAGTGGTAAGCGATGGTGGTGTATGTGGGAAATGGTGGTCCTATGCGGAAGTGGTGGTGGTATGCGGAAGTGGATGTGGGCACCGGAACAAAATTTGTCGAAATTTGGACGGAGAACGGGGCGGTGGAATGGAGATGTTGTTGTCAGGGGGCGGATGTCTGGGCTTGATGGCCGGATGTCCGGGCTCTGGATCCGTGGACGAACTCGAGGAACTCCGCGTGGAAGTGGCAAATCGGGGCAAAATTCGGGGAA
Source organism: Triticum urartu (assembly GCF_056163025.1). NCBI lineage: Eukaryota > Viridiplantae > Streptophyta > Magnoliopsida > Poales > Poaceae > Triticum > Triticum urartu. The sequence continues at coordinate 213,894,360 of NC_141877.1, read as the reverse complement.
TTTTGTGGAAGGAAATTGGGGAAAAGAAGGGGAAAGCTAGATCTACCTGCAACACATGAAATCCGCGGATCAAATCAAACAAAACTTCATTACACCAACAAATCACAAAAAATGGGGGGCTATTTTTGTGGGGAATTTTCGAATTAGGGAAAAAATCAACAAAACAAGGCAAGAAAACACAACGGGGAGGCTCCGAAATCGTGATCAACCTTGCTCTAGATACCAAGATGATGTAGGGTGGAACCATAGATGGCTGATCTTTCACGAAAGGAGTGGATCCCGCGATGAACATGAAGAACACAAGGGGAAAAACACGAAGGGAAAAGAGAGGAAACACTCAAACCAACAAGACATAGTCACACATATGCTAGATCTGAGTACACATATAGATCACACGATCCAAAGTCAACACAGGACGATACAAAGGGTAACCGGTTCTTCTCGGTGAGGAGGTCTTGATGGGGGTCTTCTCCGTGAGGAGGTCTTAAATCCAACGTGGATCTTCTCCGAAGAGGGGATGCGGTCTCTCTCAAGGAGTAGATCTGTATGGATGAGCAAAGCTCTATCTCAAGTATGAGTTAAACCAATGCTAACCCTAGAAAGATGGAGGAGGAGGAGTACATATAGTCTAGGTGGGCGAAGGGGTACACGGGCCACGGGTCGTACACTGTACGCAGACAGGGGAGGCCGGATGTCCGAGCGTCGGGCCAGATGTCCGGGCTTTCATGAGGGGCCGGATGTCTGGGCTGGGGTGGCCGGATGTCCGAGCTGTCGGGGCTGGCCTTGACACTCTCTAGATGGAGGGTGCCGGATTTCCGGGCTTCAGGACGGATGTCAGGGCTGGGGCCGGATGTCCGGGGCCTATAGGTACTTGGCGGCTGGGCGGCTGCTGCTCCAGGGGCCGGATGTCCGGGGCCTGGAAGCTGTTCTTGACTCCTTTTGTTGGTTCTCTTCATCCGTGAACTTGGGGACTTGTCCGTCTTCACGTGCATCTTTGGGGGGGTCCTCTTGGTACCTAATCATGCACAACATCTCGGACTTAGGTAGTAGCCATGTCTCGAGTGGATCATATGTGATATCACTAAGGAAGAAAGTCACCTCCGTCTCGAGAGCTCTAGCTCTAGCTCGTGTCATAGGTCCTCTTGGCACTTCGTGAGACAGTGGTAGGTCCATGGGGATGACCGTAGGATGCACCACATCATAGCCAGAGGCTAGATGAATTATTTATTGAAAAACAGAACCAAAAAGCAAAGAACAAAAATAAAATTGGGTCTCCTCCCAACAAGCGCTATTGTTTAACGCCCTTAGCTAGGCATGAAAACACAAATAGATCTAGGTATTGTCATCTTTGCTATGCAATCCATAAGTAGCTCTCATAATAGATTCATATGCCAACTTAATTTTCTTTCTAGAAAAGTTTTCCATGCCCTTCCTTAATGGAAATTGAAATCTAATGTTTCCGTCTTTCATGTCAATAATTGCACCAATCGTTCTAAGGAAAGGTTTACCAAGAATAATAGGACATGTAGGATTGCAATCTATATCAAGAACAATGAAATCTACGGGCACATAATTCCTATTTGCAACAATAAGAACATCATTAATCCTTCCCATAGGTTTCTTAATAGTGGAATCCGCAAGATGCAAATTTAAAGAACAATCATCAAATTCACATGAACCTAACACATCACATAAAGTTTTTGGAATCGTGGAAACGCTAGCACCCAAATCACACAAAGCATGGCACTCATAATCTTTAATCTTAATCTTAATAGTAGATTCCCACTCATCATAAAGTTTTCTAGGGATAGAAACTTCCAATTCAAGCTTTTCTTCAAAAGATTGCATCATAGCATCAACGATATGTTTAGTAAAAGCTTTGTTTTGATTATAAGAATGAGGTGAATGCAACATGGATTGCAACAAGGAAACATAATATATTAAAGAACAATTATCATAATTAAATTCCTTGAAATCCAAAAGAGTGGGTTCATCGATACTTAAAGTTTTGACCTCTTTAATTCTACTTTTATCAATTTTTGCATCAAGATCTAAAAACTCCGAATCATTGGGATGCCTTTTAACTAAAGTTGAATCATCTCTAGTCACATCTTTATCAACATTTATATTAGAAAACAAAGATTCAATAGGAGTCACATCAATCACTTTAATATCTTCATCATTATTTTCACAAAAACTAGAAGAACACGCTTTTACAAACCAATCTCGTTTAGCATGCATCTTAGTGGTTCTTTCTTTGCACTCATCAATGGAGATTCTCAGAGCCTTTAGAGATTCATTGATATCATGCTTGGGTGGAATAGATCTAATTTTCAAAGAATCAACATCAAGAGAAATTATATCCACGTTCCTAGCCAAATCATCAATCTTGAGCAATTTTTCTTCAACCAAAGTATTAAAATTCTTTTGCAAACTCATACATTCTGTAACACTATTCTCAAAATCAGAGGGCATATTATTATAATTTCCATAAGAATTGTTGTAGGAATTACCATAATTATTAGAGGAATTACTAGGAAACAGCCTAGGATTAAAATTACCTCTATACGCGTTATTACTAAAATTGTTCCTACCAACAAAATTCACATCCATAGATTCATTATTGTTTTTAATCAAAGTAGACAAACGCATATCATTAGGATCAATAGAAGCACTCTTGCTAGCAAATAATTTCATAAGCTCATCCATCTTTCCACTCAAAACATTAATCTCTTCAACCGCATGCACTTTTTTACTAGCGGAAGATCTTTCGGTGTGCCATTGAGAATAATTAACCATAATATTATCTAGGAGTTTAGTAGATTCTCCTAAAGTAATTTCCATAAAAGTGCCTCCCGCGACAAAATATAAAAGATTTCTAGTAGCAAAATTCAATCCGGCATAAAAATTTTGTGTGATCATCCACAAATTCAAACCATGAGTAGGACAATTTTGTATCATCAATTTCATCCTCTCCCAAGATTGTGCAACATGTTCATGATCAAGTTGCTTCAAATTCATAATATCGTTCCTAAGGGATATGATCTTAGCGGGAGGAAAGTACTTGGAAATAAAAGCATCTTTACACTTATTCCATGAATCAATACTATTTTTAGGCAAAGATGAAAACCAAGTTTTAGCACGATACGAAAATAGCTTCAATTTAACAATATCATTATCCACATATTTTTTTCTTCTACATATCACACAACTCAACGAAATTATTAAGATGGGATGCGACATCTTCACTAGGAAGGCCGGAAAATTGATCCTTCATAACAAGATTCAGAAAAGCGACATTAATTTCATAAGATTCCGCACTAGTGGCGGGAGCAATCAGAGTACTAATAAAATCATTGTTATTAGTATTGGAAAAGTCACACAATGTGGTATTCTCTTGAGCTATCGTGACAAAGTAAGCAATCCAACACACGAGCACACAAAAAGGCAAATCTTTTTGAAAATTGTTTTTGTCGTGGAATTGTCATGGCAGATATCGTAGTGTGAGGACTTAGTCGTGAGGCCAACGCATCTATGTGGTAGCTTGAGAGGGGTTGATTGGGATGAGAGACGCGAGGCGGATCAAAGACAAGGATTTAGACAGCTTCGGGCCCTGGGAAACATCATCCGGTAACAATCCTACATGTTGTTTATGGCTAGGTATCATTATGATCATGAGGGAGTCGCCGTAAACCGGCTCTCCTAGTTGTGTCCAACCTTAAGATTATTCCTCTCCCCTCTTGGGGTGCCATGTCCCTCCTTATATAAGTTGAAGGGGCGGGTTACATGTAGAGTCCATCTTGGACTAAGACTTAAACTATTCTGACTTCTCTTCATGGGCTTATTAATGTCTCGGGCTTTATTAACCCGAGGCGACTCTGTCTGCTGGGTTATGACTGTCTACAGGTTTACCATCTGACTTACAATCTGGCTTATCATCTGTCGGCTTATGATTTGACTTAACATCTGTCGGGTTACCATCTGACTTATCATCTGGATTATCATCTGCCGGGTTACCATCTGGCTTATCATTTGCCGCCTTATGATCTGACTTAACATCTGACTTATCATCTGCCAGCTTATAATCTGACTTAACATCTGTCGACTTAACATCTGCCGGGTCACCAATGAAACACCAAGTCCCAGCCGGGTCATACCGCGGGGTATATATTTAATTTGGATTTATCCATGTTAAACTGATCCTGTAAACAAAACACAAGAATAAATTTAACAGGTTGTGCTCTGGGTTAAATATTCTTGTAAGCCGGCACCTGAACATCCTTAAGTCCTTGCCATTTCCTTCTTCTAGAAAATCCAGGTCAATAGACCAGCTTCATACTCATTTGCTGACATTGGTTTCTCACATAGAAATACTATGAAGGATAATTCATTTGATTCAGCTCCCAATGCTTAACAAAAAATATTAGTCTTGAAATACTCATCTGATTTTCAGCCGGCTTAAAGATGTAAAACTTGCCGGTTTATCATTGCCAAAATTGTCGGTTTATAAATATTGATGGCACTAGGTCATAATTGTTTGTTAACATCAGCTTTGAAAGCGTACCTCCCATATATGTATATCACTCTTGTAGCCCCCAAGTCTTTAAGAAGGGAACGTAGTAACAGCTTAAGACTTACTTCAATATGAATGCCACAAGCTTGAAGAAATCCAGGTTGTTCATCTCAATCATTAGTCATAAACTGAGTATTCCACATATGTAGCCCCCAAGTGCCGGGTTGTCATGCTTGTAGCAACCTGGGACTTGTAATTGTCTTATGCTCATAAAAACTTCAACCAGTGTAGCCCCCAAGGGCCGGGTCGTTGTGCAATAAGGAGTAGGGACTTTGTAGATATGATCATGTAGACTTGAACAACAACGTGTAGTCCCCATCATGGGGCTTGAACCCACGTCCACAAGGTTAAGAGCTTTGTGATTTACCAACTGAGCAGTGGACCCTTCAATATAACGAGATAAGGCTTGTGTACCTTGAATTTTTAACAGGAGCAATTGGTAGCCCCCAAGGGCCGGCTCATTACAAAGTGATGAGTCGGATCTTCAATAAGACAAGTAAAAAATGACCTTGCATTAGCCCCCAATTGTCATGGTGCATGCTTGCAGCGACATGGGACTTCCATATTTGGTATGATCATGATTTGAATAATGTAGCCCCCAAGTGCCGGGTCATAAGCCTGCAGCGACTCGGGACTACTCCTTCCATTACAAAATAAATCATATCCATTGATAAAGAAATAATAGCCATTGCTCTAAAGCGACTTTGAAAACCTCAATCATAATACTGATTATTGATAACCATAACAAAAATCCAGCCATGTTGGCTATTCAAGATTTGAATAATATAATCCGTCGAGGGTATTGACTCGTAGGCATGAAATAGCAAGATTTTGATTGCTCAAGGCAAATATATCCTAGCAACTTAACGCCCTTTATCAGGACTGGTTATCAAAACCCCAAATATCCTCAAATATGAGTCATAAAGATTAAGGCTATATGGCCTGAATTGTTTTAAACAAGGATGAACTCAAAAATGTTCAAATAGAAATAATAAATCAGAAAAAAAACAAGGCTTTCATAGGCCGCCGAGCCTAAATATCAAGTGCTTTCAAGGGCCGCATAACCACTGAGTTAAACCTTTGTACAAACCTTATAATCCGGACCTCACATAACCAATCATCATTTTAACTTTGACAAGTTCAGGGTCTGCATGAGATTGACTTATCAAAAGTACGACGGGTCATTCCAGGATTACCTGGGCGGAGTGGCAGACTTAAAAAGGCAGGATAACCTGGGGTTTTAGGTGAATACACCTGGCTTCCAAGCCTGGCTTTGAAGCCTATTACAAGGGTCATAAAAAACTCTTGTCCTTTAGAACAAAGAGCCCCCAAGCAATATTTTTGAGCTATGCTCAATGGGCACCTATGTTTGAGTTGTGCTTTTGCAACAGACTCTCTTTGGTCCCTTTAACCTAGGTAGCAAGCCCCCAAGTGTTTTGTAAGCATGGCGTGTAAGCCGGATCAAAGGATAATCAGGAAACCCCCATGTGACCATAATAAGATAAGCCAATAAGGCACGATACCCATGTTTGAACTGCGCATCATGGCAGGAAGTTCTCTTTGATAACCTATAATTTTTCTGAGAACTCGAACTTGCGAGAGATGAATTTTCTTTTTCAACTGGAGTTTTAAACCGGATACTGAGATCTTCAAAACTTCGTAGGAGACGTATTTCCCTTGAACCAGATTTTAAACCGGAATCTTCATTTTGAGCCAGAAATTTTTCTGACGACCTTTAAATTTTCATCAATATAACAGCAGCCTCTGGAACTGGGTTATTGATAACCCACAAGTATAGGGGATCGCAACAGTTTTCGAGGGTAGAGTATTCAACCCAAATTTATTGATTCGACACAAGGGTAGCCAAAGAATATTCTCAAGTATTAGCAGCTGAGTTGTCAATTCAACCACACCTAGAAACTTAATATGTGCAGCAAAGTGTTTAGTAGCAAAGTAATATGATAGTAGTGGTAACCGTGGTAAAAGGTAACATTAGCAAAAGTAATATTTTTGGTGTTTTATAGTGATGATAACAATAGCAACGGAAAATTAAAGAAGCGAAGAACAATATATGGAAAGCTCGTAGGCAATAGATCGGTGATGGAGAATTATGCCGGATGCGGTTCATCATGTAACAGTCATAACCTAGGGTGACACAAAACTAGCTCCAATTCATCAATGTAATGTAGGCATGTATTCCGAATATAGTCATACGTGCTTACGGAAAAGAACTTGCATGACATCTTTTGTCCTACCCTCCCGTGGCAGCGGGGTCCTATTGGAAACTAAGGGATATTAAGGCCTCCTTTTAATAGAGTACCGGACCAAAGCATTAACACATAGTGAATACATGAACTCCTCAAACTACGGTCATCACCGGGAGTGGTCCCGATTATTGTCACTTCGGGGTTGCCGGATCATAACACATCGTAGGTGACTATAGACTTGCAAGATAGGATCAAGAACTCTCATATATTGATGAAAACATAATAGGTTCAGATCTGAAATCATGGCACTCGGGCCCTAGTGACAAGCATTAAGCATAGCAAAGTCATAGCAACATCAATCTCAGAACATAGTGGATACTAGGAATCAAACCCTAACAAAACTAACTCGATTACATGATAAATCTCTTCCAACCCATCACCGTCCAGCAAGCCTACGATGGAATTACTCAGCACGGCGGTGAGCATCATGAAATTGGTGATGGAGGATGGTTGATGATGACGATGGCGATGGATTCCCCTCTCCGGAGCCCCGAACGGACACTAGATCAGCCCTCCCGAGAGAGTTTAGGGCTTAGCGGCGGCTCTGTATCGTAAAACGCGATGAATCCTTCTTCCTGGGTTTTTTCTCCCTGAAAGTGAATATATGGAGTCAAGGTTGAGGTCGGTGGAGTGCCAGGGGGCCCACGAGGCAGGGGGCACGCCCAGGGGGGTAGGGTGCGCCCCCACCCTCGTGGACAGGTGGAGGCCCCTTGACGTGGATCTTCCTTCCATTATTTTTTTTATATTCCAAAATAATTCTCCGTTGATTTTCAGGTCATTCCGAGAACTTTTATTTCTGCACAAAAATAACACCATGGCAATTCTGCTGAAACAGCGTCAGTCCGGGTTAGTTCCATTCAAACCATGCAAGTTAGAGTCCAAAACAAGGGCAAAAGTGTTTGGAAAAGTAGATACGACGGAGACGTATCAACTCCCCCAAGCTTAAACCTTTGCTTGTCCTCAAGCAATTCAGTTGATAAACTGAAAGTGATAAAGAAAAACTTTTACAAACTCTGTTTGCTCTTGTTGTTGTAAATATGTAAAGCAAGCATTCAAGTTTTCAGCAAAGATTATGAACTAACCATATTCACAATAACATTTAGGTCTCATGTTTACTCATATCAATGACATAATCAACTAGCGAGCAATAATAATAAATCTCAGATGACAACACTTTCTCAAAACAATCATGATATGATATAACATGATGGTATCTCGCTAGCCCTTTCTGAGACCGCAAAACATAAATGCAGAGCACCTTTAAAGATCAAGGACTGACTAGACATTGTAATTCATGGTAAGAGAGATCCAGTCAAGTCATACTCAATGTAAACTAACAGTAATGAATGCAAATGACAGTGGTGCTCTCCAACTGGTGCTTTTTAATAAGAGTATGATGACTCAACATAAAAGTAAATAGTTAGGCCCTTCGCAGAGGGAAGCAGGGATTTGTAGAGGTGCCAGAGCTCGGTTTTTAAATAGATATGAATAATAGTTTGAGCGTTATACTTTCATTGTCAACATAACAACCGAGAGATGGTGATATCTTCCATGCTACACACATTATAGGCGGTTCCCAAACAGAATGGTAAAGTTTATACCCCCACCACCAACAAGCATCAATCCATGGCTTGCTCAAAACAACGAGTGCCTCCAACTAACAATAGTCCCGGGGGAGTTTTCTTTGCAATTAGTTTGATTTGATTTGCATAAAGCATGGGACTGGGCATCCCGGTGACCAGCCACTTTCTCGTGAGTGAGGAGCGGAGTCCACTCCTCTTGAGAATAACCCGCCTAACATGGAAGATACGGACAACCCTAGTTGATACATGAGCTATTCAAGCATACAAAACAGAATGTTTATTTGAAGGTTTAGAGTTTGCCACATACAAATTTACTTGGAACGGCAGGTAGATACCGTATATAGGTAGGTATGGTGGACTCATATGGAACAACTTTGGGGTTTATGGAATTGGATGCACAAGCAGTATTCTCGCTTAGTACAGGTGAAGGCTAGCAAAAGACTGGGAAGCGACCAGCTAGAGAGCGACAACAGTCATGAACATGCATTAAAATTAATCAACACCGAATGCAAGCATGAGTAGGATATAATGCACCATGAACATAAATATCGTAGAGGTTATGTTGATTTTGTTTCAACTACATGCGTGAACATGTGCCAAGTCAAGCCACTCGAATCGTTCAAAAGAGGATACCACCCTATCATACCACATCACGACCATTTTAATAGCATGTTGGCATGCAAGTAAACCATTATAAGCTCCTAGCTAATTAAGCATAGCATAAGCAACTATAATCTCTAATTGTCATTGCAAACATGTTTATTCATAATAGGCTGAATCAGGAACGATTAACTAATCATATTTAAAAAAACAAGAGAGGTCGAGTTCGTACCAGCTTTTCTCATCTCAATAAGTTCATCATATAATCATCATTATTGCCTTTCACTTGCACGACCGAATAGTGTGGATAATAATAATAGTGCATGTGCATTGGACTAAGCTGGAATCTGCAAGCATTCAATTCAAGAGAGAAGACAAGGTAATATGGGCTCTTTGTTAGATCAACAATAATGCATATAAGAGCCACTTTAACATTTTAATCATGGTCTTATCCTCTCGACCCCCAAAGGGAAGAAAAGAAATAAAACTATTTACACGGGAAAGCTCCCAACAAACAAAAGAAGAACGATAAATAGTTTGGGTTTTCTTTTTAATTACTACTACTATAGGCATGAAATGTAAACTAGCTAAAAAGCTACAACTAATTTTTTGTTTTTCTTAAGATTTATTAAACACACAAGAAGAAAGCATAAAAAGGAAAATAAACTAGCATGGATGATACAGTGAAAAAGTATGAGCACCGACAACTAGCAATGAGTGTTTGAACATGAATGTAATGTCGGTGAGAAATACGTACTCCCCCAAGCTTAGGCTTTTGGCCTAAGTTGGTCTATGGCCATGGCTGGCCTGGCAGATATCCAAAGTTATAGTTGGGGTCGTACTGAGATGTAGCGGCTATTGCCTCATGAGCTGCCGCTTGGAGATGGGTCGTCTCCGTCCTCCTCTTATACTCGTCCGCCTCCTCCCTGGTTATAACATATCTCCCCTTTGCCTGAGAGTCAAAGAAAGCAGGAGCAGGAGAGCGACGTGATAGGTGCGTCGTCTGTCAAAGATTAGTCGGTACTAGAGGAACTGATTGTTCCTCTCAACAAACTGATGACAAACCATGGCCTCATAATCTAAATAAATAGGAGGCAACTCAATATCATACCCACGTATGGGTATATCAAGAAAATTAGCTAGACGGGTTGCATAAATTCCACCAAAGAAATATCCATTAAATCTATTATTATGCAACCTACATGCAACAATGGCTCCCAAATTATAATTTTTATCTCCTAATACAGCACTCCTGAGAATACTGAGGTTAGGGACACACATGTGACATGCTTCATCCTTACCATCTATGCACCTACCTATGAAGAGAGAAAAATAATGTATAGCAGGAAAATGAATGCTCCCTATGGTAGCTTGTGTTATATCTCTAGATTCCCCCACAGTTATACTAGCAAGAAAATCTCTAAACTCAGATTTGCGAGGCTCACTAGTGCTGCCCCATTGTGGAAGTTTGCAAGCAGTATTAAAATCCTCTAAGTCCATAGTATAAGAATTTTCATAAAAATCAAATAGGACAGTTTGAGAATTGGGTGATGATGAAAATTCAAACCTTCTCACAAAGGAATCAGTGAGATAGTGGTATTGGCGGCACTTATCTGCCTCGAAGCTCTCAAGATCGGCATTACGCACATACACATTAAATTCTTCCTTGATTTCTGCTCGATCCATAAAGTCCACTGACGGCCATTCACAAGCCCGCACCTGAGCTTCCCTCAGTGGTTCATCATCGTCATTGTGTATTGCGAGCCTGGGTCCTTGCTTCCTTGAAGGACCACCTTGGTACATTTTCCTAAACATATCTCTTCCTCTAAAAAAGTTCTGAAATTTTTAGTAATTTAAAACTAAAGTGAACCAAACTCAGCAATATTGATAGCAACTACTCCTACAAGTGCCTAGAGACAATATCATGCATCAAAACTACTTTTGACCACATAAATTTGACATGCAAGCTCAAGAACAGGGTCACCTAAGCAGCAAAAATATGCAATGAATAAAGCACTAGAACAAAAACTAATTGGACCATTGGAGGAGTCACATACCAAAGAACAATCCCTCAAAGCAGTTTTGTGAATGGAGCTTTGAGCAAGGAGATTGAAAATGGCAGCAAGATGAGCTTGGACTCGGGTTTGAGCTGGCTAGTGATGTTTTTGGGAGGAAGATGGAGTGTGTGGTAGCTGGAATAAGTGGAGGAGAGCCACCATGGGCCCATGAGGCAGGGGGCGCGCCCTCCACCCTCGTGGCCAGGTGCTTGCTCCCCCTGCTGTGTTTTCAGTGCCAGATATTCTCAAATATTCTAGAAAAATCATATTTAATTGCCAGGGCATTTGGAGAACTTTTATTTTTGGGGTATTTTTATTGCATGGATAATTCAAAAAACAGATAGAAAAATACTATTTTTGCTTTATTTAATATAAATAACAGAAATTAAAAAGAGGGTACAGAGAGTTGTGTTTTCTAAATTCATCCATCTCATGCCCATCGAAAGGAATCCACTAACAAGGTTGATCAGGTCTTGTTAACAAATTCATTCCGAATAACATGGAACCGGAGAATTTTCGAATAACACTAGGTTACCTCAACGGGGATATGCATATCCCTAACAATAAGGATATCATATTTCTTCTTGACAGTAGGAAGAGGAAATTCAAAACCTCCAAAAATAATCGATGGAATTTTTCCAATAGAGTTGATACTATGGACTTGAGGTTGTTTCCTCGGAAAGTGTATCGTTGCTCATTACCATTAACATGACAAGTGACATTGCCTTTGGTGCAATCAATAGCAGCCCCTGCAGTATTCAAAAAGGGTCTTCCAAGAATAATAGAAATACTATCGTCCTTGGGAATATCAAGAATAACAAAGTCCGTTAAAATAGTAACGTTTGCAACCACAACAGGCACATCCCCACAAATATCAACAGGTATATAAGTTGATTTATCAGCCATTTGCAAAGATATTTCAGTAGGTGTCAACTTATTCAAATCAAGTCTACAGTATAAAGAGAGAGGCATAACACTAACACCGGCTCCAAGATCACATAAAGCAGTTTTAACATAGTTTCTTTTAATGGAGCATGGTATAGTTGGTACTCCGGGATCTCCTAGTTTCTTAGGTATTCCACCCTTAAATGTGTAATTAGCAAGCATGGTGGAAATTTCAGCTTCCGGTATCTTTCTTTTATTAGTAATAATATATTTCATATATTTAGCATAAGGATTCATTTTAAGCATATCAGTCAAACACATACGCAAAAAGATAGGTCTAATCATTTCAGCAAAGTGCTCAAAATCCTCATCATCCTTTTTCTTGGATGGTTTGGGAGGAAAAGGCATGGGTTTCTAAACCCATGGTTCTCTTTCCTTACCATGCTTCCTAGCAACAAAATCAATCTTATCATAACGTTGATTCTTTGATTGTGGGTTATCAAGATCAACAACAGGTTCAATTTCTACATCATTATTATTGCTAGGTTGAGCATCAACATGAACATCATTATTAACATTATCACTAGGTTCATGTTCATTACCAGATTGTGTTTCAGCATCATAAATAAAAATATCATTGGGATTCTCAGGTGTGTCAATAGCAGGTTCACTAGAAGCATGCAAAGTCCTATCATTTTTCTTTTTCTTCTTCTTAGAAGGACTAGGTGCATCAATATTATTTTTCTAAGAATCTTGCTCAATTCGCTTAGGATGGCCTTCAGGATACAAAGGTTCCTGAGTCATTTTACCACCTCTAGTCATAACTCTAACATCATTATCATTTTTCTTACTATTTAATTCATTGAGCAAATCATTCTGAGCTTTAAGTACTTGTTCTACTTGAGTGGTAACCATAGAAGCATGTTTACTAATAAGTTTTAGTTCACCTTTAACATTAGCCATATAATCACTCAAGTGTTCAATCATGTAAGAATTGCATTTTAATTCTCTACCAAAATAAGCATTAAAATCTTCTTGCTTAACCATAAAGTTATCAAACTCATCTAAGCATTGGCTAGCAAACTTAGTAGGAGGGATTTCAGCTTTATCATATCTATAGAAAAAATTTACCTTTACTACCTGTGTCGGGTTATTAAGACCATGTACTTCTTCAACGGGCGGTAAATTAAGACCATGTATTTCTTCAATAGGAGGTAAATTCTTAACATTTTCAGCTTTAATGCCTTTTCTTTTAGAGATTTCTTTGCCTCTTGCATATCTTCAGGACTGAGAAATAGAATACCCCTTTTCTTCAGAGTTGGCTTAGGAGTTGGTTCAGGAATTGGATCAGGAAGTGTCCAATTATTTTCACTGGTCAACATATTATTCAATAAAATTTCAGCTTCATCTGGTGTTCTTTCCCTGAAAACACAACCAGCACAACTATCCAGGTGATCTCTGGAAGCATCGGTTAGTCCATTATAAAAGATATCAAGTATTTCATTTTTCTTAAGAGGATGATCAGGCAAAGCATTAAGTAATTGGAGAAGCCCCCCCCCCCCAAGCTTGTGGGAGACTCTCTTCTTCAATTTGCACAAAATTATATATTTCCTTAAAGCAGCTTGTTTCTTATGAGAAGGGAAATATTTAGCAGAGAAGTAATAAATCATATCCTGGGGACTACGCGCACAACCAGGATCAAGAGAATTAAACCATGTCTTAGCATCACCCTTTAATGAGAACGAAAATAATTTAAGGATATAATAATAGCGAGTTTTCTCATCATTAGTGAACAGGGTGGCTATATCATTTAATTTAGTAAGATGTGCCACAACATTTTCAGATTCATAGCCATAGAAAGGATCAGATTCAACTAAAGTAATTATCTCAGGGTCGACAAAGAATTCATAATCCTTATCAGTAACAAAGATAGGTGAAGTAGCATAAGCAGGATCATATTTCATTCTAGCATTTAGAGTTTTTTGTTTCAGCTTAGCTAATAATTTCTTAAGATCACTCCTATCATTGCAAGCAAGAAAATCTCTAGCAGTTTCTTCATCCATAACATAGCCCTCAGGCACAACAGGTAATTCATATCTAGGGGGAGAATCTTCATCATCACTTTCATCAATATTATCAGTTTCAATAATTTCATTCTCTCGAGCCCTAGCAAGTTGTTCATCAAGAAATTCACCAAGTGGCACAGTAGTATCAAGCATAGAAGTAGTTTCATGAAGTATCATGCATAGCAGAAGTGGCATCATCTATAAGATGCGACATATCAGAATTAATAGCAGAAGCAGGTTTAGGTGCCGCAAGCTTACTCAAAACAAAAGGTGAATCAAGTGCAGAGCAAGATGGTAGTTCCTTACCTCCCCTCGTAGTTGAGGGATAAATCTTGGTTCTTGGATCTTTCAAGTTCTTCATAATGATAAGCAGATATAAGTCCCAAGTGACTCAAAGAATAGAGCTATGCTCCCCGGCGACGGCGCCAGAAAATAGTCTTGATAACCCACAAGTATAGGGGATCACAACAGTTTTCGAGGGTAGAGTATTCAACCCAAATTTATTGATTCGACACAAGGGGAGCCAAAGAATATTCTCAAGTATTAGCAGCTGAGTTGTCAATTCAACCACACCTGGAAACTTAATATCTGCAGCAAGGTATTTAGTAGCAAAGTAATATGATAGTAGTGGTAATGGTGGCAAAAGGTAACGGTAGCAAAAGTAATGTTTTGGGGTTTTGTAGTGATTGTAACAATAGCAGCGGAAAAGTAAATAAGCAAAGAACAATATAGGAAAAGCTCGTAGGCATTGGATCAGTGATGGAGAATTATGCCGGATGCGGTTCATCATGTAACAGTCATAACCTAGGGTGACACAGAACTAGCTCCAATTCATCAATGTAATGTAGGCATGTATTCCGAATATAGTCATACCTGCTTATGGAAAAGAACTTGCATGACATCTTTTGTCCTACCCTCCCGTGGCAGCGGGGTCCTATTGGAAACTAAGGGATATTAAGGCCTCCTTTTAATAGAGTACCGGACCAAAGCATTAACACAGTGAATACATGAACTCCTCAAACTACGGTCATCACCGGGAGTGGTCCCGATTATTGTCACTTCGGGGTTGCCGGATCATAACACATCGTAGGTGACTATAGACTTGCAAGATAGGATCAAGAACTCACATATATTGATGAAAACATAATAGGTTCAGATCTGGAATCATGGCACTCGGGCCCTAGTGACAAGCATTAAGCATAGCAAAGTCATAGCAACATCAATCTCAGAACATAGTGGATACTAGGGATCAAACCCTAACAAAACTAACTCGATTACATGATAAATCTCTTCCAACCCATCACCGCCCAGCAAGCCTGCGATGGAATTACTCACGCACGGCGGTGAGCATCATGAAATTGGTGATGGAGGATTGTTGATGATGACGATGGCGATGGATTCCCCTCTCCGGAGCCCCGAACGGACTCCAGATCAGCCCTCCTAAGAGAGTTTAGGGCTTGGCGGCGGCTCCGTATCGTAAAACGCGATGAATCCTTCTTCCTGGGTTTTTTCTCCCCGAAAGTGAATTTATGGAGTCAAGGTTGAGGTTGGTGGAGCGTCAGGGGGGCCACGAGGCAGGGGTGCGCGCCTAGGGGGTAGGGCGCGCCCCCCACCCTCGTGGACAGGTGGAGGCCCCCCTGACGTGGATCTTCCTTCCAGTATTTTTTATATATTCCAAAATAATTCTCCGTTGATTTTCAGGTCATTTCGAGAACTTTTATTTCTGCACAAAAATAACACCATGGCAATTCTGCTGAAAACAGCGTAAGTCCGGGTTAGTTCCATTCAAATCACGCAAGTTAGAGTCCAAAACAAGGGCAAAAGTGTTTGGAAAAGTAGATACGACGGAGACGTATCGGTTATCTTCCCCTTCAACATTCTGGGGTTCTTGAATTTGCTAAAACTGGCCAAAACTTGTTGAGTCATATCATCCTAGCCCCTGAGTCTTAAGACGACTCGAGGAGTTGTCTTGAGATTCTCCATATTTGAACGTGATATAAACCGGCATATAGTTGAATAGCGGATTGCTGGAATATGTTGAATCTCGGCGGGTTATAAATGATCCCGTATGATTTGTGTCAGTAATCCGGCCAGTGTTTCATCCCAGTTGGTTGTTGAAATTACCCAGACCGCAATAGCAGTGACTTGTGCGCATGTCCATCGAACCATCCAGTGGAGGCGGAGGCCAATAATATATCCTTACTTGCTTCAGAGTTGTTGGAGTAAACCCAACCGCGGGTCGGTGACTTGCATATGTCCATTGGGAAACTTTCATGAACAGGTGTGACTGTGGTATGCTGATATAGATTGATCCGCAAGGGCGGCAACTTGTGTGCTTCTATTGAGTGGCATAGTCAAGGACAAATATCAGTCCAGAATTATACTGTCATGTGCTCCATATCCGCAATATAACGCCACTTTGGAGTGAATAATTGTTCGGATGTACTTTGACAACAGAAAATATTGGCATGCCTGCTATGAACCTGGAACAATTGTCATGTGTACAAAAATATTAATGATAGAATAATTGTTCTCGAAGAAATTTAAAGTGCTTTGACAAAATAAATAAGGCGGATAGCACCTGGTATTTTTGTCGGACGAATGCTGACGGAGTAAACTGGTTTTAGACAACCAGAACACCAGACCTCCGAGTTCGTGCTTTTTGTTTATGATGCACTACTCTCGGTTAATGTATGTTTTCCTTTTCCTATCAACTATTGAATCGCCGGTTCTCCCTTCAATGTGCTGAGGTAGATTGTACTGCAGGGGCAGTGGCCTGTGCATCTGCCCGTTTGGACGGTTTATGCGGGCGGACACCTGGCGCTAGATAATACTGATAAACTTTGATTTTTGATGTACTGGAGGTGTGAACCCAGTATGATTTGTAACTACACTTTTATAGCTAATCAGTCGCTTTTTAAATTCAAACTCTTGGCAGCTCACTGATAAGTCTGACCGTGACTGAGGGAGTCCTGGATTAGGGGGTGTTTGGATAGCCGAACTATACCTTCAGACGGACTCCAGGACTATGAAGATACAAGATTGAAGACTTTGTCCCGTGTCCGGGAGGGACTTTCCTTGGCGTGGAAGGCAAGCTTGGCGATACGGATATTCAGATCTCCTACCATTGTAACCGACTATATGTAACCCTAACCCTATCCGGTGTCTATATAAACCGGAGGGTTTTAGTCCGTAGGACAACATACACATCAACAATCATACCATAGGCTAGCTTCTAGGGTTTTAGCCTCTCTGATCTCGTGGTAGATCTACCCTTGTACTACCCATATCATCAATATTAATCAAGCAAGATGTAGGGTTTTACCTCCATCGAGAGGGCCCGAACCTGGGTAAAACTTTGTGTCCCTTGCCTCATGTTACCATCCGGCCTAGACGCACAGTTCGGGACCCCCTACCCGAGATCCGCCGGTTTTGACACCCACAAACATCTGAACAACGCGGTACACCCAGCTACAGGGGTGCCGCACACCTCCTGTGTTTCACCGATGAGGTGCTAGACCATGAATTTCCAAAGGGATTCAAACCCGTAAACATAGAGGCATATGACGGAACAACAGACCCCGGAGTCTGGATTGAGGACTACATCCTTCACATCCATATGGCTCGAGGAGACGATCTACACACCATCAAGTACTTACCCCTCAAGCTCAAAGGGCCAGCTCGTCACTGGCTCAAAAGCCTCCCCGAAAGCTCCATTGGAAGTTGGGAAGAGCTCGAAGACGCCTTTCGGGAAAATTTTCAAGGGACTTACGTCCGACCTCCGGATGCGGACGATTTGAGTCATATAACTCAACAGCCCGGAGAGTCAGCCCGAAAGCTTTGGAACAGGTTTCTTACTAAAAAGAACCAGATTGTTGACCGTCCGGACGCCGAAGCCTTGGCAGCTTTCAAGCATAGCGTCCGTGACGAATGGCTCGCCAGACACCTCAGCCAAAATAAGCCGAGAACGATGGCCGCATTAACAAACCTCATGACCCGCTTTTGCACGGGCGAGGACAGCTGGCTAGCCAGATGCAGCACCAGCGACCCCAGTACATCTAAAGTTAGAGATGGAAACAGGAAATCACGGTGCAACAGCAATAAAAACGCCGGATTAAAGAACACAGCACGAAGGGAACGGCAGTAAATGCCAGATTCAAAAGCTCTCGGCCAGGTCAAAAGTCGCCCCCTAAAAGCACCAGGGATGAACTGTCCAGCCTCAACAAAATTCTGGACCAAGTATGCCAGATCCATAGTACCCCTGGTAAACCCGCTAATCATACCCACAGAGAATGTTGGGTCTTCAAGCAGTCCGGCAAGCTCAATGCCGTACACAAGGGGGAGGATACACCAAGTGAAGACGAGGACGAGTCTCCCAAACAAGACACGGTGGAACAAAAGAAATTTCCACCAGAAGTCAAAATAATAAACGTGTTACACGTGATTAAGGGAAAAAACAACGTGGCACTCTCAGGAAAATATATCCAAGTGCCTGTCACCGCAAAGTCCTGCCACTGGTCGTCTCAACCGATCACTTTTGACCATCGCGATTACTCAGCAAGTATCTGACACGCAGGATGGGCTGCCCTGGTATTAGACCCAGTAATTGGCGGATATCACTTCACACGAGTCTTGATGGACGGCGGCAGTAGCCTGAACCTAATATATCAGGATACAATCCGCGGGATGGGGTTAGACCCAACACAAATTCGCCATAGCAATACTACCTTTAAAGGAGTAACGCCAGGCCCAGGGGCTCGTTGTACAGGCTCCCTCTCATTACAAGTTACATTCGGCTCCCCCGATAACTTCCATCATGAGCATTTAACTTTTCACATCGCTCCGTTTCAAAGTGGCTATCAAGCACTGCTCGGACGCGAAGCTTTCGCTCACTTTAATGCAATACCACACTACGCCTCCCTCACACTCAAGATGCCTGGTCCACGTGGCATCATTACAGTGCACGGAGATATCAAGCGCTCTCTGCGCGCCGAAGAGAGTGAGGCTGCCTTGGCAGCCGAACATTAAAGGCGTCCGGACCAGCGATCGAGTCCGGCGCCACTATTTCCACCGAATAAGTGATCACACCCCTAATTGTCAATACAAGGGGCTCAATGCACGCAGACAAGTGGCAATTTCTTATCATCTTCAATTATACATGGTTTCTTTAAAAACTATCTTTTTGCACGACAACTTTTTCACTTAACTTCCTCTCTTTTACAGACGATCATCGTGCTACACCCGTCCAGGATACGGCACAACGGAGACACAGGCGTAGACATGCAGCAGGGACCTGCTCAAAGGATTCTTTTTAGATTAAGACACTGCGTAAACCTTTTTTACTGTCTCTTGTTGATACATATCCACCGCTATGAAGGATGCTGACGTCTTGGCATGTGGCCACGCTAGAACAATGCACGTACCTGGACACAAGGGGCTTCTTACAAAGGCCATTATTTAGGCCCACTTTATACCACAAAGACCGAATACCTTAGGGAGTGTTCGGCGTCGCGAGTTTGACCCTATATGCATCTGCTCCGAATCATTGTCTTTGGCCAAATGTTGGGTTTGCCCGGCTCCTGTGTTTTGGTGCCTTACGTTCCGCTTTACCGGCTAAGGTAGCACCAGGAGAACTACTGCGATTGTGCCCTGGTTCATCCGGACGAGCACCTCAGTAGAGAAAGCCGAAAACTGACTATCATGATATAGCATGAGACTGGTCAACCACTCGATGACCTGTGGGAATGTTAGAATTCCTCCGCCTTAACGAAGGGCCATTTTCCGGCCAGGCATGTACACACCCCGAGATCGGGAGAGTGCGGCGCCACCAGGGGCTATCTAGTAGCCCCACTATCAAACTCCTATGGCTAAGTGGAAGTGTTAAAGCATTATAGTCCAGTTGCCTCGCTTGCTCCGCTATCACCTCCTTAATAGGACCAAGACGTTGGGTTAAGTGTGAACGTGTGTTTCTGCGAACACCTCCGCATTATATGCGTGGGGGTTGAAGCCGACAACTGCAATCTTTCAGGTTATACACATGTATACATAAATGGCCGCCCAGGAGGCATCACAATACTTTCATGGAAAAGTAGAAAAGTAGCCTTATGAAAATTTATAAAAGCATTTCGCTTACAATGAGATTACATATCACTCAAACATAACATTTTTTGAGCACTGGGTCTCTATCAAACGAGCACCCTCAAGAACTTCCTCAAAGTAGTGCTCAGCAGCCCTTCGACCTATGGCCGAATGCTGCGCTGCCACGGTGGTAGCATCCATCTTTGCCCAGTATGTTTTAGCATGGGCAAAGGCCATTCGTGCGCCTTCTATGCACGCCAACCTCTTCATCGCATTTATGCGCGGCACCACGTCAAGGAACTGCTGCACCAAGCTGAAATAGCTGTTCGGTTTCGATCTCTCCGGCCATAGCTGATCCACAACGGACCTCATGGCGAGTCCGGACAACCTATTTAGTTCGGCCCATTCGGCTAATTGGTCAGTCAATGAAAGTGGACGCTCGGGAGTATGGAATTATCTCCAAAATAGCTGGTCTACTCCACGGTCCGTCTGACCCTGGAAGTACTTGGCCGCATCGGCAGCGCTCGCCGCCAAATCCATATACACATCCTCCGAGCTCCACAGCCGATCAAGGGGGGCATACCATGGATCTCCGAACTTCCTCCGCAACATAAAGGATTTCCCAGCTACAATATCCTCGGCTTCCCGCAGCTCCTCCTTCTTTGCCCTCATAGCAGAACAGAGGTCCTTTCTCGTTGCAGCAGCCTTCTCAAGGTCCGATGCCTTCGCCTGGTTTTCCTTTTCAAGAACCCGGCAATGGTCGGCGGCGGCTTTTAATTCTATGGCCATCTTGGCCATCTTGTCTCGGCTCTCGCCATGTGCGGGCCTCTCGGCTTGCACCTCTTCGGCCGCCTTTAAAGCAGCCGCATTACCCAACCTCGCTTGTTCCTTGGCTCGGGCAAGTTCTGCCCGCAAGGCTTCAACAGTGGCAGCCCCATCTGCAGTCACAACATATTAAAGATACTGGCATTATGCTGCTCTTCTTATGTGACGTTTACTAGATAAATACACTTACCCTGTGCCTCGTCAAGCCTTTTGTTAACAAGCTCGATGTCGGCGTCTACCGCATCCAACTGCCGTTCTAAATGGGAAAACTCGCTAGTCCGGCTAGCCACCGGAGCTTCCATCACCTGCACATAGAGGCGGTATGGTTATTACCTGGGAATTTGATCCTCTGTTCGTCGTCGTTTCTGACAACAACCAGAGTCTCAGGGGCTACTATCTACACAGGGCACACCTAGCATGTGCGGGACTATCATACATTCTTTTACGTACCTCAAATCCTATCAGTAGACTCATAAAAGCTTCATGCAATCCGCTTTCGGCGGACGATATTCTCTCTATCACCGTACCCATCAGCACACGGTGTTCATCTGAGATGGCCGCTCGCCCCACCAACTCCCTCAGCACATCCGATCGCACACTAGACGGTGACGGACTCTTTTGTCTGCTCTCTTCGGGAGCCGGACACTGGGAGCTTCGGGGGTCAATGGGATTATCCTCTGGCCTCTTCGAACTCGGAGAGGCCCTCCGCGACGACACTTCAGGGTCGCCCGCTTTCGGGGGCGGAGGAGTCCGAAGGAGGCGTTTCGCTCTCCATCATCTCTGGAAGAAGATCCCCCGAAGATGAGCTCATTTGAGAAGGGCTAAGGCCCGAACTGCAAAAATATATGCGGTGGTTATCTTCTCAGAAGAAAAAGATGGCATATCTATACTATTAAAGTATTTCGGGTCACTTACGACTCACGGGAGAATTGATCCCCTCGCGGACTTTGTGCGGCAACGGTGCCCCCCAAGGTAGGACCCTCTATGGGGGACTTCTTCTCCCGTTTGAAAGTTTCGGCTTTCGAATCCCCGGGCGCAGTTCTTTTCCTCTTCGGGTAGTCTTCCTTCGTGGAGACGCTCGCTCCCTCGGCTAGAATGGGCAGCGTTGAGGGCCAGCGTCCGCCCACATTACCCTCCATAGTATTTTCCTTTGAAGGCTCCGGGCAGAGTGCGGTCTGGAGCATCTTCTCCAATACCGGATTTTCCAAACCCTCAGGGAGGGGGGCCGAACACCGAATCAACTTCGCCTTTGTTAGCCAGTCTTGGTCAAAAAGCAAACTCTCAGAAATAACTTCGTAACAAAGGAGAGATAATATGTTCAGCTGGAAGATGCCTTACCTGTTCGGCGGCGCGGTTACTACCCAGGCCCACGTCCTCGGTGATTTCCG
Organism: Triticum urartu; assembly: GCF_056163025.1. Classification (NCBI taxonomy): domain Eukaryota; kingdom Viridiplantae; phylum Streptophyta; class Magnoliopsida; order Poales; family Poaceae; genus Triticum; species Triticum urartu. The sequence continues at coordinate 213,872,038 of NC_141877.1, read as the reverse complement.
GACACTCCACCTGAGGTCCGAAGAATGACTTGTACATCTCCTCGTGCGTCAGGCCGAGAAAATTTTGAATGACACGTGGTCCCTCGGGATTGAACTCCCATAGGCGAAGAGGCCGGCGTTTGCAAGGCTGGACTTGACGAACCAGCATAACTTGTATTACCGCAACCAAACTGAAATCTCCATTGAAGAGACCCGAATGCGGCTTTGCAGTATAGGCACGTCCTTGGCTGGGCCCCAGCTCAAGCCTCTGCTGATCCATGACATCAGTTGTGGTGGAGGGCCCGAGCGAAAGATAGGGGCGGCCGCCCACTTGGCACTTCTAGGAGCCGTGATGTAGAACCACTCCTGTTGCCACAATTCAGACACCTCTGGGATGGAACCTTTGGGCCACGGAGCTCCCGTCATCTTGCATACTGAGGCACCTCCGCACGCTGCATGTTGCCCCTCGATCGTCTTCGGCTTCACTTCAAAAGTCTTGAGCCACAAGCCAAAGTGAGGGGTAACCCGGAGGAAGGCCTCGTACACGACAATAAATGTCGTGATGTGAAGAAAGGAGTCCGGCGCTAGATCGTGGAAGTCTAGCCCGTAATAAAACATCAAACCCCTGACGAAAGGATCCAGAGCAAGGCCTAGACCTCAGAGGAAGTGGGAAACGAACACGACGTTCTCGTTGGGTTCAGGGGTAGGGACGACCTGACCTCGGGGACGCAGCCGATGCAAAATCTCGGCGGTCAGATATCTGGCCTCCCTCAACTTTTTGATGTCTTCTTCCGTGACGGAGGAAGGTACCCATCAGCCTTGAAGGCTGGATCCGGACATGACTGAAGGTTCAGAGCACCTGACCTGAACTTCGGGCGCTTGAGCTTGAGGTGGGGGGAAGGATTCGATTGAGCACGGGAGGGAAAAAATAAAAGCCTGGTCCCTTTATAAAGAGGGTGAATATCAAGCGTCCTCTCCGTGTCCGTTTGGACTTGCCTATAATCTAGGAATCCTAGAAGCGGTTGGGTTACCCACGCCAGTATTGATGAGAATCCCGGAATAAGGGGACACGATCTCTGCTTTAACAAGATGTGCCAAGGAAACCGCCTCGCATAGCGCGCTAAGATGGGATAGTAAAACGGTTCGAATAAAAGCTTGACTGTGGTGTGATGTCATGCTACGGAATACGTCAGCAGATTAGATTTGTGTAAATATTATTCTCTCTATGGCAATATGTGGAAACTTATTTTGCAGAGCCAGACACTACCTTTGTGTTCAAAATCTTCTATGAAGTACTTGGAGGAGGAACCCGCCTTGCAATGCCGAAGACAATTTGCGCGCCGGACTCGTCGTCATTGAAGCCTGGTTCAGGGGCTACTGAGGGAGTCCTGGATTAGGGGGTGTTCGGACAGCCGAAATATACCTTCAGCCGGACTCCAAGACTATGAAGATACAAGATTGAAAACGTCGTCCCGTGTCCGGGAGGGACTTTCCTTGGCATGGAAGGCAAGCTTGGCGATACGGATATTCAGATCTCCTACCATTGTAACCGACTCTATGGAACCCTAACCCTATCTGGTGTCTATATAAACTGGAGGGTTTTAGTCCGTAGGACAACATACACATCAACAATCATACCATAGGCTAGCTTCTAGGGTTTTAGCCTCTCTGATCTCGTGGTAGATCTACTCTTGTACTACCCATATCATCAATAATAATCAAGCAGGACGTAGGGTTTTACCTCCATCGAGAGGGCTCGAACCTGGGTAAAACTTCGTGTCCCTTGCCTCCTGTTACCATCCGGCCTAGACGCACAGTTCGGGACCCCCTACCCGAGATCTGCCGGTTTTGACACCGACAGTGACCATAAGTGAGCTTCCAAGGAATGCCACAAAAAGTCTTGATATTGTTAACCCGGGCAACTGAAATTCTTAACTTTGATGTGACTTGATATCCTTCCAATGCTTCCACTGAAGGCTAATTGGTCTGTCCAAACTAGTCAGCAACATTTTGAGGCATGAACACAGCCGACGTTGACCACATCTGACTTGGTGCCATTGTCGTACTTGTAAGCAAACAGAACAACATAAACCACCTGCTCTGACCGGCAAAGGTGAAGCCGTCAGCGAGTCTTCTCAAGCAGTGGCAGAGGCGGTCAGTGGAGGCGGCTTGGTGTGTGGCCGGCTTAAAGTGGAATGAGGCCGGGTTGGCGGAGATGGGCCACCGGTGGCAAGTTAAAACCGACGGCACAAGGTGAAAGGCTAGACAAGGCGGCGACGGCAGAGAGCAAAGATGAGCGAGGGCGGCTCAACACAATGGGTCACAGCGGAGGCAACCCGGAGGTGGGGCGATTTGAAGCAGAGGCGACCTCTCACGGCGGCTCACGGCGACTCAGTGTAGCGAAAGTTGCGGTGAAGGTGAGGCCGCGGAGGTCGTGGCTTGGACCAGAGGTAGCTCAGAAGCGACCGGCCGTCGGAGGCGGCTCATGGCCGGAGCGAGGCATGGCGACCGCTCGACGCAGGGGAGCGAGTTAACGACGGTCCTTAGACGGCATCAGGCGGCCCAAGGCATGTCCGGACAAGAGGTGCAATGCGACGACGACGGCCGGTGGCTCATGGCGGCTTACGGCGACGGTGACTTAGCGGTTCAGTTGTGTAGGGGCAGGTCACCGCAGTTTGGACGCAGGCTGGGTCATCGACGGCTCATCATGGAGGCGGAGCCGGCCACTGCCGGGGATGCCTCAGCGCGATGCTTGTCAGGTTCTGAGGCGCGTCGTGGCTCGAGGCAGAGGTGTAACGCCCCAGATGTAACTTGCCATATTTGTACTCTGACTCTTGCCATTTTCGCTCAAAGTTATGAGTTTTCCTTCGTGGTTGGGTTTTGTCTTCGTTTTTCATTTTGTCCATGTCATGCATTTCATACCATGTCATCATGTGCATCGCATTTGCATACGTGTTCGTCTCATGCATCCGAGCTTTTTCCCCGTTGTCCGTTTTGCAATCCGGCACTCCTACATCCTCCGGCGCCCCCTTTTGTCTCTTTTCATGAGCAGGTGTTAAACTTTCTCATAATGGACCAAGATTTTTCAAACAGCCTTGGTACACCACCAGTAGACCGCCTGTCAAGTTTCGTGCCATTTGGAGTCTCTTTGATACTCCAACGGTTAATCGGGGAACCGTAAAGGCCTCATGTGTGTTGCAGCCCAACACCCCTCTAAAGTGGCCCAATAACCCATCCAAACCCCCTCCATCCTCTCGGCCGTTTGATCACGATCGCGTGGTCGAAAACCGCACCTCATTTGGACACTCCCACCTCCTTCTAGGTATAAAAATGTCCTCCCCGTCCAAATTTCGGGTCCAACCCTAGCATTCTTCCACCCCGCGCCGCCGGACACGTCCGCCGTCCGGCCGGACAGATCACGCCGCCGCCCCGCACCAATCCCAGTCCACCACATGTCGCCGTCGCTGCTGCTCCCACCACGCGCCGCTGCGGGCCCCCACGGCCCAGATCCAGCCCGCGGGGCCCGAGCCGCCCCGCCCCCGATCGTGGGCGAACACGCCCGACCTCCGCCACCACCGTCCGTGGCTTCACTGCCGCCCGCCTACTATGCCGCCTCGCTCGCTGCACCTCCACGCCGGACGCCGGACGCCGCCTCCGCCCGGACTCCCTCGTCGCCGCCCGGCCTCGCCGTCGCCGGATCCGGGGGCGCCACGCCCGGATCTGCTCACCCCGCTCGCCGGCGAACCGCCCTGCCGGAGTCCCACTGCCTCCCTCTTCTTCGGAAAGTCCGGCGACTTCTCCGGCCACTTCTCCATTCATCTTCGATCCACGTGCAAACCCTAGATCTGGACGGAGGTTGACCTTGTTTTCTTCTCTAAGTCTTTTTCTGCTATATTTTAGCCCCTGTTCGTGATGCTATAACTTCTTGCATGTAGCTCCGTTTTGTGCGTGCAATATATCAAAATGTTCACCAGGATGTGCTCTTCATTTTGTTCCATTGTGCCATGCTTGTTTGAGTCCATATTTATGCCCAAATCATGGATGCAAGAGTGCTATAAATTCCTAGGTGTTGATTCTTATCAGAGTATGAGCTTTTGTCATTTGTCACATTTGTTGTGTGCTGCATATGGGCATGATCCCTACATGTATTTTGATCTATGCCATGTCATCTTTACAGGGGTGTATGCCATGTATTTTTGTGATCTTTGTGGTGACTAAAACAAGCATGCAAAGTAGCCTTCGTGATATTGTTGATTTCAGGATCTCGGGATTTTGGCTAAGTCTTTGTCTGTTGTTATTTTGATGACATGTAACCATGTTGCTACAGTGAGATCCATGCTTTATTTGAGTTGCTTCGGTAAGGATGACTTGGACATATGGTTATGCTCTATCCATCCATGCCCCTATTTGCAATTATAGAGTGCCCTAGCATGACTTAATCTTGCTCTACTTTTGCTATAAAATGTTCCTGGCAGATTGTTTACATGTTAATCAATTTTTCCATGGTTGTTGTAGTTGATCCAAGCATGCTATAAACTTTCTCTTGCCTTAGTTAGCTTCTTGAACATGTCTTCTTGCTGATGCTATGCTTATCTTGTCATGCAATGCCTTGTGTTGAGTGAATCGAGCTCGCAAAGATGCCTTCATAAATCTATTTTGCCATGCTCAGTTTTCTGCTAAGTCTGAATCTGTTAACGAAACTTGATATGTTTACATGGGTGCCATCATATCTTCTGTGCCTTTTTGGTTTATGATCAGTAAGGGACTTTTGTTCTATGCTTTGAGTAGATTCATGCCAGGCCTTTGTTTGCCATGATCTGTACCTGTAGCATATTGTTAGCTTGCTCTAAACATGTCTTCCTGATGTTAATTCCTGGCATGTTGTTATTTTCACCAAGTCTGTGATGCTAATATTTTGTGCACTTTTGACATGCTTGTTTGAACCTGCTCTTGTGTGATTTAGCCGTAGCTCAGTGTTCATATTTTGTCAAGCATCTTGAGTAGATCACTTACATATGCTTTGTTGCTATTTTGGAGTGTAGTAGCTTAGTTTCTTGTTACATTCTAGATGGCATCGTGCTGTTAATCGCAGAATTGTGCCATTCTTGTTTTGCTTGCCATTTGCAAACCGTGCATCCGATTCCGGTGATCTTTATATCGATTTCGACCGAAATCATCTCATATTTCCAGCGGCGCACTTGGTTTTCCAAGTTGAGGCCTGGTTCAATCTTTCCCTTCCGAAGCATGCATATGCATTGCATATCACATCCCGCATGTCATGCCATGTTTTGCATCATGTTGTTTGTGCATTGCACCGTGGTTGATTGTTGCTTCCTTTGCTTGTGTTCCTGCCTTGGATAGAGCCGGGAGACGAGTTCATGATCGAGGAACCCGTTGAGTACGCTTACGAGGATCAAGCTTTCGTCAACTCGGAGAACTTTGCAGGCAAGATGACCATACCCTCGAAATCACTTCTATCTTTGTTTGCTAGTTGTTCGCTCCATTGCTATGCCGCGATACCTACCACTTGCTATATCATGCCTCCCACATTGCCATGTCAAGCCTCTAACCCACCTTTCCTACCAAACCGTTGTTTGGCCATGTTACCGCTTTGCTCAGCCCCTCTTATAGCGTTGCTAGTTGCAGGTGAAGATGGAGTTTGTTCCATGTTGGAACATGGTTTTTGTTGGGATATCATTATTATATATTGTTTAATTTAATGCATCTATATACTTGGTAAAGGGTGGAAGGCTCGGTCTTATGCCTGTTGTTTTGTTCCACTCTTGTCGCCCTAGTTTCTGTCATACCGGTGTTATGTTCCTTGATTTTGTGTTCCTTACGCGGTTGGGTGTTATGGGAACCCCTTGACAGTTCACTTTGAATAAAACTCCTCCAGCAAGGCCCAACCTTGGTTTTACCATTTACCTACCTACCACCATATACCTTCCCTTGGGTTCTGCAGACTCAAGGGTCATCTTTATTTTAAGCCCCCCCCCCAGGCCAGTGCTCCTCTGAGTGTTGGTCCGAACTGAGCTGCCTACGGGGCCACCTCAGGGAAACTTGAGGTTTGGTTTTACTCCTAGCTAGTCTCATCCGGTGTTGCCCTGAGAACGAGATACGTGTGACTCCTATCGGGATTTGTCGGCACATCGGGTGGCTTTGCTAGTCTTGTTTTAAAATTGTCGAAATGTCTTGTAACCGGGATTCCGAGACTGATCGGGTCTTCCCGCTAGAAGGAATATCCTTCGTTGACCGTGAGAGCTTGTGATGGGCTAAGTTGGGGCACCCCTGCAGGGTTTTGAACTTTCGAAAGTCGTGCCCGCGGTTATGGGCAAATAGGAATTTGTTAATGTCCGGTTGTAGAGAACTTGAAACTTAACTTAATTAAAATGAATCAACCGCGTGTTTAGCCGTGATGGTCTCTTTTCGGCGGAGTCCGGGAAGAGAACACGGTCTCGTGTTATGCTTGAACGTAAGTAGTTTCAGGATCACTTCTTGATCATTATTAGCTTCTCGACCGTGCTTTGCTTCTCTTCTCGCTCTCTTTTGCATAAGTTAGCCACCATATATGCTAGTGCTTGCTGCAGCTCCACCTCACTACCCCTTTTCCTACCTTTAAGCTTAAATAGTCTTGATCGCGAGGGTGTGAGATTGTTGAGTCCCTCTGACTCACAGATACTTCCAAAACAGATGCAGGTGCCGATGATGCAAGTACAGGGGATGCTACCAAACTCAAGTGGGAGTTGTTGGGGAACGTAGTAATTTCAAAAAAAATCCTGCGTACATGCAAGATCATGGTGATGCATAGCAATGAGAGGGGAGAGTGTTGTCCACGTACCCTCGTAGACCGAAAGCGGAAGCGTTAGCACAACGTGGTTGCTGTAGTCGTACGTCCTCACGATCCGACCGATCAAGTACCGAACGTACGGCACCTCCGAGTTCAGCACACGTTCAGCCCGATGACGTCCCTCGAACTCCGATCCAGCCGAGTATTGATGGAGAGTTTCGTCAGCACGACGGCGTGGTGACGATGATGATGTTCTACCGACGCAGGGCTTCGCCTAAGCATTGCTACAGTATTATCGAGGTGGACTATGGTGGAGGGGGGCACCGCACACGGCTAAAGGATCAAACGATCAATTGTTGTCTCTACCGACGCAGGGCTTCGCCTAAGCATTGCTACAGTATTATCGAGGTGGACTATGGTGGAGGGGGGCACCGCACACGGCTAAAGGATCAAACGATCAATTGTTGTCTCTATGGGGTGCCCCCCTGCCCCCGTATATAAAGGAGCAAGGGGGGTGCGGCCGACCAGGGAGAGGGCGCGCCAGGAGAAGTCCTACTCCCATTGGGAGTAGGACTCCCCTCCTTTCCTAGTTGGAATAGGATTCGGGAGAAGGAAAGAGAGAGGGGAAGAAGGAAAGAGCCCCCCCCCTTGCCCTAAACCAATTCGGTTTGGGCCTTGGGGGCGCGCCCCACACTCCCCTTGCTTCCCTCTATTTCCACTAAGGCCCATGTAGGCCCATTAAGCTCCCAGGGGGTTCCGGTAACCTCCCGGTACTCCGGTAAAATCCCGATTTCACCCGGAACACTTACGATATCCAAACATAGGCTTCCAATATATCAATCTTCATGTCTCGACCATTTAGAGACTCCTTGTCAAGTCCGTGATCACATCCGGGACTCCAAACAGCCTTCGATACATCAAAACATATAAACTCATAATATAACTATCATCGAAACGTTAAGCGTGCGGACCCTACGGGTTCGAGAACTATGTAGACATGACCGAGACATGTCTCCGGTCAATAACCAATAGCGGAACCTGGATGTTCATATTGGCTCCCACATATTCTAGGAAGATCTTTTATCGGTCAGACCGCATAACAACATACGTTGTTCCCTTTATCATCGGTATGTTACTTGCCCGAGATTCGATCGTCGGTATCTCAATACCTAGTTCAATCTCGTTACCAGCAAGTCTCTTTACTCGTTCCGTAATACATCATCCCGCAACTAACTCATTAGTAGCAATGCTTGCAAGGCTTATGTGATGTGCATTACTGAGAGGGCCCAGAGATACCTCTCCGACAATCGGAGTGACAAATCCTAATCTCGAAATACACCAACCCAACAAGTACCTTTGGAGACACCTATAGAGCACCTTTATAATCACCCAGTTACATTGTGACGTTTGGTAGCACACGAAGTGTTCCTCCGATAAATGGGAGTTGCATAATCTCATAGTCATAGGAACATGTATAAGTCATGAAGAAAGCAATAGCAACAAACTAAACGATCAAGTGCTAAGCTAACGGAATGGGTCAAGTCAATCACATCATTTTCCTAATGATGTGATCCCGTTAATCAAATGACAACTCATGTCAATGGTTAGGAAACTTAACCATCTTTGATCAATGAGCTAGTCAAGTAGAGGCATACTAGTGACACTCTGTTTGTCTATGTATTCACACATGTATTATGTCTCCGGTTAACACAACTCTAGCATGAATAATAAACATTTATCATGATATAAGGAAATAAATAATAACTTTACTATTGCCTCTAGGGCATATTTCCTTCAGTCTCCCACTTGCACTAGAGTCAATAATCTAGATTACACAGTAATGATTCTAACACCCATGGAGCCTTGGTGTTGATCATGTTTTGCTCGTGGAAGAGGCTTAGTCAACGGGTCTGCAACATTCAGATCTGTATGTATCTTGCAAATTTCTATGTCTCCCACCTGGACTAAATCCTGGATGGAATTGAAGTGTCTCTTGATGTGCTTGGTTCTCTTGTGAAATCTGGATTCCTTCGCCAAGGCAATAGCTCCAGTATTGTCACAAAAGATTTTCATTGGACCCGATGCACTAGGTATGACACCTAGATCGGATATGAACTCCTTCATCCAGACTCCTTCATTTGCTGCTTCCGAAGCAGCTATGTACTCCGCTTCACATGTAGATCCCGCCACAACGCTTTGTTTAGAACTACACCAACTGACAGCTCCACCGTTCAATGTAAACACGTATCCGTGTCACCTCCATAAACGAGAAACATATCCTTAGTCCTTTTCAGGTATTTCAGGGTGTTCTTGACCGCTGTCCAGTGATCCACTCCTGGATTACTTTGGTACCTCCCTGCTAGACTTATAGCAAGGCACACATCAGGTTTGGTACACAGCATTGCATACATGATAGAGCCTATGGCTGAAGCATAGGGAACATATTTCATTTTCTCTCTATCTTCTGCAGTGGTTGGGCATTCAGTCTTACTCAACTTCACACCTTGTAACACAGGCAAGAACCCTTTCTTTGCTTGATCCATTTTGAACTTCTTCAAAACTTTGTCAAGGTATGTGCTTTGTGAAAGTCCAATTAAGCGTCTTGATCTATCTCTATAGATCTTGATGCCCAATGTGTAAGCAGCTTCACCGAGGTCTTTCATTGAAAAACTCTTATTCAAGTATCCCTTTATGCTATCCAGAAATTCTATATCATTTCCAATAAGCAATATGTCATCCACATATAATATCAGAAATGCTACAGAGCTCCCACTCACTTTCTTGTAAATACAGGCTTGTCCAAAAGTCTGTATAAAACCAAATGCTTTGATCACACTATCAAAGCGTTTATTCCAACTCCGAGAGGCTTGCACCAGCCCATAAATGGATCATTGGAGCTTGCACACTTTGTTAGCTCCCTTTGGATCGACAAAACCTTCCGGTTGCATCATATACAACTCTTCTTCCAGAAATCCATTCAGGAATGCAGTTTTGACATCCATTTGCCAAATTTCATAATCATAAAATGCAGCAATTGCTAACATGATTCGGATAGACTTAAGCATCGCTACGGGTGAGAAAGTCTCATCGTAGTCAATCCCTTGAACTTGTCGAAAACCTTTCGCAACAAGTCGAGCTTTGTAGACAGTAACATTACCGTCAGCGTCAGTCTTCTTCTTGAAGATCCATTTATTCTCAATTGCTTGCCGATCATTGGGCAAGTCAACCGAAGTCCATACTTTGTTCTCATACATGGATCCCATCTCAGATTTCAAGGCCTCAAGCCATTTTGCGGAATCTGGGCTCACCATCGCTTCTTCATAGTTCGTAGGTTCATCATGATCTAGTAGCATGACTTCCAGAATAGGATTACCGTACCACTCTGGTGCGGATCTTACTCTAGTTGATCTACGAGGTTCAGTAACAACTTGATCTGAAGTTTCATGATCATCATCATTAACTTCCTCACTAATTGGTGTAGGTGTCGTAGAAACCGTTTTCTGCGATGAACTACTTTCCAATAAGGGAGCAGGTACGGTTACCTCATCAAGTTCTACTTTCCTCCCACTCACTTCTTTCGAGAGAAACTCCTTCTCCAGAAATGTTCTGAATTTAGCAACAAAAGTCTTGCCTTCGGATCTATGATAGAAGGTGTACCCAATAGTCTCCTTTGGGTATCCTATGAAGACACATTTCTCCGATTTGGGTTTGAGCTTATCAGGTTGAAGCTTTTTCACATAAGCATCGCAGCCCCAAACTTTAAGAAACGACAACTTTGGTTTCTTGCCAAACTACAGTTCATAAGGCGTCGTCTCAATGGATTTCGATGGTGCCCTATTTAACGTGAATGCGGCCGTCTCTAAAGCATAACCCCAAAATGATAGCGGTAAATCAGTAAGAGACATCATGGATCGCACCATATCTAGTAAAGTATGATTACGATGTTCGGACACACCATTACGTTGTGGTGTTCCGGGTGGCGTGAGTTGCGAAACTATTCCGCATTGTTTCAAATGAAGACCAAACTCATAACTCAAATATTCTCCTCCATGATCTGATCGTAGAAACTTTATTTTCTTGTTAAGATGATTTTCTACTTCACTCTAAAATTCTTTGAACTTTTCAAATGTTTCGGACTTATGTTTCATTAAGTAGATATACCCATATCTTCTTAAATCATCTGTGAAGGTGAGAAAATAACGATATCCGCCACGAGCCTCAGTATTCATTGGACCACATACATCTGTATGGATGATCTCCAACAAATCTGTTGCTCTCTCCATAGTTTCGGAGAACGGCGTTTTAGTCATCTTGCCCATGAGGCACTGTTCGCAAGTACCAAGTGATTCATAATCAAGTGGTTCCGAAAGTCCATCAGTATGGAGTTTCTTCATGCGCTTTACTCCGATATGACCTAAACGGCAGTGCCACAAATAAGTTGCACTATCATTATCAACTCTGCATCTTTTGGCTTCAACATTATGAATATGTGTATCACTGCTATCGAGATTCAACAAAAATAGACCATTCTTCAAGGATGTATGACCATAAAAGATATTACTCATATAAATAGAACAACCATTATTCTCTGATTTAAATGAATAGCTGTCTCGCATCAAACAAGATCGAGATATAATGTTCATGCTCAACGCTGGCACCAAATAACAATTATTTAGGTCTAATACTAATCCCGAAGGTAGATGTAGAGGTAGCGTGCCGACCGAGATCACATCGACTTTGGAACCATTTCCCACGCGCATCGTCACCTCGTCCTTAGCCAATCTTCGTTTAATCCGTAGCCCTTGTTTCGAGTTGCAAATGTTAGCAACAGAACCAGTATCAAATACCCAGGTGCTACTACGAGCATTAGTAAGGTACACATCAATAACATGTATATCACATATACCTTTGTTCACTTTGCCATCCTTCTCATCCGCCAAATACTTGGGGCAGTTCCGCTTCCAATGACCAGTCTGCTTGCAGTAGAAGCACTCAGTCTCAGGCTTAGGTCCAGACTTGGGTTTCTTCTCCTGAGCAGCAACTTGTTTGCTGTTCTTCTTGAAGTTCCCCTTCTTCCCTTTGCCCTTTTTCTTGAAACTGGTGGTCTTATTGACCATCAACACTTGATGCTCCTTCTTGATTTCTACCTCCGCGGCCTTTAGCATCGCGAAGAGCTCGGGAATAGTCTTATTCATCCCTTGCCTGTTATAGTTCATCACGAAGCTTTTGTAGCTTGGTGGCAGTGATTGAAGAACTCTGTCAATGACACTATCAATAGGAAGATTAACTCCCGGTTGAGTCAAGTGATTATGATACCCAGACATTTTGAGTATATGTTCACTGACAGAACTATTCTCCTCCATCTTGCAGCTATAGAACTTATTGGAGACTTCATATCTCTCAATCCGAGCATTTGCTTCAAATATTAACTTCAACTCCTGGAACATCTCATATGCTCCATGATGTTCAAAACATTGTTGAAGACCCGGTTCTAAGCCGTAAAGCATGGCACACTGAACTATCGAGTATTCATCAGCTTTGCTCTGCCAGACGTTCATAACATCTGGTGTTGCTCCTGCAGCAGGCTTGGCACTTAGCGGTGCTTCCAGGACGTAATTCTTCTGTGCAGCAATGAGGATAATCCTCAAGTTACGGACCCAGTCCGTGTAATTGCTACCATCATCTTTCAACTTTGCTTTCTCAAGGAACGCATTAAAATTCAATGGAACAACAGCACGGGCCATCTATCTACAATCAACATAGACAAGCAAGATATTATCAGGTACTAAGTTCATGATAAATTTAAGTTCAATTAATCATATTACCTAAGAACTCCCACTTAGATAGACATCCCTCTAATCCTCTAAGTGATCACATGATCCAAATCAACTAAACCATGTCCGATCATCACGTGAGATGGAGTAGTTTCAATGGTGAACATCACTATGTTGATCATATCTACTATATGATTCACGCTCGACCTTTCGCTCTCCGTGTTCCGAGACCATATCTGTTATATGCTAGGCTCGTCAAGTTTAACCTGGGTATTCCGCGTGTGCAACTGTTTTGCACCTGTTGTATTTGAACGTAGAGCCTATCACACCCGATCATCACGTGGTGTCTCAGCACGAAGAACTTTCGCAACGGTGCATACTCAGGGAGAACACTTATACTTTGATAATTTAGTGAGGGATCATCTTATAATGCTACCGTCAATCAAAGCAAGATAAGATGCATAAAAGATAAACATCACATGCAATCAATATAAGTGATATGATATGGCCATCATCATCTTGTGCTTGTGATCTCCATCTCCGAAGCATCGTCATGATCACCATCGTCACCGGCGTGACACCTTGATCTCCATCGTAGCATCATTGTCGTCTCGCCAATCTTATGCTTCCACGACTATCGCTACCGCTTAGTGATAAAGTAAAGCATTACAGGGCGATTGCATTGCATACAATAAAGCGACAACCATATGGCTCCTGCCAGTTGCCGATAACTCGGTTACAAAACATGATCATCTCATACAATAAAATTTAGCATCATGTCTTGACCATATCACATCACAACATGCCCTACAAAAACAAGTTAGACGCCCTCTACTTTGTTGTTGCAAGTTTTACGTGGCTGCTACGGGCTTAGCAAGAACCGTTCTTACCTACGCATCAAAACCACAACAATAGTTTGTCAAGTTGGTGCTGTTTTAACCTTCGCAAGGACCGGGCGTAGCCACAATCGGTTCAACTAAAGTTGGAGAAACTGACACCCGCCAGCCACCTATGTGCAAAGCACGTCGGTAGAACCAGTCTCGCGTAAGCGTACGCGTAATGTCGGTCCAGGCCGCTTCATCCAACAATACCGCCGAACCAAAGTATGACATGTTGGTAAGCAGTATGACTTATATCGCCCACAACTCACTTGTGTTCTACTCGTGCATATGACATCTACGCATAAAACCTGGCTCGGATGCCACTGTTGGGGAACGTAGTAATTTCAAAAAAAATTCCTACGTACATGCAAGATCATGGTGATGCATAGCAACGAGAGGGAAGAGTGTTGTCAACGTACCCTTGTACACCGAAAGCGGAAGCTTTAGCACAACGCGATTGCTGTAGTCGTACGTCCTCACGATCCGACCGATCAAGTACCGAACGTACGGCACCTCCGAGTTCAGCACACGTTCAGCTTGATGACGTCCCTCGAACTCCGATCCAGCCGAGTGTTGAGGGAGAGTTTCGTCAGCACGACAGCGTGGTGACAATGATGATGTTCTAACGACGCAGGGCTTCGCCTAAGCACCGCTACAGTATTATAAAGGTGGACTATGGTGGAGGGGGGCACCGCACACGGCTAAAAGATCAAACGATCAATTGTTGTGTCTATGGGGTGCCCCTGCCCCCGTATATAAGGAGCAAGGGGGGTGCGGCCGGCCAGGGAGAGGGTGCGCCAGGAGGAGTCCTACTCCCACCAGGAGTAGGACTCCCCCCTTTCCTAGTTGGAATAGGATTCGGGAGAAGGAAAGAGAGAGGGGAAGAAGGAAAGAGGGGGTCGGCCCCCCTTGCCCTAAACCAATTCGGTTTGGGCCTTGGGGGCGCGCCCCACACTCCCCTTGCTTCCCTCTATTTCCACTAAGGCCCATGTAGGCCCATTAAGCTCCCGGGGGGTTCCGGTAACCTCCGGTACTCCGGTAAAATCCCGATTTCACCCGGAACACTTCCGATATCCAAACATAGGCTTCCAATATATCAATCTTCATGTCTCGACCATTTTGAGACTCCTCGTCATGTTCGTGATCACATCCGGGACTCCGAACAGCCTTCGGTACATCAAAACATATAAACTCATAATATAAATGTCATCAAAACATTAAGCGTGCGGACCCTACGGGTTCGAGAACTATGTAGACATGACCGAGACATGTCTCCAGTCAATAACCAATAGCGGAACCTGGATGTTCATATTGGCTCCCGCATATTCTACGAAGATCTTTTATCGGTCAGACCGCATAACAACATACGTTGTTCCCTTTGTCATCGATATGTTACTTGCCCAAGATTCGATCGTCGGTATCTCAATACCTAGTTCAATCTCGTTACCGGCAAGTCTCTTTACTCGTTCCGTAATACATCATCCCGCAACTAAATCATTAGTTGCAATGCTTGCAAGGCTTATGTGATGTGCATTACCGAGAGGGCCCAGAGATACCTCTCCGACAATCGGAGTGACAAATCCTAATCTCGAAATATGCCAAACCAACAAGTACCTTTGGAGACACCTGTAGAGCACCTTTATAGTCACCCAGTTACGTTGTGACGTTTGGTAGCACACAAAGTGTTCCTCCGGTAAATGGGAGTTGCATAATCTCATAGTCATATGAACATGTATAAGTCATGAAGAAAGCAATAGCAACAAACTAAACGATCAAGGGCTAAGCTAACGGAACGGGTCAAGTCAATCACATCATTCTCCTAATGATGTGATCTCGTTAATCAAAGGACAACCCATGTCAATGGTTAGGAAACTTAACCATCTTTGATCAACGAGCTAGTCAAGTAGAGGCACACTAGTGACACTCTGTTTGTATATGTATTCACACATGTATTATGTTTCCTATTAATACAATTCTAGCATGAATAATAAACATTTATCATGATATAAGGAAATAAATAATAACTTTATTATTGCCTCTAGGGCATATTTCCTTCAGGAGTTCGACGAGGATTCGGGACGTTACTACATGTCTTTTCTGGATGATCAGTAGAGGAGCCCAGTTGGGGGGATCGGGGACCTAGCATTTGGGGTTGTCTTTATTTATGTTGGTTCCGTAGTCGGACCTTGATTGTATTCTGGATGATGTATGCTATATTTATGTATTGTGTGAAGTGGCGATTGTAAGCCAACTCTTTATCCCTTTCTTATTAAGTACATGGGATGTGTAAAGATTACCCCTGTTGCGACATGCCTACCATGCGGTTATGCCTCTAAGTCATGCTCCGTCACGTGGGAGATATAGCCGCGTTGTGGGTGTTACAGGAGGCGAGTCGACCGGAGGGTAGGCGGCAGCTCAACACGGGACGGCGGTTCTCCGGTGCCGGCTCAACGTGGGACGGCGTCTCTCCGGCGACGGCTTTAGCAGGAGCAACTCTCGGCAATGTTGAGAGGCGCGGCCGGCGGTTCAACGGTCGCGAGGTGGGTGTTGGGGAACGTAGCAGAAATTCAAAATTTTCCTACGTGTCACCAAGATCTATCTATGGAGAAACCAGCAACGAGGGGAAGGAGAGTGCATCTACATACCCTTGTAGATCGCTAAGCGGAAGCGTTCAAGAGAACGGGGTTGAAGGAGTCGTACTCGTCGTGATTCAAATCACCGGAGATCCTAGTGCCGAACGGACGGCACCTCCGCGTTCAACACACGTGCAGCCCGGTGACGTCTCCCATGCCTTGATCCAGCAAGGAGAGAGGGAGAGGTTGAGGAAGACTCCATCCAGCAGCAGCACAACGGCGTGGTGGTGGTGGAGGAGCGTGGTACTCCAGCAGGGCTTCGCCAAGCACCGCAAGAGACGAGGAGGGAGAGGGGTAGGGCTGCGCCAAGAAGGAGAGGAACTCGTGTGTCTTGGGCAGCCCAAACCTCAAGTATATATAGGGGGAGGGGAGGGGCTGCGCCCCCACCTAGGGTTCCCTCCCTAGGGGTGGCGGCAGCCCCTAGATCCCATCTAGGGGGCAGCCAAGGGGAGGGGGAGAGGGAGGCGCACTAGGCATGGGCCCTAAGGCCCATCTGCCCTTAGGGTTTGCCCCCCTCCTCCCCTTTAGGCGCCTTGGGCCCTTGTGGGGGGGTCGCACCAGCCCACCTGGGGCTGGTCCCCTCCCACACTTGGCCCATGCGGCCCTCCGGGGCTTGTGGCCCCACTTGGTGGACCCCCGGGACCCTCCCGGTGGTCCCGGTACGTTACCGATAAAACCCGAAACTTTTCCGGTGACCAATACAGGACTTCCCATATATAAATCTTTACCTCCGGACCATACCGGAACTCCTCGTGACGTTCGGGATCTCATCCGGGACTCCGAACAACATTCGGTTACCACGTATATCTATTCCCTATAACCCTAGCGTCATCGAACCTTAAGTGTGTAGACCCTACGGGTTCGGGAACCATGCAGACATGACCGAGATAACTCTCTGGTCAATAACCAACAGCGGGATCTGGATACCCATGTTGGCTCCCACATGTTCCACGATGATCTCATCGGATGAACCACGATGTCAAGGACTTAATCAATCCAGTATACAATTCCCTTTGTCTAGCGGTACGATACTTGCCCGAGATTCGATCGTCGGTATCCCGATACCTTGTTCAATCTCGTTACCGGCAAGTCTCTTTACTCATTCCGTAACACATCATCCCGTGATCAACTCCTTGATCACATTGTGCACATTATGATGATGTCCTACCGAGTGGGCCCAGAGATACCTCTCCGTTTACACGGAGTGACAAATCCCAGTCTCGATTCGTGCCAACCCAACAGACACTTTCGGAGATACCTGTAGTGTACCTTTATAGCCACCCAGTTACGTTGTGACGTTTGGCACACCCAAAGCATTCCTACGGTATCCGGGAGTTGCACAATCTCATGGTCTAAGGAAATGATACTTGACATTAGAAAAGCTTTAGCATACGAACTACACGATCTTGTGCTATGCTTAGGATTGGGTCTTGTCCATCACATCATTCTTCTAATGATGTGATCCCGTTATCAATGACATCCAATGTCCATGGTCAGGAAACTGTAACCATCTATTGATCAACGAGCTAGTCAACTAGAGGCTTACTAGGGACATGGTGTTGTCTATGTATCCACACATGTATCTGAGTTTCCTATCAATACAATTCTAGCATGGATAATAAACGATTATCATGAACAAGGAAATATAATAATAACCAATTTATTATTGCCTCTAGGGCATATTTCCAACAGTCTCCCACTTGCACTAGAGTCAATAATCCAGTTCACATCGATATGTGATTAACACTCAAGGTCACATCCCCATGTGACAAACACCCAAAGAGTTCTGGGTTTGATCATGTTATGCTTGTGAGAGAGGTTTCAGTCAACGGGTCTGCAACATTCAGATCCGTATGTACTTCGCAAATTTCTATGTCATCTTGTAGATGCAATTACTACGCTACATTTGGAGCCATTTCAAATAACTGTTCTACTTGGAGCTATTCTAAATTGTTGCTCCATTATACGTATCCGGTATCTCTACTCAGAGCTATCTGGATAGGTGTTAAGCTTGCATCGACGTAACTCTTTACGTCGAACTCTTTATCACCTCCATAACCGAGAAACATATCATTATTCCTCTAAGGATAATTTAGACCGCTATCTGGTGATCTACTCCTAGATTACCTTTGTACCCTCTTGCCAGATATGTGGCAAGGCACACATCAGGTGCGGTACTCAGCATGGCATACCGTATAAAGCCTATGACAAAAGCATAGGGGACGACCTTCGTCCTTCCTCTTTCTTCTGCCGTGGTCGAGCTTTAAGTCTTAACTTCATACCTTGCAACTCAGGCAAGAACTCCTTCTTTAACTGATCCATCTTGAACACCTTCAAGATCATGTCAAGGTATGTGCTCATTTAAAAGTACCATTAAGCGTTTTGATCTATCCTTATAGATCTTGATGCTCAATGTTCAAGTAGCTTAATCCAGGCTTTCCATTGAAAAACACTTTCCAAATAACCCTATATGCTTTCCAGAAATTCTACGTCATTTCTGATCAACAATATGTCAACAACATATACTCATCAGAAATTCTATAGTGCTCCCACTCACTTATTTGGAAATACAAGTTTCTCATAAACTTTGTATACTCCAAAAAAATTTGATCATCATCAAAGCGTATATTCCAACTCCGAAATGCTTACTCCAGTCCTTAGAAGGATTGCTAGAGCTTTGCATACTTGTTAGCATCTTTCAGGATTGTTAAAACCTTCTGGTTGTATCACATACAACCTTTCCTCAAGAAAATCGTGAGGAAACAATGGTTTTTGACATCCTATCTGCAAGATTTCATAAATAATGCAGTGACTGCTAATATAATTCCAACAGACTCTTAGCATCGCTACGAGTGAGAAAGTCTCACCGTAGTCAACTCCTTGAACTTGTCGGAAAACATCTTAACGACAAGTCGAGCTTTCTTAATGGTGATACATACCATCATTGTCCGTCTTCCTTTTAAAATCCATATGTACCTAACAGCCTTACGACCATCAAGTAGTTCTTCCAAAGTCTACACTTTGTTTTCATATATGGATCCTCTCTCGGATTATATGGCCTTGAGCCATTTTGGAATCCAGGCCCACCATCGCTTCTCCATAGCTCGTAGGTTCATTGTTGTCTAGCAACATGACTTCCAAGACATGATTACGTACCACTCTGAAGTATTACGCATCCTTGTCATCCTACGAGGTTTGGGAGTGACTTGATCTGAAGTTTCATGATCACTATCATAAGCTTCTACTTCAATTGGTGTAGGTGCCACAGGAACAACTCCCTGTGCCCTGCCACACACTAGTTGAAGAGACGGTTCAATAACCTCATCAAGTCTCCACCATCCTCCCACTCAATTCTTTCGAGAGAAACTTTTCCTCGAGAAAGGACCCGATTCTAGAAACAATCCCTTATTGCTTTCGGATCAGAGACAGGAGGTATATCCAACTGTTTTGGGTGTCCTATGAAGATGCATTTATCCGCTTTGGGTTCTAGCTTATCAGCCTGAAACTTTTTCACATAAGCGTTGCAGCCCCAAACTTTTAAGAAATGACAGCTTAGGTTTCTCTAAACCATAGTTCATACGGTGTCATCTCATCGGAATTACGTGGTGCCCTATTTAAAGTGAATGTGGTTGTCTCTAATGCCTAACCCATAAACTATCGTGGTAATTCGATAAGAGACATCATGGTATGCATCATATCCAATAGGGTGCAGTTATGATGTTCGGACACACCATCACACTATGGTGTTCCAGGCTGTATCGGTTGTGAAACAATTTCCACAATGTCTTAATTCTGTGCCAAACTCGTAATTCAGATATTCATCTCTACGATCATATCATAGACATTTTATCCTCTTGTCACGACGATCTTTCAACTTCACCCTGAAATTACTTGAACCTTTCAATAATTCAGACTCGTGATTCATCAAGTAAATATACTCAACATCTACTCAAATCATCTGTGAAGTAAGAACATAACGATATCCACTACACGCCTCAGCACTCATTGGACTGCACACATCAAAATGTATTACTTCCAACAAGTTGCTTTCTAGTTCCATTTTACTGAAAACGAGGTTTTCAGTCATCTTGCCCATGTGGTATGATTTGCATGTCTCAAGTGATTCAAAATCAAGTGAGTCCAAACGGTCCATTTGCATGGAGTTTCTTCATGCATATACACCAATAGACATGGTTCGCATGTCTCAAACTTTTCAAAAACGAGTGAGCCCAAAGATCCATCAACATGGAGCTTCTTCGTGCGTTTTATACCGATATGACTTAAGTGGCAGTGCCACGAGTAGGTGGTACTATCATTACTATCTTATATCTTTTGGCATGAACATGTGTATCACTACGATCGAGATTCAATAAACCATTCATTTTAGGTGCAAGACCATTGAAGGTATTATTCAAATAAACAGAGTAACCATTATTCTCCTTAAATGAATAACCGTATTGCGATAGACATAATCCAATCATGTCTACGCTCAACGTAAACACCAATCTCGATGGTAGAGGGAGCGTGCGATGCTTGATCACATCAAGCTTGGAAAAAACTTCCAACACATATTGCCAGCTCACCTTTAGCTAGTCTCCGTTTACTCCGCATCCTTTTATTTCGAGTTTACTAACATTTAGCAACCGAACCGGTATCTAATACCATGGTGCTACTAGGAGTACTAGTAAAGTACACATTAACACAATGTATATCCAATATACTTCTATTGACCTTGCCAGCCTTCTCATCTACCAAGTATCTAGGGTAATTCTGCTCTAGTGGCTGTTCCCCTTATTACAGAAGCACTTAGTCTCGGGTTTGGGTTCAACCTTGGGTTTCTTCACTAGAGCAGCAGCTGATTTGCCGTTTCATGAAGTATTCCTTTTTTTTGCCCTTGCCCTTCTTGAAACTAGTGGTTTCACCAACCATCAACAATTGATGCTCCTTCTTGATTTCTACTTTTGTGGTGTCAAACATCGCGAATATCTCAAGGATCATCATATATGTCCCCGATATATTATAGTTCATCACGAAGCTCTAGCAGCTTGGTGGTAATGACTTTGGAGAAACATCACTATCTCATCTGGAAGATCAACTCCCACTCGATTCAAATGATTGTTATACTCAGACAATCTGAACACAAGCTCAACAATTGAGCTTTTCTCCCTTAGTTTGCAGGCTAAGAAAATCGTCAGAGGTCTTATACCTCTTGACGTGGGCACGAGCCTGAAATCCCAATTTCAGCCCTCGAAACATCTCATATGTTTCGCGATGTTTTAAAACGTCTTCGGTGCCTCAACTCTAAACCGTTTAACTGAACTATCACGTAGTTATCAAAATGTGTACGTCAGATGTTCGCAACATCCACAGATGACGTTCGAGGTTCAGCACACTGAGCGGTGCATTAAGGACATAAGCCTTATATGAAGCAATGAGGACAATCCTCAGTTTACGGACCTAGTCTGCATAATTGCTACTATCAACTTTCAACTAAATTTTCTCTAGGAACATATCTAAACAGTAGAACTGAAGCGCGAGCTACGACATAATTTGCGAAGACCTTTTGACTATGTTCAGGATAATTAAGTTCATCTTATGAACTCTCACTCAGATAGACATCCCTCTAGTCATCTAAGTGATTACATGATCCGAGTCAACTAGGCCGTGTCCGATCATCACGTGAGACGGACTAGTCAACATCGGTGAACATCTTCATGTTGATCGTATCTACCATACGACTCATGCTCGACCTTTCGGTCTCTTGTGTTTCGAGGCCATGTCTGTACATGCTAGGCTCGTCAAGTTAACCTAAGTGTTTCGCATGTGTTCCGAGGCCATGTCTGTACATGCTAGGCTCGTCAACACCCGTTGTATTCGAACGTAAGAATCTATCACACCCGATCATCACGTGGTGCTTTGAAACGACGAACTTTCGCAACGGTGCACCGTTAGGGGGAACACTTTCTTGAAATTTTAATGAGGGATCATCTTATTTACTATCGCCGTTCTAAGCAAATAAGATGTATAAACATGATAAACATCACATGCAATCAAATAGTGACATGATATGGCCAATATCATATTGCTCCTTTTGATCTCCATCTTCGGGGCTCCATGATCATCATCATCACCGGCATGACACCATGATCTCCATCATCATGATCTCCATCATTGTGTCTCCATGAAGTTGTCTCGCCAACTTATTACTTCTACTACTATGGCTACCGGTTAGCAATAAAGTAAAGTAATTACATGGCGTTGTTCAATGACACGCAGGTCATACAATAAATAAAGACAACTCCTATGGCTCCTACCGGTTGTCGTACTCATCGACATGCAAGTCGTGATTCCTATTGCAAGAACATGATCAATCTCATACATCACATATCATTCATCACATTCTTCTTGGCCATATCACATCACATAGCATACCCTGCAAAAACAAGTTAGACGTCCTCTAATTGTTGTTTGCATGTTTTACGTGGCTGCTATGGGTTTCTAGCAAGAACGTTTCTTACCTACGCAAAAACCACAACGTGATATGCCAATTGCTATTTACCCTTCATAAGGACCCTTTTCATCGAATCCGATCCGACTAAAGTGGGAGAGACAGACACCCGCTAGCCACCTTATGCAACTAGTGCATGTCAGTCGGTGGAACCAGTCTCACGTAAGAGTACGTGTAAGGTCGGTCCGGGCCGCTTCATCCCACGATGTCGCCGAATCAAGATTGGACTAGTAACGGTAAGCATATTGAACAAAATCAACGCCCACAACTACTTTGTGTTCTACTCGTGCATAGAAACTACGCATAGACCTAGCTCATGATGCCACTTTTGGGGAACGTAGCAGAAATTCAAAATTTTCCTACGTGTCACCAAGATCTATCTATGGAGAAACCAGCAACGAGGGGAAGGAGAGTGCATCTACATACCCTTGTAGATCGCTAAGCGGAAGCGTTCAAGAGAATGGGGTTGAAGGAGTCGTACTCATCGTGATCCAAATCACCGGAGATCCTAGTGCCGAACGGACGGCACCTCCGCGTTCAACACACGTGCAGCCCGGTGACGTCTCCCATGCCTTGATCCAGCAAGGAGAGAGGGAGAGGTTGAGGAAGACTCCATCCAGCAGCAGCACAACAGCGTGGTGGTGGTGGAGGAGCGTGGTACTCCAGCAGGGCTTCGCCAAGCACCGCAAGAGACGAGGAGGGAGAGGGGTAGGGCTGCGCCAAGAAGGAGAGGAACTCGTGTGTCTTGGGCAGCCCAAACCTCAAGTATATATAGGGGGGGGGGGCTGCGCCCCCACCTAGGGTTCCCTCCCTAGGGGTGGCGGCAGCCCCTAGATCCCATCTAGGGGGCGGCCAAGGGGAGGGGGAGAGGGAGGCGCACCAGGCATGGGCCCTAAGGCCCATCTGCCCTTAGGGTTTGCCCCCCTCCTCCCCTTTAGGCGCCTTGGGCCCTTGTGGGGGGGCGCACCAGCCCACCTGGGGCTGGTCCCCTCCCACACTTGGCCCATGCAGCCCTCCGGGGCTTGTGGCCCCACTTGGTGGACCCCCGGGACCCTCCCGGTGGTCCCGGTACGTTACCGATAAAACCCAAAACTTTTCCAGTGACCAAAACAGGACTTCCCATATATAAATCTTTACCTTCGGACCATTCCGGAACTCCTCGTGATGTCCGGGATCTCATCCAGGACTCCGAACAACATTCGGTAACCACGTATATCTATTCCCTATAACCGTAGCGTCATCAAACCTTAAGTGTGTAGACCCTACGGGTTCGGGAACCATGCAGACATGACCGAGATAACTCTCTGGTCAATAACCAACAGCGGGATCTGGATACCCATGTTGGCTCCCACATGTTCCACGATGATCTCATCGGATGAACCACGATGTCAAGGACTTAATCAATCCCGTATACAATTCCCTTTGTCTAGCGGTACGATACTTGCGCGAGATTCGATTGTCGGTATCCCGATACCTTGTTCAATCTCGTTACCGGCAAGTCTCTTTACTCGTTCCGTAACACATCATCCTGTGATCAACTCCTTGATCACATTGTGCACATTATGATGATGTCCTACCGAGTGGGCCCAGAGATACCTCTCCGTTTACACGGAGTGACAAATCCCAGTCTCGATTCGTGCCAACCCAACAGACACTTTCGGAGATACCTGTAGTGTACCTTTATAGCCACCCAGTTACGTTGTGACGTTTGGCACACCCAAAGCATTCCTACGGTATCCGGGAGTTGCACAATCTCATGGTCTAAGGAAATGATACTTGACATTAGAAAAGCTTTAGCATACGAACTACACGATCTTGTGCTATGCTTAGGATTGGGTCTTGTCCAATGTTGTGATCCCGTTATCAATGACATCCAATGTCCATGGTCAGGAAACCGTAACCATCTATTGATCAACGAGCTAGTCAACTAGAGGCTTACTAGGGACATGGTGTTGTCTATGTATCCACACATGTATCTGAGTTTCCTATCAATACAATTCTAGCATGGATAATAAACGATTATCATGAACAAGGAAATATAATAATAACCAATTTATTATTGCCTCTAGGGCATATTTCCAACAGTGGGTTCTTAAACGGCCGCGGGTGCAGCAGAAGAAAAACAGCAGGTCGACCAGAGGCGGGATGAGCCGACGATGTCGCGGTGAACCCGCGGTTTGAAGGACGCCGGCGAGGGCGGCTCAGGCGGCCGCAATAGTGGAGGCCAGCAGCAGTGACTCGGAGACGCCTTGGAGGCGATTGAAGCCGTCGAGGCGGCTCATATTGATGGTGATTTGATGCAGCCTGAAGCGGAGGAGAATCCCCGGTGGCTTTGAATCCAGCGAAGAGGTGAAACGAGTCACTGCAACAGGCGGTGACTTGTTGCAAGGCCGGCGGGACGGCGCAAGGCGAGGTGGAGCGGCGGCTTGCACACGGTGCCAGTGAGATTGACTCGGCGATTCCATGGCGAGGGGAACCACGACGGAGACCAGCAACTCAAACAGAGACTGACGAGGCAAAACAAGGCCATAACGGCGGGTTAACTTGATGCGGCGACTTAGGCGCGCAGCTGCTCACTGGAATTGTCACGGCAGATGTCCTAGTGTGAGGACTTAGTCGTGAGGCCAACGCATCTATGTGGTGACTTAAGAGGGGTTGATCGGGATGAGAGACACGAGGCAGATCAAAGACAAGGATTTAGACAGCTTTGAGCCCCGGGAAACATCATCCGGTAACAACCCTACATGTTGTTTGCGGCTAGGTCTCATTATGATCATGAGGGAGTCACCGTAAACCGGTTGTCCTAGTTGTGTCTAACCTTAAGATTATTCCTCTCCCCTCTTGGGGTGCCCTGCCCCTCCTTATATAAGTTGAAGGGGCGGGTCACATGTAGAGTCCATCTCGGACTAAGACTTAAACTATTTTGACTTCTCTTCATGGGCTTCTTAATGTCTCGGGCTTTATTAACCCCGGGCGACTCTGTTTGCTGGGTTATGACTGTCTACCGGTTTACCATCTCACTTACCATCTGGCTTATCATCTGCCGGCTTATGATCTGACTTAACATCTGTCGGGTTACCATCTGACTTATCATTTGGCTTATCATATGCCGGGTTACCATCTGGCTTATGATCTGTCGGCTTATGATATGACTTAACATCTGATTTATCATCTGTCGGCTTATAATCTGACTTAACATCTGCCGACTTAACATCTGTCGGGTAACCAATGAAACACCAAGTCCCAGCCGGGTCATATCTCCGGTCGGTTCATACCGCGGGGTATATCCCCGACAGTTTTAGAAGTGGGGGAGAGGAAAACGAGAAGCAAATTGCGAATAATGTAATGCAAGAGATGAGAGTTTTATGATGGGTACTTGGTATGTCTTGACTTGGCGTAGATCTCCCCAACAACGGCGCCAAAAATTCTTCCTGCTACTTCTTGAGCTTGCATTGGTTTTTCCTTGAAGAGGAAAGGGTGATGCAGCAAAGTAGAGATAAGTATTTCCCTTAGTTAGAGAACCAAGGTATCAGTCCAGTAGGAGACAACGCACAAATCACCAATACCTACACAAACAATCAAACAACTTGCACCCAACGCGATAAAGGGGTTGTCAATCCCTTCACTGTTACTTGCAAAAGTGAGATCTGATAGAGATAAATAAGACTAAACAAAAGATAAAGTAAATATTTTTGGGTTTTTTGGTTTATAGATCGGAAAGTAAAAGATTGCAAAATGGTAGATCAAAAACTTATATGATGGAAAATAGACCAGGGGGGCCATAGGTTTCACTAGAGGCTTCTCTCAAGATAGCAAATAATACGGTGGGTGAACAAATTACTGTCGAGCAATTGATAGAGAAGCGCAGAGTTATGACGATATCTAAGGCAATGATTATTAAATATAGGCATCACATTCGTGTCAATTAGACTGACTCCTACCTGCATCTACTACTATTACTCCACACATCGACCGACTCCTGCGTGCATCTAGAGTATTAAGTTCATGAAGAACAGAGTAACGCATTAAGTAAGATGACATGATGTAGAGGAATAAACTCAATCAATTTGATGTAAACCCCATCTTTTTATCCTCGATAGCAACAATACAATACGTGCCTTGCTGCCCCTACTGTCACTGGGAAAGGACACAGCAAGATTTAACCCAAAGCTAAGCACTTCTCCCATTGCAAGAAAAACCAATCTAGTTGGCCAAACTAAACCGATAGTTCGAAGAGAATTACAAAGATATCAAATCATGCATATAAGAATTTAGAGAAGATTCAAATAATATTCATAGATAATCTGATCATAAATCCACAATTCATCGGATCTCGACAAACACACTGCAAAAGAAGATTACATTGGATAGATCTCCAAGACCATCGAGGAGAACATGGTATTGAGAATCAAAGAGAAAGAGAAGAAGCCATCTAGCTACTGTTGGGGAACGTAGCATGCAATTTCAAAATTTTCCTACGCTCATGCAAGATCTATCTAGGAGATGCATAGCAACAAGAGGGGGAGAGTGTGTCCACGTACCCTCATAGACCTAAAGTGGAAGCGTTAGGTTAACGCGGTTGATGTAGTCGAACGTCTTCGCGGTCCAACCGATCTAGTACAGAACGTACGACACCTCCGTGTTTAGCACACGTTCAGCTCGATGACGTCCCTCGAACTCTTGATCCAGCAGAGGGTCGAGGGAGAGTTCCGTCAGCACGATGGCGTGGTGACGGTGATGGTGATGTGATCCGCGCAGGGTTTCGCCTAAGCACTACGATGCTATGACCGGAGGAGTAAACTGTGGAGGGGGCACCACACACGGCTAAGAGAACAATTTATGTGTCTTTGGGGTGCCCCCCGCCCCCATATATAAAGGAGGAGAGGGGAGGCCAGCCGGCCCTAGGGACGCGCCAAGTGGGAGGAGTCCCACTAGGACTCCTAGTCCTAGTCGGCTCCCCCCTTCCTTCCAACGGAGAGGGGGAAAGGGGAAAGAGTGGGAGAGGGAGAAGGGAAGGGAGGTTGCGCCCCCCACCCCTTGTCCAATTCGGACTGTTATTGGGGGGCGCCGCCTCTTGTGGCCTGCCTCCTTCTCTCCACTATGGCCCATGAGGCCCATTAACTTTCCCGGGGGGGTCCAGTAACCTCCCGGTACTCTGAAAAATCCCCGAACCTCTTCGAAACCATTCTGGTGCCCGTACATAACCTTCCAATATATCAATGTTTACGTCTCGACCATTTAGAGACTCCTCGTCATGTCCGTGATCTCATCTGGGACTCCGAACAAACTTTGGTCACCAAAACACATAACTCATAATACAAATCGTCATCAAACGTTAAGCGTGCGGACCCTACGGGTTCGAGAACTATGTAGACATGACCGAGACACATCTCCGATCAATAACCAATAGCAGAACTTGGATGCTCATATTGGTTCCTGCATATTCTACGAAGATCTTTATCGGCCAAACCGCAATAACAACATATGTCATTCCCTTTGTCATCAATATGTTACTTGCCCGAGATTCGATCGTCTGTATCATCATGCTAAGCTAACGGATGGGTCTTGTCCATCACATCATTCTCTAATGATGTGATCCCGTTCATCAAATGACAACATATGTCTATGGTCAGGAAACTTAACCATCTTTGATTAACGAGCTAGTCAACTAGAGGCATACTAGGGACACTCTGTTTTGTCTATGTATTCACACATGTACTAAGTTTCTGGTTGATACAATTCTAGCATGAATAATAAACATTTATCAGGATATAAGGAAATATAAATAACAACTTTATTATTGCATCTAGGGCATATTTCCTTCAACTACTAGCTATGGACCCGTAGGTCTCAGGTAAACTACTCACGCTTCATCGGAAGGGCAATAGAGTTGATGTAGAAGCCCTCCGTGATCGAATGCCCCTCCGGCAAGATGCCGGAAAAGGCCCCAAGATGGGATCTCATGGGAACAGAAGATTGCGGTAGTGGAAAATTGTTTTCGTGGATGCTTCTGGTGGTTTGGGAATATATGTGAATATATAGGAGGCGGAACTAGGTCAGGGGAGTCACGAGGGGCCCACAAGGCAGGGGGCGCCCTCCCCCTTGTCGCCGCCTCCTAGCTCTTCTGACTTGAACTCCAAGTCTCCGGGGTGTCTTCTGGTCCAAGAAAAATCATCGCGAAAGTTTTATTCCCTTTGGTATTCCTTTTCTATGAAGCTCAAAAACAAGGAAAAACAGAAACTGGCACTGGGCTCTAGGTTAATAAGTTAGTCCCAAAAATAATATAAAATAGCATATTAATGCATATAACATCCAAAATACATAATATAATAGCATGGAACAATAAAAAATTATTCATACGTTGGAGACGTATCAAGCATCCCCAAGCTTAATTCCTACTCGTCCTCGAGTAGGTAAATGATAAAAACATAATTTTTATGTGGAATGCTACCTAACATATTTATCCATGTAATTTTCTTTATTGTGGCATGTGTTGGGGAACGTAGTAATTTCAAAAAAATTCCTACGCACACGCAAGATCATGGTGATGCATAGCAACGAGAGGGGAGAGTGTTGCCCACGTACCCTCGTAGACCGAAAGCGGAAGCGTTAGCACAACGCGGTTGATGTAGTCATACGTCTTCACGATCCAACCGATCAAGTACCGAACGCACGGCACCTCCGAGTTCTGCACACGTTCAACTCGATGACGTCCCTCGAACTCCGATCCAGCCGAGTGTTGAGGGAGAGTTTCGTCAGCACGACGGCGTGGTGACGATGATGATGTTCTACCGACGCAGGGCTTCGCCTAAGCACCGCTACGATATGATCGAGGTGGATTATCATGGAGGGGGGCACCGCACACGGCTAAGAGATCAAGAGATCAATTGTTGTCTCTGGGGTGCCCCCTGGCCACGTATATAAAGGAGTGGAGGAGGGGAGGGGCCGTCCCTCTCTATGGCGCGCCCTAGGGGAGTCCTACTCCCGCCGGGAGTAGGATTCCCCCTTTCCTAGTAGAACTAGGAGCCCTTTCAAGTAGTAGGAGTAGGAGAGAAGGAAAGGGAAAAGAAGAAGAGAAGGAAGGAGGGGGTGCAGCCCTTCCCCCTAGTCCAACTCAGACTAGGCCTTGGAGGGGCGCGCGGCCTGCCTCTCTCTCTTTCCCCTAAAGCCCAATAAGGCCCATACACTCCCCGGCGAATTCCCGTAACTCCCCGGTACTCCGATAAATACCCGAATCACTCGGAACCTTTCCAATGTCCGAATATAGTCGTCCAATATATTGATCTTTACGTCTCGACAATTTTGAGACTCCTCGTCATATTCCCGATCTCATCCGAGACTCCGAACTACCTTCGGTACATCAAAACACATAAACTCATAATATAACCGTCATCGAACTTTAAGCGTGCGGACCCTATGGGTTCGAGAACTATGTAGACATGACCGAGACACGTCTCCGGTCAATAACCAATAGCGGAACCTGGATGCTCATATTGGCTCCTACATATTCTACAAAGATCTTTATCGGTCAAATCGCATAACAACATACGTTGTTCCCTTTGTCATCGGTATGTTACTTGCCCGAGATTCGATCGTCGGTATCTCAATACCTAGTTCAATCTCGTTATTGGAAAGTCTCTTTACTCGTTCCGTAATACATCATCCCGCAACTAACTCATTAGTTGCAATGCTTGCAAGGCTTAAGTGATGTGTATTACCGAGTGGGCCCAGAGATACCTCTCCGACAATCGGAGTGACAAATCCTAATCTCGAAATACGCCAACCCAACAAGTACCTTCGGAGACACCTATAGAGCACCTTTATAATCACCCAGTTACGTTGTGACGTTTGGTAGCACACAAAGTGTTCCTCCGGTAAACGGGAGTTGCATAATCTCATAGTCATAGGAACATGTATAGGTCATGAAGAAAGCAGTAGCAACAAACTAAACGATCAAGTGCTAAGCTAACTGAATGGGTCAAGTCAATCACATCATTCTCCTAATGATGTGATCCCGTTAATCAAATGACAACCCATGTTAATGTCTAGGAAACTTAACCATCTTTGATCAACGAGCTAGTCAAGTAGAGGCATACTAGTGACACTCTGTTTGTCTATGTATTCACACATGTGTCATGTTTCCGGTTAATACAATTCCAGCATGAATAATAAACATTTATCATGATATAAGGAAATAAATAATAACTTTAGTATTGCCTCTAGGGCATATTTCCTTCAGTCTCCCACTTGCACTAGAGTCAATAATCTAGTTCACATCGCCATGTGATTTAACATCAATAGTTCACATCACCATGTGATTAACACCCATAGTTCACATCGTCATGTGACCAACACCCAAAGGGTTTACCAGAGTCAATAATGTAGTTCACATTGCTATGTGATTAATACCCAAAGAGTACTAAGGTGTGATCATGTTTTGCTTGTGAGGGAAGTTTAGTCAACGGGTCTGCCACATTCAGATCCGTATGTATTTTGCAAATTTCTATGTCAACAATGCTCTGCACGGAGCTACTCTAGATAATTGCTCCCACTTTCAATATGTATCCATATTGAGTCATCTGGATCAGTGTCAAAACTTGCATCGACGTAACCCTTTACGACGAACCTTTTGTCGCCTCCATAATCGAGAAACATATCCTTTATTCCACTAAGGATAATTTTGACCAATGTCCAGTGATCTACTCCTAGATCACTATTGTACTCCCTTGCCAAACTCAGGGCAGGGTATACAATAGGTATGGTACACAGCATGGCATACTTTATAGAACCTATGGCTGAGGCATAGGGAATGACTTTCATTCTCTCTCTATCTTCTGTCGTGGTCGGGTTTTGAGTCTTACTCAACTTCACACCTTGTAACACAGGCAAGAACTCCTTCTTTAACTGTTCCATTTTGAACTACTTCAAAATCTTGTCAAGGTATGTACTCATTGAAAAACTTATCAGGTGTCTTGATCTATCTCTATAGATCTTGATGCTCAATATGTAAGCAGCTTCACTGAGGTCTTTCTTTGAAAAACTCCTTTCAAACATCCCTTTATGCTTTGCAGAATAATTCTACATTATCTCCGATCAACAATATGTCATTCACATATACTTATCAGAAATGTTGTAGTGCTCCCACTCACTTTCTTGTAAATACAGGCTTCACCGCAAGTCTGTATAAAACTATATGCTTTGATCAACTTATCAAAGCTTATATTCCAACTCTGAGATGCTTGCACCAGTCCATAGATGGATCGCTGGAGCCTGCATATTTTGTTAGTACCTTTAGGATTGACAAAACCTTCTGGTTGCATCATATATAACTCTCTTTAATAAATCCATTAAGGAATGCAGTTTTGTTTATCCATTTGCCAGATTTCATAAAATGCGGCAATTGCTAACATGATTTGGACAGACTTAAGCATAGATACGAGTGAGAAACTCTCATCGTAGTCAACACCTTGAACTTGTCGAAAAAACTTTTTTTGCGACAATTCTAGCTTTGTAGATAGTAACACTACTATCAGCATCCGTCTTCCTCTTGAAGATCCATTTAATCTCAATGGCTCGCCGATCATTGGGCAAGTCAATCAAAGTCCATACTTTGTTCTCATACATGGATCTCATCTCAGATTTCATGGCCTCAAGCCATTTCGCGGAATCTGGGCTCATCATCGCTTCCTCATAGTTCGTAGGCTCATCATGGTCAAGTAACATGACCTCCAGAACAGGATTACCGTACCACTCTGGTGCGGATCTCACTCTGGTTTACCTACGAGGTTTCGGTAGTAATTTGATCTGAAGTTACATGATCATCATCATTAGCTTCCTCACTAATTGGTGTAGTAGTCACAGGAACAGATTTCTGTGATGAACTACTTTCCAATAAGGGAGCAGGTAAAGTTACCTCATCAAGTTCTACTTTCCTCCCACTCACTTATTTCGAGAGAAACTCCTTCTCTAGAAAGGATCCATTCTAAGCAACGAATGTCTTGCCTTTGGATCTATGATAGAAGGTGTACCCAACTGTCTCCTTTGGGTATCCTATGAAGACGCACTTCTCCGACTTGGGTTTGAGCTTATCAAGATGAAACTTCTTCACATAAGCATCGCAACTCCAAACTTTAAGAAACGACAGCTTAGGTTTTTTGCTAAACCACAGTTCATACGGTGTCGTCTCAACGGATTTAGATGGTGCCCTTTTTAATGTGAATGCAGCTGTCTCTAATGCATAACCCCAAAACGATAGTGATAAATCGGTAAGAGACATCGTAGATTGCACCATATCTAATAAAGTACGGTTACGATGTTCAGACACACCATTATACTGTGGTGTTCCAGGTGGCGTGAGTAGTGAAACTATTTCACATTGTTTTAACTGAAGACCAAACACATAACTCAAATATTTTACTTCTGCGATCATATCGTAGAAATTTTTATTTTTGTTACGATGATTCTCCACTTCACTTTGAAATTCTTTGAACTTTTCAAATGTTTCAGACTTGTGTTTCATCAAGTAGATATACTAATATCTACTCAAATTATCTGTGAAGATCAGAAAATAATGATACCTACCGCGAGCCTCAATATTCATCGGACCACATACATCAGTATGTATGATTTCCAACAAATCTGTTGCTCACTCCATTATTTCGGAGAATGGAGTCTTAGTCATCTTGCCCATGAGGCATGGTTCGCAAGCATCAACTGATTCATAATCAAGTGATTCCAAAAGTCCATCAGCAAGGATTTTCTTCATGCGCTTTACACCAATATGACCTAAACGGCAGTGCCACAAATAAGTTGCACTATCATTATTAACTTTGCATCTTTTGGCTTCAATATTATGAAAATGTGTATCACCACGATCGAGATCCAACAAACCATTTTCATTGGGTGTATGACCATAGAAGGTTTTATTCATGTAAACAGAACAACAATTATTCTCTAACTTACATGAATAACTGTATTGCAATAAACATGATCCAATCATATTTATGCTAAACACAAACACTAAATAACATTTATTTTAGGTTTAACACTAATCCCGAAAGTATAGGGAGTGTGTGATGATGATCATATCAATCTTGGAACCATTTCTAATACACATCGTCACTTCACCCTTAACTAGTCTCTGTTCATTCTGTAACTCCCGTTTCGAGTTACTATTCTTAGCAACTGAACTAGTATCAAATACCGCAGGGTTGCTATAAACACTATTAAGTACACATCAATAACATGTATATCAAATATACCTATGTTCACTTTGCCATCCTTCTTATCTGCCAATTACTTGGGGTAGTTTCCGCTTCTAGTGACCAGTCCCTTTGCAGTAGAAGCACTCAGTTTCAGGATTAGGTCCAGACTTGGGTTTTTTCACTTGAGCAGCAACTTGCTTGCCGTTCTTCTTGAAGTTCCCCTTTCTTCCATTTGTCCCTTTACTTGAAACTAGTGGTTTTGTTTACCATCAACACTTGATGCTTTTCTTGATTTCTACCTTCGTCGATTTCAGCATCACGAAGAGCTTGGGAATCATTTCCGTTATCCCTTGCATATTATAGTTCATCACGAAGTTCTACTAACTTGGTGATAGTGACTAGAGAATTCTGTCAATCACTATTTTATCTGGAAGATTAACTCCCACTTGATTCAAGCAATTGTAGTACCCAGACAATCTGAGCACATGCTCACTGCTTGAGCTATTCTCCTCCATCTTTTAGCTATAGAAATTGTTGGAGACTTCATATCTCTCAACTCGGATATTTGCTTGAAATATTAACTTCAACTCCTGGAACATCTCATATGGTCCATGACGTTCAAAACGTCTTTGAAGTCCCGATTCTAAGCCGTTTAAGCATGGTGCACTAAACTATCAAGTAGTCATCATATTGAGCTAGCAAAACGTTCATAACATCTGCATATGCTCCTGCAATAGGTTTGTCACCTAGCGGTGCATTAAGGACATAATTCTTCTGTGCAGCAATGAGGATAAACCTCAGATCACGGATCCAATCCGCATCATTGCTACTAATATTTTTCAACTTAGTTTTCTCTAGGAACATATCAAAAATAAAACAGGGGAGCTAAACGCGAGCAATTGATCTACAACATAGATATGCTAATACTACCAGGACTAAGTTCATGATAAATTAAAGTTCAGTTAATCATATTACTTAAGAACTCCACTTAGATAGACATCCCTCTAATCATCTAAGTGATCACGTGATCCAAATCAACTAAACCATAACCGATCATCACGTGAAATGGAGTAGTTTTCAATGGTGAACATCACTATGTTGATCATATCTACTATATGATTCACGTTCGACCTTTCGGTCTCAGTGTTCCGAGGCCATATCTGCATATGCTAGGCTCGTCAAGTTTAACCTGAGTATTCTGCGTGTGCAAAACTGGCTTGCACACATTGTAGATGGACGTAGAGCTTATCACACCCGATCATCACGTGGTGTCTGGGCATGACAAACTTTGGCAATGGTGCATAATCAGGGAGAACACTTTTATCTTGAAATTTAGTGAGAGATCATCTTATAATGCTACCGTAAATCAAAGCAAGATAAGATGCATAAAAGATAAACATCACATGCAATCAATATAAGTGATATGATATGGCCATCATCATGTTGTGCTTGTGATCTCCATCTCCGAAGCACCGTCATGATCACCATCGTCACCGGCGCGACACCTTGATCTCCATCGTAGCATCATTGTCGTCTCGCCAATCTTATGCTTCTACGACTATCGCTACCGCTTAGTGATAAAGTAAAGCATTACAGGGCGATTGCATTGCATACAATAAAGTGACAACCATATGGCTCCTGCCAGTTGCCGATAACTCGGTTACAAAACATGATCATCTCATACAATAAAATTTAGCATCATGCTTTGACCATATCACATCACAACATGCCCTGCAAAAACAAGTTAAATGTCCTCTACTTTGTTGTTGCAAGTTTTACGTGGCTGCTACGGGCTGAGCAAGAACCGTTCTTACCTACGCATCAAAACCACAACGATAGTTTGTCAAGTTGGTGATGTTTTAACCTTCGCAAGGACCGGGCGTAGCCACACTCGGTTCAACTAAAGTTGGAGAAACTGACACCCGCCAGCCACCTGTGTGCAAAGCACGTCGGTAGAACCAGTCTCGCGTAAGCGTACGCAAATGTCGGTCCGGGCCGCTTCATCCAGCAATACCGCCGAACCAAAGTATGACATGCTGGTAAGCAGTATGACTTATATCGCCCACAACTCACTTGTGTTCTACTCGTGCATATAACATCTACGCATAAAACCTGGCTCGGATGCCACTGTTGGGGAACGTTGCAATTTCAAAAAAATTCCTACGCACACGCAAGATCATGGTGATGCATAGCAACGAGAGGGGAGAGTGTTGTCCACGTACCCTCGTAGACCGAAAGCGGAAGCGTTAGCACAACGCGGTTGATGTAGTCATACGTCTTCATGATCCGACCAATCAAGTATCGAACGCACGGCACCTCCGAGTTCTGCACACGTTCAACTCGATGACGTCCCTCGAACTCCGATCCAGCCGAGTGTTGAGGGAGAGTTTCGTCAGCACGATGGCGTGGTGACGATGATGATGTTCTACCGACGCAGGGCTTCGCCTAAGCACCACTGCGATATGATCGAGGTGGATTATCGTGGAGGGGGGCACCGCACATGGCTAAGAGATCAAGAGATCAATTGTTGTCTCTGGGGTGCCCCCTGGCCACGTATATAAAGGAGTGGAGGAGGGGAGGGGCCGGCCCTCTCTATGGCGCGCCCTAGGGGAGTCCTACTCCCACCGGGAGTAGGATTCCCCCTTTCCTAGTAGAACTAGGAGCCCTTCCAAGTAGTATGAGTAGGAGAGAAGGAAAGGGAAAAGAGAAGAGAAGGAAGGAGGGGGCGCAGCCCTTCCCCCTAGTCCAACTCAGACTAGGCCTTGGGGGGGCACGCGGCCTACCTCTCTCTCTTTCCCCTAAAGCCTAATAAGGCCCATACACTCCCCGGCGAATTCCCGTAACTCCCCGGTACTCCGATAAATACCCGAATCACTCGGAACCTTTCCGATGTCCGAATATAGTCGTCCAATATATTGATCTTTATGTCTCGACAATTTCGAGACTCCTTGTCATATTCCCGATCTCATCCGGGACTCCGAACTACTTTCGGTACATCAAAACACATAAACTCATAATATAACCATCATCGAACTTTAAGCGTGCGGACCCTACGGGTTCGAGAACTATGTAGACATGACCGAGACATGTCTCCGGTCAATAACCAATAGCGGAACCTGGATGCTCATATTGGCTCCTACATATTCTACGAAGATCTTTATCGGTCAAACCGCATAACAACATACGTTGTTCCCTTTGTCATCGGTATGTTACTTGCCCGAGATTCGATCGTCGGTATCTCAATACCTAGTTCAATCTCTTTACTGGCAAGTCTCTTTACTCGTTCCGTAATACATCATCCCGCAACTAACTCATTAGTTGCAATGCTTGCAAGGCTTAAGTGATGTGTATTACTGAGTGGGCCCAGAGATACCTCTCCGACAATCGGAGTGACAAATCCTAATCTCGAAATACGCCAACCCAACAAGTACCTTTGGAGACACCTGTAGAGCACCTTTATAATCACCCAGTTACATTGTGACGTTTGGTAGCACACAAAGTGTTCCTCTAGTAAACGGGAGTTGCATAATCTCATAGTCATAGGAACATGTATAAGTCATGAAGAAAACAATAGCAACAAACTAAACGATCAAGTGCTAAGCTAACGGAATGGGTCAAGTCAATCACATCATTCTCCTAATGATGTGATCCCGTTAATCAAATGACAACCCATGTCAATGGCTAGGAAACTTAACCATCTTTGATCAATGAGCTAGTCAAGTAGAGGCATACTAGTGACACTCTGTTTGTCTATGTATTCACACATGTATCATGTTTCCGGTTAATACAATTCCAGCATGAATAATAAACATTTATCATGATATAAGGAAATAAGTAATAACTTTATTATTGCCTCTAGGGCATATTTCCTTCAGCATGAATGTTAAGATCCATAAGATTCAAAACAAAAGTTTAATATTGACAAAAAAACAATAATACTTCAAGCATACTAACAAGGCAATTATGTCTTCTCAAAATAACATGGCCAAAGAAAGCTTATCCCTACAAAATCATATTGTCTGGCTATGCTCCATATTCATCACACAAAATATTCAAATCATGCACAACCCCGATGACAAGCCAAGCAATTGTTTCATACTTTTGATGTTCTCAAATTTTTTCAAATTTCACGCAATACATGAGCGTGAGCCATGGACATAGCACTATAGGTGGAATAGAATATGGTGGTTGTGGAGAAGACAAAAAAGAAGGAGATAGTCTCACATCAACTAGGCGTATCAACGGGCTATGGAGATGCCCATCAATAGATATCAATGTGAGTGAGTAGGGATTGCCATGCAACGGATGCAATAGAGCTATAAGTTTATGAAAGCTCAAAAAGAAACTAAGTGGGTGTGCATCCAACTCACTTGCTCATGAAGACCTAGGGAAATTTGAGGAAGTCCATCATTGGGATATACAAGCCAAGTTTTATAATAAAAAAATTCCCACTAGTATATGAAAGTGACAACATAGGAGACTCTTTATCATGAAGATCATGGTGCTACTTTGAAGCACAAGTGTGGTAAAAGGATAGTAGCATTGCCCCTTCTCTCTTTTATCTTTTTTTTGAATGGGCTTCTTTGGCCTCTTTTATTTTTTGTAAAGTCCGGAGACTCATCCCGACTTGTGGGGGAATAATAGCTTTCATCATCCTTTCCTCACATGGGACAATGCTCTAATAATGAAGATCATCACACTTTTATTTACTTACAACTCAAGAATTACAACTCGATACTTAGAATAAAATATGACTCTATATGAATGCCTCCGGCGGTGTACCGGGATGTGCAATGAATGAAGAGCGACATGTATAAAAAATGATAGATGGTGGCTTTGCCACAAATACGATGTCAACTGCATGATCATGCAAAGCAATATGACAATGATGGAACATGTCATAATAAACGGAACGGTGGAAAGTTGCATCACAATATATCTCGGAATGGCTATGGAAATGCCATAATAGGTAGGTATGGTGGCTGTTTTGAGAAATGTATGTGGTGGGTGTATGGTACAGGCGAAAGTTGCGCGGCACTAGAGAGGCTAGCAATGGTGGAAGGGTGAGAGTGTGTATAATCCATGGACTCAACATTAGTCATAAAGAACTCACATACTTATTGCAAAAAAACCTATTAGTTATTGAAACGAAGTACTACGCGCATGCTCCTAGGGGTATAGATTGGTAGGAAAATACAATCACTCGTCCCCGCCCGCAACTCATAAGGAAGACAATCAATAAATAAATCATGCTCCGACTTCATCACATAACGGTTCACCATACGTGCATGCTACGGGAATCACAAACTTCAACACAAG
Organism: Triticum urartu; assembly: GCF_056163025.1. Lineage (NCBI taxonomy): Eukaryota > Viridiplantae > Streptophyta > Magnoliopsida > Poales > Poaceae > Triticum > Triticum urartu. The sequence goes on along the minus strand of NC_141877.1, from coordinate 213,832,953 downwards.
TATTTCTACAATTCACAATTACTCACTAGCATGGCTCTAATATCATCTTCTTTATATCTCAAAACAATCATAAGGAATCAAACTTCTCATAGTATTCAATGCACTTTATATGAAAGTTTCTATTATATCCCTCTTGGATGTCTATCATGTTAGGACTAAATTTATAACCAAAGCAAATTACCATGTTGTTTAAAGACTCTCAAAATAATATAAGTGAAGCATGAGAGTTCAACAATTTCTATAAAATAAAGCCATCGCCGTGCTCTAAAAAGATATAAGTGAAGCACTAGAGTAAAATTGCCTAGCTCAAAAAATATAAGTGAAGCACATAGACTATTCTAATAAATCAAGATTCATGCGTGTCCCTCTCAACAGGTGTGTACAGCAAGAATGATTGTGGAAAACTAAAAAGCAAAGAATCATATCATATCATACAAGACGCTCCAAGCAAAACACATATTATGTGGTGAATAAAAATATAGTCTCAAGTAAAGTTACCGATAGACGAAGACGAAAGAGGGGATGCCTTCCGGGGCATCCCCAAGCTTAGGCTCTTGGTTGTACTTGAGTACCTTGGGCATCCCCAAGCTTAGGCTCTTGCCACTCCTTATTCCATAAGAATTGAAAACTTCACAACACAAAGCTTAACAGAAAATCTCATAAGCTCCCTTAGTATAAGAAAATAAATCACCACTTTTGGTACTATTGTGAACTCATTCTTTATTTATATCGGTGTAATATCTACTGGATTACAATTTTTCCATGGTTCATACCCCCTGATACTACCCATAGATTCATCAAAATAAGCAAACAACACATAGAAAATAGAATCTGTCAAAAACGGAATAGTCCGTAGTAATATGTAACTCTCGAATACTTCTGTAACTCCCAAAATTCTGAACAATTAGGACAGCCTAGGAAATTTGTGTATAAATATTCTTCAAAAAGAATCAGTATTTTATCACACTCCTGTTAGAAATGAGAATTGTTTTCCTGAGCGCAAAAGTTTTAGTTTTTCAGCAAGATTAAATCAGCTATCACCGTAAGCCATCCCAAAGGTCCGACTTGACAAAAACACTAATTAAAACACAAAAACACATCTAACCAGAGGCTAGATGAATTATTTATTGAAAAACAGAACCAAAGCAAAGAACAAAAATAAAATTGGGTTGCCTCCCAACAAGCGCTATTGTTTAACGCCCTTAGCTAGGCATAAAAACACAAATAGATATAATTATTGTCATCTTTGGTATGCAATCCATAAGTAGCTCTCATAATAGATTCATCATATGGCAACTTAATTTTCTTTCTAGGAAAGTGTTTCATGCCCTTCATTAACGGAAACTGAAATCTAATGTTTCCTTCTTTCATATCAATAATTGCACCAATCGTTCTAAGGAAAGGTCTACCAAGAATAATAGGACATGTAGGATTGCAATCTATATCAAGAACAAGGAAATCTATGGGCACATAATTCCTATTTGCAACAATAAGAACATCATTAATCCTTCCCATAGGTTTCTTAATAGTGGAATCCGCAAGATGCAAATTTAAAGAATAATCATCAAATTCACAGAAACCTAACACATCACATAAAGTTTTTGGAATCGTGGAAACGCTAGCACCCAAATCACACAAAGCATGGCACTCATAATCTTTAATCTTAATCTTAATAGTAGGTCCCCACTCATCATAAAGTTTTCTAGGGATAGAAACTTCCAGTTCAAGCTTTTCTTCAAAAGATTGCATCATAGCGTCAACGATATGTTTAGTAAAAGCTTTGTTTTGATTATAAGCATGAGGAGAATTCAACATGGATTGCAACAAGGAAATACAATCTATTAAAGAACAATTATCATAATTAAATTCCTTGAAATCCAAAAGAGTGGGTTCATTGCTACTTAAAGTTTTGACCTCTCTAATCCCACTTTTATCAATTTTTGCATCAAGATCTAAAAATTCTGAATCATTGGGACGCCTTTTAACTAAAGTTGACTCATCTCCAGTCCCATATTTATCAAGATTTATATTGTAAAACAAAGATTCAATATGATTCACATCAATCACTTTAAGATCTTCATCATTATTTTCACAAAAACTAGAAGAACACGTTTTTACCAACCAATCTCGTTTAGCACGCATCTTAGTGGTTCTTTCTTTGCACTCATCAATGGAGATTCTCATAGCCTTTAGAGATTCATTGATATCATGTTTGGGTGGAATAGATCTAATTTTCAAAGAATCAACATCAAGAGAAATTATATCCACGTTCCCAGGCAAATCATCAATCTTGAGCAATTTTTCTTCAACCAAAGCATTAAAATTCTTTTGCGAACTCATAAATTCTTTAACACTATTCTCAAAATCAGAGGGCATCTTATTATAATTTCCATAAGAACTGTTGTAGGAATTACCATAATTATCAGAGGAATTACTAGGAAACAACCGAGGATTAAAATTACCTCTATGCGCGTTATTACTAAAATTGTTCCTACCAACAAAATTCACATCCATAGATTCATTATTATTTTCAATCAAAGTAGACAAATACATATCATTAGGATCAATAGACGCACTCTTGCTAGCAAATAATTTCATAAGCTCATCCATCTTTCCCTCAAAACATTAATCTCTTCAATCGCATGTACTTTTTTTACTAGTGGAAGATCTTTCAGTGTGCCATTGAGAATAATTAACCATAATATTATCTAGGTGTTTAGTAGATTCTCCTAAAGTAATTTCCATAAAATTGCCTCCCGCGACCGAATCTAAAAGATTTCTAGAAGAAAAATTCAATCCAGCATAAATTTTTTGTATAATCATCCACAAATTCAAACCATGAGTAGGACAATTTCGTATCATCAATTTCATCCTCTCCCAAGATTGTGCAACATGTTCATGATCAAGTTTCTTCAAATTCATAATATCGTTCCTAAGGGAGATGATCTTAGCGGGAGGAAAATACTTGGAAATAAAAGCATCTTTACACTTATTCCATGAATCAATACTATTTTTAGGCAAAGATGAAAACCAAGTTTTAGCACGATACGGAAATAGCTTCAATTTAACAATATCATTATCCACATCTTTTTTCTTTTGCATATCACACAACTCAACGAAATTATTAAGATGGGATGCGACATCTTCACTAGGAAGGCCGAAAAATTGATCCTTCATAACAAGATTCAGCAAAGCGGCATTAATTTCATAAGATTCCGCACTAGTGGCGGGAGCAATTAGAGTACTAATAAAATCATTGTTATTAGTATTGTAGAAGTCACACAATTTGGTATTTTATTGAGCCATCGTGACAAAGCAAGCAATCCAACGCACGAGCACACAAAAAGCAAACGAAGAAGACGAACGAAAGAGGGGCGAAGAAAAAGGCAAATCTTTTCGAAAATCATTTTAGAAGTGGGGGAGAGGAAAACGAGAGGCAAATGGTGAATAATGTAATGCAAGAGATGAGAGTTTTATGATGGGTACTTGGTATGTCTTGACTTGGCATAGATCTCCTCGGCAACGGCGCTAGAAATTCTTCCTGCTACTTCTTGAGTTTGCATTAGTTTTTCCTTGAAGAGGAAAGGGTGATGCAGCAAAGTAGAGATAAGTATTTCCCTCAGTTAGAGAACCAAGGTATTAGTCCAGTAGGAGACAACGCACAAATCACCAATACATGCACAAACAATCAAACAACTTGCACCCAACGCGATAAAGGGGTTGTCAATCCCTTCACGGTTACTTGCAAAAGTGAGATCTGATAGAGATAAATAAAACTAAACAAAAGATAAAGTAAATATTTTTGGATTTTTGGTTTATAGATCGGAAAATAAAAGATTGCAAAATAGTAAATCGGAAACTCATATGACGGAAAATAGACCCGGGGGGCAAAGGTTTCATTAGAGGCTTCTCTCGAGATAGCAAATAATAAGGTGGGTGAACAAACTACTGTCGAGCAATTGATAGAAAAGTGCAAAGTTATGACAATATCTAAGGCAATGATTATGAAATATAGGCATCACGTCCGTGTCAAGTAGACCGACTCCTGCCTGCATCTACTACTATTACTCCACACATCGACCGACTCCTGCGTGCATCTAGATTATTAAGTTCATGAAGAATAGAGTAACCCATTAAGTAAGATGACATGATGTAGAGGAATAAACTCAAGCAATATGATGTAAACCCCATTTTATCCTCGATGGCAACAATACAATACGTTCCTTGCTGCCCCTACTGTCACTGGGAAAGGACACCGTAAGATTGAACCCAAAGCTAAGCACTTCTCCCATTGCAAGAAAAACCAATCTATTTGGCGAAACTAAACTGATAGTTCAAAGAGAAGTATAAAGATATCAAATCATGCATATAAGAATTTAGAGAAGATTCAAATAATATTCATAGATAATCTGATCATAAATCCACAATTCATCGGATCTCGACAAACACATCACAAAAGAAGATTACATCGGATAAATCTCCAAGAACATCGATGAGAACATGGTATTGAGAATCAAAGAGAGAGAAGAAGCCATCTAGCTACTAGCTATGGACCCGTAGGTCTGAGGTAAACTACTCACACTTCATCGAAAGGGCAATATAGTTGATGTAGAAGCCCTCCGTGATCGAATGCCCCTCCGGCAGGATGCCGGAAAAGGCCCCAAGATAGGATCTCACGGGAACAGAAGGTTGCAACAGTGGAAAAGTGTTTTCGTGGATGCTTCTGGTGGTTTGGGAATATATGTGAATATATAGGAGGCAGAACTAGGTTAGGGGAGTCACGAGGGGCCCATAAGGCAGGGGCCGCGCCCTACCCCCTGGGCGCGCCCTCCCCCCTTGTCGCCGCCTCGTGGCTCTTCTGACTTGAACTCAAAGTCTCCGGTGTGTCTTCTGGTCCAAGAAAAATCATCACAAAAGTTTTATTCCATTTGGACTTCGTTTGATATTCCGTTTCTACGAAGCTCAAAAACAAGGAAAACAGAAACTGGCACTGGGCTCTAGGTTAATAAGTTAGTCCCAAAAATAATATAAAATAGCATATTAATGCATATAAACATCCAAAACAGATAATATAATAGCATGGAACAATAAAAAATTATAGATACGTTGGAGACGTATCAGTGGCCTATGAACGGAGACTCAAGGGATGCAAGTCATCGTGTGTGTGATAGGAACTTCATGAGAGATCTAGAATAGATGGTGTAGAGAACAACGTGCGAGATTGAGAACGATGGTACGTTAGGGAGCTATGGAAAGAGTCACGACATATATGTATATAGGGAAGGAGCTAGGGCGGGTCCGCATGTGGGTAAGATTCATAATGAAATTAAATTCTCAGACATGCTTCCTGTATTCACAACATATATTCAATACATATTGAATCTAGCTCATATTAGTTCATATGGAACTTAGCAACTCGATAAACCCAGGTTTATACAACCGCCATTCAGTACGTAGCAAAGCACAAACATTGTGAGGTGGACATGGTTGAGGCGACAACGCAATATCCAAAGTGAGATCCTCACTTCATTTAAACCCATTCTTCTCTCACTATATGATGCACAAACAGACTTAATTTGACAGGTGTGGAGTGGTCAGCTAAAGGTGATGCTATTGGCAAGTGTGGAGTGGTCAATGGAAGATGATGCTATTGTAACCTAATATTCACTTCTTAAATATAAGGTGCATGTGTTGCCTTCAGAAATTTCATGGTAATTTTTGGTACTTTTTCTTGTTTCTCATTGCAGTCAATATTTACAAGGGATGACGTATTGACGAGGTGCAGGGAGTAGCCCACTACGGACGGCCCATATGTCCAACTCAATGAGATTATAGTTGTAAACATTCTCTTGCACTGGTGCAGTTCAATAAAGGTGTATGTGATGGGTGAGCTCATCGATCGTCTTAGATTTGACCACGTCCCAATGCGTTGTGATCAGGTGGGCACCGCGACCACCACTGTCTAGGGAGGAAAGAAGGATATCAGCAACAACGGTGCGACACCATGTTGAATATATGACGTGGCCAAAAAATAAGGGGCTTGGGTTGTTTTTATTGTGTTAGGACTCTGATAACGCGCAGACGTGTGGTGGGAGCAACACCCGTCCATACGCCTTATAACACACAGATTGCGCCATATCACCGCATGCATGCATGTGGGAATCTTCTTGGATTTCTAGTTTTTTTAAATGTTTTTATCTCTTAAATGAAAAATCAGATTGAAGATCCCTTTTCACCATTAAATCCATCACGACGAGATCTTAGAAATTAGATCTCATATCAATATGTTTTGACGACATTTTTGGGGGGGTTAAAAGTTGCCATGTCTATTGCACATGAATTGCCATGATGTTTACACTGAAGTTGCCATGATATGTTCAACTATTTGTTCTTCTACCTTTAAAAGTACATTTTGACATATTATAAAATAAGGAATTAAGAAGCTAGACTTGCCATGAACCATAAACTAAAATTGCTATGATACATGCACTTAAAATTGCCATGGTTCATACAAAAAATATTTTTTTTGTCAAAGTATTGGAATTAACATGGTCAAAATACTAAAATTGCCATGATCTATGAACTAAAATTGTCACATGGCAACTTTAGTGTAAACATTATGACAACTACAGTGTAAACATCATGACAACTTTTGGCAAAAAAAAATTCATCGAAACATATTAACATAAGATCTAGTTTTGAGTCGAGGCGGGTTTAATGGTGAAAACCAATTTTTAATTAAATTTTTTAATTAGGAGATAAAACATTTTTAAGACGAAAACCAAATAGATTCCCGCTGATGGCATCTGTTTTAACGTGGCAAAATAAATGGTAATGAAGATGTTTGGGTCATGTTGCTTCGTGTCACACGTGTGAGCGTTATCATTTGGGTTGTGTTAAGGTCATGCAATATCTTTTTATCCCGTTGCAACGTATGGGTATGTTTGCTAATATATAATATAAAGACTCATGGGTAATTTTTGTTCTATATCCTTATAAGTTAAAAAGAGTTTTTTTTGCCCGTCGGTACCCATTGCCTCGCCGCAAGCCCCGAACCCAAAGATGTTACTGTTTTAAAAAAAACATCCGAAAATAATATGTGGACTACCTAAAGACAAACCCATGCAAATACATATACACACACACATGCGTGGACTACCTAAAGACAAAACATGCATGGACATGTTGCATGCCAAATTGAAATATGAAGGTTGTGAAGCCAAATAACCAACCCTCTTTTGTAATGAACGAAAATACTTATGACTACATGTTTGTATTTAGACATACTAGCTCCAACACATGTCCTCCTTTTACATCGATGATCTTATCTTCTTTACCATTACCGCCGTCCTCTTTTTCTCCCACGCTCATCTTCTCTATCTCACCATTACAACCACTTCTATTGGTTCAACTCCTCATCACCAACAACATGCAGCTCATCCCAATCATATATACAGTACAATGTTCAAGGAGCACTGCAGCTTTTAGATACATAATTGTTGATATCTAAATTGGATGAATCATACATAAGTACCTCTGCACAAATTGCACGGGAATGATGCTGTCAAAAGAAATGATGCCGCCAACAGAATTCATTTTCTAGCTACAATAAACAAAGGATAAAATTAGCACCAGTGCGGTTCGGATTACCTGATCATAGTTCTTCTCTCACACATGTGTAAATAGTCCTACAACTTCAACATGGAAGCCAGGCACAGCCTTCATGTAGTAAATTGTATGTTCACAAACCTTATGAAAATTTAAAACTATGGCCTGCATTTTCACAATCACCTAAACTGTATTGTTCACCCGAACTGTGGATTAAAAAGTAAAAGGGTGTATGAAAACAATCATACATTAAAACTTGTCGTGCGAACATCTCATATATGCTCAGATAGTAGTGTAATTTGATCATCCAAATTGCATCAAAAAGTTGATCTCAATATATTCGTGAATCCTCAATCATTGCCGGGTGTAGAGGAAGCAATGCTCAAGGCACTTAGACAGGAAAACCAAATCAACATGCATGTTCAAGCGATTGATGTCGGTTCCGTCGTTTTATGTACAGAAGTATGGCACTAACACTGCAAGATACATAAGGTCAACTGACTAAATAATATCAAATGTAACGAATTTTATATCTGGCTAAATTGACTACTTATACAGCCCACCTTTCCCCATACAAGGATGTACACGATTATTTTGTTTCTGAAAATATTGTTGACAGTGTACACGCACAACCTCAAATTCTCAGTTGGGAAAAACAAACCTAATCATCACTGAAGCAGAAGATGCGGCTTGGGCCGGGCCTTGGCTTGACACCGGGCCGGTTGGGGCGGCGGTCCATGCGAGTGCTACGAGCGAGCGGGACGAGCGTCGTCCTCGTGCAGACGCGGGCAGGGACAGTCAGCGGGGGCGCTGCAGGTCGAGCGGGGCAGCGCTCCGGTGGCGACGACGGCGGGTCTCGGTCGGATCCAGGTGGATCTGGCCGAGGTGGATCCATTTCCAGTGGATTTGGCCTGGAGGCGGCTGGATCCGGCGAGATTGAGGGCTGGCAGCGCCATGGCCCTCCTGGAGGTCCCGGTTCAGCGAGAAGGAGGGAGACTGTTCAGAGAAGATCGAGAAGAAGGAGGAGAAGGGAGAGGGGCGAGACGACGGAGCGGCCGGAGGTCTGGCGCCGGCTGCGGGGCGAGGTGGCTTGCGGGGGGAGCTCGGGCAGGAGGGGGCAGCGGGCGGCGATGCGGTCCAGTTCGTGCCCGGGCGGATTTACAGATTAAAAAAAAGTGAAACGTTTTCTCAGAATCCACTAAAGAAAGGACCCCAGGTTGAATTCCAAAAACAATAGTAGTTATGTGATCATGTGGTTGATCACATGCTACCTTAATTGTAACACCCTCAATGTGACTATATGTCTCACGTGTCGAGGCACGACTTAGAGGCATAATCGCATTGAAGGCATATGTCGCAAGTTAGGCAATCTTCACAACATCCCATGTAATATAATAATGAAAGGGGAGATAACATAGTTGGCTTACACTCGCCACGTCAATCAAGTACATAAATAACATTACATCATCCAAACACTCATGGCCCGACTACGGCGCCAAAATAAAAGAGAACCCAACATGCGACAACGGTCCCGTTCACCCCCAACTGGGCACCACTACTGATCATCGGGAAAGGAAACATAGTAACGTTGAGAGTCTTCGTCGAACTCCCACTTGAGCTCATACGCGTCTCCTGGAGCGGAATCATCAGGCCCTGCATCTGGTGTAATAGTAATCTGTGAGCCACAGGGACTCAGCAATCTCGCACCCTCGCGATCAAGACTATTTAAGCTTATAGGTATGGCAAGGTAAATATAAGTGGAGCTGCAGCAAGCGACTAGCAAGTATGGTGGCTAACTTATTCGCAAAAGAGAGCGAGAAGAGGAGGCAAAGCGCGAGCGAGAAACTAGAGAGCAACCTGCGCAAACATTACTCCAACACCGTGTCCGCTTCCCGGACTCCGCCGAGAAGAGGCCATCACGGTAACACACTCGGTTGATTCATTTTAATTAAGTTAAGGTTCAAGTTATCTACAACCGGACATTAACAAATTCCCATCTGCCCATAACCGCGGGCACGGCTTTCGAAAGTTCAAATCCCTGCAGGGGAGTCCCAACTTAGCCCATGACAAGCTCTCACGGTCAACGAAGGAATAGACCTTCTCCCAAGACGAATGGTAAAACCAAGGTTGGGCATTGCTGAAAAAGCTTTAATCAAGGAGAAATATCAAGGGGTTCCCATTATAACCCAACCGCGTAAGAAACGCAAAATCCGGGAACATAACACCGATATGACGGAAACTAGGGCGGCAAGAGTGGAACAAAACACTAGGCGAGAGGCCGAGCCTTCCACCCTTTACCAAGTATATAGATGCATTAAGATAATAAGATAATATAATGATATCCCAACAAGTAAAATAAATGTTCCAACAAGGAACGGCCTCCAATCTTCACCTGCAACTAGCAACGCTATAAGAGGGGCTGAGCAAAGCGGTAACATGGCTAATCAATGGTTTGCTAGGACAATGGTGGGTTAGAGGTTTGACATGGCATTTGGGAGGCTTGCAAGCAAGTGGTAGGCATCGTAGCATTGGCATAGCAAAAGAGCAAGCAAACTAGCATAGCAAAGATACTAGTGATTTCGAGGGTATGATCATCTTGCCTGCACAGTTGTCAGAGTTGACTGGATCCTCAAAAGCAAACTCAACGGGCTCCTAGTTAGCGAACTCGTCTCCCGGCTCTACCCAAACAAGACAAACAAGCAATAAGGACACAATCAACCACGTGCAAGAATCAAGCAATATGATGCAATGATGATATGCTATGCGGGATGCGATGCGGGATGCAAAATGCAAGATATGACAAGAAATGCAAGAACCTGGTCTCAACTTGGAAATCCAAGTGTGCCAATGGAAAGATGAGATGAAATCGCTTGAAAACGATATAAAGAACGCCGGAATCGGAGTTACGGTTTGAAAATGGCAAGCGATTCAAAAATGACACCGGTCTGCGATTTACAGCAAGTAGCCAACTAAATGCAATGAGATGAACATGCTACAGCAACCAAACATGACAACAAAATGCATGGCAGATATGCACACAAGATGCTTAACAAAAGTCTAGCACTGAGCTACGGCCAATTCATCCACTAACAGGTTCAAACAAGCATGGCAAAAATGCATATGGCAAACAGATCTCAGACTTAGTGAAATTAATACTTGTCTGGAATTTCAGATCAGGTGGCACTCTTTGGAGCCACAAAACTACATGATACAGGATAAGAACATGGCAAAGTAAAACATGGCATGGAGCTACTCAAAGAGCTTAACAAAAGTCCCTTAGTGACCTTGAGCCAAAAGGGATCAGAAAATACAATTGCAAGCATGTGAACATAGCAAAAACATAATCAGTTTTCAGACTTAGTGAAAAACTGACACATGCTGAAATATAACTCAAGTAGGCATGTTTACGAGCTCGATGCACTCACTACGGTGCAAGTCATGGCAAAACAAGCATACACCCATCAAGAAGGCACAAAATGCAAGCTAGAGATGGCAAGAACAATAGCATAGGATGCATGGATCAACTACAACATCACCGGCAAAATTGCAAACAAGTTGATAATCTGCCCAGATTCACGAAGTAGCAAAAGTAGAGCTCGATTGACTCAAGCTAGGGAGCTCCATAATTGCAAACAAAGACATGGATGGATAGAGCACTACAAGATTAACAAATCATCCTTACTGATTATCCTCAAAAGAGGCACGGATCACTAGGAAACAATATGAACATATGGCAACATGAGATAACCAGCTCAAGGACTTAGTGAAATTATTAATTCCCTGAAAACAGACTTAGCAAGTGCACCACTTTGCAAGCTTGCACAAGTCACCACACACATCACAAAAATATATGGGTTGCACCTCTGGAAAGATGACGAAACCATTAACAAAACATATGTAGAACTCATGGGCATATCATGCACACAATAATCATGGCAAAAATGACAAAAGTGCTAAACGGAGTAGCAGATCTGACAATTAACTCAAGTAGCCCTCTTCTAACAGCATTTCGGGCATCAAGATGAACTCAAATGAAAATTATGCAATGTAATGAAATGATGTACTCTCTGAGATGAACATTTTGATATATTATATGCATGAATCGGAGCTACCGATGCAAAGTTACGGAGTTACGAACATGAGCACTTGGACTGAAAATCCCCAGGACTTGGAGAAAAAAACGACCTAGGGTTTCCAGATCTGGATCGGGCGAAACACTGTAGCGGCGGCGCGGGCACTGTTCACCGGAGATGGGCAGGGTGGCGGCCGGAGGGGGAGATGGCCGGGGCCGGCGATGGTGAAGGCGGTGGCGGCGGCGGCTCGGGCCGGCCGCGGTGGTGGCGGCGACGACCTCGCGGCGGGGCGGCGACGACCGCGGTGGCCGGGCGGCGAAGGCGCGGCGGGGCGGCGTTGCTCGTCACCGGCGTGGAGAGGCGGCGGCGCGGCGGCTCTTCAGCGGGGAGGCGGCTCGGCCGCGGAGAAGAGGAGGCGGGCGGCGGCGCGGCGATGGGCTCTGCGGGGGCCGGCTACGGGCCCGTGCGGGCCGCGGCGGCGGCGGTGGCCGGGTGCCACGTGGCGGGCGCCTATTGGCCCGGGGCGGCGGCGGCGGAGCATCCGGACATGTCCGTCGGCAGGATTTTTGTCCGATGTGGCGCGGGGACGATTTTTAGGGTTTCGGGGAGGAAGGAGATCCGAAAATCGGGGGGGTGTTTAAATAGGCATAGAGGGAGCTAGGAGAGTCCAAATGAGGTGCAGTTTTCGGCCACGCGATCGTGATCGAACGCTCTAGATGATAGAGCAGAGTTTGGTGGGTATTGGGCCAAATTGGAGGGGTGTTGGGCTGCAACACATACGAGGCCTTTTCGGTCCCTCGGTTAACCGTTGGAGTATCAAACGAAGTCCAAATGATACGAAACTTGACAGGCGGTCTACCGGTAGTAAATCAAGGCCGCTTGGCAAGTCTCGGTCCAATCCGGAAATGTTTAGTCCCCACACATGAAAGAAAGCTAGAAATGACCACCGGAGAAGAACGAAGCGCCGGAATGCAAAACGGACAACGGGGAAAAAGCTCGAATGCATGATATGAACACGTATACAAATGCAATGCATATGATGACATGATATGAGATGCATGACAATGATAACAACACACGGAGACAAGGACCCGAACCCGAGAAAATAAATATAACTTAACGCCGGAAATGGCAAGAGTTGGAGTACAAATTGGGAAAGTTACATCCGGGGTGTTACAACACTCCACCACTACGAAAGGATCTCATCCCGAGATCTAGGACTGAAAGAACGCCGGGTACTCAGAACGGAGGTGATCCTCGCGTTCCCAGGTAGCTTCACGGTCGGAATGGTGTGACCACTTGACTTTGAGAAATTTGATTGACTTGTTGCGAGTCTTGCGTTCAGTCTCTTCGAGAATAGCAACTGGGTGCTCACGATAAGAGAGATCTTCTTGGAGCTCAATGTCCTCGAAGTTCACGGTGCGGTCAGGAGTCTTGAAGCACTTTCGAAGCTGAGAGACATGGAACATGTCATGAACATTTGCAATGTTTGAAGGAAGCTCGAGTTGATAGGCGAGGTCGCCTCTCTTGCTGACAATCTTGAAAGGTCCCACGTATCTCGGGGCAAGCTTCCCTTTGATAACGAAGCGACGAGTACCTTTCATAGGAGAGACGCGGAGGTAAACATGATCTCCGATCTCGAAAGCCAAATCACGGTGCTTACTATCATAGTAGCTCTTCTGACGGGATTGGGCTGCTTTGAGGTTATCTCGAATGACTTTGCACATTTCTTCTGCCTCTGTGATTAAGTCATTACCCAAAAGCTGACGTTCACCGGTTTCAGACCAGTTGAGAGGGGTACGGCACTTCCTGCCATACAGAATTTCAAATGGGGCCTTCCCGAACTTGCTCGAAAACTGTTGTTGTAGGAGAATTCAGTATAAGGAAGACAATCCTCCCACTTCATGCCGAAGAAGATCACACAAGCCCTGAGCATATCTTCAAGAATCTGGTTGACACGCTCGACTTGACCGCTAGTTTGAGGATGGAAAGCTGTGCTGAAGCGGATGTTCGTGCCCATGGCCTTCTGAAAAGAAACCCAAAACTTCGAGGTAAAGATGCTGCCACGGTCTGAAGAGATCACTTGTGGAATACCGTGCAGAGAGACAATTCGAGAGGTATAGAGTTCCGCCAATTGAGCTGCAGTGATCGACTCTTTGATAGGCAGAAAGTGAGCCACTTTGGTGAGTTTGTCGATGACAATGAATATAGCATCATTGCCACACTTGGACTTAGGAAACCTAGTCACGAAGTCCATTTCAATATGGTCAAACTTCCATTCTGGAATGGCAAGAGGTTGGAGGAGACCAGCTGGCCTTTGGTGTTCTGCCTTCACTCTTCTGCAGACATCACATTCATTCACGAATTGAGCAATCTCGCGCTTCATTCGAGTCCACCAATAAGCCTGCTTAAGATCCTGATACATCTTCGTGCTCCTAGGGTGGATGGAGAGGAGATAATTGTGAGCCTCGTTCATGATCACTTTACGGAGGTCACCTTTGGGTACCACAATACGATCCTCGAAGAAGAGAGTGTCCTTGTCATCAAGGCGGTAGCACTTGTACTTGGACTAGCTCTTGGCAATCCCAATCTTCACCTTTTTCACCATAGCATCAAGAAGCTGGGCTTGGCGAATCCAGTCTTCCAAGGTAGGAGAGACTTGAAGGTTGGCGAGGAAACCTTGAGGAACAACTTGCAGATTAAGTTTGCAGAAAGCTTCACAAAGCTCGGGTTGATAAGGCTTAAGAATCAGACTGTTACAATAAGCTTTCCTGCTCAAAGCGTCAGCAATCACATTGGCCTTGCCTGGAGTATACTCAATACTCGGATTATACTCTTGAATCATTTCGACCCATCGAGTTTGCCTGAGGTTGAGATTAGGCTGAGTGAAGATGTACTTGAGACTCTTGTGATCCGTGAAAATGTCCACTTTTCTTCCCAAAAGAAGATGTCTCCAAGTCAAAAGAGCATGCACAACTGCCGCCAACTCGAGATCATGAGTGGGGTAGTTCTTCTCATTAGGCTTCAACTGGCGAGATGTATAAGCAACAACTTTCTTCTCTTGCATCAAAACTGCGCCAAGACCTTGGAGAGAGGCATCACAAAAGACCTCGTATGGCTTGGATTCATCAGGCGGAGTCAGAACTGGAGCAGTGATCAATTTCTCTTTCAAAGTGTTGAAAGCAATATCACACTCTGGAGACCAAACGTACTTGACGTGCTTCTGAAGAAGATTCGAGAGAGGCTTCGCGATCTTAGAAAAGTTTTCAACGAATCTTCGGCAATAGCGTGCGAGACCGAGGAAGCTACGGAGTTGCTTCACGTTCTGAGGAGGTTCCCAATTCACAATTGCAGAGACCTTCTCAGGATTCATGGCAATGCCCTTGGCAGAGATGATATGACCAAGATAAAGAACCTCATCGAGCCAAAATTCACACTTGGAGAACTTGGTGTAGAACTGATGTTCTCTGAGCTTATCAAGAACCAAACGCAAGTGCTTGGCATGATCTTCCTTGTTCTTCGAGAAAACCAGAATGTCGTCGAGATAGACCAAAACGAAGTCATTGGTGTAGGCATTAAATATGAAGTTCATCATGCGAGAGAACGTCGGAGGAGCGTTGACGAGGCCAAAAGACATGACAGTGTATTCATATGAATCAAAGCTTGTCCTGAAAGCCGTCTTGGGAATATCTTGCTCACGGATTCGAATCTGATGATAACCCATACGGAGATCAAGCTTGGAGAATACTCGAGCACCTTTGAGTTGTTTGAACAGCTCATTGATGTTGGGAAGTGGATATTTGTTCTTGATAGTCTTCTTGTTCACTGGACGGTAATCAACACAAAGTCGGTCCGTTCCATCCTTCTTCTTCACAAAAAGAACACCACAACCCCATGGAGAAGAACTAGGCCGGATGAGACCCATTTTCTCTTGAATATCGAGTTGCTTTTTCAGCTCCTTCAACTCTTTAGGTCCGAACTTGTAAGGACGTTTGCACACAGGTTCCGTACCAGGCTCAAGATCAATAACGAATCAACTGGCCGGTGCTGAGGCATTCCTGGAAGATCTTCTGGAAAGACGTCTTGATATTCGCAAACGACTGGAATTTGCGAGATGGCATCCAATTCACCCTTCTCATTGAGAGAAAACAGACGAATGGTATCATCACGAGCGGCAAAAGACAATTACATCCTCAGACGAATGAGTCAATTGAATCTGCCTGGCTGCACAATCAAGTTGAGCCTTGTGCTTAGAAAGCCAATCCATTCCGAGAATAAAATCAATATCCGAGTTACCAAGAACCATTGGGGAAGAAAGGAACTTGTAGTCGCCCAATGTGATAGCAACATCTGGCACCTCCAGACTAGCACTCAAACGTTTGCCAGGAGAAACGATATCCATTTGTTTACCCAAATGAGAAGAAACGAACTCATGCTTGGTAAAAAATGGCTTTGACATGAAACAATGCGATGCACCCATGTCAAAAAGAACTCTTGCAGGAATATCGTTAACAGGAAGGTTACCCATGATGACATCTGACGAGTCCTCTGCCTGAGCTGCATTCAGCAAGTTGACCTTGGCGGACTTGGGGTTATGCTTGACCACAGCTGTACTTGCCGATCTGACAGGAGGAGGAGGAGGAAGACGCCTCTGGTTGAAACACTTGTTGGCATAGTGACCCTTTTGTTGGCACTTGTTGCACGTGACCTTTGAAAGAGGACGGTGATACGGAGCACTTGATCTTGGAGCTTGAGACGAAGTCTTGTTCTGAAAGCCAGGGTTGGGTGGGTGGGAAGAACCACTGCCACCTTTGCTCTTCTGCTGATACGGCTGACGGAACGGAGGAGGAGGAAGCCAATACTTCTGCTGCTTGGCCACTTGAGTAGAGGAAGAAGGAGTAACATCTCTGACTCGCTTCTTGGAAGCATCACACTTCAACTGAGCAGCCTCTTGCTTCAATGCCATGTTGTAGAACTCATCGTATCTCAAGGGCTCAAAGAGAACAAGAGCTAGCTGAATTTCTTCTCTGAGACCACCCCTGAACTGATATATCATGCTCTTCTCATCAGGGACGTCCTGCTTGGCAAAGCGGGCGAGCTTCTGAAACAACTTGTTGTAGTCATAGACAGACAAAGAGCATTGCTTCAGGTTACGGAATTCCTCACGCTTGCTTTCAACCATGCTCTGGGGAATATGATGAGCTTGGAAATCTCGACGGAAATCATCCCAAGTGATAACATGTCCACCTCTGGAATCCTTGTACTGCTGGAACCATTCTGCAGCTTGATCTTTGAGTTGGAAGGAAGCGAACTTGACAAAGTCCTCAGGCCTGACGTTACTGCACTCGAAATGCTTGCACAGATCCACAAGCCAATCGTCAGCATCGGTTGTCTCAACACAATTGCTGAAAGTCTTTGGCCCGTTAGTAAGGAACTGGTTGAGTGAAACAAAGTGATTCTGATTGCTGCCTTGATTCCCTTGGCTGCCTTGATTGCGCTCTTGAAGAATTTGCATGATCAACTGTGTGTTTGCATTGGTTGCGGCCATCACAGCTTACCATGCCTCCGGAGGAGGTGGAGGTGGTGGCGGATCAGGATTCGGAGTCGTGCGCGTTGGAGGAGCCATCCTGAAGAGGTTGACCACCATTAGCACATTGACAGAGAAATATTGAAGCTGAATCCAACGGAATGAAAATTGCAACATATAGTCTTCACATACGAGCAAAATGAACGAATGCATTCCTCTTGAAATGGTCACATATCCATAAATTGAGAAGCCACGTAGAATTAAGGTAGAGAAATAAATCAACAAGGTACGGATCAAGAACGAATAATCGGTAAGAAATCCCAATCTCAAACCAATATCTGTGGAAGAAGAACTAGAGCTACTAGAATTCCCACCTATGAAACTCCCGAACCTTTCCGGTTATGCAATCAGGTGTTGGGGATACAGGGGAAGCATAATATCTCACCCAAACTAGCAAATCCTACATCCAGCCGTATCCATCCTTCAACACATAACCAAGAAACCTTCGGAAACCATCTACCTCAACCTTCGAAAAGCATTCGTTATACAAGTTATGGCGATACTCCCGAACTCCCGCCCCAGTACTGGGTGGCGTCGAGGTTATCTCACCAACGAACTACATAAAAGAGATTTTCGATGTCGGCGTACTAAACTCAGGTATTCTAGAACTGCAACGATAAAATTATGATGACATCACCTCAGAGCTCAACTCCCTGGGACACTTCCACTAAACCCCTGACAGGAGGCACCAAGACAATGTTCTCATCATAAAACCATCGGAACGATTCCAAGATACCCGCGTGATCCTAATTTTTTTTTGTGAAATTTGAGAAGAGAAGAGTCAAAACTCTACGTCAGGATGCCTTACCAGTGCGATGAGGAGACTGGGAAGTAAAAAGAATTCCTAAACTCTCCGATATATAATTCCTAAAGACTCAAAACATTTTTCTAGACACAACTCGGCCGCTAATAACGATCAAGCAATGGGGCTCCTAAGGTCGGGGAAGGCTCTGATTACCAACTTGTAACACCCTCGATGCGACTATATCTCCCACGTGTCGAGGCACGACTTAGAGGCATAATCGCATTGAAGGCATATGTCGCAAGTTAGGCAATCTTCACAACATCCCATGTAATATAATAATGAAAGGGGAGATAACATAGTTGGCTTACACTCGCCACGTCAATCAAGTACATAAATAATATTACATCATCCAAACACTCATGGCCCGACTACGGCGCCAAAATAAAAGAGAACCCAACATGCGACAACGGTCCCGTTCACCCCCAACTGGGCACCACTACTGATCATCGGGAAAGGAAACATAGTAACGTTGAGAGTCTTCGTCGAACTACCACTTGATCTCATACGCGTCTCCTGGAGCAGAATCATCAGGCCCTGCATCTGGTGTAATAGTAATCTGTGAGCCACAGGGACTCAGCAATCTCGCACCCTCGCGATCAAGACTATTTAAGCTTATAGGTATGGCAAGGTAAATATAAGTGGAGCTGCAGCAAGCGACTAGCAAGTATGGTGGCTAACTTATTCGCAAAAGAGAGCGAGAAGAGGAGGCAAAGCGCGAGCGAGAAACTAGAGAGCAACCTGCGCAAACATTACTCCAACACCGTGTCCGCTTCCCGGACTCCGCCGAGAAGAGGCCATCACGGTAACACACTCGGTTGATTCATTTTAATTAAGTTAAGGTTCAAGTTATCTACAACCGGACATTAACAAATTCCCATCTGCCCATAACCGCGTGCACGGCTTTCGAAAGTTCAAATCCCTGCAGGGGAGTCCCAACTTAGCCCATGACAAGCTCTCACGGTCAACGAAGGAATAGACCTCCTCCCAAGATGTTCCGGTCAGACTCGGTATCTCGGTTACTCAAGACACTTCGACAGGTTAAAACAAGACCAGCAACACCGCCCGAATGTGCCGACAAATCCCGATAGGAGCTGCACATATCTCGTTCTCAAGGCACACTCAGATAGGTCAAGCTACGAGTAAAACCAACCCTCAAGTTTCCCCGAGGTGGCCCCGCAGGCTGCCCGGTTCGTACCAACACTTAGAGGGAGCACTGGCCCGGGGGGGTTTAAAATAAGATGACCCTCGGGCTCCGGAAACCCAAGGGAAAAAGAGGCTAGGTGGCGAATGGTAAAACCAAGGTTGGGCATTGCTGGAAAAGCTTTAATCAAGGCGAAATATCAAGGGGTTCCCATTATAACCCAACCGCGTAAGGAATGCAAAATCCGGAAACATAACACCGATATGACGGAAACTAGGGAGGCAAGAGTGGAACAAAACACTAGGCGAGAGGCCGAGCCTTCCACCCTTTACCAAGTATATAGATGCATTAAGATAACAAGATAATATAATGATATCCCAACAAGTAAAATAAATGTTCTAACAAGGAACGGCCTCCAATCTTCACCTGCAACTAGCAACGCTATAAGAGGGGCTGAGCAAAGCGGTAACATAGCCAATCAACGGTTTGCTAGGACAATGGTGGGTTAGAGGTTTGACATGGCAATTTGGGAGGCTTGCAAGCAAGTGGTAGGCATCGTAGCATTGGCATAGCAAAAGAGCAAGCAAACTAGCATAGCAAAGATAGTAGTGATTTCGAGGGTATGATCATCTTGCCTGCACAGTTGTCAGAGTTGACTGGATCTTCAAAAGCAAACTCAACGGGCTCCTCGTTAGCGAACTCGTCTCCCGGCTCTACCCAAACAAGACAAACAAGCAACAAGGACACAATCAACCACGTGCAAGAATCAAGCAATATGATGCAATGATGATATGCTGTGCGGGATGCGACGCGGGATGCAAAATGCAAGATATGACAGGAAATGTAAGAACCTGGCCTCAACTTGGAAATCCAAGTGTGCTACTGGAAAGATGAGATGAAATCGCTTGAAAACGATATAAAGAACGCCGGAATCGGAGTTACGGTTTGGAAATGGCAAGCAATTCAAAAATGACACCGGTCTGCGATTTACAGCAAGTAGCCAACTAAATGCAATGAGATGAACATGCTACAGCAACCAAACATGACAACAAAATGCATGGCAGATATGCACACAAGATGCTTAACAAAAGACTTAGCAAGTGCACCACTTTGCAAGCTTGCACAAGTCACCACACACATCACAAAAATATATGGGTTGCACATCTGGAAATATGACAAAACCCTTAACAAAACATATGTAGAACTCATGGGCATATCATGCACACAATAATCATGTCAAAAATGACAAAAGTGCTAAACGGAGTAGCAGATCTGACAATTAACTCAAGTAGCCCTCTTCTAACAGCATTTCGGACATCAAGATGAACTCAAATGAAAATGATGCAATAGAATGAAATGATGTACTCTCTGAGATGAACATTTTGATATGCTATATGCATGAATCGGAGCTACGGATGCAAAGTTATGGAGCTACGAACATGAGCACTTGGACTGAAAATCCCCGAGACTTGGAGAAAAAAAACGACCTAGGGTTTCCAGATCTGGATCGGGCGAAACACTGTAGCGGCGGCGCGGGCACTGTTCACCGAAGACGGGCAGGGCGGCGGCCGGAGGGGGAGATGGCCGGGGCCGGCGATGGTGAAGGCGGCGGCGGCGGCTTGGGCCGGCCGCGGTGGTGGCGGCGACGACCTCGCGGCGGGGCGGCGACGACCGCGGTGGCCGAGCGGTGAAGGCGCGGCGGGGCGGCGTTGCTCGTCGCCGGCGTGGAGAGGCGGCGGCGCGGCGGCTCATCGGCGGGGAGGCGGCTCGGCCGCGGAGAAGAGGAGGCGGGCGGCGGCGCGGCGATGGGCTCTGCGGGGGCCGGCTACAGGCCCGTGCGGGCCGCGGCGGCGGCGGTGGCCGGGTGCCACGTGGCGGGCGCCTATTGGCCCGGGGCGGCGGCGGCGGAGCGTCCGGACATGTCCGTCGGCAGGATTTTTGTCCGGCGTGTCGCGGGAACGATTTTTAGGGTTTCGGGGAGGAAGGAGATCCGAAAATCGGGGGGGGGGGGTGTTTAAATAGGCATAGAGGGAGTTAGGAGAGTCCAAATGAGGTGCGGTTTTCGGCCACGCAATCGTGATCGAACGCTCTAGATGATGGAGCAGAGTTTGGTGGGTTTTGGGCCAAATTGGAGGGGTGTTGGGCTGCAACACACACGAGGCATTTTCGGTCCCTCGGTTAACCGTTGGAGTATCAAACGAAGTCCAAATGATACGAAACTTGACAGGCGGTCTACCGGTAGTAAACCAAGGCCGCTTGGCAAGTCTCGGTCCAATCCGGAAATGTTTAGTCCCCACACACGAAAGAAAGCTAGAAATGACCACCGGAGGAGAACGAAGCGCCGGGATGCAAAACGGACAACGGGGAAAAAGCTCGAATGCATGATATGAACACGTATGCAAATGCAATGCATATGATGACATGGTATGAGATGCATAACAACGATAACAACACACGGAGACAAGGGCCCGAACCCGAAAAAATAAATATAACTTAACGCCGAAAACGGCAAGAGTTGGAGTACAAATTGGGAAAAAATTACATCCGGGGTGTTACATTAATGCTTGTTGAATGATGCTAGCTTTTATATCTCATATATGACCGGGTTGAATTCCAAAAACAATAGGGGTTGTTTGGATCAATATTGGTAGTTGACCAGCTCTAGGTATCCATTTGGTTGCAAGCCAAATAATTGGCACGCCCACACCTCCATAAGATCTCTAGTTCAATTTTCAGCCAATATTTTGGCAAGCCATGGGCGATCGATTTCTCTGCCAATATTTTGGCAAGCCATGGGCGATCGATTTCTCTGCCAATATTTTGGCAAGGCAACGATTGGCAAGGCTGGCGCTGGCTCAAACCAAACAGACCCATATTCACAGCCCGTCCGATCCACATCCTCAAGTCGCCTACTCTCCCACTGTCCCCGAATCTCTCACCCGAGAGGGGAAAACCCGAAACTACAAAAATCTCGCCGCCGACCATCGCCACAGCGACGGCCATGTCGGTGGACGCCCCCGTCCCGACGCTGCGTCCGGAGGAGCGGGCAGGCCTCCTGGCGCTGCTCGCATCCGCTGCGCGCCCGCTGGCCGACGTTGTAGCCGACTTCCTCGCGCGCTTCCCCCGCGAGCGCCGCCTCCGCGTCGGCGGTACGCTCTGCTTCCTCCTAGAGGCAAGCCACGACCCTCCCCCCCCCCCCCCCCCCCCCCCGCGCGCACCCGCCCTCTTCCCCCTCGTACGCTCCCGCGAGACTCATCCAGCTCCCCGCGATGCGAGAGCTAGCTTGCTTCGTTCGCCAGATTGGGTCGGAGACCCCTTTGCGATGGAATGGATCGGCACTTGTTTGGTCTGGTTTGTTTAGCGTTTGTGCTGGGTGATTAGATTTAGTGCGTTTTCCTGTGCCCAGGGTGGCTGAGAGTTTCACTTTCACTTGACTGGGTTAGGCCTCGAACGAACAAGGGCTTGATTAACTGACGATCTGCGAAGATTTGCAGCCTCGGAGGTCACTATGTCTCCTGTTTCAAAGTTGGATCGAATTTTAATGGATTTGTAGATGGCAATAAGTTTACTAGCTGTCTGAGATTCCATTTGGAGTTTACTGCTATAGCTGTACAGTGTCTTCTAAAGATATAGCACCGCTGAGATTTTGTATTACATTGCACGGCAGGGGTTTGTATTCATGGTAGAATCAAGCAAATACTTGGTGATCAGTGTGCTGTGTCTGATCTGTTTGCTTAGGTATCCTTCTCAGGATGCCATAAGATTTGCAAACGTTTCTTGTAGTGAAAAGGAAAAATAAGAGGCTAAAACAGTTCATTACCATCTTATGTATTAATTTTTTTCTTCAAGCGCACTAATGGATCATAAAAAATAATTCCCAACAAGTTGCCCACGTAAAAATCTAAAAAGTCTGTGACCTGAATCGTTCCATACGTTGTTACAAATATCGCCCCCCCCCCCTCCGATACGAGAAAAGGCCTATTCGGCCCATTAACTGGGAGGCCCAGTTAATCGGTCTGATAAGTTGATTTATATGTTGTCAGACTGAATTATCGTTGGAGCGATTAACTGGGCACATATTTTGGCCCAAAACTACTCTCCTTTGTCAATAATGTACAAGAAGTATTGTTGTTGTGCTGCTCTCGTTTGATGTTAGATAGTGATGTACAATTACTACTGCTGTGTTGTTGTTGTTGCTGCTGCTCTTATATGTATATCTAGAATTCTAGACATCATCAGAACATCAAGGTAACACTCTTCCGTGTTGCTATGTAGCCTATGATTGCATATTTAGACATTCAGTACATTGCATGTTGCTATGTAGCCTCAAATATATAGATATGACCCGAGTTAACCTACCAATAAATGGGTTACCGATATATTCAGTTAAATGGTCGATTCGCTGATTAATCCCTTATCAGCCCCTGACTGATATGGTACCAGTTACTGATATCCTGAACAGTGGTTCCATAGCACCTGTAGGCCTCTAAAACATTGCAACCATCAAGGTGTTTCACCTAAGCTGGATGCTGCTACATATAGTGACTCACAGACTTTGTAATGTCTGTTTGAAATTTTTGAAGAATTTGTTACTAATGTATCTTGTTCGTAATAGTAATTAATATGGAGATGTCTGTTTACCTCCTTTGTTTCACAGAACAAATGGAGTTTGAAGTTTGATGTGTTATTTTATCTATTTTACTAGGACAAGAAAATGCTTCATGCAACCGGTCGTCTAATCGCATTTGCAATTCTTCATCAGAGCTATTCCTCACAGCCAGTAAATCCCTATGTTCCTCTGCTGTTAAATGTAAGTTCAAAACCTTGTTTTCCAATTATGTGTGATTTAGATCATTATGGACAAACTTCCATTTCCCCCCTCCAACATACATAAAACATAAATATGTGAACTTGCAAAGGTTCTTTGATATGTTTATGATTGCTAGGGCACGAATCATAAAGTTTTTGATAGTTTATTGTCGTATAGTCAAAGAAAAATTGAGTGCAAGACGTTAGGCGAGCATTTTGCCTCTGCCTAGCGCCTAGCTCGACGCGGTGCCGGCGTTTGTGCGGACATGATAGCAGGGGCGGCTGGGTGCATTTTTGTACGGATATGGCACACATTTATTTTTCGGAGCATCTTTCAGCTCTACAGCATTGACCCATTGAAGTCCACTATGGAACCCTATCATGCCAACCCAATCTGAACCGTCTACATGCTCTAATCTGAGCTGTCCATTTGCTCTCCTCTATCTCTTTCTTTCGCCTGCTGCCTTCCAGACACGCATCAGTCTTCCGGTCACATCTCCCCCGCCGTTGCCTCTCCTTACCCAATGCCATCACCACCAAAGCACCTCACCGGCCACCTATTCTACCGCCCAGAGCCAAAGTGAGGCATTTTGCCTCCGCGCAGCGCCCAGGCGTGCTTAAGTGAGCGCCTAATTTTATGCTTATAGTTAAGGGATATTTTACGCTAGCATAACACATTGATGTATTATTGTCTGTTATAGTTTCTGATCTGGCAACCAAGTTTCATTTGCAATTTCATGTGTTGCCTTCAGGGAAATGATTGCGTGAATTGGAGGATTGTTTGTTATTGAATCCATTTTGACTTTGGATTCCTTCCTTGAAATTAGTCTTATAGTTTGCACTTTGTCTTCCGCCTTCTATAATATTGCCAGGTTCCCTTTACTCAATATCTGGCTTTAGCTTCTAACATAAGGACCCTTGAATCCTTACATTTCAGTCCTCATGTTAGTACTGTAGCCCAAAATATAAACTTTGATGTTGCTTCTAGCTTCTCCATTGGATTTTATGGCCGTTCTTTTGAGTTTTGAATTTGAACTCCAGAAGTTGATATTTTGAACATCAGATCAAAGTCTCTTATCCAACACTGAGAATAGTTTGAGCTCTTGCTGATCTCTTCTTGGGCCACAACATATAATTTCGCCCTGTCTAGCTTAGCTTGTTAGTCTGAATGCCTTACACTGTAAGATCAATGGCTTCTTTTGGGATTCTTCTGTTTACGGAATTATGGCAAGTAGAAGTGTCCTGATCTTTTAGAACAGTTAATTTGGATAATTTATGGGGATTGTGCGCAATCTTATTCGAACGAGTGAATTGTGGTTGCACTACTCTTCATGAGTTGACACCAACCTGTCCAAGTGCATAGTTCAGCATGATTTTATAGTTTTGAAGCAGCTGCTTCTTTGCCTCTATGACCAGTGGATATAACGTTGTTTTGAAAAAAAATGTGATGGCAACAATGGAAGAACTGCCAAATTGAATACCTTTTGATATCCATTACCCTTCAGCTTGGTGGCATTAGATTAGCTGTTTATCATTCTTGAAGTTTTGATATTTGTTATCAACAGGCAGCTTGTGATGAATCATCAGATAAATCAGAACAAGCATTTGTCCAACTTTTGTTGACTTCAGCCAGCGGAGACAATAACAATGAGGTCTTTTCTTCTGCTCTTTGACTTGTCCGTAAAATACCTATGATATAATCAAATATCCAGTGGGGCCTTGATATAGTTATCTCTTGATTTATCCTTGTCGACAAGTGTAGTTTGTCTATCTATGCTAAGTTCGGCGGTGCTCTATTTTGTCAGGTGCTGCAAAAGTCAGCTGTAGATTACGTAAATGGGCCTGTTGCTGCATCACAGGTAGACCGTTAAACTTTTGTTTAATAAAGGAACTAATTGAATATAGTTGATGTAAACTATATGTAGATTATTTCCAATATTAACGGCCTCTTAACTCAGGGTCATCTGTTTATTTAGGCCTTATTGCCACGGGAACAGCTTGAGAAGCAATTCTGCAGGAGTATTGTACAGCCTCAGCCTCAAGTTAGTAGTTTCAGAAGCGCTACTGTTAGATGCGCTATACCAGATCCAGATATACCTCAGAGTTGTGCCAATTCATCAGAGTATGTATGCTCAGCTGTCTCCACAAAGTTAGAATGTGCTGGTTGTTATTTCTTCTTGGGTTTTTCCTTATGAACTTGTTACTTTTTAAAATCACATCATTTTCTAGGATATCAGCGCCTGGAAGCAAACAAAAGTCTACTTCCGATGATAGAGATTCTGCTCTTGTTGCTTTACTCCAAGAAAAATCATGGGGAAGACTGGGTCCCCAATGGATACGGCCGAACCCCCCAAGACTTCATATACTTGACGGGGAGGTAACATATTCAGCCAAGAGTTGTATTCTCATACCAGTTCTATTGTTAATATGACTGTACTTGCTCTGAAAATACAGCTACAGTGGCTGAATCCTGACAACAATCATGAGCTATTATGGGATTATAGCATGTGTGCTGAAACGAGTCGTGGGGCTGCGATCCGTGATTTGATTGCCAGAGCCTTAAAAGGTCCACTTGTACCTGCTCAACAGGAGGTTCGCTGCTCCATTCTAGTATTTCTGCTATATCAATTTAGGGAGAAATGAGTGTTTCAATAAATATTTATGCAGCTGTAGTATTTCCAAAGATTCTTTGCGTTCTCTTGAATCTTCAAGTTATTCAGTCTGATGCTGGATAATGCTATGGCACCATGTCTTTCAGCACCCTTTTTTCTCGTGCAAACACATTCATTTGTGTGCAACATATTTTCATATGGTACAAGCCTAATTTATTCGCAGCTTTTCACAGCAAGTTGTTATAGAATTGGTGAAGGACTCTAAGCTAGTCTATCACTGTGGGATGACTCCACAGAAACTTCCAGTATGTATACTCTTGACAATATTGATCTCCTCACACTTTTCATGTATTTCGTCTGACATATTTTTCTATGGTTTCAGGACCTTGTTGAGCATAATCCACTCATTGCTGTAGAGCTTCTTTCGAAGCTTATGAACTCTCCTGACATTGCAGGGTAATGTCTGTTTCTTTTCTCAGGCATGTTCTGTTATCGTGAAATTGTGATGGCCTCTGCGCCAGCTTCCTCTATCTTAGTACTGATCCTCCTCCTTTTAGTTATTTTGATGTTCTTGTGCACATGGAGATGAGCCTGCATTCGATGGAAGTTGTAAACAGACTTACTACTGCGGTTGAACTCCCGACAGGATTTGTCCACGAATACATCTCAAATTGTATTCAATCTTGTCAAAACATTAAGGTTTGTTCTTGTTCTTCCAATTCATTCAATTAGAAATTGATGACATAATTAATCGGAGCGATGACGTATATTTGCAGAATAACTCATTCAAATTGATGGTTACATGATATTGTGTTAATACTTACTAGCAAAAAATGCCTGCGCGTTGCAACGGAAGAAGAAAACAAATCACAGCCCATCCATCCTTGCCAATACACACTTGTCTCCGTCCTTATAAAAAATCTGTTGCAAGAACATAAGTGGTCAACTATTGTGGTGGAAATTCAGTAATAAGTGACATGCACATTTGAAGTTTCCTGTGCGTTGCAACAGGAGAAGAAAACATATCACAGCCCATCCCTCCTCCCCAATACACATTTGTCTCGGTCCTTTATTTCAACACAATACCCCACATGTATTTCCGCTTATATTCCTTTCTGTCCTCGTAGACGGTGGCAGTGATGTCCACCTTGCATCACATTCTAAAAACTGATGCAAGCACATAAGAGGTCAACTATAGTGTGTGTGTGTGTGGGGGGGGGGGGGGGGGGATGGGATTCAGTTACGGGTATCCAAAAGTAAGTGACATGCACATTTGAAGTTTGTTTGCTTGATGCAAATGAAATCTTCTGTTGCATGTTTATAACAACTTCTGACTTGTAGTCATATGTTTATCCAAAAGGGTTTTTATCAGTTATGCCACCGGTTGTGTCCCACTACTCAGTTTTGCCACTAGAAATTTCAACTGCTCAAAAATGCCATCGCTTCATTGGACACATGCTCAAAAATGCCACTAAACACCATTATTGTGATCTCAAATCTCTTTTGCCATGTCATAATGACATAAATACCTATAAACCAACATGCCAGCTCTCCCTCTATCTCACTACAATAAAGTATGGGGCCCACTTGATCACAACAGCGTTCTTATTTTCCTATAAAATTATTCGTTTGGTTACTCCTGACAAGTGGGGCCACACATATCATTGTGAGATAGAGAGAACTGACATGTGGGTCTAGGCTTATTTTTGTCATAGAACATGGTCAACGGGTTTGACGTAAAAATAACAATGTCTAATGGCATTTTTGAGCAAACATCTAACATAACGTTGGCATTTTTGAGATATCTAATGGCATTTTTGAGCAAGCATCTCATGGATTGATGGCATTTTTGAGCAGTTGTAACTTCTAATGGCAAAACTGAGTAGTGGGACACAACTAGTGGCATAAATGATAAAAACCCTATCCAAAAACATATGTACATTGCCTTTTCCTTGAACACTAAATTCAGGCTTCCCAACAGTAAATAATGGAGGCAACAACTAAGAGAATATGATGAATCTAAGTGGGGGGAGGATTCAGTTACGGGTATCCAGAAGTAAGTGACATGCACATTTGAAGTTTGTTTGCTTGATGCAAATGAAATCTTCTGTTAAACAACTTCTGACTTGTAGTCATATGTTTATCCAAAAACATATGTACATTGCCTTTTCCTTGAACACTAAATTCAGGCTTCCCAACAGTAAATAATGGAGGCAACAACTAAGAGAATATGATGAATCTAAGTGAAACCTTTTGCTTGTGCATGAACTCTTAACAGTAAATAACTACATGGTTGTTTACATGTACGAAAATCAATCATGAAAGCAGCAAAACAATGTGATTATGTAAAAAAAAATCTGCTTCATAGACTAAAACGCATGCATGGGGAAATTACTGGCCTATTATACCTAGTACTGTATGAAATAAATACATAATCTTCTAGTATTTTCTCACTAACTCCTGACAAGTCAATCAACTAACTCGTCGGCGTGCTGTCCATCTCTTCACTGTTCTTCTAATCTAATCTATATCTATACCTTTTTTTTACTAATAAAGCAAGGTGCGTTTCTCCAGTTTTTTCATCCGTTCACCGTCGAAATTTATTTTTCTATCCGAGGTGGTACTAAATTTTTGTGCGTCCGTCTGTTTTTTTAGCAATCGAGAATTTCGTCTTGGCCCTCACATGCTGTGGCCCAGCGGAAGCCAGCCCACTTATTTGCCTGCCCATGTAGCCGCAAAAGGCCTATTTCTCGCCCTGTGCGGTAGATAGTCGGAGTTCGCCCAGGTTTCCAAGACTGGGCCGGCCCGTTTTGTTTTCCCGTCCAAATTTAATTTAATTTTTACCTTATTTTGTAATTCAAAATTTTCAAAAAAGTTCAGAATTTGAATTTTTGTCAAATTTTCGAAAAATGTTTGAATTACAATATTGTCTTCCCCTTTTATAAAATGTTTGGAAAATTAATTTATTTTCTCGTTCCATTTTTTTCAGATTCATAAATATTACCAAATTGTTTGGGATTTTAAAAACTTGTATTTTAAAAAATAATCGAAATTTGAAATATATTATTGTTTTAGTAAAATGTTCACAGATTCAAAATAATGTCCGCGTTTAGAAACACAATTTATAAAATTGTTCGGAATGTTCAAAACATGTTCCACTTTCAAAAGTTGGTCACAAATTAAAAAAATATTTGGGTTTTGATAAAAGGTTCATGTCTTCAGAAATCGATGTTTTTCAAATTTTGTTCATGTTTTTCTTTCCAAATGGACAGGATATTAAAAACATTGTTCGTAATTTCAAAAAATGTTCACATTTCCAAGAATATTTAGCAATTCATATTTTTTAAAAGTTCAAAAAATATTTTAAATCCGACATTGCACTGTGTTATTAAATATTCGTGCTGGCCATTGGTTAGCAGTAGGCGTTTGTTGCCGTGGCTAGCGGCACATGGTCGGGTCTTTAAGGTCAGTGGCGGATCCAGGAATTGAACTTAGCCGGGGCGGAACATTTGAGGTACAAATTATTTGATTGACAAACGCAAGTCCGCTGAGCCAAAACTCATAAAATTCAAATATGAAGCTAGATGCACTCAAAAATTAACATAACCAATGATTAAGAACAGTTTGAGATTCTTGACAACTAGGCGATATTCCACCAAAAATCACAAAATCTAACATGAATGTCATAGAGAACTACTAACATGAGAGCACCTTCGGGAATCCTACCTTGTGGCCGCCTCCTCCCAAAAAATTAGGGATCTCTGCCTCCCGCCGGCGCTGTCGCCGTTCCGCCTTGTTTCCAATGGTCTTAGGGCCATGAGGGTGTCGTGGATCCCACCTTTACCCGTGAGAGGGTTCCGTTTTTAGATGTGTCTTCGAGATTTATTAGGGGTTTGTGTCCTGCTTGGAAGGCGGGACGGCGGCGGCTGGCTGAAGATGGAATAAGGTCCTCCCTGCCTAGCCCTCATTCCGGTGGTGCATCTAGCATCGTCGGTGGGCGTGTGGAGGCGTGTCTCTGGCGGATCTATCTTTGGTGGATTTGCTCGGATTTGTTCGTGTTTATCTATGTTCGTGTGTTTTCAGGTTGGATCACTCCGATCTACAGTACTCTTCATTGACGGCGGTTGTTGTTTGGTGAACAAGTTGGATATCAATATAGAGTATGTCTTGGAACAAGTATTGGAGTTGGACTACTTGCTGATTGTCTGATTGCGCTTGGAGTTGGACTACCTACAGAAATTGAAGGTCAACAACATAAGGAAATGGATTGGCTCTGGACCAGGTGCCCGGTGGCCGGCGGCCGGGCCGCCGCCGAGGCGGAGCTCTGTGGCGGCTAGGTTAGTCTCGCTAGTCCCTGGCTGCGTGGCTCGATTTGAGAATTGGGGTGTGGCCGGGCTAGCAGATTGGGGATGTGGACTGCTACTGGGCTTGTGCGTGACCGTGGAGTACAAAACGAATCGTATTATTCATATACGGGATTTCGGCTACCCGGGGCGGCCGACCATAGTCGCCCCTACCGTGGCGCCGCCACTGTTTAAGGTCATGTGTTCAATCGTTCAACACGTCATTTTTCTGGATTATTACTCATGCCTTGCAAACACAGGTTATTTTGGTGCCTGCCAGTGGGCTGGCCCAGAAGCGAACTGTTGTGCATCCCACGCGCTATTTGACGCAACTAGCGTCATATAGTAGCTCCCACGCAGCTGCCCTAAGAAAAGAAAAAAAATATACGTATAGAATTTGTTCCGTCCATTCTACACGTAGTTCCCCAATTTTTTTGGTTATCCCTGGTGTGGGCCAAACTGGACCTACCATGTATTTCTTTTTCTTTCGGATGGACGAGCAGAAAAAAAATAAAGGGCGCGAGGGGATTGAACTATGAACCTTCCCTATTGTGCTGACAGATAAAACCAACTCAGCTAGCTTGCAATTATGATAGGAACAGTCCCATCTTGGAATTTTATACTAAATCACACCAGTTTTTATATGTCTCTAAGGGTTTCTGGAAATAAGGAGGTTGTGTGAGAATAAGGAAGTTGTCTCGAGAATCATGAGCAGAACGAGGGACTCCACAAATTATTGCCGGAGGTAACTTGCATGTGCCAATAAAAGACTATGCTGGCACGTGCTATTTTTTATGAAAAATTTGGTGTTTCCAAAAAATGTTTGTGAATTTTAAAAGATGTTCCTGTTTCAAATTTTGTTTGTGTTTTTCTGAAAGTGTACATCATTTTCAAAAAACTCTTCAGGATTTAAAAAATGGTTTATGTTTCCTACAATATTCAGAAACTTCATACCTTTAAATCTCCTCAATTGAAAGGAAAAGTAGATTGAATAACTCATGGGCCTTCTCTGGTGTACGATGACGTAACAAAACTCTTAAATGCCCTCGATCAATGAATGGAAAAATAGCGGATTGATTATTTCACACCTGGCGAAACCGAGAAGCTAAATGTTCCTTTTTCATGTGCACATAGGGTTTTGCTTGCACATATAATTCTCACTAACTTTAAATGCATAATATCAAGCAGACCTCACAAATTTAGAGTTTATACATCTATTTATCGTGGCCGCATGAAGGCCGACCAGTCAGTTGCGTGCGATCCGCCCCAAGCCCCCAAGTTGCCTCCCTGCGCATTCTTAACTGCCGTGTTTGGTCATGTGACTCATGTCACCACACAAAGAAACCACCATCAGATGCAATTAACTCTGATCAGGCACACACGGAGTAGAAAAAAGCTTTGCATAGAAAATATATATCTTACACGTGCATATATACGGCCTCCTCCCCTTCAATGTCATAACAGCCCATACCTATTTGTAATAAAGTTATGGATGTTTGTGTGAGTTGGTTTTTGTATTACTTGTCATGTTGCCAATTTGAATTAAACTCAAACCTTCCAAACATCTGTGTTGTAATTTATAATAAAGTTATGGATGTTTTTGTAATTTGTGGACCCTACTTTTTCCTTTTTCCATTTTCTGTTTTTTCTTTTGTTTTCTGTTTTTTTAAATATGGAAACTGTTTTTTCTGTTTGACTGGGCCGGCACCAAATCTTTTCTCTCTCCCTAAGCCTTCGGGAACGGGCCCACCAGGCCGAGCTAGCTCCCACTCTAAAAATAGCCTGATCCCCACTTCCTAAAAAAAAAGCCCGATCCTCACTCCCTCCCTCGTCTCTTCCCTCACGCGCCGCTACACACGCACTGCACAGCCACGCAGAGATCATGCGCCTCACACCTCCTTAGCTTTGCTGGCAAGCTCTTTACCCTGCTAGCACACCCTCCACAACCTTAGGCCGGCCTCCCGAGCGACTGCGTCGCCTCCTGTAGCCGCAGCGTCGGCCTTCTAGCCCTTCACCGTGCCAGCACCTCCCCTGGCCGGTCGTCCCGAGCGCCGGCTTCGCCTCCTGTAGCCGTGGCGTCGGCAACCTGCGCCACAACTTTGAGCCCCTGTACCCTCCACTGACCACCTTCGACGCTGCCTTGTCTCCCGTGCGCCTTCCTCTTCTGGCCCCGCCGTGGCGTTCGACCCCCCCCCCCCCCCCCCCCCCCAATCTCTTCTCGAGCAGACCACAGTCCAGCCTTTGCCTGTGCTTCTTATCGGCCTCTCCACTGTTCTCATGTGTTTTTCTTGATTCTTGAGGAGGCTGGTTGATGCAAGGGATAACCTGGGACGTATTTGAATCGGTGAGATTCGATTCATTGAAGCAAGGTGGGATTATTCGATTCGATGTACAATCAATCTACAACGGACTCGATTTTGAGCATGGATACAGGCCGACCCGAGGCCCAACTGAGCGAATCAGCCACATATAGGAAAAGGAAAATCGAACGCAGCGAAACAGATAGTACCACCTTGAATAGTAAAAATATATCAAGAAATCAACGTATTGAGAACTATGAAATCTTCTTTCCTTTATTATTAGGTAAAGATTCGAGCCTATAGTTACACAATTTAACCTTATTTGCATTTTCTCATGGGGATATCAAACCTTGGCATGTTGATTAGCTTTTATTCAGTCACTCCCTCTATTTCACTATTACTGTCATCGGCCTCAGGACATTCTCTTTGAACCGTTTGAAATTTGTTTTCCATGGAAAAAGAAAATCAAAGGAGAGGTTATTGCTATATTTTCTGTCTTTGCGCTTACTTGAATGCTTCGAAAGTGGCTAGGCTGTTGTGTTATGTAAGTTAATATATTTAATGATTCCTTGTCTATGCACATATTGGGATGTGGTTAGTTACTGTGGTACACAGAGAGTAGTTCAGGTTATTTTGCCCATGTGAATAACTGAATAAGCCACTGTCTTGTTTTGTGAGTTAAATGCTTGCATAATTGACAGCTATTTTTGCTAACCCATGTGTATGGCAGCTCTTATTCTACTTTTTGCATCACTGATGAATAATTTGTGTACTTATTAAACATTGTCTACTCATAAGAAAATCTTTGTTCGCTTAGAGGCTAATGATTTTGTAATGGTCATGTCACTTGGTAAAGATTCAAATATCGCCAAATTCGTTACATATAATCATTTTCCCTTGCAGGATAAGTACATGCAGAACAGACTGGTGAGATTGGTTTGTGTTTTCCTCCAGAGCCTCATCCGAAATCAGATTATTAACGGTGAGCATGTTCTGTGTGCTTTACAGAGATTTTAATCTATACACTGTCATTTATATTATTGAGTTCTCATTGATTATTAACTATTTAATTTTGCCTTCTTGATCCATAATGATTCAAGAGTATGATAACAGAACTGTACCCCTGCTGCCCCACCTCTACTTTTACTTAATATAAATGATCATTGCACAGCTATGCTTCCACAGTTCTATCTGACATTCTTTCTTGCACTGCACATCTTTGTAGGTAATTGATGTTTGTTTATTTAGCCTTATTCCTGTACTCGTACAGTATGTTGAAATGCACATTTTCTTTAGCTACTTGCCGGTTTTGCATTTAGTTATAAAATATCTAAGATAGAGCACCTTATGGAATTTAGAACCCATGCAATGGGAGTCATTAGCATCGCTTAAGAAGAATGACAAGCGTGACAAAAATTCAGTTTGGTTTCATGCCTTGGTGGTCGACCATGGAAGCCATTTTCTTGGTACTACAACTTATGGAGAGATACAAGGAGCAAAAGAAGGACTTGCATATGGTGTTCATTGACTTGGAGAAGGCCTACGATAAGATACCACGAAATGTCATGTGGTGGGCCTTGGAGAAAAACACAAAGACCCAACAATGTACATTACCTTCATCAAGGACATGTAGAATAATGTTGTGACAAGTGTTCGAACAGCAGCTTTGAGCCCTTAACTTTTCGCTTTGGTGATGGATGAGGTCACAAGGGATATACACGGATATATCTCATGGTGTATGCTCTTTGCAATGATGTGGTGCTAGTCGATGATAGTCGGATAGTCGGATAGGGGTTGATAGAAAGTTAGAGCTATGGAGACAAACCTTGGAATCAAAAGGTTTTCGGCTTAGTAGAACTAAAACTGAGTACATGAGGTGCGGTTTTAGTACTACTTATGAGGGGGAGGTTAGCCTTGATGGGCAGGTGGTACCTCAGAAGGACACCTTTCGATATTTGTGGTCAATGCTGCAGAAGGATAGTGATATCAATGAAAACGTGAGCCATTGAATCAAAGCCGGATGGATGAAGTGGCGCCAAAGCTTCTGGCGTTCTCGTGACGAGAGTGCCATAAAAGCTAAAAGGCAGGTTGGACGGCGATTCGCAATATTGTATGGCGCTGAGTGTTGGCCGACTAAAAGTCGACATGTTCAACAGTTAGGTGTAATGGAGATGCGCATGTGGAGATGGATGTATGGCCACACAAGAAAGGATCGGGCCTGTAATGATGATATACGGTATAGAGTTGGGGTAACACTGATTGAAGAGAAACTTGTCCAACATCGTGTGTGATGGTTTGGGCATATTCAGCTTAGGCCCCCAAAAGATCCAGGGCATAGCGGACGGCTAAAGCAGGCTGATAATCTCAAGAGAGGTTGGGGTAGACCAAACTTGACAAGGGAGGAGTCCGTAAAGAGATATCTGAAGGACTGGAATATCACCAAAGAACTAGCCATGGAAAGGGGTGTGGAAGTTAGCTATCCACGTGCGAGAACCATGAGTTGCTTTCAAGATCTTATGGGTTTCAGCTCTAGCCTACCCCAACTTGTTTGGGACTAAAGGCTTTGTTGTTGTTGCATGTTGTACTAAAATGCTTTATCATTTTCTCTAAATGTTTTTTTACTGATTTGATCAAATTGATTTTCCATTCTTATCATCGTGCATAATAGAGTGTTTTTTCAGCTAGTGGTTACCTGATTTTGGCCAATTACCATTAGAGTTTGATTAAAAACCATTTGGATGAAGTGGATATCAAGTTCCATATTGTGCCTCCGAGCACGAAAAATCATAGTGGCTAGAAATGTTGTTGATACTGGGTAGATCTGTAAAACCATGTGCTAATTGTTTGCATGGTTAGGTAAAGCTGAGTTACTTTTGGAATGGTTAGATAAATCTCGTATTCATTTTTTACATGAAATAATATTTTCTTTGTTCTGCATTTACGGCCTCTTTGATTCGTAGAAATTTTCCCTGTTTCTGACAAGAGCTGACCTATTTTCTGGGAATCGCAGATGCCCTCTTAGTGAAAGAAGCATAAACTGTATTTAAATAATTAGTTTTGGGCCAGCTAGTGCTAGTTGAAGTCACCAGCTGAAGTGGTTGCAGTTCATGATTTTTAAATGCCATGAGACGTTAGTTATGGTTGTGCATGGTTTTCTACATGCAGTTCAAGATCTTTTCATTGAGGTACAGGCATTCTGCATAGAGTTCTCACGAATAAGGGAAGCGGCTGGCTTATTCCGTCTGCTCAAATCTTTGGAGTGAAGAAACAAGTTGTACGTTGTTATTTCCCATTTCTATATATCACTGTCCTGTTGTCCTTTTCATAATTTTGTACTCCCTCCGTTCCCAAATATAAGTCTTTCTAGAGATTCCAACAAATGACTACATACGGAGCAAAATGAGTAAATCTACACTCTAAAATATGTCTACATACATCTGTATGTTGTATTCCATTTGAAATGTCTAAAAAGACTTATATTTAGGAACGGAGGGAGTACATCTTGATTCTCGTAGTCTCAGCTGACTTCGTAATATCATGTTCAGTATCCAAGTTTCCATGATTCTGTCCTTTGGAACTTCATGAGCTGTGGCAATATCAAGTGATAAATACTCTGTTTTTCCTCAATTCCAACTATCAGATAAGCTGGTGGTGTCATTATCAAACGTTTGGAGTTTCTGGTTCATCGTAGTTGTCTGGCCACTGTGGGTGTTCAAGATCAGATGATGTGTGTCAATTCTTGCAAAATCCGTGGCACCCTCGCCACGACAATGCACACCCTTGTAAGAGTGGATAAAAAGGGTCGCCAATAGCAAATCCAGATGGTACACTATTTGTGGTTGGTCTACATTTAGTTCTGTTTGTACACTTGCGTCGTATGTTGACGGATAATAGATGCATGTTTTGGTCTATTCTTTTGTATCCATGTAATCGGAACAATACCTGATCTGTTTATTGTAGTCTGTTTTATTTGGTTCAACCAGGATACTGTGTCGATCTGTCCTTAATTCATTAGCTTGTTATAATGTCTTCCTTTGGGGAACAATGTTAATTCCAACTATGCTCTAAAATAATTAAAGGGGTGATTGTTATCAGGAATGTTCTATATGGTCTAAAAACTATGTCTTAAATGTGTTCTCTGGAATCAAAGACCTGCTAAGATCTACAGGCTTGACATATAAAGCTTGGCTTGTTCCGAGTGGGTTGTCATTTTACATTTTTGAATGTGGGCAGGACAGCTGCCAAATCCATTAATTGCATTGATTACAAAAGGACATGATCCATTGATTACATTGGTTACAAAAGGATATTACAAGAACATTTGAAATGAGGAATGCATTGCATAAAAGTGAGTGCCAAAAAAAAAGAATCGAAAATAGGCTACTTATATCGAGGAAAACTGGATGAAAACCGAAATGTCTCCTCGCTAGACTAGGTGATGTACGGCCAATCCCTTAGGTTCCCATTCTTTCACAACTTGGAGGTGGAAAAAGATGAACACAAGACTTAAGAAGAACACTCAGATAAGATCCAAATTACACATCCACTCCTCAAACCTCACAAGATACATAAGATCTAATAGCAACTAGGGAAGTAGCAACAAGTGTAGGTTCTTCCCAATCCAGTAGGGAGATGGGGGCTTGAATCCAAGATGGATCATCTCCCTCAAGGAGGTCTTGATAATCCGCTGGGATTCTTCTCCAATTAGAGGTCTAGATCTCCAATGAAGAGGCTAGACGAGCAAAGTCTTCTTTTAGTTTGTCTAATATACTTTGCTAACCCTAGTGAGGAGGTAGGAGGCGAGTATTTATAGTCTAGGCCACAGAGAGAAGTGGGAAGGAGAGGATACACGGGCTGCACCCAAGTCATTGCTTGCAGGCAGGGTCCATGATTCGGAGGGTCGAGGGCATTAGTAGCTTTGCACCCTGCCGGGAGGTTGGTCTGGATGGGTTCCGTGGTACGGAGTCTCTCGACCACCTCTGGGGCAGGGTTTGGGGGGCAACAAAAGGTTTGCACCCTTGGCTGGAGGTTGGTCCGGAGACTCCAGGGGACCTCCTGGGTGCTTGGTTCGCTTGACCTTCTTTGCCTTCATCTTCACGATTCCTCTTCCACTATCGTTGCTCCGAGGGGTAGTCCTTTTTCTCTGCTTCTTTAGCGTCAATGCCATTGTGCCTAAGCACGCATAGAGTTCCACTTTGAGGTAGAAGCCATATCTCATTCAAATGCATAGAAAGCTCAAAGAGGAGAGATGGCACCTGTTTTGAATAGCACGTGCATGAGCTCTTGTAGAAGATCCACTTGGAGGTGTAGCTGTTGGTGATGTCCACAGGGTGCTCCACACCATCTCCCTCCTGGGGCAGATCCGCTCCCAGATAAAAAATGTGCCATTGAAAGAGGCTAAGTCGGTGGCGTTGAAGGTGTCACTTATGGAGTACATGTTGATGGGGATGTCGACCTTGTTGGCGTTGTTGTTGATACGTTGTAGTACCTTAAAGGGACCATCGACTCGGGGTAGAACCTTTGACTTTCGTTGTTCCAGGAAGCGGTTCTTTTGAATGTTTAGGCACACAAGATCTTCGGGGTTGAACGACATGGTGATGTAGGGTGGAACCCTAGGGGCCGATCTTTCACGATTGGATCGGATCCTATGAAGAGCACGAAGGGAAACACGAGGGGAAAACGAGAGAAATCACTCAAACCAACAAGATTCGATTACACATGTGCTAGATCCTCGAAACACAAAGAGATACATGATCCATGATCAACAAGGGACGATACAAGTAGCAAGTTCTTCTCCGTGAGGAGGTCTTGAAGGTCTTCCTGTTAGGGGTCTTGAATCCAAGGTGGATCTTCTCCGTAGAGGCCGCGGTCTCTCTCGGTGGAGTAGATCCGGATGGATGAGCAAAGCTCTATCTCAAGTATGAGCTAAACCAATGCTAACCCTAGAAAGAGGGAAGAGGAGGAGTATATATAGTCTAAGTGGACGAAGGGGTACATGGGTCTCGGCCCAATACGCTGTCAACACACAGGCGTCGGACGTCTGAACAGTTACCGGTCGTTCAGTGTCTCGCGAGCGTCCGGACGTCTAGTACTTGTCGGAAGTCCGACGTTTTGGCTCGGGATGGTCGGTCTCGAATTTCCGGCCGGCGTTGGACGTCCGGGGCGTCGGTCGTCCGATGGTCTCCATACTTCTGATGTTTTGGTTCTATGATGGTGGTGCCGGTCATCCGGAGGGGCTCGGTCGTCCGAAGGCAGGAGCGTGTCGGACGTCCGGTCGGCGTTGGCCGTCCGACCGCCAGAGCATTCTCTAGCTGGGACTTGTTTGGCTGGCTGATGCTCCAGGCGTCGGACGTCCGACAAGCCTCGGCCATCCAGTGGCTGGAGACTTCCTGGCAACTCCTTCTCTTGGTCCTTGTACTTGGTGTCCTCGTCGTCTTGTTCGTTGGGTGTAGCTGTTCCATGGCTTTCCTCCAAGCACCTAATCACACATAGGGTCTCCGCCTCAGGTAGTAGCCATGTCTCATGTGTAGAAAGTGGTAGTTCGGAGAGGAGCGAGTTCACCTTATCTTCGATAGCCTTTGCTCGAGCTCTTGTCATTGGTCCAAGTGGTGTCGTGGGAGATGTAGGTAGGTCCATGGGGATGACCTTGGGATGCTCCGCATCATCTCCACCCCTTGGGAAAGATCCGACCTCGGATCGAAATCTTCATCACCATGGTAGGTAGAGAGATCTTTGACATTGAAGACGTCGCTCACGTTGTACTTGTCGCGCGGGAGATCGATTGTCACGCTCAATATGCGACCCTATCCGAAAGGAACTCGAAGGTCCCATCAAGGATAGAACCGCATATTGCAACGCTTTTGCAAGGTGGATATCATTTCATCGTACCATTATATAATAGTTGGGGATACATACAAAAGGCATACAATGCCACATGAATACATCAAACATCATACATGAGAACAACATCCGACTACGGATGTAACACAAACAGAAACTCAAACGACATCCACCCTGCTAGCCCAGGCCGCCGACCAGGAACCTATCCCAAGATCGACGACGAAGAAGAAGAACTCCAAAACAAGTAAACATCGCTCTCACGTCGGATCATCGCATTACCTGCAGCTACAACTGTTGTTGTAGTAATCTATGAGCCACGAGGACTCAACAATCCCATTACCATGGGTATCAAGACTAGCAAAGCTTAATGGCTATGGAATGGACAAGTGGTGAGGTTGCAGCAAGCGACTAAGCAACGAATGGTGGCTAACTTACGAATACAAGAATAAGACGAGAAACTACGCAAACGGTCGCAAACTAGTAATGATCAATAAGTGATCCTGAACTACTTATGTTCAAACATAACCCAACCGTGTTCTCCTCTCGAACTTCCCCGAAAAGAGACAGTCACGGTTACGCATGCGGTTGGTGTATTTTAATTGAGTTTACTTCAAGTTCACTACAACCGGATATTAACAAATTCCCATCTGCCACATATCCGCAGGCGCGGCTCTTGAAAGTTTAAACCCTGCAAGGGTGTCCCAACTTAGCCCATGACAAGCTCACGATTCGCGGAGACAATCCTCCATCACGGGACCCTCCGACCAGACTCGGAATCCCGGTGCACAAGACATTTCGACAATGGTAAAATAAGTCCAGCAAGACCTCCCGGCGTGCCGACACCCTGATAGTAGCCACACATATCTCGTCTTAGGCCACAACCGGATGGGACAAGCTACGAGTAAAACCAGCCCTCGAGTTTCCCTGAGGTGGCCCCGCAGGCTGCCCGTTTGGGACCAACACCATCAACACTGGCCCCCCTGTATTAGGTTGAATAACGAACCTCGAGTAGCACTAACTCCCTATGCGTCAAATTTATTATCATATTTAGTTATTATGTTGAGCAAATGGTAAAACCAATGTTGGGCCTTGCTGGAAGAGTTTTATTCAAAGCGAACTGTCAAGAGGGGCCCATAAACCCTCATCGTGTTAGGGACGCAAAATCAAGGAACATAATACCGGCATGACAGAAACTAGGGCGGCAAGAGTGGAACAAAACACCAGGCAAAAGGCCGAGCCTTCCACCCTTTACCAAGTATATAGATGCATTAATTAAATAAGAGATATTGTGACATCCCATGATATCCATGTCTCAACATGGAACAACCTGCAACTAGCAACGCTATAAGAAGGGCTGAGCAAAGCGATAACATAGCCAAACAACGGTTTGCTGGGATGGTGAAAAAGGTCAGAGACTATCATGAAAATTTGGGAGGCTTGAGAAACAAGTGGTAGGTAGCGCAACATAGCGATAGCATCGAGACAACTAACAAACCAAAGATAGTAGTGGTATCCAGGGTAACGGTCATCTTGCCTGAAATCCTGCTAGGAAGAAGAACGAGTCCATGAAGAAGACGAAGCCACGTAGACGAACCAAGCGTAGTCGAGCGAATCCCCACGATCGCAACGAGACAGGAACTAACGAGAAGAAGCACAACCGAAAAGAAGCAAACAACATGGTAAACACACAACACATAAACATGGCATGATGCTCAACCAAGTATGATGCATGACAAGTCTAAATGATGCTACTCATGGCAAGAGATGATGCATACAAGAACAACACATCAAAGCAAGTTTAAATGAGGCCGGAAACAACATATAACAATTTCGGTAAGTCCTCATATGCAAATTTCGAAATTGGTCCAGATCTGAACACAACATTATGTTAAAGTTGATAAACAGCAAGTTAAAGTGCACCAAGATGATCTACATGTCTTTCTAGTCAAGTTACATATAAAGTTCGTTTAATTCGGAGCTACGGCCTAGAAGATATGAGCAGAACAAGTTACACATGGCATTGATGCAAAAGAAAGCAAAACACAATCACAAGCACTCCAAAACATGGATGCAACATGGCATGATGAAACTACATGCAAAACCAAGCAAGTTTCATGTAGAGCATGCTCCAAATGAAGCAATGGTTCAACACACACACACGAAGCAAGTTTGAAGGACAAGCTGTCCAAAACAGCAACTAGGCATCTTACAAGCAGCATAACAACATGCTACAAGAACAAGATATGCACAAACATGACATGCACTCAAAGTACAGATTACATGCTTCAAATAACATCAAGGTTCAGGTTCATAGGCATCAAGATTAAACCAATATGATCAATGCAAGAAGCAACTTTATAACAACGATTATGACTTAGTGAAAAACATGGCATACATGTGAGCAGAAATAACATGTTGACATGTTGGAGGCATGAAACAATGATGCTACAGTGCAAGAACATAACAAGCAAAATCATGGCATTAAAGTACAGGGTGAACATGGCAAAACATGATCACTAAGCATCTCCATATAACCTCTAGATCAATGGAATTCATCAAGACAAGTAAGCAAGACATAACAGATTCTCAGACTTAGTGAAAAACAAAGCAAGGCTGAAAACAGATTCATGATGCATACTTTGGGACAACAAAAGTAAATGCTACAGGAACATTTCATGGCATCAAATGGCATGGCAAGCATGTACATGTAGAGCACTACAAAACATGAACACTGAGCTACTGCTAGAAAACACAAGAACATGCTCAAAACATCATGGCAATGTTGCAAACGATAACAGATTCACAGACTTAGTGAAATAAACTGAACATGGCTGGAACAGCGACAAGTAGGCATGTTTGCAAGCTTGAGCAACTCACCACAAAGCATTTCATGGCATATGAATGTAACCAACAGCAAGAAGGCATATTTGTGCAATCACTCATGGAAGAACATGGTCATAGGATGCATAGAACACTAGCTATTCATATGGCAAAACTGAACTTACTGATAATAGGCTGACAGGAACATTATTTAGCAATTTGAGAGCATGGTAATGACAAGCTACAGTAGGCTATAATTGCAAACAAGGGCATAAATGGATAGCGCATAACAATATATACAAAATATCCTTACTGAGCATCTCCAGATTATGCATGGATTCACTTGTAGCATCAAGTTAACATGGCAACATAATGTAGTAGGTTCAGACTTAGCAGAAAACATCGTCACTGAAAACAGCAACAACAAGTACCCTACATTGCATGCTTGTGCTAGTCACCACAGGATATATAAAAATACAAGGATTCACCACTATAAAGATGGCATGAATATGCTCATTAAACATGTTGACATGATGCTCAAAAGATAAACTATGAAAAATACAAATCAGCAAGTTACAACAATTTCCAGCAGATTATATCATTTAGCACTTTTGCAATGATGATTAAGGCATCAACTTGAACAGTAACATGCATGAAAACTACACCATCATCTAGAGCACTCAGAGATGAACATTTCGACATATCATAAACAACAATCGGACCAACATGCATGGAGTTACAAGCATCACAACATGCATGTATGATATGAAAACTCAGGGACTTAGCCATTTCAGGCAAGAAACAGAGTGAGCGTGGAATACTATCAGGCGCATGGGGCGAAGGATAGCGGGGCCGCTCACCATGGGCCAAGCCCGGTCGAGGAGGAGGTCGGGAAGGCCGGCGAGGAGGTGGACCGGGCCGTCGGCCTGGCAGGCTGAGCCTTGGGGAGGGGGCGGCCCACGCGCAGTCGTCGTCCTCCTCGATCCTGCCTGGATCGAGGGAGGCAAGGGCAAAGGCGGCCGATGGCGACGATGGACGGGGCGGCGAGAGGCGGAGGTCAGGGGCGACGAGGACTGGCAGATCCGGCCGACTGGTGCCGGATCCGGCCAACGGCGGTGGTGGACAGAGCCTGCGGGCGGCGAGGTGGCGAGGTCCGGCGCGAGCTCCGACGATGCAGGCAGCGGACGACGGCGGAGGAGCAAGGACGCGTGGGCGGCGGAGGAGGTCGCCGGCGGGCGTGCTCCGACGGCCTTGGTCGCTGGCGGTGGATGGTGGGGACACGAGGGAGG
Source organism: Triticum urartu (assembly GCF_056163025.1). Taxonomy (NCBI): domain Eukaryota; kingdom Viridiplantae; phylum Streptophyta; class Magnoliopsida; order Poales; family Poaceae; genus Triticum; species Triticum urartu. The sequence continues at coordinate 213,788,726 of NC_141877.1, read as the reverse complement.
AGAGATCGGGGCGGCGACGCACTGGATCGGGAGCCCGTCTCCCGATCTGGTGCTCGAGGCGAGGGCGCGGGGATCAGGCCCGGGGCGGGCTCCCCGTGGGCCTGGCGGGCCGCGATGGAGAGTGGCTGCGGGCGGCAGCGGGTGGCGGCGCTGGCCTCTAGGCCGGCGACAAGTGGCGATGGTGGAGCCGTGGGAGGTGGTTGGCTGCACGGAAAACGAGGAGGAGGTGGGAGGAGGCTAAAAATGGCATGGGGAGGTGTCTATATATAGACAGAGGCCAGGGTTAGGGGGTTAGGAGGGGTTTTTGGACCGTTTGATCACCATCGGACGGCTCCGGACAGAGGGGGACTAGGTGGGCTGCAGGTGGGTTGTGTAGGAGGCTTGTGGGCTAAGAGGAGAGAAGAGAAGGAGAGGCCCGGCGGTGGTTTCGGGGACCGAAACGTCCGACGAATTAACCGGGAACGGTGCCGCTACAGATGACGGTTGGGCTACCAAACGAACTCCGAATGCGATGAAATTTGGCAGGAGGTCTACCTGCACTATAACAAGACCGCACGCCAACTTTCAACCCATTCCGAGAACATTTTTATGCCACTTATAAAATAATATTCGGACATGCCGCGGGTGCGTGCGAGTGTGTCTGAGCTCAGAACGGACAACGGAGAGAACTGGAAGACCTGGGCGGATGCAAGTTTTGAAAACATGAGGATGCAATGCACATGATGACATGGCAAGATGCAACACGCAAAAAAATGACATGGCAAAGACGGTGAATAACTAGACGACATCTGGCGCATCGATCTCGGGGCGTTACATCGATCTTGTAAGCATTGTTGTTGTAGCGTGTGAGCACGTTGAAGGGTCCATCGGCTCAAGGTAGAATCTTGGATTTGTGTTTGTTGGGGAAGCGGTCTTCGCTCCCCGCGGTCCGCCGTCGCAAGCGATCCGGTCGTTCGCGGCTCCAGCGGTGGATGAAGCACGCGGTGGTTCGCCAGTCGGCCACCCCTCATGATGTAGGGTAGGAACCCTAGGGGCCGATCTTTCACAAAAGGAGCAGATCCCGTGATGAACACGAAGAACACGAGGGAAAAACACGAGGGGAAACACGAGAGAATCACTAAACCAACAAGAAATAGTCACACATATGCTAGATCCTTGAGTACATAAGAGACCACATGATCCACGGTCAACTAAGGACGATACAAAGGTACGGGTCTTCTCCGTGAGGAGGTCTTGATGGTATTCTCCGCAAGGAGGTCTTGAATCCAAAGGGATCTTCTCCGAAGAGGGGCTGCGGTCTCTCTCGTGGAGTAGATCCGATGTGGATGAGCAAAGCTCTATCTCAAGTATGAGCTAAACCAATGCTAACCCTAACTAGGAGGAGGAAGAGGTCTATTTATAGTATTAGTGCAAAAGAGGGGAGAAGTGGAGGGATACATGGGATTTGGCCCGAAACTGGACGCAGCCAGGGTCCGGACGTCCGTGAGGCGTCGGTCGTCCGGAGGCTCACGGGTGTCCGAATGTCCGTAGATCTTCGGATGTCCGTGATTTAGGTTCTGTTGCCACGGCATCGGACGTCCGTAGGTGTCCGGTCATCCGGTCTTCCTAGGATTTCTATAGATTCCGTTTTGTTGGCGCGATGTCGGTCGTCCGGAGCCTGGGAGGTGTCGGACGTCTGCTCCAGGTCGGACGTCCGGCCGCTGTAGCATGCGCTGGCCTGGTTTCCTTTGGCTAGTGTGACAGGGGCCGGACGTCCGGGATGGGCCGGTCGTCCGGAGCCTGTAGCTTTTTCCGCAGCTCTTCTTCTTCACGTCCATCTTCCCCTTCTAATTATCCTTGCTCCTTAACTTCTTCATGGCTAACTCCTTGATACCTTAGTATGCATAATGTCTCCATTTGAGGTAGTAGCCATGTCTCATGTGCATCAAAGTGAACTTGTGAGAGGAGAGATGTCACCTCGATTTCGAGAGCTCTTGCACGGGCTCGTGTCATGGGTCTGCTAGGCACTTGGTGAGACGATGGTAGGTCCATGGGGATGACCTTGGGATGCTCTGCATCATCTCCCCTCCCTTGGGGAAGATCCGACCTCGGATCAAATTTTTCATCACCATGGTAGGGCGAGAGGTCCTTAACATTGAAGATGTCGCTCATGTTGTACTTGTCACGCGGGAGGTCGATCTTGTAAGCATTGTTGTTGTAGCGTGCAAGCACCTTGATGGGTCCATCCGCTCGAGGTAGAAGCTTGGACTTGTGTTCGTTGGGGAAGCGGTCTTTGCGAAGGTGTAGCCACACAATATCACCAATGTCGAATACCATGGGTTGCTTGTTGATGTTGAGCTTGGTCGCAAGTCGTTGTACTTGGCGCGCGATTGTGTGTCGTGTATCTTCATGCACCTTCTTGAGATGGTTCACACGTGCGCTTGCGTCCATATTAATGTGCTCTTGTAGTGGTAGAGGAAGAATGTCCAATGGGGACAATGGGTTGAATCCGTAGACGACCTCGAAGGAGGACTTGCCGGTTGTTGAGTGTCTTGCTCGGTTGTAGGCGAACTCGGCGATAGGTAGACACTCCTCCCACTCCTTGATGTTTTTCTTGATGAGCACGTGAAGTAGAGCGCAGAGTGTGCGGTTGGTCACCTTCGTTTGGCCGTTGGTTTGTGGATGATACGCCGTGGAGAAGAGTAGCTTGATTCCGAGCTTGGCGCATAGGGTCTTCCAAAAGTATCTTAGGAACTTGACGTCGCGGTCCGTGACGATCGTCTTTGGCACTCCATGTAGACGCAATATTTCCCTACAAAAGATATTGGCAACATGTGAAGCATCGTCTATCTTGTTGCAAGGAATGAAATGTGCCATCTTAGAGAATCGGTCCACAATGACAAATACCGAATCCTTTCCATTTCTAGTCCTAGGCAATCCAAGTACAAAATCCATGCTAATGTCTTCCCATGGTTGATATGGAATTGGGAGAGGCATGTAAAGGCCATGGGATTGAGCTTTAGACTTAGCTTCGCGACATGTAGAGCATCGGTTGGTGAAGCGGTTAACGTCGCGAAACATCTTGGGCCAATAGTAGTTCTTGGAGAGCGTAGCGGAAGTCTTGTCGCATCCAAAATGTCCCATTAGTCCTCCTCCATGAGATTCCTGCAAAAGCAACAAACGAAGAGAAGACTCGGGGATGCAAAGATTGTTAGCTCTCATAAGATATCCATCTTTGATGTAATAGCGTTCCCAAGAGGTATGCGTCAAACATTTGGCATAAGGAGTAGCAAAAATAGGATCATGCTCATACAAGTCTTTTATGTGCTCAAAGCTAATGACATCCAATTCAAGTTGAGTAACAAGCATGCATATGCGGGAAAGAGCGTCCGCCACAACATTTTCCTTACCTTTGATGTACTTGATGACATAAGGAAAATAATCAATGAATTCACTCCATTTAGCATGATGCTTGTTCAACTTGGTTTGACCCTTAAGGTACTTGAGCGTTTCTTGATCGGTATGAATGATGAATTCATGAGGGCGAAGGTAATGTTCCCATTCATGCAAAACTCGCACTAAAGCATATAACTCTTTGTCATAGATGGGATAATTGAGTTGCGCTCCAAAAAGTTTCTCACTAAAGTAAGCTATGGGGCGCTTCTCTTGCGTTAACACACCTCCTATGCCATTACCACTAGCATCACAATGAATCTCAAAGGGTTTGTCAAAGTTGGGTAATGCAAGCACAGGAGCATGAGTAAGCAAATTCTTAAGCTCATTGAATGCGGTATCTTGGGATGGTCCCCAAACAAAAGGCGCATTTTTCTTGCTCAAAGCATACAAAGGTGAGGCAATGGTGCTAAAGTTCTTCACAAATCTACGGTAGAAACCGGCTAAACCAAGGAAGCTACGCACTTGATGCAAGTTGGTTGGTTGTGGCCAAGTTTTAATAGCATTGATCTTAGAGTCATCAACATGAACACCCTTAGAGGAAACAACAAAACCCAAGAAAACGAGCTTATCAACGCCAAAAAGGCATTTTTCCATGTTAGCATAGAGACGCTCTTTTCGAAGAGTTTGCAAAACGGTTCGAACATGGGTGACATGATCTTTAAGAGATTTGCTATAAACAAGGATATCATCGAAGTAGACCACAACAAACTCACTAATGTAAGGGCGAAATACATGATTCATAAGACGCATGAAATTACCCGGTGCTTCCGATAAACCCATAGGCATTACTAACCATTCATACAAACCAAACTTTGTTTTGAAAGCGGTTTTCCATTCATCACCCTCTTGTATGCGGATTTGATAGTAACCACTTTTAAGATCAATTTTAGAAAATATAGTGGCATCACTAAGTTCATCAAGCATATCATCAAGGCGTGGAATGGGATACCTATAGCGAACGGTGATAGCATTGATAGGTCTACAATCGGAGCACATGCGAAAGCTACCGTCTCGTTTTGGCACAAGAATGACCGGAACGACACAAGGACTCAAACTTTCACGCACATGTCCATGGTCTATGAGATGATTTACTTGCCTTTGTATTTCTTTGGTCTCTGTGGGGTTGACACGGTAAGGAGCTTTGTTCAGAAGAGGTGCTCCAGGGATGAGGTCGATGCGGTGCTCGATGCCTCGTAGTGGAGGTAGTCCCGGAGGTAGCTCTTCGGGGAAAACATCGTGGAATTCCTTCAAAAGAGAAGACAACACTAAAGGTAGAGCATGAGAGGTGTAAGCGTTTGGTGCGTCGTCCTTGCACAAAAGGACAAAGTGTAGGACAGTAGATGGGTTCTCACACACTCCTCTCATCTCACTTTTGGTGGCAAATAGAACTAAGTTCTTCTTGTCGCTCATCGTGGAGGCACTCGATTTGGGCTTGTGGCGCTCACTCTCTTTTGGGTAGTTCGCTCTCTCACTATTCTCTCCATGATGGGTGGCTTGCTTGTCGGCGATCACTTGGCTTGGAGAGATAGGGCGAAGTACGTACTCCTTTCCTTTCATCTTGAAGATGTAGTGGTTCATTCGGCCGTTGTGGATGACACCTCTATCAAATTGCCATGGGCGTCCAAGAAGAAGCTGGCAAACGGTCATTGGAATGACATCACATTCCAAAGTGTCTTCGTAGGCGCCAATTTTGAAGGAGACTTGTACTTGATGCTCGACTTGGATAGTGCCGGAGTTTCTAAGCCATTGAACTTTGTAGGGGTGTGGATGCTTCGTCTTGGGAAATTGGAGCTTGGGGCAAAGTTCTTCACTTGCGAGGTTATGACAACTTCCTCCATCGATGATGACCTTAACGAACCGTCCATTGATGCTGGCCTTGGTATGAAAGATATGGCATCTTTGGTCTTCTTCTTGGTGATGTTGAAGAGTGAAGACCCTGGAGACAACTAGAGCGGGACTTGAATCTTCATCGCAAAAGACTTGTTCCGTGTCTTCTTCGTTCACTTGCCGGTGTATGGCCACTTGTTCAAGGGCTTCCATTTCTCCTTCACTCATTGAGTCATAAGTGCCGTCATCGTTGAGGATCATGGTCTGCTTGTTGGTGCACTCATAGGACTTGTGGCCTCGGCCTCCGCATGTGAAGCATTTGAAGGAACTCGTCTTGACGGTCTCATCCGTTGGAGTAGATGATGATGAAGCTCTCGGCTTGAAGTTGCTCGTTGTAGGAGGATGACTTGGGGTTGACAAATCTTTCTTGTGACTCGACTTGTCGACGTTTCTTGTAGAAGGCTTGGTAGACGGTGTTCGAGTCGTTGAAGCTTGGGTGTTGGAGAAGCCGTATGACTTGGATAAGAACTTGGCATACTTGTAATCGTCTTGCACTTGACGTTCCGCTTTGGTAGCTTGATGCACTAGCTCGATGAGGTTCGAGTATGGTTGGAAGTCGGCGATCTTCTTGATAGGATGGTTGAGTCCATTCAAGAAACGTGCCATAGTTTGCTCATCATCTTCCGTGACATTGGCTCGTATCATGGCAATCTCCATTTCCTTGTAGTACTCTTCAACGCTCTTAGTTCCTTGCTTGAGTAGTTGAAGTTTCTTGAAGAGGTCGCGGTTGTAGTAGGTAGGCACGAAGCGTGCTCTCATGACATCCTTCATTTGCGCCCAAGTAGTGATGGGTGGTTCACTTCTTGCCTCACGACGCTCGATGACTTGTTCCCACCAAATGAGGACATAGTCTTGGAACTCAAGGGATGCCATCGCGATCTTCTTCTCTTCGTTGTAGTTGTGCAAACGAAAGATTTTGTCGACCTTCAATGCCCATGAAAGGTACTCTTCGGGATCATTGGTTCCAGAAAACTTGGGCATGGTGAACTTTAGCTTGCCTTATCGTTACTCTTCATTGTGTTGGGGTCGGGGATGATGACGCTCATGTTGTTGACGATTGTCAAACTCATGTTGCTCTTGGTGAGGAGGGTTGTCGACCTCATGTTGGTCTTGTCGTGGAGGATTTCCATTGTCTTCATGCTCTTGGTGTACTTGATGTTCTCGGCGAGCTTGTGGAGGAACTTGTCGAACTTGACGTTGCACGCGAGCTTGATATCGTCGTTCGTGAGATTCTTCGCGAAGTGATTCTTCATGTTCACGAGCTTGTCGACCTCGGTTGGCTACGTCTCGACTTGATTCTCAGAGGGCTTGTTGCGCCTCAAGTGCTTGAGCATCTCGTAATTGTTGCTCTTGACGTTGTGCCTCGGCATCTTGTGCTTCTTGGTGTAGATGCACTCGCTCTTCCTCTTCGTGTTGGCGTTGTCGTTCTCGTGCTTGCGCAAGGTAGCTTGGTTTTGACGATGTCGGTGCTCTTGAGAGTCGGTGTCGCGTAGAGGATTGAGGTTTGCTTGACGATCATTGCGCGCGGCACATCGAAGAGTATTCGAAGTCGGTGTACTTGAGCCGGAGAGGGTGAAGTCGGAGTGGCGACTTGAACGGCTCCTTCTTGAAGAGGATGAAGTGGAAGAAGATCTGTTGAGCAACAAAGCACGAATCTCGTCCATTCTTGCATTGTTCTCTTGCTTGTGATCGTCGAGCTTGTGGTCGAAGTAATCCTTGTACGTTGCTTGGAGATTCGCAAGTCGGTGGCGAGGTTGTCGATGTGTTCACTCATCGCTTGTTGCTCTTGATGCAAAGCATGTTGTGGACCAAAGAGGTGGCTCTTTGTGATGTAGGGGTTCATGTCGTCGTCTTGTCCGATGAAGAGTGGGTTGGTATAAGTACTTGGCCTATCCATCATTTCAAGAGAAATATGTGAGTGGGAGAAAGAGAAGAACGTATACCAAATGTACCTTGACCGAAGTTGAAGGTGGATCAATGATCACTCCAATGTGGAACAAGGAAATAGCACAATTGGTACCAATTCTTGTCGTTTTCTCACACCTACACAAGTAGAACCTTATGGTGGAGCTTGGTTAGGATGGTGGCACAAAATTTGATGCAATTGTTAGTGAGCTTCAATAATGTTGGAAAAGATTCACAAGTTTGCAATGCAAAAAGTAGACCAAGCAATATAAGGTACACAGAAACACACAGGCAAAGAGATAAGTGGGGTCGTGCAACCAAGGATGAGCCAAAATGTGGAATCCATGAAAATGCTCTTGTTGCACAACACTAGAGAGACGCTAGCAGGATTGCACAATAGGAGGATACGAAGACTTGTGCACAACCTACTAAGCAAAAATGCAATGACTTCTATCCCAAGTATGCTCTATGTATGGTGTTTCGATGCTATGATCCAAGATGATCTAATATGACAATCTTAATGTTGTATGATGCTATGGTTCTTGCTTAAAAGCTCTTTGCTTATCTTTCCCGTTTGCTTAAAAGCTTGTTTGGCTCTTTGTTGTTTGAGCTCTTTTCTCATGCAATGCTTCACGAACCAAGATAGCAATTGTGTATGCGATGACAACTTTGTGACACAAGAGATGATACCAAGATATGTACCAATGATGTATGTATGCTATGGGAAGTATGACCACTAATGTGCACAAGTCTCGTTGCCGGCAATACTCAAAAGCTAGTCTCGATGGGTAAGCGACGCAACGGAGTAAGGCTATGATGGCTATCAATGTAATGGCAAGAATGATGTATCCAATACCAAGATGAGGTTACCGTTGCTTCGGTTCCTCGTCCGGAAGCAAGAACGGATGACAGTGATCAAATGGGTGGCATGAATACCATGATGTAGTCGTGGTGGTCATTGTTGATGATGCGTCCGTGGCGAAGATGAGCGGTGGTGATGTTGATGTCGAACCGTACCTAAATAGCCAAAACACAATAGGGCACGGAACCGCAACTCAAATTCTCAAAGCTCGAAGAGGCAAAACGTGTCGGAGTGCGAAACGGGTAAGCAATGGTGGTGGTATGCGGAAGTGGTGATGGTGTATAGGTGGTGGCAGTGCGTATGCGGAAGTGGGGCGGTGGAGGTGGCCACACTAAAGAAAATTCAGTTTCGTCAGGGTTTTACGGACGTCCGGGGGTTTACAGTCATCCGGTGGTCGGACGTCCGGAGGCGGTCGGACGTCCGGCGCCTGCGCGATTTTTGGGCATGGGATGAACAACTCGTGGACGTGGTGGATGAGGTGAAAATGGTCAAATCCGGGCGATTTTGTGGATGGAAAGGTGGGGAAAGGGGGGAAAAGCTAGATCCACTCAAGGCAAAGCAAATCCATGGATCAAATCCAACAAAATTTCATCACATCAACAAATCACAAAAAAAATTGGGGCTATTTTTGTGGGGAATTTTCGAATTAGGGACAAAATCAACAAAAACAAGGCTAGAAACACAACGGGGAGGCTCCGAAATCGTGATCAACGTGGCTCTAGATACCAAGATGATGTAGGGTAGGAACCCTAGGGGCCGATCTTTCACGAAAGGAGCGAATCCCATGATGAACACGGAGAACACGAGGGAAAACACGAGGGGGAACATGAGAGAATCACTAAACCAACAAGAATAGTCACACATATGCTAGATCCTCGAGTACATAAGAGATCACACGATCCATGGTCAACTAAGGACGATACAAAGGTAACAGGTCTTCTCCGTGAGGAGGTCTTGATGGTCTTTTCCGCAAGGAGGTCTTGAATCCAAAGGGATCTTCTCCGAAGAGGGGCCGCGGTCTCTCTCGTGGAGTAGATCTGATGTGGATGAGCAAAGCTCTATGTAAAGTATGAGCTAAACCAATGCTAACCCTAACTAGGAGGAGGGACAGGTCTACTTATAGTCTTAGTGCAAAAGAGGGGCGAAGTGGAGGGATACATGGGCTTCGGCTCAAAACTGGACGCAGCCAGGGTCCGGACGTCCGTGAGGCGCTGGTCGTCCGGAGGCTCGCGGGTGTCCGGACGTCCGTAGATCTTCGGGTGTCCGTGATTTAGGTTCTGTTGCCACGGCATCGGACGTCCGTAGGCGTCCGGTCGTCCGGTCTTCCTTGGATTTCCGTAGATTCCGTTCTGTTGGCGCGATGTCGGTCGTCCGGAGGTGCTCGGTCGTCCGAAGCCTAGGAGGTGTCGGACGTCTGGTCCAGGTCGGACGTCTGGTCCAGGTCGGACGTTCGGCCATTGTAGCATGCGCTGGCCTGGTTTCCTTTGGCTAGTGTGACCTTCAGGGGCCAGACGTCCGGGATGGGCCGGTCGTCCGGAGCCTATACCTTTTTCCGCAGCTCTTCTTCTTCACGTCCATCTCCCCCTTCTGATTCTCCTTGCTCCTTAGTTTCTTCATGGCTAACTCCTTGATACCTGAGTATGCATAATCTCTCCATTTGAGGTAGTAGCCATGTCTCATGTGCATCGAAGTGAACTTGTGAGAGGAGAGATGTCACCTTGGTTTCGAGAGCTCTTGCATGGGCTCGTGTCATGGGTCCGCTGGGCACTTGGTGAGACGATGGTAGGTCCATGGGGATGACCTTGGGATGCTCCGCATCACCTCAAGTCGCAGCAATTGAGCCTGTTGTTCGATCTGCCAACTGGTCATTCGGATACACTTTTCGAGTGCGAGAGTAATGATCCCGCGGCAGAAGTCCTCATGGTCGACTCCCAGAACAGCCCGCCCGGATTCCGTTGTGGCGGCGGCAGCTATGTCGTCAGTGGCGGCCCGTCGCGTGATCATGACGAATACTACCCCCAAGCCCTCACTGCAGAGCAGCGGGAAGATCTGCATCGCCGCAACGTCCAGGCCCTCCAGACCCCCATCGTTGGGGAGACCTACGAGGCTCGAGCCTTGGAGGCTGCGAGCTTAGCCACCTTCGTTGAGCGTACGCGTCTGGAGAATATTCAACAAGCACTCGACGATTGTGCCCGCCAACAGATTCCAGGTTCCAGTCGCCGGCCGTGACAGCTATTTTTGACTGAACCTCAGGAAGATTGTTAGGTATATCGTACCCCGATCCATAATGTTGTAGCAGCTACACGTATATCAGATTCAATTCAGCCGCCCTGTTCGGAAGCTGGTAGAGGTTTGCAGCAAATTCGGGCACTGCTCAGAGCGGTCGGGGGAGCAGAACTCAGCTGTTTCCCAGTCGCGCAACATGATTCACAGTAGGTCTGTGGTGGCGGACACAGTTCAGTCGGCACATAGTCCAAGGCCGCCTCCACAGCATGAACACCATGGTTATCACCAGGACCAGTATCTTGGACGAGGCCACAGACCGTTTGATCCTCGATACCACCATGATGACTGCCACCGAGTGCTTACACCTCCTGCGAGAGGTGGGTCGTACGCGCCCCGGCGGTATGATGAGAGGCGCCCGTATGGTGATGAGCGGAGAATTTTGATCGACCCAAGAGAGTGTGGATTCGATGCGAGGTCAGTCCTCGTAGAAGGCTTGGTTGATAGAGGTAGAGCAAACAAAGAAGGATAGGACAAAGATCGTCCGACTTGGAATAGAGCATTCGTTTCTAGGCCTAAATGTTTCAGTAGAGCCATCCGAGCCTGAGATCCTTCCCAACTTTAGATTGGCTGCTGGTGTGAGCAAGTTCACTGGTGAGTCGAAGCCAGACACATGGCTGGAGGATTACCGAGTGGCAGTGCAGATTGGTGGAGGCAATGATGATGTAGCCATGAAGCACCTCCCCTTGATGCTTGAAGGATCAGCCAGGGCCTGGTTGAATCAGTTGGTGATGTCTACTACACAACTTGTTCTTGTAGACTTGTGTTGGGCCTCCAAGCGTAGAGTTTTGTAGGACAGTAGCAATTTTCTCTCAAGTGGATGACCTAAGGTTTATCAATCCGTGGGAGGTGTAGGATGAAGATGGTCTCTCTCAAACAACCCTGCAACCAAATAATAAAAAGTCCCTTGTGTCCCCAACACACCAAATACAATGGGAATTTGTATAGGTGCACTAGTTCGGCGAAGAGATGGTAATAAAAGCGTAGTAATGATACTAGATATTGATTTTTGTGATAGGAACAATAAAAAACAGCAAGGTAGCAAGTAACAAAAGTGAGCACAAACGGTATTGCAATGCTTGAAAATGAGGCCTAGGGTCCGTACTTCCGCTAGTGCAATCTCTCAACGGTGCTAATATAATTGGATCATATAACCATCCCTCGACATGCGATGAAGAATCACTCCAAAGTTCCTATCTAGCGGAGAACATAAGAAGAAATTGTTGGTAGGGTACGAAACCACCTCGAAGCTATTCTTTCCGATCGATCTATCCAAGAGTTCATACTAAAATAACACCAAGTTGTCCTTCCCGATCGATCTATCCAGAGTTCATACTAAAATAACACCAAGTTATCCTTTCCGATCGATCTATCAAGAGTTCATACTAAGGTAACACCAAATAATTTCAGATTCATAATACTCAATCCAATGCAAAGAACTTCAAAGAGTGCCCCAAGATTTCTACCGGTGAAACAAAGACGAGAACGTGCATCAACCCCTATGCATAGATTACCCCAATGTCACCTCAAGAATCCGCGAGCTGAGTGCCAAAACACACATCAAGTGAATCAATATGATACCCCATTGTCACCACGGGTATTCATAGCAAGACATACATCAAGTGTTCTCAAATCCATAGAAGTATTCACTCTGATAAAAGGAAATCTCAAAGGGAAAACTCAATAACAAGATAGAGAGGGGAAAACACCATATGATCCGACTATATTAACAAAGCCCGCGATACATCAAGATCGTGACATCTCAAGAACACGAGAGAGTGGGACTATACACATAGCTACTTGTACAAACCCTCAGCCCCGAGGGTGGACTACTCCCTCCTCATCATGGTGGCCGCCGGGATGATGAAGATGGCCACCGGTGATGATTTCTCCCTTCGACGGAGTGCCAGAACGGGGTCTAGATTAGTTTTTCGTGGCTACAGAGTCTTGCGGCAGCGGAACTTCTGATCTAGGTTAACCTCGAGGGTTTTTGGAATATTTGGGATTTTATATGGCAAAGAGGGGGTGCGGAAGGCCACCGAGGTGGGCACTGATACGTCTCCGTCGTATCTACTTTTCCAAACAGTTTTGCCCTTGTTTTGGACTCTAACTTGCATGATTTGAATGGAACTAACCCGGACTGACGCTGTTTTTAGCAGAATTACCATGGTGTTATTTATGTGCAGAAAGAAACATTCTCGGAATGACCTGAAACTTCACGGAGCAACTCTTTGGAAAATATAAAAAATACCTGCAAAAGATGAAGGCCAGGGGACCCACCACCTGTCCACGAGGGTGGGGGCGCGCCCCCTACCTCGTGGGCCCCCTGGAGCTCCTCCGACTCCAACTCCAACTCTATATATTGTGTTTCGGGGAGAAAAAATAAGAGAGAAGAATTCATCATGTTTTATGATACAGAGCCGCTGCCAAGCCCTAAAACCTCTCGGGAGGGCCGATCTGGAGTCCGTTCGGGGCTCCGGAGAGGGGAACCCATCGCCATCGTCATCATCAACCATCCTCCATCACCAATTTCATGATGCTCACCGCCGTGCGTGAATGATTCCATCATAGGCTTGCTGGAAGATGATGGGTTGGATGGGATCTATCATGTAATCGAGTTAGTTTTGTTAGGGTTTGATCCCTAGTATCCACTATGTTCTGAGATTGATGTTGCTATGACTTTGCTATGCTTAATGCTTGTCACTAGGGCCCGAGTGCCATGATTTCAGATCTGAACCTATTATGTTTTCATCAATATATGAGTGTTCTTCATCCTATCTTGCAAGTCTATAGCCACCTATTATGTGTTATGATCCGTTAACCCCCGAAGTGACAATAATCGGGATACTTACCGGTGATGACCGTAGTTTCAGGATTTCATGTATTCACTATGTGTTAATGCTTTGTTCCGGTACTCTATTAAAAGGAGGCCTTAATATCCCTTAGTTTCCGTAAGGACCCCGCTGCCACGGGAGGGTAGGACAAAAGATGTCATGCTAGTTCTTTTCCATAAGCACGTATGACTATATTCGGAATACATGCCTACATTACATCAATGAACTCGAGCTAGTTCTTTGTCACCCTAGGTTATGACTGTTACATGATGAATCGCATCCGACATAATTCTCCATCACTGATCCATTGCCTATGAGCTTTCCATGTATTGTTCTTCACTTATTTACTTTCCCGTTGCTATTGCTATCAACACTACAAAATACCAAAAACATTACTTTTACTATTGTTACCTTTTGCTACCGTTACCACTACTATCATATTACTTTGCTACTAAACACTTTGTTGCAGATACTAAGTTTCCAGGAGTGGTTGAATTGACAACTCAACTACTAATACTTGAGAGTCCTCTTTGGCTCCCCTTGTGTCGAATCAATAAATTTGGGTTGAATACTTTACCCTCGAAAACTGTTGCGATCCCCTATACTTGTGGGTTATCAAGACTATTTTCTGGCGCCGTTGCCGGGGAGCATAGCTCTATTCTTTGAGTCACTTGGGATTTATATCTGCTTATCATTATGAAGAACTTGAAAGATCCAAGAACCAAGATTTATCCCTCAACTACGAGGGGAGGTAAGGAACTGCCATCTAGCTCCGCACTTGATTCACCTTCTTTTTTGAGTAAGCTTGCGACACCTAAACCTGCTTCTGCTATTCGTTTTGATATGTCGCATGTTATTGATGATGCCACTTCTGCTATACATGATACTTATGATGAAACTACTTCTATGCTTGATACTACTGTGCCACTTGGTGAATTTCTTGATGAACAACTTGCTAGGGCTAGAGAGATTGAAAATATTGAATCTGATAATACTGATGAAATTGATGATGAAGACTTGCCTGTTATTCCTGAGGGTTATGTTTTTGATAAAGAAGATTCTTTAGCTATTTTAGCTTGCAAAGATAGATACGAACTTAAGAGGTTATTAGCTAAATGGAATCAGCAATCTCTAAATGCTAGAATGAAACCTGACCCTGCTTTTGCTACTTCACCTATCTGTGTAACCAATAAGGATTATGAATTCTCTGTTGAACCTGATATAATTACTTTGGTTGAATATGATCCTTTTCATGGCTATGAATCTGAAATTGTTGTGGCACATCTTACTAAATTAAATGATATAGCTACCCTGTTCACTAATGATGAGAGAACTCGCTACTTTTATATCCTTAAAATATTTCCGTTCTCGTTAAAGGGTGATGCTAAGATATGGTTTAATTCTCTTGATCCTGGTTGTGTGCGTAGTCCCCAGGATATGATTTATTACTTCTCTGCTAAATATTTCCCCGCTCATAAGAAACAAGCTGCTTTAAGGGATATATATATAATTTTGTGCAAATTGAAGAAGAGAGTCTCCCACAAGCTTGGGGGAGGCTTCTCAAGTTACTTAATGCTTTGCCTGATCATCCTCTCAAGAAAAATGAAATACTTGATATCTTTATAATGGACTAACCGATGCTTCCAGAGATTACCTGGATAGTTGTGATGGTTCTGTTTTCACGGAAAGAACACCGGATGAAGCTGAAATTCTATTGAATAATATGTTGTCAAATGAAAATAATTGGACACTTCCTGAGCCAATTCCTGAGCCAATTCCTAAACCAACTCTGAAGAAGAGAGTTGTTCTATTTCTCAGTCCTGAAGATATGCAAGAGGCAAAGAAATCTATGAAAGAAAAAGGTATTAAAGCTGAAGATGTTAAGAATTTACCTCCTATTGAAGAAATACATGGTCTTAATTTATCGCCCATTGAAGAAACATATGATCTTGATCCATCACCTATTGAAGAAACTCATGGTCTTGATAACCCGGCACAGGTAGTAAAGGTAAATTCTCTCTATAGATTTGATGAAGGTGATATCCCTCGTTATAAGTCTGCTAGACAATGCTTAGATGAGTTTGAAAATTTCATTGTTAAACAAGAAAACTTTAATGCTTATTTTGGTAGACAATTGAAATACAATTCAAATATGCTTGGGCACTTGGGTGATTATATGGCTAATGTCAAAGGTGAACTTAAACTTATTAGTAAACATGCTTCTATGGTTACCACTCAAGTAGAACAAGTACTTAAAGCTCAAAATGATTTGCTCAATGAATTGAATAGTAAGAATAATGATAAAGCTGTTAGAGTTATGACTACAGGTGGTAGAATGACTCATGAACCTCTGTATCCTGAAGGTCACCCTAAGAGAATTGAGCAAGATTCTCAGAGAAATAACGTAGATGCACCTAGTCCTTCTAATAGGAAGAAAAAGAAAAATGATAGGACTTTCCATGCTTCTAGTGAACCTATTACTGAAACACCTGAGAATCCAAATGATATTTCTATTTCTGATGCTGAAACACAATCTGGTAATGAACCTGAAACTAGTGATAATGTTAATAATGATGTTCATGATGATGCTCAACCTAGTAATGATAATGATATGGAAATTGAACCTGCTGTTGATCTTGATAACCCACAATCAAAGAATCAACATTATGATAAGAAAGACTTTGTTGCTAGGAAACACGGTAAGGAAAGAGAGCCTTGGGTTCAGAAACCCATGCCTTTTCCTCCCAAACCATCCAAGAAAAAGGATGATGAGGATTTTGAGCGCTTTGCTGAAATGATTAGACCTATCTTTTTGCGTATGCGATTAACTGGTATGCTCAAAATGAATCCTTATGCTAAGTACATGAAAGATATTGTTACAAATAAAAGAAAGATACCGGAAGCTGAAATTTCCACCATGCTTGCTAATTATACTTTTAAGGGTGGAATACCAAAGAAACTTAGAGATCCGAGAGTACCCACTATACCATGCTCCATTAAAAGAAACTATGTTAAAACTGCTTTATGTGATCTTGGAGATGGTGTTAGTGTTATGCCTCTCTCTTTATATCGTAGACTTGATTTGAATAAATTGACACCTACTGAAATATCTTTGCAAATGGCTGATAAATCAACTGCTATACCTGTCGGTATTTGTGAGGATGTGCCTGTTGTAGTTGCAAACGTTACTATTTTAACGGACTTTGTTATTCTTGATATTCCCGAGGACGATAGTATGTCTATCATTCTTGGAAGACCCTTTTTGAATACTGCATGGGTTGTTATTGATTGCACTAAAGGCAATGTCACTTTTCATGTTAATGGTAATGAGCACACGGTACACTTTCCGAGGAAACAACCTCAAGTTCATAGTATCAACTCTATTGGAAAAATTCCATCAATTATATTTGGAGGTTTTGAATTTCCTCTTCCTACTGTCAAGAAGAAATATGATATTCTTATTATTGGGGATGTGCATATCCCCGTTGAGGTAACATAGTGTTATTCGAAATTTCTCCGGTTCCATGTTATTCGGAATGAGTTTGCTAACAAGACTTGATCAACCTTGTTAGTGGATTCCTTTTGATGATCATGAGATGGATGAAACTAGAAGGCACAACCTTCTGTACCCCACTTTTACTTTCTGTTATTTATATTAAATAAAATAAAAATACATATTTTTCTGTTTGTTATCTGATTATCCGTGCAATATAAAAATAACCCAAAAATAAAAGTTCTCCAAATGCCCTAAAATTTAAATATGATTTTTTCTGAAATATTTGAGAATATTTGGCACTGAGAACACAACAGGGGGGTCAACGACCTGCCCATGAGGGTGGAGGGCGCGCCCTACCCCCTTGGCGCGCCCCCTGCCTCGTGGGCCCACGGTGGCCCTCCTCCACTTATCCTTTCACCCACACACTCCTTCTTCCTCCCCCAAACACGAATAACCAGCTCAAACCCGAGTCCAGGCTCGTTTTGCTGCCATTTTCAATCTCCTTGCTCAAAGCACCTCTCACAAAACTGCTTGGGGAGATTGTTCCTTGGTATGTGACTCCTCCATTGGTCCAATTAGTTTTTGTTCTCGTGCTTTATTCATTGCAAATTTGTGCTTCCTAGGTGACCATGTTCTTGAGCTTGCATGTCAAATTTATATGGTTCCAAGTAGTTTTGATGCATGATATAGGCTCTAGGCACTTGTAGGAGTAGTTGCTATCAATATTATTGAGTTTGGTTCACTTTTATTTTGAAGTTACTAAAAAAATCATAATTTTTTCAGAGGAAGAAAAATACTTAGGAAAATGTTCCAAGGTGGTTCCTCAAGGAAGCAAGGACCCAGGCTTGCAATGCGTGATGCTGATGAAGAGCCACCAAGAGACGCTCCAGTGCATCCTTGTGAGTGGCCTTCTGAAAACTTTATGGATTGAGCAGGAATTAAGGAAGAATTCAACACATGTTTGTGTAATGCCGATCTTGTGAGCTTCGAGGAAGAGAAGTGCAGCCAGTATCACAATCTCACTAGTACCTTTGTGAGGAGGTTTGAATTTTCATCTTCACGTAATTCTCCAACTGTCCTGTTTGATCTTTATGAAAATTCTTATACTATGGACTTAGAGGATTTTACCACTGCTTGCAAACTTCCACAATGGGGTAGTATCGGGGATCCTCGCAAATCTGAATTTACAGATTTTCTTACTAGTATAACTGTGGGGGAATCTAGAGATATAACACAAGCTACCATAGGGAGCATTCATTTTCCTGCTATACATTATTTTGCTCTCTTCATAGGTAGATGCATAAATGGTAAAGATGAAGCATGTCATATGTGTGTCCCTGACCTCAGTATTCTTAGGAGTGCTGTGTTAGGAGATAAATCTTATAATTTGGGAGCCATTGTTGCACGTAGGTTGCATCTTAATAGATTTAATGGAGATTTCTTTGGTGGAATTTATGCAACCCGCATTGCTAATTTTCTTGGTATAGCCATACACGAGGATGATATTGAGTTGCCTCCTGCTTATTTAGATTTTAATGCTATGGTTCACCACCAGTTTGTCGAGAGGAATGAATCACCTCTCCAGTATCGACTAATCTTTGACAGACGCCGAGCTGTCCATATTACTCTCCCTGCTCCTGCCTACTTTGATCATTAGGCAAAATGAAGATATGTTATTACCAGAGAGGAGGCAGATGAGTACGAGAGGAGAGCGGAGGCCGCTCATCGCCACGCTGCAGCTCAGGAGGTGATAGCCGCTACATCTCAGTACGACCCCAACTATTGCTATGGATATCCGCCAGGCCAGCCATGGCCATAGACCAACTTAGGCCAAAAGCCTAAGCTTGGGGGAGTACGTATTTCCCACCGACATTACATTTATGTTCACACACTCATTGCCAGATGTCGGTGCTCATACTTTTTCATTGTATCATCCATGCTAGTTTAATTTCCTTTTTATGCTTTCTTCTTATGTGTTTAATAAACCTTAAGAAAAACCAAAAAAATAGTTGTAGCTTTTAATTAGTATACTTTCCATGCTTGTAGTAGTAATTAAAAAGAAAAACCAAAAATATTTCCTGTTCTTCTTTTGCTTGTTGGGAGCTTTCCCGTGTAAATAGTTTTGTTTCTTTTCTTTTCTTTGGGGGTCCATAGGAGAAGACCATGATTGAATTGTTGAAGTGGCTCTTATATGCATAATTGTTGATCTGACAAAAGAGCCCATATTGCCTTGTCTTCTCCTGTTTATTGAATGCTTGCAGATTCCAGCTTAGTCCAATGCACGTGCACTATTATTATTATTCACACTATTCAGTCGTGCAAGTGAAAGGCAATTATGACGATATATGATGGACTGACTGAGATGAGAAAAGCTGGTATGAACTCGACCTCTTTTGTTTTTGTAAATATGATTAGTTCATCATTCCTGATTCAGCCTATTATGAAAAAACATGTTTGCAATGACAACTAGAGATCATAGTTCTTGTGCCATGCTTGATTAGCTATGAGTTATAATGGTTTACCTTGCGTGCCAACATGCTATTAAAATGGTTGTGATGTGGTATGATAGGGTGGTATCCTCCTCTGAATGATTTAAGTGACTTGACTTGGCATGTTCACACATGTAGTTGAAACAAAATCAACATAGCCTTCACGATATTTATGTTCATGGTGGATTATATCCTACTCATGCTTGCATTCGGTGTTGATTAATTT
This sequence comes from Triticum urartu, assembly GCF_056163025.1. Lineage (NCBI taxonomy): Eukaryota > Viridiplantae > Streptophyta > Magnoliopsida > Poales > Poaceae > Triticum > Triticum urartu. The sequence goes on along the minus strand of NC_141877.1, from coordinate 213,769,309 downwards.
TAATGCATGTTCATGACTGTTGTCGCTCTCTAGCTGGTCGCTTCCCAGTCTTTTGCTAGCCTTCACCTGTACTAAGCGGGAATACTATTTGTGCATCCAATCCCTTTAAAACCCCAAAGTTATTCCACATGAGTCCACTATACCTACCTATATACGGTATCTACCTGCCGTTCCAAGTAAATTTGTATGTGCCAAACTCTAAACCTTCAAATAAATATCCTATTTTGTATGCTCGAATAGCTCATGTATCAACTAGGGCTGTCTGTATCTTCCATGTTAGGCGGGTTATTCTCAAGAGGAGTGGACTCCGCTCCTCACTCACGAGATAAATGGCTGGTCACCGGGATGCCCAGTCCCATGCTTTATGCAAACTAAATCAAAATAATTGCAAACAAAACTCCCCTGGGACTCTTGTTAGTTGGAGTCACTCGTTGTTTCGAGCAAGCCATGGATTGATGCTTGTTGGTGGAAGTGGGAGTATAAACTTTACCATTCTGTTTGGGAACCGCCTATAATGTGTGTAGCATGGAAGATATCGCCATCTCTTGGTTGTTATGTTGACAATGAAAGTATACTGCTCAAAATATTATTCACCTCTATTTCAAAACCGAGCTATGGCACCTCTACAAATCCCTGCTTCCCTCTGCGAAGGGCCTATCCATTTACTTTTATGCTGAGTCATCATCCTCGTATTAAAAAGCACCAGTTGGAGAGCACTGTTGTCATTTGCATTCATTATTGTTAGTTTACATTGAGTATGACTTGACTGGATCTCTTTTACCATGAATTACAATGTCTAGTCAGTCCTTAGTCTTTAAAGGTGCTCTGCATTTATGTTTTGCGGTCTCAGAAAGGGCTAGCGAGATACCATCTTATTATATCATATTATGATTGTTTTGAGAAAGTGTTGTCATCCGAGATTTATTATTATTGCTAGCTAATTGATTATGCTATTGATATGAGTAAACTTGAGACCTAAGCGTTATTGCGAATGTGGTTAGTTATAATCTTTGCTGAAAACTTGAATGCTAGCTCTACATATTTACAAAAACAAGAGCAAACAGAGTTTGTAAAAGTTTTTCTTTATCACTATCAGTTTTTCAACTGAATTGCTTGAGGACAAGCGAAGGTTTAAGCTTGGGGGAGTTTATACGTCTCCGTCATATCTACTTTTCCAAACACTTTTGCCCTTGTTTTGGACTCTAACTTGCATGATTTGAATGGAACTAACCCGGACTGACGCTGTTTTCAGTAGAATTACCATGGTGTTATTTATGTGCAGAAACAAACGTTCTCGGAATGACCTGAAACTTCACGGAGCAACTTTCTGGAAAATATAAAAAATACTTGCAAAAGATGAAGGCCAGGGGACCCACCACCTGTCCACGAGGGTGGGGGCACGCCCCCCTACCTCGTGGGCCCCCTGGAGCTCCTCCGACTCCAACTCCAACTCTATATATTGTGTTTCGGGGAGAAAAAATAAGAGAGAAGAATTCATCATGTTTTACGATACAGAGCCGCTGCCAAGCCCTAAAACCTCTCGGGAGGGCCGATCTGGAGTCCGTTCGGGGCTCCGGAGAGGGGAACCCATCGCCATCGTCATCATCAACCATCCTCCATCACCAATTTCATGATGCTCACCGCCGTGCGTGAATGATTCCATCATAGGCTTGCTGGAAGATGATGGGTTGGATGGGATCTATCATGTAATCGAGTTAGTTTTGTTAGGGTTTGATCCCTAGTATCCACTATGTTCTGAGATTGATGTTGCTATGACTTTGCTATGCTTAATGCTTGTCACTAGGGCCCGAGTGCCATGATTTCAGATCTGAACCTATTATGTTTTCATCAATATATGAGTGCTCTTCATCCTATCTTGCAAGTCTATAGCCACCTATTATGTGTTATGATCCGTTAACCCCCGAAGTGACAATAATCGGGATACTTACCGGTGATGACCGTAGTTTCAGGATTTCATGTATTCACTATGTGTTAATGCTTTGTTCCGGTACTCTATTAAAAGGAGGCCTTAATATCCCTTAGTTTCCGTAAGGACCCCGCTGCCACGGGAGGGTAGGACAAAAGATGTCATGCTAGTTCTTTTCCATAAGCACGTATGACTATATTCGGAATACATGCCTACATTACATCAATGAACTGGAGCTAGTTCTGTGTCACCCTAGGTTATGACTGTTACATGATGAACCGCATCCGGCAATTCTCCATCACTGATCCATTGCCTACGAGCTTTCCATATATTGTTCTTCGCTTATTTACTTTCCCGTTGCTATTGCTATCATCACTACAAAATACCAAAAACATTACTTTTACTATTGTTACCTTTTGCTACCGTTACCACTACTGTCATATTACTTTGCTACTAAACACTTTGCTGCAGATACTAAGTTTCCAGGTGTGGTTGAATTGACAGCTCAGTTGCTAATACTTGAGAGTATTCTTTGGCCCCCCTTGTGTCGAACCAATAAATTTGGGTTGAATACTTTACCCTCGAAAACTGTTGTGATCCCCTATACTTGTGGGTTATCAGGTACAACCCACTTGGGCGCGCCTGGGCCCCTAGGCGTGCCCTGGTGGGTTGTGCCCCCCTCGGGGCACCTCCCAGGTGCTTCTCAGGCCCACTGGTGGTCTTCTGGTCCATAAAAAATCCACAAAAAGTTTCACAGTGTTTGGACTCCGTTTGATATTGATTTCCTGCGATGTAAAAAACAAGCAAAAAACTGCAACTGACACTGGGCACTGGGTCAATAGGTTAGTCCCAAAAAATGATATAAAGTTGCTATAAAATAATTGTAAAACATCCAAGAATGATAATAAAACAACATGAATACTTCATAAATTATAGATACGTTGGAGACATATCAGCATCCCCAAGCTTAATTCCTACTCGTCCTCGAGTAGGTAAATGATAAAAGAAATAATTTATGAAGTGTGAATGCTAGCAAAGTGCATAAGTATGATCAATGATAATTTCAATCACTTTTCCTAGCATCATAACAACAACTCTTTCTTATAAAACTTCTCATGTTAAAGTAGCAACCAATTTACATGTTAAGGTTCAAACGATGAATTCTCTTGAAACTCAACAACCTATGTTCCCAGTCACCAAGCAATTGTAATTCAACTTACTCAATAGAGTTTAAGTAAGAGCTCCACATACTCAACCATCATATAGTCTTCCATGATTGCTAACACTCAGTGCATACACATGAGCAAAACATTTCAACCGGACACATAGAAAGATAGGGGCTTATAATTTCGCCTCCCAACGTATTCACCTCAAGGGTGATGTCATCAATAATAACTCATGCTACCCATATCCAACTGGATATATGTGCCTTGATCTTTCCTCAGCACATGATGCTTGCCAAAAGAGAAAAATAAAAAGGAATAGAGAGAAGAACTTTGACTCTTTGCATAAAAGTAAATACATAAAAGTAAAAGATAGGCCCTTCACAGAGGGAAGCAGAGGTTGCCATGCGCTTATTTGTTTGTATGCTCAACCCCTTAGTGCAAAAGAATGTCATGTTGTATTGCCCCTTGTGATGGAAACCTTTATTATGCAGTCTGTCGCTTTTATTCTTCACCATCACAAGTTCGTACAACGCTCAATTTTCTGTTACACTAAATGATCTCACACTTTTAGAAGCAATTTTATTGCCTTATTGCACCGATGACAACTTACTTGAAGGATCTTGCTCAATCCTTAGGTAGGTATGGTGGACTATTGAAGATAAGATTTGGGTTGGTTTTTGGATGCACAAGTAGTATCTCTACTTGGTGCGGAATTTTTGGCTAGCAAGGATGGGGGGCAAGCACCACATGTTGAAGGATCTATGACAATATAACTTCTATGTGAATATGAACAAACATAAACCATTACGTTGTCTTCCTTGTCCAACGTCAACAATTTTGGCATATAATATTTTGATGGGAGCTCACAATCACAAAGATTTCCATGATAGTGTATTTGCATGTGAAAGTTCTCTTCCTTATACTAATTGTTCGTGAATTGCTTGTATGACCAATATTGTGATTGTTAAGCCTCAAAAGATACACTTTCTAAACCCAATGTGAAGCTACCACTAGGCATGATATAATTTCAACTTCATGATATTTAATTCATTCAACGATTTACTCATAGGATATAAAGTGAAGCACAAGAGTAAATGACGAGCTACTCCAAAAAAGATATAAGTGAAGATCAAGGAGTAATTAAGTAAATAGGTAGCTATTTGAGGACTCTCTCTTATTCAAAAACTTTCAGATCTAAGCGTTTTATTAAAACAGCAAGCAAAACAAAATAAAATGGCATTCCAAGGATAGCACACATCATGTGAAGAAGCAAAAACTTAGGCTCAACCGATACTAACCGATAATTGTTGAAGAAGAAAGGTGGGATGCCTACCGGGGCATCCCCAAGCTTAGATGCTTGAGACTTCTTGAAATATTATCTTGGGATGCCTTGGGCATCCCCAAGCTTGAGCTTTTGTGTCTCCTTAATTCTTCTCATATCACGGTTTTCCTAAATCTCAAAAGCTTCATCAACACAAAACTCAACAAGGACTCGTGCGATAAGTTAGTATAAACCAACGCAAAAACCTTATCATTCTCTGCTGTAGAAAATCACTAAAATTATTATTCAACATTGCACACTAAATGCCTCTGTATATTTAACACCCAATCCTCAAATAGAATCATTAAACAAGCAAACATATGCAAGCAATGCAAACATAACAGCAATCTGCCAAAACAGTATAGTCTGTAAAGAATGCAAGAGTATCAATACTTCCCTAACTCCAAAAGTTATGAAAAAATCTGCCACACTATAGAAAATCTATCAGAGCTCATTTTTCAAAAAGTTTCAACATTTTATCACATTCTTACTTTTCTAGGGATTTTTTGCAACAGCGGTAAACTTTCCGTTTTCAAATAGCAACATGTATAGTTGCAAAATAAGCATGGCAAAGGCTATCATTACCACTTTTATTGAAATAAAAGATGCAAAAAATTATTCTAAATAACAGCAAGCAAATCCTAACAAAATAAAATGACTCTCCAACTAAAACTCATATCATGTGATGAATGAAGACATAGCTCCAAGTGTGGTTACCAATAATGTTGAAGACGAAAGAGGGGATGTCTTCCGGGGCATCCCCAAGCTTAGTTGCTTAGATCTTCCTTGAATATTACTTTGGTATGCCTTGGGCATACCCAAGCTTAGGGTCTTGTCACTCTTTATTCTCCTCATCTCACCCAAAACTTGAAAACTTCAATCACACAAAACTTAACGGAACTTTGTGAGATAGGTTAGTATGATAAAGAGCAAACCGTTTCACTTTTGGTACTGTCAAAGACAAGATTCATAATTGTTCTCACACAATAGCTACTATAGCATATCATTTCCACAATTTATATTGAGCAATATAATCCATGGAAAATAGAAAACAAGCAAACTATGCATTGAAAACGGAATCTGTCAAAAACAAAAAAGTCTGTAGTAATCTGTACTTCAACCATACTTCTGCTACTCCAAAAATTCTGAAAAATAGGAAAACCTGGGTAATTTGTCTATTAATCTTCTGCAAAAGGAATCAACATTTTATCACGCTTCTGTTAAAAATGAGAATTGTTTTCCTGAGCGCAAAAGTTTCTGTTTTTCAGCAAGATCAAATCAATTATCACCGTAAGCCATCCCAAAGGTCTTACTTGGCACTTTATTGAAAAAAAGCAATAAAACATGATTACTACAGTAGCCTAATCATGTGAACACACAAAAACAGTAGGTAAAAGTGTTGGGTTGTCTCCCAACAAGCGCTTTTCTTTAATGCCTTTTAAGCTAGGCATGATGATTTCAATGATGCTCACATAAAATATAAGAATTGAAATGTAAAGAGACATCATGAATCACATGGCAATCACATTTAAGTCTAACCCACTTACTATGCATAGGGATTTTGTGAGCAAACAATCTATGGGAGCAAGAATCAACTAGCATGGGAAGGCAAAACAAGCATAACTTCAATATTTTCAACACATAGAGAGGAAACTCGATATTATTGCAATACCTACAAGCAAATGTTCATCTCTCATAATAATTTTCAGTAGCATCATGAATGAATTCGACAATATAGCTATCACATAAATCATTCTTTTCTTGATGCATAAGCATAGAATTTTTGTTACTCTCCAAATAAGAAAATTTATTCTCATCAATAGTAGTGGGAGCAAACTCAACAAAATAACTATCATGTGAGTGAAAATTAAAATCATGATGACAAGTTCCATGGTTATCATTAGTCAATTGAAGCCTCATCCAAAATGGTGGATTCATCACTAAATAAAGTCATGACCTCTCTAAATCCACTTTTATCATTATAATCATCATAAACAGGAGGCATGCATAACAAATTTGCACATCAAATCTTGGGGGACTAAAAATACCATCTTCATCAAACATAGAACCCCAAGGTTATGGCTTTGCATATCATTAGCATCATGGATATCCAAAGAATTCATACTAACAACATTACAATCATGCTCATCATTCAAAGATTTTTTGTCAAACATTTTATAGAATTCTTCTTCTATCAATTGAGCACAATTTTCCTTTCCATCATTTTCACGAAAGACATTATAAAGATGAATAATATGATGCAACCTCAATTCCATTTTTTGTAGTTTTCTTTTTATAAACCAAACTAGTGATAAAACAAGAAACTAAAAGATTTGATTGCAAGATCTAAAGATATACCTTAAAGACTCTCCTCCCGGCAATGGCGCCAGAAAAGAGCTTGATGTCTACTACGCAACTTGTTCTTGTAGACTTGTGTTGGGCCTCCAAGCGCAGAGTTTTGTAGGACAGTAGCAATTTTCCCTCAAGTGGATGACCTAAGGTTTATCAATTCATGGGAGGTGTAGGATGAAGATGATCTCTCTCAAACAACGCTGCAACCAAATAATAAAAAGTCCCTTGTGTCCCCAACACAACAAATACAATGGGAATTTGTATAGGTGCACTAGTTCGGCGAAGAGATGGTAATAAAAGCATAGTAATGATACTATATATTGATTTTTGTGATAGGAACAATAAAAAACAGCAAGGTAGCAAGTAACAAAAGTGAGCACAAACGGTATTGCAATGCTTGAAAATGAGGCCTAGGGTTTGTACTTCCGCTAGTGCAATCTCTCAACAGTGCTAATATAATTGGATCATATAACCGCCCCTCAACGTGCAATGAAGAATCACTCCAAAGTTCCTATCTAGCGGAGAACATAAGAAGAAATTGTTGGTAGGGTACGAAACCACCTCGAAGCTATTCTTTCCGATCGATCTATCCAAGAGTTCGTACTAAAATAACACCAAGTTATCCTTCCCAGTCGATCTACCCAGAGTTCGTACTAAAATAACACCAAGTTATTCTTTCCGATCGATCTATCAAGAGTTCGTACTAAGATAACACGAAATAATTTCAGATTCATAATACTCAATCCAACGCAAAGAACTTCAAAGAGTGCCCCAAGATTTCTACCGGAGAAACAAAGAAGAGAACATGCATCAACCCCTATGCATAGATTACCCCAATGTCACGTCGGGAATCCGCGAGTTGAGTGCCAAAACACACATCTAGTGAATCAATATGATACCCCATTGTCACCACGGGTATTCATAGCAAGACATACGTCAAGTGTTCTCAAATCCATAAAAGTATTCACTCTGATAAAATGAAATCTCAAAGGGAAAACTCAATTCACAACAAGATAGAGAGGGGAAAACACCATATGATCCGACTATATTAACAAAGCCCGCGATACATCAAGATCATGACATGTCAAGAACACGAGAGAGAGGGATTAAACACATAGATACTGGTACAAACCCTCAATCCCGAGGGTGGACTACTCCCTCCTCATCATGGTGGCCGCCGGGATGATGAAGATGGCCACCGGTGATGACTTCTCCCTCCGGCGGAGTGCCAAAACGGGGTCTAAATTGTTTTTTCTTGGCTACAGAGCCTTGCAGCGGTGGAACTTCTGATCTAGGTTAACCCCAAGGGTTTTTGGAATATTTGGGATTTTATAGAGCAAAGAGGGGGTGCGGGAGGCCACCGAGGTGGGCACAACCCACCTAGGCGCGCCCTCCTCGGGGCACCCCCAGGTGCTTCTCTGGCTCATTGGTGGTCGTCTGGTCCATAAAAAATCCACAAAAAGTTTCGCGGTGTTTGGACTCCGTTTGATATTGATTTCCTGTGATGTAAAAAACAAGCAAAAAACAGCAACTGGCACTGGGCACTGGGTCAATAGTTTAGTCCCAAAAAATGATATAAAGTTGCTACAAAATTATTGTAAAACATCCAAGAATGATAATAAAACAGCATGAATACTTCATAAATTATAGATACGTTGGAGACGTATCAGTTGGCTCTTGGAAGCATTTTCTATTGGGAAGATTTAGCCCGAGTGTTTATCAAGACGTTCAAAGGCACCTGCAAGCGACCTGCTGGGCTGACTGAATTCCAGCATTGCGTCTAGAAGCCGAGTGAAACTTTGGGAGATTTCATCCAGAGATGGACCACCCTTCACCATGTAGTAGAGAATGTGTTAGAGCATCAAGCAGTTTGCGCCTTCAAGGAGGGTGTTAGATACAGAGAGCTTATCCTAAAATTTGGTTGTTCCGAAGACATGTCTCTGAGCAGAATGATGGAAATAGCCACTCGATAGTCAAATGGCGAAGAGGAAGACCGACTTTGCAATGGCAAGGGGAAACCAGTTGACCAGGACACCGGAGGTGGAAACCCCAGTCGGAAGCAAAAGCGTAAAACTGAGGTTGCAGGTCCTTCTAAAGTCACGGTTCTGAATGCGCAAGGGAAGTTTAAGGGAAAGCCTAAGGGGCTGTGGGTGCCGAAAAAGGTGAAGATCAGTCAGGCCAGGACGTCCTGGATTTGCCGTGTCATATTCACACAAAGAAAGATGAGGAGGGTAACTTGATTTTACCTAAGCATACCACTCGACAGTGTCGACTCCTGATTCAGCAGTTCCGAGAGGGTCAGCCCAGTGAGAAGGACTCTGATAAGGATGAAGAGAAAGAAGAAGATGATGGTTACCCTAAGGTCAATGCTACCTTGGTGATTTTTGCTGATGTCGAGAGCAAAAGTCGACTAAAAGTCATTAACAGAGAAGTGAACATGGTTGGTCCGGCAACTACGACATACTTGAAGTGTTCGAAAACTCCCATTACATTTGACCAGTCAGATCACCCAGCGCACGTTCCTACCCCCGGACGGCAAGCGTTGGTGGTCGACCCAGTCATTGGGGGCACCTGACTGACTAAAGTTCTTATGGATGGTGGCAGTGGTCTGAACATTCTATACGCTGAGACCCTCCAAGGGATGGAAATTCCGATGTCCAAACTCAGTGAAAGAAACATGCAGTTCCACGATGTCATCCCAGGGAAGAAAGCAAAGTCACTTGGGCAGATTGCTCTTGATGTGGTTTTCGGTGATTCCAAGAATTTCCACAAGGAGAAGTTGACGTTTGAAGTAGTGGATTTCCATAGTGCCTATCATGCTATTCTGGGCAGGACCGCATATGCTTGTTTCATGGCCCGTCCTTGTTACGTATATCTTAAGTTGAAGATGCCTGGACCCAGAGGTGTAATCACAGTCACAGGAAATAGGCAGAGAGCATAGGAGTGCCTCTAGAAAGGCTCCAAAATTGCTGATGAGCAAATGGCGGTGGTTGAGTTGGAAGAGTACAAGAAAAATGCTAATCCGAGTGATTTGTTGCGAGCCAAGAAGCCTGCTTTAGAATCTGCATTTCAGTCGGCCGGTGAAACAAAGCCAGTTCACATTCACTCGGAAGACCCCACTACTGCTCCGACTCACATTTCAACAACACTCGACAACAAATAGGAAGCCGTGCTCATCCAGTTCCTCCGTGAGAACTGGGACATCTTTGCATGGAAACCTTCCAACATGCCGGGTGTACCCAGGGGACTGGCTGAGCACCGTTTGTGTGTCAACCCAAAAGCAAAACCTGTCAAAGAGCATCTTCATCGGTCCGCTGTCGAAAAAAGAAAGGCAATTGGCGAGGAAGTGGCTCGACTCCTGGTAGCTGAGTTCATCCGCGAGATATACCACTCCAAGTGGCTCGCCAACGTCATCATGGTCCCTAAGAAAGATGATTCACTTCGTATGTGTATAGATTTCAAGCATATCAGTCGGGCCTACTCGAAAGATCATTTCCCACTCCCCCGCATTGATCAGATTGTCGACTCAACTGCGGGGTGTGAGAGTTTGTCTTTTCTGGATGCGTATTCCGGGTATCATCAAATCCGACTGTATGGACCCAATGAAATAAAAACGTCCTTCATCACCCCATTCGGGTGTTTTTGCTATCTCACCATGCCTTTTGGTCTCAAGAATGCTTGTGCCATGTTCATGTGCATGATCCAGAAGTGTTTGCTCACTTAAATCAGTCGGAACATGGAAGCATACATGGATGATATCGTAGTCAAGTCACGCAAGAGTTCCGACTTGCTAACTAACCTCGCTGAAACCTTTGCCAACCTAAGAAGATACGACATCAAGCTTTATCCGTCCAAATGCACGTTCGGAGTCCCAGGAGGGAAGTTACTCGGTTTTCTTGTTTTGGAACGAGGGATCGATGCAAACCCAGAAAAGATTGGGGCAATTCTTCGAATGGAATGCCCTATGCATGTGCATGACATTCAGAAGCTCACAGGTTGTCTGATTGCGTTAAGTCAATTCATTTCTTGTCTCGGTGAAAAGGCATTACCTCCTTACCGATTGATAAAAAAGTCTGATACATTCGAGTGGACTCCTGAAGCTGAAGCAGCGTTTGTAGAGCTCAAAGCCTTGCTTTCCAACCAGTCGGAGCTTGTTGCTCCGGTCAGCAAAGAGCCTCTATTGTTATATATTGCAGCCACTGGACAAGTTGCAGCACAGTGCTCACAGTCGAGTGAGAAGAATAAGGCAAGGCCTATAAAGTTCAACGCCCAGTATATTACATTTCTGAAGTCTTGACTCCATCCAAGCAAAGGTATCCACACTACCAGAAGCTTGTTTATGGAATTTACTTAACCGCGAAGAAAGTTGCACATTACTTCCAAGACCACTCGATTTCAGTCGTCAGCGACGCTCCGTTGTCTGAAATTTTGAACAATCGAGATGTAACCGGTCGAGTGGCGAAGTGGGCAATTGAACTTCTTCCTCTGAATATCAAGTTTGAAGCAAAGAAGGCAATCAAGTCTCAAGCAATCACAGATTTTCTGGCCGAGTGGATTGAGCAGCAGCGACCAACTGAAATTCACTCGAAACACTGGACCATGTTCTTTGATGGATCTAAGATGTTAAACGGTTCCGGTGCTGGAGTAGTCCTGGTGTCCCCAAGAGGTGACAAACTCAGTTATGTTCTTCAGATTCACTTTGATTCCTCCAACAATGAAGCTGAGTACGAAGCACTTCTTTACGGGTTGCGTATGGCTATCTCACTCGGCGTCTGTCGCTTGATGGTATACGGCGACTCAGATTTGATGGTTAATTAGGTGATGAAGGAGTGGGACATCAGGAGCCCCGCTATGACCGGATACTGCAATGCAGTAAGGAAGTTGGAAAAGAAGTTTGAAGGGTTGGAGCTCCACCATGTTCCCTGACTCAAGAATCAAGTAGTTGATCTTGCGAAAATAGGTTCCATTCGGAGGCCTATTCCCAGTAATGTGTTCTTGGAGCATCTCCATACCCCATTAGTGCAAGAAGACCCCTTTATAAAAGAACCCCCACAACCAATAAGTTCTACCAACCCGACTGAAGTTGAGGTGCCAGCAGTTTTCGACCTAATAATGGAGATTTTGGTAATCACCCAGGACTGGACAGTGCCATACATTGCATATCTGCTCAGGCAGGAGCTCCCTAAAGATGAAGTTGAAGCACGTCAGATCGTCCGTAGGTCAAAAGCCTTCACAGTTATAGGCGGACAACTTTTCAGAGAAGGTGTTACTGGCGCAGCTCAATGATGTATCTCTCCAGAAGAGGGCCGACTGATCTTGAATGAGATCCACTCGGGGACCTATGGTCACCATGCGTCCTCCCGAACCATCATGGCCAAAGCATACCGAGTGGGATTCTATGGCCACAGGCCAATGAAATGGCGAAAGAGACCGTCAAGAAATGTGAAGGTTGTCAGTTTTACTCGAACATGCCCCACAAGCCTGCATCAGCTTTGAAAACTATTCCACTTATCTGGCCATTTGCTGTGTGGGGGCTGGACATGATTGGGCCGTTAAGAACTGGCAGAAGTGGTTTCACTCACCTGCTCGTGGCATTCGACAAGTTCACTAAGTGGATTGAGGCCAAACCTATCAAGAACCTTGACTCAAGCACAACCATCAGTTTTATCAGAGAGTTGGTGTTTCGATATGGAGTTCTGCACAACATCATCACAGACAATGCCTCAAACTTTGATTCTGATGAGTTCAGAGCATTCTGTGCTTCCCAAGGCACTCGAGTCGACTACGCATCCGTTGCGCACACGCAGTCGAATTGGCAAGCTGAAAGAGCGAATGGTTTGATCCTCCAAGGGCCGAAACCCCGATTGATGCGCGACCTTAAGCATGCAGCTGGGGCTTGGGTGATTGGTCTATCGGTTTGATCGTTCTATCCGTCTATTGGTCTATCGGTTTGATCCCCTATACTTGTGGGTTATCAGCTGTAGCTGGGGCTTGGGTGATTGTTGTTTTGTGGGGACCGAGGTCAACTCCCAACCGATAGACCGATCGAACCTCTTTCTTCATGGTGTATGGGGCTGAAGCCATGCTTCCGAGTGACTTGCTGCACAATGCACCCCAAGTGAAACTTTTCTCAGAAGCTGAGGCAAGGCAAGCACGTCAGGACACTGTAGATCTTCTAGAGGAAGAGCGAGAGATGGCCTTGATCCAGTCGACCATTTATCAGCAAGACCTTCGTCGATTCCACGCCAGAAATGTCAAAGGTCGAGCATTTCAAGAAGGAGACCTTGTGCTCTGAGTGGATCAGCAACAACCTCATAAGCTCGCCCCTGCTTGGGAAGGCCCCTTCATCGTCACCAAGGTGCTCCACAACAGGGCGTATCAGCTTTACAGCTTGGCCTAGAAGAAAGATGAGCCACACTCTTGGAACGCGGATCTGCTCTGCTGCTTTTATACTTAAACACTCGGATCATCGAGATGTAATAAGAATACTTTCAGATTGTCTATCTTAAGAGTTCATAAACGTTTTTTTTCACTTTCAGTTTATCAACTGAATTGCTTGAGGACAAGCAAAGGTTTAAGCTTGGGGGAGTTGATACGTCTCCAATGTATCTACTTTTTCTCATGCTTTTCCTCTTGTTTTGGACTCTAATTTGCATGATTTGAATGAAACTAACCCCGGACTGAAGCTGTTTTCAGTAGAACTACCATGGTGTTGTTTTTGTGCAGAAATAAAAGTTCTTGGAATGGAACAAAACTTTTTGAGGATTTTTTATATCGATAATAAGAATTACTGGAGCCAAGACCCACCAGAGAGGGGCACCTGGGTGGGCACAACCCACCAGGGCGTGCCCCCCTCCCTGGCGCGCCCAGGTGGGTTGTACCCACCTGGTGGCCCTGCTGACGACCCCCTGATACTATAAAATCACATATTTCCAGAAAAAATCAGGGAGAAAGAATTGTCACGATCCACGAGATGGAGCCGCCGCCAAGCCCTGTTCTTCCTCGGGAGGGCAGATCTGGAGTCCGTTTGGGGCTCCTCTTTGGTGGGTCTTCGTTCTTCGTCATCACCGACCCTTATCCATCGCCAATTCCATGATGCTCCCCACCGGGAGTGAGTAATTCCTTCGTAGGCTCGCTGGTCGGTGATGAGTTGGATGAGATTCATCATGTAATCGAGTTAGTTTTGTTAGGGCCTGATCCCTAGTATCCACTATGTTCCTAGATTGATGTTGCTATGACTTTGACATGCTTAATGCTTGTCACTTTGGGCTCGGGTGCCATGATTTTAGATCTGAACCTTTTATGAATTCATCATTATATCCATGTTCTAGATCCGATCTTGCAAGTTATAGTCACCTACTACGTGTTATGATCCGGCAACCCCGGAGTGACAACAACCGAGCCCACTCTCGGTGATGACCGTAGTTTGAGGAGTTCATGTATGCACTATGTGTTAATGCTTTGTTCTGGTTCTCTATTAAAAGGAGGCCTTAATATCCCTTAGTTTCCATTATGGACCCCGCTGCCACGGGAGGGCAGGACAAAAGATGTCATGTAAGTTCTTTTAATAAAGCATGGATGACTATTTACAGAATACATGCCTACATTATATCGATGAACTAGAGCTAGTGCCGTATTGCTCTAGGTTATAACTACCTCATGATGAATATCATCCAACAAGTCACCAATCCAATGCCTACAAACTTTTCCATATTGCTTCTGCTAAGTTACTACTGCTATCATCACTGTTACACTTGCTACAAAATTACTGCTATCACTGTTACTGTTATTATTGCTGCTATCACTACTATCAAAACTATCAAACTACTTTGCTACTGATCACTTTGCTGCAGATAATTAATCTCCAGGTGGTTGAATTGACAACTCAGCTGCTAATACCTTCAAATATTCTTTGGCTCCCCTTGTGTGGAATCTATAATTTTGGGTTGAATACTCTACCCTCGAAAACTGTTGCGATCCCCTATACTCGTGGGTTATCAAGACCTTTTTCTGGCGCCGTTGCCGGGGAGCATAGCTATATTTGTTGAGTCATTTGGTACTATTATCATATTATCACTATGAAGAATCTGAAGGATGCTAAGACTAAGATATTTCCCTCAAGGATGAGGGGAGGTAAGGAACTGCCATCCAGTTCTGCTTTAGATTCACCTTCTGTTATAAGTAAACTTGCAACACCACCACATGCTATTAATTCTGATATGTCACAAGTTATTGATGATGCTACTTCTACTATGAATGATGCTTATGATGATGCTAGTACCTTGCTTGATAATGATGATGTGCCACTTGGTGAATTTCTTGATAAACAAATTGCTAGAGTTATACAACATGACGTTGTTGAATCTGATGATGGGCTTGAAACTGAATCTCCTGAAACACCTACTAGAACTAGCCTTCCTAGATATGAATTGCCTAAGGTACCGGAAGGTTATGTTATGAGTGAAGAAGCAACTAAAGATATTCTTGCTTGCAATGATAGAGATGATCTAGAGAAATTACTACACAAATATAAAGAAAAATCTCTGAATGCTAGAATGAAATGTGATCCTAAGTTTGCTACTTCACCTATGTTTATTGATGATAAGGATTATGGATTCTCTGTCGACCCAGAGTTAATTACTTTGGTTGAATCTGATCCTTTCCATGGTTATGAAACTGAAACTGTTGTGGCACATCTTACTAAGTTGAATGACATAGCCACCCTTTTTACTCATGGTGAGAAAACTCGCTATTACTTTATTCTCAAATTATTTCCTTTCTCATTAAAGGGTGATGCTAAAGCTTGGTACAATACTCTTGCTCCTGGTTGTGTGCGTAGTCCCCAGGATATGATTTATTACTTCTTTGAAAAATATTTTCCTGCTCATATGAAACAAGCTGCCTTACAGGAAATATTTAACTTTGTGCAAACTAAAGAAGAGAGTCTCCCACAAGCTTGGGGGAGGCTTTGCCTGATCATCCTCTTAAGAAAAATGAAATACTTGATATCTTCTATAATGGATTAACCGATGCTTCTAGGGACTTCCTAGATAGTTGTGCTGGTTATGTTTTCAGGTAAGAATTGTTGGACAAGCTGAAGAATTATTGAATAACATATTGAAAAATTATGATGATTGGACTATTCCTGAACCACCGCCTAAACCCACTCTAAAGAAGAGGGGTATATTATATCTTAGTCCTGAAGATATGCAAGAGGCAAAGAAATCTATGAAGGAAAAAGGTATTAAAGCTGAGGATGTTAAAAATTTACCTCCTATTGAAGAAATACATGGGCTTAATACACCACCAATGCCTAAGGTGGTAGAGGTAAATTCTCTTATGAAGTTCAATGATAATGATAATACTCACAATATGCATCCTAGCCAATGCCTTTATGAGTTTGAAAACTACATTAGAAAAAAAGATCACTTCAATGCAAATGTTATGAAACAATTGAAATACAATTCTGATATGATTGCTCGCTTGAGTGACTTGTTATTTAGAATATCAAATGATGTTAGAGGTGTTGGAAAGCATGCTTCTATGGTACAAACTCAGTTAGAACAAGTTGCTAAATCACAAAGAGAATTGCTTGATGAAATGAATCATAATATGCATGATTTTGCTGTTAGAGTTGCAACTAGAGGAGGTAAAATGACTCAGGAACTACTTTATCCTGAGGGACACCCTAAAAGAATTGAACAAGATTCACAAAGAGCTAACACTAGTGCACCTAGTTCTTCTAAAAAGAAAAAGAAAAATGATAGGACTTTGCACACTCCTAGTGAACCTGAAATAGAAAAACCTCCTGACAATAATAATGAAGTTTCTATCTCAGATGCTGAAACTCAATCTGGTAATGAACACTCACCTAGTGATAATGAAAAAGATAATGCTGAGGTTCATAAAGACACTCAACCAAGTAATGAAAAGGAAGTAGATAATGATGTTGAGATAGAACCACCTGTTAATCTTGATAACCCACAACCTAAGAATAAAATATATGATAAAAGAGACTTTGTTGCTAGGAAACACGGTAAAGAAAGAGAACCATGGGTTCAAAAACATATGCCTTTTCCACCTAAGTCAACTAAAAAGAATGATGATGAAGAATTTGAACGCTTTGCTGAAATGCCGAGGCTAGTCTTTTTGCGTACTCGCTTGACTGATATCTTGAAAATGCCTCCTTATGTAAAATATATGGAAGACATCATCACGAATAAGAGAAAAATACCGGAAGCTGAAATCTCCACTATGCTTGCTAATTACACTTTTAAAGATGGAATACCTAAAAAACTTGGAGATCCGGGAATACCAACTATACCTTGCTCTATCAAAAAGAATTATGTGAAAACTGCTTTGTGTGATTTAGGAGCTGGTGTTAGTGTTATGCCTTTCTCTTTATATAAATGACTTGACTTGAATAAACTCACACCTACTGTAACATCCCAAATTTTCAATTTGGAATGTTATACACTAGATCATATGCATATCATATTTTCTTGCATTTTGGTTGATCCTAGAAATTTCACGCAACTCAAGGACCCTCGGAGAGAGTTGGAGATTTCGTTATTTCATATTTGAGAGTTTTCTCGAATTTTGAAAAATAGGATCATTTGATTTATTTATTTTATCTTCAATAAATTTTCCGGTGTCAAAATATATGAGAGAGGGAATAATATGACTTTCCCAAATTTAGGAAAAATGAAGATATAATAAATAGATCAATTTTGCTTTCCGGTGTTTATTTGCATTTTATTTGGATAGGAAAAAATGCGCGTTTTCGAAAATTGCATTTTAGGTCCGGAGAAAAGTTCATTTTGTTCGGCTCATTTTTAGGAGTCGGGGAAAATTTACTTTAGATTTTTCGGAGTTCGTTTAGATCCCTTTTTATTTTTTTTCTGCGCGAGGAAACTATTTAAAAAAAATAAAAAAAATTGAGCAGCGCCTTGGGCCAAAGGCCCAAGCCAAGCCACCTACCGCCGCGCTCCCAGGCGCCAGGCGCCGAGCCAGGAGCCGGTCGGCCGCCGCCGCCTCTTGCTAGGACCGAATCCTTTTAGGATTCTAGGGCGCCCCCTTGTCCCCTTTTCCTTATTTCGTTTTCTTTAGTCCTACTCCGTTTATTTTCTAGATCTTTCCTACTCCTATTCTAATTCCTTGTCCTCTACCCCAAGTAAACCCCTCCCCTCCCCAATATAAATACCCAAGCACCCCCCCTCTAAACACATCAAATCAAAGCTCTTCTCCACACCGCGCCTTGCACCGCCGCCGCGCCGCATCACACCGCGCCCTGCGTCACCGCCGCCGCGCCGCCTCACCCGCGCCGCCACCCCACACCCCACGCCGCCGCCGCACCTCGCCGCCGCCGCCGCCGCTGCCTCACCCGCGCCGCCACCCCACACCCCGCGCCGCCGCCGCACCTTGCCGCCGCCGCCCCACACCCGCGCCGCCGCCGCACCTTGCCCACGCCGCCGCCCTACGCCGACGCCGCCGGAGCCCCGTTCACCGGAGACCTCGCCAAGGTAGCCCCGCGCTACATCTATTCTTTTCCTCGGATCGTTTTCTTCTAATCGTTCCGATTCTTTTCTTCTCTAAACCCTTCCGGTTTTCTAGATCAGTTTTTCGATCGGTTTTTTTCTTCTCCGAAACCCTAGATCGGATTCGTTTTCTTCTCCGATTTAGTTGCCTTTGGACCGTTCGCCGGACCGTTCGTCCTAACGAACGTGATCACCGGATTCTTCTAGGTTAACGAACGTCCGTTCGTTTAACCGTTCTTCTTTTTCTTTTCGTCGGATTTATTCCGCGATCGCGATCTCAGATCCGATCTTCTTCCTAGTCTTTCTTTTCGCTCGTTTATCGGAATCAGGTGATTCAAGCGCCTGGAGTTTCGTCTCGAAACCGCCGTTCCGTCTAATCAACTTGAACAAGCTTTTGTTACAGTAAAATTTTGACCTAGTTTCAACTTGCTAGAACCGAGTTGTTTTCTTCCGCCGTTTGTTTTTCGTTCTTTCTGGCAACCGGAGTTCTTAAGTTGAACTACCTGGTTCGTTCTCTTGTTCGAGTTTTACCTGTGCATTAGATGAGTACTTATTGTATGCTTGTTGTTTGTCTGCGATAGATTACCCGGATTGCGCCGCTTGTTACTTCGAAACCCTAGGACTCGCGGATCATCAGCAAGGCAAGTAACACTTTGATCATACCTTTTCTACAACCCATGTTTTATTGCATTAGATCAATCCTCACACATTGCATGATTAGGATCTAATTAAATTGTGGGATGGGAAGTAGATGAGGTAGTACCTATTACCTGTATTATTATGAAACCTTTGGGAGTTACTTCTACGTTTGCTTATTATGCCATGCTATGCTAGTAGACGTGGATTGGGTGAGTGATATCCATGACAGATGTGAGATGATAATTTTAATGGTTTATTTAAGGTGGCAACTTAAACACACATCTGGGTGGATTGAGGCACCTGATGTCTATCAGGACTTGCCTGTTTTTTTTGGACCGCCACCCAGGCTCAAAGGGATCATAAGATCTTTCATGCTAGAAACTTCCGTGTGCAGCCACATGCTACTATGGGCTCTGGCATAGTTGACTAAGTTGTGCGAACTCTTACGGGGTGGACTAGCAGATGTAGGGGATGTAGGTGTACCGGTCTACCCCACATGTAAGGTGCTAGTGCTTCTGAAAGACTATGTCTCGGTCATCCGTCTTCTCAAACACCATGTAGTGCGAGAAACCAAACGGAGGCGGTCGAGTCATGTGGGGAAAAGTGCGCAAACCTCTGCAGAGTTTACAAACTAATCATGATTAGCCGTGTCCCCGGTTATGGACAACTTGAGTATCTAGTACTTGAATATCATTGTGAATCTCAACATGTTACTTCTAATTAATGTTATTGGGTTTTAGTTACTTTTAATTGGGATTGAGAATGCTGTCAACCATTCTCAATGTTTCACAACCACCATGATAGTTAAATAAATTTATTCCTTTGTAGTAGGGAAAAATTGGCTTTACGCAAAATTGTAACCATAGAGCTTTCCACCAGCCATATATGCATATAGTATAGCTGTTTCATTCCATTACTCTCTATGTGTTACTTTGCCAGCATATTCCATGTGCTGACCCGTTTTCGGGCTGCAACGTTAATGTTGCAGACTTTTCAAACGACGATTGAGGTGTTTAGGTCGTGGTTCTATACTCAGTGATGCCGCTGGAGTTGATGGACCCATTTATCTTCCGAGTCTTCCGCTGTTATCGATATTATATGGCCTTCTGCCATATTTATTGTAATAAGTTCTTTTTGAGCCATCGATGTAATAAGTGTGTGATTGCAACTCTGCTATAAAACCTCGATGTACTGTGTGGTGTCAGCATTACTGATCCAGGGATGACACCGTAGCACAGTAGACGTGATCCATTCGGGTCAGGTCGCTACAGAGATGGTATCAGAGCACACGCTGACTGTAGGACACGACCACTAAGTTAAAGCCATAGATCACCCTTCTCTTCTCATTTTCTAACTCCTCATCTTTTCTACTGTATTAGGATGACGCACGCGAAGATTAAGTACGCTCAACCGGATGAAGGCACACCTTTTGGATTTCACCTGAAGGAAGTCACCAAGTACCTGAACATTGGATTACCAAGCTTCACGGGAACCTTCAACGCCACTCTGCCTGAAGAGGAGCGCTGGAAGATTCAAGCTCACGTTCCGGGAAGGACATTCGCGCCAATCACGAAGCCCATAGATAGTGTTTTCAATGCACCAACCTGGAGTCTAGGAAGGAGCATGGTAGCTCATATCACCATAGGACGCATTGGAGAAGTTTATCAAGAAGACCTCAAGGACACTATCTACCAGATTTGCGGACGCCGTGATGAACAATGGGAGTTAGTCAGCACCAAGAAGGATAGATCTATTGCAGCAATCATCCAGGAGTTAAACCAGCACATTTGACACCACGAGAACCAGATGTGCAATGATATGGTAGAGTTGAAGAATGCGAAGGCAAGGATCATCGAGCTAGAAGGAGAACTGAAGTCTACACGCAAGGACTACATGGACGAGATCGTAGCTCTAGCAAGGCACAATTGCGATCTTAAGCAGGAGATTGAAGAACTCAAGAGCAAGTTAGCATCCCAGGAGGACGACAAGTACGTCGCATGTCCAGACAACTACATCATCATCGACGACACCGATTCGGATCCAAGTGAACCCGACTTTGAAGACGAAGCTGGAGTAGATATCATGGAGTCTTCCACCGGTTCAAATTTCTAGATGACCACCAGATAGTAGTAGTATTCCCCCATGTAAACACATTATAGTCGAGCACTTTTGCGATAGTTAGACCGTTTGTAAGCCCTTGTTTGATTGATTGAAGTGAATTGTGTGCTTTTGCCTCATGTGCATATGGGTAGTGTTTTCCCTTTAGACCCCCTCTATTCTTAATTCTCGTCTTTTCTAAACCCTTAGATGCCTCCAAGACGTGACAATGGATTTCCACCGGAGCTCACTCAGTTGATCCAGCAGCAGAATCAATTGATGCAGATGTTAGTTCAGAATCAGCAGAACAACAACAACAACCCACCACCACCACCACCTGTTGACCACTTAGCCCGTTTCCTTAGGCTGAATCCGCCGGTGTTTTCCAGTAGCATCGAGCCAATAGTAGCAGACGATTGGCTCCGCAAGATAGGAAGGGAGTTGACCACTGCAGGATGCACGGATGGTGAGAAAGTGAAGTTTGCCGCACACCAGCTTGACGGACCCGCGGCAGCATGGTGGGAGAATTTCACAGCCACTTACCCAGTTGACACTGTCACATGGGATCAGTTTCAGCAAGCTTTCCGCACTGCCCATGTTTCAGCAGGAGCTATGGCCATAAAGAAGCGTGAGTTTCGCAACTTACGCCAAGGAGGAAGGACTGTTGGCCAGTATGTGGAAGAGTTTAGTAAGCTAGCCCGTTATGCCCCAGATGACGTTGCTACGGATGCAGCCAAGCAGGAGAAGTTTCTGGAAGGATTGAATGATGAACTAAGCATGCAGTTGATGGTAGCAAATTTCAACAACTACCAGGAGTTGGTAGATCATGCCATCATGATTGAAGGGAAGCAACAGCAGATTGAGAACCGTAAGAGGAAGTATGGACAGGGGAAGTATAACTCTGGAGCCCAGCAGAAGCCCCGTTTTACCCCTAAACCGGGATTTAAGTTTCAGCACACCCATGGAGGAGGTAGCTCGCACAACCATAATGGCCACAAGAATGGTAATGGGAATGGAGGAAGCAACGGCCAGAACCGAACAACCCCATCAACCCCAACCAAGAGAGACCTGAGTCAAGTCACCTGTTTCAAGTGTTCGAAGACCGGACATTATGCCAATGAATGTCCTGAAGGCCAGAATGGAAATGGCAATGGAAGCTCTGGGAAGAAGCCGAACCCTTTCAATAGGGGACAGGTGAACCACGTTAATGTGGAGGAGATTGAAGATCAGCCCGATGCAGTAATCGGTAAGTTTTTGGTTAAGTCATTTACTGCACTCGTTCTTTTTGATACTGGTGCATCGCATTCATACATATCAAGGGGATTTGTGGAAAAGTATAGCCTGCCCACTAGGATTCTTAAAACACCTATGCTAGTAAGCTCGCCAGGAGCAGAATACATGGCCAGACAAGGATGTTTTCAAGTACCATTGAGTATAGGAAGGCATGTATTCCCAACGGATTTAATTATTCTGGAATCCCAAGGTCTGGATGTGATTCTTGGTATGGATTGGCTGTCGATGTATGGAGGAAACATCGATTGCGCCAGTAAGACAATTTTGCTTACCACACCAGAAGGAAGAAGGATCAAGTATGTATCCCGGCATGTGCCAAACAGGACACAAGTGAATTACTTATCAGGAGTTGTGCAGGAGGAAGTACCAGTGGTAAAGGATTTTCCTGATGTATTTCCTGAGGAATTACCAGGCATGCCACCGGATAGAGACATTGAGTTTTTGATTGAGTTATTGCCAGGTACAGGCCCAATATCGAAGCAACCGTACCGGATGCCAGCAAAGGATTTGGTGGAAATTAAGAATCAGATTAAGGAGTTATTGGATAAAGGTTACATTCGCCCAAGTTCTTCACCTTGGGGATCACCTGTACTTCTAGTGGAAAAGAAGGATGGATCATTAAGGATGGTTGTAGATTATCGGGGATTGAATGAAGTAACCATCAAGAACAAGTACCCACTGCCAATGATTAATGATCTATTTGATCGATTACAAGGAGCTAAAGTGTTTTCCAAGATCGATTTGCGATCAGGGTACCATCAGTTGAAGATTCGAGAGCAGGACATACCTAAGATAGCATTCACCACAAGATATGGACTATATGAGTATACCGTTATGTCATTTGGATTGACTAACGCACCTGCCTATTTTATGAACCTGATGAACAAAGTGTTTATGGAGTTTTTGGATAAGTTCGTCGTAGTGTTCATTGATGACATCCTAGTTTATTCAAAGAATGAAAAGGAGCATAAGGAACATTTGCGTTTGGTTTTGGAGAAACTAAGGGAACATCAGTTATATGCCAAATTCAGCAAATGTGAGTTTTGGTTGAAGGAAGTTGGATTCCTCGGACACGTTATATCCGGAGAAGGTATAGCAGTTGACCCCACAAAGGTTGAGACCGTAACCGAATGGGAAGCACCAACAACAGTTGGAGAGATCCGGAGTTTTCTTGGACTCGCAGGATACTACCGGAGATTTATTGAGAATTTCTCAAAAATTGCGAAGCCTATGACGGAGTTGTTGAAGAAGGAAACTAAGTTCAAATGGACTGAGGAGTGTGAGGCTAGTTTCCAGGAGTTGAAGAAACGTTTGGTTACCCCACTAGTATTGATTTTGCCAGATCAGACCAAGGATTATGAGGTGTATTGCGATGCTTCACGTCGAGGACTTGGAGCAGTGCTTATGCAGGAAGGGAGAGTTGTTTCGTATGCATCACGACAACTGAAGCCTCATGAGTTGAATTATGCCACGCATGATTTGGAATTAGCAGCCGTAGTGCATGCGTTGAAAACGTGGAGACATTTCCTCATTGGAAATCATTGTGAGGTGTACACGGATCACAAGAGTTTGAAGTACATTTTCACGCAGAAGGAGTTGAACCTCCGACAAAGGAGATGGTTGGAGCTCATCAAGGATTATGACATGAGATTGCATTACCATCCCGGAAAGGCTAATGTAGTAGCTGACGCATTGAGCCGTAAGAGCCATGTCAATACCCTAGTGACGGGGAAAATACCAAAGGAATTAGCAGAAAACCTTCGTGAGCTATGTTTGGAAATAGTTCCGAGAGGCTATGTAGCAGCATTGGAGATTCAATCAACATTGATGGATAAGATCAGAGAAGCTCAGAAATCTGACAAGGAGATTGCTGCTATAAAGGAGAAACTTAGCAAAGGAAAAGCAAAGGGATTTCGTGAGGATGAGCACGATACCTTATGGTTTGAGGACCGTGTTTATGTGCCCAATGACCCGGAGATCAGGAAGTTGATTTTGCAGGAGGCACATAATTCACCATATTCGATTCACCCAGGGAATACCAAGATGTATTTGGATTTAAAGGAAACATTCTGGTGGACCGGAATGAATAAGGATATTGCAGTGTATGTAGCAGTTTGTGACGTATGTCAGAGAGTAAAAGCAGAACATCAAAAGCCAGCAGGATTGTTACAACCATTGCCAATACCCGAATGGAAGTGGGATAAGATAGGCATGGATTTTATCACAGGGCTACCCAGGACAAAAGCCGGATATGACTCGATATGGGTAGTAGTTGATCGTTTGACAAAGGTAGCACATTTCATTCCAGTTAAGACCACTTACACCAGTGCTAAGTTGGCAAAGATATACATGACTAGAATCGTTTGTTTGCATGGAGTTCCGAGGAGTATCGTATCAGATAGAGGAACCCAATTTACCTCAAAGTTTTGGAATCAGTTGCATGAAACTTTAGGAACCAGACTAGAGTTCAGCACAGCTTTTCATCCGCAGACAGATGGACAGACCGAGAGAGTCAATCAGATTTTGGAAGATATGCTGAGAGCTTGTGCACTAGATTATGGATCAAGTTGGGACGAAAACTTGACGTATGCGGAGTTTTCTTATAACAACAGTTACCAAACCAGTTTGAAGATGGCCCCTTTCGAAGCTTTATACGGAAGGAGGTGCAGGACACCGTTGTCCTGGAACGAAGTTGGAGACCGTCAATTCTTTGGACCAGATTTGATTAAGGAGTCAGAACGGAAGGTTAAGTTGATTCGCGATAGGCTCAAGGTAGCCCAGTCCAGGCAGAAGAGCTACGCAGATTCTAAACGCAAGGAGACAGTTTACGAAACCGGAGACAGAGTTTACCTTCGAGTATCCCCACTTCGAGGAGTTAAGCGCTTTGGAGTTAAGGGAAAGTTAACACCGTGTTTCGTTGGACCGTTTAAGATCGTGAAACGTATGGGAGAAGTCGCGTATAAGTTGGAATTACCAGAAGGACTGTCAGGAGTTCATGATGTATTCCATGTTTCTCAGCTGAAGAAATGTCACGCCGAGATGGCGGAGGTACCGCTAAGAGATACAGTGCCATTAGAAGCAATTCAGTTAAAGGATGACCTAACATATGAGGAGAAGCCAGTCAAGATTCTCGATTATGCCAGCAGAGTTACTCGCAGCAAGGTTATCAAGTTTGGCAAAGTTCAGTGGAACCACCACTCAGAAGATGAAGCCACCTGGGAGAGAGAAGAAGATTTGCTCAAAGACCACCCTCACCTACTTTCTAGCCAACCCGAATCTCGAGGGCGAGATTCATCTTAAGGGGGGTAGGTTTGTAACATCCCAAATTTTCAATTTGGAATGTTATACACTAGATCATATGCATATCATATTTTGTTGCATTTTGGTTGATCCTAGAAATTTCACGCAACTCAAGGACCCTCGGAGAGAGTTGGAGATTTCGTTATTTTCATATTTGAGAGTTTTCTTGAATTTTGAAAAATAGGATCATCTGATTTATTTATTTTATCTTCAATAAATTTTCCGGTGTCAAAATATATGAGAGAGGGAATAATATGACTTTCCCAAATTTAGGAAAAATGAAGATATAATAAATAGATCAATTTTGCTTTCCGGTGTTTATTTGCATTTTATTTGGATAGGGAAAAATGCGCGTTTTCGAAAATTGCATTTTAGGTCTGGAGAAAAGTTCATTTTGTTCGGCTCATTTTTAGGAGTCGGGGAAAATTTACTTTAGATTTTTCGTAGTTCGTTTAGATCCCTTTTTGTTTTTTTTCTGCGCGAGGAAACTATTTAAAAAAAAATTGAGCAGCGCCTTGGGCCAAAGGCCCAAGCCAAGCCACCTACCACTGCGCTCCCAGGCGCCAGGCGCCGAGCCAGGAGCCGGTCGGCCGCCGCCGCCTCTTGCTAGGACCGAATCCTTTTAGGATTCTAGGGCGCCCCCTTGTCCCCTTTTCCTTATTTCGTTTTCTTTAGTCCTACTCCGTTTATTTTCTAGATCTTTCCTACTCCTATTCTAATTCCTTGTCCTCTACCCCAAGTAAACCCCTCCCCTCCCCAATATAAATACCCAAGCACCCCCCCTCTAAACACATCAAATCAAAGCTCTTCTCCACACCGCGCCTTGCACCGCCGCGCCGCATCACACCGCGCCCTGCGTCACCGCCGCCGCGCCGCCTCACCCGCGCCGCCACCCCACACCCCGCGCCGCCGCCGCACCTCGCCGCCGCCGCCGCCGCCTCACCTGCGCCGCCACCCCACACCCCGCGCCGCCGCCGCACCTTGCCGCCGCCGCCCCACACTCGCGCTGCCGCCGCACCTTGCCCACGCCGCCGCCCTACGCCGACGCCGCCGGAGCCCCGTTCACCGGAGACCTCGCCAAGGTAGCCCCGCGCTACATCTATTCTTTTCCTCGGATCGTTTTCTTCTAATCGTTCCGATTCTTTTCTTCTCTAAACCCTTTCGGTTTTCTAGATCAGTTTTTCGATCGGTTTTTTTCTTCTTTGAAACCCTAGATCGGATTCGTTTTCTTCTCCGATTTAGTTGCCTTTGGACCGTTCGCCGGACCGTTCGTCCTAACGAACGTGATCACCGGATTCTTCTAGGTTAACGAACGTCCGTTCGTTTAACCGTTCTTCTTTTTCTTTTCGTCGGATTTATTCCGCGATCGCGATCTCAGATCCGATCTTCTTCCTAGTCTTTCTTTTCGCTCGTTTATCGGAATCAGGTGATTCAAGTGCCTGGAGTTTCGTCTCGAAACCGCCATTCCGTCTAATCAACTTGAACAAGCTTTTGTTACAGTAAAATTTTGACCTAGTTTCAACTTGCTAGAACCGAGTTGTTTTCTTCCGCCGTTTGTTTTTCGTTCTTTCTGGCAACCGGAGTTCTTAAGTTGAACTACCTGGTTCGTTCTCTTGTTCGAGTTTTACCTGTGCATTAGATGAGTACTTATTGTATGCTTGTTGTTTGTCTGCGATAGATTACCCGGATTGCGCCGCTTGTTACTTCGAAACCCTAGGACTCACGGATCATCAGCAAGGCAAGTAACACTTTGATCATACCTTTTCTACAACCCATGTTTTATTGCATTAGATCAATCCTCACACATTGCATGATTAGGATCTAATTAAATTGTGGGATGGGAAGTAGATGAGGTAGTACCTATTACCTGTATTATTATGAAACCTTTGGGAGTTACTTCTACGTTTGCTTATTATGCCATGCTATGCTAGTAGACGTGGATTGGGTGAGTGATATCCATGACAGATGTGAGATGATAATTTTAATGGTTTATTTAAGGTGGCAACTTAAACACACATCTGGGTGGATTGAGGCACCTGATGTCTATCAGGACTTGCCTGTTTTTTTTTGGACCGCCACCCAGGCTCAAAGGGATCATAAGATCTTTCATGCTAGAAACTTCCGTGTGCAGCCACATGCTACTATGGGCTCTGGCATAGTTGACTAAGTTGTGCGAACTCTTACGGGGTGGACTAGCAGATGTAGGGGATGTAGGTGTACCGGTCTACCCCACATGTAAGGTGCTAGTGCTTCTGAAAGACTATGTCTCGGTCATCCGTCTTCTCAAACACCATGTAGTGCGAGAAACCAAACGGAGGCGGTCGAGTCATGTGGGGAAAAGTGCGCAAACCTCTGCAGAGTTTACAAACTAATCATGATTAGCCGTGTCCCCGGTTATGGACAACTTGAGTATCTAGTACTTGAATATCATTGTGAATCTCAACATGTTACTTCTAATTAATGTTATTGGGTTTTAGTTACTTTTAATTGGGATTGAGAATGCTGTCAACCATTCTCAATGTTTCACAACCACCATGATAGTTAAATAAATTTATTCCTTTGTAGTAGGGAAAAATTGGCTTTACGCAAAACTGTAACCATAGAGCTTTCCACCAGCCATATATGCATATAGTATAGCTGTTTCATTCCATTACTCTCTATGTGTTACTTTGCCAGCATATTCCATGTGCTGACCCGTTTTCGGGCTGCAACGTTAATGTTGCAGACTTTTCAGACGACGATTGAGGTGTTTAGGTCGTGGTTCTATACTCAGTGATGCCGCTGGAGTTGATGGACCCATTTATCTTCCGAGTCTTCCGCTGTTATCGATATTATATGGCCTTCTGCCATATTTATTGTAATAAGTTCTTTTTGAGCCATCGATGTAATAAGTGTGTGATTGCAACTCTGCTATAAAACCTCGATGTACTGTGTGGTGTCAGCATTACTGATCCAGGGATGACACCGTAGCATAGTAGACGTGATCCATTCGGGTCAGGTCGCTACACCTACGGAAATATCTTTGCAAATGGCTGACAAATCCACTGCCATACCTATCGGTATCTGTGAGGATGTGCCCGTTGTTGTTGCTAATGTTACTATTTTGACTGACTTTGTTATACTTGAGATGCCCGAGGACGACAACATGTCGATTATCCTTGGTAGACCCTTCTTGAATACTGCAGGGGCTGTTATTGATTGCAATAAAAGCAAGGTCACTTTTCATATTAATGGCAATGAGCATACGGTGCACTTTCCGAAGAAACAATTCCAAGTGAATGGTATTAATGTTATTGAAAAATCTTCGACAATCACTATTGGAAGTTTTCAAATACCTCTACCTACTGTCAAAAATAAATATGAAATGCTTATTGTTGGGGAAATGTATATCCCCATTGAGGTAACTTAGTGATTTATGAAAGTTCTTCAGTTTCATGCTAATCGAAAGTGGTTGTTAATAATACTTGATCAACCTTATTAATGGATCATTTTTGAACGGTATGAAGTTGATGAATTTAGTAAGCACTACTTTCTGTCCCTACTTTTTATTCTATGTTTTTATTAATTAAGTAAAACAAAATGCCATGGTTTTCTCTGTTTTCTGAATTTCCTGTGCAATAAAAAATGACCCCAAAATAAAAGTTCTTAGAATGCTGTGAAAATTAATACGATTTTTTATGAATATTTGAGAATTTTTGGTGCAATAAACATCAGAGGGAGGTGCACTAGGTGGGCACAACCCACCTGGGCGCGCTAGCACCCCTAGTCGCGCCCTGGTGGGTTGTGGTCCCCACGCGGGCCTCCCCACTTACCTCTTCATACCACATTGTCACTTACCTCTAGAAAAAAATCCCCATTGCTCTCTCTCCTGTGTTCTTGAGCTGAAACCCGCGGATTTCGATCTGTTTTCTCAAAGCTCCATTTCTGAAACTATTTCGGGGGATTGTTGCTTGGTATGTGACTCCATCATTTGTCCAATTAGTTTTTGTTTTAGTGGTTTATACTTTGAATAATTAGCTACTCTTGGTGCTGCTGTAGATGTGCTTGCATGTGGAATTCTTAGTATTCTAAGTTGTTTGAATGCTTGCTATGGCATCTATGTATCCCTGTGATTGTCACTCCAAATTTTTTATTTTTAGAAAATTGTACTCGGACATGATGAACCTATTTGGAAGGAGTTCTTCGAGGAGACGATCCTCCGGGGCATCTTCTAGTGATAGTTTTGCTCGCCGGTCTTATGTTGAACCAAGTGAAAGTTCCACATGAGATGCTGCCACCAAGACATGCTTATGGCCTAGCGATGAATATATGATGCATGTGGGCATTAAGGAGGAATTTGAGCAATATGTTCACAATGCCGGCCTCGGTCCCTACCTATCAGATAAGTGTGTACAACATCAACTTCTCACTGAATCACTTGTCAAAGGATTTAAATATTTCCCACGTGAGTCTAGGGTGTCGTTTATGCTTTATGATAATCCTTATACTATCCCACTGGAGAATTTTGCTTACCATTGCAAACTGCCATTTTGGGGTTCACTTGATGAGCCACCAACGGTTGAGTATGAGCATTTCTTGATTAGCCTTTGCTATGGTGAAAATAGGGGAGTGAGACAAGGAAGAATAAAGAGCATTCATTTTCCCATAATTCAGTATTTTGCATTATTTAACGGGAAATGCATAGTAGGCAAGCAAGACTGTAGCATACTTTGTGCGCCAGACTTGAGCTTCCTTCACACCGCTCTCATTGGTGAAAGGAATTATAACCTTGGAGTGATTGTTGCACGTAGACTCCAGCACAATGCTAACAGTGGTTGGTTCTATGGTGGAATTTATGCCACGCGTTTAGCACGGGAGCTGAGTGTTTCGCCTTTCCCCTTTGATCCTATCCTACCCACGCGGTGTTTAGATTTTGACACTCTGAAGGATCACAAGATTCTCAAGGGAAGGGCTGATAACTTCACTTATAATCTAATGTTTAACCAAAAATCTATTGTGGACACATATTTGCCTGCGCCTACTCTTTTTGATTATAACAGCAACAGAAGATATTTTGTTCTTGAGAGCGAGGCCGGAGCTCATAATGCAGCAGTGGCGGCGGCATGACGTGCTGAGGCATACGTACCGCGAGCCTCCGTGAGCTACCACGCTGACTACTATCCGGGCTACTGACCGACTACCAAGTTAGGCCAAAAGCCTAAGCTTGGGGGAGTACGTGTCTCTCACCGACATTACATTCATGTCCACTTATTTCATTCATCGGTGCTCGCACTTTTTCATTATATCATCCATGCTTAGATTATTTTCTTGCTTTCTTCTTGTGTGTTTGAAAAACTTTAGAAAAACCAAAAAAATTAGTCGTGGTTAATTTACTTTATATGCATGCTTAGCTGTAGTATTAAAAAGAGAAAACCCAAAAAGATTTCCTTGTTCTTCTTTTGCTTGTTGGGAGCTTTCCCGTGTAAATAGTTTTCCTTGTTTTGGATTTTCCCTTTTATTTGTTTGTTGAAGAAAACAAAAAACTCCAAAAATATTTTACTGTGTTTCTCTGAAATTCTTTTCTTTTATTCGAGTTGTACCGAGGAGAAGACCACGATGAAAATGCTGAGTGGCTCTCATATGAATAATTGTTGAACTAATAAAGAGCCCATTTTACCTTGTATCCTCCTGTTGAATAAAATGTTTGCATATTCCAGCTTAGTCCATGGCACTCTTTCACTATTATTATTTTCATATCATTCGGTCGTGCAAGTGAAAGGGAATAATGACGACATTCGATGAACCCGCCGTGGCAAAGAGAAACTGGTATGAACTCAACTTGTCTTGTGTGTGTAAATATGTTTAACCTAGCGTCCATGATTCAGCCTGTTTTGATTAAACATGTTTGCGATGACAATTAGTGATTATAGTTTCTCATGCCATGCATAAGTAGCTGGGAGTTAATAATGATTTAGCTTGGATATCAACATAGTGTTAAAATGATTGTGACGTAGTATCATGATATGGTATCCTCCTCTGAATGTTCAAGTGGCTTGACTTGATACATGTTCATGCATGTAGTTGAATCAAAACCAACATAGCCTCTATAATGTTTATGTTCATGGTGTTTATATCCTACTCATGCTAGTGTCCAATGTTACTTACACATAATGCATGGTTATGATCGTTGTTGCTCTCTAGCTGGCTGCTTCTCAATCTTAATTGCTAGCCTTCGCCTGTACTAAGTGGGGACTCTGCTTGTACATGAAAACCTTGAACCCAAAGTTATTCTAGATGAGTCCACCATACCTACCTATATGCGGTATTACCCTGCCGTCCTAAGTGAATTTGCATATGCCACCTCTAAAAACTTCTAAAAAATTATCCGTTTTGTGTGCCTGGATCGTTCATGGAACGACATGAGGTGGTCGATATCTTCCGTGCTAAGCAGGTTATTCTCAGGTTGAGTGTTTATTCACTCGCCATCGCATGAGAAAATGGGCGGTAATAGGGATTCCCAGTCCCAAACTGCAAACATGAAAAAGAGTTCATCTCTAAAACAATCAAACAAAAGCTCCCAATGGAGTCAAAACCTTCACTTTTACCGCTTGGGAACCGCCACTAGCGTGCTTATCATGGAAGATGTTGATAACTGATGGTCGTGAAGTGAATGAGAAGGGTGCATGTCTCAAAATATCATTTATCTCTGTTTTAAAAACTGAGCTCTAACACCTCTTCAAATCATTGCTTCCCTCTGCGAAGGGACTTTCTATTTATTTTTATGTTGTGTCACCACCTTCTAAAACAAGCGCCAGAAACTAAGTAGAGCACAATTATAACACCCCAAATTTTCAATTTGGAATGTTATACATAGATCATCCTTGCATATCATATTTTATTGCATTTCGTCTTGCGATCCTCGAAATCATAAGCAACTCAAGGACCCTCGAAGAGAGTTGGGGATTTCCCCGGTTTTCAAATTTGAATTTTATCAAATTTCGAAACGAGGATTTCTGGTTTAACTATTTTTCTCTCCGAAAATATTTCATATTAAAATATATGAGAGGAGATAATATGACTTCTCCAGAATAAATGAAATATTGGAGGAAACATATTAAAATCAATTTTTGATTTTATTTGGATTTTATTGCAATATTGTTTGCATTAGAAAAATTGCACGTTTTCAAAATTGCATTTAGGGCCAAGAAAATGTTCATCTCGTTCTAAATATTTTATTTAGACGGAGAAAATTTGTTTTGGCATTTTAGAATTTTATTTTATTTTCTAGGATTTTTTTAGTTTCGGCGGATTTTTTTTTAAAAACGCGCCAAGGGCTAACTGGGCCGAAGCCCAGCTGCCGGCCCACCACCCCCACGCCGCCGTCTCCTAGCGGGAGCCGCCGCCGCCGCGCCGCCCGAACCTGAGTCTGGCTCGGACTCCGCTTCCTCGCCGTGCCCCCTCCCCCAAGGCACCGCCCCTTCTTAAAAGCCGCCGCCCCGCCGCCCTTGGAGCCACCCCACCCCGCCACCACAAGCCGCCGACTCCGCCGCCGCAAGCCGCCCATCGCCGCTGCCGCGCCGCCCCGCCACCCCTTGCCCGCTGCCGCGCCGCTCGTCGCCTGGAGCCGCCGCGGCCGCCCGTTGCCCACGCCGCCGCCGCCCCGCGCTGCGCCGCCCCTCGCTGGAGCCGCCGCCATGCCGGACCTCGCCGGAGGTATAGCGCCGTTCGTTTTTTTTGAAAACCGGATCGGTTTTCGTTAAAAAACCCTAAGTCGTTTTTTTTCGGTTCGCCGGGTTTTCCCGGTTTTTCTTTTAGCGGACGTTCATTTTAACGAACGGTTTTGTCCGTTAGTTATAGATAACGAATGCTCGTTCGTTAGCCTGTTCGTCAGTTTTCTTTTATCGGATTAATCCGCGATTATTCCTGATCGCGATTTCTGATCCGATTTTCGTTCTAGTTTATCTTTTCGCTCGTTAGTCGGAATCAGGCGATTCAAGCGCCTAGATCTTCATCTCGAGACCCTCTTTTCACTTAACCCACTTGCACAAGTTTTTGCTACTGTAAAATTTGACCTAGGTCCAGATTAGTAAACTGATCTTGTTTCTTTCGCCGTTTGAGTTTCGTTGCTCCGTTCGATTTGATTCTTTTTGCAAACCGGAGTTCTTAAGTTGAACTTTCTGGTTAGATCTTCTTTTATTTGAGTTTTACCCGCGTTTCTTTGCTTGATTGCTTATGCATGCTATCCTCTGTTTGCAATAGAATTCCCGGAGTGCGAAGCGTGTTATTTGGAGTCCCTAGGTTTCGCGGATCATCAGCAAGG
The DNA here is from genome assembly GCF_056163025.1 of Triticum urartu. Classification (NCBI taxonomy): domain Eukaryota; kingdom Viridiplantae; phylum Streptophyta; class Magnoliopsida; order Poales; family Poaceae; genus Triticum; species Triticum urartu. The sequence continues at coordinate 213,735,378 of NC_141877.1, read as the reverse complement.
CAAGTAACATTTTGATCATACCTTTTTATCACCCAGTTTTTATGCATTAGTACCAATCCTCAAACATTGCATGGTTAGGATGTCATTAACATGTGGATTGGGAAGTAGTTGATGAGATAGAACCTATTACCCCGTTACATTCAAACCCTTGGGAGTTACTCTTACGCGTTGCTTATATTGCTATGCTATGCTCGTAGACGAGGTTTGGGTGAGTGAAATCCATGATAGATGTGAGATTGTTAATTAATGGTTCAACTTAAGGTGGCAACTTAAATACACATCTGGGTGGACCGAGGCACCTGGAGTACCCAGTGTTGCCTGTATTTTTTGGAAATCCCGGAGTACCCGTGTGATCTTCCTACGGACCGCCACCCAGGCTCAAAGGGACTGAGATTATTCATGCTAGAAACTTCCGTGTGCAGCCACAAGCTATTATGGGCTCTAGCATAGTTGAGTAAGTTATGTGAAGCTCTTGAAGAGGTGGATCAGCAGGTAGTGGGTTGTAGGTTTGGTATGGTCTGCCCGGAGTAGAGAGTTAACGTTTCTGAAAGACTGTGTCTTGGTCATCCGTTTCTCAAACACCATGTAGTGCGAGAAATTCAATGGAGGCGATCGAGTCTTGTGGGGAAAAGTGTGCAAACCTCTGCAGAGTGTATAAACTAATCATGGTTAGCCGTGTCCCCGGTTATGGACATCTTGAGTATCTAGTACTTGGATTATCCTATGTATCTCATCACTCTAAATTAATATTGTTGGGTTGTTAATTACTTTAACTGGGATTGAGTTGGAGGAACCTTCTCAATGATGTTTCAACTACCATGATAGTTAAAATTAAAATCTATTCCTTTGTTGTAGGGAAAAATTGGCTTTTCGCAAAACTATAACCATAGAGCTTTCCACCAGCCAAATATGCATGTAGTGATAGCATTATTCTGTTCTTGCTCTACTGTGTTATTTTGCCAGCATATTCCATGTGCTGACCCGTTTTCGGGCTGCAACGTATTATGTTGCAGACTTTTCAGATGAGGAGTAAGGTTCGTTAGGTCATTGCCGTGCAGCTCAGCTATGCCGTTGGAGTTGATGGACTCACTTTATCTTCCAAGCCTTCCGCTGTTATCGTATTAGATGACCTTAAGCCATATTTATTGTAATAACTTCTCTTTGGAGACATTCGATGTAATAAGTGTGTGATTGCTACTCTGTTATAAATCCTCGAGTACTGTGTGTGTCAGCATTACCGATCCAGAGATGACACTGAAGCACAGAGACTTGACCATTTGAGGTCGGGTCGCTACAAGATGGTATCAGAGCACACGCTGAGTGTAGGACACGACCACTAAGCTAAAAGCCATAGATCACTATTCTCTTCTCATTTCTGACTCCTCTCCATTTTCTACTCTTTAGGATGGCAGATGCAAGGAACAAGTTTGCAAAACCGGATGAAGAAGCACCTTTTGGACGACACTTGAAGGAAGTCACTAGGTACCAGAACATAGGAATACCAAGCTTCACCGGGACCTACAACGCCACTTTACCAGAAGAGGAGCGATGGATGATTCAAGTTCAAGTTCCAGGAAGGACCTTCACGCCAGTCACTAAACCCATAGAGTTTTCCTTCGATGCACCAACCCGGAGTTTAGGAAGAGTATGGCAGCTCACATCACCATGGGACGCATTGGAGAAGTTTACCAAAAGGAACTTAAGGATACTATCTACCAGATCTATGGGCGACGAGATGAGCAATGGGAGATGATCAGCACCAAGAAGGATAGATCAATTGTAGCTTTCATCCAGGAACTAAACCAACACATTCGACGCCAGGAGAACCAGATGTGCGCAGGCATGATAGATCTGAAGAAGGAAATGACTAGGATCACGGAACTGGAGGAAGAACTCAAGGCTACACGTGAAGATTATGAGGAGGAAATCGTCGTACTAGTGGAGAAGAATGACGACCTGATTAAGAAGATCAGAATATTCATGGGAGACCCCACACCAGTAGAAGAAGACGAAGAACCCAAGGAGATTTGCCCGGAAGACTACATCATCATCGACGACAGCGACTCCGACCTTAGCGATGATGACTTTGAAGATGAAGCTGGAGCAGATATCATGGAGTCTGCAACTGAGGAATATTTTTAGTAGACCACCATATCAGTAGTAGTATTCCACCATGTAAATAGAGTAGTCCGAGCACTTTTACGATAGTTAGACCGATTTTATGCCTTGCTTGATTGATTGAGTGAAATGTTTGTGTTTGTCTCATGTGCATACGGGTAGTGCTTTCTCATTAGACCTCATTCTATTCTAATCTCTCCCCTCTAAGCCCATCAGATGCCTCCGAGACGTGACCCCGGATTTGCTTTCCCACCGGAGCTCACTCAGTTGATCCAGCAGTAGAATACCCTGATGCAGTTGTTAGCTCAGAACCAAGGCAACAACAACAACTACAACAATCCACCACCACCACCACCACCACCAGTTGACAACTTAGCCCGTTTCCTGAGGTTGCAGCAGCTAGTGTTTTCCAGTAGCACCGAGCCTATAGTAGCAGATGATTGGCTCTGCAGGATTGGAAGGGAGTTAACGACTGCAGGATGTACTGATGCTGAGAAGGTGCGTTTTGCCGCACATCGGTTGGATGGACCAGCAGCATCATGGTGGGAGAATTACACTCTAACCTACCCTATAGCCATGGTGACATGGGACCAATTTCAGCAAGCCTTCCGTACAGCCCATGTCTCAACTGGAGCCATGAATTTGAAGAAGCGTGAGTTTCGCAACTTACGCCAGGGGAACCGTACTGTGGCTCAGTACACAGATGAGTTTAGCAAGTTATCTCGCTATGCCCCTGATGATGTGGCCACAGATGCCGCAAAGCAGGAGAAGTTTATGGAAGGGCTGACTGATGAGATGAGCATGCAGTTGATGGTGGCAATATTCACCAACTACCACGATTTGGTAGATAAGGCTCTTATGATTGAAGGGAAGCAACAGCAGATTGAGAGCCGTAAGAGGAAGTATGGACAAGGGAGGTATAACTTAGGAGCTCAGCAGAAGCCTGCCTAACCCCGAACTCGGGAGGACTTGTTCATAACCATGGAGGCCACACCCATAATGGAGGAAGTAACCATAATCATACTGGCACAAGGAATGGGAATGGGAATGGAGCAAGCAACAATCAGAACCGCCCCAATCCAGCCACACCCACCAAGAGAGACCTAAGCCACGTTACTTGTTTCAAGTGCGGGAAGACTGGACATTATGCCACGGAGTGCCCTGAAGGGAAGAATGGAAACGGAAATGGGAGCGCTGGGAAGAAGCCCAATCCATTCAACAAAGGACAAGTGAACCACGTTAACGTGGAGGAGGTTGAAGAGTAGCCAGACGCGGTTATAGGTAAGTTTTTGGTTAAGTCAATTACCGCTCTTGTTCTTTTTGATACTGGTGCATCACATTCATACATATCAAGGGAATTCATGGATAAGTTTAAACTACCGACCCAAACACTTAGGACCCCTCTGTTAGTAAGTTCACCTAGAGCAGAGTATATGGCTAGTCGATGGTGCGACCAGATATCCTTAACCATTGGCAACCATGTTTTTCCGTCCGACCTAATTATCTTGGAGTCACAAGGATTGGATGTGATATTCGGAATGGAATGGATGTCAAAGTATGGAGGAAATATTGACTGTGTTAGTAAGTCAATTTGTCTCACCACCCCGGAGGGAAAAAGGATCAAGTATATATCTAGGCATGCGCCAATAAGTAGCCAAGTAAATACCCTCATGGGAGTTGTTCAGGAGGAAGTGCCTGTAGTAAAGGATTATCCGGATGTTTTCCCAAAGGAGTTACCAGGCATGCCACTAGATCGAGATATCGAGTTTTTGATAGAGCTATTGCCAGACATAGGGCCAATGTCCAAGAGACCCTATAGGATACCCGCGAATGATCTGGAGGAGATTAAGAAATAGATCAAGGAGTTATTGGAGAAAGGTTACATTCGACGGAGTTCATCACCATGGGGAGCCCCAGTGCTTTTGGTTGAGAAGAAGGATAAATCCCTAAGAATGGTTGTTGATTATCGAGCCTTGAATGAAGTGACGATCAAGAACAAGTACCCATTGCCGATGATCAATGATATGTTTGACCAGCTGCAAGGAACTAAGGTGTTTTCGAAGATCGATTTGCGATCAGGATATCATCAGTTGAAGATTCACGAGAAGGATATACCAAAGACAACATTCACCACACGGTATGGGTTATACGAATATACGGTCATGTCGTTTGGATTGACTAACGCCCCTGCCTATTTCATGAGCATGATGAACAAAGTGTTCATGGAATATTTGGACAAGTTTGTTGTGGTGTTCATTGATGATATAATGGTATATTCGAAGAATGAAGAGGAACACAAGGAGCATTTGCGTTTAGTTCTCGAGAGACTCAGGGAACATCAATTGTATGCCAAGTTCAGCAAATGCGAGTTTTGGTTGAAGGAAGTCGGATTCCTTGGAGATGTTATATCAGGAGAAGGTATAGCAGTAGACCCCACCAAGGTTCAGCCAGTCACTGAATGGTTGGCACCCACTTTAGTTAGCGAGATCCGCAGTTTTCTTGGACTCACAGGATACTATCGGAGATTCATTGAGAATTTTTCCAAGATTGCAAAGCCAATGACAGAATTTTTGAAGAAGGATACAAAGTTTAAATGGACGGAAGATTGCGAGGCAAGTTTCCAGGAGCTGAAGAAACGTTGACTACAGCCCCAGTGTTGACATTGCCAGATATATGAAAGGATTTTCAAGTGTATTGCGACGCCTCTCGCTTAGGACTTGGAAGTGTGCTTATGCAGGACGGAAAAGTTGTTTCGCATGCCTCACGACAACTAAAGCCACACGAGTTGAATTATGCCACACATGATTTGGAGCTAGCAGCCGTAGTGCATGCGTTGAAGACTTGGAGACATTACCATATTGGAAACCATTGTGATGTGTACATGAACCATAAGAGTTTAAAGTACATTTTCACCTAGAAGGAACTGAACCTTAGGCAGAGAAGATGGTTGGAGCTTATAAAGGATTATGACATGAAGCTTCACTATCATCCAGGAAAGGCCAATGTCGTAGCAGACGCTTTGAGCCGGAAGAGTTATGCTAATACCCTAATAAGCACGAGATTGCCGAAGGAGTTAGCCGAGGATCTCCGGGAACTTTGATTGGAGATTGTTCCTAGAGGTTTTGTTGCAACAATGGAGGTGCAGTCTACATTGTTGGGAAAGATTCGAGAAGCTCAGAAGGATGACAAAGAGGTTGCCGAGATAAAGGAGAAAATGAGCGAAGGAAAGGCCAAAGGTTTTCATGAGGATGAGCATGACACCTTATGGTTTGAGGACCGTGTTTATGTGCCCAATAACGCAGAGATCAGGAAGTTAATACTTCAGGAGGCACATGACTCGCCATACTCGATACACCCCGGAAACACCAAGATGTATTTGGATTTGAAGGAACATTTCTGGTGGACAGGGATGAAGAAGGATATCGCCGAGTATGTAGCTGTATGTGATGTATGTCAGAGAGTGAAGGCTGAGCATCAAAGGCCAGCAGGATTGTTACAGCCAATGCCAATACTCGAATGGAAGTGGGATAAACTTGGCATGGATTTTATCACCGGATTGCCCAAGACCAAATCAGGATATGATTCTATATGGGTAGTAGTTGACCGTTTGACCAAAGTGGCACACCTTATCCCAGTGAAAACAACTTATGCTAGTGCAAAGTTGGCCAAGATATATATGACCAGGATCGTATGTCTGCATCGAGTTTCGAGGACCATCGTATCAGGTAGAAGAACATAGTTTACTTCAAAGTTTTGGCATCAGCTGCACCAGACTTTGGGAATGAGATTGGAGTTTAGTACAACATTTCACCCGCAGACGGATGGACAGACCGAGAGAGTCAATCAGATTCTGGAGGACATGTTGAGAGCCTGTGCGCTAGATTATGGATCTAGTTGGGATGACAATCTGCCTTACACAGAGTTCTCATACAACAATAGTTACCAAGCCAGTTTGAAGACGGCACCATTCGAAGCCCTGTATGGACGAAGGTGCAGAACACCATTGATGTGGGATGAAGTCGGAGACCGACAGTTGTTTGGACCAGACTTGATCAAAGAGTCTGAGGAGAAGGTTAAACTGGTCCGAGATAGACTGAAGATAGCTCAGTCCAGACAGAAGAGTTATGCAGACTCGAAATGCAAGGAGGTAACCTATGAAATTGGAGATCGAGCATATCTGCGAGTATCGCCTCTGCAAGGAGTGAAACGTTTTGGAGTTAAGGGAAAGTTAGCCCCAAGGTTTGTAGGACCGTATCGTGTTTTGGAACGGATGGGAGAAGTTGCCTACAAATTGGAGTTACCTGAAGGACTGTCAAGAGTTCACGATGTGTTTCACGTTTCCCAGTTGAAGAAGTGCCATGCTGAGATGGCCGACATACCACTAAGAGATACCGTACCCTTGTAGGCGATTCAGTTGGACAATGACCTGACTTACGAGGAGAACCAGTCAAGATTTTGGAGTTTGCTAGTCGAGTCACCCGCAGCAAGGTCATCAAGTTTTGCGAAGTTCAGTGGAGCCACCATACCGAGGACGAAGCCACTTGGGAACGAGAGGATGATCTCCGCAAAGACCACCCACGCCTATTTTCTAGCCAACCCGAATCTCGAGGGCGAGATTCATCTTAAGGGGGGTAGGTTTGTAACATCCCAAATTTTCAATTTGGAATGTTATACATAGATCATCCTTGCATATCATATTTTATTGCATTTCGTCTCGTGATCCTCGAAATCTTAAGCAACTCAAGGACCCTCGGAGAGAATTGGGGATTTCCCCGGTTTTCAAATTTGATTTTTATCAAATTTCAAAACGAGGATTTCTGGTTTAACTATTTTTCTCTCCGAAAATATTTCATATTAAAATATATGAGAGGAGATAATATGACTTCTCCAGAATAAATGAAATATTGGAGGAAAAATATTAAAAATCAATTTTTGATTTTATTTGGATTTTATTGCAATTTTGTTTGCATTAGAAAAATTGCATTTTAGGGCCAAGAAAATGTTCATCTCGTTCTAAATATTTTATTTAGACGGAGAAAATTTGTTTTGGCATTTTTAGAATTTATTTTATTTTCTAGGATTTTTTTAGTTTCGGCGGAATTATTTAAAAAAAAATGCGCCAAGGGCTAACTAGGCCGAAGCCAGCTGCCGGCCCACCACCCCGCGCTGCCGTCTCCTAGAGGGAGCCGCCGCCGCCGCGCCGCCCGAACCAGAGTCCGGCTCGGACTCCGCTTCCCGGCCGTGCCCCCTTCCCCAAGGCACCGCCCCCCTCCTTAAAAGCCGCCGCCCCGCCGCCCTTGGAGCCACCCCACCCCGCCGCCGCGAGCCGCCGACTCCTCCGCCGCAAGCCGCCGTGCCGCCCGTCGCCGCTGCCGCGCCGCCCCGCCGCCCCTTGCCCGCTGCCGCGTCGCCCGTCGCCCGGAGCCGCCGCCGCCGCCCGTTGCCCGCGCTGCCGCCGTGCCGGACCTCGCCGGAGGTATAGCGCCGTTCATTTTTTTGAAAACCGGATCAATTTTCGTTAAAAAAACCCTAAGTCGTTTTTTTCGGTTCGCCGGTTTTTCCCGGTTTTTCTTTTAGCGGATGTTCGTTTTAATGAACGGTTTTCGTCCGTTAATTACAGATAATGAACGTTTGTTCGTTAGCCTGTTCGTCAGTTTTCTTTTATTGGATTAATCCGCGATTATTCCTGATCGTGATTTCTGATCCGATTTTCGTTCTAGTTTATCTTTTCGCTCGTTAGTCGGAATCAGGTGATTCAAGCGCCTAGATCTTCGTCTCGAGACCCTCTTTTCGCTTAACCCACTTGCACAAGTTTTTGCTACTGTAAAATTTGACCTAGGTCCAGATTAGTAAACGGATCTTGTTTCTTTCGCCGTTTGAGTTTCGTTGCTCCGTTCGGTTTGATTCTTTTTGCAAACGGAGTTCTTAAGTTGAACTTTATGGTTAGATCTTCTTTTATTTGAGTTTTACCTGTGTTTATTTGCTCGATTTCTTATGTATGCTATTGTTTGTTTGCGATAGAATTCCCGGAGTGCGAAGCGTGTTATTTGGAGTCCCTAGGTTTCGCGGATCATCAGCAAGGCAAGTAACACTTTGATCATACATTTTTATCACCAAGTTTTTATGCATTAGTACCAATCCTCAAACATTGCATGGTTAGGATGTCATTAACATGTGGGTTGGGAAGTAGTTGATGAGGTAGAATCTATTACCCTGTTACATTCAAATCCTTGGGAGTTACTCTTACGCATTGCTTATATTGCTATGCTATGCTCGTAGACGAGGTTTGGGTGAGTGAAATCCATGACAGATGTGAGATTGTTAATTAATGGTTCAACTTAAGGTGGCAACTTAAATACACATCTGGGTGGATTGAGGCACCTGGAGTACACAGTGTTGCCTGTATTTTTTGGAAATCCCAGAGTACCCGTGTGATCTTCCTATGGACCGCCACCCAGGCTCAAAGGGAACTGAGATTATTCATGCTAGAAACTTCCGTGTGCATCCACAAGCTATTATGGGCTCTAGCATAGTTGAGTAAGTTATGTGAAGCTCTTGAAGAGGTGGATCAGCAGGTAGTGGGTTGTAGGTTTGGTATGGTCTGCCCGGAGTAGAGAGTTAACGTTTCTGAAAGACTGTGTCTCAGTCATCCATTTCTCAAACACCATGTAGTGCGAGAAATTCAACGGAGGCGATCGAGTCTTGTGGGGAAAAGTGCGCAAACCTCTGCAGAGTGTATAAACTAATCACGGTTAGCCGTGTCCCCGGTTATGGACATCTTGAGTATCTAGTACTTGGATTATCCTATGTATCTCATCACTCTAAATTAATATTGTTGGGTTGTTAATTACTTTAATTGGGATTGAGTTGGAGGAACCTTCTCAATGATGTTTCAACTACCATGATAGTTAAAATTAAAATTTATTCCTTTGTTGTAGGGAAAAATTGGCTTTTCGCAAAACTATAACCATAGAGCTTTCCACCAGCCAAATATGCATGTAGTGATAGCATTATTCTGTTCTTGCTCTACTGTGTTATTTTGCCAGCATATTCCATGTGCTGACCCGTTTTCGGGCTGCAACATATTATGTTGTAGACTTTTCAGACGAGGAGTAAGGTTCGTTAGGTCGTTGTCGTGCAGCTCAGCTATGCCGTTGGAGTTGATGGACTCACTTTATCTTCCAAGCCTTCCGCTGTTATCATTTTAGATGGCCTTAAGCCATATTTATTGTAATAAGTTCTCTTTGGAGACATTCGATGTAATAAGTGTGTGATTGCTACTCTGTTATAAATCCTCGAGTACTGTGTGTGTCAGCATTACCGATCCAGGGATGACACTGAAGCAGAGAGACTTGACCGTTTGAGGTCGGGTCGCTACAAGAATGGTCATGATTTATGCATTGTGTGTAGCTAATGTTGGGTGCATCATGGCTGGATCTTTTCTACCATGAATTACAATGTTTAGTCCCTGCTTGAACTTTGGAGGTTCTCTGCATTTATGTTTTGCGGTCTCAGAAAGGGCTAGCGAGATACCACTATTGTCATATTATATCATGGTTGTTTTGACAACGTGTTGTCATTTGGGATATCTTATTATTGCTCGCTAGCTGATTATGTCATTGATATGAATCATTATAATCTTTAAGTGTTATTGTTGCCATGGTTAGTTATAATGTTGGCTGAAAACCTAGGTGCTGTTTAAGCTTATTTATGCAAACAAGAGCAAAAGAGTTTGTGAAAGTTTTTCTTTCTCACTTTCAGTTTATCAACTGAATTGCTTGAGGACAAGCAAAGGTTTAAGCTCGGGAGAGTTGATACGTCTCCAACATATCTACTTTTTCTCACACTTTTCCTCTTGTTTTGGACTCTAATTTGCATATTTGAATGAAACTAACCCCGGACTGACGCTGTTTTCAGCAGAACTACCATGGTGTTGTTTTTGTGCAGAAATAAAAGTTCTCGGAATGGAACGAAACTTTTTGAGGATTTTTTATATCAATAATAAGAATTACTAAAGCCAAGACCCACCAGAGAGGGGGCCCTGGGTGGGCAGAACCCACCAGGGTGCGCCCCCTCTCCTGGCGCGCCCAGGTGGGTTGTACCCACCTGGTGGCCCCGCTGACGCCCCCCCTGATACTATAAAATCACATATTTTATGAAAAAAACCCAGGGAGAAAGAATTATTGCGATCCACGAGACGGAGCCGCCTCCAAGCCGTGTTCTTCCTCGGGAGGGCAGATCTGGAGTTCATTTGGGGCTCCGGAGAGGGGGATCTTTGTTCTTCGTCATCACCAACCCCTCTCCATCGCCAATTCCATGATGCTCCCCACCGGGAGTGAGTAATTCCTTCGTAGGCTCACTGGTCGGTGAGGAGTTGGATGAGATTCATCATATAATCGAGTTAGTTTTGTTAGGGCCTGATCCCTAGTATCCACCATGTTCCTAGATTGATGTTGCTATGACTTTGCCATGCTTAATGCTTGTCACTTTGGGCCCGGGTGCCATGATTTTAGATCTGAACCGTTTATGAATTCATCATTATATCCATGTTCTAGATCCGATCTTGCAAGTTATAGTCACCTACTACGTGTTATGATCCGACAACCCCGGAGTGACAACAACTAGGCCCACACTTGGTGATGACCATAGTTTGAGGAGTTCATGTATTCACTATGTGTTAATGCTTTGTTTCAGTTCTCTATTAAAAGGAGGCCTTAATATCCCTTAGTTTCCATTATGGACCCCGCTGCCACGGGAGGGTAGGACAAAAGATGTCATGCAAGTTCTTTTAATAAAGCATGTATGACTATTTACAAAATAGATGCCTACATTATATCGATGAACTGGAGCTAGTGCCATATTGCCCTAAGTTATAACTGTCTCATGATGAATATCATCCAACAAGTCACCAGTCCAATGCCTACGAACTTTTCCATATTGCTTATGCTAAGTTACTACTGCTATCATCACTATTACACTTGCTACAAAATTACTGCTATCACTATTACTGTTACTATTGCTGCTGTCACCACTATCAAAACTATCATATTACTTTGCTACTGATTACTTGCTGTAGATAATTAATCTCCAGGTGTGGTTGAATTGACAACTCAGCTGCTAATACCTTCAAATATTCTTTGGCTCCCCTTGTGTCGAATCTATAAATTTGGGTTGAATACTCTACCCTCGAAAACTGTTGCGATTGTCAGGACCCCGATTCCAAGTCACGTCGATCTAGCCGGTAACACCTCATATCACTTTGCGGCCTCACGCACGGTATTCCCACGGGTGTCGCCTTACCATGGCCCGAGACCGTTTGCGTCTTTTGGCTCACGTATATGATAGTGTCGCTAGCATCCATATGACAGAGAACCCGGGCCGACATGGCTAGTCGTGAACCCAAAGCGGCACTAACCTATGGGGACAGGCATACATGAATCACATCGAGCATGTCGGTCAGCAGCGTGTAAATCCGGGCTGCAGCACTAGGCTAACAGGACTCCGGGAACCCGGGCTGTAGCAGGCTAGGCAGGACTCCGGATGTTACCGCGTGATGTTTCCCCGAAGGGACAGACACAGGAACAAAGTGAAACACATGTCGGCCAGTCAAGTATCCTGAGCAGTAGTGCTGGGCTAGCAGGACTCCGGTGAACCGAGCTGTAGCGGACTACTATGGCTCAAGGAAGCACTAGACTACATTTCCCCATAAGAGAGGCTGCCAAGGATAAACAACTAGATTTGTCGGATCCCACACATACCAAGCATTTCAATCATACACACAATATGCTCGATATGTGTAAATACAACATGGCATCACAACATAACTCTATGACTCAAAGTACTTATTCATTAGGCTCTGAGGAGCGAGATATTACAAATATGGGTCTCATGACCCAACATTCAGAGCATACAGGTCAAACACATGCGGAAGCTTAACATGTCTGAGTACAGACATCTACAAATGGAAAAGGCTGAGAAGCCTAACTATCTACCAGATCCTGCCAAGGGCACAAGATCGTAGTTGAGGTATCAAGCTAATGTCGAAGTCCACGTGGAACTACTAGTGAGACTGAAGTCTCTCTCTGCAAAACATAAATTAAGCAAACGTGAGTACAAAGGTACTCAGCAAGACTTACATCAGAACTAGCTACATATGCATCGGTATCAACAAGGGGTGATGGTGGAGTTTAACTGCAGCAAGCCAGCTTTGACTCAGTGGCTAACCTGAACTATGACTGCAAGCAACTCTTTTGAGGTGGCGCACACGAGTCCACATATTCACCATTCAATACACCACTATGGAACTGCTCCCGTCTCCCTACGAGAAGGCCATCCATAGCACTCACACTTATCTTGCGAGTTTTAGAGTATCCACTTTCACTTGTCTATGAACTATGCAAGGGGTCCAAGTTTCCATATCCGAGGAATCCGGCTATTCGAATAGATAATGATAACCCTGCAGGGGTGTACTTCTTCACACACGCTCCCACCACTTACCACCATATACACGTCATGTATCTCGGCAACCTTCAAGCGGAAGCCTGGCGAGGGTGTCGGCCATGGCCTACCTAAACACTTAAGTCTCTAGTCCAGGTTTATCGCCTATCCAGGTTCCATCCGCAGGGAGTCCGGCCGAGGTATCCACATACGGCCCCGAACGATGTGAACAGGGTTCCCGAGACACCAAACGGGCGCCCGGTACACCGTGCCACGGTGTATCTACCGCAACATAGCCCACCCCTAGGGTCAGCGCTATGCACGGCCGCCAACACATAACCTACAAACACCAGAAACTAGTTGCAACTCCTGGACAGAGTACTAGGGTGATTAAGAAGCCGAGAGGGTCAATTAAGGATCCCAATGAGTGGTAGTAGCTGTTCATGGATCACAGACACAAAACTCAGTTCCTGAGGACGGCTGCAATGAGACAACCCACCATGTACTCCTACATGGCCTCTCACCGCTACCTTTACCAAAACGTGTTCACACACTTAGCTCACACACAGTAGGACATGTTCATCACTGTTCCAATTCACCCCCGATGAATCAGACCTGACTCAACTCTAAGCAGTAGCAGGGATGACAAACAAGCATGAATGAGTAGGCACATCAGGGCTCAAACAACTCCTACTCATGCTAGTGGGTTTCATCTATTTACTGTGGCAATGACAGGTCATGCAGAGGAAAGGGGTTCAACTACCGCATCATGTAACAGTTGAATCGTTGTTGTCCTAATGCAGTAAAAGAGAGAAGGAGCAAGAGAGTGGGATTGTATCGGAATGAACAAGGGGGTTTTGCTTGCCTGGCACTTCTGAAGATATCATTGGGTCTTCATCAGTGTCAACGATCACAGTGTCGGTACAACGTCTATCGAGAGGGGACAACCACCGGCAACAGAGAATGAGCACAATCAATGCAATGCACAAAATGATGCATGATCATGACTTGTCAATATGCTGTGTTTTGAGCTAATGCAACTAGCAACATGTTAAATGGAGTTGGTTTGAACCCTAGGTTCAAATTCAAACTCCATATGTGAGAGTTTAAATTCCATTTATGTGAATTGGCCTAAACAACAGCCGTAAGTTGCTCTAACATGCATGAAAATGCCATAAACAGATTCCTTGAATTTTTCTGATAATTTTTCATATATAAATTATTTCTTTCTGAGTTACGGTTGAATTTCTATGAATTTTAGAAGTTTATACTAATTTCTGGAATTTTCTGAATAAGGATAATTCCAGAAAAAGAGTTATTGCATCAGCATGACATCACCCTGATGTCAGCAGGTCAACTGGGCGCCTCCAGGTCAAACCTGACCAGTGGGGTCCACTGGTCAGTGACTGGGGCTGGTTAGTGACACTGTCAGGTGGGTCCGGTCAACGCCCACGTCAGCAAAGTCAACATGACATGTGGGGACAGTCAACGTGTGACATGGCCAGGTCAACCCGACCTGTGTGGCCCCTGTGGTTAGTTAAACATAACAGGAAATAAACTAAGTTTACTTATGGGCGTGGGGCCCATCCGTCAGTGAGCTATGGGGTTAGTTAGTGGCGTCATTAGTGGCTAATGACAGGGCCACGTCGGATGCGCCGGCGGTTAGACGACGGCGACGACCCAGGGCGGCGGTGGATCGCCGGAGTTGCGCTTGGGGCTGCCACTTGCTGTGATGAGGGCATCAAAAAGGAGCCCTTGCTCGCCCGCATCCAGGGGAGCACGCGGCTGGGCGTGGGGTGGCCTGGTTCACCAGCGGCGAGCTCATCCGCGGCGGCCGGAGCACGGGGATGAGGCAGGCAAGGCTGCGAGCCACGGGACGCTGGATGAAGTTCTCTACGGGCTCCTGGGAACTCCAGGAGTTCGACTACGCACCCAGATGCGATGGAAACGAGCTCTCGCCGTGTCGGCGACATCGCCGGTGGCAAGGAGCTTATGGGTGCGATGGGGAGGTAAGTTAGGGGTTGAGTGCGAGGAGGAGAACAGGGGGGAAACGTAGAGAGGCTCACAACGAGGAGGATGGTGCAGACAACGGGGCCGGGGACGCGTTGGTTGCCGCGAATCGACGGTGAGGTAGCCGGCGGCCGGAGGTTGAAGATGAGGTCGGGGACGATGCTGCAGGGCTCCCGCGGTCGCGTGCGTCGGCGTGTAGCTCCAAGGCGTCGTGGCGGAGGTCGTGGTCATGCTAGTTTAGCGAGTGGTGGCCTGTAGCCATGGCTACGGCAATGGCGCGCTCTCGGTGCTCACAGCGAAGGGAGGAAGAGAGAGCCGGGGAGGGGGGAGCTCAAGGAAGGGTGAGAGAAGGGTCGGGGGGTCGCGTGGCGTCGCGGGAGACGTCCAGGCGACGAGGGAACATCCAAGCAGGCAGCTGCCGGTGTGGCACGCCGCGGCGCCGTGGCTAGCTTCTCCTCTGCCTTCTGGCGAGAGGAGGAAGACAACTGGTAGGGGGGTGGCTGGGCTGGGCCGGCTTCAAGAGCAGGCCGCACAGGTAGGTGGGCCGAGGTAAGTGCAGGTTAGTCCTTCTCTCTCTCTCTCTCTTTTATTTAGCTTCTGTTTTCTATTTTCTTTTCCGCAATTTGTTTTGGTTTTAGTTTTAACACCAAACCATTTTATAAAATCCTGAAAATAATTATGTGGCTAGAACTAATATATACAAAACCACATAAAATGTTCTAGAATTATTGGACATATATTAATTATATAAAGAATATATATCCAATGCAAATAGTTATTGAATTAATTCAAAGGCCCAAAATAAATATTTCTGAGACTCCAAAAATATTGGTTTGAGTTTTACCTCTTGCCAATATTTTTATAGCTTGACAGGAACATTTTCTTGGGTTTATTTGAAACAATTTTTTTAATGTTGATCATTTTTGTAAAAGACTTCTGAGGCTTCCCACTTTCCCCAATTCAACTTTCATAAATATATACATGATGCATGAATGCTTGTGCAACTGGTTTCAACCAAATCTAGGGTTGTGACAGCGATCCCCTATACTTGTGGGTTATCAGTAAACTTTTGTCAGAGGGTAATCATGATGGCGTATCTCATCATTAAAGTGAGCCGCCAAACGAGTAGCAAAAATCCCACCATGTATTTACCCTTGGATTTATTAATGTGGAGGCGACGAGCCACAATAGCTCCCAAGCTATAAGTGTTGTCGCCCTCCAATGCATGATGTAAAACAACAAAGTCTGGTGCGCTGAGTGCACCCACTTTTTCCCTAGAAAGCAAACACTTAACGATAAATAAAGTAAAATAATGCACTACAGGAAAGTGTATGCTACACTACAAAAAAAATACACTTCCGTGATGATACGTGTTTGTCACAGTAGGTCGCGTTTTTTGTCATGCATGTACATCCATGACAGATTTATGACAGAATCAAGATAGTCATACCTGTGCTGTCGTAGAAGTGTTCCATGACATTACCAAAATTATCATCATGGAAGTGTCCACTTCCATGACGATAAATCACGCGTCACAGAAGTGCTTTTGTCAAGGGTGACCGACATGTGGCATCCACCGTAATGGAACGCCATTAAGCTATCGGGTCGGGTTTTGGATCTGATAACCCGTTAACAGCCCCGACCAATGGGGATTTTCCACGTGTAAAATCATCATTGGCTAGAGGAAACACGTGTCGGCTCATCGTTGGGACAGATGTCATCCACTCACTGGACAGAAGGCGCCTATGATACATCGACACGTGGCACGGCCCAACAGTGGCCCGTTCCTGTGAAAAGGCTGGCCCGTTTGACTTGGTCAAAATCTGGGGGCCGGCCCATGGAAAGCCTGTTAACGGCCTGTTCGCATATAGCCCATTTACAGCCCGCTAACCCAAGGCCTGTTATGCCCTATCCGAATTAGGCCCAGTAGCGTCATATGGGCCATCCAATATGATTCCAGCCCGTTTTCACTTCTGGCCCATGTATAGCCCATGACGTCTTTCGGCCCATATGAGGCCCTTTGTAACTCTTGGCCCATTAGCGGCCCGTGCTGAAACTGGCCCGTAATGAACAGTGTATTACTTTACACCCATTAACGGCCCGTGGTGAAACTGGCCCGTAATGAACATTGTATCACTTTATACCCATTAACGGCCCGTTATTCCGTTGGGCCGTTTCCAGCCCAAGTTAACTTTCAGCCTTCTGAGGGCCCATTTATTCTTGAGCTCATTTGCAGCATTCAGTTACTTACGGCCCGTTACTGTCATTTTCTGCTTGTGGGCCAAATTCAGCCCGCCGTTACAGTCGGCCCGTTTGTGGACCGTTAGTCTGTTGGGCCATTTTCGTAGCATCACCAAATATGGCCTATTAACGGCCCGTTATGGTCAGCCCATAAAACGTACGATTTCCATTAAAGGCCCATCTACGGCTCATTAAAGGCCCGTACAAGACCCATAAATGAGTCGGCGGCCCATGGATCCTACGAGACGTAGAAGGCCCATGGATCCTACGAGACGTAGAAGGCCCATGGATCCGACGGCCCGTGAAGGGCCATGGTCGGGCGAGCTGGCCCCCGTTTGAGCGATATAGCATATTCAAAGAATTATCCTACTCAATACTATCACCTCTAAAAAGCATACACTATACAACAAAGAGATCAAGGCATAGAAAGGTAGAATAATCCTACACTATACAATAAAGAAATTACAGCCGATTATACCCACTGGGCATTATGGTTCGGCACAGGTGATAATAAAGCATACACAAACAACAAATTACATACACTGGGCAAATACAGCTCATACATCATGGACACGCATCAACTTAACTCCATTTGAACTATAATCTCTTCAGAAAATAGGATTGGCCGAATTCAGATAGCACAAATTTCAGTCTGCAAAATCTCCAATTCCTTCATGCTTACCTCAGTGTCTTGTTTCATTTTTTGACTCCTGCATCTAATACCTGCATGTCCAGTCTCAATTTGTTGATTATACGTTGACAACCATGTACACGTTGTCTTGCCACCTCTAGTTGATGCTCGAGAACATCAGCACATTCCAATTCCAATCCATAATCATTCGGTAATGGCCATGCCGCACCGCTCGCAGATCTTTGTGTTGATGTCACTTCATCCTGAAATGTTTCTGTAAGTACACATGACTAGGGCAAAAATATAGTTACAACAGTGAAGCGAACAAGACACTATTTTGTACTACATGGCAAAACAGGACTAACAATAATGTTACACGTCACTTTCAAAAAAATGTTACACTTCATGAAGCATAAGCAGGTGATATTGTAAAAATTATAAAAAAGATAGTCTGTGCAGCCTGCGTACAGAAATCCCTCTTAGCTCACCAGAGGAGCATGATGTTGGGTCCCAATCGAAAACACAGACAAGTTACAAATTTAGACAGCATGTTGCGTATAAGTAAGCAAGCAGTTGTCCATTCTGTGCCTCAATTAAAGTCTTAGGGAGCATAATGAACAACAGAGGGTTTCATACAGACATACTACAGCAGGCAAAACTATGCAATCATTAGCGTAGTATAAACTAGATTGTGAGCCTCATGTAATAATAGTTAGTTAATAGACTTCAAAGCTTCAGGCACACTTCGGCAGAGTAATTAAATGGTAAGACCTTTAATTATGTCAACTAATAGTGATACAAGTACCGAACATCAGGCATGATTATTTGGGAATCTCATTAACTAAGGACAAATAAAGCAATTGAAAAGAGAAAATTAACTATGCCTGAAACAAACAAGGAATTGAACTGTTGAGTTGCATACAGTGACTTACCTTAGCAGGTTGAAGAGGCTCAGTGCAGCTCCTACTTCTCTTGCAAGGTTCCTTCCTAACATCTTGTACATGGAAATCCTCAAACTTATCATCATTGCACCCCCTCTGGAAGGTGACACAAACTAATTACTCGTCTCCTTGGAAGATAAATATGCATACTTTCCAGTCTGTGAACACAAAAGAATGAGATTATAACAAAACAACACCACATAATGAAACATGCCACATCTCTTGCACTTGCACACAATGAAATGAGCATTTACTATGTCTGCACTATGTAAAAACTAGGCATACCTTCGAACTGGATCTCCAGGTACTCTTGGAGAGCCTACTGTAGTGTACAGCCAAACCTTTATGTCACCTATGAGTTAGACAAGGCCCCACTACAGCAGCCCTTAGTGTTTAAATCGTTGACAAGCTCTGTTAGAGTGTCAGGTCAAGAACAACAAGTAATCAAAGCAAACAGTCCTAGTATGGCTAGCTGATGCAAACAAGCAATTGAAAAAATGTGTGAGCAAATCTTACATATCAAGAAAAGAAGCAAAGAAGGAGGCTTAAAGACCATCACTTGACTGACCAGATTTAAGGGGCATTTAAACATCATGTGCAACGTATGAACTAACATAAACATTGCAAATTCCAAATTCTACAATGGAATGCACATGTATTAGGTTATGCCATGTATGATGATGCCTAAATGTACAGATAGCAGGCAGGAGTGATTCATCATTGTACGCACAATTGAATTGCAGGTTAAGGGCCAGTTCGATTCCGCCTTTTCAGGGCATATTGTCAAAATAAGCCATAAAAGATGTAAAGAAGTCATTTTTGAGTTATGGGCTTGGGCTTAACTAATTTCGCTTTGGAGGGGGGTGTTTCGGGTAGAACCTCACTAAAAATTGAAGGGAAGGGGAATAGTGAAATGACTCTATTGTCTACCTATATTACACTCAAAATGCAACTGCTGACGCCCGTGTCACACCTAACCCTCAAGTAGAAGCAAACATGCAAGCATTCATTACGCTGCCCGCTTGCATCTCCTCTCCCCTTTCCCTCTACCTCGATCCCCTGCCTGCAGCACTAGGGTTCCTCCAGCGAGCCATCGCCACTAGTCCCATCTGGCCTGGTCCTCGACGATGCTATGTCCAGCTAGGATACATGGCCGGCGGGTAGGGGCAAATCTTCCTGGCTGCTCCTCCCTCTGGCGCCGCCCCTCATTCTCATGGTCTCCAGCAGCTGCTCCACTGTGGTTCGTCCAACGCACTACTCCGGTGGGCGCTGCACAACTACGGCTGATGCCACACTACGGCAGAAGGCACCTTATTCCCCCTCCCCTCCTCCCAGGCCATGGCCTTGAGGTGCTGTTGAAGGATGAGCTCATCCAACAAGGTGAGGGTCTCCTCTGATTTTTTGCCAAATTTTCATTCTGATCCACTATACGATGAATTGCTATGAGCTGCTTCTGCTGCTGCTATATGATGCATTGCTATGAGCTGCTCCTGCTGCTGCTATATGATGAATTGCTATGAGCTGCTGCTGCTGTATGATGAGTTGCTATGAGCTGCTGCTGCTGCTCTATGATGAATTGATATGAGCTACTGCTGCTGTATGATGAGTTGCTATGAGCTGCTGCTGCTGTATGATGAGTTGCTATGAGCTGCTGCTGCTGCTATATGATCAATTGCTATGAGCTGCTGCTGTTGCTATATGATGAGTTGCTACAAGCTGCTCCTGCTGCTGCTATATGATGAATTGCCATGAGCTGCTCCTGCTGCTGCTATATGATGAATTGCTATGAGCTGCTCCTACTGCTGATATATGATGAATTGCTATGAGCTGCTGCTGGTATATGATGAATTGTAGACTGCTGCTGCTGTATGATGAGTTGCTATGAGCTGCTGCTGCTGCTATATGATGCTTTCAGGTGGTGCTGCTATATGATAATAACCAACCACTTGGACCATCGAATTTCAATAAATGATTGTTCTTCATTTAAATGTGGGTCATGCATTCTTCGTTTAAATTAGGCAATGGGATCTCTATGGAAAACATTGACCAAAGTAGATTGTGCCAAGTAGATGGTATCTTTGTATTTGCATTTTGAGCAAATAGTGATGATCTATTTTCCTATCATATTAATTACTGTACTGGGTTCAATTTGTGATGTTTGCAAGTCAAATTAATTTCCATATGGGCAGAAAAATGAGAAAAATATAATGCAATCTAGACTTTCCACTGATCATACCAAAGATAAGCTGAAAACGCAATGAAAAGAACTGGTTGGCTTATTACATGGAGCTTATATTCACAGGTGCTTATTTTCTTAGGATAACTCGTAATAACTGTCCCTAAGAAACTTGGCTAATAGAACTGGCATACAAATAACATGTCACGATGATCACAATGGAGGAGTGACGTACCATAGCACACTGTATAGGCTCACCGCTGCCTCTCCATTTTTTGCGATGTTCCATGAAATTGCCACATACATCTTGTACTTTTTCATTGTGTAACCCTATCTACAAGTTGACACGGCTAATTTCAGACATCTCTACATGATACAACATTGCATATCCCTTGCACATATTTAAACCACCAATAAACGATTGTGTGCGTACCATAAACTAGCCACGACTCTGTATGCTGGACTAGCAGGCACTCTAAGGGAGCCTAATGTAGTGCACTGGAATTCCTACATGCCACCTATGATTTTGTGTAATGTACCGCCCTTGTTCCTAAATATATGTCTTTGTAGAGATTCCAGTATGGACCACATACAGATGTATATAGATGCATTTTCGAGTGTAGATTCACTCATTTTTCTCCGTATGTAGCCTACAGTGGAATCTCTAGAAAGACTTATATTTAGGAACGGAGGTACGAGGTAGTATCATGTATGACATCTACATATCTAATTTAGCAGCCAATAGTAGAAATCATTGTCTGCACATAGGGATTACTGGTCGAAAATCCTAGCAAAGCACGCTGGCAGGCATAGAACAATACAAGAGAGAGAGACGCACTTACAAGATCATAGCAATGCCTTAGTCCAGGATCTTGGTTGGCCAAGTTGTTAGATCCAGAAGAAACATCGTCCTTGTAGTTTTTGCCAGCTGCATAACAGATAACAGCGACCGATTAGTATATTTGAAGTACATCGGGCAGGTGATGCTGGACGGGTTTAAAGGTGACAAGTACCTAGGCCATGGCGGATGCTTGGCATCTCTCCAGACGGTGGGAATCAGGTTAGAAACGTCGAGGGTGATGACGCTGCGCTGGCTGTCGGGGTCCGGTAAGGAGACCTAGAACCGTCGAGTAGGGTGTTTGTGGAGCGGCTCCGGTAGGGTGGACTACGGTGTGGGCGAAGCGGATCTGTGGCCGTGGACGAGGGCGTAGGTGAAGCTGCTCCGGTGGTTGGATGGTGTCGACAACACGGATCTGCGGCCGCGGACGGGGCGTCAGAAGCTGCTCCGGTGGTTGGGTTAAGGATGGTGTCAACGATGCGGATCTGCGGCCGTGGACGGGGCGTCAGAAGCTGCTCTGGTGGTTGGGTTAAGGGTGGTGTCGACGATGCGGATCTGCGGCCGTGGACGGGGCGTCAGAAGCTGCTCCGGTAGGTTGGATGAGGGTGCGAGGAAGAGGACCTGAGGCCGTGGACTTGTGAGTTGGCAAAGCGGCCCCGGTAGGGTTGAGAATGGTATAGGCGAAGCTACTCCGGTAGGGTTGACGATGGTGTCGGCGAAGCGGCTCCGGTAGGGTTGAGGAAGGTGTCGGCGAAGAGGATCAGAGGCCATCGACGGGGGCATCGGTGGGGCGGCTCCGGGGGGTGTGGACGATGCGTCTCCGGTGGGGAGTATGAATGAGCCGCTGCAGATGCGCGGCGGTTGACGAGAGTACCGGCGAAGCAGATCCGGCGCCGTGGACAAGGCCGGCACTGAATGGGCTGTGGTACAGTGGTGGATGAGCAGTCTACTTGTTTCTAGGGGAGGTGGGAGGGGTAGATGCGGCCGGAGAAGCAGATCCGACGAGGTGGACGCCGTTGGCAGTGAAGGGGCTATGGTACGCCGGTGGATGAGCAGTCTAGGGTTTCGAGAGGGGAGGGGAGAAAGGGCGATGAAGTACGGATGGCGTGATGTAAGATGCTCTGGTGCTGTGGAGTTAGTCGATTTTTCGGGAGGGGGAGAGGAAATGGGGGTGCCGTGTAGTGGGGGAACCGGAAGTTACCAAAGCAGCCCCGACCTATCATGTAGATGGGGGCGGTATTGTAACTGTTGGTCTCCGTGCACCAAGGACAAAAGGGGGATTTCTCATGCTAAAGACTAAGGTGGCGGAAATTTTAGAAGGAGGCGGGAGATTTTGCCACCCGCGGGATCGTTCGTATCCAGTTTCAACTAAATTTGGACCGTGCTAGCGGGAAGGTCATGCTAGACTGTGTACACGGGGCACGCGTCAGCAGCTAATAACTGGTGTGAAGTCCACCCTAGAAAAAAAGACAATAACTCGGGATGATGCACCGATAACTTGGACGTTCGCACGGGCGCAGCCAATCGTACGGGTGTAGTGGCGCGTTCACAAAAAAAGGGATCAAACGCTCAGCCTATGTATTTCTCGTGTAAATAGATAATTTAGTGCCATTGGTTATTTACTTTAAACATAATGCATTGACGTGTTAGTGTAGAGGCGCACAAAAAGAAATGGATATTGTAGTCAGCTACTTAAAAGTGTTACCTCATATGATTACATAGCCTCCATTTCATAAATTGCGTACCCATTGAATTCATATATGAATATTACATATATTACTTCAAAATAGAAACTTAAATCATCCAAGACTAATGAATTTGAATGCAAGAGTAACAATGGTGCATGTACATGATAGCTACATTGGTTGTTTGAAGAAACATCACTGTAACTTTGGCATGCACAACTGAAAAGGTTTATTTAAATAGAAAAAAATGTGATATGTGAGTGTCCAATCTTTATAGCGTTGAATCGATATTGTACCTTTGGCCACGATACGAAGTAGATATTGACTTATGTTCAAGCGATACATGTCCACGATCGCTAGATAGTGATACGTGAATGAATTGTGCAATCTCTCTCACACGCATACATATCTCATTTCCCTGTGGGCATCAGAATCACACACGCGCACTTCGTGTATTTCTCTCCCTCCGTCAGGGTTAAATTCGTCTTTCTACCCCGTCCTACAAGTCTCCCACATAGAAACACACACGCTCTCTATGTCTAACATGCCCACCCCTTTAATTTCGCCCACCCACAGCCACTAATGTCTCAAAGTATAATAATGTCTGTCACACATATGCTATCTACCTATCCCTTAATATAGCTAGATATGTGTCACACAAAGTCCTTCTCCCTACTAGCAAGATGCCCATGCGTTGCACGGAACATCAAGATGCATTTGTATGAGAAGTTTATCTTGTGGAAGAAAAGGATGAACGAGGGAATGCCTTATTTGCAAATGCGGAGAGGGGTGTGGGTATCTTTTTGCAAAATTGCCATAGTTTCCTTCCTGTTCGTCGGATATAAATCGGATGGCCTATATTGCAGGATGGCAGGAACGCCATCATCACCAACTCTGTTTTTTATAAGAGTAGAGATATGTGAGTGTCACTGCCCCCCCACACCCACACTTCCCAACACCGAAGGAGTAGGGTGACACCTCGATCTTGATACTAATCTATCGACTGGCTTCTCTCTCAAACATACACACACACACACACTACCCGGCACCGAAGGAGTAGGGTGGCACATCGATCTTGATAATAATCTATCTACTCCTCTTTCAAACACACACACACACACACGCTAGTTGTGCTTCTGTGCCTACCGCGCACACTCTCGATACGTCTTTCTCTCCCTCCCCCCAACAATGACAGCAGAAGGGTGACAACTCGATCTGATCATAATCTATCAATTGGTTTCTCTCTCAAACATTGTGTCTCGGTGCCTCGCTCGGCAGCCCCCTCGATATGTAGACTTCTCGCGCACGCACAACTGTAGTGACGATGACGCTGAACCCAGTGTGCCTTGTTTTTACCGGCCTCATGTGATAGTTTTCACCCTGTTTTCTGTTAATTAACAAGGCAACCTTTTCTTTGTTACTACTAGTGAATCTAAAATCATTCGGGGCAGACATAAAATATATCACTTCAACCCAATTATCGCAGCAACTATTTTAAAAGAAATAGGCTAGCTGCCCGTGCGTTGCACGGAACATCAAGATGCATTTGTATGAGTAGTTTATCTTGTGAGAGAAAAGGTTGAACGAGGGAAGGCCTTATTTGCGAACGTGGAGAGACGTGTGGGTATATTTTTTTGCAAAATTGCCATAGTTTCTTTCCTATCCGTTAGATATAAATCCGACGACCTATATTGCAGGATGGCACACACCATCATCACCAACTCTGTTTTCTACTCCCTCCGTCCGAAAATACTTGTCATCAAAATGGATAAAAAGAGATGTATCTAAAACTAAAATACGTCTAGATACATTTCCTTTTATCCATTTTGATGACAAGTATTTCTTGACGGAGGGAGTATTTGTCTTTTTAGAGATTTCAACAAGTGACTATGACCGGACCTTACCAACATACTCAAAAAAGTAGTCCATAATTTTGATGTTACCCTCTTTTCTTGGCGGTGCAGTGCCATCTGGATACCTCATAAATAAATAAAGTACTACATGATACTAATATATGGTACATGGCGCAGGAGTACTAAGTATTATTAATACATTTTTGCTAGAACTCATCTAGATGAGATATAATGTGGCCTCATTCATCTTTTATAGCCATTGGATGTGATGCTATATAAGATGCGTGTGTGCTGACGTGGGTTGTATTTGTTCTTGTGCAACGAACTGACCACTGCATGTCATGTTTGATAGTCTCAAGTCATTAAAAGCATACAAGCCCCACATCTCTTCTTGGTTGATTCCTCTATTTATGTCAAAAAATAAGAAACAACGTGAGAGTTAATGCATCACGCCTATGTGTTTACTATTTGGTTTTCGTAAGATGACATAATACTCACCTAGATGGAGGGAGTATTCGATTTGACAGCGGGTGGCGCAGTTCCCGATACGACTTTAATGCAGACGAGGGAGGGAGTAGCGGTTCCCGATATGTTGAACGGCCAATGCATCCACCTTCAATTAATGCATGAGGGAAGTAATGGGAGGAGGTCCGGGAAAAGAGGCTGCACGATGTGAATGCAACGCAGGTTTCCCTCATTGCCCTAATATAAAGGCGCCCCTCCATTCCAATGCATCTACCACATCATACGCACCTAAGCATTTGCCTAAGCACCTACACTGAGCGCAAAAGAGCTCACTCTAGACCCATGGCGGCGATGCTCGTGAGCGGCCAGCGGCTGCACCAGATGGTCCACGACACCAGCCTGCGGCATGGCGCTGAGGATCGTCTCCAGACGGTGTTGGAGACCGGCTGGTGGATGGCCGCCTTCGACGCCAACTACGACTCTCAGTTGGACCAGATGATCGTTGCCACCAGCAAAAAGTTCACCGTCCTCAAGAAGCTCGCGGACGACATCGCCGTACTCCTCCAGCCCGCACGCCCGGGCTCCTCATTGCCTGCCACCCTAATCGGCCTCCATGGCCGGAACCTCTTTCAAGCACTGGTGGCCCTGCGACTGCCCGCCGACGCCACAAAGAATGTCCACCTGGAGGTCGCGCTCGCCGCGAGGCGCCTCGCCCTGCAAGAATTCGTCGACCTACACATCCACATGTACGAGGAAATCATGTACATAGGTATCTACAAGGCCAGTGAGGATGCTATGACGTTGGCGTTCCTCAACCGGCTGGAAGCCTTGGATGCCTTTGCTGAGAAGCACCTCGACCTCGCCAAAAAAGCCGCCGCTCCTTAGCCGCCGGTCGGTGGCCCGACGCACTAAGTTGAGGAGGAGGAGGTCATACGTTCGTGGATCCATATTTCTTCTTGCCTTCTGTAACCACCACTGCGATCGCATCATCGTGGCCTTAATTCTTATTGTGCTGTTGCATTCTCGTTCTAGTCAATACCGACATGTGCGATCCCTTTGCTTAATATATGCATCACTGTAACTAGTACTCCATCCGTCAATTTATAAGTTGTGCTTACCTTTTCCAACTTCGTGCAACACGCGGGCATCTTGCTAGAAACACTAGAATATGTCTATATAATCCGTATGTGATAGTCCATTTGAAATCTCAAAAAAGACAAATATTTAGGTATGGAGGGAGTAATATATTAGGAGTATATCAAAACAATAGTGATTTATTTCAAGTTTGTGAACAAATACTACTATTCTACTACTTTGGATCCGTCGCAACGCACGGGCACATTGCTGGTAAAAGGAAAAGGCCTGCCGCGTTCGCGTCGCACCCCCACACGCCCAGGAATCGGGAGTACAACACGACCCGTCCGGCACGACACATAGCTTAGGGAAGGCGTGTTGCGTAGCATTTTCACTTTCATGTGGGACCGCCATTGAGGAAACCGACACCCCACCCGTCGCCGGGTTGGAAAACAGAAATGAGGGGAAGATCTAGCTGTAGCATGGAAGCCAAGAAATTTGGTGTCAAACGGGGCTCGTTGATAGAGTAGGAGCATTCCGTACTAGTACTACTCCTACTAGTACCAAGTTTGTACTCCTAATACTATATTACTAGTACTACCACCATACAACTAGTAGGTACGTGCACGACACAACATCGTAGGAACAAAAAACGGGAAGATCTTGTTTTGGGTGATTTATCTTTTTTTCAATCAACATAGTATGAATAATATGATGTGGGGGGCACCCATGAAGCTTATGTGGCTTGGTTGCATGGCTACGGAAGGTTAGAGAAAAATAAATAGATAATGTGTTTAGAGTGCACTCCACTAAATAGATATATATATATATATACTTTGGATCCATTGCAACGGACTGGCACATCTATATCTATACCCCCTATATAGTGTGTGAAAAACCTTGAAAGTTGGTCGTTGGATGAAGCCAATCCGACGGTACAAAGATGGCAAATCCGAGCACTACTGGCCGTTGGATATCATCCACCAGATTCTGCCACATGTATAATCTAGAAGACTCCATGGTTGAACTTAATTCATGACTAAGGGCCTCTTTGATTCATAGGATTGCAGAAACACAGGAATAGGAAAAAAGTAGGATTAGAATGGCATGTTCATTGGATCCCTATAGGATTTGAGTTTGTTTCATTGTGTCACATGAAAAACAAAGGATTTCTTTCAAGAGGTTGGAGTGCATGTTAGAATTCCTGTGAAACGTAGTACAAATGAATCCTTAGGAAAATATTCTACATGATTCAATCCTACGAATCAAACGACCAACGTAGGAAAAATGTTGGGGAACGTAGTAATTTCAAAAAAATTCCTATGTACACGCAAGATCATGAAGATGCATAGCAACGAGAGGGGAGAGTGTTGTCCACATACCCTCGTAGACCGAAAGCGGAAGCGTTAGCACAACACAGTTGATGTAGTCGTACGTCCTCACGATCCGACCGATCAAGTACCGAACGTACAACACCTCCGAGTTCAGCACACGTTCAGCCCGATGACGTCCCCCGAACTCTGTTCCAGCCGAGTGTTGAGGGAGAGTTTCGTCAGCACGATGGTGTGGTGATGATGATGATGTTCTACTGACACAGGGCTTCGCCTAAGCACCGCTACAGTATTATCGAGGTGGACTATGGTGGAGGGGGGCACCGCACAAGGCTAAAAGATCAAATGATCAATTGTTGTGTCTATGGGGTGCCCCTGCCCCCGTATATAAAGGATCAAGGGGGTTTCGGCCGGCCAGGGAGAGGGCGCGCCAGGAGGAGTCCTACTCTCACTGGGAGTAGGACTCCCCCCATTCCTAGTTGGAATAGGATTCGGGAGAAGGAAAGAGAGAGAGGAAGAAGGAAAGAGGGGGCCGACCCCCCTTGCCCTAAACCAATTCGGTTTGGGCCTTGGGGGGCGCGTCCCACACTCCCCTTGCTTCCCTCTATTTCCACTAAGGCCCATGTAGGCCCATTAAGCTCCCGAGGGGTTTCGGTAACCTCCCGGTACTCCGGTAAAATCCCGATTTCACCCGGAACACTTCCGATATCCAAACATAGGCTTCCAATATATCAATCTTCATGTCTCGGTCTTTTCGAGACTCCTTGTCATGTCAGTGATCACATCAGGGACTCCGAACAGCCTTCGGTACATCAAAACATATAAACTCATAATACAACTGTCATCGAAACGTTAAGCGTGCGGACCCTACGGGTTCGAGAACTATGTAGACATGACCGAGACATGTCTCCGGTCAATAACCAATAGCGGAACCTGGATGTTCATATTGGCTCCCACATATTCTACGAAGATCTTTTATCGGTTAGACCGCATAACAACATACGTTGTTTCCTTTGTCATCGGTATGTTACTTGCCCGAGATTCGATCGTCGGTATCTCAATACTTAGTTCAATCTCGTTACTGGCAAGTCTCTTTACTCGTTCCTTAATACATCATCCCGCAACTAACTCATTAGTTGAAATGCTTGCAAGGCTTATGTGATGTGCATTACCGAGAGGGCCCAGAGATACCTCTCTGACAATCGGAGTGACAAATCCTAATCTCGAAATACGCCAACCCAACAAGTACCTTTGGAGACACCTGTAGAGCACCTTTATAATCACCCAGTTACGTTGTGACGTTTGGTAGCACACAAAGTGTTCCTCCGGTAAACGGGAGTTGCATAATCTCATAGTCATAGGAACATGTATAAGTCATGAAGAAAGCAATAGCAACAAACTAAACGATCAAGTGCTAAGCTAACAGAATGGGTCAAGTCAATCACATCATTCTCCTAATGATGTGATCCCGTTAATCAAATGACAACCCATGTCAATGGTTAGGAAACTTAACCATCTTTGATCA
Organism: Triticum urartu; assembly: GCF_056163025.1. Taxonomy (NCBI): domain Eukaryota; kingdom Viridiplantae; phylum Streptophyta; class Magnoliopsida; order Poales; family Poaceae; genus Triticum; species Triticum urartu. The sequence goes on along the minus strand of NC_141877.1, from coordinate 213,706,053 downwards.
ACGAGCTAGTCAAGTAGAGGCATACTAGTGACACTCTGTTTGTCTATGTATTCACACATGTATTATGTTTCTGGTTAATACAATTCTAGCATGAATAATAAACATTTATCATGATATAAGGAAATAAATAATAACTTTATTATTGCCTCTAGGGCATATTTCCTTCAGTCTCCCACTTGCACTAGAGTCAATAATCTAGATTACACAGTAATGATTCTAACGCCCATGGAGCCTTGGTGCTGATCATGTTTTGCTCGTGGAAGAGGCTTAGTCAACGGGTCTGCAACATTCAGATCCGTATGTATCTTGCAAATTTCTATGTCTCCCACCTGGACTAAATCCCAGATGGAATTGAAGCGTCTCTTGATGTTCTTGGTTCTCTTGTGAAATCTGGATTCCTTCGCCAAGGCAATAGCTCTAGTATTGTCACAAAAGATTTTCATTGGACCCGATGCACTAGGTATGACACCTAGATCGGATATGAACTCCTTCATCCAGACTCCTTCATTTGCTGCTTCTGAAGCAGCGATGTACTCTGCTTCACATGTAGATCCCGCCACAACGCTTTGTTTAGAACTGCACCAACTGACAGCTCCACCGTTCAATGTAAACACGTATCCGGTTTGCGATTTAGAATTGTCCGGGTCAGTGTCAAAGCTTGCATCAACGTAACCGTTTACGATGAGCTCTTTGTCACCTCCATAAATGAGAAACATATCCTTAGTCCTTTTCAGGTATTTTAGGATGTTCTTGATCGCTGTCCAGTGATCCACTCCTGGATTTCTTTGGTACCTCCCAGCTAGACTTATAGCAAGGCACACATCAGGTCTGGTACACAGCATTGCATACATGATAGAGCCTATTGCTGAAGCATAGGGAACATCTTTCATTTTCTCTCTATCTTCTGCAGTGGTCGGGCATTGAGTCTTACTCAACTTCACACCTTGTAACACAGGCAAGAACCCTTTCTTTGCTTGATCCATTTTGAACTTCTTCAAAACTTTGTCAAGGTATGTGCTTTGTGAAAGTCCAATTAAGTGTCTTGATCTATCTCTATAGATCTTGATGCCCAATATGTAAGCAGCTTCACCGAGGTATTTCATTGAAAAACTCTTATTCAAGTATCCCTTTATGCTATCCAGAAATTCTATATCATTTCCAATCAGCAATATGTCATCCACATATAATATCAGAAATGCTACAGAGCTCCCACTCATTTTCTTGTAAATACAGGCTTCTCCAAAAGTCTGTATAAAACCAAATGCTTTGATCACACTATCAAAGCGTTTATTCCAACTCCGAGAGGCTTGCACCAGTCCATAAATGGATCACTGGAGCTTGCACACTTTGTTAGCTCCCTTTGGATTGACAAAACCTTCCGGTTGCATCATATACAACTCTTCTTCCAAAAATCCATTCAGGAATGCAGTTTTGACATCCATTTGCCAAATTTCATAATCATAAAATGCAGCAATTGCTAACATGATTCGGACAGACTTAAGCATTGCTACGGGTGAGAAAGTCTCATCGTAGTCAATCCCTTGAACTTGTCGAAAACCTTTCGCAACAAGTCGAGCTTTGTAGACAGTAACATTACCATCAGCATCAGTCTTCTTCTTGAAGATCCATTTATTCTCAATTTCTTGCCGATCATCGGGCAAGTCAACCAAAGTCCATACTTTGTTCTCATACATGGATCCCATCTCAGATTTCATGGCCTCAAGCCATTTTGCGGAATCTAGGCTCACCGTCGCTTCTTCATAGTTCGTAGGTTCATCATGATCTAGTAGCATGACTTCCAAAATAGGATTACCGTACCACTTTGGTTGATCTACGAGGTCAGTAACAATTTGATCTGAAGTTTCATGATCATCATCATTAACTTCCTCACTAATTGGTGTAGGTGTCGTAGAAACCGTTTTCTACGATGAACTACTTTCCAATAAGGGAGCAGGTACGGTTACCTCATCAAGTTCTACTTTCCTCCCACTCACTTCTTTCGAGAAAAACTCCTTCTCCAGAAATGTTCCGAACTTAGCAACAAAAGTCTTGCCTTCGGATCTGTGATAGAAGGTGTACCCAATAGTCTCCTTTGGGTATCCTATGAAGACACATTTCTCCGATTTGGGTTCGAGCTTATCAGGTTGAAGCTTTTTCACATAAGCATCGCAGCCCCAAACTTTAAGAAACGACAACTTTGGTTTCTTGCCAAACCACAGTTCATAAGGCGTCGTCTCAACGGATTTCGATGGTGCCCTATTTAACGTGAATGCGTCCGTCTCTAAAGCATAACCCCAAACGAAAGCGGTAAATCAGTAAGAGACATCATAGATCGCACCATATCTAGTAAAGTACGATTATGACGTTCGGACACACCATTATGTTGTGGTGTTCCGGGTGGCATGAGTTGCGAAACTATTCCACATTGTTTCAAATGAAGACCAAACTCATAACTCAAATATTCTCCTCCACGATCTGATCGTAGAAACATTATTTTCTTGTTATGATGATTTTCTACTTCACTCTGAAATTCTTTGAACTTTTCAAATGTTTCAGACTTATGTTTCATTAAGTAGATATACCCATATCTGCTTAAATCATCTGTGAAGGTGAGAAAATAATGATATCCGCCATGAGCCTCAGTATTCATCGGACCACATACATCTGTATGGATGATCTCCAACAAATCTGTTGCTCTCAACATAGTTCCGAAGAATGGCATTTTAGTCATCTTGCCCATGAGGCACGGTTCGCAAGTACCAAGTGATTCATAATCAAGTGGTTCCAAAAGTCCATAAGTATGGAGTTTCTTCATGCGCTTTACTCCGATATGACCTAAACGGCAGTGCCACAAATAAGTTGCACTATCATTATCAACTCTGCATCTTTTGGCTTCAATATTATGAATATGTGTATCACTACTATCGAGATTCAACAAAAATAGACCATTCCTCAAGGGTGTATGACCATAAAAGATATTACTCATATAAATAGAACAACCATTATTCTCCGATTTAAATGAATAACCGTCTCGCATCAAACAAGATCCAGATATAATGTTCATGCTCAACGCCGGCACCAAATAACAATTATGTAGGTCTAATACTAATCCCGAAGGTAGATGTAGGGGTAGCATGCCGACCGCGATCACATCGACTTTGGAACCATTTCCCACGCGCATCATCACCTCGTCCTTAGCCAATCTTCGCTTAATCCGTAGCCCCTGTTTCGAGTTGCAAATGTTAGCAACATAACCAGTATCAAATACACAGGTGCTACTGCGAGCATTAGTAAGGTATACATCAATAACATGTATATCATATATACCTTTGTTCACTTTGCCATCCTTCTTATCCGCCAAGTACTTGGGGCAGTTCCGCTTCCAATGACCAGTCTGCTTGCAGTAGAAGCACTCAGTCTCAGGCTTAGGTCCAGACTTGGGTTTCTTCTCCTGAGCAGCAACTTGTTTGCTGTTCTTCTTGAAGTTCCCCTTCTTCTTCCCTTTGCCCTTTTCTTGAAACTGGTGGTCTTATTGACCATCAACACTTGATGCTCCTTCTTGATTTCTACCTCCGCGGCCTTTAGCATCACGAAGAGCTCGGGAATAGTCTTATTCATCCCTTGCATGTTATAGTTCATCATGAAGCTTTTGTAGCTTGGTGGCAGTGATTGAAGAACTCTGTCAATGACACTATCAACAGGAATATTAACTCCCAGTTGAGTCAAGTGATTATGATACCCAGACATTTTGAGTATATGTTCACTGAAAAAACTATTCTCCTCCATCTTGCAGCTATAGAAATTATTGGAGACTTCATATCTCTCAATCCGGGCATTTGCTTGAAATATTAACTTCAACTCCTGGAACATCTCATATGCTCCATGACGTTCAAAATGTCGTTGAAGACCCGGTTCTAAGCCGTAAAGCATGGCACATTGAACTATCGAGTAGTCATCAGCTTTGCTCTGCCAGACGTTCATAACATATGGTGTTGCTCCTGCGGCGGGCTTGGCACTTAGTGGTGCTTCCAGGACGTAATTCTTCGGTGCAGCAATGAGGATAATCCTCAAGTTACGGACCCAGTCCGTGTAATTGCTACCATCATCTTTCAACTTTGCTTTCTCAAGGAACGCATTAAAATTCAACGGAACAACAACACGGGCCATCTATCTACAATCAACATAGACAAGCAAGATACCATCAGGTACTAAGTTCATGATAAATTTAAGTTCAATTAATCATATTACCTAAGAACTCTCACTTAGATAGACATCCCTCTAATCCTCTAAGTGATCACGTGATCCAAATCAACTAAACCATGTCCGATCATCACGTGAGATGGAGTAGTTTCAATGGTGAACATCACTATGTTGATCATATCTACTATATGATTCACGCTCGACCTTTCGGTCTCCGTGTTCCAAGGCCATATCTGTTATATGCTAGGCTCGTCAAGTTTAACCTGAGTATTCCGCGTGTGCAACTGTTTTGCACCTGTTGTATTTGAACGTAGAGCCTATCACACCCGATCATCACATGGTGTCTCAGCACGAAGAACTTTCACAACGGTGCATACTCATGGAGAACACTTATACTTTGATAATTTAGTGAGGGATCATCTTATAATGCTACCGTCAATCAAAGCAAGATAAGATGCATAAAAGATAAACATCACATGCAATCAATATAAGTGATATGATATGGCCATCATCATCTTGTGCTTGTGATCTCCATCTCCGAAGCATCGTCATGATCACCATCGTCACCGGGTGACACCTTGATCTCCATCGTAGCATCGTTGTCGTCTCGCCAATCTTATGCTTCCACGACTATCGCTACCGCTTAGTGATAAAGTAAAGCATTACAGGGCGATTGCATTGCATACAATAAAGCGACAACCATATGGCTCCTGCCAGTTGCCGATAACTCGGTTACAAAACATGATAATCTCATACAATAAAATTTAGCATCATGTCTTGACCATATCACATCACAACATGCCCTGAAAAACAAGTTAGATGTCTTCTACTTTGTTGTTGCAAGTTTTACGTGGCTGCTACGGACTTAGCAAGAACCGTTCTTACCTACGCATCAAAACCACAATGATAGTTTGTCAAGTTGGTGCTGTTTTAACCTTCGCAAGGACCGGGCATAGCCACACTCGGTTCAACTAAAGTTGGAGAAACTAACACCCGCCAGCCACCTGTGTGCAAAGCACGTCGGTAGAACCAGTCTCGCGTAAGCGTACGCGTAATGTCGGTCTGGGCCGCTTCATCCAACAATACCGCCGAACCAAAGTATGACATGCTGGTAAGCAGTATGAGTTATATCGCCCACAACTCACTTGTGTTCTACTCGTGCATAACACATCTACGCATAAAACCAGGCTCGGATGGCACTGTTGGGGAACGTAGTAATTTCAAAAAAATTCCTACGTACATGCAAGATCATGGTGATGCATAGCAACGAGAGGGGAGAGTGTTGTTCTCGTACCCTCGTAGAACGAAAGCGGAAGTGTTATCACAACGTGGTTGATGTAGTCGTACGTCCTCACGATCCGACCGATCAAGTACCGAACGTACGATACCTCCGAGTTCATCACACGTTCAGCTCGATGACGTCCCTCGAACTCTGATCCAGCCGAGTGTTGAGGGAGAGTTTCGGCAGCACGAGGGCGTGGTGATGATGATGATGTTCTACCGACGTAGGGCTTCGCCTAAGCACCGCTACAGTATTATCGAGGTGGACTATGGTGGAGGGGGCACCGCACACGGCTAAAAGATCAAACGATCAATTGTTGTGTCTATGGGGTGCCCCCCTGCCCCAGTATATAAAGGAGCAAGGGGGGGGGTGCGGCCGGCCAGGGAGAGGGCGCGCCAGGAGGAGTCCTACTCCACCGGGAGTAGGACTCCCCCCTTTCCTAGTTGGAATAGGATTCGGGAGAAGGAAAGAGAGAGGGGAAGAAGGAAAGAGGGGCCGGCCCCCTTGCCCTAAACCAATTCGGTTTGGGCCTTGGGGCGCACGCCCCACACTCCCCTTGCTTCCCTCTATTTCCACTAAGGCCCATGTAGGCCCATTAAGCTCCCGTGGGGTTCCAGTAACCTCCCGGTACTCCGGTAAAATCCCGATTTCACCCGGAACACTTCCGATATCCAAACATATGCTTCCAATATATCAATCTTCATGTCTCGACCATTTCGAGACTCCTCATCATGTCTTTGATCACATCCGGGACTCCGAACAGCCTTCGGTACATCAAAACATATAAACTCATAATATAACTGTCATCGAAATGTTAAGCATGCGGACCCTATGGGTTCGAGAACTATGTAGACATGACCGAGACATGTCTCCGGTCAATAACCAATAGCGGAACCTGGATGTTCATATTGGCTCCCACATATTCTACGAAGATCTTTTATCGGTCAGACCGCATAACAACATACGTTGTTTCCTTTGTCATCGGTATGTTACTTGTCCGAGATTCGATCGTCGGTATCTCAATACCTAGTTCAATCTCGTTACCGGCAAGTCTCTTTACTCGTCCCGTAACATCATCCCACAACTAACTCATTAGTTGCAATGCTTGCAAGGCTTATGTGATGTGCATTACCGAGAGGGCCCAGAGATACCTCTCCGACAATCAGAGTGACAAATCCTAATCTTGAAATACGCCAACCCAACAAGTACCTTTGGAGACACCTGTAGAGCACCTTTATAATCATCCAGTTACATTGTGACGTTTGGTAGCACACAAAGTGTTCCTCCGGTAAACGGGAGTTGCATAATCTCATAGTCATAGGAACATGTATAAGTCATGAAGAAAGCAATAGCAACAAACTAAACGATCAAGTGCTAAGCTAACGGAATGGGTCAAGTCAATGACATCATTCTCCTAATGATGTGATCCCGTTAATCAAATGACAACCTATGTCAATGGTTAGGAAAATTAACCATCTTTGATCAATGAGCTAGTCAAGTAGAGGCATACTAGTGACACTCTGTTTGTCTATGTATTCACACATGTATTATGTTTCCGGTTAATACAATTCTAGCATGAATAATAAACATTTATCATGATATAAGGAAATAAATAATAACTTTATTATTGCCTCTAGGGCATATTTGCTTCAAAAAATTCCTAAGGATTCTAATCCTTCAAAGATCCTATGAAAATCCTTTGAATCAAACAGACCCTAACTTTGCCACAACTAAGCTTAGGCAAAGTTATTAGTTCTTCAAAACGAGAGAAACAAGTTGGCAAGCCTAAGGGAATCTTGCCACATTTTGTGTGTGTATGTCATGTGGGGCCTTAGTGTGGCTTGCCTAAGGTGTGGCTTGAACCAAACACTCACCTAAGTTAATCAAACTTGCCTAACTTTACATTCCACCAGATTTTGCCACATGTTAGAATCCAGAAAGCTCCACATGTAGAAGCATAATGCACAAACCACCAGAATCTCATGCGTGCAATGCACGTGTACCTTACTAGTACTAGTTGGTAGTAGTAAGAAACAAATTCCAGTTTTGGCACGAGCTCGTACTGTGGGAGCAGCACAAGGCCTGCTGCGGGATTTACATTTCCCTCTCAGGGCCCACGGGACCGAACTTCAGTGGCTTAGTGCCCGGCCTATGAGTCAATGACATGCGGACCTTAAATGCGGCTGACCCACATGTCATTCTCATGGTGGTGGCTTGATTCGCGACTCACTCGTTCAAGATGAACCGGCCGATGGTGGCGTGGCCGTGGCAAGGGTGCCATAGCTGGGCGTCGGGGCGTTACGAGGCGTAGATGGCCACACCGGCGGGTACTACCTATAGTACTCCCTCCGGTCCTTTTTACTCTGCATATTAGGTTTGTCTGAAGTCAATCTCATCCAACTTTGACCAAGTTTATATAAAAAATTATAGACATTCACATAACAACACCAATATCATTAGATTCATCTTGGAATATATTTTCATATTATATTTATTAGATATTATAGATGCTAATAATTTCTAATGTAAATTTGGTCAAACTTAGCAAAGTTTGACTTTCGGCAAATCCAATGTGCAGAGTAAAAAGGACCGGAGGGAGTACATAAGTACTCCAGCTAAGGATTGATGCCTGGGATGAAATGTGTCACAGCCGCTGGATGAAAATTCGATGGTGCAGGAGTACGGATCGGAGCACAGCAGCGGAGCAGGCAAACCGCGTCCAATCGGGTGTGTCTGTGGTAGAAAGTTGATGGTCGCCGCAGTTCAGCTGGCCCGCATGTCATGCACACAAAGGCAGAGGAGCGGTGGGGCCGAGAGAGATGGGGGCACATCGGGGGGATGAGGATCCCCTGACGCGAACAATCCTACCATTCTGTCATTGACATGTGGGACCCATAAGCGTGGGTACCACCTGTCAGCGAAGGAAAGGCAGGGAAAGGCAGTGATAGCCACGTCAGAGGATCCATGTCCACGTCGGGGGACGTCGTGCTGTGGGTTGGAGCGGCGTCGTGGGAATCGCGTGTGGGTGTGGCAATGGTAGAAACAAGAAACATGATGGTCGTCGTGGTTCAACTTTCATGGACAAGCTGTCATGTCTGCTGACACATGTATATCAAAACTAGAGTGTTTATATTTCAAGCACGTGAACAAGTATTATTCTACTACTTTGGATCCATTGCAACGCACGGGCCAGCACATTGGTAGTAGTAGTGTCCATCTCTATCTCTAGAGGCCTTCCCTCATTCATCCTTTTCTCTCACAAGATAAACTACTCATACAAATGCATCTTGATGTTCCGTGGAACGCACGAGGATGTTTCCTTGGGGGTCTCTCCAGCGCGGCGTGGCTATAGTTGCAAGTTGACGCCCCTTGAGATGCTGACGTTGAGGGGCACTCGGATTTTCTCCGATGAGCAGGTAAGATGAGTTTGATCATGTAGTAAATGCATTCTAAAGACTACTTCCGTGTCCATTTCCTAATTCTCCCCTGCCCACTATTTCACAGGTTAGGCTCAGTGCGAGTGGAGATTGGCTTGCATATGTACAGGGTTTGGATGCAAATGAAGACGAAGGGGAGGTGAAGAAGCCGAGGAGAATCGGTTCCCGATGGATAAGTAAATGTGAGAAGTGGCGTGCAGGCAGTTGATTAGACAGCTAGGTAGACTAAACGAAAAGGCTATGTGGGTAGACTGATGAGTCGTACATGTTCGTGTACGTGCCCCTCCTTCCTGATAGGTGGGACCTATGCATGCAAATAGATAAAAAATGTGTCGTAGTTTTTTTTTGAGCGCGTGAGTGGGAGACACAACATTCTTTGGTTAAGGAATACTCCCTCCGTTTAGGTGAGTATAAGTCACCTTATGAAAATTAGGTTTTCCCAAAACCTTTAGGCGTGGAGCTTTAACTTCCTGCTCGATCCCCTCCCAGCCTCGTTAGCCAGCGTTCTCTTCCTCTGCTGCCGTGTTCTACCTTTCCATTTTTCCTCTTCTCAAGTGTGGAATGATCTGCATGCCGTCCTTGATGCACCATAATGACCACTGCATGCATCACGGCAGGGCGTTGATTGGGCATGCACGAGAATTTGGTTCTGCTCACAATATGGATGATACCTGAACGATGAAGTGAAAAGGCATGCTAGCACGGGAGACCTATTTCCGCTATACAATAATGGAGTACTCATGTTCCTACTACTACTAGTAGTAGTACAACTGTGGTACACTTGATGGTCAAAATACTATTCATCCGGTCCTCACAGTGAAGTGACAACACCCTGCGCCTGACACTAGTCCAGGCGGCGTGTTCGGGTTACCAAAGTCAGCCTCACCCTGTGCACTGTGCAGTCTGTCACCGCCGCTGTACAGCACATTGGCGCCTCGCCTCGTCTCCCTCTCCGCTCCCATAATAGTGCTCCATCTCCATCACCTTCACTGTCTCCATCTCACTGTGCCCCCGTGTACCGTCGCCTCACTAGCCTCCCCCAGTACCACTATTTCCTCGCTAGCCGCTCCAGCACCGACATCCTTCTCCCCCGTAAATCAAGCCCCCTTCCAAACTCCACCATGTCCGAACGCAAACCGTGCAACATCCATATGAGCCATGATTGGAGCAATCTCCCCAGTGACATCCTCGACCTCTATTGTTCGTGTATGGATATGTTGAGCGCCCTGCGGCTGGCTGCATGCTCGAGGGACATGCACACGGCCATCATCGAAGCAAGGCCTAAGCTTTTCAAGACACCCTGCTTGCTGCTATCTGGTCTTGCGAGATTGGCTTGCCATGATACGGAGGCGTGCATGATGCCCCTCGACTTCAATCCGATCCCCATTAGCCGAAACTTCTTTCTAGGTATGTAGTGGGTCGCCATACATCATTTCCCTCGACATCGATCCGATCACCATCGCCCAAAACTTCTTGGCAGGTATGTACTGGGTCGGCATGAACTCCCATTGGATGGCTGCCTTCAGAGAAGACGGTAAAAAGTTGGTGCTCGTGAACTTCCAGACCTCCCATGAGATTATCCTTCCTCCATTGGATTATATAGAGTATTACCATCGCGGTCCAAGTCATCTAGATTACTACGTCAGTTGGACGGACCTTATTTTGCAGAAGATTGCAATCTGCCAAGTGCCCAGACAACATGCAAATTACGCAGACTTCAAGCTAATTGCCTTGTTCGACCGCGGACTCGCCTATCTTTATGCCGGTGCCTTCTTTAGCTGGAGACAACTCGGCTCGCAGTGGATCATCGTCAAAGCTGATACACACTTCTGTGATGCTATTGAACACAATGGCATCATCTACGCGATCGACAAAGCAGATGACACCACGTATTGCTGGGACGGCGCATGTAAGTTGTTTCTGTCTCATGTTAATGATGACGCCATGACACTGTTTGAAATTTTTGTGATGATTGGCATATCCCTGTTTGAGCAGAATTTGAGTAGAACTATGGCAATGTATTAGAGACGCCGTAAATCAGCTATATTTGGAATGAGTTAATTCATGCGATTGTGACCATGTCATTACAGCCAATTTGTACCCTGAATAATCAAACGGTTAGGAGTATATGGATATTATCCTTATTTTACAGTAATCTATATACTACTACTAAATATGAGTGTGTATCAATGGCCATGTTAGTTTCCTCATTTTAATGATGTAGAAACATGCACCACACTGTTGGTTTCATCTAACCATACATTAGGGAAGTAAATGTGCATATGGAGAACTCTATATTTGGAAGTAGTGAAATCCTGCAATGCTTACCATGTGTACATACCTATATTCGCCCTTCAGCAATCAATGGCTAGAATAATATCCTCACAAAATTTTTGCCCACAGAACACGAGTATATAACAATGCATGGTCTGTTAGTTACCTTGAAGAATTTGTTTGTGAGGACATAACAAGATTACATAACATGCATGACATGGTAGTTTCTTGTGAAGAATCGATTGCGAGATAACATGAGTATAACCATGCATGGCACTTCTATATTTTCGAACCCAGTATACATTTCCCTGTATTTTCCTCCCAGTTCCAACAGGGACATATCAATGTTGTTTCTTGCATTATCCTACTCATACTCTGAACAATGTTGATCTTACATTAACAATGCCTGTCCTTTTTGATATGATGCAGTGTCCCTACAGTTACTTTCCTTTGTAATCACACCACCTTTGCCAAAAACAGGGAAGCCCAACTGGTTCTTCGCTCGATCAGACGACGGCAAGACTGATGATCATTCCGACACATGAGACGGAAAATTTATATTGCAAAAACCCCACTGTATACAAGGACCATCTAATACGTGAGTATCCGGACAGTGGCTGTTATGTCTATGAGCAGGATACCAGCTTGTTGGGGCCTTTAGGATTTTTTAGTTGGAGGCGGGTAAATAGCCTTGGTTCACACTCTCTGTTTCTCGGAATCAATTATCCGATTAACCAGGAGATCACCGTTGGCAAGGACCTTGATGGCAGAGAGGCTCTGTTTGCTACGGAAAACTATGTCTACACGGCGAGCCCTAGGAGTTCGGGAGCAAACTCTCCTGATTGTCAACGATATAGCCTGCAGCCAAAAGAAGGTGAGAATGACAAAGGCATCTGGATTAACTTTGATCCTTGGATGTCTCAATTACGACAGGAAGTGATGTGGTTCAAGCCTTCAGGTTGATAGGTAATTGGGTTGTTGCATCGAAAGGGTGGAGTACTGGTGTCTCCGGATCACTAGTCGTTGAAGCGGGGCTGCAAATTATGATGGTGTTGGATCATCTCTTCGAATGACTTTGTTGTCTTTGCTGCTGGTTCTGGATGGGTAGTTCTTTCTTTTGTTATGCATATTCCTTGTCATTTGGTCATCCTCGTCTATGTCACTCTTACTATGTAAAAGTTGCTTCTGTTTAGAATGTCATTCTCGTCTGGATCACGAGAGTCTGAGCGCTGCAGATGGGTGTGTTTTGGTGGTGTAGTGATACGTCTCCAACGTATCTATAATTTTTGATTGCTCCATGCTATATTATCTACTGTTTTGGACTATATTGGGCTTTATTTTCCACTTTTATATTATTTTGGGACTAACCTATTAACCGGAGGCCCAGCCCAGAATTGCTGTTTTTTTGCCTATTTCAGTGTTTCGAAGAAACGGAATATCAAACGGAGTCCAAACAGAATGAAACCTTTGGGAACGTGATTTTCTCACCGAACATGATCCGGGAGACTTGGACCCTACGCCAAGGCATCAGAGAGGCGGTCACGAGGGTGGGCCCCCCCTTAGGGCGCGCCCCTACCTCGTGGGCCCCTCGGAGCTCCACCGACGTACTTCTTCCTCCTATATATACCTACGTACCCCCAAACGATCAGAAGAGGAGCCAAAAACCTAATTCCACCGCCGCAACTTTCTGTATCCACGAGATCCCATCTTGGGGCCTGTTCCGGAGCTCCGTTGGAGAGGGCCGTCATCACGGAGGGCTTCTACATCATCATAGCCCCTCCGATGAAGTGTGAGTAGTTTACCTTAGACCTTTGGATCCATAGTTAGTAGCTAGATGGCTTCTTGTCTCTTTTTGGATCTCAATACAAAGTTCTCCCCCTCTCTTGTGGAGATCTATTCGATGTAATCTTCTTCTTTTTGCGGTGTGTTTGTTGAGAACGATGAATTGTGGGTTTATGATCAAGTCTATCTATGAATAATATTTGAATCTTCTCTGAATTCTTTTATGTATGATTAGTTATCTTTGCAAGTCTCTTCGAATTATCAGTTTGGTTTGGCCTACTAGATTGGTTTTTCTTGCCATGGGAGAAGTGCTTAGCTTTGGGTTCGATCTTGCGGTGTCCTTTCCCAGTGACAGAAGGGGCAACAAGGCACGTATTGCATCGTTGCCATCGAGGATAACAAGATGGGGTTTATTTCATATTGCATGAATTTATCTCTCTACATCATGTCATCTTGCTTAAAGCATTACTCTGTTTTTAACTTAATACTCTAGATGCATGCTGGATAGCGGTCGATGAGTGAAGTAATAGTAGTAGATGCAGAATCGTTTCGGTCTACTTGTCACGGACGTGATGCCTATATACATGATCATGCCTAGATATTCTCATAACTATGCTCAATTCTGTCAATTGCTCAATAGTAATTTGTTCACCCACCGTAGAATACTTATGCTCTTGAGAGAAGCCACTAGTGAAACCTATGGCCCCCGGGTCTATTCTCATCATATCAATCTCTATCACTTTAATCTTGCTTTGCTTTTTTACTTTGCCTTTTACTTTTTACTTTGCATCTCTATACCAGAAATATTATATCTATCAGATCTCACTCTCGTAAGTGACCGTGAAGGGATTGACAACCCCTAATCGCGTTGGTTGCGAGTAGCTATCGTTTTGTGCAGGTACGAGGGACTTGAGCGTGGCCTCCTACTGGATTGATACCTTGGTTCTCAAAAACTGAGGGAAATACTTACGCTACTCTGCTGCATCATCCTTTCCTCTTCGGGGAAATCCAACGCAAGCTCAAGAGGTAGCAAGAAGAATTTCTAGCGCCGTTGCCGGGGAGTCTACGCAAAAAGTCAACATACCAAGTACCCATCACAATCCCTATCTCTTGCATTACATTATTTTCCATTTTCCTCTTGTTTTCCTCTCCCCCACTTCACCCTTGCTGTTTTATTCGCCCTCTCTTTCCCAATCTCCTTTTCCTTCTCCTTCTCTTTTCTCCATTTGCCTCTTTTGCCCGTTTTCTCTTGTTTGCTCGTGTGCTAGTTTGTTTGCTTGTCGTCATGGCTAGTCTCATATCTTCTCCGTTGTCTCCCGAGAATGAAGTTCTAAATTTTAAACAAAGGGAGGGAGAAAATCTAAAAGATGCTTGGTATAGAATTTGCAATGCTCAAAATAGATCTACCGGGAAGCAATCTACTTCAGTTCTTCTCCGCAATTTTTATGTAGGTGTTAATCCTTGGTATAGATATATCCTCGATACCATTACCGGTGGGAACTTCTTGGGTAGCCATACTTTTGATTCTTATAATGCTATGTTAGATTTATTTGGCTCACCACCTCTTTTGGTTAATGGAACCATGTTAACTTTGGAGCATGTTATGCAAAGACTTGAAATTATTGAAAATAAAGTTGCTAATATTGAATTAATTGAAAATCTAGATAAAAAGATCCACAATCAAATTACTCAATATGGATCTAAGGTAGGAATGACTTTGAAAAATATTAAGGAAAAGGAACCCATAGTTAATGAGAAGATAAACTTAGATTCTACTAGAATTGATAAACTTGAGGGTATCATTACAAACTTGGGAACCGCTTTTTCTTCCGTAAAGAATACTCCAAGTCCTCCTACTAAAATTTCCAAGCTTATGTATGTTCCTAAAAATAAGGGTGAATCATTTAGTAAAGAAAGTGCGGATCTGAAATCTATAAGTATTCATCCCAATCTTTTTGCTATCATTAAATAACCAATTGCTACAAATGAATTTTTCGATCTTTTCCTTAAAAGTTTGATAATCACTAGAAAGAAAGAAATTCCTAAGGGAAATATATGCCTCATCGAAGAATTACCTACCAAAGATGGCAATACCTAAATCTATCCTCGCTTTTATGCCTAGCTAGGGCGTTAAACGATAGCGCTTGTTGGGAGGCAACCCAATTTTATTTTTATTCCTTGCTTTTTGCTCCTGTTTAGTAATAAATAAATTATCTAGCCTCTGTTTTGGTTGTTTTTTTGTGTTTAATTAGTGTTTGTGCCAAGTAGAACCGTTGGGAAGACTTGGGGAAAGTCTTGTTGAACTTGCTATAAAAACAGAAACTTTAGCGCTCACGAGAACTGCTGTCATTTCTATTTGGAAAGTCGTATTTAGTTAATTCTTTTTGCAGATGATTAATAGATAAATTCCTCACGTCCAGCAATTTATTTTAGAATTTTTGGGGTTCAAAATCTTGCACTAGCTACAGATTACTACAGACTGTTCTGTTTTTTACAGATTCTGTTTTTCGTGTGTTGTTTGCTTATTTTGATGAATCTATGGCTAGTAAAATAGTTTATAATCCATAGAGAAGTTGGAATACAGTAGGTTTAACACCAATATAAATAAATAATGAGTTCATTACAGTACCTTGAAGTGGTCTTTTGTTTTCCTTTGCTAACGGAGCTCACGAGTTTTCTACCTTAAGTTTTGTGTTGTGAAGTTTTCAAGTTTTGGGTAAGGATTTGATGGATTATGGAACAAGGAGTGGCAAGAGCCTAAGCTTGTGGATGCCCATGGCACCCCCAAGATAATCTAAGGACACCTAAAAGCCAAAGCTTGGGGATGCCCCGGAAGGCATCCCCTCTTTCGCCTAGTTCTATCGGTAACTTTACTTGGAGCTATATTTTTATTCACCACATGATATGTGTTTTGCTTGGAGCGTCTTGTATTATTTGTGTATTTTTTGTTAGTGTGCCACAATCATCGTTTCTGTACACACCTTTTGAGAGAGCCATACATGAATTATAATTTGATAGAATACTCTATGTGCTTCACTTATATCTTTTGAGCTAAGTAGTTTTGCTCTATGTGCTTCACTTAGATATTTTAGAGCACGGTGGTGGATTTGTTTTAAAGAAACTATTGATCTCTCATGCTTCACTTCGAATATTTTGAGAGTCTTAATAGCATGGTAATTTGCTTAATAATAATATGCTTGGTATTCAAGATTTGTGAACCTTTCTTTTGAGTGCGTTGAATACTAAGAAAAGATTGAAGCTTGATAATTGTTTTGAGATATGGAGGTGATAATATTAGAGTCATGCTAGTTGAGTAATTGTGAATTTAAAGAATACTTGTGTTAAAGTTTGTGATTCCCGTAGCATGCACGTATGGTGAACCGTTATGCGATGAAGTCGGAGCATGATTTATTTATTGATTGTCTTCCTTATGAGTGGTGGTCGGGGACGAGCGATGGTCTTTTCCTACCAATCTATCCCCCTAGGAGCATGTGCGTAATACTTTGCTTTGATAACTTCTAGATTTTCGCAATAAGTATATGAGTTCGTCATGACTAATGTTGAGTCCATGGATTATACGCACTTTTTCCCATCCTTCCACCATTGCTAGCCTCTCTAATACCACGCACTTTTCGCCGATATCATACACCCACCATATACCTCCCTCAAAACAGCCACCATACCTACCTATCATGGCATTTCCATAGCCATTCCGAGATATATTGCCATGCAACTTTCCACCGTTCCGTTTATTATGACACGCTCCATCATTGTCATATTGCTAGCATGATCATGTAGTTGACATCGTATTTGTGGAAAAGCCACCGTTCATAATTCTTTCATACATGTCACTCTTGATTCATTGCATATCCCGGTACACCGCCGGAGGCATTCATATAGAGTCATATTTTGTTCTAAGTATCGAGTTGTAATTGTTGAGTTGTAAGAAAAATAAAAGTGTGATGATCATCATTTTTAGAACATTGTCCCAAGTGAGGAAAGGATGATGGAGACTATGATTCCCCCATAAGTCGGGATGAGACTCCGGATGAAAAATAAAAAGAAAAGAAAAAAAGAGGCCATAAAAAAAGAGAAGGCCCAAATAAAAAAATATAAAAAAATGAGAGAAAAAGAGAGAAGGGACAATGTTACTATCCTTTTACCACACTTGTGCTTCAAAGTAGCACCAACATCTTCATGATATAGAGTCTCTCGTTATGTCACTTTCATATACTAGTGGGAATTTTACATTATAGAACTTGGCTTGTATACTCCAATGATGGGCTTCCTCAAAATTGCCCTAGGTCTTCGTGAGCAAGCGAGTTGGATGCACACCCACTTAGTTTCTTTTGTTGAGCTTTCATATGCTTATAGCTCTAGTGCATCCATTGCATGGCAATCCCTACTCACTCACATTGATATCTATTGATGGGCATCTCCATAGCCCGTTGATACGCCTAGTAGATGTGAGACTATCTTCCCCTCTTTTTGTCTTCTCCACAACCACCACTCTATTCCACATATAGTGCTATATCCATGGCTCACGCTCATGTATTGCGTGAAGATCGAAAAAGTTTGAAAAAGTTAGAGTATGAAACAATTGCTTGGCTTGTCATCGGGGTTGTGCATGATTTAAATACTTTGTGTGGTGAAGATAGAGCATAGCCAGACTATATGATTTTGTAGGGATAACTTTCTTTGGCCATGTTATTTTGAGAAGACATAATTGCTTTGTTAGTATGCTTGAAGTATTATTATTTTTATGTCAACATGAACTTTTGTCTTGAATCTTTCGAATCTGAATATTCATACCACAATTAAGAAAGATTTGCATTGAAATTATGCCAAGTAGCACTCCACATCAAAAATTCTCTTTTTATCATTTACCTACTCGAGGACGAGCAGGAATTAAGCTTGGGGATGCCTGATACGTCTCCAACGTATCTATAATTTTTGATTGCTCCATGTTATATTATCTAATGTTTTGGACTATATTAGGCTTTATTTTCCACTTTCATATTATTTTTGGGACTAACCTATTAACCGGAGGCCCAGCCCAGAATTGCTATTTTTTTTGCCTATTTCAGTGTTTCAAATAAACGGAATATTAAACGGAGTCCAAACGGAATGAAACCTTTGGGAACGTGATTTTCTCACCGAACATGATCCGGGAGACTTGGACCCTACGCCAAGGCATCAGAGAGGCGGTCACGAGGGTGGGCCCCCCTTAGGGCGCGCCCCCTGCCTCGTGGGCCCCTCGGAGCTCCACCGATGTACTTCTTCCTCCTATATATACCTACGTACCCCCAAACGATCAGAAGAGGAGCCAAAAACCTAATTCCACCGCCGCAACTTTCTGTATCCACGAGATCCCATCTTGGGGCCTGTTCCGAAGCTCCGCTGGAGAGGGCCGTCATCACAGAGGGCTTCTACATCATCATAGCCCCTCCGATGAAGTGTGAGTAGTTTACCTTAGACCTTTGGGTCCATAGTTAGTAGCTAGATGGCTTCTTCTCTCTTTTTGGATCTCAATACAAAGTTCTCCCCCTCTCTTGTGGAGATCTATTCGATGTAATCTTCTTCTTTTTGCGGTGTGTTTGTTGAGACCGATGAATTGTGGGTTTATGATCAAGTCTATCTATGAATAATATTTGAATCTTCTCTGAATTCTTTTATGTATGATTAGTTATCTTTGCAAGTCTCTTCGAATTATCAGTTTGGTTTGGCCTACTAGATTGGTTTTTCTTGCCATGGGAGAAGTGCTTAGCTTTGGGTTCGATCTTGCGGTGTCCTTTCCCAGTGACAGAAGGGGCAGCAAAGCACGTATTGCATCATTGCCATCGAGGATAACAAGATGGGGTTTATTTCATATTGCATGAATTTATCTCTCCACATCATGTCATCTTGCTTAAAGCGTTACTCTGTTTTTAACTTAATACTCTAGATGCATGCTGGATAGCGGTCGATGAGTGGAGTAATAGTAGTAGATGCAGAATCGTTTCGGTCTACTTGTCACAGACGTGATGCCTATATACATGATCATGCCTAGATATTCTCATAACTATGCTCAATTCTATCAATTGCTCAACAGTAATTTGTTCACCCACCGTAGAATACTTATGCTCTTGAGAGAAGCCACTAGTGAAACCTATGGCCCCCGGGTCTATTCTCATCATATCAATCTCTATCACTTTAATCTTGCTTTGCTTTTTTACTTTGCCTTTTACTTTTTACTTTGCATCTCTATACCAAAAATACCAAAAATATTATATCTATCAGATCTCACTCTCGTAAGTGACCGTGAAGGGATTGACAACCCCTAATCGCGTTGGTTGCGAGTAGCTATCGTTTTGTGCAGGTACGAGGGACTTGAGCGTGGCCTCCTACTGGATTGATACCTTGGTTCTCAAAAACTGAGGGAAATACTTACGCTACTCTGCTGCATCATCCTTTCCTCTTCGGGGAAATCCAACGCAAGCTCAAGAGGTAGCATGTAGCAAGACTTCTTATGAACTATCATGTCTTGTAGTTTATGTCAGTAGTAGTCACTAGTCAGTGTTTGAATGTTGTATATATCGTTGTTTCGAACTGTTTATTGTCTCGAACTACTGGTGGGCTAAATGAGGGCATCACCATTCTCGAGTGTTCAGAGTATATCTCCTTTTTCAAGTTATATAATTTGAGCTCAGTGTCTTTTTGATGATGTACACTTGTTTGGGCCAGTGTGGTGTCATTGAATATGGGCCGATTAGTAACGCAATGCCAAACATGTCAATTATGACTCTCAGGTCGGGCTCTCAAAAGATCCTGAAAAAAATGCCGGGCTCTCCAAAAAAGAAAGAATAAGGACTATTAGGCTGACATGTGGGCTCCACCGGTGTTTTCGTGCGCTTGCGCGCCGAGAGCATATTGGCGCGTGCTTGAAATTCATGCTACCTTTTCATCCCCAGTCTCCCGTCCCCCCACCTCTGGAATCTCGATTCCTACTCCAGTTCCCCCAAATCCCCCTCCTGTACTCCCTGTACTCAAGCGCACTATCATGTCACCGGTCAACGCGGATCTCCGAGCAGGAGATCCTGAGGTCCGTCCTGCCTTCGATCGCTGCGTGCCGTCGCTCAACAGTGGCATGGCAGCACTTGACGGCTAGTTTTCCGGCAAAGTGCTGATGGTAACCATCAACGGCGACTGGCCTCCCGTCTCTCCGTACGACCTTGTCAAAGCTCTTGGCATTGCGCATGGCATCCAAATAAGTGACTTGCTCGTCGAAGTCTATCCGCCACCGGCTGATTTCTTCGTTAGGTTCTAGACAACTTTCGACTGTAGTCGTGTGTTGGAATCTTCCCGACGTTTGTTCTGCGATGGCGCGCTGGTGAGCTTTGATCGGTGGCACCCAAGATAGGGCTCGGTGCCCTCTAAGCTTGAGTTTTTAACAAATCTTACCTTCCACGGCATGCCTCGACGTGCTTGGAACATCGAGTCCATGAACGAGCTTATCAACAACCTTGGAGGTGAGCTCGTAAGTATGTTTGTTCCTCCAGACAGCTGGGCTCTGACGGTTATGGCATGGATGAAGAAGCCGTCCACCATACCTAAGGTGATTGGTGTTGTTATACCGGTGCAGGAACCGGGGTTTTACTATTCGTCGCCACCAAGGCCGCCGCAGACCACATTAGGGATGTACCTGTATCGAGTGTTCGTGCATGTCGAAGAAGTGGTCAATCCATCAATCGAAGTCCTGCCGCCACCGCTGGTGCCAGGATCCGTCGACGACGTCCATTATAGGAGTCAACGTCAGACTTTCCCCGTGTTGCTCGGAACGATGGATGGCACAGGGCCTACTCCATCGCGCGGCGGAGGCCACTGCTTCTTTGGGAGAAGAGGCAGGGCTGGCTGCCTGGATGTGCTCTAATTTGAGGTAACAACATAATCTTGTCAGATACTAGTTAAATCCGAGCTATGGGTGTGAAGCACTGATATGCCAGTACATTTGATTGTGACCTGTTCTAATTTTGTACCTGAACTTTTTTTAGAAAGGGTTGTACGTCAACTTAATGTGCTAGCAGAACTTATTGTGTTTTCTGTCTGTTTTCTTTGCACAACATTCAAGATATTTCCCCGTCATTGATAAAGACGATGAACCGTTATGTACGACTTCGTTGGTTTCAACATAGCCCTTCCCATAGCGATCCACTGCTTCCATCCTGATTGTGCCGCGTGCGTGAAATTTTTGTATGCAAGTTCAGTGTGCTATGATGTTCTATATGATTGTGTCAACTATATAAGTTTTTACTAAGCATCAGCAATGCATATGGCTGAAAGATGTATTTACTAGCATCGACCGATGGGTCTCTCTCTCTCTCTCTCACACACACACGCACACACACGTGCACACGCACAAGTGGGACCCGTTGAATTATTTATTTGCTCATGACAACTTTTAATTAGGTTCCACTGTAATCTAACTTTTTTCTTAAGTTATTAATTGAGCTCAGTGACTTCAAAAAGTTGTACAGAAGCCTTGTTTGGGCCTTTTCGGCGTCACTGAATGTGGGCTGAGTAACCATGTTAGGTTGTACTGTACTACACATGCCTTTTTTTTAACATCAGCAATGCAACTGGGCCGACAGTTGTACACAATATCTGGCTCATCTTGTTATTCTCCGCCCTGCTGGGCTGCAAACTTTCCTAGGAGGTATGCATTAGGCTTAACAAGAAAATGGACTTTAAGAAATAATAAATGGGATGTAATTATAATAACTGGACAGTTACTATGCACCAAACACATAATTAGTTTGAAAAATATATTATTTTTGGAATTTGAAAATTTTAATTTCATTACTTGTTGCACGCGCAATATTTTGTTGGATTTTAACGTAATACAACTTTATTTTGAAATTATATTTGACCTGACTAGAAATTTCGGATAAAAATATTTTGGATCCCATCAAAATGTGGAATTTTTTTTTGAATTCTGTTTTGAGCGGTTGTTTGAAATTATTAATTGTTGTCCTAGCTAGAAGTTGGGCTGTACTTTTAACAAACTGTAAATGGGCTGTAGTAAATTCCATTAGAATTAAAAAAATGGGTTGTACATTCTTACAAATCGCAAATGGGCTATATGTTCTCTGCCAAATACGAGTTGTGGGCCTACTAAGTTGACGCATACCAAGGGCTTTGTCAACTTAGTCAATATAAACGATTCTAGTTGCAGTGATCGTACGATGTCCATCCAACGGCCGTAGTGCTTCTTCAACCTCTGGTCTTCTTGCTCCAGCCGCCCAAAGTAGCGCCGGTCATGTCGCGTGCTCCTGCCTCCCGTGGCCGGCTGTGATGCCACGGCCTCACCGCCCCGTATTACTCCCACCGCTGGCCAGGCCATCCCTCTACTCACCCACACCCCCTGTTATTCTGCAGCAACGACAGCCTCACACCGCAGCCGAACCAGTGAACCCTCGTACTCCTCTTTGCGCGGGCTTCCACTGCTGCGTCTTCCCCATCTCCGCGTCGTCCCCTTCCTAGGCCTCGTCGTCGTCCAGACCACCGCCATGGTGCTCTCGGCGCGGCGTGGTCAACGTTGTCAACGACCGACTTCCATCGGAAGAGTACTGTACATGGAGAGGCTGACAGCTGGGTCCAGGCAGCTGCAAGGAAGTGCCTCCTTATTACGCGCAAAATAATTATTCCTCCACCTAACAGCAGGGACCCACCGGACGGGCCACCTTATTTTGCAAAAAAAACGTTTCCCCCTGACTGCTGGGACCCACCGGACGGGCCAGCACATTTCATGAAAAAAACGTTCCCCCCGCTGTCAGCTCGGACCCACCGGAAGTGCCTCCTTATTACGCACAAAAAATGAATACTCCCCCTGTTAGCTGGGACCCACCATGGTGGGAGGCTGACTTGTGGGCCTACTAAGTTGACTGGGATGGGGGCCTTTGTCAACTTTAGTCAATATGAATGATTCTAGCTCCAGTGACCGTACGATGTCCATCCAACGGCCGTAGTGCTTCTTCAACCTCTAGTGTTCTTGCTCCAGCCGCCCAAAGCAGCGCCGGTCGTGCTGCATGCTCCTGCCTCCCGTGGCCGGCTGTGCTACCGCGGAGGCCTCACCACCCCTACTATTCCCACCGCTGGCCAGGCGCTGCGGCGACGGCAGCCTCACACCGCAGCCGACCAGTGAACCCTCGTACTCCTCTCCGCACGGGCTTCCACTGCCGCGTCTTCCCCAGCTCCCCGTCGTCCCCTTCCTAGGCCTCGCCGTCGTCCATCACCCTGGTGCTCTCGGCGTGGCGTGGTCAACGTGGTCAAGGAACGACTTCCATCGGACGTGGACTGTACGTGGAGAGGCTGACAGCTGGGTCCATGGTCGTAGCAAGGAAGTGCCTCCTTATTACGCGGAAAACAATGATTCCTCCACCTGACAGCTGGGACCCACCGGACGGACCACTGTATTTCATGAAAAAAACGTTTGCCCCTAACTGCTGGGACCCACCAGCTACATCTTCGCACGCAAGGAAGTGCGTCCGGGCAAAAAAAATAATTCGCCCCCCTGACTGCTGGGACCCACCAGCTACATCTTCGCAGGCAAGGAAGTGCGTGACAGTCGGGACCCACTTGGTCGAAGTGTATGTAGCGTTGTCATTCTGGTCGTGAACGTGTACGCTCATATATACTGGTGGATGTAGAGGCGCGCACGTGTCATAGTAGAGGCGCACGTGTTGTAGTAGAGGCGTGCACGTAGCATGTACACATACGCACAACGGCCAGGGTGCAAGAAAGAAATACGGCCACGTATGTGTACATACGGGCGGGGTCTCGAACGCCTACTCGCTCATACATACGGCCAGGACTCGTGTACATGGCTGGGTCGGAACGGAGAAACAGCGTCGTCGTCGTGTTCATGGGGAGGCAACGGAATGCGTCATGTTCATGGGGAGGCAACGGAATGCGTCGTGTTCATCGGGAGGCAACGAAACGCGTGGGAGCCAACCGGCTGGGTCGGAACGGAATGCGTGGTCGTGTTCATCGGGAGGGCTTGGACGGAACAGGCGATGGAAACGAGGCCTAGCGTACCGCACAACGGAGGAAACAGACCTCCTACGTTTGGAACGGGGTCCTGTTGATCGGGAGGGGTCTGGCGTACCGCAAAACGGAGGAAACGGACCTCCTATGATCGAAACGGGGGTCCTGTTGATCGTGAGGGGTGTGGCGTACCGCAAAACGGACGAAACGGACTTGTGTTGGAGCGCTATGGTCGAAACGGGGGTCCTGTTCATCGGGAGGGGTGTGGCGTACCGCAAAACGGGACTCCACAGGATACTATTCATCTCCACCGTCGACCTGCTCCAGCCTCCACGGGCTACCGTCAACCTCCTCCAGCCTCCACCGCGCGCTACTCCACCGGCTACTGTTCAACCACCCCTCCACGGGCACCCCTCCACCGTCTACTGTTCATCCAGCCCTCCACACCACGGGGTCCTGTTCAACCACCCCTCCACGGGCACCCCACCACCGTCTACTGTTCATCCAGCCCTCCACCACACCACGGGGTCCTGTTCATCCAGAGGCAACGCCACTGCTCACTGTTCATCCCAACCCCCCGCAACGCTCACTGTTCATCCCAGAGGCAGCATCGATCGGCTTCAGTTAGTAGCAGTAGTGAAGGAATCACTCGATCTGGTTCAGTTAACAGCCATCGATCGATCGCTCGGGTTCAGTAACGCGTAGCCTGCAGTGCAATCGCTCAAGTTCAGTTTGAGCCAACGCCTCGCACACACGCGCGTACGTGTATGAGAGAAACACGCATCGCTCGGCCCCCGACCTCCCACCGTAACCGGGAACTCCCCGAAATTTTCCTCCCCCTCGCTTCTACCCCGGTTTTTTCCATCATGGACGACCTAAAGAATGTCATGCAGCTGCATCTCCGGCCCGCCCAGGACGAAAAGCCCATTTTCTGTCATGATTTTTTGTCATAGAAGTAGGAGCCCACCACATCTATGATGATACCGGGTTTTGTCACAATTATCGCCATAGAAGTGTCATATGTATGACAGAATTTTTTTTGGTTCGGCTCAAAATGTCACGGATGTGTCTTTTTTTTTGTAGTGCTAGTGGCAGTAACGGCTGACACTCCTCTCTCATCTCCCACTGTCAAAATACGATAGAAGGCCTCATACTCAGCCGGCCTAGGCTCGGCTAAGCTCCCATCAGAGGGGGTCATGCATATGTCACAAAATTCAGTAAGTGGTATCTGATGGTTTTCAGCATATAAATCAAAACTCACTTCAGGAGGATTATTCCTAGGCAGGAAAGTAAAGCTTTGAACAAAGATGTTTGTGAGGATTTGGTGCTGTTCACACTCATCTGCGATGAAGTCGGTGAGGCCAGCATTAGCAGCATATTGTGTGAACTCCAGAAGGATTCCAGCCTCTTCCAGGAACGGGGTGTGCGGCCATTCACACGGCCGTACTTTTCGCCAACCTCTAAGGATGAAGATCACTATCAGATGACTCCCCAATAACACCCTTGGAGTTCTTCTTAGAGCCAAACTTCCTAAAGATATTCATGGTTTTCCTATGAAAAAAATTCTGAAATTTATTAGCCCACAAAATTTTCTCAACAAAACTTCACAAAAATGATACCAACTACTCATAGGGATACATAGAGGCCACAACAAGCATTCAAACTACTTAGAACTCTAAGAAGTCAACATGCAAGCACATCTACAGCAGCACCAGGAGTAGCTAATTATTCAAAATATAAACCACTAAAACAAAAACTAATTGGACAAAACGGTGGAGTCACATACCAAGCAACAATCCCCCGAAAAAGTTTCGGAAACGGAGCTTCGAGCAAAGAAATCAAAATCCACGGGTTTGAGAGCAAGAACACAGGGGAGAGAGCAATGGAGATTTTTTTCTGGAGATTGATAGAGGCTAAGGTGTCCAGATGTTTCGATGAGATGGTGGCTATCATTTTCTGTGGGAGTCGACCTTGACGATCCGACTAAGAACGTACGAGACGTCGCGC
Source organism: Triticum urartu (assembly GCF_056163025.1). NCBI lineage: Eukaryota > Viridiplantae > Streptophyta > Magnoliopsida > Poales > Poaceae > Triticum > Triticum urartu. The sequence continues at coordinate 213,680,049 of NC_141877.1, read as the reverse complement.
CTTAGCAATCGCTAAACCAACTTCCGAGGGGTTATTGACCACGCCGGAGCATGATCAACCTGATCACGAGGGTCTGTTTCCTGCGAGCAAATGAAGAACAAGCAAGAAACTAAGATTTCAATCTAGATATTGCGAATATAAGAGGAATGCTTTATTTATCAAGGTGGGGTTTTGTGACTCCTTTGTCTGGTCATTGAACACAAACGAAGTACGCGAAGTTGCGGCTATGGCGAACTTTAGTCTAAACAAAACCTAAGGAAAAAGCTACTAGATGGATCTACTTATATAGGAGCAAAGGGTGGCGGCCAAGGAGGTGGGAGGACGTCCCAAGGCAGCCTAAAACTAAACCTAGGTCGTACAAGGATCATGGGCCCAAGTGGAGGTGATACAACACCTTTGGGCTTGTAGTTTGACTCGGATTCTGCTCAGATTGTTTCGTCCATAACTCAATACTCTGGACGAATTTGAAGGTGAATCTAATTGTGTGGGAAAGAGCACGAAATCTACTTTCAAACAAAAAAAGAATCACCCAATTCGGAGTCTGTATGAAAAAGTTGTTGGCATTTTGAGTCAGGTATGTCTGTGCAGTCCGAACCTGAATCCAGAACATGAGAGACTTGGACTCTATCTTCTCTTAGCCCAAAGTGACGTGAGAGGACTTTTTGAACAACACCTAAACTTCTCTTTTTTCCTTATCTTCGTATGTGGATTGTACAAATGTCCCATACACCTGCAATTAGATGATGACCCACAAGTATAGGGGATCTATCATAGTCCTTTCGATAAGTAAGAGTGTCGAACCCAATGAGGAGTAGAAGGAAATGATAAGCAGTTTTCAGCAAGGTATTCTCTGCAAGCACTGAAATTATTGGTAACAGATAGTTTTGTGATAAGGTAATTTGTAACGGGTAACAAATAGTAAAAGTAAATAAGGTGCAGCAAGATGGCCCAATCCTTTTTTTAGCAAAGGACAAGCCTGGACGAACTCTTATATAAAGTAAAGCGCTCCCGAGGACACTTGGGAATTATCGTCAAGCTAGTTTTCATCACGTTCATATGATTCGCGTTCGATACTTTGATAATTTGATATGTGGGTGGACCGGTGCTTGGGTATTGCCCTTCCTTGGACAAGCATACCACTTATGATTAACCCCTATTGTAAGCATCTGCAACTACAACAGAAGTATTAAGGTAAACCTAACCATAGCATGAAACATATGGATCCAAATCAGTCCCTTACGAAGCAACGCATAAACTAGGGTTTAAGCTTCTGTCACTCTAGCAACCCATCATCTACTTATTACTTCCCAATGCCTTCCTCTAGGCCCAAACAATGGTGAAGTGTCATGTAGTCGATGTTCACATAACACCACTAGAGGAAAGACAACATACATCTCATCAAAATATCGAACGAATACCAAATTCACATGACTACTTATAGCAAGACTTCTCCCATGTCCTCAGGAACAAACGTAACTACTCGCAAATAATATTCATGTTCATAATCAGAGGGGTATTAATATGCATAAAGGATCTGAACATATGATCTTCCAACGAGTAAACCAACTAGCATCAAGTACAAGGAGTAATCAACACTACTAGCAACCCACATGTACCAATCTGAGACTTTTGGGACAAAGATTGGATACAAGAGATGAACTAGGGTTTGAGATGGGATGGTGCTGGTAAAGATGTTGATGGAGATTGACCCCCTCCCAATAATAGGATCGATGGTGATGACGATGGTGATGATTTCCCCCTCCCGAAGGGAAGTTTCCCTGGTAGAACAGCTCCGCCGGAGCCCTAGATTGGTTCCGCCAAGGTTCCGCCTCGTGGCGGCGGAGTTTCGTCCTGTAAGCTTGCTTATGATTTTTTTCCTCGACGGAAGACTCCATATAGCCAAAGATGGGCATCAGAGGGCTGCCAGGGGGCCCATGAGGCAGGGGGCGCGCCCCCACCCTCGTGGACGATGGGTGGCCCCCCTTTGGTACTTCTATCGCCCAATATTTTTTATATATTCGGAAACGAGCTCCTGTGAAGTTTCAGGACTTTTGGAGATGTGCAGAATAGGTCTCTAATATTTGCTCCTTTTCCACCCCAGAATTCCAGCTGCCGGCATTCCCCCTCTTCATGTAAACCTTGTAAAATAAGAGAGAATAGGCATAAGTATTTTGACATAATGTGTAATAACATCCCATAATGCAATAAATATCGATATAAAAGCATGATGCAAAATGGACGTATCAACTCCCCCAAGCTTAGATCTCGCTTGTCCTCAAGAGAAAGCCGAAATCAAAAAATATGTCCACATGTTTAGAGATAGAAGTGTCGATAAAATACAATACGGACATGAGGGCATCATGATCATTCTTAGAACAGCAACATATATATATATATATGTATATACATTGTCATATGATCTCTTATGCTAAAGTAATAATTCAATCACAATTTCAAGTATGAATCATAAACTTCATTGAAAACTAACAAACTATAATCTCAGTCATTGAAGCAATTGCAATTTATCATAACATCAGAAAGAGTCAATATAAGAGCTTTTCAGCAAGTCCACATACTCAACTATCATTTAGTCTTTCACAATTGCTAACACTCACGCAATATTTATGAGTATGAAGTTTTAATCGGACACATGGAAAGATAGGGGCTTAAAGTTTTGCCTCCCAACCTTTTACCTCAAGGGTAATGTCAACAATAATAGTTCATGAAAACTCACATCCAATTAGTCATATATATCAGGATCTTTCCAACACATTGTGCTTGCCAAAGGATAAAATGAAAAAAAAGACAGGTGAAGATCACCATGTAACATCCCAAATTTTCAATTTGGAATGTTATATATTAGATCATCATTGCATATCATATTTCTTTGCATTTTGGTTGATCCTAGAAATTTTACGCAACTCAAGGACCCTCGGAGAGACTTGGGGATTTCGTTATTTTTCAGATTTGAGTTTTCTCAAATTTTGAAAATAGGATCATTTGATTTTATTTATTTTATCTTCAATTATTTCTATTATGAAAATAAGAGAGAGGGAATAAAATGACTTTCCCAAAATAAAGAAATATTGAGGATTCAATAATAAAATCAAATAAGATTTTATTTTGGATTTATTTGCTACTATGGGCTCTAGCATAGTTGATTAAGTTGTGCAAACTCTTACAGTGGTAGACTAGCAGATGTAGGGGAAAGTAGGTGTAACGGTCTACCCAATCGTAAGGTGCTAGCACTTCTGAAAGACTATGTCTCGGTCATCCATTTCTCAAACACCACGAAGTGCGAGAATCCCAACGGAGGAGATCGAGTCTTGTGGGGAAAAGTGCGCAAACCTCTACAGAGTGTATAAACTAATCATGGTTAGCCGTGTCCCCGGTTATGGACATCTTGAGTATCTAGTACTTGGATTATCATGTGAATCTCATCATGTTACTCTAATTAATTTGTTGGGTTTTTAATGATGATGTTTAATTGGGATTGAGAGGGTGTCTACACTCTCAATGTTTAACAACCACCATGATAGTTAAATAAGATTTATTCCTTTGCAGTAGGGAAAAATTGGCTTTACGCAAAACTGTAACCATAGAGCTTTCCACCAGCCAAATATGCATGTAGTATAACCTTATTCTTTCATTGTTCTCTATGTGTTACATTGCCATCATATTCCATGTGTTGACCCGTTTCGGGCAGCAACGTTCATGTTGCATACTTTTCAGATGACGAGTAAGGTGCCTTTAGGTCATGGTTCTATACTCAGTGATGCCGTTGGAGTTGATGGACTCACTTATCTTCCAAGCCTTCTGCTGTTATTGTTATTAGATGGCTTTATGCCATATTTATTGTAATAAGTTCTCTTTTGAGACACTCGATGTAATAAGTGTGTGATTGCTACTCTGTTATAAATCCTTCAAGTACTATGTGGTGTCAGCATTACTGATCCAGGGATGAAACCGGAGCACAGAGATTGGACCGTTTGAGGTCTGGTCGCTACAAGATGGTATCAGAGCACATGCTGACTGTAGGACACGACCACTAAGCTAAAGCCCTAGATCACTACTCACTCTTCTCATTCCTACTTCTCATCTTTTCTACTCTTTTAGGATGGCAGATGCAAGGAACAAGTTCATGCAACCAGATGAAGATACGCCCTTTGGACGTCACTTGAAGGAAGTCACTAGATATCTGAACATCGGAGTACCAAGCTTCACTGGGACCTACAACGCCACTTTACCTAAAGAGGAGCGCTGGATGATTCAAGTTCAAGTTCCAGGAAGGACGTTCATGCCAGTCACTGAACCCATAGAATTTTCCTTTGATGCACCAACCTGGAGTCTAGGAAAGAGCATGGCAGCTCACATCGCCATGGGACGTATTGGAGAAGTTTACCGCAATGATCTCAAGGATACTATCTACCAGATTTGTGGGCGCCAAGATGAGCAATGGGAGATGATCAGCACCAAGAAGGATAGATCAATCGCAACTTTCATCCAGGAGTTAAACCAGCACATTTGACGACAGGAGAACCAGATGTGCGCAGATATGATAGGTCTGAAGAAGGCAAGGACAAGAATCATGGAACTGGAGGAAGAACTCAAGGCTACACGTGAAGATTATGAAGAGGAAATTGAAGTACTAGTGGATAAGAATCGACCTAAAAATGAAGATCGGAATATTTATGGGAGGCCCTATACCAGTAGAAGAAGACGAAGAACCCAAGGAGATTCGCCCGAAAGACTACATCATCATCGACGACACCGACTCGGATCCAGATGATAGCGATGATGACTATGTTGATGAAGCTGGAGCAGATATCATGGAGTCTGCAACCGAAGAATATTTCTAGTAGACCACCCCAACAGTAGTAGTAGTCCACCATGTAAATATAGTAGTCCGAGCACTTTTGTGATAGAGCGATTGTATGCCCTTGTTTGATTGAATGAAGTGAATTGTTTGCTTTTGCCTCATATGCATATGGGTAGTGTTTTCTCTTTAGACCCCCTCTCTATTCTTAAATCTCATCTTTTCTAAACCCATCAGATGCCTCCGAGACGTGACCCCGGATTTACCTTCCCACCGGAGCTCACCCAGTTGATCTAGCAGCAGAATACGTTGATGCAGTTGCTAGTCCAGAATCAGAATCAGGGGAACGATAACAACCCACCACCACCACCTGTTGATCACTTAGCCCGTTTTCTTAGGCTGAATCCGCCGGTATTTTCCAGTAGCACCGAGCCTATAGTAGAAGATGATTGGCTCCGCAAGACAGCAAGGGAGTTGACCATGGCAGGATGCACAGATGCGGAAAAGGTGAAGTTTGCCACACATCAGCTTGACGGACCCGCAGCATCATGGTGGGAGAATTTCACAGCCACTTTCCCTATCGACACTGTCACATGGGACCAGTTCCAGCAGGCTTTCCGTACTGCCCATGTTTCAGCAGGAGCTATGGCCATGAAGAAGCGAGAGTTTCACAACTTGCGCCAAGGAGGACGGACAGTTGGCCAGTATGTGGAGGACTTTAGTAAGCTAGCATGTTATGCCCCAGATGACGTTGCTACGGATGCAGCTAAGCATGAGAAGTTTCTGGAAGGACTGAATGATGAGTTGAGCATGCAGTTGATGGTAGCAACCTTCAACAACTACCAGGAGTTGGTAGATCGTGCTCTTATGATTGAAGGGAAGCAGCAGCAGATTGAGAACCGCAAGAGGAAGTATGGACAAGGGAAGTACAATTCTGGAGCTCAGTAGAAGCCACGTTTTACCCCTAGACCGGGAGGAAATTTTCAGCATACTCATGGAGGAGGTAGCTCACACAATCATAATGGCCCCAAGAATGGTAATGGGAATGGAGGAAGCAACGGCCAGAACCGTACCAACCCATCAACCCCAGCCAAAAGAGACCTGAGCCAAGTCACTTGCTTTAAGTGCCAGAAGACCGGACATTATGCCAATGAATGTCCTGAATCCCAGAATGGAAATGGCAATGGAAGCTCTGGGAAGAAGCCGAACCCTTTCAATAGGGGACAGGTGAACCACGTTAATGTGGAGGAGGTTGAAGAGCAGCCGGAAGCAGTAATTGGTAAGTTTTTGGTTAAGACATTTACTACAATCGTTCTTTTTGATACTGGTGCATCACATTCATACCTATCACGGGGATTTGTGGATAAGTATAACCTGCCCACTAAGGTTCTTAGAACACCTATGTTAGTAAGCTCACCAGGAGCGGAGTATATGGCCAGTAAGGGATGTTTTCAAGTGCCATTGAGTATAGGTAGGCATGTGTTTCCCTCGGATTTAATCATTTTGGAATCACAAGGTTTGGATGTAATTCTGGGTATGGATCGGCTGTCGATGTATGGAGGAAACATCGATTGCACCAGTAAGTCAATTTTGCTTACCACCCCAGAAGGAAGAAGGATCAAGTATGTATCCCGACATGTGCCTAAAAGGACTCAAGTAAATTCGTTAACATGAGTTGTGCAGGAGGAAGTACCAGTAGTGAAGGATTTCCCTAATGTATTTCCAGAGGAGTTGCCAGGCATGCCACTGGATAGAGACATTGAGCTTTTTCCAGGCACAGGACCAATATCTAAGAGACCATACAGGATGCCCGCAAAAGATTTGAAGGAGATTAAGAAGAAGATTAAAGAGTTACTGGATAAAGGTTATATTCGCCCAAGTTCTTCACCTTGGGGATCGCCAGTACTTTTAGTGGAGAAGAAGGATGGATCGTTAAGGATGGTTGTTTATTATCGAGGGTTGAATGAAGTAACAATCAAGAACAAATACCCTCTACCGATGATCAATGATCTGTTTGATCGATTGCAAGGAGCTAAGGTATTTTCCAAGATCGATCTGCGATCAGGATACCATCAGTTGAAGATACGAGAACAGGATATACCTAAGACGGCTTTTACCACCAGGTATGGGCTGTACGAGTACACCGTTATGTCATTTGGCCTGACTAATGCACCGGCATATTTTATGAACATGATAAACAAAGTGTTTATGGAGTTTTTGGATAAGTTCATCGTAGTGTTTATTGATGATATTCTGGTTTACTCGAAGAATGAAGAGGAGCATAAGGAGCATTTACGTTTGGTACTTGGGAAGCTCAGAGAACATCAGTTATATGCCAAGATTAGCAAATGTGAATTTTGGTTGAAGGAAGTTGGATTTCTCGGACACGTTATATCCAGAGAAGGTATGGCAGTAGACCCCACCAAGGTTGACACGGTGACAAGTTGGGAAGCACCAACAACAGTTGGAGAGATCCGGAGTTTTCTTGGACTCATAGGATACTACCGGAGATTCATTGAAAATTTCTCGAGGATTGCGAAGCCTATGACGGAGTTGTTGAAGAAGGATACCAAGTTCAAATGGACCGAGGAATGTGAGGCTAGTTTCCAGGAGTTGAAGAAACGTTTGGTTACCTCACAAGTGTTGATTTTGTCGGATCAGACCAAGGATTATGAGGTGTATTGTGACGCTTCACGTCGAGGACTTGGAGCAGTGCTTATGCAGGAAGGAAGAGTTGTTTCATATGCCTCACGACAGCTTAAGCCGCATGAGTTAAATTATGCCACGCATGATTTGGAGTTAGCAGCCGTAGTGCATGCATTGAAAACTTGGAGACACTTTCTCATTGGAAACCATTGTGAAGTGTACACGGATCACAAGAGTTTGAAGTATATTTTCACACAGAAGGAGTTGAATCTCAGGCAAAGGAGATGGTTGGAGCTCATCAAGGATTATGATATGAGATTGCATTATCACCCTGGAAAGGCTAACATAGTAGCCGACGCGTTGAGTCGTAAAAGCCACGTCAATACCCTAATGACGGGAGATTTATCAAGGGAGTTAGCCGAAAATCTTCGTGAGCTTTGTTTGGAGATAGTTCCGAGAGGCAATGTAGCAGCATTAGAGATTCAGTCTACCTTGATGGATAAGATTAGAGAAGCCCAGAAGACTGACAAGGAGATTGCTTCTATTAAGGAGAAAATGAACAAAGGAAAAGCTAAAGGATTTCGTGAGGATGAGCACGATACCTTATGGTTTGAAGACCGTGTTTATGTGCCCAATGACCCGGAGATTAGGAAGTTAATTCTGCAGGAGGCCCATGATTCACCATATTCGATTCACCCAGGAAATACCAAGATGTATTTGGATTTGAAGGATACTTTTTGGTGGACCGGAATGAAGAAGGATATTGCGGAGTATGTAGCAGTTTGTGATGTATGTCAGAGAGTAAAGGCAGAGCATCAGAAGCCAGCAGGATTGCTACAGCCATTGCTAATACCCGAATGGAAGTGGGATAAGTTAGGCATGGATTTTATCACAGGATTGCCCAGAACTCGTTCAGGCTATGACTCGATTTGGGTTGTAGTCGATCGTTTGACAAAGGTAGCTCATTTCATCCCAGTGAAGACTACCTACACTAGTGCCAAGTTGGCAAAGATACACATGACCATGATCGTATGTCTGCACGGAGTTCCAAGGAGCATTGTATCAGATAGAGGAACCCAGTTTACCTCAAAGTTCTGGAATCAGTTGCATGAAACTTTGGGTACCGGCTAGAGTTCAGTACAGCTTTCCATCCGCAGATAGATGGACAGACCGAGAGAGTCAATCAAATTTTGGAGGATATGATGAGAGCTTGTGCGCTAGATTACGGATCTAGTTGGGACGAGAATTTGCCATACGCGGAGTTCTCTTGCAACAACAGTTCTCAATCCAGTTTGAAGATGGCCCCTTTCGAAGCCTTGTATGGAAGGAGGTGCAGGACCCCATTGTCGTGGGATGAAGTTGGAGACCGCCAGTTGTTTGGACCGGATCTGATTAAGGAGTCTGAATAGAAGGTGAAATTGATTCGCGATAGGCTCAAGGTAGCCTAGTCCAGGCAGAAGAGCTACGCAGATTCTAAACGCAAGGAGATAGTTTACGAAGTCGGAGACCGAGTTTATCTTCGAGTATCTCCACTTCGAGGAGTTAAGCGCTTTGGAGTTAAGGGAAAGTTAGCGCCACGGTTTGTAGGACCATACAAGGTTTTGGAGCGTATGGGAGAAGTAGCCTATAAGTTGGAATTGCCCAAAGGATTGTCAGGAGTTCACGATGTATTCCATGTTTCCCAGTTGAAGAAGTGCCACACAGAGATGGCTGATATACTGCTGAGAGACATAGTGCCGCTGGAAGCGATTCAGTTGGACAGTGATTTGACCTATGAGGAGAAACCAGTCAAGATTCTTGAGTATGCCAGCCGAGTCACCCGCAGCAAGGTTATCAAGTTTTGCAAAGTTCAGTGGAGCCACCACACGGAGGATGAAGCCACCTGGGAGCGAGAGAAATATCTGCTGAAGGACCACCCTCACCTATTTTCTAGCCAACCCGAATCTTGAGGGCGAGATTCATCTTAAGGGGGGTAGGTTTGTAACATCCCAAATTTTCAATTTGGAATGTTATACATTAGATCATCATTGCATATCATATTTATTTGCATTTTGGTTGATCCTAGAAATTCTACGCAACTCAAGGACCCTCGGAGAGAGTTGGGGATTTCGTTATTTTTCATATTTGAGTTTTCTCAAATTTTGAAAATAGGATCATTTGATTTTATTTATTTTATCTTTAGTTATTTATATTATAAAAATATGAGAGCGGGAATAAAATGACTTTCCCAAAATAAAGAAATATTGAGGATTTAATAATAAAATCAAATAAGATTTTATTTTGGATTTATTTGCTATTTTATTTGAATTTAGGATAAATGCACGTTTTTAAAAATTGCATTTAGGCCCCAAAATAAATGTTCATCCTGTGCGGCTTGATTTTAGAAGCCGGGGAAAATTTATCTCGGGATTTTTCGAGTCCGTTTAGTATTCCTTTTGTTTGTTTTTCTGCGTGTAATAATTATTTTTTAAAAAGAGCGAACCGACTACGGGCCGTGTTTGGCCCGGACTCCTCAGGGGGGGCCTCTATATAGCGCGCCCCAGGGCCCGAATCAGCCCAAGCCGCCGCCCTAACCCTAAGCCGCGCCCGAGCCCAGCCGCCGCCGCCCGCCGCCGCAGGAGCCCTGCCGCCGTCGACGAGGTTGATCCCGCCGCCGCCGCTTTTTTAGAAAAACCGTTCGGTTTTTCCGTCGGTTTTTCGTCGGTTTTTTTAGATCCATTTTTTAGATAGATCGGTTTTTTCGGTTTAGTTAATTAGCGAGCGTTCGCTCGTTCATTCGTTTTAAAGAACGCGTTCATCGTTTAGATCCAGATAACGAACGTTTGTTCGTTAATCCGTTCGTCGTTTTTCTTTTTCTCGGATTTATTCCGCGATTTTTCTCATCATGATTTCTGATCCGATTTTTGTTTTAGTTTAACTTTTCGCTCATTTATCGAAATCAGGCGATTCAAGCGCCTGGAGTTTCGTCTCGAAACCCTCTTTCCGTTTAACCAACTCAAACAAGTTTTTGCCTCTGTAAAATATGATCTAGATCCAGAATAGTAAACGAAGCTTGTTTCTTTTGCCGTTTGTCTTTCGTTGCTTCGTTCGATTTGGTTCTTTTTGCCAACCGGAGTTATTAGGTTGAACTTTCTGGTTAGATCTCTTATTTGAGTTTTCCCTGTGCATTAGTTGAGTACTTATTGTATGCTTGTTTGTTTGCGATAGAGTACCCGGAGTGCGCCGCTTGCTACTTCGAATCGCTAGGTTTTGCGGATCATCAGCAAGGCAAGTAACACATTGATCATACCTCCTACTACCCAGTTTTATTGCATTAGATCAATCCTCACACATTGCATGATTAGGATCTAATTAAATTGTGGGTTTTGGGAAGTAGATGAGGTAATACCTATTACCTTTGTTATTATCAAACCCTTGGGAGTTACTTCTACGTTTGCTTATATTGCCATGCTATGCTAGTAGACGTGGATTGGGTGAGTGTATCCATGACAGATGTGAGATTGTTAAATTAATGGTTTTTCTAAGGTGGCAACTTAAACACACATCTGGGTGGATTGAGGCACCTGGGTATTCCAGCGATTGCCTGTTTTTCTTTTGGACCGCCACCCAGGCTCAAAGGGATCATGAGATTATTCATACTAGAGACTTCCGTGTGCAGCCACAAGCTACTATGGGCTCTAGCATAGTTGATTAAGTTGTGCAAACTCTTACAGTGGTAGACTAGTAGATGTAGGGGAAAGTAGGTGTAACGGTGTACCCGATCGTAAGGTGCTAGCACTTCTGAAAGACTATGTCTCGGTCATCCGTTTCTCAAACACCATGAAGTGCGAGAATCCCAATGGAGGAGATCGAGTCTTGTGGGGAAAAGTGTGCAAACCTCTGCAGAGTGTATAAACTAATCATGGTTAGCCGTGTCCCCAGTTATGGACATCTTGAGTATCTAATACTTGGATTATCATGTTAATCTCAACATGTTACTCTAATTAATTTGTTGGGTTTTTAATGATGATGTTTAATTGGGATTGAGAGGGTGTCTACACTCTCAATGTTTAACAACCACCATGATAGTTAAATAAAATTTATTCCTTTACAGTAGGGAAAAATTGGCTTTACGCAAAACTGTAACCATAGAGCTTTCCACCAGCCAAATATGCATGTAGTATAGCCTTATTCTTTCATTGCTCTCTATGTGTTATATTGCCAACATATTCCATGTGCTGACCCGTTTCGGGCTGCAACGTTCATGTTGCAGACTATTCAGATGACGAGTAAGGTGCCTTTAGGTCGTGGTTCTATACTCAGTGATGCCGTTGGAGTTGATGGACTCACTTATCTTCCAAGCCTTCCGCTGTTATCATTATTAGATGGCCTTATGCCATATTTATTGTAATAAGTTCTCTTTTGAGACACTCGATGTAATAAGTGCGTGATTGCTACTCTGTTATAAATCCTTCAAGTACTGTGTGGTGTCAGCATTACAGATCCAGAGATGACACCGGAGCACATAGATTGGACCGTTTGAGGTCTGGTCGCTACACACCATGACTCTTATATTAATTATAGGACAAGAATAATAGATAGGCCCTTTGCAGAGGGAAGCAGAGGTTGTCATGTGCTTTTATGGTTGGATGCACAAAATCTTAATGCGAAAGAACGTCACTTTATATTGCCACTTGTGATATGGACCTTTTGTTATGCAGTCCGTCGATTTTATTTCTTCCACATCACAAGATCGTATAAATCTTATTTTCTCCACACTAATAAGTCATACATATTTAGAGAGCAATATTTATTGCTTGCAACTATGACAACTTACTTGAAGAATCTTACTCAATCCATAGGTAGATATGATGGACTCTCATGGCAAAACTGGGTTTAAGGATATTTGGAAGCACAAGTAGTATCTCTACTTGGTGCAAAGAATTTGGCTAGCATGAGAGGGAAAGGCAAGCTCAACATGTTGGATGATCCATGACAATATAATTTGTTTCAGATGTAAGAAAGCATAAACCATTACGTTGTCTACCTTGTCTAACGTCAACTCTTTAGCATGTCATATTTTAATGAGTGCTCACAATCATAGAAGATGTCCAAGATAGTATATTTATATGTGAAAACCTCTCTTTCTTTATTACTTCATATTAATTGCAACGATGACCAAAACTATGCTTGTCAACTTTCAACATCTTTTATTCATCATGCTCTTTATATGTGAAGTCATTACTCTCCATAAGATCCATATGATCTCTTTATTTCTTTTTATTCTTTCTCTTTTATTTTATTCCCTCAAGATCATAGTAAGATAATCAAGCCCTTGACTCAACACTAATCTTTATTATATAAAGCTCATGGACTCGATTACATAGAAGGATCATAAAGAAAAACTCAAAACTAGATCATACTAAAACTTTATTCTACTAGATCAAGATATTACCAAAAGGATCGAACTAAGAAAAACGGTAAAGGTAAAAGTGTGATGGTGATACGATACCGGGGCACTCCCCCAAGCTTGGCAGTTGCCAAGGGGAGTGCCCATACCCAATACTTAGTTGTTCTTTGTTGGTGAAGAAGGTGTTGGTGATGATGGATAGTCGCACATCGAGCGTAGGAGGTCCTCCAATTTGCAGATAATTCCCTTGAGTGCGATGATATGCTCCTTCAACAAAATATTTTCACTCGTGAGATACTTGTTTTGAATGCGAGCTAACTTAATCATCTTGCAAGCTTTAATCTTCGTTGGGGTTAAGAGATTGTGATGAGGTTGAAGGATGTCTTCTTCTACTACTGTCGGAACTTGATCCCCCATGGCCTTCTTGATCCCATCATCCTTGTTGATCTCTCCGGGCTCTTCTCTCTTTAGCTCTATCTTCATTAGCCAAGCATTGTCACCCTCATTGTTGGAGGAGGAGGGAGACGACATGATGCCTGGCCTTGACAACCCTGGCAGAAAACAGCTCAAAACAAAAACAGGAGATATTTGCATGATAGAGTGGTTAAAACCTTCGGGAGATTATATAATGAATTTTTACCGACCGAAAGAAGTATCATGCAAGAAAACGGAGTCCGGAGAGCACACGAGGTGCCCACGAGGAAGGGGGCGTGCCCAGGGGGGTAGGGCGCGCCCTCCACCCTCGTGGAAGCCTTGTGTCCTTTCCGGGCTACTTCTTATTTTCCTATTTTCTCAAATATTCCAAAATGGAGAAAAATTGCGATTAGAACTGTTTTGGAGTCGGTTCACTTACCGTACCACGTACCTATTCCTTTTCAGAGTTTGAAACATTCTGGAAAGTGTCCCTTATGTATTCCTCCAGGGTTACAATTTCAATAACATTAGTTTCAACATTTATGGGATAACCTGAGATATAATGTTTGATTCTTTGACCGTTCACCACCCTCGGATTTGTGCCTTCGAAGTTGTTGATTTTTATGGCACCGGAACGATAAACCTCCTCGATGACATAAGGACCTTACCATTTAGAGAGGAGTTTGCCTGCAAAAAATCTTAAACGAGAGTTGTATAACAATACATAATCACATACATTAAACTCACATTTTTGTATCCTTTTGTCATGCCATGTTTTAACTTTTTCTTTAAACAGTTTGGTATTCTCATAGGCCTGGGTTTTCCATTCATCAAGTGAGCTAATGTCAAAAAGCCTCTTCTCACTGGCAAGTTTGAAATCATAATTGAGCTCTTTAATGGCCCAATATGCCTTATGTTCTAGTTCAATAGGTAAGTGACATGCCTTTCCATAAACCATTTTATATGAAGACATACCCATAGGATTTTTGTATGCAGTTCTATAGGACCATAATGCATCATCAAGTTTCTTGGACCAATTCTAACTAGATCCATTAACAGTCTTTTGCAAAATTAATTTAAGCTCTCTATTTCTCAGTTCTACTTGACCACTAGACTATGGGTGATAAGGAGATGCAATTCTGTGACTAACATCATACTTAGCAAGCATTTTATGAAAGGAACCATGAATAAAATGTGAACCACCATCAGTCATTAAGTATCCAGGGACTCCAAACCTCGGAAAAATAACTTCTTTAAGCATCTTAATAGAGGTGTTATGATTAGCAATACTAGTTGGAATAGCTTCTACCCACTTAGTAACACATAATCAACAACAACTAAAATATGTGTGTACCAATTAGAGAAAGGAAACGGTCCCATATAATCAAAGCCCCAAACATCAAATGGTTCAATAACAAGTGAATAATTCATAGGCATTTCTTCTAATATTACAAATTCTTTGACATTCATCACAATACAAAACAAACTTACGGGCATCCTTGAAGAGAGTAGGCCAATAAAAACCGGATTGCAATACCTTATGTGCAGTTCTATATCCAGCATGGTGTCCTCCATAAGCCTCGGAGTGACACTTGCGTAGGATCTGTTCCTGTTCATGCTCAAGTACACAACGTCTAATAACATCATCTACTCCTTCTTTATAAAGATGTGGGTCATCCCAGAAGTAATGTCTTAAATCATAGAAGAAAATTTTCTTTTGCTAGTATGTGAAACTAGGTGGTATAAACTTAGCAACAATATAATTAGCATAATCAGCATACCATGGAGCAGTATGAGAAGCATTTATCAAGCTAATTGCAGACAATTTGTCTGCAATGGGGTTCTCAGCTCCCTTTCTATCAATAATACGCAAATCAAATTCTTGTAGCAAGACAACCCATCTAATAAGTCTAGGTTTAGCATCTTTATTTTCCATAAGATATTTAATAGCAGCATGATCAGTGTGAACAGTTACTTTAGAATCAACAATATAAGGTCTGAACTTATCACAAGCAAACACAACTGCTAAAAATTCTTTTTCAGTAGTAGCATAAGTTCTTTGAGCACTGTCTAGAGTTTTACTAGCATATTGAATAACATTTAATTTCTTATCAACTCTTTGTCCTAGAACAGCCCCTACAGCATAATCACTATGTGACGCCCCGAGACCGATGTGCCAGGTGTCTTCCAGTTATTCGCTGTTGTTGCCTTGTCATTGCTTGTGTGTCATGCATTGCATATCATGTCATCATGTGCATTTCATTTGCATACTTGTTTGTCTCATGCATCCGAGCATTTTCCCCGTTGCCCGTTTTGCAATCCGGCGCTCCTATGTCACCTGGTGCCCCCTTCTACCTCTTTTCGTGTGCGGGTGTTAAACGTTTTCTGATTAGACCAAGACTTGTCATGCAGCCTAGGTTTACTACCGATAGACCGCCTGTCAAGTTTCGTGCCATTTGGACTTCGTTTAATTCTCCAACGGTTAACCGAGGGACCAATAAGGCCTCGTGTGTGTTGCAGCCCAACGCCCCTCCATAGTGGCCCAAAACCCACTTAAACCTCCTCCATCACCTAGGCTGTTCGATCACGATCGCGTGGCCGCAAACCGCACCTCATTTGGACTCTCCTAGCTCCCTCTACCTATAAATATGTGCTCCCCTCTCGAAATTCACGAATGAACCCTAATCCTTTTCCCCTCTCGCCCGCCGGACATGTCTGTCCCAGACGGACGAAATCGCGCCGCCTCCCCGGGCGAATCGGAGACCACCATCTGTCCGCCGCTGCCCTCTCTCTCCTCAGCCACGCCGCTGGCCCGCGGGACCCAGATCGGGCCCGCGCAAGCCCATCTCGCCGCCGCCGCCCCGCGGGCGCCCACGCCGCGCCGCCTGCGCGTCCTCCGCCGGAGCTGCGCCGCCGCCTCCCGCTCCCTGCCGAGCGCCGCCGCCGCCTCCTTCCTCCGCCGCCATGCCCGAGCTCGTCGGCGAGCTCGCCCTGCCACCGGACCGCGCCGCCCTACTCCGGGCCCCGGTCGCCGCCATGCCCGCGGGTGCTCCGCTGTTCTGCCATGCGCGCCGCCCGCCGGACCTCGCGTGCACCACCGCTCCTCGCCGGAGTTCGCACCTCACCGGAGCTCGAAAGCTCGCCGGAACCCGTCTTCGGCCAGATCTAGGCGGGTGGATGAGATCCACCCGTCCCCCGATTCAAACGCCTCCGTCCAGATCCGGATCCCTCCGTCCCGCACGTCTCCGTCCAGCACGTCTCCGTCCCGGGTTGACTTTCTCGGAGAGGTCTAAATTTCGTCCAAGTCCCAGTAATTTGTGCATTTTTCATCGCATCATAACTTCATCATCGTTGCTCCGATTCGTGCGTGTAGCATATCAAAATGTTCGTCTCGACGAGTACATCATTTCATCTCATCGCATCATTCTCATTTGAGCTCATCTTGATGCCCGAAATGCTGTTGGAAGAGGGCTATGTGATGATAGTTTCAGATCTGTTTCAGCAAATGCAGTTTTGTCATTTTTGCCATGATTAATGTATGCATGCTATGATCCTGAGCTCTACATGTGTTTTGTAGTATGCCATGTTATCTTTACAGGGGTGTATGCCATGTATTTTTGTGATCTTTGTGGTGACTGGCACAAGCATGCAAAGTAGCTTACTCAATGTTGCTGATTTCAGGGACTTAGAATTTCACTAAGTCCTTGCCCTGTCATTATTTTTATGGCATATGTTCATGTTGATTCCTAGTGATCCGTGCCTCTTTTGAGCATGATCAGTAAGGATGTTTTATAGATATAGTGGTGAACTATCCATTCATGTCTTTGTTTGCATTTATGGAGCAGCCTAGCTTGACTCAGTCGAGCTCTACTTGTGCTATAAGATGTTCCTGGCAGATTGTTAACATGTTTAGCGATTTTGCCGAGCTTGTTGTTGTTGATCCATTCATGCTATGATGTTGTTCTTGCCATGCCTTGCTTTGCCATGATATGTTCCTATAGCATGTAGTTTTCGTGCTCTAAACATTGCTTCCTGATGATAAATTCCTGACTTGCTGTTAATTTCACCAAGTCTGAAACCTGTTATCTTTTGTACTTTTGCCATGCTTGTTTGAACCTGTTAATGAGTGATTTAGCCGTAGCTCAGTGTTCATATTTTGTCAAGCATCATGAGTGGATTCCTGCCATGTATCTTGTTGCCATGTTTGAGTGTAGTAGCTTATTTATCTTGATGCATTTAGATGGCCTCATGCTGTTAATCGGAGACCGGTGCCATATTTGTTTTGCTTGTCGTTTCCAAACCGTGCATCTGATTCCGATGATCTTTATATCGATTTCGAACGAAATCAACTCCTCTTTCTAGTGGCACTCTTGGATTTCCAAGTTGATGCCAGGTTCAAACATTCCTTTCCAAATCATGCATATGCATCACATACCGTATCCCGCATATCATGCCATGTTCATGTGTTGGTTGTTTACTATGTTGTGTGCTTCTTTCCGGTGTTGCTTCTTCGGGTTGGTTCTGATAACGTCGCGTTTGTGAGGACCCATTTGACTACGTTCGTTTGTCTTCTTCATGGACTCGTTCTTCTTCCTTGCGGGATTTCAGGCAAGATGACCATATCCTCAAAATCACTTCTATCTTTGCTTGCTAGATGCTCGCTCTTTTGCTATGCCTATGCTACGATACCTACCACTTGCTTATCATGCCTCCCATATTGTTAAGCCAAGCCTCTTACCCACCTTGTCCTAGCAAACCGTTGTTTGGCTATGTTACCGCTTTGCTCAGCCCCTCTTATAGCGTTGTTAGTTGCAGGTGAAGATTGGAGTTAGTTGCAGGTGAAGATTGGAGTTTGTTCCATGTTGGAACATGGATATTTTGTTGGGATATCACAATATCTCTTATTTTATTAATGCATCTATATACTTGGTAAAGGGTGGAAGGCTCGGCCTTATGCCTGGTGTTTTGTTCCATTCTTGCCGCCCTAGTTTCCGTCATATCGGTGTTATGTTCCCGGATTTTGCGTTCCTTACACGGTTGGGTTATAATGGGAACCCCTTGACAGTTCGCCTTGAATAAAACTCCTCCAGCAATGCCCAACATTGGTTTTACCATTCGCCACCTAGCCTCTTTTTCCCTTGGGTTCCGCGGACTCAAGGGTCATCTTTATTAAACCCCCCCGGGCCAGTGCTCCTCTGAGTGTTGGTTCGAACCGAGTAGACTGCGGGGCCACCTCGGGGCAACTTGAGGGTTGGTTTTACTCATAGGATGTCTCATCTGAGTGTGCCCCGAGAACGAGATATGTGCAGCTCCTATCGGGATTTGTCGGCACATTCGGGCGGTGTTGCTGGACTTGTTTTACCATTGTCGAGATGTCTTCTAACCGGGATGCCGAGTCTGATCGGATTGTCTTGGGAGAAGGAATATCCTTCGTTGACCGTGAGAGCTTGTGATGGGCTAAGTTGGGACACCCCTGCAGGGATTTGAAATTTCGAAAGCCGTGCCCGCGGTTAAGGGCAGATGGGAATTTGTTAATGTCCGGTTGTAGAAAACCTGAAACTTAACTTAATTAAAATGCACCAACCGCGTGTGTTACCGTGATGGTCTCTTCTCGGTGGAGTCCGGGAAGTGAACACGGTGTTGGAGTAATGCTTGACGTAGGTTGTTCTAGGATCACTTCTTGATCATAGTTGTTCGACCGTGCTTTGCCTTCTCTTCTCGCTCTCATTTGCGTATGGTAGCCACCATATATGCTAGTCTCTTGCTGCAGCTCCACCTCATACCTTTACCTTACCTATAAGCTTAAATAGTCTTGATCGCGAGGGTGTGAGATTGCTGAGTCCCCGTGGCTCACAGATACTTCCAAAACCAGCTTGCAGGTGCCGTCGAACCGTGCAGGTGACGCAACCAAGCTCAAGGAGGAGCTCGATGAAGATTGTGTTCACTATGTTGTTCCATTTCTAGTTGATCAGTAGTGGAGCCCAGTTGGGACAATCGGGGGTCTATGTAGCATTTGGTGTAGTCTTCTTTTATTTCGGTTCCATAGTCGGACCTTGATTGTATCTATATGATGTAATGCTTTATTCATGTATTGTGTGAAGTGGCGATTGTAAGCCAACTATGTATCTCTTTCCCTTATGTATTACATGGGTTGTGTGAAGATTACCTCACTTGCGACATTGCTTACAATGCAGTTATGCCTCTAAGTCGTGCTTCGACACGTGGGAGATATAGCCGCATCGTGGGCGTTACAAGTTGGTATCAAAGCCTTCCCCGAATTAGGAGCCCCCTGCTTGATCGAATTGCTGGCGCTGTGAGTCTAGAAAAATGTTTTGAGTCATTTAGTATTATATATATCGGATAGTAGGATTCTTTTTACTCCTCAGTCCCTTCGTCGCTCTGGTGAGGCATCCCGACGTAGAGTTTTGACTCTTCTCTTCTCAAATTTCACTAAACAAAATTTAGGATGACGCGGGTATCTTGGAATCGTTCTGATGGTTTTGTGACGAGAACATTGTTCTTGGTGCCTCCTAACATTTAGGGGTTGTGGCAGTGTCCCGGGGAGTTGAGCTTCAAGGTGTTGTCGTCACAATTTTATCGTTGCAATTCTGGAATACCTGAGTTTCGCCGACATCGAAAATCTCTTTTATGCAGTTGTTGGTGAGATAACCTCGACGCCACCCAGTACTGGGGCGGGAGTTCGGGAGTATTGCCATAACTCGTATAACGGATGCTTTTCGAAGGTTGAGGTAAATGATTTCCGAAGGTTTCTTGGTTATGTGTTGAAGGATGGATATAGCTGGATGTAGGATTTGCTAGTTTGGGTGAGATATTATGCTTCCCCTATATCCCCAACACCTGATTGCATAACCGGGAGAATTTCGGGAGTTTATAAGTGGGAATTCAAGTAGCTCTTAGGATATCTCTCCGACAAATGTATGATATGAAATTGGGGTTTGACGTCTAGTGGTCCGCCTATCCACGGTTGGTTTTACAGTGGTCTCGTTGTGTCTTAAAGAGTCCTTGGCTATGTCGACTCGGGGACGCTTCGTATGTCATGTGCACTGCCTTGTACATGATGGTGCTGTACGATCGAGCCCGTGTGGGCCCCACCACGAAAACTTCGGACGAAATCTCTATCATATGTTTGTTCCGGCTTATTCTTCAAGCCAATCCTTTGTTTTGTTTTGAGTGCTGGTATTCGAGTTGCTTCAATGTCAAATGTTGTTTCCATACCTTCCCTAAGCGGTGTTCTCATACTCCGACGTGAACACTAATCCTTCATGATAATCGAGATTGCCATGTCAATCTTTTTCAACCGACGTGTCTCTCTTCAAGTGGATCTGATCATTTCAACATTCGCAAGATCCAATCTCAGTTTTTCATCAACGTTGTTCGTTTCATTCATCCCAAGTCTTTCAAATTCTTTTCATCGTTGGCTCAACCTTTCCATTCTTCATTCTGGAGTATCTCAACAATTCTTGGTGGTGTTTCTCGTCGTCATTCTCAACATTTGAAGACCGAAGAAGAGTTTTACCTCCATATCTTATCCGTTCTCTCAGAGATTCGTGGTTCTAGTTCGAGGCCATCCTCTCATAATTGTTTTGATTATGAGAATTCTTTTCACCTATCCGGAGCAATTCAAGAGTCTTCTCAGTTTGATTACCCTGAATCCGTCAATTCAGGTTTATTCATTCTCAGCTTTCAGTTATCATTCTCCGATCTTACAGGTGCATCGTTCAAGTGATCTCTAATCGGTCCGTGATCTATTCGTTTCACTTGTATCTAAATTCTCTCAAACATCTTCGTTCTTTTGCTAATTCTTCCCGGTGCTTCGATATCTTTCCTTTGATCGTTCCCAATTCTTACGGTGGTTTGCTCAAGATTCTCTTCCATGGTCATCATATCAATTCATTCGTTGTTTCAATCATACCAGTGTTTCGTTGAAGACCTTATCAAGTTATCGATATCTCTCTTAATCCTTTTCAACGAGAATAAGTAGTATGCCAAATCCATTGCAAGCCATCAATTTAAATTGATGAGGGATAAGCATAATGTAATTCTTATTCTTGTCTCATCGAGTGAACTCAATTCCCTATTCCGGAGGCTCATCAAATTCCTGATTTCAATTGTTTCATCTTCTCTTTTTCCCGGAGTTCCAACCTTTTTCAATTATTTCACCATGGAGATTCATTTAAATCGGTACAAGGATTCACCTTCTGTTTTCAACTTCTCTTTCCTTCCGTTTGATCATCCTTTTTTTACCAGAGTTCTTCATAAAGGTTCTACATGATGGTTCATCAAGGATTTAATTCCTTCTCCAAGTTTTCATCGAGATTCTTTCCAGAGGAGCTCATGCTTTCTTCATCCTGTAATTCAGAGTGCAATTGTTTTCCCCCTTATCTTTTGAGGTGGTAATATATCATTCTTCATTCACAAGATTGAGATATTTAATCCCATCAATCTCTTCATTGCAATTATCTTGGGTTATATTTCACCTAAAGCTTTTCCCTAAGGATTGTTGCTATTTATGGTGCTTATAAATGACCCAAGTTCTTCATTTATCCTCCCGGTGGAATAGTTTCTCGTCTCCTTGTTGATATCAATCAAATCTATTGTTTTCCGTCAGTGGAAGATTTTCACCTCAGTGTTGAGATGTTTCCATAAGCCCACTACAACCTTGCTCTTTTCGTTGTTGTTTTTCCAACTACTCCGTTCAACCTTCTTCTAAGGATGTCTTTTCAAGCTCATTTGTGGCAGAAGCTGGTATTTTCTCCTCCATACTTTATTTCAATTATCTATCTTCTATCTCTTCCGTCCGGAGGCATTGTGTTGTTGCTCTCTTCAACCCATCTTCTTGTTTTATCAGGATCGTGTTCTTTTCATGCTTATTCACTTAACAGGAGTGCTGTGTATATTATTGCTCTTCTAACTGGAGTCGCATCCAAGTGCTTTCATTTTGCCAAGTTCATATTATATGCCTTCCATTTCAAACCGGAGTGTTATCGTAATTGATCCTTATCGTCCCTTGTACATCTCGTTTCAACCGGAGTACTTGCATGTACTTCTTGTCCATTGCAACCCTTTCCTTATGTCTTTCAACCTACAAGGCTCTAGTAATGTTCCTTGTTCCTCTTTTCTAACGGAGTGTTTTCAACTTTGTTCATCTCTGTTGTATTCTTTTCTCGAAATGGCTTAACCTTTTCAAGGTTCTTTGGTTTCACTCATTGGTCAAAGAAGCAACTTAGTTTTACCTCTTCTCTTTCTCTTCCGTTTTCCCTCCGGTGCCATTCTAGATCTCGGGAAGAGATCCTCTCGTAGTGGTGGAGTGTTGTGACGCCCCGAGACCGATGTGCCAGGTGTCTTCCAGTTATTCGCTGTTGTTGCCTTGTCATTGCTTGCGTGTCATGCATTGCATATCATGTCATCATGTGCATTTCATTTTCATACTTGTTCGTCTCATGCATCCGAGCATTTTTCCCCGTTGTCCGTTTTGCAATCCGGCACTCCTATGTCACCCGGTGCCCCTTTCTACCTCTTTTCGTGTGCGGGTGTTAAACGTTTTCGGATTGGACCGAGACTTGCCATGCGGCCTTGGTTTACTACCGGTAGACTGCATGTCAAGTTTCGTGCCATTTGGACTTTGTTTGATTCTCCAACGGTTAACCGAGGGACCAAAAAGGCCTTGTGTGTGTTGCAGCCCAACGCCCCCCAAATTGGCCCAAAACCCACTTAAACCTCCTCCATCACCTAGGTCGTTCGATCACGATCGCGTGGCCGCAAACTGCACCTCATTTGGACTCTCCTGGCTCCCTCTACCTATAAATATGTGCTCCCCTCCCGAAATTCGCGGATGAACCCTAATCCTTTCCCCCTCTCGCCCGCCGGACATGTCCGTCCCGGACGGACGAAATTGCGCCGCGGCCCCGGGCGAATCGGAGACCGCCATCTGTCCGCCGCCGCCCTCTCTCTCCTCAGCCCCGCCGCCGGCCCGCGGGACCCAGATCGGGCCCGCGCGAGCCCATCTCGCTGCCGCCGCCGCGCCGCCCGTGCGTCCTCGCCGGAGCTGTGCCGCCGCCTCCCGCTCCCTGCCGAGCGCCGCCGCCGCCATGCGCATCCTCCGCGCCGCCGCCTCCTTCCTCCGCCGCCACGCCCGAGCTCGTCGGTGAGCTAGCCCTGCCACCAGACCGCGCCGCCCTGCTCCGGGCCCCGGTCGCCGCCATGCCCGCGGGTGCTCCGCCGTTCTGCCATGCGCGCCGCCCGCCGGACCTCGCGTACACCACCGCGCCTCGCCGGAGTTCGCACCTCGCCGGAGCTCGAAAGCTCGCCGGAACCCGTCTCTGGCCAGATCCGGGCGGGTGGATGAGATCCACCCGTCCCCCGATCCAAACGCCTTCGTCCAGATCCGGATCCCTCCGTCCCGCACGTCTCCGTCCCGGGTTGACTTTCTCGGAGAGGTCTAAATTTCGTCTAAGTCTGAGTAATTTGTGCATTTTTCATTGCATCATAACTTCATCATTGTTGCTCTGATTCGTGCATGTAGCATATCAAAATGTTCGTCTCAACGAGTACATCATTTCATCTCATTGCATCATTCTCATTTGAGCTCATCTTGATGCCCGAAATGCTGTTGAAAGAGGGCTATGTGATGATAGTTTCAGATCTGTTTCAGCAAATGCAGTTTTGTCATTTTTGCCATGATTAATGTGTGCATGCTATGATCCCAAGCTCTACATGTGTTTTGTAGTATGCCATGTTATCTTTACAGGGGTGTATGCCATGTATTTTTATGATCTTTGAGGTGACTAGAACAGGCATGCAAAGTAGCTTACTCAATGTTGCTGATTTCAGGGACTTAGAATTTCACTAAGTCCTTGCCCTGTCATTATTTTTATGCCATATGTTCATGTTGATTCCTAGTGATCCATGCCTCTTTTGAGCATGATCAGTCAGGATGTTTTGTAGATATTGTGGTGCTCTATCCATCCATGTCTCTGTTTGCATTTATGGAGCACCGTAGCTTGACTCAATCGAGCTCTACTTGTGCTATAAAATGTTCCTGGCAGATTGTTAACATGTTTAGCGATTTTGCCGAGCTTGTTGTTATTGATGCATTCATGCTATGATGTTGTTCTTGCCATGCCTTGCTTTGCCATGATATGTTCCTGTAACATGTAGTTTTCGTGCTCTAAACATTGCTTCCTGATGATAAATTCCTGACTTGCTCTTAATTTCACCAAGTCTGAAACCTGTTATCTTTTGTACTTTTGCCATGCTTGTTTGAACCTGTTAATGAGTGATTTAGCCGTAGCTCAGTGTTCATCTTTTGTCAAGCATCATGAGTGGATTCCTGACATGTATCTTGTTGCCATGTTTGAGTGCAGTAGCTTATTTATCTTGATGCATTTAGATGGCCTCATGCTGTTAATCGCAGACCGGTGCCATATTTGTTTTGCTTGCCATTTCCAAACCGTGCATCCGATTCCGGTGATCTTTATATTGACTTCGATCGAAATTAACTCCTCTTTCCCGTGGCACTCTTGGATTTCCAAGTTGATGCCAGGTTCAATCATTCCTTTCCAAATCATGCATATGCATCACATACCACATCCCCTCGTATCATGCCATGTTCATGTGTTGGTTGTTTACTATGTTGTGTGCTTCTTTCCGGTGTTGCTTCTTCGGGTTGGTTCCGATAATGTCGCGTTTGTGAGGACCCATTTGACTACGCCCGTTTGTCTTCTTCATGGACTCATTGTTCTTCCTTGCGGGATTTTAGGGAAGATGACCATACCCTCGAAATCACTTCTATCTTTTCTTGCTAGATGCTCGCTCTTTTGCTATGCCTGTGCTACGATACCTACCACTTGCTTATCATGCCTACCATATTGTTAAGCCAAGCCTCTAACCCAACTTGTCCTAGCAAACCGTTGTTTGGCTATGTTAACACTTAGCTCAGCCCCTCTTATAGCGTTGTTAGTTGCAGGTGAAGATTGGAGTTTGTTCCATGTTGGAACATGGATATTTTGTTGGGATATCACAATATCTCTTATTTTATTAATGCATCTATATACTTGGTAAAGGGTGGAAGGCCCGGCATTATGCCTGGTGTTTTGTTCCACTCTTGCCGCCCTAGTTTCCGTCATATCGGTGTTATGTTCCCATATTTTGCGTTCCTTACACGGTTGGGTTATAATGGGAACCCCTTGACAGTTCACCTTGAATAAAACTCCTCTAGCAATGCCCAACATTGGTTTTACCATTCGCCACCTAGCCTCTTTTTCCCTTGGGTTCCGCGGACTCAAGGGTCATCTTTATTAAACCCCCCCGGGCCAGTGCTCCTCTGAGTGTTGATCCGAACCGAGTAGACTGCGGGGCCACCTCGGGGCAACTTGAGGGTTGGTTTTACTCGTAGGATGTCTCATCTGAGTGTGTCCTGAGAACGAGATATGTGCAGCTCCTATCGGGATTTGTCGGCACATTCGGGCGGTGTTGCTGGACTTGTTTTACCATTGTCGAGATGTCTTGTAACTGGGATGCCGAGTCTGATCGGATTGTCTTGGGAGAAGGAATATCCTTCGTTGACCATGAGAGCTTGTGATGGGCTAAGTTGGGACACCCTGCAGGGATTTGAACTTTTGAAAGCCGTGCCCGCGGTTATGGGCAGATGGGAATTTGTTAATGTCTGGTTGTAGAAAACCTGAAACTTAACTTAATTAAAATGCACCAACCGCGTGTGTTACCGTGATGGTCTTTTCTCGGCGGAGTCCGGGAAGTGAACACGGTGTTGGAGTAATGCTTGACGTAGGTTGTTCTAGGATCACTTCTTGATTATAGTTGTTCAACCGTGCTTTGCCTTCTCTTCTCACTCTCATTTGCATATGGTAGCCACCATATATGCTAGTCGCTTGCTGCAGCTCCACCTCATACCTTTACCTTACCTATAAGCTTAAATAGTCTTGATCGCGAGGGTGAGAGATTGATGAATCCCCGTGGCTCATAGATACTTCCAAAACCAGCTTGCAGGTGCTGTCGAACCGTGCAGGTGATGCAACCAAGCTCAAGGAGGAGCTCGATGAAGATTGTGTTCGCTATGTTGTTCCGTTTCTAGTTGATTAGTAGTGGAGCCCTGTTGGGACGATCGGGGATCTGTGTAGCTTTTGGGGTAGTCTTCTTTTATTTTGGTTCCGTAGTCGGACCTTGATACTATCTATATGATGTAATGCTTTATTCATGTATTGTGTGAAGTGGCGATTGTAAGCCAACTATGTATCTCTTTCCCTTATGTATTACATGGGTTGTGTTAAGATTACCTCACTTGCGACATTGCTTACAATGCGGTTATGCCTCTAAGTCGTGCTTCGACACATGGGAGATATAGCCGCATCATGGGCATTACACACTAGCATGACACATGATTTCAAATGGTAAATTCCAATCAGGAGGCTGAACAATAGGTGCAGAAATCAAAGCTTTCTTAAGTATTTCAAATGCTTCTACACAGTCATCATCAAAAACAAAAGGAACATATTTTTGTAAGAGATTAGTCAGAGGCCTAGAAATTCTAGAGAAGTCCTTAATGAACCTCCTATAAAAACCGGCATGACCAAGGAAACTTCTTATACCTTTAATGTCCTTAGGACACGGCATCTTTTCAATAGCATCAACTTTAGCTTTATCAACTTCAATACCTCTTTCAGAAATTTTATTCCCCAAGACAATAAATTCATTAACTATAAAGTGGTACTTCTCCCAATTCAAGACAAGATTAGTTTCTTCACATCTCTGCAAAACTCGATCAAGGTTGCTTAAGCAATCATCAAAAGAAGTTTTGTAAACAGAGAAATCATCCATGAAAACCTCAATAATCTTTTCACAAAAGTCAGAGAATATAGCAGTCATACATCTTTGAAAAGTAGCAGGTTCATTGCATAAACCAAAAGGCATACGTCTATAAGCAAAGGTACCGAAAGGGCAAGTAAAAGTTGTCTTTTCTTGATCCTCTTTTGACACAGGTATTTGAGAGAAACTAGAATAACCATCTAGAAAGCAAAAATGTGTATGTTTGGATAATCTTTCTAGCATTTGATCAATAAAAGGTAATGGGTAATGATCCTTTTTAGTAGCTTTATTTAATTTGCGGAAATCAATTATCATTCTATAATCTATAACAATTCTTTGTGTGATCAATTCATCTTTATCATTAGGAACAATAGTAATACCTCCCTTCTTAGGGACACAATGGACATGACTTACCCATTGACTATTAGCAACGGGATAAATTATACATGCCTCCAGAAGCTTTAGTATTTCTTTTCTTACCACTTCTTTCATCTTAGGATTTAACCGTCGTTGGTGATCAACAACCGGTTTCGCGTCTTTCTCCAATTTTATTTTGTGCTGGCAGAGAGTGGGGCTAATGCCCTTAAGATCATCAAGAATATATCCAATAGCAGCACGGTGCTTCTTCAGAGTTTTCAATAATTTCTTTTCTTCATGCTCTGAAAGGTTAGCACTAATAATAACAAGATATATCTCTTTCTCATCAAGATAAGCATATTTAAGAGTATCAGGTAAAGGTTTAAGCTCAAACACGGGATCACCCTTAGGTGGAGGAGGATCCCCTAGGATTTCAGTAGGCAAGTTGTGTTTCAAAATAGGTCCCTATTTAAAGAATACTTCATCTATTTCCCTTCTTTCATTCATAAACATATCATTTCATGGTCTAGCAAATATTGTTCTAAAGGATCACTAGGAGGCACGGCAATAGAAGCAAGACCAATAATTTCATATTTACTAGGCAATTCTTTATCATGGGGTTGTCTACGAAATGTAGCAAAATTAAATTCATGAGACATATCCCCTAAACCAACAGAAACAATATCCTTATTGCAGTCTATCTTAGCATTAACAGTATTCAAGTAGGGTCTACCAAATATAATGGGACAAAAGTCATCTTGTGGGGAACCAAGAACAAAAAAATCAACAGGATATTTAACTTTCCCACACAAGACTTCAACATCTCTAACAATCCCAACCGGTGAAATAGTATCTCTATTGGCATGCATAATTTCTTTATATAAGGAATGAGGTATTGCACTTGCACTAGCACCCATATCACATAAGCCATGATAGCAATGATCTCCTATTTTAACAGAAATAATAGGCATGCCTACAACAGGTCTATGTTTATTTTTAGTATCGGGTCTAGCAATTCTAGCAGCTTCATCACAGAAGTAAATAACATGCCCATCAATATTATCGGCCAAGAGATCTTTAACCATAGCAACACTAGGTTCAACTTTAATTTGCTTAGAGGGAGTAGGTGTTGTAGTATTACTCTTATGAACCACAGTTGAAGCTTTAGCATGATCCTTTATTCTAACAGGGAAAGGTGGTTTCTCAATATAAGGAGTGGGAACAACAGGATCACTATAAGTGATAGTCTTTTATTCAACTTTAATAGGTGCAACTACTTTTACTTGAATGGGAGGATTATATTTAAACCACTTCTCCTTAGGGAGATCAACATGAGTAGCAAAGGATTCATAGAAGGAAGCTACTATCTCAGAGTCAAGTCCACATTTAGTGCTAAATTCACGGAAAGCATCGGTATCCATAAAAGATTTAACACAATCAAACTTAGGTATTATACCTGACTCCTTACCTTCATCGAGATCCCAATCTTCAAAGTTGCGTTTAGTTCTCTCCAATAAATCCCATTTGAATTCAATAGTCTTCATCATAAAAGAACCAGTCCAAGAAGTATCGAGCATGGAGCGATTACTGAGAGAAAGTCAAGCATAATTTTTTTGAATAATCATTTCTTTTGAGAGATCATGATTGGGGCATGAGTATAACATTGACTTAAGCCTCCCCCAAGCTTGAGCGATGCTTTCTCCTTCGCGAGGCCAAAAATTGTATATATAATTACGATCACGATGAACAAGATGCATAGGATAAAACTTCTGATGAAATTCCAATTTCAATCGGTTGTAGTTCCATGATCCTATATCATCACATAGACTAAACCATGTCAATGCCTCTCTCTTAAAAGATAAAAGGAAGACTTTCTTCTTGATAACATCCTCGGGCATACCTGCAAGCTTAAATAATCCACAAGCTTCATCCACATAGATTAGGTGCAAATCGGGATGTAATGTTCCATCACCTGTGAAAGGATTAGAGTAAACATTTTCAGTAGGTTCAGTAGGTTGAGGAGCAACTCTTTTCTCTACTGGTCGGGGTGAAGATACCCCGAACAAGCCCCTCAAAGGATTATGTTCCATAGTAACAAGTGACAGTAAATATCAGCACACTATATAAATTTTTTCCTTACCAAATTCCACCTACCAAAGGCGCTTCACTCCCCAGCAACGGCGCCAGAAAAGAGTCTTGATGACCCACAAGTATAAGGGATCTATCATAGTCCTTTCGGTAAGTAAGAGTGTCGAACCCAACGAGGAGCAGAAGGAAATGATAAGCAGTTTTCAGCAAGGTATTCTCTGCAAGCACTGAAATTATCGGTAACGGATAGTTTTGTGATAAGGTAATTTGTAATGGGTAACAAATAGTAAAAGTAAATAAGGTGCAGCAAGATGGCCCAATCCTTTTTGTAGCAAAGGACAAGCCTGGATGAACTCTTATATAAAGGAAAGCGCTCCCGAGGACACATGGGAATTATCGTCAAGCTAGTTGTCATCATGTTCATATGATTCACGTTTGGTACTTTGATAATTTGATATGTGGGTGGACCGGTGCTTGGGTACTGCCCTTCCTTGGACAAGCATCCCACTTATGATTAACCACTATTGCAAGCATCCAAAACTACAACAGAAGTATTAAGGTAAACCTAACCATAGCATGGAACATATGGATCCAAATCAGCCCCTTACGAAGCAACGCATAAACTAGGGTTTAAGGTTCTGTCACTCTAGCAACCCATCATCTACTTATTACTTCCCAATGCCTTCCTCTAGGCCCAAACAATGGTGAAGTGTCATGTAGTCGACATTCACATAACACCACTAGAGGAAAGACAACATACATCTCATCAAAATATCAAACGAATACCAAATTCACATGACTACTTATAGCAAGACGTCTCCCATGTCCTCAGGAACAAACGAAACTACTCACAAATAATATTCATGTTCATAATCAGAGGGGTATTAATATGCATAATGGACCTGAACATATGATCTTCCACCGAATAAACCAACTAGCATCAACTACAAGGAGTAATCAACACTACTAGCAACCCACAAATACCAATCTAAGGCTTTTGGGACAAAGATTGGATACAGGAGATGAACTAGGGTTTGAGATGAGATGGTGCTAGTGAATATGTTGATGGAGATTGACCCCCTCCCGATGAGAGGATCAATGCTGATGACGATGGTGATGATTTCCCCCTCCCGGAGGGAAGTTTCCCCGGCAAAATAGCTCCGCCAGAGCCCTAGATTGGTTCCGCCAAGGTTCCGCCTCGTGGCGGCAGAGTTTCGTCCCGTAAGCTTGCTTATGATTTTTTCCTCGACGAAAGACTCCATATAGCCAAAGATGGGCATCAGAGGGCTACCAGGGGGCCCATGAGGCAGGGGGCGCGCCTAGGGGGGTAGGGCGCGCCCCCCACCCTCGTGGACGGTGGGTGGCCCCCATCTGGTACTTCTTTCGCTCAATATTTTTTATATATTCTGAAACATGCTCCCGTGAAGTTTCAGGACTTTTGGAGATGTGCAGAATAGGTCTCTAATATTTGCTCCTTTTCCAGCCCAGAATTCCAGCTGTCGGCATTCCCCCTCTTCATATAAACCATGTAAAATAAGAGAGAATAGGCATAAGTATTGTGACATAATGTGTAATAGCAGCCCATAATGCAATAAATATCGATATAAAAGCATGATGCAAAATGGACGTATCATTAGACATGGCACAAAAGTCTCTGAAGTATTTTTGTTCTGGATAACATAAATAAGTTATTACATAGTTTGCATTAGAAATTACCTCACAAATATGCATGTATGCAATATTTTTGGTCGTATCCAAGGTATTCATGTCCTCATCATCATCCCCTTCTTGAAAACAAAGCCGTCCTCGGCGTTGCTTAATCTGAAATGTGGCTAACAAAAGAGACAATGTGTACATGTTGTATATGAATATGTCATCCATTTTTACTTCCCTTTGTTTTTGCACATATAAATATGTATGCATGAGTAACTTTCATAGTTCATAAAATATAAAGCCAAAAAATTATCACAAGAAGTAGAAGGCATGAAAATATTGGAACTCAGTTTGTACATATAAGTGAAGATCTTATTCATTTCAAAAGATTGACAATGTCCATCATTAAACCATCCCAACACTGGTGAATAAACCTTACTTGCATCAAATTTACATGCTACAACATGCTTAAATAAGCAAACATGCAATAAGTCATTGGACACAGAATCATCACCAAGATTAGAGGTCATATCAAAATGATTAAACATTGGTTCTTTTGCATCAATAGTTAATTCAATGGGTGCAGTCAAAATTGTTGGTATTTTAGTTGTTTGCTCACATGACACATTCATGAAAGTAACAAGATTCTCTAAAATAGGTGGTGTGCTCAAATCAACATGTAACTTAACACATGATGCATTCAAGTTAACTAGGCATGCATCATTCTCATGTGAAGTTATATAATCAATACCTTTACTATTACCTTGTCGCAAAGATGTAGCTGATGTAGGTACAGACGTTGACAATGTACCATACTCTTGAGATGATGTCGCGCTCACAATTCGAGGTGGGGGTGCTCTAGTAGGTGCAACGATGGATGAACCAACAGGCGGTTTGTGAGCATGAACTGGAATAGTAGTTGTTTTAGTCACCCAATGCATCCTCCTGTATATGTCTCTCAAAGGTACAAGCGTGAACATACATACCAGTAATGCAACGAGGAATATACTAAAATCTTGCACGGATATCATGGTTCAAACCACCAAAAAATCTATTCATTGTATCATCCTCAGATTCTTCTATGTCACAATGATGCATATAAGATTTGAACTCTTGGTGGTAAGCATGAATAGTGTTACTGCCTTGTTTTAATTGTTCTAATTTGCGAAGCAATTCACGACGATACTAAGGATGAAAAAACTGTTGTCTCATTACAGCTTTCAAAACTTTCCAAGTTGTGGGTTGGTTATCAATGTTTTTCTTACAATGTACACTCCGCCAAACAGAAGCAAAACCAGTAAATGCTCTAGTGGTAGCTCGTACTCTCTGAAGTTCAGAAAAATCATGGTGACTAAAAGCTTGTTCTACTTCAAGCTCCCAAGCTAGATAAATAGCAGGATTAAATGTACCCTCAAATGATGGTAAAGAGATAACCTGACCATATGCTTGTGTGTGTTGTCCCACCTCTCGTGATGGTGAAGATGTATCTGTCGTCCAAGAACTTCTATCTTCGGACCCTGTCATGATTAGTAGAAACAAGAAACAAAATTCAAGAATAATGTTCCTATGAACTACTAGGGCGTGGTGGTAAAGCGCTCACAGTAAAGCAAATATCAATATCTTACAAGTTCTTATCAAGCAACATGTGGTGACAGGCAACCAGCGGTGTCAAATAACTCCGAAGATTGAGTAATGCGATTGCTAGGGGAACGTATGTTTACACGGTGTAGAAATATGTGGATCTCGGAAGGCTTAAATATATGGTACCAAAATATTAGCAATAATCAATTCAGAGATGCAATGTTGAATAAACGCTCAACGACGGTACTATGCTAGTCCTAGGCTAGACCGGACTAGAGACGCGAGCCTAGAACACTAATGAGGTCACAGCGTAGAACAACTAGCATCAATAAAGGATCTGAAGTAGCTCTGGACAACAAGATATAAGTGAAGATCACAATAGCAGTAAAGATAATGATGTGAAACAACAGCCAATCATGATATATCAACAACTTTCTCTCCAACTTTCCTAGAAAAGTTTGTGCCAATTTTTTTGATAATTTTTCTCAAGAATGGTACTGACTCAAGCTTTCAAACGCAAAAGGAATCACTCAATTCTGAGTTGATATGAGGAGTCAAAAAATTCGAAAACTGGTCTGAAAAATCGGAATAAGCTGTGTTCGCGAACTTCGGAGGGCAAAAATACCTATTTAAAAACTGATTTTGAGGTGCCAAATATTGAAATTGCTTCTGCAACTATTTAGATGCGCCTCGTTGCTAACTTTCATTTTAGTACTCGCGGAGCCGAAACGGACTTCGTTTGAGGAAGTTATGCCTGTTTTACTGAATAATACACAAAACAGATTCCAATCCGAATTCAACTACGAGATTGAGTCTAGATAGATCCGATTTTTTTCTCTCTTTTTCTTCTCACACTTTTTTATTTTTCTTTCTCTCTTTTTTTCTCTGACTTTTTTTTACTTTTTCTCTGTTTTTTTCTCTCTCCCTCTTTCCAAAACAAACTAGATAAGATGCAGATTGGATCAAGCGAAGATGTGAACGATCTCAAATATGATTATGATGGTGGGTAGCATGTGGTGGAAATTGATGGATGGGTGGTGGACAGTGGAAGGGATAACGATGCAGCGGCAGCGTGACTAATGTGAACAGAACTCGAAACTCTAAACGAACTAGACGCTAAGACTAGCAACTCGACACGACGATGCAACCGATAATTCAACTATGCAAGCAATGAAAAGAAAATACCAAAGGCTCAGACTATCTTGGACAAAGGATGAATAGATATAACTTTTTTGTGGCTTTTTCTTGGACAGTAGGTAAGAAAATAAATCTAATCTAGGAAAAAACTGGAAATTCTCACCGAGCAACCTGAAAACGGATACCACTTGATAGAGGCTAAGGTGTCCCGATGTTTCGATGAGATGGTGTCTATCATTTTCTATGGGAGTCGACCTTGACGATCCGACTACGAACGTACGAGACGTCGCGCCTTAGCAATTGCTAAGGCAACTTCTGAGGGGTTATTGACCATGCCGGAGCACGATCAACCTGACCACAAGGGTCTATTTCCTGCGAGCAAACAAAGAACAAGCAAGAAACTAAGATTGCAATCTGGATATTGCGAATATAAGAGGAAAGCTTTATTGACCAAGGTGGGGTTCTGTGATGCCTTTGTCTGGTCGTTGAACACAAATGAAGTACGCGAAGTTGCAGCTATAGCGAACTTTAATCTAAACAAAACCCAAGGAAAAAGATATTAGATGGATCTACTTATATAGGAGCAAGGGGTGGCGGCCAAGGAGGTGGGAGGACGTCCCAAGGCAACCTAAAACGAAACCTTGGTCGTACAAGGCTCATGGGCCCAAGTGGAGGTGATACAACACCTTTGGGCTTGTAGTTTGACTCAGATTTTGCTCAGATTTTTTCATCCATAACTCAACGCTCCGGGCGAATTTGAAGGTTAATCTAATTGTGTTGGAAAGAGCACGAAATCTACTTTCAAACAAAAAAAAGAATCACCCAATTCGGAGTCTGTATGAAAAAGTTGTTGGTGTTTTGAGTCAGGTATGTCTGTGTGGTCCGAATCTGAATCCAGAACGTGAGAGACTTGGACTATATCTTCTATTGGCCCCAAAGTGACGCGAGAGGACTTTTTGAACATCACCTAAACTTCTCTTTTTCCCTTATCTTCATATGTGGATTGTACAAATGTCCCATACACATGCAATTAGACATGTCACAAAAGTCCCTGAAGTATTTTTGTTCTGGATAACATAAATAAGTTATTACATAGTTTGCATTAGAAATCACGTCACAAATATGCATGTATGCAATATTTTTGGTCGTATCCAAGGTAGTCATGTCCTCATCAGAGGTAAGTGATGATGTGCTATGAAGAGATAAGTGAGGGGGCCCACGTGGGACCACAACCCACTAGGGTGCGCCTGGGGGTCCTGGCGCGCCCAGGTGGGTTGTGCCCACCTGATGCACCTCCCTCTGATATTATTTGCACCGGAAATTCAGAAATATTCAGAAAAAAAATCGTATTGATTTTTCAGGGCATTCTGAGAACTTTTATTTTTGGGTCTTTTTTATTGCACGGGAAATTCAGAAAACAGACAAGACATGGCATTTTATTTTATTTCACTAATAAAAACAGATAATAAAAAGTAGGGACAGAAGGTAGTGCTTACTAAATTCGTCAACTTCATACCATTCAAAAATGATCCATTAATAAGGTTGATCAGGTCTTATTAACAACCACTTTCGATTAGCATGAAATCGAAGAACTTTCGTAAATCACTAAGTTACCTCAATGGGGATATGAATGTCCCCAACAATAAGCATTTCATATTTCTTTTTAACAGTAGGTAGAGGTATTTGAAAACTTCCAATAGTGATTGTCGGAGATTTTTCAGTAACATTAATACCATTCATTTGGAATTGTTTCTTCGGAAAGTGCACCGTATGCTCATTACCATTGATATGAAAAGTGACCTTGCTTTTATTGCAATCAATAATAGCCCCTACAGTATTCAAGAAGGGTTTACCAAGGATAATCGACATGTTGTTGTCCTCGGGCATCTCAAGTATAACAAAGTCAGTCAAAATAGTAACATTGGCGACAACAATAGGCACATCCTCATAGATACCGATAGGTATGGTAGTTGATTTATCAGCCATTTGCAAAGATATTTCAGTAGGTGTGAGTTTATTCAAATCAAGTCCTTTATATAAAGAGAAAGGCATAACACTAACACCAGCTCCTAAATCACACAAAGTAGTTTTCACATAATTCTTTTTGATGGAGCAAGGTACAGTTGGTATTCCTGGATCTCCAAGTTTTTTAGGTACTCCATCTTTAAAAGTATAATTAGCAAGCATAGTGGAGATTTCATCTTCCGGTATTTTCCTTTTATAGGTGATGATGTCTTTCATGTACTTTGGATAAGGAGGCATGATATCAGTCAAGCGAGTACGCAAAAAGACTGGCCTCAGCATTTCAGCAAAGCGTTCAAATTCTTCATCATCTTTCTTTTTAGTTGACTTAGGTGGAAAAGGCATAGGTTTTTGAACCCACAGTTCTCTTTCTTCACCGTGTTTTCTAGCCACACTCCCTTTTATCATATCTTTTATTCTTAGGTTGTGGGTTATCAAGATCAACAGGTGGTTCTATCTCTACATCATTGTTTGGTTCTTTATTATTTGGTTGAGAGTCTTCATGAACATCAGTGTTATCTTTTTCATTATCACTAGGTGAGTGTTCATTACCAGACTGACTTTCAGCATCAGGGATAGAAGTTTCATTATCATTATCAGGAGATTTCTCTATTTCAGGGTCAATAGGAGCATGCAAAGTCCTATCTTTTTTCTTTTTCTTTCTAGAAGAACTAGATGCACTAGTGTTTGCTCTTTGTGAATCTTGTTCAATTCTTTTTGGATGTCCCTCAGGATAAAGTGTTTCCTGAGTCATTTTACCTCCTCTAGTTGCAACTCTAACAACAAAGTCATGCATATTATTATTCATTTCATCAAGCAATTCTCTTTGAGATTTAGCAATTTGTTCTAACTGAGTTTGAACCATAGAATCATGCTTTCCAACACCTCTAACATCATTTGATATTCTAAATAACAAGTCACTCAAGCGAGCAATCATATCATAATTGTATTTCAATTGTTTCATAACATTGGCATTGAAGTGATCTTGTTTTCTAATATAATTTTCAAACTCATAAAGGCATTAGCGAGGATGCATATTGTGAGGATTGCCATTATCATTGAACTTTATTTGAGAGTTTACCTCTACCACCTTAGGCAGCCGTGGTGTATTAAGCCCATGTATTTCTTCAATAGGAGGTAAAATTTTAACAACCTCAACTTTAATACCTTTTTCCTTCATAGATTTATTTGCCTCTTGCATATCTTCAGGACTGAGATATAATATACCCCTCTTCTTCGGAGTGGGTTTAGGCGGTGGTTCAGGAAGAGTCCAATCATCATAATTTTTCAATATGTTATTCAATAATTCTTCAGCTGCCCAACAGTTCGTTCCCTGAAAACACAACTAGCACAACTATCTAGGAAGTCCCTAGAAGCATCGGTTAGTCCATTATAGAATATATCAAGTATTTCATTTTTCTTAAGAGGATGGCCAGGCAAAGCATTAAGTAATTGGCAAAGCCTCCCCAAAGCTTGTGGGAGACTCTCTTCTTTAATTTGCACAAAGTTAAATATTTCCTATAAGGCGGCTTGTTTTTTATGAGCAGGAAAATATTTTTCAGAGAAGTAATAAATCATATCCTGGGGACTACGCACACAACCAGGAGCAAGAGCATTGTACCAAGCTTTAGCATCACCCTTTAATGAGAAAGGAAATAATTTGAGAATAAAGTAATAGCGAGATTTCTCATCATGAGTAAAAAGGGTGGCTATGTCATTCAACTTAGTAAGATGTGCCACAACAGTTTCGGTTTCATAACCATGGAAAGGATCAGATTCAACCAAAGTAATTGACTCTAGGTCGACAGAGAATTCATAATACTTATCATCAATAAACATAGGTGAAGTAGCAAACTTAGGATCACATTTCATTCTAGCATTTAGAGATTTTTCTTTATACTTGCATAATAATTCCTCTAGATCATCGCTATCTCACCAAGCAAGAATATCTCTAGTTGTCTCCTCACTCATAACATAACCTTCCGGTACGTTAGGAAATTCATGTCTAGGAGGGCTAGTTCTAGCAGGTGTTTCGGGAGTTTCATTTTCAAGCTCATCATAAGATTCAACAACATCATGTTGTATAACTCTAGCAATTTGTTTATCAAGAAAGTCACCAAGTGGCACATCATCATTAAGCAAGGTACTAGCATCATCATAAGCATTATCCATAGCAAAGGTATTGCCGGGGTACTGATCCACGGGCACCTATGGGACCGGCGGGCTGGGTCCCTTTCGGTTCGGCGGGGGCGGAGATCGTGCAAAGAGCAAATCGAGGCGATGCACGCGAGCGATTTACCCAGGTTCGGGCCGCACGGATGCGTAAAACCCTACTCCTGCTTTGTGGTTTTGTATTGATTTCTAGCTCGGGAGCGCGGAGTGCTACAGTACACACCAGCAGCTAGCAAGACCGAGCGTGAGTGTTCGAACTGGCTAACCCCCCTCTACATTGCACACGGGCCTCCTTTTATATGCTCAAGGGGCTACCGACAGGTGGCAACGGAGGTAAAGGGCAAAAATGGAAAGGTGCTGTGGTAGGCATAGCTACCTGCTACAGTGTATCATACCTAACCCTGACGGCAGGGGACAAGGGTCTTAAATGCCCATTTGTGTCGCCTAAACAGTGCGAAAAGGGACCGCCAGGGACGCCACCGTTCGCCACGATGGCGATCTTGTCAGCGCCGCTTGCCACCGCACGTCCCTAGCTGCACAGCCTTCTGCCACGTATGCCTGGAAGGGCCCCAGAGCGACACGTTTGTGGATGTGCTGTCGCACGGGCGCGGAGAGGTGGCTTGCCGCGACAAGCGCCTTGCCGCGGTCGTTGTCTTATCGCGTCCGGGAGCTTGTCGCTCACCGGGTCTTGCCGGAACGCGTGGTGCGCCGCGGCAAGTTCCTTGAAATGCCTTCAGTGGCCTTCCCGGCAAGCTCCTCTTGCCGGGGTATTGGGATGTTTTTGTTAGCCTTCCCGGCAAGCTCCTCTTGCCGGGGTCTTGTCTTCTTGACTTGGACACTTTGTTCTTGAATGGCTCCAAAGGAACCACGAAGGATCTTGGCGGTCACCCGGCAAGCCTTGCCGCTGGATGCTGCGACTGCCCGTGCATAAGTTCGGGATACTAGGGTACCCCTACTCTAGTACACCGATAGGAGCCCCCGGGCCTGGGCCATACACGGTGCCGAGCGCTGTTGGGCCAGGCCCAAAACAGGGCACGGGCACGTGCGGCCTAGGTTACGCCGTATCTCACTCTGTATCCACCGCGCCCTCCCCGAACGGCATGCGTTGAATGCGGCATCGTGGGAGAGGTCGTGGGGGTTTCTTTATTCGGAAATGCGGAACGTCCGCCCCCTCCCCCTTTATAAGCAGGGGAAACAGGGGCAG
Source organism: Triticum urartu (assembly GCF_056163025.1). Lineage (NCBI taxonomy): Eukaryota > Viridiplantae > Streptophyta > Magnoliopsida > Poales > Poaceae > Triticum > Triticum urartu. Next base: position 213,640,728 of record NC_141877.1, on the reverse strand, counting down.
TTGGCCCACTCGCCCGTTGCCGTTCCCAATCTCAGAAATCTCTGCCGCTCCCTTGCCTCCCCAAAGCTGAGATAGAGAGAGCAGCGCTCCGCCCCCCATCGCCACTAGCACCACCAACGCCGTCGACCTCCTCCACTACTTCCGCCATGGCTCCAAAAGCCGACAAGGGGAAGACCGTGAAGACGACCGAGGCGCAGCGGCTCGCGGCGCTGCGGAAGGAGCGGTCCGTTTTCCCCCCCAAGCTCGGCGCGAAGGAGCTGAGGGAGAACTACTATCTGTTCTGGTCGGCGGAGACGCGCGCGCATCCGCGCACAAAGGTTCTCCCCGCCGCCGCTTGGAAGAAGGCTCCGAATGGGTACCCCTTCTTCGCATTGTTCTTCTATTGCGGGCTCTGCCCGCCCTTTTCTGATTTCTTCTGCGACATCATGAACACCTATGGATTCCATCTCCTTGACTTCACCCCCAACGCCGTCCTGACAATGGCAGTTTTCGCACACCTCTGCAAAAACTTTGTCGGAGTCCTTCCCAACGTAGCCCTCTTCCGCCACTTTTTCATACCCCGAGTAGAGAGAGGAGAGCCTCTATCCGGCGGGATTGCCTGGATCTCAAGGCCCGGCAAGAAAGAGACCTATCTGGAGGGAGAATTCCGCGGCAAGTGGGAGGAGTGGAGAGCTGATTGGTGCTGGATTGACGAGGAGAGCCCACAGCCATTTACCATCCGACGCCGAACCCCAGTAGCACGCGGCAGCGATTGGAGTGACATGGCTCCGGAGGACGCCAGGCTGAAGATTGCCGTCACCAGGATCCTGCGCCTGAGGCTTGCCGGGCTTACTGTTGGCGCTGTTGGCGCAGACTTCCTTCGCCGCCGCATCGCCCCCCTGCAGGAACGAGGGAGGCCCACTTGGGAGTTCAAGAATGTGGCAGACATCATGAGGCTGCGGCCAGGCCTCAATTACAACTTCACAGTCCTGGAGCTCAACGCGATGCTGCAAGAGCTGTTCAAATATGACCCCCAGCATCCCGAGGTGTTCAGGTTGCCGGGGGGCATCGTGCCTTTGTGCAACAATTCCGCGCTCGACCGCATCCGTGCAATGATGCCGGAGTGCGACTCGCACGGGATTGTGCCAACTTGGCAGGAGCCTGCAGACGAGGTCGTGCAGCAATTCTTCGACGACTTGGTGGAAGTGCCAATCCGCCTCGACGAGAAGGACGGCCTCACCCGCGACACCACGGATGCGGAGATGGCGCTCATCGCCACTAGACTGGAGGAGGCAGCGGCAGCCGCAGCCGCGGGCGAGTTCGGGTTCACTGTGGAGGAGGCCGATGCAGCAGAAGCGGCAAGCCGTGCCGAGCGAGGGGAGCCTGCCGGGCAAGACACCGAGCCGAGCGAGCCCGCCAAGGACACGAGCGGCTCATTGCAAATCGACTCTTCTTCCACCTCGTCTTCAGACAGCCCACCAGAAGCAGAGCCTCCATACCCACCAAGAAGGCGTCTCCGCAAGGTTGGTGATGTGGCGGAGCGGCAAGCGGGCCAACAGTCGCCACGCCGCGTGACACGCTCGACCACGGCAAACACCGTTGCCGCGGGAGCGCCTCATGCTACGACGGCAACTGGAGCGGAGTCTAGCCGGACCACCGCTTCAGTCCCTGCCGCTACTCACGCCGCGCCGACAGCCGGAGCAGGGTCGTCTCAGACCGCCGCCACTGCTCCCGCCAAGCGGCCAAGGAAAGCTTCTCCTCCGCCTCCTCGCGCCGGGCGCGCCGGGCTTCGACTTCTCCACGTTAAGCTCCGACGAGGAAGAAGAAGAAGAGTAAGCTTCTCTTGTTGTACTTGCATTTCTTCAGTTCTTGCTGTTGGTCTTGTTTCTCACTTGCTTTTCCCTGAATCTGTTCCTCTTTAGGACTCTGGCCCAGAGAGCGGCAAAGAGAGCTAAGGCCCCGGTGATCATCATCGAGGATGAGCCCACTGCGAAGACAGGTGGCGCGCCCGAGACAACCTTGCCGGAGCCGGCGACTTTCCTCCATGGCAGCCCCCAGCGTAAGTGTGTGAATTATTTTCCGCGGCGAGGCGCGCATGGGTACTTGTCTTTGCTGATATCTGCTTGTTGACTTGTGTAGGAGCCAAGCAGCCCCACCAGGAGCCAAGGGAGAATCCCCCGACAAGGGAGAATTCTCCGGCAAGGGAAGGCTTCCCGGTGAGGGAGAAGTCTCCGGCAAGGGAGGGTTCTCCGGCAAGGGACAGCGCCAGCGGCGCCCCGACGACGGAGACCACGACCGCAGAGCCTGGTGCAGGTACTCCCCTTGCTTCAAAACTTCTCTTGGATCCTTCTTTTCTTGATCTTTATGGGTTTCTGCTAGATTCTGTTTGACTCTTCTCCCCTTTTCCGGCCGTCAGATCCATCCGCTGCGGAGCAGATGGAGACAGAGGTCGCCGCCGATGAAGAAGTCGGTGCTGGAGACACCACCGGCGCATAGGCCACCAAGGCTGACGCCGCAGCAACTGGCGAGGAATCTGGCGATCGTACTGACGGCCCAGAGGCCGCAGGAGCGCCAGGCGCTACGCCGACCGCCGACCCATCCGCCGAAGCCGCAGCGCCAAGTTCCAAGGAGCCCCAGCCGGGCGTTTATTTGAAGGCCGGCGACGACGTCTTCATCAATCTTCCCTGGGCATCAAGCTCCAGAGCGCCGGTCGAGGGGGAGGTCTTCGACGGAGAAGTGCTCGCCTCCGCGGGGCTGAAGCTGGTCGACGCGCCAAGCAGCAGCAGCAACGAGCCCGAAGAAGAGCGGCTGCTGCGCAGGTTGATGTCGCTCTACCGCGCGCGACAAGCCAAGCTGGAGTCCCGCGAGGCGCTTGTCGCGAAGGCGGGAGCAGACATTGAAAAGTGCGCAGAAGAGCTCGTGGGTTTCCACCGGGAAGCCCTCCGATCCCTGGCGGAGGAGCAGGAGCAGCTCGCTGAAGCGCGGAAGGTCTTTCTCCTCGAGAAGGCTGAAGCCGAAGAGCGCCAGCGACTTGCCGCTGTGAAGCTAGCCACGGAAGAGGGCGAGCTGGCGCAGCGGAAGGTCAATCTCGACGCCCACGAGGAGGAGCTTGCCTCGCGCGAGGAGAAGCTTGGCGGAGCCCTCAAGCAAGCGGAGGACGCTGCCGCCACCGCCGAGGCCGCCAAGGAGGAGTTGAAGATGAAGGTGGCGCGGCTGGAGGCCGATCTCTCCGAGAAGGGCAAGGAGCTCAGGCGCCGCCAAGGTCTTCAACGTGGATCTTGAGTTGAAGCTAACCACTTTGACCAAGACTCTGGAGAGCGCCAAGAAGCGGGAGGCGGCCTTGAAGGAGGAAATCAAGGCCGACAAGGCGCTGCTGGAGAGCGCTGCCACCGCCCAGAACACCTTCAGGGAGATTGTGACGCACTGGACGGAGAATCTGGTGAACGCCGCCACATATATCGACAAGGAGCTGGCGCAGCTGGGGATGGAAGATCTTGGGTATCCCTCCGATGACAACCTCCAGCCCAGCGCCAAGCTCGTCCTATTCTTCAAGGGCGTGGCGACGGCCCTTCAGCGACTCCGAGAGAGGATCCCCAAGCAACTAGCTGACGAGTCGCGCGAGATCTGCGCAGGAGCCCTCGAGAAAGTGTTGATGAAGGTGGCCTTCTGCAATCCGGGCATCTGCCTCACCAACATCCTCAGGTCCTTGCCGCCAGAAGCTGATCTGGAGGAGCTCAAGGCCCTTGTCGCACCCATTGTGGACAAGGTGAGCGGGATCAAGCGGGTCGAAGGCGATCGCGTAGATTAGGCCGCCCATTTCTTCTTTTCTTGTCGCTGCCCATCATGTCATGAAAACAATCTGTTAGAGCTGCGACAAGCTATCTTTGTAATGTAACTTGATTCTGGGCAATGATTGCAACGTTACTCCCATTACTTGATTCCTCCCTTTGTATGTTTTTGCCCTACGCTTTTAGGGAACTTGCCGGTGCAGGCACCTGAGCCGCGAGCACTGAGTGCGGAACGTCAGCGGCCTGCTGGGGGTGCCGCTACGGGCAAGAAACCTTGTCGCAACTAGTTGCAGCTTACTTAAGTTGCTGAGCGAACTTGAAACAAAGTAAGGGCGCTAGCGGCTCACTTAAGTTGCTGAGCAGACTCGAAGCAAAGTAAGGGCGCTAGCAGCTCACTTAAGTTGTTGAGCGGAATCGAAACAAAGTAGAGGCGCAACTAGCTACGAGTTGGTTCCTCCGCGCACAGGTTTCCCATACAAAGTGTGGTCGTTCAAGGGAGATAACTTAAAATTTAAAAAATTTGATTGCTCAAACTTTGGCAACTTAGCTTTTCTGTTGTTTGCTTCCCGGCAAGGCGAAACTTTCTTGAACGACGCCTGGCCCATACCATCCATCGTCTTCTCCTTCCCCCCCCCCCCCGGCAAACTTGTGGGCGAGGGGAACCTTGCTTTCAAAAGGAAGAAGAGACAATACAGATATGGAGCTTTACGGCTCGTTATTGCTTACCGTGGAGTAGGTGCTGCACAAAGTGTCAGATCATATATGCCAGAAAATAGAAAGCATAAAATTGACAAAATGTGCGGAGCACATGAGCTTTACTTATGCACGGGATCTGCGCTCGGTTTTGTACAAAGGATTACATGCAACAGCGGCAAGACTTGTACAAAAGGTGGTTGCCGGAACAGGTTCCGACAACCGCGCCTTACGGGTAAAACTTACGAAGATGCTCAATGTTCCAGGAGTTGCTCACCGGAATTCCATCTTCGGTCTCAAGGCGGACAGCGCCAGGCCTAGTGACTCGTTTCACCCGGTAAGGGCCTTCCCACTTCGGCGTCAACTTGTTGGAATTCTTGGCGGACTGAACGCGCCGAAGAACAAGGTCGCCTTCCTCGAGACTTCTGGCGTTAACTTTGCGGCTATGGTAGCGGCGCAAAGCTTGCTGGTAGCGAGCAGCTCGCACAGCAGCCTGAAGACGGTCTTCCTCAAGGAGCAGCGCGTCATCTTGTCGCAGCCGCTCTTGCTCGAGCTCATCATAAGCGAGCACTCGAGGTGACCCGTATACGGGTTCCGTGGGGATAACTGCCTCTGCTCCATAGACTAGAGCAAAAGGTGTCTGTCCAGTGGCTCGATTTGGCGTCGTCCTGATCGACCAAAGAACCACCGGCAGCTCCTCGATCCAGTTTCTTCCGCACTTGTGCAGCCTATCGAAAGTTCTGGTCTTGAGCCCGTGCAGCACTTCAACATTTGCCCTCTCCGCCTGACCGTTGCTTCTTGGGTGAGCAACAGAAGCGAAGCAGACCTTGGCGCCAAGATCTTGGACATACTGCATGAAGGTGCGGCTCGTGAATTGTGTACCATTGTCGGTGATTATCCTGTTAGGGATCCCGAAGCGGCAAACAATTGACCTGAAGAACTTGACTGCTGACTGTGCTGTCACCTTCCTCACTGGTTCCACTTCCGGCCACTTTGTGAACTTGTCGATTGCAACGTACAAGTACTCAAAGCCCCCGACAGCTTGGGGAAAGGGGCCGAGGATGTCGAGCCCCCAGACCGAAAATGGCCAGGATAAAGGGATCGTCTGGAGAGCTTGAGCTGGTTGGTGTATCTGCTTGGAATGAAACTGACACGCTTCACACTTGGTTACTTGTGCAGTTGCATCCTGGAGGGCTGTTGGCCAGAAGAAACCTTGCCGGAAAGCTTTAACGACAAGTGCTCTTGCGCCAATGTGGTGACCACATATGCCTCCATGTATTTCTGCCAATAGCTTTTGTCCATCTTCCCGGGGAATACACTTCAATTTCACACCGTTGAGTCTTCTTCTGTACAGTGTCTTGTCGACAAACTGGTACATACTTGACTGCCGGGCTACTCTCTCCGCTTCTTCTTGCTCTTCGGGAAGTTCTCCTGTCTGAAGGAAATGGACAATCTGCTGTGCCCATGCTGGAGCTTGTGGCTCGACAACAAGGACTAAAGGCAAATCTGCTGCTGCGGGAACATCCGCTTCCACGGCAAGAACCTGCGGCTCTACCGGAGCTTGACGTTCCCCGACAAGCTTACCAGAGCAAAACTTGTCGGGAGCTTCTGCTTCAACGGAACAAACCCTAGGGCTTGCCGGAGCATCTTGCTCCTCAGCGCTCTTGGTGTTGATCTTGGAGACTGCTGCGGGAATATCCGCTTCTACGGCAAGAACCTGCGGCTCTGCCGGAGCGTGAAGTTCCCCGGCAAGCTTGCCGGAGCAAAACTTGTCGGGAGCTCCTGCTTCAACGGAACAAACCCTAGGGTCTGCCGGAGCAGACTGCTCCTCAGCACTCTTGGCGTTGATCTTGGGGACCTTCTTGGCGGCGGCTTCGGGAAGCTCTGCCGGCAAATAGTCACCAGAAACCAACTTCCTCTTCTTGCTCTGTCCAGTTGATGGCGTTACGGACGGCTGAGTCAGCTTGAGCACAAAGATCCCTGGTTCCACAGGTAACTTAAGTGCGGCACACTTTGACAGGCCATCTGCAATGGCGTTCTGAGCTCTTGGAACATGCTCCATTTGTAGGCCGTCAAAGTGTTCTTCTAGCTTTCTCACTTCGTCGACATAAGCTTCCATCAACAGACTCTGATAACTCTTGTTTACTTGGCGGACGACAAGCTGTGAGTCACCCCTGACAATGAGCTTCTTGATCCCAAGGTCTGCCACGATCCTGAGACCGGCAAGCAATCCCTCATACTCTGCAGTATTGTTTGTTGCTTGCTCCTTGGGAAAGTGCATCTGTACTACGTACTTGAGGTGTTCTCCGGTGGGTGCGACAAGCAGCACGCCAGCGCCGGCGCCTTGCAGCGAAAAGGCACCATCAAAGTACATCAGCCACTCTTTGCTTGCTTCTTTGTCGGGGATGCTCGTTTCTGGAATTTCTTCATCCGGTGTTGGCGTCCATTCTGCTATGAATTCTGCCAATGCTCTGCTCTGGATAGTTGAAGTGCTTTCAAACTTGAGGCCAAAGCTTGACAGTTCCAGTGCCCACTCAACAATCCTGCCTGTCGCTTCTGGATTCTGCAGTATCCTCTTCAGCGGAAAGCGAGTGACAACTGTGATCTCATGTGCTTGGAAGTAATGGCGCAGCTTTCTCGAGGCCACGAGAAGGCCGAAAAGCAATTTCTGCACACCAGAGTACCTTGACCTAGCCCCCTGCAGAAGGGAACTGACAAAGTAAACTGGGCGCCGCACCATCTTCTTGTGTATCTCGTCGTGTATCTGCGCAGATCCATCTTTGTCGGGACCAGAGCTTGTCGGGGAGGCTCCCTGCTTGTCGCTGGATGCGCTTGCCGCGGTTGCTGGCTCATCATCTGCCTCCCTCTCTGCTAATAACGCAGCACTAACCACTTGATTGGTTGCCGCTATGTACAGCAGCAACTTCTCTTGTGGCTTAGGTGCGACAAGTATTGGAGGGGAGGACAGGTATCTCTTCAGGTCTTGCAGCGCAGCCTCCGCTTCCGGAGTCCATTTCATTGGACCTGCCTTTTTCAATAATTTGAAAAACGGCAGGGCGCGCTCAGCAGACCGAGAGATAAACCTGCTGAGAGCAGCCATGCAACCGGCAAGTCTCTGTACATCCTTGACGCGCTTTGGTGCTTCAATCTGCTCAATGGCCTTGATCTTGTCGGGATTGGCTTCAATTCCTCGCTGAGACACAAAGAACCCGAGAAGCTTGCCAGAGGGAACTCCAAACACACACTTCTCTGGGTTGAGCTTGAGGCTGATCTTGCGCAGATTTGCAAAGGTCTCGTCTAGATTTTGAATTAAGGTTGCTCTGTCTTTGCTCTTGACCACTATATCATCCATGTAGGCTTCCACATTTCTGTGTATTTGAGGCTCGAGAGCGACATGGACTACCCATGCAAATGTTGAATCAGCATTTTTTAATCCGAAAGGCATTCGTACGAAGCAGTACGTGCCACATGGAGTAACAAATGCGATCTTCTCCTCATCCTCTTCTGCCATGAAGATCTGATGGTATCCCGAGTATGCGTCAAGAAATGAAAGCAAATCACATCCGGCTGTGGAGTCAACAATCTGGTCAATGCGCGGCAAAGGAAATGGGTCTTTGGGACAAGCTTTGTTAACATCAGTAAAATCGATACAAAGTCTCCATTTCCCATTTGCCTTGAGCACGACTACAGGATTGGCCAACCACGTGGGATGGAGCACTCCTCTGACAAGGCCTGCTGCTTCCAGCTTCTTGATCTCTTCTGTGATGAACTCTTGGCGCTCCACCGCCTGCTTCCTGACTTTCTGCATGACGGGCCGCGCATGGGGACAAACGGCAAGGTGGTGCTCAATCACTTTCCTGGGAACACCGGGGATGTCAGACGGCTGCCATGCAAACACGTTGACATTCGCCCGCAGGAAAGCAACGAGCGCGCTTTCCTATTGAGGGTCGAGCGTGGCACTGATGGTGAAGGTACCACCAGTGCCGTCCTCCTTGGCGGACACCTTCTTCGTCTCTGGCGGAGCTGCCATCGTCTTCTTGCACTTGCCGGTGGAGCTCGATGGTGCGTCCTCGACGGCAGCGCAGCACTCCGAAGAGGTGCGCTTGCCGGAGTGGGCATCAGAACTCTTGCCGGACTTGGTCTTCTTCCCCCCGGGAGCTTCAGCGGCAAGTGGATTGCGATCTGCTGTGGCTGCTGCTTCCCGGTAGATCTTGTCGGCACAGATAAGAGCATCCTTCTTGTCGCCGGGGACAGAAATGACGCTTATCGAGCCTAGCATCTTCAGCATGTTATATGCATAGTGAGAGGCTGCCATGAACTTGGCGAGTGCTGGACGGCCAAGTATCCCATTGTAAGGCAATGGAATATCGGCAACGTCGAATGTGACCTTCTCAGTCCTGAAGTTTAGCTCGCTGCCAAATGTTACCGGCAGCGTGACCTTCCCCTTCGGCTTGCTCCTTCCCGGATTGATTCCTTGGAATTTGCCGGTCTCTTCAAGCTCGCTGTCAGGGATCTGGAGTTTTTGGAGTACAGCGGAGGAGATCAGGTTCAAGCCGGCCCCGCCATCAACTAGCATCTTGGTGACTTTGAGGTTGCGGATAGTTGGTGATACCAACATCGGCAAACACCCGACCGCAGTTGTGCGATCAGGGTGGTCCTCAATGTCGAAGATGATAGGCGTGCTGGACCATTTCAGAAGTTTGCGCGATTCGACAGGTGGTTCCGCTGCATTGACTTCCCGCACCCACTGCTTGAGTTGGCGGTGCGAAGTATGCAGGGAAGCGCCGCCGTCAACGCACAAGACCTCTGTGGCTTTCTGAAACTCCTGCTCACTGGTCTCAACATCATCCATGTCTTCGTCGTCGTCGTCTTCATCGTTGTCGCGGCCGTGGGGAGGTCTGTCTCCTTGCCGCTGCTTGGCCTTGCCGCGGCGTCCTCCTCGGCCGGCTCGCTTCTTGCCAGATTCTGCAGCGCCACCTTGGGCCCTCTCCTTGTCTCGCCGCTCGTACTCAGCCTTTTGCTGCTGGACAAGCTGCTCGACCTTCTTGCAGCTCTAGAGGTCATGGCCCTTGGTGCGGTGAATCTTGCAGTATTGCTTGTCGGAGCCGTCCTGCTTGTCGGTGACCGCCACAGCCTGGCAGTTGGCGCACACGGCAATCTCCTTGCCGGAGCTACCTACCTTGGCTTTGTTGGCACCACTTTCGTTGCCGGACTGCTCAACAACTAGCACATCTTTGCCTTTCTTCTTCCTGTTACGTCGCCGGTTCTTCTTTGCCGGGGCAATATCTTCACTGTCAGATCCTTCTGCTCCCGTCTTCTCTCTGGGGAGTCTCCTCCCTTCCTCAGCGCGTGCACACTTGTCGGCCAGGGCATATAGCTCACTGACGTCTCTGATCCTGCACATCGCCATCTCCTCCCGCATCCTGCGGTTACGCACGTTCTGATGAAATGCGCTGATGACTGCGGCGGGGTGGACATCTGGGATGTTGTACTGTACACGGCTGAACCTCTGAATATACTTGCGCAGGGGCTCTCCTTCCTTCTGGGCGAGCAGATGAAGATCACTCTCTTGGCCATGAGGTTTGTGGCCGCCTGTAAAGGCGCCGACAAACTGATGGCATAGATCAGCCCAGGAGGATATGGAGTTGTCCGGCAAGTGCATGAGCCAGGACCTGACGTTGGGCTTGAGCACCAACGGGAAGTAGTTGGCAAGGATCTTGTCGTCCCGCCCCCCAGCAGCCTGCACCGCGATGGTGTAGATGCTGAGGAACTCCGACGGATGCGACTTGCCGTCGTACTTCTCTGGTACATCTGGTTTGAAATTCTTCGTACTGGGCCACTGGACTTGCCGCAGCTCACGAGTGAACGCAGGGCAACCTACCGTGTACGGCAAGTCGCCTGGTTCCCCTGGCGCATGCATGTCAACAGAGGGCCCAGCGCGCTGGTCTGATCGACGCCGCACTTCTCTCCGGCGCTCGATGCGAGTACGAGCGTCTTCTTGTTGTCGTTCTTGAAGAACTTGGCGCTGATCGCGACGAGCTCGCGGATCTGACGACACGGTGGAGTCGCTGTCGAGGTGGACCCGGCGAGTCGGCGATCTTGGCCTTCGGGGTGGAGAGTGCACAGTAGTTGCACCCCCACCAGTCTTGTCGTCTCCGGCTCATGCCTGGCTGGCTTGCCGCGGCTGAGACGTGTTCGGCTGCCGTGGAGAGTCGCCGTTGGCGAAGCCGATGAGACTCTGGATGGTGGCCCTCCAGTCGTCGATCTTTTCCGCCGTTGGAGGGTAATCTAGGAGCAGCTGAGCTCGCGCCAAAGCTTCTGCTGTAGTGGCGGGCGGCGGTGGCGAGCGGTGCAAGGAGCGGGATATGCTCGGACTTCTAACTACGTTAGAAGGAGCAGTATCCCATCCAGGCGACCGTGTCTCGCTCGCGCCAGCGGGTTGACGTGTGTGGTGGTCCTGAGCGCTCCGAGACCCACCAGCTCGATCTTGGTCTAGCGAACGCATGGCACCGTGAGTACCATGACGCTGCCGGTCCCGCACCTCCTGAGACGGGCGCGGTGCATGCACGGACGCGGAGGTCTTGGAGTGCGCCCGGTCGTTGTGGGAGCCGGCTACGCCGCCGGTGGGCGGCGCAACCTTGTCCTTGGACCTGGTAGCACCGCGAGCTCCCTCGTCGACGCCTGTTCTTCCGCCGCCGTCTGCCCCACCAACCGTTTGCTCCGGCGGTGGTTGGCTCGGCGCGGACGGAGCAGCTGCCTCCGAAACCTTCTTCTTCGGCGGCATGTTGATCAAGATGATGAAGATCTAGCTCGCGGGAACGCCGGATCTGGTTCACACAACTTTGTCCTCCCCCTACCTGGCGCACCAAAGATGCCGGGGTACTGATCCACGTTCACCTATGGGACCGGCGGGCCGGGTCCCTTTCGGTTCGGGGGGGCGGAGATCGTGCAAAGAGCAAATCGAGGCGATGCACGCGAGCGATTTACCCAGGTTCGGGCCGCACGGATGCGTAAAACCCTACTCCTGCTTTGTGGTTTTGTATTGATTTCTAGCTCGGGAGCGCGGAGTGCTACAGTACACACCAGCAGCGAGCAAGACCGAGCGTGAGTGTTCGAACTGGCTAACCCCCCTCTACATTGCACACGGGCCTCCTTTTATATGCTCAAGGGGCTACCGACAGGTGGCAACGGAGGTAAAGGGCAAAAATGGAAAGGTGCTGTGGTAGGCACAGCTACCTGCTACAGTGTATCATACCTAACCCTGACAGCAGGGGACAAGGGTCTTAAATGCCCGTCTGTGTCGCCTAAACAGTGCGAAAAGGGACCGCCAGGGACTCCACCGTTCGCCACGATGGCGATCTTGTCAGCGCCGCTTGCCACCGCACGTCCCTAGCTGCACAGCCTTCCGCCACGTACGCCTGGAAGGGCCCCAGAGCGACACGTTTGTGGATGTGCTGGAGCGCGGGCGCGGAGAGGTGGCTTGCCGCGGCAAGGCGCTTGCCGCGGTCGTTGTCTTGTCGCGTCCGGGAGCTTGTCGCTCACCGGGTATTGCCGGAATGCGTGGTGCGCCGCGGCAAGTTCCTTGAAATGCCTTGAGTGGCCTTCCCGGCAAGCTCCTCTTGCCGGGGTCTTGGGATGTTTTTGTTAGCCTTCCCGGCAAGCTCCTCTTGCCGGGGTCTTGTCTTCTTGACTTGGACACTTTGTTCTTGAATTCTCCAAAGGAACCACGAAGGATCTTGGCGGTCACCCGGCAAGCCTTGCCGCGGGATGCTGCGACTGCCCGTGCACAAGTTCGGGATACTAGGGTACCCCTACTCTAGTACACCGACAGGTATCATCATCAATAACTTGCGACATATCAGAATTAATAGCATGTGGTGTTGTTGCAAGTTTACTTATAATAGAAGGTGAATCTAAAGCAGAACTGGATGGCAGTTCCTTGCCTCCCCTCATCTTTAAGGAAAATATCTTGGTCTTAGCATCCTTCATATTCTTCATAGTGATAATATGATAATAATCCCAAGTGACTCAACAAATATAGCTATGCTCCCCGGCAACGGCGCCAGAAAAAGGTCTTGATAACCCACAAGTATAGGGGATCGCAACAATTTTCGAGGGTAGAGTATTTAACCCAAAGTTATAGATTCGACACAAGGGGAGCCAAAGAATATTTGAAGGTATTAGCACCTGAGTTGTCAATTCAACCACACCTGGAGATTAATTATCTGCATCAAGTAATTAGTAGCAAAGTAATATGATAGTTTTGATAGTGGTGACAACAACAATAGTAACAGTGAAGATAGCAGTAGTGACTTAGTAAGAACAATATAAGATAAATTCGTAGGCATTGGATTGGTGACTTGTTGGATGATATTCATCATGAGATAGTTATAACCTAGGGCGATACAACACTAGCTCCAGTTCGTCAATATAATGTAGTGATACGTCTCCGTCGTATCTATAATTTTTGATTGTTCCATGCCAATATTATACAACTTTCATTCACTTTTGACAACTTTTTATACTATTTTTGGGGACTAACATATTGATCCAGTGCCCAGTGCCAGTTCCTGTTTGTTGCATGTTTTTTGTTTCGCAGAAAATCCATATCAAACGAAGTCCAAACGGGATAAAAACTGACGGAGATTTTTTTGGAATATATGTGATTTTTGGGAAGAAGAATCAACGCGAGACGATGCTCGAGGGGGCCACGAGGCAAGGGGGGCGTGCCCTGGGCCCTCGTGGCCACCCTGTAAGGCGGTTGGTGCCCTTTTTTCGCTGCAATAAAGCCAATATCTGGATAGAAATCGTGTTAAAATTTCAGCCCAATCGGAGTTACGGATCTCCGGGAATATAAGAAACGGTGAAAGGCTAGAATCTGGAATGCAGAAACAGAGAGAGACAGAGAGACAGATCCAATCTCGGAGGGGCTCTCGCCCCTCCCATGCCATGGAAGCCAAGGACCAGAGGGGAAACCCTTCTCCCATCTATGGAGATGGTCAAGGAAGAAGAAGAAGAAGAAGAATAAGAAGAAGAAGAAGGGGGGCTCTCTCCCCCTTGAGGGAGTCCTGGACTAAGGGGTCCTCGGGCGTCCGGCCTGTTAGCCATGGGCCGGACTGATGGGCTGTGAAGATATGAAGACCAAAGACTGCACCCATGTCCGGATGGGACTCTCCTTGGCGTGGAAGGCGAGCTTGGCGATCGAATAAGTAGATTTCTTTCTTTGTAACCGACCTTGTGTAACCCTAGATCCTCCCGGCGTCTATATAAACTGGAGGACTTAGTCCGGAGGGGGGACAATCATTACCATAGTCATATAGGCTAGGCTTTTAGGGTTTAGCCATCTCGATCTCGTGGTAGATCAACTCTTGTAATACTCATATTCATCAAGATCAATCAAGCAGGAAGTAGGGTATTACCTCCATAGAGAGGGCCCAAACCTGGGTAAACATCGTGTCCCCTGTCTCATGTTACCATCGATCTTAGACGCACAGTTCGGGACCCCCTACCCGAGATCCACCGGTTTTGACACCGACATTGGTGCTTTCATTGAGAGTTCCATTGTGCCGTCCTCAAAAGGTTTGATGGATCCCTCAATCATCTACAACGATGTTGTCCAAGGGGAGGTCTTCCTCCCTGGACAGATCTTCGTGTTCGGCGGCTTCGCACCGCGGGCCAACTCGCTTGGCCATCTAGAGTAGATCGACAGCTACGCCCCTGGCCGTTAGGTCAGATTCAGGAGCTTGAACTATGTCGCGGATATCTGCGGAGACTTGATCTTCGACGGATTCAATACCACGGCAATCGCTCCCCATCACCTCGATGAACATGACTTAGATCTGTCATCGGGCCATACCCAGGAAATTGCACCTGTAACCGCTCTGGCCTTAGATTCGGAGTAGGTCGCGCCATCCGAGGACAGCAAGCTTAACCCCGCCATGGAAGTCGCGGACTCCACGGCGTTGGAGCCGCACACAGACCTAACCTCTGGTAATGCCTGTGTCACCGGAACCTCGGGCTCGTTTCCGGTTATAAGTTCCGAACTATGTGCGTCCGCGCATGTCGAGCATGATTGGTCATCGATCACTGAATTCAGCGCCACGGACATCTTCCGGCACTCACCTTTGGGCGATGTGCTGAACTCACTAAAAAACTATCCTTAACGGGGGATTCACAGCCGAACTATATCCGGTTCGAACTAGAAGCTGAGGACATGGAATTTTGCTTCCCACCCGCCACCCACTTCATAGCCACTGTCAAAGACTTAACCGACATGCTCGATTACAGCTCCAAAGACATCGACGGTATGGACGACGATGCAGATGAGGAACATGGACAAAACCCGCCGTCTACTGGACGCTGGACGGCCACTTCTTCGTACGATGTGTACATGGTGGACACACCCAAAACAACCAACAACGATGACAAATAAAATCCAGTCGAGAATAAACCTCCTGAGACACAGCAAAAACGCCGGCGTCCTCGGTGCCGCTCTAAGTCACGTCATTCAAAATACAACAATGCTGGCACCGGAGAAAATAATACTCCGGATGACGCTGAAAACAATGAAGACCTTGCTGAGGTAACATCCGAACAGGAGGAGCAAGAAAATGGGCAAGCTAGCCCCGACGAACAGGTCAAGCCCAACGACTCGGAGGACAGTAGTTATCGTCCGCTCTCCAAGGATGAGGAAAGCCTCGGCAACAAAGATTTCATCGTGCCTGAGGAACCTCTCGAGCAAGAGCGCTTCAGCGCCAGCTAATAGCCACCGCAAGGAGCCTGAAAAAGAAGCAACAACAGCTTCAAGCTGACCAAGATCTGCTCGTCGACAGGTGGATTGATGTTCTGGCAGCCGAAGAATACGACCTCAGATGCCCAGCCAAGAGTTACCCAAAGCGAAGGTTGCTACCTCAGTTCGATGAAGAGGCGTCGGAGCCCATACCTCCCAATGTAATGCGGCCGATCGACCACTACGCGATCCGGACAGTGCAGCGGACCGACCACCACGTGGTCGGGATAGAGCGGCAACTCAGGCCAAACAGTAGCCTGCCCCACCGCCACATAAAAATAGAGACAAAACAGTTCGGGGTCATACATACGACCTCCGGCAGACCCTAGATAGTAGAGCAGGATATACCTGATCGATTTACGGATCGCGAGGACATTCCTCGACACATGATGATGGCTACCTATTCGGACGTGACAAACCTAGTCGTGCCCGAGCCAACAACGGCAGACGGACTCCATCGGAGCTACGTCGCGATGCAGCCAGGTATAGAGGCACCGCACACCCTCTTTACTTCACGATGAAGTAATGGATCACGAATTCCCCAAAGGGTTCAAACCCGTGAATATTGAATCATACGACGGGACAACTGATCCCACGGTATGGATCGAGGACTTTATCCTCCACATCCACATGGCCCACGGAGATGACCTCCATGCTATCAAATACCTCCCACTTAAGCTTAAAGGAACAGCTCGGCACTGGTTAAACAACATGCCTGAAAATTCTATCGGCAACTGGGAGGACTTGGAAGAAGCCTTCCTCGACAACTTCCAAGGTACATATGTCTGGCCACCAGACACTGATGACTTAAGCCACATAGTTCAACAACCTGGAGAGTCAGCCAGGAAATTATGGACTAGGTTCCTAACCAAAAAGAACCATATCGTCGATTGTCCGGATGCCAAAGCCCTAGCGGCCTTTAAACATAGCATCCGCGACGAATGGCTCGCCCGCCACCTTGGCCAAGAAAAGCCAAAATCTATGGCAGCCCTTACGGCACTCATGACCCGCTTTTGCGTGGGTGAGGATAGTTGGCTGGCTCATAGCAAAAACACAGCCAGCGAGGCAGGCCCTTCCGAGGTCAAAAACAGCAATGGCAAGCTCCGACGTAACAGACACAAACGTCGAAGCAATGGTGATAATACCGACGACACTACAGTCAATGCCGGATTCAGCGACTCCAAGTCCAGCCAGTGGAAGAAACCATACAAAAGAAACAATTAGGGACCATCCAGCCTGGACCGCATACTCGATCGCCTGTGCCAGATACATGGCACCCCAGACAAACCAGCCAATCATACCAACAGAGATTGTTGGGTTTTCAAACAGGCCAGCAAATTAAACGTCGAGAACAGGGAAAAGGGATCACAAAGTGAGGACGATGACGAGGAGTCCCGGCAACCGAACACAGGGGGACAGAAGAAGTTTCCCCCTCAAGTCAAAACAGTGAACATGATATATGCTACACACATCCCCAAAAGGGAGTGCAAGCGCGCACTAAGGGACGTCTACGCGATAGAGCTAGTCGCCCGAAAATTTAACCCATGGTCGTCATTCCCGATCACCTTTGATCGTCGGGATCATCCGACTAGTATCCATCATGGAGGCTCAGCCGCGCTAGTCCTCGACCCTATCATTAACGGATTTCACCTGATGCGCGTCCATATGGATGGGGGCAGCAGCCTCAATCTTCTCTATCAGGACACAATGCGCAAAATGGGCATTAATCCATCACAGATCAAATCCACAAAGACTACCTTCAAAGGAGTCATACCAGGTGTAGAGGCCCGCTGTACAGGCTCCATCACGCTCGAGGTTGTCTTTGGATCTCCCGACAATTTCCGAAGCGAGGAGTTAATGTTCGACATAGTCCCCTTTCGCAGTGGCTATCACACACTGCTCGGACGGACCACATTCGCCCGGTTCAACGTAGTGCCACACTATGCTTATCTCAAGCTCAAGATGCCCGGTCCACGTGGCATCATAACAGTCAATGGAAATACGGAACGCTCCCTCCGTACAGAGGAGCACACAGCTGCCTTAACAGCAGAAGTACTGAGAGGCCTTCTCAAGCAGAACCTTAATTCGTCTGCTGAGCCCAGGGACACCGTCAAGAGGGTCCGAACTACCCTGCAGCAGGACAACTCAGCTCGTCAGGAGCTAGACTAGCAATTCAGCCTCCGTCTCAGTCCTGGCCAAGTAGTGGCATTCGCACCACGCGTACATAAGTACGCACTCAAAACTCCATGGGCATCGACGGAGGCATAGCTAGTTTGTGATCCACAGTACGGCTCAACCGACACCGGATACACACATACTTTCACTTTTATTCGTTCCCTTTTCAGGTTTCAATCCCACAGGCCCCATTTGATTGCCTGATCACCAGTCCTCTTGAAGGATAAACACACCAAGACGGCGAGAAACGCAGACATATGGGGGATTTTCAAGGTGGTTTCGTTAACAATCACTCTACCTATTTTTCAGGACCCACATGCAGCTCTCCCTTGGTTTTTGGCATGTTAAATAGCATGTTGCTTATCGCACTGCTTGTATCAATGCGCCTCGATGTATTAATCAAATTACAATGAAAACAGTTCGCGGCTGGAGCTTTAGGGCCCCAGCTTATCACCTTTGCACCCTTTCTGTTTTCATTCTGTTTTTTCTTTCTTTTTCTCTTCTTTTCCCCTGTGGGTAACCCTATCAGGTAGCACCCATACACTTTGGTACATTTGATGTTTGCCAGGGGCTTCATAGCACCCCACACTACGACAACAAAAGTCTGAACACTTTTTATAGTATAGTTCGGCACCCCGAATTTAGCACTATACGCATTGGCTCCGAATCATGTCTTTGGTCAATAATTGGGTTGCCCGGCTCTTGTGCTTGCTACCTTACGTTCCGCTATATCGGCTAAGGTAGTAAAGGGAGAACTACTGCGATAGTGCCTTGGTTTATCCAAAGGAGCACCTCAGTAGAGAAAGCCGAAAACTGACTGTCATGATGCGGCGAGAGCCGGTCAGCTCTTCGGAGGTTGCAAATCATTGGAGATATCTTCTGCATTATGCGAAGGATCGGTACTTCCCGATCAGACGCTTATAGCACTCTGGTTCGGATACTAGGGGCTGCGCCCATGTTTTTATTGTCAAACTCTTATGGCTAAGTGAGGGTGTTAAAGCCGCGTAGTCTGATTTCCTAGTTTGTTGCGCTAAACAACTCCTTCAAGGACCATATAATTGGATCAAGATTGTTTAGATTCCATCCCGAACACCTCCGTACTACCTACGTGGGGGCAGAAGCCGACGACTGGCCAACCCTCAGATTTCATACAACACGGCCGCACAGGAGGTAAAATTTAAAACATAAAAAGCATTATATTACAAACCCACTTTGTTTTATCATACAAGGTAGAAGGAACTTGAATACATTCAGTCAAAGATAATGTCCTGCGAACACTGCGTCGCTACAATACGAGACCCCTCCAGGACGTCACCAAAATACCGCTCGGGTATACGGTGCTCCTTGCCCTCGGGCGGCCCCTTGGTCACAAGCTTGATGGCATCCATCTTCGCCCACCAGACCTTGACGTAGGCAAAGGCCATACGCGCGCCCTCAATGCGGACGGACCACTTGACAGCGTCCAGCCTAGGATAGGCATCCACCAGCCTCTTCATGAGGCCGAAGTAACTGCCGGGTATAGCTTCGGCTGGCCACAGACAGATTATTAAATCCTTCATGGCTAGTTCGGCCACCCTGTGCAGCTCGACCAACTGTTTTAGCTGATCGCTGAAGGGCACCGGATGTTCTGGCGCAAGATATTGCGACCAGAATAGTTTCTCTGTGGAGCTCCCTTCTTCAGCTCGGAAGAACTCCGCGGCGTCGGACACACTACGTGGCAGATCAGCAAAAGCCCCTGGAGAACTCTAAATCCGGGTTAGTAAAAGATACTTCCTCTTCACATACTTGCTTTCCATACTAAATGCCTTACCTGCCGCGATCATCCTGGCCTCCTGGATCTCTCGGAGGGTTCCCTGGGCCTCACTCCAGGCCGTCTCCGCACTCTGACGAGCCTTGGCGAGTTCGTTCTCTTGAGCCGACGCATCGCGCTCCAAGGTCTCGCACTTCCTCACCGCGTCCGGGAGATCTTGTTGGACCTCATTGACACGGGCCTTGAGCTTCTCACGGGCGCCCTGCTCCTTGACAGCCTTCCCCTCGACTTCGGCCAGGGCCTTTCTCAGGGCCTCGACCTCGGTCGTCGCTTCTATACATATCATGACACTTCGGTCAATGCATATCATTTTACTTTTTCGAATACATAACGGGTTATCACATACCTTGTTTTTCTTGGAGTTGCCTCCTCACTTGTCGAGCTCCTCCTCGGCCTGCTCCAGTCTCTGCTTCAGTTCGGGGACCTCGGTAGTATGCGAGGCTGCAGCCAACAGCGACGCCTGCGTATTCATTTAAGACAAATTTAGTTAGTTTCTTGCAAAAAGGATTGATCCTCTGTCCAGCTTTTTCTTTCCTAACACCGGACAGTGTCTCAGGGGCTACTGTCTATATTGGGATTTTCTCTTTCTTGGCGTTGCTTACCTCAAAACCTGTCAGTAGGCTTCTGCAAGCTTCGGTTAGTCCGCACTTAGCAAACTGAACCCTTTCAATTACCATGCCCATAAGAGCAAGGTGCTCATCCAGAATGGAAGCGCCTCGCAGCGCTTCCAGCAGATTATCTGGTGCCCCTGGTTGGACAGGGGTCACTGACGCGTCTCCAACATATCTATAATTTTTGATTGTTCCATGCTATTATATTATCAACCTTGGATGTTTTATATGCATTTATATGCTATTTTATATGATTTTTGGGACTAACCTATTAACCTAGAGCCTAGTGCCAGTTTCTGTTTTTACCTTGCTTTAGAGTATTGCAGAAAAAGAAAATCAAACGGAGTCCAATTGACCTGAAACTTCATGGAACTTATTTTTGGACCAAAAGAAGCCCACGGAGTACCGGAGATGGACCAGGAGAGTCCCGGGCTACCCACGAGGGTGGGGGGCGCGCCACCCTGCCTCGTGGACAGCCCGGAGATCCATCGACGTACTTCTTCCTCCTATATATACCCATCTACCCTAAAAACTTCGAGGAGCACAATAGATCAGGAGTTCCGCTACCAGAAGCCTCCGTAGCCACCGAAAACCAATCTAGACCCGTTCCGGCACCCTGCCGGAGGGGGGGAATCCCTCTCCGGTGGACATCTTCATCATCCCGGTGCTCTCCATCACGAGGAGGGAGTAGTTCTCCCTCGGGGCTGAGGGTATGTACCAGTAGCTATGTGTTTGATCTCTCTCTCTCTCGTGTTCTTGAGGTAGTACGATCTTGATGTATCGCGAGCTTTGCTATTATAGTTGGATCTTATGATGTTTCTCCCCCTTTACTCTCTTGTGATGAATTGAGTTTTCCCTTTGAAGTTATCTTATCGGATTGAGTCTTTAAGGATTTGAGAACACTTGATGTATGTCTTGCACGTGCTTATCTATGGTGACAATGGGATATCATGTGATCCACTTGATGTATGTTTTGGTGATAAACTTGCGAGTTCCGTGACCTCGTGAACATATGCATACGGGTTGGCACACGTTTTCGTCTTGACTCTCCGGTAGGAACTTTGGGGCACTCTTTGAAGTACTTTGTGTTGGTTTGAATAGATGAATCTGAGATTGTGTGATGCATATCGTATAATCATACCGACGGATACTTGAGGTGACAATGGAGTATCTAGGTGACATTAGGGTTTTGGTTGATTTGTGTCTTAAGGTGTTATTCTAGTACGAACTCTATGATAGTTCGAATGGAAAGAATAGCTTCATGTTATTTTACTATGGACTCTTGAATAGATCGATCAGAAAGGATAACTTTGAGGTGGTTTCGTACCCTACCATAATCTCTTCGTTTGTTCTCCGCTATTAGTGACTTTGGAGTGACTCTTTGTTGCATGTTGAGGGATATTTATATGATCCAATTATGTTATTATTGTTGAGAGAACTTGCACTAGTGAAAGTATGAACCCTAGGCCTTGTTTCAACGCATTGCAATACCAGTTACGCTCACTTTTACCATTAGTTACCTTGCTGTTTTTATACTTTCAGATTACAAAAACCTTTATCTATCATCCATATTGCACTTGTATCACCATCTCTTCGCCGAACTAGTGCACCTATACAATTTACCATTGTATTGGGTGTGTTGGGGACACAAGAGACTCTTTGTTATTTGGTTGCAGGGTTGTTTGAGAGAGACCATCTTCATCCTACGCCTCCCACGGATTGATAAACCTTAGGTCATCCACTTGAGAGAAATTTGCTACTGTCGTACAAACCTCTACACTTGGAGGCCCAACAACGTCTACAAGAAGAAGGTTGTGTAGTAGACATCAGTCACCGGCGGAATAGGCATACCCCCTTCTTTTGAAGGAGGTTGCGCGCCGGATTCCGAAGCTGTATCGGTCTCCGGAATCGAATCCGGCTGAGGGCCGAAGTGAATACGGCCCTCACCACCAGTCTCCAGGGGGATTGGCTCCCCATGGTGTCCGACGACGAAGCCCTCGCCTTCTGGCGCCTCCTGAGCCTCCCCCTGGCCTGGGAAAGTCCTTCGGGACAGCACCTCTGCGTCGCCCTTGGCCTTGGGGGAGTAAGCGGTCGACGGTGACTCGCTAGCCATTGCCCTTGAATCCAACAAACCTCGTGACGAGGATCGCGGGGAGTTGTCGTGGGCCGGACTGCAATAGCATAACTAATCATGTCAATACAACAAAGAGGAGAGGCTAGATTTATGGGCATGTATGATACTTAGCACTTACGATGCAGCTCAAGGTTTAGTGCGGGGGCGTCACTCCGGACTGCTGTCGACGTCCCATGCGGAGCTGCCCATGAGTGGGCCTTTAACCTTCTTGGGCGCCTCCACCTCCAGAATTGTGGAGGCCACCCTCCTCTTCCTTCCCCCATCAGGGTGAGAATCGCTCTCCTCCTCCTCCTCATCGTCGTCGTCTTCGGCGGCAGAGGAGTGGATCTTGTCTTCGAACATCGCGTTTGAAGCGCCCTTGCGGCAGGGGCCACTCCGGACCCCCTTGGCCCTCCCCTTGGCCTTCTTCTCCGGCGCCATATAGGGCGCCAACACCAGCATCTTCGCTAAACGCGGGATGACTGGTTCTTCAGGTAGCGGAGCCGGACATTGGATCCGCTTCACGCTCTCCATCCATTCCTGAAGAAGCAATGTTAATAAAAACTCAGATATCATCCTTGAAACAAGCAAGTAGGTTAATGTCGTGCCCGCGGTCCGAGTCTGTGGCCGGCGGTGTCTCATTGCCCTTGAAGAGCAACTTCCAGGCATCTTCATGAGTGGTTTCGAAGAGCATCTTCAAGGTATGGTGCTTCTTCAGATTGAACTCCCATAGAGGGCGGCTTCGGCTTTGGCACAGGAGAATCCGGCGAACTAGCATCACCTGGATTACATCGACAAGCTTGATATCTTTGTCCACCATGCTTTGAACGCGCGTCTGCAGCGCTATCAGCTCATCTGGCGAACACCAGTTTGGGCTCTTCTCAACCCAGGAGGTGAGTCGCATGGGAGCACTGGAGTTGAATTCGGCAGCCGCGGCCCAAGTGGCGCCGCGGGGTTCTGTGATGTAGAACCACTATTTCTTCTATTCCTCGACAGTCTCTATGAAAGTGCCTTTTGGCCAGGAGACATTGGTCAGCTTGCTCACCATGGTGCCTCCGCACTCCGTGTGCTGGCCATCCACCACCTTCAGCTTCATGTTGAAGACCTTGATCCACAGCCCGAAGTGGGGATGGATGCGGAGGAAGGCCTCACACACGATGATGAACGCCGAGATGTTGAGGAAGGAGTTCAGGGATAGATCATGGAAGTCTAGCCCGTAATATAACATCAGCCCGCGGACGAAAGGGTGAAGTGGAAACCCTAGCCCGCGGAGGAAATGGGGGATGAATACCACCCTCTCATTGGGCTTCGGTGTGGGGACAACTTGCCCCTGGGCTGGAAGACGGTGGGCGATTTCCTTCGCCAAGTACCCGGCTGCCCGAAGCTCAGTAATGTCCTTCTCCTTGACGGAGGAGGCCATCCACCTTCCTTGACCTCCAGATCAGGACATGGTTGAGTGCTTGCTCGAGTGGGAAAAAGATGAGAACTTGGGCGCTAGAGCTCAAGAGTGGAAGGGCAGAGGAAGAGAGAAGGCGTGGGAGAAGAAGGGGGAATCCTTATCCCCTTATAAAGGCAGTGAATATTGAACGCCTCCCCACTCGTCCCGAAACTCGCCTGTTCCCAAGGGCTGTGCGAACGGAACGGTTAGGTTACCCACACCTGTATTGATGAGAATCCCGCAATAAGGGGACACGATCTCTGCTTTGACAAGACGTGTCGATGGCAACTGTGTCTCGAAACGTGGAGCGACAGACGAAAAATGGTTCGAAATTATGACCGGGCGGACGTGATGTCATGTTGCAAAAAGTTGTCAGAGGATTGGACTCGTGGATTATTATATTCTCTGCGGTTGTGTATGGTGTGTGTTACAGGTCCGGACACGACCATTACATCCGAAGACCATCTTAGAGTTCGGAAGGAGGAACCCGCCATGCAATGCCGAAGATAGATCTATGCGTTGGATACCTTGCCATTGAAGGTAGGTGCAGGGGCTACTGAGGGAGTCCTAGACTAAGGGGTCCTCGGGCGTCCGGCCTGTTAGCCATGGGCCGGACTGATGGGCTGTGAAGATACGAAGACCGAAGACTACACCCGTGTCCGGACGGGACTATCCTTGGCGTGGAAGGCGAGCTTGGCGATCGAATAAGTAGATTCCTTTCTTTGTAACCGACCTTGTGTAACCCTAGATCCTCCCGGTGTCTATATAAACTGGAGGACTTAGTCCGGAGGGGGGACAATCATTACTATAGTCATATAGGCTAGGCTTTTAGGGTTTAGCCATCTCGATCTCATGGTAGATCAACTCTTGTAATACTCATATTCATCAAGATCAATCAAGCAGGAAGTAGGGTATTACATCCATAGAGAGGGGCCGAACCTGGGTAAACAGCGTGTCCCCTGTCTCCTGTTACCATCGATCTTAGACACACAGTTCGGGACCCCCTACCCGAGATCCGCCGGTTTTGACACCGACACCCCTATCTTCCGGTGGTATCGGAACGCCGCCGGGGCCATCATCATCGTGACAACGATCTACACCAACACCTCCGTCATCTTCACCAACGTCTTCATCACCTTCCCCCATCTATCTACAGCGGTCCACTCTCCCGCAACCTGTTGTACCCTCTATTTGAACATGGTGCTTTATGCTTCATATTATTATCCAATGATGTGTTGCCATCCTATGATGTCTGAGTAGATTTTCGTTGTCCTATCGGTAATTGGTGAATTGCTATGATTGGTTTAAATTGCTCGTGGTTATGTTGTTGTCTTTTGGTGCCCATCATATGAGCGCGCGTGTGGATCACACCATAGGGTTAGTTGTATGTTGATAGGACTATGTATTGGAGGGCAAGAGTGATAAAAGCTTCAACCTAGCATAGAAATTGATGCGTACGGGATTGAAGGGGGACCAATATATCTTAATGCTATGGTTCGGTTTTACCTTAATGAACATTAGTAGTTGCGGATGCTTGCTAATAGTTCCAATCATAAGTGCATGGAATTCCAAGTCAGGGATGACATGATAGCAGTGGCCTCTCCCACATAAAACTTGCTATCGGTCTAGCAAAGTAGTCAATTGCTTAGGGACAATTTCGCAACTCCTACCACCACTTTTCCACACTTTCTATACTAACTTTATTGCTTCTTTACCTAAAACAGACCCTAGTTTTTATTTACGTGCTCTTTAAATTCTTGCAAACCTATCCCGTTACACCTACAAAGTACTTCTAGTTTCATACTTGTTCTAGGTAAAGCGAACGTTAAGCGTGCGTAGAGTTGTATCGGTGGTCGATAGAACTTGAGGAAATATGTGTTCTACCTTTAGCTCCTCGTTGGGTTCGACACTCTTACTTATCGAAAGAGGCTACAATTGATCCCCTATACTTGTGGGTTATCAAGACCTTTTTCTGGCGCCGTTGCTAGGGAGTTATAGCGTGGGGTGAATATTCTCGTGTGTGCTTGTTTGCTTTATCACTAAGTAATTTTTATTTGTTGTTCTAAGTTGTTATCTATCTTTAGTTATGGATATGGAACACAAAATACCAACAAAAATTAGGCTTACTTTCTACTCATGGAGATGGGGAACCTCCTAAAACCCTCGATGCTCATTATGTGAAACATATTATGTACTACTTTGGTAATCCTGAGAAAACCCCATTCAATTATATAATGGGAGACATGTTGGATCAATGTGAATACTTTAGGGATTATCGCTTAACTCAAAAAGGGAAACTATTATGGGATCAAATTCATATGTTGCATTGGTATGCTCGGCAACTATGCTTGAGATATGATTATGTAACGCCCCGAGACCGTTGCGCCAAGTGTCTTCCAGCTATTCGCTGTTGTTTCCTTGTCATTCGCTTGCGTGTTGCATCTTGCCATGTCATCATGTGCATTGCATCATCATGTTTTCAAAACTTGCATCCGTCCGGGTCTCCCCGTTCTCTCCGTTGTCCGTTCTGAGCCCAACCACACTCGCACGCGCCAGTGGCACGTCCGAAATATTATTTTATAAGTGGCTGGGAAATGTTCTCAGAATGGGATGAAAGTTGGCGTCCGGTGTTGTTATGTTGTTAGTAGACCGCCTGCCAAGTTTCATCACTTTCAGAGTCCGTTTGATAGCCCAACCGTTAAACTATAGCGGCAATATAGCCGGTCAAACGTCGGACGTTTTCGGTCTCCAGAAACAGTCGTCGGGCCTCTCTCTCATCTCTTCTATCAGCCCAAGGATTTCTGCACATCCCACTACCACTCATCGCCAGGCCCAACCTAACCCTCCTCACACCCGAAGCCGTCCGATTATTATCGGAGGGCCCCAAAACCCCTCCTAACCACCCGACCCCTCCTCACATCTTTGCATAGTCAACCCTCGCACGCGTCCGGAAACTGTCCCGGACCCGACCCGAGCAGTCGTGACCGATGGGTCCGGAACATCCCCAAACATCTATAAAACATCTTCATTTTATTTATTGGACTCCCTAGCCTATTTTTCCTGACCACCCGATTATGATCGGACGGACCGTATACCCGCCGCTGTGTAACGCCCTCGATGCGGCTATAGCTCCCATGTGTCGAGGCACGACTTAGAGACATAACCGCATTGAAAGCAATGTCGCAAGTTAGGCAATCTTCACAACATCCCATGTAATATAAATAATAAAGGGGAGATACATAGTTGGCTTACACTCGCCACGTCAATCAAAGTACATAAATAGCATTACAACATTCAAACACTCATGGCCCGACTACGGCGCCAAAATAAAAGATAACCCAACATGTGACACGGTCCCGATCACCCCCAACTGGGCACCACTACTGATCATCAGGGAAAGACACGTAGTATCGTTGAGAGTCCTCATCGAACTCCCACTTGAGCTCAAGCGCGTCACCTGGAGCGGAATCATCAGGCCCTGCATCTGGTTTGGAAGTAATCTATGAGCCACAGGGACTCAGCAATCTCACACCCTCGCGATCAAGACTATTTAAGCCTAATAGGAAAGGCAAGGTAAATATGTGGAGCTGCAGCAAGCGACTAGCATATATGGTGGCTATCCTGTTCGCAAAAGAGAGCGAGAAGAGGAGGCAAAGCGCGAACGAGCAACTAGAGGACAACCTGCGCAAGCATTACTCCAACACCGTGTTCACTTCCCGGACTCTGCCGAGAAGAGACCATCACGGTAACACACTCAGTTGATTCATTTTAATTAAGTTAAGGTTCAAGTTATCTACAACCGGACATTAACAAATTCCCATCTGCCCATAACCGTGGGCACGGCTTTTGAAAGTTCAAATCCCTGCAGGCTAGTCCCAACTTAGCCCATGACAAGCTCTCACGGTCAACGAAGGAATAGACCTCCTCCCGAGATGTTCCGATCAGACTCGGTACCTCGGTTCTTCAAGACACTTCGACAGGTTAAAACAAGACCAGCAACACCGCCCGAATGTGCCGACAAATCCCGATAGGAGCTGCACATATCTCTTTCTCAGGGCACACTCAGATTGTCTTAGGTACGGGTAGGCCAGCCCAGAGTTGCCCCTGGTGGCCACCGGCAGCTGACAGGTGGACCAACACTCAGAGGAGCACTCGCCCGGGGGGGTTTAAAATAAGATGACCCTCGGTCTCCGGAAACCCAAGGGAAAAAGAGGCTAGGTGGCAAATGGTAAAACCAAGGTTGGGCATTGCTGGAAAAGCTTTAATCAAGGCGAACTATCAAGGGGTTCCCATTATAACCCAGCCGCGTAAGGAACGCAAAATCCGGGAACATAACACCGATATGACGGAAACTAGGGCGGCAAGAGTGGAACAAAACACTAGGCGAGAGGCCGAGCCTTCCACCCTTTACCAAGTATATAGATGCATTAAGATAACATGGCAATATAATGATATCCCAACAAGTAAATAATGTTCCAACAAGGAACGGTCTCCAATCTTCACCTGCAACTAGCAACGCTATAAGAGGGGCTGAGCAAAGCGGTAGCATAGCCAATCAATGGTTTGCTAGGACATGGTGGGTTAGAGGTTTGACATGGCAATTTGGGAGGCTTGAAAGCAAGTGGTAGGCATCGTAGCATTGGCATAGCAAAAGAGCGAGCATCTAGCAAAGCAAAGATAGTAGTGATTTCGAGGGTATGATCATCTTGCCTGCAAAGTTGTCAGAGTTGACTGGATCCTCGAAAGCAAACTCAATGGGCTCCTCGTTAGCAAACTCGTCTCCCGGCTCTACCCAAACAAGACAAACAAGCAAACGGAACACAATCAACCACATGCAAAGCTCAAACAATATGATGCAATGATGGTATGCTATGCGGGATGCGATGCGGGATGCATATGCAAGATTTGACAAGGGATGCACGAACCTGGCCCCAACTTGGAAATCCAAGTGTGCCACTGGAAAGATGAGACTAAATCGCTTAAAAACGATATAAAGAACGCCGGAATCGGAGCTACGGTTTGGAAATGGCAAGCGATTCAAATATGACACCGGTCTGCGATTTATAGCAAGTAGCCATCTAAATGCAACGAGATGAACAAGCTACGGCACTCAAACATGGCATCAAAATACATGGCTGGAATGAATTCATGATGCTTAACAAAAGTCTAGCACTGAGCTACGGCCAAATCATCCATTAACAGTTTCAAACAAACATGGCAAAAATGCATATGGTAAACAGATCTTAGACTTAGTGAAATTAACACTTGTCTGGAATTTCAGATCAGATAGCACTCTTAGGAGCATGAAAACTATATGCTACAGGACCTGAACTTGGCAAAGTAAAGCATGGCATGGAGATAATCAAAGATCTTGACAAAAGTCCCTTAGTGACCTTGAGCCAAAAGGGATCAGAAAATACATTTGCAAGCATGTAAACATGGCAAAAACATAATCAGATCACAGACTTAGTGAAAACTGGAGCATGCTGAAACAGATATCAAGTAGGCATGTTTACGAGCTCGATGCACTCACTACGGAGCAAGTCATGGAAACCTAAGCATACACCCATCAAGAATACACAAAATGCAAGCTAGACATGGCAAGAACAATAACATAGCATGCACGGATCAACTACAACATCCTCGGCAAAATTGCTAACAAGTAGATAATCTGCCCAGATTCACGAAATAGCAAAAGAAGAGCTCGATTGACTCAAGCTAGGGTGCTCCATAATTGCAAACAAAGACATGGATGGATAGATCACTACAAGATTAATAAAACATCCGTACTGATCATCCTCAAAAGAGGCACGGATCACTAGGAAACGACATGAACATATGGCAATATGAGATAAACAGGTCAAGGACTTAGTGGAGTCCCTGAAATCAGCATTACCGAGTGCCTCACTTTGCAAGCTTGTGCTAGTCACCACACACATCACAAAAATACATGGGTTGCACCTCTGGAAAGATGGCAAAACCGTTAACAAAACATATGTAGAGCTCAAGGGCATATCATGCACACATTAATCATGGCAAAAATGACAAATATCTAAATGGAGCAGCAGATCTGACAATTATCTCAAGTAGCACTCTTCTAACAGCATTTCGGGCATCAAGATGAACTCAAATGAAAATTATGCAATGAGATGAAATGATGTACTCTCTGAGACGAACATTTTGATATGCTATATGCCCAAAATGGAGCTACGGATGCAAATTTACGGCACGGTGAACATGGGCACATGGATCTAGGAATCGGGGACTTAGGAAAAAAATCACCTCGCGGATCTAGGGTTTACTATTCACCCGGCGAGATCCACTGTTCACCCGCGAAGGGTCCGAGGTCGCCGGCGAGGTTTTCCGGCGGAGGAGGAGCCGGTCGCCGGCGGCGAGTAGGCGAGGAGGAGGCGCGGGACGCCGGCGACGAGTGGCGCGGCTGGGCGCTCGGTGCGGCACGGTGCTCCGGCCACCGGAGCTTGCAACGGCGGGGCGCGCGTCGCCGGAGGACGGCGGAGTGGCGGCGGTGGAGGCGAATGGCGGTAAGGCGGAGGGCGGCGCGGGTCGGTTGGGCGGCGGGGAGACGACTGGGCGGCGGAAGGCGGCGGATGGGCCTCGGGCCCAGGCGGGCCGCGACGGTGGGAGGAGGCGGCCGGCCACGTGGCGCGACGCCAGTGGCTGCGGGGTGGTGGTGCGAAACGTCTGGCGCGTCCCAGACGTGTCCGGCGCGCAGATGGAGGGGGGACTAGGGTTTCGAGGAGGGGATCCGAGATTTGGAAAGGGGGAGGTATATATAGGCATAGAGGGAGCTAGGAGAGTCCAAATGAGGTGCGGTTTTCGGCCACGCGATCGTGATCGAACGCTCTAGATTATGGAGAGGGTTTTGGTGGGTTTTGGGCCAACTTGGAGGGGTGTTGGGCTGCAACACACACGAGGCCTTTTCGGTCCCTCGGTTAACCGTTGGAGCATCAAACGAAGTCCAAATGGTACGAAACTTGACAGGCGGTCTACCGGTAGTAAACCAAGGCCGCTTGGCAAGTCTCGGTCCAATCCGGAAATGTTTAATCCCCACACACAAAAGAAAGGTAGAAATGACCACCGGAGGAGAACGAAGCGCCGGAATGCAAAACGGACAACGGGGAAAATGCTCCAATGCATGAGATGAACACTTATGCAAATGCAATGCACATGATGACATGATATGAGATGCATGACAACGACAACAACACAAGGAGACAAAAACCCGAACCCGAGAAAATAAAATAACTTAAGGCCGGAAACGGCAAGAGTTGGATTACATATTAGGGAAATCATATCCGGGGTGTTACAACACTCCACCACTACGAAAGGATCTCGCCCCGAGATCTAGGACTGAAAGAATGCCGGGTACTCAGAACGGAGGTGATCCTCGCGTTCCCAGGTAGCTTCATGATCGGAATGGTGTGACCACTTGACTTTGAGGAATTTGATTGACTTGTTGCGATTCTTGCGTTCAGTCTCTTCAAGAATAGCAACTGGGTGCTCACGATAAGAGAGATCTTCTTGGAGCTCAATGTCCTCAAAGTTGACGGTGCGGTCAGGAGTCTTGAAGCACTTTCGAAGCTGAGCGACATGGAACACATCATGAACATTTGCAAAGTTTGAAGGAAGCTCGAGTTGATAGGCAAGATCGCCTCTCTTGCTGACAATCTTGAAAGGTCCCACGTATCTGGGGGCAAGCTTCCCTTTGATACTGAAGCGACGAGTACCTTTCATAGGAGAGACGCGGAGGTAAACATGATCTCCGATCTCGAAAGCCAAATCATGGTGCTTACTATCATAGTAGCTCTTCTGACGGGATTGGGCTGCTTTGAGGTTATCTCGAATGACTTTGCACATTTCCTCTGCCTCTGTGATTAAGTCATTACCCAAAAGCTGACGTTCACCGGTTTTAGACCAGTTGAGAGGGGTACGACACTTCTTGCCATACAGAATTTCAAATGGGGCCTTGCCCGAACTTGCTTGAAAAATGTTGTTGTAGGAGAATTCAGCATATGGAAGACAATCCTCCCACTTCATGCCGAAGGAGATCACACAAGCCCTGAGCATATCTTCAAGAATCTGGTTGGCACGCTTGACTTGACCTCTAGTTTGAGGATGGAAAGTTGTGCTGAAGCGGATGTTGGTGCCCATGGCCTTCTGAAAAGAATCCCAAAACTTGGAGGTAAAGATGCTGCCACGGTCTGAAGAGATCACTTGAGGAATACCATGCAGAGAGACAATCGGAGAGGTATAGAGTTCCGCCAATTGAGCTGCAGTGATTGACTGTTTGATAGGCAGAAAGTGAGCCACTTTAGTGAGTTTGTCGATGACAACGAATATAGCGTCATTGCCACGCTTGGACTTTGGAAACCCAGTCACGAAGTCCATCTCAATGTGGTCAAACTTCCATTCTGGAATGGCAAGAGGTTGGAGGAGACCCGCTGGCCTTTGGTGTTCTGCCTTCACTCTTCTGCAGACATCACACTCATTCACGAATTGAGCAATCTCGCGCTTCATTTGAGTCCACCAATAAGCCTGCTTGAGGTCCTGATACATCTTCGTACTCCCAGGGTGGATGGAGAGGAAAGAATTGTGAGCCTCGTTCATGATCACTTTACGGAGGTCACCTTTGGGCACAACAATACGATCCTCGAAGAAGATAGTATCGTTGTCATCAAGGCGGTAGCACTTGTACTTGGGTTGACTCTTGGCAATCCCAATCTTCACCTTTTTCACCATAGCATCAAGAAGCTGGGCTTGGCGAATCTGGTCTTCCAAGGTAGGAGAGACTTGAAGGTTGGCGAGGAAACCTTGAGGAACAACTTGCAGATTAAGTTTGCGGAAAGCTTCACAAAGCTCGGGTTGATAAGGCTTGAGAATAAGACTGTTGCAGTAAGCCTTCCTGCTCAATGCGTCAGCAATCACATTGGCCTTGCCTGGAGTATACTCGATACTTGGATTATACTCTTGAATCATTTCGACCCATCGAGTTTGCCTAAGGTTGAGATTAGGCTGAGTGAAGATGTACTTGAGACTCTTGTGATCAGTGAAGATGTCCACTTTTCTTCCCAATAAGAGATGTCTCCAAGTCAAAAGAGCATGCACAACTGCCACCAACTCGAGGTCATGAGTGGGGTAGTTCTTCTCATTGGGCTTCAACTGGCGAGAGGTATAAGCCATAACTTTCTTCTCTTGCATCAACACTGCGCCAAGACCTTGGAGAGAGGCATCACAAAAAACCTCGTACGGCTTGGATTCATCAGGCGAAGTCAGAACTGGAGCAGTGATCAATTTCTCTTTCAAAGTGTTGAAAGCAATGTCACACTCCGGAGACCAAACGTACTTGACGTGCTTCTGGAGAAGATTTGAGAGAGGCTTCGCGATCTTAGAAAAGTTTACAATGAATCTTCGGCAGTAGCTTGCGAGACCGAGGAAGCTACGGAGTTGCTTCACGTTCTGAGGAGGTTCCCAATTCACAATTGCAGACACCTTCTCAGGATTCACCGCAATGCCCTTGGCAGAGATGATATCACCAAGATAAAGAACCTCATCGAGCCAAAATTTGCACTTGGAGAACTTGGCGTAGAACTGGTGTTCCCTTAGCTTATCAAGCACCAAACGCAAGTGCTTGGCATGATCTTCCTTGTTCTTCGAGAAAACCAGAATGTCGTCCAGGTAGACCAAAACGAAGTCATTGGTGTAGGCGTTGAAGATGAAGTTCATCATGCGAGAGAAAGTCGGAGGAGCATTGACGAGGCCAAAAGACATGACAGTGTATTCATATGAACCATAGCTTGTCCTGAAAGCCGTCTTGGGAATATCTTGTTCACGGATTCGAATCTGATGATAACCCATACGGAGATCAAGCTTGGAGAATACTTGGGCACCTTTGAGTTGTTCAAACAGCTCGTTGGTGTTGGGAAGTGGGTATTTGTTCTTGATGGTCTTCTTATTCAATGGACGGTAATCAACACAAAGTCGGTCCGTTCCATCCTTCTTCTTCACAAAAAGAACACCACAACCCCACGGAGAAGAACTAGGCCGGATGAGACCCATTCTCTCTTGGATATCGAGTTGCTTCTTAAGCTCCTTCAACTCTTCAAGTCCGAGCTTGTAAGGACGCTTGCACACTGGTTCCGTGCCAGGCTCAAGATCAATGACGAATTCAACTGGCCGGTGCGGAGGCATTCCTGTGTAGCGACCCGACCCGAATGGGTCAAGTCTCTGTGCTTATGTGTCATCCCTGGATCAGTATGCTGACACACACAGTACTCGAAGGATTTATAACAGAGGTAAATCACATGTATATAGTAACGTAAATACTATTACCTCAATCCATATAGCGGAAGCAACAAGGTTGTGGATTCCCATCAGCACCAACGGCAAAGTTGAGTGTAGAAATCGTAACCCTAACGTATCACTTACTCGTCGTAAGAAAACCTACAACATGAGACGTTGCAGCCCGAAACGGGTCAGTACATTGAATGTACTGGCAAATTCACACCATAGAGAAAATGATGAACAATGGCTATCACTATATGCATATATGGCTGGTGGAAAAGCTCTATGGTTATAAGGTTTTTGCGAAAAGCCAGTTTTTCCCTACTGCAAAGGAATAAGTTTATTTAACTATCATGGTGGTTGTGAAACATTGAGAATGGTTGACAGCATTCTCAATCCCAATTAAAAATAATTAAAACCCAACAACATTAATTAGAAGTATCATGTTGAGATTCACATGATATTCAAGTACTAGATACTCAAGTTGTCCATAACCGGGGACACGGCTAATCATGATTAGTTTGTACACTCTGCAGAGGTTTGCGCACTTTTCCCCACATGACTCGATCGCCTCCGTTTGTTTTCTCGCACTACATGGCGTTTGAGAAACGGATGACCGAGACATAGTCTTTCAGAAGTGCTAGCACCTTACATGTGGGGTAGACCGGTACACCTACATCCCCTACATCTGCTAGTCCACCCCGTAAGAGTTCGCACAACTTAGTCAACTATGCTAGAGCCCATAGTAGCATGTGGCTGCACACGGAAGTTTCTAGCATGAATTATCTTATGATCCCTTTGAGCCTGGGTGGCCGTCCGAAAAAAAACAGGCAAGTCCTGATAGACATCAGGTGCCTCAATCCACCCAGATGTGTGTTAGGTTGCCACCTTAGATAAACCATTAAAATTATCAACTCACATCTGTCATGGATATCACTCACCCAATCCACGTCTACTAGCATAGCATGGCATAATAAGCAAACGTAGAAGTAACTCCCAAGGGTTTCATAGTAATACAGGTAATAGGTACTACCTCATCTACCTCCCATCCCACAATTTAATTAGATCCTAATCATGCAATGTGAGAGGATTGATCTAATGCAATAAAACATGGGTTGTAGAAAAGGTATGATCAAAGTGTGAACTTGCCTGCAATGTAGATGAAGATGATTCGCACTTAAAACTCTTGATAGACCTACTCGTCACACTCCGGTCAATCTATCGTAAGCAAACAATAGTAACCACACAATAAGTACTCATCTAATGCACAAGTAAAACTCGAACAAGAGAACGAACCAGATAGTTCAACTTAAGAACTCCGGTTGCAAAGAAAGAACGAACCGAACAAACGACGGAAAACAAATGGCGGAAGAAAACAACTTGGTTCTAGCAAGTTGAAACTAGGTCAAATTTTATCATAGCAAAAACTTGTTCAATTTGATTAGACGGAACGGCGGTTTCGAGACGAAACTCCAGGCGCTTGAATCATCTGATTCCGATAAACGGGCGAGAAGATAAACTAGAACGAAGATCGGATCTGAGATCGCGATCGCGGAAAAGACGCGGAATAAATCCGACGAGAAAGAAAACGAAGAACGGTTAAACGAACGGACGTTCGTTAACCTAGAAGAATCCGGTGATCACGTTCGTTAGGACGAACGGTCCAACGAACAGTCCAAGGGCAACTAGATCGGAAAAGAAAACGAATCTGATCTAGGGTTTTGGGAAAAGAAAACCGAATGAAAAACCGATCTAGAAAACCGGAACGGTTTAGAGAAGAACCGGAAAGAAAACGAATCGGAAGAGAAGAAAAAGAATCGGAACGATTAGAAGAAAACGATCCGAGGAAAAGAGACGCGGGGCAACCTTGGCGAGGGGCTCCGGCGAACGGTGGCGTAAGGCGGCGGCGGCGACGGCACGGGCAAGGTACGGCGGTGGCGCGGGCAAGGTGCGGCGGCGCGGGTGTGGGGTGGCGCGGTGTAGGGCGTGGGGTGGGGTGCGGCTTGGGGAGGAGAGGGGTTTTTGATTTGATGTGTTTAGAGGGGGGGTGTTGGGGTATTTATATTGGGGAGGGGAGAGGTTTACTTGGGGTAGGGGACAAGAAATAGAGTAGGAATAGGAATAACGAAATAAGGAAAAAGGGGCAAGGGGCGCCCTAGAATCCTTTTAGGATTCGGTACAGGAGCAAGAGGCGGCGGCCGGCTCCCTTCGCTGGCTCCTGGCACGCGTGAGGCTGGGGCGCAGCGGCCTGGCCTGGGCCTTGGTCCAGTTAATTTTTTAACTGATTTCGCACGCAGAAAAACAAAAGAAAACTAAACTAAACGGACTCCAAATTTCCAAAAGTAAATTTTCCCCGACTCCTAAAAATGAGTCGAACAAAATGAACTTTTCTACGGACCTAAAATGCAAGTTTTGAAAACACGCATTTTTCCCTATCCAAATAAAATGCGAATAAATACCGGAAAACAAAATTTGATCTATTTATTAAATCTTCATTTTTCCTATATTTTGGGAAAGTCATATTATTCCCTCTCTCATATTTTGATATCGGATAAATAATTGAAGATGAAATAAATAAATCAAATGATCCTCTTTTCAAATTTGAGAAAACTCTCAAATATGAAAATAACAAAATCTCCAACTCTCTCCGAAGGTCCTTGAGTTGCGTGAAATTTCTAGGATCGACCAAAATGCAAAAAAAATAATATAAGATATGCATGATGATCTAATGCATAACATTCCAAATTGAAAATAAATTCAAAAGAACTTTGAATTTAATTCTTTGAAACTCCCAACTCATATTTCATATAATTTGAATAAGTCATTTTATCTTCTCTCATGAAAATCATTGAGTTGCATAAAGTTTCAGAATTGGAATTTTTCCAAATGAAATTCAATTATTGTTCAAACACCCTTTTCATTTTTAAATGGAAGAAGTCATGTCATCTTCTCTCTAGGGTTTTGTGTTAGAAAAGCATTTGAATTCATGGAGATCGGAAAGCAAATATGAAAGTTTGGGAAAGTCCTTTTATTCCCTCTCATTTAACTTTCAAAAGTTTCGAATTCACTCACTTTCAGACAATCAATCAAACAATCAGTCAAATCTATCTATTTATTATAACATTCCAAAATTTAGAATTTTGGGATGTTACAAACCTACCACCCTTAAAATGAATCTCGTCCTCGAGATTCGGAGAGGCTAGCAAGAAAAGGTTAGGGTTTGGGGGTCTCCTCAAAATTCATCGATCGTCTCCGGGGTCTGGGGTGCTACCACCCTTAGAAGCATGGTTACGGTTCCATCAAAACTCATATACTTCATCCATATTCTTGACAGTGTCGGTCTTCTCAAATCCTCGGAAAATTCCTTCGCTAAGCTCTTCCGGTAACGGCATAACCTTTTTCCTCAATTCTTTTGTCCTTTCCTCTGGGTAAGGTTATTTCGAGATTGGGTCTTCTTAGTTGACGGGTCTGGCGCCAATACTAATCAACTATCGACATCTCATGGTGGTCAACAATTTATGGTTTCTCCTACAGGAAATGGGTCTGGGTTGATCCTCACCGTATAACCTACGGTTGGCACAACTGCCATGTACAAGGGAAAAATACGTATACCATTCTAAGGTTTAAACAAGGTTTAATATCGCCGTCGTTCTACTATAGGTAAGTCACTCAGATTTACCATCCCATATAGCAAGGCGAATAATAAGAGTAAGTCGGTATGGTGATCAATCCATCCCGCACCCAAATCATTACCATGTATACAGTTTAGCGAATCTCGCATACTAACACTTGGTCATTCCTCACAAGCATTGCAGAATTTCTCTTGTCGATGAACCAAGTTTGCATAAATCCATAGATTCTGCAAGCCAAACAACCATCTATCGTTCCTTCACAACTCTCAGGTTTTGCGTAAACTCCTATAAAATCGTCTATTAACAAAGGTATATCCTCTTCCAGGGTCCTTCCTTCAGCAAGAATGTGCTTGCTTCTTGGCAGGTCCTGGGGCCTGTGGGTTATGGCACATCTCATCACTTGTAGTCCTTGAACTTATCATCGGGCAACTGATCATTGTTCCAACTTCCTAGTATTCTTAAATCCATCCAATTGTACTGTCTTCCTTCCTTCTATTGGCACCAAACTAGGACATGATTACTCAGACTCATCATGGAATTTTCCATTGATCCATATTTCCGACATCATATCTCCTTTATATCCAATAGTAATTTATCTCTTCATCCTCGTGGGATATCCCTCATACCGAGATAAAAACTTATACTTATGAAGTCCATATTCCACTTCGTGGAACATCATTATCCTTTCCGCGGTCAAGCGTCCTTACAGGGGAATACTGGCCATCTCTGCATGGCACTTCTTCAACTGGGAAACGTGAAACACATCTTGAACTCCTGACAGTCCTTCGGGTAACTCAAACTTGTAGGCCACTTCTCTCATATGCTCCAAAACTCGGTATGGTCCTACAAATCTCGGGGCTAACTGTCCCTTAACTCCAAATCGTTTAACTCCTCGCAGAGGGAACACATGAAGACATGCTCTGTCTCCAATTTCATAGACTACCTCCTTGAGTTTTTAAGTCTGCATAACTCTTCTACCTGGACTGAGCTACTTTCCGTCTATCTCGAATCAACTTAACATTCTCTTCCGACTCCTTTGATCACCTTTGGTCCAAACAAGTGCCGGTCTCCAACTTCATCCCACATACTCTTGGGGCATCACACATATCGAGACAAAACTCGTATTCATTTTGTCCGAAATCCATTACAGGGTACTACCACCCTTAAAATGCACAAATCTTCCATAGACCATATTTCTCATATCCTCAGAATGGCTAAAATTCTTCTTCATAGAGTAACAACTCATAAAATCCATATCAGTACCAACGATGCTAACTTTATTCATTTTCATGTGATTACAATCTCTCGCTTTTCCATTACATGTCTCAACTCAACCCCTCAATATAAAGGAAAATGTTCTCACTACTACTATTATATTTCTTCTGTTACAAACTCAACTATTTATCACAAGTCTCATTCTCCTTCGGACAAACCCTGGCAAAGTGCCCTGCTTCATTACAACGGAAACATATTACTTCTGGCAAGTTTTGAGGTTTCCTTGTGATTATATAGCCTAATTGGGTCCTTGGCTTCCTTTTTGGGCCATTG
Organism: Triticum urartu; assembly: GCF_056163025.1. Classification (NCBI taxonomy): domain Eukaryota; kingdom Viridiplantae; phylum Streptophyta; class Magnoliopsida; order Poales; family Poaceae; genus Triticum; species Triticum urartu. Next base: position 213,601,850 of record NC_141877.1, on the reverse strand, counting down.
CTGAGGTAGTGCCCTGGCTCCTTGCACCTATAACAGGTGACATGACTCAGATCCTTCCTGGAATCCAATCTACTTCTCTTTTTGGACTTTTCCATTCCAATCAGAGCTTCTATTTCCTGTGGGTCATATTCTACTTCCTCCGTCGGGAATTCTACTAGATCCCCATTCATACAATTTTGGGAGATGTGTCCTTCTTCTCCACATGAATAGCAAGATTTAGTGCAGGTTTTACTTGAGTCCCCTTTAGATGTGTCCTCCATCTCTTCCTTCATCACAACTTCTTCTAAAATTTCCATGAGGGCTCCTTTCATTACTTCTTTCTTCTTCTGGATGGTTCGTTGTACCATGGGGTAAATGTGACACTGAGCAGGATAGTGGGTAGTCCCTTCACACAAGAAACAAGTGATCTGCCTAGTTGGGCATTCTTCAACTGGGTGACTTCCTTCACAGTTAATGCATTCATCCTTGTCTGCTTTATGGGTGTAGCCTATTTCTCCACAAAGCTTGCATGCACAAGGTTTCTTCATGTCTTTTCCATAAGGCTTCAACTTCTGGGACACAAACTGAGACTTTAGCAAAGTCAACTTAAATTCTTTCCAAGTGGTTACTCCTTGCCATCCATTGATGATTTGGTATATCCTCCACCAAGTAGCAGCACCTCTTTCAAAGCATTGAAGAGCATGCTGGGTCATATCCTTTCCGACTATAGGGTTGTTCTCCATATGATCCTCCATGTTCTGAATCCATCGGTCCGTCTCCAATTGACTCATCGGTCCCGAAAATACGAGCTCATCTCCATTCATCCTCTATTGGATCCAAGGGTTTTGGGGTGAGATAAGAGGGATAGAGAGGGATACACACAATACAAACAATGGTCTTGAAAAGATAGATTTTATTGTGGCTGTCAGAAAAACAACAAACAAATGACAGCTCACAATCGTCGCATCTAACGTAGGTATATAATAGGGGTTTGGTCTTCTAATGGTCAACGTTGCCAAACTCTTCAAGTCTTTTTCATGTCTCCAATGGCTTCTTCCGACCATAATGGTCTTTCTCAAGTTCTTTTGCCAGATCATCTCTATTGACGCAAAGTCTATCGTGGCGTCCTTCAATATTCTGGAGTTGCGTTCCAAACTTCTGGGTTTCAACATCCTTGGCATGAGCCATGGTCATACTGTCCTTCAGTTCCTGACAATTCTCTGGTATCTCGAGGTTGTAGCTCCTCCAGCTTGGCTACTCTCATCTTCAGGATCCTGAGTTCCTCATGAAATACTTCCTTGTCTAATACGACTTCCTGGAGCTCCATTTTAAACTTCTTGATGTACTACTCCAGATCCTGGTGATACACCGGCTAGGGCTAAAACTTCATCTTATGATAGGTGCTCCATCAGCCTTCTTCCATCAATTCCATTCTGATGAAATGCATCCTTAACTCAGCATGGTGACAATAGCATTAGCGGGTGATGACATCACGGATAACCGTGTTTCTGCCCTTGTCATTGCCATGAGCTATCTTCCATAATTTATATCCCCTGCCGTAGGGTTTTCTTGACAAAACTTTGAGGTTTTTAACTCTCCATGTTTTGGTCTTTCTCCAATACACCTTGATCTCGGGTATTGACAACTTCCATAGTCTGCCAAGCTCCATAAGGGTAGCCGTCCTAGGTCATATAAATCTGGGAATTCTTCAGAGCCTTCAAATTCTACTTGTCTTCGGTCTTCAACCGTTGTAGTTTCCATTATTCAGATGCACGGAAAATACTGTTCATTCCGAAGTGGTCTTAGTTGTCCGATATCTTGTACTTCTTGGAGTGGTCTCATCAGTCGAATCTTCGTGTGGTCAAAAGGGGAAAGGGGTATGGTCTCACTAAAGGGAATATTTGAATAAGCTCAGAAGAGAAGAGAGGTAAAAGATCTTTTTGAAAGGGGAAAGTTGTAGAGAAAAATCTTTGCTATGGGCTTGCCAGTTTCTAGGGTCACGTCCTACAGTCAACATGTGCTCTGATACCATCTTGTAGTGACCCGACCCAAATGGGTCAAGTCTCTGTGCTTATGTGTCATCCCTGGATCAGTATGTTGACACACACAGTACTCGAAGGATTTATAACAGAGGTAAATCACATGTATATAGTAACGTAAATACTATTACCTCAATCCATATAGCGGAAGCAACAAGGTTGTGGATTCCCATCAGCACCAACGGCAAAGTTGAGTGTAGAAATCGTAACCCTAACGTATCACTTACTCGTCGTAAGAAAACCTACAACATGAGACGTTCCAGCCCGAAACGGGTCAGTACATTGAATGTACTGGCAAATTCACACCATAGAGAAAATGATGAACAATGGCTATCACTATATGCATATATGGCTGGTGGAAAAGCTCTATGGTTATAAGGTTTTTGCGAAAAGCCAGTTTTTCCCTACTGCAAAGGAATAAGTTTATTTAACTATCATGGTGGTTGTGAAACATTGAGAATGGTTGACAGCATTCTCAATCCCAATTAAAAATAATTAAAACCCAACAACATTAATTCGAAGTATCATGTTGAGATTCACATGATATTCAAGTACTAGATGCTCAAGTTGTCCATAACCGGGGACACGGCTAATCATGATTAGTTTGTACACTCTGCAGAGGTTTGCGCACTTTTCCCCACATGACTCGATCGCCTCCGTTTGTTTTCTCGCACTACATGGCGTTTGAGAAACAGATGACCGAGACATAGTCTTTCAGAAGTGCTAGCACCTTACATGTGGGGTAGACCGGTACACCTACATCCCCTACATCTGCTAGTCCACCCCGTAAGAGTTCGCACAACTTATTCAACTATGCTAGAGCCCATAGTAGCATGTGGCTGCACACGGAAGTTTCTAGCATGAATTATCTTATGATCCCTTTGAGCCTGGGTGGCCGTCCGAAAAAAAACAGGCAAGTCCTGATAGACATCAGGTGCCTCAATCCACCCAGATGTGTGTTAGGTTGCCACCTTAGATAAACCATTAAAATTATCAACTCACATCTGTCATGGATATCACTCACCCAATCCACGTCTACTAGCATAGCATGGCATAATAAGCAAACGTAGAAGTAACTCCCAAGGGTTTCATAGTAATACAGGTAATAGGTACTACCTCATCTACCTCCCATCCCACAATTTAATTAGATCCTAATCATGCAATGTGAGAGGATTGATCTAATGCAATAAAACATGGGTTGTAGAAAAGGTATGATCAAAGTGTGAACTTGCCTGCAATGTAGATGAAGATGATTCGCACTTAAAACTCTTGATATACCTACTCGTCACACTCCGGTCAATCTATCGTAAGCAAACAATAGTAACCACACAATAAGTACTCATCTAATGCACAAGAAAAACTCGAACAAGAGAACGAACCAGATAGTTCAACTTAAGAACTCCGGTTGCAAAGAAAGAACGAACCGAACAAACGACGGAAACCAAACGGCGGAAGAAAACAACTCAGTTCTAGCAAGTTGAAACTAGGTCAAATTTTATCATAGCAAAAACTTGTTCAATTTGATTAGATGGAACGACGGTTTCGAGACGAAACTCCAGGCGCTTGAATCACCTGATTCCGATAAACGGGCGAGAAGATAAACTAGAACGAAGATCGGATCTGAGATCGCGATCGCGGAAAAGACACGGAATAAATCCGACGAGAAAGAAAACGAAGAACGGTTAAACGAACGGATGTTCGTTAACCTAGAAGAATCCGGTGATCACGTTCGTTAGGACGAACGGTCCGGCGAACGGTCCAAGGGTAACTAGATCGGAAAAGAAAACGAATCCGATCTAGGGTTTTGGGAAAAGAAAACCGAACGAAAAACCGATCTAGAAAACCGGAACGGTTTAGAGAAGAACCGGAAAGAAAACAAATTGGAAGAGAAGAAAAAGAATCGGAATGATTAGAAGAAAACGATCCGAGGAAAAGAGACGCGGGGCAACCTTGGCGAGGGGCTCCGGCGAACGGCGGCGTAAGGCGGCGGCGGCGGCGACGGCACGGGCAAGGTACGGCGGCGACGCGGGCAAGGTGCGGCGGCGCGGGTGTGGGGTGGCGCGGTGTAGGGCGCGGGGTGGGGTGCGGCTTGGGGAGGAGAGGAGGTTTTGATTTGATGTGTTTAGAGGGGGGGTGTTGGGGTATTTATATTGGGGAGGGGAGAGGTTTACTTGGGGTAGGGGACAAGAAATAGAGTAGGAATAGGAATAACGAAATAAGGAAAAAGGGGCAAGGGGCGCCCTAGAATCCTTTTAGGATTCGGTACAGGAGCAAGAGGCGGCGGCCGGCTCCCTTCGCTGGCTCCTGGCGCGCGTGAGGCTGGGGCGCAGCGGCCTGGCCTGGGCCTTGGCCCGGCTGGGCCTTGGTCCAGTTGTTTTTTTAACTGATTTCCCGCGCAAAAAAACAAAAGAAAACTAAACTAAACGGACTCCAAAATTCTAAAAGTAAATTTTCCCCGACTCCTAAAAATGAGTCGAACAAAATGAACTTTTCTACGGACCTAAAATGCAAGTTTTGAAAACACGCATTTTTCCCTATCCAAATAAAATGCGAATAAATACCGGAAAACAAAATTTGATCTATTTATTAAATCTTCATTTTTCCTATATTTTGGGAAAGTCATATTATTCCCTCTCTCATATTTTGATATCGGATAAATAATTGAAGATGAAATAAATAAATCAAATGATCCTCTTTTCAAATTCGAGAAAACTCTCAAATATGAAAATAACGAAATCTCCAACTCTCTCCGAAGGTCCTTGAGTTGCGTGAAATTTCTAGGATCGACCAAAATGCAAAAAAAAATATAAGATATGCATGATGATCTAATGCATAACATTCCAAATTGAAAATAAATTCAAAAGAACTTTGAATTTAATTCTTTGAAACTCCCAACTCATATTTCATATAATTTGAAGAAGTCATTTTATCTTCTCTCGTGAAAATCATTGAGTTGCATAAAGTTTCAGAATTGGAATTTTTCCAAATGAAATTCAATTATTGTTCAAACACCCTTTTCATTTTTAAATGTAAGAAGTCATGTCATCTTCTCTCTAGGGTTTTGTGTTTGAAAAGCATTTGAATTCATGGAGATCAGAAAGCAAATACGAAAGTTTGGGAAAGTCCTTTTATTCCCTCTCATTTAACTTTCAAAAGTTTCAAATTCACTCACTTTCAGACAATCAATCAAACAATCAGTCAAATCTATCTATTTATTATAACATTCCAAAATTTAGAATTTTGGGATGTTACATCCTGGAAGCTCTTCTGGAAAGACGTCTTGATATTCGCAAACGACTGGAATCTGCGAGATAGCATCCAGTTTACCCTTCTCATTGAGAGAAAACAGACGGATGGTATCATCACGAGCGGCAAAGACAATTACATCCTCAGACGAATGAGTCAATTGAATCTGCCTGGCTGCACAATCAAGATGTGCCTTGTGCTTAGAAAGCCAATCCATTCCGAGAATAAGATCAATATCCGAGTCCCCAAGAACCGTAGGAGAAGATAGAAATTTGTAGTCTCCCAAAGTGATAGTAACATCCGGAGCAATGGAGTTAGCATGCATGTGCCTACCGGGAGAGACAACTGCTAATGGACTAGGAAAAATTTGCAAAGCGAAACCATGCTTAGATGAAAACGGTGTCGAGATGAAACAATGCGATGCACCCATGTCAAAAAGAACTTTTGCAGGAACATCGTTAACAGGAAGGTTACCCATGATGACATCTGACGAGTCCTCTGCCTGAGCTGCATTCATCAAGTTGACCTTGGCGTGCTTGGGGTTATGCTTGACCACAGCTGTACTTGCCGATCTCACAGGAGGAGGAGGAGGAGGAAGACGCCTCTGATTGAGACACTTGTTGGCATAGTGACCCTTCTGTTGGCACTTGTTGCACATGACCTCTAAAAGCGGACGGTGATATGGAGCACTCGATCTTGGATCTTGAGACGAAGTCTTGTTCTGAAAGCCAGGGTTGGGTGGGTGGGAAGATCCACTGCCACCTTTGCTCTTCTGCTGATACGGCTGACGAAACGGAGGAGGAGGAAGCCAATACTTCTGCTGCTTGGCCACTTGAGTAGAGGAAGAAGGAGTAGCATCTCTGACTCGCTTCTTGGAAGCATCACACCTCAGTTGAGCAGCCTCTTGCTTCAATGCCATGTTATAGAACTCATCGTACCTCAAGGGCTCAAAGAGAACAAGAGCTAGCTGAATTTCTTCTCTGAGACCACCCCTGAACTGGTATATCATGCTCTTCTCATCAGGTACGTCCTGCTTGGCAAAGCGGGCGAGCTTCTGGAACAACTTGTTGTAGTCATAGACAGACAAAGAGCCTTGCTTCAGGTTGAGGAATTCCTCATGCTTGCTTTCAACCACGCTCTGGGGGATACGGTGAGCTCTGAAATCTTGACGGAATTCATCCCAGGTAATCACACGTCCACCTCTGGAATCCTTGTACTGCTGGAACCATTCTGCAGCTTGGTCTTTGAGTTGGAAGGAAGCAAACTTGACGAAGTCCTCAGGCCTGACGTTACTGCACTCGAAATGCGTGCACAGATCCATGAGCCAATCGTCAGCATCAGTTGCCTCAACACAATTGCTGAAAGTTTTTGGCCCGTTAGCAAGGAACTGGTTGAGTATAGCAAAGTGATTCTGATTGTTGCCTTGGTTCCCTTGGTTGCCTTGATTGCGCTCTTGGAGAATTTGCATGATCAACTGTGTGTTTGCATTGGTTGCGGCCATCACAGCTTGCCATGCCTCCGGAGGAGGTGGAGGTGGTGGCAGATCTTGATTCTGATTCTGATTGGTGCTCTTAGCGGGAGCCATCCTGAAGAGGTTGACCACCGTTAGCACATTGACAGACAAATATTGAAGCTGAATCCAACGGAATGAAAATTGCAACATATAGTCTTCACATCCGAACAAAATGAACGAATGCATTCCTCTTGAAATGGTCACATATCCATAAATTGAGAAGCCACTTAGAATTTAGGTAGAGAAATAAATCAACAAGGTACGGATCAAGAACGAATACTCGGTAAGAAATCCCAATCTCAAACCAAATATCCGTGGAAGAAGAACTAGAGCTACAAGAATTCCCACCTATGAAACTCCCAAACCTTTTCGGTTATGCAATCAGGTGTTGGGGATACAGGGGAAGCATAGTATCTCACCCAAATCTAGCAAATCCTACATCCAGCTGTATCCATCCTTCAACACATAACCAAGAAAAACTTCGGAAACCATCTACCTCAACCTTCGAAAAGCATCCGTTATACAAGTTATGGCGATACTCCCGAACTCCCGCCCCAGTACTGGGTGGCGTCGAGGTTATCTCACCAACGAACTGCATAAAAGAGATTTTCGATGTCGGCGTACTAAACTCAGGTATTCCAGAACTGCAACGATAAAATTATGACGACAACACCTCAGAGCTCAACTCCCCGGGACACTTCCAAAAAACCCCTGACAGGAGGCACCAAGACAATGTTCTCGTCACAAAACCATCAGAACGATTCCAAGATACCCGCGTGATCCTAAAAAAATTTAGTGAAATTTGAGAAGAGAAGAGTCAAAACTCTACGTCAGGATGCCTTACCAGAGTGATGAGGAGACTGGGGAGTAAAAAGAATTCCTAAACTCTCCGATATATAATTCCTAAATGACTCAAAACATTTTTCTAGACACAACTCGGCCGTTAATAACGATCAAGCAATGGGGCTCCTAAGGTCGGGGAAGGCTCTGATTACCAACTTGTAACGCCCTCGATGCGGCTATAGCTCCCACGTGTCGAGGCACGACTTAGAGACATAACCGCATTGAAAGCAATGTCGCAAGTTAGGCAATCTTCACAACATCCCATGTAATATAAATAATAAAGGGGAGATACATAGTTGGCTTACACTCGCCACGTCAATCAAAGTACATAAATAGCATTACAACATTCAAACACTCATGGCCTGACTACGGCGCCAAAATAAAAGATAACCCAACATGCGACACGGTCCCGATCACCCCCACTACTGATCATCAGGGAAAGACACGTAGTATCGTTGAGAGTCCTCATCGAACTCCCACTTGAGCTCAAGCGCGTCACCTGGAGCGGAATCATTAGGCCCTGCATCTGGTTTGGAAGTAATCTGTGAGCCACAAGGACTCAGCAATCTCGCACCCTCGCGATCAAGACTATTTAAGCTTAATAGGAAAGGCGAGGTAAATATGTGGAGCTGCAGCAAGCGACTAGCATATATGGTGGCTATCCTGTTCGCAAAAGAGAGCGAGAAGAGGAGGCAAAGCGCGAACGAGCAACTAGAGGACAACCTGCGCAAGCATTACTCCAACACCGTGTTCACTTCCCGGACTCTGCCGAGAAGAGACCATCACGGTAACACACTCAGTTGATTGATTTTAATTAAGTTAAGGTTCAAGTTATCTACAACCGGACATTAACAAATTCCCATCTGCCCATAACCGTGGGCACGGCTTTCGAAAGTTCAAATCCCTGCAGGCTAGTCCCAACTTAGCCCATGACAAGCTCTCATGGTCAATGAAGGAATAGACCTCCTCCCGAGACGTTCCGATCAGACTCGGTACCTCGGTTCTTCAAGACACTTCGACAGGTTAAAACAAGACCAGCAACACCGCCCGAATGTGCCGACAAATCCCGATAGGAGCTGCACATATCTCTTTCTCAGGGCACACTCAGATTGTCTTAGGTACGGGTAGGCCAGCCCAGAGTTGCCCCTAGTGGCCACCGGCAGCTGACAGGTGGACCAACACTCAGAGGAGCACTGGCCCAGGGGGGTTTAAAATAAGATGACCCTCAGTCTCCGGAAACCCAAGGGAAAAAGAGGCTAGGTGGCAAATGGTAAAACCAAGGTTGGGCATTGCTGGAAAAGCTTTAATCAAGGCGAACTATCAAGGGATTCCCATTATAACCCAGCCGCGTAAGGAACGCAAAATCCGGGAACATAACACCGATATGACGGAAACTAGGGCGGCAAGAGTGGAACAAAACACTAGGAGAGAGGCTGAGCCTTCCACCCTTTACCAACTATATAGATGCATTAAGATAACATGGCAATATAATGATATCCCAACAAGTAAATAATGTTCCAACAAGGAACGGTCTCCAATCTTCACCTGCAACTAGCAATGCTATAAGAGGGGCTGAGCAAAGCGGTAACATAGCCAATCAACGGTTTGCTAGGACATGGTGGGTTAGAGGTTTGACATGGAAATTTTGGAGGCTTGAAAGCAAGTGGTAGGCATCGTAGCATTGGCATAGCAAAAGAGCGAGCATCTAGCAAAGCAAAGATAGTAGTGATTTCGAGGGTATGATCATCTTGCCTGCAAAGTTGTCAGAGTTGACTGGAACCTCGAAAGCAAACTCAGCGGGCTCCTCGTTAGCGAACTCGTCTCCTGACTCTACCCAAACAAGACAAATAAGCAAACGGAACACAATCAACCACGTGCAAAGCTCAAACAATATGATGCAATGATGGTATGCTATGCGGGATGCGATGCGGGATGCATATGCAAGATTTGACAAGGGATGCATAAACCTGGCCCCAACATGGAAATCCAAGTGTGCCAGTGGAAAGATGAGATGAAATCGCTTGAAAACGATATAAAGAATGCTGGAATCGGAGCTACGGTTTGGAAATGGCAAGCGATTCAAATATGACACCGGTCTGCGATTTACAGCAAGTAGCCATCTAAATGCAATGAGATGAACAAGCTACAGCACTCAAACATGGCATCAAAATACATGGCTGGAATGAATTCATGATGCTCAACAAAAGTCTAGCACTGAGCTACGGCCAAATCATCCATTAACAGGTTCAAACAAACATGGCAAAAATGCATATGGTAAACAGATCTCAGACTTAGTGAAATTAACACTTGTCTGGAATTTCAGATCAGATAGCACTCTTCGGAGCATGAAAACTATATGCTACAGGACCTGAACATGGCAAAGTAAAGCATGGCATGGAGATAATCAAAGAGCTTAACAAAAGTCCCTTAGTGACCTTGAGCCAAAAAGGATCAGAAAATACATTTGCAAGCATGTGAACATGGCAAAAACATAATCAGATCACAGACTTAGTGAAAACTGGAGCATGGTGAAACAGATATCAAGTAGGCATGTTTACGAGCTCGATGCACTCACTACAGAGCAAGTCATGGAAACCTAAGCATACACCCATCAAGAATACACAAAATGCAAGCTAGACATGGCAAGAACAATAACATAGCATGCACGGATCAACTACAACATCCTCGGCAAAATTGCTAACAAGTAGATAATCTGCCCAGATTCACGAAATAGCAAAAGCAGAGCTCGATTGACTCAAGCTAGGGTGCTCCATAATTGCAAACAAAGACATGGATGGATAGATCACTACAAGATTAATAAAACATCCTTACTGATCATCCTCAAAAGAGGCACGGATCACTAGGAAACGACATGAACATATGGCAATATGAGATAAACAGGTCAAGGACTTAGTGGAGTCCCTGAAATCAGCATTACCGAGTGCCTCACTTTGCAAGCTTGTGCTAGTCACCACACACATCACAAAAATACATGGGTTGCACCTCTGGAAAGATGGCAAAACCGTTAACAAAACATATGTAGAGCTCAAGGGCATATCATGCACACATTAATCATGGCAAAAATGACAAATATCTAAATGGAGCAGCAGATCTGACAATTATCTCAAGTAGCACTCTTCTAACAGCATTTCGGGCATCAAGATGAACTCAAATGAAAATTATGCAATGAGATGAAATGATGTACTCTCTGAGACGAACATTTTGATATGCTATATGCCCAAAATGGAGCTACGGATGCAAAGTTACGGCACGGTGAACATGGGCACATGGATCTGGGAATCGGGGACTTAGGAAAAAAATCACCTCGCGGATCTAGGGTTTACTATTCACCCGGCGAGATCCACTGTTCACCCGCGAAGGGTCCGAGGTCGCCGGCGAGGTTTTCCTGCGGAGGAGGAGCCGGTCGCCGGCGACGAGTAGGCGAGGAGGAGGCGCGGGACGCCGGCGACTAGTGGCGTGGCTGGGCGCTCGGTGTGGCACGGTGCTCCGGCCACCGGAGCTTGCAACGGCGGGGTGCGCGTCGCCGGAGGACGGCGGAGCGGCGGCGGTGGAGGCGAACGGCGGCAAGGCGGAGGGCGGCGCGGGTCGGTCGGGCGGCGGGGAGACGACCGGGCGGCGGAAGGCGGCGGGTGGGCCTCGGGGGCCCTCCTCGGGCCCAGGCGGGCCGCGGCGGTGGGAGGAGGCGGCCGGCCACGTGGCGCGACGCCAGTGGCTGCGGGGCGGCGGCGCGAAACGTCCGGCGCAGCCCGGATGTGTCCGGCGCGCGGATGGAGGGGGGACTAGGGTTTCAAGGAGGGGATCCGAGATTTGGAAAGGGGGGGTTTATATAGGCATAGAGGGAGCTAGGAGAGTCCAAATGAGGTGCGGTTTTCGGCCACGCGATCGTGATCGAACGCTCTAGATGATGGAGAGGGTTTTGGTGGGTTTGGGGCCAACTTAGAGGGGTGTTGGGCTGCAACACACATGAGACCTTTTCGGTCCCTCGGTTAACTGTTGGAGCATCAAACGAAGTCCAAATGGTACGAAACTTGACAGGCGGTCTACCGGTAGTAAACAAAGGCCGCTTGGCAAGTCTCGGTCCAATCCGGAAATGTTTAATCCCCACACACGAAAGAAAGGTAGAAATGACCACCAGAGGAGAACGAAGCGCCAGAATGCAAAATGGACAACGGGGAAAATGCTCGAATGCATGAGATGAACACGTATGCAAATGCAATGCACATGATGACATGATATGAGATGCATGACAACGACAACAACACATGGAGACAAAAACCTGAACCCGAGAAAATAAAATAACTTAAGGCCGGAAACGGCAAGAGTTGGATTACATATTAGGGAAATCATATCTAGGGTGTTACACGCTGCCACACTCCTGCATCCACCTCGGGATCCTCCCAGATCCGATCAAACCAACCACCTGCAACCATCTCCCTCCTTGATTTCATCCTCGACCCCATCCTCTCACCACCACCAGCACCTCCACCGCCGCCCAATGACCTCCTCCTTCCTCTGGCCGTAACCAGCTACCTTCCGCAGAACCAGCATCTCGCAGGAGCCTGCAGATGAGCGCCTCCCTTATTGGCTCTGTTCTTCCCTTGCTCTCCCCTTCCTCTGATCTCTCTCCCTTGTTCTTTTAAATAGGACCTCCCGCCGTCGCGCCATGGATGGCCTCAACCTCCGTCGTCCCGCATCAAGCTCCGCCCTTCTTCTCCTCCACTCGGCCTCATCTCCTCGGCCCCACCGCCGACCAGACCCGTGGTTGTCCTGCGTCGCCTTGTCTTCTTCTTCTGTACCTCGCTGTCGGACTCCTTGCTTCAAGCAGCGCCGGCGCCCTGCTCCACGTTCTGCTCGGAAACGAGCACATGAGCGCGGCCCCTGCGTCTCCGGCCGTTCCCAACCTCTGCCGCCTGGTGGCGTTAAGGAGCAGCGCCGCCCTCACCGGAGTACGCGCCAAGTTCACCGTCATCGCGTCGAGTCCGTCGCCAGCCGCTGTCGTTGCCTCTGCTTCGCGCCCCCATGTTGCCGCTGTCGTGCCCTGTTTCGTTTGAAGCTCCAGTGCCAAGTCCCGCTCGATTTCCCCTGCGTCGCCGGACCAGCAGCTCTGTCGCACCGGCCATGCTCCTCTGCGTCGGCCACCGAAGGAGAAGCAGCACCGGCCATCCCACGCCCCTGCCTCACCAAGTCAGTCTCCAGCGACCGCGCCAAGCTACGCCGCCGAAGCTGTGTCGTCGCCTGCCGGAGTCCCTCTCGCTGTCGTCTTCATCGGTTCCTGACGAGGATGGTGCCCCTCCAGTTCGTCTCAAGCGCCAAGTCTCTGCTCGATCCCCTGTTGCATTGACCACACCCAGGCCCAGCGCCTCGCCTCTGCTGCCTGTGCCCCGCAGACCCAGCTCCCCTGTCGGCCCTCCTCTCCGTCGAACGGGCCAAGGCCCACTGGGTGAGGCCACACCCCAGCGCCCCACCTTTTGTTTTTTTCTTTCTTTCTCCTGTTTGGCCAGCTAAGTTTCAGCCCACGGACATTTTTTCCCTTGGACGTATTTTGCTAAATATCCTGGACATGCATATTACAGAAATGCCATTTTCTTCCATTGCTCATAATTAAATAATCATGCATCAAAATTAATTAAACTTTATATGTAATATGCTTAGAATTTTGTCTAGTTTCATAATTTGCCACTTTCATCTATGTTTAAAATGTTTAAACTGTTGTTTGCATTAATTTGCTTAAATGCCATGCTAAAATGTTTTAATTCATAACTAAATAACCGTAACTCGGAATTTAATAAACTTTATATGTAAATAGGGTAGAAAATGCATAGTTTAACATGGTGGCATTACTTTGCATGTTTAATAGCTCTAAAATTATGTTTAGGGCAGAACAGTACCAAATTCAAATATTGCATGTGGGGATTTACCGGAATTGTTGTTTGTTATTTCCGGCCTCATTTGAACTTGCCTAGATAGGTAGTTTTCATATGCTTCACCCCTTGCCATGTTTAAAAACATTTAATATTATTGAGTACATAAACGGGAGAGAACTAAATAAGTCATGTGGTGTTTCATCAATATGCAACTCGTTGCATATTGAGCTCCACTTAACTTCTAGCGTTCTTTGTGCACTTTGCCATGCCATGCCTCATTTAAACCAGACATGCATCACCTTTGGTTGTGCATCATGCCATGTTTATGCTGGTGTGTTTACTATGTTGCTTGCTTCTTTCCGGGTTTCTTCTCTCGTTAGCTTCGTTTTCGTTCCGGAGTTGTGAGGATTCGTTCGACTACGTCCGCTTGTCTTCTTCATGGACTCGTTCTTCTTCCTTGCGGGATTTCAGGCAAGATGACCATACCCTCGAAATCACTTCTATCTTTGCTTGCAAGTTGTTCGTTCTATCGCTTTGTCGCGCTACCTACCACTTGTTATATCATGCCTCCCATATTGCCATGTCAAGCCTTTAACCCACCTTCCTAGCAAACCGTTGTTTGGCTATGTTACCGCTTTTGCTTAGCCCCTCTTATAGCGTTGCTAGTTGCAGGTGAAGCTGAAGTTTGTTCCATGTTGGAACATGGATATGTTTGGATATCACAATACCTCTTATTTTAATTAATGCATCTATATACTTGGTAAAGGGTGGAAGGCTCGGCCTTATGCCTGGTGTTTTGTTCCACTCTTACCGCCCTAGTTTCCGTCATACCGGTGTTATGTTCCTTGATTTTGCGTCCCTTACGCGGTTGGGTGTTATGGGAACCCCTTGGCAGTTCGCTTTGAATAAACCTCCTCCAGCAAGGCCCAACCTTGGTTTTACCTTTTGCCTCACCACCACCTACTTTTCCCTTGGGAGTCGCGTTCCCGAGGGTCATCCTTATTTTAACCCCCCAGGCCAGTGCTTCTCTAAGTGTTGGTCCGAACTAGAGCCCCTTGTAGAGCCACCTCAAGGAAACTTGAGGGCTGGTTTTAGTTGTATGGATTGCTCATCCGGTGTTGCCCTGAGAACGAGATATGTGCAGCTCCTATCGGGATTGTCAGCACATCGAGCGGCTTTGCTAGTCTTGTTTTACCATTGTCGAAATGTCTTGTGACCGGGATTCTGAGACTGATCGGGTCTTTCCGGGAGAAGGAATATCCTTCATTGACCGTGAGAGCTTGTGATGGGCTAAGTTGGGACACCCCTGCAGGGTTTAAACTTTTGAGAGCCGTGCCCGCGGTTATGTGGCAGATGGGAATTTGATAATGTCCGGTTGTAGAGAACTTGACACTTGACTTAATTAAAATGCATCAACTGCGTGTGTAACCGTGATGGTCTCCTCTCGGTGGAGTCCGGGAAGTGAACACGGTCTTGTGTTATGCTTGCACGTAAGTAGTTTCCGGATCACTTCTAGCTTCTCGACCGTTGCGTTGCTTCTCTTCTCGCTCTTATTTGCGTATGTTAGCCACCATATATGCTTAGTGCTTGCTGCAGCTCCACCTCATTACCCTACCCTACCCATAAGCTTAAATAGTCTTGATCTCGCGGGTGTGAGATTGTTGAGTCCTCGTGACTCACAGATACTTCCAAACAGTTGCAGGTGCCAATGATACCAGTGCAGGTGGCGCAACCAAGCTCAAGTGGGATATCGATGAAGATCTTGATCGTTGTTATGTGTCTTTTCCGGTTGATCAGTAGTGGTACCCAGTTGGGACGATCGGGGATCTATCAATTGGGGTTGTCTTCTTTTATTTTGGTTCCGTAGTCGGACCTTGATTGTACTCTGGATGATGTATGTTTAACTTGTATTTGTGTTAAGTGGCGATTGTAAGCCAACTCTTTATCCCTTTCTTATTCAGTACATGAGATTGTGTGAAGATTACCAATCTTGCGACAAACCTACCATGCGGCTATGCCTCTAAGTCGTGCCCCGACACGTGGGAGATATAGCCGCATGGTGGGTGTTACAGATTATACTTGTTGCTCTAGGATGAAGGCTCCACACCTTCCCTTTTCGTGCAAATTTAATGATGATAAAACCTTGGCTTCTTATGCTAATGGTATATATGATTACTATGATGTGGAACAAATAGAAGAATTCATTGCTTTTATGGGTGCTTATGAAATTGAATCTTTGTTTAAACAGTGTGAAAATCTTGATGATGCTGTTTACAGACCTGAAAATTTTGCCATACTTAAATATTGTTATGATAATTATGCTTCTAATGCCTATGTTAAACCATATACTGAGGACTCCTCTATTGTCCAAGAAGAGACTAATAGTTTGCGGGAGTCTATGGAAGAAGGAATTGATAAAACTGTGGGCTCATTGGATGAAAAAGATGATGAGGAGAGCAAAGAACAAAAGGAGGAAGAGCGGATTAGCTACCCGTGCCCACCTTCTAATGAGAGTAACTCATCAACTCATACATTGTTTAATTTCCCTTCATGCTTACCGAAGGATGATTGCTACGATCATGTTGATTCTTTTGAAATATCCCGTTTTGATGATGCTTGCTATGCTTGTGGCCAAGATGCCAATATGAATTATGCTTATGGAGATGAACTTGGTATAGTTACTTATATTAAACTTGAAATTGTTGCTATTTCACCCACACATGATAGTCCTATTATCTTTTTGAATTCTCCCGACTACACAATATCGGAGAAGTTTGCCCTTATTAAGGATTATATTGATGGGTTGTGTTTTACTACTACACATGATGATTTTGATAGATATAATATTCATGTGATTTTTTCTCCTACTTGCAATTATTATGAGAGAGGAACTACATCTCCGCCTCTCCATGTTTCCAATAAGATAAAATTGCAAGAAACTGTTTATACTATGCATCGGCCTTTACTATGTGTGCATGAATTGTTCTTTTATGACATGCCAATGCATAGGAAGAGAGTTAGGCTTCGTTGTTGCATGATATATGTTACTTTGTGCTCACTACTAAATCACAAATCATTGTTAATTAAAATTGGCTTTGATATACCTTGGGATCCGGGTGGATCCATTACTTGAGCACTATATGCCTAGCTTCATGGCTTTAAAGAAAGCGCTGCCAGAGAGACAACCCGGAAGTTTTAGAGAGTCATTTATTTCTGTTGTGCGCTTTTATAAAGTTTAAAAATAAAAATAATGTGCCAAGATTTTCCTTTAGGATGTTTACATTTCTCGTTGGTTTGTGCGGTGCAAAATAGAAACTTTGGCTGTAGTGCACGATTTTACATTTTTACTGGAACGTCAAACGGTTCTGAAACCTTTTGCACTATCTTTCTATACACATTGTTTATTTTTCCTATTTTTTCAGAATTTTGGGAGTACCAGAAGTACGGTGAATGTTCAGATTACTACAGACTGTCCTGTTTAAGACAGATTCTGTTTTTGATGCATAGTTTGCTTGTTTTGATGAAACTATCGATTTCTATCAGTGGATTAAGCCATGGAAAAGTTATATTATAGTAGCTACAATGCAAAAACAAAATATGAATTGGTTTGCAATAGTACTTAGAGTAGTGATTTTCTTTATTATACTAACGGATCTTACTGAGCTTTCTGTTGAGTTTTGTGTGGATGAAGTGTTCAAAGATCGAGGAGGTCTCGATGTGAGGAGAAGGAGGAGAGGCAAGAGTTCAAGCTTGGGGATGCCCAAGGCACCCCAAGTAAATATTCAAGGAGACTCAAGCGTCTAAGCTTGGGGATGCCCCGGAAGGCATCCCATCTTTCTTCAACAAGTATCGGTATGTTTTCGGATTCGTTTCGTTCATGCGATATGTGCAAATCTTGGAGCGTATTTTGCATTTAGTTTTCACTTTTCTTTGACGCAACATGCTGGTATGAGATAGTCCATGGTTGATATATAGAATGCTCTTTGCACTTCACTTATATCTTTTGAGTATGGCTTTATAGAATGCTTCATGTGCTTCACTTATATCATTTGAAGTTTGGATTGCATGTTTCTCTTCACATAGAAAACCGCCATTTGTAGAATGCTCTTTTTCTTCACTTATATTTGTTAGATCATGGGCATATCTTTTGTAGAAAGAATTAAACTCTCTTGCTTCACTTATATCTATTTAGAGAGATGACAGGAATTGGTCATTCACATGGTCAGTCATAAAATCCTACATAAAACTTGTAGATCACTGAATATGATATGTTTGATTCCTTGCAATAGTTTTGTGGTATAAAGATGGTGATATTAGAGTCATGCTAGTGGGTAATTGTGCATTGTAGAAATACTTGCGTAGAAGTTTGTGATTCTTGTAGCATGCACGTATGGTGAACCGTTATGTAACGAAGTTGGAGCATGAGGTATTTATTGATTGTCTTCCTTATGAGTGGCGGTCGGGGACGAGCGATGGTCTTTTCCTACCAAACTATCCCCCTAGGAGCATGCGCGTAGTACTTTGTTTCGATGACTAATACATTTTTGCAATAAGTATGTGAGTTCTTTATGACTAATGTTGAGTCCATGGATTATACGCACTCTCACCCTTCCATCATTGCTAGCCTCTTTGATACCGTGCATTGCCCTTTCTCACCTTGAGAGTCGGTGCAAACTTAGCCGGTGCATCCAAACTCCGTGATATGATACGCTCTATCACACATAAGCCTCCTTATATCTTCCTCAAAACAACTACCATACCTACCTATCATGGCATTTCCATAGCCATTCCGAGATATATTGCCATGCAACTTCCATCATCTTCATATACATGACTTGAGCATCATTGTCATATTGCTTTGCATGATCGTAAGATAGCTAGCATGATGTTTTCATGGCTTGTCCGTTTTTTGATGTCATTGCTACGCTAGATCATTGCACATCCCGGTACACTGCCGGAGGCATTCATATAGAGTCATATTTTGTTCTAGTATCGAGATGTAAGTAAATAAAAGTGTGATGATCATCATTATTAGAACATTGTCCCATGTGAGGTTATCAAAATAAAAGTGGCCAGAGAAGCCCCAAAAAAAGAGAGAGAGGCCAAAGAAGCCTACAAAAAAGAGAAAAAAATAAAAAATTGAGAGAAAAGAGAGAAGGGACAATGTTACTATCCTTTTGCCACACTTGTGCTTCAGAGTAGCACCATGTTCTTCATATAGAGAGTCTCTTGAGTTATCACTTTCATATACTAGTGGGAATTTTCGTTATAAAACTTGGCTTGTATATTCCAACAATGGGCTTCCTCAAATGCCCTAGGTCTTCATGAGCAATCAAGTTGGATGCACACCCACTTAGTTTCAGTTTGAGCTTTCATACACTTATAGCTCTTACTGCATCCGTTGCATGGCAATCCCTACTCCTCGCATTGACATCAATTGATGGGCATCTCCATAGCCTGTTGATTAGCCGCGTCGATGTGAGACATTCTCCTTTTTGTCTTCTCCACACAACCTCCGCCATCATATTCTATTCCACCTATAATGCTATATCCATGGCTCACGCTCATGTATTGCGTGATAGTTGAAAAGGTTTGAGAACGTCAAAAGTATGAAACAATTGCTTGGCTTGTCATCGGGGTTGTGCATGATTTGAATATTTTGTGTGGTGAAGACGGAGCATAGCCAGACCATATGATTTTGTAGGGATAACTTTCTTTGGCCATGTTATTTTTGTTGGGGATATTACTACTAGACATAAACCGGCCAGGAGTGGCTAGGTTAACTTTATAAGAATTAGAAGCCCAGAAGATAAAGGATGATGGTGCTTCAAGAAGGCCCAAGGCCCTAAGGCGGGTTAAGGCCTGTAGACATAAACCGACATTGACATGTAACTTGTATTGTAAGATAGGAGGAATAGAGACCGAGTTGGACACAATGATGATCCGGCCTCGGGACTCTGTAAACCGGTGGGCGTCGACCTGTGTATATAAAGGGACGACCCGACGGCGGTTTAGGGACAACACACAACAACTCGAGAGCTAGGCAAAGCAGATTCGCTCCCTGGTCATCGAAACCCTAGCAATTCCATCACAACTGGAGTAGGATTTTACCTTCATCGTAAGGGGCCGAACCAGTATAAACCCTTGCGTCCCTTGTCCGCTTTAACCCCTTTAAGTTAACCCGTAGTGATGGCTCCACGACTAAGTCCTATCACGATAACATCTACCGTGACAACTCCACGATAGTTGGCGCCCACCGTGGGGCTATCGCACGATGGTTTCGAGTTCTTGAAGGGCAGCTTCGAAGGACTCAAGGGATACGCTGTGGGCCGGATGACTAAAAGTCATCGCGGCAAGCTTTACATCGATGACGCGGGATGGGGTCCTGAGGCCGGTTCAATTGAATATGGATACCGGGTCCCCTTTGGCAGAATTCATGTCTTCATCGGCAAGATCGGACACCTACACCGACATCATCGAGACGGCTCAGCGTGCAAGCCCTGCATAGGTTCAGCCCGCAGCAAGGCATGTCTTTGTAGGTGTCATCCATGGAGCGGAATATGAGGATGGTCCGGCATCTGATGGAGAAACCGTTGTCTGTTCCGACGATGAGTCTTCAACCGGAGAGACCGAGTCACTGTACCAACTGTAGGATGGCCGGATTAGTGTAGGTTCCGATGGCAACAGTATTCCAGGCCCCCTTGATCTTCCAAACCGGGTCGCGGTCTTCATGGCCGGTACACAGCCAGCACAGCACTCTTCTACCACTCTGGCAATGATCTCCGGTTCAGCAACAACAACGCTAGCAGGGGCAGGGGGCTCTGCGCCACCTCCGGCTTAGGTTTTGTCTGATTTATTCGACGCTTTAGCAACGTTGCTGGCAGCAGAGGTGGATGCGGCAAATCGAGATCAGCACAACGCGGATATTGCAAAGGTGAAGGATCAGATAACTTAGGCTAAAGTGGACCTGGTAGCAGAGAACACCGGGATGGCTACAGAACGGGCCGAGTTAGAAGCTCAGGCCTACCGGCTTAGGCTGGATCAGAGTGCCTCAGATGATGTCATGACGAGGAGATACCGGTCGCACCTCCCGCCGGGTTATGAGCCAAGACATCTCTTCAACACGCCAGGAGCAGGAACCAGTAACCAGCTAGTGGTAAACCGGACTGAGGCACCGGTAATAGGAGCGCTGGTTTGGCCGCGCATGATGGAACCGCCTTGTCAGAATAACATTGTGTCACAGCGTGTTTCGATGCCCCCGGGGCATTACTCCAACCTGTTGGATAACATTGTGCCCGCCACTTCACGATTGGCAGCTCTCCCGATCGAAGGCAGGTTACCGGTGGCGGTTGAGAGATGACGGGCTAGGGAACTCCTCCAAACGGCTTTAACCCAGCAGCAAGCTTATTCGCATAGTCGTGAGAGGATCCATTCCACACCCCGTCCAAGCCAGAGCTACAGCAGGCATATTGATGAACCGGCTGTGTCAAGCAGTGCGCGGCACCATAACCCGGCGGGTGGTGGTGCTAATGCACAAAACATGGTGGATCATGGTTGAGCACGTCGAGGGGCCGAGTTAGCAGCTCAGCACGTAGCTCGTCAGCCTACTCCGGTTCGTCTAACCACCTCAGTGGAGCCAGGTGTGGTCTTCAGTTCTTTGGTGGTACCATGCCTCACCCCGGCCTTGCGTAATGTGCGACTGCCCAAGGATTTTAAAGGCCCTCGTAAGGTGCCCAATTACACTGCCAATTTGCCCCCTGAATCATGGGTTGAGAGTTATGAGATGGCAATGGAGATGCTGGATGTGGATGAAGCGGTGTGCGCTAAATATTTCACCATGATGTTGGAAGGAACGGCCCGTACCTGGTTAAAGAGTTTACCAGCTAATTCCATTGCGTCATGGGCCAAGTTAAAGAGACGGTTTATCCAGAATTTCAAGGATACATGTAAGAAGCCCATGTCAATTGTGGACCTAGACACTTGTGTTCAAGAGGATGGGGAGTCTATGACCCATTGGGTGAAGCGAGTCTCAGCTATTTTGCATTCATCAGACCGCATCAATGCTGATACAACAGTCTTGACGTTGGAGGGCAACTGCCAGTTTATGCCATTAAAACTGAAGTTGGGAAGGCTCAAACATCATTGTAATGACATGTCAAATGCCCGCTTTGGTTAAATATGTCGATTCGGATAGTACCAAGGACCCTGATTCCGAGGAGGACAAACCAGGGAAGGGGAAAAAGAACGGCAGTGCCAAGGGGCAGCAGCATAACTCGGCAGGCCATGGGAACAATGGTAAGCGCAAGGCGGATAATAGCTTGGACTTTGTGGCTAACACCAACGCCCAGCATAACGGTCAGCGTCACAAGGGTAAACCGCCCCAGCGGGGCGGAGGGTCGGGCCCCAATCTGGAGCGCCTGTTAAATCAACCTTGTCCAAAGCACAGATCGAAAGAGAAGCCAGCCTCGCATCTTTGGAAGGATTGCTTCATCATGCGAGAGTTCAGAAATTCCAATATGTTTCAATATGACAATGGCCCGCCCGGTGGTTCAGGAGGCGGTTTTCATGGGCCGGGTTATGGTGGTGGCAGCGCCGGTCCAGGATTCCAAGGCAATCAAACCGGACATGGCAATCAAGGTAATCAGGGCAATTAGGGAGGTTATAACCATCAGGGGAATCAGCAGCAGCAGCAGTCGGGTTATCAGAGCAATCCGAAGAAGTTGAATAGCGAGTAGTATCATGTCTTTACCACTAGCTTGTGTAAGCGCGATCAGAAGCTTCACAAAAGGGTCGTGAACTCCGTTGATCCGGTGGTGCCTCAGTATTTGAGATGGTCGGAGCAACCCATTTTATGGAGCCGAGAGGATCATCCTCCCCGGGTTGATAATCCGGGTCATCTGGCCTTAGTAGTGGCACCTCGGGGGGGTTACAAGTTCACCAAGGTGCTTATGGATGGAGGGAGCAGTATCAATATCCTTTACTATGACACCTTCCATCGCATGGGGCTGACAGATAAGAATCTTAAGCCGTCGAACACCGTCTTTCATGGTGTGGTGCCTGGTAAATCGGCATATCCGGTTGGCAAGATAGTTCTAGAGGTGGCTTTCGGAGATGATTATGATTCCAGATCAGAGACATTGACTTTTGAGGTGGTGAAAATCAAGAGTCCATATCATGCCCTGTTCGGGAGGCCGGCTTATGCTAAGTTCATGGCGAGGCCGTGTTATGTTTATCTGCAGCTTAAGATGACGGGTCATAAGGGGACCATCACGATACATGGGAGCAGGAAGATTGCCTTAGAGTGTGAAGAAGGGGATGCGGCTTATGCTGAGTCAGTTTGTGCCACAGAGGAGCTGAAGTTTTATAAGGACAATGTTGATCCGGCGGATATGACTTCTCTGAAAAAGCCAACTACAGAGCATGATCCGGCACTGAAATTTAAATTGGCTGCGAACACTAAAACGGTTGATTTTGTTCCTGGTGATTCATCTCAGCAGTTCAATATTAGCTCTAACCTGGATCCGAAATAGGAAAGCGTGCTCATCGAGTTCATCCGTGAGAACCGGGACATCTTTGCATGGAAGCCTTCTGACATGCCAGGTGTATCGAGGGAACTCGCTGAGCACACCCTTAATATAGATCCTAAGTTCAAACCAGTCAGACAGTTTCTCCGCCACTTCAACGAAGAGAGGCGTAAGGCTATTGGTGAGGAGGTAGCCCGGCTTTTGGCAGCAGGGTTTATCGTGGAGGTTTTTCACCCTGAGTGGCTAGCTAATCCGGTGTTGGTACTTAAGAAAAACGACACTTGGCGTATGTGTGTGGATTACACAGACTTGAACAAGGCTTGTCCAGCTGATCCCTTTGCTCTCCCGCGTATTGATCAGATTATTGATGCTACGGCGGGTTGTGGCCGTTTGTGTTTTCTGGATGCTTATTCTGGTTATCATCAGATTAAAATGGCAGTTAAGGACCAGGAGAAGACGGCTTTCATAACTCCCTTTGGAGCCTTCTGCTATGTGTCTATGCCTTTTGGGCTCAAGAGTGCCCAGGCGACTTATTGGCGATGTGTTCAGAATTGTCTTCATAAACAGATTGGGCGCAATGTTCATGCTTATGTGGATGATATTGTGGTGAAATCTAAGGAGGAAACATTGATATAGGACCTGAGGGAGACTTTTGATAACCTCCGGGTCTATAAGATGATGCTTAATCCTGCTAAATGTGTCTTTGGTGTTCCGGCAGGCAAGCTCTTGGGTTTTCTGGTGTCCAACAGAGGCATTGAGGCTAACCGGGAAAAGATCTCAGCTATCACGTCCCTGGCTAAACTGGCATGTATCAATGATGTTCAGTGTTTGGCGGGCCGGATTGCAGCTTTAAGCCGGTTTATCAGCCGCCTTGGGGAGAAGGCTATTCCTTTGTATCAGATGCTAAAGAAAACAGATGATTTCGTCTGGAGTGACGCGGCTGATAAAGCGTTTGAGGACTTGAAGAGACAGTTGGCCGAGTCGCCCGTCCTTGCGGCTCCAGTTGATAAAGAGCCCTTATTGCTATATGTGGCTGCTAATGCCCGGGCTGTTAGTGTGGCTATTGTGGTGGAGCGCAAGGAGGCCGAAAAGGAGTATCCGGCTCAACGGCCGGTTTATTACATCAGCGAGGTGCTTATTGAATCAAAGCAGAGGTACCCGCACTGGAAGAGTTGGTGTATGGAGTTTTCATGGCAAGCCGGAAGATCAAGCATTATTTTCAAGGTCATCCTATCATAGTGGTTAGTTCAGCCCCTCTGGGAGATATCATCCAAAACAGAGAGGCGACTGGCCGGATTGCCAAGTGGTCTATTGAGCTTGGACCTCACGGGATAAAATATACGCCTCGTACAACAATCAAATCACAAGCACTTGTGGTTTTCATTAATGATTGGACAGAGTTGCAGGCACCGGGGGACAAGCCAGATAACACGTATTGGACTATTCATTTTGATGGGTCCAGACAATTGGAGGGCTCGGGAGCTGGAGTCATATTAACTTCCCCACGAGGTGACATGTTTTGTTATGTTCTCCGCTTAATGTTCCCTTGCACTAACAATGCAGCTGAATATGAGGCATTGCTCCATGGCCTTCGGATGGCTAAGGAGATGAATTTAAGCCGAGTTAAGTGCTTTGGTGACTCGGATCTGGTGGCTCAGCAGGTATCTGGCACTTGGGATTCTAAGGATCCACTCATGGCTGCATATCGACGAGAGGTGGACATAGTGGCTGGTCATTTCAAGGGTTATCAAGTTGACCATATAGACCGGTGAAAGAATGAAGCGGCGGACGCTTTAAGTCGTCTAGGCTCTCAGTGTAAACCAGTGCCACCTAATGTCTTCCTCGACGTACTTCATAATCCGTCGGTCAAGATACCCACAGAGGAGGAGTTGGCTATTCCTGACCCGGAGGCCTAGTTGGTAGCGGCTCTTCATGTTATACCGGATTGGACAGTCCCATACCTGGAATGTATGAACCGGGGTGAGTTACCAGGCGATGAAACCTTGGCCCGGCAGATAATCCGGCGATCCAAGTCAATGACCATTATCAATGGGGAGTTACATCGTTACAGCGTGAAAGGGGCGATTCAGCGTTGTGTGTCTCCTCAAGAAGGTTGTGAGATTTTGCGAGAGATCCACGAAGGAGGTTGTGGTCACCATGCCGGTTCAAAATCCTTGGTGGCTAAGGCTTTTCGTCATGGCTTCTATTGGTTGATGGCTCATGCTGATGCTGAGGATTTAGTAAAAAGGTGTGACGGTTGTCAAAAATTTGCACGCCGCGCTCATGTTCCGGCTCAGGAGTTGAGAATGATTCCAATCACTTGGCCGTTTGCAACTTGGGGGCTAGATATGGTTGGACCCTTTAAGAGATCCAAGGACAAAAAGACCCACCTGTTGGTGGCGGTTGATAAGTTTACCAAGTGGGTAGAGGCAGAGCCAGTCAGTAAGTGTGATGCAGCCACGGCGGTCCAATTCATCAAAAAGGTGATATTCCAGTTTGGTTTTCGACACAGCATTATAACTGATAATGGTACTAATCTGTCCAAGGGTGCCATGGAAGAATTTTGTCAACGTGAGCACATCCGGCTTGATGTGTCATCAGTGGCTCACCCCCAATCTAATGGTCAAGCAGAGAGGGAAAATCAAGAAATTTTGAGAGTTATTAAACACAGGCTTATGGTTCCTTTAGAGCGGACGCCGGGTTGTTGGGTGGAGGAGTTACCTTCCGTGTTATGGAGTATCAACACCACAGCAAACAGATCTACGGGTTACACGCCTTCTTCATGGTTTACGGAGCAGAGGCAGTTCTTCCTAGTTCCGTCATGACTCACCCCGTGCGGCGGCTTACGTTGAAGCTAAGAATGAGAAAGCACGTCAGGACTCACTGGACCTGTTAGATGAGGAGCGTGATCTAGCAGCGGCGCGTTTGGCCATTTACCAACAAGATCTCCGACGTTATCACAGCCGCCGGGTTAAGACCAGAACTTTTCAAGAGGGCGATCTGGTGCTCCGGCTCATCCAGGATCAGACTGATATGCACAACCTATCCCCACCTTGGGAACGATCTTTTGTGGTCAGCAAAAACCTACACAACGGGTCATACTACCTTATCGATGTTCGAGAGCACAAAGACTCACGCAAATCGGAGGAGGAGACCCAGCGGCCATGGAATATAGCTCTTCTTCAGCCTTATTATACTTGAGCCACAGGCTCTTCTTATGTACATATTTATGACAATGTATATATTATAAACCGGAGCCTCAGCTAAAGTGGGGTCTCTTTTGTTTTTACATAATGTGTGCTTACATGGGGGCTTCTACTTATAAAGCGGAGTTCTACTCACCCGGCTTATAATGCCACGCATATATGAAGGAAATCACTAGGGGGCTTGGTCGTATTCGAACCATAGCTATGCCTCTTGATGGGCTTAAGGCCACAAAGGGAAATCACTAGGGGGCTTGGTTGTATTCACACCATGGCTACACCTCTTGATAGGCTAAAGTCCAAAAGGAAATTATGAGGACCAAAGAGAGTTTGTTGCAAAAGCACAACTCAAACATAGGTACCCACTGAGCATAGCTCAAATATTGCTTGGGGGCTCCTTGCTTCTCAAAGAACAAAGAGTTTGTAACCTTGCAATAGACTATCAAGCCAGGCTTGGAAGCCAGGTGTATTCACCTAAAACCCCGGGTTATCCTGCCTCTTTAACTAAGCCACTCCGTCCAGGTAAACCTGGTATGACCCATCGAACGTTTGACAAGTCAATCTCATAGACCCTGAACTTGTCAAAGTTAAAACAATGATTGGTTAAAGATTGGGGTCCATCTTAAAAGGCTTTGAAAAATGGTTTAACTCAGCAGCCTGGCAGCCCATGAAAAGCCTCGATTTAGGGCCTGGCAGCCCATGAAAAGCCTCGATTTAGGGCCTGGTAGCCCATGAAAAGCCTTGCATATTTTTCTTGTGTTTGTTGCAAATGTTTTAACCTTTTTCATAAGGGATTTATGAATATTTTCTGATAAACCGGTGTTTATTACAACCCGGCATGGCCTTCAACGCTCAGTTGTCAGTACATGATTAGTTCTAAACCGGCAATAATTTGATCTGGTCTAGTTTTTACTAGAAGTCACCAGAATTATATGAGTAAACCGGTGTTTCTCAAAACCCGGTACGGTTTTGATATGAACCAACAAGAATGGAAGGAGTCATCAATACTCCAGATTGGTGTTATCACCCTTATTATCCCAACAGTTGGACAGCCAACGAGATATATCACAGGTATCATCTATTTTATATCTGGTTATTACAGTCTTGGTTATACACCCAAGCTATATACATATTTGGGCATCATGACCCGTCCAATGGTAAACCACTAGGACACTTTCAAGTTCTTATATGTAGGAACACGTTAAATAAAAGCTGCAATGGATTATGCATATAATAGATCCCAAAGGCATGGCGATTTATCAGTATCAAGCAAAATAAATATGCTCGATGGCATAACAAGCGAGTGTTTGAACTAGCCTATTACAAGGCGCTTTAAATGCCCACCAAGAATAATTGTTTCAATAACAAGTGGCAGACTGCGACAGTTAAACCGGCCTCCGGTCAAGATTCATCACCAGGACGACTTGAAGATTGCGGATCATCTTGAGTTGGTGTATCCTCCTCCTCACTACCCAGTGGCTGGAAATCAATTGTTGTCCAATCAATTCCGGTTAACGCTTGGAATATGGCTTCTTCACTTATAAGAGGGGAAGGATCAATGTCAGGAGCATAAGTGTGCTTACGGATTGGTGGAACAAGATCCTCTACATCATGAATCGGCGCGGGATATCTTTTCTGATCAACATCATAAACCAGTTGATAATGAGATAGATCTGTGTCATCCGCCAATTTGCTTGCTATAGGCCGCATTTCCCTTGTCAGCCTTCAGAGATCATCATTGTTGAATTATGTACCATCTTCCTTCACGCTGGGGTAGCCTTGGCCGATATCTGCCAGTTCAAAATCTGGAATCCATGCCTTGGCCCGGATTAGCGCAGTCAATGCGCCTGACCTTGTAGCTGATTTTTTAAGTTCCTCTAGCCGGGCAGGCAACATGGACAACTTCTCGATGGTTTCTTTTATCAACGATGGAGGAGGCCTATTCTACGCAGCAGTGCAGATAGCCCGTTGGGATCCGGAATACAATTGCTTTATCAAGGTGTAGGCTGCTTTCAGCTTCGTCCGCATATCGGAGCCCAGATGGGTAATGCGGGTCCCTGTAGCATTGCGAGCATCAGTAAACCAGTGACTGCTAAGGTAAAGGGGACTTGAAACATGCCATATGAGGGCGCTTACCAAATACAGCAGAGGTCATAGCATTTATTTGCCGCTTTAAACCAGTTAGTTCCTCAACCACCGGTTTAAGGGCTGCTTCTACGTCTTCGGCTTTCTTGGCTAAATCGGCCTTCTCGGCATCCCAATCTGCATGTTCCTTCATAAAATTTTCCTTCAGCTTCTCCATGGCTATTAAGGCGGCGCTCAGTTCTTCCTTGGCTTTAGAAGCCTCCGCTTGCTGAAATTTGATGTTTTCTTGAAGATCAGCGGTTTGGGAGTCCTTTTTGCTCAGCTCAGCCTGTAAAGGAATGACATATCATCAGTGGGATGTATATATTGGAAGTACCAAGCACATAACAAGTTATGCACTTTGTACTTGGGGGCTAATGCATATTTGCTTTGTTATCAAAAAAAAATTCAAGTCCCAAATACAATGCAAACATTATCTTTGGCACTTGGGGGCTAATGTACATTTGTTAAAATCGAAGCATTGGTTAAAATCCTGGTTCACTTTGGAAAGATAAACCGGCCCTTGGGGACTACACAGGCGAAAAATACAGGCGTGCAACGATAAAGTACCGGTTTACTTCAAAGGATCACCTGACATATGGAGGATAAGTATGCAAGGGTTGAGATATTACAAAGTCCCGATCTATGATTGCTATCATAAACCGGCCCTTGGGGCCTACTAGAGTTGGTATTTGCAATTGGACTTAATAAAGGAAAAGTTATGTCATTACCTCATAGCGTTCCTTCATCAGATTCACCAAACCTGCTTCATAATCACGGTTTGTGTGCAGACGGTTTAGAAAGCCAGAGTGGAGTTCTTGAGCATTGAAGTGGGCATAGCTTGATAAATCGGTGCTCCACTTGCCTTTCTCCATGGCAGCACGTTCTTCTTTGGCACTATGTTTCGCCAATACAACAGGATGGCTAGGAGAGGTGTGGCCAATACCGGTAATAATAGCCTCATCTTCTTTATCTTCAACAGCCTTTTCTGGAGTTGATGGACTGTCAGTAGTCTTCACTGGACTAGAAGGTCCGTCATCAGCCCGGATTGGACTTGCCTGTTTATCATCTGGCACAGCGGTATCAACTTCTACTTTTTCATCAACATTATGATTTTGAGGGGGCGGTTCATCAAATGTGGCCTCAGTATTTGGACCATCCGGTTCGGTAGTCAGCTCCGATTCAATCACCACATGATCGTCAGACGGGTTATTCACCCGGGCCTTCTTACTGGGTCTGGCCTTGGCCCTAAAAAGAACAGCTGCAAAGGTTAGCATACAATATAAGGTGTGAAACATCAAAAGATTGGGTTGAAATACTTACCCAGCCACAGTCTTAAGAGGAGGGAGTTGTGTGGTCGTGGATTCGCCGGATGAAGAAGGAGGTGTCACCTGATAATTCGAATCGGACGGATTAAGAGGTTGTCGGAAAAATCCTGCCTTGGGATAAGAAGTGTCAGAAGTGGGTGAGACCTCGGGTGGGCGTTTTCGAACCGGGGTGTTCGGTAAACCGGTCGAAGTGACCGTTTGGCCACTGTGCCGGATTGTGCGGCGAGCCTCGTGCTGCTGCTTCTTCAAAAGAAATTTTGGATCCAAGTGAGCAAGAGGGTGAGAAAATCTTACTTTCTGGACTGCTTGACGGATTTTTTGTGTTGGCAGAGAGTCTAAACCAGAGGAAAGGATAATTACCTCTGCATCGTCAGCTTGGCTGCCCTCAATGCCCTCCTGATAAATATCATTGTCAATGAGATGCATGAAAAGTGAACCAAGTGAATCAAGTTCTACCTCTACTTCCGGTTCATCCGGGTCGTCATCAAGCTCTAAACCGATGGGTTCAGGTGCCTTCCTTTTTGTGGTTTTCTTGACGGCTTTCGTTTTAGGACGAGAAGGCTTCACCTCTTTCTCCTGAGGTTTCTTTTTCCAGAACGGATCATCACACTGTTTAAAAATGGGTAGAGGGTATTCAAAGTTGCACAGTCCAAAAATATCAGGTGTAAAGCGGAAGCACAGACAATACTTACAGCGGGCGGTTTGTTTTGCGTGTAAAAGGGGCTTAACCCGGTCTGGCTGCAGACAGCTTCCGGTTCATTCAACATTTTCTTGACAGACTCTGTGACTTCCTCATCTGTTAGCTGAATATTGATATGATGTTGGGAGTCTTGTACATCACCAGTATACTCACACATTAAGCCGGAGCTGCAACTTAACGGCAAAATGCTGCAGGATATCCAGCAACGGACGAAGTCCACGCCTGTTAAACCTTTGGCCATGAAAGCTCTAAGTTTAGTGAGTTGTGGGGCGTATAAGGCCCGTTCCTTGGCACTTAGTCGTTGCATAAGCGGATGAGTATTAGCGAGCCGGTGAGCGCGATAACCCGGTAGAGGGTTCTCATCTTCAGGAGAGGTGTCTCTGCAATAGAACCAAGTTTGGTTCCACTCCTTTGGGTGACTGTGAAGTTTGGCATGAGGAAATTCAATTTCTTTCCTTTTCTGAATAGAGACGCCACCAAGTTCAGTATTGGGTCCGTCTATGAATTCAGTGTGACGGTTTAAATGGAAGAAATCTCGGAACAGCTCGACAGTTGGTTCTTCTTGTAGATACACTTCACAAAAAACCTGAAAGTTGCAGATGTTGGATACGGAGTTGGGTCCAATATCCTGAGGGTGGATCTGAAAGCTGGCAAGCACATCCCGGAAAAACTTGGATCCAAGCGGTTTGAAACCACGGCCTATATGATCAACAAATACCACTACTTCACCCTCTCCAGGGGTAGGAGGGTTTTCTGGCCCAGGAACTCGCCACCGAATCTCATTCTTCTTCGGTAAGGTACCAATTTTGACCATTCCATTCAGTTGCTCCTCAGTAACCCGGGAAGGGACCCAGTTACAGGAATAGAACTGCTTGGCCATTGCAAGTGAAGAGCTGGGAAGAAAATAATGTCGGTTTATGATTCATTAATGGTGATGCATAAGGTACAAAAGGTTGAGGGAAAAGGAATCCAAGCATGTGAAATTGATAAATCGGAGGAAGTTATAAACCGCCTAAGACAGAGTGTTTATAAATGGTAAAGCAGTGAACAGAAGCAGAGGTATATGCATATTGAGTATAAATGAATTGGTGGTTTAAAAGGGGACTAATGGTACCTACCGGATTATCATACTTCAAAAATTTAAACCGCCTATATTGGTGTGAGGTGTACAGATCTAAAAATACTTAAGTAAGGGGAAACAGGTTTCACAGATTTATATGAAAATTTCAGATCTGAGGTGTGACAGAAACTGGAATATATTCAGGTTTAAACTTCAGGTGTTTAAATAGTTCAGCAGATCCAGATAAGTTGTTCTCTATATAAAGGGGGGTCTAATGAGGAAAATAAGATTATGGCCATGGTCGCACAAGAATAACAGGTCCAAACTAGCCTTTGATGCTACGGAAAAGAAAAGAGAAGAAGAGCATCGGAGTTTCGATGAACTCTGACGAACAGTGAAACCCTAAATACAAGATCTAGGGTGGAAGGAAAGAAGGCTTACGAGTGTGACGGGAACGGCGGAGAGGTACCGCGGCTTTCTGGTTCAATCAGGGTGATGCAGTGGCCAACGATGAGGCAGGGGCGAAGTTCGACGACGGCAGCGGCGCTCGGGTGCAGGGACGTCGCAAGGAGGAAGAAGAGACGAAGAGGCAGCGGAGGAAAAAGAAAAGGGGCCTCAGCCCTATTTATAAGGCAAAGAGATAAGCGACAGGCACGGGAATCGAGGAGCTCAAAA
Source organism: Triticum urartu (assembly GCF_056163025.1). Lineage (NCBI taxonomy): Eukaryota > Viridiplantae > Streptophyta > Magnoliopsida > Poales > Poaceae > Triticum > Triticum urartu. The sequence goes on along the minus strand of NC_141877.1, from coordinate 213,569,731 downwards.
ATGGATATTTAATAAAGTTGTCACCTTGATGGTTGGATGCTCATTAATAAAAGGCATCTTCGGCTTCAATGAATAGATGACATCACGGCGGTTTACCACAAATACCGGCGGATGACGTCACGGCGGTTTACAAGATCCGTGCGAAGGTGCAAGAGGAGGAATTTTTCTAAGTGTTGAAGATTGACATGAATAAATTCAAATCAATCTGGGGCCTAATGTTGGGGATATTACTACTGGACATAAACCGGCCAGGCGTGGCCGGGTTAACTTTATAAGAATTAGAAGCCCAGAAGATAAAGGATGATGGCGCTTCATGAAGGCCCAAGGCCCTAAGGCAGGTTAAGGCCTGTAGACATAAACCGACATTGACATGTAACTTGTATTGTAAGATAGGAGGAATAGAAACCAAGTTGGACACAATGATGATCCGGCCTCGGGACTCTGTAAACCGGCGGGCGTCGACCTGTGTATATAAAGGGACGACCCGGCGGCGGTTTAGGGACAACACACAACAACTCGAGAGCTAGGCAAAGCGGATTCGCTCCCTGGTCATCGAAACCCTAGCAATTCCATCACAACTGGAGTAGGCTTTTACCTTCATCGTAAGGGGCCGAACCAGTATAAACCCTTGCGTCCCTTGTCCGCTTTAACCCCTTTAAGTTAACCTGTAGTGATGGCTCCACGACTAAGTCCTATCACGAGGACATCTGTCGTGACAACTCCACGACAATTTTGATAAGACATGATTGCTTTATTAGTATCCTTGAAGTATTATTGTCTTAATGTCAAATGATAGACTATTGCTTTGAATCACTCATGTCTTAATATTCATGCCATGATTAGATTACATGATCAAGATTATGCTAGGTAGCATTCCACATAAAAAATTATCTTTTATCATTTACCTACTCGAGGACGAGCAGGAATTAAGCTTGGGGATGCTGATACGTCTCCATCGTATCTATAATTTTTTATTGTTCCATGCCAATATTATACAACTTTCATATACTTTTGGCAACTTTTTATACTATTTTTGGGTACTAACATATTGATCTAGTGCCCAGTGCCAGTTCCTGTTTGTTGCATGTTTTTTCCACAGAAAATCCATATCAAATGGAGTCCAAACGGGATAAAAACTGACGGAGATTTTTGGAATATATGTGATTTTGGGGAAGAAGAATCAACGCGATACGATGCCCGAGGGGGCCACGAGGCAGGGGGCGCGCCCTGGGCCCTCGTGGCCACCCCGTAAGGAGGTTGGTGCCCTTCTTCCCCCGCAAGAAATCCAATATACGGATAGAAATCGTGTTAAAATTTCAGCCCAATCGGAGTTACGGATCTCCGGGAATATAAGAAACGGTGAAAGGCCAGAATCTGGAATGCAAAAACAGAGAGAGAGAGAGAGAGAGAGATCCATTCTCGGAGGGGCTCTCGCCCCTCCCATGCCATGGAAGCCAAGGACCAGAGGGGAAACCCTTCTCCCATCTATGGAGAAGGTCAAGGAAGAAGAAGAAGAAGAAGAAGGGGGGCTCTCTCCCCCTCTCTCCCGGTGGCGCCGGAACTCCGCCAGGGCCATCATCATCGTGACAACGATCTACACCAACACCTCTGTCATCTTCACCAACGTCTTCATCACCTTCCCCCATCTATCTAAAGCGGTCCACTCTCCCGCGACCCGTTGTACCCTCGACTTGAACATGGTGCTTTATGCTTCATATTATTATGCAATGATGTGTTGCCATCCTATGATGTCTGAGTAGATTTTCGTTGTCCTATCGGTAATTGGTGAATTGCTATGATTGGTTGAAATTGCTTGTGGTCATGTTACTGTCCTTTGGTGCCCATCATATGAGCGCACGTGTGGATCACACCATAGGGTTAGTTGTATGTTGATAGGACTATGTATTGGAGGGCAAGAGTGACAAAAGATTCAACCTAGCATAGAAATTAATGCATATGGGATTGAAGGGGGACCAATATATCTTAATGCTATGGCTGGGTTTTACCTTAATGAATGTTAGTAGTTGCGGATGCTTGCTAATAGTTCCAATCATAAGTGCATAGAATTCCAAGTCAGGGATGACATGCTAGCAGTGGCCTCTCCCACATAAAACTTGCTATCGGTCTAGCAAAGTAGTCAATTGCTTAGGGACAATTCCGCAACTCCTACCACCACTTTTCGACACTCGCTATACTAACTTTATTGCTTCTTTACCTAAAACAGCCCCTAGTTTTTATTTACGTGCTCTTTATATTCTTGCAAACCTATCCCGTTACACCTACAAAGTACTTCTAGTTTCATACTTGTTCTAGGTAAAGCTAATGTTAAGCGTGCGTAGAGTTGTATCGGTGGTCGATAGAACTTGAGGGAATATTTGTTCTACCTTTAGCTCATCGTTGGGTCCGACACTCTTACTTATCGAAAGAGGCTACAATTGATCCCCTATACTTGTGGGTTATCATGTAGGCATGTATTTCATAAATAGTCATACGTGCTTATGGAAAGAACTTGCATGACATCTTTTGTCCTACCCTCCCATGGCAGCGGGGTCCATATTGGAAACTAAGGGATATTAAGGCCTCCTTTTAATAGAGATCCAGAACAAAGCATTAACACATAGTGAATACATGAACTCCTCAAACTACGGTCATCACTGGGTGTGATCCCGACTATTGTCACTCCGGGGTTGCTGGATCATAACACGTAGTAGGTGACTATAACTTGCAAGATCGGATCTAGAACATGGATATAATGGTGATAACATAAATGGTTCAGATCTGCAATCATGGCACCCGGGCCCAAAGTGACAAGCATTAAGCATAGCAAAGTCATAGCAACATCAATCTAAGAACATAGTGGATACTAGGGATCAAGCCCAAACAAAACTAACTCGATTACATGATGAATCTCATCCAACTCCTCACCAACCAGCGAGCCTACGAAGGAATTACTCACTCCTGGTGGGGAGCATCATGGAATTGGCGATGGAGAAGGGTTGGTGATGACAAAGAACGAAGATCCCCCTCTCCGGAGCCCCAAATGGACTCTAGATCTGGCCTCCCAATGAAGAATAGGAGGTGACGGCGGCTCCGTCTCGTGGATCGCGATAATTCTTTCTCCCTGATTTTTTCTGGAAAAATAGGATTTTGCGTCGATTTCAGGGTCTGTGGGGGGGAGGGGGACAACCCACCTCGGCGCACCAGGAAAGGGGGGCGCGCCCTGGTGGGTTGTGCCCACCCAGGTGCCCCTCTCTGGTGGATCTTGGCTCCAGAAATTCTTATTTATTGCATAAAAATTCCTCGCAAAGTTTCGTTCCATTCTGAGAACTTGTATTTCTGCACAAAAACAACACCATGGTAGTTCTACTGAAAACAGCGTCAGTTCGGAGTTAGTTTCATTCAAATCATGCAAATTAGAGTCCAAAACAAGAGGAAAAGCGTTAGGAAAAGGTGATACGTTGGAGACGTATCACATACTCGCCTAAGTTTCAAAAAATACTCCGAGTGGAGAGCAATCCTCCCACTCGGGGGCTTAGCCGCGATCCCGCACTCGCCTAAGTTTCAAAGACACTCCGAGTGGAGAGTAATCCTCCCACTCGGGGGCTTAGCTGCGATCCCGCACTCGCCTAAGTTACAAAAACTACTCCGAGTGGAGAGCGATCCTCCCACTTGGGGACTTAGCCACGAACTAGCTTTGCCTAAGTTAAAAAATACAAGCACATCAGAGGCACGAAAACTACAGTCGGATAAAACCACCAAGTTCGGATAAATCCATCAAGTTTCTAAAACCACAAGCAAAAGTACTCGGGCGTCAGGCCCGAAGGAGTTTAACGGTTACATAATCACTCAGCATTCCGAGGAAAATGAATCCAAATCATCAAGTTTTTCATTCGGCAGGAGGAGGACTAGCTGGCTCGTTGAAAGTGTTCAAGTCAATAGCATCCGCAATGCGAGTGGCTACGTCGATGAAGGTCTCCATGAAAGATTGAAACTGGAGCTTTTTGGTGTTTGCCACCTGAAGAGCTTTTAACTTTTCTTCCTTGGCGTCCTTGAAGTGAACACGGATGAGTGATAGGGCCACGTCAGCACCACAGCAAGCAGCTGACTTTTTCCATGCTTGTACTCGGTCGGGGATGTCGTTGAGTCGAGTCATCAGTGACTCGAGGTCATTCTGAAGCACATCCTCTAGCCATAGCTCCTTGTCTATCCGCGGCAGTGCAACCTTCATCCTAGCAATATAGTCCAAGACACTGGCGAGGCGAGATTCCAGTCGCAGCACGTTCATGGCAGCTTCATCTTTGACTGGAGAGTTGATGGGGTCCAATCTCGTTTCAATTCGCCCAGTTTCCTCCTTGAAATTCTGACAAAACTCTACATGAGGAGAAAAGATATAAATTAGTAGCTAAGTTGTGAAGAAGTTTTTTGGTTCAATCGGATGAGGAAAAGTACCTTCGAGCATGATGAATATCTTCTTGGCAAGACCTCCCAGATAAACCTCCAGCTCGTCTCTCTTCCGAGTGAGCTTACCCACCTTGTCGGTCAAGGCCACCTTCTCCTCCTTCAGTTGTAGCTTCCTTCTTCGCTTCAGTGATGGCAGTCTTCAGATTGGCGTTTTCTTCTTCGAGCTTGCCAACCGAAGCCAGCTTTTTCTCAGCCAGTTCGGTCTTCTCACGCGCCACCTTCTACGCCCCCATAAGATCAGTGTCCTTCTGCTCCAATGCCTGCTTCATTTTTTCTAAAGAAATAACATTCCTCATTCGAGCTTGGAGTTGACAGTTTTCACTACGCACATCTGTTCGAGTGGAATCACTCACTCGGTTCAAAAGATGAAGAAGAAGAAATATCAGAACATACAGTCAGCAAATTATTACCTCCCATGGCCGCCACCTCATCCTGCGCAGTCTTCAATTTTTTCCTGACAAGCTCCAGGTCAAGCTTGAGTTGGATCTTTTCCTTCTCCAAGGCAGCATACTGAGTACCAAGCTCACAAGATTTCTCCAATCAATGAAAAAGACAATTCAGTCGACGACTAGAAAGTTCCTTTACCTTCGAGTGAGGAAGAGGAAGTTCAAAAGAGTTCTAAGACCACCGCCGAATCAAATATTCGACAACGGTCTCGGGGACTACACCCAGTGGGTGCACATAGCGTGCCCCCACTGGTTCGATTTCCCACTCAGTGTGGTCTGCCCAGCCCGAGTGGAAGAAGTAAAAAAAGAGGGGAATCATTTGTTCTCAGACCGCCGCCGACTGCCCACAGTCGATAGCGGTCTCGGGGACTACACCCAGTGGGTGCACTCAGCGTGCCACCACTGGACCAAGAACCCACTCGACGTGACCTGTCTAACTCGAGTGGAAGAGCTACACAGCTAAGGGATAACACCTAGTGGGTGTACGGATGCAAGGCACACAACCAAGATAGATGCACATTAAATGTTCCAAAACGCTCATCCACGGCCATCTTACGAATAATAAAGCAGCGGTTTTCAGGTAGCATATCCTAACAGAGCAAGGGTCAATGGACATCTTACGAACAATAAAGCAGCAATTTTCAGGTAGCATATCCTAACAGAGCAAGGGTCAAGCTGGAAAGCCAATCGGAAATCAACTTACAATCCCACTTACTCGAACATTGTTTTGGAGGGTAGAGCTGGCGTCGTAAGTGGCCTTGCTGGTGTCAAACACCACCTTCAGTCGGTCCATCATAAGACCCACCTGGATCATGGCGTTTTTGCATATCTATGTTGTAGATCAATGGCCCATGCTACCGTTCCCTTGAATTTTAATGCGTTCCTAGAGAAAGCTAAGTTGAAAGATGATGGTAGAAACTACACGGACTGGGTCTATAACTTGAGGATTATCCTCATTGCTGCACAGAAGAATGACATCCTTGAAGCACCGCTAGGTGCAAGGCCTGCTGTAGGGCAACTCCGGACGTTTTGAACGTCTCGCAAGCTAAATCTGATGAATACTCGATAGTTCAGTGTGCCATGCTTTACGGCTTAGAATCGGGACTTTAAAGACGTTTTGAACGTCATGGAGCATATGACATGTTCCAGGAATTGAAGTTAATATTTCAAGCAAATGCCCGAGTTGAGAGATATGGAAGGCCTGTTCGGCATCCCACCGCTCCACACTCCCGCTCCCGGAGCTGGCGGAGTTGAAGTTAAAAATTGCGGAGCGGGGGAACAGGCGCTTCCTGGATCCTCGAATTTCACGGAGCAAGGGGTTGCCGAATAGGCTCGAAGTCTCCAACAAGTTCTATAGCTGCAAGATGGAGGAGAACAGTTCTGTCAGTGAACACATACTCAGAATGTCTAGGTACTATAACCAGTTGACTCAGCTGGGAGTTAATCTTCCGGATGATAGTGTTATTGACAGAGTTCTTCAATCACTGCCACCAAGCTACAAAGGCTTAGTGATGAACTATAATATGCAAGGGATGGAAAAGACTATTCCCGAGCTCTTCGCAATGCTCAAGGCTGCGGAGGTAGAAATCAAGAAGGAGCATTAAGTGTTGCTGGTTAACAAGACCACTAGTTTCAAGAAAAATGGCAAAGGAAAGAAGGGGAACTTCAAGAAGAATAGCAAGAAAGTTGCTGCTCCCGGGAAGAAGCCCAAGTCTGGACCTAAGCCTGGAACTGAGTGCTTCTACTGCAAAGGGACTAGTCACTGGAAGTAGAACTGCCCCAACTATTTGGCGGATAAGAAGGATAGCAAAGTGAAAGGTATATTTGATATACATGTTATTGATGTGTACCTTACTAATGCTCGTAGTAGCGTCTGCGTATTTGATATTGGTTATGTTGCTCATATTTGTAACTTGAAACAGGTGCTACGGATTAAACGAAGATTTACTAAGGACGAGGTGACGATGCGCATCGGAAATGGTTCCAAGGTCATTGTGATCGCCGTCGACACACTACCTCTACATCTATCTTCGGGATTAGTTTTAGACCTGAATAATTGTTATTTGGTGCCAGCATTGAGTATGAACATTATATCTGGATCTTGTTTGATGCGAGACGGTTATTCATTTAAATCAAATAATAATGGTTGTTCTGCTTATATGAGTAATATATTTTATGGTCATGCATCCTTGATCGGTGGTCTATTTTTATTGAATCTCGATCGTAGTGATACACATATTCATAATATTGATGCCAAAAGATGCAAGGTTAATAATGATAGTGCAGGTTAATAATGATAGTGCAACTTATTTGTGACACTGCCGTTTAGGTCATATTGGTGTAAAGCGCATGAAGAAACTCCATGTAGATGGGCTTTTGTAATCACTTGATTATAAATCACTTGATGCTTGCGAACCATGCATCATGGGCAAGATGACTAAGACTTCGTTCTCCGGAACAATGGAGCGAGCCACTGACTTATTAGAAATAATACATACCGATGCATGCGGTCTGATGAGTGTTGAGGCTCGCGGTGGGTATCGTTATTTTCTGACCTTCATAGATGATTTGAGCAGATATGGATATATCTACTTAATGAAACATAAGTCTGAAACATTTGAAAAGTTCAAAGAATTTCAGAGTGAAGTGGAAAATCATCGTAACAAGAAAATAAAGTTTCTACGATCTGATTGCGGAGGCGAACATTTGAGTTATGAGTTTGGTCTTCATTTGAAACAATGTGGAATAGTTACGCAACTCACGCCACCTTGAACACCACGGCATAATGGTGTGTCCGAACGTCGTAACCGTAATTTATTAGATATGGGGTTGCGATGCTTATGTGAAAAAGCTTCAACCTGATAAGCTCGAACCCAAATCGGAGAAATGTGTCTTCATAGGATACCCAAAAGAAACTGTTGGGTACACCTTCTATCACAGATCCAAAGGCAAGATATTCGTTGCTAAGAATGGATCATTTCTAGAGAAGGAGTTTCTCTCAAAAGAAGTGAGTGGGAGGAAAGTAGAACTTGATGAGGTAGATGTACCTTCTCTCGAATTGGAAAGTAGTTCATCACAGAAATCAGTTCCAGTGATGCCTACACCAATTAGTGAGGAAGTTAATGATGATGATCATGAAGCTTCAGATCAAGTTACTACCAAACCTCGTAGGTCAAGCAGAGTACGTTCCGCACCAGAGTAGTGCGGTAATCCTGTTCTGGAAGTCATGTTACTAGACCATGACGAACCTACGAACTATGAGGAAGCTACGATGAGCCCAGATTCTGTGAAATGGCTTGAGGCCATGAAATCTGAGATGGGATCCATGTATGAGAACAAAGTATGGACTTTGGTTGACTTGCCTGATGATCGACAAGCCATAGAGAATTAATGGATCTTCAAGAAGAAGACTGACGCTGATGGTAATGTTACGGTCTACAAAGCTCGACTTGTTGCGAAAGGTTTTCGACAAGTTCAAGGAGTTGACTACGATGAGACCTTCTCACCCGTAGCGATACTTAAGTCTGTCTGAATCATGTTAGCAATTGCTGCATTTTATGATTGTGAAATTTGGTAAATGGACGTCAAAACTGCATTCCTTAATGGATTTCTGATGAGGACATCACTAACCAAGTTACACCCACAGCCCCTACCGATACATATACAGGACCAATTACTAGAGCTCGCGCACGCCAATTAAATTACCAGGTACTTTCGTTTCTTGGCAATGATTCTAATGTTCGTGAGAATATGATGCTGCCTAAATTGGATACATTTGTCTTGCTTACAAATGAAGGGCCTAGCTTGGACAAGAAGGATGATCATTGGAGCAAGATCAAGCATGGAGATGATGGCATGCGCAAGGGAAACAAGAACGGAGATACAAGTGATGATTTCAGGACTTTGAAGCCACCATAATGAGTGCGTGAAGCCTTGGACGAAATATACAAGATGTCACTTCATAAATTTCGTCCAGAGGCTATTCTAGGTGCTGCGTCACCTTATTATTGGGCCAGGCCCATGTATTTTCGAAATACTTGAGTATAGGCCGTTTTAGAGTCCGTATGTGTGGGGAAAAAGAGTTAGGGTTGGTTTCAGACCCCTCCTCCAAGAGCCGCGAAATTCCTCCCTCTTCCTCCATATATACAGCCCTTAGGGCGTCGTTTAGACTTAGGGTTTTGTTTAGATTAAAGTTCGCCATAGATGCAACTTCGCGTACTTCGTTTGTGTTCAATGGCCAGAAAAAGGCGTCACAGAACCCCACCTTGATCAATAAAGCTTTCCTCTTAGATTCACAATATCTAGATTGCAATCTTAGTTTCTTGCTTGTTCTTCATTTTCCTGCAAGAAACAGACCTTCGTGGTCAGGTTGATCGTGCTCCGGTGTGGTCAATAACCTATCGGAATTGGTTTAGCGATTGCTAAGGCGCGACGTCCTAGCACGTTTGTAGTCAGATCATCAAAGTCAACTTCCTCCAAAATGATAGCCACCATCTCATCGAAAGACGGGACACCTTTGCCTCTATCAATTTCTTAAAGAAGACTTGTATATGATGCAACCAGAAGGTTTTGTCGATCCTAAAGGTGCTAACAAAGTGTGCAAGATCCAGCGATCCATTTATGGACTGGTGCAAGCCTCTCGGAGTTGGAATATATGCTTTGATAGGGTGATCAGAGCATATGGTTTTATACAAACTTTTGGAGAAGCCTGTATTTACAAGAAAGTGAGTGGGAGCTCTGTGGCATTTTGAATATTATATGTGGATGACATATTGTTGATTGGAAATAATACATAATTTCTGGATAGCATAAAAGGATACTTGAATAAGAATTTTTCAATGAAAGACCTCGGTGAAGCTGCTTATATATTGGGCATCAAGATCTATAGAGATTGATCAAGACGCTTAATTGGACTTTCACAAAGCACATACCTTGATAAAGTTTTGAAGAAGTTCAAAATGGATCAGTCAAAGAAAGGGTTCTTGCCTGTGTTACAAGGTGTGAAGTTGAGTCAGGCACAATGCCCGACCATTGCAGAACATAGAGAGAAAATGAAAGTCATTCGCTATGACTCAACCATAGGTTCTATCATGTATGTAGTGCAGTGTACCAGACCTGATGTGTGCCTTGCTATAGGTTTAGCAAGGAGGTACCAAAGTAATCCAGGTGTGGATCACTGGACATCAGTCAAGAACATCCTGATATACCTAAAAAGTACTAAGGATATGTTTCTCATTTATGAAGGTGACAAAGAGCTTGTCGTAAATGGTTACATGATGCTAGCTTTGACACTGATCCGGATGACTCTAAGTCACAAACGGGATACATATTTATATTGAATGGTGGAGCTGTCAGTTAGTGCAGTTCCAAGCAAAGCATCATGGCGGGATCAATGTGTGAAGCAGAGTACATAGCTGCTTCGGAAGCAGCAAATGAGGGAGTCTAGATGAAGGAGTTAATATTTGATCTAGGTGTAATACCTAGTGCATCGGGTCCAATAAAAATCTCTTGTGACAATACTGGAGAAATTGCCTTAGTGAAGGAATCCAGATTTCACAAGAGAACCAAACACATCAAGAGACGCTTCAACTCCATCCGCGATCAAGTCAAGGAGGGAGACATAGAGATTTGCAAAATACATACGGATCTAAATGTTGCAGACCCGTTGACTAAGCCTCTTCCACGAGCAAAACATGATCAGCACCAAGACTCCATGGGTGTTAGAATCATCACAATGTAATCTAGATTATTGACTCTAGTGCAAGTGGGAGACTGAAGGAAATATGCCCTGGAGGCAATAATAAAGTTGTTATTTATATTTCCTTATATCATGATAAATGTTTATTATTCATGCTAGAATTGTATTAACCGAAAACTTAGTACATGTGTGAATACGTAGACAAAACAAAGTGTCCCTAGTATGCCTCTACTTGACTAGCTCGTTAATGAAAGATGGTTAAGTTTCCTAACCATAGACATGTGTTGTCATTTGATGAACAGGATCACATCATTAGGAGAATGATGTGATGGACAAGACCCATCCGTTAGCTTAGCATAATGATCGTTAAGTTTTATTGCTATTGCTTTCTTCATGACTTATACATATTCCTTTGACTATGAGATTATGCAACTCCCGAATACCGAAGGAACACCTTGTGTGCTATCAAATGTCACAACATAACTGGGTGATTATAAAGATGCTCTATAGGTGTCTCCGAAGGTGTTTGTTGGGTTGGCATAGATCGAGATTAGGATTTGTCACTCCGAGTATCAGAGAGGTATCTCTGGGCCCTCTCGGTAATGCACATCACGATAAGCCTTGCAAGCAATGTGATTAATGAGTTAGCTGCGGGATGATGCATTACAGAATGAGTAAAGAGACTTGCTGGTAACGAGATTGAACTAGGTATGAGGATACCGATGATCGAATCTCGGGTAAGTATCATACCGATGACAAAGGGAATTACGTATGTTGTCATTGCGGTTTGACCGATAAAGATCTTCGTAGAATATGTAGGAACCAAAATGAGCATCCAGGTTCCACTATTGGTTATTGACCGGAGATGTGTCTGTCGGCGTTCTGGGAACGGGGGTCCCCAGACTTGCCTGTATGCGGCCTGCGGTATGGCTCAAAAGGGGGCCCAGCGCGGCCCATCTTCACCAACACAAACCCAAGACCCTCGCGAGGGGCCAAGCCTCGCAGGGCGGACAACGTGGAGCTTCCTCAGGCACGGCCTCGTCAGGCTGTCTCACGAGGAGGCAGAGAGATCAAGGCGGGGTACCTCACGAGGTACCCGTGACGCAAGCCATGACGACCGAGGGTGCCAAGCGGGTGCTAGCCCGCGCAGTGTCCTCCTTTCCTCTTTGGTGCAAAGGGGGCAAACGCAGCCGCGGAGTACCGAGGCATCAGGCACAGGTTGCCATTTCGGTGCAACGAGACCAAGACCATGAGGACTACAAGACGGAGGTCATCGTGGAGCCCGAGACGGCATCATCACCAGAGCTTTGTGCAGGCGAAGACTACTTTTGTCAGGGTAGCTAGTACTAGCTGTCCCCCTTCAAATTAGCCCGCCATTGTTGGCTCCCTTCCCACTCGATATTTGGGAAGAGGACCAAGGCCTCTATAAATAGGACCAGCCACCCACAGAGCAAAGAGAGGTTCAGAGGTTCAGGGGTTGGAAGGAAATAGGGGGATTGAAGGATAAAAGAAAGGACCAGAGAGAGAGAGAGAGAAAGGTGACTGAACTCCTCCCAGCAGTTCATCGCCCCAGCCAAGAACAGACCCTCGCGAGGCTGTTCTCCCTTGTATTGTTCATCATCATTAGCCCAAGAGGCAATCCACCACACCACACACTGGAGTAGGGTATTACACCACAACGGTGGCCCGAACCAGTATAAACCCTGTGTCTCTTGTGTTGTTCTTTCCTTAGTTTAGATCCTAGCAAGGCGGAGGAGTGCAGGTAGGTAGGAGGCGAAATCTCCGCGCGCACCCCAGTGTTCAAACCTCAAGGGTCTGCCGGAACCCGAAATCTGACATTTGGCGCGCCAGGTAGGGGTGCGCCGGGATTCGTCTTCCACCACCCCGTTCTCCTCCGACCATCACGCCCCTGTCTGACGCTCGTCGGGCCCGCGCCGAGCGCCGGGCCGCACTCGCTTCCCGCGTTGCCCAAACGGCCCCTGTCGGCGGGCGTCCTCGCCGTTCCCCGTCACCTGCCGTCAACTCCACCACCGGCCCGGCGGGGGATGAGCAGCAAGCATCGTCCCAGCATCCGTCCATGCGGCAAGACGGCCGCACCGCAACTCCCTCGCTCACCCCAGCTGGTTCTTCGTCCCGCGCGCTCCGCGCGCCCATGGAGGCTCGGGCTGCACTCATCGCGGCAAACGAGCTCCTGCGCTACCGTCCTTTCGACGACGTCTACGAAGAATGGCCCGACCGCGTCGCCGAGCTCGTCCGCGCCGCAGGGGGCTCTCCTGCACCGTCCGTTCTGTTGCACCGCACCCCGCCCCGCGCGGGCGATGAAGCTCCGGCGGCGCCCCGGCCGCCTCCTCCTCAGGACGGCGCCATGGCTCCAAGGCACGTGGCCCCTGGGCGGAACCCGCTCCGTCAGGCGCCAACGCGGCAAGAGCAGAGCTGTCAAGAAGTCCCTCGCCCGCAAGAAGCTGCCCGGGCGCTCCCTGCTCCAGCACGTCGTGACCATGCTCCTGCTCCCGCGCGTCAAGATCCCGCGCTGCTCCCAGCTGCAGCACGTGGGGACATGCAAGACCAAGCTCCCCTTCATCCAAGGCCTCCCGTGGCCACAGCAGGCTGCCGCACCTTCACCGCCGAGCTACGCAGCGTCGCATGGCCCGGCAAGTTCAAGCCAGACTTGCCTCCTTGCTACGACGGCACGGCTGACCCTGCGGAGTTCCTCCAGCTCTACGAGCTGGGCATCGAAGCTGCCAACAGAGACGATAAGGTCATGGCGAACTGGTTCCCCATGGCTCTCAAGGACGGGGCCCGCACCTGGCTCTTGAACCTGGCTCCAGGCACAATCTCCTCCTGGGACGAGATGCGCACCCGCTTCATCGCCAACTTCCAGGGCACTCGCGACCGGCCACCCGCCGTGAGCGACATGCGCCGCATCAAGCAACAGCCCGGGGAGACCCTGCAGAAGTACATCCAGCGCTTCAACAACGCGTGCCTCAAGATTCCCAAGGTGACTGAGGAGGCCATCATCTCGGCCTTCTCCGACGGCGTGCGCGACGTCAAGATGAAGGAGGAGCTGGCGATGCATGAAGACCTGTGCACTTCCTTGGAGCTATTCAACCTGGCAACCAAGTGCGCCAGGGCCGAGGAAGGGCATCTCTCCCTCCTCGAGCTGCCTGCCACAAACCCAGAAGAGAAGAAGCCCAAGGCCAAGGATGTGAAGCGCAAGGGGGCTGCCATGCTCGCGGCAGAACCAGACACCAAGCGAGGCAGAGATCAGCCCGAACCTTCCAAGGGCAGCCGGTACTGTGTGTACCACGACCTCCACACCCACAACACCAACAAATGTCAAGAGCTCCGAGCCGTGTGAGAAGGAAGGATCGGCCGTCGCCCTGACCGCAGTGACCGGGGCTACGGTCGAGGAGGAGGAAGGAACGCAGGACGCTGGGAAGACCGTGGCCCGCGCCAAGGGTGGCGCGATCAACCTCGCGAGGATCGCTGGCAAGACCCGCCTCGCGAGGGAGGCTGGAGAGATCAGCCTCGCGAGGGAGACTGGAGGGATCAGCCTCGCGAGGATCGCCCGCAAGGCAACGCAGGCCTCCCACCGTTGCCGCCGCAGCCAAGGAGAAACGAGGATCGCCACCAGGACAAGGGGGCTGGGGGTTTCCAGGAGCCGCGCGCGATCGCCTGCATCCTGGACGGGGCACAAGCCCCAGCCTCTCAGCGCATCTTCAAGCAGTTCGCCCGCGAAGTGAACGCAGTCCTCCCCAGGCTCGAAGCCACGCGCCCTCTCAGGTGGTCGGCGTGCGCCATCACGTTCAGCTCAGCAGATCAGCTCAAGTGTGCGGCTACAGCCGGAGTTCTCCCGATGCTTTGCTCCCCGATCGTCAGCAACGTGGTGGTCACCAAGACCCTCATCGATGGCGGGGCAGGGCTCAACGTCCTGTCCGTGGAGACATTCAACAACCTCCAAGTGCCCTACAGCCAGCTTCAGCCAACCAAGCCTTTCTCCGGTATCACCGACGGCTCCACGGTCCCGATTGGGCAGGTCCGCCTCCCTGTCACCTTCGGGGCACGCGACAACTACCGCACCGAGCTCATTGACTTCGACGTCGCTCACATTCGCCTGCCGTATAACGCCATCCTTGGGTACCCAGCGCTGGCCAAGTTCATGGCCGTAACTCACCACGGCTACAACGTCCTCAAGATGCCAGGAAGCGGCGGAGTCATCACAGTGCCCTGTGAAGAGAAGGATGCGGTGTGTTCCCTAGAACGAGCCTTTCAGGCCGGGTCACTGGAAGACCCGGATCATGGAAGCAGGAGGCCTCCCGAGACCGCCCCTAAGAAGAAGAAGACATCGTCCGGCCCGACCACTCAGGAGGCAGGCCCCTCTGGGCCCGCGCCTGCCCAGGGGGAACCTCCTTCCATCGCATAGGAAAGCGCGCCCGGCGCCCTCCTCAGGCAGGGCTCAGGGGCTCTCCCCTGGAGGGCCACCGACCTAGCTAGGGTCACGAGGGAGGCGCTTGGGCAGCACATGGAGGCGTGTTTCGAAGCACGTTTCCCTCAAGAAGGAGCAAGGCAAGGAGATCCAGACCCTCAGGAGTTCGTAAGCAAGGCCATTCAGGAGCTACAGGAGTCAAGAGTCATGAAAGGCAGCCGCCGCCTACCAGCAGTGGCTCCCCATCCAGGCGAGGATGGTGGGCTGCGCGTCTGCATCGACATACCAGGGCTCAACCGAGTCGCCTCTCTGGAGCGCCTCTGGCCCTCACGAGTGGGGTGCTGCGGAGGCTCGCCCCACAGCTACGTTCGCATGCCTTACGGCTTGCCGAACGCGGCTGACACGTACCAGCGCCTCATGAGGGGCATCACGGAGGCACGAGAGGCCAGGCGTTCCGCAGCCCTGGCAGGGATGGAGATGGCCCGCGAGGAGCTGCCAGCACCTCCGGAGCCTCCCGAGGCCCCTGGGCCCGGGGGCTTGTGAGGATCAGCTCCCGCAGCCCACCGAGCCTGCTACACCAACGCTCCTTCGTCCTCAACATCATCAGGTGACATCTTTTGAGTTTTATTTCCAGCTGGGAGCACCCCCCCAGGCTGCATTATTCCCAGGCCGCGTGGGTCCGTCCCTGCGGCATGTATCCCTTTTTTATTCCATGTTGTTAGCTTACCTCGTTGGGGGCGCCCCTCGGGCTGCATGATCCCCAAGTCGCTCGGGCCTGACCCAGTGATGTCCGCATTCCCAGCATCTATTTGAACGAATCCACTCCTTCGCGGCTAATGTGTTTTACCTAGTTGCCTGCTCAGCTGACGCCAACTAACGGAGCTGCTCCCAAACGGCACGACGCTTGCACATGGGTCCGTCCCTGCAATGCCGACAAACCTGGATGGCTGAGCTCTGGCCGCGGCAGCCCCGCATAGCGTCACCTCATCAAGCCTTCAGTGCCTCACTACCCCTCGGAAGCAACCAACGGCTGACTGTCAGTTGTCATGACAACCCCTTGTTTTTTCTATGATGGACCTGCAGGACCTCCTAAAGGAGCTGCGTCAGGCGAGGCCCTTGCGGTGTCTCCTTCGCTCTCGTCCGCGCGAACCGCTTGCACGTCAAAGGGGGGGGTGCCTGAGCATCGCGACTCAGGGCTCCTACTGGCTCTCCAGCCCTCACCCTCTGGCCTTGACCACGGCATCGCGACCTGGCATATCAGCGACGGCTGAGACTCGCTCGAGGGCCGGGACCCGAGGACGTAGATCAGAAAGGGGAGCAAAGGCGAGAGGGGAGAGACACACGAGGACCTCGCCGAGCAACCTCGCGCCTGCCGATGCACGGACCCAGCGACACACCAGAGAGCGGCCCCAGATTCTCGAGATAAGTCATCACCCTGAAGCGCCAGCTACCGTGGCACCATCCCCGCACCTAATGCTATCCCGTGTTAGCGACGCCGCTCTCCTTTCTCACCAAATGACGGCTGCTTGGGCGCCAAAGGGGACCTCCTGAGCATCGCGACTCAGGGGCTCTTACCGGACTCCGGGTCGCTCACCTCCTGGCCTTGACCACGGCATCGCGACCTAGCATACCAGCGACGGCTGAAGCCGCCTTGGGACTGGGACCTGTCGGCGCAGAGCACCAAGCCCTCATGAGGTTCGAGAGGGAGGACTGAGCTAAGATGGAATGAGCAACTCGCGCAATTCTATAACAAGGGTTATATTAACAAGACAGGATCACAGGCACCTTACAAGCCCCCACGGGACGCATTTTTGATTCCTCGCAGGGAACAGATCCTAAAGGGACACAAACTACGCGCGTCCCTGCAAAAGACGCCATCATCAACAGTGGGCGGTCAAGCACCGACGCCAACCCCATCCAGATCAGAGTCGGTGGCGGCCTGACGAGCCCGCCCTGCTCCAAGAGCGGCACCGGCTCGGGGGCTCGTAGCTGTCGTCGCTCGTCTCTGGAGTCGCGAAGAGCTCGCCGGAGTCGCTGGAACCTCCGACGCCTCCACCGCCTGAGGAACCGCCAAGGGAGCGGTTGGCGGGCCCAGTCCTCGTCGCGGCAGGGTCCTAGCCACCTTCCCCGGGGCAGCACTCCAGCCGGCGCCCGCTCGCATCGAAGACCTTGAAGAGCATCACCGAATCACCGTCATAATCCAAGTGGACCGCGAAGACGCCCCTTACCCTGCAAACCCGGGTGATCTCTCTCCAGCCCCGAGTCATGAAGACCTCGCCCGGGGCAACGACCGCGACATCTGCCTCGGTCGCGAGGGCGCTGCAGCCGGCGTGCTGCAGCCAGAGCTCCAGGGGCTCCCCCTGCGGGATGATGGAGGCGAAGAAGGGAGGAAGGCGGATCCAAGACTGAAGAGGAATGGTGACGTGGAGCATGAACTCTTGGGAGGAGCCCTCGGTGTGGACCCCACGGGGGATGACCCACACCTTTGTGACCCGTCGGCGCCGACGGCGGCGCCGCCCATGGCGGTCAGCATCAGCTCCTTCGGGGCCCTTGACATGGGCGTACAATGGAAGCGGGAACCCCGGTGGCGCCCGCTCGCACCAAGGCCTCGACACCACCTGAAGGGCCCCCTCGTCCGGGCCACGGGGGCGAGTCGTTTCTTCGGCGGGAGTGGGTCAGGTTCCTCTCGGGGAGCCTTTCCCTTCTCTGCCGTCGAGAACCGGCGGATCGGAGCCATCGCAGCAAGACGGAGCAAGGATCAGGAAGAAGGAGAAGCAAGGAGGGATGGACTGGAAGGGCGCGCGCTGTTCCGTACTTATGGCCGGCGAAGGCCAACCGCCGACCTCCACGATTGCAGGTAATCATGACCCACTTCGCATGCAGGGACTTGTCCAGTCCGTGCAGTTGCCGAGGCGCCATGGGGAGGCGGAGGCGCCCACGTCCAATCAACCGCCACGCGGCGCCCAAGGCCGCAGGCTGTTAGGGCCCGTGGCGCTTCGCTCTTGCCCTTCCGCCTCCCTGCACGGCCAAGTCCGGGCGCACCTTGGGCCCGGGGGCTACTGTCGGCGTTCTGGGAACGGGGGTCCCCAGACTTGCCTGCCTGCGGCCTGCGGCGTGGCTCAAAAGGGGGCCCAGCGCGGCCCATCTTCACCAACACAAACCCAAGACCCTTGCGAGGGGCCAAGCCTCACAGGGTGGACGACGCGGAGCTTCCTCAGGCACGGCCTCATCAGGCTGGCTCACGAGGAGGCGGAGAGATCAAGGCGGGGTACCTCACGAGGTGCCCGTGACGCAAGCCATGACGACCGAGGGTGCCAGGCGGGTGCCAGCCCGCGCAGTGTCCTCCTTTCCTCTTTGGTGCAAAGGGGGCAAGCGCAGCCGTGGAGTACCGAGGCATCAGGCAAAGGTTGCCATTTCGGTGCAACGAGACCAAGACCATGAGGACTACAAGATGGAGGTCATCATGGAGCCCGAGACGGCGTCATCACCAGAGCTTTGTGCAGGCGAAGACTACTTTTGTCAGGGTAGCTAGTACTAGCTGTCCCCCTTCAAATTAGCCCGCCATTGTTGGCTCCCTTCCCGCTCGATATTTGGGAAGAGGACCAGGGCCTCTATAAATAGGACCAGCCACCCACAGAGCAAAGAGAGGTTCAGAGGTTCAGGGGTTGGAAGGAAATAGGGGGGATCGAAGGATAAAAGAAAGGACCAGAGAGAGAGAAAGGTGATTGAACTCCTCCCAGCAGTTCATCGCCCCAGCCAAGAATAGACCCTCGCGAGGTTGTTCTCCCTTGTATTGTTCATCATCATCAGCCCAAGAGGCAATCCACCACACCACACACTGGAGTAGGGTATTACACCACAACGGTGGCCCGAACCAGTATAAACCCTGTGTCTCTTGTGTTGTTCTTTCCTTAGTTTAGATCCTAGCAAGGCGGAGGAGGGCAGGTAGGTAGGAGGCGAAATCTCCGCGCGCACCCCAGTGTTCGAACCTCAAGGGTCTGCCAGAACCCGAAATCCGACAGTGTCTCAGTCATGTCTACATAGTTCTCGAACCCGTAGGGTCCGCAAGCTTAACGTTCGATGACAATTTGTATTATGAGTTCTGTGTTTTGGTGACCAGAGATTGTTCGGAGTCCTGGATGAGATCACGGACATGACGAGGAGTCTCGAAATGGTCGGGGGGTAAAGATTGATCTATTGGACGATGGTATTCGTAAGGAAATATGCCCTAGAGGCAATAATAAAAAAAAATTATTTATATTTCCTTATATCATGATACAAGTTTATTATTCATGCTAGAATTGTATTAACTAGAAACTTAGTACATGTGTGAATACATAGAGAAACAGAGTGTCACTAGTTTGCCTCTACTTGACTAGCTCGTTGAATCAATGATGGTTATGTTTCCTAACCATAGACATGAGTTGTCATTTGATTAACGGGATCACATCATTAGATAATGATGTGATTGACTTGACCCATCCGTTAGCTTAGCACGATGATCGTTTAGTTTGTTGCTATTGCTTTCTCCATAACTTATACGTGTTCCTATGACTATGAGATCATGCAACTCCCGAATACCGGAGGAACACTTTGTGTGCTACTAAACGTCGCAACGTAACTGGGTGATTATAAAGGTGCTCTGTAGGTGTCTCCGATGGTGTTTGTTGAGTTGGCATAGATCGAGATTAGGATTTGTCACTCCGATTGTTGGAGAGGCATCTCTGGGCCCTCTCGGTAATGCACATCAATATAAGCCTTGCAAGCAATGTTGCTAATGAGTTAGTTACGGGATGTAGCATTACGGAACGAGTAAAGAGACTTGCCGGTAACGAGATTGAACTAGGTATTGAGATACCGACGATCGAATCTCGGGCAAGTAACATACCAATGACAAAGGGAACAATGTCTGTTATTATGCGGTTTGACCGATAAAGATCATATTGGGCCATAGTGGGAGAGAAGAGAGGGAGGCCTAGGAGGGGGCGCGCCCCCCTCAAGCCTAATCCGAATTGGGTGGGGGACCGGCCCGCCCTTTCCTTCCCCCTCTCTCCCCCTTCTTTCCACTCCTAGTCCAACTAGGGAAGGGGGGAATCCTACTCCCGGTGGGAGTAGGACTCCCCATGGGGCGCGCCATAGGAGGGCCGACCCTCCCCCACCTTGACTCCTTTATATACGGGGGAAGGGGGCACCCCATAGATACACAAGTTGATCATTGATCTTTTAGCCATGTGCGGTGACCCCCTCCACCATAATCCACCTCGGTCATATCATAGTGGTGCTTAGATGAAGCCCTGTTCCGGTAGCATCATCACCATCGTCATCACGCCGTCGTGCTAACGAAGCTCTCCCTCGACACTCTACTGGATCATGAGTTCGTGGGATGTCACCGAGCCGAACGTGTGCAGATCACGGAGGTGCCATACCTTCGGTACTAGGATCGGTCGATCATGAAGACATACTACTACATCAACCGCGTTGTCATAACGCTTTTGCTTACGGTCTATGAGGGTACGTGGACAACACTCTCCCCTCTCGTTGCTATGCATCACCTTGATCTTGCGTGTGCTTAGGATTTTTTTTGAAATTACCGCGTTCCCCAACAGTGGCATCCGAGCCAGGTTTATGCATAGATGTTATATTCACGAGTAGAACACAAAGGAGTTGTGGGCGTGGGTATATACATATTTCTTGCTGTCACTATTTGATTCTTGATTCGGCGGTACTGTTGGATGAAGCGGCCCAGACCGACATTATGCATACGCTTACGGGAGACTGGTTCTACCGACGTTCTTCGCACACAGGTGGCTGGTGGGTGTCAGTTTCTCCAACTTTAGTTGAATCGGATTCAATGAACAGGGTTTTTTCTGAAGATCAAAGAGCAATCACTATACTGCGTTGTGGTTTTTGATGTGTAGGTAAGAACGGTTCTTGCTCAGCCCGTAGCAGCCACGTAAAATTTGCAACAACAAAGTAGCGGACGTCTAACTTGTTTTTGCAGGGCATGTTGTGATGTGATATGGTCAATACATTATGCTAAATTTTATTATATGAGATGATCATGTTTTGTAACACGGTTATCGGCAACTGGCAGGAGCCATATGGTTGTCGCTTTATTGTATCAAAATGTAATCGCTTTACTTTATCACTAAGCGGTAGCGATAGTCGTAGAAGCAATAGTTGGCGAGACGACAATGATGCTTCGATGAAGATCAAGGTGTCAAGCCGGTGACGATGGTGATCATGACGGTGCTTTGGAGATGGAGATCAAAGGCACAAGATGATGATGGCCATATCATATCACTTATATTGATTGCATGTGATGTTTATCCTTTATGCATCTTATTTTGCTTAGTTCGACGGTAGCATTATAAGATGATCTCTCACTAAATTTCAAGGTATAAGTGTTCTCCCTGAGTATGCAACATTGCTACAGTTCGTCGTGCCGGCACACCACGTGATGATCGGGTGTGATAAGCTCTACGTTCACATACAATGGGTGCAAGCCAGTTTTGCACACGCAGAATACTCGGGTTAAACTTGACGAGCCTAGCATATGCAGATATGGCCTCGGAACACTGAGACCGAAAGGTCGAGTGTGAATCATATAGTAGATATGATCAACATAGTGATGTTCACCATTGAAAACTACTCCATCTCACATGATGATCGGACATGGTTTAGTCGATATGGATCAAGTGATCACTTAGATGATTAGAGAGATGTTGTAATGCCCTGAGTCTGATGCGCCAGGTGTCTTCCAGTTATTCGCCGTCGTTTCCTTGTCTTTTGCTTGCGTGTTACATCTTGCCATGTCATCACCCGCATTGCATCTGCATGTTTTCGAAACTTGCATTAATCCGGGTCTCTCAGTTCCTTGTGTTGTCCGCTCTGAGCCCAGACACACTTGCACGCGCCCGCGGCATGTCCAAAATAGTACTTTATAAGTGGCCGGAAAATGTTCTCGGAATGGGTTGAAAGTTGTCATGCGGTGTTTTTATGTTGTAGGTAGGTTGCCTGCCAAGTTTCATCGCATTCGGAGTTTGTTTGAGGCCCCAACGGATAACTATAGCGGCAGTATAGCCTGTCTATCGTTGGACGTTTTCGGTCTCCGAAAACTGTTGCCGGGCTTTCCCTATCTTTCCTCCCTAGACCGTCTACACAGTGCACTACCTACCGCCAGGCCCAACCTAACCTCTCTCGTCAGCCCGCGGCCCTCCTCGCACGCGCGTCCGAAAGCTGTCCTGAACCCGACCCGTGCAGTCGTGATCGTTGGATTCAGATCATCCCCAAACATCCCTAAAACATGTGTGATTATTTGTTTGGTCTCCCAAATCATTTTATTCTCGACCACCTGATTACGATCGGACGGACCAGATTAGTCCCTAACCTAAATCCGCCCGCTATTATATCGCCCAACCATAAATTTGAGGAAATCTGTCCTATCAGTCCCATCCCCGCCAACGGCTGACCAACCCCCTCCTTCCTCGGGATCATCCCAGATCCACCGAACTAGCCGCCCTCCTCGTTTCCCCCCGATCCAATCCATCCATCCACCAACCAGGAGCACGAGCTCATCCTTCCACACCCCAAGGCCGAGGACCCCAACTCCGCCGTCCGCGACGCCAAGCCCCCCCGACCAGCCGATCTGGAGCTCCCACACTCGCTGCCCTCTGCGAACCTCGTCGCCGGCGACCACTCACTGCCAGATCACCGGACCACCGCCTCTGCTGCGCCCCTGCTCCCTACTCTGTCCATCTCTCTTTTCCTTCTTTTCCATGTCTCCTAAGATCTCCATCTCTCTCTGTAACCCGCGGCAACAGGAGACCACCATGGCCGCCCGAGGCATGGAGCTTCGCCGACAACAGTGCCTCGACGCCCAGCTCGCCTCTGCCTTGTTCCTGGACGGAACCGCCCTCCAGCCCCGCCTTCTGCCGCTGAAGACCCGCGCCGGGATCTGCTTCGCTGCGCCGTTGCTCGTAGGCCCTCGGCTCTCCTGCACCTCATCCCCGACGCCGGCAAGATTGCCGCCGCCAAGACCTTGCCTCGCTAGACCTGCCTCCCAACGCCGGGGATCAGTTCCCCTCGATCTCGCCCAGCCTCCGGTGGTCGTCCCACCCTCTGCCGTCGCCGGGAAGCACCAGCGCCGCCACCACTCATCTTCCTGGAACGCACGCAGCTCCAAGTCTCGCTCGCCGTGCCCGTTGACTTCATCGCCCCGTGCGTGGGCCGCGAGGGCGCCAAGGCCCAGCACCGCGCACCTTACCAGCACATCTCCACCGAGACCACGCCTGTCTTCCTCGCGGGCCACAAGCCACGGCCGGCCCAGCTTCCCACCAAGGCCCAGCGCCTGCACCAGTTGGGCTTGACCCATGGTGAGACGTCCCCAGTCCTGCGCCCAGTGCATTGTGTAGCCCAGTCCGCCTCAGTTTTGGCCCGTGCATGTTGTTTTCCTTGCTGCGAATTTATCTAATTTCCAGAGTTGTCTGTTTTACAGATTAGTCCCTCTAGTTCATGCATATAATAACCTCACAACCGTGCATCGGGATTAAACAAACTTTATATGAAACATGCTTAGAATTTTGTCCAGTTTCATAATTTCCAACTTTCATGCATGTTAAAAATGTTTAAAATGTTGTTTGTGTTTATTTTGCTAAATGCCATGTTAAAATGCTTTATTTCATAACTAAATAACAGTAGCTCGGATTTAAATAAACTTTATATGTAAATGGGGTAGAAAAATGCCTAGTTTAACATGGTGCATTCATCTTGTATGTTTAACAACTCTAAAATATGGTTTAGGGCAGATCAGTACCAAACCCATAAATTGCACATGAGGATTTTTCC
The DNA here is from genome assembly GCF_056163025.1 of Triticum urartu. Classification (NCBI taxonomy): domain Eukaryota; kingdom Viridiplantae; phylum Streptophyta; class Magnoliopsida; order Poales; family Poaceae; genus Triticum; species Triticum urartu. Next base: position 213,545,853 of record NC_141877.1, on the reverse strand, counting down.
GGACTTGATGCTTGTTGTTCCGGCCTCATTTAAACTTGCCTAGATAGGTAGTTTTCATATGCTTCACCCCTTGCCATGTTTAATAACATTTAATATTGTTGGGTACATAAACGAGAGTGAACTAAATGTTTGAATGTGGTGTTTCGTAAATATGCAACTCGTTGCATATTGAGCTCCACTTAACTTGTAGTTTTGCTTGTGCACTTTGCCATGACATGTTTCATTTAATCGGACATGCATCATACTTGTTTGCGCATCATTCCATGCTTATGTGATGGTTGTTTACTATGTTGTTTGCTTCTTTCCGGGTTGCTTCTCTCATTAGCTTCGGTTTCGGAGTTGTGAGGATCCGTTCGACTACGTCCGTTTGTCTTCTTCATGGACTCATTCTTCTTCCTTGTGGGATTTCAGGCAAGATGACCATACCCTCAAAATCACTTCTATCTTTGCTTGCTAGTTGTTCGTTCTATCGCTATGTCGCGCTACCTACCACTTGTTATAGCATGCCTCCCATATTGCCATGTCAAGCCTCTAACCCACCTTCCTAGCAAACCGTTGTTTGACTATGTTACCGCTTTTGCTCAGCCCCTCTTATAATGTTGCTAGTTGCAGGTGAAGTTGAAGTTTGTTCCATGTTGGAACATGGATTTGTTGGGATATCACAATATCTCTTATTTAATTAATGCATCTATATACTTGGTAAAGGGTGGAAGGCTCGGCCTTATGACTGGTGTTTTGTTCCACTCTTGCCGCCCTAGTTTCCGTCATACCGGTGTTATGTTCCTTGATTTTATGTTCGTTACGCGGTTGGGTGTTATGGGAACCCCTTGACAGTTTGCTTTGAATAAAACTCCTCCAGCAAGGCCCAACCTTGGTTTTACATTTGCCTAACAACCTATTACCCTTCCCTTGGGTCAGCCAACCCGAGGGTCATCTTTATTTTAACCCCCCCCCCCCCCGGGCCAGTGCTTCTCTAAGTGTTGGTCTGAACTAGAGCCCCTTGCAGTGCCACCTCGGGGAAACTTGAGGGCTGGTTTTAGTTGTACGGATTGCTCATCCGGTGTTGCCCTGAGAACGAGATATGTGCAGCTCCTATCGGGATTGTCGGCACATCGAGCGGCTTTGCTGGTTTTGTTTTACCATTGTCGAAATGTCTTGTAACCAGGATTCCGAGACTGATCGGGTCTTCCCCGGAGAAGGAATATCCTTCGTTGACCATGAGAGCTTGTGATGGGCTAAGTTGGGACACCCCTGCAGGGTATAAACTTTCGAGAGCCGTGCCTGCGATTATGTGGCAGATGGGAATTTGTTAACATTCGGTTGTAGAGAACTTGACACTTGACTTTATTAAAATGCATCAACCGCGTGTGTAGCCGTGATGGTCTCTTCTCGGCGGAGTCTGGGAAGTGAACACGGTCTTGTGTTATGTTTGAACATAGGTAGTTTTCAGGATCACTTCTTGATCACTTCTAGCTTCTCGACCATTGCGTTGCTTCTCTTCTCGCTCTTATTTGCGTATGTTAGCCACCATATATGCTTAGTGCTTGCTGCAGCTCCACCTCATTACCCTATCCTACCCATAAGCTTAAATAGTCTTGATCTCGTGGGTGTGAGATTGTTGAGTCCTCGTGACTCACAGATACTTCCAAAAAGTTGCAGGTGTCGGTGATATTAGTGCAGGTGACGCAACCGAGCTCAAGTGGGAGCTCGATGAAGATCTTGGTCGTTGTTATGTGTCTTTTTTGGTTGATCAGTAGTGGAGCCCAGTTGGGACGATCGGGGATCTAGCATTTGGGGTTGTCTTCTTTTATTTTGTTTCTGTAGTCGGACCTTGATTGTACTCTGGATGATGTATGTTTAATTTGTTATTTGTGTGAAGTGGCGACTGTAAGCCAAATCTTTATCCATTTCTTATTCAGTACATGGGATTGTGTGAAGATTACCCCTCTTGCGACAAAACTACCATGTAGCTATGCCTCTAAGTCGTGCCCTGACACGTGGGGGATAGAGCCACATTGTGGGTGTTACAAGTTGGTAATTAGAGCCATCCCCCACTTAGGAGCCCCCTTCTTGATCGAATCGCTGGCGTTGTTGAGTCTAGAACAAAATGTTTTGAGTCTTAGGATTATATATATCGGAGAGTAGGATTCTTTTTACTCCTCAGTCCCTTCGTCGCTCTGGTGACGCCTCTTGACGTAGAAGTTTTGACTCTCCTCTCCTCAAATTTCATGAAAAAAAATTTAGGATCACGCGGGTATCTTGGAATCATTTTGATATTCTTGTGACGAGAACATTGTTCTTGGTGCCTCCTGACATTTAGGGTTGTGGCAGTGTCCTGGGGAGTTGAGCTCTGAGGTGTTGTCATCACAATTTTATAGTTGCAGTTCTGGAATACCTGAGTTCGCCGACATCGAAAATCTCTTTTATGCAGTTGTTGGTGAGGTAACCTCGACGCCACCCAGTACTGGGGCGGGAGTTCAGGAGTATTGCCATAACTCGTATAATGGATGCTTCTCGAAGGTTGAGGTACACGATTTACGAAGGTTTCTTGGTTATGTGTTGACGGATGGATACAGCTGGATGTAGGGATTATTAGTTTGGTTGAGATATTATGCTTCCCCTGTATCCCCAACACCTGATTGCATAACCAGAAAGTTTTGGGAGTTTATAGGTGGGAATTCAACTAGCTCCTAGAATATCTTTCCGATAAATGCATGATATGAGATTGGGGTTCGACGTCTAGTGGTCCGCCTATCCACGGTTGGTTTTACAGGGGTCTCGTTGTGTCTTAAAGAGTCCTTGGCTATGCTGACTCGGGGACGCTTCATATGTCATGTGCACTGCCTTGTACATGATGGTGTTGTACGATCGAGCCCGTGTGGGCCCCCCACCACGAAAACTTCAGACGAAATCTCTATCATATATTTGTTCCGGCTTATTCTGCAAGCCAATCCTTGTTTTGTTTTCAGTTGCGGTATTCGAGTAGCTTCGAAGTCAAGTGTTGATTCCATACCTTCCGTAAGCGGTGTTCTCATATTTCTATGGAAGTGCTAATCCTTCATGATCATCGAGATTGTCATGCCAATTCTTTTCAACCGGTGTGATTCTCTTCAAGATGATCCTATCATTTTTCCCTATTCGCAAGATAAATTCTCAGTTCTTTGCAACGGTGTTTGTTTCATCCGTTCCAAGTTGTCTTTGTTTTCCCACCCTCCCACCCTTTTTCTTCCAGGACTCAGATTTCTTAATCGAGTATTCTTTTATTGATGGGAAGTCTCTCCATTCTTTTCCGTCAATGTTCTTATCCGGTGATTCTCAGGAAGATACTAACGAAGCTTCAAGTTATCATTCTTCGTTCTCTTTTCTTCTCCGGTGGATTCAAGTCAAGCTTTGTCGATCATATCCTTTCCTCGTTTGAAATGTTTTCTCATGCCGGTGCACCTCTTAATCATCCACCTCTTGCTATTCATGTTATATGGAGTGCTGAAGATATCCTAGAAGATACAAGTTTCCATTCTTAGTCCTTCCAAGCTATTTCGAGGTTGTTACCTCGTTCAAGACATTCAAATCAATCGATGCATTATCTCTTCCTAAACAATTATTTTCAACGGTGTTTCTTTTGAGTGGGCCCTAACTCATAGGTCTTTTTCCAGGATCTTACCTGACTCTTCTAATTCTTTTCCGGAGTTATTCTCAAATTCATTACAAAGTTGACGTAAGAATGAATTATCATCAGTCATATGTCTTTCTCCAAGATCTTTCAAATTCTTTTCATTGTTGATTCAACCTTTATATTCGTCATTATTCCGGAGTGTCTCAACAATTCATGGTGGTGTTTCTCGTAGTCATTCTCAAGTTTGTGAAGACCGAAGAAGAGTTTTCCTCCAAATCTTATCTGTTCTCTCAAGATGTGTGGTTCTAGCGTTATGCCATCCTCTCATAATTTTTTCAATTGTGAGAATTCTTTTCACCCATCCGGAGCAATTGAGGAGTCTTTTCAGTTTGATTCTCCGGAGCCATCATCTCAGAATTATTCATCCTCGCTGTGTAGCTATTGTTCTCCAAATCTTACCGGTGGATCGTTCAAGTTTTCTCTAATCAGATCGTGATCTCTTCGTTCTCATGTATCTAAATTCCCTCAAGTATCGTCTTTCATTCTCTAACTCTTCCCGGTGTTTTCCTTATCTTTTCTTCGTTCATTTTCAATTCTTACGGTGGTTCGTTCAAGAGTTCTCTTCCTTCGTTATCATATAGATTCATTCGTTCTTTCCAATCCTACCGGCGGTTCGTTGAAGACCTTTTCAAGTTTGCGCTATATCTCTCTTAATCCTTTCTACGAGAATAAGTAGTATGCCAAATCCGTTGCTTGCCATCAATTTAAATTGGTGAAGGATATGCATAACTTAATTATTATTCTTGTTTTATCCAAGTTATTAATTCCTTATTCTGGAGGTTCATCAAAATTCTTGATTTCATTTGTTCATCTTTCTTTCCGGAGTTCCAAGTTTTTCTCGGTTATATCATCACGAAGCTCCATTTAATATATGCAAGGATTCATCTTATTCTTTTCAAGCTTCTTTTCCTTGCGACCTTTTTTTATCTATCCGGAGTTCTTCGAGAGTTTTCTTCATGGTGGCTCATCAAGGATTCTGTTCATTCTTCAATTGTTCTTCAAGATCTCTCTCGAAGTCATGACCCGCCAAGCTATACTCTAAAATAAACATGGTGTTCAACACATGTCTTGTTTTGAGGAGTTGAAGCATTCTTCATGTTCCATTCCGAAGTGCAATTCTTCCTACCTTATCTTTTGAGGTGGTGTTATATCATTGTTGATAATTTCCCTTCGTGTTTCATGATTCACAAGTTTTCAAAAGTGACATATATAAATCCATCATTTTCTCTTTGTTCAAGACATCTTTTCAATCCATCAATCTCTTCATTGGAGTTATATTGGGTTATATTTCACCTAAAGCTTTCCCTAAGGATTGTTACTATTTATGGTGCTTATAAATGACCCAAGTTCTTCATTTATCCTCTCAGTGAAATAAGTTTCTCGTCTCCTTGTTCATATCAATCCAATCTATTGTTTTTCGTTAGTGGCAGAATTTCACCTCAAGTTTTCGAGATGTTTTCCATAAGCCCACAACAAGCTTACTCTTTTCGTTGTTGGTTTTCCAACAAATCCGTTCAACCTTTTCTTCGTAAGCATGCTCTTTCAATTTTATTTGCGAGAGTTGTCATTCGTCTTCTTTGTTCTTTTTCTTTCCAACCATCTAGTTTTCCATTCATTTGTTCCGGAGGCATGGTGACGTTGCTCTCTTCGTCCCATCATTTCATTTTGCCAAGATCATGCTCTTTCATTTGCCTATCCATTCAACTGGAGCGTCGTGTCCTACATTCAAGTTCTTCCCATTTTGTCAAGTTTTACCTCCCTTCTCAACCGGAGTGTTGTCTGTAATCTTTCTTACCCATTGTGCCATTATTTCAATAGTTCTGGAGGCAGTGTTTTGTTGATTTCGTCAAGTATCATCCAATCTTCCCAAGTTCATGTTCAATTCCTTTCATTTACAGTCGGAGTGCTGACCAAATTATATCATTCTTGTTCCTTCTCTATCTTGTTTTAACCGGAGTGTTGTGTTTATCATTCCTCTTCTAACCGGAGTCTCGTCCAAGTGCTTTCTTTTTGCCAAGTTCATATTCTATGCCTTCCATTTCCAACCGGAGTGTTGTCGTAATTGATCTGTATCGGTTCCTAGTACATCTCGTTTCAACCGGAGTGCTTGCATGTACTTCCTGTCCATTGGAACCCTTTTCCTTATGTCTTTCAACCTACATGGTTCTAGTAATGTTCCTTGTTCCTCTTTTCTAACGGAGTGTTTTCAACTGTGTTCATCTTTGTTGTATTCTTTCTTTCAATTTGTTCAACCTCGCAAGGTTCTTTGGTTTCACTCATTTGTCAAAGAAGCAATTAGTTTTACCTCTCCTCTTCCTCTTCCGTTTTCCCTCCGGTGCCATCCTAGATCTCGGCATGAGATCCTCTTGTAGTGGTGGAGTGTTGTAACGCTCTGAGTCCGATGCGCTAGGTGTCTTATAGTTATTCGCCGTCGTTGCCTTGCCTGTTGCTTGCGTGTTGCATCTTGCCGTGTCATCACCCGCATTGCATCTGCATGTCTTCGAAACTTGCATTAGTCCGGGTCTCCCAGTTCCTTCCGTTGTCCCTTCTGAGCCCAGACACACTTGCACGCGCCCGCGGCATGTCCGAAATAGTATTTTATAAGTGGCCGGAAAATGTTCTCGAAATGGGTTGAAAGTTGCCTGAGGTGTTGTTATGTTGTAGGTAGGCTGCCTGCGAAGTTTCATCGCATTCGGAGTTTGTTTGACACCCCAACGGATAACTATAGCGGTAGTATAGCCGGTCTATCGTCGCACATTTTCGGTCTCCGAAATGTGTTGCCGAGCTTTCCCTCTCTTTCCTCCCTAGACCGTCTACACAGTCCACTACCTACCGCCAGGCCCAACCTAACCTCTCTCGTCATCACGCGGCCCTCCTCACGCGCGCGTCCGAATGTTGTCCTGGACCCGACCCGGGCAGTCGTCATCGTTGGATTCGGATCATCCCCAAACATCCCTAAAACATCTGCGATTATTTGTTTAGTCTCCCAAATCATTTTATTCTCAACCACCCGATTACGATCGGACGGACCAGATTAGTCCCTAACCTAAATCCACCCGCTATTATATCACCCAACCCTAAATTTGAGGAAAGCTGTCCTATCAGTCCCGTCCCCGCCGTCGGCTGACCAACCCCCTCCTTCCTCTGGATCCTCCTAGATCCACCGAAGCAGCCACCCTCCTCGTTTTCCCCCGATCCAATCCATCCATCCACCAACCAGGAGCACGAGCTCATCCTTCCACACCCCAAGGTCGAGGACCCCAACTTCGGCGTCCACGACGCCAAGCCCCCCCCCCCCCCGCCCGCCCCCCGACCAGCCGAGATGGAGCTCCCGTGCTCACTGCCCTTGGCGAACTGATACGTCTCCATCGTATCTACTTTTCCAAACACTTTTGCCCTTGTTTTGGACTCTCACTTGCATGATTTGAATGGAACTAACCCGGACTGGTGCTGTTTTCAGTAGAATTGCCATGGTGTTATTTATGTGCAGAAACAAAACTTCTCGGAATGACCTGAAACTCCACGGAGATTATTTTGGGAAATAATAAGAAATGCTGGCAAAGAATCAAGGCCAGGGGGCCCACACCCTAGCCACGAGGGTGGGGGCGCGCCTGCCCCCTGGGCACGCCCCCTACCTCGTGGGCCCCCTAGAGCTCCATCGACCTCAACTCCAACTCCATACATTCGTGTTCGGGGAGAAAAAAATTAAGGAGAAAGATTCATCACGTTTTACGATACGGAGCCGCCGCCAAGCCCTACAATCTCTCGGGAGGGCTGATCTGGAGTCCATTCGGGGCTCCGGAGAGGGGAATTCGTCGCCGTCGTCATCATCAACCATCCTCCATCACCAATTTCATGATGCTCACCGCCGTGCGTGAGTAATTCCATCATAGGCTTGCTGGACGGTGATGGGTTGGATGAGATTTATCATGTAATTGAGTTAGTTTTGTTAGGGTTTGATCCCTAGTATCCACTATGTTCTGAGATTGATGTTGCTATGACTTTGCTATGCTTAATGCTTGTCACTAGGGCCCGAGTGCCATGATTTCAGATATGAACCTATTATGTTTTCCTGAATATATGTGAGTTCTTTATCCTATCTTGCAAGTCTATAGTCACCTACTATGAGTTATGATCCGGCAACCCCGAAGTGACAACCACTCCCGGTGATGACCATAGTTTGAGGAGTTCATGTATTCACTATGTGTTAATTATTTGGTCCGATACTCTATTAAAAGGAGGCCTTAATATACCTTAGTTTCCAATAGGACCCCGCTGCCACGGGAGGGTAGGACAATAGATGTCATGCAAGTTCTTTTCCGTAAGCACGTATGGCTATATTCAGAATACATGCCTACATTACATTAATGAATTGGAGCTAGTTCTGTGTCATCCTATGTTATGACTGTTACATGATGAACCACATCCGGCATAATTCTCTATCACCGATCCAATGCCTATGAGCTTTCCATATATTGTTCTTCGCTTATTTACTTTTCCGTTGCTATTGTTATCATCACTATGAAACATCAAAAATATTACTTTTGCTATCGTTACCTTTTGCCACCATTACCACCATTATCATATTACTTTGCTACTAAATACCTTGCTGCAGATATTAAGTTATCCAGGTGTGGTTGAATTGACAACTCAGCTGCTAATACTTGAGAATATTCTTTGGCCCCCCTTGTGTCGAATCAACAAATTTGGGTTGAATACTCTACCCTCGAAAACTGTTGCGATCCCCTATACTTGTGGGTTATCAAGACTATTTTCTGGCGCCGTTGTCGGGGAGCATAGCTCTATTCTTTGAGTCACTTGGGATTTATATCTGCTAGTCACTATGAAGAACTTAAAAGACACAAAAACAAAAATTTATCCCTCAACTACGAGGGGAGGTAAGGAACTGCCATCTAGCTCTGCACTTGATTCACCTTCTGTTTTGAGTAAGCTTGCGACACCTAAACCTGCTTCTGCTATTAATTCGGGTATGTCGCATATTATTGATGATGCCACTTCTGCTATGCATGATACTTATGATGAAACTACTTCTATGCTTGATACTACTGTGCCACTTGGTGAATTTCTTGATGAACAACTTGCTAGGGCTAGAGAGAATGAAATTATTGAAACTGATAATATTGATGAAAGTGATGATGAAGGCTCTCCTAATAAATATGAATTGCATGTTGTGCCTGAGGGCTATGTTATGGATGAAGAAACTAAAAGAGACTTTCTTGCATGCAATGATAGAAGTGATCTTAAGAAATTATTAGCTAAGCTTAAACAAAAAACACTGAATGCTAGAATGAAATATGATCCTACTTATGCTACTTCACCTATCTTTGTTATTGATAAGGATTATGAATTCTCTATTGATCCTGATATAATTACTTTGGTTGAATCTGATCCTTTTTATGGCTATGAATCTGAAACTGTTGTGGCACATCTTACTAAATTAAATGATATAGCCACCCTGTTCACTAATGATGAGAGAACTCGTTACTTTTATATCCTTAAAATATTTCCGTTCTCATTAAAGGGTGATGATAAGATATGGTTTAATTCTCTTGATCCTGGTTGTGTGCGTAGTCCCTAGGATATGATTTATTACTTCTCAGCTAAATATTTCCTTGCGCATAAGAAACAAGCTGCCTTAAGGGATATATATAATTTTGTGCAAATTGAAGAAGAGAGTCTCCCACAAGCTTGGGGGAGGCTTCTCCAATTACTTAATGCTTTTCCTGATCATCCTCTTAAGAAAAATGAAATACTTGATATCTTTTATAATGGACTAACCGATGCTTCCAGAGACCACCTGGATAGTTGTGCTGGTTCTGTTTTCAGGTAAAGAACACCGGATGAAGATGAAATTCTATTGAATAATATGTTGACAAATGAAAATAATTGGACACTTCCTGAGCTAGCTCCTGAGCCAACTCCTGAGCCTATTCCTAAACCAACTCTGAAGAAAAGGGGTGTTCTATTTCTCAGTCCTGAAGATATGCAAGAGGCAAAGAAATCCATGAAAGAAAAAGGGTATTAAAGCTGAAGATGTTAAGAATTTACCTCCTATTGAAGAAATACATGGTCTTAATTTACCGCATGTTGAAGAAATATATGGTTTTAATCCATCACCTATTGAAGAAACACATGGTCTTGATAACCCGACACAAGTAGTAAAGGTAAATTCTCTCTATAGATATGATAAAGTTGAAATCCCTCCTACTAAGTTTGCTAGCCAATGTTTGGATGAGTTTGATAACTTTATGGTTAAGCAAGAAGACTTCAATGCTTATTTTGGTAGACAATTGAAACAAAATGCTTATATGATTGAACACTTGGGTGATTATATGTCTAGAGTTAAAGGTGAACTTAAACTCATTAGTAAACATGCTTCTATGGTTACCACTCAAGTAGAATAAGTACTTAAAGCTCAGAATGATTTGCTCAATTAATTAAATAGTAAGAAAAATGATAATGTTGTTAGAGTTATGATTAGGGGTGGTAAAATGACCCAGGAACCTTTGTATCCCGAGGGCCATCCTAAGAGAATTGAGCAAGCTTCTCAGAGAAATGATATTGATGCACCTAGTCCTTCTAAGAGGAAGAAAAAGAAAAATGATAGGACTTTGCATGCTTCTAGTGAACCTGTTATAGACACACCTGAGAATCCCAATGATATCTCTATTTCTGATGCTGAAACACAATCTGTTAATGAACATGAAACTAGTGATAATGTTAATGATAATGTTCATGTTGATGCTCAACCTAGCAATGATAATGATGTAGAAGCTGAACCTGTTGTTGATCCTGATAACCCACAATCAAAGAATCAACGTTATGATAAGAGAGACTTTCTTGCTAGGAAGCACGGTAAGGAAAGAGAGCCTTGGGTTCAGAAACCCATGCCTTTTCCTCCTAAGCCATCCAAGAAAAAGGATGATGAGGATTTTGAGCGCTTTGCTGAAATGATTAGACCTATGTTTTTGCGTATGTGTTTGACTGATATGCTTAAAATGAATCATTATGCTAAGTACATGAAAGATATTGTTACTAATAAAAGAAAGATACCGAAAGCTGAAATTTCCACCATGCTTGCTAATTATACTTTTAAGGGTGGAATACCTAAGAAACTAGGAGATCCAGGAGTACCAACTATACCATGCTCCATTAAAAGAAACTATGTTAGAACTGCTTTATGTGATCTTGGAGCCGTTGTTAGTGTTATGCCTCTCTCTTTATATCGTAGACTTGATTTGAATAAGTTGACACCTACTAAAATATCCTTGCAAATGGCTGATAAATCAACTGCTATACCTGTCGGTATTTGTGAGGATGTGCCTGTTGTAGTTGCAAATGTTACTATTTTAACGGACTTTGTTATTCTTGATATTCCCGAGGACGATAGTATGTATATTATTCTTGGAAGACCTTTTTTGAATACTGTAGGGGCTTTTATTGATTGCAACAAAGGCAATGTCACTTTTCATGTTAATGGTAATGAGCATACGGTACACTTTCCGAGGAAACAACCTCAGTCCACAGTATCAATTCTATTGGAAAAATTCCATCGATTATTTTTGGAGGTTTTGAATTTCCTCTTCCTACTGTCAAGAAGAAATATGATATTCTTATTGTTGGGGATGTGCATATCCCCGTTGAGGTAACATAGTGTCATTCGAAATTTCTCCGATTTCATGTTACTCGAAATGAGTTTGTTAACAAGACTTGATCAACCTTGTTAATGGATTCCTTTTGATGAGCATGAGATGGATGAAGTTAGAAAGCACAACCTTCTATACCCTCCTTTTACTTTCTGTTATTTAGTTGAAATAAAGTAAAAATAGTATTTTCTGTCAGTTTTCTGAATTATCCGTGCAATATAAAAATACCTCGAAAATAAAAGTTCTCCAAATGCCCTGCCAATTTAATATGATTTTTTTGGAATATTTGAGAATATCTGGCACTGAGAACACAGCAGGGGGAGCAAGCACTTGGCCACGAGGGTCCAGGGCGCGCCCCCTGCCTCGTGGGCCCACGGTGGCTCCCCTCCACTTATTCCTGCACCCACACACTTCCTCTTCCTCCCAAAAAAATCACCATCCAGCTCAAGCACGAGTTCTAGCTCATTTTGCTGCGATTTTCGATCTCCTTGCTCAAAGCACCTCTCACAAAACTACTTTGGGGGATTGTTCCTTGGTATGTGACTCCTCCATTGGTTCAATTAGTTTTTTTTCTAGTACTTTATTCATTGCAAATTTGTGATGCCTAGGTGACCATGTTCTTGAGCTTGCATGTCAAATTTATATGGTTCCAAGTAGTTCTAATGCATGATATAGGTCCTAGGCACTTGTAGGAGTAGTTGCTATCAATTTTGTTCAGCTTGGTTCACTTTTATTTGAAGTTACTAAAAATTTCAGAATTTTTCAGAAAATAATGAAGAGATTTTTGAGGGGCTCATCGAGCCGAAGCTCGAAGGAAAAGCAAAATGAAGAAGCAGAGAGGCCCAAATATAATCTGCCTCGCACCGCGGAGGTTCGGTCGTGTGAATGGCCTTCCGATGATTTCTTGAGAGCAGCCAGGATTTATGATGATTTTTATGAATTGGCTAAGAATGCAGGCCTCACCGACTTCCTCCGCGACCAACGCGAACAGTATCTCTTACTCACCAATACTTTTGTGCAAAACTTCTACTATTATCCTAGGGAATCACCTCCTTTAGTAGAGTTTCATTTATATGATGTGGTTAAGAAGATGTCACTATATGAATTTTGCAGGGTTCACAAAATACCTTTCGAGGGTAGCTTTGAGGAACCACATCGTAGAGATGTGGACGGGTTCATTGACACTATTACTGTAGGGGAAACTAAGAAAGTTTCCGATGCAAGAATCACTAGCATACATTTTCCTGTTTTACGCTACTTTGCAATATTTGCTAGTCGTTGCTTAATTGGTCGCGGAAACTGTGGAAACCTTAGTGTTCCTGATATTATTATTTTGTTCCATGGTTTATTCTCTGACGACTCTGTTAGTATGGGCGGTATTATTGCCAAATGGTTATGTCTGAACCGTACAAAGGGCCCCATCTTTGGAGGTGTCTATGATTCACTCCTTGCTGCATACTATAACATACCTATTAGGCACTATGAATAGGAAGAAAAATTGCTGCCTACTATTTATTTATATTATAAGAGTATGGTAGCACATGATTTTATTGTTAAGAATAGGGAAAATGAGATTAAATACAAATTGTTCTTTGATAAACATCATCCTGAGACTATTACCCTGCCTGCTCCTTCCTTGTTTGATTTATCTGCAGGCCAGTACCTTGTTCCGTTGGAGGCCATTCAGCCTACCGGAACCCTACATCAGCTTCAGAGCCAGAGCCGGAACCACAATATGATCCTCCACGACAGTCTGATTACCAGTGGGATCCGGAGGTGATTGCCAGCCAGTGGCAATCTGAGTATCCATCACAGTACGACCCCAACTACAACTTTGGATATCCGCCAGGCCATCCCTGGCAATAAACCCACTTAGGCCAAAAGCCTAAGCTTGGGGGAGTTTCTCACCGACATTACATTCATGTTCACACACTCATTGCTAGATGTTGGTGCTCATACTCTTTCACTGTAATATCCATGTTAGTTTATTTTCTCTTTTTATGCTTTCTTCTTGTGTGTTTGAAATAAACCTTAAGAAAAACAAAAAAATAGTAGTAGCTTTTAGCTATTTTATTTTTCTTGTTGTAGTAGTAGTAACTAAAAATAAAACTCAAAAATATTTCCCTTTCTTCTTTTGCTTGTTGGGAGCTTTCCCGTGTAAATAGTTTTATTTCTTTTCTTTTCTTTGGGGGCCGATAGGAGAAGACCATGATTAAATTGTTGAAGTGACTCCTATATGCATTATTGTTGATTTAACCAAGAGTCCATATTGCCTTGTCTTCTCCTTCTTATTGAATGCTTGTAGATTCCAGCTTAGTCCAATGCACGTGCACTGTTATTATTATTCACATCATTCGGTCGTGCAAGTGAAAGGCAATTATGACGATATATGATGGACTGATTGAGATGGGAGAAGCTGGTATGAACTCGACCTCTCTTGTTTTTGTAAATATGATTAGTTCATCGTTCTTGATTCAGCCTATTATGAATAAACATGTTTGCAATGACAATTAGAGATTATAGTTAATCATGCCATGCTTAATTAGCTAGGAGCTTATAATGGTTTACCTTGCGTGTCAACATGCTATTAAAATGGTTGTGATGTGGTATGATAGGGTGGTATCCTCTTTTGAACGATTCGAGTGGCTTGACTTGGCACATGTTCACGCATGTAGTTGAAACAAAATCAACATAGCCTCTACGATATTTATGTTCATAGTGCATTATATCCTACTCATGCTTGCATTCGGTGTTGATTAATTTTAACGCATGTTCATGACTGTTGTCGCTCTCTAGCTGGTCGCTTCCCAGTCTTTTTCTAGCCTTCACCTGTACTAAGCGGGAATACTGCTTGTGCATCCAATCCCATAAACGCCAAAGTTATTCCATATGAGTCCACCATACCTACCTATATACGGTATCTACCTGTCGTTCCAAGTAAATTTGTATGTGCCAAACTCTAAACCTTCAAATAATCATTCTGTTTTGTATGCTCGAATAGCTCATGTATCAACTAGGGTTGTCCGTATCTTCCATGTTAGGCGGGTTATTCTCAAGAGGAGTGGACTCCGCTCCTCACTCATGAGAAAATGGCTGGTCACCGGGATGCTCAGTCCCATGCATTATGCAAATCAAATCAAAATAATTGCAAACAAAACTCCCCCGGGACTGTTGTTAGTTGGAGGCACTTGTTGTTTCGAGCAAGCCATGGATTGATGCTTGTTGGTGGAGGGGGAGTATAAAATTTACCATTCTGTTTGGGAACCGCCTATTATGTGTGTAGCATGGAAGATATAGCCATCTCTTGGTTGTTATGTTGACAATGAAAGTATACCGCTCAAATATTATTTACCTCTATTTCAAAATCAAGCTCTAGCACCTCTACAAATCCCTGCTTCCCTCTACGAAGGGCCTATCTATTTACTTTTATGTTGAGTCATCACCCTCTTATTAAAAATCACCAGTTGGAGAGCACCGTTGTCATTTACATTCATTACTGTTAGTTTACATTGAGTATGACTTGACTGGATCTCTTTTACCATGAATTACAATGTCTAATTAGTCCTTGATCTTTAAAGGTGCTCTGCATTTATGTTTTGCGGTTTCAGAAAGGACTAGCGAGATACCATCCTGTTATATCATATCATGATTGTTTTGAGAAAGTGTTGTCATCCGAGATTTATTATTATTGCTCACTAGTTGATTATGCCATTGATATGAGTAAACATGAGACCTAAATGTTATTGTGAATGTGGTTAGTTCATAATCCTTGCTGAAAACTTGAATGCTGGCTTTACATATTTACAACAACAACAGCAAATAGAGTTTGTAAAAGTTTTCCTTTATCACTTCCAGTTTGTCAACTGAATTGCTTGAGGACAAGCAAAGGTTTAAGCTTGGGGGAGTTGATACATCTCCATCGTATCTACTTTCCCAAACACTTTTGCCCTTGTTTTGGACTCTAACTTGCATGATTTGAATCGAACTAACCCGGACTGACGCTGTTTTCAGCAGAATTGCCATGGTGTTATTTATGTGCAGAAACAAAAGTTCTCAGAATGATCTGAAACTCCACAGAGATTATTTTGGAAATAATAAAAAATACTGGCAGAGAATCAAGGCCAGGGGGCCCACACCCTAGCCACGAGGGTGGGGGCGCTCCTGCCCCCCTGGGCGCGCCCCCTGCCTCGTGGGCCCCCTGGAGCTCCACCGACCTCAACCCCAACTCCATATATTCATTTTCAGGGAGAAAAAAATCAAGGAGAAAGATTCATTGCGTTTTACGATGCGGAGCCGCCGCCAAGCCCTAAACCCTCTCAGGAGGGCTGATCTGGAGTCCGTTCGGGGCTCCGGAGAGGGGAATCCATCACCGTCGTCATCATCAACCATCCTCCATCACCAATTTCATGATGCGCACCGCCATGCGTGAGTAATTCCATCGTAGGCTTGCTGGACGGTGATGGGTTGGATGAGATTTATCATGTAATCGAGTTAGTTTTGTTAGGTTTGATCCCTAGTATCCACTATGTTCTGAGATTGATGTTGCTATGACTTTGCTATGCTTAATGCTTGTCACTAGGGCCCGAGTGCCATGATTTCAGATCTCAACCTATTATGTTTTCATGAATATATGCGAGTTATTGATCCTATCTTGCAAGTCTATAGTCACCTACTTGTAGCGACCAGACCTCAAACAGTCCAATCTCTATGCTCCGGTGTCATCCCTGGATTAGTAATGCTGACACCACACAGTACTTGAAGGATTTATAACAGAGTAGCAATCACACACTTATTACATCGAGTGTCTCAAAAGAGAACTTATTACAATAAATATGGCATAAGGCCATCTAATAACGATAACAGCGGAAGGCCTGGAAGATAAGTGAGTCCATCAACTCCAACGGCATCACTGAGTATAGAACCACGACCTAAAAGCACCTTACTCGTCATTTGAAAAGCTTGCAACATGAACGTTGCAGCCCGAAACGGGTCAGCACATGGAATATGCTGGCAAAATAACACATAGAGAGCAATGAAAGAATAAGGCTATACTACATGCATATTTGGCTGGTGGAAAGCTCTATGGTTACAGTTTTGCGTAAAGCCAATTTTTCCCTACTGCAAAGGAATAAATTTTATTTAACTATCATGGTGGTTGTTAAACATTGAGAGTGTAGACACCCTCTCAATCCCAATTAAACTTCATCATTAAAAACCCAACAAATTAATTAGAGTAACATGATGAGATTCACATGATAATCCAAGTGCTAGATACTCAAGATGTCCATAACCGGGGACACGGCTAACCATGATTAGTTTATACACTCTGCAGAGGTTTGCGCACTTTTCCCCACAAGACTCGATCTCCTCCGTTGGGATTCTCACACTTCATGGTGTTTGAGAAACGGATGACCGAGACATAGTCTTTCAGAAGCGCTAGCACCTTACGATCGGGTAGACCGTTACACCTACTTTCCCCTACATCTGCTAGTCTACCACTGTAAGAGTTCGCATAACTTAATCAACTATGCTAGAGCCCATAGTAGCTTGTGGCTGCACACGGAAGTTTCTAGTATGAATAATCTCATGATCCCTTTGAGCCTGGGTGGCGGTCCAAAAGAAAAACAGGCAATCGCTGGAATACCAAGGTGCCTCAATCCACACAGATGTGTGTTTAAGTTGCCACCTTAGATAAACCATTAATTTAACAATCTCACATCTATCATGGATACACTCACCCAATCCACGTCTACTAGCATAGCATGGCAATATAAGTAAACATAGAAGTAACTCCCAAAGGTTTGATAATAAAATAGGTAATAGGTACTACCTCATCTACTTCCCAAAACCCACAATTTAATTAGATCCTAATCATGCAATGTGTGACAATTGATCTAATGCAATAAAACTGGGTAGTTGGAGGTATGATCAAAGTGTTACTTGCCTTGCTGATGATCCGCAAAACCTAGCGATTCGAAGTAGCAAGCGGCGCACTCCGGGTACTCTATCGCAAACAAACAAGCATACAATAAGTACTTAATTAATGCACAGGTAAAACTCAAATAAGAGATCTAACCAGAAAGTTCAACTTAAGAACTCCGGTTGGCAAAAAGAACCAAATCGAACGAAGCAACGAAAGACAAACGGCAACAGAAACAAGCTTCATTTACTATTCTGGATCTAGGTCAAATTTTACACAGGCAAAAACTTGTTTGAGTTGGTTAAACGGAAAGAGGGTTTTGGGACGAAACTCCAGGCGCTTGAATCGCCTGATTCCGATGAACGAGCAAAAAGTAATACTAAAACAAAAATCGGATCAAAAATCACGATCAGAAAAATCGCGGAATAAATCCGAGAAAAAGAAAAACGATGAACAGATTAACGAACGAACGTTCGTTATCTGGATCTAAATGATGAATGTGTTTGTTAAAACGAACGAACGAGCGATCGCTCGCTAATTAACTAAACCAAAAAAATCGATCTATTTAAAAAAGGATCTAAAAAAACCAACAAAAAACCGACGGAAAAACCGAATGGTTTTTCTAAAAAAACGGCGGCGGCGGCGGCGGGATCGACCTCGTCGGCGGCGGCAGGGCTTCGGCAGCGGCGCGGCGACGGCGGGCGGCGGCGGCGGCTTAGGGTTAGGGCGGCGGCTTGGGCTGATTCGGGCCCCGGGGCGCGCTATATAAAGCCCCCCCTGAGGAGTCTGGGCCAAATACGGCCCATAGTCGGTTCGCTCTTTTTTTAAAAAAAATTATTACGCGCAGAAAAACAAACAAAAGGAATACTAAACAGACTCCAAAAATCCCGAAATAAATTTTCCCCGGCTTCTAAAATCAAGCCGCACAGGATGAACATTTATTTGGGGCCTAAATGCAATTTTGAAAAACGCGCATTTTTCCTAAATTCAAATAAAATAGCAAATAAATCCAAAATAAAATCTTATTTGATTTTATTATTAAATCCTCAATATTTCTTTATTTTGGGAAAGTCACTTTATTCCCTCTCTCATTTTTTCATAATAGAAATAATTGAAGATAAAATAAATCAAATCAAATGATCATATTTTCAAAATTTGAGAAAACTCAAATATGAAAATAACGAAATCCCCAACTCTCTCCGAGGGTCCTTGAGTTGCGTAGAGTTTCTAGGATCAACCAAAATGCAAATAAATATGATATGCAATGATGATCTAATGTATAACATTCCAAATTGAAAATTTGGGATGTCACAAACCAACCCCTTTAAGATGAATCTTGCCCTCGAGATTCGGGTTGGCTAGAAAATAGGTGAGGGTGGTCCTTCAGCAGATCTTCCTCTCGCTCCCAGGTGGCTTCATCCTTCGTGTGGTGGCTCCACTGAACTTTGCAAAACTTGATAACCTTACTGCGGGTGACTCGGCTGGCATACTCAAGAATCTTGACTGGTTTGTCCTCATAGGTCAAATCACTGTCCAACTGAATCGCTTCCAGCGGCACTGTGTCTCTCAGCGGTATATCAGCCATCTCTGCGTGGCACTTCTTCAACTGGGAAACATGGAATACATCGTGAACTCCTGACAATCCTTCGGGCAACTCCAACTTATAGGCTACTTCTCCCATACGCTCCAAAACCTTGTATGGTCCTACAAAACGTGGCGCTAACTTTCCCTTAACTCCAAAGCGCTTAACTCCTCGAAGTGGAGATACTCGAAGATAAACTCAGTCTCCGTCTTCGTAAACTGTCTCCTTGCATTTAGAATCTATGTAGCTCTTCTGCCTGGACTGGGCTACCTTGAGCCTATCGCGAATCAACTTCACCTTCTGTTCAGACTCCTTAATCAGATCCGGTCCAAACAACTGGCGGTCTCCAACTTCATCCCACGACAATGGGGTCCTGCACCTCCTTCCATACAAGGCTTTAAAAGGGGCCATCTTCAAACTGGATTAATAACTGTTGTTGTAAGAGAACTCTGCGTATGGCAAATTCTCGTCCCAACTAGATCCATAATCTAGCACACAAGCTCTCAGCATATCCTCCAAAATCTGATTGACTCTCTCGGTCTGTCCATCTGTCTGCGGATGGAAAGATGTACTGAACTCTAGCCTGGTACCCAAAGTTTCATGCAACTGATTCCAAAACTTTGAGGTAAACTAGGTTCCTCTATCTGATACAATGCTCCTTGGAACTCCGTGCAGACATACGATCCTGGTCATGTATATCTTTGCCAACTTGGCACTAGTGTAGGTAGTCTTCACTAGGATGAAATGAGCTACCTTTTTCAAACGATCGACTACAACCCAAATCGAGTCATAGCCTGAACGAGTTCTGGGCAATCCTGTGATAAAATCCATGCCTAACTTATCCCACTTCCATTCGGGTATTGGCAATGGCTGTAGCAATCCTGTTGGCTTCTGATGCTCTGACTTTACTCTCTGACATACATCACAAACTGCTACATACTCCGCAATATCCTTCTTCATTCCGGTCCACCAGAAAGTATCCTTCAAATCCAAATACATCTTGGTATTTCCTGGGTGAATCGAATATGGTGAATCATGGGCCTCCTGCGGGATTAACTTCCTGATCTCCGGGTCATTGGGCACATAAACACGGTCTTCAAACCATAAGGTATCGTGCTCATCCTCACGAAATCCTTTAGCTTTTCCTTTGCTCATTTTCTCCTTAATAGAAGCAATCTCCTTGTCAGTCTTCTGGGCTTCTCTGATCTTATCCATCAAGGTAGACTGAATCTCCAATGCTGCTACATAGCCTCTCGGAACTATCTCCAAACATAGCTCACGAAGATTTTCGGCTAACTCCCTTGGTAATTCTCCCGTCATTAAGGTGTTGACATGACTTTTACGGCTCAGCGCATTGGCTACTACGTTAGCCTTTCCAGGGTGATAATGCAATCTCATATCATAATCCTTGATGAGCTCCAACCATCTCCTTTGCCTGAGATTCAACTCCTTCTGTGTGAAAATGTACTTCAAACTCTTGAGATCCGTGTACACTTCACAATGGTTTCCAATGAGAAAGTGTCTCCAAGTTTTCAATGCATGCACTACGGCTGCTAACTCCAAATCATGCGTGGCATAATTTAACTCATGCAGCTTAAGCTATCGCGAGGCATATGAAACAACTCTTCCTTCCTGCATAAGCACTGCTCCAAGTCCTCGACGTGAAGCGTCACAATACACCTCATAATCCTTGGTCTGATCCGGCAAAATTAACACTGGTGAGGTAGCCAAATGTTTCTTCAACTCCTGGAAACTAGCCTCACATTCCTCAGTCCATTTGAACTTGGTATCCTTCTTCAACAACTCCGTCATAGGCTTCGCAATCTTCGAGAAATTTTCAATGAATCTCCGGTAGTATCCTGCGAGTCCAAGAAAACTCCAGATCTCTCCAACTATTGTTGGGGCTTCCCAGTTTGTCACAGTGTCAACCTTGGTGGGATCTACTGCTATACCTTCTCCGGATATAACGTGTCCAAGAAATCCAACTTCCTTCAACCAAAATTCACATTTGCTAAACTTGGCAACTGATGTTCTCTGAGCTTCCCAAGTACCAAACGCAAATGCTCCTTATGCTCCTCTTCATTCTTTGAGTAAACCAAAATA
Source organism: Triticum urartu (assembly GCF_056163025.1). Lineage (NCBI taxonomy): Eukaryota > Viridiplantae > Streptophyta > Magnoliopsida > Poales > Poaceae > Triticum > Triticum urartu. The sequence continues at coordinate 213,524,908 of NC_141877.1, read as the reverse complement.
TCATCAATGAACACTACGACGAACTTATCCAAAAACTCCATAAACACTTTGTTCATCCTGTTCATAAATATGTCGGTGCGTTAGTCAGGCCAAATGACATAACGGTGTACTCGTACAGCCCATACCTGGTGGTAAAAGCTGTCTTAGGTATATCCTGTTCTCGAATCTTCAACTGATGGTATCCTGATCGCAGATCGATCTTGGAAAATACCTTATCTCCTTGTAATCGATCAAACAGATCATTGGTAGTGGGTACTTGTTCTTGATTGTTACTTCATCCAATCCTCGATAATCAACAACCATCCTTAACGATCAATCCTTCTTCTCCACTAAAAGTACTGGCGATCCCCAAGGTGAAGAACTTGGGCGAATATAACCTTTATCCAGTAACTCTTTAATCTTCTTCTTAATCTCCTCCAAATATTTTGTGGGCATCATGTATGGTCTCTTAGATATTGGTCCTGTGCCTGGCAAAAGCTCAATCAAAAACTCAATGTCTCTATCCGGTGGCATGCCTGGCAACTCCTCTGGAAATACATCAGGGAAATCCTTCACTACTGGTACTTCCTCCTGCACAACTCCTGTTAACGAATTTACTTGAGTCCTTTTAGGCACATGTCGGGATACATACTTGATCCTTCTTCCTTCTGGGGTGGTAAGCAAAATTGACTTACTAGCGCAATCGATGTTTCCTCCATACATCGACAGCCAATCCATACCCAGAATTACATCCAAACCTTGTGATTCCAAAATGATTAAATCCGAGGGAAACACATGCCTACCTATACTCAATGGCACTTGAAAACATCCCTTACTGGCCATATACTCTGCTCCTGGTGAGCTTACTAACATAGGTGTTCTAAGAACCTTAGTGGGCAGGTTATACTTATCCACAAATCCCCGTGATATGTATGAATGCGATGCACCAGTATCAAAAAGAACGATTGCAGTAAATGTCTTAACCAAAAACTTACCGATTACTGCATCCGGCTGCTCTTCAACCTCCTCCACGTTAACGTGGTTCACCTGTCCCCTATTGAAAGGGTTCGGCTTCTTCCCAGAGCTTCCATTGCCATTTCCATTCTGGGATTCAGGACATTCATTGGCATAATGTCCGGTCTTCTGGCACTTAAAGCAAGTGACTTGGCTCAGGTCTCTTTTGGCTGGGGTTGATGGGTTGGTACGGTTCTGGCCGTTGCTTCCTCCATTCCCATTACCATTTTTGGGGCCATTATGATTGTGTGAGCTACCTCCTCCATGAATATGCTGAAAATGTCCTCCCAGTCTAGGGGTAAAACGTGGCTTCTGTTGAGCTCCAGAATTGTACTTCCCTTGTCCATACTTCCTCTTGCGGTTCTCAATTTGCTGCTGCTTCCCTTCAATCATAAGGGCACGATCTACCAACTCCTGATAGTTGTTGAAGGTTGCTACCATCAACTGCATGCTCAACTCATCATTCAGTCCTTCCAGAAACTTTTCCTGCTTAGCTGCATCCGTAGCAACGTCATCTGGGGCATAACATGCTAGCTTACTAAAGTCCTCCACATACTGGCCAACTGTCTGTCCTCCTTGGCGCAAGTTGCGAAACTCTCGCTTCTTCATGGCCATAGCTCCTGCTGAAACATGGGCAGTACGGAAAGCCTGCTGGAACTGGTCCCATGTGACAGTGTCGATAGGGAAAGTGGCTGTGAAATTCTCCCACCATGATGATGCGGGTCCGTCAAGCTGATGTGCGGCAAACTTCACCTTTTCCGCATCTCTGCATCCTGCTTTGGTCAACTCCCTTGCTATCTTGCGGAGCCAATCATCTGCTACTATAGGCTCGGTGCTACTGGAAAACATCGGCGGATTCAGCCTAAGAAAACGGGCTAAGTGATCAACAGGTGGTGGTGGTGGGTTGTTGTTGTTCCCCTGATTCTGATTCTGGACTAGCAACTGCATCAACATATTCTGCTACTGGATCAACTGAGTGAGCTCTGGTGGGAAGGTAAATCCGGGGTCACGTCTCGGAGGCATCTTAGGGGTTTAGAAAAGATGAGATTTAAGAATAGAGAGGGGGTCTAAAGAGAAAACACTACCCATATGCACATGAGGCAAAAGCAAACAATTCACTTCATTCAATCAAACAAGGGCATACAATCGGTCTAACTATCACAAAAGTGCTCGGACTACTATATTTACATGGTGGACTACTACTACTGTTGGGGTGGTCTACTAGAAATATTCTTTGGTTGCAGACTCCATGATATCTGCTCCAGCTTCATCAACATAGTCATCATCGCTATCATCTGGATCCGAGTCGGTGTCGTCGATGATGATGTAGTCTTCTGGACGAATCTCCTTGGGTTCTTCGTCTTCTTCTACTGGTATAGGGCCTCCCATAGATATTCTGATCTTCATTGTTAGGTCGGCATTCTTATCCACTAGTACTTCGATTTCCTCTTCATAATCTTCACGTGTAGCCTTGAGTTCTTCCTCCAGTTCCGTGATTCTTGTCCTTGCCTTCTTCAGATCTATCATATCTGCGCACATCTGGTTCTCTTGTTGTCGAATGTGCTGGTTTAACTCCTGGATGAAACCTGCAATTGATCTATCCTTCTTGGTGCTGATCATCTCCCAGTGCTCATCTCGGTGCCCACAAATCTGGTAGATAGTATCCTTGAGATCATTGCGGTAAACTTCTCCAATACGTCCCATGGCGATGTGAGCTGCCATGCTCTTTCCTAGACTCCAGGTTGGTGCATCAAAGGAAAATTCTATGGGTTCAGTGACTGGCATGAACGTCCTTCCTGGAACTTGAACTTGAATCATCCAGCGCTCCTCTTCAAGTAAAGTGGCATTGTAGGTCCCGGTGAAGCTTGGTACTCCGATGTTCAGATATCTAGTGTCTTCCTTCAAGTGATGTCCAAAGGGTGTATCTTCATCCGGTTGTGTGAACTTGTTCCTTGCATGTGCCATCCTAAAAGAGTAGAAAAGATGAGAAGTCAGAATGAGAAGAGTGAGTAGTGATCTAGGGCTTTAGCTTAGTGATCGTGTCCTATAGTCAGCGTGTGCTCTGATACCATCTTATAGCGACCAGACCTCAAACGGTCCAATCTCTGTGCTCCGGTGTCATCCCTGGATCAGTAATGCTGACACCACACAGTACTTGAAGGATTTATAACAGAGTAGCAATCACACACTTATTACATCAAGTGTCTCAAAAGAGAACTTATTACAATAAATATGGCATAAGGCCTTCTAATAACGATAACAGCGGAAGGCTTGGAAGATAAGTGAGTCCATCAACTCCAACGGCATCACTGAGTATAGAACCACGACCTAAAAGCACCTTACTCGTCGTCTGAAAAGTCTGCAACATGAACGTTGCAGCCCGAAACGGGTCAGCACATGGAATATGCTGGCAAAATAACACGTAGAGAGCAATGAAAGAATAAGGCTATACTACATGCATATTTGGCTGGTGGAAAGCTCTATGGTTACAGTTTTGCGTAAAGCCAATTTTTCCCTACTGCAAAGGAATAAATTTTATTTAACTATCATGGTGGTTGTTAAACATTGAGAGTGTAGACACCCTCTCAATCCCAATTAAACTTCATCATTAAAAACCCAACAAATTAATTAGAGTAACATGATGAGATTCACATGATAATCCAAGTACTAGATACTCAAGATGTCCATAACCGGGGACACGGCTAACCATGATTAGTTTATACACTCTGCAGAGGTTTGCACACTTTTCCCCACAAGACTCGATCTCCTCCGTTGGGATTCTCGCACTTCATGGTGTTTGAGAAACGGATGACCGAGACATAGTCTTTCAGAAGCGCTAGCACCTTACGATCGGGTGGACCATTACACCTACTTTCCCCTACATCTGCTAGTCTACCACTGTAAGAGTTCGCACAACTTAATCAACTATGCTAGAGCCCATAGTAGTTTGTGGCTACACGCGGAAGTTTCTAGTATGAATAATCTCATGATCCCTTTGAGCCTGGGTGGCGGTCCAAAAGAAAAACAGGCAATCGCTGGAATACCTAGGTGCCTCAATCCACCCAGATGTGTGTTTAAGTTGCCACCTTAGATAAAACATTAATTTAACAATCTCACATCTATCATGGATACACTCACCCAATCCACGTCTACTAGCATAGCATGGCAATATAAGCAAACGTAGAAGTAACTCCCAAAGGTTTGATAATAAAACGGGTAATAGGTACTACCTCATCTACTTCCCAAAACCCACAATTTAATTAGATCCTAATCATGCAATGTGTGACAATTGATCTAATGCAATAAAACTGGGTAGTTGGAGGTATGATCAAAGTGTTACTTGCCTTGCTGATGATCCGCAAAACCTAGCGATTCGAAGTAGCAAGCGGCGCACTCCGGGTACTCTATCGCAAACAAACAAGCATACAATAAGTACTTAATTAATGCACAGGTAAAACTCAAATAAGAGATCTAACCAGAAAGTTCAACTTAAGAACTCCGGTTGGCAAAAAGAACCAAATCGAACGAAGCAACGAAAGACAAACGGCAACAGAAACAAGCTTCATTTACTATTCTGGATCTAGGTCAAATTTTACACAGGCAAAAACTTGTTTGAGTTGGTTAAACGGAAACAGGCTTTCGATACAAAACTTCAGGCGCTTGAATCGCCTGATTTCGATAAACGAGCGAAAAGTAATACTAAAACGAAAATCGGATCAGAAATCGCGATCAAAAAAATCACGGAATAAATCCGAGAAAAAGAAAAACGACGAACAGATTAACGAACGAACGTTCGTTGTCTGGATCTAAACGATGAACGCGTTCGTTAAAATGAACGAACGAGCGAACGCTCACCTAATTAACTAAGCCAGGAAAAAACGATCTATTTAAAAACGGATCTAAAAAAACTGACAAAAAAACCGAATGGTTTTTCTAAAAAAACGGCGGCGGGATCGACCTAGTCGGCGGCGGCGGTCGGCGGCGGCGGCGCGGCAGTGACGGCGGCGGCGGCTTGGGCTGATTCGGGCCCCGGGGCACGCTATATAAAGCCCCCCCCCTCAGGAGTCCGGGCCAAACACGGCCTGTAGTCGGTTCGCTCTTTTTTAAAAAAATTATTACGCGCAGAAAAACAAACAAAAGGAATACTAAACGGACTCCAAAAATCCCGAATAAATTTTCCCCGACTTCTAAAATCAAGCCGCACAGGATGAACATTTATTTGGGGCCTAAATGCAATTTTGAAAAATGTGCATTTTTCCTAAATTCAAATAAAATAGCAAATAAATCCAAAATAAAATCTTATTTGATTTTATTATTAAATCCTCAATATTTCTTTATTTTGGGAAAGTCATTTTATTCCCTCTCTCAAATTTTCATAATAGAAATAATTGAAGATAAAATAAATAAAATCAAATGATCCTATTTTCAAAATTTGAGAAAACTCAAATATGAAAATAACGAATTCCCCAACTCTCTCCGAGGGTCCTTGAGTTGCGTAGAGTTTCTAGGATCAACCAAAATGCAAATAAATATGATATGTAATGATGATCTAATGTATAACATTCCAAATTAAAAATTTGGGATGTTACACTACTATGTGTTATGATTCGGCAACCCTGAAGTGACAATAATCGGGACCACTCCCGTGATGACCATAGTTTGAGGAGTTCATGTATTCACTATGTGTTAATGCTTTGGTCCGGTACTCTATTAAAAGGAGGCCTTAATATCCCTTAGTTTCCAATAGGACCCCGCTGCCACGGGAGGGTAGGACAAAAGATGTCATGCAAGTTCTTTTCCATAAGCACGTATGACTATATTTGGAATACATGCCTACATTACATTGATGAATTGGAGCTAGTTCTGTGTCACCCTATGTTCTGACTGTTACATGATGAACCACATCCGGCATAATTCTGTATCACCAATCCAATGCCTACGAGCTTTCCATATATTGTTCTTTGCTTATTTACTTTTCCGTTGCTATTGTTATCATCACTATAAAACACCAAAAATATTACTTTTGCTACCGTTACCTTTTGCCACCGTTACCACCACTATCATATTACTTCGCTACTAAATACCTTGCTGTAGATATTAAGTTATCCAGGTGTGGTTGAATTGACAACTCAGCTGCTAATACTTGAGAATATTCTTTGGCTCCCCTTGTGTCGAATCAATAAATTTGGGTTGAATACTCTACCCTCGAAAACTGTTGCGATCCCCTATACTTGTGGGTTATCACGAACCTCGTCACCGGCGACCACTCACTGCCAGATCGCCGGACCACCGCCTCTGCTGCGCCCCTCCTCCCTACTCTGTCCATATCTCTTTTCCTTCTTCTACCTGTCTCCTAAGATCTCCATCTCTCTTTGTAACCCACGGCAACAGGAGAACGCCATGGCCGCCCGAGGCATGGAGCTTCACCGATAACAGTGCCTCGATGCCCAGCTCGCCTATGCCTTGTTCCTGGACGGAGCCGCCCTCCGGCCCCACCTTCTGTCGTTGAATACCCGCGCCGGGATCTGCTTCGCTGCGCCGTTGCTCGTAGGCCCTCGGCTCTCCTGCACCTCATCCTCGATGCCGGCAAGATTGCCGCCGCCAAGACCTTGCCTAGCCGGACCCGCCTCCCACCACCGGGGATCAGTTCCCCTCGATCTCGCCCCACCTCCGGTGGTCGTCCTGCCGTCTGCCGTCGCTGGGAAGCACCAGCGCCGCCGCCACCACTCGTCTTCCTGGAACGCACACAGCTCCAAGTCCCGCTCGCCGTTTCCGTTGACTTCATCGCCCCGTGCATGGGCCACGAGGGTGCCAAGGCCCAGCACCGCGCGCCTTGCCAGCCCATCTCCACCGAGGCCGCGTCTGTCTTCCTCGCGGGCCACAAGCCACGGCTGGCCCAGCTTCCCTCCAAGGCCCATCGCATGCACCAGTTGGGCTTGGCCCATGGTGAGACATCCCCAGTCCTGTGCCCAGTGCACTGTGCAGCCCAGTCCGCCTCAGTTTCGGCCCATGCATGTTTTTTCCCTTGCTGCGAATTTATCTAGTTTCCAGAGTTGTCTGTTTTACAGATTAGTCCATCTAGTACATGCATATAAAAACCTCACAACCGTGCATCGGTATTAAACAAACTTTATATGAAACATGCTTAGAATTTTGTCTAGTTTCATAATTTACAACTTTCATGCATGTTAAAAATGTTTAAAATGATGTTTGTGTTTATTTTGCTAAATGTCATGCTAAAATGCTTTATTTCATAACTAAATAACCGTAGCTCGGATTTAAATAAACTTTATATGTAAATGGCGTAGAAAATGCCTAGTTTAACATGGTGCATTCAAATTGTATGTTTAACAAGTCAAAAATATGGTTTAGGGCAGATTAGTACAAAACCCATAAATTGCACACGAGGATTTTTCCGGACTTGTTGCTTGTTGTTCCGGCCTCATTTAAACTTGCCTAGATAGGTAGTTTTCATATGCTTAACCCCTTGCCATGTTTAATAACATTTAGTATTGTTGGGTACATAAACGAGAGTGAACTAAATGTTTGAATGTGGTGTTTCGTCAATATGCAACTCATTGCATATTGAGCTCCACTTAACTTGTAGTTTTGCTTGTGCACTTTGCCATGCCATGTTTCATTAAACTGGACATGCATCATACTTGTTTGTGCATCATGCCATGCTTATGTGATGGTTGTTTACTATGTTGTTTTCTTCTTTCCGGGTTGCTTCTCTCATTAGCTTCGGTTTCAGAGTTGTGAGGATACATTCGACTACGTCCGTTTGTCTTCTTCATGGACTCGTTCTTCTTCCTTGCGGGATTTCAGGCAAGATGACCATACCCTCGTAATCACTTCTATCTTTGCTTGCTAGTTGTTCGTTCTATCGCTATGTCGCGCTACCTACCACTTGTTATATCATGCCTCCCACATTGCCATGTCAAGCCTCTAACCCACCTTCCTAGCAAACCGTTGTTTGGCTATGTTACCGCTTTTACTCAGCCCCTCTTATAGCGTTGCTAGTTGCAGGTGAAGTTGAAGTTTGTTCCATGTTGGAACATGGATATGTTGGGATATCACAATATCTCTTATTTAATTAATGCATCTATATACTTGGTACAGGGCGGAAGGCTCGTCCTTATGCCTGGTGTTTTGTTCCACTCTTGCCGCCCTAGTTTCCGTCATACCGGTGTTATGTACCTTTATTTTGCGTTCCTTACGCGGTTGGTTGTTATGGGAACCCCTTGACAGTTCACTTTGAATAAAACTCCTCCGTCAAGGCCCAACCTTGGTTTTACATTTGCCTAACAACCTATTACCCTTCCCTTGGGTCGGCCACCCCGAGGGTCATCTTTATTTTAACCCCCCCCCCCCCCCCCGGGGCTAGTGCTTCTCTAAGTGTTGGTCCGAACTAGAGCCCCTTGCAGCGCCACCTCGGGGAAACTTGAGGGCTGGTTTTAGTTGTATGGATTGCTCATCCGGTGTTGCCCTGAGAACGAGATATGTGCAGCTCCTATCGAGATTGTCGACACATCGGGCAGCTTTGCTGGTCTTGTTTTACCATTGTCGAAATGTCTTGTAACCGGGATTCTGAGACTGGTCGGGTCTTCCCGAGAGAAGGAATATCCTTCGTTGACCATGAGAGCTTGTGATGGGCTAAGTTGGGACACCCTTGCAGGGTATAAACTTTCGAGAGCCGTACCCGTGGTTATGTGACAGATGGGAATTTGTTAATATCCGGTTGTGGAGAACTTGACACTTGACTTAATTAAAATGCATCAACCGCGTGTGTAGCCGTGATGGTCTCTTCTCGGCGGAGTTCGGGAAGTGAACACGGTCTTGTGTTATGTCTGAATGTAGGTAGTTTTCAGGATCACTTCTTGATCACTTCTAGCTTCTCGACCGTTGCATTGCTTCTCTTCTTGCTCTTATTTGTGTATGTTAGCCACCATATATGCTTAATGCTTGCTACAGCTCCACCTCATTACCCTATCCTACCGATAAGCTTAAATAGTCTTGATCTCGCGGGTGTGAGATTGTTGAGTCCTCGTGACTCACAAATACTTCCAAACAGTTGCAGGTGCCGATGATATCAGTGCAGGTGATGCAATCGAGGTCAAGTGGGAGCTCGATGAAGATCTCGGTCGTTGTTATGTGTCATTTTTGGTTGATCAGTAGTGGAGCCCAGTTGGGACGATCGGGGATCTAGCATTTGGGGTTGTCTTCTTTTATTTTGGTTCCGTAGTCGGACCTTGATTGTACTCTGGATGGTGTATGTTTAATTTGTTATTTGTGTGAAGTGGCAACTATAAGCCAACTCTTTATCCCTTTCTTATTCAGTACATGGGATTGTGTGAAGATTACCCCTCTTGCGACAAAACTACCATGTGGCTATGCCTCTAAGTCGTGCCCTGACACATGGGAGATATAGCCGCATTGTGGGTGTTACAGATGTCTATCTAAGTGGGAGTTCTTAAGTAATTTCATTAATTGAACTTTAATTTATCATGAACTTAGTACCTGATAGTATTTTGCATGTCTATGTTGTTGTAGATAGATGGCCCGTGTTGTTGTTCCGTTGAATTTTAATGCGTTCCTAGAGAAAGATAAGTTGAAATATGGTGGTGGCAACTACACGGACTGGGTCCGTAACTTGAGGATTATCCTCATTGCTGCACAGAAGAATTACGTCCTGGAAGCACTGCTAGGTGATAAACCCACTGCAGGAGCAACGTCAGATGTTGTGAACACCTGGCAGAGCAAAGCTGATGACTACTCGATAGTTCAGTGTGCCATGCTTTACGGCTTAGAACCTGGACTTCAACGACGTTTTGAACGTCATGGAGCATATGAGATGTTCCAGGAGTTGAAGTTAATATTTCAAGCAAATGCTCGAATTGAGAGATATGAAGTCTCCAATAAGTTCTACAGCTGCAAGATGGAGGAGAACATTTATGTTAGTGAACATATACTCAGAATGTCTGGGTACCACAACCACTTGACTCAACTGGGAGTTAATCTTCCTGATGATAGTGTCATTGACAGAGTTCTTCAATCACTACCACCAAGCTACAAGAGCTTCGTGATGAACTATAATATGCAAGGGATGGATAAGATGATTCCTGAGCTCTTCGCAATGCTAAAGGCTGTGGAGATAGAAATCAAAAAGGAGCATCAAGTGTTGATGGTCAACAAGACCACCAATTTCAAGAAAAAGGGTAAAGGGAAGAAGGGGAACTTCAGGAAGAACAGAGAACCAGTTGCTGCTCAAGTGAAGAAACCCAAGTCTGGACCTAAGCATGAGACTGAGTGCTTATACTGCAAAGGAACTGGTCACTGGAAGCGGAACTACCCCAAGTATTTGGCGGAGAAGAAGGATGGCAAAGTGAAAGGTATATTTGATATACATGTTATTGATGTGTACCTTACTAATGCTCGCAGTAGTGCCTGGGTATTTGATACTGGTTCAGTTGCTAACATTTGCAACTCGAAACAGGGGCTACGGATTGAAGATTGGCTAAGGACGAGGTGACAGTGCGTGTGGGAAATGGTTCCAAAGTCGATGTGATTGCCGTCGGCACGCTACCTCTACATCTACCTTCGGGATTAGTTTTAGACCTAAATAATTGTTATTTGGTGCCAGCGTTGAGCATGAACATTATATCTGGATCTTGTTTGATGCGAGACGGTTATTCATTTAAACCAGAGAATAATGGTTGTTCTATTTATATGAGTAATATATTTTATGGTCATGCACCCTTGATGAGTGGTCTATTTTTACTAAATCTTGATAGTAGTGATACACATGTTCATAATATTGAAGCCAAAAGATGCAGAGTTGATAATGATAGTGCAACTTATTTGTGGCACTGCCGTTTTGGTCATATTGGTGTAAAGCGCATGAAGAAACTCCATTATGATGGACTTCTGGAATCACTTGATTATGAATCACTTAGTACTTGTGAACCATGCCTCATGGGCAAGATAACTAAAACTCCATTCTCTGGAACAATGGAGCGAGCAACAAAGTTATTGGAAATCATACATACTGATGTATGTGGTCTAATGAACATTGAAGCTCGCGGCGCATATCATTATTTTCTCACCTTCACAGATGATTTGAGCAGATATGGGTATATCTATATGAAACATAAGTCTGGATCATTTGAAAAGTTCAAAGAATTTCAAAGTGAAGTGGAAAATCATCGTAAGAAGAAAATAAAGTTTCTACGATCTGATCATGGAGGAGAATATTTGAGTTACGAGTTTGGTCTTCATCTGAAACAATGTGGAATAGTTTCGCAACTCACGCTACCCGGAACACCACGGCGTAATGGTGTGTTCGAACGTCGTAATCGTACTTTACTAGATATGGTGCGATCTATGATGTCTCTTACTGATTTACCGCTATCGTTTTGGGGTTATGCTTTAGAGACGGCTGCATTCACCTTAAATAGGGCACCATCTAAATACATTGATACGACACCTTATGAACGGTGGTTTGGCAAGAAACCCAAGTTGTCATTTCTTAAAGTTTGGGGTTGCGATGCTTATGTGAAAAAGCTTCAACCTGCTAAGCTCGAACCCAAATCAGAGAAATGTGTCTTCATAGGATACCCAAAGGAGACTGTTGGGTACACCTTCTATCACAAATCCGAAGGCAAGATATTCATTGCTAAGAATGGATCCTTTCTAGAGAAGGAGTTTGTCTCGAAAGAAGTGAGTGTGAGGAAAGTAGAACTTGACGAGGTAATTGTACCTTCTCCCTTATTGGAAGTAGTTCATCACCGAAATCAGTTCCAGTGATTCCTACACCAGTAAATGAGGAAGCTAATGATGATGATCATGAAACTTCTGATCAAGTTGCTACCGAACCTCGTAGGTCAACCAGAGTAAGATTCGCACCAGAATGGTATGGTAATCCTGTTCTGGAAGTCATGTTACTTGACCATGACGAATCTACGAACTATGAGGAAGTGATGATGAGCCCAAATTCCACAAAATGGCTTGAGGACATGAAATCTGAGATGGGATACGTGTATGAAAACAAAGTGTGGACTTTGGTTGACTTACCCGATGATCGGCAGGCCATAGAGAATAAATGGATCTTCAAGAAGAAGACTGACGCTGACGGTAATATTACTGTCTACAAAGCTCGACTTGTTGCAAAAGGTTTTCGACAAGTTCAAGGAGTTGATTACGATGAGACCTTCTCACCCGTAGTGATGCTTAAATCCGTCTGAATCATGTTAGCAATTGACGCATTTTATGATTATGAAATTTGGCAAATGGATGTCAAAACTGCATTCCTTCATGGATATCTTAAAGAAGAGTTGTATATGATGCAACCAGAATGTTTTGTCGATCCAAAAGGTGCTAACAAAGTGTGCAAGATCTAGCGATCCATTTATGGACTGGTGCAAGCCTCTCGGAGTTGGAATATACGCTTTGATAGTGTGATCAAAGCATATGGTTTTATACAGACTTTTGGAGAAGCCTGTATTTACAAGAAAGTGAGTGGGAGCTCCGTAGAATTTCTGATATTATATGTAGATGACATATTGTTGATCAGAAATGATACTGAATTTCTGAATAGCATAAAAGGATACTTGAATAAGAATCTTTCAATGAAAGACCTCGGTGAAGCTTCTTATATATTGGGCATCAAGATCTATAGAGATAGATCAAGACGCTTAATTGGACTTTCACAATCCACATACCTTGATAAAGTTTTGAAGAAGTTCAAAATGGATCAAGCAAAGAAAGGGTTCTTGCTTGTATTACAAGGTGTGAAGTTGAGTCAGACTCAATGCTCGACCACTTCAGAAGATAGAGAGAAAATTAAAGGTGTTCCCTATGCTTCAGCCATAGGCTCTATCATGTATGAAATGCTGTGTACCAGACCTGATGTGTGCCTTGCTATCAGTTTAGTAGGGAGGTACCAAAGTAATCCAGGAGTGGATCACAGGAGAGCGGTCAAGAATATCCTGAAATACCTAAAAAGGACTAAGGATATGTTTCTCGTATATGGAGGTGAGAAAGAGCTCGTCGTAAACGGTTACGTCGACGCAAGCTTTGACACTGATCTGGATGACACTAAGTCACAAACTGGATACATCTTTTTAGTAAATGGTGGAGCTGTAAGTTGGTGCAGTTCCAAGCAGAGCATCATGGCAGGATCTACGTGTGAAGCAGAATACATAGCTGCTTCGGAAGCAGCAAATGAAGGAGTCTGGATGAAGGAGTTCATATCCAATCTAGGTGTCATACCTAGTGCATCGGGTCCAATGAAAATATTTTGTGACAATACTAGTGCAATTGCCTTGGCAAAGGAATCCAGATTTCACAAGAGAACCAAGCACATCAAGAGACGCTTCAATTCCATCCACGATCAAGTCAAGGAGGGAGACATAGAGATTTGCAAGATACATACGGATCTGAATGTTGCAGACCCGTTGACTAAGCCTATCTCACAAGCAAAACATGATCAGCACCAAGACTCCATGGGTGTTAGAATCATTACAATGTAATATGGATTATTGACTCTAGTGCAAGTGGGAGACTGAAGGAAATATCCCTAGAGGCAATAATAAAGTTTTTATTTATATTTCCTTATATCATGATAAATGTTTATTATTCATGCTAGAATTGTATTGACCAGAAACTTAGTACATGTGTGAATACATAGACAAACAGAGTGTCACTAGTTTGCCTCTACTTGACTAGCTCGTTGAATCAATGATGGTTATGTTTCCTGACCATAGACATGAGTTGTCATTTGATTAACGGGATCACATCATTAGAGAATGATGTGATTGACTTGACCCATCCGTTAGCTTAGCACAATGATCGTTTAGTTTGTTGCTATTGCTTTCTCCATAACTTATACATGTTCCTATGACTATGAGATCATGCAACTCCCGAATACAGGAGGAACACTTTGTGTGCTACCAAACATCACAATGTAACTGGGTGATTATAAAGGTGCTCTACAGGTGTCTCCGATGGTGTTTGTTGAGTTGGCATAGATCGAGATTAGGATTTGTCACTCCAATTGTCGGAGAGGTATCTCTGGGCCCTCTCGGTAATGCACATCAATATAAGCCTTACAAGCAATGTAGCTAATGAGTTAGTTACGGGATGTAGCATTATGGAACGAGTAAAGAGACTTTTCGGTAACGAGATTGAACTAGGTATTGAGATACTGACGATCGAATCTCGGGCAAGTAACATACCGATGTGTAACACCCCGGATGTAACTTTCCCTTTTTTTGTACTCCAACTCTTGCCGTTTCCGGCGTTAAGATATATTTATTTCTTGGGTTCGGGTCTTTGTCTCCGTGTGTTTTTTTCGTGGTCATGCATCTCATATCATGTCATCATGTGCATTGCATTTGCATACGTGTTCATCTCATGCATTCGAGCATTTTCCCCGTTGTCCGTTTTGCATTCCGGCGCTTCGTTCTCCTCCGGTGGTCATTTCTAGCTTTCTTTCGTGTGTGGGGACTAAACATTTCCGGATTGGACCGAGACTTGCCAAGCGGCCTTGGTTTACTACTGGTAGACCGCCTGTCAAGTTTCGTATCATTTGGACTTCGTTTGATACTCCAACGGTTAACCGAGGGACCGAAAGGGCCTCATGTGTGTTGCAGCCCAACACCCCTCCAATTTGGCCCAAAACCCACCAAACTCTGCTCCATGTCCTAGAGCGTTCGATCACGATCGTGTGGCCGAAAACCGTACCTCATTTGGACTCTCCTAGCTCCACTTATGCCTATAAATAGACCCCCTCCATTTCGGATCTCTCCTCCCCCGCGAAACCCTAGAAAAATCCTCTGCGCGCCGGACGTGGGCCGGACACGTCCGCCTCCGCCGCCAGCCTCTCCGCAGCCGCCACGTGGCAGGCGCCACCGCCGCCGCCGTCGGCCCGCCCGAGCCCGCGGGAGGCCCCCGCGAGCCCGAGCCACCGCCGCCCGGCACCCGCGCCTCCGCTGCCCCTCGTCCTCGCGCCCGGTGGCCGGCGCCGGCGCCCCGCCATCTCCGGCCGCCCGGAGCCGGCCGGACCTCGCCGCGCCGCTCCCGCCAGAAGCCGCGCCCCGCCGCGGCCGGGCCTCGCCGCCGCCGCCCCGGTCGCCGCCATCCTCGCCGCGGCCGCCGCCCGCCACCACCGGCCGCCCCGGCCTCGTCCCCAACTCCGGCGATCACCAGTGAACAGTGCCGCCGCCTCGGGCCGCGTGCCCTGAAACCCTAGATCTGGATCCAGAGGTTGTTTTTTTTTGCCAAGTCCCGGATATTTTTACTCCATATGCTCCTGTTCGAGGTCCCGTAACTTTGCATCCGTAGCTCCGATTTGGACATATAGTATATCAAAATGTTCGTCTCGACGAGTATATCATTTAATTCCATTGCATCATTTTCATTTGAGATCATCTTGATGCTCGAAATTCTGTTAGAAGGAGGCTTCATGAGTTAATTGTCAGATCTGCTAGTTCATCTTAGACTTTTGTCATTTTTGCCATGATTATTGTGTGCATGATATGCCTGTGAGTCCTTCATATGTTTTGTTATGGATTTTGTCTTCTTTCCAGAGGTGCAACCCATGCATTTTTAGGATGTGTGTGGTGACTTGTGCAAGCTTGCAAAGTGAGTCACCCGGCAAATCTGTTTCAGGGACTTAGTAGTTTTCACCAAGTCTGGGATTATTAGTTCATGATGCCATATGTTCAGCTTGTTTCCTAGTGATCCGTGCCTCTTTTGAGGATGATCAGTAAAGGAGTTTTTTTAATCATGTTATGCTCTATCCATCCATGTATTTTTTTTGCAATTATGGAGCGCCCTAGCTTGAGTCAATCGAGCTCTACTTTTGCTTCGTGGTAAATCTGGGCAGATCGTCAACTTGTTTGCGATTTTGCCGGCGTTGTTGTAGTTGATCCGTGCATGCTATGTCATTGTTCTTTCCATTTCTAGCTAGAATTTTATGCCTTATTAATGGATGTATGCTTTCCTTGCCATGACTTGCACCGTAGTGAGTGCATCGAGCTCGTTTACATGCCTTCGTGAGTTATATTTCAGCATGTCTCAGTTTTCACCAAGTCTGAAAACTGATTATGCTTTTGCTATGTTCGTGTGCCCGTTAGTATATTTTGTGAACCCTTTTGGCCCCAGGTCACTTTGGGTCTTTTGTTAAGCTGGTTGAGTAGCTCCATGCCATTTTCTTACTTGTCTTAATCAGGTCATGTATCATGTTGTCTTGCTGCTCCGAAGAGGGCTTCGTGATCTGAAATTCCAGACAAGTGTTGATTTCACTAAGTCTGAGATCTGTTTTGCATTTGCGTTTTTGCCATGCTTGTTTGAACCTCATAATGGATGAATTGGCCGTGGCTCAGTGCTAGTCTTTTGTTAAGCATCTTGTGTGCATCCCTGCCATGTATTTTGTTGTCATGTTTGGTGGCTGTAGCATGTTCATCTCATTGCATTTACATGCCTACTTGCTGTAAATCGCAGACCGGTGTCATTCTTAAAACGCTTGCCATTTCCAAACCGTAACTCCGATTCCGGCGTTCTTTATATCGTTTTCAAGCGATTTCATCTCATATTTCCAGTGGCACCCTTGGAATTCCAAGTTGAGGCCAGGTTCATGCATTTCCTGTCATATCTTGCATTTTGCATCCCGCATCGCATCCCGCATAGCATATCATCATTTCATCATATTGCTTGGTCTTGCACGTGGTTGATTGTATCCTTGTTGCTTGTTTGTCTTGTTGGGTAGATCCGGGAGACGAGTTTGCTACCGAGGAGCCCGTTGAGTTTGCTTGTGAGGATCCAATCAACTCTGACAACTGTGCAGGCAAGATGATCATACCCTTGAAATCACTACTATCTTTGCTATGCTAGTTTGCTCGCTCTTTGCTATGCCAATGCTACGATGCCTACCTTTTGCTTGTCAGCCTCCCAATTGCCATGTCGAAACTCTAACCCACCATGTCCTAGCAAACCGTTGATTGGCTATGTTACCACTTTGCTCAGCCCCTCTTATAGCATTGCTAGTTGCAGGTGAAGATTGAAGGCCGTTCCTTGTTGGAACATCATTTATTTACTTGTTGGGATATCATTATATTGCTATGTTATCTTAATGCATCTATATACTTGGCAAAGGGTGGAAGGCTCGGCCTCTCGCCTAGTGTTTTGTTCCACTCTTGCCGCCCTAGTTTCCGTCATATCGGTGTTATGTTCCCGGATTTTGCGTTCCTTACGCGGTTGGGTTATAATGGGAACCCCTTGATATTTCGCCTTGATTAAAGCTTGTCCAGCAATGCCCAACATTGGTTTTACCATTCGCCACCTAGCCTTTTCTTTCCCTTGGGTTCTGCAGACTCAAGGGTCATCTTATTTTACCCCCCCCCCGGGCCAGTGCTCCTCTGAGTGTTGGTCCACCTGTCAGCTACCGGTGGCCACCAGGGGCAACTCTGGGCTGGCCTACCCGTACCTAGGACAATCTGAGTGTGCCCTGAGAAAGAGATATGTGCAGCTCCTATCGGGATTTGTCGGCACATTCGGGCGGTGTTGCTGGTCTTGTTTTAACCTGTCGAAGTGTCTTGAGTTACGGAGATACCGAGTCTGATCAGACCGTCTTGGGAGGAGGTCTATTCCTTCGTTGACTGTGAGAGCTTGTCATGGGCTAAGTTGGGACTCCCCTGCAGGGATTGAACTTTCGAAAGCCGTGCCCGCGGTTATGGGCAGATGGGAATTTGTTAATGTCCGGTTGTAGATAACTTGAACCTTAATTAATTAAAATGAATCAACTGAGTGTGTTACCGTGATGGCCTCTTCTCGGCGGAATCCGGGAAGTGGACACGGTGTTGGAGTAATGTTTGCGCAGGTTGCCCTCTAGCTTCTCGCTCGTGCTTTGCCTCCTCTTCTCGCTCTATTTTGCGTATAAGTTAACCACCGTATATGCTAGTCGCTTGCTGCAACTCCACTTATATTTTCCTTACTCCTTCCTATAAGCTTAAATAGTCTTGATCGCGAGGGTGCGAGATTGCTGAGTCCCTGTGGCTCACAGATTACTATAACTCCAGATGCAGGTCCAGGTGATTCCGCTCCAGGTGACGAGTACGAGCTCAAGTGGGAGTTCGACGAGGACTCTCAGCGTTACTACGTGTCTTTTCCTGATGATCAGTAGTGGTGCCTAGTTGGGGTTTGATTCAGGGCCTTGTCGCATGTTGGGTTTTCTTCTATTTTGGCACCGTAGTCGGGCCATGAGTGTTTGTATGATGGATGTTATTTATGTACTTTGATGTGACGTGGCGAGTGTAAGCCAACTATGTTCTCCCCCTTTTAATATATATTACATGGGATGCTATAATGATTGCCTGACTTGCGACATTGCTTTCAATGCGGTTATGTCTCTAAGTCGTGCCTCGACACGTGGGAGCTATAGCCGCATCGAGGGCGTTACAAGTTGGTATTAGAGCCTTCCCCGACCTTAGGAGCCCCATTGCTTGATCGTTTTTAGCAGCCGAGTTGTGTCTAGAAAAATGTTTTTAGTCATTTAGGAATTATATATCGGAGAGCTTAGGAATTCTTTTTACTTCCCAATCTCCTCATCGCTCTGGTAAGGCGTCCTGACGTAGAGTTTTGACTCTTCTCTTCTCAAATTTCATTAAAAAAAATTTAGGATCACGCGAGTATCTTGGAATCATTCCGATGGCTTGTGATGAGAACATTGTCTTGGTGCCTCCTGTCAGGGGTTTAGTGGAAGTGTCCCGGGGAGTTGAGCTCTGAGGTGTTGTCATCATAATTTTATCGTTGCAATTCTGGAATACTTGAGATATGTTCGCCGACATCGAAAATCTCTTTTATGCAGTTCGTTGGTGAGATAACCTCGACGCCACCCAGTACTGGGGCGGGAGTTCGGGAGTATCGCCATAACTTGTATAACGGATGATTTTCGAAGGTTGAGGTAGATGGTTTCCGAAGGTTTCTTGGTTATGTGTTGAAGGATGGATACAGCTGGATGTAGGATTTGCTAGTTTGGGTGAGATATTATGCTTCCCCTGTATCCCCAACACCTGATTGCATAACCGGAAAGTTTCGGGAGTTTCATAGGTAGGAATTCTAGTAGCTCTAGTTCTTCTTCCACGGATATTGGTTTGAGATTGGGATTTCTTACCGATTATTCGTTCTTGATCCGTACCTTGTTGATTTATTTCTCTACCTTAATTCTACGTGGCTTCACAATTTAGGGATATGTGACCACTTCAAGAGGAATGCATTCGTTCATTTTGTTCGGATGTGAAGACTATATGTTGCAATTTTCATTCCGTTGGTTTCAGCTTCATTTATCTGTCTATGTGCTAACGGTGGTCAACCTCTTCAGGATGGCTCCCGCTAAGAGCACCAGTCAGAACCAAAATCAAGATCTGCCACCACCTCCACCTCCTCCAGAGGCATGGCAAGCTGTGATGGCCGCAACCAATGCAAACACTCAGCTGATAATGCAAATTCTCCAAGAGCGCAATCAAGGCAGTCAAGGGAGTCAAGGCAACAATCAGAGTCACTTTGCTACACTCAACCAGTTCCTTGCTAACGGGCCAAAGACTTTCAGCAATTGTGTTGAGGCAACCGATGCTGACGATTGGCTTGTGGATCTGTGTAAGCATTTCGAGTGCAGTAACGTCAGGCCTGAGGACTTTGTCAAGTTCGCTTCCTTCCAACTCAAAAATCAAGCTGCAGAATGGTTCCAGCAGTACAAGGACTCCAGAGGTGGACGTGTTATCACTTGGGATGATTTCCGTCGAGATTTCCGAGCTCATCACATTCCGCAGAGCGTGGTTGAAAGCAAGCGTGAGGAATTCCCAATCTGAAGCAAGGCTCTTTGTCTGTCTATGACTACAACAAATTGTTCCAGAAGCTTGCCCGCTTTGCCAAGCAGGACGTGCCTGATGAGAAGAGCATGATATATCAGTTCCGGGGTGGTCTCAGAGAAGAAATTCAGCTCGCTCTTGTCCTCTTTGAGCCCTTGAGATACGGTGAGTTCTACAACATGGCACTGAAGCAAGAGGCTGCTCAGTTGAGGTGTGATGCTTCCAGGAAGCGAGTCAGAGATGTTACTCCTTCTTCCTCTACTCAAGTGGCCAAGCAGCAGAAGTTTTGGCTTCCTCCTCCTCCGTTCCGTCAGCCGTTTCAGCAGAAGAGCAAAGGTGGCAGTGGATCTTCCCACCCACCCAACCCTGGCTTTCAGAACAAGACTTCGTCTCAAGCTCCAAGATCGAGTGCTCCGTATCACCGTCCGCTTTCAGAGGTCACGTGCAACAAGTGCCAACAGAAGGGTCACTACGCCAACAAGTGTTTCAACCAGAGGCGTCTTCCTCCTCCTCCTCCTGTCAGATCGGCAAGTACAACTGTGGTCAAGCATAACCCCAAGCATGCCAAGGTTAATTTGATGAATGCAGCTCAGGCAGAGGACTCGTCAGATGTGATTATGGGTAACCTTCCTGTTAATGATATTCCTGCAAAAGTTCTTTTTGACACTGGTGCATCGCATTGCTTCATCTCGAGACCATTTACAAATAGGCATGAATTGGTTTCACAAGTTTTGCCTAGTCCTTTAGCAGTTGTCTCTCCCAGTAAGCGCATGCAGGCTAACTCCATCGTTCCGGATGTTTCTATCACTTTGGGTGACTGCAAGTTCTTGGCTTCTCCTACGGTTCTCGGTGACTCGGATATTGATCTTATTCTCGGAATGGATTGGCTTTCTAAGCACAAGGCTCAGCTTGATTGTGCAGCCAGGCAGATTCAATTGACTCATTCGTCTGAGGATGTAATTGTCTTTGCCGCTCGGGATAATACTATCCATCTGTTTTCTCTCAATGAGAAGGGTGAATTGGATGCCATCTCGCAAATTCCAGTCGCTTGCGAATATCAAGACGTCTTTCCAGAAGAGCTCCCAGGAATGCCTCCGCACCAGCCAGTTGAATTCGTTATTGAACTTGAGCCTGGCACGGAACCTGTGTGCAAACGTCCTTACAAGCTCGGACCTGAAGATTTGAAGGAGCTGAAGAAGCAACTCGATGAACAAGAAAGAATGGGTCTTATCCGGCCTAGTTCTTCTCCGTGGGGTTGTGGTGTTCTTTTTGTGAAGAAGAAGGATGGAACGGACCGACTTTGTGTTGATTACCGTCCGGTGAACAAGAAGACCATCAAGAACAAATACCCACTTCCCAACATCAATGAGCTGTTCGAACAACTCAAAGGTGCTCAAGTATTCTCCAAGCTTGATCTCCGTATGGGTTATCACCAGATTCGCATTCGTGAAGAAGATATTCCCAAGACAGCATTCAGAACAAGCTTTGGTTCATATGAATACACTGTCATGTCTTTTGGCCTCGCCAACGCTCCTCCGACGTTCTCTCGCATGATGAACTTCATCTTCAAGGCTTACACCAATGACTTCGTTTTGGTCTATCTCGACGACATTCTGGTTTTCTCGAAGAACAAGGAAGATCATGCCAAGCACTTGCGTTTGGTTCTTGATAAGCTCAGGGAACATCAGTTCTACGCTAAGTTCTCCAAGTGTGAATTTTGGCTCGATGAGGTTCTTTATCTTGGTCATATCATCTCTGCCAAGGGCATTGCTGTGAATCCTGAGAAGGTGTCTGCAATTGTGAATTGGGAACCTCCTCAGAATGTGAAGCAACTCCGCAGTTTTCTCGGTCTCGCAAGCTATTGCCGAAGATTCGTTGAAAACTTTTCTAAGATCGCGAAGCCTCTCTCAAATCTTCTTCAGAAGCATGTCAAGTACGTTTGGTCTCCAGAGTGTGATATTGCTTTCAACACTTTGAAAGAGAAGTTGATCACTGCTCCAGTTTTGACTCAGCCTGATGAATCCAAGCCGTACGAGGTTTTTTGTGATGCCTCTCTCCAAGGTCTTGGCGCAGTATTGATGCAAGAGAAGAAAGTTGTTGCTTATACATCTCGCTAGTTGAAGCCTAATGAGAAGAACTACCCCACTCATGATCTCGAGTTGGCGGCAGTTGTGCATGCTCTTTTGACTTGGAGACATCTTCTATTGGGAAGAAAAGTGGATATTTTCACTGATCACAAGAGTCTCAAGTACATCTTCACTCAGCCTAATCTCAACCTAAGGCAAACTCGATGGGTCGAAATGATTCAAGAGTATAATCCGAGTATTGAGTATACTCCAGGCAAGGCCAATGTGATTGCTGACGCTTTGAGCAGAAAGGCCTACTGCAACAGTCTGATTCTCAGGCCTTATCAACCCGAGCTTTGTGAAGCTTTCCGCAAACTTAATCTGCAAGTTGTTCCTCAAGGTTTCCTTGCCAACCTTCAAGTCTCTCCTATCTTATAAGACCAGATTTGCCAAGCCCAGCTTCTTGATGCTATGGTGAAAAAGGTGAAGATTGGGATTGCCAAGAGTCAGTCCAAGTACAAGTGCTACCGCCTTGATGACAAGGACATTCTCTTCTTCGAGGATCGTATTGTTGTGCCCAAAGGTGACCTCTGTAAAGTGATCATGAACGAGGCTCACAATTCTCTCCTCTCCATCCACCCTGGGAGCACGAAGATGTATCAGGACCTTAAGCAAGCTTATTGGTGGACTCGAATGAAGCGCGAGATCGCTCAATTCGTGAATGAATGTGATGTCTGCAGAAGAGTGAAGGCAGAACACCAAAGGCCAGCAGGTCTCCTCCAACCTCTTGTCATTCCAGAATGGAAGTTTGACCACATTGAAATGGACTTCGTGACTGGGTTTCCAAAGTCCAAACGTGGCAATGATGCTATATTCGTTGTCATCGACAAACTCACCAAAGTGGCTCATTTTCTGCCTATCAAAGAGTCGATCACTACAGCTCAATTGGCGGAACTCTATACCTCTCGAATTGTCTCTCTGCACGGTATTCCTCAAGTGATCTCTTCAGACCGTGGCAGCATCTTTACCTCCAAGTTTTGGGATTCTTTTCAGAAGGCCATGGGCACTAACATCCGCTTCAGCACTGCTTTCCATCCTCAAACAAGCGGTCAAGTCGAGCGTGTCAACCAGATTCTTGAAGATATGCTCAGGGCTTGTGTGATCTCCTTCGGCATGAAGTGGGAGGATTGTCTTCCTTATGCTGAATTCTCCTACAACAATAGTTTTCAAGCAAGTTCGGGCAAGGCCCCTTTTGAAATTCTGTATGGCAGGAAGTGCCGTACCCCTCTCAACTGGTCTGAAACCAGTGAACGTCAGCTTTTGGGTAATGACTTAATCACAGAAGCAGAAGAAATGTGCAAAGTCATTCGTGATAACCTCAAAACAGCCCAATCCCGCCAGAAGAGCTACTATGATAGTAAGCACCATGATTTGGCTTTCGAGATCGGAGATCATGTTTACCTCCGTGTCTCTCCTATGAAAGGTACTCATCGCTTCGGTATCAAAGGGAAGCTTGCCCCTAGATACGTGGGACCTTTCAAGATTGTCTGCAAGAGAGGCGACCTCACCTATTAACTCGAGCTTCCTTCAAACTTTGCAAATGTTCATGACGTGTTCCATGTCTCTCAGCTTCGAAAGTGCTTCAAGACTCCTGACCGCACCGTCAACTTCGAGGACATTGAGCTCCAAGAAGATCTCTCCTATCGTGAGCACCCAGTTGCTATTCTTGAAGAGACTGAACGCAAGACTCGCAACAAGTCAATCAAATTTCTCAAAGTAAAGTGGTCACACCATTCCGACCGTGAAGCTACCTGGGAACGCGAGGATCACCTCCGTTCCGAGTACCCGGAGTTCTTTCAGTCCTAGATCTCGGGACGAGATCTTTTCGTAGTGGTGGAGTGTTGTAACACCCCGGATGTAACTTCCCCTTTTTTTGTACTCCAACTCTTGCCGTTTCCGGCGTTAAGTTATATTTATTTCTCGGGTTCGGGTCTTTGTCTCCGTGTGTTGTTTTCGTTGTCATGCATCTCATATCATGTCATCATGTGCATTGCATTTGCATACGTGTTCATCTCATGCATTCGAGCATTTTCCACGTTGTCCGTTTTGCATTCTGGCGCTTCGTTCTCCTCCGGTGGTCATTTCTAGCTTTCTTTCGTGTGTGGGGATTAAACATTTCCGGATTGGACCGAGACTTGCCAAGCGGCCTTGGTTTACTACTGGTAGACCGCCTGTCAAGTTCCGTATCATTTGGACTTCGTTTGATACTCCAACGGTTAACCGAGGGACCGAAAAGGCCTCATGTGTGTTGCAGACCAACACCCCTCCAATTTGGCCCAAAACCCACCAAACTCTGCTCCATGTCCTAGAGCGTTCGATCAAGATCGCGTGGCCGAAAACCGCACCTCATTTGGACTCTCCTAGCTCCACTTATGCCTATAAATAGACCCCCTCCATTTCGGATCTCTCCTCCCCCGCGAAACCCTAGAAAAATCCTCCGCGCGCCGGCCGGACACGTCCGTCCCCGGCCGGACACGTCCGCCGCCGCCGCCAGCCTCTCCGCAGCCGCCACGTGGCAGGCGCCACCGCCGCCGCCGCCGGCCCGCCCGAGCCCGCGGGAGGCCCCCGCGAGCCCGAGCCACCGCCGCCCGGCACCCACGCCTCCGCCGCCCCTCGTCCTCGCGCCCGGTGGCCGGCGCCGTCGCCCCGCCATCTCCGGCCGCCCGGAGCCGGCCGGACCTCACCGCCCCGCTGCCGCGCCGCTCCCGCCGGCAGCCGCGCCCCGCCGCGGCCGGGCCTCGCCGCCGTCGCCCCGGTCGCCGCCTCTCGCCGCCATCCTCGCCGCGGTCGCCGCCCGCCACCACCGGCCGCCCCGGCCTCGTCCCCAACTCCGGCGATCGCCGGTGAACAGTGCCGCTGCCTTGGGCCGCGTGCCCCGAAACCCTAGATCTGGATCCAGAGGTTGTTTTTTTTTTGCCAAGTCCCGGATATTTTTACTCCATATGCTCCTGTTCGAGGTCCCGTAACTTTGCATCCGTAGCTCCGATTTGGACATATAGTATATCAAAATGTTCGTCTCGACGAGTATATCATTTAATTCCATTGCATCATTTTCATTTGAGATCATCTTGATGCTCGAAATGCTGTTAGAAGGAGGCTTCATGAGTTAATTGTCAGATCTGCTAGTTCATCTTAGACTTTTGTCATTTTTGCCATGATTATTGTGTGCATGATATGCCTGTGAGTCCTTCATATGTTTTGTTATGGATTTTGTCTTCTTTCCAGAGGTGCAACCCATGCATTTTTAGGATGTGTGTGGTGACTTGTGCAAGCTTGCAAAGTGAGTCACCCGGCAAATCTGTTTCAGGGACTTAGTAGTTTTCACCAAGTCTGGGATTATTAGTTCATGATGCCATATGTTCAGCTTGTTTCCTAGTGATCCGTGCCTCTTTTGAGGATGATCAGTAAAGGAGTTTTTTTAATCATGTTATGCTCTATCCATCCATGTATTTTTTTTGCAATTATGGAGCGCCCTAGCTTGAGTCAATCGAGCTCTACTTTTGCTTCGTGGTAAATCTGGGCAGATCGTCAACTTGTTTGCGATTTTGCCGGCGTTGTTGTAGTTGATCCGTGCATGCTATGTCATTGTTCTTTCCATTTCTAGCTAGAATTTTATGCCTTATTAATGGATGTATGCTTTCCTTGCCATGACTTGCACCGTAGTGAGTGCATCGAGCTCGTTTACATGCCTTCGTGAGTTATATTTCAGCATGTCTCAGTTTTCACCAAGTCTGAAAACTGATTATGCTTTTGCTATGTTCGTGTGCCCGTTAGTATATTTTGTGAACCCTTTTGGCCCCAGGTCACTTTGGGTCTTTTGTTAAGCTGGTTGAGTAGCTCCATGCCATTTTCTTACTTGTCTTAATCAGGTCATGTATCATGTTGTCTTGCTGCTCCGAAGAGGGCTTCGTGATCTGAAATTCCAGACAAGTGTTGATTTCACTAAGTCTGAGATCTGTTTTGCATTTGCGTTTTTGCCATGCTTGTTTGAACCTCATAATGGATGAATTGGCCGTGGCTCAGTGCTAGTCTTTTGTTAAGCATCTTGTGTGCATCCCTGCCATGTATTTTGTTGTCATGTTTGGTGGCTGTAGCATGTTCATCTCATTGCATTTACATGCCTACTTGCTGTAAATCGCAGACCGGTGTCATTCTTAAAACGCTTGCCATTTCCAAACCGTAACTCCGATTCCGGCGTTCTTTATATCGTTTTCAAGCGATTTCATCTCATATTTCCAGTGGCACCCTTGGAATTCCAAGTTGAGGCCAGGTTCATGCATTTCCTGTCATATCTTGCATTTTGCATCCCGCATCGCATCCCGCATAGCATATCATCATTTCATCATATTGCTTGGTCTTGCACGTGGTTGATTGTATCCTTGTTGCTTGTTTGTCTTGTTGGGTAGATCCGGGAGACGAGTTTGCTACCGAGGAGCCCGTTGAGTTTGCTTGTGAGGATCCAATCAACTCTGACAACTGTGCAGGCAAGATGATCATACCCTTGAAATCACTACTATCTTTGCTATGCTAGTTTGCTCGCTCTTTGCTATGCCAATGCTACGATGCCTACCTTTTGCTTGTCAGCCTCCCAATTGCCATGTCGAAACTCTAACCCACCATGTCCTAGCAAACCGTTGATTGGCTATGTTACCACTTTGCTCAGCCCCTCTTATAGCATTGCTAGTTGCAGGTGAAGATTGAAGGCCGTTCCTTGTTGGAACATCATTTATTTACTTGTTGGGATATCATTATATTGCTATGTTATCTTAATGCATCTATATACTTGGCAAAGGGTGGAAGGCTCGGCCTCTCGCCTAGTGTTTTGTTCCACTCTTGCCGCCCTAGTTTCCGTCATATCGGTGTTATGTTCCCGGATTTTGCGTTCCTTACGCGGTTGGGTTATAATGGGAACCCCTTGATATTTCGCCTTGATTAAAGCTTGTCCAGCAATGCCCAACATTGGTTTTACCATTCGCCACCTAGCCTTTTCTTTCCCTTGGGTTCTGCAGACTCAAGGGTCATCTTATTTTACCCCCCCCCCGGGCCAGTGCTCCTCTGAGTGTTGGTCCACCTGTCAGCTACCGGTGGCCACCAGGGGCAACTCTGGGCTGGCCTACCCGTACCTAGGACAATCTGAGTGTGCCCTGAGAAAGAGATATGTGCAGCTCCTATCGGGATTTGTCGGCACATTCGGGCGGTGTTGCTGGTCTTGTTTTAACCTGTCGAAGTGTCTTGAGTTACCGAGATACCTAGTCTGATCGGACCGTCTTGGGAGGAGGTCTATTCCTTCGTTGACCGTGAGAGCTTGTCATGGGCTAAGTTGGGACTCCCCTGCAGGGATTGAACTTTCGAAAGCCGTGCCCGCGGTTATGGGCAGATGGGAATTTGTTAATGTCCGGTTGTAGATAACTTGAACCTTAATTAATTAAAATGAATCAACTGAGTGTGTTACCGTGATGGCCTCTTCTCGGCGGAATCCGGGAAGTGGACACGGTGTTGGAGTAATGTTTGCGCAGGTTGCCCTCTAGCTTCTCGCTCGTGCTTTGCCTCCTCTTCTCGCTCTCTTTTGCGTATAAGTTAACCACCGTATATGCTAGTCGCTTGCTGCAACTCCACTTATATTTTCCTTACTCCTTCCTATAAGCTTAAATAGTCTTGATCGCGAGGGTGCGAGATTGCTGAGTCCCTGTGGCTCACAGATTACTATAACTCCAGATGCAGGTCCAAGTGATTCCGCTCCAGGTGATGAGTACGAGCTCAAGTGGGAGTTCGACGAGGACTCTCAGCGTTACTACGTGTCTTTTCCTGATGATCAGTAGTGGTGCCTAGTTGGGGTTTGATTCAGGGCCTTGTCGCATGTTGGGTTTTCTTCTATTTTGGCACCGTAGTCGGGCCATGAGTGTTTGTATGATGGATGTTATTTATGTACTTTGATGTGACGTGGCGAGTGTAAGCCAACTATGTTCTCCCCCTTTTAGTATATATTACATGGGATGCTATAATGATTGCCTGACTTGCGACATTGCTTTCAATGCGGTTATGCCTCTAAGTCGTGCCTCGACACGTGGGAGCTATAGCCGCATCGAGGGCGTTACACCATGACAAAGGGAACAACATATGTTGTTATGCGCTTTGATCGATAAAGTTCTTCATAGAATATATAGGAACCAATATGAGCATCCAGGTTCCGCTATTGGTTATTGACCGGAGACGTGTCTCGGTCATGTCTACATAGTTCTCAAACCCGTAGGGTCCGCACGCTTAACGTTCGGTGACGATCGGTATTATGAGTTTATGTGTTTTGATGTACCGAAGGTAGTTCGGAGTCCCAGATATGATCACGGACATGACGAGGAGTCTCGAAATGGTCGAGACATAAAGATTGATATATTGGATGACTATATTTGGATGTCGGAATGGTTCCGAGTGAGTTCGGGCATATACCGAAGCACCGGGAGGTTACCGGAGCCCCCCGGGAGGTATATAGGCCTTATTGGGCCATAGTGGGAGAGAAGAGAGGGAGGCCTAGGAGGGGGTGCGCCCCCCACAAGCCCAATCTGAATTGGGTGGGGGGCCTGCCACCCCCCCCCCTTTCCTTCCCCCTCTCTCCCCGTTCCTTCCACTCCTAGTCCAACTAGGGAAGGGGGGGAATCCTACTCCCGGTGGGAGTAGGACTCCCCGTGGGGCGCGCCATAGGAGGGCCGGCCCTCCCCCTCCTCCACTCCTTTATATACGGGGGAAGGGGCACCCCAAAGAGACACAAGTTGATCATTGATCTTTTAGCCATGTGCGGTGCCCCCCTCCACCATAATCCACCTCGGTCATATCATAGCGGTGCTTAGGTGATGTAGGGTGGAACCCTAGATGGCCGATCTTTCCCCAAAGGAGCGCATCCCGCGAAGAACACGAAGAACACGAGAGGAAACACGAGGGGAATCACGAGAGAATCAATAAAACCAACAAGAAATAGTCACACATATGCTAGATCCTCGAGTACATAAGAGATCACACGATCCACGATCAACAAAGGACGATACAAAGGTAGCCGGTTCTTCTCCGTGAGGAGGTCTTGATGGGGCCGCCCAAAGGGGGGGTCTTGAATCCAAAGGGACCTTCTCCGAAGAGGGGCTGCGGTCTCTCTTGTGGAGTACATCCGATGTGGATGAGCGATGATGTATCTCTAATATGAGCTTACACAATGCTAACCCTAAAACATAGGTGGAGGGGGAGTATATATAGTCTAAGGGGCGAAGGGGTACATGGGCCACGGCCCAGATGCGCTGCGCGCAGGCAGGGGGCGGATGTCCGGGCGTCGGGCCGGATGTCCGGGCGCTGGGGCCGGATGTCCGGGCTGGCAGGGTCCAGCCTTGTTGCTCTCTGAAATGGCGGGGTCCGGATTTCCGGGCTGGAGGCCGGATGTCCGGGGGCTCGGGACGCGCCGGATGTCCGGGCCCTGTAGACTTGGCCGCTGGCTCCTTGCTGCTGGTGACACTTCCAGGGGCTGGATGTCCGGGCCAGGGCCGGATGTCCGGGTCCTGGGAGCTGTCTCCATCTTCCTCCGTCGTCGCTTCCATGCTTCCCTCACGGATGGTGTAGTTGTTCCTTGGCGCTTGCACTCCTCCTCGTCGTCCGTAGTGTTCCGAAAATACCTGTGCATGCACACGAGAGGGGTGTCAAGTAGTACACCATCCTCGAAGGGGTCAAGTGAGCACGTGTAAAGGGGATGATTCACCTTTGGGTATGTCAAGTAGATGTCGCACGTGTCACTCACCAAACGGACTATTGACATGGTGATGTCCATAGGATGCTCCGCATCATCTCCCCCCCCCCCTTGGGAAAGATCTGACCTCGGATCGAATACCAAATCACCAATGGAAAGAGATGGCTTCGCCGTGTAGAAGTGGACGTTCACCAGGTACTCATCGTCTTGAAGCTCGAAATGGGCACTCTCCAATGTCGCACCATCTAGTGATTCCTTCAAAAAGAGCAAGGACAACAAACAGTTGGAAAAACAAATGTGGTTAGCGTTAGTGCAAAACCAAGCATTCAAGAGGTGATTCACCAAATAAGTGTCATCGTCAAGCATAGCATAGGGTGTGACAAAGGATTGTGACACGGCATGTAAGCATATCAATCGAGCACAAGCAAAGAAATCATGTGGACAAGTATGTAATTGTGAGGTAGAGATGCAAATAATAGGCATAGGTAATTCACATGACATATCGCAAGCACGAACACAAAGCAAGATCATAGTATCATCATAGTCATGGGGCACAAAGCAAACATGGCAATGACAAGTGACATCTCCAAGCTTGCAAATACACATATAAGTATGAGAATCAATCATCATGTGTAATGCAAAGCATGGGTCACAAATGCATGGCAAAGGCATAGGAATGAGCATATCATGCAAAGTGCACTACAAAAAAAGACACATCCGTGACATTTTGGGCCGAACGAAAATCTTTTCTGTCATACTTATGACACTTCTATGACGATAATTGTGACAAAACCCGGTATCATGACGCAGCTGCATGACACTCTTTGGGCCGTCCATGACGAAAAAACCATGGTAGAAGCGAGGGCAAGGAAAATATCGGGGTGTTCCCGATTACGTGGGTGGTCGGGGCTGAGTGATGCGCGTTTCTCTCGTACACGCATGCGCGTGGGTGCGAGGCGTTGGGCTCTAATTGAACCCGAGCGAGGCGTTGGGCTCTAACTGAACCCGAGCGATTGCACTGCAGGCTACGCGTTACTGAACTAGAGCGATCGATCGATGGCTGTTAACTGAACCCGACCGAGCGATTCCTTCGCTACTGCTGCTAGCTGAAGCCGATCGATGCTGTCTCTGAATGAACAGTGAGCGTTGCGGGGGGGTTGGATGAACAGTTCCCGGTGGGGGTGGATGAACAGGACCCCGTGGTGTTGCCTCTGGATGAACAGGACCCCGATCGATCGAGCCGGTTGGGGCTGGATGAACAGGACCCCGTGGAGGGCAGGATGAATAGGACCACCCCGTGGAGGGCAGGATGAACAGTAGACGGTGGAGGGCTGGATGAACAGTAGCCCGTGGAGGGGTGGTTGAACAGGAGCCCATGGAGAGGGCTAGTTGAACAGTAGCCGGTGGAGTAGCGCGCGGTGGAGGCTGGATGAATAGGAGCCCGTGGATGAACAGTCGCAAGTGGAGGCTGGAGGAGGTCGATGGTGGATGAACAGTAGCCCATGGAGGCTGGAGGGGGTCGACGGTGGAGATGAACAGTATCTCGTGGAGTCCCGTTTTGCGGTATGCCACACCCCTCCCAATGAACAGGAACCCTGTTTCGACTGTAGCGCTCCAACACAAGTCTGTTTCCTCCGTTTTGCGGTACGCCACACCCCTCCCGATCAACAGGACCCCTGTTTCGAC
Source organism: Triticum urartu (assembly GCF_056163025.1). Lineage (NCBI taxonomy): Eukaryota > Viridiplantae > Streptophyta > Magnoliopsida > Poales > Poaceae > Triticum > Triticum urartu. The sequence continues at coordinate 213,493,517 of NC_141877.1, read as the reverse complement.
CGTAGGAGGTCTGTTTCCTCCGTTTTGCGGTACGCCAGACCCCTCCCGATGAACATGATCCCGTTTCGAACGTGGCCGGTCGAACACAAGGCCGTTTCCTCCGTTTCTGTGGTACGCCAGGCCTCATTTCCATCGGCTATTCCGTCCAAGCCCTCTCGATGAACATGGTGACGCATTCCGTTCCGACCCAGCCGGTTGGCTCCCCATGAACACGACGAGGACGTTGTTTCTCCGTTCCGACCCAGCCATGTACCCGATCCCTGGTCGTACATACACGCAAGTAGGCGTTCGAGACCCCGCCCGTATGTACGTATGTGGCCATATTTACTTTCTTGCACCCTGGCCGATGTACGTACATGTGCATGCTACGTGCACGCCTCTGCTACGACACGTGTGCGCCTCTACATCGACCAGTATGTGCGTACACGTTCGCGACTAGAATGACAACGCTATGTACACTTCGACCAGGTGGGTCCCGACTGTGAGGCACTTCCTTGCGTGCGAAGATGTAGCTGGTGGGTCCCAGCAGTCAAGGGGGCAAATCGTTTTTTTTTTTGCCCGGACGCACTTCCTTGCGTGCGAAGATGTAGCTGGTGGGTCCCAGCAGTCAGGGGGAACGTTTTTTCGTGAAATACAGTGGCCTGTTTGGTGGGTCCCCGCTGTCAGGTGGAGGAATATTTATTTTGCACGTAATAAGGAGGCACTTCCTTGCTGCGGCCGTGGACCCAGCTGTCAGCCTCTCCACGTACAGTACTCTTCCGATGGAAGTCAGTCGTTGACCACATTGGCCACGCCGCGCCGAGAGCACCAAGGCGGTGGACGATGGCAAGGCCTAGAAAGGGGACGACGCGGAGCCAGGGAGGACGCGGCAGTGGATGCCCACGCGGAGAGGAGTACGAGGGGTTCACCGGTTTGGCTGCGGTGTGAGGCTGCCGTCGCCGTAGAATAACAGGGGGTGTGGGTGAGTCGAGGGATGGCCTGGCCAGCGGTGGGAGTAGTAGGGGCGATGAGGCCTTTGCGGCATCGCAGCCAGCCACGGGAGGCAGGAGCACGAGGCACGACCGGCGCTGGTTTGGGCGGGTGGAGCAAGAAGACCAGAGGTTGAAGAAGCACTACGGCCGTTGGATGGACATCATACGGTCAATGGAGCTAGAATCGTGCATATTGACTAAGTTGACAAAGCCCTCCGTCCCCGTCAACCTAGTAGGCCACAAGTCAGCCTCCCACTATACTGGGTCCCAGCTAGCAGGGGGAGTATTCATTTTTTGTGCGTAATAAGGAGGCACTTCCTTGCGTGCGAAGATATAGCTGGTGGGTCCGAGCTGTCAGCAGTGGTAACATTTTTTTCATGAAATACAGAGGCCCTTTCGGTGGGTCCCAGATGTCAGGTGGAGGAATCATTATTTTGCACGTAATAAGGAGGCATTTCCTTGTGTGCGCCCGTGGACCCAGCTGTCGGCCTCTCCATGCACAGTCCACTTCAGATGCATGTCGGTCGTTGACCACGTTGACCAGGTCGCGCCGAGAGCACCAGGGCGGTGGACGACGGCGAGGCCTAGGAAGGGAACGACACGGAGCCAGGGAAGACTCGGCAGTTGTTTCCCACGCGGAGGGGAGTACGACTATATGAGGGTTTACTGGTTCGTCTGCCGTCACCGGAAAATAACAGCGGGTGTGGGTGAGTAGAGGGATGGCTAGGCCAACGATGGGAGTACGGTGGGGCAGTGAGGCCTGCGCGGCAGCACAGCCCGCGGGGAGGAGGTAGCAGGCAGTCCTACCGGCGCTTGTTTGAGCGGCTGGAGCAGGAAGAGCAGAGATTGAAGAAGCACGACGGCCGTTGGATGGACATCCAACAGTCACTGCTTGTGCGTAAACCTTTTCTAGGAAAGCCTCAAATCTATGGAAAACATCATACAGCCCATCTGCCATTATTTCTAATAATTTACAGCCCATTTGCTAATTCTTAAAAAAAATGGAGCCCATATTCTTTTTGTTAGCATTACAACTCATATTGTGGCCACGGTTAAAAAATTATACGAAATTTTGCATATTTCGGTGTGGTCCGAACTCTTTTTAATCCTGAAATTTTGAGTCACGTTCAAACTGATTTCTGATTTTAAAAATAAATATATATCAATATAAAATCCAACAAATTGTCCATGCATAAAAATGAATGCAATTTAAAATCTCGAAATGAAAAAAATAAATTTGAAACTAATTGTCGGTTTGATGTGTTTTAAAAATGTACAGCCCATTTCTCATTACTGATAGGCCATGTTCTCGGCCAGCCGAATGAAGCTCTCCTCGTCTTGAAAGATTTGCAGCCCAACATGCCTGACAAAGCGACTTACTTGGCAAATCACAAAAAAACTAGGCTGTGGCCGTGGACCCAGCTATCAGCCTCTCCACATACAGTACTCTTCCGATGGAAGTCGGTCGTTGACCACATTGACCACGCCGCGCCGAGAGCACCAACGCGGTGGACGACGGCGAGGCCTAGGAAGGGGACGACGCGGAGCCGGGTGTAACACCCCAGATGTAACTTGCCATATTTGTACTCCGACTCTACCATTTCCGGCTTTAAGTTATGAGATTCCCTTCGTGATTGGGTTTTTGTCTTTGTTTTGCATTTTGTTCATGTCATGCATTTAATATCATGTGCATCTCATTTTCATACGTGTTCGTCTCATGCATCCGAGCATTTTCCCCGTTGTCCGTTTTGCAATCCGACACTCCCACGTGCACCAGCGTTCCCCTCTTGTCACTTTTCGTGAGCGGGTGTTAAACGTTCTCGGAATGGACCAAGATTTGCTAAGTGGCCTTGGTACATCGCCGGTAGACCACCTGTCAAATTTCGTGTCATTTGGAGTCCGTTTGATGCCCCAATGGTTAACCGGGGAACCATAAAGGCCTCTTGTGTGCTGCAACCCAACACCCCCCCCCAAACGGCCCAATAACCCTTCCAAACCACTCCCATGTCCTCCGTCGTCGGATCACAATCGTGTGGGCAAAAACTACACCCCATTTGGACACTCCTACCTCCTCCTAGGTATAAATATGTGATCCCCTCTATTTTTCCGCGCAGACGAAACCCTAGCCCCGCTCCCTCTCCGCCGCCGGACATGTCCGAACCCGCCGGACAGAGCCACCGCCGCCGCTCCGCACCAATCCCCGCCTGACACGTGTCCACCGCGTCGTCCCCGCTGTCGCGGCCCGCTGGACCCAAATCGGGCCCACGGGGCCCGTCCGCCGCCCGCGCCTCCCGGCGCCTCCCCACGCGAAGCGCCGCTGTTGTCCTCTTCTACTCCGGCCGCTGTCCGGCCACCGTCCGCCGCCTCCCGCGCTGGCCGGTCATGCCACCTCGTCGCTGCCTCCCGGAGCACGCGCCGCTGCCTCCCGGAGCTCGCACCGCCACCACGCGCCACTGCGCCGCCCGACGTCGCCCCATCCTTTCTCCGGCAAGCACCCCGTCCTCTCCGGCGAGAGCTCGGGTCGTCCTCGGTTCGCGCGCCATGCGACGAACCCTAGATCTGGTTTTCGCGCAAGGTCGATTTTCCACTAAGTCCTTTTCTCTGCTACATTTTATGCCCCTGTTGTTCATGCCATAACTCCATGACCGTAGCTCCGTTTCATGCGCATGAGATATCAAAATGTTCACTGGGAAATGCTCTTCATTTCATTACCTTGTGGAATGCTTGTTTGAGTTCATATGGATGCCCAAATCATTGATGCAAGAGTGCTATAAAATGTTTTCTCCTGTTACTTATTAGTTTAAGGTGATTTGTCATTTTTGTCACATTTGTTGTGTGCATCTTATGGGCATGAGCTCTACATGTGTCTTGGTCTATGCCATGCCATCTTTACAGGGGTGCTTGCCATGTATTTTTTTTGATAAATGTGGTGACTAGCACAAGCATGCAAAGTAGCCTTCGTGATATTGCTGATTTCAGGGACTTAGGATTTTGCTAAGTCCTTTTCCTGCTGTTATTTTTATGCCATGTAAACTTGATGCTATAGTGAGATCCATGCTTATTTTGATTTGCTTCATTAAGGATGTTTTGGGCATATGGTTATGCTCTATCCATCCATGCCCCTGTTTGCTATTATGGACTGCCCTAGCATGTCTTAATCTTGCTCTACTTTTGCTATAAAATGTTCCTGGCAGATTGTTTACATATTAATCAATTTTGCCATGGTTGTTGTAGTTGATCCATGCATGCTATGAACTTAATCTTGCCATGGTTAGCTTCATGAACATGTCTTATTGCTGTTAGTATGCTTATCTTGTCATGCAATGTTTTGTGGTGGGTGATCTGAGCTCGCAAAGATGCCTTCATAATTCTGTTTATGCCATGCTCAGTTTTCTGCTAAGTCTGAAGCTGTCAATAAAACTTGCTATGTTTGCATGGGTGCCATCATATCTTATGTGCCTTTTTGGCTCATGATCAGTAAGGGATTTTTGTTCTATGTATTTAGTAGATTCATGCCATTCCTTTGTTTGCTATGATATGTTCATGTAGCATGTTGTTTGCTTGCTCTAAACATGGCTTCCTGATGTTATTCCTGGCATGTTAGTATTTTCACTAAGTCTGTGAAGCTGATATCTTTTGCACTTTTTCCATGCTTATTTTAACCTGTTCTAGTGTGATTTAGCCGTAGTTCAGTGTTCATATTTTGTTAAGCATCTTGAGTAGATCACTGCCATATGCTTTGTTGCTATGTTGGAGTGCAGTATCTTAGTTTCTTGCTGCATTCTAGATGGCATCGTGTTGTTAATCGCATATTTGTGCCATTCTTGTTTTGCTTGCCATTTGCAAACCGTGCATCCGTTTTCGGAGATCTTTATATCGATTTCGACCGAAATCATCTCATCTTTCCAGAAGCACACTTGGTTTGCCAAGTTGATGCCTTGTTCATTCTTTCCCTTCCAAAGCACGCATATGCATTGCATATCACATCCCGCATGTCATGCCATGTTTTGCATCATGTTGCTTGTGCATTGCACCGTGATTGATTGTTGGTCCTTTGCTTGTGTTCTTGCTTTGGGTAGAGCCGGGAGACGAGTACGTGATCGAGGAACCTGTTGAGTACGCTAACGAGGATCAAGCTTTCGTCAACTCTGAGAACTTTGCAGGCAAGATGACCATACCCTCGAAATCACTTCTATCTTTGCTTGCTAGTTGTTCGCTCTATTGCCATGCCGCGTTACCTACCACTTGCTTTATCATGCCTCCCATATTGCCATGTCAAGCCTCTAACCCACATTTTCTAGCAAACCGTTGTTTGGCTATGTTACCGCTTTTGCTCAGCCCCTCTTATAGCGTTGCTAGTTGCAGTTGAAGACGAAGTTTGTTCCATGTTGAAACATGGATATTGTTGGGATATCATTATTATCTCTTATTTACTTTAATGCATCTATATACTTGGTAAAGGGTGGAAGGCTCGGCCTTATGCCTGGTGTTTTGTTCCACTCTTGCCGCCCTAGTTTCCGTCATACCGGTGTTATGTTCCTTGATTTTGCGTTCCTTACGCGGTTGGGTGTTATGGGAACCCCTTGACAGTTCGCTTTGAATAAAACTCCTCCAGCAAGGCCCAACCTTGGTTTTACCATTTGCCTACCTACCACCACATACCTTCCCTTGGGTTCTGCAGACTCAAGGGTCATCTTTATTTTACACACACACACCCCGGGCCAGTGCTCCTCTAAGTGTTGGTCCAAAACGGGCAGCCTGCGGGGCCACCTCGGGGCAACTCGAGGGTTGGTTTTACTCGTAGCTTGACCTATCCGGTGTGCCCTGAGAACGAGATACATGCGACTCCTATCGGGATTTGTTGGCACATCGGGAGGCTTTGCTGGTCTTGTTTTACGATTGTCGAAATGTCTTGTAACCGGGATTCCGAGACTGATCGGGTCTTCCCGCGAGAAGGAATATACTTCGTTGACCATGAGAGCTTGTGATGGGCTAAGTTGGGACACCCCTGCAGGGTTTTGAACTTTTGAAAGTCGTGCCCGCGGTTATGGGCATATGGGAATTTGTTAATATCCGGTTGTAGCGAAATTGACACTTGACTTAATTAAAATGAATCAACCGCGTGTGTAGCCGTGATGGTCTATTTTCGACGGAGTCCGGGAAGAGAACACGGTCTCGTGTTATGTTTGAACGTAAGTAGTTTCAGGATCACTTCTTGATCACTATTAGCTTCTCGTCCGTGATTTGCTTCTCATCTCGCTCTCTTTTGCGTAAGTTAGCCACCATATATGCTAGTGCTTGCTGCAGCTCCACCTCACTACCCTTTCCTACCCTTAAGCTTAAATAGTCCTGATCTCGCGGGTGTGAGATTGTTGAGTCCCCGTGACTCACAGATACTTCCAAACAGATGCAGGTGCTGATGATGCCAGTGCAGGGGACGCTACTGAACTCAAGTGGGAGTTCGACGAGGATTCGGGCCGTTACTATGTTTCTTTTCCAGATGATCAGTAGAGGAGCCCAGTTGGGACGATCAGGGATCTAGCATTTTGGGTTGTCTTTCTTTATTTTGGTTCTGTAGTCGGACCTTAATTGTATTCTGGATGATGTATGACTATTTATGTATTGTGTGAAGTGGCGATTGTAAGCCGACTCTTTATCCCTTTCTTATTCAATACATGGGATGTGTAAAGATTACCCCTCTTGCGACATGCCTACCATGCGGCTGTGCCTCTAAGTCGTGCCCCGACATGTGGGAGATATAGCCGCATTGTGGGTGTTACACCGGGGAAGACGTGGCGGTGGATGCCCACGCGGAGAGGAGTACGAGGGTTCACTGGTTCGGCTGCGGCGTGAGGCTGCCATTGCCGCAGAATAACAGGGGGTGTGGGTGAGTAGAGGGATGCCCTGGCCAGCTGTGGGAGTAGTAGGGGGAGGTGAGGCCTCCGCGGCATCACATCCGGCCACGCGAGGCATGAGCGCGCGGCACGACCGGCGCTGCTTTGGGCGGCTGGAGCAAGAAGACCAGAGGTTGAAGAAGCACTATGGCTGTTGGATGGACATCGTACGGTCACTGGAGCTAGAATCGTTCATATTGACTAAGTTGACAAAGCCCTCCGTCCCCGTCAACTTAGTAGGCCCACAAGTCAGCCACCCACTATGGTGGGTCCCAGCTAGCAGGGGGTATTCATTTTTTTGTGCGTAATAAGGAGGCACTTCCTTGCGTGCGAAGATATAGCTGGTGGGTCCGACCTGTCAGCGGGGGGAACGTTTTTTCGCGAAATACAGAAGCCCTTCCCACGTACAGTCCACGTGCAATGCGTAATAAGGAGGAACTTTCCTTGCGTGCGACCATGGACCTCGTGGGTCCCAGCCGTCAGGCTCTCCATGTACAGTCCTCTTCTGATGACTCTCGTATGTTGACCACACCGCGCCGAGCGCACCGAGGCGTTGGACGACGGCGAGGCCCCGGACTAGAACGACCCAGAGATGGGGAAGACGCGGAAGTGGAGTCGCAGACGGAGAGGAATGGGAAACTTGACTGGTTCAGGTGCAGGGTGGGCCTACACTCGGCAGAGAATAACAGGAGGTGCAGAGTGGAGGGATGGCCTGGCCGTCGGCGGGGTAGCGTTTCGCTGAGGAGCGCAAAACAACGGCGCTGGACGCCGGAGGCTGGAGCAGGCGGTCCCGGCAGTGCTGGGGGAAGAAGACGAGAGATTGAAGAAGAATGCCGGCCGTTGGATGTAAATCCAACGCCTTCTTAGGCTTCAACCTACTGGCCCACATGTCAGCCAGTCCATTGTTTTTTAGTCCATTTGGTGGGCTGGGTGAAACAATGATGTAGCATCTATGCAGCCCGTTTATATATATGGTAGAATTTAAAGCCCATTTGCATTTTTCTCAAAATCCGTCGACTTGCTGGGCTGGGTGAAAATATCATGTTGGGCTAGATGGAGAAATGTTATAAAAACATAAACACATGATTGCACGTCTATTACTGCATTGGTCAGTAAAATCTTTGCAAGCTTATGTACGCAATCACTAGGAGTTAACTTGCCAAGTTATATATAAACAATTATTATTATTATTTTGTAAGAACTTTCAACTTACGAAATAAAATATCATTTAAATTTGATGAGTTAATAGTACGTGGGGTATTAATTTTTTTAGGCTAGACGTGGGATAGTTGAGTTGGTTCTAGGAAAAGTACTGGGAGAAAACTCAGTTTACATCGAAAAAGAAAGAGGGAGAAAATTCAGATATAGGATTAATGAAAATGAAAACTAAAGGAAGTGGGAAGGTCTATAAAATGGTTGGACGAACGACAGGTTTAACGGAAACTTATGTTGTTTCTAATATATATATATATATATATATATATATTTGTGTGTGTGTGTGATAAAATAAGATATAAATATAGGTTCAGTTTTGCATTCTTATAGAAAACAGGTTCAGTTTTGCATTCTTATAGAAAAATAGAACTGAGCTGTGCGTCGTCTTGAAAAAACAAACATAACTTGGGCTGCTGATGTTATAGACAAGCTAGGTTGGGAGGCCCAGAGGCCGCTTGATACCTGCTGGATCCAAAAAAATGTTGAAACATGTCGTGGGCTGCCCATGTTAAACAACAAAACCTAGGTCATGGACCTGGTGGGCCCAGGACTATCAGCCTCTCGACGAATAGTTGTCTCCCTATTCCTCTTGTTTTGCTGACTATGTTGGGAACAACAGACGGACGACAACGTCCCGCACACATACCTGGGCGATGGCGATCCGTCGGTCCCTGTCAGGAGATGAATGGATGGGCACAAGGTCTAGTCCTACAACCTTGTGCTTTCTCGCCCTGTAGGTACTGCTTGAACTCAGCGAGGCAGAGCTTCACCGAGTCCGGATCGTTGGTGTACATCACATTCAACTTGGTGCAGCCATAGGACTGAACGGCAAACTCAAAGGGGAATTCCTTGCTGAAGTCCATATCCAGCAGGCTCACCCCTCGGATCGCCATTGGAGTCTTTTCAAGTGAACGAGTGTGTAGGCGGTGGCAGTTCGTTTTTCAGCTCTTGGGGAATTGGATTCAACAGTAAACTGAGTGTGTACAGGCGACAACAGTTACTACCCCTCCCTCGTCCGCTGCACGCCCGGCAGAAGATGCATCCTCGGCGCATTCAAACGCCTCCATTAAGAAACATACTCCAGTCACACGTCGGTTCACGAGCGGGTCTGTATTGGTACTGTAATAAGAGGAGTTAGTGGTCACTTTACTTAAATTTAATTAGCTTTAATAGAAATTTATACTTAAAACAAGCAATGCATTGGCTCGTTCTATCAGTGCCACAGGATCAACATGCACAACAATTAGAATTATTATTCTCAGGACGCACACGATAAGCACATTTTTCGCACTTTCACAAAGATAATACTACCAAGTTTGAACTGTTTGTTATGGTTGTTGTCCTCTGCATCATCATGCCATGTTTCCCAGCTTGCAAGATTCAGAACCAACAAATAAGATCCAAATAATAAGTACAACAAAGATGCCTACACGTCTCATTGATTCCCAGCTTGCAAGATTCAAAACCAACAAATAATATCCAAATAATAAGTACAACAAAGATGCCTACACATCTCATTGATTCCCAGCTTGCAAGATTCAGAACCAACCCATTAGAGCCTTTTGATAAAGTGAATATCGGGATTAAATCCATCTTGGCTAGCCATGTCATACAATCGAAGAACTTGGCGAATGCTCTTGACCGTCACAACATCTGTAGTTGAGTATTCCTTTTTGCACGGCACAAACAAGAAGAGCATGATTTCACTTTAATAGTGGCCTCCTTGAACTCAACCTGTAGCTCCACTCGGATGAGGCCTGCCTCGAGTTCCATGATTCAATTCATGCGCCTTTTTCTGCAGTTCACCTGAAATGAAGAAAAGATTGCATCATTCAGCTAGCCAGAAGTACTTGCTCTCCTGAGCTGGCAGGTTCTTCTTTAGTAGTTGCACTAAAATTAAGGAACATTAAGGTTGGTTGTCCGGCTCATGTAAGGTGCAACTATAATTTTCTTATCCTTTTGTGCAGTCCATTGTGGTGACAGTGACGGCTCATCTTGGAAAGGCTAATAAACTATTGCACGAGATTACCAACAGAACTTGACGGAGATTTTGGAAACTCCAATCACCATTTTGTGCAGTTCCACCAAAATTGAGAGATGTTTCCCACGTGACATTTTAGTTGAACTGCACAAGACACTCATTCCAAAAAAATTGTTTTATGTAGTTCACCAAAAGGTCACAATAGCAACAAGGTGAAATGGATATCCCTATCTGCACAAAAAGATAGAAAGTAAACAGTTGCTGGTCAATAAGAATATACGAAACATATACGAAATGAAAAGAAGCATCTTAATTATGTTCATGGCAATCACGCAAGGACAGTAGAAATTTTAAAACATCAGCAATGCTTCATGTTACCAGAAGCATTATGATCAACAATGAGATTCCTCAAATATGGGATTACTTTAATGGTGGCATTGCTTGTTTACTAGATACAGTAAATCAACAATAGTTAAAGAGTTGGTTTAATGGCATGGGACCATGGGGACACCAGGACACTCAGCAGCGTAAAGGAGCAACTTACTTATCATACTGGGGAAAACAGCAGGAGTGCCATTTGTAACACAGTTTAATTGCATCTTATCACTGGAGGCATTAGATTAACAATAACACTGGTTAGACATGTCTCTAAGGTAACAGTGTGATTGCTTCATTTTACATGCGCCCTTACATTAACAACAGCAAAAGGTTGGTATAAGGACATGCGACAGTGGACGCATTAGCACAATGTACCTACAAGGAGGCATAAAGTGGTGATGCCGAGTTTGTTCATGCTATGTGAGGGCAGCAAATCTAATCCTGGAGACCTTTTACTATGTGAGGGCAGCAAACCTAATCCTGGAGACCTTGTACTATGTGAGGGCAGCAAATCTAGTCCTGGAGACCTTTTACTATGTGAGGGCAGCAAATCTAATCCTGGAGACCTTTTACTATGTGAGGGCAGCAATTCTAATCCTCGAGACCTTTTACTATGTGAGGGCAACAAATCTAATCCTGGACATACTCTATTGACTTGTCCACCAGCCGCCACTTTCTATCCTTTTTTCAACCAATAATAGATTTGTTCCTTATCTAGTTTGTATTGGGTTTTCCCATTATTTCCCTTTTCAACCAAGAGACCGGTTGTGTATCCGGTCTCTACTACTTTCACCATATTATTTCCTCTTTGAATCAAGTCCTAGATTCATGCTACAACTTTCCCCCCTTTCTTCGTTGTTTGAACAAAGCCCTAGATTTGAATGCATGAAGTAGCTTTACCTCTAATAATACTAAAAATTTAGGTGGCTTTGGAAGAGCTGATGGGAGTAGAAAAAGATGCACATGCAGACACGTGGGGAGCTGGGGCAGTAGAGCAAGGCCGCTTTCGAAGAACTTATACCCGAGGGTCGTCGGGATGTCGGCGGCGGCAGGACGGAGCACAAGGTTATGAAGATTTCCGCCTCCATGTCACCGTCAAGCGGCTTATCGACCGCCAATTTTTATCCCACCAAGCTTGGCATCGACTGAGTGGAGGAGTGGTGGCCTTCCTGCAGCCAGAGCAGTAGCGACCTACTATGTACTGCTCTTCCTCATTGCCAGCTGCGCCCGCGCACGCGCGCCGGCTTCATGGTCGTGGCGGCAGAGGGCGGCCGGGGGGGAGCCGGCGATCTCCTTCATCTGCTCCTGCGAGAGTACGTCCAACAGAGCTTTGGAGCGCGCCCGGAGCGAAGCCACCGATGTCCTTCGTCTGCTCCTGCGATAGTACGTCCAAGAGAGCTTTGGAGTGCCCGGAGGCCATGGTTGGAGTGGTGCCAACAGAAGGAAGGGACCGGAGGAGAATGAGTGTGGGTCTTTGGCTATGGCTGGGAGCTGGGCACAAGTTAATATAGCGGGCGAATGGCAATGAGTCATGGCAGACGGATGGACGGCTAGCACCGGAGTAGGTTCGTTGGCAGCCATGCTGTCATTAACGCGGAGCAGTCACTTGCACCGGGATGCCGCGTGGGTGGCGCTCTCTTGGCCGTCACGCTACTGCAATGCCGGCGCCAGTGAGAGGTCGCGTCGGGCGTGAATGCGGACGTTGTTTCAGTGACTTAACCGCAGATGCGTTGTCTCACTGACATGTGGGCCCAACGGGCATCAGGCCCGCATGTCAGTGACACACCAATTGCACCTGCAGTTAAGGCTGGTGAATGCGGCATTGAAGTTATATAGAGATGGTGATCGTTTCAGGCGGCAAGCGCGCGGTTGCGATGGAAGGGGTTTCGGTAGGCCAGGGCGGTCAGGCGCTCACGTGGTGGTAAAATGTGATCTCATGGATGACGAGCCTTTGAAGCGTATGCGGCACGTATTGACAACCAGGCATCCATGCAACCATTCTTGTCGCCAGCTAGCATTCGACGACCACCATTAGACACCACACAACCATACATAACTTATGAATAATGGACAAATCAATCAGACACACACTCGTGTGCAGTGGCACTATGATCGGTTGCTCACGATAGTACATACTCCATACCATAGTACCCTCTCTAGCTAGGCTATTTTATAAATTGTCGTTGTGATGGACGATATACATGAGCAAGGCGCCAAGTCACGAGTATGATCGTTGGTGTTGAGCCAGGTGAATACATGCTCGGTGTTCGCGGAGGCCTCAAACAAACGTCTAAACAGTAATGACACATACGCATAATTTTGGTTTTTATTTCTATCTCCACTGACAGGTAGGCCCGCATAGATAGATAGATAAAGAACACGAGTTGATGAGGCGCATGCGGACTGTTTGACTAGTCAACCAGACAAATACGGAGCTATACGCTGAGCCAGTGACCATATAATCACCATATCTCGTATACAATGATCAAAGTGAGCTATCAAGACAAGTTCAATGACCGCCAATGCGTTTTACTCGGTAATAAATGACCAGGATTGAAGGGGGGAATCCAAATTTCCTTCATCTTCTGTCCTTGAGCTCTTGACAAACCAATGCACTTTACGGTTGTCCGACCACTCCACCCCAGAGCTGTCACCAAGCGTCGTTCATGCCACCGTGCCGCACACTAACCGGTAAGGAAGCGATGGCATCCCGCCGCACTGATGACCCACAAGTATAGGGGATCTATCATAGTCCTTTCGATAAGTAAGAGTGTCGAACCCAACGAGGAGCAGAAGGAAATGATAAGCGGTTTGCACCAAGGTATTCTCTACAAGTACTGAAATAAGTGGTAGCAGATAGTTTTGTGATAGGATAATTTGTAACGAGCAACAAGTAACAAAAGTAAATAAAGTGCAGCAAGGTGGCCCAATCCTTTTTGTATCAAAGGGCAAGACTGGACAAACTCTTATATAGAGAAAAGCGTTCCCAAGGACACATGGGAATATAGTCAAGCTAGTTTTCATCATGCTCATATGATTCGCGTTCGGTACTTTGATAATTTGGTATGTGGGTGGACCAGTGCTTGGGTACTGCCCTTACTTGGACAAGCATCCCACTTATGATTAACCTCTATTGCAAGCATTCGCAACTACAACAAAAGTATTAAGGTAAACCTAACCATAGCATGAAACATATGGATCCAAATCACCCCCTTACGAAGCAACGCATAAACTAGGGTTTAAGCTTCTATCACTCTAGCAACCCATCATCTACTTATTACTCCCCAATGCCTTCCTCTGGGCCCAAACAATGGTGAAGTGTCATGTAGTCGATGTTCACATAACACCACTAGAGGAGAGACAACATACATCTCATCAAAATATCGAACGAATACCAAATTCACATGACTACTAATAGCAAGACTTCTCCCATGTCCTCAGGAACAAAACTAACTACTCACAAAGCATAAACATGTTCATAATCAGAGGGGTATTAATATGCATATAGGATCTGAACATATGATCTTCCACCAATTAAACCAACTAGCATCAACTACAAGGAGTAATTAACACTACTAGCAACCTACTAGCACCAATCCCGGACTTGGAGACAAGAATTGGATACAAGAGATGAACTAGGGTTTTGAGAGGAGATGGTGCTGATGAAGATGTTGATGGAGATTGCCCTCTCCCGATGAGAGGAGCGTTGGTGATGACGATGGCGATGATTTCCCCCTCCAGGAGGGAAGTTTCCCCGGTAGAACAGCTCCGCCAGAGCCCTAGATTGGTTCCGCCAAGGTTCCGCCTCGTGGCGGCGGAGTTTCGCCCGAGAAGATGGATTCTTATTTTTTTTTCCATCGAAAGACTTCATATAGCAAAAGATGGCCACCGGAGGGCCACTAGGGGGCCACGAGGTAGGGGGTGCGCCCAGGGGGGTAGGGCGCGCCCCCCACCCTCGTGGGCAGGGTGTGGCCCCCTGGTGAAGTTCTTGCTCTCAGTATTTTTTATATATTTGGAAAACATCTTCCGTGGAGTTTCAGGACTTTTGGAGCTGTGCAGAATAGGTCTCTAATATTTGCTCCTTTTCCAGCCCAGAATCCCAGCTGCCAGCATTCTCCCTCTCTATGTAAACCTTGTAAAATAAGAGAGAATAGGCATAAGTATTGTGACATAATGTGTAATAACAGCCCATAATGCAATAAATATCGATATAAAAGCATGATGCAAAATGGACGTATCAACTCCCCCAAGCTTAGACCTCGCTTGTCCTCAAGCAAAAAGCCGAGATAGAAAAATATGTCTACATGTTTAGAGATAGAGGTGTCAATAAAAATAAAATACGGACATGAGGGCATCATGATCATTCTTAGAACAGCAACTTATATAATTCTTGTCATATGATTTCTTATGCTAGAGTAATAATTCAATCACAATTTCAAGTATGAATCATAAACTTCATTGAAAACTAACAAACTATAATCTCAGTCATTGGAGCAATTGCAATTTATCATAACATAGGAAAGAGTCAACATATAAGAGCTTTTCAGGAAGTCCACATACTCAACTATCATATAGTCTTTCACAATTGCTGACACTCACGCAATACTTATGGGTATGGAGTTTTAATCGGACACAGAGAAAGATAGGGGCTTATAGTTTTGCCTCCCAACGTTTTACCTCAAGGGTAATGTCAACAATAATAGTTCATGAACACTCACATCTAATTAGCCATATATACCAAGATCTTTCCAA
Organism: Triticum urartu; assembly: GCF_056163025.1. Lineage (NCBI taxonomy): Eukaryota > Viridiplantae > Streptophyta > Magnoliopsida > Poales > Poaceae > Triticum > Triticum urartu. Next base: position 213,478,326 of record NC_141877.1, on the reverse strand, counting down.
CATACTATGCTTGCCAAAGGATAAAATGTAAAAAGGAAGGGTGAAGATCACCATGACTCTTATGCAAGGTAGGAGATAAAAGTAAAAGATAGACCCTTCGCAGAGGGAAGCAGAGGTTGTCATGCGCTTTCATGGTTGGATGCACAAAATCTTAATGCGAAAGAACGTCACTTTATATTGCCACTTGTGATATGGACCTTTATTATGCAGTCTGTCGCTTTTATTTCTTCCATATCACACGATCGTATAAAGCTTATTTTCTCCCACACTAATAAGTCATACATATTTAGAGAGCAAGTTTTATTGCTTGCACCAATGACAACTTACTTGGAGGATCTTACTCAATCCATAGGTAGGTATGGTGGACTCTCATGGCAAAACTGGTTTAAGGGTATTTAGAAGCACAAGTAGTATCTCTACTTAGTGCGATGAATTTGGCTAGCATGAGAGGGAAAGGCAAGCTCAAGCATGTTGGATGATCCATGACAATATAATTTATCTCAGATGTAAGAAAACATAACCCATTACGTTGTCTTCCTTGTCCAACGTCAACTCTTTTAGCATGTAATATTTTAATGAGTGCTCACAATCATAAAAGATGTCCAAGATAGTATATCTATATGTGAAGACCTCTCTTTATTTATTACTTCCTATTAATTGCAACGATGACCAAAAGTATGTTTGTCAACTCTCAACAACTTTTATTCATCATACTTTTTCTATGTGAGCTCATTACTCTCCATAAGATCCATATGATCTCTTTGTTTCTTTTTATTTCTTTCTCTTTTCTTTTATTCACTTAGGATCATGGCAAAATAATCAAGCCCTTGACCCAACACTAATCTTTATTATATATAGCTCACAGACTCGATTACATAGAAGGATAATAAAGCAAAACTCACAACTAGATCATACTACGAACTTTTATTCTACTAGATCAAGATATTACCAAAAGGATCGAACTAAGAAAAACGGTAAAGATAAAAGTGATGGTGATACGATACCGGGGCACTCCCCCAAGCTTGGCAGTTGCCAAGTGGAGTGACCATACCAGATACTCAATTCTTCTTTGTTGGTGGAGATGGTGGTGACTTTGTTGATGGCGTAGGCTTGTCGTCCTTCTTCCAAGGCATAGGCTCACCATCATAGAAGGATGACCGAGTCTCCGGGATCCTCAAATCTGCAGCCAAACTCATCCTTTTGAATCTATATTCATACTCACAGTTTTGGTTTTGCAGGTCATAGATTTGAGCTTGAAGGTGCTCAATTTTCTCGTGAAGCTTGAAGATGGTCTCCCTGATGTTGTCGGCATCCAGCTTGTGTTTGTTGGTGAACTCTACGATCATCATGTGGTTGGAGTTGAGTCCACGCTCCACCATCCCCTGACACTTGAAAACTTGTTGCTCCATTGCTTCGAGCCTCGTCTCCACACTTCCGGTCCCCTTCGGTCCCTCGGCATCACGGATGTGCAGCAACCCATCACGCATCTCAATGGTTTGAGGGTGTCATTGCACCTCTGCGAGGTAAGGGTTGATGACCTTCTCAAAGAACTTGTCCTTGGGAGCACTTGGAGACGTCATGATAATCTAGATCTGTCAGAAAAATAGCTCGAAACAAAGACACGAGATTTTTGCATGATACGGGAGTCAAAACCCTTGGGAGATTATATAATGAATTTTTACCGACCAAAATATGTGTCGTGTACGAAAACGGAGTCCGGAGAGCACACGAGGTGCCCACGAGGTAGGGGGCACGCCCAGGGGGGTAGGGCGCGCCCTCCACCCTCGTGGAGCCCTCGTGTCCTTCCTGGACTGCTACTTATTTTTCTATTTTTCTAAATATTCCAAAACGGAGAAATATTGCCTTAAAAACTGTTTTAGAGTCGGTTTACTTACCGTACCACATACCTATTCCTTTTCAGAGTCTGGAGCGTTCCGGAAAGTGTCCCTTATGTATTCCTCCGGGGTTACGATTTTAATAACATTGGTTTCAATATTTATGGGATTACCTGAGATATAATGTTTAATTCTTTGACCATTCACCACCTTCGGATTTGTGCCTTCGAAGTTGTTGATTTTTATAGCACCGAAACGATAGACCTCCTCGATAACGTAAGGACATTCCCATTTAGAGAGAAGTTTTCCTGCAAAAATTCTTAAACGAGAGTTGTATAGCAATACATAATCACCTACATTAAACTCACGCTTCTGTATCCTTTTGTCATGCCATCTTTTAACTTTTTCTTTAAACAACTTGGCATTTTCATAGGCTTGGGTTCTCCATTCATCAAGTGAGCTAATATCAAATAACCTCTTCTCACCGGCAAGTTTGAATGCATAATTGAGCTCTTTAATAGCCCAATATGCCTTGTGTTCTAGTTCGAGAGGTAAGTGACATGCTTTTCCATAAACCATTTTATACGGAGACATACCCATAGGATTTTTATATGCAGTTCTATAGGCCCATAATGCATCATCAAGTTTCTTGGACCAATTCTTTCTAGATCTATTAATAGTCTTTTGCAAAATTAATATGAGCTCTCTATTACTCAATTCTGCATGACCACTAGACTGAGGGTGATAAGGAGATGCAATTCTATGATTAACATCATATTTAGCTAGCATTTTATGGAAAGCACCATGAATAAAATGTGAACCACCATCAATCATTAAATATCTAGGGACTCCGAATCTTGGAAAAATAACTTCTTTAAGCATTTTAATAGAAGTGTTATGATCAGCACTACTAGTTGGAATAGCTTCTACCCACTTAGTAATGTAATCAACAGCAACTAAAATAAGTGTATATCCATTAGAGGAAGGAAAGGGTCCCATATAATCAAAGCCCCAAACATCAAATGGTTCAATAACAAGTGAATAATTCATAGGCATTTCTTGACGTCTACTAACATTACCAATTTTTTGACATTCATCACAAGATAAGACAAACTTACGGGCATCCTTGAAGAGAGTAGGCCAATAAAAACCAGATTGCAATACCTTATGTGCAGTTCTATCTCCAGCATGGTGTCCTCCATAAGCTTCGGAGTGACACTTGCGTAGGATCTGTTCCTGTTCATGCTCAGGTACACAACATCTGATAACACCATCTACTCCTTCTTTATAAAGATGTGGGTCATCCCAAAAGTAATGCCTCAAATCATAGACGAACTTTTTCTTTTGCTGGTATGTGAAACTAGGTGGTATAAACTTAGCAACAATGTACTTAGCATAATCAGCATACCATGGAGCAGTATGAGAAGCATTTATGACATTTAATTGCTCATCAGGAAAGCTATCATCAATAGGAAGTGGGTCATCAAGCACATTTTCTAACCTAGACAAGTTGTCTGCAATGGGGTTCTCAGCTCCTTTTCTATCAACAATATGTAAATCAAATTCTTGCAGCAAGAGAACCCATCTAATAAGTCTAGGTTTAGCATCTTTCTTTTCCATGAGATATTTAATAGCAGCGTGATCAGTGTGAATAGTTACTTTAGAATCAACAATATAAGGTCTGAACTTATCACAAGCAAATACAACTGCTAAGAATTCTTTTTCAGTGGTAGCATAATTTCCTTGAGCATTGTCTAGGGTTTTACTAGCATATTGAATACCATTTAATTTCTTATCAACTCTTTGTCCTAGAACAGCACCTACAGCATAATCACTAGCATCACACATAATTTCAAAGGGTAAATTCCAATCAGGTGGCTGAACAATAGGTGTAGAAATCAATGCTTTCTTAAGTATTTCAAATGCTTCTACACAATCATCATCAAAAACAAATGGTATATCTTTTTGTAACAAATTAGTCAAAGGCCGAGAAATTTTTGAGAAGTCCTTAATGAACCTCCTATAAAATCCAGCATGACCAAGGAAACTTCTTATACCTTTGATGTCCTTGGGACATGGCATCTTTTCAATAGCATCAACCTTGGCTTTATCAACTTCAATACCTCTTTCAGAAACTTTATGCCCCAAGACAATACCTTCATTGACCATAAAATGGCACTTTTCCCAATTCAAGACAAGATTAGTTTCTTCGCATCTCTGCAAAACTCGATCAAGGTTGCTTAAGCAATCATCAAAAGAAGATCCATAGACGGAAAAATCGTCCATGAAAACCTCACAAATCTTTTCATAAAAGTCATAGAATATAGCCATCATGCATCTTTGAAAGGTAGCAGGTGCATTACATAAACCAAAAGGCATGCGTCTATAAGCAAAAGTACCAAAAGGGCATGTAAAAGTAGTCTTTGATTGATCTTTGGCTGACACAGGTATTTGAGAGAAACCAGAATAACCATCTAGAAAGCAAAAATGTGTATGCTTGGATAATCTTTCTAGCATTTGATCGATAAAAGGTAAGGAGTAATGATCCTTTTTTGTTGCCTTATTTAATTTGCGGAAATCAATTACCATCCTATAACCTGTAATAATTCTTTGAGGAATCAATTCATCTTTATCATTAGGAACGACAGTAATACCTCCCTTCTTAGGGACACAATGGACAGGACTTACCCACTGACTATCAGCAACGGGATAGATTATACCTGCCTCAAGGAGCTTTAGTATTTCCTTTCTTACCACTTCTTTCATTTTAGGATTCAGCCATCGTTGATGATCACGAACTGGTTTAGCATCTTCTTCCAAATTAATTTTATGTTGACATAGAGTGGGACTAATGCCTTAAGATCATCAAGAGTATACCCAATAGCAGCACAGTGCTTCTTCAGAGTTTTCAATAATCTCTCTTCCTCATGCTCTGAAAGGTTAGTACTAATAATAACAGGATATATCTTTTTCTCATCAAGATAAGCATATTTAAGAGTATCAGGTAACGGTTTAAGCTCAAACACGGGATCACTCATAATGTGTAATAACAGCCCATAATGCAATAAATATCAATATAAAAGCATGATGTAAAATGGACGTATCACGCGCCGAGTTCCTCGCCGCCCACGACCGCACACAGAATGGTAGGCAAGCTGTGGCATCCCGCCGTGCCGAGTTCATCGCCGCTCGCGACCTCACACCTATGTGGGCGGAATTTGAAGCTGTCAAGGCCGAATGGGCGGTAGAGCAAGAGGCGGCCAAAGCCGCACAAAGCGAGCGGAAAAGTCTGAAAGCACTCAAGAAAAGAGAGGTCTGCCGCCGCTAGAAAGAAGAGGACACACGCGCTGCTGCGGAGAGGTCGGCGGAGATCCAAGCACGGTGGGGTGTCGCCGACAAATCCGGGAAGGAGAACGACGGCGTCTGGCCAGCATGTGAGAAGTAGTAGTACTAGTAGTTAGTGTGTGTCTCCGTGTGCTACCTCTTGAGCACTGTGTTGGTTTTCCCCGAAGAGGAAGGGATGATGCAGCAAAGTTGCGTAAGTATTTCCCTCAGTTTTTGAGATCCAAGGTATCAATCCAGTAGGAGGCTACGCGCGAGTCCCTCGTACCTGCACAAAACAAATAAATCCTCGCAACCAACGCAAATAGGGGTTGTCAATCCCTATAAGGCCACTTACGAGAGTGAGATCTGATAGATATGATAAGATAATATTTTTGGTATTTTTTGTGATAACGATGCAAAGTAAAATAAAGGCAAAGTAAATAGCAAAGGAAATAACTAAATAGTAGGAGATTAATATGATGAAGATAGACCCGGGGGCCATAGGTTTCACTAGTGACTTCTCTCAAGATCATAAGTATTCTACGGTGGGTGAACAAATTACTGTTGAGCAATTGACAGAATTGAGCATAGTTATGAGAATATCTAGGTATGATCATGTATATAGGCATCACGTCCGAGACAAGTAGACCGACTCCTGCCTACATCTACTACTATTACTCCACTCATCGACCGCTATCCAGCATGCATCTAGAGTATTAAGTTAAAAACAGAGTAACGCCTTAAGCAAGATGACATGATGTAGAGGGATAGACTCATGCAATATGAAGAAAACCCCATCTTGTTATCCTCGATGGCAACAATACAATACGTGCCTTGCTGCCCCTATTGTCACTAGGAAAGGACACCGCAAGATTGAACCCAAAGCTAAGCACTTCTCCCATTGCAAGGAAGATCAATCTAGTAGGCCAAACCAAACTAATAATTCAAAGAGACTTGCAAAGATAACCAATCATACATAAAAGAATTCAGAGAAGATTCAAATATTATTCATAGATAGACTTGATCATAAACCCACAATTCATCGATCTCAACAAACACACCGCAAAAAAGAAGATTACATCGAATAATTCTCCACAAGAGAGGGGGAGAACATTGTATTGAGATCCAAAAAGAGAGAAGAAGCCATCTAGCTACTAACTACGGACCCGTAGGTCTGAGGTAAACTACTCACACTTCATCGGAGGGGCTATGGTGTAGATGTAGAAGCCCTCCGTGATCGATGCCCCTCCGGCGGAGCTCTGGAACAGGCCCCAAGGTGGGATCTCGTGGATACAGAAAGTTATGGCGGTGGAATTAGGGTTTTGGCTCCGTCTTTGATCGTTTGGGGGTACGTAGGTATATATAGGAGGAAGGAGTACGTCGGTGGAGCAACAGGGGGCCCACGAAGGTGGAGGGCGCGCCTGGGGGGGTAGGCACGCCCCCTACCTCGTGGCCTCCTCTTTTCTTTCTTGACGTAGGGTCCAAGTCTCCCGGGTCTTGTTCGTTGAGAAAATCACGTTCCTGAAGGTTTCATTTCGTTTGGACTCCGTTTGATATTCCTTTTCTTCGAAACCCTAAAATAGGCAAAAAAAACAGCAATTCTGGGCTGGGCCTCCGGTTAATAGGTTAGTCCCAAAAATAATATAAAAGTGGATAATAAAGCCCAATAATGTCCAAAACAGTAGATAATATAGCATTGAGCAATCAAAAATTATAGATACGTTGGAGACGTATCAAGCATCCCCAAGCTTAATTCTTGCTCGTCCTCGAGTAGGTAAATGATAAAAACAGAATTTTTGATGCGGAGTGCTACTTGGTATAATTTTAATGTAATTCTTCTCAATTATGGTATGAATATTCAGATCCGAAAGATTCAAGACAAAAGTTCATATTGACATAAAAATAATAATACTTCAAGCATACTAACTAAGCAATTATGTCTTCTCAAAATAACATGGCCAAAGAAAGTTCATCCCTACAAAATCATATAGTTTAGTCATGTTTAATTTTCGTCACACAAGAATGCTCTCATCATGCACAACCCCAATGACAAGCCAAGCAATTGTTTCATACTTTAGTAATCTCAAACCTATAAACTTTCACGCAATATCTGAGCGCGAGCCATGGACATAGCACTATGGGTGGAATAGAATATAATGAGGGGGTTATGTGGAGAAGACAAAAAAGAGAAAGTCTCACATCAATGAGGCTAATCAATGGGCTATGGAGATGCCCACCGATTGATGTTAATGCAAGGAGTAGGGATTGCCATGCAACGGATGCACTGGAGCTATAAATGTATGAAAGCTAAACAAAAGAAACTAGTGGGTGTGCATCCAACTTGCTTGCTCACGAAGACCTAGGGCACTTGAGGAGGCCCATTGTTGGAATATACAAGCCAAGTTATATAATGAAAAATTCCCACTAGTATATGAAAGTGACAAAACAAGAGACTCTCTAACATGAAGATTACGGTGCTACTTTGAAGCACAAGTGTGGCAAAGGATAGTAACATTGTCCCTTCTCTCTTTTTCTCTCTTTTTTTCTTTTTTTGGGCCTTCTCTTTTTTTATATGGCCTTTCTCTTTTTTGGGGGCCTTCTCTTTTTTATATGGCCTTTCTCTTTTTTTTATTCCTCACTTGGGACAATGCTCTAGAAAATGATGATCATCACACTTCTATTTATTTACAACTCAATGATTACAACTCGATACTAGAACAAAAGATGACTCTATATGAATGCCTCCGGCGGTGTACCGGGATATGCAATGGACCAAGAGTGACATGTATGAAAGAATTATGAATGGTGGCTTTGCCAAAAATACTATGTCAACTACATGATCATGCTAAGCAATATGACAATAATGAATGTGTCATGATGAACGGAATGTTGGAAAGTTGCATGGCAATATATCTCGGAATGGCTATGGAAATGCCATAATAGGTAGGTATGGTGGCTGTTTTGAGGAAGATATAAGGAGGTTTATGTGTGAAAGAGCGTATCATATCACGGGGTTTGGATGCACCGGCGAAGTTTGCGCCAACTCTCAATGTGAGAAAGGGCAATGCACGGTACCGAAGAGGCTAGCAAGGATGGAAGGGTGAGAGTGTGTATAATCCATGGACTCAACATTAGTCATAAAAAACTCACATACTTATTGCAAAAATCTACAAGTCATCAAAAACCTCGTTACTAAGCGCATGCTCCTAGGGGGATAGATTGGTAGGAAAAGACCATCGCTCGTCCCCGACCGCCACTCATAAGGAAGACAATCAAATAACACCTCATGTTTCAAATTTGTTGCATAACGTTTACCATACGTGCATGCTACGGGACTTGCAAACTTCAACACAAGTATTTCTAAATTTCACAACTACTCAACTAGCACGACTTTGATATTATTACCTCCATATCTCAAAACAATCATCAAGCATCAAACTTCTCTTAGTATTCAAAACACTCTTAAGAAAATTTTATTAATCTTGAACACCTAGCATATTAGGATTTTAAGAAAATTACCATGCTATTAAGACTATCAAAATAATCTAAGTGAAGCATGAGAGATCAATAGTTTCTATAAAACAAATCCACCGCCGTGCTCTAAAAGATATAAGTGAAGTACTAGAGCAAAACTATATAACTCAAAAGATATAAGCGAAGCACATAGAGTATTCTAACAAATTCCAAATCATGTATGGCTCTCTCAAAAGGTGTGTGCAGCAAGGATTATTGTGGTAAACTAACAAGCAAAGACTCAAATCATACAAGACGCTCCAAGCAAAACACATATCATGTGGCGAATAAAAATATAGCTCCAAGTAAAGTTACCGATAGAAGTAGACGAAAGAGGGGATGCCTTCCGGGGCATCCCCAAGCTTTGGCTTTTAGGTGTCCTTAGATTATCTTGGGGTGCCATGGGCATCCCCAAGCTTAGGATCTTGCCACTCCTTGTTCCATAATCCATTAAATCTTTACCCAAAACTTGAAAACTTCACAACACAAAACTTAAAGTAGAAAATCTCGTGAGCTCCGTTAGCGAAAGAAAATAAAAGACCACTTCAAGGTACTGTAATGAACTCATTCTTTATTTATATTGGTGTTACCCCTACTGTATTCCAACTTCTCTATGGTTTATAAACTATTTTACTAACCATAGATTCATCAAAATAAGCAATCAACACACAAAAAACAGAATCTGTCAAAAACAGAACAGTCTGTAGTAATCTGTAGCTAGCGCAAGATCTGGAACCCCAAAAATTCTAAAATAAATTTATGGACTTGAGGAATTTATCTATAAATCATCTTAAAAAAGAATTAAATAAATAAAACTTTCCAAATAAAAATTACAGCAGTTCTCGTGAGCGCTAAAGTTTCTGTTTTTTACAGCAAGTTCAACAAGACTTTCCCCAAGTCTTCCCACCGGTTCTACGTGGCACAAACACTAATTAAACACAAAAAACAGAACCAAAACAGAGGCTAGATAAATTATTTATTACTAAACAGTATCAAAAAGCAAGGAATAAAAATAAAATTGGGTTGCCTACCAACAAGCGTCATCGTTTAACGCCCCTAGCTAGGCATAACAAGCAAGAATAGATCTAGGTATTGCCATCTTTGGTAGGCAATCCATAAGTGGCTCTCATAATAGATTCATAAGGTAATTTAATTTTCTTTCTATAAAAGTGTTCCATGACTTTCCTTAATTGAAATTGGAATCTAATATTTCCTTCCTTCATATCGATAATTGCACCAATCGTTCTAAGGAAAGGTCTACCAAGAATAATAGGACATGAAGGATTGCAATCTATGTCAAGAACAATAAAATCTATGTGCACATAATTCCTATTTGCAACAATAATAACATCATTAATTCTTCCCATAGGTTTTTTAATAGTGTAATCCACAAGGTGCAAGTTTAGAGAGCAATCATCAAAATCACGGAAACCTAACAAATCACACAAAGTCTTTGGAATCATGGAAACACTAGCACCCAAAGCACATAAAGCATAGCATTCATGATCTTTAATTTTAATTTTAATAGTTGGTTCCCACTCATCATAAAGTTTTCTAGGGATAGAAACTTCCAATTCAAGTTTTTCTTCATAAGATTGCATCAAGGCATCAACGATATGTTTAGTAAACGCTTTATTTTTACTATAAGTGTGAGGAGAATTTAGCACGGATTGCAACAAGGAAATACAATCAATCAAAGAGCAATTTTTATAGTTAAATTCCTTGAAATCCATAATAGTGGGTTTAGCAACATCTAGGGTTTTAATTTCTTCAATCCCACTTTTATTAAATTTAGCATCAAGATCAACAAATTCCGAATTCTTAGAACGCCTTCTAGGTAAAGGTGGATCATATTCAGTCCCATCATTATCAAGATTCATATTGCAAAACAAAGATTTAATAGGGGACACATCAATAACTTTTAGATCTTCATCTTTATTTTCATAGGAACTAGAAGAACACGCTCTTATAAAGGCATCTTTCTTAGCACGCATCCTAGCGGTTCTTTCTTTGCACTCATCAATGGAAATTCTCATGGCTTTGAGAGACTCATTGATATCATGCTTAGGTGGAATAGATCTAAGTTTCAAAGAATCAACATCAAGAGAAATTCTATCAACGTTCCTAGCCAAATCATCAATCTTAAGCAATTTTTCTTCAATCATAGCATTAAAATTCTTTTGCGAAGTAATAAATTATTTAATATTAGATACAAAATCAGAGGGCATCTTATTATAATTTCCATAAGAAGTGTTGTAGGAATTACCATAATTATTAGAGGGATTACTAGGATAAGGCCTAGGGTTGAAATTTCCTCTATACGCGTTGTTACCAAAATGTTCCTACCAACAAAATTCACATCCATAGATTCATTATTATTCTCAATAAAAGTAGACAAGGGCATATCATTAGGATCAGAAGAAACACTCTTATTAGCAAATAATTTCATAAGTTCATCCATCTTTCCGCTCAAAACATTAATTTCTTCTATCGCATGCACCTTTTTTTAGTAGATCTTTCAGTATGCCATTGAGAATAATTAACCATGATATTATCTAGGAGTTTAGTAGCTTCTCCTAAAATGATTTCCATAAAAGTGCCTCCCGCAGCCGAATCTAAAAGATTTCTAGAAGCAAAATTCAATCCGGCATAAAATTTTTGTATAATCATCCACAAATTTAAACCATGAGTAGGGCAATTACGTATCATTAATTTCATTCTCTCCCAAGCTTGTGCAACATGTTCATGATCAAGTTGCTTAAAATTCATGATATCGTTTCTAAGATAGATGATCTTAGTGGGAGGAAAATACTTAGAGATAAAATCATCTTTGCACTTATTCCATGAATCAATACTATTTTTAGGCAAAGACGAAAACCAAGCTTTAGCACGATTTCTAAGCGAAAAAGGAAATAGCTTCAATTTAACAATATCATTATCCACATCTTTCTTCTTTTGCATGTCACACAAATCAACGAAGATATTTAGATGGGTAGCGGCATCTTCACTAGGAAGGCCGGAAAACAGATCTTTCATGACAAGATTCAGCAAAGAAGTATTAATTTCACAAGATTCAGCATCGGTAAGAGGAGCAATCGGAGTGCTAATAAAATCATTGTTGTTGGTATTGGTGAAGTCACACAATTTAGTATTACCTTGAGCCATCATGACAAGCAAGCAAACTAACACACAAGCAAACAAAAAGCAAGCGGGCAAAAAGAGGCAAATAGAGAAAGAGAGGGAGGATAGAGAGAGAGGGCAAATAAAACGGCAAGGGTGAAATGGGGGAGAGGAAAACGAGAGGAAAATGGCAAATAATGTAATGCGGGAAATAAGGGTATGTGATGGGTACTTGGTATGTTGACTTTTGCGTAGACCTCCCCGGCAACGGTGCCAGAAATCCTTCTTGCTACCTCTTGAGCACTACGTTGGTTTTCCCCGAAGAGGAAGGGATGATGCAGCAAAGTAGCGTAAGTATTTCCCTTAGTTTTTGAGAACCAAGGTATCAATCCAGTAGGAGGCTATGCGTGAGTCCCTCGTACCTGCACAAAACAAATAAATCCTCGCAACCAACGCAAATAGGGGTTGTCAATCCCTATAAGGCCACTTACGAGAGTGAGATCTGATAGATATTATAATATAATATTTTTGGTATTTTTGTGATAATGATGCAAAGTAAAATAAAGGCAAAGTAAATAGCAAAGGAAATAACTAAATAGTAGGAGATTAATATGATGAAGATAGACCCGGGGGCCATAGGTTTCACTAGTGACTTCTCTCGAGAGCATAATTATTCTATGGTGGGTGAACAAATTACTATTGAGCAATTGACAGAATTGAGCATAGTTATGAGAATATCTAGGTATGATCATGTATATAGGCATCACGTCCGAGACAAGTAGACCGACTCCTGCCTGCATCTACTACTATTACTCCACTCATCGACCGTTATCCAGCATGCATCTAGAGTATTAAGTTAAAAATAGAGTAACGCCTTAAGCAAGATGACATGATGTAGAGGGATAGACTCATGCAATATGAAGAAAACCCCATCTTTTTATCCTCGATGGCAACAATACAATACGTGCCTTGCTGCCCCTACTATCACTGGGAAAGGACACCGCAAGATTGAATCCAAAGCTAAGGACTTCTCCCATTGCAAGGAAGATCAATCTAGTAGGCCAAACCAAACTGATAATTCGAAGAGACTTGCAAAGATAACCAATCATACATAAAAGAATTCAGAGAAGATTCAAATATTATTCATAGATAGACTTGATCATAAACCCACAATTCATTAGTCTCAACAAACACACCGCAAAAAAGAAGATTACATCAAATAGTTCTCCACAAGAGAGGGGGAGAACATTGTATTGAGATCCAAGAAGAGAGAATAAGCCATCTAGCTACTAACTATGGACCCGTAGGTCTGAGGTAAACTACTCACACTTCATCAGAGGGGCTATGGTGTTGATGTAGAAGCCCTCCGTGATCGATGCCCCCTCCGGCGGAGCTCCGGAACAGGCCCCAAGATGGGATCTCGTGGATACAGAAAGTTACGGCGGTGGAATTAGGGTTTTGGCTCCGTCTTTGATCGTTTGGGGGTACGTAGGTATATATAGGAGGAAGGAGTACGCTAGTGGAGCAACATGGGGCCCACAAGGGTGGAGGGCGCGCCTGGGGGGTAGGCGCGCCCCCTACCTCGTGGCCTCCTCTTTTCTTTCTTGACTTAGGGTCCAAGTCTCCCGGGTCTTGTTCATTGAGAAAATCACGTTCCCGAAGGTTTCATTCCGTTTGGACTCCGTTTGATATTCCTTTTCTTCGAAACCCTAAAATAGGCAAAAAACAGCAATTCTGGGCTGGGCCTGCGGTTAATAGGTTAGTCCCAAAAATAATATAAAAGTGGATAATAAAGCCCAATAATGTCCAAAATAGTAGATAATATAGCATGGAGCAATCAAAAATTATAGATACGTTGGAGACGTATCACCGTGCCGCCCGTAGGTTTGTTTAATTAATTGCGAGCATGTAACAGTAGTACTAGTTACTACTATAGTTTTTAGAGCAAATTACCAGTACATTAGCCTAGACTCAATGGAAAAATTCCTATCCTATGCATCAAATGGCATCTCTTTCTCTACAGGAATTGAGATGCATGTCATCTCACTTCCTATGATTTTCATATTCCTATAAAATTCCTATCCTATGAACCAAAGGAGGCCTCTGCTGGAGTAACTACTGTAGCTAGCAGTACTGCTGGTACAGTAGTTTCTTCAAGAAGCGGAATTCAACGAAGTCATGATGGTTCCTTCGTCCGAGCAACTTCACAGTGGGTAAGGTTGGGCCTGTGATTTGACGGCTCATTAGTAATTACTGCGGCGCGACGACCGGGGTGACTCTCCCTTGGAGTTCTGCGGGCATGGCAAGTGGGCCAGGATGGTCGACGTCCCACATGTCGGCGAGTGGAAGTATTCTTTCCGATGTTGAGGAGCAAGGAAACTGTGTGGTATAGTATCACTGGTGATTTCTATTTATTTATTATATCTAATGAATGCTAGCGTTTCAACTCTTACGACGAAGGAGTGCCAAACACACGGCACGTGCTGGATGTCGCACACGTCAGCGAAAGAAGTGGGACATGAACAGCGTGGTAGAGCGTCTCCACTTCTGGGTTGGAGACCACACGTAGTAGTACTACTGTACTAGTAGTATGAACGATACAAAGTGCGACCCAGAGAGAAAGACACATCTAGTTGCAAGGTCTCGGGGCATACATGTAAACAAATATAAAATCTAATATGTGCCTCCAATTAATATAGTAGTAGTAGAGTACTTAGTCACGTACTCCATAACATCACCGGGCAGTGCACGTACAACATTTAGTGGTAGTAAGAGACAAATGCCTATATGCCACGCATGTTCATACTATTTGTGCCTTTCTACTTCACTTACTACGCTACATTACACAGGTTCGCACGTCCACTCCTGGGTACATGTCCGTCTCGTAGTTCCAGTCCCACGTGTTCTTCATATAGATGGAACGATCCTTGCATGACACGTGCACCTTGATGCTAGATGTGTCGCGTGTTGGCAAAAGGATGAACAAAGCTCACGTAAAAAAATAGAGTGGAAGAACATAGATTCCCGACGACCGAGAAGGAGCAAGGAACCTCGGGGTGGAGCGTCTGCACTCATAATATTTTATATTACTCAGCGATATAAAATCAACCAATCATCTCAACAGTGGACTGAAAGAGTACGAAACACGGCAGCCCAGTGTAGTTACATCATACTAGTACATGGCTAACCCACGCTATCACCATATTTCTTGGCTTCCGTGCGACACCTATCTCTAGTAATCCAGCAACCCGTATCGCTTCTCCCTCCTCGTCTCTCTCAAAGTGCAGCGGGCTGGCGTTTTTGCCGTCTATTGAGGTCGGTTAACTCATCACATGTTAGCGACACGCCAAGAGCATTCTAAAAAAATCCTTTCACATTCCGTTTTCAAAAAGAAAAAATCCTTTCACGTACGAATTTGACTATATGCTTTGAGCAACTTGCATGTCCTATACTGCTCTTGTTTGGATACTCTAAGGGTTCCTTTGATTCAAAGGATTTGCATAGGAATTTTGGAGGATTAGAATCCTTAGGAATTTTTCCTATATTGGTTGTTTGATTCATAGGATTGAATCCTATAGGATTTTTTCCTAAGGAATTTTTTATACTACTTCCCATAGGATTTCTAGCATCCAGTCAAACCTCTTTGAAAGAATCCTTCGTTTTTCCTATGATGCAATCAAACAACCTAAACTCCTATAGGATTGAGATGAGCATGACATTTCAATCCTATGTTTTTCCTATTCCCATGTTTTTACAATCCTGCGAATCAAAGAGGCCCTAACTTAGATAGAGGTTAGACTAACTCATGACTAACCCTGAACTAACTGTAGCCAAAGAGGTGTTTGGGTGACAGGGTTAGATTGACAATAAATGCACTTGATGGAAATAGAGAAGTGATTTTTCAGTGGTCCCAATGAGAACTATCTCTAGTTAGCACCTCTTGGGTGGGATAGTTTTTTTTGGTGGGTTCGGTGCAACTTGCTCCAATTTAAACCCTCATGCTTGAATACTTTAGGGCTACTAGCAAGAGGACCATGCGTTGCACGGAACATCAAGATGCATTTATATGAGCTGTTTATCTCTTGGGAGACGAAGATGAACGAGGGAATGCCTTATCTGCAAATATGGAGAGGGGTGTGGATATCTTTTTGCAAAATTGCCATAGTTTGCTTTCTATCCTTCAGATATAGATTGGACGGTCTATATTGCAGTATGGCAGGCACACCATCATCACCAACTCGGTTTTTTTATAAGACTAGAGATTTGAGCCCCAACTAGCTCAAACTAACTCTAACCCATGGATGCAAACAGGGCCTATCGCCAGCCTCGACGCGGAGCAGTCGGTGCACCAGGAAGCGGCACTCTCTCGGTCGTCGTGCCGCCAATTAGAGGTCGCCTCCGCTCTGGTCGGGCATTAATGCGGCACTGACGCTCCAGGGCGACGCTGGCCGTTTCATGCGGGAAGTGCGCGCTCGCAAGGGAGTATAGGTTTTGAACCGTTTCAGGTGTAGTACTGGTAGTTTGCAAAACTACTCAATTATTGCACTCAGTTTCCTAAGAAATTGTGGTAAAAAATGTTACTCCACAGCCCGCTTCCCTTCTCCTTCCTCTTCCACCGCCCACGCACGTCCGCGGGAAGCGACCGGTCAACCCTTATATAGGAGTGCTAGCACAAAAAGATGCATGCATGACCACTAAAATTTCTAGATTAAAGAGACGCTTCGACGGGAGTATGGCGTATGTTGTTACCTTCGGTCAGGCCATGGCTACCGAGTGGGACATGGATCCTCTGACGTGGCTATCACTGCCTTTCCTTCGCTGACTGGTGGGACCCATGATTGGTGGTCCCACATGTTAGTGATAGAATGGTAGGATTGTTCTACCGGGCGACGGCGACCAGAGAAGGGGCGGCGGGAGGGGAATGAATGCAGCTACTGTTTGGGTTCGCCGTCCGGCTTAAATAAATGCACAGCATCACGTGTACCCGCGGGTGCACAAATTGTAACATGCGTGTCTGCTTAAGTGGGCGTCACGTAACTGGTGTGTGTGTGTGAGATTCTGAGAGACAGTGTGTGTGTGCGACTCTACTCTTCGGACATGTACTCAACCTTTTGCATCGGGATATAAGTATAATGGTATTTACTTTAGATAGTGATTTACGTGGCCATGTTAACGTGGTTGTGTAAAAAAATGTCGCTTACTGCTCGTGATTTGCGTTATATAATTACAAGCAAGATGCTCGTGCATTGCATGGAACATCAATATGCATTTTTTTACAGAACACATGTTGTGATTTACCCATGCAGGAGTAATCCCATGTGTAAAAACTAATGATATTTCGAGAATTTTATCAGAAAACTGGTATCTCGAGAATGTCATCGAAAAAAATGAAAGATGAGAGATAAGGTGAGGAGTGGAGCGTGGTGGCGACTGGTGGTTGGAATGGGCGGAGGCATGGGGATGGACGGCGCCGGCAGGCAGCAGCGGCCACCATGCTAGATTGTTCCAGAGACTCTCTTTTTTAATTGCTCAGCAATGAGGTTGTGGGAGATAAGGATGTGGAGAGAGGTGCGGCTATCTTTTGTAAAATTATCATAGTTTGCTTTCTATCCGTCAGATACAAATCAGACAGTCTATATTACAAGATGGCAGGCACACCATCATCGCCAACTTGTTTTTTTATAAGGGTACAAATGTTAAGTTTGCTAACTACTAAATTAAAGTGGAATTTGTCCATGTTACACAAGTAAATTAAGGTGATTGTTTATCATACGGGTAAGGGTGGATGAAGGGTGGTAGGAACAAATGCTCCTCCTAGAGCATGTGTGTGTGAGATGGAGTCTCAGTGTGTGTGTGGGTGTGCGTGTGTGTGTGTGTGAGAGAGAGAGATGGAGTCTTAGTGTGTGTGTGTGTGTGTGCGTGTGTGTGATGGATTCTGTGTGTGGGGGGTGCGTGTGTGTGTGTGTGTGTGTTTGTGTGGGTGTGGGTGTGTGTGTGTGTGTCGCGGGGTCCTCGGTGGCGGATGTAATTTAAGTGTGCATGGCTTCATCATAGAGAGGTGATGTGTATGGCAGGGGCCACCAACGATGGGGTGCGAGAGAGAAAATGCATGTAGAGAGGGAAGAGAAGGTGTGTGCACGTGAGAGTAGTCGACATCGAGAGAACATGTCGTGGAATTGTCACGGCAGATGTCCTTAGTGTGAGGACTTAGTCGCGAGGCCAATGCATCTATGTGGTAGCTTGAGAGGGGTTGAACGGAATCGAGAGACGCAACACAAGACAAGGGTTTAGACAGCTTCGGGCCCCGGGAAACATCATCCGGTAACAACCCTACATGCTGTTTGAGGCTAGATCTCATTATCATCACGAGGGAGTCACCGTAAACCGGCTCTCCTCTAGTTGTGTCTAGCCCTAGAGATTGTTGTTTTTTCTTCCTTATCCCTCTTTGGGGAGCCCTACCCCTCCTTATATATGTTGAAGAGGCGGGTTAATGTAGAGTCCAACTCGGACTTAAGACTTAACTATTCTAACTTATCTGCATGGGCTTCTTAACATCTTGGGCTTCATAGCATCTCGGGCTTCATAAGCCCTGACAACCTAGTTATCACTGTTTGCCGGTTTAACATTGTCTGCCGGTTTAACATTGTCTGCCGGGTTATGATTGCCTGCCGGTGCTACCATCTGTCTTAACTCTGCCGGTTTAACACTCGCCGGTTTACCGTCTGTCTTAGCCATCTGTCTTAACTGTCCGCCGGTTTACCAGGTCCCGGCCGGGTTACGACTCCGGCCGGGTCATACCGCGGGGTATATCCCCGACATTAGCCCCCAGTTTAATTTGGATTTATCCATGTTAAACTGATCTTGATTATCCTTAAGTCCTCGTCACTTCCGTCTTCTATAAAATCTGAGTCAATAGACTAGCTTCATAATCAATTTGCTGACATCGGTTTGTCATAGTGAAATATTGTGAAGAATAACTTGTTTGACTTCAGCTCCCAATGCTTAACAAAAATATTGGCCTTTGAAATACTCATTTGATCTTCAGACGGTTTAAGAATGTAGAACTTGCCGGTTTAAGACTTGAACTCACCGGTTTATCATTGTCGGTTTACAAATATTGATGGCACCAGATCATAATTGTAGTTAACATGAAGCTTGAAAATATACCTCTTATATGCCTATCACTTGTAGCCCCCAAGTCTTAAGAAGGTAGCATAGCAACAGCTTAAGACTTGCTTCAATATGAATATCACAATCTTGAAGAAATCCGGGTTGTTCATCAATCACTAGTCAGAATTGAGTATTCTACATATGTAGCCCCCAAGTGCCGGGTTGTCATGCTTGCAGCAACCTGGGACTTGAAATTGCCTTATTCTCATAAAAACTTCAACCAGTGTAGCCCCCAAGGGTCGGGTCATTATGCAATAATGAGCAGGGACTTTGTAAATATAATCTTGTAAACTTTGATCATCAGCATGTAGCCCCCAAGGGCCGGGTTAGTAAGATAATATTGAGCTGGGACTTTGATATATTCTTCAATGAAAATAACATCATATGATGTAACCCCCATCATGGGGCTTGAATTCACGTCCACAAGGTTAAGAGCCTTGTGCTTTACCAACTGAGCAGTGGATCCTTCAATGTAATGGATAAAAAGCTTTGTACCTTAAATTGTTGACAGAGGCAATTGGTAGTCCCCAAGGGTCGGCTCATTACCATGTGATGAGTCGGGTCTTCAATAAGGTGAGCAAAAAAATGACTTTGCATTAGCCCCCAAGTGTCATGGTGCATGCTTGCAGCGACATGAGTCTTCTGTATTTAATATAATTTCAACTGAAATAATGTAGCCCCCAAGTGTCGGGTCGTAAGCCTTCAGCAACTCAGGACTATTCCTTCAATTGTAGAATAAATCATATCTATTGATAATATGATAGCCATTGTGCAAAAGCGACTTTGGAAACCTTAATCATAATACTGGTTATTGATAACCATAATTAAAATCCAGCCATGTCGGCTATTTGAATAATATACCCAATGATTTATAAGCGCATAATTCCAATGGCGCAATCCAAATATATATTGGCGACTTATAGTCCAAAGCCAGGCCGGGTCAATAAACACCGGATTATAAGTGATTATGTACTGACAACTTGTAGTTGAAAGTCGAGCCGGGTTAACAAACACCGGGTTAATTTGATAATGATAGTCATGCCGGGTCGAGAGACGCCGGTTCAACATAAAATTTATCAAAAGAGAAAAATCTTGACAAAGGCAAATAAAACTGTGTAGTCGAGGCTTTTCAAGGGCTGCCAGGCCCAAATTTGAGGCTTTTCATGGGCTGCCAGGCCGCTGAGTTAAACCATTTTGCAAAGCCTTTTAAGATGGGCCTCCAACTAACCAATCGTCGTTTTAACTTTGACAAGTTCAGGGTCTGTATAAGATTGACTTGTCAAACGTTCAGCGGGTCATGCCAGGATTACCTGGATAGGAGTGGCTTACTTGATGAAGGCAGGTTAACCTGGGGTTTTAGGTGAATACACCAGGCTTTCAAGCCATGGCTTGATAGCCAATTACAAGGGTCCTTTCAAACTCTTTATTGCTTTGCACAAAGAGCCCCCAAGTAACTTTGTGAGTTGTGCTCAATGGGTGTCTATGTTTGAGTTGGTGCTTTTTGCAACACTCTCTTTGACCCCTAACTGATTTCCCTAGTGGCCTTACGCCGATCAAGAGGTGTAGCTATGATTCGAATATGACCAAGCCCCCAAGTGATCAATAATATGATAAGCCAATAAGGCAGGATACCCATGTTTGAACCGCGCATCATGGCAACAGGTCCTCTTCGGCAACCTTTAACTTCTTGCAAAAGATAAATTCTTCTTGAACCGGGAGTTTGAACCGGATATTGAGAGTTTCAAAGCTGTGTGGGAGACATCTTTCCCTTGAACCGGATTTTAAACCGGAATCTTCATTTTCAGCCGGAAATTTTCTGATGGCCTTTAAACTCGAACTTGCGAGAAATTAATTCTTTTTGAACCAGAAATTCTTAAACCGGATTTGAGAGCTTCAGTGAGACTGACTTCCCTTGAGCCAGATTTTAAACCAGAATCCTTTCTGATGACCCGGAACTTCTTCATTGAGCCGAGATTTTGTAATTGTCATATACTTTTTAAGCCGGAAATTTTCTGACGGCCTTTAAATTTTCATCAATGTAGTATTAGCCTCCGGGACCGGGTTATCTTTCCCTCCATCGTCCTAGGGTTCTTAAATTTGCTGAAACTGGCAAGATTTGCTGAGTCATGTCATCATAGCCCCCGAGTCTCAAGGTGACTCGAGGAGTTGGCTTGAGATTCTCCATATTTGACCGTGATATAAACCGGCATAAGTTGTATATCATTGGTGTTGATAGCACGATGTGAATCCATAGAAGATTGAGGTGACTGCGGCGGGTTATAAATGATCCATATGAGCCATGTCAACAACTCGGCCAATGGTTCCTTCCAACTAGCTATTTGAAATTAACCAAACTGTAGTGGCGGTGACTTACGTGCCTTCCCATTGATCCATCCAGTGTAGACAGCGGTTGATGATAATTTGCCTCCAATTTGAAAGAAAACCGGGCTACCCGAGCAGTGACTTGCTCATACTTAATAAACAGCTCATGCAAACAGATGTGGCCCTATGTATTGATGTAACCGGTCCTTATGGCCGGCGGCTTGTGCGCGTCCATTCATCGGGTAATATGTTACAGATTATCGCCGGGCGGAATATTGTCAGCCCGTTCTCCATACCCATGGTATAAACCACATTTGTAGTGAATTATTGTCATGTATATAAAAATACACAGATCAAAGTAATTGTTCTTTTGACAAAAATAATACGTGCTAATAAAATATACTTTAGATGGATAGCACCTGATTCGTTTAGGCCGGAAATAACCTGCCATGAAGTTGATGATCACTAGGTGAAACTAAAATCACTCACGGGTGAGTCGGCCGTGGGAGCAGACAGATGAGCCGGCCTGGTGTTATAAGCCGGTGCGAATGAACAAGTTGTCCTCTGCGTTGTAAACCGGTGCGGACGCGTGAACCGGCCGTCCGTTCATCGGGTAGTGTGACACGGAGGAAAACGCCATTGTAGAACATTGCCAGTGCAGGCTTTATACCCGTAGTATAAATATAATCGTCCTGCGTACAAAAAATACAGCAAGGCAGAGTAGTTGATTGTCGAAAGAAATCAACATGTACTTTAACAAAAATATATATAGGATAAATATCACCTGATTTACTTGGGCGACAGTTTTGTACGCAGACCCTGTCTCGAGGTCCACTTGGTCCTTAGAATATTCGACCCAGCGACTCAGGAGGCGGACGGCGACTTGACGGAGACCAGACCCTCTCCCGCGGAAGTGTGCGAGGAACGGGCCGCAGCGGCAGATCAGCCACTTGTCTGCAGCTTAATGGGGGCGCTGGCTGGTGAAGCGGCGAGGCGGCCCGATGTGGCAGAGACAAAGGGCGGGCGACGGCATGGTAGCCCGACGTCTCAAGAGACGAGCCACGGCAGGGGCAAACCGGTGGATCGCTATGGTGATGCGAGCCGGTGGAGGTGACTGACCAAACTGCATGCATGCTGATATGACATTTTCCCCGGAGCCGGTGTAGTGCAAAGACGTGGTTGTACTATGTGTCAATTGAACTTTGAAATCCGTGTAGCATTAGCACTAGATTACTTGTAGTTTTATTTGAGTCCCCACGTGAGTTCTTGGAGCATCCCACTGTGCACCACAATCAACAGTGCCTTTGGGGAAATTAACCGTGGGATCGTGGCTGGCCTGCTGCCAGTCCTTTTTGTCTTGATCTGCATACACAAATTTGGGCGTCCAAGTCTTCGGTCTTTGAACCTGACCTCCTTTGTTTTCTTTGCTTCATCTTGTACATTCTTGACTAAAATATACAGCTCATTGCACTCATCCTCCCCGTCGAGGAACCAGCTTCCTCATCAAATAGCACTTGCTCCGTTTCAACATTGTTTGCAATTTTCCACAGCCACAACGGGTCTCAGCTGAAGGAAATATGCCCTAGAGGCAATAATAAAGTTATTATTTATTTCCTTGTATCATGATAAATGTTTATTATTCATGCTAGAATTGTATTAACCGGAAACATAATACATGTGTGAATACATAGACAAACAGAGTGTCTCTAGTATGCCTCTACTTGACTAGCTCGTTAATCAAAGATGGTTATGTTTCCTAACCATGGACAAAGAGTTGTTATTTGATTAACGGGATCACATCATTAGGTGAATGATCTGATTGACATGACCCATTCCATTAGCTTAGCACCCGATCGTTTAGTATGTTGCTATTGCTTTCTTCATGACTTATACATGTTCCTATGACTATGAGATTATGCAACTCCCGTTTGCCGGAGGAACACTTTGCGTGCTACCAAACGTCACAACGTAACTAGGTGATTATAAAGGAGCTCTACGGGTGTCTCCAAAGCTACATGTTGGGTTGGCGTATTTCGAGATTAGGATTTGTCACTCCGATTGTCGGAGAGGTATCTCTGGGCCCTCTCGGTAATGCACATCACATAAGCCTTGCAAGCATTCCAACTAATGAGTTAGTTGTGAGATGATGCATTATGGAACGAGTAAAGAGACTTGCCGGTAACGAGATTGAACTAGGTATTGAGATACCGACGATCGAATCTCGGGCAAGTAACATACCGATGACAAAGGGAACAACGTATGTTGTTATGCGGTCTGACCGATAAAAGATCTTCGTAGAATATGTAGGAGCCAATATGAGCATCCAGGTTCCGCTATTGGTTATTGACCGGAGACATGTCTCGGTCATGTCTACATTGTTCTCGAACCCGTAGGGTCCGCACGCTTAAGGTTTTGATGACAGTTATATTATGAGTTTATGCATTTTGATGTACCAAAGTTTGTTCGGAGTCCCGGATGTGATCACGGACATGACGAGGAGTCTCGAAATGGTCGAGACATAAAGATTGATATATTGGAAGCCTATATTTGGATATCGGAAGTGTTCCGGGTGAAATCGGGATTTTACCGGAGTACCGGGAGGTTACCGGAACCCCCCGGGAGGTATATGGGCCTTAGTGGGCCTTAGTGGAAGAGAGGAGAGGTGGCCAGGGCTGGGCCGCGCGCCCCTCCCCCCCCCCTAGTCCGAATAGGACAAGGAGAGGGGGCCGGCGCCCCCCTTCCTTCTCTCTCTCCTCTTTCCCCCCTCCCGAATCCTATTCCAACTAGGAAAGGGGGGAATCCTACTCCCGGAGGGAGTAGGACTCCTCCTGGCGCGCCCTCTCCTGGCCAGTCGCACCCCCCCCTTTGATCCTTTATATACGGAGGCAGGGAGCACCCCTAGACACACAAGTTGATCCACGTGATCATATTCTTAGCCGTGTGCGGTGCCACCTTCCACCATAGTCCTCGATAATATTGTAGCGGTGCTTAGGCGAAGCCCTGCGACGGTAGAACATCAAGATCGTCACCACGCCGTCGTGCTGACGGAACTCTTCCCTGACACTTTGCTGGATCGGAGTCCGGGGATCGTCATCAAGCTGAACGTGTGCTAGAACTCGGAGGTGCCGTAGTTTCGGTGCTTGATCGGTCGGGCCGTGAAGACGTACGACTACATCAACCACGTTGTGCTAACGCTTCCGTTGTCGATCTACAAGGGTACGTAGATCACACTCTCCCCTCTCGTTGCTATGCATCACCATGATCTTGCGTGTGCGTAGGAAAATTTTGAAATTACTACGTTCCCCAACATCAGCAACGGCGGGTCACAGCAGTAGCAAGCCCACGGAGGGGCGCCGGCGGTTCAGGCACGGCGAGCAGCGCGTCCCTAATGGCAGGAACCGGCGGTTTGGCACAATAGCTCAAGGTTAATCAACAGACAGCTCACAAGACCCGGCAGCCACGGCTCAACTTGGTGGTGGTGATGGCAGGGCCGGTTTAAACCGGCGGCAGACACCAGCGGATTGCGGCCACTTAGACGGGGCAGTGGTGATGGTGGTTTAGAGGCAAGGGCGGCCGATGCGCAGCTACAGTTGCAGAAGGCGGTGACTCGATGACAGCGGAGGAGGCTCCAGGCGCGGACGACGGAGTTCGTCAGGCCCCCGGCGACTCGAGGTGCTCCAACGAAGTGCAGCGGTGCCGTCTCCGGCGAGGTCGAGGTGACACCATAGGGAAACTGCAACGATTTTCGCGGGCCAACAGCCGCAGTCGACGTGCAGTAGGTCGTCAAGGCGTCCGAGGCGGGGCCAGTCCGGGTTGGAAACAGAGAAAGACCAGGTGGCTCTTAGACCAATCCGGACTGTCTTTGACTCCCTTCAGGTAATTGGTAAAATCCCCTCGTGACTTGCTAAAATACTGGATTGCCTTGGGACTTCAGATTGGCATTGCCTTGGTTGATGCTGCCGTAACGTACAGCGGCTGGTAGGATCAGTAATTCGATTGAGAAAAAACGGAACCCTAGCCCTTGGAAAACTCGAGGACGCACGACTTGACAGCAGTTGTCGCTCGAAACTTGACGATCCGACGAACAAGGTTGCAGCGGAAAACACTGGTCTCGTCGACTTTTCTATTTGACTGCTCATCCAGACGAATGACGGTTGATTTCTTTTGAACCCAAATCTCATGATCCCAGATCCAAAGTTGAACAGCAATTTTAATTCACCCAGCAATCGCTCAGATCTGACTTAAACTGCTGATAAAAAACACAGCCCACGTAGATTTCTTTCCATACTAGCTCTCCCTTACCCGAAAAAGCTGTTAACCTCTCGATCCTTGAAAAAGATCCCTTCAAGAACTCAACACCACCGTACGCTTGCCCCACGGTGGGCGCCAACTGTCGTGGAATTGTCACGGCAGATGTCCTTAGTGTGAGGACTTAGTCGCGAGGCCAACGCATCTATGTGTTAGCTTGAGAGGGGTTGAGCGGAATCGAGAGACGCAACACAAGACAAGGGTTTAGACAGCTTCGGGCCCCGGCAAACATCATCCGGTAACAACCCTACATGCTGTTTGAGGCTAGATCTCATTATCATCACGAGGGAGTCGCCGTAAACCGGCTCTCCTCTAGTTGTGTCTAGCCCTAGAGATTGTTGTTTTTTCTTCCTTGTCCCTCTTTGGGGAGCCCTACCCCTCCTTATATATGTTGAAGAGGCGGGTTACATGTAGAGTCCAACTCAGACTTAAGACTTAACTATTCTAACTTATCTTCATGGGCTTCTTAACATCTTGGGCTTCATAGCATCTCGGGCTTCATAACCCCTGACAACCCAGTTATCACTGTTTGCCGGTTTAACATTGTCTGTCGGTTTAACATTGTCTGCCGGTTTAACATTGTCTGCCGGGTTATGATTGCCTGCCGGTGCTACCATCTGTCTTAACTCTGCTGGTTTAACACTCGCCGGTTTACCGTATGTCTTAGCCATCTGTCTTAACTGTCCGCCGGTTTACCATCCGCCGGTTTACCAAGTCCCGGTTAGGTTACGACTTCGGTCGGGTCATACTGCGGGGTATATCCCCAACAGAACATGTTTGTTCGAGAGACACCGAGGAAGACTACTATATATCGATGGTGCATGTAGGTGGGAATTAAACGAAGGGATGGTCTTATTGGTTTCGGGGATATAGGGGAAGAGTGAGAGGGGGGTAGCTAGAAGGAGATTGTTAAGTGTGAGTGTGTCTCTTACCCATCCAGGCGGAAGTTATGTGCACACAAGAAGAGAACGATTCGATGTGGCATTAGGGTTGAGGGTAATTTACTACGTATGGAGACATAGAGACCTTCAACGTGCATGTGTGAGAGGTATACATGTATACGTGGGATGTGTGTGTGTGCGCGCGTGCATGATCGAGATAAAAGAAAGAAGACATAAGTCATAAGCTAAGATCAACGACATGGGAGAGACGGATCAGTATGACAATATGCATGCATGCGAGAATGCGGGGAAGAAGGCCCGACAATTGAGCATGTGTTTTTGTCTTTAAGAGATAATGGCGTGGGCTGGAGCATGCATCTATGGCGAGCAGAGGGAGTGAGGCACAACGATTGTGCAAAAGAGATCAACCTATAAATGAAAGAAGGTTGATGGAGAAACAGATAAATAGAAAGATAAAGATGCTAGCTAGTGTGCGTTAGAGATAGGAGTCGAGTGGATCAGAAGGCTGGGTTATGGGTGTGGGTGTGAGAGAGATGAAGAAAGGGTGCATGTGACTCACATACAAACAAATATCGGAGAGAAATGAGATCCCGAGAGACGGAGTTTTGTGTCTGCGAGAGAGAAAGATATATATTCAAAACGAGAGTGATAGCTAGAGAAACATATGAGGGAACGCAAGATATCTCTAGGGAGAGAGAGTGTGTGTGAGCGAACATACAAGAGAATAGTGGAGAAATATGAGACCCTGGGAAACAGAGTTTGTGTTTGTGTGTGAGAAAGAGATATTTAAGAGGAAGAGTCGTAGGTTCTCATACCTAAGGAGCGAAAGACATCTCTGTATGAGGGGTGTGCGAGTGGCACACAGGGGAATAGTAGAGAGAGATGAGACCCCGGAAGACAAAGTTTTGTGTTCGTGTGAGAGAAAGAGATTCCACATGAAGAATCATAGTTAGAGGCACATAGCAGGGAGTGAGATATACTTATAGAGAGATAGAGTGATGAAGGTCGACATACAGGTAGCACGAGAGATACATGAGAGACGATGAACGCGTATAGCTCTAGAGAGATAGTCCTATATAAGCATGAGTGATAGTTATATGAGACGAATATCTGGATTAAATGGGATTAAAATATTTAAACTGGATATCACGACATCGATAATATCATAACGCAAATTGGTGTATCAAACATGCATATTCATTTGAATTTGGGGACACGTGTAATTTTATATAGTTTATCAATATTGGTGATCCATATATTCTTTAATTAGAAACAATGCATGGTTTATATGCAATTAATGTCTAAATGGGATTACACTATATGTTGAGTGTGTGAAACACATTATACATGTTTGAGAAGTAAAAAACCCCGCATGAAACACACATTAATTGGAGACAGTTAGCGAGGAATGCATACATTGGATTTCAACAGAAAGTGGTTTCAAATATTTGAAAATCCAAATTGATGGATACAACCTTATGAATCTGAGATCATGCCATTTGTAAACCATATTTATGTATAAAGGGTGTTGTGCTTTTGAAAGTATATATAAAAAATGATGTATATAGAATTTTATTCCAATCGAAAATGGATCCTGCCCGAAAAAATAGAATACAAACGGGATTCGAATTGAGTTGGCACAGTAAACGTGCACTCTGCAAAATTTGAACGAAGTGGGGAAAGTCGTAGTAACCGCCCAAAACCAAAATCTGCGAGATGGAAATTACTACTGCCTATCCCTGCCACGCAAAGCCTATCTGCTGGATTTCTATAGGTTTCGATAGGGGTAGGTTTGTAATTTCACTCAAACGTGACATAACCGCCTCTCACCGAGATTCATACATGGTGGGCGCCAAAACACAGTGTGTCCTCGGCCAAAATCGACTCCCTCCCTGATTCATACATGGTGGGCGCCAAAAACAAACTCTCGTCGGCAAATATTCGGTGTATGCGAGATTACCGTCCTATCCCCAACCGACTAATATTACTGTGATGTAGGAAATTTGAAACGGGGGCTAAGTTTGTAAATTTCCTCGCATTTGAGACAAGCGCGCCCTGAAGACATGGTTCCCCCCTTCCTCTCCACCTCCATTTCCCCATTCATACTCCGTGGGCGCCAAAACACCCTCTCCACCCCAGCCTCCTCCGTCCGCCACCCCATCCACCCCCGTCCTCCTTCACCATGCCGGAGCTGATATCCCAACGCCGCCGTCTATTACAAGAGATCGACCTCTCTCATCCACGGCTTTGGACCGGGATCCTTGCATCCCGTCCTCCCGCTTCATCCCCGCTGTCGTCCACCTTGCCGGCGCTGCTCCTACGACCGTCTCGTCCACCGCGCCCCGCCGCCACCATCTATCCTCCTAGATCTGCTTCCACGCCACCAACAGCCATCGCTACCGCAGCACCGTCAAATTCTCAGTAGATGCATACATGGCACCGCACCAGAGGCGGTACTCTTTCATATCTGCTCAACTTATTTATCACAGCAAGAAAATAGATCGCCACTGCTTTACTCTGATTTCTTATCCATCACTTACTTGCTAGTTGAGAGCAAACATTGGTTGCGAAGTTGCCTTTGTCTGGTTTGCACCTTTAGATCTGCCATGGCACGCTCAACACTATACTCCCAATGCTTATGGTTTTCGCCTTTTATATTCCACACTAGTTAAATCACAGTAGACTAAATTTCAAAATTGGGTCCAGCTGGAGGAACATAAGCGGTGGGGGCCGATGGTCCAGCCGGCGGCCCGTGCAGTGTTCTGTATGGGAAGAATCAGAGACGAGGAAGAAGAAGGGTTAGGAGACGTAGGATCTTCATCCAACCGCCTGAAATGGTCGACTGACCCAAATGCAGACATGCCTTTATATTCAGTACCATCATCGTACCTTCTTAGCACTGCTCCTGAATCCATCAAGCTAAACAACGTGCCACCCATAATTCCAAACTTGTTGCTCAAGTACGAATCTGATATGATGCTGATATTACTAAAACATATAACATTAGTTGGTCAGCTAATGTTCCTACTTTACTTTCAAAAAAGCGTGTGCACCACATATAGGGAGACAGCAAGGAGTTGCTTTCTTAATGGGCTCTGGTTCATCATGTGTGGGCACTGCGCAACGAACATTTTATTATGCAAAATCTGATTGCTCTTCTTTAGCATGTTCCTCTTCCATTCTTTTTTAATAAGTACTCTCTCTGTTCCTAAATACAAGTCTTTGTATAGATTCCACCATGGACTACATATGGAGAAAAATGAGTGAATCTACACTCTAAAATGTATCTGGATACATCTGTATGTGATCCATAGTGGAAATCTCTACCAAGACTTATATTTTGGAACAGAGGGAGTATGATAGTAGTACAATATGTTCCTTGTAGTGAATATGAGCAGGGGCATTTGCAATGTAGAGGTCTATACGGTCGGTTGGTATGGACACTTTGAACTCATCGGGCCTCTTTAATTCGTAGGATTTTGTAAACATAAGAATAGGATTTGTAGTTTACTCACCATATATGTCGAGATGCCATGCCCATCCATTATCAATACATTTTCCATCTGTCATCATACCATGTTTTTCCACTCAAATGTTGTTCTTGTGCATCAGACATAAAAAAGGAAGAGGGTGATTGCCGAACCTGAAGGAGCACCAGCAAAGTCCTTGAAAAACGTGGTTGTGCCGGAGAAATCAGGCAGCGCCCCACTTATATTGGTTGTATAACCAGTGACACAAAATGTAGGATCGACTCTAGCAGATTGTACCCATACTTCATTGGCCACACCACTAGCCGCACCACACAGGACCTGCACTCCACCAAAAGGTATGTCGATTTCATTTGCCATAGCACCAGCCGTACCACAGAAAAATCCCACTCCAGCAAAAAGTACAGCAAGTCCACCGGCCGAAGACCTATCCCAACTGCAGAGATGCCCAATTCCTGCAGATTGGAACCCCATTCCAGTTATTCCCAGTTTAAAAGACAATGCTTTCAATGTTGTTAGGGACTACGTGCATATATTCCCATCATGAGAAGATTATAGTGAAGACAAACACCATTTTCACATCTTCCTGTCCCACTTACGTGTAAGTGCTATTATTCATGGTGATTATTTTTCCTATTTTCTGCTGATTGAACACATCAATGATTTACATTACATTGTTGTAAGTAGGCGAGGGTCAATCTGGATAGTCATGACGAGCAAAGCTTGCATGCACTTTTCAAGGAAGCATTGCAGCAGTATCGGTGTTACCTGAGGAAATCACACTTTGATGGCAAGTCTATAAACGAATTTTTGGTGAAGTCTCATGTGCTAAATTTAGAAGACATTGAATGGAAAAACCTTGTTATGCACTGGTCTCATTCCGAGGATGAGGTATTGTCTATGATATCGCATGACAATTTGAACTTCTACTTTTCCGCATGTGCCTTACGGATCTTTTTGCAGGAAATTTGCTCGAAAAAGAATTCCGGTTTGAAAAGAACGACAGGATATCGCAAATATGCTGCCCGCTGCTTTGCTCTTGTTAGTACCTGTTGTCCTGTATCACTGTACTTGCATACATACCTGGTTCATTATGTGACAGCAGTATGCATGATAGCTTGCTTATCAATTGTTCGCTCCAAATTATCTGATCTGTATGAATGGTTACATTAGTGTAGAATATATCCAATGCCAATGTTTTTTTAGCTCTGCATTGTTCTTGTAAGTACATGTTGTCCTTTATCAGTGTACTTATAATGACAGGTAGTTGTTCATGTACCATCACTCTGCAGCTTATTTTCCTTTGCCCTCCATTTTCTACACATAAGATCTATATTTACTCTTACCATAAGGTTGGATAACACCGATGGTACTGAAGAAGTTTAGCTCTGCATTGCTCTTGGCTGTACCTTTTGCCTGTATCGCTGTACTTACATTTATAGCTACTTGGTTATGTAGCATCACTCTTCATATTATCTTAAATATTCTCCATTTTTTTCTTATATTGTCACATCTATATTTACTCTTAACAAAATGTAGAATAAAGGCAATGCTTATGAAGAAGATTTTGTGCTAAACTTCTTGAATTGCCCCCCATCAGCATGGACAAGGGCTTTATAGAGCCTACCTTCACCAATAATGTAAGTTTGTCCTTCTCAAGCCTTCAAACTTTGTTGTGTATATTTGGTTAGGCATGACTACAATAGCTGTTTTTTTTGTGTTTGCATCAAATTGCATGTTTAAAGTTTATTATGTACTCCAGTTCATAAACAAAAGTTTGTCCTTCTCAATTTAAGTTTCAGTTGTACAACCAAGTTCCTTCTTCATACCATGTAAATTAAACTATACAGAGCAAGTGATCTTATTTTCCCAATCTGAAATGGGATAAATTGATAGCACACTAACCATTGATACTTATGAGTTCTTGATCTGTAATCCTGTGGTGTCGTGAAGCTGCCAACTCCTTCACAATGTCATTTCCTGCCATGTCTTGACCTGAACAATACCATATTGTGTTAATGCTATTTTAAATTGTGCCCCTTTATTCGTCAGTAAGAAATGTGATGAATTGTCAGCACTGATACTTATATGTGCAAAACCTGTCATCTGTCTGCTTGTTTATCTTTCAGAGTGAGGAGGATATAAGTGTCAAACAAGTGCAGTCTCACCAGCTTGCTCAGCTGCTTGCGTTGCAGCTCCCGAGCAGGGCTAACCTTTCTTGAACTCTATTGAAGTGCCGTTGGTTTTGTATATTATTTTGTCGGCGTGTTTAGTTGCACTGGTGGCGATCTTTGATGCCCACTGTATGTAATCTGCTGTCTGCTTGTGCTTTATTATCATAGTGGTGAACTTTGATGCCCAGTGGATGTAATATGTCGTAATTTCCTTATTGTATAGTCTAGGTTTTTTCTTATTCACGATGTTGCAGTTATTTTACTGTATATATATATCCCGTCTTCGCAGTAAACCGGCCAAACCGTAAAATTACGGTACATAATCGGGCCGTCATTTAAATCACCATGTTTTTTTAGGGCTATGCAAATCACCATGTATGATCCGCATCATGGGCCCCGTCATCTTGGTCTGTTAACAGGCCTAAATGTAAACTGGCCCACTAGTAGATTCGGACCTTTAATAGGCCGAGTAAACCGCCGGCCCTATTTCCCCAAGAAAACTCAATGTGCCTTTAGGAGGCAGAAAAGTAGGTTGGGCCTGAAACGTGCCGAACAGCTCACGGGCCGGCAGCAGGCCGAAATAGACCCCGGCCCATGAATGTGCCAATCAAATCATGGGCTTATAACAGGCCAAAATTGTCTCGGTCCTTGTTTGGCCCAATCAGATTATCGGCTGCGAGCAGGCCGGATGCAAACCGGGCCGTAGTTAGGCACAACTATATGATGGGCTTTTAATAGGCCAAAATTAATATAGGGCCGAAATGTTAAACAGGCCCTTAACAGGCCGAAACTAATATTAGGCCGAATTACTAAATGGGCCTTTAGCAAATGGGCCCAAAAGCGTAGCGTCCAGTTGACGGGCCGAATCTGATATGGGCCATAGTTTAGCCCAAAGCCTCTTAAAGGGCCGGACCTGATCTGGGTCGTAATTTAGCCCAGAACGTGGTAGGCTTTTAACGGGCTGGATCTCATATGGGCCATTATTAGGCCCGGAACGTGGTAGGCCATTAATGGACCGGATCAAATATGGGCTGACATTTGGCCCAAAACATGGAAGTCAGTTAATGGGCCGGCCTACTAGGGTCCTTAAAATCTTGTGGGCCTACAGCTGGGCCAGCCCATTAATGTCGGCGAAATCTCGTGGGCCTTTAGCTGGGCCGGCCCATTATGGTCCACAAAAATCTTGTGGGCCTTCACCTGGGCCGGCCCATTATGGCCCGCAAAAATCTTGTGGGCCTTTACCTGGGCCGGCCCATTATGGCCCACAAAATCTTGTGGGCCTTTAGCTGGGCCGTCCCATTATGGTCCGCAAAATCTTGTGGGCCTTTAGTTGGGCCGGCCCATTTAAACTTTATGGGCCACTTTTGGGCCGGTCCACGTGTTAACATATCATAGGTGCATCTCGCCCATTGGATGAGTGACACATGTGCCAACACGGAGCTGACACGTGTTTCCTCCATCCAATGATGATTTTACACGTGGAAAATCCCCATTGGTCGGGGCTGTTAACGGGTTATCGGATCCAAAACCGGACCCGATAGCTTAACGGCGTTCCGTTACGGTGGATGCCATGTGTTGGTCACCCTTGACGAAAGCACTTCTATTACATGCGATTTATCATCATGGAAGTGGACAGTTCCGTGATGATAATTTTGGTAATGTCATGGAACACTTCTACGACAGCACATGTATGACTATCTTGATTCTGTCATAAATTTGTCATGGATGTACATGCATGACAGAAAACGTGACCTACTGTGACAAACACGTATCATCACGGAAGTGTATTTTTTTATAGTGGTGACATGGCAAGATGGGCAAATGATATATATGGACAACAACCCATAGCCAAGTGAGGGCCATGTAGAAGAAATGCATGAAGTCTTTGCGCGAAGAGAGTGGTGGGAAAGACAATCTATGGGATCCCAAGCTATCGTTGCTCTCTAGAGCTCGTTTTGTCAACTCGTGGGATTGCGAGGTTGACAAGTATTCATGGGTACCTACACAAAAGAAACACAAACGAAAGAAATTGTGTGTGTGGTAAATGTACACATCATCCATCATGATGTGTATGTGTATGTGCATGTGAGAGTTAGCACAAGATAAGCATCGCTCAAAGAAATGTGATGCATGGTATAAGAACATGTCATCCATCATGAAGAATAGTTATTGTGTATAACACGATGGGGACACAAATTGAGAGTGCAAGTATACCCTTGGTTTATAGAGAATCAAAGTTGATTTACCAATGAGTCGCGAAATGCTATGGTTCTTCCATATGATTTCTGAATTTATTCAGAAGTAATTCGTCGAGATCGTGCACCCTTTTCTTATTTATCCGAAAAATACTAAAAAATATTATAAAGTACCTACACAAAAGAAACACAAACGAAAGAAATTGTGTGTGTGGTAAATGTACACATCATCCATCATGATGTGTATGTGTATGTGCATGTGAGAGTTAGCACAAGATAAGCATCGCTCAAAGAAATGTGATGCATGGTATAAGAACATGTCATCCATCATGAAGAATAGTTATTGTGTATAACACGATGGGGACACAAATTGAGAGTGCAAGTATACGGCACATCAATAGCATGTTTATTCATGGGAAGCATATTGTGCACACAAGTGTTGGGATCATGCAATGGATGGGATGAATCAAAATCTCCTAACATGTATGAGGAAACTATGGGGGTCTCCTCATGAGCAATATCGGAAACATCATATGGAGAAAATGGACAACATCCAAAACAATGCATATCCGAAGCTAGGTGGTCATGGCATGGCACATGAGATAAATGATGCAAAGGGAGCATATCAATATCATCACAAGAGAAACAAATGCCAATAACCATGGGCTTGTCATCTATGCCATATGTGCAAATTGGGTTTATTTTAATAGCATATGCATAGTCACTATGAAGAGATTTTAAATATGACATATTATTGATCTCATGCATAGCATATGACAAGTCAAGCGGATTGGCAAACATGATCTGACCTAAAGAATTGTCACAAGAAATCCTATGCAACATGGCATCACAACTAATAGACTCCGCATGGAAATCATCAAACTCATCATAAATGGGTAAATCATCGCATGGGGAAGTCGCACTAGCATGAAGCATGGTAATAGGTTGATCAACATCATGCAAGCAATCAATGTTAAGAATGTCCACTAGTGGGACTAGATCATCACCGTCACCTATGTTATCGTTTTCATTCCACTCAAGTGGTGTAGGTGAGGTGGGAAAGACCAAATGGTGGTCATCTTCATCTTGATGGAACCATGTGGGGGTGCATCATATTCCACCATGGCCATCGTCTTGTCCAAAGGGAGGACGAAGTCATCGCGAATCGGCGCGTCATCGTAGATGGGACCTAGCACCAAATGAGAAGACACAATAGAGGTAGAGGTCAAGTCGTTAGTGTTGAAAGTGGCCTCACATGACCTATCAACTATCTCACTCTCTCTATGTGGTGGTTCACTCACTCCCTCAAGGTAGGTGCACTCAATCTCACGTATGGTGGAGTCACTCATCTCACTCAAGTGGTGAGGGTTGTGGCTCTCCTCACATGGGAATAGTGGCAACACATCATATATGGGGCTAGTGGTGAAGTCACTCTCACTCTCAATATGGTGGCAGAAGTCACTCAAGTCAACATACGTCGCCGTGGTCGAAGGGAAAATCCCATGCTTAACCATCTCATCATCTTCGCCGTGGATGAAAGCCGAAGATGGCACATCATCACTCTCACCTCCTAAGATGGAAGCATCATCCTCGCTCTTCACCATGTCGCTCGCCTCCAAAGCTTGGTCCTTGATGGTCTCCGTAGTCGTAGTCATCGCCGCACCATCTTGAAAAAGAGTCGAAGTAGACTCAGCATCATCAATGCCACAAAGAGGGATGGCGGTGAAGGCGAACTTGGGAGCATCGTCTTGGAGCTCGTCGGTCTTGGACATCGTGGTGGTACTAGCCTCATGCTCGTTCTCATGGAGCTTGGTCATCGCGAAGTGTGCTTGGGGTGGAGAAGCCTTGGCCTTCATGAGTTCTTGTTCCGCCTTGAGAGCACCAATGTAGTTGTTGTCGAGGGACTTGTAGTTCTCGAGGAAGATAGTCTTGGAGATGTCATTGTTCAATCCCATCATGAAGTAGAACTTCATCGAAATGGGGTCGTCCATGCCGTCTCGTCGCAAGGCAATCTTCATCTCCTTGAAGTACTCGTCGATGGACTTGGATCCTTGGGTGGTTTTCTCCAATTGGCATAGAAGTTGTTCCGTGTAGGTTGGAGGCACAAACTCTCGCCACAAAGCTCTCTTCGTCTTGGGCCAACTCATGTCGTAGCTCTCCTAAGGTGTGTGAAGCCACCATGTGGACGCATAGTCGTGGAAGTTCATTGTGGTGCACTTCACTCGATCTTCGAGAGGGACTTGATGTAGCTTGAGGTAGTCGTCCATTAGGCGCTCCCACTTGAGATACTCCCCGGGTTCTTGAGTCCCATAGAAAGGAATCGCATGGTCGATGTCAAGGTCGTAGTAGCTTGTGGAAGTCGAGGACTTGAGCTTGGGGAGCTTCTCTTGAAGTGCTTGTGGGCGAAGATGTTGTATGTCCATAGGTGAAGATGCCTTGAAGTTGCTTGGCGAAGATGCCAAGGGAGATGGTGAAGTCATTGAGCCATTGTTGGTGTTGAGCTCTTGACCTTCACGTTCGTGGTGGTGATGGTGTCGATGCTGATGTGACCTTACCGGAGATGGTAGCCCGGAGGCATGTCCTCGTGAGCGTCTTCTCGAAGATGAGGAAGGCCGCTTGTAGGACTTGATGAGGGCTTTGATCTCCTCCATTTGAGCTTGCATCTTGGCGTCATTAGAGTTGTTCGTGGCATCGAACTCGTCGTTGTTGTTGTAGACCGAAGATGAAATGCCTTGCCTATCCATCACAAGACTCGAGCAAATGTGAGTGGAGAAAGGAGAAGAACTATACCAAATGTACCTTGACCGATGTTGAAGATGGATCAATGATCACTCAATGATGTAACAAGGAAATAGCACAATTGGTACCAATTCTTGTCGGTTTCTCACACCTACATAAGTAAAAGCTTATGGTGGAGCTCGGTGAGGATAGTGGCACAAAAAATTGATGTGAAGTGTTAGCAAGAGTCAATAATGTTGAAAGGGATTCACAAATTCGCAAGTGAAACAAGTAGACCAATAGCAATGAATGGCACACGGAAACACACACACTGATAGATAAATGGGGTCATGCAACCAAGGAATGAGCAAAATGTGGAATCCACGGAAAATTCTCTTGTTGCACAACTCTAGAGAGACGCTAGCACGATTGCTCAATAGGCGGATACGACACTTATGCACAACCTATAGGAGACAAAAGGTAACAACTTCTATCCCAAGTATGCTATGTGTATGATGTTCTGGTGGTATGATCCAAGATGATCGGATATGACAATCTTATATGCAATGTGGTATGGTGCTATGGCACTTGCTTACAAGCTCTTTGTTCACTCTTTTTCTTTGCTTAAAAGCTTATTCTTTTTTTGTATGCCACTTTGCGAAATGCACAAACCAAGATAGCAATTGGGTATATACGGGAACAATCTTGTGACACAAGGGATGATATGATACCAATATGATATGGTATGTATGCAATTTATGGTGTAGATCACTATTGTGCACAAGTAACGTTGCCGGCAATACTCAAATGGCTAGTCTCGATAGGCAAGTGACGCAAAATGGGCTAGGGGTTAACAATGCAATGGCAAGGGAATATACAATGGAGGGATACCACGATACCAAGATGATATGGAGGTTATCGTCCGCGGTGATGATGAGTGGCGGTGATCTTGATGGAGATACCAAGATGATGGAGACTCATCCCTAAGTAGCTGAAACACCTTAGGAAACAAAAAAGCCGCAAACTCAAAATCTCAAATCTCAAATGTCAAATGGTGGTAGCAGGAATGCGGTGGTGGTTGCGGAAATGCAATGATGGGTTTTGAGACGCAAAGCAGAAATGGAGGGTAATGTGGTGGACTATACACGGTGTCGGAGTTGGAAGCACAGTCCCTAAGTAGCCGAAACACCTTAGGAGACACAACTCACAACACAAACAAAATTGGGTTAAGTTGGGGTGGTGGGCAAGCTTATGCGGAAGTTATGGTGGTGGTTGATGAAGGAGCAACTGTCCCTAAGTAGCCTAAACACCTTAGGAGACTCAAATCACAACTCAAACAACCTCAAATTCTATAAGGAGCAAACTAGGTTAGGTTATGGAAGTCGGTGGTGGTTATGCGGATGATATGGTGGAAGCCCTAGGCAAAGATGCCAAAGTTCCAAAATTTTGAGGGATTCAAATGGTGATGGTAGTATTTTTGTGGGAAGGGGGATGTCAAGATGATAGAGGCGAGGGTGTCCCGATGTTTCGAGAGATGGTGGCTATCGTTTTCTGTGGGAGTTGACCTTGGCGATCCGACTACGAACATGCGAGACGTCGCGCCTTAGCAATCTCTAAACCAACTTTTGAGGGGTTATTGACCACGCTGGAGCATGATCAACCTGACAATGAGGGTCTGTTTCCTACGAGCAAACTGAGAACAAGCAAGAAACTGATATTACAATCTGGATATTGTGAATATAAGATGAAAGCTTTATTGATCAAGGTGGGGTTCTGTGATGCCCTTGTCTGGTCGTTGAACACAAACGAAGTACGCGAAGTTGCAGCTATGGCGAACTTTAATCTAAACAAAACCCCCAAAGTCTAAACGACACCCTAAGGGTTGTATATATGGAGGAAGAGGGGGGGATTTCGTGGCCCTTGGAGGAGGGGTCCGAAACCAACCCTAACTCTTATTTCCCCACACATACGGACTCTAAAAACAGCCTATACTTAAGTATTTCTAAAATACATGGGCCTGGCCCAATAATAAGGTGATGCAGCACCTAGAATAGCCTTTGGACGAAATTTATGAAGTGGCATCTTGTATATTTCTTCCAAGGCTTCATGCACTCCTTATGGTGGCTCCAAAGTCCAGAAATCATCACTTGTAACTCCGTTCTTGATCCCCTTGTGCATGCCATCATCTCCATGCTTGGTCTTGCTCCAGTGTTCATCCCTCTTATCCATGCTAGGCCCTTCATTTGTAAGCAAAACAAATGTATCCAATTTAGGCAGCATCATATTCTCATGAACATTAGAATCATTACCAAGAAATGAAAGTACCTGATATTTAATTGGTGTGCGCGAGCTCTAGTAATTGGTCCAGTATGTATAGCAGCAGGGGTTGTGGGTGTAAAAATGGTATTAATGTCCTCATCATCCTCCCCTTCTTGAAATGAAGTCGTCCTCGGCGGAAGCTCGTCTTCCTCACCCAAATAAGGCTTCAAATATGCAATGTTAAAAGTGGGACTAACCCCAAAATCTGCATGCAGCTCAAGTTTATATGCATTATCATTTATTTTCTCTAACACCTTAAAAGGACCATTAGGACGTGCCATTAGCTTTGATTTGCGCAAATTAGGAAATCTATCCTTACGCAAATGTAACCAAACAAGATCTCCAGGTGCAAACACAACATGTTTTCTACCCTTATCTCCAGCAAGTTTATACTTAGCATTCATACGCTCAATGTTTTCCTTAGTTAACTCGTGCATTTTTAAAATCAATTCAACACGTTCTTTAGCATCAAAATTAACCTTCTCCGAAGATGGAAGAGGCAACAAATCAATAGGTGCTCGAGGTAGAAAACCATACACAATTTCAAAAGGGCACATGTTAGTAGTAGAATGCAATGAACGATTATAAGGAAATTCAATATGAGGCAAGCATTCTTCCCACATTTTCTTGTTATTCTTCATAACAGCCCTAAGCATAGTAGACAATGTTCTATTGCCTACTTCAGTTTGTCCATCACTTTGGGGGTGACAAGTAGTACTAAAAAGCAATTTAGTCCCCAACTTAGCCCATAAACATCTCCAAAAGTGGCTAAGAAATTTAGTGTCACGATCTGAAACAGTAGTATTTGGCACACCATGCAAGCGAATAATTTCACGAAAGAACAAATCAGCAACATTAACAACATCATCGCTTTTATGACATGGTATAAAGTGTGCCATTTTCGAAACCTATCCACGACAACAAATAAGCTATCCCTCCCCTTCTATGTTCGAGGTAAACCTAAAACAAAGTCCATAGATATGTCCTCCCAAGGAACACTAGGTACAGGCATATATAAACCATGAGGATTGAGTCGTGACTTCGCTTTTTGACATGTAGTGTAGCGAGCAACAAAACACTCAACATCCCGTCTCATCTTCGGCCAAAAAAATGTGTAGCAAGTATATCCTCCATCTTCTTGACGCCAAAGTGTCCCATTAATCCTCCTCCATGCGCCTCCTACAACAACAAAAGATGAACGGAGCTAGCTGGAATGCATTGCTTGTTAGCACGAAACACAAATCCATCATTCAGAACGAACTTGTTCCATGTTCTCCCTTCCTTACAATTCTACAATACATCTTTAAATTCAGCATCATGCACATATTGATATTTGATGGTCTCCAAACCAAATATTTTAAAATCAAGCTGTGAAAGCATAGTATAACGACGAGACAATGCATCAGCAATAACATTTTCTTTACCCTTCTTGTGTTTAATTACATAAGGGAAAGTCTCAATGAATTCAACCCATTTAGCATGTCTGCGGTTCAGTTTTGCTTGACTTTTAATGTGTTTCAAAGATTCATGATCAGAATGTATAACAAATTCCTTGGGCCATAAATAATCTTGCCATGTTTCTAAGGTCCGAACAAGAGCATATAATTATTTATCATAAGTAGAATAGTTTAGATTAGGCCCACCCAATTTTTCAGAAAAGTATGCAACAGGTTTGCCATCTTGTAATAACACACCTCCTAATCCAATTCCACTAGCATCACATTCAAGCTCAAAAGTCTTATTAAAATCAGGAAGTTGGAGTAAAGGAGCATGTGTCAACTTATCTTTCAATACCGTGAAGGCTTCTTCCTGTGCGGTACCCCAAACAAAAGGCACATCCTTCTTTGTAAGCTCGTTGAGAGGTGCAGCAATGGTGCTGAAATCTCTCACAAAACGCCTATAGAATCCAGCGAGGCCAAGGAAACTCCTCACTTGTGTGACCATTTTGGGCTGCGGCCAACTCTCAATAGCTTCAATCTTGGCTTTATCAACTTCAATTCCCTGTGGAGTAACAACATAGCCAAGAAAAGATACTCGATCGGTGCAAAAGGTGCACTTTCCAAGGTTACCAAACAAACGTGCATCATGTAGAGCAATAAAAACAGCACGTAAATGTTCCAAATGTTCCTCCAAAGATTTACTATAAATCAGTATATCATCAAAATAGACTACCACAAATCGTCCAATGAAAGCACGTAAAACTTCGTTCATTAACCTCATGAAAGTACTAGGTGCATTAGTTAACCCAAAAGGCATGACTAACCACTCATATAATCCAAACTTAGTTTTAAATGCAGCTTCCCATTCATCTCCCAATTTCATACGAATTTGATGGTATCCACTACGCAAATCAACTTTGGAGAATATTGTAGAGCCACTCAATTCATCAAGCATATCATCTAGCCTAGGAATAGGATGACGATAACGAACAGTAATATTATTAATGCCTCTACAATCAACACACATACGCGACTTACCATCCTTTTTAGAAACTAGTATAATAGGAACAACACAAGGACTAAGAGATTCATGTATATAACCTTTGTCGAGAAGCTCCTGTACTTGACACATAATCTCCTTCGTCTCCTCTGGATTGGTACGTTATGGTGCACGGTTGGGTAGCGATGCACCGAGAATTAAGTCAATTTGATGCGCAATCCCTCGAATAGGTGGTAATCCCAGTGGCACGTCTTGTGGGAAGACGTCAGCGAACTCCTGCAAAATGTAAGTGACAGTAGGGGGCAAAGAGGAAGGCACGTCCTCGAATGAAAATAATGCCTCTTTGCACACAAAAGCATAGCAAATAGATTTGCTGAAATCTAGCTCATCAATATCAAATTTTGTGGCAAGTAAACATGCACTTCTCAATTTAATTTCAGAAGCAACACTAGATGGTTTATTATTAGGTTTCATTTGTTGCTCAAATTCTTTTGCCACAATCTGATTTTCACTCTTATTTTTCTCCTGTTTTGCTTTATTAGCTCTATTAACATCATCTTTCAAAATGGAATCAGGAGTCATATGAAGCAAAGCAATATGTTTGTCCTTATGAACAAGAGTATACTGATTGTTTCTACCATGGTGTACAAAATTTTTATCAAATTGCCATGGTCTACCAAGTAATAAGGAACATGCTTGCATAGGTACCACATCACAATCAACATATGTAGCGATACTAAAATGCACACGAACAGTATGTGTTACCTTAACCTTGCCGCTGTTGTTGAACCATTGGATGTAGTAAGGATGTGGATGTGGTCTTGTGGTGAGAGATAGTTTCTCCACCATCTCCATGCTAGCCAATTTGTTGCAGCTCCCTCCATCTATGATGACGCGAACAGAACGTTCCTTCACAACTCCTTTTGTATCGGACAAATTATGCCTCTGATTTTGCTCTGCTTGTGTAACCTGCACACTCAAAATACGTTGAACAA
This sequence comes from Triticum urartu, assembly GCF_056163025.1. Lineage (NCBI taxonomy): Eukaryota > Viridiplantae > Streptophyta > Magnoliopsida > Poales > Poaceae > Triticum > Triticum urartu. The sequence goes on along the minus strand of NC_141877.1, from coordinate 213,435,504 downwards.
CTAAACATTCATACATGTCAGCATCTTTAGCAGCCATGTATTGCGTCTCATGATCAGAATCATCTCCACCGTGTTCTTCATGTGTAATAAGAGCCAAAGTCTCCTCATCATAGTCACTAGCGGACTCATACCCACCATCCTCAGTAGCAATCATCACACGCTGAGATTTGCATTCTCTCACAAAATGTCCTCTTCCCTTACAACGACGACAAATAATATCACTTGTGTGCCCTGTTGATGCCATGGAAGAAGAAGAGATCTACGCAAGCCCGGCAGGTGTGCTCTTGACAGATAGTGGTGGTTGTGCCTGCTTTCTTGTATCACGGCTGGAGGTGGAACCTGATGGAGGTGCTAGTGCAGTGGAAGTAGAGGATGCACGTGGTGTCCATGATGAAGATCGACCTGCAGAAAAGTTAGTTCGCGCCAATGCCTCACGTTTAGCTTTACAAGCAAGATGGAATAAACGAGTGATATTATTATACTCCTTATACTCTAGAATGGTCTGAATCTCTCTATTTAATCCACCCATAAAACGTGCAAGCATAGCTTCATTCTCCTCAACAATACCACATCTAATCATGCCAGTTTGTAATTCCTGATAATATTCTTCTACATAATTTTTTCCTTGTCTTAAATGCTGCAATTTTTGAAGTAATTCACGTTGATAATACGGTGGAACCCAAGGAGTACGCATAGCAGTTTTCAAAGCAGCCTAAGTAGTTGGAATAGGATATAATCTACAATGTTCAGATCACCAAACACATGCAAAACTAGTGAAAGCACAAACAGCAGCAAGAACACGTCTCTCCTCCGGATATTGTAAACATGTAAAACGTTGTTCAGTTTCTAACTCCCAAGTAAGATATATATCAGGAACATATATACCCTCAAATGGTGGAATATTCAACTTCAGTTTAGGAAAAAGGTCATGATCTCGTACCTCAGGTGGTGGTGCAGCCCTACCGTTGCGATGATATAGCTGAGAACTACCTGGTGGTGGTGGTGCTGGAGGTTGCACGTAGTTCTGATTTTGATCAACCTCATCCTCGTAATGGTCCTCCACCTCTGCAGTAGCAGCAGGAGCTACAGAAGCATCAACAGTGGCACCAGAATTTTGCCCAGGGTCAATGGGAACACGTTGTGCTTGTCCCACTTGATTTGGAAGGCGACGTTGTGGTTGTTGTTGTTGTAGAGGTGCGTTAGGTGCAGCCGGTGGTGGTGGTGGAAGACGTGCGAGCAATTCATTAAACTTGTTATCGAGCTTTGTTTCGAATGTCTTCTCCATGCCATCTATCTTCTCCATGGCCTCTTCAAATCTGTTTAGCACATCTTGAACCTATCCACTCATCATTTGCTGAAATTTATCATGCAACTCCTTATTCGTCATGTTCTTCCAGTCAGTCTCGCCGGCTTGTGATCATGCCATGGTTAGCAGCAATAGAAACACACAAGAATATGATCCTACAGACTACTAACAAGAGGTGGTGGTGGGTGTCACAAATCCGTCAAGCAAATCTCAAATTCTTACCAGTTCTTACCCAGCAGCAGGCGGTGATCGGCAATCGTTGTAGTCAAAAACTCTTAAAGATTGAACAGAGCGATTGCCAGGTGGTGTCAAACGCACGATGTAGATGTATGTGGAGCTGGGAAGGCTTATGATATGGTAGCAAAAATGTCAGCAATAATCAAATCAGAGATGCAAAGTTGAATAAACGCTCAACGACGGTACGCTTATTGATCAAGGTGGGGTTCTGTGACGCCTTTGTCGGGTCGTTGAACACAAACGAAGTACGCGAAGTTGCAGCTATGGCAAACTTTAATCTAAACAAAACCCCCAAAGTCTAAATGACGCCCTAAGGGCTGTATATATGGAGGAAGAGGGGGGGATTTCCTGGCCCTTGGAGGACAGGCCCGAAACCAACCCTAACTCTTGTTTCCCCACACATACGGACTCTAAAAACAACCTATACTTAAGTATTTCGAAAATACATGGGCCTGACCGAATAATAAGGTGACGCAGCACCTAGAATAGCCTATGGACGAAATTTATGAAGTGGCATCTTGTATATTTCGTCCAAGGCTTCATGCACTCCTTATGGTGGCTCCAAAGTCCTAAAATCATCACTTGTAACTCCGTTCTTGACCCCCTTGCGCATGCCATCATCTCCATGCTTGGTCTTGCTCCAGTGTTCATCCCTCTTATCCATGCCAGGCCCTTCATTTGTAAGCAAAACAAATGTATCCAATTTAGGCAGCATCATATTCTCATGAACATTAGAATCATTACCAAGAAATTAAAGTACCTGATAATTTAATTGGTGTGCGCGAGCTCTAGTAATTGGTCCATTATGTATAGCAGCAGGGGCTGTGGGTGTAACAATGGTATTGATGTCCTCATCACAAGAGCTTCAAAACGAGCTAAAGAACATCAAAAATGGACTATGGATGAATTAGTTATGGATAAAACGGTGAAACGGGACAGGCTGAATTCCCAGGGGCCAGGCATCCGGTGTCGGGGCCGGATATCCAGGACCTGATGCTGCGCGAAAATGCACTCCAGGAGCCAGATGTTCGGCTTGGGGCCAGATGTCCGGCCCAACGATTCCATATCGGGATTTGGACTTTGAAACTCGATTTGGGGAGGAAATTGATGATTTTGGGGGCAAAATTTGACGGATTTTGTGGATGGAAGGTGGGGAAACTTGGGGGAAAGATAGATCTACTCAAGACACAACGAATCCATGGATCAAAATCAACAAAATATCATCTCACCAACAAATCAAAAAAAATTGGGGGCTATTTTTGGGGAATTATCGAATTTAGGACGAAATCAACAAAATTAGGCTAGAAACAAAGAGGGGAGGCTCCGAAATCGTGATCAGCGTGGCTCATGATACCAAGATGATGTAGGATGGAACCCTAGATGGTTGATCTTTCACGAAAGGAGCGGATCCCATGAAGAAAACGAAGAACATGAGGGGAAACACGAGGGGAATCACGAGAGAATCACTAAAACCAACAAGAAATAGTCACACATATGCTAGATCCTCGAGTACATAAGAGATCACACGATCCACGATCGACAAAGGACGATACAAAGGTAGATGGTTCTTCTCCGTGAGGAGGTCTTGATGGGGCCGCCCAAAGGGGGGGTCTTGAATCCAAAGGGATCTTCTTCGAAGAGGGGCCGCGGTCTCTCTCGTGGAGTAGATCCGATGTGGATGAGCGATGCTCTATCTCTAATATGAGCTTACACGACGCTAACCCTAAAACGTAGGTGGAGGGGAGTATATATAGTCTAAGGGGTGAAGGGGTACATGGGCCACGACCCAGATGCGCTGCACGCAGGCAGGGGGGCGGATGTCCGGGCCTTCCCGAGACACCGGATGTTCGGGCACTAGGGCCGGATGTCCGGGCTGGCATGGTCCAGCCTTGTTGCTCTCTGGAATGGCGGGGTCCGGATTTCCGGGCTGGAGACCGGATGTCCGGGGGCTCGAGACGCGCCGGATGCCCGGGCTGGTCGTCGGATGTCCGGGCCCTGTAGACTTGGCCGCGGGCTCCTTGCTGCTGGTGACACTTCCAGGGGCCGGATGTCCGGGTCCTAGGAGCTGTCTCCATCTTCTTTCGTCGTCGCTTCCATGCTTCCATCACGGATGGTGTAGTTGTTCCTTGGCGCTTGCACTCCTCCTCGTCGTCCATAGTGTTCCGACAATACCTATGCATGCACACGAGAGGGGTGTCAAGTAGTATACCATCCTCGAAGGGGCCAAGTGAGCACGTGTAAAGGATATGATTCTGAAGGAAATATGCCCTAGAGGCAATAATAAAGTTATTATTTTTTTCCTTATTTCATGATAAATGTTTATTATTCATGCTAGAATTGTATTAACCGGAAACATAATACATGTGTGAATACATAGACAAACAGAGTGTCACTAGTATGCCTCTACTTGACTAGCTCATTGATCAAAGATGGTTAAGTTTCCTAACCATAGACACGAGTTGTCATTTGATTAACGGGATCACATCATTAGGAGAATGGTGTGATTGACTTGACCCATTCCGTTAGCTTAGCACTTGATCGTTTAGTTTGTTGCTATTGCTTTCTTCATGACTTATACATGTTCCTATGACTATGAGATTATGCAACTCCCGTTTACCGGAGGAACACTTTGTGTGCCACCAAACGTCACAACGTAACTGGGTGATTATAAAGGTGCTCTACAGGTGTCTCCAAAGGTACTTGTTGGGTTGGCGTATTTTGAGATTAGGATTTGTCACTCCGATTGTCGGAGAGGTATCTCTGGGCCCACTCGGTAATGCACATCACTATAAGCCTTGCAAGCATTGCAACTAATGAGTTAGTTGCGGGATGATGTATTACGGAACGAGTAAAGAGACTTGCCGGTAAGGAGATTGAACTAGGTATTGAGATATCGACGATCGAATCTCGGGCAAGTAACACACCGATGACAAAGGAAACAACGCATGTTGTTATGCGGTCTGACCGATAAAGATCTTCGTGGAATATGTAGGAGCCAATATGGGCATCCAGGTCCCGCTATTGGTTATTGACCAGAGAGGTGTCTCGGTCATGTCTACATAGTTCTCGAACCCGTAGGGTCCGCACGCTTAACGTTCGTTGACGATATAGTACTATATGAGTTATGTATGTTGGTGACCGAATGTTGTTCAGAGTCCGGGATGAGATCACGGACATGACGAGGAACTCCGAAATGGTCCGGAGATAAAGTTTGATATATGGGATAATAGTGTTTGGTCACCGGAAGGGTTCCGGAATTTACCGGAAGGGGTTCCGGATGTTTCCCGAAATGTTTGGGTACGAGAACACTTTATTTGGGCCAAAGGGGAAAGCCCACAAGGTTTTTGGAAAGCGCAAAAGGAAGTTTTGCAGAGTCCAGGGGCCAGACGCCAGGGTCCCTGGTGTCTGGGTCTAGACGCCGGGAACCCTGGCATCTGGCCCTGGAGTCCGAGAAGGACTCTTGCCTTTCGGGTGAAACCGACTTTGTGGAGGCTTTTACTCCAAGTTTTGACCCCAAGGCTCAATATATAAATAGAGGGGTAGGGCTAGCACCCAATACACATCAAGAAACACCAAGCCGTGTGTCGGCAACCCCGTCCCCTCTAGTTTATCCTTCGTCCTAGTTTTCGTAGTGCTTGGGCGAAGCCCTGCGGAGATTGTTCTTCACCAACACAGTCACCATGTCGTCGTGCTGCCGAAACTCATCTACTACTTCGCCCCTCTTGCTGGATCGAGAAGGCAAGGACGTCACCAAGCCAAATGTGTGCAGAACTCGGAGGTGTCGTGCTTTCGGTACTTGGATCGGTCGGATCATGAAGACGTACGACTACATCAACCGCGTTGATATAATGCTTCCGCGAACGGTCTACGAGGGTATGTAGACAACACTCTCCCCTCTCGTTGCTATGCATCACCATGATCTTGCGTGTGCGTAGGAAAATTTTGAAATTACTACGTTCCCCAACAGTGGTATCAAAGCCAGGTTTTATGTGTAGATGTCATATGCACGAGTAGAACACAAGTGAGTTGTGGGCGATATAAGTCATACTGCTTACCAGCATGTCATACTTTGGTTCGGCGGTATTGTTGGATGAAGCGGCCCGGACCGACATTACGCGTACGTTTTTGCGAGACTGGTTTTACCGACGTGCTTTGCACACAGGTGGCTGGCGGGTGTCAGTTTCTCCAACTTTAGTTGAACCGAGTGTGGCTACGCCCGGTCCTTGCGAAGGTTAAAACAGCACCAACTTGACAAACTATCATTGTGGTTTTGATGCGTAGGTAAGAACGATTCTTGCTAAGCCCGTAGCAGCCACGTAAAATTTGCAACAACAAAGTAGAGGACGTCTAACTTGTTTTTGCAGGGCATGTTGTGATGTGATATGGTCAAGACATGATGCTAAATTTTATTGTATGAGATGATCATGTTTTGTAACCGAGTTATCGGCAACTGGCAGGAGCCATATGGTTGTCGCTTTATTGTATGCAATGCAATCGCCCTTTAATGCTTTACTTTATCACTAGGTGGTAGCGATAGTCGTGGAAGCATAAGATTGGCGAGACGACAATGATGCTACAATGGAGATCAAGGTGTCGCACTGGTGACGATGGTGATCATGAAGGTGCTTCGGAGATGGAGATCACAAGCACAAGATGATGATGGCCATATCATATCACTTATATTGATTGCATGTGATGTTTATCTTTTATGCATCTTATCTTGCTTTGATTGACGGTAGCATTATAAGATGACCCCTCACTAAATTATCAAAGTATAAGTGTTCTCCCTGAGTATGCACCGTTGCGAAAGTTCTTCGTGCTGAGACACCACGTGATGATCGGGTGTGATAGGCTCTACGTTCAAATACAACGGGTGCAAAACAGTTGCACACGCAGAATACTCAGGTTAAACTTGACGAGCCTAGCATATAACAAATATGGCCTCGGAACACGGAGACCGAAAGGTCGAGCGTGAATCATATTGTAGATATGATCAACATAGTGATGTTCACCGTTGATACTACTCCATCTCATGTGATGATCGGACATGGTTTAGTTGATATGGATCACGTGATCACTTAGAGGATTAGAGGGATGTCTATATTTGTGGGAGTTCTTAAATAATATGATTAAACTGAACTTAAATTTATCATGAACTTAGTACCTGATAGTATATTGCTTGTCTATGTTGATTGTAGATAGATGGCCCGTGCTGTTGTTCCGTTGAATTTTAATGCGTTCCTTGAGAAAGCAAAGTTGAAAGATGATGGTAGCAATTACACGGACTGGGTCCGTAACTTGAGGATTATCCTCATTGCTGCACAGAAGAATTACATCCTGGAAGCATTGCTAAGTGCCAAGCCTGCTGCAGGAGCAACACCAGATGTTATGAACGTCTGGCAGAGCAAAGCTGATGACTACTCGATAATTCAGTGTGCCATGCTTTACGGCTTAGAACCGGGTCTTCAACGACGTTTTGAACGTCATGGAGCATATGAGATGTTCCAGGAGTTGAAGTTAATATTTCAAGCAAATGCCCGGATTGAGAGATATGAAGTCTCCAATAAGTTCTATAGCTGCAAGATGGAGGAGAATAGTTCTGTCAGTGAACATATACTCAAAATGTCTGGGTATCATAATCACTTGACTCAACTGGGGAGTTAATCTTCCTGTTGATAGTGTCATTGATAGAGTTCTTGAATCACTGCCACCAAGCTACAAAAGCTTCATGATGAACTATAATATGCAAGGGATGAATAAGACTATTCCCGAGCTCTTCGCGATGCTAAAAGTCGCGGAGGTAGAAATCAAGAAGGAGCATCAAGTGTTGATGGTCAAGAAGACCACCAGTTTCAAGAAAAAAAGGGCAAAGGGAAGAAGAAGGGGAACTTCAAGAAGAACAGCAAACAAGTTGCTGCTCAGGAGAAGAAACCCAAGTCTGGACCTAAGCCTGAGACTGAGTGCTTCTACTGCAAGCAGACTGGTCACTGGAAGCGTAACTGCCCTAAGTATTTGGCGGATAAGAAGGATGGCAAAGTGAACAAAGGTATATGTGATATACATGTTATTGATGTGTACCTTACTAATGCTCGCAGTAGCACCTGGATATTTGATACTGGTTCTGTTGCTAACATTTGCAACTCGAAACAGGGGCTACGGATTAAGCGAAGATTGGCTAAGGACGAGGTGACGATGCGCATGGGAAATGGTTCCAAAGTCGATGTGATCGCGGTCGGCACGCTACCTCTACATCTACCTTCGGGATTAGTATTAGACCTAAATAATTGTTATTTGGTGCCAGCGTTGAGCATGAACATTATATCTGGATCTTGTTTGATGCGAGACGGTTATTCATTTAAATCAGAGAATAATGGTTGTTCTGTTTATATGAGTAATATCTTTTATGGTCATGCACCCTTGAAGAGTGGTCTATTTTTGCTAAATCTCGATAGTGGTGATGCGCATATTCATAATATTGAAGCCAAAAGATGCAGAGTTGATAATGATAGTGCAACTTATTTGTGGCACTGCCGTTTAGGTCATATCGGAGTAAAGCGCATGAAGAAACTCCATACTGATGGACTTTTGGAACCACTTGATTATGAATCACTTGGTACTTGCGAACCGTGCCTCATGGGCAAGATGACTAAAACACCATTCGCCGGAACTATGGAGAGAGCAACAGATTTGTTGGAGATCATACATACAGATGTATGTGGTCCAATGAATGTTGAGGCTCGTGGCAGATATCGTTATTTTCTCACCTTCACAGATGATTTAAGCAGATATGGGTATATCTACTTAATGAAACATAAGTCTGAAACATTTGAAAAGTTCAAAGAATTTAAGAGTGAAGTTGAAAATCATCGTAACAAGAAAATAAAGTATCTACGATCTGATCGTGGAGGAGAATATTTGAGTTATGAGTTTGGTCTTCATTTGAAACAATGCGGAATAGTTTCGCAACTCACGCCACCCGAAACACCACATCGTAATGGTGTGTCCGAATGTCATAATCGTACTTTACTAGATATGGTGTGATCTATGATGTCTCTTACTAATTTACCGCTATCGTTTTGGGGATATGCTTTAGAGACGGCCGCATTCACCTTAAACAGGGCACCATCGAAATCCGTTGAGACGACGCCTTATGAACTATGGTTTGGTAAGAAACCAAAGTTGTCGTTTCTAAAAGTTTGGGGCTGTGATGCTTATGTGAAAAAGCTTCAACCTGATAAGCTCGAACCCAAATCGGAGAAATGTGTCTTCATAGGATACCCAAAGGAGACTGTTGGGTACACCTTCTATCACAGATCCGAAGGCAAGACTTTTGTTGCTAAATTTGGAGTTTTTCTAGAGAAGGAGTTTCTCTCGAAAGAAGTGAGTGGGAGGAAAGTAGAACTTGATGAGGTAACTGTACCTGCTCCCTTATTGGAAAGTGGTTCATCACAGAAAACGGTTTCTGGGACACCTACACCAATTAGTGAGGAAGTTAATGATGATGATCATGAAACTTTAGATCAAGTTGTTACTGAACCTCGTAGGTCAACCAGAGTAAGGTCCGCACCAGAGTGGTACGGTAATCCTATTCTGGAAGTTATGTTACTAGACCATGACGAACCTACGAACTATGAAGAAGCATGGTGAGCCCAGATTCCGCAAAATGGCTTGAGGCCATGAAATCTGAGATGGGATCCATGTATGAGAACAAAGTGTGGACTTTGGTTGACTTGCCCGTTGATCGGCAAGCAACTGAGAATAAATGGATATTCAAGAAGAAGACTGACACTGACGGTAATGTTACTGTCTATAAAGCTCGATTTGTTGCAAAAGGTTTTCGACAAGTTCAAGGGATTGACTATGATGAGACCTTCTCACCCGTAGCGATGCTTAAGTCTGTCCGAATCATGTTAGCAATTGCCGCATTTTATGATTATGAAATTTGGCAAATGGATGTCAAAACTACATTCCTGAATGGATTTCTGGAAGAAGAGTTGTATATGATGCAACCAAAAGGTTTTGTCGATCCAAAGGGAGCTGACAAAGTGTGCAAGCTCCAGTGATCCATTTATGGACTGGTGCAAGCCTCTCGGAGTTGGAATAAACGCTTTGATAGTGTGATCAAAGCATTTGGTTTTATACAGACTTTCGGAGAAGCCTGTATTTACAAGAAAGTGAGTGGGAGCTCTGTAGCATTTCTGATATTATATGTGGATGACATATTGCTGATTGGAAATGATATAGAATTTCTGGATAACATAAAGGGATACTTGAATAAAAGTTTTTCTATGAAAGACCTCGGTGAAGCTGCTTACATATTGGGCATCAAGATCTATAGAGATAGATCAAGATGCTTAATTGGACTTTCACAAAGCACATACCTTGACAAAGTTTTGAAAAAGTTCAAAATGGATCAAGCAAAGAAAGGGTTCTTGGCTGTGTTACAAGGTGTGAAGTTGAGTAAGACTCAATGCCCGACCACTGCAGAAGATAGAGAGAATATGAAAGATGTTCCCTATGCTTCAGCCATAGGCTCTATCATGTATGCAATGTTGTGTACCAGACCTGATGTGTGCCTTGCTATAAGTCTAGCAGGGAGGTATCAAAGTAATCCAGGAGTGGATCACTGGACAGCGGTCAAGAACATCCTGAAATACCTGAAAAGGACTAAGGATATGTTTCTCGTTTATGGAGGTGACAAAGAGCTCATCATAAATGGTTACGTTGACGCAAGCTTTGACACTGATCCGCACGATTCTAAATCGCAAATCGGATATGTGTTTATATTAAACGGTGGAGCTGTCAGTTGGTGTAGTTCTAAACAAAGCGTCGTGGCGGGATCTACGTGTGAAGCGGAGTACATAGCTGCTTCGGAAGCAGCAAATGAAGGAGTCTGGATGAAGGAGTTCATATCCGATCTAGGTGTCATACCTAGTGCATCGGGTCCAATGAAAATCTTTTGTGACAATACTAGTGCAATTGCCTTGGCAAAGGAATCCAGATTTCACAAGAGAACCAAGCACATCAAGAGACGCTTCAATTCCATCCGGGATTTAGTCCAGGTGGGAGACATAGAAATTTGCAAGATACATACGGATCTGAATGTTCAGACCCGTTGACTAAGCCTCTTCCACGAGCAAAACATGACCAGTACCAAGGCTCCATGGGTGTTAGAATCATTACTGTGTAATCTAGATTATTGACTCTAGTGCAAGTGGGAGACTGAAGGAAATATGCCCTAGAAGCAATAATAAAATTATTATTTATTTCCTTATTTCATGATAAATGTTTATTATTCATGCTAGAATTGTATTAACCGGAAACATAATACATGTGTGAATACATAGACAAACAGAGTGTCACTAGTATGCCTCTACTTGACTAGCTCGTTGATCAAAGATGGTTAAGTTTCCTAACCATAGACATGAGTTGTCATTTGATTAACGGGATCACATCATTAGGAGAATGATGTGATTGACTTGACCCATTCCGTTAGCTTAGCACTTGATCGTTTAGTTTGTTGCTATTGCTTTCTTCATGACTTATACATGTTCCTATGACTATGAGATTACACAACTCCCGTTTACCGAAGGAACACTTTGTGTGCCACCAAACGTCACAACTTAACTAGGTGATTATAAAGGTGCTCTACAGGTGTCTCCAAAGCTACTTGTTGGGTTGGCGTATTTCGAGATTAGGATTTGTCACTCCGATTGTCGGAGAAGTATCTCTAGGCCCACTCGGTAATGCACATCACTATAAGCCTTGCAAGCATTGCAACTAATGAGTTAGTTGCGGGATGATGTATTACGGAACGAGTAAAGAGACTTGCCGGTAACGAGATTGAACTAGGTATTGAGATACTGACGATCGAATCTCGGGCAAGTAACATACCGATGACAAAGGGAACAACGTATGTTGTTATGCGGTCTGACCGATAAAGATCTTCGTAGAATATGTAGGAGCCAATATGGGCATCCAGGTCCCGCTATTGGTTATTGACCAGAGAGGTGTCTCGGTCATGTCTACATAGTTATCGAACCCGTAGGGTCCGCACGCTTAACGTTCGTTGACGATATAGTACTATATGAGTTATGTATGTTGGTGACCGAATGTTGTTCAAAGTCCGGGATGAGATCACGGACATGACGAGGAACTCCGGAATGGTCCAGAGATAAAGTTTGATATATGGGATAATAGTGTTTGGTCACTAGAAGGGTTCCGGAATTTACCAGAAGGGGTTCCGGATGTTTCCCGAAATGTTTGGGTACGAGAACACTTTATTTGGGCCAAAGGGGAAAGCCCACAAGGTTTTTGGAAAGCGCAAACGGAAGTTTTGCGGAGTCCAGAGGCCAGACGCCAGGGTCCCTGGCGTCTGGGTCCAGACGCCGGGAACCCTGGCGTCTGGCCCTGGAGTCCGAGAAGGACTCTTGCCTTTCGGGTGAAACCGACTTTGTGAAGGCTTTTACTCCAAGTTTCGACCCCAAGGCTCAACATATAAATAGAGGGGTAGGGCTAGCACCCAAGACACATCAAGAAACACCAAGCCGTGTGCCGGCAACCCCGTCCCCTCTAGTTTATCCTCCGTCCTAGTTTTCGTAGTGCTTAGGCGAAGCCCTGCGGAGATTGTTCTTCACCAACACCGTCACCACGCCGTCGTGCTGCCGGAACTCATCTACTACTTCTCCCCTCTTGCTGGATCGAGAAGGCAAGGACGTCACCGAGCCGAATGTGTGAAGAACTCGGAGGTGCCGTGCTTTCGGTACTTGGATCGGTCGGATCGTGAAGACGTACGACTACATCAACCGCGTTGATATAACGCTTCCGCGAACGGTCTACGAGGGTACGTAGACAACACTCTCCCCTCTCGTTGCTATGCATCACCATGATCTTGCGTGTGCGTAGGAAAATTTTGAAATTACTACGTTCCCCAACAGATTCACCTTTTGGTATGTCAAGTAGATGTCCCACGTGTCACTCGCCAAACGGACTCTTGACATGGTGATGTCCATAGGATGCTCTGCATCATTAGGTGAAGCCCTGTTCCGGTAGCATCATCATCACCATCATCACGCCGTCGTGCTGACGAAGCTCTCCCTCGACACTCTACTGGATCATGAATTCGTGGGACGTCACCGAGCCGAATGCGTGCAGATCGCGGAGGTGCCGTACCTTCGGTACTAGGATCGGTCGATCGTGAAGACGTACGACTATATCAACCGCGTTGTCATAACGCTTCCGCTTACGGTCTACGACGGTACGTGGACAACACTCTCCCCTCTCGTTGCTATGCATCACCTTGATCTTGCGTGTGCGTAGGAATTTTTTGAAATTACTGCGTTCTCCAACAATTCTGACACCATAATGGTTTCAGAGTGGTTCGGGTATTTTTCGGAGTACCGAGGGTTACCGGACCCCCCCCCCCCCCGGGGAAAGTAATGGGTCTACATGCGCCATAGGGGAGAGGGGAGGCAACCCACAAAGGGTGGCCGCGCCCCCTCCCATGGGGAGTCTGAATTGGACTAGGGGAAGGGGCATGCCCCCCTTTCCTTCTCCTCTTCACTCTCCTTTTCCCTTTCCCCCTCCGTAAGAAAGGAAGGGGGGTCGAATAGGACTTGGAGTCCGAATAAGTCCTACTCGGTTTCCCCCCATGGCGCGCCCCCTCTAGGCCGGCGGCCTCCTCCCCTCCTCCTTTATATACGGGGGCAGGGGGCACCCCAAAGCACATCAATTGTTCTTAGCCATGTGCGGTGCCCCCTCCATAGTTTACTCCTCCGGTCAAAGCGTCGTAGTGCTTAAGCGAAGCCTTGCGCGGATCACATCACCATCACCGTCACCATGCCATCGTGCCGACGAAACTCTCCCTCGACACTTTGTTGGATCAAGAGTTCGAGGGACGTCATCGAGCTGAATGTGTGCTGAACTCGGAGGTGACGTACGCTCGGTACTTGATTGGTTGGATTGCGAAGATGTTCGACTACATCAACCGCGTTAACCTAACGCTTCCGCTTCCGGTCTACGAGGGTACATGCACACACTCTCCCCCTCTCGTTGCTATGCATCTCCTACATAGATCTTGCGTGATCGTAGGCTTTTTTTTTGAAATTGCATCCTGCGTTTCCTAACGCCTCTGTCATCAAGTACAACGCTACAACAAAAGGCAATCAGCGTGGCCCGCAGGCGACGAGCCCTACCTATCAGCCGGATTCTCGGCAACCGGCGGGGGCCTCCATAGGCGGGCCCCAGCAGCCGGCGGAGAAACCAACGACCATACACACTGACGTTCGGGTCCTACACCCAGTCGTATTACCATTGCACCCATGGGGGTTGGTCTATAAAACTCCCCAGGCCTCACCCATGCAAAGGGTTCAGCCCTCATTCCACCCACACACACCATAGCTAGGAGAAGCAAGGTAGCAGCTCTACCCTTCTCCCCCTAGCTCAAGGAGCAACCTTGTAGCCACTATTTGATCATAGTCATCATGCGGAGACCCCGCAGAGCAGGACTAGAGGTGTTATCTCTCCGGAGAGCACTGAACCTGGGTACGTCTCGTGTGCGATCGAGCTCGTGCTCACTCCCGCCTCCAGGGCCGACGACGTCCTCTTGGCCCCATCCATAATAAGCCACCCCTGGCATCTGACGTGAGAATACCACGGCAAAGAAACCTAGCTGGCTTGGTCTCGTCTCGCACGCTACAAGCCCGACTTGTCGCTGCTCTATGGTTCGATTCCAGTTCCTTTATTTTTATTCTACATTATTCCTTTTTGTGTTTAACTGACAAGTAGGACAGACACATCACCTAGGGAGCTTATGTGGGCATTAATAACAGGAAATAAACGGCATGTGTCAAATTTGACGGAAAATGTATGAATATGTGCTGTTACGAAAGTTGTTGTACCATTTTTATGGGTTTTTAAAGATTATGTATGATATTGTTACTGTGTTGCAAATTTATGTATTATGGATGTAATTAACTTGCTGACATTATACGGGGTCCGATAGACATGCTCTTTGGACCGGACATGTATTTTACAGTATCTTTTTTGTTTGTCGTCCACCTCGACCTCCGCCTCGCGAGATCTCTAACTCCAATGGCGCCCGCCTCCTCCTAAACCTAGCCCCAACCCGGCCACCAAGTAGAAACCGGCGACCATGTCGACCGATAGGGAGAAGGAGCGGGAGGCGGAGCTGGAGGGTGCCATGTATACCAACTGCCTCCTCCTCGGCCTCGATCCAGTCGTCCTCGGCTCCCCCGCCGGCGCGGCCTCTCCTCGCGTCGGCCTCTTCCGGCACTCCAACCCTCGCCTCGGCGAACAGCTCCTCTACTTCCTCCTATCCTCACTCCGCGGCCCCGCGCAGTCCGCCAAGGCACGCACGCACGCGCTCTCAAATCCTCCTCAGCCTCTCCGGCTCTTCGCTATTTTACCCCGTTCGCTGGTATTCCTTTTCCGGTTCTTTTGAGATATATGTTTCCTGAGTGTGATTCTCCGTTGCACAGGACTTCGACAAAGTGTGGCCGATCTTTGATTCCGCGCAGTCCAGGGAGTTCCGCAAGGTTGGATTTTGCAGATTTGCTTAGCTTTTCTGATAATTGGGTGCACGCGAAAGCAGCCTTGTTTTGACTTGTGGTTTCGTTGCTTGGTTAGATCGTACAATGTATCATCAGCGAGCTGGAGCAGCAGGGAGCGCTGCCACGGAGCAACTCCAGGGTTTCGTCTCTCGCCACCTGCTGCGGGCCTAGGTCAGTACACATGGATGCCTGTAGTTTGGTCGGTTAGAAATCGGCTAGTCCTGTTTGTGCTGCTTGTCGTGCTGCGCAAATGTGCAATGTAGCTTAACTGCATTCATTGAAACGTTGTTACTAAGTTGAAAAGGTCTGCTGCAACTGGATGCAATCATGCGGCTTTGATTGTCTCTATCCATAGTTCATGGTTTCTCTCAAATATTATGTCAGCTAATATGAAGATAGGTAGTGAATGCTAGTGCTTAATGCTTATGTCAGCTAATTTAAAAGGGGGATCGATTATAGTATTTACTGTGCTAGAAATGAGTTCTCTACATGCTTCTCGATTTTGATTATTCACCTAAGATAGCAGACAATGTATTATGAGAATTGAGCAATGCAATCAAGGTTGCACCACCGCTCAATGTGCTAGATCCTTAAGTCACCTGAAGTACAAAGCACATGAAAAGTGAGTAGGAGAGAAACACTGACACACCAAACAGGAGTGTTTAGGCCTAACACATTGCACTGTGAACTGCTTGAGGCATTGTGCCGCACCTCACCTCATGTCACCATACCCCGTAGGCACACAATTTAGATTGCGTTTAACTTTATGTGCCTGTTGATGATTCCATATTGTTCCTTCATAGATTTGGAACATGTGTTAATAAGTTCTATTGCATTGGTCAACTTGTCTGAAGGCCAGAACAACATGCTGATCTTTAAGATATCGAAAACGTGACTACAATATGTAGCCACTCAGTTCGCACTCTTAGAAAACAAAGTCCAATAGTCATTGATGTAAACTAACTGCTTGTAAATCAGCTGATCAGACAACTTGGTATATTTTCAGAATTGTCCTTGTAACAGCTTATACTCCCTACACTGATGCAGATTTGTTGAGCTTTTGTGGCAACTCTCTGTACATGCCTTGAGGGAAGTCCATAGGAGAACATTTGCGGCTGATGTAGCATCAAATCCACTGCCGGCAGCACTCACAGACGTTTCTTATCTTCATGCAGCTGCATTACTTCCTGTAACAAAGGCAAGGATAGCTTGCTCTTAAATTTTCGGAACTGTTAATTTATGTTATATCGTATGGTGACCCTCTTTTAGGACTACCTTCTACCCTAAAATGCAAATCATTTATAAAGAGAACATGAAGTCCTAAAAGTTCTTATCAGTACGAAACTTTTCTAGACTGGCGAGTATTTTGTTTGGTATACTTTAATTTAATGCTGGGGACTTCGGGCACCTCACATAAGGTACAGTGATTTTTTGATGCGAGACCAATAACGTGGATACAGCAGGCTTCACTACTTCAGTCTTAGTTGTCTTTATGCACAGCAATTCAGTTTAGTGAAGCAAGATTTATCTCTTCCTTTCTTGAGCATGACAAGATAATATACCCCTTAGCAAGCTAACTTCTTTGTTGAAACCTGATGACTTCACTTGCCTGTAGAATTTGAGTATGATTCCACTCCAGTAAGTATATTCTTACCTAGGAAATAAACACAACAGAATAATTTGAATCTTGTACAAGATGCAAACTCAATGAAGCTAGTAGGCTTGTATAATAACTGATGGGTACACAAACCATTTTTAGATCCAGATATACGCTCCGTTTGGCATTGAGGCAGATTGTTATAATATAATCATGATATGTTGAACTGCTGTTGGATTATGATTGTTTGGCTGCTCGCTTACTTAGTCATTTTGCAAATGTACTCTTCTTTTCGTTGTGGAAGATGCAAGATGAAATGTGAGAGGAAAACCATTAGTCAACCTGATTTATGTACATTTTATTTGGCTTCTAAGGAAGAGTAGTGGATCCTTTTTGAGTTCTTATATGCAGTAGCTTAGCGAATACACACATCACAACACGGTTCAGCAACAACAAACTGAGCCTGATAGCATAATTTATCCAAACACATGGACCACCTTTGCTACCATTAAGGAAATTTGGTCTCTGGTGTTTGTCCTTGTAGTAAAAACACCCGGTTATCTCAGGGCTTATTTCTCTTTATGAGTTTATCTGCGAGTTCATATGTGATATTCCTAACAGGCAAGGATTGCTCTTGAGAGGCGTAAATTTCTTAAAAATGCAAACATTGCTGTTCAAAGGCAGACAACCTGGTCAAATTTAGCCCATGAAATGACAGCTGAATTCCGAAGTCTATGTGCTGAAGAGGTACAGGGTAGCTTCTATACAGTCCATTCAGATGGTTATGTTTTGGGTCCTGTTTTCATTTCTTATGATGTTTGCATGGAGCTTTCAGGCATATCTGCAACAGGAGTTAGAGAAGCTACAAGATATGAGGAACAAAGCCAAGCTAGAGGGGGAACTGTGGGACGAACGTATCTCAAGCTCATCTGGACAGAATTCACATTTGGTATCTAAGGCAACACGTTTGTGGGAATCGATATTGGCTCGCAAAGGTACAGTCAATGAAGTATTGTTTCCAGAATATGTGTGTCCAGCATGCTCAAACTATCCATATCATGCACGACAGCATAATGTTTTAGCTTCTTCTAGATAGTAATGGAAATACCCTTGCAGGTCAGCATGAGGTTTTAGCTTCCGGGCCAATTGAAGATCTTATAGCACACCGTGAGCATAGGTGTGATCCACTTTCTGTTAAACTTTACATTTTGATCCAAATATCCTTAATCATCACTATTCACCTTGTTCCACAAAATGCGTTCTTTTAGGTACCGTATATCTGGATCACAATTGCTAGCAGCAATGGATACAAGTTCAAGCATCCCGCATTCTGAATTACTATCAGCCCGAGCTGGTGAAACGTCTCAAATTTTGGACAAACAGGAGCAGATATCTTTATTCCAGGGAAAGGAAGAAGCTCTTCCAATATTAGATGATAGGAATGGGCGTGTCCAACAAACTGTTGACGTAGCTGAAATTCTTCGACGTTGGACTCATGCTTTGCAGCGTATTCATAAACAATCTCTTCATTTGGTAAGCAATTGTTTAATTTGTGCAAGGTTAAAAAAAGCACCAGGTTAAATTCCTAGTCTTGTATGTGCCTAGCAACTGTCTTGCCTAAGCACACACCTAGGCATGCTTAAGCACATGCCTAGCAGTCTAGCAGCTAGGCGTTCTGCAATTGCGTAGGCACACCTTTTTAAACCATGAATTTATTTAATCTCGCAGCATGATCGAACTACCAGTTTTACCAGAGCTTACACTCTAGAGAGAGAATATCACAACATGGAAACCAAGTTTTGGTGGAAAGTGGAAACCGGTGAAAACTACGTGGAAATAATGTTTTGTAGTTTTGAAAAAATCGTAAAAAAAGGGATGTTAAGAGTGATGTCCTATTAGCATGTGAAATTCCTAAGTTCAAACACATTACCATTTATGAGGTATGAAAAAAAGATTAAAATCAGCATTGAGTAGGTCGAACAGTAAACATCACTATTCATTCCTAAATTTGTTCTTTTCATAGCTTGTAGATGGTAATGTGTTTGAACTTGGAATTTCGTATGGAAAATTGGGAATAGAACATCATTCTCTTAACATCCTGTATTTTTCTCAGATTTTTTTGAAACTTTCAAACGTGGTTTCCATAAAGTTTTCTTCAAAACTTGGTTTCCATGTGATATTCTTCTCTCTGCATTCTAATATGTTGCAGTCATTTTATTAAATATTAATTTAAACTCATTGATCTTATGGAAGCATCAAATGTCATGCACTGTGAGTAAACTATTCCTATATATTAGACCAGCTTTTTTCTGCACAATGCTGTTATAGTTTTCCATCAAGCGGTACAAAGTTATAGCTCATGTTCTTTCTGTGTAATATTGGGTAAAAAGTGTTGTCAATTCTCTTGGTCACTACGGTAAAAGAATTTTGGCACCTATACAAAGTTTAGCATCACAGATTATGTGCTAACATTGGTTTCTAATCATCAGTAATTTGAATATGTCCCACACATATATATTTTTAGCTCAAATGTTCTTTTTCTAAATGGGGTCAACATTTCAATTTTTTCGACTGGGAGAAAGTTCAACCTCCCATTAGATCTGGAGCAATTTGAGAAAATGCCACGGCTTTCCTGGGAGTTTGCCCCTATAGCACACCTTTCTTTTTATTAGAGTAAATAGCACATCTTTGATTGATACTTGGACAAAATACCACAAATGATCTTTTTACTGCTTTTCCACGTTCAGACCCACAACTCATTTTTGCTAGGACGGATTTACCCTCAGGCCGTTTCCACGATCAACACATGACAGATAAAAAAGGAAATGATCAACGCAGCAGACGCAGACCAGAATGAAGCACCGTGCCGCCGCCTTGCCTGCCTCCTCCCGGCGAGCCGCCGCCTCGCCGTGCCTCCTTTCCACACCAGCACATAGCCATTCCTTCCTTCCGGGCGCTCCGCCGTCGCCTTACCCTATTTCTTCTCCTCCTCCGACGCTCCATACGTACATTCTGCCACCACGACCGACAGGTTGCCACTCCTCTCTCTCTCTCATTTGGTCTAACATGTGACCTGAGGAACCCTAGACCATGGAGATTATGGTGTAGAAGCAGAGCTAGTGGGCAGGCTTCACAAGTGCGTGTAGAACGTGCTGTCAAAAGTCGGAACTTTAGGTGAAAATGCTGTCAAAATTTTGATTATATCCATATCAACTGAACTGTTACATTCACTCAATCTGAAGTTTGATTACATCCATATGAAAACGCTTCCATATCTTCTTGTAACAGTTCCTCTACATCTAAAGCATCAACACGTGAGAAAGTTGTTAGTCTGTGCCACTAGTATTCGATTTGAGCCGTCTGCTAGCAAGATAATAAGTTGAGCAACGAGTAGCTCCAGCCAACATGTACAGCAACCGCCAGTCAGCCAGTACAGCGACCAATAGTCAGCCAGTTTGTACAGCTACACCTGGACAGGGGACGCGCTGCGGGACACTTCAAGAGTCGGCGCCTCTCTTCTTTGGAAAGACGGAGGGGCTGGAGCGCAGTGGACGGCGCCGCTTCCTGGATAGGAACGGGCAGATCGCCAGGGAGGAGACACAGTGAGGCCGGCGGCTCACGGAGAGTCATGGCGAGGCAGCAGCGTCGGGGAGGACCGGAGGAGGCATGGCGAGGCGGCGGCCCACTGCTTTGTCTATCTGCCAAGAAACGATTGAAACGACCAGGAGGGCAAATCCGTCCTAAAAAATATGAAGTGTGGGTCTGGACGTGGAAAGGACGAAAAAACACAATTTGTGGTGTTTTATCTAGCTATCAATGAAAAGTGTGGTATTTAATCCAACAAAATGAATAGTGTGCTATAGGAGCAAAGTGCTAGGGAAAGTGTGGCATTTCCTCAAATTGCCCTTAGATCTGCTACAAACCACTATAGGATTATTGCACAATAATAAGCTGTGGAATTATAAGACACACATCGATTTTGAGGAGTACAGACAAACAACATCATCTGTGGCACAACCTGCAAATAGTCAAAAGGCCTTGAGCCTCCAGAACTATCAATATATTTACAGTGCTAGAGATGGCAAAGAACTGCTTTGTCCCTATTAATATGCTGGCCTCTCTTATCTTTAGTGGTTTTCTCAGTTTCAGTGTTTCACTATGGCTCGTGCCCTTGTGCAGCAGTAGCATTTTTATGCTAAGTGACACACCTATTAACCTGGAGATAACTCATGAATTGCCGCAGTCTATTTCACTTGATGGCCATTTTATACAATATAGCAGCATTCTTTGGTAACCAAAATTTAGCATCGAGAGCTCCTGCCACGTCCCTGTTTTTCATGCTTCAAGGTCTACCAACTTCTGCAAAATGTTAATAGCCATATTTAGTTCAAATTTTCTGCAATGTTCTTCCAGTTCTTAATTGTTTCAATCTTTCAGACCATTGTTTCTCTCATGTTTTGTGTGGTTGTTCTGTACCTTCTGACTTGATTTCATTTTGGTTAGTGAAATCTAGCCGGCAATGCCGGTATAGTGATGATGCATCATTTTCTCTAAATCATTGATATTTTATTTTGGGTCAAGTATAACCACCTATGAAGAATTATATGATTAAATTTTTAATAGACCACAAGACAAACGACGTATTAAATGGCCCGTGGACTGGACAATATTTAGAAACAGGGACATTTAATCCCCATGTGTTTTTCTTTTCTTATAAAGATGAAAATAACCTTACATACCACCCATGCATATTTCTGCATTGGTGGTGTATTGATGATAGATCGGTATTGCATAGTGGTATTGTCACATCCTGAAGTACAGGCACATCACATGTTCTGAACCAATGTATTCGGTTATAACTTGTAACATACAGCCAACTAATGGTGTAGGCCAAAGCAAATGATGGGGAGGGGCCAGAATTACTCCGCAGTGCGTCTGACAGCGAAACTAGTAGCCATGCCGACTCATTAACTGCAACATTGGCCGAACATCGCCAGCATTTAGTCAGTATACAGGTAATAACAACATCCATCAGAAGCTATGCTGTTTTCTCGATTTATCTGTTGTAAGCATGGCTTGCGAAGATGCACCTCATTTACAGATTTTACCGAGGACGACTTTATGTGGCATTTGACTGATTGTTTAATCATTTGCCATTATTTTTCCTTTTCTAGGGCCTAATTAATCAACTCAAGGAAGCTATTCCAGCAATGCAGCAGTCAATAACAAAACTTTCTGAAGAAGTTAATAGTGTACCTAGTAATCTGATGGATCAAACAAACTCCAGACAGTTGTCTGTCCAAAATACAGTGCTTGGAAGACCAGAAGTACGAAATCACTCTCATTTGCATGATTCTACTGTTTGATGATTTATCGTATTTCCTGTTTAACTTGTTCAATATGGACAAAAATGCAACAGCTGTTCTGATTGTATATATTTCCTTTGTACTACTGTCATTCCTCGTGTTCATACCAGAATATTTGGTTTCTTTCATATCATTAGGGTTGTTTGCTATGAGGAACACCTCCATCCTGGTAATAATATAATTGCTGAAAGGTAAAAAATTTGGGTTGTCACCGTTGAATCCTAGGATCCAAGAGGCTTGCGTTTTGGTTGGTGCAATGGGGTGAACTCATGCTAGCATTGACTATTCATGAAGGGCAGAAGTGTTGACAGCAACAGGCTGTCACATGACTATGGCCCCAATCCTTTCAATGAGTGAGGAGATATTCTAGCATAGGGGCATTTGTCAAACCAAATGGACCATTGTTTTCTCACAGATCATCACATGGCACCTTTTCAGTGACATTATAAACACCGTAAACTTGCAGGTTTCGGCCACATCACCCCCTGAACTTCAAAATGGCTTGCTTAATCCCCCCAACTTCCAAAACCGGACAAATCACCCCGTAGCCCACTCGTATGTTTTTTTAGTGTTTTTGCCTCTGTGGGACGTGATATGGCAGCCACCTCAGCCAAAAAATGTCCACATACGTTGATCAAGGCCTCCGTGTTCAGCGCCAATGCCTGCGTCATGCTGACAGATAAGATGGAGGACGCACGCCAAGAGCCGCCAGCCCTCATCATCGCGGCGCGTGCGTGCAGCAGCAGTCTTGTGCCTCTGCGTTCCCACGGCGTTCTTCCTAGCAGCACAGCTCACTCCAACAGCAGCCGTCTGCTCCGATGCTATTTTCGTCTTGCAATCGGGCGTGGCGTTCTTGACGGCTTCCCCTACGTCATCGACTCTTTGGCCCGGCCTGCAGGACGCCGTCGTCGTGCCAGTTCCAGCGAGCTTTGCGGCAGCGGTGGCTCTACGCCGGAAGACGCGCTGCAGGGGCCTGTGGATGCGTCACATGCACCAAATGGGAGCGGCTAAAGCTACGAGCTTACCTGTGTCAGTCCGGGGTCACAAGGCTACCGGAGATGGCACCATGATCGCCGCCGGCGACGTTTGGAATGAGAAACTGGAGCAGGCGCTAGAGAGACAGCTGGAGGGAGAGGGAGGAGTCAGTGAAGGAACCGGGAGCTCACCCTGAGTTCGAATTCGTGCTTGGACGAGTTCGCGAACAACCGAGGTGATGGGGCCGCATCTGCTGGCATCTGGGAGGGGCTTTGGGTTTTGGTCGGGAGGATTCACCAAGGCACCAGGAGCTTCTATAGGGCACCATAAGTGCTCAGAGAGGACGACCGCGAGGGGGTGTTGCGGCAACGCTCGCCGGAGCCGAGAGAGATGACGGCGCCGGCCCAAATCCCTGCACCAAATCAAGGAAGTGGAGGACCAGTGAGCTCGCATGGAGGCAGGAACCTCTCAGCCGTTTCCTGCCTTCTTTACGTGCCTCTGCTGAGCCTTGCTGACAAAACAAAACAACCTCCACATAGGCAAAACCACTCACGAGGGTGCTAGTGGGTGATTTGTCTGGTTTTTGGAAGTTGTGGGGATTAAGTCAGGTATTTTGGAGTTCAGGGGGTGATGTGGCCCAACCTGGAAGTTTAGGGGGTATGTACATTTCATCTTTATTAAATCTCTATGTTAAGAGTCTCAGCGTGCAAAACATTTTTTGCACCTTTCTCTGTTTATTTATTCACATGCTTTCTAATTACTTATTTACTTTCAAGCAGGAAAGCAGCGGCGAAGTTTCAGAGGTGACTTCTAAGCTCTGTTCAGCACAGATCGGCAAGGCTGGGAGTAGTCCTGCTCTAAAGCTACCTCCTCTATTTAGTCTGACTCCAAGTTCTTCTGGAAAAGGAGCACAGACACAAAGACGGAATGCCTTAGCACACCAACCTAGGCAAGAAATTATGCCTGAAGAGAAAGCACTTACCCACCCCTCAGCCAAAGATCAAGCAAATGGTTCGATGCATGGTATTCATATCTTAATACATAGGCTAGATCAGCTTCTTTCTTAACTGAAAACTGTAGGGAATGCCTAACTGTAAAAATATGCTTCTTCTTTATGTTATTATTTTGCTGATTATAATCTGCTTTTGATGAGTCTTGTTTCATTTAATTATTAGCTACTCTATATTCTCTTTGCAGAAAATGATGGTTATTTTGCTCATGACATCAGACGTTCTGTTCGTGAAGCTGCTCTATCAAAGCCATTGAGCAACATGGAGAGTCCACAGGACAAGAGTAGTGATGATGGTTCAGAGCACTTCTTCATTCCCCTATCAACAGGTGCTGCAAGGAAGGATGTGGGTGCCGTGGCAAACCGAAGAAAACAAAAGATAGGTCCATCGTCGTCACAGTCGAAGTTACCCAAGAGCACAAGCGATCTTTACTTCAATCCTGACAGCCCAATGCATACAACCCCAGCTGTGTCAAGTAAACTGAATGGCCATGACGATCCAAGCAGTGCTGCAAACTTTTTTTATCCAGTCAGTGGTCAGTCGTTTATGACAGATGATGCTCTTGATCAAGTATTCTCCCCGCCACTTCTGCTGGAGTCTTCCTTGTTCCCCGACGCGTACGAGGACTTGCTTGGTATGTCTTTACAAACTTGTTAAAGTAATTATGTGTATGCTGTAACTAAACCAGTGTTACTTTTGTAAGTAGTTGTGTTGTCTGAATTGATCTAGAAAAGGATAAGGTTTGCCGCACCCTTTTCTGTTTCAACTCACTTGTCTGTTTTACTTCCTGTTTGAGACCAACCGATACCTTGTCTGTTTTGCAGCACCATTATCAGAAACTGATGCAGCTTTGATGGAACATTAGGCTTCACGTGTATACCATGTAATACTTTAACCACCCTGAAGCTTCAGTGCTTAACTGCAGCCCAGAGGTTCTGATGGCTTATTTCCAAGTGCGGATGGCACATACGGAGTGAATTCTGTTGCTTGTTGAGTTGCATGCCAGTTGCCACCAGCTTGTGAGAGGGATGCTTGTGCATCCTATGTTGGATCTGGAGAGAAGGGCGGCAAGGGGTAGATGGTATGGGATGGGACAGTAGGATGTACCGACTGCCAGTAAAAGGTTGCCAATCTTATGTTAGTACACATGATCTGTATTTGTGTTGTAGTAATTTTATATCCTCTTATTCAAGTTGCTGTTTTGATGCGTCCCAATTGTTATCCCCCATGTCATCAGGGCTGCGAGGCTATTGGCATGTGCTGGATTGATAAAATGTTTGTTTTATTTCGAAAGGAACTCTGTTAGTTAATACTAGAAGGGTGATTTTCAGTACAGTAGTAGGGTTAGTGTATATATGTTATCCTTCAAATTTTGTGAAGCTTCTTTCCTTGCACACTTTTTTATTGTAAAGATGAGTATTCTTGTTGAACAGTGCATACTAGTGGTAATGCAAATGACGTAATGTTGATGTTACAATATTCATTGCAGTTACGCAACTATTGTGTTTTCTACTTGCTTGAGTTTGTATACTACAAATCCAAGTGCAGTGTTAACTTGCTTGAGTTCGTATACTACTGATTCAATATAAGTTTTCTGTTTTAGTAGCACCAGACACTGCTGCTTTTCACCGAGGGGGTGAATGCAAAAAAATCACCTTAAACGAAGCACCAGTAGTAAGTTAATAATCGCCATACAGCCTCCGAATCTAGTTACCAACAAATTGTTGGTCACATGTATTAAACATGGGTTCATACTTATCAAAAATACAACATAGCAGCAGCACAGCGAAATAAAAATAGTATACCAAGCAAGGTACATTTCACAATATGTTAAATTATCAACCACAATCAACTGCTCATTTTTCAAGGAACGGACTACAGGACATGGTCCTTATATTTACAGTTTCAACTCTATGCAAATTTATCCCTTTCGCTGCAGATGTCATCACTACAGAAGTTTTGGCAATGAGAGACAGTCTAGTATTTGCTAATTCTCTCGGATTCAATCGGGTGGAAGCGGAATCAGACTCTTTACAGGTTATTAACTTTTGTAATCGTCAAACTATCATGGGACTCAGCAGCGGCAATCTTCGCAGAATGTGTGGATACTAGTTCCTTGATTGGGAAGGTTATTTTCAAGCATTGTTATCGCTCTTGTAACCAAGCAGCTCATGTGCTAGCTAAATTTTGTTTCTGTAATAAATCCTCCTTTAGTTGTTTGGGCGAGCCTCCTGACTGTGTTGTCAGTAAGCTCATAGACGATGCAAACATTGTTTAATTTTAATAAAGCTAGCCATGACGTCCTTCACTCAAAAAAAACAACAACAGATTGTTTGTCTTGCAGGGTAATTATTTTCACAAGGATCGACTAAGACACAAATGAGACCCAACAGAACAGGGGTACTCCCTCTGTCCGAAAAAGCTTGTCCCTCAAATGAATGTATCTAGCATCAAATTAGTGCTAGATACATCCATTTGAGGGATACGTTTGGGACAAGCTTTTTCGGATTGAGGGAGTACAAACTAAGTGCTTGCAATCAAAAGTTAATTAGGAAGGTGATGGTTAGTAGCATGCAATTGGAGTGAGAAGGAGATGTTGCAACTGAACCTAACTGAGGTCAATTTCGACCCACTCCGGGGTTCCCCTCTCACTGTCTTGTGCGACAAGTTCAGTACCTAGCTGTCCTTTATCCCCTACGTCGAAATCATAGACTTTGCCTGACTCTATCAGTGCAAATGTATGCACATTCCAGTATATGGAATTCGTAAGGCTGACCTGCACCACCTTCTCATTCATACTCTGCCGAAGTCACCTGCTCAGGGCTAAGGACGTTGCTATGCCTGTTGTTACCCTGGAAAAGCACATATATATGGTAAAGAAAATGACGATTGATTCAGAAGTAGCAAGCTAAATTAGAGAGGACTAAAAGGACTTGTATCAACAAATCTGATCTTTTTGCTTATTCTTACAACGCAAACTAAAGCAATTATCTTCAAACTGAAGATTAACAGTGCCGTAAGAGGTTAACCAACCGAACAAAAACATAATATTAAACAATACACACAAAAAATCACTCTATAACTAATAAATTCTAGATACAATAGTGCACATCCAATAGTCTCGTGATGGCTAGCTTTCTACGGAAACTTCAAGGAATAGAACTCTATTACATGATCATTGCAACAACTGGCATATCAGCTATACTTGTAGCCACAATCTTCCACGGTGTTATACTATGTGCTATTTCCCACAGAAAAATCTAAACTTCGATCAAATTTTACTCTTTCTTCACTATCTTAGGAGTTACAATCGAACAGATAATTAATACAAAACTCAAGACCAAATCTCTCTTGTAAATTTAGTCGCACAAATTGTTTTTGCTTACACCCTATATGGATATGCACATAATCCCTAAACTCAAGCATCCGCCACTGCATGTGCATTAGCTCTTCCTTGTATGATCATAATGTGCAGTCTAAATTTTAGGTAATACTGAGGATTTGTAATCCCAAAAATCAACAATATAATCTTAATATAAAATAGAAACTACCACAAGAATCCCGCATTGATGATCAAGTAGGCCAACTAAACTAATACATACAGAACCAAATTGAATTGCATGTTTGTTAAGCACTTAGGAGGTGTGCTAGATAGTGCCTAGCCTCAATTGTAGTGTTGTGGCCAAGGCTTGATGACTCACCACATCCAAACAAGTAAACATCACCTTTGCATGACACAATAAGTGTGGTATAATCTCTAGTTGGTACATAAAAAACCTTCACACAACCACCTTGGAAACAGACTCACATTCCTCATTACCATGACCCAAGCAGCCATAACGTCCCCATCCCCAAGTGCAAACTCATCCATCCTTGCCCAGAACAGCAGCATGCCAAGCACCAGCAGCAACAACCATTGGTTGTATATTCAGAGTCCGAAACTGCTCAATCAATCTAGGGTATTTCTCATCAGTTCGGGTGCCATGGCCAAGCTTTCCTCCTAAACCACAACCAATAGAATAAACAGACCTGCCATTAAACTAAGACCAACCATTAGAATACTATCATGTTAGACTGTTCGTTCATATAAATAAAAACACAAACAATAGCTCATAAAAAATTTCAAAGCCTGTAAATATTACTTCATCGTAATAAGAAATCAGTTCTCGTCATTTGAGAGTCTTTTTCTTCAAGGGTTATGATGTAGGGTGGAACCCTAGGGCTGATCTTTCACGATTTGGAGGGGATCCCATGAAAAACACGATGAACACACAAGGGAAAACATGAGGGGAAACGAGAGGAGACACTCAAATCAACAGGAAACGATCACACATGTGCTAGATCCATGAACACAAAGAGGTCACAACGATCCAAAGATAACAAAGGAAGGATACAAGTAGCTAGTTCTTCTCCAAGAGGAGGTCTTGAATCCACTAGGGGATCTTCCCTTTCGGGGTCTTGAATCCACTTGGGATCTTCTCCGCGGAGGCCTCGGTCTCCAATGGAGTATGTATCAAGTGGATGGGCAAAGCTCTATCTCTCATATGAGCTAAACCAATGCTAACCCTAGAAAAGTGGAGGTGGAGTCATATATATAGTCTAGAGGGGCGAAGGGGTACATGGGCCTCGGCCCAACACTCTGTGCGCAGACATGTGTCGGTCGTCTGGTGGCTCGTGAGGGTCCGGTCGTCCAGTAGGGATCGGACGTCCGACGTTTGGCTCAGATGGGTCGGCGTCGGATTTCCAGTCGGGGTCAGATGTCTGGTCGTCATTCATCCTGAGGTCTTCGGACTTCCGTTAATTTCTCTTCTATTGGGTGACACTGGATGTCCGAAGGGGCTCGGTCGTCCGGAAGCTGGGAGGTGTCGGACATCCGATCCGTGTCGGTCGTCAGGCCGCTGTAGCGTACGCTAGCTGGGACTTGGGCTGGCTGGCTAGCCCTTCACGCGTCGGACATCCAGCTTGGTCCCGTCGTCTGGTGGTTGTACATTTTCTGGCAGCTCCTCTTCTTGGTCCTTGTACTTAGTGCTCTCGTCGTCTTGTCCATTGGATGTAGTTGTTCTGTGGCTTGCCTCTAAGTACCTGATCACACATAGGGTCTCCGCTTGATGTAGTAGCCATGTCTCACATGTGGTAAGTGGTAGTTTGGAGAGGAGGGAGTTCACCTTAGTTTCAATAGCCCTTGCCCGAGCTCTAGTCATTGGTCCATGTGGTGTCGTGGGAGACGTAGGTAAGTCCATGGGGATGACCATAGGATGCTCCGCATCATCTCCCCCCTTGGGAAAGATCCGACCTCGGATTGAAAGCCTCATTACCATGGTAGGGAGAGAGATCTTTGAAGTTGAAGATGTCGCTCACGGATTACTTGTCACGTGGGATGTCGATCTTGTAGGCATTGTTGTTGTAATGTGCTAGCACCTTGAAGGGGCCGTCGGCTCGAGTTAGAAGCTTGGACTTGTGTTCGTTGGGTAAGCCGTCCTTGCGAAGGTGTAGCCACACAAGAATTCCGGTGTTTAAAATCATGGGATTCTTGTTGATGTTGATCTTGGTCGCGAGGCGTTGTACTTGGCGCTTGATGGTGTGCCTTGTATCTTCATGCACTTTCTTGAGATAGCTCGCTCATGCACTCACATCCATGTTGATGCGCTCTTGTAATGGTAGCGGTAGAATGTCCAATGGGGACAATGGGTTGAAGCCGTAGACGACCTCGAAGGGGGACTTGCGAGTACACGAATGTCTTGCGGTTGTAGGCATACTCGGTGATGGGTAGACACTCCTCCCAGTCCTTGATGTTCTTCTTGATCAACACGCATAGGAGAGTGGATAGCGTCTGGTTCGTGACCTTCGTTTGGCCATCGGTTTGTGGATGGTATGCTGAGGAGAATAGGAGCTTGATTCCGAGCTTGGCACATAGCGTCTTCCAAAAGTAGCTTAGGAACTTGACGTCATGGTCCAACACGATAGTCTTGGGCACTCCATGTAGACGCAAGATTTCCCTACAAAAGAGGTTGTAAACATGTGAAGCATCATCTATCTTGTCGCATGGAATAAAATGTGCCATCTTAGAGAAACGGTCCACAACAACAAACACATAATCTTTGCCATTTCTAGTTCTAGGCAAACGAATCACAAAGTCCATACTAATATCTTCCCATGGGTGATACGAAACAGGAAGTGGCATATAGAGACCATGGGATTGAGCTTTAGACTTAGCTTTGCGACATGTAGAGCATCGGTTTGTGTAGCGGGAGACGTAGCGGGACATCTTGGGCCAAAAGTAGTTCTTCGAGAGCGTAGCGAAAGGTCTTGTCGCGTCCGAAGTGTCCCATAAGTCCTCCATGAGATTCTTGCAAAAGCAACAAATGAAGAGAAGACTCATGGGTACATACTTTGTTAGCTCTCATAAGATAATCATCTTTGATGTAATAGCGTTCCCAAGAAGTATGCGTCAAACATTTGGCATAAGGAATAGCAAAAGTAGGGTCATGCGCATACAAGTCTTTTATGTGCTCAAAGCCAATGACATTCAATTCAAGTTGAGTAACTGTAACATACCAAATTTCCAATTTGGAATGTTATACATAACTCATTCATGCATATCATATTTTACTGCATTTCATTTCGCGATCCTCGACATCCTAAGCAACTCAAGGACCCTCGGAGAGAGTTGGGGATTTCCCTATTTTCATATTTGAGTTTTATCAAATATTAAAATGAGGAATTTTGGTTTTAGTTATTTTTCTCTCCGAAAATATTTCATATTAAAAACATATGAGGAGATAATATGACTTCTCCAAAATAAATGAAATATTGGAATAAAAATATTAAAATCAAATATTGGATTTTATTCGGAGTTTATTGCTATTTTATTCGAATTAGAAAAATTGCATGTTTTTCAAAGTTGCATTTTAGGGCCAAGAAAATGTTCATCTCGTTCTAAATATTTTATTTAGACAGTGAAAATTTGTTTTGGCATTTTTAGATTTTTATTTTATTTTCTAGGATTTATTTAAGTTTCTGCGAAATTATTTAAAAAAAATCTTCAGCGCCCGACTGGGCCGAAGCCCAGCCGAGCCGGCCCGCTGCCCCGCGCCTCGTCTCCCACCAGGAGACCGCGCGAGCGCCGCCGCCGCCCGACACCGAGTCCGGCCGGGACTCCTCCCGCGCCGCCTTGCCCCTCCTCCAAGCAAGCCCCCCTCCTTTATATACACTGCCCCCGCCCCCGACTCCACCCCACCACCCGAGCCGCCCCGCCCCGCCGCCTAGCCCCGCGTGCCGCCACCGCTTGCAGCCGCGCCGCCGCCTGCCGCCGCTGCCCCACGTCGCCCCGTGCCACCCGCCGCCGCAACCCGCCTCGCCGGAGCCGCCCCACCTCGCCAGAGGTATAAACCACCGTTCAGTTTTATTTTTAAACCGATCCGTTTTTTAGAAAACCCTAGGTTCGTTTTTTTAGATAGGTTCACCGGTTTTTCTCGGTTTAGTTTATTTAGCGGACGTTCATCCGTATGTTCGTTCTAACAAACGGTGTTCACTCGTTAGCCGCAGACAACGAACGTTCGTTCGTTAGCCTGTTTGTCAGTTTTCTTTTTCTCGGATCTTCCACGATTATTTTCGATCGCGATTTCTGACCCGATTTTCGTTTAGTTTATCTTTTCGCTCGTTTATCGGAATCAGGCGATTCAAGCGCCTAGATCTTCGTCTCGAAACCCTCTTTATGTTTAATCAACTTGAACAAGATTTTGGTGCTGTAAAATTTGACTTAGGTCTAGATTAGTAATCGGATCTTGTTTCTTTCACAGTTTGAGTTTCGTTGCTCCATTTGATTTGATTCTTTTTTTGCAAACCGGAGTTCTTAAGTTGAACTTTCTGGTTAGATCTCTTATTTGAGTTTTACCCGTGTTTTATTTGCTTGATTGCTTATGTATGCTATTGTTTGTTTATGATAGAACACCCGGAGTGTGAAGCGTGCTACTACGAGTCTCTAGGTTTTGCGGATCATTAGCAAGGCAAGTAACACTTTGATCATACCCTTTATCACCTAGTTTTTATGCATTAGATACAACCCTCACACATTGCATGGTTAGGATTTGATAACATGTGGGTTTGGGAAGTAGTTGATGAGGTAGAACCTATTACCCTGTTACTATCAAACCCTTGGGAGTTACTTCTACATATTGCTTATATTGCTATGCTATGCTCGTAGACGTGGATTGGGTTTGAGTGAATCCATGACAGATGTGAGATTATTAATTAATGGTTCAACTTAAGGTGACAACTTAAATACACATCTGGGTGGATTGTTTGTTGGGCACCTGGAGAATCCAGTGTTGTCCTAGGATATCCCGGAGTACCCGTGTGATAATCCTAAGGTCTGCCACCCAGGCTCAAAGGGAACTGAGATATTTCATGCTAGAAACTTCCGTGTGCAGCCACAAGCTATTATGGGCTCTAGCATAGTTGAGTAAGTTGTGTGAAGCTCTTGAAGAGATAGACTAGCAGGTAGTGGGTTGTAGGTGGTATAGTCTATCTGGAGTAGAGAGTTAATGCTTCTGAAAGACTGTGTCTCGGTCATCCGTTTCTCAAACATCATGTAGTGCGATAAATCCAACGGAGGATATCGAGTCTTGTGGGGAAAAGTGCGCAAACCTCTGCAGAGTGTATAAACTAATCATGGTTAGCCGTGTCCCCGGTTATGGACAAATCTTGAGTATCTAGTACTTGGATTATCATATGTATCTCATCACTCTAAAATTAATATTGTTGGGTTGATAATTACTTCTAATTGGGATTGAGTTGGAGGAACCTTCTCAATGATGTTTCAACTACCATGATAGTTAAATAAAATCTATTCCTTTGTTGTAGGAAAAAATTGGCTTTTCGCAAAACTGTAACCATAGAGCTTTCCACCAGCCAAATATGCATGTAGTGATAGCATTATTCTGTTCTTGCTCTACTGTGTTACATTGCCAGCATATTCCATGTGCTGACCCGTTTTCGGGCTGCAACGTATTATGTTGCAGACTTTTCAGACGAGGAGTAAGGTTCGTTAGGTCGTTGCCGTGCAGCTCAGCTATGCCGTTGGAGTTGATGGACTCACTTTATCTTCCAAGCCTTCCGCTGTTATCGTATTAGATGGCCTTAAGCCATATTTATTGTAATAAGTTCTCTTCTGAGATATTCGATGTAATAAGTGTGTGATTGCTACTTTGTTATAAATCCTCGAGTACTGTGTGTGTCACCACTACCGATCCAGGGATGACACTGAAGCACAGAGACTTAACCGTTTGAGGTCGGGTCGCTACAAGATGGTATCAGAGCACACGCTGAGTGTAGGACACGACCACTAAGCTAAAAGCCCTAGATCACTATTCTCTTCTCATTTCTGTCTCCTCTCCATTTTCTCTTCTTTAGGATGGCGGACGCAAGGAATAAGTTTGCACAACCGGATGAAGACGTACCCTTTGGATGACAATTGAAGGAAGTCACTAGGTACCTGAACATTGGAATACCAAGCTTCACCGGGACTTACAACGCCACTTCACCAGAAGAGGAGCGATGGATGATTCAAGTTCAAGTTCCAGGAAGGACATTCACGCCAGTCACTAAGTCCATAGAGTTTTCTTTCGATGCACCAACCTGGAGTCTAGGAAAGAGTATGGCAGCTCACACCACCATGGGACGCATTGGAGCAGTTTACCATAAGGAGCTTAAGGATACTATCTACCAGATTTGTGGGCGCCGAGATGAGCAATGGGAGATGATCAGCACCAGGAAGGATAGATCAATCGCCGCTTTCATCCAGGAGTTAAACCAGCACATTCGTCGCCAGGAGAACCAGATGTGCGCAGGCATGATTGATCTGAAGAAGGCAATGACTAGGATCACGTAACTGGAGGAAGAACTCAAGGCTACTCGCGAAGATTATGAGGATGAAATCGTCGTACTAGTGGAGAAGAATGATGATCTGGAAAGGAAGCTAGGAGTATTAATGGGAGACCCCGCACCAGGAGGAGAAGACGAAGAACCCAAGGAGATTCGTCCGGAGGACTACATCATCATCGACGACACCGACTCAGACCCCGACGATAGCGATGATGACTATGAAGATGAAGCGGGAGCATATATTATGGAGTCTTCAACCGAGCAATATTTCTAGTAGACCATCACATCAGTAGTAGCATTCCACCATGTATATAGTATAGTCCGAGCACTTTTGTAACGATAGTTAGATCGATTGTATGCCCTTGCTTGATTGATTGAGTGAAATGATTGTGTTTGTCTCATGTGCATATGGGTAGTGTTTTTCTCATTAGACATCATTCTATTCTATTCCCTCTAAACCCATCAGATGCCTCCGAGACATGACCCCGGATTTACTTTCCCACCGGAGCTCACTCAGTTGATCCAGCAGCAGAATACCCTGATGCAGTTGTTAGTTCAGAACCAAGGCAACAACAACAACAACCCACCGCCACCACCACCAGTTGACAACTTAGCCCGCTTTCTGAGGTTGTAGCCGCCGGTGTTTTCCAGTAGCACCGAGCCCATAGTGGCAGATGATTGGCTCCGCAGGATTGGAAGGGAGTTAACCACTGCAGGATGTACAGATGCTGAGAAGGTGCGTTTTGCCGCACATCAGTTGGATGGACCAGCAGCCTCGTGGTGGGAGAATTACATAGTCACCTACATGGGATCAGTTTTAGCAAGCATTCCGCACCACCCATGTCTCAACTGGAGCTATGAGTATGAAGAAGCGTGAGTTTCGCAACTTGCGCCAGGGGAACTATACTGTGGCTCAGTACGTGGATGAGTTTAGCAAGTTATCTCGCTATGCCCCTGACGATGTGGCCACAGATGCCGCAAAGCAGGAGAAGTTTATGGAAGGGCTGAATGATGAGATGAGCATGCAGTTGATGGTGGCAACATTCAACAACTACTAGGAGTTGGTAGATAAGGCTCTCATGATTGAAGGGAAGCAGCAGCAGATTAAGAGCCGTAAGAGGAAGTATGGACAAGGAAGGTATAACTCAGGAGCTGAGTAGAAGCCTCACTTAACCCCGAACTCGGGAGGACTTGTTCATAACCATGAAGGCCACACCCACAATGGAGGAAGTACCCATAATCATACTGGCCCAAGGAATGGGAATGGGAATGGAGCAAGCAACAATCAGAACCGTCCCAATCCAGCCACACCCGCCAAGAGAGACCTAAGCCACGTTACTTGTTTCAAGTGCGGGAAGACTG
This sequence comes from Triticum urartu, assembly GCF_056163025.1. Lineage (NCBI taxonomy): Eukaryota > Viridiplantae > Streptophyta > Magnoliopsida > Poales > Poaceae > Triticum > Triticum urartu. Next base: position 213,400,198 of record NC_141877.1, on the reverse strand, counting down.
GACACTATGCCACGGACTGCCCTGAAGTGAAGAATGGAAACGGTAATGGGAGCACTAGGAAGAAGCCTAATCCATTCAACAAGGGACAAGTGAACCATGTTAACGTGGAGGAGGTTGAAGAGCATCCAGACGCGGTTATTGGTAAGTTTTTGGTTAAGTCTTTTACCGCCCTTGTTCTTTTTGATACTGGCGCATCGCATTCATACATATCAAGGGGATTCGTGGATAAGTTTATACTGCCAACCCAAACCCTTAGGACCCCTCTGTTAGTAAATTCACCTAGAGCAGAGTATATGGCTAGTCGATGGTGCGACCAGATACCCTTAACCATTGGTAGCCATGTTTTCCCGTCTGACCTAATAATCTTGGAGTCACAAGGATTGGATGTGATATTAGGCATGGACTGGATGTCAAAGTATGGAGGAAGCATTGACTGTGTTAGTAAGTCAATTTGTCTCACCACCCCTGAGGGAAAAAGTATTAAGTATGTATCTAGGCATGCGCCTAGGAGTAGCCAAGTGAATACCCTCACGGGAATTGTTCAGGAGGAGGTGCCTGTAGTGAAGGATTACCCGAATGTTTTTCCAGAGGAGTTACCAGGCATGCCACCGGACCGAGACATCGAGTTTTTGATAGAACTATTGCCAGGCACGGGCCTATATCGAAGTGACCATACCGGATGCCCGCAAATGATCTGGAGGAGATTAAGAAGCAGATCAAGGAGTTATTGGAGAAAGGTTACATTCAACGGAGTTCATCACCATGGGGAGCCCCAGTGCTTTTGGTTGAGAAGAAGGATACGTCTCTAAGAATGGTTGTTGATTATCGTGCGTTAAATGAGGTGACGATCAAGAACAAATACCCACTGCCGATGATCAATGATTTTTTTGACCAACTGCAAGGAGCTAAGGTGTTTTCAAAGATCGATATGCGATCTGGATATCACCAGCTGAAGATTCAAGAGAAGGATATACCGAAGACAGCATTTACCACAAGGTACGGGTTGTATGAGTATACGGTCTTGTCATTTGGACTGACTAACGCCCCTGCCTATTTCATGAGCATGATGAACAAGGTGTTCATGGAATATTTGGATAAGTTTTTTGTGGTGTTCATTGATGATATAATGGTATACTCGAAGAATGAGGAGGAGCACGAAGAGCATTTGCGTTTAGTTCTCAAGAAACTCAGGGAACACCAGTTGTATGCCAAGTTCAGCAAATGTGAGTTTTGGTTGAAGGAAGTAGGATTCCTTGGACATGTTATATCAGGAGAAGGTGTAGCAGTAGATCCCACCAAGGTTCAGTCAGTCACTGAATGGTTGGCACCCACTTCAGTTAGCGAGATCCGCAGTTTTCTTGGACTCGCAGGATACTATCGGAGATTCATTGAGAATTTTTTCAAGATTGCGAAATCAATGATAGAGTTATTGAAGAAGGATACCAAATTTAAATGGACGGAAGAATGTGAGGCAAGTTTTCAGGAGCTAAAGAAACATTTGACTACAGCCCCAGTGCTGATTCTACCAGATATACGCAAGGAGTTTCAAGTGTATTGCGATGCCTCTCGCCTAGGACTTGGAAGTGTGCTTATGCAAGATGGAAGAGTTGTTTCGTATGCCTCACGACAACTAAAACCGCACGAATTGAATTATGCCACACATGATTTGGAGTTAGCAGAAGTAGTGCATGCATTGAAGACTTGGAGACATTACCTTATTGGAAACCGTTGTGATGTGTACATGGATCATAAGAGTTTGAAGTACATTTTCACACAGAAGGAGTTGAACCTTAGGCAGAGGAGATGGTCGGAGCTTATAAAAGATTATGACATGAAGCTTCACTATCATCCAGGCAAGGCCAATGTCATAGCAGACGCTTTGAGCCGGAAGAGTTATGCTAATACCCTAGTGAGCACGAGATTGCCAAAGGAGTTAGCAGATGATCTCAGGGAACTTCGATTGGAGATTGTTCCTAGAGGTTTTGTTGCAACAATGGAAGTTCAGTCGACATTGTTAGGAAAGATCCAAGAAGCTCAGAAGGATGACAAAGAGATTGCTGAGATAAAGGAGATAATGGGCAAAGGAAAGGCCAAAGGTTTTCGTGAGGATGAGCACGACACCTTATGGTTTGAGGACCGTATTTATGTGCCCAATAACACAGAGATCAGGAAGTTAATACTTCAGGAGGCTCATGACTCACCATACTCGATACACCCCGGAAACACCAAGATTTATTTGGATTTGAACGAACGTTTCTGGTGGACTGGTATGAAGAAGGATATTGCCGAGTATGTAGCCGTATGTGATGTATGTCAGAAAGTGAAGGCTGAGCATCAAAAGTCAGTAGGATTGTTACAGCCTATGCCGATACCCGAATGGAAGTGGGATAAACTTGGCATGGATTTTATCACCGGATTACCCATGACCAAATCGGGATATGATTCTATATGGGTAGTAATTGATCGCTTGACCAAAGTGGCTCACTTTATCCCAGTGAAAACCACCTATACAAGTGCGAAGTTGGCCAAGATATATATGACCAGGATCGTATGTCTGCATGGAGTTCCTAGGACCACCGTATCAGATAGAGGAACACAGTTTACCTCAAAGTTTTGGTATCAGCTACACCAGACTTTGGGAACGAGATTGGAGTTCAGTACAGCATTCCACCCGCAGACGGATGGACAGACCGAGAGAGTCAACTAGATTCTAGAGGATATGTTGAGAGCCTGTGCGCTAGATTATGGATCTAGTTGGGATGACAATTTACCCTACGCGGAGTTCTCAACAATAGCTATCAAGCTAGTTTGAAGATGGCACCATTCGAAGCCCTATATGGACGGAGGTGCAGAACACCATTGATGTGGGATGAAGTTGGAAACCGACAGTTGTTCGGATCAGATTTGATTAAGGAATCAGAAGAGAAGGTTAAATTGATTAGAGATAGACTGAAGGTAGCTCAGTCTCGACAGAAGAGTTATGCGGATTCAAAACGCAAGGAGGTAGCCTATGAAATCGGAGACAGGGTGTATCTTCGAGTATCACCACTCCGAAGAGTTAAGCGCTTTGGAGTTAACACTACAAAAAAAATACACTTCCGTGATGATACGTGTTTGTCACAGTAGGTCGCGTTTTCTGTCATGCATGTACATCCATGACGATTTTATGACAGAATCAAGATAGTCATACCTGTGCTGTCGTAGAAGTGTTCCATGACATTACCAAAATTATCATCACGGAAGTGTCCACTTCCATGATGATAAATTGCGCGTCACAAAAGTTCTTTCGTCAAGGGTGACCGACAGGTGGCATCCACCGTAACGGAACACCGTTAAGCTATCGGGTCGGGTTTTGGATCCGATAACCCGTTAACAGCCCCGACCAATGGGGATTTTCCACGTGTAAAATAATCATTGGCTGGAGGAGACACGTGTCAGGTCCGCGTTGGCACAGGTGTCACTCATCCAATGGGCGAGACGCGCCTATGATATGTTGACACGTGGACCGGCCCATCAAGTTTAAATGGGCCGGCCCAACTGAAGGCCCACAAGATTTTGCGGACCATAATGGGCCGGCCCAGCTAAAGGCCCACGAGATTTTGCGGACCATAATGGGCTGGCCCAGCTAAAAGGCCCACAAGATTTTGCGGGCCATAATGGGCCGGCCCAGGTAAAGGCCCACAAGATTTTTGTGTGCCTTAATGGGCCGGCCCAGGTAAAGGCCCACAAGATTCTTGCGGATCATAATGGGCCGGCCCAGCTAAAGGCCCACGAGATTTCACGGACATTAATGGGCCGGCCCAACTGTAGGCCCACAAGATTTTGAGGACCCTAGTAGGCCGGCCCATTAACTGGCTGCCATGTTTTGGGCCAAATGCCGGCCCATATTTGATCCGGTCCATTAATGGCCTGCCATGCTCCGGTCCTAATAGTGGCCCATATGAGATCCGGCCTGTTAAAAGCCTACCACGTTCTGGGCCAAATTACAGCCCAGATTAGGTCCGACCCTTTGAGAGGCTTTGAGCTCAATTATGGCCCATATCAGATTCGGCCCGTCAACTGGACACTATGCTTTTGGGCCCACTTGCTAAAGGCCCACTTAGTAATTCGGCCTGATAATAGTTTTGGCCTATTAAGGGCCCGTTTAACATTTCGGCCCTATATTAATTTCGGCGTGTTAAAAGCCCGCCATATAGTTGGGCCTAACTACGGCCCGGTTTGCATTCGGCCTGCTCGCAGCCGATATCTGATTGGGCCAAACAAGGACCGAGACAATTTTGGCCCGTTAAAAGCCCGTGATTTGATTCGCACAATCATGGGTCGGGGTTCATTTCGGGCTGCTGCCAGCCCGTGAGCTGTTTGGCACGTTTCAGGCCCAACCTACATCGTGATTGCATGATGGCCCGATTATGTACCGTAATTTTACAGTTTGGCCGGTTTACTGTGAAGACAGGATATATATACAGTAAAATAACTGCAGCATCGTGAATAAGAAAAAACCTAGACTATACAATAAAGAAATTACGGCATATTACATCCACTGGGCATCAAAGTTCGCCACTATGATAATAAAGCACAAATAGACAGCAGATTACATACACTGGGTATCAAAGATCGCCACCAGTGCAAATAAACATGCCGACAAAATAATATACAAAACCGACAACACTTCAATAGAGTTCAAGAAAGGTTAGCCCTGCTGGGGAGCTGTAGCGCAAGCAGCTGAGCAATATGATGAGACTGCGCTTGTTCAACACTTATATCTTCCTCACTCTGAAAGATAAACAAGCAGACAGATGACATGTTTTGCACATAAAAGTATCAGTGCTGACAATTCATCACATTTCTTACTGACGAATAAAGTGACACCGTTTAAAATTGCATTAACACAATATGGTATTGTTCAGGTCAAGACATGGCAGGAATGACATTGTGAAGGAGTTGGCAGCTTCACGACACCACTGGATTACAGATCAAGAACTCATAAGTATCAATGGTTAGTGTGCTGTCAATTTATACCATTTTAGATTGGCAAATAAGGAGATGGTTTAAATAATAGTAGAATGATATGACATTGTTCATAGTTAAGACATTGCAGAATATGACATTGTGCTGTAGTGGGTAGGTTCACCACACCACTGGATTATGGATGAAGAACAGAAGCATACATGCAGTGCAAAAGAAGATCACTTGCTCTGTATAGTTTAATTTACATGGTATGAAGAAGGAACTTGGTTGTACAACTGAGAACTTAAATTGATAAAGGACAAACTTTTGTTTATGAACTACATAATAAACTTTAAACAAGCAATTTGATGCAAACACCAAAAATAAATAGATGTTGTAGTCATGCCTAACCAAATATATACAACAAAGTTTGAAGGCTTGAGATGGAAAAACTTACATTATTGGTGAAGACAGGCTCTATAAAGGCCTTGTCCATGCTGATGGGGGGGGGGCAATTCAAGAAGTTTACCACAGAATCTTCTTCAAAAGCATTGCTTTTATTCTACATTTTGTTAAGAATAAAATAGATGTGATAATATACGAAAAATGGAGAATGTCTAAGATAAGATGAAGAGTGATGCTACATAACCAAGTAGCTATAAATGTAAGTGCAACGATACAGGCAAAAGGTACAGCCAAGAGCAATGCACAGCTAAACTTCTTCAGTACCAACCTTATGGTAAGAGTAAATATAGATCTGATGTGTAGAAAATGGAGGGCAAAGGAAAATAAGCTGCAGAGTGATGGTACATGAACAACTACCTGTCATTATAAGTACACTGATAAAGGACAACATGTACTTACAAGAACAATGCAGAGCTAAAAAAACATTGGCATTGGATATATTCTACACTAATGTAACCATTCATACAGATCAGATAATTTGGAGCGAACAATTGATAAGCAAGCTATCATGCATACTGCTGTCACATAATGAACCAGGTATGTATGCAAGTACAGTGATACAGGACAACAGGTACTAACAAGAGCAAAGCAGCGGGCAGCATATTTGCGATATCCTGTCGTTCTTGTCAAACCGGAATTCTTCTTCGAGCAGATTTCCTGCAAAAAAGATCCGTAAGGCACATGCGAAAAAGTAGAAGTTCAAATTGTCATGTGATTTCATAAACAGTACCTCATCCTGGGAACGAGACCAGTGCATAACAAGGTTTTTCCATTCAATGTCTTCTAAATTTAGCACATGAGACTTCACCGGAAATTCGTTTATAGACTTGCCATCAAAGTGTGATTTCCTTAGGTAACATCGATACTGCTGCAATGCTTCCTTGAAAAGCACAAGCAAGCTTTGCTCGTCATGATTATCTAGATTGACCCTCGCCTAGTTACAATAATGTAATGTAAATCATTGATGTGTTCAATCAGCAGAAAACATGAAAATAATAACCATGAATAATAGCACTTACACATAAGTTGGTCAGGAAGATGTGAAAATGGTGTTTGTCTTCACAATAATCTTCCCATGATGGGAATATATGCACGTAGTCCCTAACAACATTGAAAGCATTGTCTTTGAAACTGGGAATAAATGGAATGGGGTTCCAATCTGCAGGAATTGGCCGTCTCTGCAGTTGGGATAGGTCTTCGGCCGGTGGACTTGCTATACTTTTTGCTGGAGTGGGATTTTTCTGTGGTACAGCTGGTGCTATGGCAAATGAAATTGGTATACCTTTTGCTAGAGTGCAGGTCCTGTGTGGTGGGGCTAGTGGTGTGGCCAGTGAAGTATGGGTACAGTCTGCTGGAGTCGGTCCTATGTTTTGTGTCACTGGTTGTACAACCAATATAAGTGGGGTGCTGTCTGATTTCTCTGGCACCACCACGTTTTTCAAGGACTTTGCTGGTGCTCCTTTAGGTTCGGCAATCACCCTCTTCCTTTTTGATGTCTGATGCACAAGAACAACATTTTAGTGGAAAAACATGGTATGATGACAGATGGAATATGTATTGATAATGGATGGGCATGGCATCTTGACATATATGATGAGTAAACTAAGCAGATGGTGGTGCAACAAAGTAGAAGAAATGCAAGACAACATATGCAAGATACCCGTAATCAATAAAACATTGCCAAATTAGAACAGGCACCTTGATGGGTGAACAGGACAGTCCATCTGCCTTTGACTCCTTGAGGTTAGAATAGTCATTAGGATCATATTCTGACAAGAATCAACAGGTGGGGAGCGTATGAGTTTCATTGCATCCAGAATGGCACTCAATGCCTTGGTGCCAATTTTGTAAGTCATTGCAGTGTTTAGCTTCAAGAGTGGACTGCTGCTAGTGCGACACAAAGCAGCTACATAGATCATAGTGTAATATAATGGGAAAACCTTAAGCATCAGAGTAAAATCAGCAAAGTGGAACTTGCTGGAATATATGTGCTAGTATTGCTGGTACGGCTAGAAAGGCTTCGGATACCAGCTCTCTTCAAGTGAAGGTGCGGTACTGTTAATATCAGTGTAACTCTCAAAGGTGGCACAGCTCCCTGCATTTCCTTGCTATTCTTATAGGATTCAAGTGGGCAGGCCACTACAAATCCTATTCCTATGTTTACAAGATCCTACGAATCAAAGAAGCTCAAAGTGTCCATCACAACCGACCGTATAGACCTCTACACTGCAAATGTCCCTGCTCATCTTTAGTACAAGGAACATACTGTACTAATATCATACTCCCTCCGTTCCAAAATATAAGTCTTGGTAGAGATTTCCAATATGGATCATATACAGATGTATCCAGATACATTTTAGAGTGTAGATTCACTCATTTTGCTCCATATGTAGTCCATGGTGGAATCTATACAAAGACTTGTATTTAGGAACGGAGAGAGTACATATTAAAGAAGAACGGAAGAGGAACATGGTAAAGAAGAGCAAGCAGATTTTGGATAATAAAATGTTGGTTGCGCAGTGCCCACACATGATGAACCAGAGCGCATTAAGAATGCAACTCCCAGCTGTCTCTCAACCATTTCAGGCGGTTGGATGAAGATCTTACATCTCCTAACCCTTCTTCTTCCTCGTCTCTGATTCTTCCCATACAGAACACCGCACGGGCCACCGGCCGAACCACCGGCCCACATCGCCTGTGTTCCTCCGCCACCCCCACCCCACCACCGCCCCAACCCCACCCGCGTCGAGTTTTCTTCATTCAACGAGGCCCCACAACCACCCGAGCCCCTTCGATCACACCGGCGAACTCCGGCGAGCTCTGGAAAATCGACTGACCCAATTTTGAAATTTAGTCTACTGTGATTTAACTAGTGTGGAATATAAAAGGGGAAAACCATAAGCATTGGGAGTATAGTGTTGAGCGTGCCATGGCGGATCTGAAGGTGCAAACCGGACAAAGGCAACTTCGCAACCAACACAAGAAATCAGAGTAAAGCAGTGGAGATCTGTTTTCTTGCTGCGATAAATAAGTTGAGCAGATACGAAAGAGTACCGCCTCTGGTGCGGCGCCGTGTACACATCTGCTGAGAATTTGACGGTGCTACGGTAGCGATGGCTGTCGGCAGCGTGGAAGCAGATCTAGGAGGGTAGACGGTGGCGGCGGGGCGCGGTGGACGAGACGGTCATAGGAGCGGCGCCGACAAGGTGGACGACGGCGGGATGAAGCGAGAGGACGGGATGCAAGGATCCCGGTCCGAAGCCGTGGATGAGAGAGGTCGATCTCTTGTAATGGACGGCGGCGTCGGGGTATCAGCTCCGGCATGGTGGAGGAGGACGGCGGTGGATGGGGTGGCGGACGGAGGAGGGTGAGGTGGAGAGGGTGTTTTGGCGCCCACGGAGTACGAATGGGGAAAAGGGAGGTAGAGAGGAAGGGGGGAACCATGTATTCAGGGCGCGCTTGTCTCAAATGCGAGGAAATTTACAAACTTAGCCCCCGTTTCAAATTTCTACTACATCACAGCAACATTAGTCGGTTGGGGATAGGACGGTAATCTCGCATACACCGAATATTTGCCGACGAGAGTTTGTTTTTGGCGCCCACCATGTATGAATATGAATCGGGGAGGGAGTCGATTTCGTCCGAGGACACACTGTGTTTTGGCGCCCACCGTGTATGAATCCGGGTGAAAGGCGGTTACGTCACGTTTGGGTGAAATTACAAACCTACCCCTATCAAAACCTATAGAAATGCAGCAGATAGGCTTTGTGTGGCAGGGATAGGCAGTAGTGATTTCCATCTCGCAGATTTTGGTTTCGGGCGGTTACTCCGACTTTCCCTGCTTCGTTCAAATTTTGCAGAGTGCACGTTTACCGTGCCAACTCAATTCGAATCCCGTTTGTATTCTATTTTTTCGGGCGGGATCCATTTTCAATTGGAATTACATTCTATATACATCATTTTTTATATATACTTTCAAAAGCACAACAAAGAATTCTGCTCCTTTATATGTATAATATGATTTACAAATACAACAATCTCGAAATCTTAAGGTTGAATTCGAAATTTTTTAACCAAATTATGTTCTACTAAAATGTATGGATCAGTAATATCTACATATTAAATAACATAGATGTGCGTGAATTCATATGAGTATGCATGTTTGATAGATCAATTTTGGTTCGAGTATGGATAACATGTATCATCATCTCGAATTCAAATATTTGAATCCCTTTTTTGTTCACTCCTTTCACGGCCATCTCTCTCGCATGCATGCTCCTTCAGGTAGCTATCGCTCTCTTTTCTCAGCTCACCCGCACGCTCACTTCATGTTTCTCCTATCCTCGCAAACATGGTCTCTCGACGTCTCCCTTGAGAAGTGTCACACTCTCCCTATAATTATACATTACACGGTTTTCATTATCTCTCACGTCCCTACTGTTCTCTGGTATCACTCGGTACCTAAGCTTTCTTTTTCACCGCCACATACATAGTCTCCACTCGTCTTTCACTTTGTCTTTCTCTCTATGGCATTCTCTCACACACCCTATATGTCTCTACATATGACTCATATCACTAAAATTACCCTCTCTCTCTCCTGTAGACACAACATTTGTTGCGGTCTCCTTTTTGTCTCCATCCCAAACTGACATTATTTATTTGTTTACCGATCAGACAACCCCGACTACCGTCTCCTCTCTCTCTCTATCTCTCTCTCACACACACACAACTCCTGCTTCCACTCCCCTTCCCGACTACCATCTCTCTCTCTCTCACACAAAACTCTCTCTTGTGCACCCCGACTCATATTTCTCTCACAAACATTTATCGACTAGCTAGCCTCTAGATAGGTTTATACACCCGCACACTCGTGCTTCCACCATCACATACATGTCTCTCTCCCGCTCCTTGTATCTATGTAGATTTTTCTTCCCTTCTTGAGACACGCCCTCTCGATCGTGCACACACACACTATCGCCTCATTTTAAGCTGATACCTATCGCACACACACTCCTTGTGTCTTTATCACACATGCACTCCGTCCTCCTCCATTCTCCCTCTCTCTCTCTCTCACACACACATGGGCTTTTTGCAACAACTAGCAAGATGCCCATGCGTTGCACGGAACATCAAGATGCATTTGTATGAGTAGTTTATCTTGTGGGGGAAAAGGATGAACGAGGGAAGGCATTATTTGCAAATGTGGAGAGGGGTGTGGGTATCTTTTTGCAAAATTGCCATAGTTTCCTTCCTATCCGTCAGATATAGATCGGACGGCCTATATTGCAGGATGGCAGGCACACGATCATCACCGACAATGCTTTTTATAAGAGTAGGGATAAAAAATAGAGTTGGTGATGATGGTGGGCCTGCCATCCTGCAATGTAGGTCATCCGATTTATATCTGACGGATAGGAAGGAAAATATGGCAATTTACCTGCACTCTTCATCACATTTGCAGATAAGGCCTTCCCTCGTTCATCCTTTTCTCCCACAACATCTTGATGTTCCGTGCAACGCACGGGCATCTTGCTAGTAAGAGTAGAAATTATACATATACCACTTCTCGAATCTTGAAACCAACAACATTCCTCCCTTATCTCATCAAAACCGCCAAAGGAATATATTTTGAGTGAAACATAACATATTTTTTAGTGATATACGTATTCCAAAACTAGATTTTTTTTCTATCAAATTGATGAATATAATCTACTTTGATCGTGTGGCAACGCATTGGCACATTGCTAGTAGTTATTATAATTTTTTGGACACCAGACAAACGGTGGAGTACATATACGAAGAGAAGAGGCGCACACACGCAGTCGGCCTCTCGCTGTCTCGCACACATGAGTGTTACGTAAAGGCGACGTTAACAAATAAACCCTAAAACCCTAGGTGCACGATTGCTGCATTCGTGGGTACCGGGTACGTGGTGGAGCACCTTTGTAGGAATAGTCAGCTCGCGTGATAATTTGATCCGTAGGAGTTGATGGTCGGGACCACAGGTGAACGACTTGGAGCGTGGTGGCTCGCCAGTTGCCACAGATCGAGTAGCCATGTTTAAAATATTGTTTTTTAGTGGGGTTAAGAGTTCCGATTTTCAATGGCGCGTTATAAGTAGTAAGTAGTTTTTAGAACGATTGGTATGGAGCGAAAATGGAATTCATAGTACTACGTACCTCCTTGGCGTATGGTTGTATGGTTTTTTTGTGATGGAGGTTGTATGGGTTTATGTTGCGAGATGTTGAACCTGGTAGTTCTAGGGCAAATACTATGGTTTAGATTTACATGTTGGTTTTCAGTAATGAAAATCGGAAGGGGTAACCCTTCTTTGATTAATGAAAAACTACTACCTCCATTCTGGTTTACTAGTCCCCATCGTACTTTGGGTCAAAGTTTGTCCACGAATTTTACTTGTAAAATGTGAATGGAAAACGAGATTTTGTTATACCCAAACAAAAAAGGACTGGAGGGAGTGAATGCTCTGACACGGACACGACCTCTCATAGCGAAGGCATTGAACCGACGCGCTGGCCAAGAGGGCCGCACTCGTTGCAGGCCCGACTGAGCACGCCTCCTCGCCGCGTGCAACCAGCTTAAGACTGCCCCGCCTGCCTTCATTGAATCCACGTGTGTGCCGGCAACACGTCCTTCTGCGAGCCGGCAGGCATTTTAGAAGACAAAAAATGACTAAAATATAATTAATTTACGCATGGTCTTGACTTTTTGTGCTCGCACTTGTAGCAGGAACTAGTAGAGGATTTTCTTTATTTATAACTCTCCTCACATTTTTTTGGCTTTGAAGTGAATCATGGTTGTGGACATTATGTATGAATGTGCAGATATCTGTGAACATGAGTTTGATGTGGAAGTTGAACTTGGAATGTCGGGCTTGCGCGTGAACTATACCATATGGTCCGTGGCGTTCAAATCATTTTTGAAGTCCCGGTTCTAAGCCGTAAAGTATGGCGCACTAAACTATCAAGTAGTCATCATACCGAGTTTGCTCAAACGTTCATAATGTCTACATCCGCTCCTGCAAAAGGTCCGTCACCTAGCGGTGCATCAAGGGCATAATTCTTCTATGTAGCAATGAAGATAATCCTCAGATCACGGAGCTAGTCTAGAACATTGCTACTAACATCTTTCAACATAGTTTTCACTAGGAACATATCATAAATAAAACGGGGAAGCTATACGCGAGCAATTGATCTACAACATAGTTATGCAAATACTATCAGGACTAAGTTCATGATAAATTTAAGTTCAACTAATCATATTACTTAAGAACTCCCACTTAGATAGACATCCCTCTAATCATCTAAGTGATCATGTGATCCATATCAACTAAACCATGTCCGATAATCACGTGAAATGGAGTAGCTTTCAATGATGAACATCACTATGTTGATCATATATACTATATGATTCACGCTCGACCTTTCGGTCTCAGTGTTCCGAGGCCATATCGGCATATGCTAGGCTCGTCAAGTTTAACCTGAGTATTCTGCGTATGCAAAACTGGCTTGCACCCGTTGTATCTGAACGTAGGGCTTATCACACGAGATCATCATGTGATTTCTCAGCACGACGAACTATCGCAATGGTGCATACTTAGGGAGAACACTTATACCTTGAAATTTTAGTAAGGGATCATATCATAATGCTATTGAGGGAGTCCTGGATTAGGGGGTCTCCGGATAGCCGGACTATATCCATTGGCCGGACTGTTAGACTATGAACATACAAGATTGAAGACTTCGTCTCGTGTCCGGATGGGACTCTACTTGGCGTGGAAGGCAAGCTAGGCAATACGGATATGGATATCTCCTCCTTTGTAACCGACCTTGTGTAACCCTAACCCTCTCCGGTGTCTATATAAACTGAAGGGTTTTAGTCCATAGGACAACAATCACAACATACAATCATACCATAGGCTAGCTTCTAGGGTTTAGCCTCTCTGATCTCGTGGTAGATCTACTCTTGTACTACCCATATCATCAATATTAATCAAGCAGGACGTAGGGTTTTACCTCCATCAAGAGGGCCCGAACCTGGGTAAAACATCGTGTCCCCTGCCTCCTGTTACCATCCGACCTAGACGCACAGTTCGGGACCCCCTACTCGAGATCCGCCGGTTTTGACACCGACATTGGTGCTTTCATTGAGAGTTCCGCTGTGCCGACGCCACCAGGAAGGATGTCTCATCCCGTCTTTAAAGACAGCACTGTTGCTGAGGGAGCTTTGGCTATCGGCCAAACTCTCCGGCTAGGTGGTTTTCTTATGACCGCCTGTTCGGCCGCTGCGCCGATGATGACTTCTCGGGTCATCGAAAGCAATCTTCATGTCAACTCGGAACTCGCTGAGCAGTTAGATCCAATGGAGCTCTCTTCCCTGAACGAGCTCTTGGATCGCATCGTCGCCCTGGGAGTCGCTACAGACTATGATCAGATTGGGCCTAAACCCGATCTGAGAGAGATCAACTCTCCCCAGGTCACCCATCACGTTGCAGTGGTGGAGGAACAATGCGGCAACCCTTCACTATCTTAAGGACTAGCTATGTCGGATTCCCGATCCCTCCAAGCCGGATACCCGCGGAGGGGAGGACGTCACTCAAGGCCTGAACCTAGAATCAGGCAGCGGGCTAGATTTATCGGAAAACATCCAAGAATCCAAACTTCCGAGTTAGGAAACTCCTTGGCCCCTGAGTCTCAGATTGGGTGAGGATTCGGATTCAATTCCACTCACCCACCCAAACATACGCGATCTATCCCAAATTAGGCAAGAGCCCGAAGAAACAATACACCATTATTGGGCCAGATTCCTCCTGGTCATGAACATGATAAAGGACTGCCGCGAGGAAGACACAATTTCATTCTTCTGCAATAATTGCATGAACAAGGGAATCCTCAACGCCATAAGTCACAGCGAAATTACACGCTTTGCTGACTTGGCGTCCATAGTACGAAAGTACTGTGCGATGGAAAGCGCCTGGAAAACCGAAATAAAATTTTGGGATAATCCGGCCCTGAATACAAACCCAGTCCGAAATAAAAGGGTGCATTATCACAATACACCTGGGTTAACTACCAAAAAGCAAAATCCCTCTACGGGGCAAGGAACCGCACTGGAGGGATGGCTCAACAGACCCTGCAAAATTCATAGTACGGCGGATGCAATACCAATGCACAGCCTTAGAGCATGTTGGATACTCCGGCAGGTGGCCAAAAGTGGTGAGGATCTACTCCTCCCAAATACCACAGAGCACCATCCCGTGGACAACAATATGGTGTTAACGGTCTTTGAGACCTTCGCGTCAAATAATAGACGCAAGCGAACACTCCGCAGCATGGCCGAAATCTGCCACATAGCAGAAATAAATCCTTGGAGTGACACAGCTATTACCTTCAATGCCAGTTACGAGCCTAAATTCCGAACAGACCGAGCACCAGCCGCACTGGTCCTCAGTCCAATCGTGGACGGCTTTCGACTCACCAAGGTACTCATGGATGGCGGCAGCGGATTAAACCTCATCTATGAGGAAACTCTTCAAAAGATGGAAATAGACTGGAGCCGCATTGAGCAAAGTAGCACAACCTTTAGAGGAATCATCCCCAGTCGGGAAGCACGTCGTGCTGGGAAAATCACACTAGACGTGGTATTCGGCACGCCGTGCTGGGAAAATCACACTAGACGTGGTATTCGGCACGCCGGATAATTACAGGTCCGAAGAAATTACATTCCAAGTGGCCCCGTTCAGCAGCGGATACCACGCTCTATTAGGGCGGGAGGCGTTTACAATCTTCCAAGCCATACCCCATTACGGCTACATGAAGCTCAAAATGCCCGGGCCCAACGGAATCATCACTCTTGCTAGTGATCCGGACATAGCACTCCCGCCGAAAATAAGACAGCTGCATTGGCCCTTGAGGCACTATCCGAAGCCCTAGCGGCTGAGGAACTAACTGCGTTGCGCTCCACGGTGAACAGGGACGACGTGATACTCGATAAAAGATCCAAGTCCACCTCCTTTAAACCGGCGGACGAAATAGTCAAATTCCAAGTCCATCCAACGGACCCTACAAAAACAGCTTCCATCGGGGCACAATTAAACCCTGATGTCGATGCCGCACTGCGAGAGTTCCTACGCGAGAACTGGGACATTTTTGCCTGGCACCCTTCAGACATGCCAGGAATCCCGCGCAGGCTGGCTGAGCACAGCCTAAATATCCTAAAAGGATTTCAGACAGTCAAGCAGGCTCTTCGACGTTTCTCCGAACCTAAGAGACAAGCCATGGGAGAGGTACTAGCCAAGCTATTGGAGGCCGGATTCATCAGAGACATAAAACATCCGGACTGGCTAGCAAACCTGGTGATGGTACCAAAGAAGGACAAATCCTGGCGCTTGTGCGTCGATTTTAAGGACCTTAACAAGGCCTGCCCAAAGGATCCCTTCCCCCTCCCCCGCATCGATCAAATCATCGATGCTACCGCAGGACACGATTCATTGTGTTTCCTCGACGCATACTCCGGCTACCATCAAATAAAAATGGTAGAGCCAGACCAAGCCGCAACAGCATTCATCACACCATACGGCCCATTCTGCTTCAACACAATGCTCTTCGGGCTCAAAAACGCCGGCGCAACATATCAACGCATGATTCAGACATGTCTGGCAAACCAGATCGGCAAAACAGTGGAGGCATACGTGGATGACGTGGTCATTAAAACCAAGCATGTCGAAACTCTAGTAGACGACTTGAGGCTCACATTCGACAACCTCTGAACATATTACATCAAGCTCAATCCGGAAAAATGCGTTTTCGGTGTACCAGCCGGAAAGCTCCTGGGATTCATTGTCTCCAGTAGAGGTATTGAAGCTAATCCGGCCAAAATCCGAGCGTTGTCACAGTTGGCTACCCCAACAGACCTCAAACAAATACAAAAATTGACTGGATGTGTGGCGGCTCTAAGCCGCTTTATCTCCCGCTTGGGAGAAAAGGCATTACCCCTTTATCGCCTCCTCCGGCGCACCGAACACTTTGAGTGGACGGATGCCGCCACGGCCGGACTCAATGAAATAAAAGCCATATTGGCAACAAACCCAGTCCTGGCCGCGCCAAACATTGGCGAACCAATGCTATTATACATTGCGGCAACTCATCAAGTAGTAAGCGCAGTGCTCGTCGTCGAGCGAGAAGTGGATGGACACAAATTCCCCCTTCAAAAGCCGGTTTACTATGTGTCCACAGTCCTTACTCCATGCAAATCACGGTACCCGCATTATCAAAAGATAGCGTACGTGGTATTTATGGCATCCCGGAAGCTGCGACACTACTTTCAAGAGTGTTCGATAACGGTAGGCTCGGAAGTACCACCTAACGATTTTATAAACAACCGCGACGCGACGGGCCGGATTGCCAAATGGGCCATTGAGCTCCTCCCGTTCGACATAACTTACAAGCCACGGCGAGCTATTAAGTCGCAAGTTTTGGCTGACTTCGTCGCTGAGTGGACGGAAGCCGAACTCCCTAAAGAGGATGGCACATATTTGTAAGTGCATCTAGTGCCACCCCTAGTTGGTTTTGGAGTATTGATGACAAACCTAGTTGAGGGACTAATGTGTTTGTAAGAATTGCAGGATAACACAGGTAGAAGTCCCTCATTGATTCGGTTTTACTACCAGAGATGACCCCTAAAAATGTATGAAGACATTGAAGTCAAAGGTGGTATATGAAGATATTCACATTGAATACTATGACAAGAGAAGACACGATATGAAGCCCAAATAAAGTTGCCATGTGAGTTTGAAATCTGACCGTTGGAACACGTGTCAGTTCCTTAGTGACCCAGGGTCATTTCGGACAAATCAGGTCGGGTTGCCAAGTGGCTATAAATAGCCCACCCCCTACAACCATAAACGGTTGGCTGCTCAGATTGAGAGTACGGCTTTTGTCGTTTGAGAGCAACCCACCTCTAAGCCTTTGAGAGAGAATTCCTTGCGAGGATAAAGCCCTAACCACCCAGAGCCAGAGAGAATTGGGCATCACTTAAGTCTTCTTGTCTGTGTGATTTGAAGACTTATTACACTTGAGGACTGTGCATCCTCCAGCCGGTTAGGCGTCGCATTCTGAGCATCCAAGAGACATTGTGGATTGCCGGTGAACGAAGTCTGTGAAGGTTTGGGAGTCTACCTTGAAGACGTACAAGAGTGATTGGGCGAGGTCTATGTGACCTTAGCTCAAGGAGAATACGGTGAGGACTGGGTGTCCTGAGCTGCGTGTTCAGGACTGGGTGTCCGGGACTGTGTGTCCTAAGGTTTAAATACCTAGCCGCTCCAACCAGACGTACAGTTGTCACAGCAACTAGAACTGGTCCAACAAATCATTGTCTTCAACGAGTCACTGGTTTCATCTTCACTTCACTTTACTTACTGTTACTCCTTGTGAAGTCATTGTATGTTTGCTCTATCATTTGTCTTCACTGAGTGACTTTGTGTTCTGTTTGGCTTCACAATATCTTCCTACCTGATCCTTACTACCTAGCTGCTATTAGTCTTTGTGCTTTCACTTCATTGAATACTTGACTATGGTTTGCCTAGTGTAGTCTATCTTCCGCTGCATGGTAATAGGTTTAATTTTATCGTTTGTCTTCAAAACTCCCATGTTCTGAAGACTTTCATAAAAATCGCCTATTCACCCCCCCTCTAGTCGATATAACGCACTTTCAATTGGTATCAGAGCAAGGTGCTCCCTTGTTCTGTGTGATTCGGTTTAACCACCTGGGGTTTTATCTATGTCGACTGCAGGGATAATTAAAGTCTCCGCTGCGTGCCCCGTCTTCGATGGAACTGAATATCCCTACTGGAAGAATAAGATGCGTATGCATCTTGAAGCCATTGATGTCGACCTATGGTATGTCATCGAGAACGGCGTTCCCAAGGCTGGAGAAGGTGTCACTGCTGCTGATGTCAAGAAATTCGTTCAACTGGACTCTACTGCCAAGAATATCATCTGTGGTCATCTGACCAAAGGACAGTATGGCCGTGTGAGTGCTTTGAAGACATCCAAGCTGGTCTGGGACTGGCTCTCCAAGGTCAATGAAGGCATCTCAACCCAGAGAGATCAGAGAATCAGTGTCCTTCTCAACCTCTTCAACCGCTTCAAGCGAAATGACAATGAGAATGTCCAGCACACATTTGACCGACTCACTGACATCACAAATGAGCTTCAAGCCCTCGGCGCCACTGAGATTACCAAACACGAAGTCGTCAAGACGCTGCTGAGATCACTTGATAGTTCGTTTGACATCCTGGCCCTGATGATTCAAGAATGACCTGATTTCAAGACACTCGATCCGTCTGACATACTTGAGAGACTCAACACACATGAGTTTCAGCTTTTGGAGAAAAGAGAGATCTACGGTCCAAACTATGGGCGAACTCGTGCCTTGAAGGCAAAAGCTGTCTCCTCATCTGAAGAAGAATCTGACAGCAGTTCTGATGACCCTGAAGACATTGGAAGGGAACTTGCTATTCTTGTCAAGAAGTTCCAAAAATTCACCAAGAAGAAAAGCTTCAGAAAGTCTTCCCGATCAAGTTCAAGGAATGATGAAGCTCTTGCTCATGACTACAAGAAGAAAACATGTCACAAGTGCAAGAAACTTGGCCACTTCATCTCTGAGTGTCCACAGTGGGACAATGAGAATAAAAAGAAGAAGAAGAGCAAGGAATATGACTCTGACGACAAGAAGAAGAAGAAGAAATACTCAAAGTCTTCTTCCAAGTCTTCCTCAAAGTCTTCATCACACAAGAAGAGCTCATCTGGCAAGGCACGTGCGTTTGTTGGCAAGGAAATGGATTCAGAGGAGGAGTCTGCTTCTGAGGAGGCGGAGGTGGAGTCTGAGGAGGAATCCGACTCAGGCGTCGCAAGTCTGGCTACAGCATACGTTGCCAAGTCCATCTTCAACACTGAAGACAATGACTTCCTCACCGACACCGATGCAAATGACAAGGACTACTCCGCTTCTACCTACTGCTTCATGGCACACGGTGCCAAGGTAAACACACGCACTACTCACTATCAAACATCTAGTGACGATGACTTTGATTGTGGTTCAAAACCTAGCTACAAAACACTTGCTAAAATTGCAACTGAACAACATAAAGCTATGGAACATATTCAAAAACTGTTAGACAAAAGCGATGATCTGTTAGGTGCTGAAATGACTCGATCTGAATCCTTAATTGAAGACATAAAAAATCTTCACGTTAAGTATCAGAAACTTGAAAGTCGTCATGAGACTCTCTCAACAACTCATGAAAAGCTTTCCTATGATTATCTTCAAAGGAAGCAAGATCTTGAGAAATTGAGAGCGGTTCATGAAGATCTTCAAACGGAAAACGAGTCACTTCGCGCCAAACAGATCAGTCCCGCTCAGGAAGGATTTGAACCACCATGTCTTAAATGCATTGAGCGTGATAATGCTACTTCTGTTGCTGAATGTTCTACTGCTACTGCTGTTGCAATATCTTCAACTGTTGATGCGGTAACTAACCCCTCTGCTGAGGATACCACCGCTATTGCTGATGAGAATGCTAGGTTGAAGACATTGCTTGAAACAGGGATGTACAAAAGTCTTAAAGGGCATTAGACACTATGTGATGTCCTGAAAAAGCAGATTCTGAACCGAAACCCTAGGAAAGAGGGTGTAGGGTTCGTAAGGAAAATGAATGCAGATGGCTCTTACTGGAAACCTGAGCAGTACCCCAAAACCATGTGGGTTGCTGCAAAGGAACCTTCAGCAGATCCATCCAATCTATCTGGCTTTACTTGTGCTAACCCCATTATCATTGATGAATCCTTTGATGCAAACTATATACTGTTTAAGAATCAGAATGGTGAAGTGTTTGCCAGGTACATTGGTACTAACTGCAGGAATGGACCGCCTATGAAGAAGATCTGGGTTCCGAAAAGGTGTCTGGAGAGTCTTCCTGTGAATGTCATCATGACACCTCACGTAAAGAAGACAAACCTCAGACCAAAGGCTTCATACGGTCCAAAGGCTTCATACAGACAGAGGACTCACCTGAGTCGCACTAACGCAAATGTTTTGCAGGAAAATCATACTCAGGCATATGAATATGAGAGCGGTTCATCAAACCGCCATGTTCATAAGACCAAGAACTATTCTGCTTATTCTTATGAGTACTATTGTCCACCTGCAAGACTGTTTGCTAAGGCTTCAAAGCCAAAATTCTCAGATGCTGCACTTAGACTTATTGCTTCTAAGCCACCCTTGAAGATGTGGGTGGTTAAGAAGGCTTAACTCTCTTTTGCAGGGAAAGGTCTCCAGCAGAAAACCAAAATCGTCTGACGCTATTGCTGGGGACCTTAAACATCTTGTAGGGCGCAAGATCAAATGCCCAAATGGTCTTACTATGTACTTCGTACCTGAATCGCTTGCTACTCTCCCTATTAGTCCTAACCTGGATCTAAGCTTTCATAACCCACTGGTTCGTCAAATGTTTTTGCTTCACAATGCTCTTGGTGAAGCCTATCCCCCTAACTGCACTATAGGGTACGACACCAGCGTCTTCAGAATGGATTATTGACAGTGGGTGTACAAATCACATGACTGGCAAAAGAAGTCTTCTTATGGACTCAACCTTACGTCCATCCGACAAGAGCCACATCACATTTGCTGACACTGGTAAAAGTAAGGTATTGGGTCTAGGTAGAGTTGCAATCTCAAGGGATCAACACATGGATAAAGTCATGCTTGTTGAATCCCTTGGCTTCAACTTAATGTCTGTCTCAATGCTTTGCGATTTGAACATGATCGTAATGTTTGGAAAATATCGTTGCCTTGTACTAATGGAATCTGACAAGTCTCTAGTGTTTGAAGGGTATCGAAAAGATGATTTGTACGTGGTAGATTTCTTAGCAGGGCCACAACTTGCAGTATGTCTTCTAGCAAAGGCTTCAGAATGCTGGCTCTGGCATCGGAGGCTTGGACATGCTGGCATGAGGAACCTCCACACCCTTCCGAAGAAGAAACATGTCATAGGCATCGAGGGCGTCAAGTTCAAGAAAGACCACTTGTGCGGTGCCTGTGAAGCAGGGAAGATGACGAGGGCCAAACATCCCTCGAAGACAATCATGACTACTACTCAACCCTTCGAACTGCTTCACATGGATCTTTTTGGTCCCACTCATTACTCAACTCTAACTACTACTGCTTGCCTCTATGGCTTCGTTATTGTTGATGATTATTCTAGATATACTTGGGTGCACATAATCCTTTACAAGACTGAAGTGCAGGATGTCTTCAGACGCTTCGTAAATCGAGCCATGAACAATTTTGGCGCCAAGATAAAGCACATCAAAAGTGACAATGGCACTAAATTCAAGAACACTGGCCTTGATACATATCTTGATACCTTGGGCATCACACATGAATTCTCAGCCCCGTGCACGCCACAGCAGAATGGCGTCGTCGAACGCAAGAATAGAACACTAATTGAGATGGCCAGAACGATGCTAGATGAATACAAGACCCCAAGAAAATTCTGGCCCGAAGCCATTGATACTGCATGCCATACAATCAATCGTGTTTATCTTCACAAGCTACTGAACAAGACATCTTATGAGCTCCTTACTGGCAAGAAGCCAAATGTCAGTTACTTCAGAGTATTTGGCGCAAGGTGCTGGATCAAAGACCCACATCACACCTCAAAATTTGCACCAAAAGCACATGAGGGTTTTATGCTTGGATATGGAAAGGATTCGCACTCCTACAGAGTCTTCAATCTCTTTCATTACAAAGTGGTTGAAACAGTGGATGTGCGGTTTGATGAGACCAACGGTTCACAAAGAGAGTAGCTGCCAAATGTGTTAGATGAAGTTCCATCCAGTGAATCAATAAAGCTAATGGGAACTGGAGAAATTATACCTTCTGAAGCTCGTCCTGAAGAAGAACTTATCATTTCAGCACCTGATCAACATGAAGACAATGCTCAGCCTGAAGACATTCCTTCCAACAACGACAATGAACAGCAAGAGCAAAGTCTTCGCCCTGTACATCCTCGCGTTGCCAATGAAGTGCAGATTGAAAGAATAATTGATAGCATCAATGCATCTGGTCCACTCACTCATTCAAGGGCAACTCAGCTAGCAAATTTCTGTGGGCACTTCGCATTCGTCTCAATATCAGAACCCAAGAAAGTTGAAGAAGCCTTCATGGAACCTGAATGGATTCAAGCTATGCAAGAAGAGCTTCAACAGTTTAAGCGTCCTGATCCACGGAAGCACAATATAATAGGCACCAAATGGATATACCGCAACAAGCAAGATGAGCATGGTCAAGTTGTCAGAAACAAAGCTCGTCTCGTTGCTCAAGGATATACTCAAGTGGAAGGCATTGACTTTGATGAAACATTTGCTCCTGTGGCTAGACTTGAAGCCATACGCATACTGCTGGCCTATGAAAATCATCATAACATACTTCTATATCAAATGTATGTGAAGAGTGCTTTTCTCAATGGCAAGATTGAAGAAGTGTATGTTGCACAACCGCCTGGCTTTGAAAATCCAAAACATCCTGACATGGTATACAAGCTCAACAATGCACTGTATGGACTCAAACAAGCCCCTAGGGCCTGGTATGACACACTCAAATACTTCCTGAAGAGCAAAGGCTTCATACCTGGTTCCCTAGATCCCACTCTTTTCACGAAGACATATGATGGTGAACTGTTTGTGTGCCAAATATATGTGGATGACATTATCTTCGGCTGCACCAATCAGAAGTACAGTGAAGAGTTTGGATATATGATGCAAGAGCAATATCAGATGTCCATGATGGGGGAGCTGAAGTTCTTCCTTGGTCTTCAAATACGACAACAACATAATGGCATCTTCATATCTCAAGAAAAGTATCTCAAAGATTTCCTGAAGAAGTTCGGTATGCAAGACTGCAAAGGCTTCACAACACCAATGCCAGCCAAACATCATCTGGGTCCTGACGACAATGGTAAAGAGTTCGATCAAAAGGTATACCGCTCCATGATTGGTTCTTTACTTTATCTATGTGCATCTAGGCCAGATATTATGCTTAGTGTTTGCATGTGTGCTCGATTTCAAGCGGCACCAAAGGAGTCGCATCACTTAGCTGTGAAGCGAATTCTTCGATATTTGGCTCACACCCCAACTCTAGGATTATGGTATCCAAAGGGCTCAGAGTTTGATCTGGTTGGATTCTCGGATGCTGATTATGCTAGTGACAAAGTTGATCGCAAGTCTACATCAGGCACATGTCACTTTCTGGGACGATCACTTGTATGTTGGTCTTCAAAGAAGCAGAACTGTGTATATCTCTCAACTACTGAATCTGAATACATTGCTGCTGGATCGTGCTGCGCTCAGCTTCTGTGGATGAAGCAAACACTCAAGGACTATGGCATTCATCTGAAGCAAGTGCCACTTTACTGCGACAACGAAAGCGCCATCAATATTGCCAACAACCCAGTTCAGCACTCGAAGACAAAGCACATTGAAATTCGTCATCACTTTCTTAGAGATCATGTTGTGAAGGAAGACATTGATATCATACACGTCAACACTGAAGAGCAATTGGCAGATATCTTCACCAAGCCCTTGGATGAGAAGAGGTTTTGCAAGTTACGGTGTGAGCTAAATATCCTGGAATCCTCAAATGTCCTGTGATCAGGCACACATCCTAACCCTTATGCATATTGATGACTTAGATGTGCAACACACGAAGTGAAGTATATCTTCAATCAATGAAGACATACATTCTAAGTGTGAATACATTAATGTGGAATTTGACTTCAGAGCGCCACGATAATTGTGCGCCGTGTCTGGGCCTAATACTTCCTATACGGTGGGTAACGCCACCACCAAACGTTCTATTTTGAAGTGTTTCACTCATGGCGTTACCTTGCAATGTCTTCACATTTGGTTTGGCTTCGAACTCAACATATTTTCATGATTATCTTCACTATGTTGATTATATATATATATATATGCTAGTGTTCTGTCCTCTACAACATTCACTTATAGCTATGTCTTCGTGTTGAATCTTTTGAACTAAGTGAATGTGATCGGACCCCAACCTCTCTATGCTTTCTATCTCAAACTCTATCTCTCCAAGTCATATGCATTCTATTGAAACTGTCGAATGTCTTCTCTGCGTCCTTGTCAGCAGAAGATACTGAGACAACCATTAAGTCCGTTTTCAATGCTCATTCCTCCACATGAAATTCGAAGAAGTAGGAACGACCACCCGACAATCCAGGCGTGCGTGGGACGTGGAACAAACCCCAAAATTCCGCATACTGGCCACGTGTTCCTCAGATGCGAATCGCCAGGGGCACCTGTGTAATAGCTCAGTGCCGCCCCTGTGCCTATAAATACACACTCACATCGGTAATTATCTCTTCTTCCACCCTCGCACGAACCCTAGCGCCACCGCTAGCTCTCGACGACGCCGGCGACAAAGCGCTTCGCTGCCGCAACCTCTCCAACGCCGTCTTCACGCCGACCGCGGACATCGTCCTCTCTGCCGTTGCCGTAGGTCTCCTCCGTCGCCAAGTTAGGGCACGGAAGAGTGAACTGCTCGGCCTCATCTATCACTCCGTCTAGCAGTTCTCAGTGTGGTAAATAAAACTCCCTTTTTACAGCACCGTTGATCCTATTGATCTGTCACTTTCTACCACAAGTAGTTTCTGTTCACACAAGCTAGATCTCTCTCATACTGCATCTCATAACATGCCTAGTATATTCACTTGTGCTTCACAAAGTAGTTAGATTCCTCACTTGTACTGATCTCTGGATTCGTACAAATCCGGAACCAACTTCTTATCTATGAGTGAATGTCTTCGCACGATGAGGTCAATGTCTTCTAAACTGATTTATCTTCTAAATCTTCTGAGAATGCATATGACCTCTTCCCCTTCCCTCGCACCTTAATGCTGCCACAGGTACATGTCCGTGGGAGAATCCTTCGGTTCTCATAGTTTGCATTCATTTGCAGAATTCTTACAGCATCACATCAATTCTCCCGAAGCCAGTTCCTGTTGGTCCAGCAAGAGAAAGCCTTTGAAGCCTTTGAACGTCTTGAAGCCTTTCAAGTTAAAGTTTATGGCTTCAGAGAAAGCAGCAAGGAAGGGGGGCAGACAACGTCGTGGTGGAACATCCAGAGATCTGCCTGATGAACTCGCAGAAATGTATAAGATAGATCCTGAAGAGGATTATAGTCAGCGCAAGACCCGAATCCAATGGATTCGACGCTATTGGGCAGAACAATGGTTCAAATACCGCTTCACTACCCAAGAGTATGCTGAGAAAAGTGCCATCAAAAGACCGTGGGGAGACATCTTATACAAGAACCTTCTACCCAAGTCTAGAGATGAAGCTATTGCCCAAAGCTTCTATCCATGCATGGTCCGTGGGCCACAACCTGATGATGCACATCCGTCGTCACTACTCTGGTGTCATGACGACAATCTGTTCAAGCGTAACTTCCAGTTTGCCCAAAACTCAGCGAAGCAAAACAAGAAGAAATTTGGGTTAGACTTCAACCCTGGTCCCTCAGCACCAAGGGCAGAGCAGAACCAAATGTCATTGGTCCGTATGCCAACCTTGAAGGCCTCATCACCTACATCTTGGTTCAAGGGACTGCAGTGAATGAGCCTGCGGCTGACACTGAGTCTGATGACGCGCCTGCAGTGCCGAAGCCAAAGCAGTTGAAGAAGCCAAAAGCTTCAAAGCCAGCCCCTTCACCAAAAATCTCAAGGGTGAAGCCATTGGCAACTGCACCTCCTGAGGACAGTGTGCAGTCTGAAGATTTATCGCGCGTCTCCAAGCCCCAGAAGGCCAAGATGCCTCTATCTCACACTGGCAAAGAGCTAACAGCTGCTACCATCCTGCGCAATGACGACATTGATCTGTCAAGTGATGAAGATCTTGCAGATGACGCTCTTGAGCAACTCATCAAGAGCAAAGAAGAAGCAGAAATCTTCAATGATCTGCCTCTCTTTGATGTCACCATCATCCACAACTTCATTGACGAGTGGTTTGACACGCCAAACATCAGCTTTGAAGATCTGCAGCTACCTATTGGCCTCAGTGTCGCCTTCCAAGGCGCCATTGCTTCAGAACTTGCTATTGCCCAGCGCATTGTTGAACTGAAGCAGAAGATTGACTATGAAAAGGCTCAGTTCAAGAAGCATATGGACAAGCTCAGCGTGCAAGAAGTGAAGAACTTCAAGACAATGATGCACGAGCTCAAGGAAGCCTTTGTGAAGAAGCGTGCAGAAGCTCAGGGTTCGCGTGAGCGCATGAAGACTCTGGCTGACAGATGTGTGCAAGCCTATAATGAGGCTGAGAAGCGCAAGGCACTTGGGCGTCCTGGCATCGACCCCAGGATGGCCGCAAAGAAGAAGAAGAAGCCTGCTACGGCTGAATCTGATGCACCAAGGCAAGAAGCAGTTCCAATTGTCTTCCCAACAAGAATGACTGGCTCGAAGCCAAAGAGCCGGTCAACAGCTTCAGAGCTCAAGAAGACAAGAACTGCTGAGGCTGAAGCCAGGAAGAGGAAACACTCTGAAGCCTCTCCTTCTGCCCCCACCAAGAAAAAGAGAAAGACCAAGAAAGCTCGGGCTGCTCCCACAGAGCCCTTGATAGTTGAACCAATTTCTATGGTTCATCCTGACGCAGAACGTCAACTGACAGTTCATGAGCCTGCTTCCACAGAGGCTCCTGAAGCTGAAGACATTCCAGCAGCTGATCCCATCGCTGCTGAAGACATTGGTCATCATGACAATGTAGCAGATGATGCAGTCCTTCCTCAGTTAGAAAACAGCGAACTCATCAGCATTGGTCGTCCACTGACACCAATTGCACAGGATGCCTCATGGGCGGATCGCCCACAAGAGGAAGAAGACTATGAGGCCCAGCCCACTCCAACCCCACAGGCGTCGACTGCGTTCCACAGGCTTCGCAAAGGTCCAAGGCCTCAAGTCTCTACTGAAGACATTCCGGCTGCATCAGCCGCAGAAGCAGAAGTACCACAAGATCCCACTCCCCTGCTCCACCAAGAAGCAGTTCTCCAGGAGAACGTGCCTGTGACCAACCCTCCAGCTAGTCAAGCGGAGGATGAAAATCTTGAGGCTGCCACAAACACCCATGAAGCTAATGTGGAGCCCTCCCCAGCAAAAGCTTCAGATGACAGCGAAGCCACTGATCCAGCCACTTCTGTTCCTGAGTCTGCTGCCGGTCCCCAATTCAACTATCATGTTGAGCACATGCCTCAGGTCCAGAAGCCAATCCCAAGACTGCCAAGGTTTCCAGGTCCTGCATCAACACCTGGCTCCTTCAACATCAATGGCTTCAGGGCAGACAACACGTTCTTCGATAGCTCCAGGAACCCCTACTCAAGGGAAAGGATATCATCTGATCGGTTCTGGAGCTATCCTCAGCGAAGCTATTACTCTTGCATTCTTTACAACCAAGGTCGCATCTTCCCACACAAGCGCCTTGACGTTGAAGCTATAGCTGGTCTGCCCTGTCTAGAAGAAGCGTTGGATTGCTTCAAGCAAGTAGGTCTGCTGCAGTTTGTTACTGATGAAGAGCATTGGAATGAAGAGCTGCTGCTACAATTCTATGCCACACTTCACATCAAAGGGTACAGCAGAGATCCGAAGACTTGGGTCCTGGAGTGGATGACTGGCAACATTCATCACGAAGCCAATGCATTTGACATCACTGAGCTCACTGGCTTGCCCACTCCTGGCGATCTCTTCGAGCAAGGCTGTCAGCTGCATACTGAAGCTATTGAGAGCATCTTTCAGCGACCAGAACCCAATATGATTCAAATGCTCAGCATGATGAAGCCATTGCCTCAAGATGCTGCGTATCCCACAGAGTTCTTTGTTGAAGACCTTGAGTACCTGCCCAGAACAATCTATCACATCATCAGGCGAACTCTCTGGCCTATCAAAGGGCACTCTCCAAATGCCAAGCTTCAGGGTGCAATGAAGACTTTGGTCT
This sequence comes from Triticum urartu, assembly GCF_056163025.1. Taxonomy (NCBI): domain Eukaryota; kingdom Viridiplantae; phylum Streptophyta; class Magnoliopsida; order Poales; family Poaceae; genus Triticum; species Triticum urartu. The sequence goes on along the minus strand of NC_141877.1, from coordinate 213,371,714 downwards.
TCTATATACTTCATGGCAAGTGCTTCAATGCACAGGACTTCTTCATACGCCAACTTGCTGCATCAGGCATTGATCTGTTTGGTTTGAAGTTCTACGCCCCTTGGGTCATGCGGCTGATCAAGCTACACTCCGCCATCTCTTATCAGCCCTCAGCCCGCAACCATAGGATCTTCTTGCCTGACGTGGACATGTCTACTGAAGCCATATATTCTGAGCCTGCCAAGCAACCTCAAAGTCTTCAGAATGCAGAACATCAGAGTTTTACACAGAACGTTGAAGGCGTTGAAGCAGTTTCTCGGGTGTATCCTTTGGCTGGCACTACACGTGCACCACACCCTGCCTCAACTGAAGCCACTGACAGTGCCACTGCTCCAAGACCCAAGAAGCGCACTCGTGTTCTCAACGACCGAGAGCTTCTTGTGGCCCTACATCAGAAGCAAGACAGGCATCATGACTGGCTGAAGCGTCAGATGAAAAGCCTCTTGGTGGATGTGAATCGCACTCGAAATCTTGCCACCAAGAATGCTTTCGTTGCCCATGAAACCTGTCGCCGCACATGGAAAGGGCTAACAATGATGCTTTCTGAAGCTGATCTTCAAGAGGATGGCTTCACTGAGAGATTCAAGTTTGACTCCACACCTCCTTGAAGGGCTGTGCTGCTAGGAACTCCATCCCTTGAAGATTCTGAGTTCTCTTCCTCTGCTGCCACAGTCACTGCCAGAATTATTGAGGAAGAAGACGATGCTACTTCACCGCCATATCCTTCAGCACCTCCAAGCTCTTCTGCACCGCCAAACAACACCAACAACCCTGCTACTTCACCTACTCCTCTTGGGAACGAGTAGAGGCTCTATGTCTTCAAACCTTTTTGGTCATTACTGACAAAAGGGGGAGAAGCATATGAGATTGATAATCTTCAAGCGGGTGCCTTATATTTTGCTTAGTGCTTACAACTCTCGTTTTTTTGCTACATTTGGTTCTTATGAGTTGTAACACTTAAACTAAATGGTCGTCTGCTACTTAATTGCCACCTTGTTTTGCGAAGATAAATTCCGCATGTGCGACGATAAATTCCGCACTTAGATCATTCTGCAGTCGTCCATTTTCCATTATGCATGGCATTATCTTCATATACTTTCACATGCATAGTGGATTGTCATCATAAGTTGAAGTGGATCTCCACAAGTACCACCTGCCATGTGCATTTGCATTCCAAAAGAAAATTAACTTATATGCACATCTTCAGGGGGAGCCCTTGCAACTTATGAAGACAATTCCTTATCCTTTACAGTTTCACAGATTATATTCCCCGTTGAAAACTTCAACTAGTTTGTCATCAATCACCAAAAAGGGGGAGATTGTAAGTGCATCTAGTGCCACCCCTAGTTGGTTTTGGAGTATTGATGACAAACCTAGTTGAGGGACTAATGTGTTTGTAAGAATTGCAGGATAACACAGGTAGAAGTCCCTCATTGATTCGGTTTTACTACCAGAGATGACCCCTAAAAATGTATGAAGACATTGCAGTCAAAGGTGGTATATGAAGATATTCACATTGAAGATTATGACAAGAGAAGACACGATATGAAGCCTATGGAGCTCGAAGACTTAGATCTTTCGTAGTTCTTTTTCTTTTGTGTTGAGTCATAGGAACCACCGTACTGTTAAGTGGGGTCTAAGAGAACCAGTCAGAATGAGTGAAGTGATGCCTAAACCAAAAACCTATGTCTTCGAGTGAAGACAATGAGAGCGAATCTTGTACAGAATCGGACAAGTCAGCTTTGCTTGTAGCCCAAGTAAAGTTGCCATGTGAGTTTGAAATCTGACCGTTGGAACACGTGTCAGTTCCTTAGTGACCCAGGGTCATTTCGGACAAATCAGGTCGGGTTGCCAAGTGGCTATAAATAGCCCACCCCCTACAACAATAAACGGTTGGCTGCTCAGATTGAGAGTACAACTTTTGTCGTTTAAGAGCAACCCACCTCGAAGCCTTTGAGAGAGAATTCCTTGCGAGGATAAAGCCCTAACCACCCAGAGCCAGAGAGAATTGGGCATCACTTAAGTCTTCTTGTCTGTGTGATCTGAAGACTTATTACACTTGAGGACTGTGCATCCTCCAGCCGGTTAGGCGTCGCATTCTGAGCATCCAAGAGACATTGTGGATTGCCGGTGAACAAAGTCTGTGAAGGTTTGGGAGTCTACCTTGAAGACGTACAAGAGTGATTGGGCGAGGTCTATGTGACCTTAGCTCAAGGAGAATACGGTGCGGACTGGGTGTCCTGAGCTGCGTGTTCAGGACTGGGTGTCCGGGACTGTGTGTCCTAAGGTTTAAATACCTAGCCGCTCCAACCAGACGTACAGTTGTCACAGCAACTGGAACTGGTCCAACAAATCATTGTCTTCAACGAGTCACTGGTTTCATCTTCACTTCACTTTACTTACTGTTACTCCTTGTGAAGTCATTGTATGTTTGCTCTATCATTTGTCTTCACTGAGTGACTTTGTGTTCTGTTTGGCTTCACAATATCTTCCTACCTGATCCTTACTACCTAGCTGCTATTAGTCTTTGTGCTTTCACTTCATTGAATACTTGACTATGGTTTGCCTAGTGTAGTCTATCTTCCGCTGCATGGTAATAGGTTTAATTTTATCGTTTGTCTTCAAAACTCCCATGTTCTGAAGACTTTCATAAAAATCGCCTATTCACCCCCCCTCTAGTCGATATAACGCACTTTCAATATTCAAACTGGATCATGCACTTCGACGACTCCAAAATGTTGGCTGGTCTAGGGGCTGGCGTCGTTTTGACGTCCCCAATAGGAGATACCGTTCATGCACTATATGATTCACGCTCGACCTTTCGGTCTCAGTGTTCCGAGGCCATATCGGCATATGCTAGGATCGTCAAGTTTAACCTGAGTATTCTGTGTATGCAAAACTGGCTTGCACCCGTTGTATCTGAACGTAGGGCTTATCACACTAGATCATCATGTGATTTCTCAGCACGACGAACTATCGCAATGGTGCATACTTAGGGAGAACACTTATACCTTGAAATTTTAGTAAGGGATCATATCATAATGCTACTGAGGGAGTCCTGGATTAGGGGGTCTCCGGATAGCCGGACTGTTAGACTATGAACATACAAGATTGAAGACTTCGTCTCGTGTCCGGATGGGACTCTACTTGGCGTGGAAGGCAAGCTAGGCAATACGGATATGGATATCTCCTCCTTTGTAACCGACCTTGTGTAACCCTAACCCTCTCCGGTGTCTATATAAACCGAAGGGTTTTAGTCCGTAGGACAACAATCACAAGATACAATCATACCATAGGCTAGCTTCTAGGGTTTAGCCTCTCTGATCTCGTGGTAGATCTACTCTTGTACTACCCATATCATCAATATTAATCAAGCAGGACGTAGGGTTTTACCTCCATCAAGAGGGCCCGAACCTGGGTAAAACATCGTGTCCCCTGCCTCCTGTTACCATCCGGCCTAGACGCATAGTTCGGGACCCCCTACTCGAGATCCGCCGGTTTTGACACCGACATTGGTGCTTTCATTGAGAGTTCCGCTGTGCCGTCGCCACCAGGAAGGATGTCTCATCCCGTCTTTAAAGACAGCGCTGTTGCTGAGGGAGCTTTGGCTATCGGCCAAACTCTCCGGCTAGGTGGTTTTCTTATGACCGCCTGTTCGGCCGCTGCGCCGATGATGACTTCTCGGGTCATCGAAAGCAATCTTCACGTCAACTTGGAACTCGCTGAGAAGTTAGATCCAATGGAGCTCTCTTCCCTGAACGAGCTCTTGGATCGCATCGTCGCCCTGGGAGTCGCTACAGACTATGATCAGATTGGGCCTAAACCCGATCTGAGAGAGATCAACTCTCCCCAGGTCACCCATCACGTTGCAGTGGTGGAGGAACAATGCGGCAACCCCTCACTATCTTAAGGACTAGCTGATGAAGACATGTACCTAGGGTAGGGACACGGACCTGACCGAAGGGTCTTACTCTAGGACACCCCTGGGAGAAAGCACCTTTCGGTCAACTTGAAGGGATCCCACTCGACAGATTCAAGACACTCGACCAAGAAGCTACCACTCGACCATGAAGCCATTCACTCGACTGCCAGGAGATCTACAGTCACTCCGTAGGCAAACGGTCAGCTGTTAAGTAGTCTTCATGGTCATTACAGCACTTTATTAGAGGCGTTACCAGTAACGCCCCACCTTAAATGTACCTTAAACCCCTGCATTACTGAGGGCAGGAGGGGGTCGGCGAACTCTATATAAGCCACCCCCCTCCTCAGTAGGAAGGGTTCGCACCCCTGTAATCTATACACGCATAATCCAGTCGACCGCCTCCGGGCTCCGAGATGTAGGGCTTTTACTTCCTCCGAGAAGGGCCTGAACTCGTAAACCTCGCGTGTAACAACTTCCCAATAGCTAGGATCTAGCCTCTCCATACTCACCCCCCTACATCACTGTCAGAGTTAGAACCACGACAGTTGGCGCCCACCGTGGGGCAGGAATCTTAGCGCTCAGTTGGAGAAGTTGTGATTTTTTCTCGATCCCTTTGATCATGTTTTCTTGTGGAGTTTTGGTGGAGGACCGCGAGATCCGTCTCGGCGCGCTCACCTTCACCGTCGACGACTCCGCCTGGCTTCAGGAGGCACCGCTCGACATCGACGCGCTCCCCGCCCGCGGTGCGACACATTTCCGCGCATGTGTTCGCGGCGTCCTCCTGCGGCAACCGTCGACCCAATATGGGTCAGCCCCCGTATCGTCTCCCCGCCCTGTCTCCCACCAGCGCAAGTGCTCCGGTCGGTCAAGACTTCAGCGGTGGGTGAGGCACGCCGTGGCCCGCCAATCGGCAGCCCCGCAAGTCGCGGCCATCGAGCCCGTCGAATCCCTCTACGGCCTGTTCGACCTGTTGACTGGCTCCGTGGAGACCGCATCCGAGTGCGACAGCAGCGATCCAGCGGCTGAGGTTCTGGCGGTCGATGGAACACACAGTCCCCCTGGTTTCCCTCGCACTGATGGAGGCGCAGGTGGGGGCGATCCGTCGCACCCCCACGACGAGTATCTCCCCGAACCTCTCACGTCGTTGCAGCGAGAGGAGCTTCTCCGCCGGAACATGGACACGCTGCACACTCCTATCATCGGAGAGACCCCCGAGGCCCGGGCCTTGGAGGACACGCGTTTGGCCAACTTGGCCGAGCGCACTCGACTGGAGAATCTCCAGCGAGCACTCGACGCGCGAGTGCGTCAGCAGGCTCCCGAGTCTAGTTGACGCCAGCTCTTCCCGCCGACGCAGGTATATCGAACCCCAGTTCAGAATCTGGCCGCCGCGGCCCGTATAGCAGAATCAATTCAGCCCTCCCAGTCGGAATCTGGCAGGGGCTTGTTACAGATCAGAGCATTGCTCCGGGCGGCGGGAGACCAGAATTCCGCTGTCTCTCAGTCGCGGAATAGGATCCACAGTCGGTCTGTCGCAACAGATACAGTCGAGTCAGCTCACAGCCCGAGATCGCCTCCGAGGCGTGAGGGACGTGGTGGCCAGCATGATCAGTACAAGAGGAATGAGCAGTATGATCACCGATTCGACCGTGATGATCGACGTCGAGTGCCAACCCCTGCCCCGAGGAGTGGGTCATATGCGCCTCGACGGCAAGATGACAGACGCCCTCATAGTGTTGGACAGAGGATTCCAGTCGACCCCAGAGACCCAAGCTTTGATGCGAGATCCATCCTCGTTCAAGGTTTGGTTGACAGGAACAGAGCTCATCGAGGAGGCCACAACAGAGATGCGCCTGCCAGCAGCAGAGTACGCGCTTCAGGGCCAGAGTGCTTCAGTCGAGCCATCAGAGCCGCAGTGATACCTCCCAATTTCAGGTTGGCGACTGGAATCAGCAAGTTCACCGGTGAATCTAAGCCTGACACCTGGCTCGAAGATTACCGGGTGGCTGTACAGATTGGCGGCGGCAATGATGAGGTGGCCATGAAACATTTGCCTCTCATGTTAGAGGGCTCGGCCAGAGCATGGCTAAATCAGTTGGCACCCAGCAGCATTTACACTTGGGAGGACCTTTCCCGAGTGTTTATCACAACCTTTGAAGGAACATGCAAGCGACTTGCAGGCCTAACCGAGCTGCGGTCTTGCGTGCAGAAGACGAATGAAACTCTGAGGGAATACATCCAGAGGTGGATCACGCTGCATCACTCGGTTGAGAACGTGCCAGACCATCAAGCAGTTTGTGCCTTCAAGGAAGGTGTTAAATACAGAGAGTTGAATCTGAAGTTCGGTCGAACTGGAGAGATGTCTCTGAATTGGATGATGGAGATTGCCACCAAGTATGCTAACGGAGAAGACGAAGATCGACTCCGGAGTGGCAAGCAGAAAGCAAGCGCCCAGGAAAATGGAGGCAATTCCAGTCGGAAGCAGAAGCGGAAGGCCGAGCCAGCCGCTCCTGGAGAGGCCCTGGCCGTAGCCCAGGGAAACTTCAAGGGGAAACCCAAGGGCACCTGGAAGCCCAAAAAAGTCAAGGACCAAGACGGAAATGATGTTTTGGATCTGCCATGTCACATCCACACCAAGAAGGATGAAGAGGGTAATTTTATTTACCCAAAGCATACCACTCGACAGTGCCGGCTCCTGATCCAGCAGTCCCAGGGAAAACAGTCCAAGGATAAGGAAAAAGAGTTGGACAGAGTCGAGGACAAGGAAGACAGCGATGATGGATACCCCCAAGTCAATTCCACCCTGATGATTTTTGCTGATGTCGAAAGCAAAAGTCGACTGAAAGTCATTAACCGAGAGGTGAACATGGTTGCCCCGGCAACACCCAGTTACCTGAAGTGGTCTCAGACTGCCATCACATTCGACCAGTCTGATCACCCGACGCACATTGCCACCCCTGGGAGGCAAGCTTTGGTGGTCGACCCAATTGTTGAAGGCACTCGACTGACTAAAGTCCTGATGGATGGAGGTAGTGGCCTGAACATACTGTATGCTGAAACATTGAAAGGAATGGGCATTCCGATGTCCAGACTCAGCACCAGTAACATGAGTTTCCATGGAGTCATTCCTGGGAAGAAAGCCCAATCACTCGGCCAGATCGCTCTTGATGTGGTTTTCGGTGATTCAAAGAATTACCACAAGGAAAAGTTGACATTCGAGGTCGTGGACTTCCAAAGTGCTTATCACGCCATCTTGGGCAGGCCAGCTTACGCACGCTTCATGGCCCGGCCATGTTACGTGTACCTCAAACTGAAGATGCCCGGCCCCAAAGGTGTGATCACTGTCACAGGCAATCGGAAGAAGGCGGAAGAGTGCTTTCAGAAGGGCTCAAAGATTGCAGATGCTCAGATGGTAGTGGTCGAGCTGCAAGAGTACCAAAAGACTGCCGACCCAAGCGAGTTGCTACGGGCCAAGAAGCCTACTTCAGAATCAGCTTTTCAGTCGTCCGGTGAAACAAAAACAGTCGACATTCACCCGACCGACCCTGATGCTACCCTGACTCACATCTCAATGACGCTTGACTCCAAATAGGAGGAAGCGCTCATCCAGCTCCTCCGTGAGAACTGGGACATCTTCGCATGGAAACCCTCCGACATGCCTGGAGTTCCCAGGGGGCTGGCTGAGCACCGTCTACGGGTCGACCCAAAATTCAAGCCTGTGAAGGAACATCTTCGACGGTCCGCCGTCCAGAAGAAGCAAGCCATTGGCGAGGAGGTGGCTCGGCTTTTAGCAGCAGAGTTCATCCGAGAAATTTACCATTCCGAGTGGCTCGCCAATGTCGTCATGGTCCCCAAGAAGGACAAGTCTCTTCGCATGTGCATTGATTTCAAACATATCAATCGGGCCTGCCCAAAGGATCATTTTCCTCTCCCTCGCATCGACCAAATAGTCGACTCAACTGCGGGGTGCGAGAGGTTGTCTTTTCTAGATGCTTATTCCGGATACCATCAGATCCGTCTGTATGGACCCGACGAAATCAAAATAGCTTTCATCACCCCATTCGGATGCTTCTGTTATGTCACTATGCCGTTCGGCCTCAAGAACGCCGGAGCCACGTTCATGAGAATGATTCAGAAGTGTTTACTCACTCAAGTCAGTCGGAATGTGGAGGCATACATGGATGATATTGTGGTCAAGTCACGCAAAGGTTCCGACCTGCGAGCTGACCTTGCCGAAACCTTTGCCAACCTCAGGAGGTATGATATCAAGCTCAATCCATCAAAGTGCACATTCGGAGTTCCAGGCGGAAAGTTACTCGGTTTTCTCGTTTCCGAACGAGGGATCGATGCCAATCCTGAGAAAATTGGCACCATACTCCGGATGAAGCGTCCTGTACGCGTGCACGATGTCCAAAAGCTTACAGGCTGCTTGGCCGCTTTAAGTCGATTCATTTCTCGTCTCGGTGAAAAGGCGTTGCCTCTCTACCGACTGATGAAGAAGTCTGACAAGTTCGAGTGGACTCCAGAAGCTGACGCAGCGTTTGCAGAACTCAAAGCTCTGCTCTCCACCCAGCCAGTGCTTGCCGCCCCAATCAGCAAAGAGCCTCTTCTGCTGTACATTGCGGCCACGGGACAAGTTGTCAGTACAGTACTCACGGTCGAGCGGGAAGAAGAAGGAAAGGCCTTCAGAGTTCAGCGCCCAGTCTATTATCTGTCTGAAGTTTTGACCCCTTCAAAACAAAGATACCCTCACTATCAGAAGCTTGTATATGGGATTTACATGACCACGAAGAAGGTTGCACACTACTTCTCTGACCATTCCATTACAGTCGTCAGCGACGCCCCACTGTCAGAGATTCTGCATAACAGAGATGCAACTGGTCGAGTGGCCAAGTGGGCGATTGAACTCCTTCCCTTAGATATCAAGTTTGAAGCAAAGAAAGCTATCAAGTCCCAAGCAATCGCAGATTTCATCGCCGAGTGGATTGAACAGCAACTTCTGACTCAAGTTCACTCGGAGCACTGGACCATGTTTTTCGACGGGTCTAAGATGCTGAATGGTTCCAGTGCTGGGGTAGTTCTAGTCTCCCCCCGAGGAGATAAGCTCAGATATGTTCTCCAGATTCACTTCGATTCCTCCAACAATGAAGCAGAGTATGAAGCACTTTTGTATGGGCTGCGCATGGCCATTTCACTCGGCGTCCGTCGCCTCATGGTCTATGGCGACTCAGATTTGGTGGTTAATCAGGTGATGAAGGAGTGGGACGTCAGAAGTCCAGCTATGACTGGTTATTGCAATGCAGTGAGAAAGCTAGAAAAGAAATTCGAGGGGTTAGAGCTTCATCACATCCCCCGACTGAAAAACCAAGCAGCTGATGACCTGGCAAAGATAGGCTCTAAGCGAGAAGCCATTCCCAGCAATGTGTTTTTGGAGCACATCCGCTCGCCGTCAGTCCAGGAAGATCCTTTCACAGAAGAAGCCCCACAACCGAAAAGTGCCACAGACCCGACTGAAGTCGAAGTTCCTGCTATGGTCGACCTAGTCATGGAAGTCTTGGCAATAACTCCCGACTGGACGATACCGTACATCGCGTATATCTTAAGGAAAGAGCTCCCAGAAGACGAGGAAGAGGCTCGACAGATCGTCCGCCGATCTAAGGCCTTCACAGTCATAAAGGGGAAGTTGTACAGAGAAAGCGCGACTGGAATCGGTCAGAAGTGCATAACACCAGAAGAAGGTCGGATAATCCTTGATGATATCCACTCGGGAACCTGTGGCCACCATGCGTCCTCTCGGACCATTGTGGCTAAAGCATACCGGGCGGGATTTTACTGGCCAAGAGCAAATGAGATGGCAAAGGAGATAGTTGACAAGTGTGAGGGGTGTCAGTTCTACTCCAACATGTCCCACAAGCCCGCATCAGCCCTGAAGACCATTCCACTCGTCTGGCCCTTCGCTGTCTGGGGACTGGACATGGTCGGTCCTCTGAGAACAGGCAGAAGCGGTTTCACCCATGTGCTTGTGGCAGTCGACAAGTTTACCAAGTGGATTGAAGCTAAACCCATCAAGAACCTCGATGCTGGCACTGCTATTAGTTTCGTCAGAGGACTAACATTCAGATATGGAGTCCCTCACAGCATCATCACTGACAATGGGTCAAACTTCGATTCAGACCAGTTCAGAGCCTTTTGCGCCTCTCAAGGCACTCGTGTCGACTATGCGTCAGTCGCCCATCCCCAGTCGAATGGACAAGCTGAAAGAGCAAATGGTCTGATCCTCAAAGGACTAAAGCCTCGGCTAATGTGTGATCTCAAACACGCAGCAGGTGCCTGGGTCGACGAACTTCCGTCAGTTCTGTGGGGATTAAGGACCACCCCTAACCGGTCGACTGGAAGAATCCCATTCTTTCTTGTTTATGGAGCCGAAGCCGTTCTGCCAAGTGATCTCCTTCACAACGCTCCCCGAGTCGAGCTTTACACCAAAGATGAAGCAGAACAGGCTCGGCAAGATGCAGTAGACCTCCTCGAAGAAGAAAGAGAGATGGCCATGATCAGATCGACCATTTATCAGCAAGACTTGCGTCGATTCCATGCCCGGCATGTGAAGAGTCGAGCCTTCCAAGAAGGGGATTTGGTCCTCCGAGTGGATCAACAGAAACCACACAAGCTTGCTCCTACTTGGGAAGGCCCCTTCATCATCACCAGAGTCCTCCACAATGGAGCGTATCACCTCTTCAATGTTGATCGCCAGATCGACGAGCCTCGAGCTTGGAATGCGGAACTACTCCGCCCCTTTTACATTTGAGCTCAATCTTGGACGAGATGTAATAAGAAAAATTCCCGCAGTTCGTTTTTATCAAAGGCAAGAGTGTTCCATTAATTGTTGTCACTTTTGTTTACATACGAAATCCCCCAGTGGGTGACTTAGCTGCGAATCCGTCTCGCCTAAGTTTCAAAAAATCCTACCGAGTGGAGAGCGATCCTCCCACTCGGGGGCTTAGCTGCAGTCCAGCACTCGCCTAAGTTCTCCTACGAAGAGACTTAGCTGCAGTCAGCACTCGCCTAAGTTTGAAAAATCCTACCGAGTGGAGAGCAAACCTCCCACTCGGGGGCTTAGCTGCAGTCCAGCACTCGCCTAAGTTCTCCTACGAAGAGACTTAGCTGCAGTCAACACTCGCCTAAGTTTGAAAAATCCTACCGAGTGGAGAGCAAACCTCCCACTCGGGGGCTTAGCTGCAGTCCAGCACTCGCCTAAGTTCTCCTACGAAGAGACTTAGCTGCAGTCAGCACTCGCCTAAGTTTGAAAAATCCTACCGAGTGGAGAGCAAACCTCCCACTCGGGGGCTTAGCTGCAGTCCAGCACTCGCCTAAGTTCTCCTACGAAGAGACTTAGCTGCAGTCAGCACTCGCCTAAGTTCTAAAAATCCTATCGAGTGGAGAGCAAACCTCCCACTCGGGGGCTTAGCTGCAGTCTAGCACTCGCCTAAGTTCTCCTACGAAGAGACTTAGCTGCAGTCAGCGCTCGCCTAAGTTTGAAAAATCCTACCGAATGGAGAGCAAACCTCCCACCCGGAGGCTTAACTGCAGTCCAACACTCACCTAAGTTCTCCTACGAAGAGACTTAGCTGCAGTCAGCACTCGCCTAAGTTTGAAAAATCCTACCGAGTGGAGAGCAAACCTCCCACTCGGGGGCTTAGCTGCAGTCCAGCACTCGCCTAAGTTCTCCTACGAAGAGACTTAGCTGCAGTCAGCACTCGCCTAAGTTTGAAAAATCCTACCGAGTGGAGAGCAAACCTCCCACTCGGGGGCTTAGCTGCAGTCCAGCACTCGCCTAAGTTCTCCTATGAAGAGACTTAGCTGCAGTCAGCACTCGCCTAAGTTTGAAAATTCCTACCGAGTGGAGAGCAAACCTCCCACTCGGGGGCTTAGCTGCAGTCCAGTACTCGCCTAAGCTCTCCTATGAAGAGACTTAGCTGCAGTCAGCGCTCGCCTAAGTTTGAAATCCTACCGAGCGAGAGCAAACCTCCCGCTCGGAGACTTAGCTGCAGCCCAGCGCTCGACTAAGTGTGAAAACATTTCTCATGTCCCAAGGACGACGAGGGGCAGGTCGACTGCCACCTTCTCCTTTGGAGCTGCACCACAGACACAAAGTTACTTCGAGTGAAGATCAAATCCCACTCGACGGGTCATCCACAAAGAGATTCAACGACAAATCAATTACGGATAGAGCCTAAAAGGTCCTAGAAACCTCAGGTCAAAGTACTCGAGCTCCCGGCTCGGCAGAGTTTAAACTGTTACACTTCCACTTGGCATTCCGAGGCAAATTTAAGGCAGAGTTTAACGGTTTACAAAATACACTCGGCATTCCGAGGCAAGTTTTTTCATTCCTCAGGAGGAGGAGGACTGGCAGGGGCCACGAACTCATCCAAGTCGATCCCATCCGCGATGCGGGTAGCAGCAGCAATAAATGTCTCCATGAAGTCCTGGAAGTTGTGCTTCCTCGTATTGGCGACTTGGATGGCGGCCAGCTTCTCCTCCCGCACCTCCTTACAATGGATGCGGACCAGGGACAGAGCCATGTCAGCGCCACACCGAGCTGAAGACTTCTTCCACTCCTGCACTCGGTCAGAGATTCCATTGAGTCGAGTCATCAGAGACTCGAGATCGTTCTGGAGCGTAGATTCCGGCCAAAGTATCGAGTCGATCCGCGTCATGGCAACCTTCAGTCGAGCTAAGTAATCCACGACGCCGTCAACACGAGACTCCAGACGGAGCACGTTCATTGCGGCCTCGTCCTTCACAAGAGAGTTAACAGGGTCCAAGCTCGGCTCCACTCGACTGGTCTCCTCTTCAAAATTCTGGCAAAGCTCTGCATACAAGATTCAAGGATAAGACAATTTTCACAGAATGAGTCGACTCAAAAACCAGTCGGAACTGAATGCGCACCTTCAAGCTTAAGGTACAACTTCTTGGCGAGGCTCCCCAAGTAGCTCTCCAGGTCGTTTCTCCCGCGAGCGAGGCCTTCCAGCTTCTCGCTCAGGGTGAGGTGCTCCTTCTTCCAACGCGAACACTCCCTGTTGGCTTCCTTCAGAGCGGTCTTCAGCTTGGTGTTCTCCCCTTCTAATTGGTCGACCGAAGCCAGCTTCTGCGCAACCAGAGCGGTCTTGTCATCAGCCTCCTTACGGGCAGCAGCCAAGTCCTGATCCTTCTTCGCCAGAGCTTCTTTCAGTTTTTCTGCAAAAAATGACGGTTGAGTCAGAGAAAGCGAAAAGATACTCAAGCCTAAAAACCAACCAGTCGACAAAGGTGTCTTACCTGCGGCGCCGTCTCTGACATTCTGCAGTTCTGTCCTGGCCAGCTCCAGATCAAGGTTCATTTGAATTTGCTACTTCTCCAAGTCAGCCAAGCGGGTTCCAAGATCACAAGATTTCTGAAGTCAAAGAGGAGGAGTTACAATTCCAGTAAAAAGGAAAAAGCAACAAAGGCAGTAAATACTAAGACTACGGTCGACTGCCAGCAGTCCACCATAGTCTCGGGGACTACACCCAGTGGGTGCACTTAGCGTGCCCCCACCGGTTCCCTGAAGTCGAGTCCAAGACAAGCTGCTTCCGAGTAGTTAAGAGACAATAACAGAGTTTCTAAGACTACAGCCAAAGCAAAACATTCGACAGTAGTCTCGGGGACTACACCCAGTGGGTGCACTTAGCGTGCCCCCACTCGTCCAAGAATTGGCAAAAACACCCAGTGGGTGGACAAACTTAAAAGATCTTCGGAAAAGAGATTCTTCAAAGAACATACCAAAACAGACCAAGTGTTGAAGTCGACTGACCTGGACATTGCTCTGAAGAGCCGAGATTGCGTCGTAAGCCGCCTGGCAAGCCTCCCGAGCCACTTTTACCTGCTCCATCATGACTCCAGCCTGGCGTACAGCCTCCTTCACAGCAGCCGCTTGGTCCTCAGGGACGGGGTATGCAGCAAAAAGCGAAGACGGATCTGCAGTCGACGCTGAAGGCTGCACACTCGTCAAAGGAACAGCGAAAGTCACGGAAGCCCGAGTGGGTTCCCCATCATCCCGAACTGCAGCCTCAGGCGCGGGAGTGGATTGCGGAGCCTTGCCAGCCAACACCTTCTTCTTCCTCTTCACCCTCAGCGGTGTGTTGTCGTCGTCATCCGGGAGGTCGATAACATGAGGAGGAGCTGCAAGGAAAACATTCAATCGACCGACACCTTCTTCAGTCGACTCGTAAGCAGGACGGCAGTGATTGTACCAGGGTTGGAGGTGACAGCATCCTCCATCTCTTGGTCGTCATTCCTGGCGGAGACCTCAGAAGTTGCGCCACTGCAAATCTCGAAAGTTAGTCAGTTGGCCCAGTGAATCGACCAAGGATCCGTCCACAGTCGACAAAGGAAAGCAAGTATTGTGGTTACCCCGAAATGGTGGGAACAGCTATCTTCATTTTGGGCAAGGCCTTGGGCGGCTTAGATGGCGCCGTTCGTGGGTGCTTGGGAGCCTTCCCGGTCGGCGGAGGAGAAGAAGTCCGAGGGCGTTTCGACGACTGCCCAACGGGAGCGGCCGCCTTGCCGCGTTCCTGCGCTGGATCGTGGGCGATCTTGGACCGTCCCTCCGGGCGGGAGGGTTCAGCCTCCTCCTCCTCCTCCTCACTGGAGAAGATGTCGTCGCCCTCCTCTCCCTCGCCGTCGGACTCCCACTCGACCTGGTCGTCCCCGCTCTCGCCTCCGCTCCCCTCACCTTCCTCAGTCGACCCTTGTGCCCCGCTGGGCGTCGAGTACATCTCAGTGGTAGCCTGGAGGACAACGGACAGGACGAAAGTCAGTCGACTTATACAAAGAAGACTAACACAGAAGGTCAGATATCCGACACAAAGACATACCTGATCCACTTCATATGAGTTGTCGAGTGGAATCACCCTTCTGGCTCCCCGGGGGTTGTCTTTGTTCCCCGTGATACTTGACAGCCACCCCGCCAACATCTCATCGGTGACCTCCTCCGGGTGGATCCGAGTGGTGTCGTCAAGGCCAGAATACAGCCACATCGGGTGGTCTCGCGCCTGGAGCGGTTGAATGCGCCTCTGGAGGAAGACCTCTAACAGGTCCATCCCAGTCACCCCCTCACGGACAAGCTCAACCACTCGACCCGCCAACACCTTGACCTGGGCCCTTTCCTCCGGCGTGACTTTCAGAGAGACAGGCTTCTCAGCTCGGTCGAGGGAAAAAAGAGGAAGACCAGTCGACTGTCCGGGGGTCGCCTGGTCCTGGCAGTAGAACCAGGTCGACTGCCAGCCGCAGACCGACTCCGGGAAGGTGATAGAGGGAAAACAACTCTTCCCCCTCGTCTGGATCGCCAGGCCCCCGCACAGCTGGATCACTTGCGTCTTTTCATCACTCGACTTGGCCTTTTTAACTGACTGAGAGCGGCAAGTGAAAGTATGCTTGAAAAGCCCCCAATGCGGACGGCAACCCAGGAAGGCCTCGCACATGGAAATGAACGCAGCAAGATAGACTATGGAGTTGGGGGTAAAGTGATGGAGCTGCGCTCCGAAGAAATTCAAGAAACTCCGGAAGAAAGGATGGGGCGGCAGAGAAAACCCTCGGTCGATGTGGGTGGCTAGGAGCACGCACTCACCGTCACGGGGTTGAGGTTCGATCTCTCCCTCCGGAAGACGCGCAGCTTCGTGGGGAATGGCTCCCCCCTCGACCATGTCGTCAAGATCGTCTTGCCGCAGCACCGAGGGCATCCAGTCGCCCTGGATCCAACCTTTGGGCAGAGCGGTCCTGGAGGAGGATCCGCCCCGAGCAGATCTCTTCCCTTTCCCCGCCGCCGCCGCCTTCTTCGCGCGCTCCAAAGCGGTGGTCTTGCCCTTCACCATCGTCGCCGGAGAGATCTCGCACGGACTCGCGGCGCTAGGGCGAGAGCGGAGGTAGCAGAGAGACTGGCAAAGAGAGGGAGGAAGAAGGAAGGAGAAGAGAGCGCACGGCTTAGAAACCCCGAGCCGGCAACTTATAAGGGGCCGCTTCCGAGTGGCTGACCGGTAGGCCCAGGCCATCCAGTCAAATCCCGCAACAGACGCGCGCGCGGTACGTGGCGAAAAAGGCGACGCGGAGATCGAGGAACTTCCGCTTTATCGCTCCCGATTACTGCGGCGGCTCCCGTCCCGCGCGCTTCCCAAAATCCAAATCCCGCGACATCCGCGGGCCGCAGAACAGCTTGCTAAAAAATAGAAGACCGCGATCGCGCCGGCACTCGGTATGGCACAAACAAAGAAATTCACTTGACGGAAGGCCTGGAATGGATCAAGGCGACTGAAAAAGGTTGGCGACGTCATCCGTGACGATTGTCCCGAAACGAAGAGCTCACATAGCCCGAAGAACCAGTCGGGAAGATCTCCAACTCTTTCCCCACTCTAACCTCGATCCATTCGGGGGCTAATGATGAAGACATGTACCTAGGGTAGGGACACGGACCTGACCGAAGGGTCTTACTCTAGGACACCCCTGGGAGAAAGCACCTTTCGGTCAACTTGAAGGGATCCCACTCGACAGATTCAAGACACTCGACCAAGAAGCTACCACTCGACCATGAAGCCATTCACTCGACTGCCAGGAGATCTACAGTCACTCCGTAGGCAAACGGTCAGCTGTTAAGTAGTCTTCATGGTCATTACAACACTTTATTAGAGGCGTTACCAGTAACGCCCCACCTTAAATGTACCTTAAACCCCTGCATTACTGAGGGCAGGAGGGGGTCGGCGAACTCTATATAAGCCACCCCCCTCCTCAGTAGGAAGGGTTCGCACCCCTGTAATCTATACACGCATAATCCAGTCGACCGCCTCCGGGCTCCGAGACGTAGGGCTTTTACTTCCTTCGAGAAGGGCCTGAACTCGTAAACCTCGCGTGTAACAACTTCCCAATAGCTAGGATCTAGCCTCTCCATACTCACCCCCCTACATCACTGTCAGAGTTAGAACCACGACACTAGCTATGTCGGATTCCCGATCCCTCCAAGACGGATACCCGCGGAGGGGAGGACGTCACTCAAGGCCTGAACCTAGAATCAGGCAGTGGGCTAGATTTATCGGAAAACATCCAAGAATCCAAACTTCCGAGTTAGGAAACTCCTTGGCCCCTGAGTCTCAGATTGGGTGAGGATTCGGATTCAATTCCACTCACCCACCCAAACATACGCGATCTATCCCAAATTAGGCAAGAGCCCGAAGAAACAATACACCATTATTGGGCCAGATTCCTCCTGGTCATGAACATGATAAAGGACTGCCGCGAGGAAGACACAATTTCATTCTTCTGCAATAATTGCATGAACAAGGGAATCCTCAACGCCATAAGTCGCCGCGAAATTACACGCTTTGCCGACTTGGCGTCCATAGTACGAAAGTACTGTGCGATGGAAAGCGCCTGGAAAACCGAAATAAAATTTTGGGATAATCCGGCCCTGAATACAAACCCAGTCCGAAATAAAAGGGTGCATTATCACAATACACCTGGGTTAACTACCAAAAAGCAAAATCCCTCTACGGGGCAAGGAACCGTACTGGAGGGATGGCTCAACGGACCCTGCAAAATTCATAGTACGGCGGATGCAATACCAATGCACAGCCTTAGAGCATGTTGGATACTCCGGCAGGTGGCCAAAAGTGGTGAGGATCTACTCCTCCCAAATACCACAGAGCACCATCCCGTGGACAACAATACGGTGTTAACGGTCTTTGAGACCTTCGCATCAAATAATAGACGCAAGCAAACACTCCGCAGCATGGCCGAAATCTGCCACATAGCAGAAATAAATCCTTGGAGTGACACAGCTATTACCTTCAATGCCAGTTACGAGCCTAAATTCCGAACAGCCCGAGCACCAGCCGCACTGGTCCTCAGTCCAATCGTGGACGGCTTTCGACTCACCAAGGTACTCATGGATGGCGGCAGCGGATTAAACCTCATCTATGAGGAAACTCTTCAAAAGATGGAAATAGACTGGAGCCGCATTGAGAAAAGTAGCACAACCTTTAGAGGAATCATCCCCAGTCGGGAAGCACGCCGTGCTGGGAAAATCACACTAGACGTGGTATTCGGCACGCCGTGCTGGGAAAATCACACTAGACGTGGTATTCGGCACGCCGGATAATTACAGGTCCGAAGAAATTACATTCCAAGTGGCCCCGTTCAGCAGCGGATACCATGCTCTATTAGGGCGGGAGGCGTTTACAATCTTCCAAGCCATACCCCATTACGGGTACATGAAGCTCAAAATGCTTGGGCCCAACGGAATCATCACTCTTGCTAGTGATCCGGACATAGCACTCCCGCCGAAAATAAGACAGCTGCATTGGCCCTTGAGGCACTATCCGAAGCCCTAGCGGCCGAGGAACTAACTGCGTTGCGCTCCACGGTGAACAGGGACGACATGATACTCGATAAAAGATCCAAGTCCACCTCCTTTAAACCGGCGGACAAAATAGTCAAATTCCAAGTCCATCCAACGGACCCTACAAAAACAGCTTCCATCGGAGCACAATTAAACCCTGATGTCGATGCCGCACTGCGAGAGTTCCTACGCGAGAACTGGGACATTTTTGCCTGGCACCCTTCAGACATGCCAGGAATCCCGCGCAGGCTGGCTGAGCACAGCCTAAATATCCTAAAAGGATTTAAGCCAGTCAAGCAGGCTCTTCGACGTTTCTCCGAACCTAAGAGACAAGCCATGGGAGAGGTACTAGCCAAGCTATTGGAGGCCGGATTCATCAAAGACATAAAACATCCGGACTGGCTAGCAAACCTGGTGATGGTACCAAAGAAGGACAAATCCTAGCGCTTGTGCGTCGATTTTAAGGACCTTAACAAGGCCTGCCGAAAGGATCCCTTCCCCCTCCCCCGCATCAATCAAATCATCGATGCTACCGCAGGACACGATTCATTGTGTTTCCTCGACGCATACTCCGGCTACCATCAAATAAAAATGGCAGAGCCAGACCAAGCCGCAACGGCATTCATCACACCATACGGCCCATTCTGCTTCAACACAATGCCCTTCGGGCTCAAAAACACCGGCGCAACATATCAGCGCATGATTCAGACATGTCTGGCAAACCAGATCGGCAAAACAGTGGAGGCATACGTGGATGACGTGGTCGTTAAAACCAAGCATGTCGAAACTCTAGTAGACGACTTGAGGCTCACATTCGACAACCTCTGAACATATTACATCAAGCTCAATCCGGAAAAATGCGTTTTCGGCGTACCAGCCGGAAAGCTCCTGGGATTCATTGTCTCCAGTAGAGGTATTGAAGCTAATCCGGCCAAAATCCGAGCGTTGTCACAGTTGGCTACCCCAACAGACCTCAAACAAATACAAAAATTGACTGGATGTGTGGCGGCTCTAAGCCGCTTTATCTCCCGCTTGGGAGAAAAGGCATTACCCCTTTATCGCCTCCTCCGGCGCACCGAACACTTCGAGTGGACGGATGCCGCCACGACCGGACTCAATGAAATAAAAGCCATATTGGCAACAAACCCAGTCCTGGCCGCGCCAAACATTGGTGAACCAATGCTATTATACATTGCGGCAACTCATCAAGTAGTAAGCGCAGTGCTCGTCGTCGAGCGAGAAGTGGACGGACACAAATTCCCCCTTTAAAAGCCGGTTTACTATGTGTCCACTGTCCTTACTCCATGCAAATCACGGTACCCGCATTATCAAAAGATAGCGTACGTGGTATTTATGGCATCCCGGAAGCTGCGACACTACTTTCAAGAGTGTTCGATAACGGTAGGCTCGGAAGTACCACCTAACGATATTATAAACAACTGCGGCGCGACGGGCCGGATTGCCAAATGGGCCATTGAGCTCCTCCTGTTCGACATAACTTACAAGCCACGGCGAGCTATTAAGTCGCAAGTTTTGGCTGACTTCGTCGCTGAGTGGACGGAAGCCGAACTCCCTAAAGAGGATGGCACATATTTGTAAGTGCATCTAGTGCCACCCCTAGTTGGTTTTGGAGTATTGATGACAAACCTAGTTGAGGGACTAATGTGTTTGTAAGAATTGCAGGATAACACAAGTAGAAGTCCCTCATTGATTCGGTTTTACTACCAGAGATGACCCCTAAAAATGTATGAAGACATTGAAGTCAAAGGTGGTATATGAACATATTCACATTGAATACTATGACAAGAGAAGACACGATATGAAGCCTATGGAGCTCGAAGACTTAGATCTTTCGTAGTTCTTTTTCTTTTGTGTTGAGTCATAGGAACCACCGTACTGTTAAGTGGGGTCTAAGAGAACCAGTCAGAATGACTGAAGTGATGCCTAAACCAAAAACCTATATCTTCAAGTGAAGACAATGAGAGCGAATCTTGTCCAGAACCGGACAAGTCAGCTTTGCTTGTAGCCCAAGTAAAGTTGCCATGTGAGTTTGAAATCTGACCGTTGGAACACGTGTCAGTTCCTTAGTGACCCAGGGTCATTTCGGACAAATCAGGTCGGGTTGCCAAGTGGCTATAAATAGCCCACCCCCTACAACCATAAACGGTTGGCTGCTCAGATTGAGAGTACGGCTTTTGTCGTTTGAGAGCAACCCACCTCGAAGCCTTTGAGAGAGAATTCCTTGCGAGGATAAAGCCCTAACCACCCAGAGCCAGAGAGAATTGGGCATCACTTAAGTCTTCTTGTCTATGTGATCTGAAGACTTATTACACTTGAGGACTGTGCATCCTCCAGCCGGTTAGGCGTCGCATTCTGAGCATCCAAGAGACATTGTGGATTGCCGGTGAACGAAGTCTGTGAAGGTTTGGGAGTCTACCTTGAAGACGTACAAGAGTGATTGGGCGAGGTCTATGTGACCTTAGCTCAAGGAGAATACGGTGAGGACTGGGTGTCCTGAGCTGCGTGTTCAGGACTGGGTGTCCTAAGGTTTAAATACCTAGCCACTCCAACCAGACATACAGTTGTCACAGCAACTGGAACTGGTCCAACAAATCATTGTCTTCAACGAGTCACTGGTTTCATCTTCACTTCACTTTACTTACTGTTACTCCTTGTGAAGTCATTGTATGTTTTCTCTATCATTTGTCTTCACTGAGTGACTTTGTGTTCTGTTTGGCTTCACAATATCTTCCTACCTGATCCTTACTACCTAGCTGCTATTAGTCTTTGTGCTTTCACTTCATTGAATACTTGACTATGGTTTGCCTAGTGTAGTCTATCTTCCGCTGCATGGTAATAGGTTTAATTTTATCGTTTGTCTTCAAAACTCCCATGTTCTGAAGACTTTCATAAAAATCGCCTATTCACCCCCCTCTAGTCGATATAACACACTTTCAATATTCAAACTGGATCATGCACTTCGACGACTCCAAAATGTTGGCTGGCGTCGTTTTGACGTCCCCAACAGGAGATACCGTTCAATACATACTACAGATAATGTATACGGACTCCAACAACGCAGCCGAATATGAGGCCCTTCTACATGGTCTCCGGATGGCAGTATCCATGGGCATTCAACGCCTAGAGGTGCGCGGGGATTCGAACCTCGCGATATCCCAAATAAATGGAGACTTTGATGCCAAGGATCCAAAAATGGCAGCTTATCGCATTGCCGTCCTAAAAATGTCAGCTCGGTTCGAGGGGCTCGAATTTCACCATGTGGCTCGGGAAAACAATCAGGCGACGGATATCCTCGCCCGCATCGGTGCTAAATGTGACGCGGTCCCTCCCAACATATTTCTGGAAAGGCTCTTCAAGCCATCTGTAGCATGGGAAGGGGACACCTGTAACAACAGTCCGGACCCGGCCAAAATACCCGATACCGAACTCTCTGACACAATCGGAGGCTACGCCACCGAAATAACACATTCAGCCCACGAAATAATGGCCATTATTGCCCCGTGGACAGAACCATTCCTGGCCTACCTAACTAGACAGGAACTTCCAGAGGACCAAAATGAGGCACGATGCATAGTGAGGCGATCCAAGGCCTACAGGGTCCATGAGGGAGAATTGTACAAAAAAAGCGCTACCGGAGTCCTTCAAAGGTGCATCTCCGAAGAAGAAGGGCGGAACCTTTTGGCAGAAATTCACGCCGGACTCGACGGTCATCACGCCGCAGCCCGGGCTCTTGTAAGCAAGGCCTTCCGTACATGATTCTATTGGCCAACGGCCCGGGAAGATGCAAAGGACCTGGTCCAACGTTGCGCCGGTTGCCAGCTCTTTGCAAATCAAAGCCACATGCCACCCACCGCCCTCCAAACAATCCCCATCACATGGCCCTTCGCGGTCTGGGGGCTTGACATGGTTGGACCCCTTAAAGGGGAACCCACAAGAAAAAAATACTTATTGGTCATGGTGGATAAATTCACCAAATGGATAGAGGCTAAACCGGTTAAAACAGCCGAATCCGGACCGGTGATAGACTTCATATCCGGGGTTGTACACCGTTACGGCGTCCCCCACAGCATCATCACTGATAGCGGCACGAACTTCACGGCCGACGAGGTAAAACTCTGGTGCAGCAAAATGGGCATCAAGCTCGATTATGCTTTAGTCTATCACCCACAAACCAACGGTCAAGTCGAACGAGCAAATGGTCTTATAATGAGCGGCATTAAACCAAGATTAGTGCGCTCCTTAACGGAGTCTGACACGCACTGGGTAGAGGAGCTCGACTCCGTACTCTGGGGGCCGCGGACCACACTGAATCGTAGTACCGGATATACACCGTTTTTTATGGTGTACGGCGCAGAGGCAGTCCTGCCCTGTGACATAATTCATAACTCACCTCGAGTGCGCATGTACAAAGAAAGAGAAGCCGAGCTCGATCGGCAGGACAGTCTGGACACCTTGGAGGAAGAGCGTGACGTAGCCAAAGCCCGTTCCGCATTTTACCAGCAACAGGCTCGCAGATACCAAAGCAGAGAAGTACGGGCCAAAACTTATAACGTTGGCGAACTAGTTCTACGACTGCCGGATAAGAAAAAGAACAAGCTCGAGCCCAAATGGGAAGGTCCCTTCATTATCGACCAAGTTCTGACCGGTGGAGCGTACCTACTGCGGGATGCATCGACTAGTCGACTCGAGCCGAACCCATGGAACACAGCCAGGCTTTGAAGATTCTATGCCTAGCACCGGACTTTATGTTAGTCCCCTCCCTTTGTCCATTTTCTGCATATGCATCATCTGTCTTGTTTCCCTTTCTTTCTTTTATTTCTCTAGGCCTTCAAGGTTCACCTCGTGCCTCACTCATACATTACAGATGCGCTAGCCGCACTCTTCATACCTGGGGGCTTCTCTCACAGAAGCTTAAATTATTCACCTAGGCCTCATGCCCAACACATGTGTTATACTTCCGCATGTACCTTTTTCACCATTATATGCATCAATATGACTTAAGTTTTGGCCAAGCTGGGTTGCCTGGCTCTTGTATTTATGCCCTACGTTCCCGTTAATTCGGCTAGGGCATAAGGGGAGCACCTCTGCGATTGTTACCGCCGGGTCAGCCGGACGTGTACCTCAGACTGGGTGAAGCCGAAAGCTAGCGTTCTTAAGGGAATATTCGGTCGGTGAACAAAAGATGACTTTTATTTATTATCCATATATGCCCCCAGATGCTTTTTCTGCGTTTCTTGTCGCAGTTCGGACATGCACTTTAGGGCATGCTTACCCAGGGAAAGGAACCCTTAACGGAACTATTCTCCTTGGAATATGTTTCTTACTACCCATGTAATATAACATCACTAGTTGGGCACTTGTCTGATAAAGCACTAATGACCCCTACGCCTGGTCTCCACGCATGCCCCGGTTCTTACATAACCAAGAGGGTATTCGGATACACTCCGGACCGTCGGGTCCCGAGGTTTAAGCGAAAAGGTCCACCATGACAAACAATCTACAATCCGGCTAGAAGGCATTATACATGTCACTTTAAAATTACATAGTCAATTTGACTGGTTGAATTCCTCTTCAATACCATCCAATAGGCTGTCTAGTCTACAGTCCTGTTGGGAATACTTTGCGGCCAATTCTACTTGGCCGTGCACTAAGCTCATAGGGATCTCCTTCCCATCGGGCCCCACAGGTCCAACTTCGGCCATATGGTTCGGGTCAGCCTTCGTGTACCGTGTCTTCACCATTGCCCAGGCTTCCCTGGCGCCCTGACGGCAGGCCAATATCTTCCATAATCGGAAGCGCCGCCGCGCTCCCTTTAGCTTTTCTGCAAGCTCTCCAAGGCCTTCGGGTATGGAGACGGATGGCCACAAGGCCTGGGCGACGCCTTGCATCACCTGCCGAACTCGTTCGTGCAGCTTTGAGAGCTTGGGAAGAAGGTCACCCATTGAACCGGGCATCTCCTCGGCAGGACGACCTGTTAGCATACCTACATACATAACTCTGTCAGCCAGCTTCCTCGTCGAACTCCTTTTCAAAGTTCGTTCAAGCACTTACTAAATATGCCACGTTGAAGCCGCCGATTTTCCTTAATAGAGTCCGACAGTTGGGCACGAACATCTTGTAGTTCCACACCCAGCTTGGTGTTGGCATCTAGGAGATCATTTTTCTCCTGCCTCACCCTCGTAAGCACGCTCTCACCGGCCTTCAGCTGGCGTAGGAGCTGTTGCTTATCTGGATTTACTCCAGCGCCATCTGCAATTTTATCGTCAGATCTGCATATATGCCGCATTTTACTTATCATTCGAAGGATATGTTACCAGAGGGGGTCTCTTTGGGCTCCCCTGCTGCGGCCAGTGCGTCCTGGAGTTGGGTTTTGCACTCTTCCAGCTCCTGGGACAGTTGAGTATTCTTTTCTGTAAGAACCTGCATAACAAATGATCCTTAAATCAGTTATCCTAACTGTTTCAAGTCTCAAGGGCTACTGATATATATAATCACCAAATTTTCTCACCCATATGTCTTTTACATACTGCTCCGTGGCTCTGGCTAGACCATTTTGAGCGGCACGAAGGTGCGCGTCTCCCGAGTTGAAGGCATCCAATGCCTCTTGGGAGAAACAAGCGTCATGAAGAACAGTCCGATGACGCCTGTGGTTCATGACACTTTCCACCTCGGAATTGGTGGCGGACAGTTTATCCGCATCCTCCGTCGGAGGAGCACCCGGCGCATGGCTCGTATTCGTTCCTGCCTCCGAATCCGGCCTTGGAGCCTGGCTTGTGGAGGCGCGATTGGTAGCCTCTCCGGGTATAGTCCGGCGAGCGCTCTTTTTCCTGAAAAGAAGGCATGGGCGTTAATATGCCTCTGAGAATAATGTCTTGCAATAAAGACGGCGCGCCATACTGCTACACCGGTGTCTCAATCCGGACTACGGGTCTTTTCAGCCTGCCTGGCCTCACGGCCCCTTGTTGGTCAATCGCCGCAGGCTCGGCCTTTGGCCTCGAGGACCTCCCCTGCAAAACACGGCTGTTATACGGCAATCAAAAACACGCAAGGACGGATCCCTTTTTGAAGTGCTGGGACTTCGGTCTCAGTCACCTGTGAGGCTGGAAGTAGCCCAGGGTAATCGACCGTAATGGCCACCAAAGCATTGTCATTGCTCAATTGGTAAAACACCCCATCGATCAGCTCCACAGATATGTCCGGATCCTCTTGGGAGGCCGGGTCGAGGGACCGTCCAGGGTCCTCGGGTTGTGGAGGGGGGTTGTTTATCTCCTTTACATCCTGGCGAAGTTCCTGCGTAGAAATCGCTAGACTGAATACTTAAACTACGGAAATATGAAACGAATGGGCGAGAAAAAGTCTCAGCTTACCCAGCTCGGAGGATTGTACATAGAAAATCCTCCCTGCGGGTTGACACGAAGGAATTCCTCCTCTTCTCCCTTGTACAAAGTGGATAAGATCTTTATTAGATCAGCAACCGGTCCCGGCCCTTTATGACCGTAGCGGGTGGCGTCATCCTCCCCGTTGTGATCCCACATGGGGTGGCCTCTATACTGAAGCGGCTGCACCCCCCGCATGATACATATGGCCATGACCTCGATCATGGTCAATCCGGATCGAGCTAAAAAACTTATCCGGCTCATCAGGTAAAGAACGTCCCTGTCATCTTCCTCCAAGGAGCTCCGTGGACGCCAACTCCGGCGCTTCTTCAAAGGGGTGTTGTCGAACTTAGGAAGGCCGATCCGAATAGGATCCGGGAGGGGGACGTCTTCTATATAAAACCATTCTGAAGGCCAGTCTTCGGATGTCTTCTTTGGGGTTCCGGACAGGTATCCGGTCCTGGCAACACGCCACACTTCGGCTCCGCCCACTTGATATATTGACCCCTTCTGAGAATGAGGCACAAGGCAGAACATCTTCTTCCACAGAGCGAAATGATCCTCACAGCCCAAAAACAACTCGCAAAGGGCTACGAATCCCGCGATATGTAGTATGGAGGCAGGCGTAAGGTTGTGCAACTGGAGGCCGTAGAACTCCAAGAGCCCTCAGAGAAATGGATGAATTCGGAATCCGAGCCCTCTTACCAAATAAGGGACAAGGCATACCCGCTCTCCCTTGGAGGGATTGGTAAGGCTCTCCGCTTGCTCTCCGCCATTATAGGTGGCGAGCCCGGCTTGAACCGGGACCATGTACGCTGGGGGAAGAAATCCCTTGGTCTGAAGCATCACTAATTTGCTGTGCGGGATGGAACATCTCTCCCAATATCCAGGCTTGGAGCTAGGGGAGCGGGAGGAGGAGCTGCGTCGACCGGCCATGATGGAATGGATCTCTGTCGGGTGTGCTCCGATGAAGGCTCGCCAAGGGAGGATGGTGTGATTTGGATCTGAATCCTCGTCTTTTTAATAGGCGGCTCACTCATACAGCTAGGGGGGTAAATGGGAAAACACCCTGGCTCTTCACATTCGCTCGACACATGGACAGTGGCCATTATTGGGCGTGGAAGCCAAGGAGTGCAACATTCACAAGAAACCGGACACTATTTCGACAGGTACATAGAATTTGGAGAAGAACCCGCCTTGCAATGCCGAAGACAATACTGCGCGCCGGACTCGTCGTCATTGAAGCCTGGTTCGGGGGCTACTGAGGGAGTCCTGGATTAGGGGGTCTCCGGATAGCCGGACTATATCCATTGGCCGGACTGTTAGACTATGAAGATACAAGATTGAAGACTTCGTCTCGTGTCCGGATGGGACTCTACTTGGCGTGGAAGGCAAGCTAGGTAATACGGATATGGATATCTCCTCCTTTGAAACCGACCTTGTGTAACCCTAACCCTCTCCGGTGTCTATATAAACCGAAGGGTTTTAGTCTGTAGGACAACAATCACAACATACAATCATACCATAGGCTAGCTTCTAGGGTTTAGCCTCTCTGATCTCGTGGTAGATCTACTCTTGTACTACCCATATCATCAATATTAATCAAGCAGGACGTAGGGTTTTACCTCCATCAAGAGGGCCTGAACCTGGGTAAAACATCGTGTCCCCTGCCTCATGTTACCATCCGGCCTAGACACACAGTTCGGGACCCCCTACCCGAGATCCGCCGGTTTTGACACCGACAGCTACCGTCGTACTAAGCAAAATAGGATGCATAAAAGATAAACATCACATGCAATCAAAATATGTGACATGATATGGCCATCATCATCTTGTGCCTTTGATCTCCATCTCCAAAGTACCGTCATGATGTCCATCGTCACCGACATGACACCATGATCTCCGTCACCTTGATCTTTACCAATGTGTCGTCACATGGTCGTCTCGCCAACTATTGCTTTTGCAACTATTGCTATCGCATAGCGATAAAGTAAAGCAATTATATGGCGCTTGCATCTTATGCAATAAAGAGACAACCATAAGGCTCCTGCCAGTTGGCGATAACTTTAACAAAACATGATCATATTATACAACAATTTATGTCTCATCACGTCTTGACCATATCACATCACAACATGCCCTGCAAAAACAAGTTAGACGTCCTCTACTTTGTTGTTGCAAGTTTTACGTGGCTGCTACAGGCTTCTAGCAAGAATCGTTCTTACCTACGCATCAAAAAACCACAACGTAGTATAGTGATTGCTTTTTGATCTTCAGAAAGAACCCTGTTCATTGAAACCGAGTCAAATAAAGTTGGAGAAACAGACACCCACTAGCCACCTATGTGCGAAGCACGTCGGTAGAACCAGTCTCGCGTAAGCATACGGGTAATGTCGGCCTGAGCCGCTTCATCCAACAATACCACTGAATCAAGAATCAACTAGTGACGGCAAGCAATATGTATATACTCACGCCCACAAATCCTTTGTGTTCTACTCATGCATGTAACATCTACACATAGACCTGGCTCAGATGCCACTGTTGGGTAACGCAGTAATTTCAAAAAAAATCCTACGCACACGCAAGATCCATCTAGGTGATGCATAGCAACGAGAGGGGAGAGTGTTGTCTACGCACCCTTGTAGACCGTAAGTGGAAGCATTATGAGAACACGATTGATGTAGTCGTACGTCTTCACAATCCGACCGATCCTAGCACCGAAGGTACGGCACCTCCACGATCTGCACACGTTCAGCTCGATGACGTCCCATGAACTCTAGATCCAGCTGAGGTCGAGGGAGAGTTTCGTCAGCACGACCGCTGGTGACGTTGATGATGAAGCTACCGGCGTAGGGCTTCGCCTAAGCACTGCAACAATATGACCGAGGTGGAAATCTATGAAGGGGGGCACTGCACACGACTAAAGAATCAACTTGTGTGTCTATGGGGTGCTCCCTGGACACGTATATAAAGGAGGGGAGGGAAGAGGTGGCCGGCCCTAAGGGGGCGTGCCAGGTGTGGGGAATCCTACTAGGACTCCCCAGTCCAAGTAGGATTCCCCTCCTCTTTCCTATTCGGAGTAGGAGAGAGGGAAAGAGAGGGAGAGGGAGAATGAAAGGGGGGCGGCGCCCCCACCCCTTGTTGAATTCGGTTTTGGAAGGGGGGCGCCACCTCTTGGCCCTTCTCCCCTCTGTCCACTAAAGCCCAATAAGGCCCATTACTTCTCCCGGCGAATTCCCGTAACTCCCCAGTACTCCGAAAAATACCCGAATCACTCGGAACCTTTCTGATGTCCGAATATAGCCTTCCAATATATCGATCTTTACGTCTCGACCATTTTAAGACTCCTTGTCATGTCCGTGATCTCATCCGGGACTCCTAATAACCTTCGGTACATCAAATCACATAACTCATAATATCAATCATCATCGAACGTTAAGCGTGCGGACCAGACGGGTTCGAGAACTATGTAGACATGACCGAGACTCATGTCCGGCAATAACCAATAGCGGAACCTGGATGCTCATATTGGTTCCTACATGTTCTACGCACATATTTATCGGTCAAACCGCATAACAACATACGTTGTTCCCTTTGTCATCGGTATGTTACTTGCCCGAGATTCGATCGTCGATATCTCAATACCTAGTTCAATCTCGTTATCGGCAAGTCTCTTTACTCGTTCCGTAATGCATCATCCTGCAACTAACTCATTAGTCACATTGCTTGCAAGGCTTATAGTGATGTGCATTACCAAGAGGGCCCAGAGATACCTCTCCGATACACGGAGTGACAAATCCTAATCTCGATCTATGCCAACTCAACAAACACCATCGGAGACACCTGTAGAGCATCTTTATAGTCACCCAGCTACGTTGTGACATTTGATAGCACACTTAGTATTCCTCCGGTATTCGGGAGTTGCATAATCTCATAGTTATAGGAACATGTATAAGTTATGAAGAAAGCAATAGCAATAAACTAAACGATCCTAGTGCTAAGCTAACGGATGGGTCAAGTCAATCATATCATTCTCTAATGATGTGATCCCCTTCATCAAATGACAAATCATGTCTATGGTTAGGAAACTTAACCATCTTTGATTAATGAGCTAGTCAAGTAGAGGTATACTAGTGACACTCTGTTTGTCTATGTATTCACACATGTACTATATTTCCGGTTAATACAATTCTAGCATTAATAATAAAAATTTACCATGATATAAGTAAATATAAATAACAACTTTATTAGCCTCTAGGGCATATTTCCTTCAAAGCCATCTCCAGTAATGAGTTGTAACATCCCAATTTCTTTTTCAAAATTTGGAATGTTAATTAAATAAGTAATAGTGAGTGAGCTGCTTTCATTCTTAGAAGGAATTAAAAGTTTTGAGTACATATTTAAATTTTACAAATCATGCCTATCATGCAAGTTGGATTAATATAACTATCCAACATTAAATATTTCTTGGTTTAGAAATTTATTGAAACTCAAAAGGAAGTAATACTTGTCATTTGGATATTTTCAAACCATATTTGAAAGAGTGGGAACAATATGACTTTCTCAAATCAGATATTTTGATTTTATTTGGATCTTGGTCATAATAAAATTATAGACAAGCGGTAAACTGACATCTCCAAAGGGACACTTAGAATTTGGAGTTATTTTGAGACCATTTTAATATTTTCTAATTATCCAGATAACAAAATTGAGATGAGATAATATGACTTCTCCATAAGTATTATTGGAAAATATTTAATGGCACTCATTGAATATTTGTACGTTCTAAAAATCACTTTGGGTATTTATAAAACCTAAAATCATTTTAGGGAAGTTATAATGACCTTAAACGATTTATGTGAACTATAAACTATATATATATATATATAATTTATATACGAAGGGAAATCTATTTTCCTAGGTTCGCTATATTTCATTGACCCTATGTGCATTTTTCCGGAAATTTATTTGTAAAAGATATGGCAATTATAGCAGGCCATAATCATTTCCTATAGTCGTTTAAATAGGAAAATCCTCACGAAATCACAAAATTTTGAAATTCGGCATGCCTCCACTTCTGGTCCATTCTCGGGACCTGTTATATAACTCATGCAGGGCCATATAGTATTGCGACGCACATGGTCCAAGCGGCTGGGTCGTCCCACTAGTTGCGAAGCTAGTTGCGTTTGTAGCCCGACATAAAAATCAATAGGTTCGTGGCAAATAAAACTCACGATCTCTGACAACTAAAGGCATTCTTCTAGGAGCTCTCGCGTCGCCTCCAGCGCCCTCTTGTGTCACCTTCCCCGCGGGCAACTTGGGAGGGCTCCGCCGCCTCCGCCTAGTCCCTCTAGCGCCCTTCTTCCCCTCCACCGCTGCCAATGGTCGGCGCCGGGCAAAGCCCGTGCGACGGCGGCGGCGGAGGGTCCCTTCTCCCATTCCCGGATCCATGGTGGCGCGGGTGTCCTGATCCGCAAGATGTGGCCCTCTCGACGGTGTGGCGGATCTCGGAGGCAGCGGACTCGCGGCGGAGCACGAGTGCCTAGATCCAGGGGTGTGGGACTCCCGGCAGCGTGCAGGCTCCCGGCGGCGGCGGGATCGGTCGACGGCGGGCTTGGGCGATAGCGTCGGCCGCGTGGTGCTGGATCTCGTTGAGGGAGTCCTGGACTAAGGGGTCCTCGGGCGTCCGGCCTGTTAGCCATGGGCCGGACTGATGGGCTGTGAAGATATGAAGACCAAAGACTGCACCCGTGTCCAGATGGGACTTTCCTTGGCGTGGAAGGCAAGCTTGGCGGCCAACTATGTAGATTCCTTTCTCTGTAACCGACCTTGTGTAACCCTAGATCCTTCCCGTGTCTATATAAACCGGAGGTCTAGGTCCTTAGATAGGCCGAATACTCATTACCATATTCATACAGGCTGGACTTCTAGGGTTTAGCCATTACGATCTCGTGGTAGATCAACTCTTGTAATACTCATATCCGTCAAGATCAATCAAGCAGAAAGTAGGGTATTACCTCCATAGAGAGGCCCCAACCTGGGTAAACATCGTGTCCCCTGTCTCCCGTTACCATCGACCTTAGACGCATAGTTCGGGACCCCCTACCCGAGATTCGCCGATTTTGACACCGACATTGGTGCTTTCATTGAGAGTTCCACTGTGCCGTCGACAACAGGATCGATGACTCGCCTCGTCCTTAAAGACAATATCACTACCAGAGGAGAACTGGCCCCAGACCAAACCCTCTGGTTGGGCAGCTTTACCATGATCGCCTGTTCAGCCGTTAAGCTGACGATGACCTCTCGGGCTATCGAAAATCCTCTTTGTATCGACCCCAAACACTCCAAGCAGATGGATCTGGTGGAGTTTTCGTCTTTAAAAGAGATCCTTGATTGTATCGCCGCCCTGGGAATCGCCACAGATTACGATCGGATCAGGCTCAAACCCGACCAAAGAGAAATCAAATCTCCACCGATCACCCACCAGATAGCGGTAGTCGAGGAGCAAGACATCGACTCTTCCCTATACTAAAGACGGACTACATCCGGATCGCCGACTCTACGGAGCCGGATACCCACCCGCAAAAGGAGGTGACCGGCCTTCCGAACATAGAATCAGATGGCGGTCCAAGGCAACTAGAAGATACTCCGAAGCCCAGATTGTTAAGTCTGGAAAAACTTCAGACTCCAAATCATTGATCGGGTCAGGGTACAGATCCAATTCCACCCACCCACCCAGACATAAGCGCTCTCACGAGCATACAACAGCAGTCTCAGGAAACGTTCCACCACTTATGGGCCAGATTCCTCCTTGTCAAGGACAAGGTTAAAGATTGTCGCGACGAGGACGCGATATTAGCGTTCCGCAACAATTGCATGAACGAAGGAATCCTCAACGCCATTAATCGCCGCCGCATACTACACTTCACTAACCTGGCAACTATCATATAGAAGTACAGCGCAATGGAAAGCGCCTGGAGGGACCAGGCAGCTTGCTGGGAGCCATTGGTCCCAACTCAACCATTGGTCCAAGCGAAAAGGGCGCATCGCCGTGACACGCCCAGTCCAATATCCAAGAAATATAAACCCATTACGCGGCGCGGAACCGTTCTAGAGGGATGGCTCGATGGCCCATGCAAAATACACGCAACACCGGATACCATACCAACCCACAACCTTAGAGTATGTTGGATACTCCGGCAGGTAGCCAAAAGCAGCGAGGACATCCTCACCAAAAACACCCCAGAGCAACACCCTCCAGAATACGACAACCCCAGAGTACTGACGGTCTTTGAGACATTCACTTCAAACAATAAGCGCAAAAGGGCACTTCGCGGCCTCGCCGAAGTCTGTCAAATCACCACAGTAAACCCTTGGAACGACACGGCTATAACCTTTAATGCCGGCGACGAACCAAAATACACGACAGTCCGATCACTAGCCGCTTTATACCTCAGTCCCATTGTGGACGGCTTTCGACTCACCAAGGTCCTCATGGACGGTGGCAGCGGACTAAGCCTCATCTATGAGGATACACTCCACAAAATGGAAATAGACAGGAGCCGCGTCAAGCAAAGCAGCACAACCTTCCGAGGAATCATTCCCAGTCGGGAGGCATGGCGTGCGGGAAAAATCACACTTGACGTGGTATTCGGCACACCGGAGAATTATCGGTCTGAAGAAATCACCTTCCAAGTGGCTCCTTTCAGCAGCGGATACCACGCCCTGTTGGGGCGGGATGCTTTTACATGCTTCCAAGCTATACCTCATTACGGGTATATGAAGATCAAAATGCCCGGACCAAATGGCATAATCACTCTTGTAAGTGATCCGGACATAGCACTCCACGCCGAAAACAAAACCGCATCCCTGGCCCTGGAGGCATTATCTGAAGCCCTCGCGGCCGAAGAATTAACCGCACTGCGCTCCACGATGGATAGGGACGATGTGATTTTAGACAAACGAGCCAAATCCACCTCCTTCAAACCAGCAGAAGAAATAGTCAAATTCCAGGTCCACCCAACGGACCCCAAGAAGACAACATCTATTGGAGCACAACTAGATCCAACAGTCGACGCTGCACTAAGGGATTTCCTTCACGAAAACTATGATATATTCGCCTGGCACCCTTCTGACATGCCTGGAATCCCACATGAGATGGCCGAACATAGCCTTAATATCTTAAAGGGATACAAACCAATCAAACAAGCACTGCGATGCTTTTCCGAGCCCAAACGCCAAGCTATGGGGGAGGAGCTGGCCAAGCTAATTGAGGCCGGATTCATCAGAGAAATAAAACATCCGTACTGGCTAGCAAACCTGGTGACGGTACCAAAGAAGGACAAATCCTGGCGGTTGTGTGTCGATTTTAAAGACCTCAATAAGGCTTGCCCTAAGGGTCCATTCCCCCTCCCCTGCATCGATCAGATCATTGACGCTACCACAGGACACGACTCAGTGTGTTTCCTTGATGCATATTCCGGATACCATCAAATCAAAATGAAGGAGTCCGATAAAGCTGCAACATCATTCATTACCCCATATGGGCCATTCTGCTTCAACACCATGCCCTTCGGGCTCAAGAATGCCGGTGCCACATACCAATGCATGATTCAAACATGCCTGGAGAAACAGATCGACAAGACAGTTGAAGCTTATGTGGACAACGTCGTCATCAAAACTAGGCACGTCGAAACACTAATAGATGATTTACGTCTCACATTTGATAATCTCCACGCGTATGACATTAAGCTCAATCCGGAAAAGTGCGTTTTCGGCGTCCCCGCCGAAAAACTGTTGGGCTTCATCGTTTCCAATAGAGGAATTGAAGCAAATCCAGCCAAAATCCGAGCTCTATCACAATTGGCTACGCCAACAGACCTTAAACAAGTCCAAAAACCCGCGGGTTGAGCGGCAACTCTAAGCCACTTTATCTCTAGATTGGGATAAAAGGCACTACCACTCTATCGCCTTCTACGGAGAACCGATCACTTCGAGTGTACGGATGCGGCAACAGCCGGACTGGAGGAAATAAAAACCTTCTTGCGAGCAACCCAATCCTGGTCGCGCCAAACATTGGTGAACCGATGTTATTATACATATCGGCAACACATCAGGTGGTGAGCGTCGTGCTCGTCGTTGAACGAGAATAGGACGGGCACAAATTCCTGCTTCAGAAGCCAGTATACTATGTATCCACTGTCCCTACACCATGAAAATCCCGGTACCCCCATTATCAAAAGATAGCATACGCGGTCCTCATGGCATCCCGAAAGCTCCGTCACTACTTCCAGGAGTGTTCGATCATGGTGGCTTCCGAAGTACCACTCAATGACATTATAAACAATCGCGATGCCACGGGCCGGATTGCCCAATGGGCCATTGAGCTCCTTCCATTTGATATTACATACAAACCACGTCGAGCTATTAAATCCCAAGTATTGGCTGACTTCGTCGCCGAATGGACAGAGGCCGACCTCCCTAAAGAGTATGGCACATATTCCAATTGGGTTATGTATTTCGATGGCTCCAAAATGCTGGCAGGGCTAGGGACAGGCGTCGTTTTAATGTCACCTACTGGAGACGTTGTTCAATACGTACTCCAAATACTATACACAGACTCCAATAATGCAGCCGAATACGAGGCCTTATTGCATGGTCTCCGAAGGGCTGTCTCCATGGGCATACAACGCCTAGAAGTGCGCGGGGACTCAAACCTTGAAATATCTCAAATAAATGGAGGCTTCGACGCCAAAGATCCGAAGATGGCATCTTATCGTAATTCCTTCATAAAAATGTCAGCCCGGTTCGAGGGGCTCGAGTTCCATCATGTGGCTCGAGAAAGTAATCAAGCGGTGGACGTTCTTGCTCGTATCGGCGCTAAGTGCGACCCCGTCCCACCTAATATCTTTATGGAAAGGCTTTTTAAGCCATCCGTGGTGTGGCAGGGGGAAAACGGCAACACTGGTCCAGATCCGAACATAACCCCAGATCCCAAAAACACCGACATCATCGAAGGCTCAGCCACCGAAATAACACCGTCGGTGCATCTCATCATGGCAGTCATTGCCCCATGAACCGAACCCTTCCTGACCTACCTTAACAGGAAGGAGCTTCCTGAGGACCAGAATGAGGCCCGCCGCATTGTCTGGCGTTCGAAGGCCTACAAGGTTCACGACGGAGAGCTCTATAAGAAAAGAGCTAGCGGAGTCCTTCAAAGATGTATCTCCGAGGAGGAGGGGCGGCAGCTCCTGGCTGAGATTCATGCCGGTCTCGGCGGGTACCACGCCGCAGCTCGGGCCCTTGTTAGCAAGGCCTTCCGTACAGGGTTCTCTTGGACAATGGCCCGAGCGGATGCACAGGACCTTGTCCAACGTTGTGTTGGATGCCAACTCTTCGTCAACCAAAGCCATATGTCCCCCACCGCCTTACAAACAATCCCCATCACTTGGCCTTTTGCAGTCTGGGGACTGGATATGGTTGGACCCCGTAAAGGAGGAAGCCATAAGAAAAAATATTTGCTAGTCATGGTGGATAAACTCACCAAGTGGATAGAGGCCAAACCAGTTAAAACGGACGAGTCCGGGACAGTAACAGACTTTATATCCGGTGTCGTACACCGTTATGGTGTTCCGCACAACATCATCACTGATAGCGGCTCCAATTTCACAGCCGACGAAGTGAAACCTGGTGCGCTAATCTGGGCATCAAGCTCGATTACGCCTCTGTCTATCATCCACAGACAAACGGCCAAGTCGAACGAGCCAATGGTCTTATTATGAGCGGCATTAAACCCAGACTAGTGCGGTCTTTGAAGGAATCAGACAAGCATTGGGTTGAGGAGCTCAACTCCGTACTTTGGGGGCAGTGGACCACGCCTAATCGCACTACCAGATACACCCCCTTTTTCATGGTGTACGGTGCATAGGCACTATTACCCTGCGACATTATTCATGACTCACCTCGAGTGCGCATGTACGAAGAGAGAGAGAGGCCGAGCTTGATCGGCAGGACAGCTTAGACGCCCTGGAGGAGGAGCGCAACATCGCAAAAGCCCGTTCCGCATTTTATCAACAGCAGGCTCGTAGGTATCAAAGCAGAGAAGTGCGGGCTGAAACTTACAACATCGGCGAACTCGTTCTACGCCTGCCGGAGAAGAAAAAGGACAAACTCAAGCCCAAGTGGGAGGGTCCCTTCATCATCGACGAAGTTCTCACAGGAGGAGCGTACCGCTTGCGTGATGCGTCAGACAATCAACTAGAGCCGAATCCACGGAACGCGGCCAGACTTCGAAGGTTCTATGCCTAGCGCCGAACTCTTTGTTCGTCTCCTTCCTCTTATTGTTTTCATCATTTTTTCTCTCTTTCGTTTTTTCTCTTTAGCCTTAAAGGCTTTGATGCGGTTAGACCATGCACCCCCGACGCATACATCTTTAAGTATGTACGTCTATCATACCTGGGGGCTTCTTGTACAGAAGCTTGCTATTTCTATGTTTCGAGTATAAAGCTCATCACATATGTGTTTTCTCCCATATGTACCTTTCCTTTGCCATTATATGCATCGATATGACTTAAGTTTTGGCCAAGCTGGGTTGCTTGGCTCCTGTGCTTATGCCCTACGTTCCCATTAGTTCGGCTAGGGCATAAAGGGAGCACCTCTGCGATTGTTACTATCGGGTCATCCAGATGTGTACCTCAGACTGGGTGAAGCCAAAAGCTAGTGTTCTTAAGGGAATATTCGGTCGGTGAATTAAAGATGTTTTTGCAGTCGCTCCATTATGAACCCCCAGAAGTTATACACACTGTGATTTTTTCATCACAGTCCGGGCATGCACATAGATGCATGCACACCAAGGGAAAGGAACCCTTAACGGAACTATTCTCTCTGGAAGATGTTTCTTACAATTTCAATGTAATATAACATAACTAGCTGGATACAACTTGTCTGTTCAAGCACCTATGACCCCTACGCCTGGTTTCCATGCATACCCCTGTTTATTTTGCCGCTTAGGTATTCAGAAACACTCCGCACCTTCGGGTCGAGAGATCGAAGCGAAAAGGTCGGCCATGACAATCGTTTTACAATCCAGCTAGAAGGAAAATGCATAGTCACTTAGGACTTAAAAACTTCCTCCTCTATACCGTCCAACAGGCGGTCTAATTTACAATCCTGTTGGGAGTATCTAGCAGCCACCTTTACTTGGCCATATACTAAACTAACGGGAATTTCTTCCCCATTTGACCCTAGCGGTCCGACCCGGGCCATGTGATTCGGATCCAGCTTGGTATATCGTGTTTTTACCATGGCCGAGGCCTCTCGCGCACCCTCTCGGCAGGCCGATATCTTCCATAGTCGGATACGCCGCCGCACTCCCTTGAACAACTCTACAAGCTTCTCCATACTCCCTGGAGGGGAGTCGGATGGCCATAAGGCCTTGGCTACACTCCGCATTCCTGTCGAGCTTGCTCGTGCAACTGCGACAGCCCTTGCAGAACATCACTTGATGATCTGGACACCTCCTCTTCGGGACGGCCCGTCAATATACCTGCAATCACAGCTATATCAGCTACTTTTACTTCCAAACTATTATAAGGTAAATATAGCCACATACTGAATATGCCGCCTCACAGTTTTTTGTTCTCCTTCATGGAGTTGGCTAGATGGGCCCGCACATCCTTCAGCTCTTCACCCAGCTGGGTGTTTGCATCTTGGAGTTTGTTTTTCTCCTGTCTGACATGGGTCAAAACCCGCTCGCCTGCGGCATGCAGTCTTTTCGACTCTTTTTCCTCCAATTGATCTGATGATCCTGTTATGAGATAAAGCCGCGGTGTTAACACGGTCGCTATGCAATAACTGTTTCTCGATGGAGGGAAATGTCCCCGGAAGACGCTGCTTTGGATTTTTCCAGTTTGGCAGTCACTGCGTTCAACTGCGTCCGGCACTTTTCTAGCCCTTGGACTAGCACGTCATTCTTCTCCGACACAACCTGGTCATGCAGTGATCCTCAAATCAGTTGTCCCAACTACTTTAAGTCTCAGGGGCTACTGGCATATGGTTATCATAATCAGACAAAGTAAACTTACCTGCACATCTTTTAAATGCTGCTTTGTGGCTCTGTTAAGCCCATCTTGAGCAGCTCAGATATATGCATCAGCCGAGCTAAAGGCGTTAAATGCCTCCTCTGAAAAGCCAGGGTCTTGTAAAACGGCCCTGCGGCACTGATGATTCATGGCGCTCGCCACTTCCGAGTTGGTGACAGATACATCATTCGAATCCTCGGCTGGAGGACAGTCCGGCGTCACCCCCGCATCAGCCCCCGTCTTCACAGCAGGATCTGGATCCTGGCTGCGGGAAGTATGACCGGCTGGACCCCCGGATATAGTCTGGCACACCTTTTTCCTGATACAGGGTAAACGGAAATGTCACAGTTGGATGTGACTGCCAAGGTGCATATTTGCAAATTCATACCTCTTTGATGAAGGCTCGGCCATATCTTCGTTTGCCTTCCTCTTTGAAGGCTTGCCTGGCGTGGGGGACGCTCTCTTCGGAGACACCCCCGGGGCAGCATGGCGCGCCGAACGCCTCCCCTTTTGAGCACAGGACAGTGCGGTAGGTAAGGAGGAATGAGAAAACTCTCTTGGACAAGGTATCTCCGGATTACTTACATGTGAAGCAGGAAGGAGGCCAGGGTAATCAGCGATGATGGGTACATTTGTACCGTCATAGCTCATCTGATAGAATATTCCGTCCTCAAGCTCCACAAATATGTCCGGATCTTCCTCATATCCGGGGTCTAGATCCCAGTTGCGATTCTTCGACTGAGGGGCAGGGTCATGGGTCCCCTCGAGAGCCTTTCACCATTCCGGTTATAAAGCGAATAAGATACTTCCTGTCAAGAATGATTCAGGGACAAGAGTAAAATAGTGGAGCTGAAGCTTACCCAGCTGGGAGGATTATACATGGAAAATCCGTCTCGATATTGGAGACGGGTGAACTCCTCCTTCTCCCCTTTATACAGCTCGGCCAGTATTTTGGCCAGGGCGGCGGGGGTTGTAACACCCCGGATGTAATTTACCTAATATGTACTCCAACTCTTGCCGTTTCCGGCGCTAAGTTATTTTATTTTCTCGGGTTCGGGTTATTTTCTACAACGGTTAACCAAGGGACCGAGAAGGCCTCGTGTGTGTTGCAGCCCAACACCCCTCCATTTTGGCCCAAAACCCACCAAAACCCTCTCCATCATCTAGAGCGTTCGATCATGATCGCCTGGCCGAAAACCGCACCTCATTTGGACACTCCTAGCTCCTCCTATGCCTATAAATAGGTCCTCCTCCGAATTCACATCTCCTTCTTCCCCGAAACCCTAATTTCCCCGCTCCTCGCCGCACCGGACACGTCCGGCCCGGCCGGACAGTGTCCGCCGTCGCCTCCGGCCAACCAGGGCCCGCCACGTGGCACCCCGCGCAGTCCGCGCCGCCGCGGCCCGGAGAGCCCAGATCGGGCCCTTCCCGGCCGGTAGCTCCCCGCGCGCCCCGCACCTTTCTTCCCCGCGGCCGAGCCCGCCGCGCCGCCGTGGCCGCCATCGACGCCCGACGCTGCCGCCTCGCTCCGGCGCCAACCCGCCGCGCCGCTCCCGCCGGCCGACGCCGCGGCGCTCCGTCCGCACCCTTCCGCGACTCCGACCGGCCCCCTCGTCCTCCGCGGCAAGTCCCGCGCCTCCCCGACGAAGCTCCGGCGACCTCAAAGCTCCGGCCGGCGAACATCGATTTCCGCATGTGAACAATGCCGGCCAGATCCGATCTGAACCGGACAAACCCTAGGGGTTGACCTCTTTTTTCCCCCAAGTCCTTGATTATTTTGCATACTTTGACTTGCTATATCTCCGCATCCGTAGATCCGTTTTGGGCGTGTAGCATATCAAAATGTTCGCCTCAGAGAGTACATGATTTCATCTCATTGCATCATTTTCATTTGAGCTCATCTTGATGCCCGAAATGCTGTTGGAAGATTGCTATTTGAGTTAATTATCAGATCTGCTGCACCAAATAGCCTTTTGTCATTTTTTCCATGATTAATGTGTGCATGATATGCCCCTGAGCTCTACATGTGTTTTGTTATATGCTTTTCCATCTTTCCAGAGGTGCTATCCATGTATTTTTGTGATGTGTGTGGTGACTAGCACAAGCTTGCAAAGTGGTGCATTCGTTAATGCTGATTTCAGGGACTTAGCCATTTCACTAAGTCCTTGATCTGTTTTTATCAATATGCCATATGTTCATGTTGTTTCCTAGTGATCCGTGCCTCTTTTGAGGATGATCAGTAAGGATGATTTGTTATTCTTGTAGTGCTCTATCCATCCATGTCTTTGTTGGCAGTTATGGAGCACCCTAGCTTGAGTCAATCGAGCTCTACTTTTGCAATTTCGTGAATCTGGGCAGATTGTCTACTTGTTAGCGATTTTGCCGAGGATGTTGTAGTTGATCTGTGCATGCTATGTTGTTGTTCTTGCCATGTCTAGCTTATATAATGTGTAATCTTGACGGGTGTATGCTTAGATTGTCATGACATGCTCTGTAGTGAGTGCATCGAGCTCTTAAACATGCCTACTCGCTAAGATATTTGCATGCTCCAGTTTTTCACTAAGTCTGAGATCTGATTGTGTTTTTGCCATGTTCACATGCTTGCAATTGTATTTTCTGATCCTTTTGGCTCAAGGTCACTAAGGGACTTTTGTTAAGATCTTTGAGTAGCTCCATGCCATGCCTTTCTTTGCCATGTTAAGTTCCTGTAGCATCTAGTTTTCATGCTCCAAAGTGTGCTACCTGATCTGAAATTCCAGACTAGTGTTAATTTCACTAAGTCTAAAACCTGTTTACCAATTGCACTTTTGCCATGCTTGTTTGAACTGTTAATGGATGAATTGCCCGTAGCTCAGTGTTCATCTTTTGGTAAGCTTTATGAATGGATCCCTGCCATGTACTTTGTTGCCATGTTTGAGTGTTGTAGCATATTTAACTTGTTGCATTTAGATGGCTACTTGCTGTTTATCGCAAACCGGTGCCATATTTGTTTCGCTTGCCATTTCCAAACCATGCATCCAATTCCGGTGTTCTTTATATCGATTTCAACCGAAATCACCTCACCTTTCCAGTGGCACTCTTGTATTTCCAAGTTTAGGCCAGGTTCATTCATCCCTTGTCAAATCTTGCATATGCATCGCATATCGCATCCTACATAGCATACCATGTTTGCATCATGTTGTTTGAGCTTTGCACGTGGTTGATTGTGTCCCTTTTGCTTGTTTGTCTTGTTTGGGTAGAGCCGGGAGACGAGTTCGCTAACGAGGAGCCCATTGAGTTTGCTTTCGAGGATCCACTCAACTCTGACAACTTTGCAGGCAAGATGATCACACAGTCGAAATCACTT
This sequence comes from Triticum urartu, assembly GCF_056163025.1. Lineage (NCBI taxonomy): Eukaryota > Viridiplantae > Streptophyta > Magnoliopsida > Poales > Poaceae > Triticum > Triticum urartu. Next base: position 213,329,533 of record NC_141877.1, on the reverse strand, counting down.
CTATCTTTGCTTTGCTAGATGCTCGCTCTTTTGCTATGCTGATGCTACGATGCCTACCACTTGCTTATCATGCCTCCCAAATTGCCATGTCAAACCTCTAACCCATCATGTCCTAGCAAACCGTTGATTGGCTATGTTACCGCTTTGCTCAGCCCCTCTTATAGTGTTGCTAGTTGCAGGTGAAGATTGGAGACCGTTCCTTGTTGGAACATTATTTTCTTGTTGGGATATCAGGATATTGCCTTGTTATCTTAATGCATCTATATACTTGGTAAAGGGTGGAAGGCTCGGCCTCTCGCCTAGTGTTTTGTTCCACTCTTGCCACCCTAGTTTCCGTCATATCGGTGTTATGTTCCCGGATTTTGCGTTCCTTACGCGGTTGGGTAATAATGGGAACCCCTTGACAGTTCGCCTTGAATAAAACTCTTCCAGCAATGCCCAACCTTGGTTTTACCATTTGCCACCTAGCCTATTTTTCCCTTGGGTTTCCGGAGCACGAGGGTCATCTTATTTAAACCCCCCTGGGCCAGTGCTCCTCTGGGTGTTGGTCCGACTGAGCTGCCTGCGGGGCCACCTCGGGGCAACTTGAGGTTTGGTTTTACTCATAGCTAGTCTCATCTGAGTGTGCCCGAAGAACGAGATATGTGCGGCTCCTATCGGGATTTGTCAGCACATTCGGGCGCTGTTGCTAGATTGGTTTTAACTAGTCGAAGTTGTCTTGTAGAACCGGGATACCGAGTCTGATCAGAATGTCTCGGGAGAAGGTTTATCCTTCGTTGACCGTGAGAGCTTGTCATGGGCTAAGTTGGGACTCCCCTGCAGGGATTTGAACTTTTGAAAGCCGTGCCTGCGGTTATGGGCAGATGGGAATTTGTTAATGTCCGGTTGTAGATAACTTGAACCTTAACTTAATTAAAATGAATCAACCGTGTGTGTGTAACCGTGATGGTCTCTTCTCGGCGGAGTCCGGGAAGTGAACACGGTGTTGGAGTTATGTTTGCCATAGTTGGTTCTCTAGTTCTTCGTTCGCGCTTTGCCTTCTCTTCTCGCTCTCTTTTGTGAACAGGTTAGCCACCATATATGCTAGTCGCTTGCTGCAGCTCCACATATTACCTTGCCTTACCTATAAGCTTAAATAGTCTTGATCGCGAGGGTGCAAGATTTCTGAGTCCCTGTGGCTCACAGATTATTTCCAAACCAGATGCAGGGCCTGATGACTCCGTTCCAGATGATGCGCTTGAGCTCAAGTGGGAGTTCGACGAAGACTCATGGGATGTTGTGAAGATTTCCTTACTTGCGACATTGCTTTCAATGCGGTTATGCCTCTAAGTCGTGCTTCGACACGTAGGAGATATAACCGCATCGAGGGCATTACAAGTTGGTAATCAGAGCCTTCCCCAACCTTAGGAGCCCCCACTGCTTGATCGTTTTTAGCAGCCGTCGTTGAGTCTAGAAAAAAATGTTTTCAGCCATTTAGGAATTTTATATCGGAGAGTTTAGGAATTCTTTTTACTCCCCAGTCCCTTCATCGCTCTGGTAAGGCATCCTGACATAGAGTTTTGACTCTTTTCTTCTCAAATTTCACTAAAAAAAATTTTAGGATCACGCGGGTATCTTGGAACCGTTCCGATGGATTTGTGACGAGAACATTGTTCTTGGTGCCTCCTGTCATTTAGGGGTTGTGGTAGTGTCCCGGGGAGTTGAGCTCCGAGGTGTTGTCATCACAATTTTATCGTTGCAGTTCTGGAATACCTGAGTTTAGTTCGCCGACATCGAAAATCTCTTTTATGCAGTTGTTGGTGAGATAACCTCGACGCCACCCAGTACTGGGGCGGGAGTTCGGGAGTATTGCCATAACTTGTATAACGGATGCTTTTCGAAGGTTGAGGTAGATGGTTTCCGAAGTTTTTCTCGGTTATGTGTTGAAGGATGGATACAGCTGGATGTAGGATTTGCTAGATTTGGGTGAGATATTATGCTTCTCCTGTATCCCCAACACCTGATTGCATAACCGGAAAGGTTCGGGAGTTTCATAGGTGGGAATTATTGTAGCTCTAGTTCTTCTTCCACGGATATTTGGTTTGAGATTGGGTGATCCTTACCGAGTATTCGTTCTTGTTCCGTACCTTGTTGATTTATTCCTCTACCTAAATTCTAAGTGGCTTCTCAATTTATGGATATGTGACCATTTCAATTGGAATGCATTCGTTCTTATGTTCGGATGTGAAGACTATATGTTGCAATTTCAACCCGCTTGATTCAGCTTCAATTTTATCTGTCAATGTGCTAACGGATGTCACCCTCTTCAGGATGGCTCCCGCTAAGAGCAGCAATCAGAATCAGAATCAGGATCCGCCACCACCTCCCCCTCCTCCGGAGGCATGGCAAGCTGTGATGGCCGCTACCAATGCAAACACACAGTTGATCATGCAAATTCTTCAAGAGCGCAACCAAGCGAACCAAGGCAACCAAGGCAACCAGGGCAACAATCAGAATCACTTTGCTACACTCAACCAGTTCCTTGCTAACTAGCCAAAGACTTTCAGCAATTGTGTTGAGGCAACTGATGCTGACGATTGGCTTGTGGACCTGTGCAAGCATTTCAAGTGTAGTAACGTCAGGCCTGAGGACTTCATCAAGTTCGCTTCCTTCCAACTCAAAGACCAAGCTGCAGAATGGTTCCAGCAGTACAAAGATTCCAGAGGAGGCCGTGTGATTACCTGGGATGAATTCCATCAAGACTTCAAAGCTCATCATATCCCTCAGAGCGTGGTTGAAAGCAAGCGTGAGGAATTCTGCAACCTGAAGCAAGGCTCTTTGTCTGTCTATGACTACAACAAGTTGTTTCAGAAACTCGCCCGCTTTGCTAAGCAGGACGTCCCTGATGAGAAGAGCATGATATACCAGTTCAGGGGTGGTCTTAGAGAAGAAATCCAGCTAGCTCTTGTTCTCTTTGAGCCCTTGAGGTACGATGAGTTCTACAACATGGCATTGAAGCAAGAGGCTGCTCAACTGAAGCGCGATGCTTCCAAGAAGCGAGTCAGAGATGCTACTCCTTCTTCCTCTACTCAAGTGGCCAACCAGCAGAAGTATTGGCTTCCTCCTCCTTCGTTCCGTCAACCGTATCAGCATAAGAGCAAAGGTGGCAGTGGATCTTCCCACCCACCCAACCCTGGCTTTTAGAACAAGACTTCGTCTCAAGCTCCAAGATCTAGTGCTCCGTATCACCGTCCGCTTTCAGAGGTGACGTGCAACAAGTGCCAACAGAAGGGTCACTATGCCAACAAATGCTTCAACCAGAGGTGTCTCCCTCCTCCTCCTCCTGTGAGATCGGCAAGTACAGTTGTGGTCAAGCATAACCCCAAGCACGCCAAGGTCAACATGCTGAATGCAGCTCAGGCAGAGGACTCGTCAGATGTCATCATGGGTAACCTTCCTGTTAACGATATTCTAGCTAAAGGACTTTTTGACTCTGGTGCATCGCATTCCTTCATGTCATTCCCATTTGCATCAGAGAACAATTTTAGTACTAAGGCATTACCTAGAGCTATGCAAGTCGTCTCTCCGGCTAAGCGTCTGAGTTCTAGTATGATGGTTCCGGATATTTCTATCATGATGAGTGATTTCAATTTTCTGGCTTCTCCAATGGTTCTTGGTAACTCGGATATTGATCTTATTCTCGGGATGGATTGGCTTTCTAAGCACAAGGCTCAGCTTGATTGTGCAGCCATGCAGATTCAATTGACTCATTCGTCTGAGGATGTTATTGTCTTTGCCGCTCGGGATAATACCATCCGTCTGTTTTCTCTTAATGAGAAGGGTGAACTGGATGTCATCTCGCAAATTCCAGTCGTTTGTGAATATCAAGACGTCTTTCCAGATGAGCTTCCAGGAATGACTCCGCACCGGCTAGTTGAATTCGTCATCGATCTTGAGCCTGGCACGGAACCGGTTTGCAAGCGTCCTTACAAGCTCAGACCTGAAGAGTTGAAGGAGCTGAAGAAGCAACTCGATATTCAAGAGCGAATGGGCCTCATCCGACCTAGTTCCTCTCCGTGGGGTTGTGGAGTACTTTTTGTGAAGAAGAAGGATGGAACGGACCGACTTTGTGTTGACTACCGTCCATTGAACAAGAAGACTATCAAGAACAAGTACCCACTTCCCAACATCAACGAGCTGTTCGAACAACTCAAAGGTGCCCAAGTATTCTCCAAGCTTGATCTCCGTATGGGTTATCACCAGATTCGAATCCGTGAGCAAGATATTCCCAAGACGGCTTTCAGGACAAGCTATGGTTCATATGAATACACTGTCATGTCTTTTGGCCTCGTCAACGCTCCTCCGACTTTCTCTCGCATGATGAACTTCATCTTCAACGCCTACACAAATGACTTTGTTTTGGTCTATCTCGACGACATTCTGGTCTTTTCGAAGAACAAGGAAGATCATACCAAGCACTTGCGTTTGGTGCTCGATAAGCTCAGGGAACACCAGTTCTACGCCAAGTTCTCAAACTGCGAATTTTGACTCGATGAGGTTCTTTATCTTGGGCATATCATCTCTTCCAAGGGCATTGCGGTGAATCCTGAGAAGGTGTCCGCAATTGTGAATTGGGAACCACCTCAGAACGTGAAGCAACTCCGTAGCTTCCTCGGTCTCGCAAGCTACTGTCGAAGGTTCGTTGAGAACTTTTCAAAGATCGCGAAGCCTCTTTCAAACCTTCTCCAGAAGCACGTCAAGTACGTTTGGTCTCCGGAATGTGACATCGCTTTCAACACTTTGAAAGAGAAATTGGTCACTGCTCCAGTTCTGACTCCTCCTGATGAATCCAAACCGTTTGAGGTCTTCTGCGATGCCTCTCTTCAAGGTCTTGGTGCAGTGTTGATGCAAGAGAAGAAAGTTGTGGCTTATACCTCTCGCCAGTTGAAGCCCAACGAGAAGAACTACCCCACTCATGACCTCGAGTTGGCGGCAGTTGTGCATGCTCTTTTGACTTGGAGACATCTCTTATTGGGAAGAAAAGTGGACATCTTCACTGACCACAAGAGTCTCAAGTACATCTTCACTCAGCCTAATCTCAACCTCAGGCAGACTCGCTGGGTCAAAATGATTCAAGAGTATAATCCAAGTATCGAGTATACTCCAGGCAAGGCCAATGTGATTGCTGACGCATTGAGCAGGAAGGCTTACCCCAACAGTCTGATTCTCAAGCCTTATCAACTCGAGCTTTGTGAAGCTTTCCGCAAACTTAATCTGCAAGTTGTTCCTCAAGGTTTCCTCACCAACCTTCAAGTCTCTCCTACCTTGGAAGAGCAGATTTGTCAGGCTCAACTTCTTGATGCTATGGTGAAGAAGGTGAAGATTGGGATTGCCAAGAGCCAACCCAAGTACAAGTGCTACCGCCTTGATGACAAGGATACTCTCTTCTTCGAGGATCGTATTGTTGTGCCCAAGGGTGATCTTCGTAAGGTTATCATGAACGAGGCTCACAATTCACTCCTCTCCATCCACCCTGGGAGCACGAAGATGTATCAGGACCTCAAGCAGGCTTATTGGTGGACTCGAATGAAGCGCGAGATTGCTCAGTTCATGAATGAATGTGATGTCTCCAGAAGAGTGAAGGCAGAACACCAAAGGCCAGCTGGTCTCCTCCAACCTCTTGCCATTCCAGAATGGAAGTTTGACCACATTGAGATGGACTTCGTGACTGGGTTTCCAAAGTCCAAGCGTGGCAATGATGCTATATTCGTTGTCATCGACAAACTCACTAAAGTGGCTCACTTTCTGCCTATCAAAGACTCTATCACTGCAGCTCAATTGGCGGAGCTGTATACCTCTTGGATTGTCTCTCTGCACGGTATTCCACAGGTGATCTCTTCAGACCGTGGCAGCATCTTTACCTCCAAGTTTTGGGATTCTTTTCAGAAGGCCATGGGCACCAACATCCGCTTCAGCATAGCTTTCCATCCTCAAACTAGAGGTCAAGTCGAGTGTGTCAATCAGATTCTTGAAGATATGCTCAGGGCTTGTGTGATCTCCTTTGGCATGAAGTGGGAAGATTGTCTTCCATATGCCGAATTCTCCTACAACAACAGTTTTCAAGCAAGTTCGGGCAAGGCCCCATTCAAAATTCTGTATGGCAGGAAGTGCCGTACCCCTCTCAATTGGTCTGAAACCGGTGAACGTCAACTTCTGGGAAATGACTTAATCATAGAGGCAGAGGAGATGTGCAAAGTCATTCGAGATAACCTCAAAGCAGCGCAATCGCGCCAGAAGAGCTACCATGATAGTAAGCACCATGATTTGACTTTCGAGATCGGAGATCATGTGTACCTCCGCGTCTCTCCAATGAAAGGTTTTCGTCGCTTCGGTATCAAAGGGAAGCTTGCCCCTAGATACGTGGGCCCTTTCAAGATCGTCAGCAAGAGAGGCGATCTCACCTATCAACTCGAGCTTCCTTCAAACTTTACAAATGTGCATGACGTGTTCCATGTCTCTCAGCTCCGCAAGTGCTTCAAGACTCCTGACCGCACCGTCAACTTCGAAGACATCGATCTCCAAGAAGATCTCTCTTATCGTGAGCACCCCGTTGCTATTCTTGAAGAGGCTGAACGCAAGACTCGCAATAAGTCAATCGAATTCCTCAAAGTCAAGTGGTTACACCATTCCGACCGTGAAGCCACCTGGGAACGCGAGGATCACCTCCGTTATGAATACCCGGCGTTCTTGCAGTCCTAGATCTTGGGACGAGATCCTTTCGTAGTGGTGGAGTGTTGTAACACCCCGGATGTAATTTACCTAATATGTACTCCAACTCTTGCCGTTTCCGGTGCTAAGTTATTTTATTTTCTCAAGTTCGGGTTTTTGTCTCCGTGTGTTGTTGTCTTTGTCATGCATCTCATATCATGTCATCATGTGCATTGCATTTGCATACGTGTTTGTCTCATGCATCCAAGCATTTTCCCCGTTGTCCGTTTTGCATTCCGGCACTCCGTTCTCCTCCGGTGGTCATTTCTACCTTTCTTTCATGTGTGGGGGTTAAACATTTCTGGATTGGACCGAGACTTGCCATGCGGCCTTGGTTTACTACCGGTAGACCGCCTGTCAAGTTTCATACCATTTGGACTTCGTTTGATGCTCCAAAGGTTAACCGAGGGACCGAGAAGGCCTCGTGTGTGTTGCAGCCCAACACCCATCCAATTTGGCCAAAAACCCACCAAAACCCTCTCCATCATCTAGAGTGTTCGATCACGATTGCGTGGCCGAAAACCGCACCTCATTTGGACACTCCTAGCTCCTCCTATGCCTATAAATAGGTCCTCCTCCGAATTCACGTCTCCTTCCCCGAAACCCTAATTTTCCCGCTCCTCGCCGCACCGGACACGTCCGGCCCGGCCGGACAGCGTCCGCCGTCGCCTCCGGCTAACCGGGGCCCGCCACGTGGCACCCCGCGCAGTCCGCGCCCCGCGGCCCGGAGAGCCCGGATCGGGCCCTCCCCGGCCCGTAGCTCCCCGCGCGCCCCGCGCCTTTCTTCCCCGCGGCCGAGCCCGCCTCGCCGGCCGGCGCCGCCGCGGCCGCCATCGATGCCCGACGCCGCCGCCTCGCTCCGGCGCCGCCCCGCCGCGCCGCTCTCGCCGGCCGATGCCGCGGCGCTCCGTCCGCGCCCGTCCGCGACTCCGACCGCCCCCCTCGTCCTCTGCGGCAAGTCCCGCGCCTCCCCGACGAAGCTTCGGCGACCTCAAAGCTCCGGCCGGCGAACATCGATTTTCGCGCGTGAACAGTGCCGGCCAGATCCGATCTGAACCAGACAAACCCTAGGGGTTGACCTCTTTTTTTCCCTAAGTCCCAGATTATTTTGCATACTTTGACCTGCTATATCTCCGCATCCGTAGATCCGTTTTGGGCGTGTAGCATATCAAAATGTTCGCCTCAGAGAGTACATGATTTCATCTCATTGCATCATTTTCATTTGAGCTTATCTTGATGCCCGAAATGCTGTTGAAAGAGTGCTATTTGAGTTAATTGTCAGATTTGCTGCACCAAATAGCCTTTTGTCATTTTTGCCATGATTAATGTGTGCATGATATGCCCCTGAGCTCTACATGTGTTTTGTTATATGCTTTGCCATCTTTACAGAGGTTCTATCCATGTATTTGTGTGATGTGTGTGGTGACTAGCACAAGCTTGCAAAGTGGTGCATTCATTAATGCTGATTTCAGGGACTTAGCCATTTCACTAAGTCCTTGATCTGTTTTTATCAATATGCCATATGTTCATGTTGTTTCCTAGTGATCCGTGCCTCTTTTGAGGATGATCAGTAAGGATGATTTTTTATTCTTGTAGTGCTCTATCCACCCATGTCTTTGTTTGCAATTATGGAGCACCCTAGCTTGAGTCAATTGAGCTCTACTTTTGCTATTTCGTGAATCTGGGCAGATTGTCTACTTGTTAGCGATTTTGCCGAGGATGTTGTAGTTGATTAGTGCATGCTATGTTGTTGTTCTTGCCATGTCTAGCTTATATAATGTGTATTCTTGACGGGTGTATGCTTAGATTGTCATGACATGCTCCATAGTGAGTGCATCGAGCTCTTAAACATGCCTACTCGCTAAGATATTTGCATGCTCCAGTTTTTCACTAAGTCTGAGATCTGATTGTGTTTTTGCCATGTTCACATGCTTGCAATTGTATTTTCTGATCCTTTTGGCTCAAGGTCACTAAGGGACTTTTGTTAAGATCTTTGAGTAGCTCCATGCCATGCCTTGCTTTGCCATGTTAAGTTCCTGTAGCATCTAGTTTTCATGCTCCAAAGTGTGCTACCTGATCTGAAATTCCAGACTAGTGTTAATTTCACTAAGTCTAAAACCTGTTTACCAATTGCACTTTTGCCATGCTTGTTTGAACTGTTAATGGATGAATTGCCCGTAGCTCAGTGTTCATCTTTTGGTAAGCTTTATGAATGGATCCCTGCCATGTATTTTGTTGCCATGTTTGAGTGCTGTAGCATATTTAACTTGTTGCATTTAGATGGCTACTTGCTGTTTATCGCACACCGGTGCCATATTTGTTTCGCTTGCCATTTCCAAACTGTGCATCCAATTCCGGTGTTCTTTATATCGATTTCAACCGAAATCACCTCACCTTTCCAGTGGCACTCTTGGATTTCCAAGTTGAGGCCAGGTTCATTCATCCCTTGTCAAATCTTGCATATGCATCGCATATCGCATCCCGCATAGCATACCATGTTTGCATCATGTTGTTTGAGCTTTGCACGTGGTTGATTGTGTCCCTTTTGCTTGTTTGTCTTGTTTGTGTAGAGCTGGGAGACGAGTTTGCTAACGAGGAGCCCGTTGAGTTTGCTTTCGAGGATCCAGTCAACTCTGACAACTTTGCAGGCAAGATGATCATACCCTCGAAATCACTTCTATCTTTGCTTTGCTAGATGCTCGCTCTTTTGCTATGCTTATGCTACGATGCCTACCACTTGCTTATCATGCCTTCCAAATTGCCATGTCAAACCTCTAACCCACCATGTCCTAGCAAACCGTTGATTGGCTATGTTACCGCTTTGCTCAGCCCCTCTTATAGCGTTGCTAGTTGCAGGTGAAGATTGGAGACCGTTCCTTGTTGGAACATTATTTTCTTGTTGGGATATCATGATATTGCCTTGTTATCTTAATGCATCTATATACTTGGTAAAGGGTGGAAGGCTTGGCCTCTCGCCTAGTGTTTTGTTCCACTCTTGCCACCCTAGTTTCCGTCATATCGGTGTTATATTCCCGGATTTTACGTTCCTTACGCGGTTGGGTAATAATGGGAACCCCTTGACAGTTCGCCTTGAATAAAACTCTTCCAGCAATGCCCAACCTTGGTTTTACCATTTGCCACCTAGCCTCTTTTTCCCTTGGGTTTCCGGAGCCCGAGGATCATCTTATTTAAACCCCCCTAGGCCAGTGCTCCTCTGAGTGTTGGTCCGACTGAGCTGCTTGCGGGGCCACCTCAGGGCAACTTGAGGTGTGGTTTTACTCGTAGCTAGTCTCATCTGAGTGTGCCCTAAGAACGAGATATGTGCAGCTCCTATCGGGATTTGTCGGCACATTCGGGCGGTGTTGCTGGATTGGTTTTAACTAGTCGAAGTTGTCTTGTAGAACCGGGATACCGAGTCTGATCGGAATGTCTCAGGAGAAGGTTTATCCTTCGTTGACTGTGAGAGCTTGTCATGGGCTAAGTTGGGACTCCCCTGCAGGGATTTGAACTTTTGAAAGCCGTGCCCGCGGTTATGGGCAGATGGGAATTTGTTAATGTCCGGTTGTAGATAACTTGAACCTTAACTTAATTAAAATGAATCAACCGTGTGTGTAACCGTGATGGTCTCTTCTCGGCGGAGTCCGGGAAGTGAACACGGTGTTGGAGTTATGTTTGCCATAGTTGGTTCTCTAGTTCTTCGCTCGTGCTTTGCCTTCTCTTCTCGCTCTCTTTTGCGAACAGGTTAGCCACCATATATGCCAGTCGCTTGCTGCAGCTCCACATATTACCTTGCCTTACCTATAAGCTTAAATAGTCTTGATCGCGAGGGTGCGAGATTGCTGAGTCCCTGTGGCTCAGAGATTACTTCCAAACCAGATGCAGGGCCTGATGACTCCGTTCCAGATGATGCGCTTGAGCTCAAGTGGGAGTTCGACGAAGACTCACGCCGTTACTATGTGTCTTTCCCTGATGATCAGTAGTGGTACCCAGTTGGGGCGACCGGGACCGTGTCGCATGTTGGGTTGATCTTTTATTTTTTTGGCACCGTAGTCGGGCCATGAGTGATTGGATGATGTAATGCTATTTATGTACTTTGTTTGACGTGGCGAGTGTAAGCCAACTATGTACCTTCCCTTTTATTATCTATTTACATGGGATGTTGTGAAGATTTCCTTACTTGCGACATTGCTTTCAATGCGGTTATGCCTCTAAGTCGTGCTTCGACACATAGGAGATATAGCCGCATCGAGGGCGTTACAGGGGTCTTCGGGCCCTTCCGACCATAGCGGGAGGCGTCGTCTTCCCCGTTATAATGCCACATTGGCAGCCCTCTGTATTGGAGTGGCTGGACCCCCGCATTATGGAGATCGCCATTACCTTGATTATTGACAATCCGGACTGGGCAAGAATCTTAATCTTGCCCAGCAGCAGGCTGATCTCTGCACTATCCTCCTCCTCGAGGCTCCGTGAACGCCAGCTATGGCGTTTCTTCAGCGGAGCATTTGAAAACTTGGGGAGGCCTATGCGGACGGGGTCGGGTAGAGCGACATCGTCGATGTAGAACCATTCGGAAGGCCACTCTTCGGGAGCTTTCTTCGGCGTGCCGGACAGGTACCCGGTCCTGGCGATGCGCCAGACTTCGGCTCCTCCCACTTCAAAAATTGACCCACCTTGATTGCGAGGGACGAGGCAGAACAATCTTCTCCATAAATCGAAATGGGCCTCGTAGCCTAGAAATAGCTCGCATAGAGCGACATAACCCGCAATATGAAGGATAGAGGCGGGAGTGAGACTGTGCAGTTGGAGGCCGTAATACTCCAGCAGACCTCGGAGGAAGGGATGGATCGGAAATCCGACACCTCTTAACAAGAAGGGGACGAAGCATACTCATTCTCCCCTGGACGGATTGGGGAAGTTCTCCGTTTGAGTGCCGCCCTTGAAGGACGTCATCCCTGCTCGTACGGGGACCAAGTCCGCGGGGGGAAGAAAGCCCTATGTTTGCAGCTTCACCAGCTAACTGTGGGATACGGAACATCTCCCCCAATCAGCCTCTTTGTAGTCGTGGGGACGAGAGGAAGAGCTGGGAGCGCTAGCCATGTCGGAGTGGTTTTTTCTTAGCAAGCTCTGAGGATTTTTCGCGGGGTGTGGAATGGATTTGAGATCTATTCTCTTTAAATAAGCACCTTTGTGGTACGGTCGGGGTGGTATATGCAAAAATACCCCGACCCCTCGCATTCGCTCGACACGTGGAAACTGAAGTTGTTGGTACACAGAAGCCGAGGAGTACAACATTAAATGGAAGGCCGAGCACACTACTCGGAAGTCATCGGTGAAGGAACCCGCCTTGCAATGCCGAAGATAATCTATGTGCCGAACACCCCATCATTAAAGACTAGTTCGGGGGCTACTGAGGGAGTCCTGGACTAAGGGGTCCTCGGGCGTCCGGCCTGTTAGCCATGGGCCGGACTGATGGGCTGTGAATATACGAAGACCGAAGACTGCACCCGTGTCCAGATGGGACTTTCCTTGGCGTGGAAGGCAAGCTTGGCGGCCAACTATGTAGATTCCTTTCTCTGTAACCGACCTTGTGTAACCCTAGATCCCTCCCGTGTCTATATAAACTGGAGGGCTAGGTCCGTAGATAGGCCGAATACTCATTACCATAGTCATACAGGCTGGACTTCTAGGATTTAGCCATTACGATCTCGTGGTAGATCAACTCTTGTAATACTCATATCCGTCAAGATCAATCAAGCAGGAAGTAGGGTGTTACCTCCATAGAGAGGGCCCGAATCTGGGTAAACATTGCGTCCCCTGTCTCCTGTTACCATCGACCTTAGATGCACAGTTCGGGACCCCATACCCGAGATCCGCCGGTTTTGACACCGACACTCGTAGCTTGCGGCGGATCTCGCCACTCCGGCCTTCGTGGAGGAACCTGGACCGACGGCGGCGGCCCCGTTAGGCATGGCGACGGTGTCCTCGGCAGGCGACATTCGCGGGGGGTGGATGGACGGCGTCTTGACCGCATGGGCAGTGAGTCGCCGGTGGATCTCCTCTACGCTGCAGGCTCTCTCCTGCTGCACCTGGTGGCTTACGATCGTGGTCGTCAGCCCCCGTGCGTTCGCGGGGGCTGGTAGAGGTGACATCGGACCGGAGAAAACTCTAGATGACTCATTCATCTCGACGATGGCGATGACCAGGGTCGTCGTTCTCCTACTTGCAGGCGCCATCGAGGTCCCTTCCCTCCGCCCCGACCCCATACCCGGGTGAAAACCCTAAATCTCCTTAGATTGAGCTGCAGCGGCACTGCGTGTGTCATACCCTTCTTGGAGGCGCCGTCTGGGGCGTTTGGGTGCTCGGTTTGAGGAACTGCAGGCGGAGGGGATGAGACCAGTGGCAGCAGGTGGTGTTTCGCGTCGGAGGAGCAGCGTGGCATTTGGCACGTCGACAACGGCGGGTCTCAGCGGCATGGAGCAGCGGGGTCTCGCCGGTGGGCGTGTGATGATGGACGAGCGCAGGATGGTGGCGTTGTCTGGCGTCGTGGTGGCGTCGACGGCAGTTAGACCGGGCAAGGTAGGTGCAACAGTACAACACTGAAGATGGATTGGTGGCATGTGGTTGCGGTGGCCTCATACATGGCAGGCGTCCTGATCGAGGAGTGCGCCGGACTGGTGGGTGCCCCATACCCGGCAGGCGTCCTGGTTGGGACCTCAGGTCTTAGATATTAGGTTTGGCTGCGAGGTCTGTTTGGTATTAGGCCCAAACTATCAGCATCCCTACATCAACTGGATAGGAGTAGCGACAAATATTGCCTAGACAGTGGTTTTAGTCTTACTGTTGTATGACTTTGTAAGGTCTTGTGTGAATAATTAATAAAGTGGCTACATGCATTCTTCAGATGCAGAGGCCGAGGGTCCTCCTCCATTTCTAAAAAAGAGCTCCTATTGGACATTCATTGTGTCCAATAGCACGCCAACGCATGGTGGGTGTGACTCGGCCGGCCCACTCGAAGACACCAAAGCTCGTTATGTAGCACTCGCCTCTAAAAAAGCTGTGTAGCGCGACAAAAATCCTAAAAAGACACACTTTTTGCCGTAATTGAAATTGTGACTTACAAATCCAAACAGACTATGTCTGATGCTAGCCACTAGAGCAATTGGCCGAACGTGGCAAACGAAACTACAAATGCTTTAAGAATTTACTGTGACGACATATTCATTGTAGCACGCTCCTTGTTGTACCGTATAGATTTCCGAATTATTTGAAAATACGTTGGAAAATAAGAATAGATCTTTCAAGAAAAACGTGAACAAAATTATAAATTTCTTTGAATTTTGGATAAAATCAATCATTTTGGATATTTTTTTCCTAGTATAAAATACATAAACAAAATTTGGAAACACAAACTTTTTTTAAATACGAACATTGTTTTAACATGCAAACGTTTTTTATTTCCCTGAATATTTTTTGAACTATCGAACAAACTTGAAAAGTATCAAGTTTATGAATTTCGAAAACGAGAATGTTCTTTAAAATTTCCTGAACAATTTATTATTTTTATCAACAAATTTTAAAAATGCCAACATTTTTGTAAATTGTTTTTTTGAAAATTCAAAAGCTTTTGGAAAGAATTGAACAATTTTTATATTCTACAGTGTTTTTAATTTTCAAACATTTTTTGTAATTTCTGACCATAATTAGAAAGCAAGAACTTGTTTTTTGAAAATTGAACAAATTTTGGAAACATATGATATTTTTTTAAAAGGAAATTAAACTTGAAGAAAAAGGAAAAAGGAAAGAAGAACAGAAAAAGAAGAAGAAAAAACGACAAAAAGGGAAAATAGGAATAAAAATCAAAAGAAAACCAAAAAAACTAGAAAAGAAACAATTCCTTAAAAATCGTTTCAGGCTTCCGTTAAGTTGGAAGTAGCCGGCCCATGTTCATCGCTCGCATCGTTGCTCTGTTGGAATCCTGCGAGGGTTTTCCAATCAGCTAGCCATCGGAACGGATGCGTGTTGGTAATCCATGATGGCACCAACTTTTTAAGAACACATTGCAACATCGGGTTTGAAATATTTTTAATTTTATTGAACATTTCTTGTAAACTGCGAACAATTTGGAAATGATGATTTTTTTTCAAAACACAAGTAATTTTTTAATTCAAAAAGTATTGTCAAAATTTTGCAATCCCAACAAATTTTTGAATATGTGAATTTGTTTGCATTCTCAAACAGTTTTTTAATCCAAACAATTTAGAAAAACAAGTAATTTCTAGGAAACACGAACATTTTTCAAAAGTATGAACAAATTTTGAAAATTCTTGTGATAATTATATTTTATTGAAAAGATGAGGACTCTCTTGCAACACTTAAACCTTTTTAGAGGGTTGAATGTGAATTGATAATTTGCATGAATAATATGGTTGGACTAAAAATAATAGGCATATATGAGTGGTATAATAAAAATTTGCACGAACTTGTGGATCAATTGAACTTTGATAATTTGGGTTCTTTATAATATTTTTGAGATAATTAAGTAGGTAATTAGCTTATGTGTAAACTTGAAGAATTGTGCAAAGTAATGGAAAGGTGTCGTATGGTCATACACGTTAGTACTTGGTGGTTTAAGTGAAGCTGATTTTGAAAGGTCTAAGTTGAAAAGCATTGTAAATGACACTCTCACGTATCATGGGTCAAATATGTGTAACGGGCTTCAGCTTCACCAAAGACATTCTGTAGGAGTTGTTCATCTCATGGTTACGTTGTGTAGACTAGAAAGTATTAGCGAGATGTTTTGAATTATGAGTTAAGGTCTTCACAACACTTTCACATTCCATATTTTGCTAGCCTCTTTGGTATCGAGCATTGCCCTTTGTCACTTCGCTGATACATCAAAATCCCATGGGAGGCTCTCTCACATGTAAGCCTCATTATATATTCCTTAAAACAGCAAGCATACCTACCTATTCTTGCATTTATATATCCATTCCGATATATATTGCCATGCAACTTCCATGTTACTATTCATTACATGAGTTGAGCATTCATTGTCATTTTGCTTTGCATGATCATAAAGCTGACAAGATATATGTGGCAAAGCTACCGTTCCTCATTTCTATACACGTTTCTAGTATCATTTCACATCCTGGTACACTGTCAGAGTCATTAATTTATAGTCATCATTTTTTTCATGATATGAGATGTAAATTAATAAAAGTGTGATGCATTTCTAGTGTGTAGCCCTACCAATGGGGTATAAAAAGGATGAAAAAGTGCCCATAAAAAAGAGGCCAAAGAGCCCACAAAGAGAGAGAGAGAGAGAAATAGAGGGGGCACACTACTATCCTTTACCACACTTGTTCTTCAAAAAGTAGCACCATGTATTTCATATAGAGAGTATTCATATTATTCATTTTCATATGCTTGGGATTTTTACATTATTAGAACTTGACTAGCATATTTCGATGACGAGCTTCCTCAAAATGATTGAAGTCTTCATGAGGAAGTAAGTTGGATGCACACCAACTTAGCTTCATTAGAGCTTTCACACACTTATAGCTCTAGTGCATCCATTGCATGGCAATCCTTACTCCCCGCATTAATATCGATTGTAAGACTTTCTCTTGTCTAATGATCAAGCTGCGCTAATGTGAGACTTTCTTTATTTTTCTCTTCTCATCCAAATTTCGATGAACGTGACTTGTAGTCCGAACATTAAACAAAGTGCTAAGTAGTTGAAAATGGCTCGTCATGAGTTCGGTGACTTGACCAACGGTCTGGGTTGTTGTTATGATTAGATGCTTGAATATGATAAAGGAAAAAACTTCCTATCATACGTCCTCCGAAACGAAACCATCAGACCACTCGCAAGCCATTGATTCGTGTTTGATCGCATGGTCAGAGAGACCATGCGAAATCCCCTTCTAACCTCCCATATTTCACCCAGGCAAATTTCCATAATCCATGCTCCCTCAACTCATTCCTGAATCCCATCCCTCTCTCCTACCCTCCGACCCCTACCCCATCTTCGTCGAGGATGAGATCCATCATGCCGACTGTATTCTCTGCCAGCATCGTCCAGCTTGTATCCCTACCGCACCCCACTTCTCGATGCGTCACCCACGCCTCTACTCATGCCACCATTCTGCAGCACGTCGCCAACTAGTACACATCCCCGCCGTTATTCGATGTACAACCCCCACCCAGGTAGCCATCTTGCCCAGATCATGCTCCTCCATCCCCACCTCGCTGCAGTGTCATCGTCGATCTAGGAATTTGTTAGGCCTTCGTCAATGACGGAACATTTTCCCGGGAGATGCACCGGCGGTGGGATCTGTTTCCTTTTCATGTTTTTGTAGAATTTTAGTTGATTTAAGCTCATAAAACCTACAATTAGAGTAGATGAGATCAATTTGTAGATTATAAATTTCTTCACCCAGATACTAGGGCAAACATGCTATTTTGCATCTTCTTTTTTTTGTGCTTCCAAGACGTCTTTTTATATAGTGATAGCAAAAAAATTGCTTCAAGAATTCATGCTTCCTATGTACTGCAAAATTTCAATCCATTGCATGCCTCCAAGTAGCTTCCTATGCAATGATGCATCTACCATCTTCCATGTACAGTTGGAATTTTAGTTTATTGCCATGCTTGCAAGGTGTTCATATTACTTTTCATATGTTAGCATCTGTACTTCCTAGGTGTCTTATGTACATATACTTCTTCAATGCTATGAAACTTTAGTATTTTGCCAAGTTTCCTAGATGTGCAAATGTAAAGTTCACTGCTTCAGAACATTTATGCTTTTACGCACAGGTAGGATTGCAATCAGGCTTCATGATTTTGTATATGTATTTCCAATGTGTGTAGACTTTTATTTTATTTAGAAACAAACATGCTTCGTTATATTTGTCATCACTTGTATAATTTCTTTTTCTTGCATGACCTCTTCAAGTTGTATAATCTTATGTGTTCATGCTTAAGAATTTTAAGATGACATGATTGCCAATCCATTTGCTACACTATGTCGCTGTATATGTATGCTTCCATCTTACTTTATTATTCCTTCAAAATGCTAAATTATGCGCTTTGGCCATACATATTGTTCTTCCACACTAGTTCACCAAACATACTTGCTTATATGCTTCCATACAAACCTTCTATTGCTTTAGTTGGAATGATGTTTTGGTTCAATCTATTGTTATTTGGACAATATTGGAAGCACCGGCCACACTGACGAGTTTCTTCTTCAGACTGGTGGAAGCAAACCGATATGCAACTCGCAGTATCTCACCGGTACCAAGATAATGTGCTCCTTAAGGAGCTGCACCAAAGGTCAGCTTGAGGGGCCGCATTGTCACATCACATACAGAAGCAAGTGGGGAAACTAGTGTGAGGAATATCCAATTTGTAAGGGACAATTCGATGTAAATTGTTTCTCAAAGAAGCATAATTGTTTGTCTATGGAACTATGAAAGAAAAATATTTTGTACATTGAAAACAATTGAGCACATTCATATTTCTTGGAAACACAGTCCTGATATGTTTGAAGCAAGTGTACTCATGATAATATTTTATTCGTTAGAAAAATTCTATGGAAATGTTTTGTTTGTTTAGAAGAAATTTCTACTTGACAAAAACACAATTTTCATTTTTAGAGTAAAACAAATCATCACTTAAGTTAAAAAGTCCAATATAATTATATCAAGTTTAATTCACCAGGGAACACGATTCATTGATAGGCAGAAGGACGTTTTATTCGTCAGAAAAATGATGCTTCCATTGGTCAAGAAGAATGCTTTTGTAGTATTAAAATCTCGTCAAAAAATGATGCTTCCATTGGTAAAGAAGAATGCTTCTGTAATATAAAATCTCATCTGAAAATGATGCTTCCGAAGAAGAATGATTATCTAGTATTAAAACCATGTTACCATTAGTAAGGAAACACATCTTAAGAAATATTGGAAATAATTGGTTGATTATTTACTTGTGAGAATATTTTTTACAAAATTCTGTTAGCAAAAATGGGATTTGAAGCCATTTTAGGTAGTTTTAGGAAAAAAACATAGGTTGTGGGACATCAACTAGGAAGCAGCAAAACTAACGGGAGCAATTACAATAAAGCTGGCATTTATAGTGAAGTAAATTATCCTACCACGTATGGGGCATAGGTACTAGATAATGGCTAGAATGCTTCTAATCGTATGTCCACTGACCGGTCTGATCAGAAGCAGAGTATCAGTACTCTGATTCCTAGCGTTGCCCCTTGACTGATTGGGGACATGTATATGAACTTATGAGTATTGATTGGTATTACTTGAAAACATGAACCATGAAAAATAATAGTAATTTTGTCTACATATTTTGATGTTACTTGCTTATTGTCAAATCTAGACTATTGCTTTGGATCTCTTTTGTCCTGAGTTCACACCACAATTGTTACATAATTTGATCAAGAACATGCTAGGTAACATTAAACATAAAAAATATATTTGTTTATCATTTACCTACTCGAGGACGAGTAGGGATTAAGCTTGAAGATGCTGATACATCTCAAACGTATCTATAATTTTCGAGTGTTTAAAGCTATTATAATATCACTTATATATACTTTATTATCATTTTGTACCTTTTATATTTATTGCTCGACTAACCTATCAATTTAGTGTCAGTTCCTGTTTTCTGCTTGTTTTTGGTTTCACAGGAAATCCATACTTAGGAAGGCCAAATATGATGCCGATTTTTGATATTTTTTATGGACTAGAAGGAACACTAAAAGCTTAGGGAGACAACAAGGGGACCCATGAGGCAGCCAGATGGAAACATGGCACGACTAGTGGGTGGTCACAACACTTGTCCATTGTTGGTGCAATGATAGGCCCCTTATGTTTTGGAGTTTATTGACATAAACAGTTTGGGACATATGTGTTTGCGAGTGCACACAGAGTAACAAGTCCCTAGATTAATCAAGGAGTTTGATGAAAATGATGAAGATAATCTCCCTATGTAGCAGCGAAGGTTATCACCGCAGATAAAGCTAATGAGAGTGACCCCTAAAAATTGTTGAAGTCTAAGCAATTGGTTCGGTGATTGTTCGAAGCAAAAGACTACGCTCGAGGAAGAATGAAGATGAAGTGAAGGCATAACATTTATTTTGTGGTTCTTCTTATTTCATTGAGTCATAGGACCACCGTACTATTAAGAAGGGTATAGCATTTCAAAGCTTTGATTCTCTCATGCTAAATCCAAACCTATGAAAATTGTGAGAGAACTATCTTTGTGCTCCAAATGAATACTTGCCAGGAAGAGACTGTGATCTTCTTCGCTGCAATAGATTTGCCACGGACCGAGGAGTTAGCATTACTTGATCGACCATTGTGAACGTGTCGGTTGGCCATTGGCTGGACCTCGTTTCCAAAATGGTCATTTCCCATCTGGGAAGGTTGTGGCTATAAATAGCCACCACGCGCCGACTTTGTCTGATGGTGATACGTCCATTTTGCATCATGCTTTTATATTGATACTTATTGCATTATGGGTTGTTATTACATGTTATATCACAATACTTATGCCTTTTCTCTCTTAATTTATAAGGTTTACATGAAGAGGGAGAATGCCGGCAGCTAGAATTCTGGGCTGGACAAGGAGCAAATATTAGAGACCTATTCTGCACAACTCCAAAAGTCCTGAAACTTCACAGAGCATGTTTTTGGAATATACAAAAAATATTAGGTAAAGAAAGTACCAGAGGGGGCCACCAATCAGCCACAAGGGAGGAGGGCGCGCCCTACCCCCTGGGTGCGCCCCCGACCTTATGCCCCCCCTGGCAGGCCTCTGGTGCCCATCTTTGGCTATATGGTGTGTTTTGACCTAGAAAAAATCAGAGGAAAGCTTTCGGGACAAAGCGCAACTATCTCGAGGCGGAACCTGGGCAGAACCAATCTAGGGCTCCAGCGGAGCTGTTCTGCCGGGGAAACATCCCTCCGGGAGGGGGAAATCGTCGCCATCGTCATCACCAATGATCCTCTCATAGAGAGGGGGTCAATATCTATCAACGTCTTCACTAGCACCATCTCCTCTCAAACCCTACTTCATCCCTTGTATTCGATCTTGGTCCCAAAACGTCAGATTGGTACATGTGGGTTGCTAGTAGTGTTGATTACTCCTTGTAGTTGATGCTAGTTGGTTTATCCAGTGGAAGATTATATTTTCAGATCCTTAATGATAATTAATGCCCCTCTGATCTTGACCATAAATATGTTTTGTGAGTAGTTACGTTTGTTCCTGAGGACATGGGAGAAGTCTTGTTCTAAGTAATCATCTGAATTTGGTATTCGTTCGATATTTTGATGAGATGTATGTTGTCTTTCCTCTAGTGGTGTTATGTGAACGTCAACTACATGACACTTCACCATTATTTGGGCCTAGGGGAAGGCATTGGGAAGTAATAAGTAGATGATGGGTTGCTAGAGTGACAGAAGCTTAAACCCTAGCTTATGCGTTGCTTCGTAAGGGGCTGATTTGGATCCATATGTTTCATGCTATGGTCAGGTTTACCTTAATTCTTCTTTCGTAGTTGTGGATGCTCGCGAGAGGGGTTAGTCATAAGTGGGAGGCTTCTCCAAGGAAGGGCAGCAGCCAAGCACCGGTCCACCCACATATCAAATTACTAAAGTAATGAACGCGAATCATATGAGCATGTTGAAAACGAATTTGACAATAATTCCCATGTGTCCTCGGGAGCGCTTTGCTTTATATAAGAGTTCATCCAGGCTTGTCCTTTGCTACAAAAAGGATTGTGCCACCTTGTTGCACCTTAGTTACTTTATTTACTTGGTACCCGTTACGATTTATCTTATCACAAAACTATCTGTTACCGATAATTTCAGTGCTTGCAGAGAATACCTTGCTGAAAACCACTTGTCATTTCCTTCTGCTCCTCGTTGGGTTCGACACTCTTACTTATCAAAAGGACTAGGATAGATCCCCTATACTTGTGGGTCATCAAGACTCTTTTCTGGCGCCGTTGCCGGGGAGTGAAGCGCCTTCGGTAATGAAATATTTATATAGTTTGCTGAAATTTACTGTCACTTATTACTATGGAAGATAATCCTTTGAGGGGCTTGTTCGGGGTATCTTCACCTCGACCGGAAGAGTAAAGAGTTGCTCCTCAACCCACTGCACCTACTGAAAACATTTATTATGAAATTCCTTCTTGTATGATAGAGAAACTGCTAGCTAGTCCTTATGCAGGAGATGGAACATTACATCCCGATATGCACCTAATCTATGTGGATGAAGTTTGTGGATTATTTAAGCTTGCAGGTATGCCCGAGGATGTTGTCAAGAAGAAGTGATCGACTAGAGGGGGGTGAATAGGCGATTTTTATGAAAGTCTTCAAAACATGTAAGTTTCGAAGACAAACGATAGAAATAAACCTATTACCATGCAGCGGAAGGTAGACTACACTAGGCAAACCATAGTCAAGTATTCAATGAAGTGAAAACACAATGACTAATAGCAGCTAGTCAGTAAGGATCAGGTAGGAAGATATTGTGAAGCCAATCAGAACAAGTAATCACTCAGTGAAGCCAAATGGTGATGCAATCGTACAATGACTTCACAAGGACCAACAGTAAGTAAAGGGAAGGGAAGGATGAAACCAGTGACTCGTTGAAGACAATGATTTGTTGGACCAGTTCCAGTTGCTATGACAACTGTACGTCTGGTTAGGGAGGCTGAGATTCAACTCAGAAGACCTCGTCTTCATCTTATTCCCCTTGAGCTAAGGACACCCAGTCCTCGCCCAATCACTCTGGTAAGTCTTCAAGGTAGACATCCAAACCTTCACAGACTTCGTTCACCGGCGATCCACAATGACTCTTGGATGCTCAGAACACGACGCCTAACCGGCTGGAGGATTCACAGTCCTCAAGTGTAATAAGTCTTCAGATCACACAGACATGAAGACTTAAGTGATGCCTAACACTCTTTGGCTCTGGGTGTTTAGGGCTTTATCCTCGCAAGGAATTCTCTCTCAAAGGCTTCGAGGTGGGTTGCTCTCAAACGACAAAAGCCGTACTCTAACTCTGAGCAGCCAACCGTTTATGGTTGTAGGGGGTGGGCTATTTATAGCCACTAGGCAACCGGACCTGATTTGTCCGAAATGACCCTGGGTCACTAAGGAACTGACACGTGTTCCAACGGTCAGATTTCAAACACACACGACAAATTTACTTGGGCTACAAGCAAGGCTGACTTATCCAACTCTGGACAAGATTTGCTCTCATAGTCTTCACTCGAAGACATAGGATTTTGGTTAAGCATCACTTCAGTCATTCTGACTGGTTCTCTTGGACCCCACTTAACAGTACGGTGGTTCCTATGACTCAACAAAGAAAAACACAGAACGACGAAACTGCTAAGTCTTCGCGCTCCATAGTCTTCACGCGATGTCTTCTCTTGTCATAGTCTTCAATGTGAATGTCTTCACATACCACCTTTGACTTCAATGTCTTCATACATTTTTAGGGGTCATCTCTGGTAGGAAAACCGAATCAATGAGGGACTTCTACCTGTGTTATCCTGCAATTCTCACAAACACATTAGTCCCTCAACTAGGTTTGTCGTCAATACTCCAAAACCAACTAGGGGTGGCACTAGATGCACTTACAATCTCCCCCTTTTTGGTGATTGATGACAAACTAGTTGAAGTTTTCAACGGGGAATATAATATGTGAAATTGTAAAGGATAGGGAATTGTCTTTATAAGTTGTAAGGGCTCCCCCTGAAGATGTGCATATAAGTAATTTGCTTTTGGAATGCAAATGCACATGGCAGGTTGTACTTGTGGAGATCCTCTTCAACTTATGATGACAATTCATCATGCATGAAAAGTATGTGAATATAATGATATGCATAATGAAAAATGGACGTCTGCAAAATGATCTAAGTGCAGAATTTATCGTCGCACATGCGGAATTTATCATCGCATCACAGTAAAGCAAATAAGTAGCAGACGGCCATCGAGTTTGAGTGTTACAACTCAAAGAACCAAATGTATCAAAAATGCAAGAGTTGTAAACACTAGGCAAAATATAAAACCACCGCCCATATGGACCCGCTTGAAGACTATCAAACTCATATGCTTCTCCCTCTTTTGTCAGTAAGGACCAAAAAGGTTTGAAGACATAGAGCATCTACTCGTTCCCAAGAGGAGTAGGTGAAGCAGCAGGGTCGTCGGTGTTGTTAGGCGGTGCAGACGAACTCGGGGCAGTGTCGATGCGTGCAGAAGTAGGGGGCGGTGAAGTAGCATCGTCTTCATCATCGATCACTCTGGCATTCACAGTTGCAGCAAAGGAGGAGAACTCAGAGTCTTCAAGAGATGGAGTTCGTCGCAGCACAGTCCTTCTTGGAGGTGTGGAGTCAAACTTGAAACGTTCAGAGAAGCCATCCTCTTGAAGATCATCTTCAGAACACATAAGCGTCAGCCCTTTCCATGTACGCCGACAGGTTTCATGGGCAACAAAGGCATTCTTGGTGGCAAGATTGCGAATGCGGTTGACATCCACCAAGAGGCTTTGCATTTGGCGCTTCAGCCAGTCATGTTGCCTATCCTGTTTCTGATGAAGGGCAACCAGAAGCTCTCGGTCATTGAGAACACGAGATCGCTTCTTGGGCCATTGGGCAATGGTGCTTTCAGTGGCTTCAGTGAGGGCACGATGAGGTGCACGTGTAGTACCAACCAGAGGATAAACACGAGTGACTGCTTCAACTCTTTCAATGTTTTGAGAGAAGCTTTGATGCTCAGCATTTTGAAGACTAAGAGGCTCCTTGGCAGGCTCTGGATAGATGGCTTCAACGGACATATCAACGTCAGGCAGAAAGATCCGATGATTGCGAGTAGAGGGCTGATATGAGACAGCTGAGTGTAGTTTGATCAGCCGCATTATCCATGGAGCGTAAAACTTCAAGACAAAAAGATCAGATCCTGATGCAGCAAGTTTGCGGATGAAGAAGTCTTGTGCATTGAAGCATTTGCCGTGAAGAATATAAAAGACCAAAGTCTTCATTGCACCTTCCAGCTTTGCATGTGGAGAATGTCCTTTGATGGGCCAGAGAGTTCGCCTGATAATGTGATAGATAGTGTGTGGCAGATACTCAAGGTCTTCAACAAAGAACTCCTTAGGATATGCAGCATCTGGAGGCAAAGGCTTCATCATGCTAAGCATCTGACTCATGTTTGGTTCACGCTTCTGAAAGATGCTCTCCATAGCTGCACTGTGAAGCTGACAACCAGGTTCATAAAGATCTCCAGGAGTGGGCAGACCAGTGAGCTCAATGATATCAAAGGCTTTGGCTTCGTGATGAACATTGCCGGTCATCCACTCAAGGACCCAAGTCTTCGAATCTCTATTGTAGCCACGAATGTGAAGAGTGGCATAGAATTGGAGCAGCAATTCTTCGTTCCAGTGCTCTTGGTCGGCGACAAACGGCAACAATCCAGACTCTTTGAAGCAATCCAGAGCTTCTTCCAAGCAAGGTAGACCAGCTATGGCTTCAGTATCAAGACGCATATGAGGGAAAATGCGACCTTGATTGTACAGAATGCATGAGTAATAACTTCGCTGCGGATAGCTCTAGAACCGATCAGAAGATATTCTTTCCCTTGAGTAGGGGTTCTTGGCGCTATTGAAGAAGGTGTTGTCTGCTTTGAAGCCGTTGACATTAAAGGATCCGGGTGCTGATGCAGGACCTGGAAACCTGGGCAGCCTTGGCATTGGCTTCTGTACCTGAGGTCTGTGCTCAACGTGATAGTCAAACTGAGGACCAGCAGTAGGCGCAGGAACAGGAGCAGTTGCATCATTGGCTTCATTGACTTCTGGCACATTGGTTGGTGCAGGCTCCACATTTGCTTCAGCCATGACAACGTCATTGGCTTCATTTGTGTTGGTGGTGGCAGCCTCGAGATTCTCAACCTCCACTTGATGAGCTGGAGGGTCGGGCACAGACACGTTCTCCTCGAGAACAACTTCTTCAGTAATGGGGGGAGTAGGGACACGTTCTTCTTCTTGTTTGTCATCGGCTGATGCAGCCGGAATGTCTTCAGCAGCTTTGGCCTCAGACTCGGAGACATTCACAGTAGGAGTGGCATCTGGAAACACTTGACGTGTAACCGATTGGTGGGGTACTTCTCCTTCTGGAACACTCGAAAGAGGGACTTGAGACCTTGGTCCTTTGCGAAGCCTGCGTAACGCTGGCGACGCCGTTGGAGATGGAGTTGGCTGGGCCTCAAAGTCATCTTCTTCTTCTTGCCGGGGTGGTGTGACTTGTTGTTGTGGGTGATCAGCCCATGATGCATCCTGTGCAATTGGCGTCAGAGGACGACCAATGCTGATGAGTTCGCTGTGCGTAAGCACAGGCGATGATACCAGTTGGTGCTTGATCTGAGGAAGAACTACATCATCTTCAACATTGTCATGGTGACCAATGTCTTCAGCAGCGGTGGGATCAACTTCTGGAATGTCTTCAGCTTCATGAGCCTCTGTGGAAGCAGGCTCATGGACAATCAGTTGGTGCTCTTGTTGTGCAGATGTAGGGCAAACCATTGAGATAGGTTCAACAACTAAGGGCTCTGTGGGAGCAGCCCGATCCTTCTTGGTCTTGCACTTCTTCTTGGAGGGAGCAGCATCAGAGGCCTCAGGATGTTTCCTCTTTCTGGCTTCAGCCTCAGCAGTCCTCGTCTTCTTCAGTTCTGAAGCGGTTGACCTGACCTTTGGCTTTGAGCCAGTCATGCTGGCTGGAAAGAAAATGGGATGTGCTTCCTGCCTTGGTGCTTCGGGTTCGGTCACAGCTGGCTTCTTCTTCTTCTTTGCAGCCATCCTGGGATCGATGCCAGGACGACCAAGAGCCTTGCGCTTTTCAGCCTCATTTTAGGCTTGCACACACTTGTCAGCCAGGCTCTTCATGCGCTCACGAGAACCTTGAGCTTCTTCACGCTTCTTGAGAAAGGCTTCCTTGAGCTCGTGCAGCATGATCTGGAAGTTTTTGACATCTTGCACGCTGAGCTTGGCCATGTGCTTCTTGAACTGAGCTTTCTCATAGTCGATCTTTTGCTTCAGTTCAACGATGCGCTGAGCTAGAGCTAGCTCAGAAGCAATGGCGCCAGTGAAGGCGACACTGAGGCCAATTGGAAGTTGCAGATCTTCAAAGCTGAGGTTGGGCGTGTCAAACCACTCATCGATGAAGTTATGGATGATTTCCACATCAAAGAGAGGCAAATCATTGAAGATTTCTGCTTCTTCTTTGCTCTTGATCAGTTGCTCAAGAGCGTCATCTGCAAGATCTTCATCGCTGGACAGATCAATAGTGTCGTTGCGCAGAATAGCAGCAACAGTCAGTTCTTGGCTGCTGTGTTGCAAAGGCATCTTTACTTTCGAGGGCTTGGAGATTCGTGACAAATCTTCAGACTGCACACTGTCTTCAGGAGGTGCAGTAGCCAGTGGCTTCGCTCGTGAGATTTTTGGTGCTGAGGCAGGCTTTGAAGCTTTAGGATTCTTCAGTTTCTTTGGCTTCGGCGATGCAGGCGCTTCATTAGATTCAGCGTCATCTGCAGGCTCATCCACGGCTGTCCCTTGAACAATGATATGAGTGATGAGACCTTCCAGGTTGTAGAAGGGCCCAACAAGATTGGGTTCAGCTTCGCGGGTGCCATCGGCACGGGGAGCAGAGGGACCAGGGTTGAAGTCTAGTCCCAATGACTTCTTGTTCTGCTTCGCCAAATTCTGGGAAAACTAGAAGTTGCGCTTGAACAGATTGTCGTCACGACACCATAGCAATGACGATGGGTCAGCATCCGCAGGTTGTGGTCCACGGACCATGCAGGGATAGAAGCCTTGTTCAATGGCTTCATCTCTGGACCTGGGTTGAAGATTTCTGTATAGGATGTCTCCCCATGGTCGCTTGATGGCATTCTTCTCAGCATATTCCTTGGTCACAAACCTATACTTGAACCACTGTTCTGCCCAATATCGTCGAATCCATTGGATTCGTGTTTTGCGCTGATTGTAATCCTCTTCTGGATCTGTCTTGTACAGCTCTAAGAGGTCATCGGGCAGATCTCTTGATGTTTCACCTCGACGCTTTCTGCCACCCTTCCTTACTGATTTCTCTGCAGCCATGAACTTTAAACTGAATGGCTTCAACACGTTCAAAGGCTTCAAAGGCTTTCGCTTGCTGGACAAACAGGAACTGGCTTCGGGAGAATTTGTATGATGCTGTAAGAATTCTGCAAATGAATGTAGACTATGAGAACCAAGGGATTCTCCCACGGACATGTACCTGTGACAGCATTAAGGTGCGAGGGAAGGGAAAGAGGTCATATGCATTCTCAGAAGATTTTGAAGATAAATCGGTTTAGAAGACACTGACCTCAACATGCGAAGACATTCACTCATAGATAAAGAGTTGGTTCCAGATTTGTACGAATCCATCGATCAATACAAGTGAGGAATCTAACTACTTTGTGAAGCATAAGTGAACATACTAGGCATATTATGAGATGCAGTATTGAATAGATCCAACTTGTGTGAATAGAAACTTCTTGTGGCAGAAAGTGATGAATCTATAGGATCAAAGGGGCTGTAAAAAGGAAGTTTTATTTACCACACGAAGAACTGCTAGATGGAGAGGGAGCTGAGGCCGAGCAGTTCGATCGTTCGTGCCCTAACTTGGCGATGGAGGACACCTACGGCGACGGCGGAGAAGACGATGTCCGCGGCCGGCGTGAAGACGGCCTCCGAGAGGTCGCGGCAGCTAAGCGCTTCGTGGCCGGCGTCATCAAGGGCTAGCGGTGGCGCTAGGGTTTGTGCGAGAGTGGAAGAAAGGATAATGACTGTGGTGAGGCGTGTATTTATAGGGACAGGGACGGCACAGTGTTATTACATAGGTGCCCCTGGTGATTCACATCTGAAGGGCACGTGGCCATCATGCAACATATCGGAGGTTGTTCCATGTTGCCACGCATGTCTGGATTGTCGGGTGGTCGTTCCCACTTCTCCGGGTTTCAAGTGAAGGAATTAGCATTGAAAGCGTACTTAATGTTTGTCTCTGTATCTTCTGCTAACAAGGACGCAGAGAAGACATTCGACAGTTTCAAGAGAATGCATATGATTTGGAGAGATAGAGTTTGGGATAGAAAGCATAGAGAGGTTAGGGTCCGATCACATTCACTTAGTTTAAAAGATTCAACAAGAAAACATAGCTATAAGTGAATGCTGTAGAGGACAGAACACTAGTATATATATATATAATCAACATAGCGAAGATAACCATGAAGACAGGTTGAGATTGAAGCTAAACCAAATGTGAAGACATAGCAAATGTAACGCATGGGTGAAACACTTCAAACAGAAGAATTTGGTGGTGGCGTTACCCACCGTATAGGAAGTATTAGACCCAGACACGGCGCACAATTATCATGGCGCTCCAAAGTCAAATTCCAAATTAATGTATTCACACTTAGAATGTATGTCTTCATTGATTGAAGATATACTTTACTTCGTGTGTTGCACATCTAAGTCATCAATATGCATAAGTGTTAGGATGTGTGCCTGATCACAGGACATTTGAGGATTCCAAGATATTTAGCTCACACCGTAACTTGTAAAATCTCTTCTCATCCAAGGGCTTGGTGAAGATATCTGCCAATTGCTCTTCAGTGTTGACGTGTATGATATCAATATCTTCCTTCACAACATGATCTCTGAGAAAGTGATGACGAATTTCAATGTGCTTTGTCTTCGAGTGCTGAACTGGGTTGTTGGCAATCTTGATGGCGCTTTCGTTGTCGTAGTAGAGTGGCACTTGCTTCAGATGAATGCCGTAGTCTTTGAGTGTTTGCTTCATCTACAGAAGCTGAGCGCAGCAAGATCCAGCAGCAATGTATTCAGATTCAACAATGGAGAGAGATAAACAGTTCTGCTTCTTTGAAGACCAACATACAAGTGATCGTCCCAGAAAATGACATGTGCCTGATGTAGACTTGCGATCCACCTTGTCACCAACATAATCAGCATCCGCGAATCCAACCAGATCAAACTCTGAGCCCTTGGGACAGCATAATCCTAATGTTGGGGTGTGAGCCAAATATCGAAGAATTCGCTTCACAGCTAAGTGATGTGATTCCTTTGGTGCTGCTTGAAATCGAGCACACATGCAAACACTAAGCATAATATCTGGCCTAGATGCACATAGATAAAGTAAAGACCCAATCATGGAGCGGTATACCTTTTGATCGAACTCTTTACCATTGTCATCGGGACCCAGATGATGTTTGGCTGGCATTGGAGTTGTGAAGCCTTTGCAGTCTTGCATCCCAAATTTCTTCAGGCAATCTTTGAGATACTTCTCTTGAGATATGAAGATGCCGTTGCACTGCTGACGTATTTGAAGACCAAGGAAGAACTTCAGCTCACCCATCATGGACATCTGATATTGCTCTTGCATCATATATCCAAACTCGTCAGTGTATTTCTGATTGGTGCAGCCGAAGATAATGTCATCCACATATATTTGGCACACAAACAGTTCACCATCATATGTCTTCGTGAAGAGAGTGGGATCGAGGGAACCAGGTTTGAAGCCTTTGCTCTTCAGGAAGTATTTGAGTGTGTCATACCAAGCCCGAGGGGCTTGTTTGAGGCCGTACAGTGCCTTGTTGAGCTTGTACACCATGTCGGGATGTTTTGGATCTTCAAAGCCAGACGGTTGTGCAACATACACTTCTTCTTCAATCTTGCCATTGAGAAAGGCTCTCTTCACATCCATTTGATACAGAAGAATGTTATGATGATTTGCATAGGCCAGCAGTATGCGTATGGCTTCAAGTCTAGCCACATGAGCAAATGTTTCATCGAAGTCAATCCCTTCAACTTGAGTGTATCCTTGAGCAACGAGACGAGCTTTGTTTCTGACAACTTGACCATGCTCATCTTGCTTGTTGCGATATATCCATTTGGTGCATATTATATTGTGCTTGCGAGGATCAGGACGCTTAACCAGTTCCCATACATTATTCAGCTCAAACTATTGAAGCTCTTCTTGCATAGCTTGAATCCATTCAGGTTCCAAGAAGGCTTCTTCAACTTTCTTGGGTTCAGATATTGAGACAAATGCGAAGTGCCCACAGAAATTTGCTAGCTGTGTTGCCCTTGAACGAGTGAGTGGACCTGGTGCATTGATGCTATCAATTATTCTCTCAATCTGTACTTCATTTGCAACACGAGGATGTACAGGACGAAGATTTTGCTCTTGCTGATCCTTGTCATCGTTAGAGGGATTGTCTTTAGGCTGAGCATTGTCTTCAGGTTGATCAAGTGCGGAGATGATAAGTTCCTCTTCAGGCTGAGCTTCAGACGGTATGATTTCTCCAGTTCCCATAAGTTTGATTGATTCACTAGATGGAACTTCATCTAGCACATTTGGCAGGTGCTCTCTTTGTGAGCCGTTCGTCTCATCAAACCGCACATCCACTGTTCAACCACTTTATAGTGAAAAAGGTTGAAGACTCTGTAGGAGTGCGAATCCTTTCCATATCCAAGCATAAAACCCTCATGTGCTTTTGGTGCAAATTTTGAAGTGTGATGTGGATCCTTATCCAGCACCTGGCGCCAAATACTCTGAAGTAACTGACATTTGGCTTCTTGCCAGTAAGGAGCTCATAGGATGTC
Organism: Triticum urartu; assembly: GCF_056163025.1. Classification (NCBI taxonomy): domain Eukaryota; kingdom Viridiplantae; phylum Streptophyta; class Magnoliopsida; order Poales; family Poaceae; genus Triticum; species Triticum urartu. The sequence continues at coordinate 213,298,054 of NC_141877.1, read as the reverse complement.
TTGTTCAGAAGCTTGTGAAGATAAACACGGTTGATGATATGTCATGTAGTATCAATGGCTTCAGGCCAGAACTTTCTTGGAGTCTTGTATTCATCAAGCATCGTCCGGGCCATCTCAATAAGTGTTCTGTTCTTGCGTTCCACGACGCCATTCTGCTGTGGCGTGTATGGAGCTGTGAATTCATGTGTGATGCCTAAAGTATCAAGATATGTATCTAGGCCAGTGTTCTTGAATTCAGTGCCATTGTCACTTCTGATGTGTTTTATCTTGGCGTCATAGTTGTTCATTGCTCGATTGGTGAAGCATCTGAAGACATCCTGTACTTCAGTCTTGTAGAGGATTATATGCACCCAAGTATATCGTGAATAATCATCAACAATGACAAAGCCATAGAGACAAGCAGTAGTAGTAAGAGTTGAGTAATGAGTGGGACCGAAAAGATCCATGTGGAGCAGTTCGAAGGGTTGAGTCGTTGTCATGATTGTCTTCGAGGGATGCTTGGCCCTCGTCATCTTTCCTGCTTCACAGGCACCGCATAAGTGATCCTTCTTGAACTTGACGCCCTCGATGCCTATGACATGCTTCTTCCTTGCAAGGGTGTGGAGGTTCCTCATGCCAGCATGCCCTAGCCTCCAATGCCAGAGCCAGCATTCAGAAGCTTTTGCTAGAATACATACGGCAAGTTGTGGTCCTGCTGAGAAATCTACCACGTACAAATCATCTTTCTGATACCCTTCAAACACTAGAGACTTGTCATATTCCATTAGAACAAGGCAGCGATATTTTCCAAACATCACAATCATGTTTAAATCGCAAAGCATTGAGACAGACATTAAGTTGAAACCAAGGGATTCAACAAGCATGACTTTATCCATGTGTTGATCCTTTGAGATTGCAACTCTACCTAGACCCAATACCTTGCTTTTACCAGTGTCAGCAAATGTGATGTGACTTTTGTCAGATGGACGTAAAGTTGAGTCCATGAGAAGGCTTCGCTTGCCAGTCATGTGATTGGTACACCCACTATCAATAATCCATTCTGAAGCTGCTGGTGTCGTATCCTATAGTGCAGTTAGGGGGATAGGCTTCACGGAGAGAATTGTGAAGCAAAAACATTTGACGAACCAGTGGATTATTAAAGCTTAGATCGAGATTAGGACTGATAGGGCAAGTAGCAAGCGATTCAGGAACAAAGTTCATAATAAGACCATTTGGGCATTTGATCTTGCGCCCTACAAGATGTTTAAGGTCCCCAGCAATAGGGTCAGATGATTTTGGTTTTCTGCTGGAGACCTTTCCCTGCAAAAGGGAGTTAAGCTTTCTTATCCACCCACATCTTCAAGGGTGGCTTTGAAGCAATGAGTCTAAGTGCAGCATCTGAGAACTTTGGCTTTGGAGCCCTAGCAAAAAGTCTTGTAGGTGGACAATAGTACTCATAAGAATAGGCAGAATAGTTCTTGGTCTTATGAACATGGCGGTTTGATGAACCGCGCTCATATTCATAGGCCTGAGTATGGCTTCCCTGCAAAATATTTGCGTTAGTGCGACTCAGGTGAGTCCTCTGTCCGTATGAAGCCTTTGGACCGTATGAAGCCTGTGGTCTGGGGTTTGTCTTCTTCACCTGTGGTGTCATGATGACATTCACAGGAAGATTCTCCAAACACCTTTTCGGCACCCAGATCTTCTTCATAGGCGGTCCATTCCTGCAGTTAGTACCAATATACCTGGCAAACACTTCACCATTCTGATTCTTAAATAGTCTATAGTTTGCATCAAAGGATTCATCAATAACAATGGGATTAGCACAAGTGAAGCCAGATAGGGTGGATGGATCCGCCGAAGGTTCCTTTGCAGCAACCCATGTGGTTTTGGGGTACTGCTCAGGTTTCCAGTAAGAGCCATCAGCATTCATTTTCCTTTCGAACCCAACACCCTCTTTCCTAGGGTTTCGGTTCAGGATCTGCCTTTTGAGGACATCACATAGTGTCTGATGCCCTTTGAGACTTTTGTACATCCCTGTTTCAAGCAGTGTCTTCAACCTAGCATTCTCATCAGCAATAGCAGTGGTATCCTCAGCAGAGGGGTTAGTTACCACATCAACAGTTGAAGATATTGCAACAGTAGCAGCAGTAGAACATTCAGCAACAGAAGTAGCGTTATCACGCTCAATGCATTTAAGACATGGTGGTTCAAATCCTTCCTGAGCTGAACTGATCAGTTCCGCGCAAAGTGACTCGTTTTCCTTTTGAAGATCTTCATGAGCCGCTCCCAATTTCTCAAGATCTTGCTTCCTTTGAAGATAATCATAGGAAAGCCTTTCATGAGTTGTTGAGAGCGTTTCATGACGACTTTCAAGTTCCTCATACTTAACGTGAAGATTTTTTATGTCTTCAATTAAGGACTGAGATCGAGTCATTTCAGCGTCTAACAGATCATCGCTTTTGTCTAACAGTTTTTGAATGTGTTCCATAGCTTTCTGTTGTTCAGTTGCAATTTTAGCAAGTGTTTTGTAGCTGGGTTTGGAACCACAATCAGAGTCATCGTCACTAGATGTTTGATAGTGAGTGGTGCGTGTGTTTACCTTGGCACCGCGTGCCATGAAGCAGTAGGTAGGAGCGGAGTAGTCCTTGTCATTTGCATCAGTGTCGGTGATGAAGTCATTGTCTTCAGTGTTGAAGATGGACTTGGCAACGTATGCTGTAGCCAGACTCGCAACGCCATAATCGGACTCCTCCTCAGACTCCACCTCCGCCTCCTCAGAAGCAGACTCCTCCTCAGAATCCATTTCCGTGCCAACAAACGCACGTGCCTTGCTAGATGAGCTCTTCTTGTGTGATGAAGACTTTGAGGAAGACTTGGAAGAAGACTTTGAGTATTTCTTCTTCTTCTTCTTGTTGTCAGAGTCATATTCCTTGCTCTTCTTCTTCTTCTTGTTCTCATTGTCCCACTGTGGACACTCAAAGATGTAGTGGCCAAGTTTCTTGCACTTGTGACATGTTCTCTTCTTGTAGTCATGAGCAGAAGCTTCATCATTTCTTGAGCTTGATCGTGAAGACTTTCTGAAGCCTTTCTTCTTGGTGAATTTTTGGAACTTCTTCACAAGCATAGCAAGCTCTTTTCCAATGTCTTCAGGATCATCAGAACTGCTGTCAGATTCTTCTTCAGATGAGGAGACAGCTTTTGCCTTCAAGGCACGAGTTCGCCCATAGTTGGGACCGTAGATGTCTCTTTTCTCAGAAAGCTGAAACACGTGTGTGTTGAGCCTCTCAAGTATGTCAGACGGATCGAGTGTCTTGAAATCAGGACGTTCTTGAATCATCATGGCTAGGGTGTCAAACGAACTGTCAAGTGATCTCAGGAGTGTCTTGACGACTTCATGCTTGGTGATCTCAGTGGCGCCAAGGGCTTGAAGCTCATTTGTGATGTCAGTGAGTCGATCAAACATGAGCTGGACATTCTCATTGTCATTTCTCTTGAAGCGGTTGAAGAGGTTGCGAAGGACACTGATTCTCTGATCTCTCTGGGTTGAGACACCTTCGTTGACCTTGGAGAGCCAGTCCCAGACTAGCTTAGATGTTTCCAAAGCACTCACGCGGCCATACTGTCCTTTGGTCAGATGCCCGCAAATGATATTCTTGGCAGTAGATTCCAGTTGAACGAACTTCTTGACATCAGCAGCAGTGACACCTTCTCCAGCCTTGGGAATGCCGTTCTTGACGACATACCATAGGTCGACATCAATGGCTTCAAGATGCATGCGCATCTTATTCTTCCAGTAGGGATATTCAGTTCCATCAAAGACGGGGCACGCAGCGGAGACGTTAATTATCCCTGCAGTCGACATAGCTAAAACTCCAGGTGGTTAAACCGAATCACACAGAACAAGGGAGTACCTTGCTCTGATACCAATTGAAAGTGCTAGTGATCGACTAGAGGGGGGGTGAATAGGCGATTTTTATGAAAGTCTTCAAAACATGTAAGTTTCGAAGACAAACGATAGAAATAAACCTATTACCATGCAGCGGAAGGCAGACTACACTAGGCAAACCATAGTCAAGTATTCAATGAAGTGAAAACACAATGACTAATAGCAGCTAGTCAGTAAGGATCAGGTAGGAAGATATTGTGAAGCTAATCAGAACAAGTAATACTCAGTGAAGCCAAATGGTGATGCAATCGTACAATGACTTCACAAGGACCAACAATAAGCAAAGGGAAGGGAAGGACGAAACCAGTGACTCGTTGAAGACAATGATTTGTTGGACTAGTTCCAGTTGTTGTGACAACTGTACGTCTGGTTAGGGAGGCTGAGATTCAACTCAGAAGACCTCGTCTTCATCTTATTCCCCTTGAGCTAAGGACACCCAGTCCTCGCCCAATCACTCTGGTAAGTCTTCAAGGTAGACTTCCAAACCTTTACAGACTTCGTTCACCGGCGATCCACAATGACTCTTGGATGCTCAGAACGCGACGCCTAACCGGCTGGAGGATTCACAGTCCTCAAGTGTAATAAGTCTTCAGATCACACAGACAGGAAGACTTAAGTGATGCCTAACACTCTTTGGCTCTGGGTGTTTAGGGCTTTATCCTCGCAAGGAATTCTCTCTCAAAGGCTTCGAGGTGGGTTGCTCTCAAACGACAAAAGCCGTACTCTAACTCTGAGCAGCCAACCATTTATGCTTGTAGGGGGTGGGCTATTTATGCCACTAGGCAACCCGACCTGATTTGTCCGAAATGACCCTGGGTCACTAAGGAACTGACACGTGTTCCAACGGTCAGATTTCAAACGCACACGACAACTTTACTTGGGCTACAAGCAAGGCTGACTTATCCAACTCTGGACAAGATTTGCTCTCATAGTCTTCACTCGAAGACATAGGATTTTGGTTAAGCATCACTTCAGTCATTCTGACTAGTTCTCTTGGACCCCACTTAACAGTACGGTGGTTCCTATGACTCAACAAAGAAAAACACAGAACGACGAAACTGCTAAGTCTTCGCGCTCCATAGTCTTCATGCGATGTCTTCTCTTGTCATAGTCTTCAATGTGAATGTCTTCACATACCACCTTTGTCTTCAATGTCTTCTTACATTTTTAGGGGTCATCTCTGGTAGGAAAACCGAATCAATGAGGGACTTCTACCTGTGTTATCCTACAATTCTCATAAACACATCAGTCGCTCAACTAGGTTTGTCGTCAATACTCCAAAACCAACTAGGGGTGGCACTAGATGCACTTACAGCGCGCCCTACCCCCTGGGAGCGCCCTCGTCCTTATGGTCACCTCGTGTGCCTTCCGGACTCTATTTTCTTGCACAATATTGGTTTTGGCTGGTAAAAATTCATTCTATAATCTCTCAAAGGCTTTTGACCACTGTACCACGACAATATCTCCTGTTTTTGTTTCGAGCTCTTTTTTCTGACAAATTTAGATCATCATGGCGTCTCCAAGCACCCCCAAGGACAAGTTTTTTGAGAAGGTCATCAACCCCTACCTTGCGGAGGTGCTACGACACCCTCAAGCCATTGAGTTACATGAGGTGGTGTTGCACATCCGCGATGCTGAGGGCCCGAAGAAGACTAGAAGCGTGGAGACGAGGCTCGAAGCAATGGAGTAACAAGTTTTCAAGTGCCAAGGGATGGTGGAACGTGGAATCAACGCAAATCACATGATGACCGCAGAGTTCACCAACAAGCACAAGCTAGATCCTAAGAGCATGGAGGTGGCCATCTTCAGGCTTCATGAGAAAATCGAGCATCTGCAAACCCAGATCTATGACATGCAAAACCAAAACTGTGAGTATGAATATAGATTCAAGAGGATGAGTTTGGCTGCAGATTCGAGGATCTCGGAGACTCGATCATCCTTCTATGATGGTGAGCCTGTGCCTTGGAAGATGGACGGAAAACCTACTTCATCAAAAACTCCTTCATCACCATCCCGAAGAAAGAGATCTAAATACATGGGTATGGGCACTCCCCTTGGCAACTGCCAAGCTTGGGGGAGGTGCCCTGGTATCGTATCACCATCACACCTCTATCTTTATCGTTTTTCTTAGTTCGATCTTTTTTATTATATCTTGATCTAGTAGAATAAATTTTTAGTATGATCTAGCTTTGAGTTTTTGCTCTATGTTCCCTATATGTAATCGAGTCCTTGAGATATATAATAAAGAGTAGTTTTGAGATAAGAGCTTTGCTTTCTTGCTATGATCTTGAGGGAATTAAATAAAAGAAAGAATAAAAAGAAATAAATAGGCTCATATATTGATCTTATGGAGAGTAATGACTTCACATATAAAGAGTATGATGAATAAAAGTTGTTGAGAGTTGACAAACATAGTTTTGGTCATTGTTGCAATTAATAGGAAGTAATAAAGAAAGAGAGGCTTCACATATAAATATACTATCTTGAACATCTTTTGTAATTGTGAGCACTCATTAAAATATGACATGCTAAAAAGTTGATGTTGGACAAGGAAGACAACATAATAGGTTATGTTTTCTTTTATCCAAATAGAAGTTATATTGTCATGGATCATCCAACATGTTGAGCTTGCCTTTCCCTCTCATGCTAGCCAAATTCTTTGCACCAAGTAGAGATACTACTTGTGCTTCCAAACATCCCTAAACCCAGTTTTGCCATGAGAGTCCACCATACCTACCTATGGATTGAGTAAAATCCTTCAAGTAAGTTGTCATCGGTGCAAGCAATAGCTCTCTAAATATGTATGATATATTAGTGTGAAGAAAATAAGCTTTATACAAACTTGTGATATGGAAGAAATAAAAGCGATGGACTGCATAATAAAGGTCCTTATCACAAGCGGCAATATAAAGTGACGTTCTTTTGCATTAAGATTTTGTGCATCCAACCATAAAAGTGCATGACAACCTCTACTTCCCTCTGCAAAGGGCCTATCTTTTACTTTTATCTTCTACCCTTATACAAGAGTCATGGTGATCATCATCTTTCCTTTTTATACTTTTTCCTTTGGCAAGCTCTATGTCTTGGAGAGATCCGGATATATATATCCACTTGGATGTAGGTTATCATAAAGTATAATTGTTGACATTACCCTTGAGGTAAGAAGTTGGGAGGCGAAACCATAAGCCCCTATCTTTCTCTGTGTCCGATTGAAACTTTGTACCCGTAAGTATCGCGTGAGTGTTAGCAATTGTGAAAGATTAAATGATAGTTGAGTATGTGGACTTGCTGAAAAGCTCTTTAATTGACTCTGTCCAATGTTATGATAAATTGCAATTGCTTCAATGACTGAGATCATAGTTTGTTAGTTTTCAACGAAGTTTCTGATTCAGACTTTACTTTGTGAATGAATTGTTAATTTAGCATATGAAATTATATGGCATTATATGTTGTTGTTCTAAAGATGATCATGATGTCCTCATGTCCATATTTTATTCTATCGATACCTCTATCTCTAAACATGTGGACATATTTTTCGATTTCGGCTTTCGCTTGAGGACAAGCGAGGTCTAAGCTTGGGGGAGTTGATACGTCCAGTTTGCATCATGCTTTTATATTGATATTTATTGCATGATGGGCTCTTATTACATGTTATATCACAATACTTATGACTTTTCTCTCTTATTTTATAATGTTTACATGAAGAGGGAGAATGCCGCCAACTGGAATTCTGGACTAGAAAAGGAGCAAATATTAGAGACCTATTCTGCACAACTCCAAAAGCCCTAAAACTTCATGGAGCATGTTTTTGCAATATATAAAAAATATTGGGTGAAGAAAGTACCAGAGGGGGGCCACCAGCCAGCCACAAGGGTGGAGGGCACGCCCTACCCCCCTGGGCGCGCCCCCAACCTTGTGGGCCCCTGGCAGGCCTTCGGTGCCCATCTTTGGCTATATGGTGTGTTCTGACCTAAAAAATCAGAGGAAAGCTTTCAGGACAAAGCGCCGCCGTCTCGAGGCGGAACCTGGGCAGAACCAATATAGGGCTCCGGCGGAGCTGTTCTGCCAGGGAAGCATCCCTCTGGGAGGGGGAAATCGTCGCCATCCTCATCACCAACGGTCCTCTCATTGAGAGGGGATCAATCTCCATCAACATCTTCACTAGAACCATCTCCTCTCAAACCCTAGTTCTTCTCTTGTATTCGATCTTGGTCCCAAAACCTTAGATTGGTACCTGTGGGTTGCTAGTAGTGTTGATTACTCCTTGTAGTTGATGCTAGTCAGTTTATCCGGTGGAAGATTATATTTTCAGATCCTTAATGATAATTAATACTCCTCTAATCTTGATCATAAATATGTTTTGTGAGTAGTTACGTTTGTTCCTGAGGACATGGGAGAAGTCTTGTTATAAGTAATCATGTGAACTTGGTATTCGTTTGATATTTTGATGAGATGTATGTTGTCTTTCCTTTAGTGGTGTTATGTGAACGTCGACTACATGACACTTCACCATTATTTGGGCCTAGGGGAAGGCATTGGGAAGTAATAAGTAGATGATGGGTTTCTAGAGTGACAGAAGCTTAAACCCTAGTTTATGCATTGCTTCATAAGGGGTTGATTTGGATCCATATGTTTCATGCTATGGTTAGGTTTACCTTAATTCTTCTTTCATAGTTGCGGATGCTTGCGAGAGGGGTTAATAAAAAGTGGTAGGCTTGTCCATGGAAGGGTAGCACCCAAGCACCGGTCCACCCACATATCATATTATCAAAGTAACGAACGCGAATCATATGAGCATGATGAAAATTAACTAAACAATAATTCCCATGTGTCCTTGGGAGCGCTTTGCTTTATATAAGAGTTCATCCAGGCTTGTCCTTTTCTACAAGAAGGATTGGTCCACCTTGCTGCACCTTTGTTACTTTATTTACTTGTTACCCATTACGATTTATCTTATCACAGAACTATCTGTTACTTGTCATTTCCTTCTGCTCCTCGTTGGGTTCAACACTCTTACTTATCTAAAGGACTATGATAGATCCCCTATACTTGTGGGTCATCAAGAATCTTTTCTGCCACCGTTGCCGGGGAGTGAAGCGCCTTTGGTAAGTGGAATTTGGTAAGGAAACATTTATATAGTGTGCTGAAATTTACTATCACTTGTTACTGTGGAAAATAATCCTTTGAGGGGATTGTTCGGGGTCTCTTCACCTCGACAGGAAGAGCAAAGAGTTGCTCCTCAATCTACTGCACCTACTGAAAATATTTATTATGAAATTCCTTTGGGTATGATAGAGAAACTGCTAGCTAATCCATATGCAGGAGATGGAACATTACATCACGATATGCACCTAATCTATGTGGATGAAGTTTGTGGATTATTTAAGCTTGCAGGTATGCCCGGGGATGTTGTCAAGAAGAAGGTATTCCATTTGTATTTGAAGGGAAAGGCATTGACATGTATATGCTATTGGATGATATTGGATCATGGAACTACAACCAATTGAAATTGGAATTTCATCAAAAGTTTTATCCTATGCATCTGGTTCACCGTGATCGGAATTATATATATAATTTTTGGCCTCGTGAAGGAGAAAGTATCGCTCAAGCTTGGGGGAGGCTTAAGTCAATGTTATATTCACGCCCCAATCATGAGCTCTCAAGAGAAATTATTATTCAAAATTTTATGCTCGGCTTTCTCATAATGATCGATCCATGCTTGATACTTCTTGTACTGGTTCCCATATGAAGAAGGATATTGAATTCAAATGGGATTTATTGGAAAGAATTAAATGAAAATCTGAAGATTGGGAACTCAACAAAGGTAAAGAGTCAGGTATAAACCTTAAGTTCGATTGTGTTAAATCATTTGTGGATACTGATGCTTTTTGTGATTTTAGCACTAAATATGGACTTGACTTTGAGATAGTAATTTCTTTTTGTGAATCATTTGCTACTCATGTTGATCTCCCAAAGGAGAAGTGGTTTAAATATCATCCTCCCGTTGAAGTTAAAGTAGCTGAACCCATTAAAGTTGAATAAGAAACTATTACTTATAATGTTGATCCTATTGTTCCTACTGCTTATATTGATAAAGCACCATTCCATGTTAGAACAAAGGATCATGCTAAAGCTTCAATTGTGGTCAACAAAAGTAATATTAGAACACCCAAACCCTCTAAGCAAATTAGAACATCCAAACCGACTATGGGCTGCCCTAGGTCGATGTGATCACCCCTAGGGCCTAGAGGTTCGCCGCCCTAGAAATGAAGAACGAATGAAGAACGAGGAACAAGAAGAACGAGGGAGAGAGATAAAAGTGGTAGATGATAGATCGATTATGTGTTGTTGTTCAATTGGCCGTCAGCTCTTGCCTATATAAGAGGCGGATGGACTTTCCGTACAAGAAAAGGACTTGCCTAGCCATCCAAATCATCAAAACCTAACAAAACACGGACTATTCATGACCTCCGGCCCGAATGTCCGGCTCAAGACTCGGATGATCTGGCCTAGCCCAGTTTTCTGATAGCGCATCACTGTTTTGGTTCTAGAATCCACACACGACCTCAGATATGGATGATTTTTACATCAAAATCAATCATCTCGAAGATACCACAACTTTCATGCCGAACACTTTTAGATTTGAGGGAATCTTAAGGGTGTTTCGGGGCATTTTCTAAAGTCTGTAGCAGAAAAGTTCTCCAGATGTCCGGACTTGTCGGACGATCTAGGTGCCATCTGGATGATCCGGCTTCAAGGGGGCCGAAATTTATGGTTTTATTAATTTATCCGGATAATAGACTGGATGTTAGGGTCATTCATCCGGCCTGCGGCCGAATGATCTGGCCAAATACTGCTCAGCACACTGTTTTTCCTGTAACTTTTACATACGACCTCGGATTAAGACGATTTTTATATCAAAATCATATGTTTTGACGAGACGAAGAACTTTGTAGTTGTACCTTTTTGCCATCAGAGGCCATCTTAATTATTTTTCATGCCATTTTCTAATCTGATGTCAACATGGGTATCTCCAAAATTATCATATCTTTCGCATCTGAGCTCTGTTTTGGACCATCTTCATATCTATTTCGATCATCTTGAAGAGAGCCATCAAATGGTGACATGAACTCATAATCTTAACCTCATCTCATTATAGTCTCAAGTTACTCATCGCGATCATGCCATTTTAGAGCGTCAACACAACTCCTTCTCTGAGCGATTTGAGTTTAAGATCCACTGAGAGAAAAACCCTAGAGCCGAAGAATTTCAGCATCACTGGAATCTAAGTTTAGTATGATCCGCCTATTACTCTTTAGAGCTGCAAACTCTGTAGACAGTTAGGTGTTAATTTCTTCAGAGACCAAGAGTAATTGTGGTTCTCGAAGAAGAAGTCCGTAAAGGTTTGAGATCGCCTTCAAGTATCTACCACAAGTGATCGGCATCGGTTGACGAATCGATTGTTGAGGAGAATAGGGTGAAGAGAGTTTATCTTCCGTGTTAATTCTCAGCCCCTCCAACCAGACGTAGTCCTTATGCAGAAGGATGAATTGGTCAAACAAATACCTTGTCGCCATCGAGCACCTTATGTTACCTATGTTACTCAAGTTTACCTTCAATGCATTCTATTTGTGTATTTTACTTCGATGCGTGTTTTATTTTCCCATCAGTCATCTATTGTAGTTCTTCTTAGTCTGTTTGTTGTTTATTCCGCTGCTGGGTTCTGATAGATTTAAGTTTTTTGAAGAAAATTTAAAACTCCCATTCACCCCCCTCTGGTAGACATACTTCGTTCCTATAGTTGGTATCAGAGGAAGGTACTCCTTGACTCAACTCTTTTTAGTCTAACGGCTTTGGAGTTTAAGTATGTCTTCACTGAACTACAAGTCGCATCTCAAGATTCCCATATTCGATGGGACGGATTATCCCTTCTGGAAGGAGAAGATCAAGATCGGACTTCGAGCTATAGATGATGACATCTGGAACATCGTGCAGATTGGGTTCATAGTTATTATTCGTCAAGCACGTACCGATGAAGAAAAGAAGCTCATTCAGCTGGACGCTCAAGCCAAAGATGAAATTGGTGGCCATATCTCTCGAGCTCAATTCCTTCGGTATTGACAATGCGAAACTGCAAAAGAACTATGGGATGTCCTCGAAAAGATCAATGAAGGAGTGTCAACTCAAAAGGAAGCTCAGATTGATACTCTTCAGATGAAGTTCAATCGCTTCAAGCGCATTGGAAATAAAAGCTGTCAGCAAACCTTTGATCACCTCAGTGACATAGCCAATGAACTTCAAGGACTCGACGCTAAAGACATCACTGACCATGAAGTTGTGACTAAACTGCTTCGATCCCTTGACACCTCATTTAACACGCTTGTTCTGATGATTCGAGAGCGTCCTGATTTCAAGAGCCTCAACTCTGCTGATGTTATGGAGAGACTGAACACTCATGAAGAACAAGAAGAAGAAAAGAGAGATCTATATGGCCCAACTCAATGCAAAAACTATGCTCCCAAAGCTGTGGCTGATTCATCCTCTGATGGAAATGCCGAAGAAGATTCTGATGATCCAGAACGACTCAGCAAGGATCTCGCATTGATCACAAAGCGATTCCAACATTTCCACAATAAGAGCCAGTTCTAGAAAAGAAGTTCAAGCAACTCTGGAGGTTCAAAATCCTCAAAACCTACCGGAGAATAAAACTGTTTCAAGTGCAAAAAGCCTGGACACTTCATTTTGGACTGCCCTCTCTAAGAAGCTGAAATTCGTGCTAGTGGGAGATATGATTCGAGTAACTATCGAAGCAAAGGCAAGAGCAAGAACTATGACTCCGATGATGAGAAGAAAACGAAAAGGTTCTTCAAGAAGAAAGACACACCTCAAAATCTTCGTCAAGATCTTCCTCAAAGAAAACTTCCAAGTCATCCTCCAACCGCAAGAGTACCTATCACAAGGCCAAGGCATGCATCGGCAAGGAGATAGACTCTGAAGAAGAAGAATCATCCGCTTCCGAAGAAGAAAGTGATTCCAATGAGGATTCCAACTCAGGCATGGCTGGCATAGCATGGCCTCTTCCCCAACGACAAATTTCTTCGGGAACTCGTCAAGCGATGATGAAAAGAAAAGGTACCTCTCAAACATCACAATGTTCACTCAAGTGATCAATATTCTTTTGATAAGGATGGCCATGCTATGTTGATCAAAATTGCCAACATTCAACAAAACTCTCTTGAGAAAATTGAGAAAACCCGTAGGAAGTCCGAAGGGTTGTTGGTGGAGATGGAAAAGAATCAGTCGCTGACCGAAGAGTATGCTACTCTCAAGTCACGAATGGATGAACTCATAACTCGTCATGATTTTCTATCAGCAGACCATGTGAGATTGACCTATGATTTCCTGAAAAGGAAACAGGAACTCGAGGCACTAAGAGAAGCTCATGAAGACTTGTTGAGAGAAAATTCTCTTCTCACCCAACAACTCAAGGAGAAACCTGCAGTGTTTGGGCCACCATGTTTAAAATGTCTTGAAAGAAGCAATGTTGAATCTAATGTTGAATCATCTGTGAGTGCTAACCCCTAAATCGAGGAAAATAGTTATGTTTCCGATGAAAATGCTAGGTTGAAGGATCTTCTTCATACACAAATGTTCAAATCTCTCAAAGGGCACCAAACCCTCTGTGACGCTCTCAAGAAATCTATTCTTCACAAAAATCCCAGAAAGAAAGGTATTGGTTTCAAAAGGAAACTAAATGAAAATGGCACTTACTGGTGTAACACCCCAAAAATTTAACCATGATTTATTAATTAAAATTTTGCCTTGGTAAATTAAAGTTTTATTTTCTGGATTTCCTTTAATTCAGAACCACTCTTTTCTCCTGAATTGTGGAGTATTCACCCCAAGTGAATACCTTTCAAAAATATTGTTGGACTTGTATATCTTCCCAAGAACATTTCTTCTATCAGTGGAATTATTTCTACAATTATTTTTCCTGAGCTTTATTTCTTTAAAAAAGATTTTTCATAAGTTTTAGGGTTCCATTTGCACTACACCCCTTTCAAATACTTCTTTAAAATCCCCACCAAAATTTGAGGATGTCATGTGATGTTCCCACATCACTTTTATGCAAAAATCTCTTTTAGTCATTTGGAAATTTTGAGCCCTACCCCAAGTTTTCAAATCTGGTCCAGTTTGTAATTTGCACTACAACCTATTTAAATATGTCTTTATAAATTCCACCAAAGTTGGGAGATGTTAGTAGTAGTGTATAATTCAACTTTATATGCAAAAACCCATTGGTGTTCTTTGAAAGATTTGAGCAAATCATCCTCTTTTGCTCTCTGGTCTAGTTGGGTATTTTCTACTGCAACCATATTTTATCTTTCCCTATTACCCATGATTTTTCTCCTGCTCATAGACCACTCTACCAAACCCTTAAGTCGAGGAGATTGGACCCATTGGAGTATTTTTGGTCCATGCAATAATGCCTTTCATTTTTTGTCCAGAACTGAAAATTGGCAAAACTTGCACTAACAAGTTTCTGGTCTTGCCAAACTAACCTTGACACCATCACCTACACCTAAAGAGACTCTGATCTGGAGATTGTGGCCACCAGTAGAGATGCCCAGATGCCCATGGCATTCTGTCGAGCACCTTGTGTGCATGGCCAGTTTTGGGCATAGTTTTTAGTCTACATTGTGGACTTGATCCCCTGACCCAGCAGCCATGCCCACTAATATCCTAGCCAACTCTAACCTAGACCTGTTAATCCCCAGCCTCATCCAAGCCTCCTGGCATGCGTTGGCATTTCATCGAGCACCTGGCGTGCGTGCTCTGGGCGCGCCCAGAGCGCACGTTTTGCACGCGCGCACGCAACCGAGCCACCGTAGCCTGCCCCTGGCCTTTGCTCGCCCGCAGGGCCGCGCCCCGTTCTCATCCGCTCATCAGAGCCATCCAAGCCACCCCTGGAGCCCCGCAGCGCCACCGTCAGGTCCGCCATCGTAGATAGTGGGCGGCCGCAGCAGGCTCCTGCCATGGACGGCGCCGCCCCGACCACCCTCGCCCACCAGCTGCACCTAGAACAGCTCAAGCTCATCCTCTTGCCCCGCCAGACCCCGTCAGCAATCGCCACGCGCCCCCTGGCTACAGAACGGCGGTTCGCTGTTCCTATCCACTGCCACCGTCGGAACCGACCTCGACCACCTATAAAAGGAGCCCCCGAGCTCGTCCAGACCCTCAGGCGACCTCAGACCATCCCCCTAGTGCTCCCATAGCTAGCAATCTATGGAGGGAGGCCGTCTTCCCCGTCTCCGGTCAGTTCGGCCGCCGCCATGCTCCGGTCCCATTCGTCGCGAGCAGGGCCTCCCCCGTCCATCCAGTGCCACTGTCCGACGCCCCTAGACCTTGCGGAGCCACCCCACCTCTCAAAATCGATCGGGAGCCACCGTAGCTCGAGACCCCGATCCACCAGAAGCCACCGTCCGCCGCGGAGCTCGCCGCCGGCGACCCCCTTTGTCCCCACGACCCTCTCAACCACTAGGAGGACCGCACTGGACTGGCGGATCCATCCCTGTCCTCGGAATCCCGTGGGGAGCCTCCGTTCGTCGGCGGCAATCGCCGGAGCTTCGCCTCTGCTCGGCCAGAGGAGAAAGAAGACGCGGGCGACTGGTCAAACCTGACCAGTGGGCTCGATGGACCCACTGTCAGTGACCCAGCGACGACCCGCGCTGGCTTTAGTGGAAGCGCAAAACCCAGAGTACGTTTCGTCCTGTTCGAAAACGTATTACTCCCCGAACCATTTTCTTTTTCTGTTTTTTATTAAAAATAGACTTTGACTAAACTTTGACTGGCTGTAACTTTTTAAATATAAGTCCAATTGATTTGGTTCTTTTTCTGTTGTTTCTCAAATTTTGTCTAGTTTTTTTTCATATTTATTTGAAAAAAATTCTGAACAAATTTTTGTACTGTTTTGAAACTATGTGTTAATTTGAAATTTTCTTAAATAGGATTTTGGAGAGGGAAACAACTTTCAAAAAGTGCACCCCCACTTGCATACTCTTAAAGGCAAGCATTCTGAACGCCGACATAATATTTGTTGTGTGTCGTTTGATGCAAATATGACACCACCTTGACGCGAAGTATTCAGTATTTTATGTGGTGCTATGATCATATTCATGAGTGCATAATGATGATTCCTTGCTATTGGGATTTTGATATGCTTCTGATAGTAATCACCCTCGTATGCCTTTCATGCCTACCGGAAGGAATCCGGGAAAGTCTCTGTCTTGGGTAGACACGAGCTTGTCTCTAGTTCTTCGTCGAGACGGTTATGTCCGGTAAGGCATGGTGAGGTATGATGAGTGGTGATTCTGTCTGATTGGTGTGAAAATATCTCTTATGCTTATCACGCAGGAAATGCTTTAACCTCCCGAGTCGACCATAGATCGAGTCTTGTTCCAGTAACCCCCATACTTGTTTCGTACTACCACTTGTCCCTGCCATAGGTAGGGTACGGTTCAACAAGTTGTCAACCCCTTCCTAGCACACATTGTACAGAGAGGCCATGGTGGATGATACCGGATGCATCCGGTAGGCATGCCACCTGGTCCGGGGGCATGGGTGTTTCCGGTTGGAGCCGAGGGGGTAGCTCCCCTAGTTTGCGCGCGTTATAAATTTTGTGATCCCATGCTAGTGGAGGTTGTAGCCCCCCACTTAGAGTTTCACTTAACGGGTGTCGTGGGTGATTCCAGACACCGGTAAGTTAGGCTAGTGTGTGCGGTCAGGTGTGTTTTCAATTAAAAGACCGAAGACGGAATTAATCCCGATGGACTATAGGAATCCGTTACTCGTGGGTAAAGAGTACACCCTCTGCAGAGATTATATCTATTCGAATAGCCGTGTCCATGGTTAAGGACTACATTCTGGGATGGGTCAAGTGTCGGTCTTCAGAGGAAAAATTGCTAAACTAGAACATGGATCATGACTTGTGACTCATGATGATTATGATTACTATTATTATGGACTAACCATACATGATTTGAATTATCGGGTATCCTTGGGACGGTTCTACCTCCTGGATATTCATTGTGATTATTCTCTTATAAGCCCTTTATGTGGTGTCGCTCAGACGCCCGACTGTGGCATGCCTGTTATTTAAATTATTTATAAGCCCTTTATGTGGTGTCGCTCAGACGCCCGACTGTGGCATGCTTGTTATTTAAATTATTTATAAGCCCTTTATGTGGTGTCGCACAGATGCCCGACTGTGGCATGCTTGTTATTTCTTTTATTTATAAGCCCTTATGTGGTGTCGCTCAGACGCCCGACTGAGGCATGCTTTATATTATTATCCCTTCGAGGCGTCGCTTCAGACACCCGATCGGTGCATTCTATTGCATGTCCATGTTGTATATGAATAACCTGCTTGCGTGCATCATATATTCTTATTTTGTGACTGACGTTGTGATCATAGAATATTTCAGAGCATGATTATCATTTGTTATATTATACATGTGTTCATAATGTTTGCGAGTACATTCAAAGTACTCACTGGCTTGTCCCTGGCTATTGTCTTGGCCAGATTTCCTGCATGGAGAGGAGCGTTGCGGTGACAGCTCCAGAACCTACGCAATGGTGATAGCAGCCTCGCGAAGATAGGAGTTATCCAGGTCAGCTGTTCCTGTGGGAAATGGAGTCCCATAGACACTGATGTACCACAAACGGCTTCCGCCATCAGCCACTAGAAACCTTGTGTTGTACTCATAGGTCAGAATGGTCTTGTACTACATATTTTGTATTTTTCTTGGAATTTCTGTATCAAGTTGGTGCCTCATCAGCTAAAAGTAATCCTGGGGATGGTGAGCACAAGGACCATTTTCTAGGAAAATGATATCATGAAAATCCGGTCCTGACAACCTTGGTATCAGAGCCAGGCTGACCATTGGCGAATCCTATCTTGGCCAGGTCAATAAACCTAGGTTAATCAACCCACCGGACCTTAACCTAACCCCAGCCAAGCTTCTCGTGTAAGATAGCCACACAGTGACCCCGACACCTTTTGGCAGTCGGTGCCCAACCTATCAGCTTAGCCTATCGATCACGCGCCAGTGACCGATGCCTAAATTGTCTCTTTCGCAAGCATGCGAAGGAAGACTCCGTTCCCTTGATCTATAAAAAGGGCACGCTAGCCCCAACCCAGCACATCACAGCCTCTACGCCAAAACCAAGCCAAAATGCCTGGCCCCATTGTTCACAATGAAACCACAGCAACCAACCTTGGAGGTTTTGTGACCGTGCTAGCAAACCTCACCCGCCGTGCCTTTGCTTTAGAAGAGCCCCCAGAATATGTTGTGTACCAAGGGCCCATGAGCGGTGAGAGCCGTCAATTCTGGGCCACTATGCACGTCTATGGTAGGGGTCTATCACCAGAACGTCCCTACAGGTTCACCGGAAGGACAACTTCCTTTGAGCCACAAGCCATCCAACTAGCTGCTCGAGAGGCTATAGTTCAACTCCGGCACTTGTCGCCCAAAGTTAACTGCCGCTCATTCTACTACTACCCCAGCCGTGACGGGTATGGTAGGCCACCCCAGGTTGCCAACGGAGATCACGAGACGGATCCTGCATTGTTGCATCTGGTGCGCTATGTAAGTGCACTAGAGGAACTGTTCGATCAAATCACCCTTGATCTGATCATAGCTCGTGGAGAACTGGTTCGCCGAGCCCTGGCAAGAGGAGAAGATGAGGTCGACGCCGACAACCCAGTCGTGCTATTCGGACAACCGATCGAGTCCTTGAGGCCTGCCCCAACCATTGACCAAAATGCTTTGGTGTCCCCAGAAGTGCTTCGTCGCCTTTTGGGAACACGCTCCAACGGGATTGTGGCCAACAACCCCCGCGATGGTCACCATCGCTACCCCGACCCTGCAGCCCCTCAACTCCATCCAGCTAACCCCGACGGAGAAACCCGTGGAGAAGCCTCGACGTCCACAAGGCACGCCCACTTAGATATAAACGAGGTAGACTAAGTCACTCGAGTAGTACCGAGTCTTAGTATGTCCACGCCCTGTAATTGTGTGATCTTGTATCGCCATAATTAAATGTTGTCTGCTTGTGCGCCCCTATTTTTAATAGTAGCCATGCATAAGTATGTTGGTGTACGGTTAAATTTTTAATTCCGGGCGTAGCCACCAAAAACCACCCCCGATGACACCCACAATAATACGTCACTTTTGTGAGATATGTGTATCTGTGACATTGACCCCGACCCCATAGAGCAGAACCGACAAACTAGATGCCCCTCACCGTGATAAATGACCCAGCCCAGATGCTATATAAAAGGCCACCTCGTGACCTTGCCAAGTGCCCCTCACCTTGTGCACAACCCTCACAGCCATTCCTTGCCATGCCGAGCCCTAGTATTTATCTGAGAACTCCAGATGCAGCCCCAGGTAGTTTTGTTAAAATATTGTGGGACTTTACCTGCAATACCATGAGCTCTACCCATCCACCCCAGTACGAGTTGCTCAAATCAAGGATCACCCCTTCCACCTCGAAATATTGGGCAGTGGTGCACATTCCTCCCGCAAACCCAAACCAAGACCCAACGGAAGTCTCCTTCGTGGGAAAATCTATGCCGACTCCGCAAATGGCCATAGAAGCTGCTACGTACGAAGCGCTTGCTCGCCTTCAATTTGCGGTACCCTATGCCAGCGAACGAGGGTATTATTACTTCCCGAGTCGTGCAGCACCCGGAGAAGTAGCATCTTTTCCCGGTTGACGAATTGAGAGAGACCCAGTGCTGGCCAACCTTGCCCAGTATGTCATCTCTCAAGAGCGTTTGAACCAGCGGGTAATGGGTTATCTCCAGAGCCTTGCTGATTTAAATCCTCAGATCGCCATCGGCAGACCACTGAGGCCTGACCAGGAGCGATGCATTCATCGACTAGTCAATCCACTTCCCCTGATAGAAGGAGAGTGTGCCCCAGTACCAGAGATGTTTTCTCAGGACCCTGTCTATTTGCCATTTTCATTTTAGACGTCACTGCTATGTTTATTGTCCCAGCATCTGGTTATGTGTTGCAACTTATGTGTGGTACCCTAAATTTGTGCGATGAATTAAATATTTGGTTTCAATTAATGAGAGTAGTTTTTATTGCTGTTAATTTTGTTAACTGATTTCGCTCTCGGTAAATTCTGAAGTGAGATTTTCCCTGAGTTGTTGCAGCGTATATCTCTTCACAACATAGATTTTTATTCGCGCAGCACCACAACAGCAGACTCGCAACCACAACCACTCGACCACGTGCACTAATTGCAAATCCACGTGCACCTAACTGATCACCCCCCTAGCACACCTAAGTCTCTGAAGGAGAGATTTGTGGGTAATTATTCGGGTGCAATTTGCCTCCAACACACTGACAACAGTTAACACCCGACACCGCACTTAATCCTCATGATCACCGCCACCGCGGAGAGCTAACACTCGAGCAACAGCATCACGACGATCATCGAGGATCATCACGCACAAGAGCGCAGAGAACCCCAACAATGCCGCCAACCCTCCGCACATCAGGATCATGTACCAGTCCGGCATCACCACCGCCATTAGAGCCTTGTCTCGAGCTCCTGCTAACAGAAATGGAGGAGAAGGAAGGAGAAGGAGAAGCGAGGCCAGGTGTGAGGAAGAAGAGAGGAGCACCTCGGTCATTTATAAGCCCTTATGTGGTGTCGCTCAAACGCCCGACTGAGGCATGCTTTATATTATTATCCCTTCGAGGCGTTGCTTCAGACACCCGATCGGTGCATTCTATTGCATATCCATGTTGTATATGAATAACCTGCTTGCATGCATCATAGATTCTTATTTTGTGACTGATGTTATGATCATAGAATATTTCAGAGCATGATTATCATTTGTTATATTATACCTGTGTTCATAATGTTTGCGAGTACATTCAAAGTACTCACTGGCTTGTCCCTGGCTATTGTCTTGGCTAGATTTCTTGCATGGAGAGGAGCGTTGTGATGACAGCACCGGAACCTACGCAATGGTGATAGCAGCCCCGCGAAGATAGGAGTTATCCAGGTCAGCTGTTCCTGTGGGAAATGGAGTCCCATAGACACTGATGTACCACAAACCGCTTCCGCCATCAGCCACTAGAAACCGTGTGTTGTACTCATAGGCCAGAATGGTCTTGTACTACATATTTTGTATTTTGCTTGGAATTTCTGTATCAAGTTGGTGCCTCATCAGCTAATAGTAATCCTGGGGCTGGTGCGCACAAGGACCATTTTCTAGGAAAATGATATCCCGAAAATCCGGTCCTGACAACTGGGAACCACATCAATATCCTCAGACTATGTGGGTTCATGCAAAGAGCAAAACGCTCGACCCTGCATTACCTTCGGGATATAACTCTCCCATTCCTGGAAAACTATAAGTTGTTCAAAGATAAACAAGTGAAACTATTGCTCGCTATGTTGGACCGAACAACAGAAATGGCCCCCCAAAGAAAACCATTTGGGTGCCTAAGAAAACTGTTGATGCCCTGCCTATTTCTACTCGACTAACCAGCAGGCGTAAAGAATTCGACAGAATGAATATATGCATACATGATACAATCACTATGCTCATTCATCTGGAAAGAATTTCAATGCTTATTCCTCACTCCTCATCGAGAAACAACTATGCTTATCGAAAGAAATCACATCCTACTCGTTCATTTGTTTCGAAGCCACCTGCAAAGATGTGGGTGGTTAAGAAAGCCTAATTCTTCTGCAGGACTATGTCTTCGGGTGTAATGAATGAATTATGGACAGTGGATGCACTAGTCATACGACCAGAGACAAGTCATTGTTTGTCGACCCCAACTTCACTGCTTCTCCTCTGAAGTATATCACTTTTGGCAACAACAACAAAGGGAAGGTAATTGTCTTAGGTAAAATTGCTATTTCCAAGGACAAATCTATTGATGATGTGCTACTTGTTCAATCCCTTGGATTCAATCTTATGTTAGTTGGCAAGTTATGTGATTTAGGCATGCTAGTTTTATTCTCTATATCCAAATGCATTGTTAATATGCCTCCAACGCATCTATAATTTTTTGTTGTTCCATAATATTATATTATCTGTTTTGGATGTTTTATATGCATTAATATGCTATTTTATATTATTTTTAGGACTAACCTATTAACCTAGAGCCCAGTGCCAGTTTCTGTTTTTTCCTTGTTTTTGAGTTTTGCAGAAAAGGAATACCAAACGGAGTCCAAATGGAATGAAACCTTCACGATTATTTTTCTTGGACCAGAAGATAACCAGGAGACTTGGAGATGAAGTCGGAGGAGCCACAAGGCGACCACAAGGATGGAGGGCGCACCCAGGGGGTAGGGCGCGCCCCCACCCTTGTGCCCCCCCCCCGTGACCCTCCTGACATAATTCTTTTTCCTATATATATTCCCAAATATCCCCAAACCACCAGACGCATCCACGAAAACACTTTTCCACCGCCTCAACCTTCTGTACCCATGAGATCCATCTAGGGACCTTTTGCGGCACCCTGCCGGAGGGGGATTCGATCACTGAGGGATTCTACATCAACTCTATTGCCCTTCTGATGAAGCGTGAGTAGTTTACCACAGACCTACGGGTCCATAGCTAGTAGCTAGATGGCTTCTTCTCTCTCTTTGATTCTCAATACCATGTTCTCCTCGATGTTCTTGGAGATCAGTCTGATGTAATCTTCTTTTGCGGTGTGTTTGCCGAGATCCGATGAATTGTGGATTTATGATCGGCTTATCTATGAATATTATTTGAATCTTCTCTGAATTCTTTTATGCATGATTTTATATCTTTGTAATTCTATTAGAACTATTGGTTGCCAACTATATTGGTTTTTCTTGCAATGGGAGAAGTGCTTAGCTTTGGGTTCAATCTTGTGGTGTCCTTTCCCAGTGACACTAGGGGTAGCAAGGCACGTATTGTGTTATTGCCATCGAGGATAAAAATATGGGGTTTTCATCGTATTTCTTGAGTTAATTCATCTACATCATGTCATCTTACTTAATGCATTACTCTGTTCCTCATGAACTTAATACTCTAGATGCAGGCAGGAGTCGGTCGATGTGTGGAGTAATAGTAGTAGATGCAGAATCGTTTCAGTCTACTTGATACGGACGTGATGCCTATATTCATGATCTTTGCCTTAGATATCATCATAAATTTGCGCTTTTATATCAATTGCTTGGCAGTAATTTGTTCACCCACCGTATTATTTGCTATCTTGAGAGAAGCCTCTAGTGAAACCTATGGCCCCCGGGCCTATTTTCCATGATATAAGTTTCTATTTTCCATCATATAAGTTTCTGATATACTATTTTTGCAATCTTTTACTTTCCGATCTATAAACCAAAAATAATTACTTTACCGTTTATCTATCTCTATTAGATCTCACTTTTGCAAGTAATCGTGAAGGGATTGACAACCCCTTTATCGCGTTGGGTGCAAGTTGTTTGACCGTTTGTGCAGTTATTAGGTGATTTGTTCGTCATCTTGGTTCTCAAACTGAAGGAAATACTTATCACTACTTTGCTGCATCACCCTTTCATCTTCAAGGGAAAAACCAATTCAAGCTCAAGAAGTAGCAGGAAGAATTTCGGGCGCCATTGCCTAGGAGATCTATGCCAAGTCAAGACGTACCAAGTACCAACCATAAACTCTCATCTCCTGCATTACATTATTAGCCATTTGCCTCTCGTTTTCCTCTCCCCCACTTCTAAAACGATTTTCGAAAAAGATTTGCCCCTTATCTTCTGCCCTTCTTCCGTTCGTCTTTTCGTTTGCCCTTATGTCTTTATTGGTTTGTTTGCTCGTTTGCTTGGTATAATTGTGTGTTTATTGAAATTCAGAAGCAAAGAGTTTATGGATCCTCATCCACTTGCTAATATTTTTAAGAGATCCAATTATGATGAACCAATTGCTAGTGAGTTGTGTGCACTAGATTATCTTTATGAAATTTTGCTCGAAATTCGTGAATCTGAAAATTGTGATGAAGAAATTTATGAAGAGATTCATGATAGATCCTTGAATAAAAAGCATGATTGCAATGATATTATTATAAATTATATTAATGTCAATTGTGCTAATAATATACAAAACCCTAAGCTTGGGGATGCTAATTTTGCTATGTCCACTACTTATTGTAATGATCATGATTGGGGTGATTCTTCTTATGATCTAGAAAATTTGTTTAAGCCCCATGATGAATATGAGATTGATAATAATGTTTGCAATAATATTGAAAGTGGGTTTATAAGGGTGTCAACTTTAGATCCCACATATTTGGAGGATGTTTAATCTTATGAATTTTTTGATAACAGTGAGTTTGGAGAAGTCGTGACTTTATTTTATGATAACCCAACTATTTTGAAAGAGTGTCAACTTTGCATGCATGTGGATCATGTTTAGAATAATTTATATGATAGCTATATTGTTGAATTTGATTATGATCCTACATGTAATTATTATGAGAGAGGAAAATATGGTTGTGCAAATCTTCATGCTACTAAATTACCTCTCGTTATGTTGAGATTGCTATTATTTCTTTCTTCTTTCTTCTTCTTCTTCTTCTTGTTCTTTGCATATGCTAGTTTTTGCTTTCCTTGATAATTTGTTTGCCTATAAGATGCCTATGCATACGAAGTATGTTAGACTTAGATGTGCTTTTCACATGCTCTATGATGTTGTTTTTGTGCTTCAATTCTTGTCTTTCATGTGAGCATCATCGAAATTATCAATGCCTAGCTAAAGGCTTTAAAGAAAAGCGCTTGTTGGGAGACAACCCAATATTTTCCCTACTGTTTTGAAATAAATAATTCATCTAGCCTCTGGTTAGATGTGGTTTTTTTAATTAGTGTTTGTGCCAAGTAAGACCTTTGGGATGGCATACGGTGATAGTTGATTTGATCTTGCTGAAAAACAGAAACTTTTGTGCTCAGGAAAACAATTCTTATTTTTGATAGAAGCGTGATAAAATACTGATTATTTTCGAAGAAGATTAATAAACAAATTTATTAGGTTTTCCTAATTTTTCAGAATTTTTGGAGTTACAAAAGTATTTGAGAGTTAGAGATTACTACAGACTGTTCTGTTTTTGACAGATTCTATTTCTATTTGTTGTTTGCTTATTTTGATGATTCTATTGGTAGTATCTGAAAGAAATATGCCCTAGAGGCAATAATAAAGTTGTTATTTTATATTTCCTTATATCATGATAAATGTTTATGATTCGTGCTAGAATTGTATTAATCGGAAACTTGATACATGTGTGGATACATAGACAAAACACCATGTCCCTAGTAAGCATCTACTAGACTAGCTCGTTAATCAATGATGGTTAAGTTTCCCAACCATAGACATGTGTTGTCATTTGATGAACGTGATCACATCATTAGGAGAATGATGTGATGGACAAGACCCATCCGTTAGCTTAGCATATTGATCGTTAAGTTTTATTGCTATTGCTTTCTTCATGTCATATACATATTCCTTTGACTATGAGATTATGCAACTCCGGGATACCGGAGGAATACCTTGTGTGCTATCAAACGTCACAACATAACTGGGTGATTATAAAGATACTCTACAGGTATCTCCGAAGGTGTCTGTTGGGTTGGCATAGATCAAGATTAGAATTTGTCACTCCGAGTATTAGAGAGGTATCTCTGGGCCCTCTCGGTAATACACATCATAAGAAGCCTTGCAAGCAATGTGACTAATGAGGTATATGCGGGATGATGTATTACGAAACATGTAAAGAGACTTTCAGGTAACGAGATAGAACTAGGTATGAAGATACCGACGATTGAATCTCGGCCAAGTAACATACCGATAACAAAGGGAACAACGTATGTCGTCATTACGGTATGACCGATAAATATCTTCGTAGAATATGTGGGAACCAATATGAGCATCTAGGTTCCGCTATTGGTCATTGGCCGAAGAGGTGTCTCGGTCATGTCTACATAGTTCTCAAACCCGTAGGGTCTGCATGCTTAACGTTCGATGACGATTTTGTATTATATGAGTTATGTGATTTGGTGACTGAATGTTATTCAGAGTCTTGGATGAGATCATGTACATGACGAGGAGTCTCAAAATGGCCGAGAGGTAAAGATTCATATATAGGACGATGAAATTCGGACACCTGAAATGTTTCGGGGTGTACTGGGTACATATCGGAGTACCGGGGGGCTTCCCGGAACCCCGGGGGATTAATGGGCCTTATGGGCCATAGGAGGGTAGCACACCAGCCCACAAGGGATGGTGCGCCCCCCTAAGGATGGAGGCCGAATAGGAGAAGGAGTAGGTGGTTCGGCCCCCCCTTTCCTTCCTCCCCCCTCTCTTCCCTTTTCCCCCTCCGGTAAAAGGAAAGGGGGGGGCGAATTGGACTAGGGTCCCAAGTAGGATTCCTCCTACTTGGGGCGCCCCAAGGCAGTCCTCCTCCCCCTCCCACCTATATACACGTGGGGAGGGGTCCTACCTCTTGAGCATGCATTGGTTTTTCCCTTGAAGAGGAAAGGGTGATGCAACAAAGTAGCGTAAGTATTTCCCTCAGTTTTTGAGAACCAAGGTATCAATCCAGTAGGAGGCCACACACAAGTCCCTCGTACCTACACAAACAAATAAGAACCTTGCAACCAACGCGATAAAGGGGTTGTCAATCCCTTCACGGCCACTTGCAAAAGTGGGATCTGATAGAGATGATAAGATAAAATTTTGGTATTTTTATAATAAAGATTAAAAGTAAAGATTGCAAAATAAACGGTGCCAGAAATAACTTGTTGACGGGAGATTAATATAATGGACAATAGACCCGGGGGCCATAGGTTTCACTAGTAGCTTCTCTCAAGATAGCATAAGTATTACGGTGGGTGAACAAATTACTATCGAGCAATTGATAGAAAAGCGAATAATTATGAGAATATCTAGGCACGATCATGTATATAGGCATCACGTCCATGACAAGTAGACCGACTCCTGCCTGCATATACTACTATTACTCCACACATCAACCGCTATCCAGCATGCATCTAGAGTATTAAGTTCATAAGAACAGAGTAATACATTAGGTAAGATGACATGATGTAGAGGGATAAACTCAAGCAATATGATATAAACCCCATCTTTTTATCCTCGATGGCAACAATACATGTTGTTTCCCTTTCTGTCACTAGGATCGAGCAACGCAAGATTGAATCCAAAGCTAAGCACTTCTCCCGTTGCAAGAAGGTCAATCTAGTAGGCTAAACCAAACTGATAATTCGAAGATACTTGCAAAGATAACAAATCATACATAAAAGAATTCAGAGGAGATTCAAATATTGTTCATAGATAATCTTGATCATAAACCCACAATTCATCGGATCTCGACAAACACACCGCAAAAGGAGTTACATTGAATAGATCTCCAAGAAGATCGAGGAGAACTTGGTATTGACATCCAAAGAGAGAGAATAAGCCATCTAGCTAATAACTATGGACCCGAAGGTCTGAGGTAAACTACTCACACATCATCGGAGAGGCTATGGTGTTGATGTAGAAGCCCTCCGTGATCGATGCTCCCTCCGGCGGAGCGCCGGAAAAGGCCCCAAGATGGGATCTCACGGGTACAGAAGGTTGCAGCGGTGGAAATAGGTTTCGTGGTGCTCCTGGATGTTTTCAGGGTATATGAGTATATATAGGCGAAGGAAGTCGGTCAGGAGAGCCACGAGGGGCCCATGAGGGTGGGGGCGTGCCCAGGGGGGCAGGCGCGCCTCCCTGCCTTGTGGCTTCCTCGGTTGTTTCTTGACGTCCACTCCAAGTCCTCTGGATCACGTTTGTTCCAAAAATCACACTCCCGAAAGTTTCATTCCGTTTGGACTCCGTTTGATATTCCTTTTCTGCGAAACACTGAAATAGGCAAAAAGCAGCAATTTGCACTGGGCCTTGGGTTAATAGGTTAGTCCCAAAAATAATATAGAAGTGTATAATAAAGCCCATTAAACATCCAAAACAGAATATATAATAGCATGGAACAATCAAAGATTATAGATACGTTCGAGACGTATCAAGGGGCGCCTAGAACACACCAACAATTGTTAGCCGTGTGCGGCGCCCCCCTCCACAGTTTACACCTCCGGTCATATCTTCATAGTGCTTAGGCGAAGCCCTGCGCGGATCACTTCACTATCACCGTCACCATGCTGTCATGCTGAAGAAACTCTTCCTCGACACTTTGCTGGATCAAGAGTTCGATGGACGTCATTGAGCTGAACGTGTGCAGAACTCGGAGGTGCCGTATGTTTGGTTCTTGATCTGTCGAAATAAGAAGAAGTTCGACTACATCAACCGTGTTGTCAAATGGTTCCGCTTTCGGTCTAGAGGGTACGTGGACACACTCTCCCCCTCTCGTTGTTATGCACTCCTAGATAGATCTTACGTGAGCGTAGGAATTTTTTTGAAATTGCATGCTACGTTTACCAACAATGGCATCCGAGCCAGGTCTATGCGTAGATGATATGAACGAGTAGAACACAAAGAGTTGTGGGCGGTGATTGTCATATTACTTACCACCAATGTCTTATTTTGATTTAGCGGTATTGTTGGATGAAGTGGCCCGGACGAACCTTACATGACCACGTTCATGCGACCGGTTCCACCGACAGACATGCAACTAGTTTTGCATAAAGGTGGCTGACGGGTGTCTGTTTCTCCAACTTTAGTTGAATCAAATTTGAATGCGGCCAGTCCTTGTTGAAGGTTAAAACAGCAAACTTGATAAATCACCATTGTGGTTTTCATGAGTAAGTAAGAACGGTGCTTTATAGAAGCCCATCGCAGCCACGTAAAACTTGCAACAACAAAGTAGAGGACGTCTAACTTGTTTTTGTAGGGCATGTTGTGATGTGATATGGTCAACACATGATGTGATATACATTATTGTATGAGATGATCATGTTTGTAAAAATTACTGGCAACCGGCAGGAGCCTTATGGTTGTCTCTTTATTGTATGAAATGCAAACACCATGTAATTGCTTTACTTTATCACTATGCGTTAGCGATAGTTGTAGAAGCAATAGTTGGCGAGACGACCACGACGCTACGATGGAGAACAAGGTGTCAAGCCAGTGATGATGGAGATCATGACGGTGCTTTGGAGATGGAGATCAAAGGCACAAGATGATGATGGCCATATCATGTCACATATTTTGATTGCATGTGATGTTTATCTTTTATGCATCTTATTTTGCTTAGTACGGTGGTAGCATTATAAGATGACCCCTTACTAAAATTTCAAGGTATAAGTGTTCTCCCTGAGTATGCACCGTTGCGACAGTTCGTCGTGCTGAGACACCACGTGATGATCGGGTGTGATAAGCTCTACGTTCTCATAAAATGGGTGCAAGATAGTCTTGCACATGCGGAATACTCGGGTTAAACTTGACGAGCCTAGCATGTACAGACATGGCCTAGAAATACTAGAGACTGAAAGGTCAAACGTGAATCATATAGTAGATATGATGAACATAGAGAAGTTCACCATTGATGACTACTCCATATCACGTGATGATCGGACATGGTTTAGTTGATTTGGATCACATAATCATTTAGATGACTTGAGGGATGTCTATCTAAGTGGGAGTTCTTAAGTAATATGATTAATTGAACTTAATTTATCATGAACTTAGTCCTGATAGCTTTTGCATATCTATGTTGTAGATCAATGGCCCGTGCTACCGTTCCCTTGAATTTTAATGAATTCCTAGATAAAGCTAAGTTGAAAGATGATGGTAGCAACTACACAGATTGGGTCCATAACTTGAGGATTATCCTCATTGCTGCATAGAAGAATTATGTCCTTGATGCACCGCTAGGTGAAAGGCCTGCTGCAGGAGCATCTGCTGATGTTATGAACGTCCAGCAAGCTCGATCTGATGACTACTCGATAGTTCAGTGTGCCATGCTTTACGGCTTAGAATCGGGACTTCAAAGACGTTTTGAACGTCATGGACCATATGAGATGTTCCAGGAGTTGAAGTTATCAAGGAAATGCCCGAGTTAAGAGATATGAAGTCTCCAATAAGTTCTATAGGTGCAAGATGGAGGAGAATAGTTCTGCCAGTGAACACATACTCAGAATGTTTGGATATCATAATCACTTGACTCAGCTGGGAGTTAATCTTCCAGGTGATAGTGTTATTGACAGAGTTCTCCAATCACTGCCACCAAGCTACAAAGGCTTTGTGATGAACTATAATATGCAAGGGATGGATAAGACAATTCCCGAGCTCTTTGCAATGCTCAAAGCCATGGAGGTAGAAATCAAGAAGGAGCATCAAGTGTTGATGGTTAACAAGACCACTATTTTCAAGAAAAAGGGCAAAGGAAAGAAGGGGAACTTGAAGAAGAATGGCAAGCAAGTTGCCACTCCCGGGAAGAAGCCCAAATCTGGACCTAAGCCTGAAACTGAGTGCTTCTACTGCAAAGGGACTGGTCACTGGAAGTGGAAATGCCCCAAGTATTTGGCAGATAAGAAGGATGGCAAAGTGAACAAAGGTATATGTGATATACATGTTATTGATTTGTACCTTACTAATGCTCGTAGTAGCGCCTGGGTATTTGATACTGGTTCCGTTGTTCATATTTGTAACTCGAAATAGGGGCTATGGATTAAATGAAGATTGGCCAAGGACGAGGTGACGATGCGCGTCGGGAATGGTTTCGAGGTTGACGTGATCGCCGTCGGCACGCTACCTCTACATCTACCTCCAGGGTTAGTTTTAGACCTGAATAATTGTTATTTGAGTAGGTAGACCTCAGCAAAGACCTCCAACACCTCCCGATGCTCATGAATCTTACATCAAGACTCCGGATTCTTATCCCGAAGAAAAGGCCAAGCGCCTCAAGAATGCTAAGAAGCATGCCAAGAAGGCCGCCAAAGATCAAGCAAAGGAAGAAGAAAATCGTCGTCTCATCAAATCAGACGTCGAGAAGAGAAAAGCTGAAGGAAAAGACGAGTGCATAATGAGGAATAAGCATGATCCAAAATATGCTGCTCTAAAGAAAAAGAGCGCCCCAAGGAAAAGGCTTGTGAAGCCAGTTGAACCTGAAAGTGATTCCTCTGATCAAGATGATCCACCACTCACACGAGAGGAAATTGATGCAACTCTCTCTAAACAAGTGAATGCCATCACATCCACTGTTCTACTAGATCTTTGTGTGGATCCAGTTCCAGTGGCACCCCAAAGTAAAACTCCTTGAAGAGAAAGACCCCACCAACCACTGTCACCATGGTTGACAAGGTGAACACCGAACCTCATCCTTATGCAATTAACTTGCAAGATTTGGTGGTCGAAGCACCTGTTCGCACCGCAAATCCAGGAGAAAAGCTTCCGAAAGATAAATTAAAGCAAATCAAAGGGCGAGATGCCAATTAGTAGGTTCCCAAGTCTGATGTTGTGAAAGAAAAGGCTGCACAATTTGCCTCGAAACTGACTCAACCTATGGCTTCAATGCCTCCAACCGAGAAAAATACGACTCAGACTGCTCCATCCGCTCCATCGACTGCACAGATTGAAAAAGAGACTGCTGCACCACACTCTTTTGATCATCAGTTCATCATGGAGCAGCTAGATTGTTGTGTTGAAAATTTATTTGATGCAGAAGTGGCATCTTTGCCAATTCCT
Source organism: Triticum urartu (assembly GCF_056163025.1). Lineage (NCBI taxonomy): Eukaryota > Viridiplantae > Streptophyta > Magnoliopsida > Poales > Poaceae > Triticum > Triticum urartu. The sequence goes on along the minus strand of NC_141877.1, from coordinate 213,266,399 downwards.
TTTGAAGTTATCTCTCAAGCTTCTATTCTGATCGAAGATATAATAAATGATTCAGTTGAGATAGATGACCTCATTGGTCAACTCAAGGAGCTTGACAAGCGCATGAAAGCTGCTAAGTCCAAGTTTGTCATCAGGAATCCTATGATGATATCAATAAGGAGTTGAAAGTTCTTCATCACAAAAGGTTGGGTTTTCATTTGGATCTGAACCAAATTGTTCACAAAATTTTCCTTGATCATCAAGAAAATGTGATGGTTACAATGATCTAGTCAAGCGACACATTGATCCTTCGAAGAAGAATAAGAAAATTGCAAAGAAGAATGCTCCTCCTCCTCCAGAAGCTGTCACTCAGAAAGAAAATTCTCCTGTGAAAGATAGTTCTTCGGCTCCTCAAGAACCAATTGTACATGAGCCATCCTCACCAAGGCCAACTGAAGCAGTGTTGTGGTTTCTCTCGCTCATGAAGTAAATCCATCTCAGCATCAAGTGTCCGAAGAAGGAGAAATTCCTCGATCAGAACGACGAGATTCTCATGTCCTCGATGAACCTAAAGAATCGGTTCCTCCCTCTGCTCCTCCAACTTCAGAAGCAATTCCTCAACAGCCCCAAAGGAATGATAAAGCTTTAGTACCTGACTCTGCCCCCGCACAGGTGACAAATCCCTCTCCCTTGAGGATCTCACTCATCGCAGCTTGAACACCCTCAGATGTTAATCCTTCTGAAGCAAACTCGCCATCAGCTCATCATTCGGATTCATTCATATATGGAGATGAAGTTCTTTCAGTTGAAGAAGAACTCAAGTACCCCTATCCTCGCGAGAGACTGCCTTCGTTTTCCACCGGTGTTGGCATCAAAGGGCCTTTGTTCAACAGAAATACTAACCCAGTTTTCTTTTGAGAGAGTCCTTACAGCAAGCCCAGCACATCTGATTCTCCTCGATTCTGGACTCAGGAGTAGGTGATATACTACTCTCATATTTTGTATGATAGCTTGAAAATGTTCCCTCATGAGTTCCCAGATTTTGCAGCCATGAAAAGCATCGGATGCTTCAATCAAATTCTGCAAGACATCAAAGACTATGGTCTCACTCGTGTCTTAGGCTATCAGCATCCATGGAACATGGAGATTATTCATTAGTTTTATGCAACTTTATATATCTCCAGCGATGAGACAGATAACACATAGTGGATAATGGAATGGATGACAGAAGGAAAACGAATCAAATTTTCTGCTATGGATTTTGTGTCTCATTTTCATTTTCCTCGATTTGAACATGACAAAACTGAGATTTGCGTTCATAACATTGATGCAATCACCGATGAAGATTTCCGATGCACAATGGATGCAGATAAATTCGTGACTACCATGGTTCTCCTCTGTCTGAACATTTAATCTTCGATAATTATACTTTATACCACATTCTCACATATACCATCTATCCGCTTGTTGGGATGAATACTAATAATGCAATATATGATGTTCTTCAAAACACCATCCATACCATATCTCAGGGTTATATCTTTGATGTCGAAGACATGTTCTTGCGCATCCTAATGGATTCATCTCAGTGTCCTAAAACAATCAAAGTATTCGCACCATGGATTCAGATAGTGGTTGACTATGCAATGAAGACTGAATATCTTGCCAAAGTAAGTCACAAGAGCTTCATTCCTCTGGTGCGTGATATGCTGAAAGTTATGGAAGATATTTCTTCAAGAAAAGCACCAGTGTCAAGTACTTCTGATTATCATAATACTTTCAATGGACCAAAGCTGCCCAAGCATGATCATCCACCGAATACTAAACCTCCATCACATCTTGAAGTGAGCATGCACACTCATCAGTTGATACTGAAGCATATGGCCGAAGACCGCTAAGAAAAAGAACATCTGGCTGATTAACTTAATGCTATTCACAATCGAGCAAAAGTTGTGCATATGATTATAGCAGAAAACAAAAAGCGCTTATGGGAATTGCATCGGAAATTTTTCTCCAAGAAGCAACTTAGCAATTCTAACCTTCAATAACTCTATCAATACATTGACCAAGGGTTTACTAATGAAGATTTTCACGATCACTCCACTCCACCTTTGCCAGCAAGTGAACCTACAACAAATTTACTTCGAATACAGTTGCGCAAATTGCTCGATGAATCAGAAGCCACTTCACCGACTGTCAAGCCCTCTAAAGAAAATCCTCTGTCTCGCAAATGCAATGAGGCTGATCCCAATGTTCATTCCTCTTCCAAGACCCAAGTAAGTTTCGAAGGATCAGCTGCTGGTGCTGCCACTGAAGATGCAGATGTTTTGCACACTTCTGAATTAGAAACTTTGTTAGACAGTTCCTCGAGCGATGCCTCAGAGTGAATCATATTCATAGATTCTCACTCATGTTTTTCAACACCTTTTTGACACTACTTGACAAAAAGGGGGAGAATAACATCGAGAATTTGATAGATTTGTTCTATTTGGATTTGGTATTTATGTTTTCTCGCTATATCTTTTGAGACATTTGCACCATGTCATGTGCTCTGATGTAAAACTTCTGCTATGGGCTGTAATTTTAATAACCCTGCCTGCTACACTGTTCTCTCTTGAAGCTCTTTGTTTTGCAGGTGAAATTGTTAATAGAAGTTATGAATGATTGCACTTTACTCTCATTGGATTATCCGTCATCAGTGCGAATCATTACCTTGTGTGATTGAAAATTCTCCACACTCTCAAATGAATTGCAAGGAATTCTATTGTACATCAATTGATCCTGCATACAACCAGGGGGAGTATATTTCATCATCGCATCAAGTAATGCAAGTTCACTCTTGTTTGATTTACAATTTACTTCTCTATCTTCACTTTGATGATTATCTATTTTGTCAACAACCATCCAAAAAGGGGGAGATTGTTGGTGCAATGATAGGCCCCTTATGTTTTGGAGTTTGTTGACATAAACAGTTTGAGACTTATGTGTTTGCGAGTGCACACAGAGTAATATGTCCCTAGATTAATCGAGGAGTTTGATGAAAACAACAAAGATAATTTCCCTGCGTAGCAACAAACGTTATCGCCGAAGAAAAAGCTAACGAGAGTGACCCCTAAAAATTGTTGAAGTCTAAGCAATTGGCTCGGTGATTGTTCGAAGCAAATGACTGCGCTCGAGGAAGAATGAAGACGAAGTGAGGACGTAGCATTTATTTCGTTCTTCTTCTTCTTCCATTGAGTCATAGGACCACTGTACTATTAAGAGGGGTATAGTGTTTCGAACCTTTGATTCTCTGATGCTAAACCCAAACCTATGAAAGCTGTGAGAGAAATCTCTTTGTGCTCCGAGCAAATACTTGCCAGCAAGAGACTGTGATCTTCTTTGTTGCGAGAGATTTGCCTCGGACTGAGAAGTTAGTATTACTTGTTCCTCAAGTAATGTTACCATTTCTCCAAAATCAAAACGTTGTGAACATGTCGGTTGGCCATTGGCTGGGCCTCATGTCCAAAATGGTCATTTCCCACTTGGGAAGGCTGCGGCTATAAATAGCCACCCCGTGCCGGCTTTGTCCGGTGGCTGCTCCATTTGATTTCTGAGAAGATTATTGAGAAACCCCCTCTCTGAGTGATCTGAGTTTAAGATCCACTAAGAGAAAAACCCTAGATCCAAAGAATTAGATAGTGGTTCAGCATCACTGGAATCTAAGTTTAGTACACTCGGCCTATTACTCTTGAGAGCTACAAACTCTCTAGACGGTTAGGTGTCAATTTCTTCAGAGACCAAGAGTAATTGTGGTTCTCGAAGAAGAAGTCTGTAAAGTTTCGAAGATTGCCTTCAAGTATCTACCACGAGTGTTCGACATCGGTTGACAAATCGATTGTCAAGGAGAATAGGGTGAAGAGAGTTTATCTTCCGTGTTAAGTCATAGCCCCTCCAACCAGACGTAGTCCTTGTGCAGAAGCACGAACTGGTTGAACAAATACCTTGTCGCCAACGAGCACCTTCGGTTACCTCTGTTACTCAAGTTTACCTTCAATGCATTCTATTCATGTGTTTTACTTCTATGTGTGTTTTAGTTTCCCTTCAGTCATCCGTTGTAGTTCTTCTGTGTCTGTTTGTTGTTTATTCCGCTGTTGGGTTCTTCGAGATTTATGTTTTTTGAAGAAAATTTAAAACTCCCATTCACTCTCCTCTGGTAGACATAATTCGTTCCTACATCCATGTAGGCCCCCTGGGCCTTGTCTTGACCTAATTCTCCCACCTATAAATTCCATAAATCCCGAACCATTCATATGCCATCTAGAAAAGAAATATCATCGCTGCAGTTCTTTGTTCCAAGGCAATCGCATTGGAGCCTAGTTCCAGAGCCCTGCCAAAGGGGAAACCATTGTCGGAGGCCTCTTCATCAACCCTTGCTGCCTCCATGATAATGTGTGAGTAGTTCCTTTATGATCTATGGGTCCACAGTAAAAGCTAGATGGTTCTCTCTCTCTCTTGGATCTTCAATACCATGTTCTCTTTTGAGATCAATCTGACGTAATTCTTATGCTGTTTTTGTTGGGATCTGATGAATTGTGGACTTGTGACCAGATTATTCATTGAATATTCTTGAATCTTTTAAAGTTTCTTTGTTGTATAATTGTGTAGCTATGTATGCTTTCTGAGTTATTTGTCTTCTATGTCCAAGATAGATGGGCAATTCTTTAGAGGCAGAGGTGCACAGTAGTGGGTAGAATCCTACGGCGATTCCACTTCAGTGAGAGAAAGGACAAAGACACATATTGTATTGTTGCCTCTAAGGATAAAACAGCGGGGATTCATCTTATTTCTAGATTTCTTTCTTTCTACATTATGCAATCTTTCTTATTGTGTTGCTATGTTTTACTTAAACTTAATACCTTGAGATGCATGCTGGATAGCGATTTCGTGGTGGAGTAATAGTAGTAGATGTAGTTGGATGGTGGTCTACTTATCGCGGGCGTAAGGCCTATACAATATTATGCCGTGAATGATCATAGTTATGAATGCTACTCTTTTTTGTCAATTGCGCAACATTAATTTGTCTACCATGCCATTACCTGCTTTCACGAGAGATGCCATTAGTGATCCTATGGCCCCTGGGTCTATTCTCCATAAAAACCTGCTTCTACAAAATTGACATTTTATTTTCTTTTACTATTTGTCATTTTTCCATACCCCTATTTATCCACTATTTGCTTTTAACTTGCAACTAGCTAGACGAGGGGATTGACAACCTCCGTCCCAAGTTGGGAGCAAGCTTTTATTTTGTTTGTGTGTAGGTGTTCCTTATCTCGTTAGCTTGTTGATGCCTACTGGTTCAATTAACCTTGGCTCTTAACTAAGGCAAATACTTTATGTTGTTGTGCTACATAACCCTTCCTCTTTGGGGAAATCTAAAATCTCCTATGGGAGTAGCAGGCCTCTCTGTGATCAGCATCAGCGATATCGCTCATGTCACTGGCTCTTTCTGAGTCAGGCCTAACAACTATGGCATCTCATAATACTTCTCTTTTGCTAATTTGTCCAAAAGAATAAATTGATGTCATTTGCAAGCTTAATGCATAATGACGCAACATAAGCAACTATACTCGCATATGCGATCAGCAATGGAGTCCTCCAAGACTAGGTCCGAGAACTCACTTTAGCCAGGAACCATTGTTGCTCTTTAGCCTCACCTTCAAGCCGGTCCTTGCGCTGACATAGCACCTATGAAATCCAAACAAGTCAGAATTCCACACCTGGGGGCTAACAATGATAAAAGACCTCGAGCACCTCCATTTCAAGCTAGATCACTTACCCAAATATATTGAAAGCATTTCCTAAGGCCCAAGCGCGCTTGCTACACTCGTAAAGCGATATCTGTCTTCTTAGATATGACAGGACTGTCAGCTTCCACTTCAGGCACAAAGGAAGGGTTGGTGGATGGTACGGCCCGAGGATGGGTCTTTGGCTCGGCTGAAGCCCCCTCCATAGTGCTTAGAACCATGGCTTCATCGGTAGCCCTCGCAGGGGAACCAGCGACCGCCCTCAGAAGTAGGCTCTTTCCATGCCTCCTAGTAGGCAAGTGCTCTGCTTGCTGTGCAGAGCCCGCAACTCTGGCATAGGGCCACTAACAGCCTTTGATGGTCTCGTGATAGGTGAGACCGCCTCCCTCAAAGGAGGGAGGATGACCAAAGGAAGGAGCACCTGCGGAGGTCACCGATTTGCCAATTTATTCTTTAGTCGAGATGACCTGCAATAGCACTTCAGCATCACAATGTCAGCGAGGAGGAGATGACTCAAAAAATGACAAGGGCATACCCGAGCGGCAATTTTCGACCACCAACTTGGGTAGTTACCATGGGACATTAGAACGAAAAGGGACCGACGCATGTACCTTTGTGGCATGAGCATGTGAGGTCGAGGGTGCATCTCCATCGTTCTTAGTGTCTCCGACACAACGAGGGGCTTCAGTAATAGGCCCACCACGACTTCTCGCTGGGGATCCACTACACTAACGGCTTGCACCGGAGGAGCCACCACTACCCACCAGGGCACGCCTGGGATAGCTAGCGCGCCCTGGTGCCTTGTGGGCACCAGGGGCACCTCCTAGTGACGATATTTACAGCAAAAATTCTTAAATATTTGGAAGAACCATGTTAAAATTTCAGGTCATTCTGAGCACTTTTATTTTTGACCACTTTATTATTGCACAGAAATTCAGAAAATAGGATAAACCTAACATTTTATTTTATTTAACTAAGAATAACAGAAAAATAAAAGTAGGGACAGAAGGTTGTGCTTACTAAATTCATCAGCAACATGCCTCTCGAAAATAATCCATTAACAAGGTTGATCAAGTCTTATTAACAATCACTTTCGATTAACATGAACCCGAAGAACTTTCATAAAACACTAAGTTTCCTCAACGGGAATATGCATATCCCCAACAATAAGTATTTCATATTTCTTCTTGCCAGTAGGTAAGGGGAGTTGAAAACTTCCAATAGTAATTGTCGGAGACTTTTCAATAACATTAATACCATTCACTTGGAATTGTTTCTTCAGAAAATGCACCGTATGCTCACTACCATTGATATGAAAAGTGCTTTTCATTTATTGCAATTAATAACAACCCCTGCAGTATTCAAAAAGGGTCTACCAAGGATAATTGACATGTTGTCGTCCTCGGGCATCTCAAGTATAGCAAAGTGTATTAAGATAGTAACATTTGCAACAACAACGGGCACATCCTCACAGATACCGATAGGTATGGTAGTTGATTTGTCAGCCATTTGGAATGATATCTTAGTAGGTGTGATTTTATTCAAATCAAGTATTTTGTACAAAGAGAAAGGCATAACACTAACACCAGCTCCTAAATCACATAAAGCAGTTTTGACATAATTTCTTTTAATAGAGCATGCTATAGTTGGTATTCCTGGATCTCCAAGTTTTTTAGGTACTCCATCCTTAAAAGAATAATTAGCAAGCATGGTGGAGATTTCAGCTTGAGGTATTTTTATTTTATTAGTAACAATTTCTTTCATGTATTTATCATAAGGGGCCATCTTTAGAATATCAGTCAAACGGGTACGCAAAAGACTGGCCTAAGCATTTTAGCAAATCGTTCAAATTCGTCATCATCTTTTTTCTTAGATGGTTTAGGTGGAAAGGGCATGGGTTTCTGAACCCATGGCTCTCTTTATTTACCATGTTTTCTAGCAACAAAGTCTCTCTTATCGTAACGTTTATTTTTAGGTTGTGGGTTATCACGATCAACAATAGGTTCTATCTGAACATCATTATCTGGTTCTTTATCATTGTCAGGTTGAGCATCTTCATGAACATCATCACTTTCATTTTCATTATCACTAGGTGAATATTCATTACTAGATTGGGTTTCAACATAAAAAATAGAAACATCATTATTATCTTCAGAAAGTTTTTCTATTTCAGGTTCACTAGAAGTATGCAAAGTCTAATCGTTTTTTCTTCTTCTTCTTTTTAGACGGACTAGGTGTATCAATATTAATTCTCTGAGAGTCTTGTTCAATTCTTTTAGGGTGTCCCTCAGGATAAAGAGGTTCCTGAGTCATTTTACCTCCTCTAGTTATTACTCTAACAACATGATCATTCGTATTACTATTCATTTCACTAAGAAATTCTCCTTGAGATTTAGAAACTTGCTCGAACCAAGTTTGAACCATAGAGGCATGTTTTCCTACGCCCCTAATATCATTAGTGCTTCTAAATAACAAGTCACTCAAGAGAGCAATCATATCAGAATTTTGTTTCAATTGTTTCATAACATTTGCATTGAAGTGATCTTGCTTCATAATGTAATTGTAAAATTAATATAAGCATTTACTAGGATGTTTATTATTGTCAGTGTGGAACGACACCTATGGGATCACAAGAATCCCTACTATGGTTGTCGGGGTGCAGGGTTGCGAGGAGAGCAGGGCTAGTAGAAAACACAAGGATCGTTTACCCAGGTTCGGGCTGCGAGGATGCGTAAAACCCTAGTCATGCTTTGGTGGGTGTATTTCTGAGAGTTCTAGAGCTCTCGAACTAGCTGTGGTTAGCGTGTGGTTCCAAAGAGCCGAGTCCCTCTCCTCGTCGCCTCGGGCCTCCTTTTATAGGAAAAAGGGGTTGCCACAGTGGCACACAGGAGGTGGAAAGGTCTACTGTGGCACGAGGTTATCCCTCGTATTACAGGACAACGCGCATTTAATGCATTGCTTAGGTGTCCTCTTACTTTATCGGGGACGGGGGCGAGGCCCGTCCCATCCTGTTCGTCGCCGCTCCTCCTCGCTTCGACACACGCCTCGGCCGAGGATGCGTGCGGTGCCATGTAGGCAGGCAGGCAGCTGAGTTGGCGCGGTGGTGGAGCCTTCACGAAGATCTACATGCCGCCATGCAGGCGCTTGATGAGTTGGCCTGGGAGCTGCATGTTGCCACACAGGTGCCCACCCAGCTGGTCGGGCGGGCAGCTGCATGTGAACGGCGGTGGAAGCTTGGTTAACGTGGGCTTGGTAGTGGACTTGCCGGCGTCTTTGGCGAGGACCTTGCCGGGGGCCCCGACAAGGGTCTCGCCGTGGCGTGTTGTCGTCCTCGGCAATGATCTTGCTGGGAGTCTGGTGGCCTTCCTTGGCAAGGATCTTGCCGAGAATCGTCATCTTCTAATCTGATCTTGAATATGTCTTCACAAAGATCTTCGTGCAACCACAGGTGTGCCTTCCCGAGCCCTGGCCCCACGCTAATGATGGCACTGGGGGTCGTGGGCTCAAGGGTGGCTTGCTCTGTTGGTGCGGGGTGAGCTGTCCCGGCAAGAGTCTTGCCGGGGCCGCTGAGGCCACCCGACAAGGGTCTTGCCAGGGGAACTCGCTTCGTCCCTCTGCTCTTTGTGGTCTTGGCCATGGCGTTGCTTTGATTGCCTTGGGCTTTGATCTTACATTGGCTCACCTCCCTCGTTCTTCTTGGTGTGGCCGTGGGCGCGGCTTTGACTGCCCGTGCACAGGAAAAGGGGTATAAAGATGCGCCCCTATTTTTGTACACCGACAGGAACCCCCGGGCCTGGGCCACACATAAGCGCGACGCGTTGTTGGGCCAGACCCAAAACGGTGCGCGGGCAGGTGGGGCGGTTTTTACCATGGTAAGATTCTTCGCGTGCTCCGCCTCCCATGACCCACGCGTGAGGCGCGGCGTGGAGGGGTGTGCGTGACATGGGCGGCATGCGTGGGACGGTTTCCACATGCATGCATCACATCGCAGTAAAGATGCGGCTCATTTACTGAGCGGGGTCGGGGTGCGGTCTTCAAGGCGTCCACTCCCCATGATCACGGGGTGGGGAGAGGTCACCTCACCTGTCCCCTCAGTTCTGCACATCTGCCACGCGTCCTTGTGGTGGCAAACGGTGGAGGCGAGAAACCGGACCGCTGCTGGTTGGGCGGCGGGTCGGTCCTGATTCCCCGCGCCTCCAGTATCTAGATTGGCCGAGTGGGGCGGCCGAGGCTCAACCCCGTTCCTTTATAAAGAGGAGAAAGGGGGAAACGGCACCCCGAATTCTTCCATCTTCTATCTCCTTCTGCTTCTTCTCCTTCCTCTCATCCGCCATGGAGAAAGGGAACCCTGGTCCTTCGACGGTGGCAGCGAGGGTCGCTGTTCGATAGCGCGTCCCTCCCCCTCCTGAACTCATGGTGGTGGAACCGACCGCGAGGAGAAGGGGGAGGGTGCGAGACCGTGGGCGAGGCCGGGGCAGAGGCCGTAGCGCTCGAGGAAGAGGAGGACGGGGCGGCGCGCCGGCCTCGCCCCTGCCAATGATGCCCTTCCTGATGGAGGGCCACGTTGAAGACTGGCCTTGCGAGTTCTTCATCAGGATCCGCCAGCCCCCGCGTCGCCGTCTTCGTCTCCCCACTCCGTTCACTCGGGTGATGGAGCGTGCCCCGCCCTAGACCCTCAGGTTGCACATGAGGGGCTGCGGGAACGGGGGCACGCGGGTCGACGTCGACTTCCCGGCTCCTCGAGTTATGTATCTCCGCCATGGATGGAAGACGTTCGCTCGCATCCACAGCCTGACGGCGGGGCTCCTCCTCTACTTCAAGTTAATGGAGGACGGTCTGCTCTCCATCAAGGTCTTCGGAGACTTGGGAACCCGTCTGAAATGCTGCGTGGAGAGGTCCTCTGATGGAGATTTTGATGATGGAAGCTCTTCCTCGAGCGAGAGCGACGAGGAGGACAGCAAGGCAGATAGCGGGGACGAGTCCGACTAGGCGTCGGACGCCCGCTGGCTGGGCGGGTGCGGCAGCAGCAGCAGCATCTGCACCTGGCCGCTCCTCCGGCAGAAGCTGGCCGAGGGCAGGGTCAGCTCCTTGAACCTTGCGGGGCTGTCTACTTGGGCGTCTGGCATCGAGAGGCTACGGAAGAGGAAGAGGGCGGGCGGCAAGGCCGTCAACTCGGAGTACGCGGGCACCGACGCCTTCATCGCGTATTGCCGGTCCTGCCGCCTCGTCTTCCAGCTCCTTTTCCGGCACCGTCATCACCGGCCCGCCCATGGGAGGCCACCGAGATGTTCTCTTGGTGCTTTCTGCTGCTCATAGCTCTCCTAGGTGCCCCTTTTGCCCTTTCGCCTCCTTGACCTGCCTCCTGAGGAGAGGGACAAGAAAGGGATTACAGGCATCTCATCTCTTTTTAGTTTGTAAGCCTGCAGGCCTTTGTTAAATTTAAAACTTGTAATCCCCTTGCTCATGTTTTTCATCTCGCACGAACTGTACCTCTATGGGATGTTGTTAATGAAAAAGGGATGCTTGTCGGGTTTTTCTTTCACAGGTAAATCCCGCGACAAGGAGCGAATCCTTGTTATTGTTTTAAGATAAATGTTTTTCGCCTGGCAACAGGCCTTGCCGTCCCCCCACTCCACTCGACCGTTCTCGCGCTCTTGGCGGAGGCAGGGATGAAGTGGGCTTTAGGCTCCTCGTCCTACCCCCTTGCCGCCACGGCTACGACCAAATCCGGACCCAGGAAATAATCCCTAGGTATAGGAAAAAGGGGAGCACGACAGGCTAGAGATAACAACGAGGTTTCACATGCCCCAGTCCGGTTCCGAAATGCATGACAGAGGATAAAAGACTTATCTTGATCCACAGCCCTTGGCAGTCTCATCTTGCCGCGGTTGGATCCTTGTGCTCGCAGCCCCCGGCAACTCTGGCTTGCCGGGGTCGGGGCGCCGGTCCGTTTCCTTCTTTCCGAGTAGCTCGGCAGAAGTGCTCACATGCCCTGCGAACCAAAGGAGGACAGAAAAGGAACAGACATACGCGCACTCGACCTCTAGGCTAGGGGTTAGTCGCTGCTAAGCACTATCAACCCTAACCAAGGAAGAGACTCGACCTAGCATGCATGTTCACCGTCCGCATTTGCGGGGGAAATCCCTTCTGTCCACTGTTGTTCGGCGGCATGGGCTCCTCCTCGTCGTCTCTATGCAGCCCCTTGTATTTGTTTTCGGCTCTTAACTTGCCTGCCTGCTTGAACACCCAACAATCCCTGTTGGTGTGATTGGCTGGCTTTTCGGGGGTGCCATGTATCTGGCACAAGCGGTCGAGTATTCGGTCCAAACTGGGCGGGCCCTGAGTATTTCTTTTGAATGGATTTTTCCGTTGACCGGATTTGTAGCCTCGGAATCCGGCATTAACTGCCGTATCCTCGTTGCTGTCGCTGTTAACGCGGTGCTTTTGTTTATTCCGATGCGACCTGTCACTTTTGTCCTTGGTATTCGGGTTACCAGGGTTCTTGGTTAAGTTGTTGCTGCGAGCTAGCCAGCTGTCTTCTCCCGCGCAAAAGCGGGTCATGAGTGTCGTGAGGGCTGCCATAGATTTCGGCTTTTCCTGTCCCAGGTGCCGGGCAAGCCACTCATCACGGATATTATGCTTGAAGGCTGCTAAGGCCTCTGCGTCCGGACAGTCGACTATCTGGTTTTTCTTTGTTAGGAACCGTGTCCAGAATTGCCTGGCCGATTCCTCTGGCTGCTGAATTATGTGGCTTAGGTCATCGGCGTCCGGTGGTCTCACATAAGTGCCCTGGAAGTTATCAAGGAATGCGGCTTCCAGGTCCTCCCAAGAAGACTGAGTCTGCTGGCAAGCTGTTAAGCCAATGCCGGGCCAGTCCCTTAAGTTTGAGTGGGAGATATTTGATGGCATGTAGATCATCACCGCGGGCCATGTGGATATGAAGGAGATAATCCTCGATCCATACCGCAGGATCTGTTGTGCCATCGTACGATTTGATGTTTATGGGTTTGAAGCCCTCAGGGATTTTATGATCCATTACTTCATCTGTGAAGCATAGTGGGTGTGAGGCGCCTCTGTATTGGGCTATATCACGACGCAGCTCGAAGGAGCTTTGTCTGTTGAGTTCGGCCCGGCCGGATTTATTGCATCCGGAGTGACGATCACCGTCACGTGCCGTGGGGCGCCTGCGCGATCCGTAGATCGATCTTGTTTGCCTTGCCTTGTCCTCCAGTATGTCGCGCAGGTCGGGCGCAATTTCCTGTGCCTTAGTATGCTTGACACGGCGTCGGGGCATGGGTTGAGTGGAGGGCCAAGAGGCCTCTCTGTCGCAGCCACGAGGTGGCCGGTCAGCCATGTCATGCGCTGGTGATGTAGGTGCTTCCTCCTCTAGTCAGGGTAGCAGCTTGCGCTTTGGGTAACTCTTGGAGGGGTGTTCGAGTTCATATTCTTTGGCCGCAAGGACTTCAGTCCATCTGTCAGCTAGCAAATCCTGATCAGCTATAAGTTGTTCCTGCTTTTTCTTGAGGCTGCTTGCCGTGGCCATAAGCCTGCGTTTAAAATGCTCTTGTTCGGCAAGATCCTCTGGCACGACGAACTCGTCGTCGTCGAGGCTTGCCTCGTCTTCGGAGGGAGGCGTATAATTATCGTCCTCAACCTCTTGGTCCGCCGCCCTCTCGTGAGGGCTGGCTTCTCTGTCCTCCTGTGCTGAATCTTGCTGGAGGGGGTGTTCTTCGGCACTATCCGGAGTAGTATTATCTCCCGTGCCGGAATCACCGTTTTTGCTTTGGCGGGATTTAGAGCGGCGCTGCTGACGGCGGCGCTTGGGCTGTTTCTTAGAGGTATCGTCCCCCGCTGTTTCATCGCCATCTCCATACTTTGGAGTGTCCACCATATATATGTCATATGACGAGGTGGCCTTCCAGCGCCCTACAGGTGCTGGTTCTTGTTCGTCTCCTGCATCGTCGTCCATGCCGTCGATGTCTTCGGAGTCGAAGTCAAGCATGTCGGTTAAGTCGTCGACAGTGGCTACGAAGTGGGTGGTGGGTGGGTTTTGAATATCTTCATCGTCCGTATCCTAACCTTGCTGACCATAGTCCGGCCAGGGCTCTCCTGATAAAGAGAGAGACTTTAGGGAATTCAGGATGTCGCCGAAAGGCGAGTGCTGAAAGATGTCCGCGGCAGTGAACTCCATTATCGGCGCCCAATCAGATTCGATCGGCAGGGGCGCGGGGGGCTCGGAGTCCGGAGAGGAATCCGGCTCCTCAGAGTCACGGGCCATGCGGGGTGCGGGGCTGGAGTCCGGCTCAATCGCCTCTAAGATCGCAGCCCCTGAGGCAGCATCCAACTACTGATCCTCGATCGGCGCAGTAGGCTCCGAATCAATGGTCGGAACCAGTGCGTGTGCGGCCTCCCATCCGGACACGGGATGAAGTCTTCAATCTTGTATCTTCATAGTCCTGGAGTCCGGTTGAAGGTATAGTCCGGCTACCCGGACACCCCCTAATCCAGGACTCCCTCAGTAGCCCCCGAACCAGGCTTCAATGACGACGAGTCCGGCGTGCAGATTATCTTCGGCATTGCAAGGCGGGTTCTTCTCCAAATTCCGTGTACCTGTTGAATAATGTCCGATTTTCGTAATGTAGCGCACCTTGGCTTCCACGCCCAATAATGGCCGTCTTCCACGTGTCAAACGAATGCAAAAAGTCGGGGTGTTTTTACATTCACACCCCTAGCCGCATAAACAAGCCGCCTATTTAATGGGATGGGGATTCAGATCCAAACCACACCTTCTCCTCCCCACGAGTAATCATCAGAGCGCCTCCAGCAAAGGTCCATTCCATCATGGCCAGCCTTCATAGCTCCTCCTCTCGCCCTTCCAGTCCTAAACCTGGAGACTGGGAGAGGTGCTCCATCCCGCACAGTGAGCTAGTGTCGCTTCAGGCCAAGGGATTTCTCCCTCAGGCCTATATGGTCCCGGTCCGAGCCGGACTCGCCACCTATAATGGTGGAGAGCAAGCGGAGAGCACCCCCAATCTCTCCAAAGGAGAGCGGGTGTGCCTCGTCCCTTATCTAATAAGAGGACTTGGATTTCCAATTCATCCATTTCTCCGTGGGCTTCTGGAGTTCTACGGCCTCCAGCTGCACAATCTCACGCCCGGCTCTATATTGCATATCGCGGGCTTCGTCGCCCTTTGCGAGCTATTCTTGGGTGTTGAGGCTCATTTCACGCTGTGGAAGAGGTTATTCTGCCTGGTGCCCCGCTCTAAGGAGGGGTCAGTGTATCAAGTGGGCAGAGCCAAAGTGTGGCGCATCGCCGGGACCAGATATCTATCCGGAACCCCAAAGAAGGCGTCCGAAGACTGGCCTTCGGAATGGTTTTATATAGAGGACGTCTCGCTGCCGGATCCTGTTTGGATCGGCCACCCTGAGTTCAACAATGCTCCCTTAAAGAAGCGCCTGAGCTGGCGTCCATGGAGCCCTCAGGGGGAAAATGACAGGGACATCATTTACCTGATGGGCCGAATAAGATTGTTAGCCCATTCCGGACTGACCATGATCGGGGTTATGGCCGAATGCATTATGCGGGGGGTGCAGCCACTTCAGTATAGAAGCCACCCCATGTGGGACTTCAACGGGGAGGACGACGCCACCCGCTACGGCCGTAAGGGGCCGGATTCGGCTGCCGCTCTACTAAAGATCTTGTCCACTTTGTATAAGGGAGAAGAGGAGGAATTTCTCCGCGTCAACCCACAGGGTGGATTCTCCATGCATAATCCACCAAGCTAGGTAAGAGGCCGCATTTACTTGCCCATCCGTTTTGTATTCCCATTGTTAAATATTTAGTCTAACGATTTCAACGCAGGAACTGCGCCGGGCTGTTAAGGAGATAAACAGCCCTCCTCCACAACCCGAGGACCCAGGAAGGTCCCTCGACCCGGCCTCTCAAGAGGATCCGGAGATATCTGTGGAGCTGATTGATGGAGTGTTCCATCAATTGAGCAAGGACAACGCCTTGGTGGCCATTACGGCCGATTACCCAGGGTTAATCCCGGCCTCCCAGGTAACAGAGAGCGGAGTCTCATCCCCTTGAGAAGGAATCCATTCTCACGCATTTCAGTTTTCCCGACAACGATCGTGTTTTGCAGGGGAGGTTTCCGAGGCGGGAGGCCGAACCTGCGGCAGCTAGCCAACGAGGGGCCGTAGGGCCCCGTGGGGTAAAAAGGAATGTAGTCCGGACTGAGACGCCGGCGCAAAGGTACATCGCACCCTCCTTTTCCTCGGTGTTATTCCTTCAGGGCATATTAACGTTCGTGCTATCTTTAGGACGAAGAGACCTCGCCGGACTATATCCGGAGGGGTTGCCAATCACGCCTCCACCAGCCAGGCTCCAACTCCTGGCCCGGAAGCGGAAGCGAACACAAGGCACGCACCGGACGCTCCTCCGACAGAGGATGCGGACAGGCTGTCTGCCACCAATTCCGAGGTGGAGATTGCCATGAACCACAGGCGTCGCCGGACAGTTCTTCGCGACGCTTGTTTCTCCCAAGGGGCATTAGATGCCTTCAATTCGGGAGATGCGTACCTCTGTGCCGCTCAAAATGGTTTAACCAGAGCCACGGAGCAATATGTAAAAGACATATGGGTAAGAAAATTTTGGTAAATATATATATACCAGTAGCCCCCGAGACTTGAAACAGTTAGAGTAACTGATTTAAGGATCATTTGTTATGCAGGTTCTTACAGAGAAGAAATATCCCAGGAGCTGGAAGAGTGCAAAGCCCAACTGGAGGCCGCACTAGCCGCAGCAGGGGAGCCCAAAGAGACCCCCTCTGGTAAGATACACTTCGAAATATTAGTGTCTTGCGAAGTGCCGCATGGGTGTAAATCTGACAAATCATATTGCAGATGGCGCCGGACTTGATCCGGAGAGGCAACAACTCTTACGCCGGCTAAAGGCCAATGAGAGTATGCTGACAAGGGTGAGGCGGGAGAAGAATGATCTTCAGGATGCCAACACCAAGCTGGACGTTGAACTTAAAGATGTTCGTGGCCAGCTGTCGGACTCCACGAAGGAGAATCAGCCACTTCGACGCGGCATATTTAGTAAGTGCTTAAGCGAATCTTTGAAAAAAAAGTTCGGCGAGGAAGTCGACTAACAGAGTAATATCTGTAGGTATGCTAACGGGTCGTCCTGCAGAGGAGATGCCCGGTTCTACGGGTGACCTTCTTCCCGAGCTCTCGCAACTGCACGAGCGAGTTCGGCAGGCGATGCGAGGCGTTGCCCAAGCCTTATGGCCTTCCCACTCTATGCCCGAGGACCTTGGAGAGTTTTCGGAGAAGCTTAAGGGAGCTCGGCGGCGCTTCCGGTTGTGGAAGATATCGGCCTGTCGACAAGGTGCTAGGGAGGCCTGGGACATGGTGAAGACGCGGTACACGAAGTCTGACCCAAACCACATGGCCGAGGTCAGACCTGTGGGGCCTGACGGGAAGGAGATTCCTGTAAGCTTAGTGTACGGCCAAGTAGAATTGGCCGCAAAGTATTCCCAGCAGGACTGTAAGTTAGACATCCTGTTAGATGGTATTGAAGAGGAATACAATCAGTCAGAGTGACTATGTAATTTTTAATTGACATGTGTAATGCCTTCTAGCCGGATTGTAGATCGTTTGTCGTTGCCGACCTTCTCGCTTCAACCTTAGGACCTGACGGTCCGGAGTGTGTCCGAATACCCTACCGGTTATGTAAGAACCGGGGTATGCATGGAGACCAGGCGTAGGGGTCATTAGTGCTTTATCAGACAAGTGCCCAACTAGTTATGTTATATTACATGGTTAGTAAGAAACATCTTCCAGAGAGAATAGTTCCGTTAGGGGTTCCTTTCTCTGGGAGGCATGCCCTAAAGTGCATGTCCAGACTGCAAACGCAGGAAAATCATCTGGGGGCATATATAAATGAGTAAAAAAGGTCATCTTTTAGTTCACCGACCGAATATTCCCTTAAGAACGCTAGCTTTCGGCTTCACCCAGTCTGAGGTACACATCCGGCTGATCCGGCAGTAACAATCGCAGAGGTGCTCCCTTTACCACCTAGCTGAACAATCGGGAACGTAGGGGTAAGCACAGGAGCCAGGCAACCCATCTTGGCCAAAACTTAAGTCATATCGATGCATATAATGGTGAAGAAAAGGTACATGCGGAAGTTTGACACATGTGGTGGGCGTGAAGCCCGTGTAAATAAGCTTCTGTTAAAGAAGCCCCCAGGTTTAATGAGCGCGAGTAGCACGTCACTTGAGGGGCCTTTAAGGGCTATAAAAGAAAAGAGGGGAAGGGGAGAAATGTAAGACAGAAAATGCAAAAAATGGACAGAGGAAGGAGACAAACACAGAGTCCGACGCTAGGCATAGAATCTTCGGAGACGGGCTGCGTTCCATGGGTTCGGCTCGAGTCGGTTATCCGACGCATCTCGCAGGCGGTATGCTCCACCAGTCAAGACTTGGTCGATTATGAAGGGACCTTCCAACTTGGGCTTCAGCTTGTCCTTTTTCTTGTCCGACAGGCGTAGAACTAATTCACCAACGTTGTAATTTTTGGCCCGCACTTCTCTGCTTTGATATCTTCGAGCCTGCTGTTGATAGAATGTAGAACGGGCTTTTGCCACGTCGCGCTCCTCCTCTAAGGCAATTATGTCTTACCTTTCTTCGTCCTACCGATCGAGCTCGGCTTCCCTTTCTTCGTCCATGCGCACTCGAGGTGAGTCATGAATTATGTCGCAGGGCAAGACTGCCTCTGCGCCGTACACCATAAAAAATGGTGTGTATCTGGTGGTACGATTCAGCATGGTCTGCAGCCCCCAGAGTACAGAGTCGAGCTCCTCTACCCAGTGCGTGTTAGATTCCTTGAGGGACTGCACTAATCTGGGTTTTATGCCGCTCATGATGAGACCATTTGCACGTTTTCGACCTGACCGTTAGTTTGTGGGTGATAGACGGAAGCGTAATCGAGCTTGATGCCCATGTTTTTGCACCAGAGTTTTACCTCATCGGCCGTAAAGTTCGTGCCGTTATCAGTGATGATGCTGTGGGGGACGCCATAACGGTGTACGACCCCGGATATAAAGTCTATCACAGGCCCGGATTCGGCCTTCTTAACAGGCTTGGCTTCTATCCATTTGGTGAACTTATCCACCATGACCAGTAAGTATTTTTTCTTGTGGGTTCCGCCTTTAAGGGGTCTCACCATGTCAAGCCCCCAGACCGCGAAAGGCCAAGTGATGGGGATAGTTTGGAGGGCGGTGGGTGGCATATGGCTTTGGTTTGCAAAAAGCTGGCAACCGACGCATTTTTGGACCAAGTCCTGAGCGTCCGCCCGGGCCGTTGGCCAATAAAAGCCTGTACGGAAAGCCTTGCTTACAAGGGACCGGGCTGCGGCATGATGGCCACCGAGTCCGGCATGAATTTCAACCAGCAGGTTCCGCCCTTCCTCTTCGGAGATGCACCTTTGAAGCACTCCGATAGTGCTTTTCTTATAAAGTTCTCCCTCATGGACTTTATAGGCTTTAGATCACCGCACTATACAGCGTGCCTCGTTTTGGTCCTCTGGGAGTTCCTGCCTAGTAAGGTAGGCTAGGAATGGTTTTGTCCATGAGCGATAACGGCCATTAGTACGTGGGCTGAGGTTGTGATTTCATTGGCAGAGCCTCCGATTATGTCAGATTGTTCGGCGTCGGACAATGCGGTTGGGTCCGGGCTAATATTGCCATGTTCCCCTTCCCATACCACGGATGGCTTGAACAGCCTTTCCAGGAAGATGTTGGGGGGGACCGCATCGCGTTTTGCACCGATGCGTGCCAGGACGTCTGCCGCCTGATTGTTTTCTTGGGCTATATGGTGAAATTCGAGCCCCTCAAACCGAGCTGACATTTTGAGGACGGCGTTGCGGTAAGCTGTCATTTTTGGATCCTTGGCATCGAAGTCTCCATTTATTTGGGATATCGCGAGGTTCGAATCCCCGCGCACCTCTAGGCGTTGAATGCCCATGGATACTGCCATCCGGAGACCATGTAAAAGGGCCTCATATTCGGCTGCATTGTTGGAGTCTGTGTACATAATCTGGAGTACGTATTGAACTCTGTCTCCTGTGGGGGACGTCAAAATGACGCCGGCCCCTAGTCCGACCAATATTTTGGAACCGTCGAAGTTCATGATCCAGTTTGAATATGCGTCGTACTCTTTAGGGAGTTCGGCCTCTGTCCATTCTGCGATGAAGTCGGCCAAAACTTGCGACTTGATAGCTCACTGTGGCCTATAAGTTATGTCGAACGGGAGGAGCTCGATGGCCCATTTTGCAATCCGGCTCGTTGCGTCACGGTTGTTTATAATATCGTTGAGTGGTACTTCCGATGCTACTGTGATTGAACACTCTTGAAAGTAGTGTCGTAGCTTCCGGGATGCCATGAATACCGCATATGCAATCTTTTGATAATGTGGGTACCTTGATTTGCATGGGGTGAGGACAGTGGACACATAGTAAACCGGCTTTTGAAGGGGGAATTTGTGTCCGTCCGTTTCCCGCTCGATGACGAGTACTGCGCTGACAACTTGATGGGTTGCTGCAATGTACAATAGCATTGGTTCGCCGATGTTTGGCGCGGCCAGGAAAGGGTTTGTTGCCAATATGGCTTTTATTTCCTCGAGTCCGGCCGTGGCGGCATCCGTCCACTCGAAGTGTTCGGTGCACCGAAGGAGGCGATAGAGGGGTAGCGCCTTTTCTCCCAAGCGGGAGATAAAGCGGCTTAGAGCCGCCACGCATCCGGTTAATTTTTGTATTTGTTTGAGGTCCTTTGGGATATCCAATTGTGACAAAGCTCGGATCTTGGCTGGATTTGCTTCGATTCCTCTACCGGATACAATGAAGCCCAAGAGCTTTCCGGCTGGAACGCTGAAAACACATTTTTCTGGATTTAGCTTGATGTCATATGCTCGGAGGTTGTCAAATGTAAGCCTCAAGTCATCTACTAGAGATTCGACATGTCTTGTTTTTATGACCACATCATCCACGTATGCCTCTACTGTTTTGCCGATCTGGTTTGCCAGACATGTCTGAATCATGCGCTGATATGTTGCGCCGGCGTTTTTTAGCCCGAAAGGCATTGTGTTGAAGCAGAATGGGCCGTATGGGGTGATGAATGCCGTTGCGGCTTGGTTTGACTCAGCCATCTTGATTTGATGGTAACCGGAGTATGCGTCGACGAAGCACAACGAATCGTGTCCTGCAGTGGCGTCGATAATTTGATCGATGCGGGGGAGGGGGAAGGGATCCTTTGGGCAAGCCTTGTTAAGGTCTTTGAAGTCAACGCACAGGCGCCAGGATTTGTCCTTCTTTGGTACCATCACCAAGTTTGCTAGCTAGTCCGGATGTTTTATGTCTTTGATGAATCCGGCCTCCAATAATTTGGCTAGCTCCTCTCCCATTGCCTGTCTCTTGGGCTCAGAGAAACACCGAAGGGCTTGTTTGATAGGTTTGAATCCTTTTAGGATATTTAAGCTGTGTTCGGCCAGCCTGCGTGGGATTCCTGGCATGTCTGAAGGGTGCCAGGCAAAAATGTCCCAGTTCTCCCGTAGGAATTCTCGCAGTGCGGCGTTTACATCGGGGTTTAATCATGCCCCGATGGAAGCTGTTTTATTGGGGGTCCGTTGGATGGACCTGGAATTTGACTATTTCCTCCGCTGGTTTAAAGGAGGTGGACTTGGCTCTTTTGTCGAGTATCACATCATCCCTGTTTACCATGGAGCGCAGCGTAGTCAGTTCCTCAGCCGCTAGGGCTTCGGACAGTGCCTCAAGGGCCAATGCGGCTGTCTTGTTTTCGGCGCGGAGTGCTATGTCCGGATCACTAGCGAGAGTGATGATTCCGTTCGGCCCAGGCATCTTGAGCTTCATGTACCCGTAATGGGGTATTGCTTGGAAGATTGTAAACGCTTCCCGCCCCAGCAGAGCGTGGTGTCCGCTACTGAACGGGGCCACTTGGAATGTGACCTCTTTGGACCTATAATTATCTAGCGTGCCGAACACCACATCTAGTGTGATTTTTCCTGTACAACGCGCTTCCCGACTGGGGATTATTCCTCTAAAGGTTGTGCTGCTTCGCTCAATGCGGTTCCAGTCTATTTCAATTTTTTGAAGGGTTTCCTCATAAATGAGGTTCAATCCGCTGCCTCCGTCCATGAGTACCTTGGTGAGGCGAAAGCCGTCCACTATAGGACTGAGTACCAATGCGGCTGGTGCTCGAGCTGTTCGGGATTTAGGTTCATTACTGGCATTAAAAGTGATAGCCGTGTCACTCCATGGGTTTATTGTTGCTACTTGATAGACTTCGGCGAGGCTGCGGAGTGTTCTTTTTCACATATTATTTGATGCGAAAGTCTCGAAGACTGTTAAGGTTGTACTGGAGTCCCTGAGGTGGCTTTCTGCGGCCTCCGGAATTAGGAGATCTTCGCCCCTTTTGGCCACCTGCCGGAGTATCCAACATGCTCTAAGGCTATGAGTTGGTGTGGCGTCCTCTGTACTATGAATTTTACAGGGTCCATTAAGCCATCCCTCCAGTACGGTTCCATGCCCTTTAGAGGGTTTTGGTTTTTTGGTTTTTAACCCAGGTGTCTGACGATAATGCACCCTTTTATTCCGGACGAGGTTTCTATTCAGGGCCGGATTGTCCCAAAATTTAGTTTCGGTTTTTCGGGCGCTTTCCGTCGCACAGTACTTTTGTACTATGGTTGCCAAGTCAGCGAAGCGTGTAAGATCACGACGGCCTATGGCGTTGAGGATTCCCTTGTCCGTGCAATTATTGCAGAAGATTGAGATTGCGTCTTCCTCGCGGCAGTACTTTATCCTGTTCATGACCATGAGGAACCTTGCCCAGTAATGATGTACTGTTTCTTCGGGCTTTTGCCTGATTTGGGATAGATCGCTTATGTTTGGGTGGGTGGGTGGAATTAAATCTGGAACTTCACCCAATCTAAGACTCAGAGGCCAAGGAGTTTCCGAACTCTGAAGTTTGGATTCTTGGATGTTGTCCAGTGAATCTAGCCCGTTGCCTGATTCTAAGTTCAGGTCTTGAGTTACATCCTCCCCTCCGCGGGTATCCGGCTTGGAGGGATCGGGAATCCGGACGTAGCTAGTCCTTAAGATAGATGAAGAGTCGCCGCACTGTGCCTCTACCACGGCAACGTGATGGGTGACTTGGGGAGAATTAATTTCTCTTAGATCGGGTTTAAGCCCAACCTGGTCATAATCCGTAGTGACCCCCAAGGCGGCGATGCGATCCAAGAGCTCATTTACGGAAGAGAGCTCCATTGGATCTAACTACTCGACGAGTTCCGAGCTGACGTGAAGATTGCTTTTGATGACCCAAGAGGTCATCGTCGGCGCAACAGCCGAACAAGCGATCATGAGAAAACCGCCTAGCCGGAGAGTTTGGCCGACAGCCAAGGCTCCCTTAGTAACGGTGCCGTCTTTAAAGACGGGAAGAGGCATCCTTCCTGATTGCGACGGCACAAAGGAACTCTCAATGAAAGCACCAATGTCGGTGTCAAAACCGGCGGATCTCGGGTAGGGGGTCCCGAACTGTGCGTCTAGGCCGGATGGTAACAGGAGGCAAGGAACACGATGTTTTACCCAGGTTCGGGCCCTCTTGATGGAGGTAAAACCCTACGTCCTTCTTGATTAATATTGATGATATGGGTAGTACAAGAGTAGATCTAGCACGAGATCAAGGAGGCTAAACCCTAGAAGCTAGCCTATGGTATGATTGTTGTATGATGAAGTAGTCCTACGGACTAAATCCCTCCGGTTTATATAGACATCGGAGAGGGTTAGGGTTACACAAAGTCGGTTACAATGGTAGGAGATCTTGAATATCCGCATCGCCAAGCTTGCCTTCCACGCCAAGGAAAGTCCCATCCGGACATGGGACGAAGTCTTCAATCTTGTATCTTCATAATCCTGGAGTCCGGCTGAAGGTATAGTCCGGCTACCCGGACACCCCCTAATCCAGGACTCCCTCACCAAGGAAGAGACTCGACCTAGCATGCATGCTATAACTTAGGGCGTCAGCGCTTCATTTATTTATGCTCAGGGTCGGCGCCTGGCTTTGTACAAAGGGTCACATGCCTTGTCGGCAAAGCTTGTACAAAAGGTGGCTTGCCGAGAGGCCCGGCAAGCCGCGCCTTATGGGTAAAACTTGCGAAGATGCTCGATGTTCCAGGATTTGCTCACTGGGATGGCATCTTCGATCTCCAGGTGGACTGCGCCGGGCCTGGTGACTCGCATTACCCGATAAGGGCCTTCCCACTTCGGCGTCAACTTGTTGGAATTCTTGGCTGACTGAACGCGCCGAATAACAAGTGTCGGTGTCAAAACCGGCGGATCTCAGGTAGGGGGTCCCGAACTGTGCGTCTAGGCAAGGAACACGATGTTTTACCCAGGTTCGGGCCCTCTTGATGGAGGTAAAACCCTACGTCCTGCTTGATTAATATTGATGATATGGGTAGTACAAGAGTAGATCTACCACGAGATCAGAGAGGCTAAACCCTAGAAGCTAGCCTATGGTATGATTGTTGTTCATCCTACAGACTAAAACTCTCCGGTTTATATAGACACCGGAGAGGGCTAGGGTTACACAGAGTCGGTTACAATGGTAGGAGATCTACATATCCGTATCGTCAAGCTTGCCTTCCACGCCAAGGGAAGTCCCTTCCGGACACGGGACGAAGTCTTCAATCTTGTATCTTCATAGTCCAAGAGTCCGGCCGAAGGTATAGTCCGGCCATCCGGACACCCCCTAATCCAGGACTCCCTCAGTAGCCCCTGAACCAGGCTTCAATGACGACGAGTCCAGTGCGCAGATTGTCTTCGGCATTGCAAGGCGGGTTCCTCCTCCAAGTACTTCATAGAAGATTTTGAACACAAAGGTGTGTCCGGCTCTGCAAAATAAGTTTCCACATATTGCCATAGAGAGAATAATATTTACACAAATCTAATCTGCCGACGTATTCCGTAGCGTGACATCACACCACGACCAAGTCTTTGTTCGAATCGTTTTACTGTCCCACCTCAGCACGTTTAGCGAGGTGGTTTCCTTGGCACGTCTTGTTAAAGCAGAGATCGTGTCTCCTTATTCTGGGATTCTCATCAATACGGGTGTGGGTAACCCAACCACGCCATTGACTACGACGCTTGGGAGATAAGCGAGTTTTACCAGGCTGGTGGGGGCGCATAGTCGTCTGCCCATATAAGGGGATAAGGATCCGCCTTTTCATCCACGCCTTCTTCCTCCTTTGCCTATCCATTTTCGGGCACTCGAGCTCCAGCGCCCAAGTCCGCACACCCCACCTCAACCTTCTCCAGCCATGCATGGAGCGGGAGGCAAGTGGATGGTCTCCTCCGTCACGGAGGGACACATCAAAAGACTGAGGAAGGCCGGATACTTGTCTAACGACATTGTGCTCCGGCTTCCCGAAGAGGGGCAGCTCATCCCCACCCCTAGGCCCCATGAGAGGGTGGTGTTCCTCCCCCATTTCCTCTGCAGACTGGGCTTCCCTCTCCACCCATTTGTCCGGGGGCTCATGTTCTACTATGGCCTGGACTTCCACGATCTGGCCCCGAACTTTGTCCTCAACACCTCGGTGTTTATCATCGTGTGTGAGGCTTTCTTCCGCATCCGCCCCCATTTCGGCCTATGGCTCAAGACTTTCAATGTCAAGCCGAAGGTGGTGTGCGGCACCCAAGCGGAGTGCGGAGGCGCCATGGTGGGCAAGATTCCCAACGTCCTATGGTTCCAAGGCTCCTTTGTGGAGTCCCTAAAGGGGTGGCAATCGGGGTGGTTTTACATCACCGAGCCGCGCGACCCTGAATGGGTCGCAACCCCCGAGTTCCAATCCGGACCCCCTAAGCGGCTCGCCTCCTAGAAAGAGACGGGCCTGTCGTGGGGTAAAAAAGGAGAGCCAACCAGACTCCGAACGTGCGTCCAAACCCTGGTGGACAGGAAGCTCAAACTTGTCAACGTAGTCCAGGTTATGCTCATCCGCCAGATCCTCCCGTGTCAACAACGGGCTTTCAACCTGTGGGAGTTTGACCCGGCGCGGCACGGAACTCTGAGCAGGCTCTTCGACACGACGTACGAAGATGCCTGGAAGGTGCTTTTCAAGGGCGCCGAGGCCCCCGCATCCGCTACCGAGGATCACGGATTCAGCGCGCAGCGTCACGCTCGTGTGGTAAGCTGCTTTTACCTTTTACAGGGTATTAGTTTTTCATAGTTTGACTCCATGCAGGATCTAAGCTCCCTTACCTTTGACAGGATTGGCAGGAGACGTCCGGACAGATCAACTGTCCGGCTCCTTTGCCCGAAGGCCTAGCGGACGCTCGCTTGGCGAAGCTGCTGGTTCCGGCACCCTACGTGGTGCCGGAGAAGAAGGCCACGGGGACTCGTGCCCGGCGCCAGGAGGTGTCGGATTCATCATCCGACGACTCCAAGGCGCACTCCTCCCATGAAGACGAGGAGGAGGAAGAAGAGACCTCTCCCCCTCCAGCGGGGGGAGGGAAGAAAAGGAAGGCCGCCCCAACCGGGGAGGCCGAAGGGTCCAAGAGGGGGAAGACCCCTCCTCCGGACTACTCCACCAACGCCGACTACAGCGAAGAGGAGTGGCCGCACAGGGCCAGGCCCCTGGCGAGATCGTAAGTATCCGGATACCAGAGTGATTCATAGTATTCCCCCATTGCACAGTTTTTCCTTACATCGAACATGATTGTGCAGTCCGCCCAAGGCCGG
Organism: Triticum urartu; assembly: GCF_056163025.1. NCBI lineage: Eukaryota > Viridiplantae > Streptophyta > Magnoliopsida > Poales > Poaceae > Triticum > Triticum urartu. The sequence goes on along the minus strand of NC_141877.1, from coordinate 213,239,816 downwards.
GCTCGACGAGTCGTCGAGCGGCTCCCTGGATTCGTCGGATGTGAATTCGCTTTCGACGGCTTCCTCCCCCCACCCTACGGACGGCGCCGAGGTGGTGTCCCAACAGGTTCCAAGCCAGGAGGAGGTGGTCCTGGAGGCGCCGCAAGGCAACCTCCCGGACTCCAGGCGTAAAGGGGATAGAACCCCCAAGGGCTCCAAGTCCGGCCTTGAGCCGGACACCCCGCTGGAACCTTCAACGGTTCCAGACTCCGGTAGACAGCCTCCTTCCAAGAGGAGCAAGCCTACCGAGCCGGTGACCTCCATCCAACCGGAGGCACCGGACAGTTTGCTGGAGACGCTTAACGGCGCCTCCATCGACGAGGAGCACCACACTATTATGAGTGCGGTGATCCAGAAGGTTCAGTCCGCCAAGAGCGGACTGACTGAAGCCTATGCCAGCCTTCTAACAGGCTTTGAGGTAAGTAAAGAATATGTAAAAATATTACCGCATAGACAGTAGCCCTTGATGCTCTGTTCGGCGTTCGGAAAGAAAAACCGAATGGAGGATCTAATAACATTCGCAGGAGTCTAACATGATCAAGTCAATGTGCGCATGCAGGCTTCGCTGCTGGCCTCCGCCGCACTGACTGCGGAGGTGGATACGCTGAAGCAGAACCTTGAGCGGTCCGAGCAAGAGCTCGGCCTAGCCAAGCAGCAGCTCGAGGAGAAGGAAGGTAAGGAATACTTTATTGAAATATGTGAAAGGTGCAATTGCAAAAAGTGACAGGATTAACACGGCTATTGTAGGGGCCACAACTAAGGTGGCGACCCTTAAGCAAGCGCTGTCCGAGGCCGAAAAGAGGGCGGCCACGGAGCGCATTGAGCGGGAGAAGCATGAGACGCAGGTTGGCGAGGTGCGGCAAGAGCTCCAGGCTCTCATGAAAAAACATAAGAGTTTGGAGCTTGACTCGAAGACGCGAGAGTCTGAGCTCGCGGCGGCCATTGAAGATGCCAAGTCTGCCAAGGCCGAAGCCCAAAAGGCCCTCTAGGAGGTTGAGGCAATAAAAAAGATATACGGCGGGTAAGGCATTCTTTATGCAAAGCAAGCACGTAAAAGTGAATTACTTGTCACTTACCCGAATCCGGAGCTCTCCAGGAGCATTTGCAGACTTGCCCCGTAGCGTGTCGGATGCCGCCGCCTTCTACCGAGCCAAGGAGGGAAGCTCGATGGAGAAGGTGTTCTGGTCTCAGTATGCTGAGGCCGAACACCCGGTGCCCTTAAGCGACTAGCTGAAACAGCTGGTCGAGCTCCATAAGGTGGCTGAACAGCCATGAAGGGCCTCATAGTCTGGCTGTGGCATGGAGAGGCCATGCCTGGGAGCTACTTCGGGCTGGTGAGGCGGATGGTGGAGGCCTGTCCAAGGCTCGAAGTCATCAAGCGCTCCGTATGCATCGAGGGTGCCCGTAGGGCGCTTGCTCGTGCGAAGGTGCACTGGGGCAAGCTAGATGCTGAGAAGCTTGTGAAGGACGGGCCACCTCCGGGCAAGGAGCATCACAAGCCCGAGATGTATTATGAGGGTGTTCTGAAGGGTGCCCGCCTTGTGGCGGATGAATGTTCCATGGATGTAATTTTTCAGTAAACTCGCTCGTTTTGTCCTGTGCGCTGAAAACTTGTTCATGTGCGCTAAGCAATGCTTTTTGAATTTAAAATATTATCTTCTGTGCGGCCGTTTATCAAATTTGAGAGATGGCAAGTCGTCGGCTTCTACCCCCATGGCACGAGTGCTAGGGTGTTCGGGATAAACATGAGCGCTCTTTTTCCCATTCTTGGGTCCTTCGAGGGAGGCGCTCAACACAACGAACAAGGCAATCGAACTATAATGCTTGAACACTCTCACTTAGCCATAGAATTCTATAATTCTAAATTCCGGCGAAGGCCCTAGTGTTTGGAAGACCGAGTTCGGGGCGCTATCCACGCCTAGGCCGGACAAAGCCGACTCCTCGCTCTAAGCGGCATAACTCTTTAGGGACTCGAAAACCTCTCGAATAGTGACCAGCTCTCGCCTCATCATGACGGTCAGTTTTAGCTTTCTCTACTGAGGTGCTTAGCCCAGCTCAACTGGGGCACAATCGCAGTAGTTCTCCTAGTGCTACCTTAGCCAATATAACGGAACGTAAGGTACCAAAACATAGGAGCCGGGCAAACCCAACTATTGACCCAAGACATGATTCGGAGCCGATGCATATAATGCTATAAGTTCGGGGTGCCGCACTTGTGAAAGTGTTCGGACTTCTCACACCATGTTGTGGGGTACTTAAGCCCCTGGCGTATTGGCCGTACCAAAGTGTAACTGAGCCTGTACAGTTGGCTTCTACACCTGGTATGACGCCTTTAAAGGTCATTCTGGTGGGTTTAATCCTCGAGGGATCGATGCCCATTTTCCGCACTGTATCCTGATAAAGCAGGTTCAGGCTGCTGCCGCAGTCCATAAGGACTCTAGTGAGGTGAAATCCGTCAATAATTGGGTCTAGAACCAATGCGGCGAATCCGCCATGACGGATGCTAGTGGGGTGGTCCCTTCGATCAAAAGTGATCGGGCAGGAAGACTGTCGGTGTCAAAACCGGCGGATCTCGGGTAAGGGGTCCCGAACTGTGCGTCTAGGCTGGATGGTAACAGGAGACAAGGGACACGAAGTTTTACCTACGTTCGGGCCCTCTTGATGGAGGTAAAACCCTACGTCCTGCTTGATTAATATTGATGATATGGGTAGTACAAGAGTAGATCTGCCACGAGATCGGAGAGGCTAAACCCTAGAAGCTAGCCTATGGTATGATTGTTCTATATGTTGTCCTATGGACTAAAACCCTCCGGTTTATATAGACACCGGAGAGGGTTAGGGTTACACAAAGTCGGTTACAATGGTAGGAGATCTACATATCCGTATCGCCAAGCTTGCCTTCCACGCCAAGGAAAGTCCCTTCCGGACACGGGACGAAGTCTTCAATCTTGTATCTTCATAGTCCTGGAGTCCGGCTGAAGGTATAGTCCAGCCATCCGGACACCCCCTAATCCAGGACTCCCTCAGTAGCCCCTGAACCAGGCTTCAATGACAATGAGTCCGGCGCGCAGATTGTCTTCGGCATTGCAAGGCGGGTTCCTCCTCCAAGAACTTCATAGAAGATTTTGAACACAAAGATAGTGTCCGGCTCTGCAAAATAAGTTTCCACATATGGCCATAGAGAGAATAATATTTACACAAATCTAATCTGCTGACATATTCCGTAGTGTGACATCGCACCATGACCAAGCCTTTATTCGAATCGTTTTCTTATCCCACCTTAGCGTGTCATGCGAGGCGGTTTCCTTGGCACGTCTCGTCGAAGCACAGATCATGTCCCCTTATTCCGGGATTCTCATCAATACGGGCGTGGGTAACCCAACCGCGCCATTGATTATGGTGCTTGGGGATAAGCGAGTTTTACTAGGCTGGTGGGGACACGTAATTGCGTCCACCCATATAAGGGGATAAGCATCCACCTTTTCACCTACGCCTTCTTCCTCCTTTGCCTATCCATTTTTGCGCACTCGAGCTCCAGCGCCCAAGTCCGTACTCCCCACCTCAACCTTCTCCAGCCATTTCCGGAGCGGGAGGCAAGTGGATGGTCTCCTCCGTTATGGAGGGACACATCAAAAAACTAAGGAAGGCCGGATACTTGTCTGACGACATCGCGCACCGGCTTCCCAAAGAGGGGCAGCTCATCCCCACCCCTAGGCCCCATGAGAGGGTGGTGTTCCTCCCCCATTTCCTCCGCGGACTGGGCTTCCCTCTCCACCCATTTGTCCGGGGGCTCATGTTCTACTACGGCCTGGATTTCCATGATCAGGCCCCGAACTTCATCCTCAACATCTCAGCGTTTATCGTCGTGTGCGAGGCTTTCCTCCGCATCCGCCCCCATTTCGGCCTATGGCTCAAGACTTTCAATGTCAAGCCGAAGGTGGTGCGCAGCAACCAGGTGGAATGCGGAGGCGCCATGGTGGGCAAGATGCCCAACATCTTATGGCTCGAGGGCTCCTTCGTGGAGACCCTGAAGGGGTGGTAATCGGGGTGGTTTTACATGACCGAGCCGCGCGACCCTGAATGGGTCGCAGCCCCCGAGTTCCGATCCGGACCCCCTACGCCGCTCACCTCCTGGAAAGAGACAGGCCTGTCGTGGGGTAAAAAAGGAGAGCTGACCGGACTCCAAACATGCGTCCAAACCCTGCTGGACAAGAAGCTCAAACTTGTCAACATAGTCCAGGTTATGCTCATCCGCCGGATCCTCCCGTGTCAACAACGGGCTTTCAACCTGTGGGAGTTCGACCTGGCGCGGCACCGAACTCTGAGCAGGCTCTTTGACACGACGTACGAAGATGCCTGGAAGGTGCTTTTCAAGGGCGCCGAGGCCCCCGCATCCGCTACCGAGGATCGCGGATTCAGCTCGCAGCGTCACGCTCATGCGGTAAGCTGTTTTTACCTTTTACAGGGTATCAGTTTTTCATAGTTTGACTCCATGCGGGATCTAAGCTTCCTTACCTTTGACAGCATTGGTAGGAGACGTCCGGACAGATCAACTATCCGGCTCCTTTGCCCGAAGGCCCAGAGGACTCTCGCTTGGCGAAGCTGCTGGTTCCGGCACCCTATGTGGTGCCAGAGAAGAAGGCCAAGAAGAAGGCTATGGGGACTCGAAAGAGTGCCCGGCGCCAGGAGGTGTCGGATCCATCATCCGACGACTCCAAGACGCACTCCTCCGATGAAGACGAGGAGGAGGAAGAAGAGACCTCTCCCCCTCCAGCGGGGGAAGGGAAGAAAAGGAAGGCCGCCCCAACTGGGGAGGCCGAAGGGTCCAAGAAGGGGAAAACCCTTCCTCCGGAATACTCCACCAACGCCGACGACGGCGAAGAGGAGTGGCCGCTCAAGGCCAAGCCCCTGGCGAAATCGTAAGTATCCGGATACCAGAGTAATTCATAGTATTCCTTTATTTCACAGCTTTCCCTTATGTCGAATATGATTATGCAGCCCACCCAAAGACCGGCTCGACGCGTCGTCGAGCGGTTCACTGGACTCGTCGGATGTGAATTCGCTTCCGACGGCTTCCTCCCCCCGCCCTACGGACGACGCCGAAGTGTTGTCCCAACAGGTTCCAAGCCAGGAGGAGGTGGTCCTGGAGGCACCGCAAGGCGACCTCCCGGACTCCAGGAGTGAAGGGGAAAAAACCCCCAGGGCTCCAAGTCCGGCTCTAGGCCGGACACCGCTCCGGAACCTTCAAAGGTTCCAGAGTCCGACGGGCGACCTCCTTCCAAGAGGAGCAGGCCCTCCGTGCCGGTGACCCCCGTCCAACCGGAGGCGCCGGACAATCTGTTGGAGATGCTCAAAGGCGCCTCCATCGACGAGGAGCACCGCACCACTATGAGTGCGGTGGTCCAGAAGGTTCAGCCCGCCAAGAACGGACTGACTGAAGCTTGTGCTAGCCTTTTAACAGGCTTTGAGGTAAGTAAAGAATGTGTAAATAATATTACCGCATAGATAGTAGCCCCTGATGCTCTGTTTGGCGTTCAGGAAGAAAAGCCGAATAGAGGATCAAATAAAATTCACAGGAGTCTAACAAAAAGGAGTCTATATGCGTATGCAGGCTTCTCTGCTGGCGTCCGCCGCACTGACTGTGGAAGTGGACACGCTAAAGCAGAACCTCGAGCAGTCCGAGCAAGAGCTCGGGCGTGCCAAGAAGCAGCTCGAGGACAAGGAAGGTAAGAAATACCTTGTTTAAATATATATAAAAAGGTGCAATTGCAAAAAATGATAGGATTATCTTGGCTATTATAGGGGCCACGTCTGAGGTGGCAACCCTTAAGCAAGCGCTGCTCGAGGTCGAGAAGAGGGCGGCCACGGAGCGCACCGAGCGGGAGAAGTATGAGGCCGAGGTTGGCAAGGTGCGGCAAGAGCTCCAGGCTCTCATGGAAAAACATGAGAGTTTGGAGCTTGACTCAAAGACGCGAGCGTCCGAGCTCGCGGTGGCTATTGAAAATGCCAAGTCTGCCAAGGCCGAATCCCAGAAGACCATCCAGGAGTTGGATGAGGTGAAAAAGATAGCGGCGGGTAAGGCATTCTTTATGCAAAGCAAACACATAAATGTAAGTTACTTGTTACTTACCCAAATCCGGAGCTCTCCAGGAGCATTCGCAGATCTTCCCCGTAGCGTGTTCGATGCTGTCGCATTCTATCGAGCCGAGGAAGGAAGCTCGACAGAGAAGGTGTTCTGGTCTCAGTATGCTGAGGACGGACACCCCGTGCCCCTGAGCGACCAGCTGAAGCAACTGGTCGAGCTCCACAAGGCGTCCGAACAGGCCATGAAGGGTCTCATAGTTCGGCTGTGGCCTGGAGAGGCTCTGCCTGGGAGCTATTTCAGGCTGGTGCGGCGGCTGATGGGGGCCTGTCCAAGGCTCGAAGTCATCAAGCGCTCCGTCTGCATTGAAAGTGCCCGTAGGGCCCTTGCCCGTGCTAAGGTGCACTGGGCAAGCTAGATGCTGAGAAGCTTGTGAAGGACGGGCCGCCGCTGGGGAAGGAGCATCGCAAGCCGGAGAATTATTATAAGGATGTTCTGAAGGGTGCCTGCCTTATGGTGGATGAATGTTCCAGGGATGTAATTTTTGAGTAAAACTCGCTCGTTTTGTCCTGTGCACTGAAAACTTGTTCATATGCGCTAAGCAATGCTGTAGGAATTTAAAATATTACCTTCTGTGTGGCTGTTTATCAATTCTGAGAGATGGCGAGTCGTCGGCTTCTGCCCCCATGCCGCTAGTGCTGGGGTGTTTGGGGATAAACCTGAGCACTCTTTTTCCCATGTTTGGGTCCTTCGAGGGAGGCGCTCAGCACAACGAACAAGGCAATCGGACTATAATGCTTGAACACTCTCACTTAGCCATAGAATTCTATAATCTTAAATTTCGGCGAAGCCCCTGGTATTCGGAAGACCGAGTTCGGGGCGCTATCCACGCCTTGGCCGGACAGAGCCGACTCCTCGCTCTAAGCGGCATAAGTCTTTAGGGACTTGAAAAACCTCTCGAACAGCGACCATCTCTCGCTTCATCATGACAGTCAGTTTTAGCTTTCTCTACTGAGGTGCTCGACCCAGCTCAACTGGGACACAATCGCAGTAGTTCTCCTAGTGCTACCTTAGCTGATATAGCGGAACGTAAGGCACCAACACATAGGAGCCGGGCAAACCCAACTATTGACCCAAGACATGATTCGGAGCCGATGCATATAATGCTATAAGTTCGGGGTGCCGCACTTGTTAAAGTGTTCGGACTTCTCACACCATATTGAGGGGTACTAAAGCCCATGGTGTATTTTGGCCGTACCAAAGTGTACGGGTGCAACATGTCGTTAAGGAACATATATTTGTAAAAAAAGAGTAATTCAAAGAGATACAAAAGCTATGCATTGTTTATTAAAAAGGGCTGCGATCAAAGCAGAACGATACAAAATAATGCGATAAGCGAAAGGTTGGACTATTTAACATGTCCGTTCCAGGGGCAGACTGCGGAATGGTATGCGAAACAGGTATACTGCTCGTGATAGAGACCACCTGGGAGTTCCGTAATGCGGCGTGGCTTGTCTTCTTCCCTGGTTCTTGCATCGTTTGTGCGGCAATTGAACTGCCGAACAGGCCTTCCGAAGAATGGAGTCCTGAAAGTAAGAGAAAATTAAAAAATCGGCAGCCCCTGGTGCGGTTTAAGCCGTGTTTCGGGCATGCCGTGATGGTGCCCCTCCCCCTGTACCCATGGTATTTCTAGAGCGTAGTTATGTACGCGAAGTACTGATGTCGCATTTTTGCGAGGGCTGGGGTTGGGGCCGCATTGCTACGCCTGCTCGGAACGTGCCAGGCGGTCTTGTTGTAGGTTACTTCGGGCGCGCTTGACTGTGTCCGGACGTTTAATGGCCGGACTGGAGAACTGCCTGGAGAGGCTGCTTTGTACTTCCGCTGCAAGGGCCTCCGTGTGCTCCTCCGTTCGGAGGGAGCGTTCGGTGTTTCCATTGACCGTAATTACTCCTCGAGGGCCTGGCATCTTGAGCTTAAGGTATGCGTAGTGCGGTACCGCATTGAACTTGGCGAATGCGGTTCGCCCAAGCAGTGCGTGATAGCCACTGCGGAATGGGACTATGTCAAAGATTAACTCCTCGCTTCGGAAATTATCCGGAGATCCGAAGACCACTTCAAGTGTGACTGAGTGTGTACAGTTGGCCTCTACACCTGGTATTATGCCTTTAAAGGTCGTTTTGGTGGGCTTAATCCTCGAGGGATCTATGCCCATTTTCCGCACTGTATCCTGGTAAAGCAGGTTCAGGCTACTGCCGCCGTCCACAAGGACTCTAGTGAGATGAAATCCGTTAATGATTGGGTCTAGAACCAATGCGGTGAATCCTCCATGACGGGTGCTAGTGGGATGGTCCCTTCGATCAAAGGTGATCGGGCAGGAGGACCATGGGTTGAACTTTGGGGCGACTGGCTCTACCGCGTATACGTCCCTTAACGCGCGCTTCTGCTCCCTCTTGGGGATGTGGGTTGCGTATATCATGTTCACCGTCCGCACTTGTGGGGGAAAACCCTTCTGTCCACTGTTGTTCGGCGGCCGGGGCTCTTCGTCGTCATCGCTATGCAGCCCTGTGTCTTTATTTTCGGCATTTAACTTGGCTGCCTGCTTGAACACCCAACAATCCCTGTTGGTGTGATTGGCCGGCTTTTCAGAGGTGCCATGTATCTGGCACAAGCGGTCGAGTATTCGGTCCAAACTGGAAGGGCCCCTAGGATTTCTTTTGAATGGCTTTTTCCGCTGACCGGATTTATAGCCTCTGAACCCGTCATTAACTGCCGTATCCTCAGCATTGTCGCCATTAGTGCGGCGCTTCTTCTTGTTGCGACGCGACCTGCCACTACTGTCCCTGGTATCCGGATTACCATGGTTCTTGGTCATATTGTTGCTACGAGCGAGCCAACTGTCTTCTCCCGCGCAAAAGCGGGTCATGAGTGTCGTGAGTGCTGCCATAGATTTCGGCTTCTCCTGTCCAAGGTGCCGGGCAAGCCACTCGTCACGGATATTGTGCTTGAAGGCTGCTAGGGCCACTGCGTCCGGACAGTCGACTATTTGATTTTTCTTTGTTAGGAACCGTGTCCAGAATTGCCTGGCTGATTCCTCTGGCTGCTGAATTACGTGTCTGGTGGTCGCACATAAGTGCCCTGGAAATTGTCAAGGAATGCGGCTTCCAGGTCCTCCCAACAACCGATTGATCCTGCTGGCAAGCTGTTAAGCCAATGCTGAGCTGGTCCTTTAAGCTTCAGTGGGAGGTATTTGATGGCGTGGAGATCATCGCCGCGGGCCATGTGGATATGAAGGAGATAATCCTCGATCCATACCACAGGATCTATTGTGCCATCATAAGATTTGATGTTTACGGGTTTGAAACCCTCGGGGATTTGATGATCCATTACTTCGTCTGTGAAGCATAGTGGGTGTGCGGCGCCTCTGTACTGGGCTATATCATGACGTAGCTCCAATGAGCTTTGTCTACTGTGTTCGGCCCTACCGGATTTGTGTCCGGCATGACGGTTACCGTCTCGAGTCATGGGGCGCCCACGCGATCCGTAGATCGATCTTGGTTGCCTTTCCTTGTCCTCCAACATATCTCGCAGGTCTGGTGCATTTTCCCGTGGCTTGGTACGGGGTGCGGCTTGAGTGGAGGGCCAAGAGGCCTCTCTGTCGCGGCCACGAGGTGGCCGGTCGGCCGTATCAAGTGCTGGTGATGTAGGTTTAAGTGTTTCCTCCTCTAATCGGGGTAGCAACCTGCGCTTTGGGTAGCTCTTGGAGGGGCGTTCGAGTTTATGCTCTTCGGCCGCAAGGACTTCAGTCCATCTGTCGACTAGCAAATCTTGATCAGCTCTAAGCTGTTGCTATTTTTTCTTGAGGCTGCTTGCCGTGGCCATAAGCCTGCGTTGAAAACGCTCTTGCTCGAGGGGATCCTCTGGCACGATGAATTCGTCGTCATCGAGGCTTGCCTCGTCTTCGGAGGGAGGCATACAATTATCGTCCTCGACCTCTCTGTCTGCCGCTCTCTCATGAGGGCTGACTTCTTCATCCTCCTATGCTGAATCTTGCCGGAGGTGGTTTTCTTCGGCACTCTCCGGAGTATTATTATCTCCCGTGCTGGAATCACCGTATTTGCTTCGGCGGAATTTTGAGCGGCGCCGCTAACGCCGGCGCTTAGGCTGGTTCTTGGAGGGGTCATCCTCCGCTGTTCCATCGCCATCTCCTTCTTTTGGGGTGTCCACCATGTATATGTGATATGACGAGGTGGCTTTCCAGGGCCCAATAGGCGCTGGTTCTTCATCGTCTCCTGCATTGGCGTCCATACCGTCGATGTCTTCGAAGTTGAAGTCGAGCATGTCGGTTAAATCGTCGACAGTGGCTACAAAGTGGGTGGTGGGTGGGCTTTGAATTTCTTCATCATCCGTATCCCAACCTTGCTGACCGTAGTCCGGCCAGGGCTCTCCTGATAAAGAGAGAGACTTTAGTGCCTTCAGAATATCGTCGAAAGGCGAGTGCTGAAAGATGTCCACGCCATGATCGGCGCCCAATCGGATTCGATCGGCAGGGGCGCGGATGGTTCGAAGTCCGGAGAGGAGTCCGGCTTCTTGGAGTCATGAGTCTCGCGGAGTGCCGGGCTGGTGTTCGGCTCGATCGCCGTTGGGATCGCAGCCCCTGAGGCGGCGTCCAACCACCCATCCTCGATCGGTGCAGTTGGCTCCGAATTAAGGGTCGAAGCCGATACGAGTGCGGCCTCCAGGGCACTGTTCGGCGGCAGAGCTAGATCCTGCTCGTCGTGACAGTGCGGTGCGCTCGGAAGTGGCTCGAATCCGTCGGGGGTCAAGTCCCCACGGATGTTATCCGTGTAGTTTAAACTTCCAAATCTGACCTGACGGCCAGGGGCATAGCTTTCGATCTGCTCTAGATGGCCAAGTGAATTGGCCCACAGTGCGAAGCCGTCGAAGACGAAGATCTGTCTGGGGAGCAAGGTCTCACCCTGGACTGCACCGCTATTGATGATCGTAGGAGCCATCAAGCCTAACGGCGACGACACAGAGGAACTCTCAATGAAAGCACCAATGTCGGTGTCAAAACCGGCGGATCTCGGGTAGGGGGTCCCGAACTATGCGTCTAGGCCGGATGGTAACAGGAGACAAGGGACACGAAGTTTTACCCAGGTTCGGGCCCTCTTGATGGAGGTAAAACCCTACGTCCTGCTTGATTAATATTGATGATATGGGTAGTACAAGAGTAGATCTACCACGAGATCGGAGAGGCTAAACCCTAGAAGCTAGCCTATGGTATGATTGTTCTGTATGTTGTCCTACGGACTAAAACCCTCCTGTTTATATAGACACCGGAGAGGGTTAGGGTTACACAAAGTCGGTTACAATGGTAGGAGATCTACATATCCGTATCGCCAAGCTTGCCTTCCACGCCAAGGAAAGTCCCTTCCAGACACGGGACGAAGTCTTCAATCTTGTATCTTCATAGTCCACCGGCTGAAGGTATAGTCCGGCCATCCGGACACCCCCTAATCCAGGACTCCCTCAAAGACCATGGGTTGAACTTTGGGGCGACTGGCTCCATCGCGTATACGTCCCTTAGCGCACGCTTTCGCTCCCTCTTGGGGACGTGGGTTGCGTATATCATGTTCACCGTCCGCACTTGTGGGGGAAAACCTTTCTGTCCATTGTTGTTCGGCGTCCGGGGCTCCTCCTCGTCATCGCTATGCAGCCCCTTGTCTCTGCTTTCGGCATTTAACTTGCCTGCCTGCTTGAACAGCCAACAATCCCTGTTGGTGTGATTGGCTGGTTTTTCGAGGGTGCCATGTATCTGGCATGAGCGGTCGAGTATTCGGTCCAAACTGGACGGGCCCGGAGTATTTCTTTTGAATGGATTTTTCCGCTGACCGGGTTTAGAGCCTCTGAATTCGGCATTAACTGCCGTATCCTCAGCATTGTCGTCATTAATGCGGCGCTTTTGCTTGTTGCGTCGCGACCTGCCACTTCTGTCCTTGGTATCCGAATTACCAGGGCTCTTGGTCATGTTATTGCTGCGAGCTAGCCAGCTGTCTTCTCCCGCGCAAAAGCGGGTCATAAGTGTCGTGAGGGCTGCCATAGATTTCGGCTTTTCCTGTCCTAGGTGTCGTGCAAGCCACTCGTCGCGGATGTTATGCTTGAAGGCTGCTAGGGCCTCTACGTCCGGACAGTCGACGATTTGATTTTTCTTGGTTAGGAACCATGTCCAGAATTGTCTGGCCGATTCCTCTGGCTGCTGAATTATGTGGCTTAGGTCATCGGCGTCTGGTGGTCGCATATAAGTGCCCTGTAAATTGTCGAGGAATGCGGCTTCCAGGTCCTCCCAACAACCAATTGATTCTGCTGGCAAGCTGTTAAGCCAATGCCGGGCTGGTCCTTTAAGCTTGAGTGGGAGGTATTTGATGGCGTGTAGGTCATCACCGCGGGCCATGTGGATATGAAGGAGATAGTCCTCCATCCATACCGCAGGATCTGTTGTGCCATCGTATGATTCGATGTTCACAAGTTTGAAACCCTCGGGGATTTGATGATCCATTACTTCATCTATGAAGCATAGTGGGTGTGTGGCGCCTCTGTATTGGGCTACATCACGACGCAGCTCAAATGAGCTTTGTCTACTGTGTTCGGCCCGACCAGATTTACTGTATCCGGCGTGACGAGTACCGTCTCGTGCCATGGGGCGCCCACGTGATCCGTAGATCGATCTTGTTTGCCTTGGCTTGTCCTCCAATATATCTCACAGGTCTGGCGCATTTTCCCATGCCTTGGTAGTTTTTGAGCGGCGCCGGGGTGCGGCTTGAGTGGAGGGCCGAGAGACCTCTCTGTCGCGGCCACGGGGTGGCCGGTCGACCGCATCATGCGTTGGTGATGTAGGTTTAGGTGCTTCCTCCTCTAATTGGGCTAGCAACCTGTGCTTTGGGTAGCTCTTGGAGGGGCGTTCGAGTTCATACTCTTCGGCCGCAAGGACTTCAGTCCATCTGTCGGCTAGAAAATCTTGATCAGCTCTAAGCTGTTGCTGTTTTTTCTTGAGGCTGCTCGCCGTGGCCATAAGCCTGCGTTTGAAACGCTCTTGTTCGACGGGATCCTCCGGCACGACCAATTCGTCGTCGTCGAGGCTTGCCTCGTCTTCGGAGGGAGGCATATAATTATCGTCCTCGACCTCTTTGTCTGCCGCTCTCTCATGAGGGATGGCTTCTCTATCCTCCTGTGCTGAATCTTGCTGGAGGTGGTTGTCTTCGGCACTGTCCGGGGTGTTATTATCCCCCGTGCCAGAATCACCGTTTTTGTTTTGGCGGGATTTAGAGCGGCGCTGCTGACGTTGGCGCTTAGGCTGCTTCTTGGAGGGGTCATCCTCCGCTGTTCCATCGCCATTGCCTTCTTTTGGGGTGTCCACCATGTATATATCATACGAAGAGGTGGCTTTCCAGTGCCCTATAGGCGCTGGTTCTTGATCGTCTCCTGCATCGGCGTCCATACCATCGATGTCTTCGGAGTCGAAGTCGAGCATGTCGGTTAAATCATCGACAGTGGCTACGAAGTGGGTGGTGGGTGGGCTTTGAATTTCTTCATCATCTGCATCCCAACCTTGCCGACCATAGTCCGGCCAGGGCTCTCCTGACAAAGAGAGAGACTTTAGTGAATTCAGAATATCGCTGAAGGGCGAGTGCTGAAAGATGTCTGCGGCGGTGAACTCCATGATCGGCACCCAATCGGGTTCGATCGGTCGGGGTGCGGAGGGCTCGTAGTCTGGAGAGGAGTCCGGCTCCTTGGAGTCACGGACTTCGCAGAGAATAGGGCTGGTGCTCGGCTCGATCGCTGTAGAGATTGCAGCCCCCGAGGTGGTGTCTAACCACCCATCCTCGGTTGGTGTGATCCGCTCCGAGCTAGGGGTCGGAGCGGACACAGGTGCGGCCTCCAGGGCACTGTTCGGCGGCAGAGCTAAATCATGCCCATCGTGACAGTGCGGCGCGCTCGGCTGTGGCTCGAATCCGTCAAAGATCAAGTCTCCGCGGATGTTGGCCGTGTAGTTCAAGCTTCCAAATCTGACCTGATGGCCAGGGGCGTAGCTTTCGATCTGCTCCAGATCAACAAGAGAATTGGCCCGCAGTGCAAAGCCGCCGAATACGAAGATCTGTCCGGGGAGAAAAGTCTCACCCTAGATCGCATCGCTGTTGATGATCGGGGAAGCCATCGGGCCTAAAAGTGACAACACAGAGGAACTCTCAATGAAAGCACCAATGTCGGTGTCAAAACCGGCGGATCTCGGGTAGGGGGTCCCGAACTGTGCGTCTAGGCCGGATGGTAACAGGAGGCAGGGGACACGATGTTTTACCCAGGTTCGGGCCCTCTTGATGGAGGTAAAACCCTACGTCCTGCTTGATTAATATTGATGATATGGGTAGTACAAGAGTAGATCTACCACGAGATCAGAGAGGCTAAACCCTAGAAGCTAGCCTATGGTATGATTGTTGTTCGTCCTACGGACTAAAACTCTCCGGTTTATATAGACATCGGAGAGGGCTAGGGTTACACAGAGTCGGTTACAATGGTAGGAGATCTACATATCTGTATCGCCAAGCTTGCCTTCCACGCCAAGGAAAGTCCCTTCCGAACACGGGACGAAGTCTTCAATCTTGTATCTTCATAGTCCAGGAGTCCGGCCGAAGGTATAGTCCAGCCATCCAGACACCCCCTAATCCAGGACTCCCTCAACAAGGTCACCTTCATCAAGGCTTTTGGCATGAACCTTGCGGCAATGATAGCGGCGCAAGGCTTGCTGGTAGCATGCCTCTCTCACGACCGGCCGAAGATGATCTTCCTCAAGGAGCGTCGCGTCATCTTGGCGCAATGGCTCTTGCTCAAGCTCATCATAAGCGAGCACTCGAGGTGACCCGTATATGAGTTCCATGGGGAGAACTGCTTCTGCCCCGTATACCAGGGCAAAAGCTGTCTGGCCGGTGGCTCGATTTGGCGTTGTTCTGATCGACCAAAGAACCGCCGGCAACTCATCAATACAGTGCCTTCCACTCTTGTGTAGCTTGTCAAAGGTCTTCATTCTCAGGCCTCGCAACACTTCAGCATTTGCCCTCTCTGCTTGGCCGTTGTTCCGTGGATGTGCCACGGAAGCAAAACAGACCTTGCTGCCGAGGTCTTGGATGTACTGCATGAAGGTGTGGCTTGTGAACTGCGTGTCGTTTTCGGTGATGACTCTGTTTGGCACACCAAAATGGTAGACCAGTCCTTTGAAGAACTTGACGGCTGACTGAGCAGTCACCTTCCTCACTGCTTCCACTTCCGGCCACTTTGTGAACTTGTCGATTGCAACGTACAAGTACTCAAAGCCCCCGACAGCGCGGGGCAAAGGGCCCAGTATATCGAGCCCCCAGACTGAGAATGGCCAGGAGAGAGGGATTGTCTGAAGGGCTTGAGCCGGCTGATCAAGCTTCTTTGAATGGAACTGGCACGCTTCACACTTCGTTACTAGTGCCGTCTCATCCTGGAGGGCGGTGGGCCAGAAGAAACCTTGCCAGAATGCCTTCCCGGCAAGGGCCCTTGACCCTATGTGGGAGCCACATATGCCTCGATCTATCTCCGCCAACAGCTCCAGTCCTTCCTCCCGGGGGATGCACTTGAGTTTCACACCATTTGTCTCCTCTGGTACAGGACATCATCAACGAACTGGTACAGGGTGGACCGACGGGCTACTTTCTCTGCTTCTTCCTGCTCCTCAGGAAGCTCCCTGTTTGGAGGAAGTGGACGGTATGCTGCGCCCATGCCGGAGCCTGGGTCTCGACGACAAGGACCAAAGGCATTTCTTCCGCCATGAGAGCGACTGTCTCTACGGCCAGGGCTTGACGCCCTATCGGAGCCAGTCGCTCTTGGGCAAGCTCAACGTCCGCGGCAGCATCCTTGCCAGCGGCCCCAGGGGGCTCGGTAGGAAAGTAGTTGCTAGGACCTGATTTCCTCCGCTTGTTCTGCCCCGTTGATGGTTCGACGGGTGGTTGAGTTAACCGGAGTAAAAAGGTACCTGGTTCCATAGGTAGCTTGAATGCGGCACGTGTTGACAGGTAATCGGCGATGTCGTTCTCTGCTCGGGGGACGTGCTCCGCCTGGATACCGTCAAAGCATTCCTCCAGCTTCCTCACCTCATCCACGTAGGCTTCCATCAATGGGCTCTGATAATCCTTGTTAACCTGCCTGACAACGAGCTGTGAGTCGCCCCTGACGATGAGCTTCTTAACCCCGAGGTCTGCTGCGATCCTGAGACCCGCAAGAAATCCCTCGTACTCGGCGGTGTTGTTGGTGGACATCTCCCTAGGGAAGTGCATCTGGATCACGTACTTGTGGTGTTCTCCGGTGGGTGCGACGAGTAGCACACCGGCACCGGCGCCTTGCAGCGATAAGGCCCCATCAAAGTACATGATCGAGTCACGGTCTGCTTCCTTGCCGGGGAGAGTGGTCTCCTGGACTTCTTCATCGGGCGTCGAGGTCCATTCTGTGATGAATCCCGCCAAGACTCTGCTCTGAATTGTCGAGGTACTTTCAAACTTCAAACCGAAACTTGACAGCTCCAAGGCCCATTCCACAATCCTTCCGGTTGTGTCCGGGTTGTGCAGTATCCATTGCAACGGGAGGCGGGTGACGAAAGTGATCTCGTGGGCCTGGAAGTAGTGATGCAGCTTCCTCGAGGCCATAAGGAGGCCGAAGAGCAATTTTTGCACGCCGGAATACGTTGACCTAGCCCCCTGCAAGAGGGAGCTGACAAAGTAAACCGGGTGCTGCATCATCTTCTTCTTTGGCACCACTTCACTCGACTGTGCTGGTATTGCCTTGGTGGCACCAGACTCTGCCGGGGGCCGCGCCTTGTCGGCACCAGGCCTTGCCGGGGGAATCTTTGGCTTGCCATCCACTGGTTCTGCCGCCATTGCTGCCTCCTCGTCGACCTCCCTCTGTGCCACCAGTGCGGCGCTGACCACTTGATTCATCACCGCCAGATACAGCAGCAACGGCTCTTGTGGTTTAGGCGAAACCAGTATCAGCGTGGAGGAAAGGTATTTCTTCAGATCCTGCAGTGCTACCTCGGCTTCTGGTGTCCACTCTATTGGGCCTGCCTTCTTCAAGATTTTGAAGAAGGGAAGGGCGCGCTCGGCGGACTTGGAGATGAACCGGCTCATGGCGGCAACGCAGCCGGTGAGCCGACGCACATCCTTGATCCACTTGGATGCCTCGATCTGCTCAATAGCCTTGATCTTGTCTGGGTTTGCCTCGATCCCACACTACGACACAAAGAATCCAAGAAGCTTGCCAGACAGAACGCCGAAGACGCACTTCTCTGGGTTCAGCTTGAGGTTGATCTTGCGCAGGTTAGCAAATGTCTCTTCCAGATCTTGCACAAGAGTTAGCCCGTCCTTGGTTTTGATCACTATGTCATCCATGTAGGCCTCCATATTTCTATGGAGCTGAGGTTCAAAACCAATTTGGACTGCTCTTGCAAACATTGAGCCGGCACTCTTCCACCCGAAAGGCATCCGTAAAAAGCAATACGTACCACATGGGGTGATGAATGTCGTCTTCTCTTCGTCCTCTCTTGTCATGAAGATTTGGTGGTAGCCTGAGTCGGCGTCCAGGAATGATAATAGATCACACCCGGCTGTGGAGTCAACAATCTGGTCGATGCGTGGCAACGAGAAGGGGTCCTTAGGGCAAGCCTTGTTAATATCTGTGTAATCAATACATAGCCTCCACTTCCCATTCACCTTGCGCACCACTACTGGATTGGCCAACCACGTCGGGTGGAGCACCCCTCTAACCAAACCTGCTGCTTCCAACTTCTTGATCTCCTCTGTAATGAACTCCTGCCTTTCTAGAGCCTGCTTTCTGAACTTCTGCTTGACGGGCCGCGCGTGGGGGCAGACGGCTAGGTGGTGCTCAATCACCTCCCTGGGAACACCAGGGATGTCAGACGCTTGCCATGCAAACATGTCGACATTTGCCCGCAGGAAGGTGACGATCCCACCTTCCTATTTGCTGTCGAGGGTGGAGCCTATGATGAAGGCCCCTCTCGTGCCATCCTCCCCGACAGGCACCTTCTTGGTCTGCGGCGGCTCGGCTCTGGATCGCTTGCTCTTGTCGGTAGAGCTCTCTGGCACGTCCTCAACGGTAGCACAACACTCCGAGGAGGTGCGCTTGCCGGAGTGGGTGCGAGAGGTCTTGTCGGGCTCCTTTTTCCCTCCTGGGCCGTCAGCGGCAGGAGCAGGTGCCTTGTTGGCAGCTACTGCAACTGCTTCCCGGTAGAGTTGGTCGGCGCAGATCAGCGTGTCCTTCTTGTCGAAGGGGACGGAGATGATGGTCAACGGCCCGGGCATCTTCAGCATGTTGTAGGCGTAGTGTGACGCCGCCATGAACTTGGCCAATGCCGAGTGGCCGAGGATCCCGTTGTAGGGCAAGGGGATCTCGGCCACGTCAAAGACGATCCTCTCCATCCTGTAGTTCAACTCTCCTCCAAATGTCACGGGCAGTGTGACCTTTCCCTTCGGCTGGCTCCTCCTCGGATTGACCCCTTGAAACGTGCCCGTTTCCTCAAGGTCTCCATCAGGGATTTTCAACCTTTTGATCACAGCAGGCGAGATCCGGTTCAGGCCGGCCCCGCCGTCAACCAACATCTTGTTCACCCTGAGGTTGCGTATTGTTGGCGAGACCAACAATGGAAAACACCCGACCGCGGTAGTGCGGTCAGGGTGGTCCTCAGCGTCAAAGATGAGGGGCATGTTGGACCACTTCAGCGGCTTCTGAGCGTCGAACGACGGCTCTGCTGCTGTAATCTCACGCGCCCACTGCTTGAGCCGGCGGTGAGAGGTATGCAGCGAGGCACCGCCATCGATGCACATGGCCTCCGTAGCCTTCTGGAACCCTTGCTCACCAGACTCGTCATCCTCGCCGTGACCATCGTCTTCTTGTTTCTTGTCGCGGCCCCGGGCGGGCCTCTCTTGCTGGTTGTCCTTGTCGGGGCGGTCTCCTTGGTCGCCATGTTTCTTGCCGGATCCCTCAGCACTGTCCTGGTCCTTATCCTTGTCCCGCCTTTCGTACTCAGCCTTTTGCTTCTCAGTAAGCAGCTCGACTTATCGGCAGTTCTGGAGGTCATGGCCCTTGGTGCGGTGGATCTTGCAGTATTGCTTGCCGGAGCTTCCTGGCTTGTCGGTAGCCGCCAGGGCCCGGCAGGCGGCGCACCCGGCAATCTCCTTGCCGGGGGCGTCTGCCTTGACCTTCTTGCCGGCACCGGTATCGTCAGATCCCTCATTGGCAAGCACGGCCTTGCCTTTGCGTTTCCTGTTGCGACGCCGGCTCATCTTTGTCGGGGTGGCGGCGTCTTCATCAGTAGAGTCGGGTTCTGCGCCGGGGTACTTCCTTCCCTCTTTAGCCCGGGCGCACCTATCGGCCAGAACGTAGAGCTCGGCCACATCTTCAACCTTGGTCATCGCCAACTCCTCGCGCATCTTGCAATTGCGTACGTTTTGGTGGAACGCGCTATTCACAGCGACAGGATGAACGTCGGGGATGTTGTACTACACCTGGCTGAATCTCTGGATGTACTTGTGCAGGGTCTCCCCTTCCTTCTGGGAATGATATGAAGATCACTGGCCTGGCCATGAGCTTGGTGGCCTCCTACGAAGGCGCCAACGAACTCATGACACAGATCTGACCAGGAAGAAATGGAATCCGCCGTCAAGTGCATCAACCAAGACATCACATTGGGCTTGAGCGCCAACGGGAAATAGTTGGCAAGCACTTTGTCGTCGCGAGCCCTAGCGGCCTGCATCACGATGGTTAGATGCTGAGGAACTCGGATGGATGGGTCTTGCTGGTGTACTTCTCGCCGACGTCGGGCTTGAACGTGTAGTGCGACGGCCACTGGAACTGCCTCAGCTCACAGGTAAAAGCCGGGCAGCCCACCTCGTAAGGTAGGCCGCCGGGGCCCCCGGTGCCGGGTGGTCCCTAGCGGGTCCCGCCCGCTTGTTCGACTGGCGGCGCGTTTCATGCCGGCACTTGATGGTGGTTCGAGCGTCTTCGTGAACTCGCTCCCGAAGGACCTGGCGCTGGTCGCGGAGGGTTCGCGGGTCGGACGACGCTATGGAGATGTTGTCACAAGCATCGTCGCGACGGGCCGACACCTGCGGCGGCCGGTGAGGAGGAGGAGAGTGCACCCTGGCCGCAGCTCCCCCGGTCCTCCCAGCGCCACCATGTAGTGGCTCGGTGGAGGGCCGGCCCGAGGGCCCCGCTGGTCGTGGATTGTCTTTGTTTGTGATGGCGACGAGGCTCTGGATGGTGGCTCTCCACTCGTCGAGCTTCTCCGAAGCAGGAGGGAAGTCGAGGAGCAGCTGTGCGCGTGCCAAAGCTTCCGCTGGTGTGGGCGGCGTTGACAGCTGCGTGGATCGTGGCGCGCTTCGACTTCTAACTACATTAGAAGGAGCTCCGTCACGACCCAGCGGCTGCGCGCCATTTTCGCTGGTGCTTCGGCGAGCGCGCTGATCCCCCTCATCTTGCCGATGAGGCATAGGGCTCTTCCCACGGCGGTGCCCAGGGTCACCATCGTGGTGACGCTGCTCGGCACGCACACCATGGGAAGAACGCGCGGTGGTCGCTGGTGTAGGTGTCCTGGAGGTCGCCGCGCCGCCCGGAGTCGGCACAACGACGCCCCTGGAGGGCCCTGTGCCGCCTGCAGGGGGCCCAGCTTCGTCCTTGGATCTGGCGACGTGTAGCCGGTCGTCTAGTGCGCGAACGATGCTGCTCGCCAAGCTCCGACTGCCTGGGCGAAGCTGGTGCTCGCGGGCCGCGGCCCGGGTCCTGTCTGCGACTGGTCCGCTACTCGTCCGCACCGGCACGGGTCGTTCGGCTCCCAACGAATCGACCACCGTGGCCGTCTTCTTCTTAGGGGCCATGGCGACGAAGAACTGCTAGGCTAACTACTAGACCAGATTCTCACAATTGTGCCCCCTACCTGGCGCGCCAAGGATGTCGGTGTGGAACGACACCTGTGGGATCACAAGAATCCCTACTACGGTTGCTGGGGCGCAGGGTTGCGAGGAGAGTAGGGCTAGTAGACAGCACAAGGATCATTTACCCAGCTTCGTGCCGCGAGGATGCGTAAAACCCTAGTCATGTTTTGGTGGGTGTATTTCTGAGAGTTCTAGAGTTCTCGAACTAGCTGTGGTCAACATGTGTTTCCAAAGAGCCGAATCCCTCTCCTCGTTGCCTCGGGCCTCCTTTTATAGGAAAAAGGGGTTGCCACAGTGGCACACAGGAGGTGGAAAGGTCTACAGTGGCACGAGGTTATCCCTTGTATTATAGGACAAAGTGCATGTAATGCATCGCTTAGGTGTCCTCTTACTTTATCGGGGACGGGGGCGAGGCCCGTCCCGTCCGTCGCCGCTCCTCCTCACTTCGACACGCGAGTCGGCCGGGGATGCGTGCGGTGCGATGTAGGCAGGAAGGCATCTGAGTTGGCGCGGTGGTGGAGCCTTCGTGAAGATCTGCATGCCGCCACGCAGGCGCTTGATGAGTTGGCCTGGGAGCTGCATGTTGCCACGCAGGTGCCTTCCCAGCTGGTCGGGCTGGCAGCTGCATGTGAACGGCGGTGGAAGCTTGGTTGACGTGGGCTTGGCGGTGGCCTTGCCGGCGTCTTTGGCGAGGGCCTTGCCGGGGGCCCGACAAGGGTCTTGCCGTGGCGTGTTGTCGTCCCCGGCAAGGATCTTGCCGGGGGTCTGGTGGCCTTCCTTGGCAAGGATCTTGCCGAGAATCATCGTCTTCTAATCTGATCTTGAATATGTCTTCACAAAGATCTTCGTGCCACCATAGGGGTGCCTTCCCGAGCCCTGGCCCCACGCTGATGATGGCACTAGGGGCCGGGGGCTCAAGGGTGGCTCGCTTTGTTGGTGCGGGGCGATCTGTCCCGGCAAGAGTCTTGCCGGGGCCGCTGAGGCCACCCGGCAAGGGTCTTGCCGGGGGAACTCACTTCGTCCGTCTACTCTTTGTGGTCTTGGCCTTGGCGTTGCTTTGATTGCCTTGGGCTTCAATCATACCTTGGCTCACATCCCTTGTTCTGCTTGGTGTTGCCGTGGGCGCGGCTCTGACTGCCCGTGCACAGGAAAAGGGGTACAAAGATGCGCCCCTATTTTTGTACACCGACAATTATAAGGGATGTCACCTTCATCAAACTTTAAAAGAAAATTTACCTCCACCACCTGTGGTGGTGTGTCAAGAACATGTATTTCTTCGCTAGGTGGTAATTCTTAACATCTTCAACTTTAATACCATTTTCCTTCATACATTTCTTTGCCTGTTGCATATCTTCAGGACTGAGAAATATAATACCCCTCTTCTTTGGAGTGGATTTAGGCGGTGGTTTAGGAATGTCCAATCATCATTATTCTTAAATATATTATTCAATAATTCCTCAGCTTGCTCAACAGTTCGTTCCCTGAAAACACAGCCACCATGACTATCTAGGAAATCTCTAGAAGCATCGGTTAGTCCATTATAGAAGATATAAAGTGTTTAATTTTGCTTGAAAGGATGATCAGGCAAAGCATTAAGTAATTATAGAAGCCTCCCCAAGCTTGTGGGAGACTCTCTTCTTCAAATTGCACAAAGTTAAATATTTCCTGTAAGCTAACTTGTTTCTTATGAGCAGGAAAATATTTTTCAGAGAAGTAATAAATCATATCTGGGGGACTATGCACACAACTAGGAGTAAGAGTATTGTACCATATCGTAGGATCACCCTTTAACGAGAAAGGAAATAACTTGAGAATATATTAATTACAAATTTTCTTGTCATGAGCAAACAGGGTGGCTATATCATTTTGTTTAGGAACATGTGCCACAACACTTTCAGTTTCATAGCCATGGAAAGAATCAGATTAAACCAAAGTAATTAACTCTGGGTTGACAGAGAACTCATAATCCTTATTAGTAATAAATATAGGTGAAGTAGAAAACTTAGGATCACTTTTCATTCTAGAATTCAGAGATTTTTTTCAACGTGCATAATAATTTCTTAAGATCATCTCTATCCTTACAGGCAAGAAATTCTCTAGCTACCTCTCCATCCATAACATAACCCTCAGGTATCTTAGGCAATTCAAATCTAGGAGAGCTAGGTCTAATAGGTGTTTCATAGCTTTCAGTTTCAAAGACTTCATTAGTTTCAGCATTCTCAATATCTTTAGCTCTAGCAATTTGTTCATCGAGAAATTCACCTAGTGGCACATTATCATCAATCAAGGTACTAGCACCATCAATAGCATCATTCATAGCAGAAGTGGCATCATCAATAACTTGCGACATATCAGGATTAATAGCATGTTGTCGGTGTACTAAAGTAGGGGTACCCTTAGTACCCCGAACTTGTGCACGGGCAGTCGCAGTACCCCCGCGGCAAAGCCTGCCAGGTCACCACCAAGATCCTCCGTGGTCCCTTTGAAGACCATTCAAGAACAAAGTACTCAAGACAAGACCCCGGCAAGAGGAGCTTGCCGGGAAGAAGGCAAGGCCCCGGCAAGAGGAGCTTGCCGGGAAGGCCATCAGAAGCGTCCCAACGCCCCGGCAAGAGGCGCTTGCCGGGAAGGCCATCCAAGGCATTCCAAGGAACTTGCCGCGGCGCGCTACGCGCCCTGGCAAGGCCCGGTGAGCAACAAGCTCCCGGGAGCGACGAGTCGGCGGCCGCGGCAAGGCGCTTGCCGCGGCAAGCCCCCACTCCACGCCCGCGCTCCAGCACATCCACCCACGTGTCGCTCAGGAGGCGTGCAGCTAGGGGCGTGCGGTGGCACGCAGGCGCTGACAAGACAACCATCGTGGCAAGACGGTGGCGTCCCTAGCGGTCCCTTTCGGTGCTGTCTAGCCGACACAGACGGGCATTTAATGCCCTTGTCCCCTGCCGTCAGGGTTAGGTATGATAACACTGTAGCAGCTAGCTGTGCCTACTACAACACCTAGCTGTGCCTACCCACGGCACCCTTTCCATTTTTGCCCTTGGCCCCCGTTGCTCTATGTCGGTAACCCCTTGAGTATAAAAGGAGGCCCGTGTGCAACGTAGAGGGGGTCGACCATCTCGAGAGCTCTCGCGAGGTTCAGCAATTCCACATACTCACGCTCATTCCCGAGCTAGAAATCAATACCAATCCACAAAGCAGGAGTAGGGTTTTACGCATCCGTGCGGCCCGAACCTGGGTAAACCGCCCGCGTGCTTCGCCTCGATCTGCTCTTTGCGCAACCTCCGCCCCCCGCCGAACCAAAAGGGACCCGGACCGCCGGTCCCATAGGTGCCCGTGGATCAGAAACCCCGGCATCTCAGGCGCGCCAGGTAGGGGGCGTCGAAGTTGTGTGAATCAGATCCGGCGTTCTTGCGGGCTAGATCTTCATCTTCTTCATCGATCTTCACCATCTTCATCAACATGCCGCCGAAGAAGAAGGTTTCGGAGGCAGCTGCTCCGTCCGCGCCGAGCCAGCCACCGCCGGAGCGAACGGCCGGTGGGGCAGGCGCCGGCGGAGGAACACGCGTCGACGAGGGAACTCTCGGTGCTGCCAGGTCCCAGGGCAAGGCTGCGCAGCCCATCGGCGGCGTGGCCGGCTCCCACAACGACCGGGCGCACTCCAAGACCTCGGCGTCCGTGCATGCACCGCGCCCATCTCAGGAGGCGCGGGACCGGCAGCGTCATGGTACTCACGGTACCATGCGCTCGCTGGATCAAGATTGAGCTGGTGGATCCCGGAGCGCCCAGGACCACCATGTGCGTCAACAAGCCGGCGCGAGCGAGACGCGGTCGCCTGGACCGGATACTGCTCCTTCTAACGTGGTTAGGAGTCCGAGCGTATCCCGCTCCTCGCACCGTTCGCTACTGCCGCCCGCCACCGCAGCGGAAGCTCTGGCACGAGCTCAGCTGCTCCTAGACTACCCTCCAGCGGCGGACAAGATCGACGACTGGAGGGCCACTATCCAGAGTCTCATTGGCTTCGCCAACGGCGACACTCCTCGGCAGCCGAGCACGTTGCAGCCGCAGCGAGTCAGCCAGGCGCAAACCGGTGGAGACAAGACTGGTGGGGGTGCAACCACTGTGCACTCCCCACCCCGAAGGTCAAGATCGCCGACCCGCCGGATCCGCCACGACAGCGACTCCACCGCGTCGTCGGATCCGCGAGCTCGTCGCGACCAACGACAAGTTCTTCAAGAACGGCAGCGGGAAGACGCTCGTACACGCATCGAGCGCCGGAGAGAAGCGCGACGTCAGTCAGACCAGCGCGCTGGGCCCTCTGTCGACATGCATGCGCTAGGGGAACCAGGCGACTTGCCGTACCCGGTAGGTTGTCCTGCGTTCACTCGTGAGCTGCGGCAAGTCCAGTGGCCCAGTACGAAGAACTTCAAGCCCGACGTACCAGAGAAGTACGACGGCAAGTTGCATCCGTCGGAGTTCCTCAGCATCTACACCATCGCGGTGCAGGCTGCTGGGGGGCGGGACGACAAGATCCTTGCCAACTACTTCCCGTTGGTACTCAAGCCCAACATCAGGTCCTGGCTCATGCACTTGCCGGACAACTCCATATCCTCCTGGGCTGAGCTATGCCGTCAGTTTGTTGGCGCCTTCACAGGCGGCCACAAACCTCATGGCCAAGAGAGCGATCTTCATCTGCTCGTCCAGAAGGAAGGAGAATCAGCGCGTTCCATCAGAACGTGCGTAACCGCAGGATGCGGGAGGAGTTGGCGATGTGCAAGATTCGGGACGTCAGCGAGCTTTATGCCCTGGCCGACAGGTGTGCACGCGCTGAGGAGGGGGGGAAATTCCCCGGAGAAAGCACTGGAGCAGGAGGATCTGACAGTGAGGATGCCGCCCCGGCAAAGAGAAGCCGGCGGCGCAACAACAGGAAGAAGCAGAACAGCGAGGTGCTGGTCGTTGAGCAGTCCGGCAATGAAGGTGACGCCACGAAAGCTACAGTTGGTAGCTCCGGCAAGGAAGTTGCCGCGTGCACCAACTGTCAGGCTGTGGCGGTCGCCGACAAGCGGGACGGCTCCGGCAAGCAATACTGTAAGATTCACCGCACTAAGGGCCATGACCTCCAGAACTGCAAGAAGGTCGAGCAGCTCGTCCAGCAACAGAGGGCTGAGTACGAGCGGCGCGACAAGGAGAGAGCCCAAGGGGGTGCCGAGAAACCTGGCCAGAAGCGCACCGGCCAGGAAGGACGCCGCGGCAAGGCCAAGCAGCGGCAAGGAGACAGACCTCCCCGCGGTCGCGACAACGACGAAGACGACGGTGAGGATGAAGACATGGATGACGTTGAGACCGGTGAGCAGGAGTTTCAGAAAGCCACAGAGGTCTTGTGCGTTGACGGGGGTGCTTCCCTGCATACCTCGCACCGCCAACTCAAACAGTGGGTGCGGGAAGTCAATGCAGCGGAACCACCCATCGAATCGCGCAAGGTTCTGAAATGGTCCAGCACGCCTATCATCTTTGACATTGAGGACCACCCTGATCGCACAACCGCGGTCGGGTGTCTGCCGATGTTGGTTTCACCAACCATCCGCAACCTCAAGGTCACCAAGATGCTAGTCGACGGCGGGGCCGGCTTAAACCTGATCTCCTCCGCTGTGCTCCGAAAACTCCAGATCCCTGACGGCGAGCTCGAAGAGACCGGCACATTCCAAGGAATCAACCCGGGAAGGAGCAAGCCGAAGGGGAAGGTCACGCTGCCGGTAACATTCGGCAGCGAGTTAAACTTCAGGACTGAGAGGGTCACGTTCGACGTTGCCGATATCCTGTTGCCTTACAATGGGATACTTGGCCGTCCAGCACTCGCCAAGTTCATGGCGGCCTCTCACTACGCGTATAACGTGCTGAAGATTCCAGGCCCGATAAGCGTCATTTCCGTCCCTGGCGACAAGAAGGACGCTCTTATCTGTGCCGACAAGATCTACCGGGAAGCAGCAGCCACGGCAGATCGCCATCCACTTGCCGCTGAAGCTCCCGGGGGAAAGAGGACCAAGCCCGGCAAGAGTTCTGGTGCCTACTCCGGCAAGCGCGCCTCTTCGGAGTGTTGCGCTGCCGTCGAGGACGCACCATCGAGATCCACCGGCAAGAAGGCCAAGTCCGGCAAAGGCTCTGATGCCCACTCCGGGAAGCGCACCTCTTCGGAGTGCTGCGCTGCCGTCGAGGACGCACCATCGAGCTCCACCGGCAAGAAGGCC
The DNA here is from genome assembly GCF_056163025.1 of Triticum urartu. Taxonomy (NCBI): domain Eukaryota; kingdom Viridiplantae; phylum Streptophyta; class Magnoliopsida; order Poales; family Poaceae; genus Triticum; species Triticum urartu. Next base: position 213,212,442 of record NC_141877.1, on the reverse strand, counting down.
AAGTCCGGCAAAAGCTCTAATGCCCACTCTGAGAAGCGCACCTCTTCGGAGTGCTGCGCTGCCGTCGAGGACGCACCATCGAGCTCCACCGGCAAGAAGGCCAAGTCCGGCAAAAGCTCTGATGCCCACTCCGGCAAGCGCACCTCTTCGGAGTGCTGCGCTGCCGTCGAGGACGCACCATCGAGCTCCGCCGGCAAGCACAAGAAGACGATGGCAGCTCCACCGGAGATGAAGAAGGTGTCCGCCAAGGAGGATGGCACTGGTGGTACCTTCACCATCAGTGCCGCGCTTGATCCTAAATAGGAAAGCGCGCTCGTTGCTTTCCTGCGGGCGAACGTCGACGTGTTTGCATGGCAACCGTCTGACATCCCCGGTGTTCCCAGGAAAGTGATTGAGCACCACCTTGCCGTCTGTCCTCATGCGCGGCCCATCAAGCAGAAAGTCCGGAAGCAGGCGGTGGAGCGCCAAGAATTCATTGCGGAGGAAATCAAGAAACTGGAAGCAGCAGGCCTCGTCAGAGGAGTGCTCCATCCCACGTGGTTGGCCAATCCTGTAGTCGTGCGCAAGGCAAACGGGAAATGGAGGCTTTGCATCGATTTCACCGATGTTAACAAAGCTTGTCCCAAAGACCCATTTCCTTTGCCGCGCATTGACCAGATTGTTGACTCCACGGCTGGATGTGATTTGCTTTCGTTTCTTGATGCGTACTCCGGGTATCATCAGATCTTCATGGCAAAGGAGGATGAAGAGAAGACCGCATTTATTACTCCATGTGGCACGTACTGCTTCGTACGGATGCCTTTTGGATTAAAGAATGCTGGTTCGACATTTGCAAGAGTAGTCCATATTGCTCTTGAGCCACAAATACACAGAAATGTGGAAGCCTACATGGATGATATAGTGGTCAAGAGCAAGGACAGAGCAACCCTGATCCAAGACTTGGACGAGACTTTTGCAAATCTGCGCAAGATCAGCCTCAAGCTCAACCCAGAGAAGTGTGTGTTTGGAGTTCCCTCCGGCAAGCTTCTCGGGTTCTTCGTGTCTCAGCGGGGGATTGAAGCCAATCCCGACAAGATCAAGGCCATTGAGCAGATTGAAGCACCGAAGCGCGTCAAGGATGTACAGAAACTTGCCGGTTGCATGGCTGCTCTCAGCAGGTTCATCTCTCGGTCTGCCGAGCGCGCCTTGCCATTTTTCAAATTATTGAAAAAGGCAGGTCCGATGAAATGGACTCCGGAAGCGGAGGCTGCGCTGCAAGACCTGAAGAGATACCTGTCCTCCCCTCCAATACTTGTCGCGCCTAAGCCACAAGAGAAGTTGTTGCTGTACATAGCGGCAACCAATCAAGTGGTTAGTGCTGCGTTAGTGGCAGAGAGGGAGGTGGATGATGAGCCAGCAACCGCGGCGAGCGCATCCAGGGACAAGCAGGGGGCTTCCCCGACAAGCTCTGGTCCCGACAAAGATGAACCCGCGCTGGTACACGAGGAGATACGGAAGAAAACGGTGCAGCGCCCAGTTTACTTTGTCAGTTCCCTCTTGCAGGGGGCTAGGTCAAGGTACTCTGGTGTGCAGAAACTGCTTTTCGGCCTTCTCATGGCCTCGAGAAAGCTGCGCCATTACTTCCAAGCACATGAGATCACAGTGGTCACTCGCTTTCCGCTGAAGAGGATACTGCAGAATCCTGAAGCGACAGGCAGGATTGTTGAGTGGGCACTGGAACTGTCAAGCTTTGGTCTCAAGTTTGAAAGCACTTCAACTATCGAGAGCAGAGCATTGGCAGAATTCATAGCGGAATGGACGCCAACTCCGGACGAAGAAATCCCGGAGACGAGCATCCCCGACAAAGAAGCGAGCAAAGAGTGGCTGATGTACTTTGATGGTGCTTTCTCGCTGCAAGGCGCCGGCGCTGGTGTGCTGCTTATCGCGCCCACCGGAGAGCACCTCAAGTACATAGTCCAGATGCACTTTCCCAAGGAGCAAGCAACAAACAATACTGCAGAGTATGAGGGATTGCTTGCCAGTCTCAGGATCGCGGCAGACCTTGGGATTAAGAAGCTCATTGTCAGGGGTGACTCACAGCTTGTCGTCCGCCAAGTAAACAAGAATTATCAGAGTCCGTTGATGGAAGCTTACGTCGACGAAGTGAGAAAGCTAGAGGAGCGCTTTGACGGCCTGCAAATGGAGCACGTTCCGAGAACTCAGAATGCCATTGCTGATGGCCTGTCAAAGTGCGCCGCACTTAAGTTACCTGTGGAACCAGGGACCTTTGTGCTCAAGCTGACTCAACCGTCCGTAACACCATCGACTGGACAAAGCAAGAAGAGGAAGTTGATTCCTGGTGACTACCTGCCGGCAGAGCTTCCCGAAGCCGCCGCCAAGAAGGTCCCCAAGATCAACACCGAAGGCGCTGAGGAGCGAGATGCTCCGGCAAACCCCAGGGTTTGTTCCGTTGAAGCAGAAGCTCCCGGCAAGTTTGTCGCGGGGTGTCACGCTCCGGCAGAGACACAGCTTCTCGCCGTAGAAGCAGATATTCCCGCAGCAACCTCCAAGATCAACGCCAAGAGCGCTGGTGAGCCAGATGCTCCGGCAAGCCCTAGGGTTTGTTTCGTTGAAGCTGAAGCTCCCGGCAAGCTTGTCGCGGAACGTCAAGCTCCGGCAGAGACACAGCTTCTCGCCGTAGAAGCGGACGTTCCCGCAGCAGCAGAGTTGCCTTTAGTCCTTGTTGTCGAGCCACAGGCTCCAACATGGGCGCAGCAGATTGTCCGTTTCCTTCAGACAGGAGAACTTCCCGAAGAGCAAAAAGAAGCCGAAAGAGTAGCCCGGCAGTCAAGTATGTACCAGTTCGTCGACAAGACGCTGTACAAAAGAAGACTCAACGGTGTGAAATTGAGGTGCATTCCCCGGGAAGACGGACAGAAGCTGTTGGCAGAGATACACGGAGGCATATGTGGTCACCACATTGGCGCAAGAGCACTCGTCGGCAAAGCATTCCGGCAAGGTTTCTTCTGGCCAACAGCCCTCCAGGATGCAACTGCACAAGTAACCAAGTGTGAAGCGTGCCAGTTCCATTCCAAGCAGATACACCAGCCAGCTCAAGCTCTCCAAACGATCCCTTTATCCTGGCCCTTTTCGGTCTGGGGGCTCGACATCCTCGGCCCCTTCCCCCGAGCTGTCGGGGGCTTTGAATACTTGTACGTCGCAATCGACAAGTTCACAAAGTGGCCGGAAGTGGAACCAGTGAGGAAGGTGACCGCACAGTCAGCCGTCAAGTTTTTCAGGTCGATTGTTTGCCGCTTCGGGATCCCTAACCGGATAATCACCGACAACGGCACACAGTTCACGAGCCACGCCTTCATGCAGTACATCCAAGATTTCGGCGCCAAAGTCTGCTTCGCTTCTGTTGCTCACCCAAGGAGCAACGGTCAAGCGGAGAGGGCAAATGCTGAGGTGCTGCGCGGGCTCAAGACCAGAACTTTCGACAGGATGCACAAGTGCGGAAGAAACTGGATCGAGGAGCTACCGGTGGTTCTTTGGTCAATCAGAACAACGCCAAATCGAGCCACCGGACAGACACCCTTTGCTCTAGTCTATGGAGCAGAGGCAGTTACCCCCACGGAACTCATATACGGGTCACCTCGAGTGCTCGCTTACGATGAGCTTGAGAAAGAGCGGCTGCGGCAAGATGACGCGCTGCTCCTTGAGGAAGATCGTCTCCAGGCTGCTGTGCGAGCTGCTCGCTACCAGCAAGCTCTGCGCCGCTACCACAGCCGCAGAGTCAATGCCAGGAGTCTCGAGGAAGGCGACCTTGTTCTTCGGCGCGTTCAGTCGGCCAAGAATTCCAACAAGTTGACGCCGAAGTGGGAAGGCCCTTACCGGGTGAAACGAGTCACAAGGCCTGGCGCTGTCCGCCTTGAGACCGAAGATGGCTTTCCAGTGAGCAACTCCTGGAACATCGAGCATCTTCGTAAGTTTTACCCGTAAGGCGCGTTACAGAGCCAGGCGCAGACCCTGAGCACCAGAAAATGAAGCGCTGCATACCCCGGGGGCTATAGCATGCATGCTAGGTTGAGTCTGAGTCTCGTCCTTGGTTAGGGTCGATAGTCCCTAACAGTGACTAACCCCTAACTTAGAGGTCGAGTGTCCGTCCCTTTGCTTTTCCTTCGTTCGCAGGGCTCGCACGTCCTGGCCAGTCCACCTGGAGACGAAAAGGAGAAGAAGGGCGCGCCGGCACCTGGGCCCCGGCAAGAAGCGCCGGGGGCTGCGGATGCCAAAATGTCGCCCCCGACAAGCCAGAGTTGCCGGGGGCTACAATATCAGATAAGTCTTTCATCCCTCTTCATGCATCCTCCTATGGACTGGGGAATGTGAAACCGCGTTTCTTCCCAAAAACTGGCGTGCTCCCCCGACTCTAGGCCCTGGAGCGCGTTCCCGGGGCCAAGTTTGGTCGTAGCCGCGACAGCGAAGGGATGAAACGAGGAGGCCGCACCCACCTCATTCCCGCCTCCGTCAAAGGCGTGAGAAAGGTCGAGCGACATGGGAAGGCGGCAGGGCATGTTGCCGGGAACGTCTGTCCGAGAGACACCAAGGATCTGTTCCTTGGCGTGGGTTCAACCCGCGAGGCAAATAACCTGGCAAACATCCCCATTTCATTAAAAAACATCCCATACAGGTACAGCCCATAGAGGATGAAAAACGTGAAGAGAGGATTACAAGTTCTAGATACAACTAAGGCCCGAGGGCTTACAATTAAAAAGATAAGGTGCCCGTAATCCCTTTCCTGTCCCTCTCTTCAGGAGGTAGATCAAGGAGGCGAAAAGGGGAAAGGGGCGCCAAGGCGAGCTACAAGTGCCAGAAGACACCAAGAGAACATCCCGGGGGCCGGACGGTGATGGCGACGCCGGGAGAAGGGTGCGAAGGAGGGGCGGCAGGACGTCAGCACGCTGTCGAGGGCACCACGCCCTCGTACTCCGACCTGACGGCCTTGTCGCCAGCCCTCTTCCCCTTCCGCGACCTCCCTACGCCAGCCGCCCAAGGAGACGCCCCCGGGGAGTTCAAGAAGCCGGCGCCGCGGATGATAGGGTCGCCGGTGCCGCACGAGACGGCGCCCGACACCTAGTCGGAGCCGCCGTCCTGCCGCCGCCACCCTCACCATCACTGCCGCTCTCCTCCTCGTCACTCTCGCTCGAGGAGGAACCTTCGCTATCGGAGGAGCTGTCCACGCAGCACTTCGCCCGGGTGCCGAAGCACCCGAAGACCTTGACGGAGAGGAGATCGCCCTCCACCAGCTTAAAATGGAGGGTGAGTCCCCCCGTCAAGCTGTGGATGCGGGCGAACGTCTTCCACCCTCGATCGAGATACATCACACTAGGGGCTGGGAACACCACGCGGACTCGCGTGCCGCTGATCCCACAGCCCCTCATGTGTAATCTCAGAGTTTCGGGCGGGTCCGACTCCATCGCGCTCGCGAACGGAGCCGGAAGCCGGAGGCGACGACGAGGCGCCCGGCGCAGCTTGACGAAGAACTCGCAAGGGTTGTCCCCTATATGGACCGCCGCAGGGGGAGGATCCGCCGGCGGGGGCGAAGCTGGCGCGTCGCCCCGTCCGCCCCTTCCCCGAGCGCCTCAACCTCGTCCTCGACCTTGTCCACGACCTCGCCCCCTCCCTCTTCCCCTTACGGCTGGCTCTGCCACCACGAGCGAGGAAAAGGGGAGGGTGCGCTGTCTGGCGGCGACCCTCGCCGCCACCGATGAAGGCCCAGGATTCCCTTTCTCCATGGCGAATGAGAGAAAGGGGAGCAGAAGCTGAAGAAAGGAGGAGACGAGAGGGTGCAGACTTCGGTGCTCCCTTCCCGCTCCTTATAAAGGAGCGAAGTGGGAGCCCATCCGCCCCGCTCGGCGAATCAAGGCACGAGAAGAGCAGGGAGGCGGGCCGACCCGCCCCCTCTGCTCGCAACGGCCCAGGTTCCCGCTCCCGCCGTCCGCGATCCCAAGTGCATGGGAGACGCGTGGCGGAGATGCAGAACTGAGGCGACGGATGGGGCAGCCTCGCCCTACCCCGTGATCTCGGGAAGTGGGCACTTCGAAAACCGCGCACCGGCCCCGTCCAGTAAATGCGCCACGCCCCCACGCCTACCTCCGTTTGGAGAAGAGGGCGTGGGCCGTTCCCCTTCATCATGGCTTGACGCATGCTCGCGGGGCTCAGCCCCACGCGCGCGCGCCGCCCGCGTCACCCACGACGCCGCGTTTGACGCGCGCCGTTCCGGGCGTGCGCAATGGAAGCGGAGAGATATGCGGCGTAACCTAGGCCGCGCGTGCCCGTGCACTGTTTTGGGCCTGGCCCAACAGCGCTCGGCACCGTGTCTGGCCCAGGCCCGGGGGCTCCTGTCGGTGTACTAAAGTAGGGGTACGCTTAGTACCCCGAACTTGTGCACGGGCAGTCGCAGTACCCCCGCGGCAAAGCCTGCCAGGTCACCGCCAAGATCCTCCGTGGTCCCTTTGAAGACCATTCAAGAACAAAGTACTCAAGACAAGACCCCGGCAAGAGGAGCTTGCCGGGAAGAAGGCAAGGCCCCGGCAAGAGGAGCTTGCCGGGAAGGCCATCAGAAGCGTCCCAAGGCCCCGGCAAGAGGCGCTTGCCGGGAAGGCCATCCAAGGCATTCCAAGGAACTTGCCGCGGCGCGCTACGCGCCCTGGCAAGGCCCGGTGAGCAACAAGCTCCCGGGAGCGACGAGTCGGCGGCCGCGGCAAGGCGCTTGCCGCGGCAAGCCCCCACTCCACGCCCGCGCTCCAGCACATCCACCCACGTGTCGCTCCGGGGCCCCTCCCGAGCGCACGTGGCAGGAGGCTGTGCAGCTAGGGGCGTGCGGTGGCACGCAGGCGCTGACAAGACAACCATCGTGGCAAGACGGTGGCGTCCCTAGCGGTCCCTTTCGGTGCTGTCTAGGCGACACAGACGGGCATTTAATGCCCTTGTCCCCTGCCGTCAGGGTTAGGTATGATAACACTGTAGCAGCTAGCTGTGCCTACTACAGCACCTAGCTGTGCCTACCCACGGCACCCTTTCCATTTTTGCCCTTGGCCCCCGTTGCTCTATGTCGGTAACCCCTTGAGTATAAAAGGAGGCCCGTGTGCAACGTAGAGGGGGTCGGCCATCTCGAGAGCTCTCGCGAGGTTCAGCAATTCCACATACTCACGCTCATTCCCGAGCTAGAAATCAATACCAATCCACAAAGCAGGAGTAGGGTTTTACGCATCCGTGCGGCCCGAACCTGGGTAAACCGCCCGCGTGCTTCGCCTCGATCTGCTCTTTGCGCAACCTCCGCCCCCCGCCGAACCAAAAGGGACCCGGACCGCCGGTCCCATAGGTGCCCGTGGATCAGAAACCCCGGCACATGTGGTGTTGTTGCAAGCTTACTCAAAACAGAAAGTGAATCAAGTGCAGAGCTAGATGTCAATTCCTTACCTTCCATCGTCTTTGAAGGAACAATCTTGATTCTAGTATCTTTAAGATTCTTCATAGTGATCAATAAATATAAATCCCAAGTGATTCAACAAATATAGCTATGCTCCCCGGCAACAGCGCCAGAAAAAGGTCTGGATATCCCACAAGTATAGGGGCTCACAATAGTTTCCGAGGGTAGAGTATTAAGGCCTCCTTTTAATAGAGAACCAAAACAAAGCACTAACACATAGTGAATACATGAACTCCTCAAACTACGGTCATCACCGGAAAGTATCCCAATCATTATCACCTTGGGGTTTAAGGATCATAACACATAATAGGTGCATATGACTTGCAAGATCCACTAGTACAACGAGGTGCTATAAAAACAGTTTTTAACCCCTTTCCCCAACGGCATTTTTAACTGTCGTCAAGTGAGTGTTGCGATAGGGGGGGTCCTTCCCACACGACCCAGAAATCATCGTGGATAGGCCCTCCAGTCACACACACTCGGCAAAGTGAGGTCATGTGCGACGGGTGAGCAATAAAATACGGTTATACGTATAGTTGTGCTAAAAAATACAATTATACATGCCGAATCATTTCCTGGCGTAGGTACATGCCACACAGTCAGTCCCAGCTAAACGTTTCTGTTCGTATGTATATTCCACACAGTCAATCCAAGGAATACGTTTCCATTAGTATGTACATCCCACACAGTTAATCCAAGAAGCACGTTTCCGTTCATATATACATCCCAGACAGTCACTCCAAGGAAAACGTTACCGTTCACCGGTGCATCACACACAATTTTCCCCCATTAAATATTTTGTGATAGCGTTTCCATTGCACACAATATTAACAGTTTTATCGTTTGTGTTATTGAATGCATCACACACGGTGCGTAGAAGAAAATGTGCATCAAAGGTTGTCCATCACACACACTTTTTATGTGGTAAACGTTTGCGCAAGGTAGCCTAACGCAAACAGTTTTCAAGAGGATGTCGTGTGTGATTGTTCATTGATCCAACACGGTTTATTCCTAGAAACTGTGTACGTTGCCTGAGGTCATCGCCCATGGTGTTTTCTCAATAACCGTTTGCAATAGAAAACCCAATTAGCAGGATAATTGGCCATTAGCAGGCTAATTGCCCTATTATTAATAATCCATTTATTAATCTGATTGACATTTCATATTAAGCACACAATATATTTCATTCTCATACTCCATCTGTTCCTTTATGTAAGGTGTATTTGTTTTTTGATAAAATTTCACAATGTCAGGTGCATTTCTTCTAATTTATATTAATTCTGTCGTAGCCCTTCAAAAAAGGAGGGTACCTCTACCCTGATTGCATGCATCTCTTCTTGTAAAGAGAAAAGGGAAAAGTATCTCTCTCCTGATTGTGTTTATCTCTTACTTTCCTTGCCTAATGATTTAGTTGCCACTAATCAATGATTTTTCCAAGGTTAATTTCGTCCTAACATGTGTGTTATTATGTGCCTTGGTCACCGTGCCGGAAATAATACACCTTACATAACACTGCTGCAGGATGGTCCAAACGCGACACTACGATCAGAGACCCTTCAACGAAACTGTGAGTGATGCCATAATCGCAAATGGTGGTGTAAAAGAACCGTCAAAAAAGGTGCAAAACATTTGCGATGGTGGAGCTATCAAACACGGTTCAGATTTTAGTTGGGTGTGCGACGTAGGATATACGGTTCAGGTCAATGAACTGTTTGCGGTGAGGAGAAACAAAAGAAACGGGCAGCCTGATGAAGGCGTGTGCGATATAGAGCATACGGTTCACTCAGATGAACTGTTTGTGATTAGGCCACATGTCGGTGTCAAAACCGGCGGATCTCGGGTAGGGGGTCCCGAACTGTGCGTCTAGGCGGATGGTAACAGGAGGCAAGGGACACGGTGTTTACCCAGGTTCGGGCCCTCTTGATGGAGGTAATACCCTACGTCCTACTTGATTGTTCTTGATAATATGAGTAGTACAAGAGTTTATCTACCATGAGATCAAAGAGGCTAAACCCTAGAAGCTAGCGTATGGTATGATTGTTGTTGTTGGTCCTACGGACTAAACCCTCTGGTTTATATAGACACCGGAGGGGGCTAGGGTTACACAGAGTCGGTTACAAGGAAGGAGATCTATATATCTGTATTGCCAAGCTTGCCTTCCACACCAAGGAGAGTCCCATCTGGACACGAGATGAAGTCTTCAATCTTGTATCTTCATAGTCCAACAGTCCGGCCAAAGGATATAATCCGGCTGTCCGGATACCCCCTAATCCAGGACTCCCTTAGTAGCCCCTGAACCAGGCTTCAATGACGATGAGTCCAGTGCGCAGATTGTCTTCGGCATTGCAAGGCGGATTCCTCCTCCAAATACTTCATAGAAGATTTTGAACACGAGGATCGTGTCCGACTCCGCAGTGTGACATCACACAACAGCCAGGTCACCATTCGAATCGTTTTTCACAACCAACCTCAGCGTGTTTCGCAAGGCGGTTTCCTTGGCACGTCTTGTCGAAGCAGAGATCGTGTCCCCTTATTACGGGATTCCCATCAATACGGACGTGGGTAACCCAACCACACCATCAATTGCGGCGCTTGGGGGATAAGCGAGTTTTACCAGGCTGGTGGGGGCGCATAGTTTCGTCCGCCCTTATAAAGGGATAAGGGTTCACCTTTTTCCACCCATGCCTTCTTCCTCCTTGCTCATCCATTCTTGCGCACTCGAGCTCCAGCGCCCAAGTCCACATCCTTCTCCTCAACCCTCTCCAAACATGTCCGGAGTGGGAGGCAAGTGGATGGTCTCCTCTGTTACGAAGGGAGACATCAAAAATCTGCGCGGGGATGGATATTTAGCCGCGGAGATTGCGCACTGGCTGCCAGCCGCGGGGCAGGTCGTCCCTACCCCGGAACCTTACGAAAGGGTGGTTTTCCTCACCCACTTTGTCCGCGGATTGGGGTTTCCCCTCCATCCATTCGTCCGCAGCCTTATGTTCTATTATGGGCTTGACTTCCATGATCTGGCCCCGAATTTCATCCTCAACATCTCAGCGTTCGTCATCGTGTGCGAGGCTTTCCTCCGCATCCGGCCCCACTTCGGCCTGTGGCTGAAGACCTTCGATGTCAAACCGAAAGTAGTAGGCGGCCAACAAGCGGAATGCGGCGGAGCCATGGTGGGCAAGATGCCCAACGTTACATGGCTCGAGGGCTCCTACGTTGAGACCATAAAGGGGTGGAAATCAGGGTAGTTCTACATCACCGAGCCGTGCGACACCAACTGGGTGGCGGCCCCCCGAGTTTCGATCTAGAATCCCCACTTGGCTTACTTCCTGGAAGGAGAAGGGCCTGTCCTAGGGCTCATCGGTGGAGCTGGACGGACTCTAGAAGTGTATCCGGAACATGATAAGCAAGAAACTCAAGCTTGTCAACATAGTCCAGGTCATGCTCTTCCGCCGGATCCTCCCGTGTCAACAACGGGCTTTCAACTTATGGGAGTTCAACCCGGCCCAGCACCAGACTCTACGCGAGCTCTTCGACACGACGCATAAGGACGTCTGGAAGGTGCTGTTTATGGGCGCCGAGGTCCCCCCTTCCCTTACCGAGGACTGCGGGCTAAGCGCGACGCACCCTGCAAATCCGGTAAGTTCTGTACATCTCGTAGGGTATTTATTTTCCATAGTTTAACCATGTGCGGGATCTGAGCTCCCACGCCTTTGACAGGACTAGGTGGAGACATCGGAGCATATTGACTGCCCGGCCCCTCTGCCCGAAGACCCTACAGACGCTCTCCTGACGGAGATGCGGACTCCGGCTCCTGATGAGGTGCCGGAGAAGAAGATCAAGAAGAAGGCCACGGGAACCCGAAAGAGTGCCCGGCGCCAGGTGGTATCGGACTCATCGTCTGATAACTCCGAGGCGCACTCCTCCCATGAAAACAAGGAGGAGGAAGATGACGCTTCTCCCCCTCCAGCCGGGGGAGACAAGAAAAGGAAGGCCACCCCAACCGGGGAGGCCGAAGGGTCCAAGAAGGGAAGGACTCTCCTTCCTGACTGTTCCACCACCGCCGCCGACAGCGAAGACGAGTGGTTACTAAGGGCCAAGCCCCTGGCGAAGTCATGAGTATTCGGATACCAGAGTAACTCATAGCATATTTTTATTGCACTGCTTTCCCTAATGCCAAATATGATCATGCAGTCCGCCCCGAGCCCGTATCGACGTATCCTCGTCGGGCGGTTCCTTGGACTTGTCGGATATGAATAGTGATACACTTCCAACCACCTCCTTTCCTCGCCCTACGGACAATGTCGAGGTATTGTCTCAAGGGGCACCAAGCCAGGGGGAGATAGTCCTGGAGGTGCCTCAAGGCGACCTTCCGGACTACACGCGCAAAGGGAGCGAGACTCCCAAGGATTCCAAGTTCGGCCCTCAGCCAAACACCGCGCCGGAACCTCCAGTGGTTCCAGACTCTGACAGGCGGCCCCCTTCCAAGAGGGGCAGGCCGCCCGTGCCGGTGACCTCTGTCCATCCAGAGGCACTGGACAACCTACTGGGAGCGCTTCGTGGTGCTTCCATCGACGAAGAGCACCGCACTATTATGAGTGCGGTGATCAAGAAGGTTCAGTCTGCCAAGAGCGGACTGACTGAAGCCTGTGCTAGCCTTCTAACAGGCTTTGAGGTAAGTGTTTAAAATATAGGAAAATATTACCGCATAGACAGTAGCCCATGATGCTCTATTTGGTGTTCACAAAGAAAAGACGAATAGAGGATCAAATAATATCTGCAGGAGTCTAATACAAGTATGTCTATATGCGTATGCAGGCTTCGCTGCTGACCTCTGCCGCACTGACTGCGGAGGTCGCCGCACTGAAGCAGAACCTCAAGCTGTCCGAGAAAGAGGTCGGCCTTGCCAAGAGGCAGCTCGAGGAGAACAAAGGTAAGTAATACCTTGTCTAGTAGTACGTTGAACTTCCGTGTGAACTAGGTTGAACTTCCGCCAACATTACCCAAATGGGGCTTGCGATATACCGTTGGAAAGCTATGGACACCAATATCATGACCCAACTTAAATTTTTGGCAAAATAAAAGTGGTTTAAGAGCAGTTTTGAAAAACCATTTTTTCTTCGCACAAAAAACGTGAATCGTATTTTCGATCGAATTTCTAAACCCTTTATCGGAATGAGGCATATAATATGGCGTTGGAAAACTGCTGCAAAACCGCTCCTTCCACATGTTGAAAGTTTTCTCTAATTCCCTATGGTTAAAGAGTAATTTGAAAAAACGTAAAATTTCGTAAACCGAACAGCTGACTTCATTTTTTCGATGTCATTTCTAAACGGCTAATCCAATTGAGGTATATGATATGGCGTTGGAAAGCTTATGAAAATGCGCTACTTTTTCATCTTGAAAGTTTTTTCTAATTTTGAATGGTTTAAGACTAATTTAGAAAATGGTCCAAGTCCTACAGAGTTCGTATTTTCGAGCTAATTTTTTAACCGTTTGTCCGAATGCAGCAAATGATATGGCGTTGGAAAGCTTGAACAAATGCGAAACTTTTTGGTATGTATTGTTTCTCCCAATTCTTTACGGTTTTAAGTAAGTTTCGAAAATGGCGAAAAACGTATTTTTGCCGTAATTTCTACAAACTTTATCGGAATGGGGCAAATAATATACCGCTGAAAAGCTACGGAAAATGCGAAACTTTTTCATGTTGATGGTTTTCTCTGATTCCTAGCCATTTTCAAGTAATTTGGAAATGGCAGCATCATGCGTTCTGCCTTTATCGCGAAACAGATTCTTCGAAAATGCACCGCTTGAAGAACCTGAACTTCTGGGCGCGTGTACCTGAACTTCACTCTGTTTTTCACGTGATTTTTTTTCTCATAGGTCTCCATCCACTGCTCGTAACTCCATCCACTCACCGGAATTGAGCAACTGATATACCAGTGGAAAGCTGCTGTAAGCACATAACTTTCTCGTGTTGATCGTTTTTTCATACTCGTGATGATTTTAAAAGTTTTTCATCTGAAATTCATTCAGCGTAGTAGTTGAACTTCATACTGTTTTCACGTTGGACTTCTGTGACATATTTTCGTTTGTAATTTTCTCATCAATTCGTCAGTGTTACACAAATGATATTCTTGTTGTACAAACCTCTCTCACAATAATTTTTTTAACTTTCTCCGACGGAGTACTTGAACTTATAACGACAACAAATTTAGCCTTTGCATTTTTATTCCTTTTTAATACAAAATGCACACCGTGTAGAACGTGAACTTCTGGTAGTTTATCAACCTGAACTTCTCTCGGTTACGTGAAAATATCTAAGTTTTTTATAAATATTAATCTGAATTTCTTAATCCTTTTTTTGTGAATTTTGAAGCGCTCCATTTTTTAAAAGTTGAACTTCTTGTTATTTTATTTTTGAACTTCTTTCTTCCATTGTCTCATAACGAGGGAAATTTGAGTTTTCTATAATCATCGAACTTCTGCATCTTTTTAGTATGGACTTCCTGGTTTTATTTCTTAATCTTTTTTATGAAATTTTGAAGCACTCTATTTTTAAAAGTTGAACTTTTTGTTTCCATTCTTTAATAACAAGGAAAATCTGAGTTTTCTATAATCATCGAACTTCTCCATCTTTTTAATTTGGACTTCCTGGTTTTATTTCTTAATTTTTTTTATGAAATTTTGAAGCGCTCTATTTTTAAAAGTTGAACTTCTTGTTATTTAATTTTTGAACTTCTTGTTTCAATTATTTAATAACGAGGAAAATCTGAGTTTTCTATAATCATCGAACTTGTCCATCTTTTTAATTTGGACTTTGTCGGTGTACTAGAGTAGGGGTACCCTTGTACCCCGAACTTGTGCACGGGCAGTCGCAGCGTCCCGCGGCAAGGCCTGCTAGGTCGCCGCCAAGATTCCTTGTGGTCCCTCTGAAGACCATTCAAGAACAAAGTACTCAAGACAAGACCCCGGCAAGAGGAGCTTGCCGGGAAGAAGGCAAGACCCCGGCAAGAGGAGCTTGCCAGGAAGGCCATCAGAAGCGTCCCAAGACCCCGGCAAGAGGCGCTTGCCGGGAAGGCCGTCCGAGGCATTCCAAGGAACTTGCCATGGAGCGCTACGCGCCCCGACAAGGCCCGGCGAGCGACAAGCTCCCGGAAGCGACAAGTCGACGGCCGCGGCAAGGCGCTTGCCGCGGCAAGCCCCCACTCCACGCCCGCGCTCCAGCACATCCACCCACGTGTCGCTCCGGGGCCCCTCCCGAGCGCACGTGGCAGGAGGCTGTGCAGCTAGGGGCGTGCGGTGGCATGCAGGCGCTGACAAGAAAACCGTCGTGGCAAGACGGTGGCGTCCCTAGCGGTCCCTTTCGGTGCCGTCTAGGCGACACAGACGGGCATTTAATGCCCTTGTCCCCTGCCATCAGGGTTAGGTATGATAACACTGTAGCAGCTAGCTGTGCCTACTACAGCACCTAGCCGTGCCTACCCACGTCACCCTTTCCATTTTTGCCCTTGGCCCCCGTTGCTCTATGTCGGTAACCCCTTGAGTATAAAAGGAGGCCCGTGTGCAACGTAGAGGGGGTCGGCCACCCCGAGAGCTCTCGCGAGGTTCAGCAATTCCACACACTCACGCTCGCTCCGGAGCTAGAAATCAATACCAATCCACAAAGCAGGAGTAGGGTTTTACGCATCCTTGCGGCCCGAACCTGGGTAAATCGCTCGCGTGCTTCACCTCGATTTACTCCTCGCACGACCAACCGCCCGCTTGCTTCGCCTCGATCTGCTCTTTGCGCAACCTCCGCCCCCCGCCGAACCAAAAGGGACCCGGTCCGCCGGTCCCATAGGTGCCCGTGGATCAGAAACCCCGGCATCTCTGGCGCGCCAGGTAGGGGGCGTCGAAGTTGTGTGAATCGGATCCGGCGTTCTTGCGGGCTAGATCTTCATCTTCCTCATTGATCTTCACCATCTTCATCAACATGCCGCCGAAGAAGAAAGTTTCGGAGGCAGCTGCTCCGTCCGCGCCGAGCCACCCACCGCCGGAGCAAACGGACGGTGGGGCAGGCGCCGGCGGAAGGGCACACATCGACGAGGGAACTCTTGGTGCTGCCAGGTCCCAGGGCAAGGCTGCGCTGCCCATCGGCGGCATGGCCGGCTCCCACAACGACCGGGCGCACTCCAAGACCTCGGCGTCCGTGCATGCACCGCGCCCATCTCAGGAGGCGCGGGACCGGCAGCGTCATGGTACTCACGGTACCATGCGCTCGCTAGATCACGATCGAGCTGGTGGATCTCGGAGCGCCCATGGTCACCATGCACGTCAACAGATAAGTTGCCAAAGCCTGAGCAACCAGATCTCTAATTTTTGAGTTATCTCCCCTGGATCGGCTCACCTTGTATGAAAAGCCTGTGCGCGGAGGAGCCGACTCGTAGCTGGCTGCGCACTTGCGTTGTTTCGAGCTCGCTCAACAACATTAGGTGAGCTGCGGCTGGTTGCTACACTAGCCGCGCCCTTGCATTGTTTCAAGCCTGCTCAACAACGTAAGTTAGCTGCGGCTAGTTGCTACACTAGCCGCGCCCTTACTTTGCTTCGAGCCCCGCTCAGCAACTTAAGTGAGCTGCAGCTAGCTGCGACAAGGTTTCTTGCCGGTAGCGGCACTGCCAGTTCCGCGCTCAGCGCTCGCGGTCTGGATGCCTGCGCCGGCAAGTTCCCTAAAAGCGTGGGGTAAAAACATACAAAGTTGACGCCGGAATGGGAAGGCCCTTACCGGGTGAAACGAGTCACTGGGCCCGGCGCCAGCCGCCCTGAGACCGAAGATGGCATCCCAGTGAGCAACTCCTGGAGCATCGAGCATCTTCGTGAGTTCTACCCGTAAGGCGCGGTTGCCGAAACCCGTTTCGGCAACCACCTCTTGTACAAAGTCTTGCCGCTGTTGCATGTAATCCTTTGTACGAGGCCGGGCGCAGATCCCGTGCGCAGTAGAGCCCGCGTGCTCCGCACATTTTGTCGATTTTATGCTTTCTAATTTCTGGCATATATGATCTGACATTTGTGCAGCACCAACACCACGGCAAGCGTTGACGAGCTGCTAGGCTCTCTATCTTTATTTTCTCTTCTTTATTTTCTTCCTTCTTCCAAGGAAAGAAAGGATCCCTCGCCCACAAGTTTGCCGGGGGGAAAGGGGAGAAGAGAAGGGTATGGACCAGGCGTCGTTCAAGAATTTCGTCTTGCCGGGAAGCAAACGACAGAAAAGCTAAGTTGCCAAAGTTTGAGCAGCCAAATCTTTTAAATTCCAAGTTATCTCCCTTGAACGACTGCACTTTGTATGGGAAGCCTGTGCGCGGAGGAGCCGACTCGTAGCTGGCTGCGCGCTTGCGTTGTTTCGAGCTCGCTCAACAACATTAGGTGAGCCGCGGCTAGTTGCTACACTAGCCGCGCCCTTGCATCGTTTTGAGCCTGCTCAACAACGTAAGTTAGCTGCGGCTAGTTGCTACACTAGCCGCGCCCTTACTTTGCTTCGAGCCCCGCTCAGCAACTTAAGTGAGCTGCAGCTGGCTGCGACAAGGTTTCTTGTCGGTAGCGGCACCGCCAGTTCCGCGCTCAGCGCTCGCGGACCGGATGCCTGCACCGGCAAGTTCCCTAAAAGCGTAGGGCAAAAACATACAAAGGGAGGAGTCAAGTAAAGGGAATAACATTGCAATGGCTATCCAGAAGAAAATTATATTACAAAATAGCTTGTCGCAGCTCTAATAAATGTTTTATAGCTAGCAGCGACAAGGAAAGAAGGAAGCCGGCGACCTAGTCGATGCGGTCGCCCTCGACCCTCTTGATCCCGCTCACCTTGTCCACAATGGGTGCGACAAGGGCCTTGAGCTCTTCCTGATCGACATCAGGTGGCAAGGATCTGAGGACGTTGTGGAGGCGGAGGCCTGGATTGCGGAAGGCAACCTTCATCAACACCTTCTGAAGGGCTCCCGCACAGATCTCGCGCGACTCGTCGGCCAGCCGCTTCGGGATCTCATCTCGGAGCCGTTGGAGTGCCGTCGCCACGCCTTGGAAGAACATAGTGAGCTTGGCGCTAGGTTGGAGGTTCTCGTCGGAGGAGTACCCAAAGTCCTCCACCCCCAGCTGCGCCAGCTCCTTGTCGTTGTCCCCGGCGGCGTTCACGAGGCTCTCTGTCCAGTGCTCCACCGTATCCCTAAAGGCGTTTGGGTGGTGGCAGCACTCTCCAGCAGCGCCTTGTCGGCATCGATCTCCTTCTTCAAGGCCGCCTCCCGCTCCTTGGCGCCGTCCAGCGCCCTGGTCAAAGCGACCAGCCTCGACTCAAGGGCGGCGTTGGAGTCCTTGGCGGCGCTGAGCTCTTCGCCATATGCTTTGCGGTCAGCCTCCAGCTGCACCACCTTCATCTCTAGCACCTTTTTGGCGGCCTCGGCAGTGGCGACAGCGTCCTCCGCTTTCTTGAGGGCTCCGCCCAGCTTCTCCTCGCGCGCGGCAAGCTCCTCCTCGTGAGCGTCGAGGTCGACCTTCCGCTGCGCCTGCTCGCCCACTTCCGCGGCTAGCTTCACGGCGGCAAGTCGCTGCAGCTCTTCGGCTTCGGCCTTCTCGAGGAAAAAGGCCTTCTTCGCCTCAGCGAGCTGCTCCCGCTCCTCTGCCAAGGATCGGACGGCTTCCCGGTGGAAACCCGCGAGCTCGTCTGCGCGCTTCTCAATGTCTGCTCCCGCCTTCGCGACAAGCGCCTCGCGGGACTCCAGCTTGGCTTGTCGCGCGCGGTAGAGCGACATCAACCTGCGCAGCAGCCGCTCCTCTTCGGGCTCACTGCTACTGCTGCTCGGCGCGTCGACCAGCTTCAGACCCGCGGAGGCAAGCACTTCCCCGTCGAAGACCTCCCCCTCGACCGGCGCCCTGGAGCTTGATGCCCAGGGGAGGTTGATGAAGACGCCTTCGCCAGCTTTCAAGTAAACGCCCGGCTGGGGCTCCTCGATGCTTGGCGCTGCGGCTTCGGCGGATGGGTCGGCGGTCGGTGCAGCGCCTGGCGCTCCTGCGGCCTCTGGGCAGTCAGTACGATCGCCAGATCCCTCGCCAGCCGCCGTGGCGCCAGCCTCGGCGGCCTCGGCGCTGGCGGCGTCACCGCCACCGGCTGCGTCCTCAGCGGCGACCTCGGTCTCCATCCGCTCCGCAGCAGATGGGTCTGATGGCCGGCGAAGGGGGAAAGAGTCAAACAAGATCCAGCCAAAAACTCAAAGAGACCAGAAGAAGAAGAACCCAAGGGAAGATTTGAAGCAAGGAGATTACCTGTGCTGGGCTCGGTGGCCATGGTCTCTGCCGCTGGGGGGATGCTGGCGCCGTCCCTTGGCGGAGAGCTCCCCCTTGCCGGAGAGCCACCCCCTGCCGGAGAATCTCTTGCCGGAGAATTTTCCCTGGGCGGCGTAGTTGAAGTAGATGGCATGCCGGGGGCTGTCTCCGGACGCTCTTGGTGAGGCTGCTCTGCTCCTACGCAAGGCAACAAGCGGATATCAGCAAAGCCAAGTACCCATGCGCGCCTCACCGCGGCAAAAAGTTCACACACTTACGCTGGGGGCTGCCATGGAGGAAAGTCGCCAGGTCCGGCAAGGTTGTCTCGGGCGCGCCACCTGTTGTCGCAGTGGGCACGTCCTCGACGATGACCACCGGGGCCTTAGCTCTCTTTGCCGCTCTCTGGGCCAGAGTCCTAAAGAGGAGCAGGCTCAGGGAGAAGCAATTGAGAAACAAGAACAACAACAAAAATCGAAGAAGTGCGAGTGCAGCAAGAGAAGCTTACTCTTCTTCATCCTCCTCGTCGGAGCTCAGTGCGGAGAAGTCGAAGCCCGGCGCGCTCCCAGAGCGAGGAGGCGGAGGGGAAGCTCCCCTTGGCCGCTTAGCGGGTGCGGAGGTGGCGGTCTGAGAAGACCCCGCTCCGGCTGGCGGCACGGCATGGGAAGCGGCAGGGACCGAAGCGGTGGTTCGGGTGGACCCCGCTCCAGTTGCCGTCGTAGCATGAGGCGCCCCCGCGGCAACGGTGTTTGCCGTGGTCGAGCGCGTCACGCGGCGTGGCGATTGTTGACCCGCTTGCCGCCCCGCCCCGTTGCCAACCTTGTGGAGACGCCTCCTGGGCGGCGTTGGGGCCTCTGATTCTGGTGGGCCGTCCGGAGGCAAGGAGGAAGAGGAATCGACTTGCCGCGAGCTGCCCGTATCTTTGGTAGGCTCGCTCGGCTCAGCGTCTTGCCCGGCAAGCCCCTCCTTGCCGGCGGACTCCCCTTGCTCGCCACAGCTCGCCACTTCTGCCGTGTCTGCTTCCACGGTGGTGAACCCAAACTCGCCCGCGGCTGCGGCTGCCGCCGCCTCCTCCAGCCTGGTAGCGATGCGCGCCATCTCCGCGTCAGTGGTGTCGCGGGTGAGGCCGTCTTTCTCGTCGAGGCGGACAGCCACTTCCACCAAGTTGTCGAAGAAGTGCTGCACGACCTCGTCGGCAGGCTCCTGCCAAGTTGGCACAATCCCGTGCGAGTCGCATTCCGGCATCATTGCACGGATGCGGTCGAGCGCGGAGTTGTTGCACAAAGGCACGACGCCCCCCGTCAACCTGAACACCTCGCGATGCTGGGGGTCATACCTGAACAGCTCCTGCAGCATCGCGTGGAGTTCCAGAACTGTGAAGTTGTAGTTGAGGCCCGGCCGCAGCCTCATAATGTCTGCCACGTTCTTGAACTCCCAAGTTGGCCTCCCCCGCTCTTGCAGGGGGGCGATGCGGCGGCGGAGGAAGTCTGTGCCAACCGCGCTGACAGTGAGCCCGGCATTCCGGAGACGCAGGATCCTGGTGACGGCGATCCCCAGCCTGTCGTCCTCCGGGGCCAGGTCGCTCCAGTCGTCGCCGCGCGCCACCGAGGTTTGGCGCCGGGCGGTGAAAGGCTGCGGACTCTCCTCGACAATCCAGCGCCAGTCAGCCCTCCACTCCTCCCACTTGCCGCGGAACTCTCCCTCCAGATAGGTCTCCTTCTTGCCGGGCCTCGAAATCCAGGCAATCCCGCCGGATAGAGGCTCTCCTCTCTCTACTCGAGGAGTGAAGAAATGGCGGAAGAGGGCCACATTAGGAAGAACTCCGACAAAGTTTTCGCAGAGATGCGCGAAAACTGCCATCGTCAGAACGGCGTTGGGGGTGAAGTCGAGGAGGTGAAACCCATAGGTGTTCATGACATCGCAGAAGAAATCAGAGAAGGGTCGGCAGAGCCCGCAATAGAAGAACAACGCGAAGAAGGCATACCCATTTGGGGTAGTCTCACAGGCGGCAGCGGGGAGAACTCTTGTGCGCGGATGCGCGCGCGTCTCCGCCGACCAGAACAGAGAATAGTCCGCCTTCAGCTCCATCGCGCCGAGCCTGGGGGGGAAAACAGCCCGCGTCTTCCGCAGCGCCGCGAGCCGATGCGCCTCGGTCGTCTTCACGGTCTTCCCCCTGTCGGCTTTCGGAGCCATGGCGGAAGCAGTGGAAGGGGTCGACGGCGTTGGTGGTGCTGGCAGCGGCGGAGGGCGGAGCGCTGCTCTCTCTCTCTCTGCTTTGGGGAGGCGAGAGGGCGGCAGAGGTTTCTGAGATTGGGAACGGCAACGGGCGAATGGGCCAACTGCCCCCGCTTCCCCTGCTCTTAAAGGGGGGAAGGGGGCGGACGTTCCGCATTTCGAGAGAAGGAACCCCCACGACCTCCCCCACGACGCCGCATTCAACGCGTGCCGTTCGGGGGGAGGGTGCGGGGCAAGCGGAGGAAGGTGCGGCGCGACCTAGGCCGCGCGTGCCCGTGCACTGTTTTGGGCCTGGCCCAACAGCGCTCGGCACCGTGTCTGGCCCAGGCCCGGGGGCTACTGTCGGTGTACTAGAGTAGGGGTACCCTTGTACCCCGAACTTGTGAACGGGCAGTCGCAGCGTCCCGCGGCAAGGCCTGCCAGGTCGCCGCCAAGATTCCTTGTGGTCCCTCTGAAGACCATTCAAGAACAAAGTACTCAAGACAAGACCCCGGCAAGAGGAGCTTGCCGGGAAGAAGGCAAGACCCCGGCAAGAGGAGCTTGCCGGGAAGGCCATCAGAAGCGTCCCAAGACCCCGGCAAGAGGCGCTTGCCGGGAAGGCCGTCCGAGGCATTCCAAGGAACTTGCCACGGAGCGCTACGCGCCCCGACAAGGCCCGGCGAGCGACAAGCTCCCGGAAGCGACAAGTCGACGGCCGCGGCAAGGCGCTTGCCGCGGCAAGCCCCCACTCCACGCCCGCGCTCCAGCACATCCACCCACGTGTCGCTCCGGGGCCCCCCCCGAGCGCACGTGGCAGGAGGCTGTGCAGCCAGGGGCGTGCGGTGGCATGCATGCGCTGACAAGACAACCGTCGTGGCAAGACGGTGGCGTCCCTAGCGGTCCCTTTCGGTGCCGTCTAGGCGACACAGACGGGCATTTAATGCCCTTGTCCCCTGCCATCAGGGTTAGGTATGATAACACTGTAGTAGCTAGCTGTGCCTACTACAGCACCTAGTCGTGCCTACCCACGGCACCCTTTCCATTTTTGCCCTTGGCCCCCGTTGCTCTATGTCGGTAACCCCTTGTGTATAAAAGGAGGCCCGTGTTCAACGTAGAGGGGGTCGACCACCCCGAGAGCTCTCGTGAGGTTCAGCAATTCCACACACTCACGCTCGCTCCGGAGCTAGAAATCAATACCAATCCACAAAGCAGGAGTAGGGTTTTACGCATCCTTGCGGCCCGAACCTGGGTAAATCGCTCGCGTGCTTCAACTCGATTTACTCCTCGCACGACCAACCGCCCGCTTGCTTCGCCTCGATCTGCTCTTTGCGCAACCTCCGCCCCCCGCCGAACCAAAAGGGACCCGGTCCGCCGGTCCCATAGGTGCCCGTGGATAAGAAACCCCGGCAGACTTCCTGGTTTTATTCTTAATGTTTTTTTATGTAATTTTGAAGCGCTCTATTTTTAAAAGTTGAACTTCTTGTTATTTTATTTTTGAACTTCTTGTTTCCATTCTTTAATAACGAGCAAAATCTGAGTTTTCTAT
Organism: Triticum urartu; assembly: GCF_056163025.1. Lineage (NCBI taxonomy): Eukaryota > Viridiplantae > Streptophyta > Magnoliopsida > Poales > Poaceae > Triticum > Triticum urartu. The sequence goes on along the minus strand of NC_141877.1, from coordinate 213,189,931 downwards.
AATCATCGAACTTCTCCATCTTTTTAATATGGACTTCCTGGTTTTATTTCTTAATCTTTTTTTTTCAATTTGAACTTCATGGTTGATTCTTCAATACTAAGGGACATTTGAGTATTTTAATAACGATAAAATCTCGGGGCTTCCCTGTATTTTGTAGTTTTATTAATCGAAACCAACATGCTAAAAACACAATTTTTTTGTATCAACTCATACTGTTAAACTTCAGGAAAAAGTACAAAACAAGAAAGTAGGCAACATGATGTCCAAATGGGGTCCAAATAAACTAACGGTTAGATTCCCTTCTTATGCCTCACTGAATTTCACATGTACAAATTGACTTCATTTCACTGTTTGACCTTCATCACACACCTCGTATATCCAGCTCAAAATCAAAATGAAAACCATGCCTCTCCAAACACAACATGTGCATAGAGAGCTATAGTTGTTCCTTTACAACTATTTCTGAACTTCTACGGCCAATCCATTTTTCTGTAGTAGATGCACAATAACTATAGAAGAGAGATTTTTTTGCTGGATGGACAAAGAAGTTTAACGTCGAGGAAGAGTAGGATGCCCCGACAGAGGAGGACATTGTACAAACCCTTCTCACAATAATTTTTTTAACTTTCTCCGACCGAGGACTTGAACTTATAACAACAAAAAAGTTCACCTTGCCTTTTTAATTTATTTTTCTCATACTAAACACACACCATGTAGTACATGAACCTTTTCCATTTTTGTAATTTGGTTTTTTTATCTTCTTTTTAAAATCAAATTGCTTCCCAAATAATAACTGAACTTCTTTGTGGATTGAGAGAATTGTTTTAAAACACACAAAAATAATTTTTATGTGTTTTTGAATATGGAAATACAAGGTGAAACTCTCTTGCAATAATTTTTGAACTTTCCCGCACAGAGCAATTGAACTTCTTTTAACAAACCTTTTAAGATTTATTTTTATATAATTTTATTCTCAACTGGAAATGCATTCCTTGCAGTACTTGGACTTCTCATTGTTTTCACTATGAACTTCTGTCACATTTTTGTGTGTACGTCGAATTACACGCAATTGAAGGTCGGACGCCATTTTTTGCCATTTTTAAAATATGTAATTGAAGGTCGGACATCCCGCAATATAAATTCTGAACAACATACACCAATTTGTTTTAACCGTTTTTCGGAATAGAGCGTGTGATATACCCTTTGGAATAGAGCATAAGATATACCGTTTGGAAAGTTTTTGAATACATTGTGAACCTCTCTCTCACGAATTTATGATTTTTCCCGGGCCGAGCACTTGAACTTCTAGCAACATTTTTTTTACCTTTTTAGTGTATTTTTTCCATACGAAACACACACCATGCAGTACGTGAACTTCTGGTTGTTATCACTTTGAACTTCTCTCTGGTTTGAGAGAATTATTTTAAAACACCCAAAACAACATATTTTCTATCTGTTTTTGATCATCTAAACACATGGTGAACCTGTTTTAGAAGAATTTTTGAAGTTTTCCGGGCCGAGCACTTGAACTTCTAGCAACAAAACTTTTAGAATTTGCGTTATTATTGTATTTTTCTCATACGAAAAACACACCATGTACTACGTGAACTTCCGGAAGTTATCACTTTGGACTTTTCTTTGTTTCGCTTTAGTAATGGAAAAAATATGAGTTTTTATAGACATCGACCCGCTCTAACTTTTTACAAAACGAAATTATAGTTTTTTCCATTTTCTAATATTTGTTTTTTTGTCACGATATTTTTAGGCATTTTTTTGTTGTCACTGAAATGGCCAAGACGGTCCTTTTTTTCATTAATGAATTTCTTCAGTATATGGTACACGTGAACTTCGCATTTATATCTAAACCATGAATTTCTAAAACATAATGGTTAAGATTTTATTTCAAACAACATGCACCATTTTGTTTTAGAATAAAAATATTTATACACCTTTGAAAAGTTGTTGAATAGGAAAAACTTTTTAATGTAGAGCATTTTTGTTCCAAATTTGTAATGGATTGAAAGAATTATTTTAATTCACAAAACAATATTTTTTGTGTGTATTTGCACATGTAAATACACCATGAGCCTCTCTCACAACATCCATTTTTTGCTTGCTAAAATCCGTAGTTGGTAGTCAAGCGGGTCAAACAAGGTAGTGAAAAATAATCTCAGGCTTGGTGAATCTCAGTCCTTGACGATTTCTGTCATTGACGAAGGTCGAGGCGACCTCCCGAGAAGGTCAACTAAAACAGTGATTGCAGTGGTAGAGCATGGCCATGGAGCTGGAGCTCAGGCGCCGCTCGGTTTCTCCCTTGGCCGAGCATCCCCTGTGCGGATAAGAACTACGGAAAGAACAACACGTAATCACAGATGCAAAAAGCAAGACTTACTGGTGCACATGTTCTTTCTTTTCTACACCACATCTTGTAGTCTATCTCCTCACCACCCACGTGTCCTTTATCTTTCCCCATTCGATCCCATGACACCAAACGAAATCCACACACAGCTACACTTTCGGCAGAAGGAAGAATTGAGCGGAGCGCATCAGTAGAAGCAATAGAAAATGATCTAAATTCACTGGAATTAAAGCAAGACTGGGTTTCCTCCTCTGATAAATCGTACTCGTCGAGCTCCTCAAACTGAATGACGCGCGGATGCAGAGTTGAACTGCCAGAGGAGTTCAGCCTAGGAAGATTCTACAACCGCAACATGCGTGTTCCTGGTGCGAACACTAATGCCATGTGGGCTGCTGTCTAGCCGGGCCTCGCGCGGCTGTGACTAAGATGGATTTAGCGTCGCATGGGGATTCAGTGGCTTGGCATTGCTCTTGGCCACGACGAGGCTGCATGCGGTATGATGAGGCCCAGCCCGATGGGGAAGGGAGCTCGACGAAACCGAGGTCGGCCGGAATTGGGGAGCTGTAGGGGCGGCGGTGGAGATTAACCGAGGCGACGCACCAGTGACGGATCCAGCCAAAGCATCTGGTCGGTGAACTTCGTGTGGTGGCGCAGTCGACCTGCAGGAGCATGGGGGCAGACCTACACGGGATCTGCTGTGCGGTGAGGCGATGCTGTGGTGGAGATTCACGGCGGTGACAACACAGGTGGTTCGCGAAGGGTGGTTGGCCGGGCCTCAGTTGTCAGGAGGATTTGGGAAGCGGTGTGTATTGGCTGGGATGTTGGTGCATCCGAGAAGAAGGAGAGGAGGCAGCGGGAGGCGGGCCGGAGAGGAGGTGCTGGGGATGGGGGGTGGCGGCGGGAGGCGGACAGGAGAGGAGGTGCCGTGGACAGGGGGTGGCGGTGGGAGGCATGCCGGAGAGGAGATGCCGGTGCCGGGAGGGCGGCGGCGCCCGAGATCGCAGGGGACGGCGACTCGCGAGGTTGCCGAGTGCGGCGGCGCCCTGGTTTGCAGGGGCGGCGGCGCCCGGAGTCGCAGGGGCGCCGGTGCGGGCTGAGCCTGTGGCGGGGGCGCGTTCGATGAGTGGGGCGGCGCGGGGTGGGAGGTCGACGATGCCAGTAAGTTGTTATTTCTTTTCCTACCGGATCAGGAGTTCAGGAAGACCTCCACGCGCCTATATAGGGCCGACCGTGATCCGAATAACTATTCTGATCCCAGGATCATAATAGTGCGCCTATATATATATAGAGTGACACTATTCTAATCCCGGGATCAGAATAACTATTTGGATCACGGGGCCCTATATAGGTAGCGATGGGATGTTTCCTGATATCCTCCCGAACATGCGGAGAGAAAAAAAGGCCACACCCACATCCACTCGTCCACCACCTCCTCCCCGATCCCCAACCTGCCCTTCCCCGATCCAGCGCCATGGAGCGCTCGCTCCTCTCCACAACTACTGGTGGCCCCTGGTGCCAGCGCACCTCCTGTCACCGGCCACCCCGGCCCCGTCGCCGCCGCCCACCCCCGACAGGCCTTTCGTCGCCGGCCGCTCAGCCCCATCGCCACCCTGACCCCAGCGCACCTCTCGCCGCCGGCCGCTCGGCCCCGTCGCCGGCCCCAACCCCAACGTGCCTCCCACAGCCGGCCGCTCGGCCCCATCACCGCCCCGACCCCAGCGCGCCTCCCACAGCCGGCTGGTCAGTCCCATCGCTGCCCCCGATCCCAGTGCGGCTCCCTCTACCGGCTGCTCAGTCCAGGCACGCCTTCCGCCACCGACCCACCCGTCCCGACGCACCCCAAGCCGCTGGACCTCCACCGGCCACCGCAACTAACGACCGCCGTCGCGCCCGCAGCAGTTGCCCCAGCTAACGGACATCCTCACCCTGCAACCCCCGCCATCCTCCTCTCCAAGCATCGGCTACTGCCTGCCTCCCGCCCGACACTGCTTCCTGAACTTCCTACTGCATACCAGTTTCCTTCATCGAGACTCCTCCTGTGGATGGCGAGCATCCTTCTCCCATGCCTATACCGACTGAAAATATGGTCCAAAAAACAGAAAATCACCATTTGGGGAGAAATTGCTTGCTACCTTAAACTGCTCCATTCAATTATCCTCTCAACTTTTAATTACTTATGGTGCTTTCGGCCGTAATTAGTCTTTTTTTTATTCGATGTATTTTCCAGTAGGAAACAGATTTACTTTTTACAAATGTTTACATGCTCATTCACATGCTCAAATATGCCACTGCCTTGGAGTATTTCTTATTAAACCCATATTGATTCAGTTCAGAAATCTCTTATATCATGCTACACTAAAGCATTTTTGTCTTGAAAAGTATGCCTCCAACTGCTTTTGTTTATATTCGACAAAAGGAAATTAGTATGGCTACACACGGTTGACTATTCTTGACCATTTTCTACAGTAATTGGCATTGCTGCGGTTCACCGTGTTGATTTCGGCAGGCCAAATTGATTAATGCTAGTGCAACTCATCTTCTAGTGTCATGGCTAGTTGTCGTGCGTGTGCACACATCCTGAAAACATCTTACTTTCTGGTTGATATGACGCCACTACCTAATCAGTTGATTATTAGGTGTATCATCATTTCTGGAAAAAAAACAGCGGATGGATAGGCTCGATGTGTGTGTTCAGCCATCATCACACACACTCAAACGTCGACAGCATGTACAACACCACCGGTGAGCTGAAGCACATCGTAGCCGTGGATATTTACCAAGGCAAGGTGATTGGGAGCTCTCTGCTTCCAAACCAATACCATTCGCTTGTACCATGTGATCACCTTCTTGTTATGTTTCAGTTTTGCAAATATCTTGGAGACTTTGTGTTGTTGTGGATATATCGAGCACCTTCTTGTTATGCTTCAGTTATTATTTTCACACATAATTTTGATTCTAGATTAGTACAAATGGCACACTCTCTTCTTTCGAAATAATGTTTGTGCACACATGAACTAAATCATAGAACAACATGTATACATTATTTTGAAAATCATGTATGTTTATGGCATTTCAAACATGTTGTGGCTGGAGCCTTCCGTATTTGGTTTAGTAGCAGTAGCCCCCTACTATTTGGTGCTTTTTCTCTCATTTATGATCAAAAGTTTGTGTCTCCAGGATCCTCCGTGCCGCTCTGCTGCTCGCTACCCACATGAACAGCGGGAGGAAGAAGTTCACCACATGGCAGGGGAGAAGGTCACACATGAGGTGCAAGGGACAGTTGTGCCGCCATTCGGAAAGATGGTCTGAGTTCAGGAAGATGGTCATCCTTTGTGAGAATCAGTGTTGCTGCGATGCAGTGTTGCTTCTTGTGAGGCCACTTCCAGCCAATGTCCTCCTCTGTCGGGGCATCCTACTCTTCCTCGACGTTAAACTTCTCTGTCCATCCAGCAAAAAAATCTCTCTTCTATAGTTATTGTGCATCTACTACAGAAAAATGGATTGGCCATAGAAGTTCAGAAATAGTTGTAAAGGAACAACTATAGCTCTCTATGCACATGTTGTGTTTGGAGAGGCATGGTTTTCATTTTGATTTTGAGCTGGATATACGAGGTGTATGATGAAGGTCAAACAGTGAAATGAAGTCAATTTGTACATGTGAAATTCAGTGAGGCATAAGAAGGGAATCTGACCGTTAGTTTATTTGGCCCCCATTTGTACATCATGTTTTCTACTTTCTTGTTTTGTACTTTTTCCTGAAGTTTAACAGTATGAGTTGATACAAAAAAATTGTGTTTTTAGTATGTTGGTTTCAATTAATAAAACTACAAAATACAGTGAAGCCCCGAGATTTTACCGTTATTAAAATACTCAAATGTCCCTTAGTATTGAAGAATCAACCATGAAGTTCAAATTGAAAAAAAGATTAATAAATAAAACCAGGAAGTCCATATTAAAAAGATGGAGAAGTTCGATGATTATAGAAAACTCAGATTTTGCTCGTTATTAAAGAATGGAAACAAGAAGTTCAAAAATAAAATAACAAGAAGTTCAACTTTTAAAAATAGAGTGCTTCAAAATTTCATAAAAAAATATTAAGAATAAAACCAGGAAGTCCAAATTAAAAAGATGGAGAAGTTCGATGATTATAGAAAACTCAGATTTTCCTCGTTATTAAATAATGGAAACAAGAAGTTCAAAAATTAAATAACAAGAAGTTCAACTTTTAAAAATAGAGCGCTTCAAATTTTTTTAAAAAAGTTAAGAAATAAAACCAGGAAGTCCAAATTAAAAAGATGGAGAAGTTCGATGATTATAGAAAACTCAGATTTTCCTCGTTATTAAAGAATGGAAACAAAAAGTTCAACTTTTAAAAATAGAGCGTTTCAAAATTTCATAAAAAAGATTAAGAAATAAAACCAGGAAGTCCATACTAAAAAGATGCAGAAGTTCGATGATTATAGAAAACTCAAATTTCCCTCGTTATGAGACAATGGAAGCAAGAAGTTCAAAAATAAAATAACAAGAAGTTCAACTTTAAAAAATGGAGCGCTTCAAAATTCACAAAAAATGATTAAGAAATTCAGATTAATATTTATAAAAAACTTAGATATTTTGACGTAACCGAGAGAAGTTCAGGTTGATAAACTACCAGAAGTTCACGTTCTACACGGTGTGCATTTTGTATTAAAAGGAATAAAAATGCAAAGGCTAAATTTGTTGTCGTTATAAGTTCAAGTACTCCGTCGGAGAAAGTTAAAAAAAATTATTGTGAGAGAGGTTTGTACAACAAGAATATCATTTGTGTAACACTGACGAATTGATGAGAAAATTACAAACGAAAATACGTCACAGAAGTCCAACGTGAAAACAGTATGAAGTTCAACTACTACGCTGAATGAATTTCAGATGAAAAACTTTTAAAATCATCACGAGTATGAAAAAACGATCAACACGGGAAAGTTATGTGCTTACAGCAGCTTTCCACTGGTATATCACTTGCTCAATTCCGGTGAGTGGATGGAGTTACGAGCAGTGGATGGAGACCTATGAGCAAAAAAACACGTGAAAAACAGAGTGAAGTTCAGGTACATGCGCCGAGAAGTTCAGGTTCTTCAAGCGGTGCATTTTCGAAGAATCTGTTTCGCGATAAAGGCAGAACGCATGATGCCGCCGTTTTCGAAATTACATGAAAACGGCTAGGAATCAGAGAAAACCATCAACATGAAAAAGTTTCGCATTTTCTGTAGTTTTTCAGCGGTATATTATTTGCCCCATTCCGATAAAGTTTGTAGAAATTAAGGCGAAAATACGTTTTTTGCCATTTTCGAAACTTACTTAAACCATAAAGAATTGGGAGAAACAATACATACCAAAAAGTTTCGCATTTGTTCAAGCTTTCCAACGCCATATCATTTGCTACATTTGGACAAACGGTTAAAAAACTAGCTCGAAAATACGAACTCGGTAGGACTTGGGCCATTTTCTAAATTAGTCTTAAACCATTCAAAATTAGAAAAAAACTTTCAAGATGAAAAAGTAGCGCATTTTCATAAGCTTTCCAACGCCGTATCATATACCTCCATTGGATTAGCCGTTTAGAAATGACATCGAAAAAATGAACTCAGCTGTTCGGTTTACGAAATTTTACGTTTTTTCAAATTACTCTTTAACCATAGGGAATTACAGAAAACTTTCAACATGTGGAAGGAGCGGTTTTGCAGCAGCTTTCCAACGCCATATTATATGCCTCATTCCGATAAACGGTTTAGAAATTCGATCGAAAATACGATTCACGTTTTTTTGTGAAGAAAAAACGGTTTTCAAAACTGCCCTTAAACCACTTATATTTTGCCAAAAATTTAAGTTGGGTCATGATATTGGTGTCCATAGCTTTCCAACGGTATATCGCAAGCCCCATTTGGGCAATGTTGGCAGAAGTTCAACCTAGTTCACACGGAAGTTCAACGTATTACTAGCGGGGCAGGTCAGGTTGTGATCAGAATATTGTTTTGATCCCGTGATCAGAATAGTGTTTATGTATGTATGTATGTATGTATGTATGTATGTATGTAGAGTAGCACTATTCTGATTCCGGGATCAAAATAGTTATTTGGATCATGGTGGCCCTATATAGGGCTCGATGGACTTGTTCCCAAACTCCCGAACCTACCGGTGACAGAAAAAGCCCACCCTCCCTCGATCCCCCACCATCCACGATCCCCCACCTCCCGTCCAAAAAAAACCACCCCACCCCACCCGCTGCCCCGATCCCCACCTTGACCTCCCTCGATCCCCTCCCCCGAGCGCCGCCACCCTCGCTCGATCTCGCCGCCCTGCGCGCCTCCTCCAGCTGGCCGACCTATCCAAGGCGCCCCCTGGACCTACCAGCGCGGGGTCGCTGGGCACCGCCCACGCCACCGGGAACCTGTTGCTGCACTTCCGCCATGGCCGCACGCTCCTCCATGGCCCAATCGTCGCCGCCGCCGGGGATCCTCGAGCACCATCATCCTGGCACGCAGTCCATGGCCGCCTCCCCATGCAGTCCCTTTCTTGCTGCCGGCGGAAATCCTGTCAATCCCTTCCTCTTCTCCTTCTCTTCCTCTAGTGATCTTTGCTGGATCCTGCCGCCGTCAACACCAGGCATCGGAACCCCGACCCTGCACTCCATCACCGCGCCCTGTCTTCTTCTCGTTGCGGCTGCTCCACATCACGTCCGTCCGCCGTCGTGATGCCCCTAACTCGCCTGCTTTCCCCAACCGCTGTTGGTTGACCTTCTCGCAAAGGCCAGCTCGACCTTCTCAAGGAAGGTTACTTCCGAGGATCCGGCTCGCAAGGTGCACACCATCTCGTCCTAGTTGCTACTGTGTGAAGATCTGCTGGCCTGAAGACGCAAGAGGTAGTCTTTCTAGCTAATGCTAATGCTATTTTCTTCCTCCTAATGAAGTCGACGCCTTGATTTTGATGGATAAGCAAGAACAGAGGAAGATACAGAGCATGAGTAGAACATGGACTGCTCGCACGCGCCGCCATGGACTGCTCCGCTGCCATCCCTACTGACTGAACTCATCTTAAGAGTTTTATTCGCAGATATAACGGACTGGTTCATACAAGTTACCAGTATTATTACAATTATAAAACAACAAGTTGCAGGTGTCATCAGTTTGATAGTTTAATAGGCTTTTTTCTGGACAAGAATCACCCATCCCCGCGCATATCCGAATCTCTCGATCCACAACTAGCTAGTCATTAGATCTTATAGCAAGATGCCAACTTTTCTATTGTTTACCAAAATGAAAAATAACTATGTTTAAGTGTTCCGCCGATGATCAGGGGATTGGGAGACAGACATATAAACTTGTCTTCAGAAACAGATCACAAGCAAACAAACTGAAATCTGTTTTTCTCACAGGTTAATTGGTAGTAGTCCTGTTTTCAATCCCAGAGCACCTGCCTGCCTGGGTTTGGGGGACTGAGTAGTCCTGCTTCTCACAGGTTTTGTTTTGTTTATTTGTCACTTCATTTTATCGCTATTTTTTTAGACCTATTTGCCCAGCAAAATGCTGCACTTTTGGTGCAAATCCGTCAAAGATGAACTCAACAATCTCCGAGGCGACGGCACAACCAAAAAGTACGAGGAGTGGGACCGTGTGTACCGCTATGACTACTACAACGACCTCGGTGAGCTGGACAAGGGCTATCCGCGCCCGGTTCTCGGCGGCACCCAAGAACTCCCCTATCCCCGTCTTGGCAGAACTGGCCGACCCCCAACAAAAACAGGTGAGTCCAGTGCAGTGTATATGTTTGTTCTTTTTCACATGTTGACAACCATGTCACCTTGCAATTGGACTCATATCGGGGATTTGATCTTTTCGCCAGACCCTAGATTGGAGAGCAGAATTCCTCAGTACAAGATACAGGAGGCCCTCAACATCACTGTCCCGCGTGATGGTATTTATGCATCTTCCTAGTTGCTACGGCAATGCTGGATTTAATCATCCTAGGAGAGAAGAAGCAAAAAGACAATCAAAGTGTGAGAGAACACGTACAATGATGAGAGGACAAAAAATGTGTGGTGGTGAATAGCTCCACCGCATTGCCATTTGACCCCATTTTACCCATTTAGCCAGTGTCCTCTTCAAAGTGTTAATCTTTAAAGATAATGGAACCAATTTCTTTAGTATGTACTTACAATTGCAACTCTGGGCGTCTGTGTAATGTTTGTAAACTTGTAAAGAAAATGGAAGTTCAGGGCAAAACCAGCCAGTCCATGGAACAAAAATCCAAACTTTTGAAACAAAGAGTGAGTAAAATTTGGAAAAATTAGAACACTTACAAAACTAAAAAAAAAAAAATTCCTTTATGTGAGAGAGAAGTCTGAACCTTCGCTGTTAAAAGTTGACGTAAATAACTATGGTATTTTCACACGAAGAAACTCAAGTGAAAAAATAAAAAGAAGTAACTCAATGTTTAAAGGAATTTTAAACATTTCTAAAAACATTATAAAAATATAGAAGTCCAAATTTTATTTTAAAAAATGGCTTTTCCCCCTCTTTAAGAAATCCTAGAGGTTTAAATTTATCTAATTGAGAAGTTCAATGTTTATTAAAAAACCAAGAAGGTCAAATTGAAAACACTTACAAGTTTAAATATAAAATAATAGAGAAGGTCAAAAAACCAAGAAGTTCAAATTTAAATAGCGGAGCGGTTCGATGTTTAATATGAAACATGGATTCCTCATTACTAAAGAATATACTAAGAAGTTCAAAATTTTAAAAAAATACTATAGTTCAAAATTTATAAAAAATGGATTTTCCTCTTTTCTAAAAAAACCATAGAGGTTCAAATTTAAATAATGGAGATGTTGAATCTTTATTACAATACCAAGAAGGTCAAATTAAGTAAACCAAGCAGTTTTAAAAGTTTATAAAAATAAATTTTCACTCTTTTCAAAAAGACCTAGAAGTTCAAATTTAAATAATTGAGTGGTTCGGTACTTGTTACATAACTAGGACGTTTCCCATTACCTAACTAGAAGGTCATGTATTGGAAGTATCCAGTACGTCAAGAAAAATGGAGACCACAATTTTTTGCGGTAATTAGTATTGCTGTGTTGATCTTCTTCATTCTGTGTTCAAGTCCAATGTGTTTTGTTTGTTTCCGCAACTCTTCCTTATGTGAATCCCATCCGCTTTGGAGAAAAATGTACTTATAATTCGGGTAGAAGCTCACGTTTTTTTAAATAATGGCACACAAAAAGGTAGCTTTTGGCAAAAACAAACACAATACACATAAAGCATAGAAGTTCAAATGAAAAGCAAAAGCGAAAAAATTCTTACAAGCAGGGTAGTTTTTCCAAAACACGCGTGAAAAAGTACGCAAAAAATGAAAACAGAAAACTCTTGAAATTAATAGCACGCGAAGTTCTTGTTTCAAAAATTCCGAAGTTCACGTGTACCACGTGTAGAAGAAAAATCATCATATGAAAAAGGGAACACCTAGGCCATTTCGCCGAAGAGCAAAAAATGCATAAAATGTCGCGAAAAATAAAAGCTTAAAAGGTTTGTTGAAAGAAGTTCAAGTGCTCTGTCCGAAGAAGTTCAAAAATTCTTGTGAGAGAGGTTCACCTTGTATTTCCGTATAAAAATCGAATACTATTCTTTACTCAAAATATAAAAAGGTGAAGTTCAAATTGAAATAACAAAGAAGTTCGGAGTTTATTAAAACCTAGGATTTACATGTTCAAAAAATAAAAAACACAACACCATTTTTGCACTTTTTAAAAACAACCCATAAACGAAAAAAAAATTGCTAGAAGTTCAAGTGCTCGGCGAGGAAAAGTTCAAAAAATTCTTGTGAGAGAGGTTCACCGTGTATTTAGATGTCCAAAATACAAAAAATGTTGTTTTTTGTGTTTTAAAATAATTATCTCAAACCAGAGAGAAGTTCAAAGTGATAGTAATCAGAAGTTCACGTAGTACATGGTGTGTATTTCATATAAGAAAAAAACAATTAAAGTGAAACAGAGTGAAGTTCAAACAGACATGCCCGAGAAGTTCAACTACTTCACGCACTGCAAAAAATAGCACGTCAAAAACAGAGTGAGGTTCAAACAAACATGCTCCAAAAGTTCAACTACTTCATGTAGTGCGTTTCCGTTCGCGATGAAGGCAGAAATCATGATCTCATCATTTTCTAATTTACTTCAAAATGGCAGGAATATCATTTGTGTAAGTTCAAGTCCTCTGTCGGAGAAAGTTAAAAAATATGTTGTGAGAGAGGTTTGTACAAAGAGAATATCATTTGTGTAACACTGACGAAATTGATGGGAAAAGTAAAAAAAATACATCACAGAAGTTCAACGTGAAAACAGCACGAAGTTCAACTACTATAGTGAAGGAATTTGAGATGAAAAACTTTTAAAATTGTCGCGAGTATGAAAAAATGATCAACACGACAAAGTTGCGTGTTTACAACAGTTTTCCATCGGTATATCACTTGCTCAATTCCGGTGAGTGGATGGAGAGCTACGAGCAGTGGATGGAGAGCTACGAGCAAAAAAATCACGTGAAAAACATAGTGAAGTTCAGGTACACGTGCCGAGAAGTTCAGGTTCTTCACACGGTGCATTTCCGAAGAATCTGTTTCGCGATAAAGGCAGAACGCATGATCCCTCCATTTTCGAAATTACTTGAAAACGGCTAGGAATCAGAGAAAACCATCAACATGAAAAAGTTTCGCATTTTCCATAGCTTTTCAGCGGTATATTATTTGCCCCATTCCGATAAAGTTTGTAGAAATTACGGCGAAAATACGATTTTCGCCATTTTTGAAACTAACTTAAAACCATAAAGAATTGGGAGAAACAATACACACCAAAAAGTTTCGCATTTGTTCAAGCTTTCCAACGCCATATCATTTGCTGCATTCGCACGAACGTTTAAAAAATTAGCTCGAAAATACGAACTCGGTAGGACTTGGAACCATTTTCTAAATTACTCTTAAACCATTCAAAATTAGAAAAAAAACATTCAAGATGAAAAAGTAGCGCATTTTCATAAGCTTTCCAACGCCGTATCATATGCCTCCATTGGATTAGCCGTTTAGAAATGACATCGAAAAAACGAACTCAGCTGTTCGGTTTACGAAATTTTACGTTTTTTCAAATTACTCTTTAACCATACGGAATTAGAGAAAACTTTCAACATGTGGAAGGAGCGGTTTTGCAGCAGCTTTCCAACGCCATATTATTTGCCTCATTCCGATAAACGGTTTAGAAATGCGATCGAAAATACGATTCACGTTTTTTGTGTGAAGAAAAAACGGTTTTCAAAACTGCTCTTAAACCGCTTATATTTTGCCAAAAATTTAAGTTGGGTCATGATATTGGTGTCCATAGCTTTCCAACAGTATATCACAAGCCCCATTTGGGCAATGTTGGCGGAAGTTCAACCTAGTTCATAGGGAAGTTCAACGTACTACTAGCGGGGCAGGTCAGGTTGTGATCAGAATATTATTCTGATCCCGTGATCAGAATAGTGCTTATATATATATATATATTAGGTGGCGATCGGGTTGTTCCCGAACTCCCAAACCCGGAGCGAGCACCTGATAAAAATAAAAACACACCCCGGCCCAGGCTCATCCGCAACTTCTCCCCACTCATCACGGGTCAACTGCCGCCGCGCTCACTCCCCAGATCTCCTCGCCGCCGTGCGCCCTCCCCAGGCAACCCCGCCAGCGGGCGCCATCCCCACGCCCCGCCCCTACCCCCCGCTGCGCCTCCTCCACTTCCCCTGCCGTTCCAGACCCCCGCACCACTCACCGCCGGGATTCGCGCGACACGGCCGGCTCAAGCCTCCACTACCTGCCTCCGCTGCTCTCCTCGTTCCACCCTCCCCTCCGGCCAACCTCCTCCTGACCTCTGCCTTCCTCTTCTCCTTCTCTACCTCCGGTGAGCTCTGCTCGATCCTCCTGCTCGTCGCTGCCCCTTGCCACCTAGCTCCTTTTGTGCGCCGAGCCCCGGGCCCCCGGAGAGCTGCGCCCTGAACTTCTGGTCGAATCTGACCGGATCCCGGCAACTTCCTCCGCCCTGGCGACGCGAGCGCTCCCTTTCCCGGCTCCACGCATCCCTACACCATCCCCTCCCCTGGATCCTTGACGGGCTCCAGCGCCGCGTCAACGAACGCCGAGGTCGTCGCCTCACTCCACCATGAGCACCACTTCATCCCACCCCGCCGCTGCACCCTACCTTCCTCCCGCTCCCGCTACTCCCAAATCACCTCCACCCGTCGCCGTCGTTCCCCATGGCCGTGGAAGACTTCCACCTATTTTGTTTGTGTTGTGAATGGCTGAAGATTTGGAGCAGTTCAATGAATCTCACAGTGGAAGGAATCATGTGGGAAAAAGTTGCTTTCACCCATGCCGGTGTTGCAGCAAATTCTATTGATTGTGTGTCATCACAATTTTGTTTATCTATCATGTGGTGCTACTTCTCTCTCTCTTCCTCTCCTAACTTTTTCTAATTGATTCTAATCCAAAGTCGACAGTGCCCCCCAAGCATCTACGGATGGAGCTCTTGCAACTGATTGCTGAAGTTATAATTAAAAATGGAGAGAAGTCCAGTGAAGAAACGAATTATGTGTGATGTGTGCCGCCGCCACGCTTCTGTGTGCGATGTGCACGCCCAAGAACGCAAGCATGAGGAAGTTAAAATGACGAAGAAAAAGAATACTTGATAACTACTGAATTAACTGATGAAAGGAGGAATGCGTGAGGCATATGGTTTTCATTAGTTTGCATATCTCTACATATTTTATCAGTGAACGACTCCCTGTTTTATTAGTGAACGTAAAAAATGTAACAAGTTCGAGCACTTAAAAGTTAGTGTTAACTTAAAAAACATTTTGCTGTGGCATATCGTGTGTTAGAAAACAAAAAACAACAACTCAGATTTCAGTGAAAAAAGAAACTATAGAAGTTCATATATTGATCCTGAGAGAGATCAAACTATGTATGCGTGTGCAAACTTTGACACCCTCCATCTGTTTAATGAAATATTCCAATAAAAGAGCTCGAAAGAATTTCTCGTTTGTTAAAGAAACAAAGCTAAGCTAAGGCACTACTTTCTCGTATGTCAATGAGATGTCATCTAAAAATAGGATACACAAGAAATTGCTCGTGTTTCTTTTCAAATAAAATTTGGATTTTTCTCGTTCATAAAAAAATAACCAATTTTTTAAAATTTAGATTTTCCTCGTTTCTAAAAAATAAGAGAGAAGGCCAACTAAAAATAACATAGCAGTTCAAAAAAAGTATATTAAAATGGAATTTAAAAAAACCTAGAAATTTTGAAATAACCGAGAAGGTCAAAAAACATAGAAGTTCAAATTTGAAAACCCTAGAAGTTCAATTTGAAATAACCAAGAAGGTCAAAAAACCTAGAAGTTCAAATTTAAAAACCTAGAAAATTGTTTGCTTATTTAAAACCATATTTTTCTAAGAAGTTCATAGTAAAAAAAGAGAAGTTTGAAGGTTAAAAAACCTTAGATGTTTTCTCATTACTAAATAATAAAATGAAGAAGTTAAAATAAAAAAATAAGGAAAAACTAAAAAAGTTTTAAAAGACTTAGTAGTTTAAAAAAGTATTTAAAGAAAGCATTTTCCATGTTTCCAAAAATTAGAGGTTCAAATTTAACAAACATAGAGGTTCAATGTTTATTACACAACCAAGAAAGTCAAATTAAAAATACAAACAAGTTCAACTTTTTAATAATAAAGGGGTTATATAAAACCTAGAGGTTCAAATTTAAATAACTGAGAAGTTCAATTTTTAGTACAAAACCAAGATGCAAGTTAAAAAAATAAAATAAGAAGTTCAAATTAAAAAGACGAAGAAGTTCAATGCTTTTTTTTTGCTTGTTACAAACCCAAAAGAAGGTCATTAAAAAAAGCATCTCAAACAATTTTATAGAAAAAATATTTTCTCTGTTAAAATAAACCTAGAAGCTCAAATTTAAAAACGGAGCTGCTCGAGGTCTATCAAAAAGTAGGATTTTCCCGTCACTTAAAGAAATAAAACCAGGAAGTCCAAATTAAAAAGAAGGAGAAGTTCGATGATTATAGAAAACTCAGATTTTCCTCGTTATTAAAGAATGGAAAAATGAAGTCCAAAAATTAAATAATAAGAAGTTCAACTTTTAAAAATAGAGCACTTCAAAATTTCATAAAAAGGGATTAAGAAATTCAGATTAATATTCATAAAAACTCAGATATTTTCATGTAACCGAGAGAAAGTTCAGATTGATAACTGCCAGAGAAAGTTCAGATATTTGCATTTTGTATTAAAAAAAGAATAAAAAAGCAAAGACTAAAAGTTTTATTGTTATAAGTTCAAGTCCTCCGTCGGAGAAAATTAAACAAAATATTGTGAGAGTGGTTTATACAAACGAAATACCATTGGTGTAACACTTGACGAATGGATGAGAAAATTACAAATGAAAAATACATCACAGAAGTTCAACGTGAAAACACCAGGAAGTTCACCTACTACACTGAATGAATATCAGATGAAAAACTTTTAAAATCGTCGCGAGTATGAAAAAATGATCAACATAGGACAGTTGCGTGTTTACAGCAACTTTCCATAGGTATATCACCCTCTCAATTCCCGTGAGTGGGATGGAGAGCTACGAGCAGTGGCTGAAGATCTACGAGCAAAAAAATCACGTGAAAAACAGAGTGAAGTTCAGGTACACGCACCAAGAAGTTCAGGTTCTTCACGCGGTGCATTTTTGAAGAATCTGTTTCGCGATAAAGGCAGAACGAATGATCCCGCCGTTTTCGGAATTACTTGAAAACGGCTAGGAATCTGAGAAAACCATCAACATGAAAAAGTTTCGCATTTTCCGTAGCTTCTCAACGGTATATTATTTGCCCAATTCCAATAAAGTGTGTAGAAATTACGGGTGAAAACATGATTTTTGCCATTTCTGAAACTGACTTAAAACCATAAAGAATTGGGAGAAAGAATACATATCAAAAAGTTTCGCATTTGTTCAGGCTTTCCAACGCCATATCATTTGCTGCATTCGGACGCACGGTTAAAAAAATAGCTCGAAAATACGAACTCGGTAGGACTTGGACCATTTTCTAAATTACTCTTAAACCATTCAAAATTAGAAAAAAACTTTCAAGATGAAAAAGTAGCGCATTTTCATAAGTTTTCCAACGCCATATCATATGCCTCCATTGGATTAGCCGTTTAGAAATGACATTGAAAAAACGAACTCAGCTGTTCGGTTCACGATAAAACCACTCTCTCTGAACTTATAACAATAAAACTTTTAGTCTTTGCTTTTTTATTCTTTTTTAATACAAAATGCAAATATCTGAACTTTCTCTGGCAGTTATCAATCTGAACTTTCTCTCAGTTACATGAAAATATCTGAGTTTTTATGAATATTAATCTGAATTTCTTAATCCCTTTTTATGAAATTTTGAAGCGCTCTATTATTAAAAGTTGAACTTCCTGTTATTTAATTTTTGGACTTCTTTTTTCCATTCTTTAATAACGAGGAAAATCTGAGTTTTCTATAATCATCAAACTTCTCCATCTTTTTAATTTGGACTTCCTGGTTTTATTTCTTTAAGTGACGGAAAAATCCTACTTTTTGATAGACCTCGAGCAGCTCCGTTTTTAAATTTAAGCTTCTAGGTTTATTTTAATAGAGAAAAACTTTTTTCTATAAAATTGTTTGAGATGCTTTTTTTAATGACCTTCTTTTGGGTTTGTAACAAGCAAAAAAAAGCATTGAACTTCTTTGTCTTTTTAATTTGAACTTCTTATTTTAGTTGTTTAACTTGCATCTTGGTTTTGTACTAAAAATTGAACTTCTCGGTTATTTAAATTCGAACTCTAGGTTTTATATAACCCCTTTATTATTAAAAAGTTGAATTTGTTTGTATTTTTAATTTGACTTTCCTGGTTGTGTAATAAACATTGAACCTCTATGTTTGTTAAATTTGAACCTCTAATTTTTGGAAACATGGAAAATGCTTTCTTTAAATACTTTTTTGAACTACTAAGTCTTTTAAAACTTTTTTAGTTTTTCCTTATTTTTTTATTTTACCTTCTTCATTTTATTATTTAGTAATGAGAAAACATCTAAGGTTTTTTTAACCTTCGAACTTCTCTTTTTTTACTATGAACTTCTTAGAAAAATATGGTTTTAAATAAGCAAACAATTTTCTAGGTTTTTAAATTTGAACTTCTAGGTTTTTTGACCTTCTCGGTTATTTCAAATTGAACTTCTAGGGTTTTCAAATTTGAACTTCTATGTTTTTTGATCTTCTCGGTTATTTCAAAATTTCTAGGTTTTTTAAAATTCCATTTTAATATACTTTTTTTGAACTGCTATGTTATTTTTAGTTGGCCTTCTCTCTTATTTTTTAGAAACGAGGAAAATCTAACTTTTAAAAAATTGGTTATTTTTTTATGAATGAGAAAAATCCAAATTTTATTTGAAAAGAAACACGAGCAATTTCTTGTGTATCCTATTTTTAGATGACATCTCATTGACATACGAGAAAGTAGTGCCTTAGCTTAGCTTTGTTCAAAAGTATACCATGCATGTTCAAAAGTATCTCTATCTCATAGTCCAAACTATGAAACAAATTGATCAAGCATGAGTGCACACACTATTGACCATATATATATCTCAATTACGCTTATATATGTCTCTCAGATATAGACACCTCACTCTTTATCTGAAGCCCACCACCTCGTCCCCACTCCCCCCCACACACAAGCCTTTCTCTCCTCGGGACACAAACAGCGGAACACATTAACACCTCTCTCTCTCTCTTCTAAGTCCAGACCCTAATATAGGTCTCCATCACATTGTCTCTCAGGCATGCACACATCTCTTACCCCACTCTCTAGGTCTCCCGTCATCTCTCTTTCCCAAGCACACACACTATATAGGAGTGTATCTTTCCCATACACACAAAATGTTGCCCCCAACGTCTATCTCCCTAGTTATGTGTTTCTCGCACACTCTCCACCATTTATCTATATCTCTCTCACATTAATTGATACACACCTCACTCACCACCCCCACTACACACAAGCACCATCTGTCTCCTTGTGCACCACTCTCCTCTTTCTATCTCTCCCACACACAGATCCGACCTAGCTCTTTCCCTATATACATATATGTCGTGACTCTTTCCATGGCTCCCGAGCGTATCATCGATCTCAATCTCGCACGTTGTTCTCCCCACCATCAATTCTAGATCTCTCATGAAGTCTCTATCACACACGATGACTCGCTTTCCTTGCGTCTCCGTACATAGGCCACTTTCAAACAACATCAACCTTGTCTCCCTATCTATACGCCGCTTCCGCACACAAATGTTCACTCTCTCTCCCCCTCCCTTCCTCTCTCTCTCTCTCTATCTCTCTCTCTCTATCTCTCTCTCTCTCGCACCCCTCTCTCACACACACTCGATGTCTCTTCCCAATATTCCGCTCCCCACCCACACCCATGCTATCAAGCTACTAGACACGCCTTTCTCTCCCTTGGACACACATGTCACACCATTGCCCTTTCCCTACTAGACACACACAACACCCCATCTATCTGGATATTCTCTCTAGCTGTAGGTATATATATCCCACCTCTCTCTCTCTAACTCACATGCACACCTATCGGTGTCAGATTCAGGGCTCCGTAGACCGAAAGGTTCGAACTCTAGGGCGTGTGCGAAGAACTCAACCTATCCAGCCTACTAGCCCATCGCCCCATGGCCTAGCTCGATTCATGTGAACAAGGAAGAAGATGAACATGATTGTTTACCCAGGTTCGGGCCACCTTGCGGTGTAAGACCCTACTCCTACTTTGTGGTGGATTGGCCTCAAGAGGGGCTGAGGATAAACTAGTATAAGGGAAGAACAACCTCGCGAGGTTCAGGGGTGAGGGAACGAGTCGACCGAGGTCAAAGCCCTTCTACGGTGGTGGCTAACCTATACTTATAGTGGCCTCGGTCCTCTTCCCCCAAAACATAGGCGGGAAGGGATCCCATAGTGGCCAATTTTAAAGGGGACAAATAGTACATCTTATCCTGACGAAAGGTGGTCTTCGCCTGCAAAGCTTCTGGTTGTGACGCAGTGGTGGGCTTGGTGATGACATCCGTCCTACCGTGCTAGTGGTTTTGGTCTTGTTGCAGTGGAATGGAGAACTTTGCCAGATTCCTCGAGAACCCACGCCTGTCCTTGCCTCCTTAGCACCAAAGAGGAAACTGCCTCCTCTGCGCCTGCTCGCGCCTGCCTGGCCTTGGTCATCATGCCTTGTGTCATCGCAACCTCATGAGGTTGGGTACCTGCATAGAAATCTTTGCTCCTCGGGAGGCAGCCTGGGGAGGCCGCTCCCTCGGGAGGTCTTGGTGTCATTCACCTCGCGAGATCAAGGGGTCCTCACGAGGGTCTTGCCTTGATAGTCTTAGAGGTGGGCCGTACCAGGCCGTCAAAGGAGCCACGCAGGGGGCCGCAGGTAGGTAAGTCTGGCTACCCTGGTTCCCAGAACACCGAGAGTAGCCCCCGGGCCTGTCGGATGTGGGGCTCCAACGAACCCTTAAGGTTCGAACACTGGGGTGCGCGTGAAGTCTTCCCCTCCTACCGATCGATGCTCTAGCTTACTAAGATCCTGCGGACGAACTCGACAAACTCACAACACAGAAAGACACGGGGTTTATACTGGTTTGGGCCACCGTTGTGGTGTAATCCCCTACTCCAGTGTGGTGGTGGATTGCCTCTTGGGATGATGATGAACAATACAATGGGAGAACAACCTCCTGAGGTTGAGGTGTTCTTGCGCGTGAGAGCTTGCGGTGTGTCTCTCGATCTCTGATGATTTCCTCTAGCTAAGATGAGGTTATCCCATCTCATGCCCCATCTACTGTGGTGGCTAGTCCTATTTATAGAGGCTCTGGTCCTCTTCCCAAATATCTAGCGGGAAGGGAGCCAAGAATGGCGGGCTAATTTGAAGGGGGGCAGCTGGTACTAGCTATCCTGACAAAAGTAGTCTTCTCCTGCACAAAGCTCTGGTGGTGACGCTGCTTTGTGCCCCACGATGACCTCCGTCTTGCAGTCCGTGGTCTTGGTCTCGTTGCACCGGAATGGCAACCTTTGCCTGATGCATCGGTACTCCGCGGCTGCGCTTGCCCCTTTGCACCAAAGAGGAAACAAGGACGCTGCGCGCGCTGGCGCCCGCCTGGTGCCGATCGTCATGGCTCACATCATGAGAGCCTCATGAGGTTTGCCTTGCCTTGATATCTCCGCTCATCGTGAGCCTGCCTAGCTAGGCCACTCCAGAGGAGGTCTTGCGTCGTCCGCCTCGCGAGGCTTGGCCCCTCGCGAGGGTCTTGGATGCCTTGTTGGTGAAGACGGGTCGTACGGCCTGCTGGCTTAGCCACGCCGCGGGCCACAGGAAGGCAAGTCTAGGGACCCCCATTCCCAGAACGTCGACAGTAGCCCCCAGGCCCGAGGTGCGCGTGGGCTTGGCTTCACGGTGAAGCTAAGGGTCAAGCTCGAAGCGCCGTGGGCCCCAAAAGCCTGCGGCCTCGGCTGGCGCGTGTCAGTTTATTGGACGTGGGCGTCTCCGCTTCCCCATGCTGCCTCGATGACTGCATGACGTGACATGTCCCTGCGACATGCAAGGGAAACCATCATTACCTGCGATCGTGGGAGACGCCGGTTGGCCTTCTCTTGCTATAAATGGGGAGGGGGGCGGAGCCCCCGTTGCCCATCTCCTCCTCGCTTGCTTGCTTCTTCCTCCTTGCTCTACTGCTTGCTCCAATGGCGCCTATCCGAAGGTTCTCCGCCGAAGAGAAGGGGAAAGCCCCCCGGGATGCCCCGGAGCTACTCCCGCCGAAGAAGAGATCGATCCATCTCCATGACGAATCGGCGATGCAGGTGATGGCGAGGCCTTTGTGCGAGCGACCTCCACCGGGGTACCCGCTACCCCTGTACGCCCAAGCCGTGGGCTCGGGAGGAGGAAATGACGAGCAGCGCCACCCACGCCGCGGCCGGGGTTGCCGCGCCACGGCGACGCGTGCCGTACACGTCGCGGACTCCTCGCGTGAGTTGGTGCTATGGGCGCCGATGCCTCCGAACTCCTGGATCCGCTTCCCACGGTTCTTCTCCGACGTGATGCCGCTGAGGGGGGCTCTCGAACTCTGGCTGCAGCATGCCGATTGCGGCGCTCCGGCGATCAGAGCGAAGATTGAAGCAGTCCCCATTGGCAAGATCTTCATGACTCGCGGCTGGGGCAAGGTCGGACGGGTCTGTCGCGCGAGGGGCACCCTCGCGATCCACTTCGAGTACGACGGCGCCACCACGCTTCTCTTCAAGGTCTTCGATGCCGAGGGCCGCCGCCTGGAGTGCTGCGCCGGAGGGGAGCGCGAGGCTGATGCGCGCTCCGCTCGCGACCACTCCAGCAGCAGCAGCTCTTGGGAGTCCAGCAGCTCTCCTGAGCTCTACTAGACTCTGGAGACGAGTGATGACAGCTACGTCCCCCCAAGCTCTCGCCGCGCCTCGAGTAGGGCTGTGGCGTCCGGCCACCGCCGCCGCTGATCTGGATGGAGTTGGCGCCGGCCTCCCGTGGCCCACTGTTGATGATGGTGTCCTCCACGGGAGGATGTAGATAGGATCCCCCTTAGCATCAGCTTTTGTTTCCTGCAAAGAATCATGAATCACCCCGTGGGGGCATGTAAGGATCTGTAATGCCTTTGTACTTATTTTCCTTGTGATGAAGATTCGATGAACGCGTGTCCCGTTAAGGCTCGGTCTCCCCTTTCTTTCCTCGCGATAGCTTGTTGCTCTATGCTGACGGGTCCTGGTCCCAAGGCGGCTACAACCGTCGCTGGTATGCCAGGTCGCGATGCCGTGGTCAAGGCCAGGAGGTGCGCGGCCAGGAGGTGCACGGCCCGAGGTCCAATAAGAGCACCTGAGGCGCGATGCTCATGAGGTCCCCCTTAGCTCCCAAGCGGCCATGGTAAGGAAAGAAAGGAGGACGACTTGGCCGCAACGGGGTTGCGGCATGGTGCGAGCGACTATTAGGCCCAAATATTTAGCCGACCGAGGGCGAGACTTATCTTGCTGACTTCGTGGTGATTCCTGATGTTGCGTTGGGGCCGCGCGCCAACTTTCACGACATAGCTAGGCCGGTCCGTACGAGTTTTCCTTCTCCCGAGCTCTCCTTAGTGCTCTACGTCCTCAGGTCCCGGCCCTCGAGCGAGCTCAGCCGCCACTGGTATGCCAGGTCGCGACGCCGTGGTCAAGGCCAGGGGGTGAGGGCTGGAGAGCCAGTAAGAGCTCCTAAGTCGCGATGCTGAGGAGCCCCCCTTTTAACGTGCAAGCGAATCACGCGAGAGAAAAGGAAACTCGCGGTGCCGCCTGCTGTCCTCCCCACTAGGTCTCTATGGATAGGCACAAGAAGAAACATGGTTTGCCGTTACTACCGCCTGCCTACCCCTAGTTGGTCCGGATGAAGTGAAGGCACTGAGGGCCTGGTGAGGTGACGTGCACGGCGCGTGCCGCAAGCCAGAGCTCGACCACTCAGATTTGTCAGTCGTGGCAGGGACGGACCCATGCACCAGCGTCGTGCCTGTGTAGAGGCCCCGAGGGAGGCGATGATCGAGCAGGTGATAGCAGTTGGCAGGTTAAGCATGAAGAGCAGATCGACTTGGATAAATGCAGGAAGATTCATGCCACTGGGTCAGGCCCGCGCGGTGTGGGGATGATGTAGCCCGAGGGGTGCCCGCAATGAGGTAATCTAGAGACATAAGCAAAAGGGATACATGCCACAGGGACGGACCCACGTGGCCCGGGAATAGTGCAGCCCGAGGGGCGCTCCCAGCTTAAATGAACTTGGAAGATGTCACCTGGTTCTGTAGACGAAGCAGTGTTGGTGCAGCTGAAGCCACGCGTTGATGAAATGGCTCCTCACGAGCCACCTGGATCCTGAGCCTCGGGAGGCTCTGGGGGCTCGGGAGGTTCCCTGAGGACTGTCCTCATCTCCTCCGGCAAGGCATGGAACCCGGCCTCCTGAGCTGTCAGGACTTGCCGCATGTTGCGCTGATAGGCCGACGCCACGCTCGGCAAGCCGAGAGGCATGCGAATGTAGCTGTGTGGTGGACCCTCACAGCGGCCCGCATGTGATGGCCAGAAGTGTTCCTGAGATGCGGCCATGTTGAGCCCTGGGATGTTGATGCAGACGCGCAATTCAACACCCTCGCCTGGATGGTGAGCCGCGCTCGGTGAGCGGCTGTCGCCGCGCATGGCTCTCGCGTCTTGTAGCTCTTGAGTGGTCTTAGTGATGAACTCCTGGGTGGTAGGCACTCCTCGCCCCGTGCTCTCCTGAGGAAGGTGTGCCGTGAAGCACGCTTCCAAGTGGTGCCCAAGCGCCTCCCTCGTGAGGTTGGCAAGGTCTGAGGCTCTCCAGGAGAGAGCCCCCGAGCCCTGTCGGAGGAGGGCGCTGGGCGCGCTTTCCTATGCGATGAAGGGAGGCGCCCCTGGAGCAGGCGCTATTCCTGATGAGATTCCTGATGCGACGCCATCTTCTTGGGGTCCTGCATGGCGCGGCAGCTTCTTCTTGGGGATGGTCTCCAAAGGGCCTTCACTTCTGCTGCCAGGGCCGTCGGTTGCCGCGGCTTGGAAGGCGCGCTCAAGGGAGCACACCGCATCCCTTTCTTCACACAGGACCGTAATGATTCCCCCGCTTCCTGGCGTCTTGAGGACATTGTAGCCATGGTGAGTGACTGCCATGAACTTGGCCAGGGCTGGGTACCCGAGGATGGCATTGTACGACAGGCGAATTTGCGCGACGTCAAAGTTGATGAGCTCGGTGCGGTAGTTCTTGCGCTCCCTGAAAGAGACAGGCAGGCGGACCTGCCCTATCGGTGTGGTGGAACCGTCCGTTACTCCTGAGAAAGGCTTGGTTGGTTGGAGCTGCTCATAGGGCACTTGGAGGTTGTCGAACATGTCGACGGACAGGACGTTGAGCCCTGCGCCGCCGTCGATGAGAGTCTTGGTGACTTGCACATTGCTGATGACTGGGGAGCACAGCATAGGGAGTGTGCCAGCGGTGGCTGCGCACTTGAGCTGGTCGGACGAGTTGAAGGTGATGGCGCACTGGGACCACCTGAGCAGGCGCGTGGCCTCGATCTTGGGGAGCGCCATGTTCACCTCGCGAGCGAACTGTTTGAAGATGCGCTGAGAGGCTGGGGCCTGGGCACCGCCCAAGATGCAAGTGACCGCATGCGGCTCCTGGAAGCCCCCAGCCCCCTCGTCCTGGTGGTGGTCGTCGTTCCTTCTTGGTGGCGGCAACGGGGGAAGACTGGCGTTGCCTTGGGGGCGATCCTCACGAGGCGGGTCCCTCCAGGCTCCCTCGCGAGGTTGGTCCTGCCAGCGGTCCTCACGAGGCCGGTCACGCCACTCCTGGCGTGGGCCACGGTCGTCCCAGCGTCCGCCTCCGCGTCCTCCTCCGCAGCCGTAGCCCTGGTCGTTGCGCTCGGGGCATCGACCAAAGCGTCCTTCCCGAATGGCTCTGAGCTCTTGACAGTCGCTAGTGTTGTGGGTGCTCAGGTTGTGGAAGGCGTAGAATGGACAGTCGTTCTTGGACGACTCGGGCTGTTCTCTGCCTTGCTTGGTGTTGGGCTCTGCTGTGAGCACTACTGCCTCTTTGCGCTTCACGTCTTTGGCCTTGACCTTCTTCTCCTCCATTCTTGCAGCTGGCAGCTCAAGGATAGAGAGGCGCCCTTCCTCAACTCTTGCGCACCTGTTTGCCAGGTTGAACAGCTCCTGAGATGTGCAAAGCTCTTCGTGGATAGCCAGCTCTTCCTTCATCTTGACGTCACAGACGCCGTCTGAGAATGCGGAGATGATGGCTTCGTCCGTGAACTTGGGGATCTTGAGGCGGGTGTTGTTGAAGTGCTGGATGTACTTCTAGAGGGTCTCCCCTGGCTGTTGCTTGATGCAGCGTAGATTGCCCGTGACCGGTGGGTGGTCACGAGTGCCCTGGAAGTTGGCGACGAAGCGGTCGCACATCTCGTCCCAGGAGGAGATCGAGTCATGCTGCAGGTTCAAGAGCCAGGAGCGGGCCCCATCCTTGAGAGCCATGGGAAACCAGTTCGCCATGACTTTTTCGTCGCCGTTGGCCGCTTCGATGCTCAACTCATAGAGCTGCAGGAACTCCGTGGGGTCGGCGGTGTCGTCGTACCGAGGAGGCAGATCTGGCTTGAACGTGCCTGGCCAGGCAACGCTACGTAGCTCAGGGGTGAAGGCGCGGCAGCCGGCTGTGGTTGCCGGGGCCCGCTTCGGAGGCGGAGCTTGATCTTGGCGAGGTCCGCGCCGCGCCACTGCAGGTGGCGCGCGGTCTTGACGAGGTGGCGCGGGGAGCGCCGGTGTAGCTTCTCGCGGCTGCGGGATTTCTGGGCAGCTCCTTTCTTCACACGCGGGCGCCGGGCGCGGTGGATCACACCGTGGAGGCGTGCGCCTTGGTGCCAAGGCACCGTCTTGGGGTCGAGGCGGTGGAGGCACGCCATGAGCCCCGTCGCCCCCGGCTGGCTAAGGTGGTGGCAGAGAACGGGACGACACCGGAGAGCCCCCTGCGGCATGGACGAGCTCGGCGACGCGGTCGAGCCACTCCTCATAGACGTCGTCGACGGGGCGATAACGCAGGAGCTCGTTTGCCGCAATGAGCGCGTCCCGTGCCTCCATGGGAGCACGGTGCACGTGAGACGAAGAACCGGCAGGGGTGAGTGATGGAGTAGTGGTGCGGCCATCTTACCGCACCGAAGGATGCTGCGAGGATGCCTACTGCTCGTTCTCCACCGGGCCGGTGGCAGCATTGGCGGCGGGGGACGGAGAACGATGAGGTGGCCCGCCGACGGGAGCCGTCTGAGCGACGCGGGTGACGGGAGCAGCCCGACGCTCAGCTCGAGCACGGCGAGCGTCCGCCATGGGGACGACGGAGCGACGGAGCAACGGAAAGGAAGCTACGGCGCACCCCTACCTGGCGCGCCAAATGTCGGATGTGGGGCTCCGGCAAACCCTTAAGGTTCGAACACTGGGGTGCGCGCGAAGTCTTCCCCTCCTACCGATCTACGCTCTAGCTCACTAAGATCTTGCGGACGAACTCGACGAGCTCACAACACAGAAAGACACGGGGTTTATACTGGTTCGGGGCACCGTTGTGGCGTAATACCCTACTCCAGTGTGGTGGTGGATTGCCTCTTGGGCTGATGATGAACAATACAAGGGGAGAACAACCTCCTGAGGTTGAGGTGTTCTTGCGGGTGAGAGCTTGCGGTGTGTCTCTCGATCTCTGATGATCTCCTCTAGCTAAGATGAGGTTATCCCATCTCATGCCCCATCCACTGTGGTGGCTAGTCCTATTTATAGAGGCCCTGGTCCTCTTCCCAAATATCGAGCGGGAAGGGAGCCAACAATGGCGGGCTAATTTGAAGGGGGACAGCTAGTACGAGCTATCCTGACAAAAGTAGTCTTCGCCTGCACAAAGCTCCGGTGGTGATGCTGCTTTGGGCTCCACGATGACCTCCGTCTTGCAGTCTGTGGTCTTGGTCTCGTTGCACCGGAATGGCAACCTTTGCCTGATGCATCGGTACTCCGCGGCTGCGCTTGCCCCTTCGCACCAAAGAGGAAACAAGGACACTGCGCGCGCTGGCGCCCACCTGGTGCCGATCGTCATGGCTCACGTCACGAGAGCCTCGTGAGGTTTGCCTTGCCTTGATATCTCCGCTCCTCATGAGCTTGCCTAGCTAGGCCACTCCATAGGAGGTCTTGCGTCGTCCGCCTCGCGAGGCTTGGCCCCTCGCGAGGGTCTTGGATTCCTTGTTGGTGAAGACGGGCCGTACGTCCTGCTGGCTCAGCCACGCCGCGGGCCGCAGGCAGGCAAGTCTGGGGACCCCCGTTCCCAGAACACCGACAGGGACCAAGGCGCGCTCGGACTTGGGTTCGAGGTGAAGCCAAAATTCAAGGGCGAAGCGCCGCGGGCCCCAATCGCCTGTGGGCCAGGTCGACGCATGGCGCTTGATGGGACGTGGGCGTCTCTGCTTCCCCACGCGCCTCGGTAACTATCCAGGCTGACAAAAGACTGGCGCCCGGTACCGAGCCATCACCACTTGGAGCCTGGGATGCCGTCGGTTATCCTTCCTTCGCCTATAAATGGGGGGCAGAGCCCCCAGCTCATCTTCATCGTCTTGCTGCTCGCTCCTTCTTCTCTGCCGTGCCGCCATCTCGCCAAAGCATCCATGGCACTAGTTAGGAGGTTCTTGGCCACCGAGAAGGTAAAGGCCCCAAAGGAGGGACTAGGCTCGCCACCGCCCAAGAGGGGCCACGGCCATCCCCGCAAGTATGCGGTGATGCCGGCGGTGGCTCCCGAGGGCGTGGGCGTACTCCCTCGGAGTCTGGCACCACCTTCGGCAGTTGTGGGAAGGCTCCCTCTGTCGGCGTACTGGGACCGAGGGTACCCAGACTTGCCTGCCTGCGGCCCGCGGCGTGGCTCCATCAGCGGCCTAGTGCGGCCCGGTTCGACAGTAAGAACTCAAGACCCTCACGAGGGGCCAAGCCTCGTGAGGCGGACGACACGAAGACCTCCCTGGGGGGCGACCTCACTAGGCTGGCTCCCGAGGAGCGAAGATATCAAGGCAAGGTGCGCCTCACGAGGTTCACATGATGTGAGCCATGACGACCAAGGCTAGGCGGGCACCAGCGGGCGCAGTGTACTAGTTTCCTCTTGGGTGCTAAGGAGGCAAGCACAGGCGCGGGGTTCCGAGGCATCAGGCAAAGGTTTCCATATTGGTGCAATAAGACTAAGACCGCCAGGACGGCAGGATGGAGCTCATCGCGGAGCCCACTACAGCGTCACCACCAGAGCCTTTGCAGGAGAAGACTACTTTTGTCAGGATAGCTTGTACTAGTTGTCTCCCTTTGAATTTGGCCGTTGTCGGATCCCTTCCCACCTAACATTTGGGAAGAGGACCAAGGCCACTATAAATAGGACTTAGCCGCCACCATAGAAGGGATTGGATCCATTTCACCCTGACCAGCTCACCAGCTCATCGAGCTCAAGAACACCTCACCTCCTGAGGTTGTTCGTCCGCTGTATTAGCTAATCCTCAGCCCCTCAAGGCAATCCACCACAAAGCTGGAGTTGGGTATTACACCGCAACGTGGCCCGAACCAGGATAAATCTCTGTGTCTCTCATTCTTTGGGTTCGTCGAGCTAGGCCATGGGATCGTTAGCGAGTGAGCTAGGGAGAGAGAGAGACAGAGAGAGTTCTTCATACGCACCCTAGTGTTCTAACCTCTCAAGGGTCCGCGGAACCCGTAATCCGAAATTTGGCATGCCAGGTAGGGGTGTGTTGAAGCTTCACCTCTCCGTTCGCTCCGCCCGCTTCGCTCCCCTGTTCCATCCTCATGGCGAGCGTCGCTCCTACATCCGGGCCAACAGGAGAGGGCGGAGGCGCTGTGGGGCTCCCGGCCTTCGCCCCCGCCTTGCGACAGGCACGGCCACGCAAGTTCAAGTCGGAGATGCCACCTCGCTACGACGGCGTGGTGGACCCGGCAAGCTTCCTCTAGGCGTATGAGGAGGCCGCCTGGGCGGAAGGCGGCGGCGACCAGGTCATGGCTAATTGGCTCCCCATGGCCCTCACGGGCGTACCGTGCGCCTAGCTTCTCAATCTGCCGGAGTCCTCTGTGGCCTCCTAGGACGAGCTGCGAGGCCTCTTCAGCACGCACTTCGTGGCACCGCCGCCCCACGCTGTTGCAGCCCTCCTCGGTGGTTCTCAGGCGCCTCCCTCATACCGCCATATCAAGTAGTTCTTTTGTCAAGCAGGTGTCACATGCGCGCGACAGGGAACTCCTCCGGGGTGGGTGGCACCTGAGGCCGACCTCACCTTCAACTCGAGAGACCATGCAGTGACCACCGCGGGTGCGGGTACGCTCCTGATGCTCTGCACCCCCACCATCTGTAACGTGGCGGTAACCAAGACCCTCGTCGACGGCGGGGCCGGGCTCAATGTGCTCCCCGTGGAAGCTTTTGCCTTGATCCATGTGTCACACGGCCAGCTTCGCCCTAGCAAGCCATTCTCTGGGGTCGTCGACGGCTCCACCAGCCCCCTCGGGTAGATCCACCTCCCCATCACCTTCGGTACCTGTGACAACTACCGCACCGAGCTCATCGACTTCGACATCGCCCGTATCGGCCTCCTGTACAACACCATCCTCGGGTACTCGGCCCTGGCCATGTTCATGGCAACGAATCACCACGCCTACAACCTCGGGAAGATACCAGAGAGCAGCGGCGTCCTCAACGTGGCTAGGGAGACCAAGGAAGCATTGGCGGCTCTCAAGATCGCCTTCAAGGATGCGGCTGCTATGCGGCCTGAGGCAGAAGAGGTCCCCGAGGCCCTAGGGGCTGCTCTTACGAAGAAGAAGCAGTTGTTCTCTCAAGACCGGGCCGAGACGAAGCAGGTACCGGTCGAGCAAGATGGGGCGTCGGGAGCCACCTTCACCATAGGAGCCCACCTCGCCCCAGACCAAGATAAGGCGTTGGTCGATTTCCTGCGCTCGAACAAGGAGGTGTTCGTGTGGTAGCCCAAGGACCTAGTCAGAGTCCCAAGGGGGGTGATTGAGCATCTCCTCAATGTATGCCCCAATGTACACCCGGTAAAGCAGAAGGCATGGCGGCAGTCCATAGGGAAGCCGTCGTTCATTGTCCAAGAAACCTGCAAGCTGCTAGACATTGGCATCATTCGTGAGGTGCGATACCCGGAATGGCTGGTGAACCCCGTCGTGGTCCCTAAGAAAGGCGGGAAGGAATGCATGTGGGTCGACTTCACCAACCTCAATAGGCATGCCCTCAAGACCCCTTCCCGCTACGATGCATCGACCAAATCATCAACTCCACTACCGAATGTGACCTGCTATGCTTCCTGGATGCATTCTCAGGGTATCACCAAATCAAGATGGCGGTGCAGAGTGTCGAGAAGTTGGCCTTGCTAACCCCGTGTGGGGTGTACTGCTACACTTGCATGACCTTTGGGTTGCGCAACACCAGGGCAACCTTCCAACGGCTCATGCACATCGCTCTAGGCCAGCAGCTCGAGAGGAACGCTGAGGCCTATGTCGATGACATAGTGGTGAAATCTCGGGAGGCAAGGACCCTCATCACGGACCTGGAAGAGACGTTCGTCAGCCTACGCGAGGTGGACCTGCGGCTCAATCTGGAGAAATGTGTGTTTGGCGTCCCCTCCAGCAAGCTGTTGGGCTTTCTGGTGTCACATAGGGGGGTCGAGGCAAATCTGGAGAAGGTCAAGGCAATAGAAAGGATGAGTCCACCACAGACTCGTAAGGAAATGCAAAAGGTGGCGGGCTATGTGACCTCGCTGGGGCGCTTCATCTCAGCTGAGGGAGCACGCTCTCCCATTCTTCAAACAGATGAGGAAGGAGGGGCCGTTCGAGTGGACTCCGGAGGCTGACGCGGCGTTTAAAGATCTCAAGAGATACCTCACCAGCCCAACAGTGATGGTGGCGCCGCGCCCCCTCGAGCCCCTAGTGCTTTACCTGGCTGGCACACCTCACTCTGCCAGTGCATCGCTAGTGGCAGTCTGGGAGGAGCACCAAACCAAGGGCCTGCCGGGCAACGCCCCATGGCAGGACAAGGCGGCGCAGCTTCGGGATGGTGTCCCTAAAGCCTCAACGACACCAACGTATGACCAGGTTCCACAAGATGGCACTCACAATGCCGCTGAACGGGCAACCAAACTCCTGAGGTCCTCCAGCCTCAGGAGGCTTCAGACTCCGCCAACACTTCCACCCTCCTCGAGCACCCATGTACTTCGTAGGCACGATACTGCGGGACGCGCGGGCATGCTATCCCATGCCGCAAAAGCTCTTGCTCGCACTCCTTGTCGCCTCGCGCAAGCTGCACCACTACTTCCAAGGGTACCCCATCAAGGTTGTTTCGGTCCTACCCACTGGAGAGGGTACTCCGGAGCCCCAACGCCGGAGGTAGAGTCGCTGAATGGAACATCGAGCTACATGCATTTCACCTGGAGTTCAGCACCACCAGGGTCATCAAGGGGGCTGCGCTTGCCGACTTTGTGGTAGAGTGGACCGATGCCCCAGGGCCAGAGGCAGGCAAGGACCGGACGCTCTCACCAGGGGTCGAAGCACCAGACGGCTGGGTCATGTACTTCGACGGCACCTTCGCACGGCAGGGCGCGGGGGCTGGAGTCGTGCTCGTTTCACCTACTCAAGACAAGCTCTACTACGCCGTGCAACTCTGCTTCGAACACGTCGAAAAGGTCTCCAACAACATCA
Source organism: Triticum urartu (assembly GCF_056163025.1). Taxonomy (NCBI): domain Eukaryota; kingdom Viridiplantae; phylum Streptophyta; class Magnoliopsida; order Poales; family Poaceae; genus Triticum; species Triticum urartu. Next base: position 213,157,166 of record NC_141877.1, on the reverse strand, counting down.
CGGAGTATGAAGGCTTGATCGCTGGCCTCAAGGCCGCAACCGCTTTGGGCATGAAGCGCCTCACCATCAAAGGTGACTCTCAGCTCATCGTCAACTTCTCCAATAAAGTGTACGAGCCGAAGGATGAACACATGGAGGCATACCTGGCGGGGGTACGCAAGACGGAGAAGCAACTCCTGGGCCTGGAGGTGCAGCACATGCCCCGCGGCACGAACAAGGAAGCCAACGATATCACCAAGAGGGCATCCAAGCGCCAGCCTCAGGAACCCGGTGTCTTCGAAGAACGGCTCTTCAAGCCCTGAGTAGCCCCTCCTGTTGCAGAGCCAGCACTACCTCAGGAGGAGCTCCCTCCAGCACCAACCTCGGGGGCCCCGGCCTATGGCCCGACCTCAGGAGCGCGCTTGCTCCTTGCGTTCGAGCCTCAGAAGGGGTGCTGGACTGAAGAATTCAAGACATACCTGCTTCAGGGAACCCTGCCGGAGAAGGAAGAAGACGTCGAATGGCCGAACAATGTTTCCTTGTGATGCATCTCCAGGAAACAGGGGCACGAGCTGCTACCGACATACACGGTGGAGACTGCGGGGCGGTGAGCTTTTCGGGGCAGTGAGCTTTTCCGAAAACGACCGAACGATGTTTCCTTGCGATGCATCTCCAGGGAACAGGGGCACGAGCTGCTAGCCGACATACACGGTGGAGACTGCGGGCACCATTCATCATGATGCACCCTCGTGGGCAAGGTGTTCCGGAGCACCACCGCGACCAAGCCAACCAGCAAAACACCATTCTTCCTCGTCTACAGAGCTGAAGCGGTTCTCCCACATGAGGTCAGGCATCGCTCCGCATGGGTCTTGGCGTTTGACGAGGCACGCCAGGACGCCGAGCGGGGGATGGACCTCATGCTGGTGGAGGAACATTGTCGTCAAGCCTCTCATCGAGCGACAAGGTACCAGCAGGTGCTGCGGGGGTACCACTGCCGCAGCGTTTGCTCCAGGACGCTCGAGGTGGGAGATCTCATCCTACGGCGGGTGCTCTCCAGGGAAGGGCTGCATAAGCTCTCACCCATGTGAGAGGGCCCGTTTAGGGTCGCTCGCATCTCTAGGCCCGGCGCCGAGCACTTGGAGACACAGGACGGGATCCCCATCCAGAACGCCTGGAACATCCAGCACCTCCGTAGGTTCTACCCATGAAGTAAGGCCCAGTGCCTGTGAAGGTCTCCGCTCGTGACACTCTCACGTAATAATGAGTGGGGCTGTACACGCCCTGGAGTCTCCAAAGAGCCACCATCCGACCTCGGGGGCTCCCTCCCACGTCCTAGTGGCAGCACTTAGCTCCGCACTGGTGAGAAGACTAGACTCGGTGCCATATGTGGCTATTCATTTGCTTTCTGTATCTGGTTTGAAACCTTTTTAATGAATTTGGAGTTCGCTTGCTTTCAGTTGCCTGACCGACTTCCCCCTCTGTTTTCTCTTTTGCAGTTTGGTCTATTTTCTGGAGGAGCGGCAGTTTCCCGTCGCTCCTTCTCGCGCGTGGGGGCTAAGCAGGTGTGTGCGTGCGACGGGCTCGGCCCGCACAGCAAACACACTTCGCCGTAGCCCTGCTCCTTCAGAGCTCCGGCTTCTTCTATCCTCGCGAGATGCCCTTGGGCAAGCTCGTGATTTGCGCACCCTCTTGATGTCCATGCCCCACGGGTACTGCGGCGCGGTGCACAGAGCCACGATAGGCTCACGCCTGAGGGTTCGTGCAAAGAAGAACAAGGACACCCAAAAGAGCTTTCTAATGACTCTGCAGCCTCGTGACACCCCCTGAGGTCAGAGACTCCTGAGCCGACAACAAGAAGGGCCACACCAGATAGTGGGACGCACGCGCCCTCACAAGGAGGGGAGGTACCGCAAGCGCATCAAGCTAAGTATCCTACCATACGCATCGGAGCAATAAGCATAACATAGTAGCATAAATACCATAGTCCATCACATGCCCCCATAGGGCCCCATGCTTGTTTTTTTAAATGTAGGAGGGAAAGGAAGGATTAACAAAAGAGGCAAGCATAGTCGCTGCAGCACACGAGGGTTGGCTCCAAGGGCCCCCAGACTCGGCGGGATGACCCACCACCATCCTCAAAGCTAGCTCGGCAGCGTGGCGGCTGGTCGTAGCCACCGCTGCCAGTGCTCTCGCTGGAGGAGGAGCCGCCGCCGCTGGATGAGCCGCGACCATCGCCATGGGCAAGCTCGCCTTTTGTGTCGTCGCGGCCGTTGGTAAGGCCGAGCCCACCGTCGTCGTCGCTGTCTTCGAGGCAGCACCCTGCGTGGCGACCATCCTCCCCAAACAACCTCATGTAGAGGGCGTGACGTCGTCATACTTGAAGTGGAGGGTGCACCTCCTGCTCAGGCCACGCGCGTGGGCGAACGTCTGCCAGCCGCGGGCCAGGACCGCATTGCCCGCGGCGGAAACCTCCACCACGACCCACGAGGCCTTGCTGCAGTAGCCTCCCGCTTGCAACCAGAAGCCGCCAGGGCTCGCGGTTGGCAGCTCGCCGGCAATGGAGCGTGGGAACTGGAGCCAGGTGCCGGTCGGCCACTCCGACCACATGACAAACTCTGGGAGCACCTCCGTCGAATGGAAGCGCGGCCGAGGAGGCCGGGCGACCATGGCGCGCCTCCCCTCGGCGCAAGGACTGCCCCACCTCGAGTGTCCCCTGCCACGGGAGGAGGCACCGTTGCGGCCACCAAGAACAACACCGGTCCCCGAGGAATTGGAAGATGCTTCATGGCTAAAGGTCCAAAGGAAACACACCTCGAGTATGTTGATTTCAATAGTGATGAAGATGATTTGCTAGGAGATGATGATTTAGTTGTTGACAACTCTAGTTATGAAAACTATGATGAACTTGCTATTAATCATGCTAATCAAGACAAAACGAATGACGATGATAAGAAGGAGATTGAGTGTCTAACTAAAGAGCTAAACACTCTTAAGTTAGCTCATGAAACTACCTTGGAAAATCATCGAGAGCTTTTAAACACTCATCAGAAGTTACGCTTCGAAAAGCTCGACCTTGATCAAGAGCATGGGTTCTTAAAAGCGATCAATGATGATCTTCGCAAGAAAAGTTCTTCTTACATTGCCAAGCGTTTACTCTTGTCTACTTACATGCCACAAGTTAAATCTAGCAACAAGAGTAAGAAAGATTCTTCTTCTAGTAGTAACAACAATCATGCTAAACCCAATGATGTTTCTTATAGTAGTTCTCTTGATTCCACCAATGATTCTCTTAGACAAGTTACACTTGAGCAAGAAAATAGCTTATTGAAGGGAATTATGGAGAAAGGTGTTTACAAGAGCCTTGCCGGAAGTAAGCAATTTGAGGAAATTTTACGCAAGCAAGGAAGGCACCGGAAGAATCAAGGTGTTGGTTTTGAACGAAAGTTCAATGCCAATGGAGTTGAGTGGTAAGAAGATCTATACCCCAAGACGAAGTTTGTTCCTCAACAAGAGAAGTATGATCCTACTTCTTTCAAAGGAACACAAGCTCAAGATGATCTTCCACCACAATACCACAAGCAAAAAGGCAAGGACAAGCTTCAAGAGGAGATTGATGCATTTGAAGAAGCACCTAAGGCCTTGGTCAAGTGGGTTCCCAAGACTACATCAAGTTCTACTTCATCAAGTACAACTACAACTCCAAGGATTCCCATCAAGATGGTGTGGATCTTGAAGAAGAAGAAATAGAGAGTTCTTGAGGGTGACTCCACCAACATACTTCACTCTTATCATTTTGCCGAGGACAACTGCAAACAACTTCCATATCTTGCACTAGTTCAAGGAGTCACAAACCCTCTTGTTGGTAAGACAAGGGACAAGGTAAGCTAATGCTTTCATGGACATCATCTTGTGTATACATCACTCTATGTCTATGGATATCCATGCTTGTTCCTTGTGGGACTAACCCGTGTAGGTATTGAAAGTGCAACTCACCCCAATGGAATGCTCTGAATGATCTACATCAACAGTGAGCATCCACATCTTCATTACCTACATGAAGTCATCATCGACAAAACCCAAGGTTAGTTCATCCCTCTTAGGGGGGATATCACATCTAGGGGGAGCTTTACTCTAAAATTGAGCTAAAGCAACTCTAATGGTGTGAGCACAACAATGCTTTATGTAAAAGTGGTAACCCAACTTGTGCTTAAATGATGAGTATGACCTATGATCAAAAGTTCTCATTTGACTCCTAAGTCAATATACTCATATATAGATGACCTAGTCATCGCCAATTGCTTGATAGATGCTAGAGTGTTTGTGCATGCTTTGTCACATATTTCTTTTGCCATATTATTGTGTGAGCATGTTGAATGCATATTTTTCTCATTCGAGGACATCCATTTGTTGCTTTGATTGTCTAGATTTTTCTCTTTTGCCAAATGGATGGACAAGAATGCCTAAGAACTCCCTCTAGCTATCTATGCTTTTCTCGTCTCAAACTCTATTCATGCTACATCACAAAGTTTGAACAAGTCAGATTCGAACCACTCTGTGTGAGGAGCACTCGGAGTTCCCAATTCGTCATAGACTTAAACTTCCAAAACCTCTTTGTGTATTTCGGTCTGAGCGATTCATCCTTTTCGGTCCTACCGAGATCACTTAGTTGATCTAGGTTTTCAATCTCGGTGCAACCGATTAGAACCTTTTGGTCACACCGAGTTGCAGTAACTGCCTGCAGTTTTGCATCTCGGTGCCACTGAGTTGTTCCACTCGGTCACACCGATAGGGTCAGGTTATATATACCGACGGGTCAAAATTTGGAAAATTTTCTGAAACCCTTCACCCGCGCGTAGCCTGCTCTACCTCATCGGGTCTCCGGATCGTCCTCTCGCCGCCAGCGACCTCCCGCCGCTGGTCTCCGCCACTGTCAACGGCAATCTGCTCCGCCGTTGCCGCCGTAGAGAACACTCGCCGCTCTAGGGTAAATGTTTGACCCCTTGTGCTGTCTTTTTCACTCCGATTCCTAGCACAAGGACAATGCCATGGTTCTTGCCACGATTGAGATTGATCCATCCAGCTAAAACTTCCTTAGGTCTAGATTGATTCAAAAATTTTAGGGTTAGCTCTCTGCATAACTCATCTCGGACCGACCGAAATGTAGAAATCGGCCTCACCAATTCGTCCTTGGCCATTGCACATGCGCTTTTCGGTCCAACCGAAACATGCAAATCGGTGTGACCGAGTTCAAGATTCTGTGAAACCCTAGCAATCTCAGTGCCACTGAACTGTGACTTGGCCCAACCGAGTTCACTAGTTTAGGTTCCAAGTGTTGCTTTGGTATCACCGAGTTTGTCAATTCGGTAGCTCCAAGTTCACTTCTGTAGAGAACTAAAACTAAGCTTTTTGACTCAATTGTTTTGCAAAACCTCTATACTTTGTGATGCTCATCTACTCTACCTCATCTACAACCTATTCACAGGGTCTGCTGACAGTTTTCCTGAAGATGTCTGATCAAAGTGATAGTTAGAACAAGTCTGAAGAGAAGGTTCAGTTGAGTGAGGGCACTAGTCCCTCCAGCAGCTATGATGAGGGCAGAAGGAGCACACCTAGTAACTTGCCAAAAGAAGCTACCAGGACAAGGAAGAAGAAAACCTCACATTCTGAAGATGAGGATTATGCGGCCGTTGAGGATGAAGCCACTTCAAGGAAAAAGGTGCTAAAGAAAGAGTATGGCTCAGCGGCTACAACAAAGCCAGGGATGCACAAGAAGGCTCCAGCAAAGACGATTCCCATGTCAAAGGCCAGAGCCTCCACTGCTGAAACCTCCAAGCCAACTAAAGAGGCAGTTGGAGAAGGAAAGAAAAGGAAGGAAAGGGTCAAGAAGACCACTGCCAGAGTACTTGTTAGATCCTCCATTATGAGAGATTCAGAACAAGAGGAGGAGGAAGAGGATGCTGCACCAGCTCCTAAGGCTCATAAGCTTATGGGAGATGCAATCAGATCGGGGGCTACTCCATCAAAGCCCAAGTCTACTCCCAAAGCTCCAGCTCAGAAGTCTGCTCCAAAGAGAAGCACTAGAAACATTCCAGCTGCAGAAAAGAACAAGGCCCCAGTGCCTGGGACTGTTGATGAAGAAGATTGATACGTCTCCAACGTATCTATAATTTTCGATTGCTCCATGCTATATTACCTACTGTTTTAAACATTATTGGGCTTTATTATCCACTTTTATATTATTTTTGGGACTAACCTATTAACCGGAGGCCCAGCCCAGAATTGTTGTTTTTTGCCTGTTTTAGGGTTTCGAAGAAAAGGAATATCAAACGGAGTCCAAACGGAATGAAACCTTTGGAAACGTGATTTTCTCATCAGATAAGATCCCGGAGACTTGGACCCTCCGTCAAGAAAGCCACGAGGCGGTCACGAGGGTGGAGGGCGCCCCCCTAGGGCGCGCCCCTGCCTCGTGGGCCCCTCGAAGCTCCACCGACATACTTCTTCCTCTTATATATATCCACGTACCCCCAAACGATCAGAGACGGAGCCAAAAACCTAATTCCACCACCACAACTTTCTGTATCCATGAGATACCATCTTGGGGCCTGTTCCGGAGCTCCGCCGTAGGGGGCATTGATCACGGAGGGCTTCTACATCATCATCCGAGCCCCTCCGATGAAGTGTGAGTAGTTTACTTCAGACCTATGGGTCCATAGCTAGTAGCTAGATGGCTTCTTCTCTCTTTTTGGATCTCAATATATTGTTCTCCCCCTCTCTCGTGGAGATCTATTCGATGTAATCTTCCTTTTGTGGTGTGTTTGTTGAGACCGATGAATTGTGGGTTTATGATCAAGTCTATCTATGAATAATATTTGAATCTTCTCTGAATTCTTTTATGTATGATTGGTTATCTTTGCAAGTCTCTTCAAATTATCAGTTTGGTTTGGCCTACTAGATTGGTTGTTCTTTCCATGGGAGAAGTGCTTAGTTTTGGGTTCGATATTGCGGTGTCCTTTCCCAGTGACAGAAGGGGCAGCAAGGCACGTATTGTATCATTGCCATCGAGGATAACAAGATGGGTTTTTTATCATATTGCATGAAACTATCCCTCTACGTCATGTCATCTTGCTTAAGGCGTTACTCTGTTTTTAACTTAATACTCTAGATGCATGCTGGATAGCGGTCGATGAGTGGAGTAATAGTAGTAGATGCAGGCATGAGTCGGTCTACTTGTCTCGAACGTGATGCCTATATACATGATCATACCTAGATATTCTCATAACTATGCTCAATTATGTCAATTGCTCAACAGTAATTTGTTCACCCACCGTAGAATACTTATGCTTTTGAGAGAAGCCACTAGTGAAACCTATGGCCCCCGGGTCTCTTTCTCATCATATCAATCTCCATCACTTTATTATTGCTTTGCTTTTACTTTTTACTTTGCATCTCTATACCCAAAATACCAAAAATATTATTTATCATCTCTATCAGATCTCTCTTTCGTAAGTGACCGTGAAGGGATTGACAACCCCTAAGCGCGTTGGTTGCGTTGAGCTATTGTTTTTGTGTAGGTACGAGGGACTCACGCGTAGCCTCCTACTGGATTGATACCTTGGTTCTCAAAAACTAAGGGAAATACTTACAGTACTTTGCTGCATCATCCTCTCCTTTTCGAGGAAATCCAACGCAGTGCTCAAGAGGTAGCAAGAAGAATTTTTGGCGCCGTTGCCAGAGAGGTTCGCGCAAGTCAAGATTTGACTCCCGACAACGAGCCATTTCTGGCGCTGTTGCCGGGGAGTCTGCACAAAAGTCAACATACCAAGTACCCATCAAAATCCCTATCTCCCGCATTACATTATTTGCCATTTTCCTCTCGTTTTCCTCTCCCTCCAATTCACCCTTGCCGTTTTATTCACCCTCTCTCTCTATCCTCCCTCTCCCTCTCTATTTGCCTCTTTTTGCCCGTTTGCCTTTTTGTTTGCTTGTGTGTTAGTTTGCTCGCTTGTCGTCATGGCTAGTCTCATATGTTCTCCGTTGTCTCCCGAGAATGAAGTTCTAAATTTTCAACAAAGGGAGGGAGAAAATCTAAAAGATGCTTGGTATAGAATTTGCAATGCTCAAAATAGATCTACCAGGAAGCAATCTACTTCAGTTCTTCTCCGCAATTTTTATGTAGGTGCTAGTCCTTGGTGTAGATATATCCTTGATACCATTACCGGAGGGAATTTCTTGGGTAGCCATACTTTTGATTCTTATAATGCTATGTTAGATTTATTTGGCTCACCACCTCTTTTGGTTAATGGAACTATGTTAACTTTGGAGCATGTTATGCAAAGACTTGGAATTATTGAAAATAAAGTGGCTACTATTGAATTAATTGAAAATCTAGATAAAAAGATCCACAATCAAATTACCCAATATGGATCTAAGGTATGAATGACTTTGAAAAATATTAAGGAAAAGGAACCCATATTTAATGAGAAAATAAACTTAGATTCTACTAGAATCGATAAACTTGAGGGTATCATTACGAACTTGGGACCGCTTTTTCTTCCATAAAGAATACTCCAAGTCCTCCTACTAAAATTGCCAAGCTTATGTATGTTCCTAAAAATAAGGGTGAATCATCTAGTAAGGAAACTGCGGATCTTAAATCTATAAGTATTCATCCCAACCTTTTTGCTATCATTAAGGAACCAATTGCTACAAATTAATTTTTCGATCTTATGCCTAAGAGTTTGATAATCACTAGAAAGAAAGAAATTCCTAAGGGAGATAGATGCCTCATTGAAGAATTGCCTACCAAAGATGGCAATACTTAGATCTATTCTTGCTTGTTATGCCTAGCTAGGGGCGTTAAACGATAGCGCTTGTTGGGAGGCAACCCAATTTTATTTTTATTCCTTGCTTTTTTCTCATGTTTAGTAATAAATAAATTATTTAGCCTCTGTTTTGGTTGTGTTTTTTGTGTTTAATTAGTGTTTATGCCATGTATAACCGTTGGGAAGACTTGGGGAAAGTCTTGTTGAACTTGCTGTAAAAAACAGAAACTTTAGCGCTCACGAGAACTGCTGTCATTTTTATTTGGAGAGTGCTATTTAGTTAATTCTTTTTGAATATGATTAATAGATAAATGCCTCACGTCCAGCAATTTATTTTAGAATTTTTGGGGTTCCAGATCTTGCGCTAGCTACAGATTACTACAGACTGTTCTATTTTTGACAGATTCTGTTTTTAGTGTGTTGTTTGCTTATTTTGATGAATCTATGGCTAGTAAAATAGTTTATAATCCATAGAGAAGTTGGAATACAGTAGGTATAACATCCATATAAATAAAGAATGAGTTCATTACAGTACCTTGAAGTGGTCTTTTGTTTACTTTTGCTAATGGAGCTCACGAGATTTTCTACTTTAAGTGTTGTGTTGTGAAGTTTTCAAGTTTTGGGTAAAGATTTGATGGATTATGGAACAAGGAGTGTGTCGGTGTTAAAACCGGCGGATCTCGGGTAGGGGGTCCCGAACTGTGCGTCTAAGGCAGATGGTAACAGGAGGCAGGGGACACGATGTTTTACCCAGGTTTGAGCCCTCTTGATGGAGGTAAAACCCTACGTCCTGCTTGATTTATTCTTGATGATATGAGTATTACAAGAGTTGATCTACCACGAGATCGGAGAGGCTAAACCCTAGAAGCTAGCCTATGGTATGATTGTATGTTGTCTGACAGACTAAAACCCTCCGGTTTATATAGACACCGGAGGGGGCTAGGGTTACACAAGGTCGGTTACAAAGGAGGAGATATACATATCCGTATTGCCTAGCTTGCCTTCCACGCCAGGTAGAGTCCTATCCGGACACGAGAAAAAGTCTTCAATCTTGTATCTTCATAGTCCAACAGTCCGGCCAAAGGATATAGTCTGGCTGTCCGGAGACCCCCTAATCCAGGACTCCCTCAGTAGCCCCTGAACCAGGCTTCAATGACGATGGGTCCGGCGCGCAGTGTTATCTTCATCATTACAAGGCGGGTTCCTTCTCCGAATACACCACGGAAGAATTTGAATACAAGGATAGTGTCCGACCTTGCAAAATAAGTTCCACATACCACCGTAGAGAGAATAATATTTCCAAAAATCTAATCTGCTGACATGTTTCGACAACATGACATCATGTCGTGTCCCGGTGATTGTTCGAACCGTTTCCTTTAACTAGCCCCGCACATAACGCGAGGCAGTTTCTTGACACGTCTTGTCAAAGCAGAGATTGTGTCCCCCTTATTATGGGATTTTCATCAATACGGGCGTGGGAAAACCAACCGCGCCATCAATTACGGCACTTGGAGGATAAGCGAGTTTTACCAGGCTAGTGGGGGCGCATAGTTTCGGCCGCCCTTATAAGGGGATAAGGTTTAACCTTTTTCTACCCATGCCTTCTTCCTCCTTGCTCATCCATTCTTGCGCACTCGAGCTCCAATGCCCAAGTCCACATCCTTCTCCTCAACCTTCCCCAAACATGTCTGGAGCGGGAGGCAAGTAGATGGCCTCCTCCGTCACGGAGGGCCACATCAAAAAGCTGCGCGGAGCCGGATACTTAGCTACGAATATCGCGCATCGGCTGCCCGCTGCGGGGCAGATTGTTCCTACCCTGGAACCTCACGATAGGTTAGTTTTCCTCCACCACTTCCTCCGTGGACTGGGGTTTCCCCTCCATCCATTCGTCTGCGGTCTCATGTTCTACTACGGGCTAGATTTTCATGATCTAGCCCCGAAATTCATCCTCAACATTTCGGCGTTCATCGTCGTGTGTGAGGCTTTCCTCCGCATCCAGCCCCACTTCGGCCTGTGGCTGAAGACCTTCAATATCAAGCCGAAGGTGGTGGGAGGCCAACAAGCGGAATGCGGTGGAGCCATGGTGGGCAAGATGCCCAATGTTATATGGCTCGAAGGCTCCATCGTGGAGACCATAAAGGGATGGCAATCGGTGTGATTCTACATCACCGAGCCGCGCAACACCAACTGGGTGGTGGCCCCTGAGTTTCGATCCGGAATCCCCACGCGGCTCACCTCCTGGAAAGAGAAGGGCCTGTCCTGGGGTTCATCGGTGGTGCTGGACGGACTCCGGAAATGTATCCGGAATATGGCAAGCAAGAAGCTCAAGCTTGTCAACGTAGTCCAGGTCATGCTCATCCGCCGGATCCTCCCGTGTCAACAACGGGATTTTAACTTATGGGAGTTCAACCCGGCCCGGCACCAGACTCTAAGCGAGCTCTTCGACACGACGCACAAGGACGTCTGGAGGGTGCTGTTCAAGGGCGCCGAGGTCCCTCCTTCTCTTACCGAGGACCGCAGGCTAAGCGCAAAGCGCCTAGCGTATTCGGTGAGTTCTATACATCCGGTAGGATATTTATTTCCCCTAGCTTAACCATGTGCGGGGTCTGAGCTACATGCCTTTGACAGGACTGGGTGGAGACGTCGGGGCAGATTAACTATTCGGCCCCTCTGCCCGAAGAAACTGCGGACGCTCTCCTGATGGAGATGCTGACTCCGACTCCTTACAAGGTGCCGGAGAAGACCAAGAAGGCCAAGGGAACCCGAAAGAGTTCCCGGCACCAGGTGGTATCGGACTCATCGTCTGATAACTCCACGACGCATCCTCCCCCGAAGACGAGGAGGAAGATGAAGATGCTCCCCCTTCAGTCTGGGGAGACAAGAAAAGGAAGGCCGCCCCGACCGGGGGGGGGGGGGGCGAAGGGTCCAAGAAGGGGAGGACCCTCCTTCCGGGCTACTCCACCATCGCCGCCAAAGGCGAAGACGAGTGGCTTCTCAGGGCCAAACCCCTGGCGAAGTCGTAAGTATTCGTATACCAGAGTAACTCATAGCATACCTTTGTCGCACTGCTTCTCCTAACACCGAATATGATTATGCAGACCGCCCCAAGCCCGCATCGACGTATCTTCATCGAGCGGCTCCTTGGACTCATCGGATATGGATAGCGATCCACTTCCGACCGCCACCTCCCCTTGCTCTATGGACAATGCCGAAGTATTGTCTCAAGAGGCACCGGGTCGAGGGGAGACAATCCCGGAGGCGCCTCAAGGCGACCTTCCGGACTCCAGGAGCAGAGGGAGTAAGGCTCCCGAGGGCTCCGAGTTTGGCCCTCAGCCGAACACCACGCCGGAACCTCCAGTGGTTCCGGACTCGGGCAGGTGGCCTCCTTCCAAAAGGGGCAAGACGCCTGTGCCGGTGACCTCTGCCCATCCAGGGGCATTGGATAATCTGCTGGGAGCACTTCGCAGCGCTTCCATCGACGAAGAGCACCGCACTATTATGAGTGCGGTGATCCAGAAGGTTCAGTCCGCCAAGAGCGGACTGACTGAAGCCCGTGCCGGCCTTCTAGCAGGCTTTGATGTAAGTATTTGAAATATAGGAAAAATATTACCGCATGGATAGTAGCCCCTGATGCTCTTTTCGGTGTTCACAAAGAAAAGCCGAATAAGGATCAAACAATATCGCATGAGTCTAATATAATTATGTCTATATGCGTATGCATGCTTCGCTGCTGGCCTCTGCCGCACTGACTGCGGAGGTCGCCGCACTGAAGCAGGACCTCGAAGGGTCCAAGAAAGAGCTCGGCCTTGCCAAGAGGCAGCTCGAGGAGAACAAAGGTAAGTAGTACCTAGTCTATGGGTATATATAAAAAGAATGCGATTGCAAAATGACAGGATCATCGTAAATTTGCCAGGGGCCACGACCGAGGTGGCGACCCTGAAGCAAGCGCTATCCGAGGCTGAAAACAAAGCGTCCAAGGAGCGCACCGAGCGAGAAAGGCAGGAGGCTCGGGTGGGCGAGGTGCAGCAAGAGCTCCACACTCTCATGATGAAGCACGAGGCGTTGGAGCTTGACTTGAAGACGCGAGAGTCCGAGCTTGCCGCGGCCCTCGAGAGCGCAAAGAATGCCAAGGCTGAGGCCCAAAAGGCCCTCGAGGAGATTGATGCGATGAAGAAGATAGCAGCGGGTAAGGCATTCAATATGCAAAGCAAGCATGTGAAAGTAAATTACTTGTTACTTAGCCGAGTCCGGAGCTCTCCGGGAGCATTCACAGATTTGCCCCGCTGCGTGTCGGATGCCGCACAGTTTTACCAGGCCGAGGAGGGAGGCTCAACGGAGAAGCTGTTCTGGTCTCAGTATACTGAGACCGAACACCCGATGGCTTTGAGCGACCAGCTGAAGCAACAGGTCGAGCTGCACAAGGCGGCCGAACAGGCCATGAAGGGCTTTATAGTCCGGATGTGGCCTGGTGACGCCCTTCCCAACAGCTACTTCGGCCTGGTGAGGCAGCTTGTGGATGCCTGCCCACGGCTGGAAGTCATCAAGCGGTCCGTCTGCATCGAAGGTGCATGCCGGGCTGTTGCCCGTGCGAAGGTGCACTGGGCCAAGATGGACGCCGTGAATCTGGTGAAGGAAGGGCCACTGCAGGGCAAGGAGCATCGCCACCCCGAGATGTACTATGAGGGTGTCCTGAAGGGTGCCCATCTTGTAGCGGACGAGTGTGCGAAAGATGTAATATTTGAGTAAACTTGCTCGTGTAATCCTGTATTATGAAAACTTGTTCATGTGCGCTATGCAACACTTGTTTGAATTTAAAATATTGCCTTCTGTTTGGCTGTTTATCAAATCTGAGAGATGGCTAGTTGTCGGCTTCTGCCCCCACGCCGCGAGTGCTGGGGTGTTCAGGATAAACCTGAGCACTCTTGTTCCCATTGTTGGGTCCTTCGAGGGAGGTGCTCAGCACAACGAACAAGGCAATCAGACTATCATGCGTTATCACTCTCACTTAGCCATAGAATTCTATAATTTTAAATTCCGGTGAAGCCCCTAGTATTCGGAATGCCGAATTCGAGGCGCGATACACGCCTTAAGCCGGACAGGGCTGACTCCTCGCTCTAAGCGGCACAAGTCTTTAGGGACTTGAAACCTCTCGAACAGCGACCAGTCTCTCTCCTTATCATGACAATCAGTTTTAGCTTTCTCTACTGTGGTGCTTAGCCCAGCAGAACCAGGGCACAATCGCAGTAGTTCTCCCAGTGCTACCTTAGCCGATATAGCGGAACGTAAGGTACCAAAACATGGGAGCCGGGCAAACCCAACTATTGACCCAAGACATGATTCGGAGCTGATGCCCATAATGCTATAAGTTCGGGGTGCCGCACTGTCAAAAGTGTTCGGACTTCTCACGCCGCATTATGGGGTATGCTTAAGACCATGGCGTATTGGCCGTACCAGAGTGTATGGGTGCTAGATGTCATGAGTGAACATATATATGTAAAGGAAGAATGCAATAATAGTCTTAATTCTATGCAATTGTTTATTCAAAAAGGTGCGTTAAAGCAGAATGATACAAGTAGCGCGATAAGCAAAAAGTAGGATTGTTTGACATGTCCCTTCCAAGGGCAAGCTTGAGGAATAGTATTAAGGCAAATATTTGATTCGTTATCGTAATCCACCTGGGAGTTCCGTGGTGTGACGTAGCTTTCTGCCTCCTTGGTTGATGCATCATGTGTTCGGCAATCATGCTGCCGGACAGGGTTTCAGAGATTAAAGTCCTGAAAGAGAAAAATAACAGAGCGGGAAGCCCCTAGTGTGGTTTGAGCTGCGTCTTGGAGCGTGCCGTAGTCGTGCCCCCCACCCCACCTGTGCCCATGGTATTTTTATTGCATAATTATGTACGCGTGGCATGGATGTCGCCGTTTGGTTGGGACCGGGGTGGGGGCCGCATTGCTATGCGAGCTCGGAACGTGCGAGGCGGTCCTGTTGCCGATTACTCCGGGTGCGCTTGAAGGTGTCCGAGTCCATAATTGCCGAACTAGTGGATTGCCTTAAGAGGCTGCTTTGCGCCTCTGCTGGGAGGGTGGCAGTGTGCTCCTCCATGCGGAGAGAGCGCTCTGTGTTTCCGTTGACTGTGATGACCCCCCGAGGTCCTGGCATCTTGAGCTTGAGATATGCATAATACGGTACCGCATTGAATCTCGCAAATGCGGTTCGCCCGAGCAGTGCATGGTAGCTACTGCGGAACGGGACTATGTCGAAGATTAACTCTTCACTTCGAAAGTTATCCGGAGATCCGAAGACCACTTCCAGTGTTACTGAGCCTGTGCAATGGGCCTCTACACCTGGTATGATGCCTTTAAAGGTCGTTTTTGTGGGTTTGATCCTTGAGGGGTCTATACCCATTTTGCGCACTATGTCCTGATAAAGCAGGTTCAGGCTGCTGCCGCCATCCATAAGGACTCGAGTGAGGTGAAATCCGTCAATGATTGGGTCTAGGACCAATGCTGCGAATCCGCCATGACGGATACTAGTGGGGTGGTCCCTGCGGTCGAAGGTGATTGGACAGGAAGACCATGGGTTGAACTTTGGGGTGACTGGCTCCAGTGCATATACGTCCCTGAGTGCACGCTTCCGCTCCCTCTTGGGGATGTGGGTTGCGTATATCATGTTCACCGTCCGCACTTGTGGGGGGAACCTCTTCTGTCCTTCGGTGTTCGGCTGCCGGGGCTCCTCTTCATTGCTATGTGACCTCTTATCTTTGTTTTCGGCATTTATCTTGCCGGCCTACTTGAACACCCAACAATCCCTGTTGGTGTGGTTGGCTGGCTTGTCGGGGGTGCCGTGTATTTGGCACGAGTGATCGAGTATACGGTCCAAACTGGACGGGCCCGGAGTGCTTCTTTTGAATGGCTTTTTCCGCTGACCGGGTTTAGAGCCTTTGAATCCGGCATTGACTGCCGTATCCTCGGTATTGCCGCTGTTAATGCGGCGCTTATGTTTGTTGTGACGTAACCTGCCATTGCCATCCTTGGTATCCGAAGTACCATGGTTCTTTGATATGCTATTGCTGCGAGCCAGCCAGCTGTCTTCTCCCGCACAAAAGCGGGTCATGAGTGTCATGAGGGCTGCCATAGATTTTGGCTTTTCCTAACCAAGGTGCTGGGCGAGCCACTCGTCGTGGATTTTGTGCTTAAAAGCTTCTAGGGCCTCTACATCCGGACAGTCGATGATTTGATTTTTCTTTGTTAGGAACCGTGTCCAGAATTGCCTGGCCGATTCCTCTGGCTGCTGAATTATGTGGCTCAAGTCATTGGCATCTGGTGGTCGCACGTAAGTGCCCTGGAAGTTGTCGAGGAATGCAGCTTCCAGATCCTCCCAACGACCAATGGACTCTGCTGGCAAGCTATTGAGCCAATGCCGAGCTGGTCCTTTGAGCTTGAGTGGGAGGTATTTAATGGTGTGTAGATCATCATCGCGGGCCATGTGGATATACAGGAGGAAATCCTCGATCCATACCGCAGGATCTGTTGTGCCGTCGTATGATTCTATATTTACGGGTTTGAAACCCTCTGGGATTTGATGATCCATTACTTCGTCTGTGAAGCATAGGGGGTGTGTGCCGCCTCTGTACTGGGCTATGTCGCGATGCAGCTCGAATGGGTCTTCCCCGCTGTGTTCGTCCCGGCCGGACTTACTTTTACTGTATCCAGCGTGACGATTATCGTCTCGCATAGTGGCACGCCCTCGTGATCCGTAGATCGATCATGCATGTTTTTTTTTCCTCCAATACGTCTCGCTGGTCTGGCGTATTTCCCCATGCCTTTTTATTTGAATGGCGTTGGGGTGTGGGCTGAGCTTTTGGCTGGAATGCCTCTCTGTCGTGGCCACGAGGTGGCCGATCAGCCGCGTCATACACCGGGGATGGTGCTTCCTCCTCCAGTCGGGGTAGCAACCTGCACTTTGGGTAACTCTTGGAGGGGCGTTCGAGTTTATATTCCTCGGCCGCCAGGACTTTAGTCCATCTGTCAGCTAGCAAATCGTGATCAGCTTGAAGCTGCTGCTTTTTCTTAAGGCTATTTGTCATGGCTATAAGCCGGCTCTTGAAGCGCTCTTGTTCGACGGGATCCTTTGCACGACGAATTCGTCATCGTCAAGGCTTGCCTCGTCTTCGGAGGGAGGCATGTAATTATCATCCTCCGCCTCTCCATCTGCTGCTCTCTCTGGACGGCTGGCTCCTCCATCCTCCTGCTCTAAATCTTGCTGGAGGGGATTGTTGTTGTCTTCGACATTGTCCGGAGTGCTATTATCTCCGGTGCCGGTATCACCACTTTTTCCTTGGCGGGACTTATAGCGGCACCACTGACGCCGGCGCTTGGGTTGCTTCTTGGAGGGGTCATCCTCCGTTGTCTCGTCGCCATTGCCTTCTTTGGGTGTGTCGGCCTTGTATATATCGTATGATGAGGTGGTTGTCTAGTGCCCTATGGGCAGTGGTTCCTCTTCGTCTCCCGCATCGTCGTCCATACCGTCGATGTCTTTGGAGTCGAAGTCGAGCATGTCGGTTAAGTCGTCGACAGTGGCTACTAAGTGGGTGGTGGGTGGGCGGCGAATTTCTTCGTCATCCGCATCCCAATCTTGCCGGACATAGTTCGGTCAGGATCCTCCTGACAAGGAGAGAGACCTTAATGAGTTCAGTATGTCACCGAAGGGCGAGTGTTGAAAAATATCCGCCGAGGTAAACTCCATGATCGGCACCCAATCGGATTTGATAGGAACGGGCGCAGGCGGTTCGGAGTCCGTGGCCGGAGAAGGATCCGGCAGTTTGGCAACACGGCTCTCATGAAGGGTAAGGTCGATATTCGGCTCGATCGCTGCTGAGGATATAGCCTCCATGACGGGGTCTATCCACCCATCCATGGATGGCGCAACTGGCTCCGAATTGAGGCTCGGAGCGGCTGCCGGTGCGATCTCCTGAATACGGTCTGATGGTAGAGCTAAATCGTACTCATCGTGACCGTGTGGCGCACAAGGCAGGGGCTCGAATCCGTCGAAGATCATGTCTCCGTGGATATTGGCCGTGTAATTTAAGCTTCCAAACTTGACCTGGTGGCCATGGGCGTAACTTTTGATCTGCTCCAGATGGCCAAGCGAGTTCGCCCGCAGTGCGAAGCCGCCGAACACAAAGATCTGTCCGAGGAGAAAAGTCTCACCCTGGACTGCATCACTATCGATGATAGTACGAGCCATCAAGCCTAACGGCGACGACACAGAGGAACTCTCAATGAAAGCACCAATGTCGGTGTCAAAACCGGCGGATCTCGGGTAGGGGGTCACGAACTGTGCGTCTAAGGCGGATGGTAACAGGAGGCAGGGGACACGATGTTTTACCTAGGTTCGGGCCCTCTTGATGGAGGTAAAACCCTACGTCCTGCTTGATTTATTCTTGATGATATGATTATTACAAGAGTTGATCTACCACGAGATCGGAGAGGCTAAACCCTAGAAGCTAGCCTATGGTATGATTGTATGTTGTCCTACGGACTAAAACCCTTCGGTTTATATAGACACCGGAGGGGGCTAGGGTTACACAAGGTTGGTTACAAAGGAGGAGATATACATATCCGTATTGCCTAGCTTGCCTTCCACGCCAAGTAGAGTCCTATCCGGACACGAGACGAAGTCTTCAATCTTGTATCTTCATAGTCCAACGTTTGGCCAAAGGATATAGTCCGGCTGTCCGGAGACCCCCTAATCCAGGACTCCCTCAGAGTGGCAAGAGCCTAAGCTTGGGGATGCCCATGGCACCCCCAAGATAATCTAAGGACACCTAAAAGCCAAAGCTTGGGGATGCCCCGGAAGGCATCCCCTCTTTCGTATACTTCTATCGGTAACTTTACTTGGAGCTATATTTTTATTCACCACATGATATGTGTTTTGCTTGGAGCGGCTCTTATGATTTGAGTCTTTGCTTATTAGTTTACCACAATCATCCTTGCTGTACACACCTTTTGAGAGAGCCATACATAATTTGGAATTTTATAGAATACTCTTTATGCTTCACTTATATCTTTTGAGTTATATAATTTTGGTCTAGTGCTTCACTTATATCTTTTAGAGCACGGTGGTGGATTTGTTTTATAGAAACTATTGATCTCTCATGCTTCACTTAGATTATTTTGAGAGTCTTAATAGCATGGTAATTTGCTTAATAATAATATGCTTGGTATTCAATATTTGTAAAACTTTCTTTTGAGTGCGGTGAATACTAAGAAAAAAATTGATGCTTGATAATTGTTTTGAGATATGAGGATGGTGATATTAGAGTCATGCTAGTTGAGTAGTTGTGAATTTGAGAAATGCTTGTGTTAAAGTTTTGATTCCTATAGCATGCACGTATGGTGAACCGTTATGTGATGAAGTCGGAGAATGATTTATTTATTGATTGTCTTCCTTATGAGTGGCAGTCGGGGACGAGCGATGGTCTTTTCCTACCAATCTATCACCCTAGGAGCATGCGCGTAATACTTTGCTTTGATAACTTCTAGATTTTTGCAATAAGTATATGTGTTCTTTATGACTAATGTTGAGTCCATGGATTATACGCACTTTCCTTCCTTCCACCATTGCTAGCCTCTCTAATACCACACACTTTTCGCCATTATCATACACCCACGAAATTCCTTCCTCAAAACAGCCACCATACCTACCTATCATGGCATTTCCATAGCCATTCCGAGATATATTACCATGCAACTTTCCACCGTTCCGTTCATTATGACACGCTCCATCATTGTCATATTGCTAGCATGATCATGTAGTTGACATCGTATTTGTGGCAAAACCACCATTCATAATTCTTTCGTACATGTCACTCTTGATTCATTGCATATCCCGGTACACCGCCGGAGGCATTCATATAGAGTCATATTTTGTTCTAAGTATTGAGTTGTAATTGTTGAGTTGTAAGAAACATAAAAAGTGTGATGATCATCATTTTTAGAGCATTGTCCCAAGTGAGGAAAGGATGATGGAGACTATGATTCCCCCACAAGTCGGGATGAGACTCCGGACGAAAAAAAGAGGCCATAAAAAAGAGAAGGCCCAAAAATGAGAGAAAAAGAGAGGAGAGACAATGTTACTATCCTTTTACCACACTTGTGCTTCAAAGTAGCACCATGATCTTCATGATAGAGAGTCTCTCATTCTGTCACTTTCATATACTAGTGGGAATTTTTCATTATAGAACTTGGCTTGTATATTCCAATGATGGGCTTCCTCAAAATGCCCTAGGTCTTCGTGAGCAAGCAAGTTGGATGCACACCCACTTAGTTTCTTTTGTTGAGCTTTCATATACTTATAGCTCTAGTACATCCGTTGCATGGCAATCCCTACTCACTCACATTGATACCTATTGATGGGCATCTCCATAGCCCGTTGATACGCCTAGTTGATGTGAGACTATCTTCTCCCTTTTTGTCTTCTCCACAACCACCATTCTATTCCACATATAGTGATATATCCATGGCTCACGCTCATGTATTGCGTGAAGATCGAAAAAGTTTTGAAAATGTCAAAAGTATTAAACAATTGCTTGGCTTGTCATCGGGGTTGTGCATGATTTAAATACTTTGTGTGGTGAAGATAGAGCATAGCCAGACTATATGATTTTGTAGGGATAGCTTTCTTTGGCCATGTTATTTTGAGAAGACATAATTGCTTTGTTAGTATGCTTGAAGTATTATTATTTTTATGTCAACATGAACTTTTGTCTTGAATCTTTTGAATCTGAATATTCATACCACAATTAAGAAGATTTACATTGAAATTATGCCAAGTAGCACTCCGCATCAAAATTTCTGTTTTTATCATTTACCTACTCGAGGACGAGCAGGAATTAAGCTTGGGGATGCTTGATACGTCTCCAATGTATCTATAATTTTTGATTGCTCCATGCTATATTACCTACTGTTTTAGACATTATTGGGCTTTATTATCCTCTTTTATATTATTTTTGGGACTAACCTATTAGCCGGAGGCCCAGCCCAGAATTGCTGTTTTTTGCCTGTTTTAGGGTTTCAAAGAAAAGGAATATCAAACGGAGTCCAAACGGAATGAAACCTTCGGAAACATGATTTTCTCATCAGATAAGATCCAGGAGACTTGGACCCTCTGTTAAGAAAGCCACGAGGCAGTCACAAGGGTGGAGGGCGCCCTCCCTAGGGCGCGCCCCCTGCCTCGTGGGCCCCTCGAAGCTCCACCGACGTACTTCTTCCTCTTATATATATCCACGTACCCCCAAATGATCAGAGACGGAGCCAAAAACCTAATTCCCCCGCCGCAACTTTCTGTATCCACGAGATCCCATCTTGGGGCCTGTTCTAGAGCTCCGCCGGAGGGGGCATCGATCATGGAGGGCTTCTACATCATCATCCAAGCCCCTCCGATGAAGTGTGAGTAGTTTACTTTAGACCTACGGGTCCATAGCTAGTAGCTAGATAGCTTCTTCTCTCTTTTTGGATCTCAATACAATGTTCTCCCCCTCTCTCGTGGAGATCTATTCGATGTAATCTTCTTTTTGCGGTGTGTTTGTTGAGACCGATGAATTGTGGGTTTATGATCAAGTCTATCTATGAATAATATTTGAATCTTCTCTGAATTCCTTTATGTATGATTGGTTATCTTTTCAAGTCTCTTCGAATTATCAGTTTGGTTTGGCCTACTAGATTGGTTGTTCTTGCCATGGGAGAAGTGCTTAGCTTTGGGTTCGATCTTGCGGTGTCCTTTCCCAGTGACAGAAGGGGCAGCAAGGCACGTATTGTATCATTGCCATCGAGGATAACAAGATGGGGTTTATATCATATTGCATGAAACTAACCCTCTACATCATGTCATCTTGCTTAAGGCGTTACTCTGATTTTAACTTAATACTCTAGATGCATGCTGGATAGCGGTCGATGAGTGGAGTAATAGTAGTAGATGCAGGTAGGAGTCGGTCTACTTGTCTCGGACGTGATGCCTATATACATGATCATATCTAGATATTCTCATAACTATGCTCAATTCTTTCAATTGCTCAACAGTAATTTGTTCACCCACCGTAGAATACTTATGCTTTTGAGAGAAGCCACTAGTGAAACCTATGGCCCCCGGGTCTCTTTCTCATCATATCAATATCCATCACTTTATTATTGCTTTGCTTTTACTTTTTACTTTGCATCTCTATACCAAAAATACCAAAATTATTATTTATCATCTCTATCAGATCTCACTTTCATAAGTGACCGTGAAGGGATTGACAACCCCTAAGCGCGTTGGTTGCGTTGAGCTATTGTTTTTGTGTAGGTACGAGGGACTCGCGCGTAGCCTCCTACTGGATTGATACCTTGGTTCTCAAAAACTGAGGGAAATACTTACGCTACTTTGCTGCATCATCCTCTCCTCTTCGGGGAAATCCAATGCAGGGCTCAAGAGGTAGCAAAGATGATGAAGCCCAAGTGCTAAGGAAGCTCAAGCCCAAGATCCCTGACCAGAATGATGCACATCTTCTTGCAGAAAATATGAAGATCAGGAAAGATTCAGGGCTGCGATTGTGGAGACAGTCTAATCCATATGTTGTTAGGAGGAGAACTATTGTGGACTAGAGGTTCCACACAAAGGAACAACAAGACTTTTATGAGACTGTCCTGCTTGACAAGAAGCCCATAGTGTGTGACATGAGATGGGTTGACTGGGAGTACATCAAGGAAAATGAAGATCACTATCCAGGAGTCTATGACAGCTTCAAGGCTTGTGGAGTAGATACATTTGTTGCCCAGAAGCTCACCAAGTGGAATGATGAGCTCATCATGCAGTTTTACTCCACAACCCACTTCTATCCAGATGGAAGGATAGTTTGGATGTCTGAAGGTACTAGGTACCAATCCACTATTGAAGAATGGGCTCAGTTGATCAATTCCCCTGAGGAACATGAAGATGACTTGGATGTTTATGCCGAAAAGAAGAAAGACCACAACACTATGGCACACATGTACAGAGAGATCCCAGATGATGCTTTAGAGACTCATAAGTTTGGATCTGTCCACTTCTTGTTGTCTGGTCTGCCTACCATCAACTGGATCCTAAGGCACACATTGCGAACCGAGTCAGGTGATCACAAGATTATCAGAGGACATGCTATCAATTTGCTACATTTGTTTGATGTGCCTCAAAAGTTCAAAGTCATGAGTCTGATTGTAGAGAATATCAAAAGGACAACAGTTGATTAGAAGAGAAGCTGTGGATATGCCCCAAAAATTCAGGAGCTCATCAACTCCAAGATGGGCATAGGCAAATATCTATTGGATAAGAAACACCTAGCCATATACCCTGAATTTGAAGACAACACGGTTGTGATGAATGAGGAAGACCCCACATCTGTGCAAGCACATGAGAAGAGAGAGAAGGCAAGGGCAGAGAAAGCTGCAAGGATGCCAACTATTGAAGAGGCATCTCAAGTGTTCTTGAAATCCAAGCAAGATCAGCTTGGATATCTAATCCAATCCACCTTGAGGATTGAGAAGGGCTTGGCCACCCTGACTCAAAACTAGGAGAGCTTGGAGAGGATTGTTGAGCAGAAATTCTATGATCTTGATGTCAAAGTAACTGAGATTCAGTCAGCAGTTGAGCAACTTCAGGAGGAAGTGGAGTAGAAGAAGGGCAAGTCAACTACAGATGCTTTTGATAGAGTGCCCCGAAGCCAGAGGTCTGCTGCAGTGCCAGTCACAGATACTAGAGCTACATTATCAGCTCCAGCAGCTACAGCTCCAGTGCCACCTCCAGCATCCACTCCACCAGCTCCAGCTACATCAACAGAAGCTTTCGCCCTTGGAGTCATCTCTACACCACCTACCGAAGATCAAGCCTGAGAGACGTTTAGCACTATGCATTTTTTAACTTCTTGGTAACTTGTTGCCAAAGGGGGAGAAAAATGTATAGATCAAGGCTTCGAGAGAGAGTGTTGTTTATTATCTCTCTTGTTTTTGGTTTGGTTGAACTTCTTGATTGCGTGCTTGTGTGAGATACTTTATGTTCTTATGAATACTTGTTTGATCATGTGTTTGATCATATGCTACCCTTAATGCTTGTTGGATGATATTATCTCTTATATCATTATATGATCATTCACTTGCTTGGTGATGAGTGCATGCTTTTAATTTCTATCATGTTGAGCGCTCCACCAAGATGTATGTGACATGGAAGAGTAACCCGTGATCATAATCGATTGCGCATTTGCATTCAAAAGCAAATTTTAAATAATGCACAAATTTAGGGGATCTCTTGCTTATCACATACTTCTCAAAGCGGTGATGTTTTTCAATCTTATTATCATTTGTCGAAGCTTTGATCTTTATGTTGTCATCAATTACCAAAAAGGGGGAGATTGAAAGTGCAACTATCCCTGGGTGGTTTTGGTAATTCCTAACAACATATAGCTCATTGAGCTAATGCTATTTCAAGATAAATATTTTAGGAAAGCTCAATGATTGGCATGGCATGGATTAGAAAGTGGACCCCTCATGATGCTAAGGACAAAAGGATTGGCTCAAGCTGAAAGCAGAAGACTCTACATTTTTCATTTTAGTGATCCAAGATCACATTGAGTCCATAGGAAAAGCCAATACTATCAAGAGGGGGTGAGGTGTTGCTTAATGAGTTTCTTGCTCAAAATGCTTAGTGATATGCTCCAAAGCCTTCAAATACTTTCTCATATCCACATATGTCCCAAACCAAAAGTCAAACTCGGCCATACTGAAATTCTCTATCCGGCGCCACCGAGTTCTCTTGACATAGCCACTGCCAGAAACCCTAGTCTTTTCGGTCTCATCGATAGGGATCTCGGTCTCACCGAGATGGGATTGTAATCTCTCTGATTCCCTTCATAACGTTTCGGTCAAACCAAGATGTCAAACCGAGATGAGCGATCGGTCCCACCAAGATTGCAATGCAAACTCTCTGTTTCCTTTTCATAACGTTTCGGTCCTACCGAGAGAGCGAATCGGTCCCACCGAGATTGCCTGACCAACTCTCTGGTTAGTATATTACCAAAATCGGTCTCACCGAGTTTGTGTAATCGGTCTCACCGAGATTACGTTATGCCCTAACCCTAAAGAAATCGGTCCCACCGAGTTGACGTGTCGGTCCCACCAAAAATCCTAACATTCACATTTTGAACTAAATCGGTCCGACCAAGTTTCATGATTCGGTCCCACCGAGTTCGGTAAATTGTGTGTAACGGTTAGATTTTGTGTGGAGGCTATATATACCCCTCCACCCACTCTTCATTCATGGAGAGAGTCATCAGAACATGCCTACACTTCCAACATACATTTTTTGAGAGAGAACCACCTACACTTGTGTTGAGGTCAAGATATTCCATTCCAACCACATAAATCTTGATCTCTAGCCTTCCCCAAGTTGCTTTCCACTCAAATCTTCTTTCTACCAAATCCAAATCCTGTGATAGAGAGAGTTGAGTGTTGGGGAGACTATCATTTGAAGCACAAGAGCATGGAGTTCATCATTAACACACCATTTGTTACCTCTTGGAGAGTGGTGTCTCCTAGATTGGCTAGGTGTCACTTGGGAGCCTCCGTCAAGATTGTGGAGTTGAACCAAGGAGTTTGTAAGGGTAAGGAGAGCGCCTACTTCGTGAAGATCTACCCGAGTGAGGCAAGTCCTTCGTGGGCGACGACCATGGTGGGATAGACAAGGTTGCTTCTTCGTGGACCCTTCGTGGGTGGAGCCTTCCGTGAACTCGCGCAACCGTTACCCTTCATGGGTTGAAGTCTCCATCAACGTGGATGTACAATAGCACCACCTATCGGAACCACGCCAAAAATCTCTGTGTCTACATTGCGTTTGCTCCCTCAAACTCCTCCTTTTACCTTCATATGTAATTGTTTTACTTTCCGCTGCTATACTCTTAGAATTGCATGTGTAGGTTGATTGCTTGACTTGTGCAAAGTTGCTAAAATCTGCCAAGAACTAAAATTGGGAAATGTCTAGATTTTTATTTGGTTAAGTAGTCTAATCACCCCCCTCTAGACATACTTTCGATCCTAAACATGGCCATGCATATCTTGGTCGGATCACACGAGGGGCCCAGCGTATATCTCTCCTGATCGGAGGGGCAAATCCCATCTTGCTCGACCATGTCTCGCAGCATGGGTTTGGACAAGCCTGAAACCTACCTTTGTAACTACCCAGTCACGGAGTAGCGTTTGGTTGGCCCAAAGCAAGTCTGTCACCATCCCGAGTACATGCGCCAGCTCAGGTCTTAGGACATTGAATGTATGTTGTACTAGAGACTCACAGGTGACATATCGCTGCGTCTCATAGTTGGGTCTATCCGACTCGGACCTTATCTCAACTCGGATCCGACTACGACACTACATCGAATCCGACCAGATCCTTCCGAGTCCATATTATCCGGTTAGCATCCAATGCTACATGGCTAGTGAGATCAAGCCATCGATCGTGTCATATGCTAGTCTAGTCGGCTATGCATCCACACAACCCTTTCGACTAGGGACCTTTTAGGATGTTCATCACACAATGCATAGTCCCACAAACAAGTCACATACTTGTTGATACACATCATTGATAATGTCCAAGGACTATCTTTATTCATAAACACATAGGAAATATCATCATACATGATTACCTCTAGGGCATATCTCCGACAGTGCTAGACGAGGGAAGAGGTGTCGATCGCGTCCCGTTCCACATGGGACGAGGAAGCCTCGGGAGCCTTGCCGTCTGACGGAGTATCTGAGGCCTCAGGAGAGCCATCCTGAGGCGGCGATGGCGCGGCTGTACGCGGTGCGCTGCGCCACGCTCTCGCGCCTGCGCGCTCCTCCCTGACCGCCACAAGCATCGCGCTAGCCAAGTGGGGCGTGGTGGCCAAGTAGAGCACCAGAGGCTCAAGAGGAAGCGACACTACAATCACTAGGAGAGCATGCTTGCCCAACTTGGAAATAAAACGCCCCAGCAATGTCACACATCCCGCGAGCTTCTGCATTTCTTTGAGGGTTTGCAGCGGACTCATCTTATCTATCGCCTTGACCTTCTCGGGGTTGGCCTCAATCCCTCTATGCGACACCAGGAAACTTGGCAACTTGCTGGACGGGACGCCGAACATGCATTTCTCTGGATTGAGCCACACGTTCAGTTTAAGCAGGTTGGTGAACGTTTCTTCCAAGTCTTCAATCAGGGTCCTCACCTCCCGCGAATTGACCACTATGTCATCGACATACGCTTCAGCCTTCCTCCAGAGCTGCCGACCCAGAGTGATGTGCATCAATCGCTGAAAGGTCGCGCCAGCATTTCACAGTCCAGACGACATGCAGGTGTAGCAGTACACCTCACAAGAGGAGAGGAAGGCCGTCTTCTCAACGTCCTGCACCGCCATCTTGATCTGGTGGTATCCCGAGAAGGGGTCCAAGAAGCACGGCAGGCCGCACTCAGTAGTGGAATCAACAATTTGATCGATGCATGGAAGAGGGAAAGGGTCCTGAGGGCAAGCTTTATTGAGACTCGTGAAGTCGACGCACATGCACTCATTTCCACCCTTCTTGGGGATGATGAATAGGTTGGCTAGCTAATCCGGGTGTTGGACCTCCCGAATGAAGTCGGCTTCCTGCAGCTTGCGGACCCCTGGATGATGAATGACTGCTTTTCCTGAGCCTGCCATCGGGCCTTTTGCTTCACCAGACGTGCGCTGGGGCACACCATCAAGTGGTGTTCGATCACATATCGTGGGATGCCGATCAAGTCCGTCGCTTCCCATGCAAACACATCCTTGTCCGCACAGAGGAAACCGATCAGCGCCTCTTCTAGATCTAGGGGGAGGCCAGCGCCTATTGTGCAGGTGGGGCCTGAGCCTCGTTGTCGACTGGCACCTGCTTCGTCTCGGCTCGATCCTGAGAGAACAACTACTTCTTCTTTGCGGGCGCGGCTTCTAGGATATCTAGAGTGTCTTTAGCGTCCGGTTGTGTGGCTGCCACGACCTTAAAAGCAAGCTTGAGGGCCAGGAGTGCATCCTTGGTGTCTCCGACCACAGTAAAGATGGCGCTGCTCCCAGGCATCTTGATGACGTTGTAGCCGGGGTGCGTCGCCGCCATGAACTTGGCAAGGGACGGATAACCAAGGATGGCGTTCTATAGGAGGCTGATGCGCGCGACGACCAAGTCGATGAGCTTGGTGCAGTAGTTGTAGCGCGTGCCAAAGGTGACAGTGAGGCGGATCTGTCCCAGGGGAATAGTGGAGCCGTCGACCATCCCTGGGAAGGGCTTGGTGGGGGCGAGCTGGTCGTAAGGCACTTGGAGCAGGTCGAAGGCCTTCACGAAGAGGACGTTGAGGCCAGTGCCACCGTCGATGAGGGTCCTAGTGACCTAAACACTGCTAATGGTGGGTGTGCAGAGCTAGTCTTGGGGTGATCCCTGGAATCGAAGGTGATGTTGGTCTCAGGTGCCGCCCGGCCAGGAGGAGCCCCCTGCCATGGCTGGGCGGCCCTCACCTGCCGGAAGAGCTGCTTGACATGGCGGCTTGAGGCTGGCGCCTGCGACCCGCCAAGAATGGGCGCAACAGCATGGGGCGGCAGTGCCCCAAAGCGCATGATGAGCAGGCCACACAACTTCTGTCAGGAAGCCACCAAAGACTCCGGCAGGCTCAGCATCCAGGAGCGCGGCACACCCGTGAGGGCCAGAGGGAGCTAGTTTGCCATGACCTTGTCATCGCCACCCGCCGCCCAGATGGCCTGCACGTACACCCGAAGGAACTCCGCGGGGTCTGCCGCACCGTCATACCGCTGGGGCAACGCCGGCCTGAACTTTAGCGGCCACCGCACCTGCCGGTGGCCGGGGGTAAAAGCTCGGAGGCCCGCAGTGCCTCCGGAAGCGCCCGACGGCCCGACGGGTGGGACGGCGTCGGCCATGGGAACCGTGAGTCATGTGTGTAGCGCGGTTGATGAAGAGGTCGAGCTTCAACACGCCCCTACCTGGCATCTCAAATGTCGGATTCAGGACTCCGCAGACCCAAGAAAGGTTCAAACTCTGGGACGTGTGCGAAGAACTCAACCTATCCAGCCTACGAGCCCGTCGCCCCACGGCCTAGCTCGATTCACGTGAACAAGGAAGAAGATGAACACGACAGTTTACCCAGGTTCGGTCCACCTTGCGGTGTAAGACCCTGCTCCTGCATTATGGCGGATTGACCTAATGAGGGGCTGAGGATGAACTAGTACAAGGGATGAACAACCTCGTGAGGTTCCAAGGTGAGGGAACGAGTCGACCGGGGTCGGATCCCTTCTACGGTGGTGGCTAACCTATACTTATAGTGGCCTCGGTCCTCTTCCCCCAAACATAGGAGGGGAGGGATCCCAAAGTGTCCAATTTGAAAGAGGACAAGTAGTACATAATATCTTGACGAAAGGTGGTCTTCACCTGCAAAGATTCTGGTCACGATGCAGTGGTGGGCCCGGTGATGACATACGTCCTGCCATTCTGGTGGTCTTGGTCTTGTTGCACCGGAATGGAAACCTTTGCCGAATTCTTCGGGAACCCACGCATGTCCTTGCCTCCATAGCACCAAAGTGGAAACTGCCTCCTCTACGCCCGCTGGCGCCCACCTGGCCTTGGTCGTCATGGCTTGCGTCATTGCAACCTCATGAGGTTGGGTACCTGCATAGAAATCTCTGCTCCTCGGGTGGCCGCTCCCTCAGGAGGTCTTGGTGTCGTTCGCCTCGTGAGACCAAGGGGTCCTCGCAAGGGTCTTTCCTTGATAGTCTTGGAGGTGGGTCATACCAGCCGTCGAAGGAGCCACGCTGGGGGCCGCAGGCAGGCAAGTCTGGGTACCCTGGTTCCTAGAACGTCGCGTCACCATTGCCACGATGCTCCTATGGTCTCCGCTCTTTGTGCAACGTGCCCCTCCCCCTTGTTGAACTACAAGGAGCCAATGGCCCCATAGGTGATCGTGTTCCGCCATGACATCTTTGGCGCGCTAGGTAGGGGAGGCGCTTGCATGAACCCCAGGTTGTAAGCAGCGCGTCAGTCTTCATCAGCGTCTTCTTCATCGACGGCTTCATCATCCATGGCTCCCAAGAAAAAGTCGGGCGCTACAGCTCACCCATCCACCACGAAGGCCCCCTCGCATGCAGCCATTGATGCCATGGGGGCTACGGGGGCGCATGGAGACGTGGACGTCACGGGGAACATGACTGGCACAGGCAGCGCCATCACTATTCCCCCTGCGACCGAAGCAGGAGAGGAGGCATTGGAGGAGGACAACATCAATAGCACCCTAGTGGACATGCTCCACAAGGTACGGGTGGGGAGAATGTTCCATATCTGCCTCTCCACCTCACTAAAGGACATAGCCACAGCGATGGTGCTCGCTCTGGTCCGGCGGGTGCGGCTATGGGGCCTGCGCCATCCCAAGGGTGAGTTAACCAAGACGATGCACTGGATAGGGTCGCCAATCCCCAAGCGCATCTGCCTCATCTCCACGCCACCCTGGTGACCAGCTCGCAGCAGCGAGAACATGGCACCACCATTACTGGCATTGTCAGAAGTCGGGCGATGTCACGATCTGCGTCATCATCCATGCCAGACACCGCTTCGGAAGCCATGGCACAAGCCCAACTTCTGTTGAGATTCCCACCAGCGGGCAATCAAATGGATTAGTGGAGAGCCACCATCCAGAGCCTGATTAGTTTTGCTGAGGCGGGAGGATCACAGCGGGCAGGCCCACCACAGCCTCCACAGGCAGGGACAACGGCCCAAGCCGCTGGCCGTACCGAAGGGGCCACTCCCATGGTGCAGTCCCCTCCATGGCAGCCAGCGCAGGGGCCGCAGCTAGACCCACATGACCAAGAACCCGACGATGTGTCGATAGCTTCGTTTGATCCTCGATCCCATCGAAACCAGCGGCAGGTCCTGGAAGACAGGCGGAGGGAAGACACGCACGTCACCATCAAACGACGCCGCGAAACCCGCCGCTAGTCTGATAGGCGCAATGGCCCCGATGTCGACGAGCCCGTGCCTGGTGGAAACGGGTACCTGCCTTTCAAGGTTGGCTGCCCTGCCTTCACTCGTGAGCTACTACGACAAGTCTGTTGGCCATCTGCCCGCGTGTGCAAGCCAGAGGTACCAGAAAAGTATGATGGAAGATTGAACCCGGCAGAGTTCTTGAGCATTTACACCATCTCTATTCAAGCTGCCGGAGGAAGAGCTGAAAAGCTATTCGCCAACTACTTCCCTTTGGGACTCAAGCCAAATGTGAGATCATGGCTGATGCACTTGCCGGAGAATTCCATCTTGACATAGGCTGGCCTTTGCAATGAGTTTGTTGGCGCCTTCATGGGTGGCCATCTAGAACCAGGGCGGCCCGGCGACTTGCAGCTCCTCCCACAAAAGGAGGGAGAGAGTTTACGAAAGTATATGCAGAGATTCAGCCAGGTGCACAGGAACATTCCAGACATCCACCCGGTAGCTGTGATGGATATGTTCCAGTCCAACGTACGCAACCGCATGATACATTCCAAGATGAACGTCTAGTTGCCCAAGACTGTGAATGAGTTGTACACTTTGGCAGATAAGTGTGCCCGAAAAGAGGAGGGGAGGCGGCTCTCCGGAGAAGAAGAAGGCATTGATATTGACTCAGAAGACAACAACGATGCCACCAATCAAAAGAAGAAAAGAAACGCAAAAAGAAGCGCAAAGAGAAAACAATACTAGTTGTCGAGGGATTCGGCATCCCTAGTACCGGCAAGAAGGCCAAGATCGAAGCTCCTGGCAAGGAGGTTGCCGCGTGCACTAACTACCGGGAAGTTGCGGCGGCCGAGAAGGCTGGGAAGGGCAACAGGCCGTACTGCAAGATCCACCAGACCAAGGGCCATGATCTCCAAGAGTGTCATCAAGTTGAGCAACTCATCAAGAAGCAGAAAGCTGAGTACGAGAAGCGTGACAAATAGAGAGACCAAGATGGGGTTGGTGGGAAGGGCCGAGGTGGCAGAGGAGGCCGCCCCGGCAAAGTCCCTCAGTATCAAGGGAAACCTGCTAGAGGCCATGGGAAGAAGGGACAAGATGACGAGAGTGATGAGGGGGATGAAGAGGAAACCAGCGAGCAGGAGTTTCAGAAGGCCACTGACGCCCAGTGTGTTGACGGAGGCGCATCTTTGTACTCCTCTCACCGCCAACTTAAACAGTGGGCATGTGAGGTCAATGTTGTGGATCCAGCGGCAGATTCTCGGAAACCACTCAAGTGGACCTGCATGCTCATCATCTTGGACGAAGAGGATCACCTTGACCGCACCACCATGGTAGGGTGCTTGCCATTGTTGGTTTCACCAACGATCCGCAACCTCAAGGTTACAAAGATGATGGTTGACGGTGGGGCTGGGTTGAATCTGTTTTCCCGTAAGGTCATCAACAAGTTGTAGATAACATAAGAAGAACTCAAGGTTAACGGCAACTTTCAAGGGATCAACCCCAGCAGGATTCGTCCAAAGGGGATGATCACGCTGCTATTTACATTTGGAGGAGAATTGAACTACTGGACTTAGAAGATTGTGTTTGATGTGGTCGAGCTTCCGTTGCCATACAATGGGATACTTGGATGACCTGCCTTGGCAAAGTTCATGGCGTCATCCCACCATGCCTACAACAACTTGAAGATGCCAGGACTAATGGGCGTTATCTCTATCCCGTCGGACAAGAAAGACGCAATTATATGCATGGATAAGATGTACCGGGAGGCGGTCCCTACCGAGGCTGCGGAAGTCACGGTCCCCGCCAAGGAAAACAAGCAAGAGAGAAGCTAGCAAGGATACCGGCAAGAAATTCGGGAAACACGCTTCTCTGGAGTGTGTTGCGCCTGTCGATGACTTGCCGAAAAGTTCCAATAGCAAGAGATCAAAGGTTGTTGCACATGCTGTGAAGAAGGTCTCGGCGGTGCTGGTTGGCGCTGATGGTACATTCACTATCAGCTCCACCCTTGGTGACAAATAGGAAAGTGCGCCCATGGCCTTCCTGCGGGCAAATGTCGATGTGTTTGCTTGGAAACCATCTGACATCCCCAGTGTTCCCAGGGAGGTAGTCGAGCACCACCTTGTTGTTTGCCCCCATGGCCGGCCCGTCAAGCAGAAGGTCTGGAACCAAGCTTTGGAGCGGCAGCAATTCATTGCCGAAGAGATCATGAAACTTGAAGCTGCTGGTTTGGTTAGAGGAGTGTTGCATCCAATATGGTTGACAAATCCGGTGGTGGTGCGCAAGGAGAATGGGAAATGGATGCTTTGCATAGATTTCACAGATGTAAATAAACCATGCCCGAAGGACCCCCCTTGTCGCCCAGTGATCAGATTCTGGATTCCACCTCTGGATGTGACCTGCTTTTGTACGGTCGAAAGTAGGTCTAGAGGGGATGATTAGACTACTTTACCAAATAAAAACCTAGCCTTTTCCCAATTTGAAGTCTTGGCAGATTTTGACAACATAGCACAAGTCAAGTAATCAACCTACACATGCAATTCAAAGAGTATAGCAGCGGAATGTAAATCATTGCATATGAAGGTAAAGGGAGGGGTTTGGAAAGGCAAATGCAATGTAGACATAGAGATTTTTCGCGTGGTTCCGATAGGTGGTGCTATCATACATCCATGTTGATGGAGACTTCAACCCACGAAGGGTAACGGTTGCGCGAGTCCATGGAGGGCTCAACCCACGAAAGGTAACGGTTGCGCGAGTCCATGGAGGGCTCCACCCACGAAGGGTCCATGAAGAAGCAACCTTGTCTATCCCACCATGGCCTTCGCCCACGAAGGACTTGCCTCACTTGGGTAGATGTTCATGAAGTAGGCGATCTCCTTGCCCTTACAAACTCCTTGGTTCAACTCCACAATCTTGACGGAGGGTCCCAAGTGATACCTAACCAATCTAGGAGACACCACTCTCCAAAAGGTAATAGATGGTGTGTTGATGATGAACTCCTTGCTCTTGTGCTTCAAATGATACTCTCCCAACACTCAAATCTCTCACACAGATTTGGCATGGTGGAAAGATGATTTGAGTGGAAAGCAATTTGGTGAAGGAGAGATCAAGATTCTTGTGGTTGGATTGGAATGTCTTGGCCTCAACACATGAGTAGGTGGTTCTCTCTTAGAAAATGAATGCTGGAAGTGTAGGCACGTTCTGATGGCTCTCTCACACATGGATAGGAGTGTGGGGGTATATATAGCCTCCACACAAAATATAACCGTTACATGCAAAAGAGCCAACTCGTTCAGACCGAATGTATAAACTCGGTGAGACCGATTCAGTTCAAAATGTGAACGTTAGGCTTTTCAGTGGGACCGACATGATCAACTCGGTGGGACCGATGAGCTAGGGTTAGGGCAAAACTTGATCTTGGTTTGACCGATTACTTCAACTCGGTGAGACCGATTTCAGTAACAAGCAAATAGAGAGTTGGTTAGGCAAACTCGGTGGGACCGATCGCTCCTTTCGGTAATACCGCAACTTTAAGAAAGAGAAATAGAGAGTTTACACTACGAACTCGGTGGGACCGATCGCTCATTTTGGTGAGATCGAAACGTTTCGAAGGGAAACAGAGAGTTTGCAATCCCATCTTGGTGAGACTGAGATCCATATCGGTGAGATCGAACTTATTAGGGTTTCTGGCTATGGCTATGTCAGATGAACTCGTTGGCACCGGATGAATCAAATCGGTGGGGCCAAGTTTGACTTTAGGTTTAGGATATATTTGGATTTGAGAAAATGGTTGAGGACTTTGGAGCATATCACTAAGCATTTTGAGCAAGTAGACCATTAAGCAACACCTCATCCCCTTTTAATAGTATTGGCTTTCCTATGGACTCAATGTGATCTTGGATCACTAAAATAAAAATGAAGAGTCTTGAGCTTTTGCCAATATTTGTCCTTAGCATTTTGAGGGGTCCACATCTCTAGTCCATGCCATGCCAATCATTGAACTTACTAAAATAATCATCTCGAAAGGATATTAGTTCAATGAGCTATATGTTGTTATGAATTACCAAAACCACCCAGGGATTAGTTGCACTTCAATCTCCCCCTTTTTGGTAATTGATGACAACATATAGATCAAAGCTTCGACAAATGATAATAAGAATGAAATATATTGTCACTTTGAGAAGTATGTGATAAGCAAGAGCTCCCCCTAAATTTGTGCATTATTTTTGATTTACTTTTGAATGCAAACACACAATCGATTAGGATCATGGGTTACTCTTCCATGTCACATACATCTTGGTGGAGTGCTCAAAATGATAGAATGAAAATAACATGCACTTATGACCAAGAAAAATATGATTGATCATACACAAATGATAAGGTAGCATCATTCAAGCACATATAATAAATCATAATATGATCAACCACAAGATCATAAGAGTATCTCACACACAAGCACAAATATTGTAGCGAACACACGAGCAAAACGAGCAAATAAGTAGCAAGAGAGACAAATAAGAAGTAAGACACACTCTCCCCCTTTGGCAACAAGTTACCAAAAAGCTTGAAAATGCATAGTGTTATACGACACTCTAAGCACGATCTCCGGGAGCTCCGAAGTGCGAGGATGGCGTGGAGAGAACAACACCTGCAAAGACATCGGCTGATGTCTGAGGAACTGGAGGGGTTGCCACTGGAGGGGAAACTGAGGCTGTGGCTACAGGTGCTGATGTTGTGGCCCTTGTGTCACTGACTGGCATAGCTGGTGTGATGCTCGGATAATTAAGCTACAGTAACCCTCTACTAATGACACCACATCACCACGATTACGGTTGATAAACTCGCATTGATTCAAACCCCGCTCTAATTCAAATTTAAATTGCAAGTCAAAATATTAATTCTTTAAATAGAAAAAACAAGAATGTTTGTCGTTTTGCAAATATTCACTAAGTATTTTTCATGTTGGAACCAACCTCTTTTTGATTCCCGAAATGCCCCTGGAAATTATTGAGAGGTCCAAAAGCATTTAATTTGGCCTTCTCAAATTTAAAAAAAACATGTTTAGACATTTTCGAATGGCCCCAAACTTTTTGTGCAGCCCTGTAAGATAGCCTAGTATTTATGAGCTAACTATCACATTCAATAAAAATCACCTGACAGTAAAATAAAATATAAAAACAATAAAAGAAAACAGAAAAGTAAAATAATAAAAAAACAAAAGTGGTACTGTGCACTTAGGCCCAATACTACAGAACATGCCCCAGCCCATCTAGAGTCTTTCTCCTTCCTGTACAGAGGAGGAGGCAGGAGCACGCCGTGGCCGCCATCCACGGCACCACAGCCACCGATGCCGCCGTGGCGATCATCCAACAGACCCCTGACGCATATAAAGCCTCCTGACGCCGATGGCAAACCCTAAGCCCCTCATATCTCCCCCTCGCACCGCCATCATCCTTTTTGTTCGCGCCCGAAGCTCCCCACCATGGTAGCCGTCATCGTCGCGGCCACCGTGCTCCTCGCCGCCTGATAAGATGTCTGGGAGGACCGCCATTGTCGACTTCGTCTATCCCGAGAATCAAATCGGGCGGAGCCGCCCCGTACGCTCGCCATCGACCTCGTTTTTGCCGCACACATCATCGTCGTCCGTAGTCGATTGCCACTGCTCCGGTCCGTCCCCGACCTTCCTGAACACACCTACGGCTCTACGGTGAGCTCCTCCTCCGAATCCCCCTCTCCCAAGCCTCGATCCGTTGCCGTAGTAGCCTGTTCGAGTTAGCGGCTGCCATTGCCGAAACTCAGTGTACGCGTACTCGCCCCTGCTTCGATCTGTGCTTGCGCTGCTCCTGTATGCTCCTTTTGCAGGCCGCGCCCCGCGCCCACCTGCGAGCGATGCTGCTCGCTGCTCCTGTTGATATGTGTTGCTGCTGCTGCGCCTCGCCGCTGCACCCTGCCTGCTCGCTGCTCTACTACTGCTCCTCTAATGTTGTTGCTGCTCACTGTTGCTACCTGCCTAGCGCCACAGCCGCCCCGCGCACGCAGCCCCTGCCCTGGTCCGCCGCTCGCCCGGTCACTGGTCCCTGGGTGTGGGCATGGCCACCGCACAAGCATGCGTGCTGGCCTAGCCATGGTGCCCGGCTATGCATGTGTGTTAGCATAGTAGTGCCCACTTCCACTATTTATATTAGTCTAATTACTACTTAGTCAAATGTGCAATTGACATGTGGCCCCCCGCTACTAAATTCACTAGATAAATAAATCTATTAAAATATTAGTCTATGACATGCGGGCCCCTTTGGCTCTGTTGACTAGTCAACCTTGACTGAGTCAACTGTTGACTTTGACCCTGGCCCCACATGTCATTGACTATGGCTGGCTAACTGAGTGTATTGAAAATATTTACACTATTTAAATTTTGAATTAATATATTCCAGAAAATTTAAAAAATCTTTTAAACTTTGAAAAATCATATAAAATAATTCGTAACTCGGATGAAAATGTTTTGTACATGAAAATTGCTCAGAACGACGAGATAGATCCAATATGCAATCCATTCGTTCACCACACATCCCTATCATAGTGAACTTGCAACAATCCACCTCCGGTCCGTTTGTTCGAAAATGCGAAACACCGGGAATACTTTCCCAGATTTTTTCCCCTTCGTCAGTATCGCATAGTACTGCGTTAGGTCACACCTAGCACCGCGTATTGCCTTGTTATGCTTTGATTGCTCTGTTATTCATTGTGTTCCCCTCCGTTACTTCTTTTCGTTAGACCCCGAGACCGAGGTCGGCACCCCTGTGATCAACTACATCAACGACGAACCCTTCTTGCCAGAGCAACCAGGCAAGCCGCCCCCCTTTAATCAACCCGATATCATCTATTCTTCTCTCTACTACTTGCATTAGAGTAGTGTAGCATGTTACTGCTTTCCGTTAATCCTATTCTAATACATAGCCTATCCTTGCTACTACTGTTGTTACCTTTACCTGAAATCCTAAATGCTTAGTATAGGATGCTAGTATTCCATCAGTGGCCCTACATTCTTGTCCGTCTGCCATGCTATACTATCGGGCCGTGATCACTTGGGAGGTGATCACGGGTATATACTTATATACATAATATGTGATACATGTGGTGACTAAAGTCGGGTCGACTCGTAGAGTACCCGCAAGTGATTCCGATGTGGGCGCTGAAGGGGCAGGTGGTTCCACCCAGGTAGTGGTGGGCCTGGGTTCTTGACGGCCCCCGACTGTTACTTTGAGGCGGAGCGACAGGGCAGGCGGAGACCACCTAGGTGAGAGGTGGGCATGGCCCTGGTCGGCGTTCGCGGTTACTTCAAAATAACATGCTTAACGAGATCTGGGTATTTGATCTGAGTCTGGCTACTGGCCTATACGCACTAACCAACTACGCGGGAACAGTTATGGGCACTCGACGTCATGGTATCAGCCGAAGCCTTCGTGACGTCAGCGACAGAGCAGCGCGCGCCGGGTTGGACTGGAACACCTGCTCTTGCATAAGAGAGGCTAGGTCTGCTCACCGGCCGCGTTCACAATGTGCAGGTGTGCAATGGGCGATGGGCCCAGACCCCTGCGCCATAGGATTTAGACCGGCGTGCTGACCTGTCTGTTGTGCCTAGGTGGGGCTGTGACGTGTTGATCTTTCAATGCCGGGCATGACCCAGGAAAGTGTGTCCAGCCAAAGGGGATCGAGCGTGTTGGGAAATGTGGTGCACCCCTGCAGGGAAGTTAATCTATTCGAATAGCCGTGATCTTCGGTAACAGGACGACTTGGAGTTGTACCTTGACCTTATGACAACTAGAACCGGATACTTATTAAAACACACCCTTCCAAGTGCCAGATACAACCGGTGATCGCTCTCTCACAGGGCGACGAGGGGAGGATCATCGGTTAGGATTATGCTATACGATACTACATGGTGAACTTTCCATCTATTCTCTTCTATTGCTTCAAGATGAAGGCTGCCAGAAGCGTTGTCTTTGATAGGACTAGCTATCCCCCTCTTATTCTGGCATTCTGAAGTTCAGTCCACATATACTACCCCTTTCATTGATACCAATGCATATGTAGTGTAGCTCCTTGCTTGCGAGTACTTTGGATGAGTACTCATGGTTGCTTTGCTTCCCCTTTTCTCCCTTTCTATACCCGATTGTTGCAACCAGACATTGGAATCCAGGAGCCAGATGCCACTGTCGATGACGACTGCTACTACTCTGGAGGTGCCTACTACTACGTGCAGGCCGCTGACGACGACCAGGAGTAGTTTAGGAGGATCCTAGGCAGGAGGCAAGCGCCTCTTTCGATATGTATCCCAGTTTGTGCTAGCCTTCTTAAGGCAAACTTGTTTAACTTATGTCTGTACTCAGATATTGTTGCTTCCACTGACACGTCTATGATCGAGCTCTTGTATCCGAGCCTTCGAGGCCCCTGGCTAGTAATATGATGCTTGTATGACTTATTTTATTTGTAGAGTTGTGTTGTGATATATTCCCGTGAGTCCCTGATCTTGATCGTACACGTTTGCGTGTATGATTAATGTACGGTCAAATCAGGGGCATCACAAGTTGGTATCAGAGCCGACTGCTTGTAGGAAAGCCCCTTCCACACTCCTTGGCCCAAGTCGAGTCTGGACATTACAAAACTTTTACTAACATGGTTGTGTGTCTTACAGGCCCACGTCGCCATTTGGGTGGTATTAGGATCTTTTACTCCTCGATCCTTACCTTGGGACTCTGGTCTCTCTTCTACTCGGGTTAAATGATTTTACTAAATCTGACTCTAGGTTCTCGTAACTACTTCTCCCGGAGAGCCCCTTATCACAGATGATCTCCTACTGCACCAGAAGATTTTGAAGATACTCTTCGATCATTCCCGAGACCCTTGTCTCCTCTGCCTTTTCAATTCCCTACTACCGATATATCCATATGGATAACGACATACACTTGTTGTTCATACAATTACTCTGAGTTTCTCTTTGTGTTACAAGATGCATCGAATTGCTCTCCGACTTTTAAGAATCCCTTGTACCACTGCGTTGTAGTTCCTTGCCGCAAAAATACCCCTACGGATAAATCCTCGGACTTATCGAGTATCCACTCATTCCCAGTTGTTCTTGTGTTCCACAACAGACTTCGAAATACTATTT
The DNA here is from genome assembly GCF_056163025.1 of Triticum urartu. NCBI lineage: Eukaryota > Viridiplantae > Streptophyta > Magnoliopsida > Poales > Poaceae > Triticum > Triticum urartu. Next base: position 213,117,180 of record NC_141877.1, on the reverse strand, counting down.
GATCTTTCGAAAATCATCAACATCCTGTTGTTCTTGGAATTCTTGCATACTTGCATTCCGGTTAATTCCATTGGTCTAGCAATTTACTTCAAAAACCTTTGTGATTGTCATTATGATCCTTTCGATTCAACATGTGTGTGAATGCACACAATCATCAGTTGTTCCCTGGAATTTATTCTTCCGATTCAGACATCATTCCGGACATGAGCTGGATCTCGACCAATCAAATTGCCATCGATTGTACCCCTAAGACTATTCAACTTATCCATCCCTAATCAGAGCATTGCTTCTGATCCCTTGTCTTGGAATTCATAATTTCTTTGCATTTGAGCTTTGAGTTAGTCAGTTGATTTATAATCCGATGCACTTGCATTCCTTCTTCCTTTGATAGAGTACCGATACTCACATCAGCTCCGTTGTAGACCACTAGACCTCTTGTTGGATTATTATCCAACATTGTCCTTCATATTCAAATAACCTTGTGAGCCTTTCCACGGATATATAAATCCTTTGGTAAATTGTATCCTCTGTTTTCTCAACCATGCTCTATTTTCGAGCTGGTGGTATTTACTATTGAAGCTTGTGGTATATGTTTCCACGATACCCTGACGGGTTGAACCTATACCTTCCTTAATATGTGTGGACTCAAAAGTTTTCACGAGTCATACTCTTCTGGTATTTTGCTAGATAAAATGTCAACACTACAACTTTCTCAAAAGTGAGAGGTGAATGGAAGGTTATACATTGAAGAAGTGGGAGTCGACCTTGAACTTTGTGTTCATGCCCTTGGACATGATGTAGATCCTACCATAGAAGCTTCTTGTAATTATAACTATTTCATTGATATAATATCATCTGGTATCTATGAATTGATCCTATGCAATCGAGGTTTCGACCATATTTTCTCTTTGATCCCATTTCTCGGACAAGTTAAAGCACTTGCCTTTTGCAAGTCAATACACCAGTCCAACCTCTACCTTGATTTACCGACGAGTATTACCCTCTGGTATCTCAAGAATATCTAAGAACTGTGTTGCATCTTATGAGTCTTCATCAGCTATTATTTCTCACTGATTCCAATTTTTCATGGGTTCTGAGTTGTTAGTCACTCAAGAACACTGGTAAGTGAACCGATTCCGCACTCTGGTTCGATAACTCTAAGTAATCTTTGTTGCTTATGAGTTCAATAATCCTTCAAGTCATTCCTAGCCTGATCGGCTATATCATTATTGTGCTAAATTTTAACTATGCTACCTGGTATTTCTTCCCGGAGCACAGTTTTCGACGGTGAGGTAAGCTTACGCCCATCTTCCTCATCATGTCATTTCGCCTTGAACATCAAACTTGGTTTGGAGTTTGTGTCATACCCTTCGTTCCAATAACCTTTCGCTTCACCATTCATTTGACTCGATGTCATCACCAATCGATTACATCTTGAAATCTCTCAACAAATGTGTCATGATCATCATCAACATTCTGAGCTCTTCCAAGATAACTGTTGAATTCTTGATGAGAAATACCACCCTTGCCCCTTGATGATCTGTGTTATCATCGACAACATTATTGCCTCCCCTCCGACACAACTTGATCATGTTATGGAGCTCCTTGCTATCCAGCTTATGTTATGTTCTACCTTGGGTACCACTGTCTTTTATGTCAAGAATGTCGCGAGAATTTCACCACCCCTTAAGAATTCTTGTTGGAAGTGATATTTATTACCATCACCTTTCCTTTCTTGGTCCCCGTGATGTTTCTAACTAGAATACCGACAAATGGTCTGTGATGTGTAAATTCAAAACTTCTAGCAACCCTATTGCTTTGACGTTAATGGTCGATAGCTCCATTCTAAGTCTATTTCTTATTGAATCATCGTTCGAACATTGATCGTGCTATTTAGTCCAGATTTCCGGGTGCACCTTTCTATCATTGTTCAATTGTGTATGTTTTCGTCGAACATACATCATTATATCATTTGATTTGACTAATGTTATCTCCTTGTTCACATAATTGCGGAAATCATCTTTTGATAATCTCGATGAATTGTCGCTGAGTCCATCAGCCACCCCCTCGTCATTTCCTTGGTTTAAAGGATGAACTCGTGTTTGAGAACTCTCTTACATAGTTCATTTCCCGAGGATCTTACAATGTCATCTCGTCAATTTGTGTCGCACCTTTTTCTTCTCAGGCATCCTGAGTCTGAGGTATCCTGACACCAATCAGATCTGAATCTCGGCCAGATATGATGGTTGGAATATATTTTCAAGAGTTATAACATTGGTCTTTATATGACTCGGTAAGGTGATGTCATCCCTAGCACACCTGGCCCAATGCTCTATTGTTATAGTTTCCTTTTCAGCTAGGTTAAACACCCTTCCATGAGGAGACTGTAAGACTTATTCTACCAGTTGTTCCTGATGAATCCTTCGTGTATCCAAAGTCTGACCTTTTCTTGAAGACCATGTCAATGCTATCTGGAAGCATGTCTGTGGTACTACGATTTTCAATAAGAACATTTGAAGCACAATGCTAAAAATTATTTATCAATTATCCAAACACCGTTGTATGGGTAATGTCATGAAATTTCTCGCCCTTTTCCTAAAGGGTTTTCTATGTTATATCCTGTCATGAATATCATTCTTTGCTTGTCCTTGGGAAGGATATACCCTTGAAATATGTGTTTAAACATATTTTCCTTTCCATTGTTCTGTTTAATCTGATAATCACATTTTCCTTTCCATTGTTTGGTTAACCTTTCTTGTAATCTGACTTAGCTAAGCAGTGATAATTCCCTGCTTAGGTAAGAACCTCGGTGTACAATCTTGTCGGTACGACCCTGTTACTATTGCCAATGACATTCCAGTAATCACCGATGGACGAGAACCTTGCCTATTGTCCCGCCTCATTCAACGAGCAGGAGAATGGTTCTCTTTGTCTCCCGCCCTTGGTATCCATGTTGTTGCCGACATAACTGACGGGCTATTCTCTGGCATGCCTTGCTATCATAACCGTGCAAGATATCGCCGCACCTCCTATTTCTAACCCACATGGTGGGCCCATAACCCACAGTTCCATAGGATCGAAATCTGACTCTCCAATAGCACCTGTTTCCAAACTTATTCCTCATGCGTGGCCTCGTACGTAATTCGTGAGTCACCTCCCAAGATCAATTCTTGGATCAGACGCAATACTTATTCTCGTTGCTCTAGACCCCTTTCACACTTTGTTTCAGACATCAAATGATTTTCTATCCTCTTGAAACTTCTTACTGTACCTTCTAGCTTGGCTCTTGATGTGCTTCGTTTGACCAACTCGAGAGATACCCATGTGTTCCTTCATGGGATAACCCCCGATGTTTACCCCTTATAGCCTTCTATCGTTGTCGAGCTGCCCCTTTCATATTCGTAAGTATGATGGAGATCCTGAAGGAAGGATTCCGACTTCATCATGATGACCTAAAGCAGAGAAATGAAGACATCAACGTAATGGATCGACCTCTTCGAGAAGAGCAACCAAGACCGAACACACTCGCTAGAATTTCGTAACCAGAACATTTCCCCCTTACCCCACCTCTTAAATCCCGGGACGAGATTTCTTATAGTGGAGGAGAATTGTGATGCCCGGATAATTAAGCTACAGTAACCCTCTACTAATGATGCCACATCACCATGATTACGGTTGATAAACTCGCCTTGATTCAAACCCCGCTCTAATTCAAATTTAAATTGCAAGTTAAAATATATCTTTAAATAAAAAAACAAAAATGTTGGTCGTTTTGCAAATATTCACTAAGTATTTTTCATGTTGGAACCAACCTCTTTTTGATTCCCGGAATGCCCCTAGAAATTATTGAGAGGTCCAAAAGCATTTAATGTGGCCTTCTCAAATTTAAAAAAAAATATGTTTAGACATTTTCAAATGGCCCCAAACTTTTTGTGCAGCCCTGTAAGATAGCCTAGTATTTATGAGCTAAGTATCACATTTAATAAAAATCACCTAATAGTAAAATAAAATACAAACACAATAAAAGAAAACAAAAAAGTAAAAGAATAAAAAAACAAAAGTGGTACTGTGCACTTAGGCCCAATACTACAGAACATGTCCCAGCCCATCTAGAGTCTTTCTCCTTCCTGTAGAGAGGAGGAGGTAGGAGCATGCCATGGCCGCCATCCACGACACCACAGTCACCGATGCCGCCGTGGCGATCATCCAACGGACCCCTGACGCGTATAAAGCCTCCTGACGCCAATGGCAAACCCTAACCCCCTCATATCTCCCCCTTGCATCGCCATCATCCTTTTTGTTCGCGCCCGAAGCTCCCCACCATGGTTGCCGTCGTCGTCGCGGCCACCGTGCTCCTCGTCGCCAGAGAAGATGTCTGGGAGGACCGCCATCGTCGACTTCGTCTATCCCGAGAATCAAATCGGGAGGAACCGCCCCGTACGCTCACCATCGACCTCATTTTTGCCGCACACGTTGTCGTCGTGCGCAGTCGATTGCGACTGCTCCGGTCCGTTCCCGACCTTCCCGGACACACCTAAAGCTCCGCGGTGAGCTCCTCCTACGAATCCCCCTCTCCCCAGCCTCGATCTGTTGTCGTAGTCGCATGTTCGAGTCGGCGGCCGCCATGGCCGAAGCTCAGTGTACGTGTACTCGCCCCTGCTTCGATCTATGCTTGCGCTGCTCCTGTATGCTCCTTCTGCAGGCCACGCCCCGCGCCCTCCTGCGAGTGATGCTGCTCGCTGCTCCTATTGCTATGTGTTGCTGCTGCTGCGCCTCGCCGTTGCGCCCTGCCTGCTCGCTGATCTACTACTGCTCCTCTACTGTTGTTGCTGCTCACTGTTGCTACCTGCCTAGCGCCATAGCCGCCCGCGCGTGCAGCCCCTGCCCTGGTCCGCCGCTCGCCCGGTCGCTAGTCCCTGGGTGTGGGCATGGCCATTGCACAAGCGTGCGTGCGTGCCCAGCCATGGTGCTCGGCAATGCGTGTGTGTTAGCATAGTAGTGCCCACTGCCACTATTTAGATTAGTCTAATTACTACTTAGTCAAATGTGCAATTGACATGTGGCCCCCACTACTAAATTCACTAGATAAATAAATCTATTAAAAGATTAGTCTATGACATGCGGGCCCCTTTGGCTCTGTTGACTAGTCAACATTGACTGAGTCAACTGTTGACTTTGACCCTGGCCCCACATGTCATTGACTATGGCTGGCTATCTCGGTGTATTGAAAATATTTAAACTGTTTAAATTTCGAATTAATATATTCCAGAAAATTTAAAAAATCTTTTAAACTTTGAAAAATCATATAAAATAATCCGTAACTCGGATGAAAATGTTTTGTACATGAAAGTTGCTCAGAACGACGAGACAAATCCAAATACGCAATCCATTCGTTCACCACACGTCCCTAGCATAGCGAACATGCAACAATCCAACTCCGGTCCTTTTGTCCGAAAACGCGAAACACCGGGAATTCTTTCCCGGATGTTTTCCCCTTCGTCAGTATCGCATAGTACTGCATTAGGTCACACCTAGCACCGCATATTGCCTTGTTATGCTTTCTGATGCTTTGATTGCTCTGTTATTTATTGTGTTCGCCTCCATTACTTCTTTTCGGGAGACCCCGAGACCGCAGTCGGCACCCCTGTGATCGACTACATCAACGACGAACCCTTCTTGCCAAAGCTACCAGGAAAGCCCCCCTTTGATCAACCCGATATCGCCTATTATTCTCTCTACTGCTTGCATTAGAGTAGTTTAGCATGTTACTGCTTTCTGTTAAACCTATTCTGATGCATAGTCTGTCCTTGCTACTACTGTTGTTACCTTTACCTGTAATCCTAAATGCTTAGTATAGGATGCTAGTATTCCATCAGTGGCCCTACATTCTTGTCTGTCTGCCATGCTATACTACCGGGCCGTGATCACTTGGGAGGTGATCACGGGTATATACTTATATATGTAATATGTGATACATGTGGTGACTAAAGCCGGGTCGGCTCGTAGAGTACCCGCAAGTGATTCCAATGTGGCGGCTGAAGGGGCAGGTGGTTCCACCCAGGTAGTGGTGGGCCTGGGTTCTCGACAGCCCCCGACTGTTACTTTGAGGCGGAGCGACAGGGCAGGCGGAGACCACCTAGGTGAGAGGTGGGCCTGGCCCTGGTCGGCGTTCGCGGTTACTTCAAAATAACACGCTTAACGAGATCTGGGTATTTGATCTGAGTATGGCTACTGGCCTATACGCACTAACCAACTGCGCGGGAATAGTTATGGGCACTCGACGTCGTGGTATCAGCCGAAGCCTTCGTGACGTCAGCGACTGAGCGGCGCGCGCCAGGTTGGACTGGAACGCCTGCTCTTGCATAAGGGAGGCTAGGTCTGCTCACCGGCCGCGTTCGCAACGTGCAGGTGTGCAATGGGCGATGGGCCCATACCCCTGCGCCATAGGATATAGACCGGCGTGCTGACCTGTCTGTTGTGCCTAGGTGGGGCTGTGACGTGTTGATCTTTCGAGGCCGGGCATGACCCAGGAAAGTGTGTCCAGCCAAAGGGGATCGAGCGTGCTGGGAAATGCGGTGCACCCCTGTAGGGAAGTTAATCTATTCGAATAGTCGTGATCTTTGGTAACAGGACGACTTGGAGTTGTACCTTGACCTTATGACAACTAGAACAGGATACTTATTAAAACACACCCTTCCAAGTGCCAGATACAACCGGTGATCGCTCTCTCACAGGGCGACGAGGGGAGGATCATCGGTTAGGATTATGTTATACGATACTACTTGGTGAACTTTCCATCTATTCTCGTCTATTGCTTCAAGATGGAGGCTGCCAGAAGCATAGTCTTCGATAGGACTAGCTATCCCCCTCTTATTCTGGCATTCTGAAGTTCAGTCCCCATATACTACCCCTTTCATTGATACCAATGCATATGTAGTGTAGCTCCTTGCTTGCGAGTACTTTGGATGAGTACTCACGGTTGCTTTGCTTCCCCTTTTATCCCTTTCTATACCCGATTGCTGCGACCAGACGCTGGAATCCAGGGGCCAGACGCCACTGTCGATGACGACTGCTACTACTCTGGTGGTGCCTACTACTACGTGCAGGCCGCTGACGACGACCAGGAGTAGTTTAGGAGGATCCCAGGCAGGAGGCCTATGCCTCTTTCGATGAGTATCCCAGTTTGTGCTAGCCTTCTTAAGGCAAACTTGTTTAACTTATGTGTGTACTCATATATTGCTGCTTCCGCTGACTCGTCTATGATCGACCTCTTGTATTCGATCCTTCGAGGCCCCTGGCTTGTAATACGATGCTTGTATGACTTATTTTATTTGTAGAGTTGTGTTGTGATATCTTCCTGTGAGTCCCTGATCTTGATCGTACATGTTTGCGTGTATGATTAGTGTACGATCAAATCAGGGGCGTCACAGCTGGAGACCTTTGTGCTCTAGGCACCCTCTGATAAGCATCTGTTGTAGTTCTTCCTCTCCTCTCCGTTGCTTCTTCTTGGAGTTGCTCAACTGCATTCTAAATCTCTGTGACCTTCAAGTCTAGATCATAAAACTTAGTCTTAATGATTCTCTCAAGACTCTCTTGGTTTTGAGTCAGGGTGGTTACACTACTGCAGGATGCTGCTAACGCGACACTACGATCAGAGACCCTTCAACGAAACTGTGTGCGATGCAATAATCGCAAACAGTGGTGTAAAAAACCCGTCAACAAAGGTGCAAAACCTTTGCGATGACGGATGCATAAAACACGGTTCAGATTTTAGTTGCGTGTGCGATGCAGGGCATACGGTTCAGTTCAATTAACTGTTTGCGATGAGGCAACAGAAAAGAAACGGGCAGCCAGATGAAGGTGTGTGCGACATACAACATACGGTTCACTTGGATGAACTGTTTGTGATTAGGCAACACAAAAGAAATGTTCATCCAGATCAAGGTGTGTGCGATATACGGCATGCGGTTCACTCGGCCTTGTCATCAGTGTGTGACCTCTGTGGCAACCGTTCACTCCCCACTAGCCTCTTCTTGTACCGTGGCAACCGTCCACCGCCTCTTCGCCTTTCCCTCTCGATTTGGAACTGTTGTCGCACGCTCTTCCTCCCTCCATTTTCCTTCACCCCTCCTTCTGCATTGTTCGATCGTCTTCTCCATGGAGGGAACAGGCCAGAAACGACCCCGTTATTCTTGCCCCGATCTGAAAGATGACATGGTGGAGGAACTCATTGATCGGTGCGACGTCATCACCTCGGCTAGCATGGCAGGTTCGTTCAAGCCCATTCTTGACTCAACTAATAACATCATTACAAGCAACCCAAGGGTCCAGGAGTGGTTTGATCTCCCCTATCTTCTTCGTCGTGACCCTGATCACTGGTGCGGGGACGATGGAAGCCTCGCCTTGTGCAAGTTGATGCCGCTTGATAATGATACGTGTGATGTTAAGATGCCATCGCTTGAGCATAAGGCTTGGGCAGGCACAAATGGAGATTGGGTTGTTTATAATCGGTACAACTGCGAGTGGGAACTTGTGAATGTGTACACTCGTCACCGGGTTCCACTTCCAAAAATCTCAGACTGCGCTGAATTTGCACACACCGGTATTCTACGTACGTTCAAATACGATCAAGGTGACTCTCATCTACGGAAGATAGCAATTTGTCGAGTTCCCAACCGCTCTTGGGATTACACGAACTATGAAGTTGTTGTTATCTTCGACAAGCTTGTTACCATCCTTGCTTCCATGACACGATGGATATTACTCAAAAATCAATTTTTGTACAGGGATGAGTATTGTGATTCAATTCAATACGAGGGTCTTGTGTTTGCTGCCACCACTCGTGGCACTGTTTTTGCATGGAATCCTTATGGTTTCAGTACATTTGTCTTCTAGCGTAATTATAGTTGTTTCATCCACATGCATGCGGGTTAGCTAGCTAGTTTCCCTTTACTAATTAACCTTCTTGTGTTTCCAAGGCCTTGTCAACATTCCACCACCTATGCTTGAAAATATTTATAACCAAGGGGGAGATGACGATGGTGATGATCGCGAGCATGAGAACGAGCAGGCCCCATATACTCAGTGGCGCTTGGCAACTTATTCCGATGGATCACCTCTTCTTGTCTGTATACATGGCACTGCTGATGTTACTAAGGAAGCAGGTGTTGTCTCGCATGGTCGCACTCTCCGGACCTATTCCAACATTCGTTGCAGGGTATTTTGGATGGATACTAGTGTGCTAGCGCCAACACCTTCTCCCTAGTTCAGTATTGATAGTCTTGGAGAAACTCTGGTAAAAGATGAAAATTATATTTTATCGCTCTCTGGTAAAAGATAAAAACAGACCTAAATAACTTTTATATTGATCTACTGTAGTTGGAATTGATATTTTATCGCTCTCTGGTAAAAGATGAAAATTATTTTCGTGAGTGCATACTTTCTGTTTTTATCAGCAAGATCAAACAACAATCACCCAAGAAGATCCTAAAGGCTTTACTTGGCACAAACGCTAATCAAAACATAAAAACACAACCATAACAGAGGATAGATGATTTATTTATTACTAAACAGGAACAAAAATAAAATTGGGTTGCCTCCCAACAAGCGCTATCGTTTAATGCCCCTAGCTAGGCATCTATAATTTTAATGATGCTCACATGAAAGATAGTAATTGAAACACGAAGGGAGCATCATCAAGCATATGAAAATCACATATAAGTCTAACATACTTCCTATGCATAGGCATTATATAAGCAAACAAATTATCAAGACAAGCAAAAACTAGCATATGCAAGGAAGGAGAAAGAAACAGTAGCAATCTCAACATAACGAGAGGTAATTTAGTGACACGAAAATTTCTACAATCATATTTTCCTCTATCATAATAATTACATCTGGGATGATATTCAAATTCAACAATATAACTATCACATAAAATATTCTCTTCATGATCCACATGCATGCAAAGTTAACACTCTTCCAAAATAGTGGGAATATCTTTAACTAAAGTCATGACCTCTCCAAACCCACTTTTATCAAAAATTTCATAAGATTGAACATTCTCCAAATATGTGGGATCTAAAGTTGACACTCTTCCAAACCCACTTTCAATATTATTTCAAACATTATTATCAATCTCATATTCATCATGGGGCTTAAATAAATTTTCAAGATCATAAGAAGAATCACCCCAATCATGATCATTCCAACAAGTAGAGGACATAGCAAAATTGGCATCCCCAAGCTTAGGGTTTTGCATATTATTAGCACAATTTACATCAATATAATTTGTAATAAAATCATTGCAATCATGCTTTTTATTAAAATATCTATTGTGAATCGCTTCATAAGGTAATTCATCACACTTTTCAGATTCATGAATTTCAAGCAAAACCTCATAAAGATAATCTAGTGCACTCAACTCACTAGCAATAGGTTCATCATAATTGGATCTCTTAAAGAGCTTAGCAAGTGGATGAGGATCCATAAAATTTTAGCAAGCGAAGATGCAAGCAAAAAGAAGGTACATGGTAACACAAGCAAACAAAAGATCGAATAGAAGAAGGGTGAAGAAAAGGCAAAGGTTTTTGAAAATAGTTTTAGAAGTGGGGGAGAGGAAAACGAGAGGCCAATGGAAAATAATGTAATGCGAGGGAGAAGAGTTTCTGATGGCTACTTGGTATGTATTGACTTGGCGTAGATCTCCCCGGCAACAGCACCAGAAATCCTTCTTGCTACCTCTTGAGCATGCGTTGGTTTTCCGTTGAAGAGGAAAGGGTGATGCAGCAAAGTAGCATAAGTATTTCCCTCTGTTTTTGAGAACCAAGGTATCAATCCAGTAGGAGACTACACGCAAGTCGCCTAGTACCTGCATAAATAATCAAGAACCTCGCAACCAACACGATAAAGGGGTTGTCAATCCCTTCACGGTCACTTAAAAAAGTGAGATCTCATAAAGATAATAAGATAAATATTTTTGGTATTTTTGTTGTATAGATTGAAAATTAAAGGTTGCAAAATAAAATAAATAGTAAACTAGAATTGTAGATCGGAAACTTATATGATATAAAATAGACCCCGGGGCCATAGGTTTCACTAGTGGCTTCTCTCATGATGGCATGTATTACGGTGGGTGAACAAATTACTGCCGAGCAATTGATAGAAAAGCGCATAGTTATGAGAATATCTAGGCATGATTATGAAATATAGGCATCACGTCTGTGTTAAGTAGACCGAAATGATTCTACATCTACTACTATTACTCCACACATCGACCGCTATCCAACATGCATCTAGAGTATTAAGTTCATAAGAACAGAGTAATGCTTTAGGCAAGATGACATGATGTAGAGGGATAAACTCAACCAATATGATATAAACCCCATCTTTTTATCCTCGATGGCAACAACACAATACGTGCCTTGCTGCCCCTACTATCACTGGGAAAGGACACCGCAAGATTGAACCTAAAGCTAAGCACTTCTCCCATTGCAAGAAAGATCAATCTAGTAGGCCAAACTAAACCGATAATTCAAAGAGACTTGCAAAGATATCAAATCATGCATATAAGAATTCAGAGAAGAACCAAATATTGTTCATAGATAAACTTGATCATAAATACACAATTCATCAGATCTCGGCAAACACACCGCAAAAGAATATTACATCGAATAGATCTCCAAGAACATTGAGGAGAACTTTCTATGATCAAAGAGAGAGAAGAAGCCATCTAGCTAATAAGTATGGACCCGAAGGTCTATGGTAAACTACTCACACATCATCGAATAGGCTATGGTGTTGATGTAGAAGCCCTCCGTGATCGGTTCCCCCTCCGGCAGATCGCCGGAAAAGGCCCCCAGATGGGATCTCATGGGTACAGAAGGTTGCGGCGGTGGAAAAGTGGTTTCATGGCTCTCCCTAGATGTTTTTAGGGTATAAGAGTATATATAGGCGAAAGAAGTACGTCGGTGGAGCTACTAGGGGCCCACGAGGGTGGGGCACGCCCTCCTACCTCATGGTCGCCTCATTGCATCTCTGACTTCCACTCCAAATCTCCTGGATTGCGTTTGTCCCAAGAAAGATCCTCGCGAAGGTTTTGTTCTATTTGATATTCCTTTTTTGCGAAACACTGAAATAGGCCAAAAACAGAAATTGGCACTAGGCCTCCGGTTAATAGGTTAGTCCCAACAATAATATAAAAGTGCATATTAAAGCCCATTAAACATCCAAAACAGATAATATAATAGCATGGAACAATCAAAAATTATAGATATGTTGGAGACGTATCAAGAGTGATAATGTGCCATCTTCGGCCTTCATCCACGGCGATGATGACGAGATGATCGAGCATGGGATTTTCCCTTCGGTCATGGAGGAGAGTGATGATGTGCCATCTTCGGCCTTCATCCACGGTGACGGAAATGAGATTGTTGAGTATTTCACTTCGACCCCGGCGACGTATGATGAATTGAGTGACTTGTGCCACCATATTGAGAGTGAGAGTGACTTCACCACTAGCCCCATATATGATGTGTTTCCACCATTCCAATGTGAGGAGAGCCATGACCCCCACCACTTGAGTGAGATGAGTGACTGCACCATATGTGAGTTTGAGTGCACCTATTTTGAGGGAGTGAGTGAGGCACCACATAGAGAGAGTGTGATAGTTTATAGGGCATGTGAGGCCACTGTGATTTCTAACGACTTAAATTCTACCTCTATCGTGTCCTCTCATTTGGTGCTAGATCCCATATATGATGACGTGTCCCTCGATGACTTCATCCTTCCTTTGGACAAGACGATGGCCATGGTGGAATATGATGCACCCCCCACATGGTTCCATCACGATGAATATTGATTGCTTGCATGATGTTGATCAAGCTATTACCATGCTTCATGCTAGTTCGACTTCCCCATGTGATGATTTATTGCCAATTTATGATGAGTATGATGATTTCCATGTGGAGTCTCTTAGTTGTGATGCCATGTTACATAGGATTTCTTGTGACAATTCTCTAGGTCACATCATGTTTGACAATTCGCTTGACTTGTCATATGCTATGCATGAGATCAACCATATGACATATTTGCCATCTCATCGTAGTAACTATGCATATGCCATTAAGATTAACCCAATTTGTACTTATGGCATACATGACAAGCCCATGGTTATTGGCATTTGTTTTTCTTGTGATGATAGTGATATGCTCCCTTTTCATCATTTATCTCATATTCCATGCCATGACCACCTAGCTTTGGATATGCATTATTTTGGATGTTGTCCATTTTCTCCATATTATGTTTCCGGATATTGCTCATGAGGAGACCCCCATAGTTTCCTCATACATGTTAGGAGATTTTGATTCATCCTATACATTGTATAATCCCAATAATTATGTGCACCATATGCTCCCCATGAATGAAAATGCTATTGATGTGCCATATACTTGTATGCTAGATTTGCATCCCCATCGTGTTTTACATAACAATTATTCTTTCATGATGGAAGACATGTTCTTATACCATGCATCAAATTTCTTTGAGCAATGCTTATCTTGTGCTAACTCACACGTGCACATACACATAATCATGGATGATGTGTACATTTAATATGCACACAATTTCTTTGGTTTGTGTCTATTTTGTGTAGGTACCCATGAATACTTGTCAACCTCGCAATCCCACGAGTTGACAAAACGAGCTCTAGAGAGCAACGATGACTTGGGATCACATGGATTTCCCTTACCACCATTCTCTTCACGCAAAGACTTCGCGCATTTATTCTACATGGCCCTCACATGGTTATGGGTTATTGGCCAATACATATTCTATGCCCATCTTGCCATGTTCACTTTGCATGATATGCCCATTCCTATGCCTTTGCCATGCATTTGTGACCCATGCTTCGCATTACACATGATGATTGATTCTAGTACTTGTATGTGTATTTGCAAGCTTGGTGGAGATATCACTTGTTATTGCCATGTTTGCTTTGTGACCCATGCCCATGATTATACTATGATCTTGCTTTGTGTTCATGCTTGCGATATGTCATGTGCATTGCCTATGCCTATTATTTGCTCACATGACATGATTGCCATGATTTCCTCTAGTATGTTGCATCTTGGCAGTACTAGCTTGCACGACTTGATTACTATGATTGCTTGCCTTGTTGCATCACCGATGATTCATACTTGCTCGCTTCATGCGGTTGATGACAACCATCTACATGCTTTGCAGATGATTGTTATTTCTTCTTGTCATATATCTCCATATGTTGTCTCTCTCATGCTAGATGATTTGACATGTATTGAGTGCAATCATGCCTTTAGTCTTAATAATGAGTTTGCCCCCATAGCATTCTCACATATATTTGGAGATTTTGACATATTTCTTGTGAAGCATGCTTGTCTTACCTCTTTGCACCATATACCTAGTGCCATGAATATAGCCATTGTTGCATCATATTATTCATGAACTTGTGCTTCTAATGGTTATGTGCAAAATAAGAGAACCATCATGAGGGATGATGTGTTTATCTACCATGCACATACGTTCTTTGTTTTGTTGTGTGCATGTGTAGGATACTTGTACTTTGTGTCGACTTCCACGCCACGTGAGTTGACCATTCGATCTCTTGAGAGCGAGCCTCATACATTCGACCACAACTCGCTTCTACACCACCTTTCCTACCACTTTGGCATTGTGAAGAATGCACAAGGACATGCCTTCGATGTGACATATTTCTTGAACATGGATATTGCGGATCATACTACTTGTGTTGCTTGCACCATGAGACTTATTGTTCATCTTGGACCACTTGATTGCACGCATGTTAGAGATCTTGCTTTGACTTGTCATTTTCACCGTTCCATGCATCATGATATATATGCCATGTGTGTTTCATCCAATTCTTGGATTATTTGCTCCTATCATATGCTTGGTTGCAACAATATCATTTCTTCACATATGCCATGTCCCATTGCTTTTCACATGTTTGACTTGATTGCCTCACACATGATTAAAAATTGCTCTTTCTATTGTGTTGAGTGACACACTACATTCACTACACCATATGCACATTATGCTTGGATTCTCTTGCACTTGTCCCATGTGTTTAGACACTTCATTTTATTTGGTGTTGTGAATACTTCTTATGCCTACCATCAACCATTTGTCCAGTGCTTTATGCATGATTGCTATGAACTTGAGGTAGATGCTTATTCTCTTGCCACACATATTTGCATCACTACCTCACAATTGCATACTTGTCCCCATGATAGATTTTCTTGTCCTCGATTGATATGCTTACATGCCATGTCACAATCCTTTGTCACACCATATGCTTTGCATGATGACGACACTTGTTTGGTGAATCACCTCTTGAATGATTGGTTTTGCACTAACGCTAACCACATTTATTTTTCCAAGTGTTTGTTGTCCTTACTCCTTTTGAAGGAATCACTAGATGGTGCGACATTGGAGAGTGCCCATTTTGAGCTTCAAGACAACGAGTACTTGGTGAACTTCCACTTCTACACGGCGAAGCCATCTCTTTCCCATGGTGATTTGGTTTTCGATCCGAGGTCGGATCTTTCCCAAGGGGGGGAGATGATTGATACGTCTCCAACGTATCTACTTTTCCAAACACTTTTGCCCTTGTTTTGGACTCTAACTTGTATGATTTGAATGGAACTAACCCGGACTGATGCTGTTTTCAGCAGAATTGCCATGATGTTGTTTTATGTGCAGAAAACAAAAGTTCTCGGAATGACCTGAAACTCCACGGGATATCTTACAATAAATAATAAAAAATCCTCGCCAAAGATGAAGACCAGGGGGCCCACACCCTTCTCACGAGGGTGGGGGGCGCCCCCCCCCTAGGGCGCGCCCCTACCTCGTGGGCCCCCAGGAGACCCCCCGACTCCAACTCCAACTCTATATAACTGCTTTCAGGGAGAAAAAAATAGGAGAGAAGAAATCATCGTGTTTTACGATACGGAGCCGCCGCCTCGCCCTAAAACCTCTCGGGAGGGCTGATCTGGAGTCCGTTCGGGGCTCCGGAGAGGGGGATTCGTCGTCGTTGTCATCATCAACCATCCTCCATCACCAATTTCATGATGCTCACCGCCATGCGTGAGTAATTCCATCGTAGGCTTGCTAGACGGTGATGGGTTGGATGAGATTCACCATGTAATCGAGTTAGTTTTGTTAGGGTTTGATCCCTAGTATCCACTATGTTCTAAGGTTGATGTTGCTATGACTTTGCTATGCTTAATGCTTGTCACTAGGGCCCGAGTGCCATGATTTCAGATCTGAACCTATTATGTTTTCATCAATATATGAGAGTTCTAGATCCTATCTTGCAAGTCTATAGTCACCTATTATGTGTTATGATCCGTTAACGCCGGAGTGACAATAATCGGGATACTTACCGGTGATGACCGTAGTTTGAGGAGTTCATGTATTCACTATGTACTAATGCTTTGTTCCGGTTCTCTATTAAAAGGAGGCCTTAATATCCCTTAGTTTCCATTAGGACCCCGCTGCCACGGGAGGGTAGGACAAAAGATGGCATGCAAGTTCTTTTCCATAAGCACGTATGACTATATTCGGAATACATGCCTACATTACATTGACGAATTGGAGCTAGTTCTGTGTCACCCTATGTTATGACTGTTACATGATGAACCGCATCTGGCATAATTATCCATCATTGATCCAATGCCTACAAGCTTTCCATATACTGGTTTACGCTTATTTACTTTCTCGTTGCTATTGTTAAAATCACTACAAAATACCAAAAACATTACTTTGCTTTCATTACTCTTTTGTTAACGTTACCATCACTATCATATTACTTTGCTACAGATACTAAGTTTCTAGGTGTGGTTGAATTGACAACTCAGCTGGTAATACTTGAGAATATTCTTTGGCTCCCCTTGTGTCGAATCAATAAATTTGGGTTGAATACTCTACCCTCGAAAGCTGTTGCGATCCCCTTTACTTGTGGGTTATCAATGATGCGGAGCATCCTATGGACATCACCATGTCAAGAGTCCGTTTGGCAAGAGACACGTGCGACCTCTACTTCACATACACAAAGGTGAATCATCTCCATTACACGTGCTCACTTGATCCCTTCGAGGATGGTATACTACTTGACACTTCTCCCGTGTGCATGCATATGTATTCTTGGAGCTTCAGGGATGTTGAGGAGGAGTGCAAGCGCCGAGGAACAACTACACCATCCGCGAGGGAAGCCTGAAGCGACAAAGGAAGAAGACGGAGCTGCTGACGGTACAGCGGCCGGACATCCGGTGCTTGTGCAGCCTCCAAGGAGCTACACCAACAGAGGGCCGAATCATCAGCGGCCGGACATCCGGCCCGTGTGCCCGGACATCCGGCGCCTCGGCAACCCCTGACATCCAGCATCATCCCCGGAAATCCGGCAGCGACGTATCCAGAGAGCAACCGGAGTGCCACTTCAGCCCGGACATACGGCCGAGACCCCGAACATCGGGCTCATCCCGAAGCCCCAGACATCCGGCCCACAGACCGGACGTCCGGCACCTACGCGTGCATAACCGGGCCAAAGGCCCATGTATCCCCTCTTCACTTACCCCTTTGTGGCCCTAGACTATATATACTCCTCCACCTCCTTCTAGTTAGGGTTAGCAAATATGATAGCTCATTTGTATGTGAGCTTTGCTCCTACCTACCTCTACTCTTGAGAGAGATAGAGACCACCACTCCCATGGAGTTCAAAACCTCCATGTGAGAAGATCCTGCGAGATATGTCGTCAAGACCCCTAACGGGAAGATCCATCTAGGATACCATCAAGACCTCCTCTTGGAGATGAACTTTACCTTGTATCTTTCCTTTTGTTGTTCAGGTACCTTGTGGATCTTGTGTGTTTGATTGTCTAGTGGATGTGTGATTGGACTTTTTCTTGAGTGTTTCCCCTATGATTTCTCCCCATTCTTCCCCGTGTTCTCCGAGGGAATCCACTCGAATCGTGAAAGATCGGCCTACACCGGGTTAGCTCTGTATCAATGTATCTCAATGTTTGCGGCCGAGTGACGGTGGCAGGGTGTTCGACATTCATTCCCATTTCTTGCATGGGACCTAAGCATGCAACCAAGGGCACGAATTTGAATTTTCAACCAATTTATATACATTAGATCATGTGCATG
This sequence comes from Triticum urartu, assembly GCF_056163025.1. Taxonomy (NCBI): domain Eukaryota; kingdom Viridiplantae; phylum Streptophyta; class Magnoliopsida; order Poales; family Poaceae; genus Triticum; species Triticum urartu. Next base: position 213,098,982 of record NC_141877.1, on the reverse strand, counting down.
TAGTTCAAATTTGAATTATGCACATAAATGCATTGAAAACTCAATTAATGCATAAAATGTCCAAACGAACCCCAAAAAATCCCAATAATTGACACAACACTCATGTTGTTCTATGTTGACACGAGAAAATTTTTGAAAGCAATAAGGGGCAATGGATATCGTTTCGTCCCCAAAGGTGGGACGTTCCCTACCGAAACCATTAGGCTTGTTGTGAGAAGCTCTGGTTTGTGAGAAACATATCCCCAAACCTGCCCCAAATGGGACAAAAAAATTACCACGGCATGTTGATGCCGCTCCATGATAGCATGCCAAGTTTCATGAATTTCAGACGAGCTTTGGATTTACTAGAATTTAAAAACCAGGTATCTCAATGTTTGCGGTCGAGTGACTATGGCAGGGTGTTTGACATTCATTCCCATTTCTTGCATGGGACCTAACTATGCAACCAAGGGCACACATTTTAATTTTCAACTAATTTATATGCATTAGAGCATGTGCGTGTAGTTCAAATTTGAATTATGCACATGAATGCATAGAAAACTCAGTTAATGCATAAAAATGTCCAAGCGAACCCCGAAAAATCCCAAAAATTGACACAACACTCGTGTTGTTCTATGTTGACACGAGGAACATTTTGAAAGTAAGAAGAGGCAACAGATATCGTTTTGTCCCCCAAGGTAGCACGTACCCTATCGAAACCATCAGGGTTGTGAGAGAAGCTCTGGTTTGCGAGAAACTTATACCCACACCTGCCCCAAATGGGACGATATTTTTACCACGGCATGTCGCTGTCATTCCATCATATCATCTCAAGTTTCATGAATTCTAGACGAGTTTTCGATTTACTAGAATTTTAAAATCATGTATCTCAATGTTAGCGGCCGAGCGACAGTGTCAAGGTGTTTGACATTCGTTCTCATTTCTTGCATGTGACCTAATCTTGCAACCAAGGACAAACATTTGATTTTGCAACCCGTTTTTTATGGACGGAGCATGTGCATGTAGTTCAATTTTGAATTATGCACATAAATTCCTAGAAAACTCAATTAACGTATAAAATGTCCAAACGATCCCCGAAAAATTCCAAAATTTAACACGACACTCCTGTTGTTCTATGTTGACACCAAGAAAAAATTGAGAGGAACAAGAGGCGACGAATATCGTTTTGTCCACAAAGGTGACACGTTTCCCTAACGAAACCATGAGGCTTTCTTGTGAGAAGCTCTTGTTTGTGAGAAGCTTATACCACAACCTGCCCCAAATGGGACAATATTTTTTACCCCAGCATGTTGATGCCATTCCATGATAGCATGCATAGGTTCATGAATTTCAGACGGGTTTTGGATTTACTAGAATTACAAAAGCAAGTACCTCAACATTTGCCAAAGAGCCACGGTGTCGTGGTGTAATTCATCCCCACTTCTTGCATGGTACATAAGCATAAACCCATGGACACATATATGATTTTACAACCAATGTTGGTGCACCGAAGAATGTGCATGTGCATTAATTTTGAATTTTGCACCTAAAATGGCTAAAAAACCAATTTAATGTATAAAATTTCCAAACGAACCCTGAATAATTCCAAATTTTTTACGACAAACATATAGTTGCATGATCACTGCAGATAAAAGGTCTAGCAATTCAAACACCGTCCATTGCTGTTGTGACCCCATTATGTAATTCAAATAAAGACGAAAATCCTAGTAGATCCCACACAGTTTATTATCACCAACCATGTGAGATGTAGCACAAAATATCTTGGAGCACCGTCGGATTATAGTACACATATGGCTTACGCGAGAAGGTGCGACAGCTACAGTCCATAGCCCGCTCTGAATAAGGGACCGTGTTTGATGACACTTTCCGCGCCAGTTTTTTCGCTGAAGCGATTCCAAATTTTCGGCTTCCGCGGAAATATCTGCCTCCCTGCCCCCTCTCCCTTACCAAAAGCCACATTTCCCCTATTTTCCCCTTCCTTTCCAAGTTCAAACCTTCACTCTTTGCTTGCAGCGCCGCCTCCTTGTCGGCGACCCTCCTTCATGTTCCTCGGCCTGGCCTATCCAGGCAGGTAATCCACACCCGACCCCCATCCTCCTCCTCCTTCCACATACCACATGCCCCGACCGCCGGCGCGAGCGCGACACCTTCCACCAAATTCACCAACCCCTCCATCAAATAAGCACCGCCCTAAGCCATGGTGCATGTAGTATAGCCAGGATCTCAAGGAGCATTTGGCAGCGGAGAAACAAATCGCATCTGCATGCGCAAATGAGGTCGCGATGGCTGCCATTCGTGCCGACCCCCAATCTTGGAGGAGCACCTTGCCATCGAGGCCACCGTCGAAGCCTCGCGCACCGACGTCGTGACGCGGTTCGCTGCTTTAAACGACAGTTCGTGGCGTTTTCTCGAGGCCACCGGCGGTGCCTTCAACGAAGACTACGAGGTGTTTTCTCAGCGTGCACGTGCTTACCTCATCTTGAGAGCCAACATGTTGGTGCCTGAAGAGGCTCAGGCAACTCACCACTACGACGAGGGCACCCACGATGCAGAGGCCTCGCCCTCGTCCATGTCCAAGGAGCCAATCGTGATCGATATCTCTGACAATAAGGAGTAGCTTGTTTTATTAGCTCACTATAAGGACCCATGTTAAGTTTGCTAGCTACTACCTTTCCTTAACAAATTCTAGTGAATTGTGCTATCTACTTTTACCATGCAATCTTCTGCTCTAGTATATATGTTCTATATGTCCTGCAATGTGGTGTTCAGTTAACTGTTTGGTTCAATTCTGCAAATGTGATGTTCAATTCTTCAGGATGCAATTTTCCAAGTTGTCAAGCATGCTTGGTTTGGTTAAATATCTGATCTTCTATTAGGAGTATGTTATATTGTGCAACGTGGTGCTCAGTTAACCTTTGGTTCATTTGTTGTGGTCTTTAGTTAACTGTTTGGTTCAATTCTGCAATGCGATGTTCAATTGTTGTGGGTGCATTATGTTATTGTATACCATGTGAGAAATAAATCGAATTTGGCTATACTAAATACATGAGAAACAAATACAATTGCTATATTTCCAAGTTGTTAAGCATGCTTGGTTTGGTTAATTGTGTAATCTTCTATTAGGAGTATGTTATATTGTGCAATGTGGTGCTTAGTTAACGTTTGGTTCATTTGTTGTGGTGTTTAGTTAACTGCATGTGCATGGTCCGTTGTCTAATAGCACATTATTGTGCAATTGCAGGAACCATTCTAATATTTAGGTTTTTAACAATTTGGTCTTGCACATGTAGGTCCTGCTGTCAGAGGTTTTGACCCACCGTTCCACCCTTTTTGCATATGGGAAATGAGTTGTCCATGAATATCAATCAAGTCAAGAAACTCAGGAAGATTGTTAGGATAAATAAATTAGCAACAAAAAATAACATGATCTTTGTCTGCACAATGAAGAAGACATCAGTTCACTACAAGATGGTACTAACTATTATACCTTGCCTTTTTTATTCCTTTGCCCCATTTCCAATATAGAGAAGATATTTATGCACATCCTTGTTTTCAGGCCTTTCCAAAGCAGTTCACTGGTGATTACCTCTCAAACCACCTCTATGGTTACGAGGCGAGGAAGGTTTTCATACAACACCCACGGTTCAATATTGAAGTGTTTCTGAAGAGGACGAAGGATGGACAGTCAATCATCCACAGGCACTGGCCTAAAGTTGCAAAGACCTTCAACATGAATGAAGGCTCAATATTCGCCTTCCACTTCTGCAGTTTTCCAGATGATATGCATCTGTCTATATACCGTCTATGATGCTAATTTCGAAAGGTTCTACATGTTGCATGTGAAACTTGGTGCTGGTGTAGTTGTGTAATGGGGTAGCTAAGTGCTGAAGCTATATCATGTTGTACTCTGATGTATTTCAATTATGAAATGCTGCTTCCTTAATATGGAAATGAAATATATTATGTGCTTAATATGAATGTCACTTAGATTAATAAATGGATTATTAATAATAGGGCAATTAGCCTGCTAATCGGTTTTTGCTGTTGCAAACGGTTATTGAGGAAATACCGTGGGTGATGACCTCAGGCAACGCACATAGTTCCTAGGAATAAACCGTGTTGGATCAATGAAGAATCACACACAACCTTCTCTTGAAAACTGTTTGCATTAGGCCACCTTGCACAAACATTTACGACATAAAAATGGTGTGTGATGGACAGCCTTTGCCACATAGTTTCTTCTACGCACCATCTGTGATGCATTCAATAGCGCAAACGATAAAATTGTTAATACCGTGTGCAATGGCAACGCTATCACAAACGGTTTAAGGGGGGAAATTGTGTGTGATGTACCTGTGAATGGAAACGTTTTCCTTGGAGCGACTGTGTGGGATGTACATACGAATGGCAATATTTAGCGGGGACTGACTGTGTGGGATGTACTTGCGACCGGAAACAATTTCGCCTGTATAATTGTAATTTTTTTAGCTCTACTATATGTATTTTCGTATTTGAGCGCTCGCCGGTTGCACATGACCTCATTTTGCCAAACATGTGTGCCAGGAGGGCATATCCCCAACGGTTTCTGGGTCGTGTGGGAACGACCCCCTATGGCCATCACTCACTAGGCGACGGTTCCAAATGCTATCACGGAAAGGGGTCAAAAACCGTTTGTATAGCACTAACGTGTACGAGTGTTAGTCCTTTCTCAATCCTCACTGTAGCTTCAAGAAGATAGCTGAGCTTATCCTGCTTGGTCTTGAGATTTGCAGCTGAGGCATCTGGAATCTTTGAAGCCTTTTCTACCTTAGCCTTCTCTCTCTCTCTTCCCCTGAGCCTCAACAGAAGTAGGATGTGAAGCATCCATGACAACTGTGTTATCCTCAAAATCTGGCCTCAAGGGAAGATGCTCTTTGTCAAGAAAGTATGTGCCTATGCCCACCTTGGAATTAATGAGCATCTGAATGTGTGGAGCATAGCCACATGATCTCTTTTGATTAGTTGTAGTCCTCTTAACAGTCTCAACTATCAAGGTCATCACCTTGAATTTCTCTGGCACATCAAACATTTGCAGCAAGTTAATCGAATGCCCTCTGATCATCCTGTCATCTCCAGACTTGGGCAACAAAGTGTGCCTCGGGATGGTGTTGATAGTTGGCAGCCTTGACAGAAGATAGTAGACTGAGCCAAACTTGTGTGTCTCCAAGGCATCATCTGTTATTTGCTAGTACATGTGTGCCATGGAGTTGTGGCCTTTCCTGGGCTTGGGATACACATCCATATCATTCTCTCCTTCTTCAGGAGCATGGATTAGCTCACCCACCCAGCAATGGAATATTGGTACCTTGTACCCTCTATCATCCAGACAATCTTGCCATCTAGATAAAAATGAGTTGTTGAATAGAACTACATTACCATCTCATCATTCCATTTGGTCAGTTTATGACCCGCAAAAGCATCAACTCCATTCATTCTGAAGCTCTCATGAACTCCAGGAAAGTGATCTTCATTGTCATCAATGAATGTCCAGTCGACCCACTTCATGTCACTGACTATGGGCTTCTTGTCGAGGAGGACAGTCTCATAGAAGTCCTGATGTTCCTTAGTGTGGAACCTGTAATCCACGGCATTCCTTCTCCTTGTAGCATAAGGATCAGTTTGCCTCCATAGTCTTAGACCTGCATCTTTCCTTAACTTCATGTTTTCTACAATGGGATGATTGTCATCATGGTCAGGTATCTTGGGCTTGAGCTTTTTGAGCACTTGGGGCTCTTCCTCTTCTTCAACTTCAGGCACCGGGGCCTTGTTCTTCTCTGCGGCAAGGATGTTTCTTATGCTTCTCTTAGGTCAGATTGCGTAGGAGCAGTCTTGGGCTTGGAAGGAGCAGCCCCAGACTTAATTGCATCTCCCATCAACTTCAGTGTCTTGGGAGCTGGTGCAGCATCTTCTTCCTCATCCTCATCAGGTTCTTCCATCATGGAAGGCTTTCCAATCACCCTGGCCATGGTCTTCCTGGCCCTTTCTTTTCTCTTCTTGCCTCCAGCAGCCTCTTCGTCCTTTGATTTCAAGATTTCAAGAGTTGAGGCCCTGGCTTTTGACATAGGCTTTCTCTAAGCAGGAGCCTTTATTTTCATGCCTGGCTTAATGCCAGCAACAGCAACAGCATGTTCTTTCTTGATCAACTTCTTCTTAGAAGTGACCTCCTCATCAACAATATAGTCCTCTTCTTCAGATTCTGAGGTTCTCTTCTTCCTTTGCCTAGTAACAACCTTAGGCAGATTGCTGGGTGTGCTTCTGCTTCCATCATCTAAGCTGCTTGAGGGACTAGTGCCCTCACTGAGATTCTGGTGCTCCTCTAACCTGTTTTGGCTATCACTCTGGTCTGACATTGCTGAAACTGACCTTGTGAACAGATGGGTATAGGTAGAGTAGATGAGCATGACAAAGTACAACTATTTTGGCAAAAAGAATGACTCAAAAACTTAATTTTAGTTTTCTGCGGAAAGCATTTGGGAGCTACCGATATGACAAACTTGGTGACACTGAAGCAACTTTAGAGTCCAAACATGTGAAATCAGTCAGACTGAGACACAGTTCGGTGACTCCGAGATGCTAGGGTTTCACTAAGAAAGTAAATCGATCACACTGATTTGTACACTTTGATCAGACCGAGTAGTACATGTGCAATGGCCTCGGCCAAATCGGTGAGACCGGATTTTTTACAAATCGGTCGGTCCGAGATGAGTTTAGCGGACTGATAATCCCCAAGTGCAAGGAATCATCGTAGCAATTTCCAAAGGTGGAAGTGATAAGTATGGAGTATCGAACCCACAAGGAGCTAAAGGTAAGATCAATATTCTCTCAAGCCCCATCTTCCACTGAGACGACTCTACGTACACCGAACGTTTGCTTCCAACTAGCAACGAGAAATAAAACAAGGTTGTGGGTATGAAGAGGATAACTTTGTATGATATTGGGGAGCTAAAATATAAAAGTAGGTGCTGTTATCATGAAGTTAGAATATATTACTAAATATTATAAATAGCGAGTGTGGAATAATGGTGGATCGGTGCGCGGAATTGTCCTAGGCAATCGTTAACAAGACCGGTAATCACTATTGCAGTTTCATATAAGGGAGAGGCATAAGCTAACATACTTTCTCTACTTGGATCATATGCACTTATGATTGGAACTCTAGCAAGCATCCGCAACTACTAAATATCATTAAGGTAAAACCCAACCATAGCATTAAAGCATCAAGTCTTCTTTATTCCCATATGCAACAACCCCCTTACTCGGGTTTGTGTTTCAGTCACTCACCAACCCACTATAAGCGAATTATGAACGTATTTCAACACCCTACAGCAGGAACCCCTCACGCTTGCGCGACACGGAGGGCACCATAGAACAACATGAAAGTAAAACATACAACTCATACCAATCTAGATCATCAATCAACCCAAAGACAAAAGATATCTGCTCGAAACATCATAGGATGGCAACACATCATTGGATCATAATATGTGGCATAAAGCACCATGTTCAAGTAGGGATTACAGCGGGGTGCGGGAGAGTGGACCGCGTAAAAGAGATGAGGGTGATGATGATGATAGTGATGTTGATGAAGACGATCACCGCGGCGATGATTCCCCTCCCGATGGCACTCCGGTGCCACCGAGAGAGAGGAGGAGAGGTTCTCCCCCTTGTGCTTCCTCCTCCATGGCCTCCCCGTAGATGGGGAGAGGTTCTCCCTCTGGTCCTTGGCCTTCATGGTGATGACGGCCCCTCCGGGATCCTCCTCCATGCCCTCCCCCTAGATGGGGAGAGGTTCTCCCTCTGGTCCTTGGCCTTCATGGTGATGACGGCCCCTCCGGGATCCTCCTCCATGCCCTCCGGTGATGACGGCCCCCTCCGGCAGGGTGCCAGAGAGGGCCTTGATTGGTTTTCGGTGGCTACGGAGGCTTCTGGCGGCGGAACTCCCGATCTTGGTTATTTTTTCGAGGTTTCTGTATTTATAGGAATTTTTGGCGTCGGTCTCACGTCAAGGAGGTGCCCGAGGCGTCCACGAGGCAAGAGCACATGCCCAGGGGGGTGGGCGCGCCCCCCACCCTCGTGGACAGCCCGGGACTCTTCTGGCCCAACTCTTTTACTCCGGGGTCTTGTTTTGGTCCATAAAAAATCGTCAAAAATTGGCACATCAATTGGACTCCGTTTGATATTCCTTTTCTGTAAATCTCAAAAACAAGAAAAAACATAAACTGGCACTGGGCTCTAGGTTAATAGGTTAGTCCCCAAAACCATATAAAATAGCATATAAATGCATATAAAACATCCAAGGTTGATAATATAATAGCATGAATACTTCATAAATTATAGATACGTTGGAGACGTATTAGCATCCCCAAGCTTAATTCCTGCTCGTCCTCGAGTAGGTAAATGATAAAAGAAATAATTTATGAAGTGTGAATGCTAGCAAGTGCATAAGTTTCATCAATGATAGTTCCAATCACTTTTTCTAGCATCATTATATATCATAACAGTAGCTCATTTTCATAAAACTTTTCATGATCAAGTAACAAGCTATTCACATGTTAAAGTATAGATCATAAACTCTCTTGAAACTAACAAATTATATTCTCAGTCATCAAACAATTGCAATTCATCTTACTTTCAGGAAGGGTCTATGTCAGAGCTTTGATTGAGCAAACTCCACATACTCAACTATCATTTAGTCTTTCACAATTGCTGACACTCACGTGATATTTATGGGTTCAAATGTTTAATTGGACACAGAGAAAGATAGGGGCTTATAGTTTTGCCTCCCAACGTTTTACCTCCAGGGTAATGTCAACAATAATAGTTCATGAAAACTTACATCCAATTGGATATATATATCAGGATCTTTCCAACACAATGTGATTGCCAAAGGATAAAATTTAAAAAAGGAAAGGTGAAGATCACCATGACTCTTGCATAATGGTAGAAGATAAAAGTAAAAGATAGGCCCTTCGCAGAGAGGAGCAGAGGTTGTCATGTGCTTTTATGGTTGGATGCACAAAATCTTAATGCAAAAGAATGTCACTTTATATTGCCACTTGTGATATGGACCTTTATTATGCAGTCTGTCGCCTTTATTTCTTCCACATCACACAATCGTATAAAGCTAATTTTCTCCACATTAATAGATCATACATATTTAGAAGGCGATTTTTATTGCATGCACCGATGACAACTTACTTGAAGGATCTTACTCAATCCATAGGTAGGTATGGTGGACTCTCATGGCAAAACTAGTTTAAGGAATGTTTGGAAGAACAAGTAGTGTCTCTACTTGGTGCAGAGAATTTGGCTAGCATGAGGGGAAAAAGCAAGTTCAACATGTTGGATGATCCAAGACAATATACTTTATTTTGGATATAAGAAAACATAACCCATTACGTTGTCTTCCTTGTCCAACTTCAACCTTTTAGCATGTCATATTTTAATGAGTGCTCACAATTACAAAAGATGTCCAAGATAGTATATTTATATGTGAAATCTCTCTTCCTTCAATATTCTTTCATGAATTGTTCAAGTGACCAATTCTACGTTTGCTAACTTTCAATAAGTTTACTACCTATACTTATCCTATGTGAAGTCATTACTCCCCATGGTATAAGCATATGAAACATATATAAATTCAGATTTATGATGTTCAATTATTCAACCATTTACTCATAGGATATATGTGAAGCATGTGAGTAAATGAGAAACTACTCCAAAATATAATAGTGAAGGACACTGAGTAGTCAAATAATTAACTAGCCATGGGAGGATTCTTTTTCATTTAATATTTCAGATCCAATGAGTTAATTCAAACGGCAAGTAAAATTGAAAATACGCTCCAAGAAAAACACATATCATGTGACGAATAAAAATATAGCTCCGAGTAAGGTATACCGATAGTTTTGAAGACGAAAGAGGGGCAGCCTTCCGGGGCATCCCCAAGCTTGGGCGCTTGAGTCTTCCTTGAATATTACCTTGGGTGCCTTGGGAATCCCCAAGCTTAGGGTCTTTCCACTCCTTATTCTCCTCATATCGATATCTCACCCAAAGCTTGAAAACTTCAATCACACAAAACTTAACGGAACTTCGTGAGATAGGTTAGTATGATAAAGAATAAACCATTCACCTTGGTACTGTCAAAGACAAAGATCGTAATTGTTCTCAAACAATTCCTACTGTACCGTATCATTTCTATAATTTATATTGAGGAATGTAAGTCATAGAAACTAGAAAACAAGCAAACTATGCAATGAAAACAGAATCTGTCAGAAACAGAACAGTCTGTAATGATCTGAACACTAACCATACTTATGCTACTCAAAAAATTATGAAATAAATTGGTGGACGTGAGGAATTTTTCTATTAATCTTCTGCAAAAAGAATCAGCACCAAAGCACTCTTCTGTAAAAAATGGCAGCTAATCTCGTGAGCGCAAAGTTTCTGTTTTTACAGAAAGATCACATTAACTTTCACCCAGGTCTTCCCAAATGTCTTACTTGGCACTTTATTGAAACAAAATCTATAAAACATGATTGATACAGTATCTTAATCATGATAATACACAAACATATTAAGGGTAAATATTGGGTTGTCTCCCAACAAGCGCTTTTCTTTAATGCCTTTTAGCTAGGCATGATGATTTCAATGATGCTCACATAAAAGATAAGAATTGAAACATAAAGAGAGCATCATGAAGAATATGACTAGCAAATGTAAACCTAACCCACTTCCTATGCCTAGGGATTTTGTGAGTACACAACTTATGGGAACAAGAATCAACTAGCATAGGAAGGAAAAACAAGGATAACTTCAAACTTGTAAGCACATAGAGAGGAAACTTGATATTATTGCAACTCCTACAAGCATATATTCCTCCATCATAATAATTTTCAGTAGCACCATAAATGAATTCAACAACATAACCATCACATAAAGCATTCTTTTCATGATCTACAAGCATAGAAATTTTTCTACTCTCCACATAAGCAAAATTCTTCTCATTCGGAATACCGGGATCACTGGTTCCTAGAGTTGACACTCTTCCAAACCCGCTTTAGATGATAGTATTATTCATACTACAAAAGATATAAGTGAAGTTCATGGAGCATTCTAAAATTAATATAAACTAACCAATGTCCAAGCTCAAAATGTATAAGTGAAGCACACGAAGCATTCTATAAAACCATACTCAAAAGATTTAAGTGAAGGACAAAGAGCAATTTTATAAGATCATACTTAAAAGATATAAGTGAAGAACATGAAGAATTCTATAAATAAATGGAGGGATATCTCATACTAGCATGGTTCATAAAGGAAGAACAAAAAAACAAAGGACACAAATCATGTGAACGAAACAAAAACCAAGGTATACCGATAATTGTTGAAGAAGAAAGATGGGATGCCAACCGGGGCATCCCCAAGCTTAGATGCTTGAGTATCCTTATAATATTTACTTGGGGTGCCTTGGGCATCCCCAAGCTTGAGCTCTTTCCTCTCTTTATTCTTCTCACATCAGTAACTCCTCGTTCTTCGAACACTTCATCCACAAAAAACTTAACAAAAACTTTGTGAGATCCGTTAGTATAATAAAGCAAATCACTACCTTTAGGTACTGTTGAAAACTCATTCCAATTTCATATTAGAACTATATCTAATGTATTCCAACTTCACCATGGTTCATACCCCCCGATACTACCCATAGATTCATCAAAATAAGCAAACAACACACGAAAAACAGAATCTGTCTAAAACAGGACAGTCTGTAGTAATCTGGAAGTTTAGTAAACTTCTGTGACTCCAATAATTATGAAATAAATTTTACAAGTTTTGAGAAATTTATATATTAGTAATGTGCAAAAAGTTTCATACCCATTTGACTTTCCAGTAAAAAATGTAAAATCACGCGCTACAGCCAAAGTTTCTGTTTTTGTTCTACACATAGTAAACGAGCAATCTAACCATCCTAAAACCAAAGCTTGGCATATTATTTTTATAATACAATGGATATATATATATATAAGAGGATAATTATTTACAGGAACCCCTCATGCTTGCGCGACATGGGGGGCACCATAGGACAACATGAAAGTAAAACATACAACTCATACCAATCTAGATCATCAATCAACCCAAATACAAAAGATATCTACTCAAAACATCATAGGATGGCAACACATCATTGGATCATAATATGTGGCATAAAGCACCATGTTCAAGTAGGGATTGCAGCGGGGTGCGGGAGAGTGGACCGCGTAAAAGAGATGAGTGTGATGATGATGATGGTGATGTTGATGAAGACGATCACCGCTGCGATGATTCCCCTCCCGATAGCACTCCGGTGCCACCGAGAGAGAGGAGGAGAGGTTCTCCCCCTTGTGCTTCCTCCTCCATGGCCTCCCCCTAGATGGGGAGAGGTTCTTCCTCTGGTCCTTGGCCTTCATGGTGATGACGGCCCCTCCGGGAGCCACATCCATGCCCTCCAGTGATGACGGCCCCCTCCGGCAGGGTGCCGGAGAGGGCCTTGATTGGTTTTCGGTGGCTACGGAGGCTTATGGTGGCGGAACTCCCGATCTAGGTTAATTTTCTGAGGTTTCTGTATTTATAGGAATTTTTGGCGTCGGTCTCACGTCAAGGAGGTGCGCAAGGCGTCCACGAGGCAGGGGCCCACGCCCAGGGGGGTGGGCACGCCCCCCACCCTCTTGGACAACCCGGGACTCTTCTGGCCGAACTCTTTTACTCCAGGGTCTTCTTTTGGTCCATAAATATCGTCAAAAATTGGCACGTCAACTGGATTCCGTTTGATATTCCTTTTCTGTAAAACTCAAAAACAAGAAAAAAAAATAGAAACTGGCACTGGGCTCTAGGTTAATAGGTTGGTCCCAAAAACCATATAAAATAGCATATAAATGCATATAAAACATCCAAGGTTGATAATATAATAGCATGAATACTTCATAAATTATAGATACGTTGGAGACGTATCAGCATCCCCAAGCTTAATTCCTTCTCGTCCTCGAGTAGGTAAATGATAAAAGAAATAATTTATGAAATGTGAATGCTAGCAAGTGCATAAGTTTCATCAATGATAGTTCCAATCACTTTTTATAGCATCATTATATATCATAATAGTATCTCATTTTCATAAAACTTTTCATGATCAAGTAACAAGCTATTCACATGTTAAAGTATAGATCATAAACTCTCTTGAAACTAACAAACTATATTCTCAGTCGTCAAACAATTGCAATTCATCTTACTTTCAGGAAGGGTCTATGTCAGAGCTTTGATTTAGTAAACTCCACATACTCAACTATCATTTCACTACAAAAAAATACACTTCCGTGATGATACGTGTTTGTCACAGTAGGTTGCATTTTTTGTCATGCATGTACATCCATGACGATTTTATGACAGAATCAAGATAGTCGTACCTGTGCTGTCGTAGAAGTGTTCCATGACATTACCAAAATTATCATCACGGAAGTGTCCACTTCCATGACGATAAATCGTGTGTCACAGAAGTTCTTTCGTCAAGGGTGACCGACACATGGCATCCACCTTAACGGAATGCCATTAAGCTATCGAGTCGCGTTTTGGATCCGATAACCCGTTAACAGCCCCGACCAATGGGAAATTTCCACGTGTAAAATTCTTATTGGCCGAACGAAACACGTGTTAGCTCGTCAGTGGGTCAGATAGGCACCTATGATATGTCGACACGTGCCATGGCCCACCACTGGCCCATTTAGCTTACAAAGCCGGCCCGTTTGACTTGGTCAAAAGTTAACGGGCTGGCCCATGAAAAGCCTGTTAACAGTCTCTTCGCAAATAGCCCATTTTACGGCCCGTTAACTTACGGCCCATTAGGCCCTAAAGGAAATCGGCCCAACAACGTCATGTGGGCCGTCGAATATAACAACAGCCCATTTCACTTTCGGCCCATGTATGGCCCACGACGTCTTTCGGCCCATATGAGGCCTTCGTATCTTTCGGCCCTTTACAGGCCCACGGTGACTCTAGCCCATAATGAACAGTAATTTTCTTTATACCCGTTAACGGCCCGTGATTTACATGGGCCGTTTCCAGCCCGTGTTAGCTTTCGGCCTATTGACGGCCCATACGTTCTTGGGCTCCTTTTCGGCCCTCGATTACTTCCGACCCGTTACTGGCCTGTTCCCCTAATGGGCCAAATTCGGCCCATGGCAAGAGTCGGCCCGTTACTGGCCTGTTCCCCTAATAGGCCAAATTCGGCCCATGGCAAGAGTCGGCCCGTTACTGGCATGTTACCCTAATGGGCCAAATTCGGCCCATGGCAAGAGTCGGCCCGTTTCTGGCATGTTAACGCGTTGCGCCGTTTCCAGCCCGTCCTATATTCTGGCCCATTAACGACCCGTTATGCCTATGACAGAATTAAGCCTTTACTGTCCTACGGCCTGTTACCATGCTGGGCCGATACCAATTACGCCCAATTACGGCCCATGTAGACCCATTTATCCGACGGCCCGAGGCCCACCGATTACAGGCCGATTTATCGACGGCCCGTAGGAGACCCCTGGATCCTACGTCCCGTATATGGCCCATGGTAGTTGCGGCCACTAGCAAACCAGGGAAAAAGAAGACTAGGAAATAAATAAGGCCGAAACTAACACTAGGCTATTAAGGCGATTGCACAGATTACATCCACTCGGCATCAAAGATCGCCACCAGTGCAAATATACGGAACACCCTACACTATACAAAAATGTCTTGCTGTTTTCTTCAGCCAGTGGCTGCACGTTAAGAATAATTTTTGTATCGCACCAAAACAAATTACAACTATAATACAAAAGGAAGGTTGGCATAAAACTTAACAGTCTAGCAGATAAATGCACCACAAGAAGTTTAGAAGCTCAGTTCATTTGACCTGACTGTTATGTTTTCATGTTGTATTGTCCGATGGAGCACCATAACCCTTTCCTTCATTTCCCCTAGGCTCCTGAACAACATAGCAAATGTCTGATAGTCTGGTTTCAAAACCATGCATATCTTGACGACATTGAGCAATGTTTCTCCTTGTTTCACAAAGGGTCTTTGTTAGGGAATGGACTTGTGTCTGGAGCACAGGTACAACATTGCTTTGAGCTTGCATATCTTGATCATGAGGGAGTTTGGACGATATTGCCTTAACAACCAACCCAGTATTACACAGGAACATGCTTTTGGCACTGTTAGTGGGCAGGTACTGACCCACTGCAGCAAGAGCTGACATTGCGGTTATAGTTGCCTCGCCACCTTCAGAAGGTGGCGGTTCCACCATTTTTTCCATAGCTCGCTGGAAAGTTGAGGTTTTACATTAGTAGTACCAGAACAGAAGATATTAATGAGGTAGCAAAACCAAACAAAATAGCTTTGGTCTATATACAAAACTTATTCTAGTGAACCCATGTAAAATATTAGTTGTATTTTATTGCAAAGTACATAATAAAACCAGGTTCCAAACATATGACCATGTACCATCGCTAATGTATTGTCTATTTCTTCGCATTGTATTGAGGGCTAAGGATAAAGAGACGAAGTTTATAATACAGTAAGCATAGTATGACATCATTCATATCAGAAAACAACTGAGAACAGACAAACATGCAATTGTAACGTTGTGTGGGTAAGTCCAGCACGGAACTAGATTACGGGTCAAGATCAAAGGAATATCACTCCTCTCTTTTAAAACTTGTAAGGTGCAATGATACGCTAAGGCAATTGTGTATAAAATTGAAAAGAGTAATAGACATTGGCTGCAAATCATGCAGTTTAAGGCACAAGTCAGAGTAAGTAGTAGTTAAAAGGCTGAGGATTAAGGACTTACAACAGCGGCTTTAACTGTTGTAGTCATGCCCTTATTCTTACTGGTGTGACAGTCCTTGAAGATTTCCGCAGCATTTGGTTCAGGTACTTTTTGGTCCTTGCGGGCTTTCCTCTACATTTCGAACAAGTCAATATAGATCTGATAATATGGTATAGCGAAAAGAGTGAAATAGCAGCTAATTACAAGAGCCTCGCAGTGTGCAATATAGCTACGAGATCCTGTCGTGTGTTGGAGTTTCACTTTCGTACGGTTGGCCTTGTTCTTTGAACAGTTCACCTACAAGAAGATAGATTTGTGTGGCACATGCGTAAATAGGACTTCAACATGTGATCTGATCACATATATATAATGTACCTGATACTTCGGATCAAACAATGTTTAACAAGGCCCCTCCAGTCTTCATCCGATATATTTTCCACTGGAGATGTTTTGGAAAGTTCATTGTTAGCCTTTCCTTCAAAGTGAGTTTTCCTCAAGTTATACCGATACTGTCGCAGAGCAGACTTGAAAACATGGGTGCAAGCTTGTCTGGTTGCATCATCTTGGCTATCCAACTTGAACCTCATCTGTTGAAAATTATGGGAGTCTCATTATCAGCAACCTAGAAAGTATGGGACAGAGTAAGACGATATTACTAGTTTCCATACATAACCATACTTACAGATAAATGGTCGAGTAAGGTGTTGAACTGGGTTTCGTCTTGGTCATTCCTGTAGTGAATCCATGTTGGGAGGATACGTAAATGACACCTAACGGCAACCGCTGCCTCTGATACTAACTTGTATGACTCGGTAGCATCACGTGGCCTTTTTAAACCTGCCTCAAAATGGATCTCCATTCTTCCTCCCCTAGATTTAGTTAACCTATCGAGCATTATCCCTGATGTTTGTTTCCTCTTGCGCCTAGGTGCTAGTCCAACAATGAACATATGAAGTGTTAGTGTACATTAAACTGTGAGACTACATATAAAGAAGCATGCAACTGTAACTTGACTCCATCAACTACCTTCTTGTTGTTGAAGCTCAGAAGGTTCATCTGATATTGCCAACTCGTCTTGTGTCAAGAGTGCTTGGGAAGTAGTGTCAGGTGGCAAGGGAGCTTGGGAACATGCTGCAAGCTCAGTTGACGCACGAGTAAGTCGTGCAGTTGGTAGTACTGTGGTAGGTGCTGCAAGAACTAGGGTTGTCTCTGCTTGTTTCGTGGCAGCTATTTGTTTCTGTTTGGCTTTTTTTGCAACTCGTGTAGCATGGGATGTCGTGTTTGTAGAATTTTCTGCTGGACTTTGACCTTCTATTGCACCATCAGTACCAGTAGAATCTGCAGGATTTATCCGCTTCTCATTCCCTGCCATTCTGTGTTTCTTCCTCTTTCTCTCTGCCATGTTAAGTCAAGCCGACAAGAAAAACGAATAACAATTTAGTTCTTCAGAACAAATTGATGCGTGATGCAGACGAACTAAACTTTGATGTTAGACAACCACATGATAGGAGGATGTAATATGTATGAAAAACAGGACGGAAGAGATAACCAGAACTATGATGTGTAAACTAAGAAGAAGACATTTCACCAAATTAGAAGCAATGCAATGGAAGGTAGACACCATATGAAAGATGCTACAAATATCGCTCTGCCAAGTTAACAGTGTCTCATCATAAATTGTGTTTAAACAAATGTGAAGCAGTACAAGAAATAAATCATATGCAAGATGCAAACAACATCACACTACCATGTTAGAGGTCTCTCGTCATTAGTGCCATTGCATATTCACAGCATTGCATATTCACAGCTTATGATGTGTAAATAAGGAGAAGGCATTTCAACAAATTAGAAGCAATGAAAGCGATACACCATATGAAAGATGTAACGAATATCACTCTACCAAGTTAAAATTGTCTCGTCATAAGTGCCATTTCAACAAATTAGTAGTACAAGCTAGAAAAGAATGTGAGATGTAACCTATATCACACTCCGAAGTCAAACGTGTCTTATGATAAGTGATTGTTTTAGGTTACACAATAGTAGTAATTTGTTGTAAGAACATGGTGTGATAGACATATATTGTATGTTCTAGAAACAGGAACACATGTCTTATTCAAGTATAATGTGTAAAGTAAGCAGATGGAATTCAGCAAAATTAGAAGCAATACAAGCTAGACATCACACATAACATGCAACCACATATAACAGTGCCAAGTTAGAGGGAGCACCGGTGATGCTGCACTAGGGGAGACGTGCTCATCATAAACGCAGCTTTGTTGAGTGTTTATGCATGTGTTGTCTTGGAAATCGTCTTGGGGGTGTGGAGGAGTAGAAACTGTAGAGGCCCTCCATTCGGAAGGAGCACCTTTATCCGCTGCCTTGCTAACTTCCTTCCGCTTTATTGATTTTGAATTGTCAAGTAAAACCGACAAGAAAAAGCAATAAAATTCTCTCTTCAGAACTCATTCATGCATGATACTAACAATCACTACTTTGATGTAAGGCAAACACATGATACCGGGATGGAATATGTACGAAAAATAGGACGGCATGGCATGTTCACAACTGTTTGTGTAAACTAAGCAGAAACCATTCCAGCAAATAAGAAGCAATGCAACCTAGACACCACATGATGCAACCAATATGACTTTGCCAAGTTAAAAGCGTCCCATCATAAATGGAATTTCAACAAATTAGAAGCAGCGCATGCTATAAATCATATGAAAGATGCAACTAATATCGCACTGCATATACTAAAGGTGTCTCGTCATGTTGATTGATGCGGGATACAAAAAAACAATAGTTTTATGTAAGGACATGCTTAATAGACAGATGTACTATGTACTAAATACAGGAAGGCATGTCACATTAACTGGTATAATATATAAGCTAAGCAGACTAGCACATGCAGTTTAACCAGATTGGAAGAATTACAATCTAGACACCATATGCAACATGCAACCACCTATCACGCTGCCAAGTTAGAGCAAGCACCTGCGATGCTAGTGTAGGGGAAATGTTGTAATCAACTACAGAGCTACGTTCACTATCTTCATCTAGCATTTCTGTTTCTTGAGAATCATGTCAGGAGGCTGACGCTGCATTCTTTAAATGAGGAGTAGTCCCCTTGCCTGCCTGCCTCGTCATAAGTTATTGATGAGGGATACACAAGAACATTAGTTTGATGTAAGAACATGGTTAATACACAGATGTACTAGTATGTACCAAAAACAGAAAGGCATGTCATATTCAAAGGTATAATGTGTAAGCTAAGCAGATGCAATTTAACCAAATTGGAAGCAATACAAGCTAGACATCCGGCTGGAGTGGTGAGCATGATCATCTAGGACCTCAGAGCCTGGTGGGAGGCGGGCTGCTTCGCCACCATCGCAGCTTTTTAGTTGGCTTCCAAGTGATGCCTATCTTTGCTGGGCTTGTCACTGGCTCGGCTAGTGCCCTGACTAGCTATTTGTCTTCTGGTGCTCACAAGATGGTGGTTCATGTAAAAAAATATTCCTTATCTTACCGACTTTGGCCTTTCGAATACAAGCTAGACACCATATGGAACATGCAACCACATATGACACCGCGAAGTTAAAGCAAGCACCTGGGATGGTGGTTCATTGCGAGCGAGGTCATCAACTCCAGAGCTACGTTTACCGTCTCCATCTTCTGACACTGCACCCTTTATAGCACTGTAACGTGTCTTTCCTACCCGCATACGAAGCTGGAGCGACTTCTCTCTTTTCTTTTTGGCTTCTCTCATGGCAGCAGAGTCTGAAATACCCTTGCATTAAAACACAATAGTGAGAGTAAGGGTGAAGTGTGTGCAGAACTAGTGCACTGTAAAAGTAGCAGATAGCAGGTGGCTGAAAAATAAATGATAGGGGACATATGATAGCTCTACAACATTGCATGGCAAACAAAATTAGATTCTACTCCGTATATGAGCACAGGAAATGCAGGTACTCCTCTAGCACACCACCACATGTGGTCATATTTAAGATAACAGTCGACTGAAAATAAATAGGTCAGTCGATTTTTTTAATGAACCGTCCGATCTATAAGGAACGGGCAGATGGCCTTCGTATACCTCCCGCCAGTCACTGTTGACGATCTTTCTCGAACCGCCAGCGACCACCGGCCTAGACCCCTGCCTCCGTCGCCCCGCCCTCCCATCGACCTCACACCACCGCTTAATCTCGGCCGACCTCCAGATCGGGCGCCAGTAGCTCTAGGCCGCACATTCCCCTAAGATAAACACCAAGGCGCTGCTTCCCCGGCGTAATAGGCGTACTAGCGCCTGTTACGCCGGGGAATGCTTCCGTTAATTGGGAATCAACTGGCCAGAAACTGAAATTCAGGGGGGCGACGGACCTCTAGCTAAGGTGAAATAGTATATGAGGAGAAACCTTGTGCATCGCGAGTTACTAGGAACATCTAGTATCAAGAAGAAGCGGTCAACTAGTGTCTTCTGTGAGATGAATACCGTGCAAGCAGAGACGTAAGATTTGCACGAATAAGGGAAGAGGAGTACCTTTTTCGGTTGCCGGTGTGGTCACCTCCACATGTCGCGCTGATCTTCTTCTTTTTACCAAGGAAACCGATGTTCTGGAGGGTGCAGGCTTGGACGAACCTATGTCCAAATTCTTGACTGTGTTGCCGTGGCCGTATGTCAGCGGAGGGGAAGCAGATCCGAGGTGGCGAAGGACGGCGTAGCAGGAACAACTCCGGTGCGGTGGAGGGTGGCGAAGTTGGAGCGGCAGCGGTGAGGCGCGGGACAGCGTGGTTGAACTGGCTCGGGTACGGACGGCTCGGCCTCGGCTTCAACTACTAGCCGTGGAGGGTGTTGCGGTTGAGGTTGCGGTGGATGACGATGTCGGGGTATCGGCTCCGGTGTGATGGAGGAGGGCGGCGGTTGATGGGTGGGATGGGGTGGCGGACGGAGGACGCCGGGGTTTCGCGGCTGCTGGAGAGGTAGTTTTGGCGCCCATGGAGTACGAATGGGGAATCGGACGGGTGGGGGGAAGCATGTTTCGGTCTGGGACACATTTGTTTTTGGCTTTTTTGAACAGAAGATGGGACACGCTTGTTTGAAATTTGGGGAAAGTACAACCTTTGCCCCCCTCTTAAATTCGGACCTACTGTGGGTCGGGGGTAGGATGGTAATCCCAGGTGTCCCAAATAGTGGACTGGAGTGATTTCGGCCGCGCGCATGTGTGCTTAGGCGGCCATTGCGTATGAATGTTTTTCGGATGCGGTTGCGTGGCGTCTAGATGAAGCTACAAACCTACCCCGGTTTAGACCTTTGGATGTCGGGCCGGTAGGTTTCACGGGTCAGAGTTATTAGAAATGTAATTTCCTTGTACTACCAAACATTGGTCTCACGCGGTTTCGGGCGAGTAGAGGCTCTTTTGGCGCTTCGTTTGAAATTTTGAAACACAAGCATTCATGTTTAGAGTACTCTTGAACTATGAGGATTGACCTAAATAGACAACATTATATTTGACCTTGTATGTTTCAAAACCTCATTAAATTATCCGCTTCTTTTTGAAATTTTGACACTTGAAATTCCTATAACTACGATTATTTTGGAATGGAGGAGCTAAATTTGAATCTATTTTGTACACGACTACATATGCTATTATGTACAAAATCAGAGCAAAGATTGGTGCCCCCATAATTTAGGTATGGTTTACAAATGCCATGATATCAAATTCAGATAATTGAATGGACTTCATGTTGAATTCGATTTTTTTAAACCACCTTAAGTTGAATTCAAATGTATGCTAGTTCATAGGTAGCTATTTATAATGTCCATTGTGCAACTTTCGTATGTATAATGTGCTTTACACACACAACATGAACAATACTCATGTTTATATTCGATTGCTAAAGCGATGCATTGTCTGGAGTTCAAAATACTTACTATGTGGATCAATTGTGTCGAATAATAACATAGACATTCTCAAATTCGATAGAATCTAGATGTCTGATGAATCAATGACCGCTCCTTACACGAATTGCAAATATCATGATCCCATCCTAATATTTGGATAGAATTTATATCTTTAATCAATGTGTAGAGCAGTCTTTTATGTGTAGTTTGACTCTCCATCAGTGGTCTCTCACACATGCTCACACACTCTCTCCCGAGGTGTCTTTCTCGCACACATGCTCTAGATATAACCCTCCCTCCCTCCCTCTCGTAACCATTTACAACTGTTTTCACTAACCTTTATCACAAGCACTCTTCCTCTCGCAAACATACACACACACAATCCTCATCGACCCTTTCTATATACATGGACCTGCCTACGTGTCTCATGTAAGCACATTATCTTTACGCCTGTCTCTCACGCATTGTCTCACACCTCTCTTCCTAATCGACGAGTATGATTCTAGCAGAGCATTTTGTAGGATGCCCCTTAAAGTTAGGTTGGATGAATAGTAATATCAGAGATAAAGGGGCTACCTTAGTTCGAGCACCTAGGGTTACAAATCCTAGCCGGCTTTGTCAGTGGACAGAGAGTCCTTCACAATTCTGCTATCTTTGTCTTGTACGACTAGTCATCCATGGGTCTACTTAAATGCGTCACGGGCCGACCAATGTGGCCCAGGACGGAACCGAACGAAGGGCCTCACCTCGACCCACCGGACCTCACACGGTGACACACCCTCTGCCCCCACGTCTCATTATATTCTCACACCCACACATACCAACACAAACACCACACACACAGAAATTTTCTCCTGGCGCCTCTATTCCCTCCCCCTTGCATATACACACTCAAGGGAATGGAATCTCTTGTTGTGACGTCATATTCGTCTCTCTCTCTAGACCACTCTCATTTCTCGTGCTATCTCTCCCATGCCCCCCGTCGGCCCCTCTATCCATGCCTCTCTCGAATACGTAATACACACATACCTCTCTAGGCCCTGCCAAATGCATCAACTACATATTCACACATGTTACATCACGTACCCCATTGATCTAAAAAGCCCTCTCTTCATGTTTATTTTGCATACAACATTCCTTTTGAATAAAGTGTGGCCAAAAAATTACTTTAGAGTTTCTACATATATACAACATTACAAAGTTATATGGAGGAGTACGAACGCTAATTTGCATCATGGTGCCCACAATGATATTTATTCCGCACT
Organism: Triticum urartu; assembly: GCF_056163025.1. Taxonomy (NCBI): domain Eukaryota; kingdom Viridiplantae; phylum Streptophyta; class Magnoliopsida; order Poales; family Poaceae; genus Triticum; species Triticum urartu. The sequence goes on along the minus strand of NC_141877.1, from coordinate 213,075,953 downwards.
ATGAATTTGTATATTTTTATACTATATACAAAGTTAGTCATAATAAAGAGAAACGAAGAGCATCTCTCTCTCCATCGCATACCCCCCCTGTACACCCCTTTCACGTATGCACACAAAACTATCTCCAGGTCCTCTAAAAGTAAGCCCCGAGAAAATTCACGCATGTTTCATCTTTCTCTCGCGATATATGCAATGACGATCATTGTATTTGAAGAGAAAGCATGATACGTACATTGGACTTCAGAATCCACTCATTACAGTCACCATTTACGTTTATTGGTTATTATACAGTCATGGGCTCACCGTACAACTCTGTATTTGCTCATGACATGACTAGTTGACCAGTTAAACGCTCCACGTGGCACCTCTAGTGTTGCATCACATTATCTCACTACCATCGTGCCCACCTGTCGACTTGTATCTACTCTACATCTACACTCTTATAAAATACATAAAATACACTCTTATAAAAAACAGAGTTGGTGATGATGGTGTACCTGCCATCCTGCAATATAGGCCCACCGATTTATATCTGACGGATAGGAAAGAAACAATGACAATTTTGCAAAAAGGTACCCACACACCTCTCCACATTTGCAAATAAGGCCTTCCCTCGTTCATCCTTTTCTCTCACAAGATAAACAAGTCATACAAATGCATCTTGATGTTACGTGCAACGCATGGGCATCTTGCTAGTAAGAATGAAAACACATGACAAAAATATATTTGGACGGTGGTTCGAAGTCATGACCGCGGGCACAGCGGACAAGGTGGCCTTGTATTGGTATGCTGAGCCGTCTGTTTTAACACACAGGACTGGTGTGGTGATTATACACACATGCACGCATGCACACAAACTACATCCACGCAACACTCACACAAACACATGCACCCACCCACGCACGCAACACTCACACGTACACACGCAGCCACGCATGCACGCAACACTCACACGCACGCACGCAACACTCACACGCACACACGCACGCATGCATGCACACACCAGTACACCACACGACCAGCACACACTCTCACGCTCAAGTGCTCAACCTACACGTGCATGCGCACACATCAGGCCCTGACAAACACATACACAACCAGGTGATTCCCGCACACGGGTTGGAACCTTGTTGCGCCTGCGTAAATTTGTGTTTATCCGACCTTTTGCCTATGCGAACTGACAGGTGGGACACACAAGGAACGTGGTCAATTTAACTAGTCAACATGGCACCACACAGACTATTTGCCGGTCAACAGAGTGCAATCCAATGCTGAACTGTGAGCAAGTGACCGTATAATCACCGCAAAACGTATTTAGTGACCGTAATCAGCTTATTCTGAAGTTCGGTGACCGTATTATGCTTTTCTCTCTGTAGACCCTCCAAAACTACATCTCTACACGTTCTCGCATGTTACATCTAACAACTATGCAATACAGCACTACTACTACACTCTAACACAATAAATCATATGTGTTTTTAGTTTTACTAGATATCATATTGTTACTTATAATTATTCAGTTTGCATACATTAAAATTGCCTTTGAAATGTATGGCCAGTATCATCTACCGCGCGGGAAAAATCCCGCCCTTTCCTGTTTAATCGGGTTTGTATCGATGGATCGTGCAAAACAGCAAAACTATAGTACTATACAGTACAAGTGACAGTCCACTGGGCCGTCGTGTCGTCTACTCCTCCGTCGTAAGAGTGGAGCGCTCGCTTTCATAAATCTTCTAGTCCCTTTCGCCGACATGTGGGACATCAAGCTACCGGGTCCACGTGCCATACCAGAATACAGTGCAGAGCAGCCGGGGTGAAGTACCCCAGTCATGGCACCGGCGTAGTAATGAGCAATGAGGCGTCAAATCACAAAGCTGCACCTTTCCCGCAGTTAAGTTGGAGGGACGAAGCAACCATCATTTCACTCGTTGTTGAATCCGCTTCTTCCTCATCTTCTTCAACTTAACCACGTGTTGCTTCAGTCGTTGTTCTGCCTCATGTGGGATGCGGATCGGCTTGGTAAAGCACTGACACGTGGGACCGCATATTAGCAAACTTCCAGGACAACGTCCTCCGAAAATAAGAAGCCTAATCCTAGACTTACAAAGGGCTACGTAGCTGCTATGTATACTTTCCATCTAATATATATATGCCCCCCTGATTTTCAGGTGGGGTGGGCCTAATCCTCTCCATTAATCCAATCAAATAGTCCCACATCACATCAATTCATAACTTTACGTAAACCATTACGTGGATGTAGCATTGCTCAAATAAGAAACCTCCCCCGCCATCCGCGTGGCAAAATCACCTCCTTTTTACTAATCTTGATTCTATAATTTTTTAGATCAATATAATTGAGATTTGTATAGATAGCACACAGGAGCAAAACCAAGTGGTTCGATTAAGGGCATCCACGATGTGTAGCCAAATGTGAAAATAGCTTTTGGCATCGTGGGAACCATTGTGGACGGTGTTGCCAAAGCCAAAAAGATGGAACCGAAGCTCCCTGATTGATTGATTGAAGGAATAGAAAAATGCAACGTCTCTCTTCTTTCTCCCATGCTTGGACGCATGTAGTACAGTATAGAGCACAGAGTCTACTCCCCTGTCCCTTCTATCACAAATCACAAAGCAGTGAGTCGTCAAATCACAAAAGCACGGACGAAGCAACCATCATTTCACTCTTCGCTGACTCCGCTTCTCCATCGTCTTCTTCGAGAAACCATATCACCGCACTAGTAGTACTAGTAAAGGACTTCCTGGATGCAAATAATGTTGTCTCGGCTTGTAGGCGGTTGTCTCGGCTTGCAGGCGGTTGTCTCGGCTTGCAGGCGACACTTGCGAACTACTTACCGTGGTCTCCCTCAATAGTGTTCTCCATCGAACGCACTTCGCCAAACCACCAAGAAAAGATATCGTCGACGTCACCGCAATTGGGAAGGAAGTCAAATATAGTTACTACCTCCATTTTTTTGTACACAAGGCCAGTATATCAAAATTACAATTTGCAAAGGGACACTAACACTAATCGAGGCAAAATTGATGGGGTTAGCAACCAAGGACATTAATATCCCCTGCATGCATGCGGAAGTGAGAAGGTTGGTTTGCATGGCGCTGCATTAATCAAGCGATGAGGAGTGAGATGGTTAGCTCTTTGGTCTTTGGAGGAAAAAATACGCATTAATTGACACGTGAAACGAGGATTTGTATTGATTAAATCCCGCGAAGGAAAACCCCGCCTTTCTTTTTTAACACTAGTACTCCTAGTACGTACGTAGTTATCCTGTTTGGGTCTAGGCCTTGCATTGCCAAACTTCGCCACACATTTTTGCCAAGCTTGCCTAAATTTTTCAAAATGAGAAGGAGGTACACTTGCGCATGGCTGTCGTGGTCGCACCGCACCCTCACACGGTCGCTCCTGCACGCCGCAAACCCAACCAAGGGAACACACCCTCACTGACAGGTGCTGTCGCATGTGAACAAACCAAACTCAGCCATCCTATTGCTGACACATAATTTTCGTTCATAGAGTATGTTTATCCAACCGCATGTTGGGGAGTATCCGTACGGCCCGTGCGGTGGTCTGTTGGGGAAGAAGAAGAGGTGAGGAAGAAGGAAAGAAGGGTTAGGAGACGTAGGATATTCATCCAACCACCTGAAATGGTAGACTGACCCAAGTCAGGCGACTTGCATAACAAATATATGTTTTTACACAGCAAAAGATCCATAAAAACAACAACATAAAGAAAAACTATCATTGCTCGCGGAAAGAGACGACCTCGTCGTCTTTGGCTGCCGGCGCGAACCAGCGGTCGCTGCCGACGTGTGTCTCCGCACCGTGGTTGTCCTCAGCCTCCAGCTACTCGTTCAACCGGAGCGTGTGGGCGTTCTGCACGGACGAGAGCACAGCCCGGTTCAAGTCGAGGACGTCTGGTTCCGCCTGCAGGAGGGCCTCGATGGCAGTGGCATCCGCGCGCTCCGCGTCGAGTCGAGCCTCCGCCGCCCAGTTCAAGTCCAGGACATCCGGTTCCCCATGCAGGAGGGCGTCGATGAGAGCGGCATCCGCGCGCTCTGCGTCGAGTCGAGCCTCTGCCGCCCGGTTCAAGTCCAGGACGTCCGGTTCCGCCTGCAGGAGGGCCTCGATGGCAGCGGCATCCGCGCGCTCCGCCTCAAGTTGAGCCTCAGCCCCCCAGTTCACATCCACGACATCCGGTTCTGCCTGCAGGAGAGCCTCGATGGCAGCGGCATGCGCGTGCTCCGCGTCGAGTTGGGCCTCTGCCTCCCGGTCCTCCTTTAGTATCGCCATGTTGAACCGCTGGTCCGCCTGCACCATGGGGGACTCGGACACCGGCACGAAGTCGACGTCCATCGTCTCATACCCATTGGGGGCCTTCTGCGCCACGACCTCCACCATGAACATTGGATCGGCTTCCTCCTCCTCGTAGCTTGGCTCTAGAGAACTCGGGGATTGGCCCACCGCAAAGCGAGCTTGGGAACGGAGGTCTGTGGCGCCAACCGCCGCCGCGATTTCTGCGCGGCGCTCCAGCATCAGCATCTTGTAGTAAGTGATCTTGCGGCGCACCATGGCTTTCCGGCGAACTAGGGGACGCTTGATGCGGGCTAGGGGATCGAAAGGTGGGGGAATGGGCTGGAGATTTGGTGTGGTTTTAGGGTAGTGGCTGGCGTAGGCCGAGCAGCGAAGGTTCTGGTGTGAATAGTGGTTCAGGTGACGACCGGTCAATCGGTTTTGACTGTACATCGCTCTTGTCACGTTCGCGTTATAGCCTGGCACGCTGGACCCTCCACGTCGCTCACCGAGTGTAATGCGCTTCGTCTTGCGTTTTTGCTTGCTTGTGGGACCGCAGTTGAGAGCAAACCAACGTCCCTCCCCCTCCCCCGCCCGCGTCATTTATTATACCACCACTCCCTCCGTTTTATGCGGAGTAAATAAAAACAGAGGGAGTATACTACAGATGAGGATCCCCTGATGTGGCTGAACCCATTGAGTAACTGACATGCGGGGCCTAGCAAGCATGGGGTCCGCCAGTAAGTGACCGAAAGGGAGGGTAAGGTAGGGATACCTACGTCAGAGGATCCACTTCCACTATACTACTTTGACAAAATGTTAGAGTAATAATATATGACATGCAACTTACACAAATGTTAGAGTAATAATATATGACATGCAACTTACACAAAGTATACAGGGTTTAATGCGTTTTTCGAGGATAACTTTGACCAAATGTTAGAGTAATAATATATGACATGCAACTTACACAAAGCATATAGTCAAATTCGTATGTGAAAGGAGTTTCCAATGATATAATTTTCACATTATATATCTCATGTACTATTAATCTTATCAATAGTCAAATTGGAAACCATCTCGAGTACAAATCTAGGAGTACGTACGAATCTAACAATATTGATTGGGTGTTGTTGAATGTTGATACCTTTTTGATCAAAGTAGAGATACTTTGACTACACATAAAACTTATATGTAAACTAGAAAGGATAGGAGGGAGTATATTGTACGTTCAAAAACAAAACGAACATTGAATACCCTTTATATATGATTTGCGGATGCTATGATCACCGGTTCAAAATTTTGAATCCGCCTTAGGTATCACATGTCCCCACTCGTTCCCTCCCGATTTCATCTTGGGGTCCGGAGATCTATTGAAGGAGGACTAGGGTGGGTACATGCGAATGATACTCGGCGGAATGTTCAAATGAGGCATGCGGGAGGATGGACTCGACTGGAGGGCGACATGATCAATGGAGAAGAGGGTTGGAGAGGAATGAGAAATAAGCAAATGCCACATGATTATACTTGAAGGGCTCAAATAAACAATAAGTTGTCTCGCTTGGCCTACATAGTGAAAGGCCTAATGTGCAACGTGGAGCATTGATGCTCGAATATGGCCGGGAAAATAGGGAAACCGACATGTGGGGCACACCCATCGGGACGATGTAGCGCAGACTAGTCCAATGGAGGAGCTGGCCCACGACCTCCTCGCCACCGACAACCGTTCATGTGGGTCATTGGGGCCAACAACGGGGCGAAGCTCTAGCACCGCCTCTGGACACGGCGACCGCGGTGAGCGACACGCTCATATCGTCGCTAGACACTGTCGGTTTCAGTGTGCCAAGGGTGGCGTTAGTGCTATGGCACGACCAATGGTATGTTTGGTTTGTGCCCAAGGTTGCCCCATCAAAGCATTGGGTAGCCAAAATTTTGGTTGAGGTATTGGTTGCCCATGATTTGGCCGACATTGGCAAGAAAAATGAACTAGAGTTGGATAGAGTTCATTGGCATGCCAAAGAAATGGCAACCATCCAAACAAAGACCAATCTTTGGGTCATGACCAAAATTTTGGTTGAGATATTGGTTGCCCATGATTTGGCCGACATTGGCAAGAAAAATGAACTAGAGTTGGCTAGAGTTCATTGGCATGCCAAAAAATGGCAACCATCCAAACAAAGACCAATCTTTGGGTCATGACCAAAATTTTGGTAAGGAGCACTTTGGCCACAATCCAAACACACCCCAACACCCGGCTCGTCGAGGATGCATGGGGCATCGCGACGCGTCCGCGGAGTGGTGTAGCGCGGCCAACTGCATCCTCTGGACCTGAGACCATGCCGGGTCGTCTTGCTTTTTCAATGACATGCGGGGATCGTATGTGAGCAAAGGGCATCTCCAACATTGCCACGACCACAGCTGACTACTCTGGCACACCAAAACCCTCGTCCCTCACGCCGTCACGCGGTGCATTCCCAGCCAGCGCCAGCTGCCCGCATTCATGCCGTTCGTTCGTATGTCATCGTTAAGAGGCTCGGTGCCCGAGGAACCAACTCCGGCGACTTAATGACGCACCCGGACGCTTGGCCTCACCAGAATGCGCTACTTAAAGTGGCAACGCCCAGCTAACCTCCACACCATAGCGCATCGTCCCCCTACCTGGCACCACATCCGCCATGACCGCAAGTGCGAACGCTCTGCGGGAGAGCTTGTCTTCGGGGATGAAGCTCGAGGTCGCCGCCCTCGCTCAAGTCGCCTCTCGCGACGCAATAGCGGCGTAGCCGGACGCGGACGTGACCGCACAAGCAATGGCCACGCTGGCGGCCGACGATGGGAGCACCGTCAGCCATGCGTCCTACTTGCCACCGTCCAACGTCTGGCACCGTCGAGGTCGGGCACTCCTCCGAGGATGAGTAGGGCATGGGAGGTGGCAGGGCATGGTGTGCCAACTGGCCGGTCCGTATCCCGTGTTCTACTCTTCCTCGCCGGAGACCGCACCTTCACTTCACGGGTCTTGAACCCCGCCCCCGTACATAGAGATCGCGGATGGAGGACGTCGGTCGCCGTCGTAGAATAGGTTTAGGGTCGGGTTTCTTTTATTTTTCTGTCCTATAGAAGTTCGAAATGTAATGAAAATCTACCGTCTTTGCATTAATCTCGGTCGGTGTATATGAACTTTCACAATAATATACATATTGTAGGAGTACTAGCAAGATGCCCGTGCGTTGCATGGAAGATCAAGATATTGTGGGAGAAAAGGATGAACGAGGGAAATCCTTATCTGCAAATGTGGAGAGGAGTGTGGGTAAATTGTCATAGTTTCCTTCCTATCCGTTAGATATAGATCAGACGGCATATATTGCAGGATGACAGGCACACCATCATCACCAACTCTGCCTTTTATTGAACCAAGACAAATCTAACATGCGAAGTAAAATAAACACATAGGGTCTATACATACACAAATTATCTTAGGCACTCCAATAGTACATCCACTACACATTCACGCATTTCACATCTTTCTACATCTACGGGAACCTACGAAAGGGTTAACGTAAACTACCTCTCTCTCTCCTCCCCTGATTTTCATGCTGGAGGGCCCCTCCCTCCCCCAATCTACAATCAACAACTCACACGTTTCACATTATGTTAATTATGTAGCTGGGATTACGTAGGTGTAGCATTACTCGTCCTAAAAACCCAACTAAGCCAACCTCCCAGCATATCGCGCGGGAAAAGACCCGGATGCGCAGTCTTAGTCGGGATTACCGGATTACTAGTAGTAGTATCGATGGATCGCGTGAAGCAAAAAAATTTTTTGAGGGGGCGAAGCACCTAGTTTAAAAGGAAAAAACGTGGTACACTCACAGCACTCCTGTCGCGGTCGCATTGCACCCCACACACGTTCGGTCCTGCACACGGATCACGCAAACGGAACGCGCTTCGGCTTGCCTCTTCACTGACACGTGGGACTGCACTTGGAGAAACCGACCATGAGCCAAACTCCCCCCGCCCACCACGCGAAAATCCTCCCCCCCCACACCCAAAAATTCCCCCCAAATCCGATTCAACCGCCCTTCGGCCAACTAGCCAATAATATTCCCCAAATCCCCCTCCCCCCTGTCCCCCTCCACTCCATTCGCTCCGCCAAAGCCGCCCTCCCTGCCGCGCTGATATGTCAGCGCCGCAGGTTCAGTGATCCTCTTGCTCCCACAGTACGCTCTCGTAGACTGCCGTCCTCTAGCCGCGCCGCCACCTCTGGCTACGTTCTTCTGGAGGCGCACGGCGGTCAGCGCCGCCACCGCTGGCGACGTTCGTGTGGAGACGCACGGCGGTCAGCTTCTCCCACGGTACACGCATTCTAGACTGAGGCCCCGTTCATGTCTGTGTAGCGTTGAATGTTAGCTGATAGACGCTGTTAATCTCACTGTTTGATGAAGTAGTTTACTATCAATTTGCTCTGCTTAAGAAGCTTCCTTACCCTGTTCTGCACTCAATCTGCTTAGCTGAGATGGCATGCCAAGGCCGATTAGTTGCTAAAATATCCTGCCATATATTTATTGTGACGTAGATTGCCATGGTCTAGTAGCCAATCTGTTAGGTGAAATAGCTCTACACCGTTTTATACTCAATCTTTGTTGCTGCGATGGCCTTCGATAGTTCGATGGCTGTGTGCTCGGCCTCATTGACTGCTGAAACAGCCTGCCATAATTTGGCACTCAAATATGTTTGCTGAATTAGCTTTACATATATTTCGTTACTTAGATCTTCTCATCCAAATATCTTGCCATAGCTTTAGACATCGACCTAGGTATTTTTTCTGGACTTCATAAAAAAGCATATATGTTTTTCCTGTAATATCAAGTAGAAGAACTAATTTGTATGTCTAATAGATGGACATGACTTGGATAACTTATGCTCGAAGATTCTCTGCTGCATATGTCGAAGGGGTTGAAAACTTCATGAACTTTATCAGAGCTGAGTACGGTGGTCCGAAATCAGATGTGCTCTGCCCGTGTAGCAGTTGTATGAATTCAGTTACAAGACCTCGGTCAACTGTGCAAAATCATCTACACTTGTATGGGATGTCGGTCACATATACTAGCTGGGTTCATCATGGTGAAGCTATGAATGTCAATGTTATTGACTTCGTGGAAGCAGCAGATCACCATCTTGATCTGCCTGATGCTCAGGTGGAAGAGGAGGAGGAGGTGGTGGTGGTGGAGCCATTGAGTTTGACCAACATTGAAACAATGCTATGAAATGCTTGTGCATTTCATGAACTTTCACCTGCAGAAGAAAAATGGTGGGCCCGCATGTTGGAACAATGCAACATTGCTGTCACCCCAGGAAATAAGCTATCAGTATTCTCAGCTATGGTCACCTTTCTTCAGGTGAAGACATCTAAGCGGATGACCAAGAAATCATTCGATGCGATGTTAGCTGCTTTCCGCAAATTTTTCCCAGATGCGTCTGAGCTGCCACACACCTACAGTAAAATGAAGAATTTCCTTCGTGCAGTTGGAATTGGATATGATATGATCCATGTTTGTAAGAATAATTGTGTTCTGTTCCAGAAGGATTATGCCAACTTAAGTGAATGCCCGAAATGCAAATCATCAAGATGGAATGATGGCGATGCTGTGAAGAGGATTCCTCACAATGTTCTGAGACATTTTCCAATTACACCAAGATTGCAGAGGTTGTTTCATGATGCTGAAACAAGAGAGGATGTACTGTGGCATTCTAGGAACCAGGAGTATAGAGATCAGAATGTAATGAGCCATCCATCTCATGGTAGTGAGTGGAAAAGCTTCAATGATAAACACAAAGAGTTTGCTGCTGACCCGAGAAACATTAGACTTGGCTTAGCTTCAGATGGATTTAACCCATTTGGCCACCAGAGCGCCACATATAGCATGTGGCCAGTGCTTGTTATCCCTTACAACATGCCTCCAAATGTTTGCACCAAAGAATAAAACTACAAGATGGCCTTGCTCATCCCAGGTCCAAAAAGTCATGGAAAGGATTCTGATTTGTTCATGGAGCCTCTTGTGGAGGAACTTCAACAGCTATGGAAGGGTGTTGTCACTCGAGACCTATATAGCAGCCCACCAGCTGATTTCTTTCTGCGTGCTGTTATAATTTGGTGCATCCATGATTATCCGGCTTTGGGCACTATGTCAGGGCGAACGACACATGGTTACAATGCATGTGTTTGCTGTGACAGGAATCCGCTGTCATATGCAATACTTAGCAAGATCTGTTACATTGGACACCGCCGTTTCCTTGCCAAGGACAAGCCGCATCCTAGAAAATACCGAAGACATGTGTTCAATGCAAAGCATGAAAACCGTGATGCGCCAAAGACGCTCACCGCCGATGAGTTGCAAGTGGAATTAGAGAAGGTCAGACATATTACACCAGGAAACCATCCTGGTAATGGTAGCGGGAAAAGGAAGCGTGGCAGGGTAGAAGAGAGATTATTTTTTACCCGTGGGTCCACTTTGTGGGACTTGGAGTATTGGAAAGATTTGGATCTGCGGCATAATCTTGATGTGATGCACATCGAGAAAAATATATGTGACAGCATTATCGGCCCACTTCTTAATATTAAAGGCAAACCGAAAGATACCTTAAAATCTAGGATTGATTTGACACACCTGAGTATCAGAAAGGATTTGCAGGTGCAAGATGAAGGTAAACCACGGGATATGGCACTAGCTGTGTACGTCTTGGACAAGGTAAAAAGAAAAGAATTTTGCGAGGTCCTGTCACGTGTGAGATTCCCACATGGATTTGCTTCCATCCCTGAAAGGAGAGTGAGTCCAGATGGAAACAAGGTACAAGGGTTGAAAACTCATGACTGCCACGTCCTACTTCAAAGGGTTTTACCTGTTACCCTTAGAGGATTGGGCCACCCTAACTTATACAGAGCAGTTGCAGAGTTGGGACAATTCTTCAGGGAACTCTGCAGTAGGAATATCAGGATAGATGCTCTGGAGCGTCTTAGAGACAAGATACCAACTATCCTATGCAACCTTGAGAAGATATATCCTCCAGCCTTCTTTGATGTGATGGTGCATTTGTGTAACGCCCCAAGACCGGAGCTTCAGGTGCCTTCCATGATTTCTGGTTTCGTCGTGTGTTTTGTTTGGTTCGTTGCATTCATCTTTGCATCATGTGCATTGTCATATTCATGCATGTTACATTGTTGGTTGCTCCTTGTATGATCATGCATCATCACCTCCTCCTTCCTTCTTCTTTCTTTCATTTTGGCAAGTGACATTTTTTCCCTTCTCTTTTAATGTTCATCTTTGCCACATTATTCTAACACCATGTACCTAGCCTCTCTGTCAAATTTCATATCTATTGGAAATTGTTTTGGTTAGGGTTTAAAATGGTTCAAGTTTGAATTTAATTCAAACTTGAATTATTTTTACTTCCTTTAAAAATCTCCAAACCAATTTTGTTAAATAGAGCACATTTTCAGGATCACGAGTATATTTTTATATTTCTCTAGATCCTTTCTTTTTCCCCCTGCTCTTTTCGTTTTTGTATTTCTGTCTAAAGAAATATAAGAGAAAAGAAACAACAGTAGCAGCGCCAGGCCGGACAACCAACAGCCTGGCATGCTGCCAGCCGGCTCTTCCCCGTGGCCCATTTGGCCCAAGGCCACCCCGCAGCCCAGCCGGCTCTAACCCTAACCCTCGTTCGATCTCTCCTATTTTCCCCTTGCTACGCCGCCAGGAGAGCCCCGCTCAATCCATCTCTCCCACCTCTCGTTCTCTTCCTCACGGCCGTCAGAGAGAGAGCAGCGCCGCTCTTCCCGATCCCCTTTCTCCCTCTCGATTCTCTCCCTCGTTCGCTACCTCTCCTCTCCCTCTCTCTGGCACCCGCGCCCGCATCCATCTCCACCGCCTCAGCTCCCGGTTCCTGCATCGCTGGCTCCCCGCGCTAGTTCCTCCCGCAGCGCCTCTCATCCTGCTTCTCCTTGCCGCCACCTCCCTCTGCTGCCCTCGCGCGCGCCCTGCTGGCTCCTCCCTCGCTGTCCTCTCGCCAGTGAGAATCACCAGCAGGTCGTCCTCGCCACCGCCGCATCCAGGAGGTGCTCGTTCGCCTCTGCTCCGCACCGGCCTCCTCTGCTACGCGCCTCCGCTCGCCCGCATCGTCTAGCGCCGCCACCGTCCGGATCTGTTAAGCCCCGCTGCGCACCTTCTTTGCCTCGCCATCCCTTGTTCCGACCAGCAGTAGGAGCTCGAGCCCTGCCATGGCCGCTACCTTCTTCCAGCTTCGTCGGCCCCCTCGTTTTGACAGGCAGGTCAAGAACGACTCCGTCGCATCCTTCCTGCACCCCCACACGCCGTCCGCGAGCATCAGGAGCATCTTCACGTGATGACCAGAACAACGCCAAGTCGTTGCCTCTTTGCACCTGTGATGTCTTGCGTGGACGCGTTCGAAACTGGATTTAGAACCTCAAGCGCCAAGTACCGTGAGCCCGAAGATCTGGGATGCACCAAGTCCCTCGATGACAAGTACCAATACAAACAAGAATGACTACCATCGGGATGTACGACTACGCGAGGACCGCCAAGTTCGTCTTCCGCCATCTCCGAAATCGTCAAGTACCACTATGAGATGTGCAACTACTTCCACGGCGCAATGAGAACAACTACCGTCGTTGAAGGCCGTCAAGTGAACATCTACCCACGACGTGTACGACCTACTCCATGAACGTGTACCGGTACCCCCGCCCGAACATCTTTAGAACATGCACCGTCAACCCTCGAAGACCCGTGAACGGCAAGTTCCTTGTTGACCCCAAACACCTACGGAGTGTGAACATCTACGTAGCGAGAATGACTACTTCCACTACTGCCGTCACGAGAACGCCTACTTCCCTCTATGAAATTGATCCGTTCCGACAATGCACGCGTCGAAAAGGTATAACCCCGAGACGACGTCCGTGAACGAATGCATGTTGTATGAGATGCACCATTGTTTTGCCTCGAGTCTGATCTATCAGTGCATGTTGCCCCTCTTTTGCCTTGCCACCGACATGTGGGAACTCGGTATCTGAGATAACCCCACCATTCTTGCATGACACGCTCCCGTCACTTTCTTTCCACCGGCATCTCAATCGAGTTTCCGGAACCGGAATGTTGCCGTGGCACCATTTCCGTTATCGTTGTCGTGGCACCCCTTTTCTTTCCACCACGGTGACAAATGCTTCATAATGGTCTTATCAACATTTTCTTTAAAACTTACATAAACTTGCACATGTCATCCGCGTCATGATAACAACGTCAAGATTGGTTAAAATTGTTGTTTGCATTAAATTACTAAGGCATATGGGGATTTACCGGATTCGTTATTTATTATACCCGGCCCCATTTAAATTGTTTAGATGGTACAGTTTTGTTATGCTTCACCTCTTGCCATGTTAACCAACATTTAATATTGTTGAGTACCTAAACGAGAGAGAACTAAATAATTGATGCGGTGCTTCGTTTTGAGCTCCACTTAATTTGTAGTGTTGTTTATGCACTTTGCCATGTCATGCATATTTAAACCGGACATGCATCATACTTGATTGTGCATCATGCCATGTTTATGTGATGGTTGTTTACCATGTTGTTTGCTTCTTTCCGGTGTTGCTTCTTCGGGTTAGTTCCGTTAACGTCGTGTTTGTGAGGTTTCATTCGACTTCGTCCGCTTGTCTTCTTCATGGACTTGTTCTTCTTCCTTGCGGGATTTCAGGCAAGATGACCATACCCTCGAAATCACTTCTATCTTTGCTTGCTAGATTGCTCGCTCTTTTGCTATGCCTATGCTACGATACCTACCACTTGCTTATCATGCCTCCCATATTGCCATGTCAAACCTCTAACCCACCATGTCCCAGCAAACCGTTGTTTGGCTATGTTACCGCTTTGCTAAGCCCCTCTTATAGCGTTGTTAGTTGCAGGTGAAGATTGGAGCTTGTTCCTTGTTTGGAACATGGATATTTGTTGGGATATCACAATATCCTTATTTAATTAATGCATCTATATACTTGGTAAAGGGTGGAAGGCTCGACCTTATGCCTGGTGTTTTGTTCCACTCTTGCCGCCCTAGTTTCCATCATATCGGTGTTATGTTCCCGGATTTTGCGTTCCTCACGAGGTTGGGTTATAATGGGAACCCCTTGACAGTTCGCCTTGAATAAAACTCCTCCAGCAAGGCCCAACATTGGTTTTACCATTTTCCACCTAGCCTTTTCTTTCCCTTGGGTCGGCCGGCTCAAGGGTCATCTTATTTTAACCCCCCCGGGCCAGTGCTTCTCTAAGTGTTGGTCCAAACTGAGTGATGTCCGAGGCTACCAGGGGCAACTCTGGGCTGGCTTACCCGACGTCTTGCCCATCCAGTGTGCCCTGAGAACGAGATATGTGCAGCTCCTATCGGGATTTGTCGGCACATCTGGGTGGCTTTGCTTGTCTTGTTTTACCATCGTCGAGATGTCTTGTAACCGGGATTCCGAGCCTGATCGGGTCTTCCCGCAGAAGGAATATCCTTCGTTGACCATGAGAGCTTGTGATGGGCTAAGTTGGGAAACCCCTGCAGGGATTTGAACTTTCGAAAGCCGTGCCCGCGGTTATGGGCAGACGAGAATTTGTTAATGTCTGGTTGTAGAAAACCTGAAGTGGATATTAATTAAAATACATCTACCGCGTGTGTAACCGTGATGGTCTCTTGTCAGCGGAGTCCGGGAAGTGAACATGGTGTTGGAGTAATGCTTGATGTAGGTTGTTCTAGGATCAATTATTGATCATAGTTGTTCGGCCGTGCTTTTGCTTTCTCTTCTCGCTCTCATTTGCGTATGTTAGCCACCAAATGGGCTAGTCGCTTGCTATAGCTCCACCTCATACTTTTACCTTACCCATAAGCTTAAATAGTCTTGATCACGAGGGTGTGAGATTGCTGAGTCCCCGTGACTCACAGATACTTCCAAAACCAGTTTGCAGGTGCCGTTGAACCATGCAGATGACGCAACCAAGCCCAAGGAGGAGCTCTATGAAGATCGTGTTTGTAGTCTTGTTTCATTTCCAGTTGATCAGTAGTGGAGCCCAGTAGGGGTCGATCGGGGACCTTGTCGCATTTGGGGTTGTACTTTATTTTGGTTTCATAGTCGGACCCTGATTGTAATTGGATGTTGTAATGCTATTCATGTATTGTGTGACATGGCGATTGTAAGCCAACTATGTATCCCTTTCCCTTATGTATTACATGGGTTGTGTGAAGATTACCTCACTTGCGACATTGCTTTCAATGCGGTTATGCCTCTAAGTCATGCTTTAACACATGGGAGATATAGCCGCATCGAGGGCGTTACAAGTTGGTAATCAGAGCCTTCCCTAACCTTAGGAGCCCCCTGCTTGATCGAATCGCTGGCATTGTTGAGTCTAGAAAAATGTTTTGAGTCATTTAGGATTATATATATCGGAGAGTAGGATTCTTTTTACTCCTCAGTCCCTTCGTCGCTCTGGTGAGGCATCCTGACGTAGAGTTTTGGCTCTTCTCTTCTCAAATTTCACTGAAAAAAAATTTAGGATCACGCGGGTTTCTTGGAATCATTCTGATGGTTTTGTGACGAGAACATTGTTCTTGGTGCCTCCTGACATTTAGGGGTTGTGGCAGTGTCCCGGGGAGTTGAGCTCCGAGGTGTTGTCGTCACAATTTTATCGTTGCAATTCTGGAATACCTGAGTTTCGCCGACATCGAAAATCTCTTTTATGCAGTTGTTGGTGAGATAACCTCGATGCCACCCAGTACTGGGGCGTGAGTTCGGGAGTATTGCCATAACTCGTATAACGGATGCTTTTCGAAGGTTGAGGTAAATGATTTCCGAAGGTTTCTTGGTTATGTGTTGAAGGATGGATACAACTGGATGTAGGATTTGCTAGTTTTGGGTGAGATATTATGCTTCCCCTGTATCCCCAAAACCTGATTAAATACCCAGAAAATTTCGGGAGTTTATAAGTGGGAATTCAAGTAGCTCTTAGGATATCTTTCCGACAGATGTACGATATGAAATTGGGGTTCAACGTCTAGTGGTCCGCCTATCCACGGTTGGTTTTACAGTGGTCTCGTTGTGTCTTAAAGAGTCCTTGGCTATGCTGACTCAGGGACACTTCGTATGTCATGTGCACTGCCTTGTACATGATGGTGCTGTACGATCGAGCCCGTGTAGGCCCCACCACGAAAACTTCGGACGAAATCTCTATCATATGTTTGTTCTGGCTTATTTTGCAAGCCAATCCTTTGTTTTGTTTTTTTCAGTTGTGGTATTCGAGTTGCTTTGAAGTCAAGAGTTGATTCCATACCTTTCCTAAGCGGTGTTCTCATACTCCCATGTGAATACCAATCCTTCATGATAATCAAGATTGTCATGACAATCCTTTTCACCGGTGTGTTTCTCTTCTAGTGGATCTGATCTTTTCAACATCCGCAAGATCAACTCAAGCTCTCTCAATGGTGTTTGCTTCATCTGTTCCAAGTTGCCTTTGTTTTCCCACCCTCCCACCCTTGGTTCTTCAAGGACTCGGATTTATTTATCGAGTATCCATCTTATTGATATGAAGCCTCTCCATTCCTTTTCCGTCAATGTTCTTACCCGGTGGTTTTAATGAAGATGCTCTACTAGTTCATCATTCTTTTCCTTCTTCGGTGGATTCAATTCAAGCTTTGTTATTGAGCATAGTCTTTTCTTTTGCCCAATGCTTTTCTTATGCCGGTGCACCTCATAATAATTTCACTTCTCGCTATTCAAATATTCCGGAGTGCTAAAGATATCTCAGAAGATTCGTGTTCCCACTCTGCATTCCTTCAAGCTCTTTCGAGGATGTTATCTCTTTTGAGCCATCTAATTCAACCAGTGCAATCTCTCTTTTAAATCATTCAACGGTGTTTTCTTTTGAGTGGGCCCTAACCCACAGGTCTTTTCCCAGGAACTTACCTGACTCTTCTTATTCTTTCCGGAGTTATTCTCAAATTCATTTCAAAGTTTGATGTAAGAATGAATTTTCATCAGTCAAATGTCTTTCTCCAAGATCCTTCATATTCTTTCATCGTTGGTTCAACCTTTCTAATATCCATTCCGGAGTGTCTCAACAACTCATGTAGGTATTTCTCGTCGTCATTCTCTGCACTTGAAGACCGAAGAAGAATTTTACCTCCATATCTTATCAGTTCTCTCAGAGATTTGTGGTTCTAGTTCGAGGCCATCCTCTCATAATTGTTTTGATTGTGAGAATTCTTCTCACCCATCCGGAGTAATTAAGAGTCTTTTCAGTTTGATTCTCTGAAGGCCATCATGTCGAGATTATTCTTTCCATCTTTCAGCTCTCGTTCTCCAAATCTTACCGGTGCATCACTCAAGTTTTCTCTAATCAGCTCGTGATCTCTTCGTTCTCAGTCCCTCAAGAATCTTCGTTCATTTGCTAACTCTTACCGGTGATTCATCCCTTTACTTCATTCTTTTTCAATTCTTACGGTGGTTCGTTCAAGAGTTCTCTTCATTCATTATCATATCAATTTATTCGTTGTTTCAATCCTTTTGGTGGATCGTTGAAGACCTTCTCAAGTTTGCGCGATATCTATCTTAATCCTTTTCAACGAGAATAAGTAGTATGCAAAAATCCGTTGCTTGTCATCAACTTAAATTGGTGAAGGATAAGCATAATGTAATTCTTATTCTTGTTTCAGCGAGTGAATTCAATTCCTTATTCCGGAGGTTCATCAAAATTCTTGATCTCAATTATTCATCTTTCCTTTCCCAGAGTTCCAAGATCTCTAAATTATATCGTCATGAAGATCCATCTAAATCATTGCAAGGCTTCACCTTTTGTTTTCAACTTCTCTTTCTTTCTATCATCCTTTTATTACCGGAGTTCTCACGAAGGCTCTACATGATGGTTCACCAAGGATTTAATTCCTTCTCGAAGTGCTCATCAAGATTCTTTTAGAGAAGCTCAACCATTCTTCTTCTTGCAATCCGGAGTGCAATTCTTTCTACCGTATCATTGGAGGTGGTATTATGTCATTCTTGATAATTTGAGTTCATGTTTCATGGTTCACATGTTGTTAAGAATGAGGTATTGTAAATCCAACAATCTCGTCATTGGAGTTATCTTGGGTTATATTTCACCTAAAGCCTTCCCTAAGGATTGTTGCTATTTATGGTGCTTATAAATGACCCAAGTTCTTCATTTATCCTCCCGGTGATATAGTTTCTCGTCTCCTTGTAATATCAATCCAATCAAATCTTTTTCGTGAGTGGCAAGTTGTCACCTCATAATTTTGAGATGTTTACTATAAGCCTATATCAAGCTTATACTTTTTCGTTATTGGTTTTCCAACAACTCCGTTCGAACCTTCTCCTAAAGATGCTTTTGCAAGCTCATTTAAGGTAGAAGATGTTGTTTTTTCCTCCGTTCATTCCATTCCTTTTCTCTCTTTTCTTCCGGAGGCATTGTGTTGTTGCTCTCTTCAACCCTTCTTCTTGTTCTTGTCAGGACCTTGTTCTTTTCATGCTTATCCATTTAACCGGAGTGTTGTGCCTCTACTCAAGTTCTTTTCTACTTATCTAGTCTTGCATCTCTTTTCAACCGGAGTGTTGTCCGAATTTTCTCTTCCTTACTACCCTTCCCTACCGGAGAGCTTTCAACTTCGTTCACCTCCATTGCTTTCTTTCTTTCAATGTGCTCAACCTCGCAGGGTTCTTTGGTTTCACTCATTTGTCAAAGCAGCAACTTAGCTTTACCTCTTCTCTTCCTCTTCCTTTTCCCTATGGTGCCATCCTAGATCTCGGGACGAGATCCTCTCGTAGTGGTGGAGTGTTGTAACGCCCCAAGACCGGAGCTTCAGGTGCCTTCCATGATTTCCGGGTTTCGTCATGTGTTTTGTTTGGTTCGTTGCATTCATCTTTGCATCATGTGCATTGTCATATTCATGCAGGTTACATTGTTGGTTGCTCCTTGTATGATCATGCATCATCACCTCCTCCTTCCTTCTTCTTTCTTTCATTTTGGCAAGTGACCTTTTTTCCCTTCTCTTTTAATGTTCATCTTTGCCTCATTATTCTAACACCATGTACCTAGCCTCTTTGTCAAATTTCATCTCTATTGGAAATTGTTTTGGTTAGGGTTTAAAATGGTTCAAGTTTGAATTTAATTCAAACTTGAATTATTTTTACTTCCTTTAAAAATCTCCAAACCAATTTTGTTAAATAGAGCACATTTTCAGGATCACGAGTATATTTTTATATTTCTCTAGATCCTTTCTTTTTCCCCCTGCTCTTTTCTTTTTGTATTTTTGTCTGAAGAAATATAAGAGAAAAGAAACAGCAGTAGCAGCGCCAGGCCGGACAACCAACAGCCTGGCATGCTGCCAGCCGGCTCTTCCCCGCGGCCCATTTGGCCCAAGGCCATCCTGCAGCCCAGCCGGCTCTAACCCTAACCCTCGTTCGATCTCTCCCGTTTTCCCCTCGCTGTGCCGCCAGGAGAGCCCCACTCGATCCATCTCTCCCACCTCTCGTTCTCTTCCTCACGCGCCGTCAGAGAGAGAGCAGTGCCGCTCTTCCCGATCCCCTTTCTCCCTCTCGATTCTCTCCCTCGTTCGCTACCTCTCCTCTTCCTCTCTCTGGCACCCGCGCCCGCATCCAACTCCGCCGCCACAGCTCCCCGGTTCCTCCGTTGCCGGCTCCCTGTGCTAGTTCCTCCCGCGGCGCCTCTCCTCCCGCTTCTCCTTGCCGCCACCTCCCTCTGCTGCACTCGCGCGCGCCCTGCTGGCTCCTCCCTCGCTGTCCTCTCGCCGGTGAGAAGCACCAGCAGGTCGTCCTCGCCACTGCCGCATCCAGGAGGTGCTCGTTCGCCTCTGCTCCGCACCGGCCTCCTCTGCTACGCGCCTCCACTCGCCCGCATCGTCTAGCGCCGCCCCCGTCCGGATCCGTCAAGCCCCGCTGCGCACCTTCTTCGCCTCGCCATCCCTTGTTCCGACAAGCAGCAGGAGCTCGAGCCCTGCCATGGCCACTAACTTCTTCCAGCTTCATTGGCCCCCCTCGTTTTGACTGGCAGGTCAAGAACGACTCCATCGCGTCCTTCCTGCACCCCCACACACCGTCCGCGAGCGTCAGGAGCATCCTCACGTGATGACCAGAACAGCGCCAAGTTGTTGCGTCTTTGCACCTGTGATGTCTTGCATGGACGCGTTCGAAACTGGATTTGGAACCTCAAGCACCAAGTACCGTGAGCCCGAAGATCTGGGATGCACCAAGTCCCTCGACGACAAGTACCAATACGAATGAGAACGACTACCATCGGGATGTACGACTACGCGAGGACCGCCAAGTTCGTCTTCCGCCGTCTCCGAAATCGTCAAGTACCACTATGGATGTGCAACTACTTCCACGACGCAACGAGAACAACCACCGCCGTTGAAGGCCGTCAAGTGAACATCTACCCACGACGTGTATGACCTACTCCGTGAACGTGTACCGCTACCCCCGCCCAAACGTCTTCAGAACATGCACCGTCAACCCTCGAAGACCCGTGGACGGCAAGTTCCTTGTTGACCCCGAACACCTACGGAGTGTGAACATCTACGCAGCGAGAACGACTACTTCCACTACCGCCGTCGCGAGAATGCCTACTTCCCTCTATGAACTTGATCCGTTCCGACAATGCACGCGTCGAAAAGGTATAACCCCGAGACGACGTCCGTGAACGAATGCATGTTGTATGAGATGCACCATTGTTTTGCCTCGAGTCTGATCTATCAGTGCATGTTGCCCCTCTTTTGCCTTGCCACGACATGTGGGAACTCGGTATCCGAGATAACCCCACCATTCTTGCATGACACGCTCCCGTCACTTTCTTTCCACAGGCATCTCAATCGAGTTTCCGGAACCGGAATGTTGCCGTGGCACCATTTCCGTTATCGTTGTCGTGGCACCCCTTTTCTTTCCACCACGGTGACAAATGCTTCATAATGCTCTTATCAACATTTTCTTTAAAACTTGCATAAACTTGCACATGTCATCCGCATCATGATAACAACTTCAAGATTGGTTAAAATTGTTGTTTGCATTAAATTACTAAGGCATATGGGGATTTACCGGATTCATTATTTGTTATACCCGGCCCCATTTAAATTGTTTAGATGGTATAGTTTTGTTATGCTTCACCACTTGCCATGTTAACCAACATTTAATATTGTTGAGTACCTAAACGAGAGAGAACTAAATAATTGATGCGGTGCTTCGTTTTGAGCTCCACTTAATTTGTAGTGTTGTTTGTTGCACTTTGCCATGTCATGCATATTTAAACCAGACATGCATCATACTTGATTGTGCATCATGCCATGTTTATGTGATGGTTGTTTACCATGTTGTTTGCTTCTTTCCGGTGTTGCTTCTTTGGGTTAGTTCCGTTAACGTCGTGTTTGTGAGGTTTCATTCGACTTCGTCCGCTTGTCTTCTTCATGGACTTGTTCTTCTTCCTTGCGGGATTTCAGGCAAGATGACCATACCCTCAAAAACACTTCTATCTTTGCTTGCTAGATTGCTCGCTCTTTTGCTATTCCTATGCTACGATACCTACCACTTGCTTATCATGCCTCCCATATTGCCATGTCAAACCTCTAACCAACCATGTCCCAGCAAACCGTTGTTTGGCTATGTTACCGCTTTGCTCAGCCCCTCTTATAGCGTTGTTAGTTGCAGGTGAAGATTGGAGCTTGTTCCATGTTTGGAACATGGATATTTGTTGGGATATCACAATATCTCTTATTTAATTAATGCATCTATATACTTGGTAAAGGGTGGAAGGCTCGGCCTTATGCCTGGTGTTTTGTTCCACTCTTGCCGCCCTAGTTTCCGTCATATCGGTGTTATGTTCCCGGATTTTGCATTCCTCGCACGGTTGGGTTATAATGGGAACCCCTTGACAGTTTGCCTTGAATAAAACTCCTCCAGCAAGGCCCAAAATTGGTTTTACCATGTAACACCCCGGATGTAACTTTCCCTATTTGTACTCCAACTCTTGCCGTTTCCGGCGTTAAGTTATATTTATTTCCTCGGGTTCGGGTTTTTGTCTCCGTGTGTTGTTGTCGTTGTCATGCATCTCATATCATGTCATCATGTGCATTGCATTTGCATACGTGTTCGTCTCATGCATTTGAGCATTTTCCCCGTTGTCCGTTTTGCGTTCCGGCGCTTCGTTCTTCTCCGGTGGCCATTTCTAGCTTTCTTTCGTGTGTGGGGATTAAACATTTCCGGATTGGACCGAGACTTTCCAAGCGGCCTTGGTTTACTACCGGTAGACAGCCTGTCAAGTTTCGTACCATTTGGACTTCGTTTGATACTCCAACGGTTAACCGAGGGACTGAAAAGGGCCTCGTGTGTGTCGCAGCCCAACATCCCTCCATTTTGGCCCAAAACCCACCAAACTCTGCTCCATGTCCTAGAGCGTTCGATCACGATCGCGTGGCCGAAAACCGCACCTCATTTGGACTCTCCTAGCTCCCCCTATGCCTATATATACACCCCCCATTCCAAATTCGCGGTTCCTCTCCCCCCTAACCCTAAAAATTCCTAGATCCGCCGCTCCGGACGTGTCCGAGCGGAGCCGGACCACGTCCGCCGCCACCGCCGCCCAACCGGGACGCGCCACATGGCGCCCGGCGCCCGCCGCCGCCGCAGCCCGCAGGGGCCCGAGGCCGGCCCTCCCGCGCCGCCTCCCTCCTCCAGCCCGGCGCCGTCCCTCCGCCGCGCCGCCGCAGCTCGCCCTCGCCGGCCGAGCTCGTCGCGCCGCCATCGCCGGCCGAGCCCGCCGCACCGCCCCAGGCCGAGCTGGCCGCACCGCCCGCCGCCGCCTCCCGGCCCCGCCGCCCACCGCCGCCTCCCGGCCGTGCCGCCCGCCGCCGGCGACCACCCCGGCCGCCTCCTCCACGCCAGCCCGCCGGCGAGCGCCGGATCCGCCGGTGAACAGTGCGCAAGATCCCATCCGGTTCGCAGCTACAGTAACCCTAGATCTAGGTCATTTTTTTCCTAAGTCCTAAAATCTGCAGATCCAAGTGCCACTGTTCGGGGCCCCGTAACTTTGCATCCGTAACTCCGATTCATGCATATAGCATATCAAAATGTTCACCTCAGAGAGTACATCATTTAGTTCCATTGCATCATTTTCATTTGAGCTCATCTTGAGGCCCGAAATGCTGTTAGAAGAGGGCTACTTGAGTTAATTGTCAGATCTGTTACTCCGTTTAGCACTTTTGTCATTTTTGCCATGATTAATGTGTGCAGGATATGCCCGTGAGTTCTTCATATGTTTTGTTAAGGGTTTTGTCATCTATCCAGAGGTGCGACCCATGTATTTTTAGGATGTGTGTGGTGACTTTTGCAAGCTTGCGAAGTGAGGCACCCGGAAATTCTGTTTTCAGGGACTTAGTGATTTCACTAAGTCCTGGGATTGTTTATCTCATGTTGCCATATGTTCTTGTTGTTTCCTAGTGATCCGTGCCTCTTTTGAGGATGACCAGTAAGGGAGTTTTGTTAATATTGTAGTGCTCTATCCATCCATGTCTTTGTTTGCAATTATGGAGCACACTAGCTTGAGTCAATCGAGCTCTACTTTTGCTACTTTGTGAATCTGGGCATGCTATGCTATTGTTCCTGCGTGCTATGCTATTGTTCCTGCCATGTCTAGCTTGTATTTTGTGCCTTCTTAAGGGATGTATGCTTGCCTTGCCATGACTTGCACCGTGGTGAGTGCATCGAGCTCGTAAACATGCCTTCGTGAGTTATGTTTCAGCATGTCCCAGTTTTCACCAAGTCTGAAAACTGATTATGTTTTTGCTATGTTCGTGTGCTTGTTAGTATATTTTGTGATCCCTTTTGGCTCAAGGTCACTAAGGGACTTTTGTTAAGCTTGTTTAGTAGCTCCATGCCATGTCTCTCTTTGTCATGTTCAGGTCCTGTAGCATGTTGTTTTGTTGCTCCGAAGAGGGCTATATGATCTGAGATCTGTCTTACCATTTGCGTTTTTTCCATGATTGTTTGAACCTCCTAATGGAAGAATTGGCCGTAGCTTAGTGCTAGACTTTTGTTAAGCATCTTGTGTGCATCCCTGCCATGTATTTTGTTGTCATGTTTGGGTGCTGTAGCATGTTCATCTCATTGCATTTAGATGCCTACTTGCTGTAAATTGCAGACCGGTGTCATTTTTGAATCGCTTGCCATTTCCAAACCGCAACTCCAATTCCGGCGTTCTTTATATCGTTTTCAAGCGATTTCATCTCATCTTTCCAGTGGCAACCTTTGAATTCCATGTTGAGTCCAGGTTCATGCATTTCCTGTCATATCTTGCATTTTGCATCCCGCATCGCATCCCGCATAGCATATCTTCATTTCATCATATTGCTTGGTCTTGCACGTGGTTGATTGTATGCTTGTTGCTTGTATGTATTGTTTGGGTAGAGCCGGGAGACGAGTTCGCTAACGAGGAGCCCGTTGAGTTTGCTTTTGAGGATCTAGTCAACTCTGACAACTGTGCAGGCAAGATGATCATACCCTCGAAATCACTACTATCTTTGCTATGCTAGTTTGCTCGCTCTTTTGCTATGCCATTGCTACGATGCCTACTACTTGCTTGAAAGCCTCCCAAATTGCCATGTCAAACCTCTAACCCACCATTGTCCTAGCAAACCGTTGATTGTCTATGTTACCGCTTTGCTCTGCCCCTCTTATAGCGTTGCTAGTTGCAGGTGAAGATTGGAGGCCGTTCCTTGTTGGAACATCTTTTATTTACTTGTTGGGATATCATTATTATCTTGTTATCTTAATGCATCTATATACTTGGTAAAGGGTGGAAGGCTCGGCCTCTCGCCTAGTGTTTTGTTCCACTCTTGCCGCCCTAGTTTTCGTCATATCGGTGTTATGTTCCCGGATTTTTTGCATTCCTTACGCGGTTGGGTTATAATGGGAACCTCTTGATATTTCGCCTTGATTAAAGCTTTTCCAGCAATGCCCAACCTTGGTCTTACCATTTGCCACCTAGACTTTTCTTTCCCTTGGGTTCTGCAGACTCAAGGGTCATCTTATTTTATCCCCCCCGGAACAGTGCTCCTCTGAGTGTTGGTCCCACCGAGCGATGTCCGGGGCTACCAGGGGCAACTCTGGGCTGGCCTACCCGATGTCTGGCTCATCTGAGTGTGCCCTGAGAAAGAGATATGTGCAGCTCCTATCGGGATTTGTCGGCACATTCGGGCGGTGTTGCTGGACTTGTTTTAACCTGTCGAAGTGTCTTGAATTACCGAGATACCGAGTCTGATCGGAATGTCTTGGGAGGAGGTCTATTCCTTCGTTAACCGTGAGGGCTTGTCATGGGCTAAGTTGGGACTCCCCTGCAGGGATTGAACTTTCGAAAGCCGTGCCCGCGGTTATGGGCAGATGGGAATTTGTTAATGTCCGGTTGTAGATAACCTGAACCTTAACTTAATTAAAATGTATCAACTGAGTGTGTTACCGTGATGGCCTCTTCTCGGCAGAGTCTGGGAAGTGGACACGGTGTTGGAGTAATGTTTGCGCAGGTTGCTCTCAAGTTTCTCGCTCGCGCCTTGCCTCCTCTTCTCGCTCTCCTTTGCGAATAAGCTAGCCACCATATTTTCTAGTCGCTTGCTGTAGCTCCACTCATATTTTACCTTGCCATGCCTATAAGCTTAAATAGTCTTGATCGTGAGGGTGCGAGATTGCTGAGTCCCTGTGGCTCACAGATTACTATTACACCAGATGCAGGGCCCGATGATTCCGCTCCAGGGGACGCGTATGAGCTCAAGTGGGAGTTCGAAGAAGACTCTCAATGATTCTATGTTTCCTTTCCCGATGATCAGTAGTGGTGCCCAGTTGGGGGTGAACGGGACCGTGTCGCATGTTGGGTTCTCTTTTATTTTGGCACCGTAGTCGGGCCATGAGTGTTTGGATGATGTAATGTTATTTATGTACTTGATTGACGTGGCGAGTGTAAGCCAACTATGTTATCTCCCCTTTATTATTTAAACTACATAGGATGTTGTGAAGATTGCCTAACTTGCGACATATGCCTTCAATGCGATTATGCCTCTAAGTCGTGCCTCGACACGTGGGAGGTATAGTCGCATCGAGGGTGTTACAAGTTGGTAATCAGAGCCTTCCCCGACCTTAGGAGCCCCATTGCTTGATCTTTTTTAGCGGCCGAGTCGTGTCTAGAAAAATGTTTTGAGTCTTTAGGAATTATATATCGGAGAGTTTAGGAATTCTTTTTACTTCCCAGTCTCCTCATCGCTGTGGTAAGGCATCCTTACGTAGAGTTTTGACTATTCTCTTCTCAAATTTCACTAAAAAAAATTTTAGGATCACGCGGGTATCTTGGAATCGTTCCGATGGTTTTATGATGAGAACATTGTCTTGGTGCCTCCTGTCAGGGGTTTAGTGGAAGTGTCCCGGGGAGTTGAGCTCTGAGGTGTTGTCATCATAATTTTATCGTTGCAGTTCTGGAATACCTGAGTTTAGTACGCCGACATCGAAAATCTCTTTTATGAAGTTCGTTGGTGAGATAACCTCGACGCCACCCAGTACAGGGGTGGGAGTTCGGGAGTATCGCCATAACTTGTATAACGGATGCTTTTCGAAGGTTGAGGTAGATGGTTTCCAAAGTTTTCTTGGTTATGTGTTGAAGGATGGATACAGCTGGATGTAGGAATTGCTAGTTTGGGTGAGATATTATGCTTCCCCTGTATCCCCAACACCTGATTGCATAACCGGAAAGGTTCGGAAGTTTCATAGGTGGGAATTCTAGTAGCTCTAGTTCTTCTTCCACGGATATTGGTTTGAGATTGGGATTTCTTACCGATTATTCGTTCTTGATCCGTACCTTGTTGATTTATTTCTCTACCTTAATTCTACGTGGCTTCTCAATTTATGGATATGTGACCATTTCAAGAGGAATGCATTCGTTCATTTTGTTCGGATGTGAAGACTATATGTTGCAATTTTCATTTCGTTGGATTCGGCTTCAATATTTATCTGTCAATGTGCTAATGGTGGTCACCTCTTCAGGATGGCTCCTCCAACGCGCACGACTCCGAATCCTGATCCGCCACCACCTCCACCTCCTCCAGAGGAATGGCAAGCTGTGATGGCCGCAACCAATGCAAACACACAGCTGATCATGCAAATTCTTCAAGAGTGCAATCAAGGCAGTCAAGTGAATCAAGGCAGCAATCAGAGTCACTTTGCTACACTCAACCAGTTCCTTGCTAACGGGCCAAAGACTTTTAGCAATTGTGTTGAGGCAACCGATGCTGACGATTGGCTTGTGGATCTGTGTAAGCATTTCGAGTGCAGTAACGTCAGGCCTGAGGACTTTGTCAAGTTCGCTTCCTTCCAACTCAAAGATCAAGCTGCAGAATGGTTCCAGCAGTACAAGGATTCCAGAGGTGGACGTGTTATCAATTGGGATGATTTCCATCGAGATTTCCGAGCTCATCATATTCCGCAGAGTGTGGTTGAAAGCAAGCGTGAGGAATTCCGCAATCTGAAGCAAGGCTCTTTGTTTGTCTATGACTACAACAAGTTGTTCCAGAAGCTCGCCCGCTTTGCCAAGAAGGACGTCCCTGATGAGAAGAGCATGATATATCAGTTCAGGGGTGGTCTCAGAGAAGATATTCAGCTCGCTCTTGTTCTCTTTGAGCCCTTGAGATACGATGAGTTCTACAACATGGCACTGAAGCAAGAGGCTACTCAGTTGAGGTGTGATGCTTCCAAGAAGCGAGTCAGAGATGTTACTCCGTCTTCCTCTACTCAAGTGGCCAAGAAGCAGAAGTTTTCGCTTCCTCCTCCTCCGTTCCGTCAGCCGTATCAGCAGAAGAGTAAAGGTGGCAGTGGTTCTTCCCACCCACCCAACCCTGGCTTTCAGAACAGGACTTCGTCTCAAGCTCCAAGATCCAGTGCTCCATATCACCGTCCGCTTTCAGAGGTCACGTGCAGCAAGTGCCAACAGAAGGGTCACTATGCCAACAAGTTTTTCAACCAGAGGCGTCTTCCTCCTCCTCCTCTTGTTAGATCGGCAAGTACAGCTATGGTCAAGCATAACCCCAAGTCTGCCAAGGTCAACTTGATGAATGCAGCTCAGGCAGAGGACTGGTCAGATGTGATCATGGGTAACCTTCCTGTTAATGATATTCCTGCAAAAGTTCTTTTTGACACGGGTGCATCGCATTGTTTCATCTCGAGGCCATTTGTTTCTAAGCATGAGTTGCCTTTGCAAGATTTGCCTAGACAGTTATCTGTTGTTTCTCCGGGTAAATTCATGAATGCAAGCGCTATTGCCCCAGATGTTTCTATCACATTGGGTGATTACAAGTTTCTCTCTTCTCCGGTGGTTCTTGGTAACTCGGATATTGATCTTATTATCGGAATGGATTGGCTTTCTAAACACAAGGCTCAGCTTGATTGTGCAGCCAGGCAGATTCAATTGACTCATTCGTCTGAGGATGTAATTTTCTTTGCCGCTCATGATGATACCATTCGTCTGTTTTCTCTCAATGAGAAGGGTGAATTGGATGCCATCTCTCAAATTCCAGTCGTTTGCGAATATCAAGACGTCTTTCCAGAAGAGCTCCCAGGAATGCCTCCGCACCGGCCAGTTGAATTCGTTATTGATCTTGAGCTCGACACGGAACCTGTGTGCAAACGTCCTTACAAGCTCGGACCTGAAGAGTTGAAGGAGCTGAAGAAGCAACTCGATATGCAATAGAAAATGGGTCTTATCCGGCCTAGTTCTTCTCCGTGGGGTTGTGGTGTTCTTTTTGTGAAGAAGAAGGATGGAACGGATAGACTTTGTGTTGATTACCGTCCAGTGAATAAGAAGACCATCAAGAACAAATACCCACTTCCCAACATCAATGAGCTGTTCGAACAACTCAAAGGTGCCCAAGTATTCTCCAAGCTTGATCTCCGTATGGGTTATCACCAGATTCGCATTCCTGAAGAAGATATTCCCAAGACAGCATTCAGAACAAGCTTTGGTTCATATGAATACACTGTCATGTCTTTTGGCCTCGCCAACGCTCCTCCGACGTTCTCTCGCATGATGAACTTCATCTTCAATGCCTACACCAATGACTTCGTTTTGGTCTATCTCGACGACATTCTGGTTTTCTCGAAGAACAAGGAAGATCATGCCAAACACTTGCGTTTGGTTCTTGATAAGCTCAGGGAACATCAGTTCTACGCCAAGTTCTCCAAGTGTGAATTTTGGCTTGATGAGGTTCTTTATCTTGGTCATATCATCTCTGCCAAGGGCATTGCCGTGAATCCTGAGAAGGTGTCTGCAATTGTGAATTGGGAACCTCCTCAGAACGTGAAGCAACTCCGCAGTTTTCTCGGTCTCGCAAGCTATTGCCGAAGATTCGTTGAAAACTTTTCTAAGATCGCAAAGCCTCTCTCAAATCTTCTTCAGAAGCACGTCAAGTACGTTTGGTCTCCGGAGTGTGATATTGCTTTCAACACTTTGAAAGAGAAATTGATCACTGCTCTAGTTCTGACTCCGCCTGATGAATCCAAACCGTACGAGGTCTTTTGTGATGCCTCTCTCCAAGGTCTTGGCGCAGTATTGATGCAAGAGAAGAAAGTTGTTGCTTATACATCTCGCCAGTTGAAGCCTAATGAGAAGAACTACCCCACTCATGATCTCGAGTTGGCGGCAGTTGTGCATGCTCTTTTGACTTGGAGACATCTTCTATTGGGAAGAAAAGTGGACATTTTCACTGATCACAAGAGTCTCAAGTACATCTTCACTCAGTCTAATCTCAACCTCAGGCAAACTCGATGGGTCGAAATGATTCAAGAGTATAATCCGAGTATTGAGTACACTCCAGGCAAGGCTAATGTGATTGCTGACGCTTTGAGCAGGAAGGCTTACTACAACAGTCTGATTCTTAAGCCTTATCAACCAGAGCTTTGTGAAGCTTTCCGCAAACTTAATCTGCTAGTTGTTCCTCAAGGTTTCCTCGCCAACCTTCAAGTCTCTCCTACCTTAGAAGACCAGATTCGCCAAGCCCAGCTTCTTGATGCTATGGTGAAAAAGGTGAAGATTGGGATTGCTAAGAGCCAGTCCAAGTACAAGTGCTACCGCCTTGATGACAAGGACACTCTCTTCTTCGAGGATCGTATTGTTGTACCCAAAGGTGACCTCCGTAAAGTGATCATGAACGAGGCTCACAATTCTCTCCTCTCCATCCACCCTAGGAGCACGAAGATGTATCAGGACCTCAAGCAAGCTTATTGGTGGACTCGAATGAAGCGCGAGATCGCTCAATTCGTGAATGAATGTGATGTCTGCAGAAGAGTGAAGGCAGAACACCAAAGGCCAGCAAGTCTTCTCCAACCTCTTGCCATTCCAGAATGGAAGTTTGACCACATTGAAATGGACTTCGTGACTGGGTTTCCAAAGTCCAAGCGTGGCAATGATGCTATATTTGTTGTCATCGACAAACTCACCAAAGTAGCTCATTTTCTGCCTATCAAAGAGTCGATCACTGTAGCTCAATTGGCGGAACTCTATACCTCTCACATTGTCTCTCTGCACGGTATTCCTCAAGTGATCTCTTCAGACCGTGGCAGCATCTTTACCTCGAAGTTTTGGGATTCTTTTCAGAAGGCGATGGGCACTAACATCCGCTTCAGCACAGCTTTCCATCCTCAAACAAGCGGTCAAGTCAAGCGTGTCAACCAGATTCTTGAAGATATGCTCAGGGCTTGTGTGATCTCCTTCGGCATGAAGTGGGAGGATTGTCTTCCTTATGCTGAATTCTCCTACAACAACAGTTTTCAAGCAAGTTCGGGCAAGGCCCCTTTTGAAATTCTGTATGGCAGGAAGTGCCGTACCCCTCTCAACTAGTCTGAAACCGGTGAACGTCAGCTTTTGGGTAATGACTTAATCACAGAGGCACAAGAAATGTGCAAAGTCATTCGTGATAACCTCAAAGCAGCCCAATCCCGTCAGAAGAGCTACTATGATAGTAAGCACCGTGATTTGGCTTTCGAGATCGGAGATCATGTTTACCTCCGTGTCTCTCCTATGAAAGGTACTCGTCGCTTCGGTATCAAAGGGAAGCTTGCCCCTAGATACGTGGGACCTTTCAAGATTGTCAGCAAGAGAGGCGACCTCGCCTATCAACTCGAGCTTCCTTCAAACTTTGCAAATGTTCATGACGTGTTCCATGTCTCTCAGCTTCGAAAGTGCTTCAAGACTCCTGACCGCACCGTCAACTTCGAGGACATTGAGCTCCAAGAAGATCTCTCTTATCGTGAGCACCCAGTTGCTATTCTTGAAGAGACTGAACGCAAGACTCGCAACAAGTCAATCAAATTTCTCAAAGTCAAGTGGTCACACCATTCCGACCGTGAAGCTACCTGGGAACGCGAGGATCACCTCCGTTCTGAGTACCCGGCGTTCTTTCAGTCCTAGATCTCGGGACGAGATCCTTTTGTAGTGGTGGAGTGTTGTAACAACCCGGATGTAACTTTCCCTATTTGTACTCCAACTCTTGCCGTTTCCGGCGTTAAGTTATATTTATTTCCTCGGGTTCGGGTTTTTGTCTTCGTGTGTTGTTGTCGTTGTCATGCATCTCATATCATGTCATCATGTGCATTGCATTTGCATACGTGTTCGTCTCATGCATTTGAGCATTTTCCCCGTTGTCCGTTTTGCATTCCGGCGCTTCGTTCTTCTCCGGCAGCCATTTCTAGATTTCTTTCGTGTGTGGGGATTAAACATTTCCGGATTGACCGAAACTTGCCAAGCGGCCTTGGTTTACTACCGGTAAACCGCCTGTCAAGTTTCGTACCATTTGGACTTCGTTTGATACTCCAACGGTTAACCGAGGGACCGAAAAGGGCCTCGTGTGTGTCGCAGCCCAACACCCCTCCATTTTGGCCCAAAACCCACCAAACTCTCCTCCATGTCCTAGAGCGTTCGATCACGATTGCGTGGCCGAAAACCTCACCTCATTTGGACTCTCCTAGCTCCCCCTATGCCTATATATACACCCCCATTCCAAATTCGCGGTTCCTCTCCC
The DNA here is from genome assembly GCF_056163025.1 of Triticum urartu. Taxonomy (NCBI): domain Eukaryota; kingdom Viridiplantae; phylum Streptophyta; class Magnoliopsida; order Poales; family Poaceae; genus Triticum; species Triticum urartu. Next base: position 213,043,495 of record NC_141877.1, on the reverse strand, counting down.
CCCTAACCCTAAAAATTCCCAGATCCGCCGCTCCGGACGTGTCCGGGCGGAGCCGGACAACGTCCGCCGCCATCGCTGCCCAACCGGGACGCGCCACGTGGCGCCCGGCGCCCGCCACCGCCGCGGCCCGCAGGGGCCCGAGGCCGGCCCTCCCGCGCCGCCTCCCTCCTCCAGCCCGGCGTCGCCCCTCCGCCGCGCTGCCGCAGCTCGCCCTCGCCGGCCGAGCCCGCCGCGCTGCCCCATGCCGAGCCAGCCGCGCCGCCCGCCGCCGCCTCCCGCTGCCGCCTCCCGGCCGCGCCGCCCGCCGCCGGCGACCACCCCGGCCGCCTCCTCCACGCCAGCCCGCCGGCGAGCGCCGGATCCGCCGGTGAACAGTGCGCGAGATCCGATCTGGTTCGCAGCTACAGTAACCCTAGATCTAGGTCATTTTTTTTTCCTAAGTCCTGAAATCTGCAGATCCAAGTGCCTCTGTTTGGGGCCCCGTAACTTTGCAGCCATAGCTACGATTCATGCATATAGCATACCAAATGTTCATCTCAGAGAGTACATCATTTCATTCCATTGCATCATTTTCATTTGAGCTCATCTTGATGCCCGAAATGCTGTTAGAAGAGGGCTACTTGAGTTAATTGTCAGATCCGTTACTCCGTTTAGCACTTTTGTCATTTTTGCCATGATTAATGTGTGCATGATATGCCCGTGAGTTCTTCATATGTTTTGTTAAAGGTTTTGTCATCTATCCAGAGGTGCGACCCATGTATTTTTAGGATGTGTGTGGTGACTTTTGCAAGCTTGCGAAGTGAGGCACCCGGAAATTCTGTTTTCAGGGACTTAGTGATTTCACTAAGTCCTGGGATTGTTTATCTCATGATGCCATATGTTCTTGTTGTTTCCTAGTGATCCGTGCCTCTTTTGAGGATGAGCAGTAAGGGAGTTTTGTTAATATTGTAGTGCTCTATCCATCCATGTCTTTGTTTGCAATTATGGAGCACCCTAGCTTGAGTCAATCGAGTTCTACTTTTGCTACTTTGTGAATCTGGGCAGATCGTCAACTTGTTTGCGATTTTGCCGATGTTATTGTAGTTGATCCGTGCATGCTATGCTATTGTTCCTGCCATGTCTAGCTTTTATTTTGTGCCTTCTTAAGGGATGTATTCTTTCCTTGCCATGACTTGCACCGTGGTGAGTGCATCGAGCTCGTAAACATGCCTTCGTGAGTTATGTTTCAGCATGTCCCAGTTTTCACCAAGTCTGAAAACTGATTATGTTTTTGCTATGTTCGTGTGCTTGTTAGTATATTTTGTGATCCCTTTTGGCTCAAGGTCACTAAGGGACTTTTGTTAAGCTTGTTGAGTAGCTCCATGACATGTCTTTATTTGTCATGTTCAGGTCCTGTAGCATGTAGTTTTGTTGCTCCGAAGAGGGCTATATGATCTGAAATTCCAGACAAGTGTTAATTTCACTAAGTCTGAGATCTGTCTTACCATTTGCGTGTTTTCCATGATTGTTTGAACCTCCTAATGGAAGAATTGGCCGTAGCTCAGGGCTAGACTTTTGTTAAGCATCTTGTGTGCATCCCTGCCATGTATTTTGTTGTCACGTTTGGGTGCTGTAGCATGTTCATCTCATTGCATTTAGATGCCGACTTGCTGTAAATCGCAGACCGGTGTCATTTTTGAATCGCTTGCCATTTCCAAACCGTAACTCCGATTCAGGTGTTCTTTATATCGTTTTCAAGCGATTTCATCTCATCTTTCCAGTAGCACCCTTGGAATTCCATGTTGAGGCCAGGTTCATGCATTTCCTGTCATATCTTGCATTTTGCATCCCGCATCGCATCCCGCATAGCATATCTTCATTTCATCATATTGCTTGGTCTTGCACGTGGTTGATTGTATCCTTGTTGCTTGTATGTCTTGTTTGGGTAGAGCTGGGAGACGAGTTCGCTAACGAGGAGCCCGTTGAGTTTGCTTTTGAGGATCCAGTCAACTCTGACAACTGTGCAGGCAAGATGATCATACCCTCGAAATCATTACTATCTTTGCTATGCTAGTTTGCTCGCTCTTTTGCTATGCCATTGCTACGATGCCTACCACTTGCTTGCAAGCCTCCCAAATTGCCATGTAAAACCTCTAACCCACCATTGTCCTAGCAAACTGTTGATTGGCTATGTTACCGCTTTGCTCAGCCCCTCTTATAGCGTTGCTAGTTGCAGGTGAAGATTGGAGGCCGTTCCTTGTTGGAACATCTTTTATTTACTTGTTGGGATATAATTATTATCTTGTTATCTTAATGCATCTATATACTTGGTAAAGGGTGGAAGGCTCGGCCTCTTGCCTAGTGTTTTGTTCCACTCTTGCCGCCCTAGTTTCCGTCATATCGGTGTTATGTTCCCGGATTTTTTGCGGTCCTTACGCGGTTGGGTTATAATGGGAGCCCCTTGATATTTCGCATTGATTAAAGCTTTTCCAGCAATTCCCAACCTTGGTCTTACCATTTGCCACCTAGCCTTTTCTTTTCCTTGGGTTCTGCAGACTCAAGGGTCATCTTATTTTATCCCCCCCGGGCCAGTGCTCCTCTGAGTGTTGGTCCCACCGAGCGATGTCCGGGGCTACCAGGGGCAACTCTGGGCTGGCCTACCCGACGTCTGGCTCATCTGAGTGTGCCCTGAGAAAGAGATATGTGCAGCTCCTATCGGGATTTGTCGGCACATTCGGGCGGTGTTGCTGGTCTTGTTTTAACCTGTCGAAGTGTCTTGAATTACCGAGATACCGAGTCTGATCGGAATGTCTTGGGAGGAGGTCTATTCCTTCGTTGACCGTGAGAGCTGGTCATGGGCTAAGTTGGGACTCCCCTGCAGGGATTGAACTTTTGAAAGCTGTGCCCGCGGTTATGGGCAGATGGGAATTTGTTAATGTCCGGTTGTAGATAACCTGAACCTTAACTTAATTAAAATGTATCAACTGAGTGTGTTACCGTGATGGCCTCTTCTCGGCAGAGTCCGGGAAGTGGACATGGTGTTGGAGTAATGTTTGCGCAGGTTGCTCTCTAGTTTCTCGCTCGCGCCTTGCCTCCTCTTCTCGCTCTCCTTTACGAATAAGCTAGCCACCAGATTTGCTAGTCGCTTGCTGCAGCTCCACTCATATTTTACCTTGCCATGCCTATAAGCTTAAATAGTCTTGATCGCGAGGGTGCGAGATTGCTGAGTCCCTGTGGCTCACAGATTACTATTACACCAGATGCAGGGCCCGATGATTCCGCTCCAAAGGACGCGTATGAGCTCAAGTGGGAGTTCGACGAAGACTCTCAACCATTCTATGTTTCCTTTCCCAATGATCAGTAGTGGTGCCCAGTTGGGGGTGAACGGGACCGTGTCGCATGTTGGGTTCTCTTTTATTTTTCCACCGTAGTCGGGCCATGAGTGTTTGGATGATGTAATGTTATTTATGTACTTGATTGACGTGGCAAGTGTAAGCCAACTATGTTATCTCCCCTTTATTATTTAAACTACATGGGATGTTGTGAAGATTGCCTAACTTGCGACATATGCCTTCAATGCGATTATGCCTCTAAGTCGTGCCTCGACACGTGGGAGGTATAGTCGCATCGAGGGTGTTACAAGTTGGTAATCAGAGCCTTCCCCGACCTTAGGAGCCCCATTGCTTGATCGTTTTTAGCGGCCGAGTCGTGTCTAGAAAAATGTTTTGAGTCTTTAGGAATTATATATCGGAGAGTTTAGGAATTCTTTTTACTTCCCAGTCTCCTCATCGCTCTGGTAAGGCATCCTGACATAGAGTTTTGACTCTTCTCTTCTCAAATTTCACTAAAAAAAACTTAGGATCATGCGGGTATCTTGGAATCGTTCCGATGGTTTTATGATGAGAACATTGTCTTGGTGCCTCCTGTCAGGGGTTTAGTGGAAGTGTCCCGGGGAGTTGGGCTCTGAGGTGTTGTCATCATAATTTTATCGTTGCAGTTCTGGAATACCTGAGTTTAGTACGCCGACATCGAAAATCTCTTTTATGAAGTTCGTTGGTGAGATAACCTCGACGCCACCCAGTACAGGGGTGGGAGTTCGGGAGTATCGCCATAACTTGTATAACGGATGCTTTTCGAAGGTTGAGGTAGATGGTTTCCGAAGTTTTCTTGGTTATGTGTTGAAGGATGGATACAGCTGGATGTAGGAATTGCTAGTTTGGGTGAGATATTTTGCTTCCCCTGTATCCCCAACACCTGATTGCATGACCGGAAAGGTTCGGAAGTTTCATAGGCGGGAATTCTAGTAGCTCTAGTTCTTCTTCCACGGATATTGGTTTGAGATTGGGATTTCTTACCGATTATTCATTCTTGATCCGTACATTGTTGATTTATTTCTCTACCTTAATTCTACGTGGCTTCTCAATTTATGGATATGTGACCATTTCAACAGGAATGCATTCGTTCATTTTGTTCGGATGTGAAGACTATATGTTGCAATTTTCATTCCGTTGGATTCAGCTTCAATATTTATCTGTCAATGTGCTAATGGTGGTCACCTCTTCTGGATGGCTCCTCCAACGCGCACGACTCCGAATCCTGATCCGCCACCACCTCCACCTCCTCCAGAGGCATGGCAAGCTGTGATGGCCGCAACCAATGCAAACACACAACTGATCATGCAAATTCTTCAAGAGCGCAATCAAGGCAGTCAAGGGAATCAAGGCAGCAATCAGAGTCACTTTGCTACACTCAACCAGTTCCTTGCTAACGGGCCAAAGACTTTCAGCAATTGTGTTGAGGCAACCGATGCTGACGATTGGCTTGTGGATCTGTGTAAGCATTTCGAGTGCAGTAACGTCAGGCCTGAGGACTTTTTCAAGTTCGCTTCCATCCAACTCAAAGATCAAGCTGCAGAATGGTTCCAGCAGTACAAGGATTCCAGAGGTGGACGTGTTATCACTTGGGATGATTTCCGTCGAGATTTCCGAGCTCATCATATTCCGCAGAGTGTGGTTGAAAGCAAGCGTGAGGAATTCCGCAATCTGAAGCAAGGCTCTTTGTCTGTCTATGACTACAACAAGTTGTTCCAGAAGCTCGCCCGCTTTGCCAAGCAGGACGTCCCTGATGAGAAGAGCATGATATATCAGTTCAGGGGTGGTCTCAGAGAAGATATTCAGCGCGCTCTTGTTCTCTTTGAGCCCTTGAGATACGATGAGTTCTACAACATGGCACTGAAGCAAGAGGCTGCTCAGTTGAGGTGTGATGCTTCCAAGAAGCGAGTCAGAGATGTTACTCCGTCTTCCTCTACTCAAGCGGCCAAGGAGCAGAAGTTTTGGCTTCCTCCTCCTCCGTTCCGTTAGCCGTATCAGCAGAAGAGTAAGATGGCACTGGTTCTTCCCACCCACCCAACCCTGGCTTTCAGAACAAGACTTCGTCTCAAGCTCCAAGATCGAGTGCTCCGTATCACCGTCCGCTTTCAGAGGTCACGTGCAGCAAGTGCCAACAGAAGGGTCACTATGCCAACAAGTGTTTCAACCAGAGGCGTCTTCCTCCTCCTCCTCCTCCTGTCAGATCGGCAAGTACAACTGTGGTCAAGCATAACCCCAAGTCTGCCAAGGTCAACTTGATGAATGCAGCTCAGGCAGAGGACTCGTCAGATGTGATCATGGGTAACCTTCCTGTTAATGATATTCCTGCAAAAGTTCTTTTTGACACGGGTGCATCGCATTGTTTCATCTCGAGGCCATTTGTTTCTAAGCATGAGTTGCCTTTGCAAGATTTGCCTAGACAGTTATCTGTTGTTTCTCCGGGTAAATTCATGAATGCAAGCGCTATTGCCCCAGATGTTTCTATCACATTGGGTGATTACAAGTTTCTCTCTTCTTCGGTGGTTCTTGGTAACTCGGATATTCATCTTATTATCGGAATGGATTGGCTTTCTAAACACAAGGCTCAGCTTGATTGTGCAGCCAGGCAGATTCAATTGACTCATTCGTCTGAGGATGTAATTTTCTTTGCCGCTCATGATGATACCATTCGTCTGTTTTCTCTCAATGAGAAGGGTGAATTGGATGCCATCTCTCAAATTCCAGTCGTTTGCGAATATCAAGACGTCTTTCCAGAAGAGCTCCCAGGAATGCCTCCGCACCGGCCAGTTGAATTCGTTATTGATCTTGAGCTCGACACGGAACCTGTGTGCAAACGTCCTTACAAGCTCGGACCTGAAGAGTTGAAGGAGCTGAAGAAGCAACTCGATATGCAATAGAAAATGGGTCTTATCCGGCCTAGTTCTTCTCCGTGGGGTTGTGGTGTTCTTTTTGTGAAGAAGAAGGATGGAACGGATAGACTTTGTGTTGATTACCGTCCAGTGAATAAGAAGACCATCAAGAACAAATACCCACTTCCCAACATCAATGAGCTGTTCGAACAACTCAAAGGTGCCCAAGTATTCTCCAAGCTTGATCTCCGTATGGGTTATCACCAGATTCGCATTCCTGAAGAAGATATTCCCAAGACAGCATTCAGAACAAGCTTTGGTTCATATGAATACACTGTCATGTCTTTTGGCCTCGCCAACGCTCCTCCGACGTTCTCTCGCATGATGAACTTCATCTTCAATGCCTACACCAATGACTTCGTTTTGGTCTATCTCGACGACATTCTGGTTTTCTCGAAGAACAAGGAAGATCATGCCAAACACTTGCGTTTGGTTCTTGATAAGCTCAGGGAACATCAGTTCTACGCCAAGTTCTCCAAGTGTGAATTTTGGCTTGATGAGGTTCTTTATCTTGGTCATATCATCTCTGCCAAGGGCATTGCCGTGAATCCTGAGAAGGTGTCTGCAATTGTGAATTGGGAACCTCCTCAGAACGTGAAGCAACTCCGCAGTTTTCTCGGTCTCGCAAGCTATTGCCGAAGATTCGTTGAAAACTTTTCTAAGATCGCAAAGCCTCTCTCAAATCTTCTTCAGAAGCACGTCAAGTACGTTTGGTCTCCGGAGTGTGATATTGCTTTCAACACTTTGAAAGAGAAATTGATCACTGCTCCAGTTCTGACTCCGCCTGATGAATCCAAACCGTACGAGGTCTTTTGTGATGCCTCTCTCCAAGGTCTTGGCGCAGTATTGATGCAAGAGAAGAAAGTTGTTGCTTATACATCTCGCCAGTTGAAGCCTAATGAGAAGAACTACCCCACTCATGATCTCGAGTTGGCGGCAGTTGTGCATGCTCTTTTGACTTGGAGACATCTTCTATTGGGAAGAAAAGTGGACATTTTCACTGATCACAAGAGTCTCAAGTACATCTTCACTCAGTCTAATCTCAACCTCAGGCAAACTCGATGGGTCGAAATGATTCAAGAGTATAATCCGAGTATTGAGTACACTCCAGGCAAGGCTAATGTGATTGCTGACGCTTTGAGCAGGAAGGCTTACTACAACAGTCTGATTCTTAAGCCTTATCAACCAGAGCTTTGTGAAGCTTTCCGCAAACTTAATCTGCTAGTTGTTCCTCAAGGTTTCCTCGCCAACCTTCAAGTCTCTCCTACCTTAGAAGACCAGATTCGCCAAGCCCAGCTTCTTGATGCTATGGTGAAAAAGGTGAAGATTGGGATTGCTAAGAGCCAGTCCAAGTACAAGTGCTACCGCCTTGATGACAAGGACACTCTCTTCTTCGAGGATCGTATTGTTGTACCCAAAGGTGACCTCCGTAAAGTGATCATGAACGAGGCTCACAATTCTCTCCTCTCCATCCACCCTAGGAGCACGAAGATGTATCAGGACCTCAAGCAAGCTTATTGGTGGACTCGAATGAAGCGCGAGATCGCTCAATTCGTGAATGAATGTGATGTCTGCAGAAGAGTGAAGGCAGAACACCAAAGGCCAGCAAGTCTCCTCCAACCTCTTGCCATTCCAGAATGGAAGTTTGACCACATTGAAATGGACTTCGTGACTGGGTTTCCAAAGTCCAAGCGTGGCAATGATGCTATATTTGTTGTCATCGACAAACTCACCAAAGTAGCTCATTTTCTGCCTATCAAAGAGTCGATCACTGTAGCTCAATTGGCGGAACTCTATACCTCTCGCATTGTCTCTCTGCACGGTATTCCTCAAGTGATCTCTTCAGACCGTGGCAGCATCTTTACCTCGAAGTTTTGGGATTCTTTTCAGAAGGCGATGGGCACTAACATCCGCTTCAGCACAGCTTTCCATCCTCAAACAAGCGGTCAAGTCAAGCGTGTCAACCAGATTCTTGAAGATATGCTCAGGGCTTGTGTGATCTCCTTCGGCATGAAGTGGGAGGATTGTCTTCCTTATGCTGAATTCTCCTACAACAACAGTTTTCAAGCAAGTTCGGGCAAGGCCCCTTTTGAAATTCTGTATGGCAGGAAGTGCCGTACCCCTCTCAACTAGTCTGAAACCGGTGAACGTCAGCTTTTGGGTAATGACTTAATCACAGAGGCACAAGAAATGTGCAAAGTCATTCGTGATAACCTCAAAGCAGCCCAATCCCGTCAGAAGAGCTACTATGATAGTAAGCACCGTGATTTGGCTTTCGAGATCGGAGATCATGTTTACCTCCGTGTCTCTCCTATGAAAGGTATTCGTCACTTCGGTATCAAAGGGAAGCTTGCCCCTAGATACGTGGGACCTTTCAAGATTGTCAGCAAGAGAGGCGACCTCGCCTATCAACTCGAGCTTCCTTCAAACTTGCAAATGTTCATGACGTGTTCCATGTCTCTCAGCTTCGAAAGTGCTTCAAGACTCCTGACCGCACCGTCAACTTCGAGGACATTGAGCTCCAAGAAGATCTCTCTTATCGTGAGCACCCAGTTGCTATTCTTGAAGAGACTGAACGCAAGACTCGCAACAAGTCAATCAAATTTCTCAAAGTCAAGTGGTCACACCATTCCGACCGTGAAGCTACCTGGGAACGCGAGGATCACCTCCGTTCTGAGTACCCGGCGTTCTTTCAGTCCTAGATCTCGGGACGAGATCCTTTTGTAGTGGTGGAGTGTTGTAACACCCCGGATGTAACTTTCCCTATTTGTACTCCAACTCTTGCCGTTTCCGGCGTTAAGTTATATTTATTTCCTCGGGTTCGGGTTTTTGTCTTCGTGTGTTGTTGTCGTTGTCATGCATCTCATATCATGTCATCATGTGCATTGCATTTGCATACGTGTTCGTCTCATGCATTTGAGCATTTTCCCCGTTGTCCGTTTTGCATTCCGGCGCTTCGTTCTTCTCCGGTGGCCATTTCTAGCTTTCTTTCGTGTGTGGGGATTAAACATTTCCGGATTGGACCGAGACTTGCCAAGCGGCCTTGGTTTACTACCGGTAAACCGCCTGTCAAGTTTCGTACCATTTGGACTTCGTTTGATACTCCAACGGTTAACCGAGGGACCGAAAAGGGCCTCGTGTGTGTCGCAGCCCAACACCCCTCCATTCTGGCCCAAAACCCACCAAACTCTCCTCCATGTCCTAGAGCGTTCGATCACCATCGCGTGGCCGAAAACCGCACCTCATTTGGACTCTCCTAGCTCCCCCTATGCCTATATATACACCCCCATTCCAAATTCGCGGTTCCTCTCCCCCCTAACCCTAAAAATTCCCAGATCCGCCACTCCGGACGTGTCCGGGCGGAGCCGGACAACGTCCGCCGCCACCGCCGCCCAACCGGGACGCGCCACGTGGCGCCCGGCGCCCGCCACCGCCGCGGCCCGCAGGGGCCCGAGGCCGGCCCTCCCGCGCCGCCTCCCTCCTCCAGCCCGGCGCCGCCCCTCCGCCGCGCCGCCGCAGCTCGCCCTCGCCGGCCGAGCCCGCCGCGCCGCCCCATGCCGAGCCGGCTGCGCCGCCCCATGCCGAGCCGGCCGCGCCGCCCGCCGCCCGCCGCCGCCTCCCGGCCGCGCCGCCCGCCGCCGGCGACCACCCCGGCCGCCTCCTCCACGCCCGCCCGCCAGCGAGCGCCGGATCCGCCGGTGAACAGTGCGCGAGATCCGATCTGGTTCGCAGCTACAGTAACCCTAGATCTAGGTCATTTTTTTCCTAAGTCCTGAAATCTGCAGATCCAAGTGCCTCTGTTTGGGGCCCCGTAACTTTGCAGCCATAGCTACGATTCATGCATATAGCATACCAAATGTTCATCTCAGAGAGTACATCATTTCATTCCATTGCATCATTTTCATTTGAGCTCATCTTGATGCCCGAAATGCTGTTAGAAGAGGGCTACTTGAGTTAATTGTCAGATCCGTTACTCCGTTTAGCACTTTTGTCATTTTTGCCATGATTAATGTGTGCATGATATGCCCGTGAGTTCTTCATATGTTTTGTTAAGGGTTTTGTCATCTATCCAGAGGTGCGACCCATGTATTTTTAGGATGTGTGTGGTGACTTTTGCAAGCTTGCGAAGTGAGGCACCCGGAAATTCTGTTTTCAGGGACTTAGTGATTTCACTAAGTCCTGGGATTGTTTATCTCATGTTGCCATATGTTCTTGTTGTTTCCTAGTGATCCGTGCCTCTTTTGAGGATGACCAGTAAGGGAGTTTTGTTAATATTGTAGTGCTCTATCCATCCATGTCTTTGTTTGCAATTATGGAGCACCCTAGCTTGAGTCAATCGAGCTCTACTTTTGCTACTTTGTGAATCTGGGCAGATCGTCAACTTGTTCGCGATTTTGCCGATGTTATTGTAGTTGATCCGTGCATGCTATGCTATTGTTCCTGCCATGTCTAGCTTTTATTTTGTGCCTTCTTAAGGGATGTATGCTTTCCTTGCCATGACTTGCACCGTGGTGAGTGCATCGAGCTCGTAAACATGCCTTCGTGAGTTATGTTTCAGCATGTCCCAGTTTTCACCAAGTCTGAAAACTGATTATGTTTTTGCTATGTTCGTGTGCTTGTTAGTATATTTTGTGATCCCTTTTGGCTCAAGGTCACTAAGGGACTTTTGTTAAGCTTGTTGAGTAGCTCCATGACATGTCTTTCTTTGTCATGTTCAGGTCCTGTAGCATGTAGTTTTGTTGCTCCGAAGAGGGCTATATGATCTGAAATTCCAGACAAGTGTTAATTTCACTAAGTCTGAGATCTGTCTTACCATTTGCGTGTTTTCCATGATTGTTTGAACCTCCTAATGGAAGAATTGGCCGTAGCTCAGGGCTAGACTTTTGTTAAGCATCTTGTGTGCATCCCTGCCATGTATTTTGTTGTCATGTTTGGGTGCTGTAGCATGTTCATCTCATTGTATTTAGATGCCGACTTGCTGTAAATCGCAGACCGGTGTCATTTTTGAATCGCTTGCCATTTCCAAACCGTAACTCCGATTCAGGCGTTCTTTATATCGTTTTCAAGCGATTTCATCTCATCTTTCCAGTGGAACCCTTCGAATTCCAAGTTGAGGCCAGGTTCATGCATTCCCTGTCATATCTTGCATTTTGCATCCCGCATCGCATCCCGCATAACATATCTTCATTTCATCATATTGCTTGGTCTTGCACGTGGTTGATTGTATCCTTGTTGCTTGTATGTCTTGTTTGGGTAGAGCCGGGAGACGAGTTCGCTAACGAGGAGCCCGTTGAGTTTGCTTTTGAGGATCCAGTCAACTCTGACAACTGTGCAGGCAAGATGATCATACCCTCGAAATCATTACTATCTTTGCTATGCTAGTTTGCTCGCTCTTTTGCTATGCCATTGCTACGATGCCTACCACTTGCTTGCAAGCCTCCCAAATTGCCATGTCAAACCTCTAACCCACCATTGTCCTAGCAAACTGTTGATTGGCTATGTTACCGCTTTGCTCAGCCCCTCTTATAGCGTTGCTAGTTGCAGGTGAAGATTGGAGGCCGTTCCTTGTTGGAACATCTTTTATTTACTTGTTGGGATATCATTATTATCTTGTTATCTTAATGCATCTATATACTTGGTAAAGGGTGGAAGGCTCGGCCTCTCGCCTAGTGTTTTGTTCCACTCTTGCCGCCCTAGTTTCCGTCATATCGGTGTTATGTTCCCGGATTTTTTGCGTTCCTTACGCGGTTGGGTTATAATGGGAGCCCCTTGATATTTCGCCTTGATTAAAGCTTTTCCAGCAATTCCCAACCTTGGTCTTACCATTTGCCACCTAGCCTTTTCTTTCCCTTGGGTTCTGCAGACTCAAGGGTCATCTTATTTTATCCCCCCCCGGGCCAGTGCTCCTCTGAGTGTTGGTCCCACCGAGCGATGTCCGAGGCTACCAGGGGCAACTCTGGGCTGGCCTACCCGACGTCTGGCTCATCTGAGTGTGCCCTGAGAAAGAGATATGTGCAGCTCCTATCGGGATTTTTCGGCACATTCGGGCGGTGTTGCTGGTCTTGTTTTAACCTGTCGAAGTGTCTTGAATTACCGAGATACCGAGTCTGATCGGAATGTCTTGGGAGGAGGTCTATTCCTTCGTTGACTGTGAGAGCTTGTCATGGGCTAAGTTGGGACTCCCCTGCAGGGATTGAACTTTTGAAAGCCGTGCCCGCGGTTATGGGCAGATGGGAATTTGTTAATGTCCGGTTGTAGATAACCTGAACCTTAACTTAATTAAAATGTATCAACTGAGTGTGTTACCGTGATGGCCTCTTCTCGGCAGAGTCCGGGAAGTGGACACGGTGTTGGAGTAATGTTTGCGCAGGTTGCTCTCTAGTTTCTCGCTCGCGCCTTGCCTCCTCTTCTCGCTCTCCTTTGCGAATAAGCTAGCCACCAGATTTGCTAGTCGCTTGCTGCAGCTCCACTCATATTTTACCTTGCCATGCCTATAAGCTTAAATAGTCTTGATCGCGAGGGTGCGAGATTGCTGAGTCCCTGTGGCTCACAGATTACTATTACACCAGATGCAGGGCCCGATGATTCCGCTCCAGGGGACGCGTATGAGCTCAAGTGGGAGTTCGACGAAGACTCTCAACGATTCTATGTTTCCTTTCCCGATGATCAGTAGTGGTGCCCAGTTGGGGGTGAACGGGACCGTGTCGCATGTTGGGTTCTCTTTAATTTTTGCGCCGTAGTCGGGCCATGAGTGTTTGGATGATATAATGTTATTTATGTACTTGATTGACGTGGCGAGTTTAAGCCAACTATGTTATCTCCCCTTTATTATTTAAACTACATGGGATGTTGTGAAGATTGCCTAACTTGCGACATATGCCTTCAATGCGATTATGCCTCTAAGTCGTGCCTTGACACGTGGGAGGTATAGTCGCATCGAGGGTGTTACATACCATTTGCCACCTAGCCTTTTCTTTCCCTTGGATCGGCCGGCTCAAGGGTCATCATATTTTAACCCCCCCGGGACAATGCTTCTCTAAGTGTTGGTCCAAACTGAGCGATGTCCGAGGCTACCAGGGGCAACTCTGGGCTGGCTTACCCGACATCTTGCTCATCCAGTGTGCCCTGAGAACTAGATATGTGCAGCTCCTATCGGGATTTGTCGGCACATCTGGGTGGCTTTGCTGGTCTTGTTTTACCATTGTCGAGGTGTCTTGTAACCAAGATTCCGAGCCTGATCGGGTCTTCCCGCTAGAAGGAATATCCTTCGTTGACCATGAGAGCTTGTGATGGGCTAAGTTGGGACACCCCTCCAGGGATTTCAACTTTCGAAAGCCGTGCCCGCGGTTATGGGCAGATGGGAATTTGTTAATGCCCGGTTGTAGAAAACCTGAAGTTGATCTTAATTAAAATACATCTACCGCGTGTGTAACCGTGATGGTCTCTTCTCGGCGGAGTCCGGGAAGTGAACACGGTGTTGGAGTAATGCTTGACGTAGGTTGTTCTAGGATCAATTCTTGATCATAGTTGTTTGACTGTGCTTTTGCTTTCTCTTCTCGCTCTCATCTGCGTATGTTAGCCACCAAATGTGCTTGTCGCTTGCTGCAGCTCCACCTCATACTTTTACCTTACCCATAAGCTTAAATAGTCTTGATCGCGAGGGTGTGAGATTGCTGAGTCCCCGTGACTCACAGATACTTCCAAAACCAGATTGCAGGTGCCGTTGAACTGTGCAGATGACGCAACCAAGCTCAAGGAGGAGCTCTATGAAGATCGTGTTCGTAGTCTTGTTTCCTTTCCAGTTGATCAGTAGTGGAGCCCAGTAGGGGTCGATCGGGGACCTTGTCGCATTTGGGGTTGTACTTTATTTTGGTTCCGTAGTCGGACCCTGATTGTAATTGGATGTTGTAATGCTATTCATGTATTGTGTGACGTGGCGATTGTAAGCCAACTATGTATCCCTTTCCCTTATGTATTACATGGGTTGTGTGAAGATTACCTCACTTGAGACATTGCTTTCAATGCGGTTATGCCTCTAAGTCGTGCTTCGACACGTGGGAGATATAGCCGCATCGAGGGCGTTACAATTTGGTTGTTCATCTACCTGATGAGGCACTACTTAGAGGTCCAGTACAGTATGGCTGGATGTACCCTATAGAAAGGCGGCTAGGCACTTTCAAGGGCTATGTTAGGAACAGAGCTAGACCCGAGGGTTCCATTGCAGAGGCCTACATTGCTACAGAAGCGCTGACATTCTACTCAAAATAGATTGAAATAGCTGATCAGCTTAGCAAAGAGGTGGGTGAAGACAATCCCGGGCACAATGTTTTTGATTATTCTGTTCGAGTTACAGGGAAGAGTCGACAAGAGGACAAACCTAAAGATTTGGACAAAATGGTTTGGTATGTGTTGAATAACTGTCCTGAGATACTAACTTATATCAAGTAAGTGCAGTATTGCAGCTTATACATCGTAATCTACTAAACTTGTAGCACATTCTTATATATTTAGATGTTTGACGTGATCACTATGTTGTGCAGCATCTACAAAGAGGAGTTACTACCGCAAAATCCAAGAAACATTGACAAACTGGTTATGGCAGGATTTGTGAAATGGTTCAAGAACCATGTAAGATTTTGAAGTGCACTGTCAGTCTTTTTAGTATATTGAGTACATAAGATGATCAGCTTGTCTATTTTCTAACCATAGGTTAAGAAGATGCGGGAGGATGGGCAAGCAGTTGATGATGCCCTTTACTCACTAGCAATGGGTCCTGATACTCGGGTAAGACATTATGAATCTTGCGTTGTTGGAGATGTGTGCTACAACACCCTTGCACGAGACGAAGGCAGGAAGACACAAAACAGTGCCATCATGAGCATGGATACATATGACAAAGAGACAACTGAAATGTATGCTAACATAACAGACATTGTTCAGTTGCAGTATATCTCCTGTTTCGAGGATCATCGGTGTGTGGTTCTGTTGTGCTGTCGTTGGTATAACCTGTTTTCCAGGATCGCAAAACCCAGAGCTGATGATTATTTCAAATCCATCAATGTCAAGGCGGCGTACCAGACCAATGAGCCTTTTATTTTGGCAAATCAAGCAACACGTATATTTTTCTTGGAAGACACATTTGCACGTAGCGATGACTGGAGAGTATTCCAAAGGTTTGAGCAAAGGAATTCGTTTAATGAAGTTGCACAACAAGATGATGCTTACACTGTTCCTGATGTACAAGATAACACAGATGTTCCTAATATCTTTGAGAACCATCACGTCAATGACGCCGGCAAAAAGAATGCATGTCGTGCTGTGGACATACAAGAGTTGATCAAGAAGAAGCCAAGGTTCAAGGACGTTGAGGACGAAGAAGAAGATGACACCGTGGGGAATTACGATTCAGACTGATACACATGGTGAAGATGTTGACGCTGCTGCTGCGGATGATGATTACATTGCTTTTGTCGTATTTTCCTGTCAGAAGACATTTTTTTATCTATTATGTGAAATTGTGTTTGCTATGACAACTGAAACCTGATGAACATTTTGTTTAGTATTTTGCTGTGAGAACATCACTTGTTATGTATGCTGATTTGTGTTTGGTGATTGTATGACAACTAAAACATGATGACATTGTTGTTTAGTTGTACTCATATTTGGCTGTGAAACTTGAATTTGATGACATAGTTTGCTGTTGGACTGCAATTTTCTCGACGTCTTCGAATTAGAACAAAGCTGACCCAACAGGGCCTCTGCTATTTATTTATTTATATGAGCAAAAGGGGATACCCCCTGATTTCCGTTAATAGAAATCATTAGATGTTCACAACACTACGCCCAGCCTTCTACACAGGTTTCATTCATTACTAGTTTCAGTAAAGTGCTCATGTCGCAGCCACTGAATACATCACGAGTGCTACATACACTGCAAATAAAGAGACAATCGTCCTACGGAGCACATCGATTTTGCCCATTATCTTCACAAGCTCTTTCATCTCCTCATTGTTGTCAAGGCCATTCAGAAGTTGTTGCTTGGCCATGATCAAAGGAACTACATCTTTAACCTGCTGCTCTGCATCTTCCTCTTCTGCCGTTCCTTCAGTTACTTGTCCAACACCCCATCCTGCTGGTACTGGGATTCCTCGGCTAACCAAATAATCAGCGTAGTTTCATTCCCCCACATAAGCAACTTCCCAGAAATACAAATCACACGAATCTTCCCTTTTCTGCACGAATCAAATTGGAAGATCATCAACCAAACTATTAAAAAAATTAGCAACTGAAAGTAGAAGGAAGACACTTAAACATATTATTACCCCATGATTCGGGAATTTGTAGAAGACTCGGCCAGGGTTTCGGATTGTGGTTGAGACGTGACGGATGACTCCGCATGATTTGTAGTAGTGGCACCACACCAACGGCAGCGGGTTGCGGTGAGCAATCGGCTGCGGTGCGCGTGCCAACGGGGGTGTGATGAGACCCACAAGCGATGGTACGGGAGGCGACTTGGCGCATATCTGGTTGTTGCCTGCTAAAGAGCAGGTGGACGAGCAGCCAGCGGACATGGTTGCTGCGGCCAGAGCTTCTGATGCTAGGCAGAGTAAGTAGAGAAGAGGATAAGAGAATGTTGGATATGTCAGTTTCATTACTTGCAGAGTAGCATAGCACCATATATAGTCATAGTCTAGGTTTGGATTCGAACCAGCTACAGGAGCACGTCTTTATTTGTTCCTAGGACAAAATTGAGAGTTCCTAGGACTCGAACCCAAGACCTCTTGGTTCAAAACCA
The DNA here is from genome assembly GCF_056163025.1 of Triticum urartu. Taxonomy (NCBI): domain Eukaryota; kingdom Viridiplantae; phylum Streptophyta; class Magnoliopsida; order Poales; family Poaceae; genus Triticum; species Triticum urartu. The sequence continues at coordinate 213,026,444 of NC_141877.1, read as the reverse complement.
AGGGTGCTAGTCACTTATGTGGCGAATGTTCCCTGTGAGGAGGACGGCAGACGAACGCATTTTCCTCGCAGTTTTCTTCCTATATATAAAAAAGTATGCTACTTGGTGTCCGCTTAGTCAACAAACGATTGTGCCAACCTTGACCATTGGATTGACACTCAACGTCTGTCGTGTTTCTTCAGTCTCTTCTTCCTCGAGCCGCCAAAGCCAAACCAGCACTGGTGGGACCGCCTGCTCCCGCCTCCCACGGCTGGCTGTGATCTTTCCCGACTCCTGTTCGTTCCCGTCCGAGGCCTCACCATCGTCCTCTGCCTTGGTTCGCTCGCCACGGCTCCACCCTCCGATGTTGTCAACATCGTCAACAACCGAGAGGAATAAGGAGATGACTGTACATGGTGAGGATGACAGTAGGGACCCAGCAGCGCGCGCAGTAATTTTGTTTTTTGGGGATGGAGAAGGGTATCAACTGGGTTGTGCGGGACCCATGGCCCGTCTAGCCCAGGCTTTTATTTCATATGTTTAGCACATGACCGGCCCAGTTTGTTTTTTTCCTTTCTGAAAATGGCTAGCCATCTATTTTGTTTTTTGTAGAATAACCAACGTAGGCCTACTTGCTTTTCTACGCCCTGCTGGGCCGGAAATCTTTCAAGATGAGGAGGGATGCATTTTGCCCAGAAAATGGGCTATAAGTAATAAGAAATGGGCTATAAGTAATAATAAATGGGTTGTAAAATGAAAAAATACAGCAAACAGGCAATTAGTTCCAAAATACTATTTTCTTTCGGATTTTGATATTTTAAATTTCATTGTTTTTGTGCGGGTAAAATTTCATTGAATTTAAATTAGGGTATATTCAGATTTAAAATTAATTTGAATCTGGCTAGAAATTTCGGTATGTATGCTGTTTGAAACAGATTTGGAGGCTGACTTGTGGGTCTACTAGGTTGACGTGTACTTTGGCTTTGTCAACTTAGTCCACAAATGATTCTTGCAGCAGTGACTATTGGATGTTAATCCAACGGCCGTGCTGCTTCTTCAATATCTGATCTTCTTGCTCCAGCCACCCAAACCAGCTTCGGTGGGACTGCCTGCTCCCGCCTCTCGTGGCCGGCTATGCTGCTGCACAGGCCGCACCGCCCCACCCTACTTCATTGCTGGCCAGGCTATTCCTCTACTCACCCACACCTCCTGTTATTTTCGGGCGACGGCAGCCGGACCAGTAAAACCTCGGACTCCCCACCGTGTGGGCAACCATTGCCGAGTCTTCCCTGGTTCCGTGTCGTTCCTTTCCTAGGCCTCGCCGTCGTCCCCCGCCATGGTGCTCTCGGCACGGCCTGGTCAACATGGTCAATGAACGACATCCATCGGCCGTGGATTGTACGCGCAAAATAATGATTCCTCCACCTGGTAGCTGGGACCCACCAGGTATATCTTCGCACGCAAGGAAGTTCCTCCTTATTACACAAAAAAATGAATACCCCCCTGCTAGCTGGGACCACCATAGTGGGAGGATGACTTGTGGGCCAACTAAGTTGACGGGGACGGAGGGCTTTGTCAACTTATTCAATATGAACAATTCTAGCTCCAGTGACTGTACGATGTCCATCCAACGGCCGTAGTGCTTCTTCAACCTCTGGTCTTCTTGCTCCAGCCGCCCAAAGCAGCACCGGTCGTGCCGCATGCTCCTGCCTCCCGTGATAGGCTGTGCTGCCGTGGAGGCCTCACCGCCTCCTAATATTCCCACCGCTGGCCAGGCCTTGCGGCGATAGCAGCCTCACGCCGCAGCCGAACCAGTGAACCCTTGTACTCCTCTCCGTGCGGGCTTCCACTGCTGCGTCTTCCCTGGCTCCGCGTCGTCCCCTTCCTAGGCCTTGCCGTCGTCCACTGCCGTGGTGCTCTCGGGGCGGCCTGGTGAACGTGGTCAAGGAACGACTTCCATCAGATGTGGACTGTACGTGGAGAGACTGACAACTGGGTCCACGGCCGCAGCAAGGAAGTGCCTCCTTATTACACGGAAAATAATGATCTCCACCTGACAGCTGGGACCCACCGGACGGGCCACTGTATTTCGCAAAAAAAAACGTTCCCCCCTGACTGATGGGACCCACCAGCTACATCTTCGCACGCAAGGAAGTGCGTCCGGGCAAAAAAACGATTCACCCCCTGACTACTGGGACCCACCAGCTACATCTTCGCAGGCAAGGAAGTGCCTGACAGTCGGCACCCACCTGGTCGAAGCGTACGTAGCGTTGTCATTCTGGTCGCGAACGTGTACATACATATATACTAGTGGATGTAGAGGCATGCACATGGCGTAGTAGAGGCGCGTATGTGTCGTAGTAGAGGCGCGCACGTAGCATGTACACGTACGTACAGCGGCCAAGGTGCAAGAAAGAAAATACGGCCACGTATGTGTACATACGGGCGGGGTCTTGAACGCCTACTCGCGCATACGGATGGCCAGGGCTCGTGTACATGGCTGGGTCAGAATGGAGAAACAGCTTCGTCGTGTTCATGGGGAGGCAACGGAATGCGTCGTGTTCATCGGGAGGCAACGGAATGCATGGAAGCCAACCGGCTGGGTCGGAACGGAATGCGTGGTCGTGTTCATCGGGAGGGCTTGGACGGAACTGTCAGGACCCTGATTCCAAGTCACATCGATCTAGCCGGTAACACCTCATATCACTTTGCGGCCTCACGCACGGTATTCCCACGGGTGTCGCCTTACCATGGCCCGGGACCGTTTGCGCCTTTCGGCTCACGTATATGATAGTGTCGCAAGCATCCATATGACAGAGAACCCGGGCCGACATGACTAGTCGTGAACCCGAAGTGGCACTAACTTACGGGGACAAGCATACATGAATCAACATCGATCTTGTCGGTCAGCAGCGTGTGAATCCGAGCTGTAGCTCTGGGCTAACAGGACTCTGGTGAACCGGGCTGTAGCAGGCTAGGCAGGACTCTGGATGTCACCGCGTGACATTTCCCCGAAGGGACAGACACATGAACGAAGTGAATCACATGCCGGCCAATCAAGTGTTCCGGAGCAGTAGTGCTGGGCTAGCAGGACTCCGGTGAACCGGGCCATAGCAGACTACTATGGCTCATGAAAGCACAAGACTACATTTCCCCATAAGAGAGGCTACCAAGGATAAACAACTAGGTTGTCGGATCCCACACATACCAAGCATTTCAATCATACACACAATATGCTCGATATGTGTAACTACAACATGGCATCACAACAAAACTCTACGACTTAAAGTATTTATTCAATAGGCTCCGAGGAGCGAGATATTACAAACATGGGTCTCATGACCCAACATACAGAGCATACAAGCAACAAGCACATGCGGAATCTTAACTTGTCTGAGTACAGACAACTAAAAATGAAGAAGGCTGAGGAGCCTGACTATCTACAAGACCCTCCCAAGGGTACAAGATTGTAGCTGAGGTAACGAGCTAAACGTCAAAGTCCAAGCGAAACTACTAGTGAGACTGAAGTCTCTCTGCAAAAACATAAATTAAGCAAACGTGGTGTAGATGTACCCAGCAAGACTTACATCAGAACTAACTACATATGCATCGGTATCATCAAAGGGGTGGTGGAGTTTAACTACAGCAAGCAAGCTTTGACTCGGTGGCTATCCTAAACTACGACTACAAATAACTCTTTGAGGTGGCGCACACGAGTCCACATATTCACCATATCAATACACCACTATGGATTCACTCCCGTCTCCCTACGAGAATGCCATCCATAGCCTCACGCTTATCTTGCTCATTTTAGAGTATCCACTTTCACTTGTCTATGAGCTATGCAAGGGGTCCAAGTTTCCATATCCGAGGAATCCGGCTATTCAAATAGATAATGATAACCTTGCAGGGGAGTACTTCTTCGCACATGCTCTCGCCACTTACCACCATGTACACGTCGTGTATCTCGGCAACCTTCAAGCGGAAGCCTGGTGAGGGAGTCGGCCACGACCTGACTAACCACACAAGTCTCTAGTCCAGATTTATCGCCTATTCGGGTTCCATCCGCAAGGAGATCCGGCCGGGGTGTCGCTCACGGCCCCAAACGATGTGAGCAGGGTTCCCAAGCCCACCATGCGGGTGCCACTTGGTACACCGTGCACTGTGCCTAGTCTGTCCCAAGCCCACCTGTACCGGGTGCCACTTGGTAGACTACTAACACAACCTACAAACACCAGAAACTAGTTGCAACACCTGGACAAAGATCAGGTTGATTAATAAGTCGAGAGAGCTTGGAGCTCCAGGAGCCCAATGTGTGGTAGTAACTGTTCATGGATCACAAACACAGAACTTAGTTCCTAAGGACGGCTGCAATGAGACAACCCACCATGTACTCCTACATGGCCTCTCACCGCTACCTTTACCAAATCGTGTTCACCACTTAGCTTACAACAGTAGGACATGTTCACAACTTTCCAATTCATCCCCGATGAATCAGACCTGACACAACTCTAAGCAATAGCAAGCATGAAAAACAAGCATGAATGACTAGGCACATCAAGGCTTAAACAACTCCTACTCATGCTAGTGGGTTTCATCTATTTACTTTGGCAATGACAGGTCAGGCAGAGGAAAGGGGTTCAACTACCGCAGCATGTAACAGTTGCATCGTTGTTGTCCTAATGCAGTAAAAGAGAGCAGGAGCGAGAGAGTGGGATTGTATCGGAATGAACAAGGGGGTTTTGCTTGCCTGGCATTTCTGAAGATAGTAGTTCTTCATCGGTGTCATCGAACTCATCATCGAAACGTACGTCTACCGAGGGAGAACAAATACCGGCAACAGAGAGGAAACACAATCAATGCGATGCACAATATGATGCATGATCATGACATGGTAGTATGCAGTTATTTGGGCTAATGCAACAGGAAGTCATTTTGGTTGAAGAGGAATTCAAAGCTAGATCAAATTCCAACTCCAAATCTATTATCAAATTTGTCCTAATCATATTTCATCCTAAATAGTGAGGTTAACTTGCTCAAACATGCATGAAAACAGTACAGATGGATAGATTGGATTTTTCTGATCATTTTTCATATATAATTTATTTCATTTGGAGCTATAGATTAATTTCTATGATATTTCAAAGTTTGCAACATTTTATGAAATTTCCAACTCATTTTTGAATTAGAAATATTCCAGAAAATGTTTATTGCGTCAGCTCTAGGTCATGCTGATGTCAGCTGGCAACGGGGCCAGTCCAGGTCAAACCTGACGTGCGGGGTCCACATGTCAGTGATACAACTAACTAACTCTCTTAATTAGTGCTAAGTTAAATACAAACCTAACTTAATTAGGGCATGGGCCCACATGTCAGTTATACAGAGTTTAGTTAGCGAGGTGATTAACCTCTAACAGTGGTAATTAGCACTAACTAAAACCTAAACTAACTCTGGTCAGCGGCCGGCCCCACATGTCATCGACACAGGGGGGGCCAGTCGTGGTCAAGTGGGTCAAACCCACCGGCGTTCTGCCGCCGGCGAGGCCTGATGCGGCGGTGGGCTTCGGATTTGGTCCTTCGTTGACCAAATCGACTGCGGAGAAGCGCTACGTGCAGCTAGGCATGCGCCGCATCCAAAGCTGCTAGTGGCTGGACGCGGGGAGGCCGGAAACGACGCCGGCGACGACCTTGGCAGGTGCCGGAGCTCGGGTGAGCTCGGGGTCGTCGCTGTGACGGCCGTGGTGGCTCGTGTGGGGCACCTACGTGCACTACGCAGCACGGGGAGGAATTTGGGCATGATGGTCGGACCATTAGATGGCCGGAGACACGTCAGCGGCGAGCACAGGCGGCGGTGCATGCGGGCGAGCTCGAGGCGGCACGTACAGTGCACGAGAGCGAGAACGGGAAGGGGAGAAGGGTCAGTGGCTCACTGCGAGTGCAGGGGAGCGAATGGCGAGCTTGGGGAGGGACTGGTGACGACGGGAGCTCGCCGGCGATCTCGGTTGTCCGCGGTTGAAAACGACGACGGCGAAGTCGAAGCAGGGCATCCCCGGTTGCATGGCTTGACGATGACGAAGCAGGGGACGGGTCGGAGCACTAGGACACATCAGCGAGGCGAGGGGAGCACGGTGGCTGCGGCTACGGCGAACGGCAGCGTCGGCTGCGCTCGGTGAGGTGGGGATCAGCGAGGGAGAGAGCAGGGGGAGAGTTAGAGAGGTTGGGCGGATCGGGACGACACCGGGGCGTTCACCCACGCGTCTAGGGGCTCGACGGCAAGCAGGAGGTGGTCGGGCGTGTGGCTGCGCGCGCCGGGCACGCGCCCTCGCCTACTGGCGCAAGGAGGAAGGCGACAGGGAGCCCGGGTGGGCTAGGCCAGCGAGCTGGGCCGCCAGGTGAGTAGGCCCAGGTTGGCTTTTCTCTCTCTCTCTTTATTCTGTTTTTGCTTTTCTATTTTTTGCAGTTTGTTTGCGATTTAGTTTTAACACCAAATCAACTTTAAACTTCATGAAAATAATTGTGATAGCTAAGTGGACTTATCCAAAGCCACACAACAATTTTCAGAATTATTGAACATATATTTACTATATAATAGATATATATCGAATTCAAATAGTTATTGAATTAATTTCAAATGCCCAAAATAAATATTTCTGAGACTCCAAAAATATTGGTTTGAATTTTACCTCTTGCCAATATTTTTACAGAATAACAGGAACATTTCCTTGGACTCATTTGAAAAGATTTTTAATGTTGATTATTTCTGAAGTGATTTCTGAGGGTTTTAACTAACCTCAATTCAACTTTCAGAATTTAGACATGATGCATGTATGCTCTCTTATGCAACTATTACAAACAATACTAGGGTTGTGACAACTCACCCCCACTAAATAAGAATCACGTCCCGATATTCAAGACGTGAGGTAAGAAGACAGAGGGGACACAAAGACGACACGATCTTCATGATCCAATTGCCCTTCCGGAGATGTTGATTCACTGCTCCAATTGATCTTGATGTATTTGCTTTGAGAACTACATCCAACATGACAATGAGTAGAAAGGGAGAATTTTAGAAGAATCGATCTTCCTAAGGTTCGAGCACTCAGGATCAACTCATGGAGTGAGACATTGAAAGATCTCTTGAGTTGGAACACAAAACATACATCAAGACGGATGGATAGTAACGGATGGTGAAGTTCGATTTGGTAGGAAGCTATTCCACGCTTAAGAAGATGGTGGCTGGGTTCAAAGTAGCATGGAGATAATTACCACGATTCCATAATGGGGCACCCTAGAGGAGGTGACTCATAGGATTATTCCCCTAAGTGGCAGAAAGAATTACTTTTGACATAGAGATCATTGAGACTCTTTATACCAGCCTAAGGTAATCACAATCGATCATTTGAAAGAGTTCAAAAGAATGACATACTCGGACTAGAATGGATGATGTGGACTACCTTATTGAAGACAACCCGATGGATGATTTTTGCTTATCATCGAAAATGGAAGGGACCCATGGCAGACTGACACAATGACGGGTGCAAGATGGAAACAAAAAGCAAATACTGGGAATGACCCAACCATCATACCTGCCTGAGATTCAGATCTGGTTGGTAACAGGATATTTCAGACAGCATGTCTGGAAAAGAAAGGTAGCAACACAAATCGAGGAGATGGCGTCGCGAGATTCTCCAGAATGAACTACGATAGCAAGCTCCAAAACACAAGCTGGTTCTGCTATAAACATGTGAACACACTATCCCAGACAAGTATGACCACATGGTAGTCTTACAACAAAACACTACCGAGTTCTAGTTGGGAACCATCATCGAGGATATTGGAATCTTGTACATGAACTAGTATTCGCACATCAACTCCTTTTCCTTGAACAAATCAATCAGTGGCTTGGGGTGCTAGGGAATACATATGGGATGAAGGTTGCGAGTCTCCAAACCACAGAATACTTCGCACATGTGCTTGACTGACTTGGGATGGTACCATAGGAAACAAAACAATCTTCCTCAAACTCACGGTGGTAACTTGCACCAAATGCATGTGAATCAGAGAAAGTCACTTCTTTCACCAAAACATATACCTCATGAACGGAACACGAAGGCAATGCTTACAAAAGTTTCCAACACTAGCTCAATGTTCAACATGAATCATGGAGCAGACAAGATGCTGCTGTTGGGCTCAACAGCAGCTCATCGGAATTTCCATATCACTGGACTTCCACCATTATGTGAACAATGTGTTAGTATTGGTCAGACCAAAAGATGTAATGGTGTATGCTCGAGGGATCAACCATGAGTAAGACAACATTACGAACATCGTTGGTACTGATTTGATTTGACGATAGCCCACACTCAAATCAAAGGATTGATAAGACAATAGGTCCAACAACTGATCACAAGGACCAACCGATGAAGATATCATCTTTCTTCAACACACACTACACAAGAATATCCCTTTGGAACGAACTAAGTTAGGCAAGCTTTTATCTTCCAACTCTCCAAGTTGTTGTTCAGCTTAACCAACTAGCTCAGGGGTATCCAACACGGATTCTTGGAGAAAGGGTGGTTTATTGGAAAACCAACTTGATCACAAACTCAACATATCGGCCAGGGGACGATGTGATAGCCTGGCTTATTAGGGATGATAGACTACTCATATCAATAAGGAATTCCTTCTTTTCCGGTAGCCCATTCGGACAAAACTCCAAAGTTAAGCGTGCTCAGCTTGGAGTAGTGTCAGGATGGGTGACCGACCGGGAAGTTGCTCCCGGGTGCGCATGAGTGAGGACAAAGTGCACAAAAAAGACTAGTATTGATCTGTGGGGCCAGTCTAGATCCCGCCGGGAGTAACGACCACCGGCGGGTGTGTCCGGGGCGTTACAGACGACCTGGTGATACTTCCGTGAAGATATCAGGAAAATCATGAACCACCGAAATGTTATTAAGCTCAGGAGCAATCTTGCTTTCGAGGCAAGATGATATGATCAAAAGGGTGAGGGATTGACACAATCCTAACTCATTGATCGAAGAGTGCACCACAAATAAGGACTAGGTAGCACGGTCATTCTTAGGATGATGACTCAATAACCAGCACGCTAAGAATGAGAGTATTGTCCATTAACTACCAAGCAACGGAGTTGCTAGGAATATTGATTTCACACATCACGGTTCACTTGTCGGCATTCCGGTCACAACAACACAGAGATCGGGGAATGAATAATGATGGCGAGAAGTATCACTGCACCAAGAATTCATAGGATGGTGTGCAATTCCTATGACTTTCTTGACATAAAGAGGGTAATATTCCAGGGTAGAACATAATAAAAGATGGATTGGCATTTTGATCTGCGGAATACAACTGCTTTGACCCAATCCTATAAATGGACAAGGTACTGGAGTTTGTTTCTCCTAGTCATTCCGGAATAGAATGGCTTGACGGACCACAAGAATAATAGGCATCAATAACATGAATGCACAACTATTCTTGACTATCAAATGATAGACGGGGGTCAGAATACAACTAAAGAGAACAACTCAAGGAACATATAACTTTCTGAGTTGTGGATTCATGGGTTAGTATGCCAAACGAGTTCAACATATTTCTTCCGGATAACCCATGCAGAATGATAGAACTGGCAGAGTCACAATACGAATGGAGTACTCCTCAAGAGCACCCTGGTTGTGATCTTTTGGTTCAAAAGAACTTCTGCCATGATGGTTCATGATATTGGAAGAATGAGATACCATGGACCTCGAGGACTATCGCAAAGGTTAGTAATATCTTAAGGGAACTAGCAAATACTAACAACATGAAGTAGGGTGAATCTCGGGTTCAAAAGCCCAGGAGTAGAATACCTACTAACTAAATAACATCACGAGATGCTTTCGATAATGGTGGCCAGAATCATCACACTGGGAACACCAAACATGGCTAGATTACTAACTGTAAGATACCCTAGTGTCATAATAACAACTCCAACATATATGTCAAGGCAATAGAGTACCTCAATTCACTGATTAGTGTGCTTAATCTGGCCCAGAAGGACATCAGGAACGGGAGGAAGGGATTTGCAGATGCATCAGACTGTTTAGAAACCTGGGATGACTCGGACAGCATACCGGCTGTAAAAGCTCAAAATGATTTGAGACATCCTGCAAAATGGTGGCATAACCACTCAACATCACAATATCAAGGTTCTGAGGCCAGCTATGAACATATGGAAGTAGTAGGAACTGAACTGAGGCTTGAACTTAACAATCCTAGGCAACTACGGTTTAGTAACACGTCATCCTGAGAGATAGAAGAGAAGCCTAGTTCTTAACCACGTAGAAAAGATAAGATGACTCAAATCAGAAGGTCATGAGGATAAGGAGTAAAAAGAGCCTTACGTTCCCATCCACAATCAATTCCCTTATATAACTAAAGCATTTCTAGACACGACTTCGACCAGCTTTGCTTGGTAATCCTACAGGCAGTCAGGCTCTGATACCAAAGCTGTCAGGACACCGATTCCAAGTCACATCTATCTAGCCGGTAACACCTCATATCACTTTGCGGCCTCACGCACGGTATTCCCACGGGTGTCGCCTTACCATGGCCCGGGACCGTTTGTGCCTTTCGGCTCACGTATAAGATAGTGTCGCTAGCATCCATATGACAGAGAACCCGGGCTGACATGACTAGTCATGAACCTGAAGTGGCACTAACTTACGGGTACAGGCATACATGAATCAACATCGATCATGTCGGTCAGCAGCGTGCGAATCTGGGCTGTAGCACTGGGCTAACAAGACTTCGGTGAACCGGGCTGTAGCAGGCTAGGCAGGACTCCGGATGTCACCGCGTGACATTTCCCCAAAGGGACAGACATAGGAACGAAGTGAATCACATGCCGGCCAGTCAAGTGTTCCGGAGCAGTATTGCTGGGCTAGCAGGACTCCGGTGAAGCGGGCTGTAGCGGACTACTATGGCTCATGGAAGCACAAGACTACATTTCCCCATAAGAGAGGCTACCAAGGATAAACAACTAGGTTGTCGGATCCCACACATACCAAGCATTTCAATCATACACACAATATGCTCGATATGTGTAACTACAACATGGCATCACAACAAAACTCTACGACTCAAAGTATTTATTCAATAGGCTCAGAGGAGCGAGATATTACAAACATGGGTCTCATGACCCAACATAAAGGGCATACAAGCAACAAGCACATGCGGAAGCTTAACTTGTCTGAGTACAGACAACTAAAAATGAAGAAGGCTGAGGAGCCTGACTATCTACAAGACCCTCCCAAGGGTACAAGATTGTGACTGAGGTAACGAGCTAAACATCAAAGTCCAAGCGGAACTACTAGTGAGACTGAAGTCTCTCTACAAAAACATAAATTAAGCAAACGTGAGTGCAGATGTACCCAGCAAGACTTACATCAGAACTAACTACATATGCATCGGTATCATCAAAGGGGTGGTGGAGTTTAACTACAGCAAGCCAGCTTTGACTCGGTGGCTATCCTAAACTACGACTACAAATAACTCTTTGAGGTGGCGCACACGAGTCCACATATTCACCATATCAATACACCACTATGGATTCACTCCCGTCTCCCTACGAGAATGCCATCCATAGCCTCACGCTTATCTTGCTCATTTTAGAGTATCCACTTTCACTTGTCTATGAGCTATGCAAGGGGTCCAAGTTTCCATATCCGAGGAATCCGGCTATTCAAATAGATAATGATAACCTTGCAGGGGAGTACTTCTTCGCACATGCTCTCGCCACTTACCACCATGTACACGTCGTGTATCTCGGCAACCTTCAAGCGGAAGCCTGGTGAGGGAGTCGGCCACGACCTGACTAACCACACAAGTCTCTAGTCCAGATTTATCGCCTATTCGGGTTCCATCCGCAAGGAGATCCGGCCGGGGTGTCGCTCACGGCCCCAAACGATGTGAGCAGGGTTCCCAAGCCCACCATGCGGGTGCCACTTGGTACACCGTGCCACTGTGCCTAGTCTGTCCCAAGCCCACCTGTACCGGGTGCCACTTGGTAGACTACTAACACAACCTACAAACACCAGAAACTAGTTGCAACTCCTGGACAGAGATTACGTTGATTAATAAGTCGAGAGCTTGGAGCGCCCGGAGCCCAATGTGTGGTAGTAACTATTCATGGATCACAAACACAGAACTCAGTTCCTGAGGACGGCTGCAATGAGACAACCCACCATGTACTCCTACATGGCCTCTCACCGCTACCTTTACCAAATCGTGTTCACCACTTAGCTCACAACAGTAGGACATGTTCACAACTTTCCAATTCATCCCGGATGAATCAGACCTGACACAACTCTAAGCAATAGCAGGCATGACAAACAAGCATGAATGAGTAGGCACATCAAGGCTCAAACAACTCCTACTCATGCTAGTGGGTTTCATCTATTTACTGTGGCAATGACAGGTCATGCAGAGGAAAGGGGTTCAACTACCGCAGCATGTAACAGTTGAATCGTTGTTGTCCTAATGTAGTAAAAGAGAGCATGAGCGAGAGGGTGGGATTGTATCGGAATGAACAAGGGGTTTTTGCTATCCTGGCACTTCTGAAGATAGTAGTTCTTCATCGGTGTCATCGAACTCATCGTCGAAACATACGTCTATCGAGGGGGAACAAATACTGGCAACAGAGAGGGAACACAATCAATGCAATGCACAATATGATGCATGATCATGACATGGCAATATGTTGTTATTTGGGCTAATGCAACAGGAAGTCATTTTGGTTGAAGTGGAATTCAAAGCTAGATCAAATTCCAACTCCAAATCTATTATCAAATTTGTCCTAATCATATTTCATCCTAAGCAGTGAGGTTAACTTGCTCAAACATGCATGAAAATAGTACAGATGGATAGATTGGATTTTTCTGATCATTTTTCATACATAATTTATTTAATTTGGAGCTATAGATTAATTTCTATGATTTTTCAAAGTTTGCAACATTTTCTGAAATTTTCAAATCATTTTTGAATTAGAAATTTTCCAGAAAATGCTTACAGCGTCAGCTCTAGGTCATGCTGACGTCAGCTGGTCAACAGGGCCAGTCCAGGTCAAACCTGACATGCGGGGTCCACAGGTCAGTGATACAACTAACTAACTCTGTTAGTTAGTGCTAAGTTAAATACTAACCTAACTTAATTAGGGCATGGGCCCACATGTCAGTGATACAGAGTTTAGTTAGCAAGGTGATTAACCTCTAACTGTGGTAATTAGCACTAACTAAAACCTAAACTAACTCTCGTCAGAGGCCGGCCCCACATGTCATCGACACAGGGGGGCCCAGTCGTGGTCAAAGTGGGTCAAACCCACCGGCGTTCTGCCACCGGCGAGGCTTGATGCGGCGGCGGGCTTCGGATTTGATCCTCCGTCGACCAAATCGACGGCGGAGAAGCGCTACGTGCAGCTAGGCATGCGCCGCATCCAAAAGTGCTAGTGGCTGGATGCGGGAAGGCCGGAAACAACGCCGACGACGACCTTGGCGGGTGCCAGAGCTCGGGTGAGCTCGGGGGCGTCGCTGTGACGGCCGTGGTGGCTCGTGCGGGGCACCTACGTGCACTACGCAGCGCAGGGAGGAATTTGGGCATGATGGCCGGACCATTAGATGGCCGGAGACACGTCGGCGGCGAGCACAGGCGGCGGTGCGTGCGGGCGAGCTCGAGGCGGCGCGTACGGTGCACGAGTGCGAGAACGGGGAGGGGGAGAAGGGTCAGTGGCTCACTGCGAGTACATGGGAGCGAATGGCAAGCTCGGAGAGGGACTGGTGACGACGGGAGGTCGCCGGTGATCTCGGTCGTCCGCGGTTGAAAATGATGACGGCGAACTCGAAGCAGGGCATCCCCGGTTGCGTGGCTTGACGATGATGAAGCAGGGGACGGGACGGAGCACTAGGACACATCAGCAAGCCGAGAGGAGCACGGTGGCTGCGTCTACGGCGAACGACAGCGTCGGCTGCGCTCGGTGAGGTGGGGATCAGCGAGGGAGAGAGCAGGGGAGAGTGAGAGAGGTCGGGCGGATCGGGATGACACCGGGGCGTTCACCCACGCGTCAAGAGGCTCGGCGGCAAGTAGGAGGTGGCCAGGCGTGTGGCTGCGCGTGCCGGGCACGTGCCCTCGCCTACTGGCTCGAGGAGGAAGGCGACAGGGAGCCCGGGTGGGCTGGGCCAGCGAGCTGGGCCGCCAGGTGAGTAGGCCCAGGTTGGCTTTTCTCTCTCTCTCTCTCTCTTTATTCTGTTTTTGTTTTTCTATTTTTTTGCAGTTTGTTTGCGATTTAGTTTTTAACACCAAATCAACTTTAAACTTCATGACAATAATTGTGTTAGCTAAGTGGACTTATCCAAAGCCACACAACAATTTTCAGAATTATTGAACATATATTTATTATATAATAGATATATATCCAATTCAAATAGTTATTGAATTAATTTCAAATGCCCAAAATAAATATTTCTGTGACTCCAAAAATATTGGTTTGAATTTTACCTCTTGCCAATATTTTTACAGAATAACAGGAACATTTCCTTGGACTCATTTGAAAAGATTTTTAATGTTGATTATTTCTGAAGTGACTTCTGAGGGTTTTAACTAACCTCAATTCAACTTTCAGAATTTAGACATGATGCATGGATGCTCTCTTATGCAACTATTGCAAAAAATTCTAGGGCTGTGACAGGAATAGGCGATGGAAACGAGGCATGGCGTACCGCATAAAGGAGGAAACGGACCTCCTACGTTCGGAACGGGGTCCTCTTGATCGGGAGGGGTCTAGCGTACTGCAAAACGGAGGAAACGGACCTCCTATGGTCGAAATGGGGGTCTTGTTGATCGGGAGAGGTGTGGTGTACCGCAAAGCGGACGAAACGGACCTCCTACGGTCGAAACGGGGGTCCTGTTGACCGGGAGGGGTGTGGCGTACTGCAAAATGGACGAAACGGACCTCCTACGGTCGAAATAGGGGTCCTGTTCATCCTGAGGGATGTGGCGTAGCGCAAAACGGGACTCCATGGGATACTATTCATCTCCACCGTCGACCTCCTCCAGGCTCCACAGGCTACCATCGACCTCCTCCAGCCTCCACGGGCTCCTGTTCATCCAGCCTCCACCGCGCGCTACTCCACCGGCTACTGTTCAACCACCCCTCCACGGGCACCCCTCCATCGTCTACTGTTCATCCAGCCCTCCACACCACGGGGTCCTATTCAACCACCCCTCCACGGGCACCCCTCCACCGTCTACTGTTCATCCATCTCTCCACACCAGGGGATCCTGTTCATCCAGAGGCAACGCCACCGCTCACTGTTCATCCACCCCCCCACCGCAACGCTCACTGTTCATCCAATCGATCGGCTTCAGTTAGCAGCAGTAGCGAAGGAATCGCTCGATCGGGTTCAGTTAACAGCCATCGATCGATCGCTCGGGTTCAGTAACGCGTAGCCTGCAGTGCAATCGCTCGGGTTCAGTTAGAGCCCAACGCCTCGCTCGGGTTCAGTTAGAGCCAACGCCTCGCACACATGCGCATACGCGTATGAGAGAAACACGCATCGCTCGGCCCCCGACATCCCACCGTAACCGGGAACTCCCCGAAATTTTCCTCCCCCTCGCTTCTACCATGGTTTCTCCATCATGGACGGCCCAAAGAATGTCATGCAGCTGCGTCTCTGGCCCACCCAGGACGAAAAACCCATTTTCTGTCATGATTTTTTGTCATAGAAGTAGAAGCCCACCACATCTATGATGATACCGGGTTTTGTCACAATTATTGTCATAGAAGTGTCATATGTATGACAGAAAAAAATTTCGTTCGGCCCAAAATGTCACGGGTGTGTCTTTTTTTGTAGTGTTTAGTCTTTCACAATTTCTGACACTCACGTGATATTTATGGGTTCCAAGTTTTAATCAGACACAGAGAAAGATAGGGGCTTATAGTTTTGCCTCCCAACGTTTTACCTCAAGGGTAATGTCAACAACAATAGTTCATGAAAACTTACATCCAATTGGATATATATATATCAGGATCTTTCCAACACAATGTTCTTGCCAAAGGATAAAATGTAAAAAAGGAAAGGTGAAGATCACCATGACTCTTGCATAATGGTAGAAGATAAAAGTAAAAGATAGGCCCTTCATAGAGGGAAGCAGAGGTTGTCATGCGCTTTTATGGTTGGATGCACAAAATCTTAATGCAAAAGAATGCCACTTTATATTGCCACTTGTGATATGGACCTTTATTATGCAGTCCGTCGCTTTTATTTCTTCCACATCACACGATCGTATAAAGCTTATTTTCTCCACATTAATAGATCATACATATTTAGAAGGCAATTTTTATTGCATGCACCGATGACAACTTACTTGAAGGATCTTAGTCAATCCATAGGTAGGTATGGTGGACTCTCATGGCAAAACTAGTTTAAGGAATGTTTGGAAGCACAAGTAGTATCTCTACTTGGTGCAAAGAATTTGGCTAGCATGAGGGGGAAAAGCAAGCTCAACATGTTGGATGATCCAAGACAATATACTTTATTTTGAATATAAGAAAACATAACCCATTACATTGTCTTCCTTGTCCGACATCAACCTTTTAGCATGTCATATTTTAATGAGTGCTCACAATTACAAAAGATGTCCAAGATAGTATATTTATATGTGAAATCTCTCTTCCTTCAATATTCTTTCATGAATTGTTCAAGTGACCAATTCTATGTTTGCTAACTTTCAAAAAGTTTACTACCTATACTTATTCTATGTGAAGTCATTACTCCCCATGGTATAAGCATATGAAACATATATAAATTCAGATTTATTATGTTCAATTATTCAACCATTTACTCATAGGATATACGTGAAGCGCGTGAGTAAATGACAAACTACTCCAAAAGATAATAGTGAAGGACACTGAGTAGTCAAATAATTAACTAGCCATGGGAGGATTCTTTTTAATTTAATATTTCAGATACAACGATTTTATTCAAACAGCAAGTAAAATTGAAAATACGCTCCAAGCAAAACACATATCATGTGACGAATAAAAATATAGCTCCGAGTAAGGTATACCGATAGTTTTGAAGACGAAAGAGGGGATGCCTTCCGGAGCATCCCCAAGCTTAGGCGCTTGAGTCTTCCTTGAATATTACCTTGGGCTGCCTTGGGAATTACCAAGCTTAGGGTCTTTCCACTCCTTATTCTCTTTATATCGATATCTCACCCAAAGCTTGAAAACTTCAATCAGACAAAACTTAACGGAACTTCGTGAGATAGGTTAGTATGATAAGGAGTAAACCATTCACCTTGGTACTATGAAAGACAAAGATCGTAATTGTTCTCAAACAATTCCTACTGTACCATATCATTTCTATAATTTATATTGAGGAATATAAGTCATAGAAACTAGAAAACAAGCAAACTATGCAATGAAAACAGAATCTGTCAGAAACAGAACAGTCTGTAATGATCTGAACACTAACCATACTTCTTCTACTCAAAAAAATTATGAAATAAATTGGTGGACGTGAGGAATTTTTATATTAATCTTCTGCAAAAATAATCAGCACCAAAGCACTCTTCTGTAAAAAAATGGCAGCTAATCTCGTGAGCGCAAAGTTTCTGTTTTTTACAGCAAGATCACATTAACTTTCACCCAAGTCTTCCCAAAGGTCTTACTTGGCAATTTATTGAAACAAAAGCTATAAAAAATGATTAATACAGTATCTTAATCATGAGAATACACAAAAATATTAAGGGTAAATATTGGTTTGTCTCCCAACAAGCGCTTTTCTTTAATGCCTTTTAGCGAGGCATGATGATTTCAATGATGCTCACATAAAAGATAATAATTGAAACATAAAGAGAGCATCATGAAGAATATGACTAGAAAATTTAAACCTAACCAACTTCCTATGCCTAGGGATTTTTTGAGTACACAACTTATGGGAACATGAATCAACTAGCATAGGAAGGAAAAACAAGGATAACTTCGGACCTTTAAGCACATGGAGAGGAAACTTGATATTATTACAACTCCTACAAGAATATATTCCTCCATAATAATAATTTTCAGTAGCACCATGAATGAATTCAACAACATAAACATCACATAAATCATTCTTTTCATGATCTACAAGCATAGAAAATTTTCTACTCTGCACATAAGCAAAATTCTTCTCATTCAGAATACCAGGATCACTGGTTCCTAGAGTTGACACTCTTCCAAACCCGCTTTAGATGATAGTATTATTCATACTCCAAAAGATATAAGTGAAGTTCATGTATCATTCTTCAATTAATACAAACTAACCAATGTCCAAGCTCAAAATGTATAAGTGAAGCACACGAAGCATTCTATAAAACCATACTCAAAAGATTTAAGTGAAGCACAAAGAGCAATTCTATAAGATCATACTTAAAAGATATAAGTGAAGCACATGAAGAATTCTTTAAATTAATGAAGGGCTATCTCATAATAGAATGGTTCTAAAGGAATAACAAAAAAACAAAGGACACAAATCATGTGAACGAAACAAAAACCGAGGTATATCGATAATTGTTGAAGAAGAAAGATGCGATGCCAACCGGGGCATCCCCAAGCTTAGATGCTTGAGTATCCTTATAATATTTACTTGGGGTGCCTTGGGAATCCCCAAGCTTGAGCTCTTGCCTCTCTTTATTCTTCTCACATCAGTAACTCCACGTTCTTCGAACACTTCATCCACAAAAAACTTAACAAAAACTTTGTGAGATCCGTTAGTATAATAAAGCAAATCACTACCTTTAGGTACTGCTGAAAAATCATTCCAATCTCATATTAGAACTATATCTACTGTATTCCAACTTCACCATGGTTCATAGCCCCCGATACTACGCATAGATTCATCAAAATAAGCAAACAACACACGAAAAACAGAATCTGTGTAAAACAGGACAGTCTGTAGTAATCTGGAAGTTTAGTAAACTTCTGTGATTCCAATAATTATGAAATAAATTTTAAAATTTGAGAAATGTATACAGAAGTAATGTGCAAAAAGTTTCAGAGCCATTTGACTTTCCAGTAAAAAATGTAAAATCACGCGCTACATCCAAAGTTTCTGTTTTTGTTCTGCACATAGTAAACAAGCAATCTAACCATCCTAAAACCAAAGCTTGGCACATTATTTTTATAATACAATGGATATGTATATAAGGGGATAGTTATTTACAGAGAAACTTCCATGAAAAATTCTACATTGTTTCCGTGAGCATGAACACAAGTGCTCAAGGTCGACCCTCACTTCTTTGATACATAACTTTCCAATCACTTCTCTTTTTGAAAAACATTTTAGGCATGAGAGGCAAGTAATAATATTTTTTTTTGGTATTTTCATTATTTTAATTTTTTTCTATGTTTCACCCACAACTAAACAGAAACAAAAAGGAAAAACAAAATCTACTTAGTGAAGAAAGCAAACAAGCACACACGAGAATATCAACCCCACGCTATTGCTCCCTGGCAACGGCGCCAGAAAAAGAGCTTGATAATCCCCAAGTGCAAGGAATCATCGTAGCAATTTCCAAAGGTGGAAGTGATAAGTATGGAGTGTCGAACCCACAAGGAGCTAAAGGTAAGATCAATATTCTCTCAAACCCTATCTTCCAATGATACGACTCTACGTACACCGAACGTTTGCTTCCAACTAGCAACGAGAAATAAAACTAGGCTGTGGGTATGATATCGGAGAGCTAAAATATAAATTTAGGTGATGTTATCATGAAGTTAGAATATATTTCTAAATATTATAAATAGCGAGTGTGGAATAATGGTGGATCGGTGTGCGGAATTGTCCTAGGCAATCGTTAACAAGACCGGTAATCACTATTGCGATTTCATATGAGGGAGAGGCATAAGCTAACATACTTTCTCTACTTGGATCATATGCACTTATGATTGGAACTCTAGCAAGCATCCGCAACTACGAAAGATCATTAAGGTAAAACCCAACCATAGCATTAAAGCATCAAGTCCTCTTTATTCACATACGCAACAACCCCCTTACTCGGGTTTGTGTTTCAGTCACTCACCAACCCACTATAAGCGAATTATGAACGTATTGCAACACCCTACAGCGAGAACCCCTCATGCTTGCGCGACACGGAGGGCACCATAGGACAACATCAAAGTAAAACATACAACTCATACCAATCTAGATCATCAATCAACCCAAAGACAAAAGATATCTACTCAAAACATCATTGGATGGCAACACATCATTGGATCATAATATGTGGCATAAAGCACCGTGTTCAAGTAGGGATCACAGCGGGGTGCGGGAGAGTGAACCACGTAAAAGAGATGAGGGTGATGATGATGATGGTGATGTTGATGAAGACGATCACCACGGCGATGATTCCCCTCCCGATGGCACTCCGGTGCCACCGAGAGAGAGAGCAGGAGAGGTTCTCCCCCTTGTGCTTACTCCTCCATGGCCTCCCCCTAGATGGGGAGAGGTTCTCCCTCTGGTCCTTGGCCTTCATGGTGATGATGGCCCCTCCGGGATCCTCCTCCATGCCCTCCGATGATGACGGCCCCCTCCGGCAGGGTGCCAAAGAGGGCCTAGATTGGTTTTCGGTGGCTACGGAGGCTTCTGACGCCGGAACTCCCGATCTAGGTTAATTTTTTGAGGTTTCTATATTTATAGGAATTTTTGGCGTCGGCCTCACTGAGGGAGTCCTGGATTAGGGGGTGTTCGGATAGCCGGACTATACCTTCAGCCGGACTCCAGGACTATGAAGATACAAGATTGAAGACTTCATCCCGTGTCCGGAAGGGACTTTCCTTGGCGTGGAAAGCAAGCTTGGCGATACGGATATTTAGATCTCCTACCATTGTAACCGACTCTATGTAACCCTAACCCTATCCGGTGTCTATATAAACCGGAGGGTTTTAGTCCGTAGGACAACATACACATCAACAATCATACCATAGGCTAGCTTCTAGGGTTTAGCCTCTCTGATCTCGTGGTAGATCTACTCTTGTACTACCCATATCATCAATATTAATCAAGCAGGACGTAGGGTTTTACCTCCATCGAGAGGGCCCGAACCTGGGTAAAACTTCGTGTCCCTTGCCTCCTGTTACCATTCGGCCTAGACGCACATTTCAGGACCCCCTACCCGAGATCCGCCGGTTTTGACACCGACATTGGTGCTTTCATTGAGAGTTCCTCTGTGTCGTCGCCGTCAGGCTCGATGGCTCGTATGATCATCAACGGCGACGCAGTCTAGGTGAGACCTTCCTCCCCGGACAGATCTTCGTCTTTGGCGGCTTCGCACTGCGGGCCAATTCACTTGGCCATCTGGAGCAGATCGAAAGCTACGCCCCTGGCCGTCAGGTCAGATTCGGAAGTTTAAACTACACGGCTGACATCCGCGGGGACTTGATCTTCGACGGATTCGAGCCACTGCCGAGCGCGCCACACTGTCCCGACGAGCATGATCTAGATCTGCCGCCAAACAGTGCCCTGGAGGCTGCACCTGCATCGGCTCCGATCCTTAATTCGGAGCCAACTGCGCCGATCGAGGATGGGCGGTTGGACGCCGCCTTGGGGGCTGTGATCCCAACGGCGATTGAGCCGAACACCAGCCCCGTACTCTGCGAGACTCATGACTCCAAGGAGCCGGACTCCTTTCCGGACTCCGAACCCTCCACGCCCCGGCCAATCGAATCCGATTGGGCGCCGATCATGGAGTTTACTGCCGCGGACATCTTTCAGCACTCACCTTTTGGCGATGTTTCGAAGTCACTGAAGTCTCTCTCTTTATCAGGAGAGCCCTGGCCGGACTACGGCCAGCAAGGTTGGGATTCGGATGATGAAGAAATTCAAAGCCCACCCACCACCCACTTTGTAGCCACTGTCGACGACTTAACCGACATGCTCGACTTCGACTCCGAAGACATCGATGGTATGGACGCCGATGAAGGAGATGATGAAGAACCAGCACCTACTAGGCCCTGGAAAGCCACCTCATCGTATGACATATACATGGTGGACACCCCAAAAGAG
Organism: Triticum urartu; assembly: GCF_056163025.1. Taxonomy (NCBI): domain Eukaryota; kingdom Viridiplantae; phylum Streptophyta; class Magnoliopsida; order Poales; family Poaceae; genus Triticum; species Triticum urartu. Next base: position 213,004,369 of record NC_141877.1, on the reverse strand, counting down.
GGAGATGGCGATGCAACAGCGGAGGACGACCCCTCCAAGAAACAGCCTAAGCGCCGACGTCAGCGGCGCCGCTCAAAATCCCGCCAAAACAAACACGGTGATTCCAGCACAGGAGATAATAATACTCCAGAAAGTGCCGAAGAAAACCCCCTCCAGCAAGATTTATCATAGGAGGATGGAGAAACCTGCCCTCATGAGAGAGCGGCAGACAGAGAGGTCGAGGACGATAATTATATGCCTCCCTCCGAAGACGAGGCAAGCCTCGACGACGACGAATTCGTCGTGCCAGAGGATCCCGTCGAGCAAGAGCGTTTTCAATGCAGGCTTATGGCCACGGCAAGAAGCCTCAAGAAAAAACAGCAACAACTTAGAGCTGATCAAGATTTGCTAGTCGACAGATGGACTGAAGTCCTTGCGGCCGAAGAGCATAAACTCGAATGCCCCTCCAAGAGTTACCCAAAGCGCAGGTTGCTACCCCGATTAGAGGAGGAAGCACTTGATGCGGCCGAACGGCCACCTCGTGGCCGCGACAAAGAGGCCTCGCGGCCCTCCACTCAAGCCGCACCCCGTACCAAGGCACGGGAATATGCGCCGGACTTACGAGACATGTTGGAGGACAAGGCAAGGCAAACACGATCGATCTATGGATCGCGTGGGCACCCCACGGCTCGAGACGGTAACCGTCACGCCGGCCACACATTCGGCAGGGACGAACACAGTAGACAAAGCTCATTGGAGCTACGTCATGATATCGCCCAGTACAGAGGCACCGCACACCCACTGTGCTAATAATGGATCATCAAATACCCGAGGGTTTCAAACCCGTAAACATCGAATCATATGATGGCACAACAGACCCTGCGGTATGGATCGAGGATTATCTCCTTCATATCCACATGGCCCGCGGCGACGATTTTCACGCCATCAAATACCTCCCACTCAAGCTTAAAGGACCAGCTCGGCATTGGCTTAACAACTTGCCAACATGATCAATCAGTTGTTGGGAGGACCTGGAAGCTGCATTCCTCGACAATTTCCAGGGCACTTATGTGCGACCCCCAGACGCCGATGACCTAAGTCACGTAATTCGGCAGCCAGATGAATCGGCCAGGCAATTCTGGACACGGTTCCTAACAAAGAAAAATCAAATAGTCGACTGTCCGGACGCTGAGGCCCTAGCAGCCTTCAAGCACAATATCCGTGACGAGTGGCTGGCCCGGCACCTTGGACAGGAAAAGCCGAAATCTATGGCAGCACTCACGACACTCATGACCCGCTTTTGCGCGGGAGAAGACAGCTGGCTTGCTCATAGCAACAATATAACCAAGAACCCTGGTAATTCGGACACTAGGGACAGTAGTGGCAGGTCGCGTCGCAACAAGAAGAAGCGCCGCATTAACGGCGACAATGTAGATGATACGACAGTTAATGCCGGATTTAGAGGCTCTAAATCCGGTCAGCGGAAAAAGCCATTCAAAAGGAATCCTAGGGGCCCGTCCAGTTTGGACCGAATACTCGACCGCTTATGCCAGATACATGGCACCCCCGAAAAGCTGGCCAATCACACGAACAGGGATTGTTGGGTGTTCAAGCAGGCAGGCAAGTTAAACACCGCAAATGAAGACAATGGGCTGCATAGCGATGATGACGAGGAGCCCCGGCCGCCGAACAACAGTGGACAGAAGGGTTTTCCCCCACAAGTGCGGACGGTGAACATGATATACGCAACCCACATCCCCAAGAGGGAGCGGAAGCGCGCGTTAAGGGACGTATACGCGATAGAGCCAGTCGCCCCAAAGTTCAACCCATGGTCCTCCTGCTCGATCACCTTAGATCGAAGGGACCACCCCACTAGCACCCATCACGGCGGCTTCGCCGCATTGGTTCTAGACCCAATTATTGACGGATTTCATCTCACTAGAGTCCTTATGGATGGCGGCAACAGCCTGAACCTGCTTTACCAGGATACAGTGCGGAAAATGGGCATAGATCCCTCGAGGATTAAGCCCACCAAAACGACCTTTAAAGGCGTAATACCAGGTGTAGAGGCCAACTGTACAGGCTCAGTCACACTTGATGTGGTCTTCGGATCTCCGGATAATTTCCGAAGCGAGGAGTTAATCTTCGACATAGTCCCGTTTCGCAGTGGTTATCACGCACTGCTCGGGCGAACCGCATTCGCTAAGTTCAATGCGGTACCGCATTACGCATACCTTAAGCTCAAGATGCCAGGCCCTCGAGGAGTAATTACGGTCAATGAAACACCAAACGGTCCCTCCGAACGGAGGAGCACACGGCGGCCCTTGCAGCGGAAGTACAAAGCAGCCTCTCTAGGCATTTCTCCAGTCCGTCCACTAAACGACCGGACACCGTCAAGCGCTCCCGGAGTAACCTACAACAAGACCGCCTGGCACGATCCGAGCAGGCGTAGCAATGTGGCCCCAACCCCAACCCAAGCAAAAAGGCGACGTTAGTTCTTCACGTACATAACTACGCTATAGAGATACCATGGGCACAGGGGGAGGGACACCATCGCGACACGCCCAAAACACGGCTTAAACCGTACCAGGGGCTGCCGATTTTTTTTAAAAAAATTCTTTTACTTTCAGGACCCCATTCTTCGGACGGCCTGTTCGGCAGTTCAATTGCCGCACAAACGATGCAAGAACCAGGGAAGCAGACAAGGCACGCCGCAATACGGAACTCCCAGGTGGTCTCTATCACGAGTAGTATACCTGTTTCGCATATTATTCCGCAGCTTGCCCCTGGAGTGGACATGTTATATAGTCCAACCTTTTTCTTATCGCATTATTTGTATCGTTCTGCTTTGATCGCAGCCCTTTTTAATAAACAATGCATAGCTTTTGTCTATTTTTGCATTACTCTTTTTTATATTTATATATGTTCCTTAACGACATGTTGCACCCGTACACTTTGGTATGGCCAAAATACGCCAGGGGCTTCAGTACCCCTCAACATGGTGTGAGAAGTCCGAACACTTTAACAAGTGCGGCACCCCGAACTTATAGCATTATATGCATCGGCTCCGAATCTTGTCTTGGGTCAATAGTTGGGTTTGCCCGGCTCCTATGTTTTGGTGCCTTACGTTCCGCTATATCGGCTAAGGTAGCACTAGGAGAACCACTGTGATTGTGCCCCGGTTGAGCTGGGTCGAGCACCTAAGTGGAGAAAGCTAAATCTGACCTTCATGATGAGGCGAGAGCTGGTCGCTGTTCGAGAGGTCTTTTCGAGTCTGTAAAGACTTATGCCGCTTAGCGCGAGGAGCTGGCTCTGTCCGGCCAAGGCGTGGAGAGCGCCCCGAACTCGGTCTTCCGAATACCAGGGGCTTCGCCGAAATTTAAAATTATAGAATTCTATGGCTAAGTGAGAGTGTTCACGCATTATAGTCCGATTGCCTTGTTCGTTGGGCTGAGCGCCTCCCTCGAAGGACCCAAACATGGGAAAAAGAGCCCTCAGGTTTATCCCCGAACACCCCAGCACTAGCGGCACGGGGGCAGAAGCCGATGACTCGCCATCTCTCAGAATTGATAAACAGCCACACAGAAGGTAATATTTTAAATTCAAACAACATTGCTTAAGCGCATATGAACAAGTTTTCAGCACACAGGACAAAACAAGCGTGTTTTATTCAAAAATTACATCCATAGAACATTCATCCGCCACAAGGCAGGCACCCTTCAGAACATCCTTATAATAATTCTCGGGCTTGCGATGCTCTTTCCCCGGCGGTGGCCTGTCCTTCACAAGCTTCTCAGCATCCAGCTTGCCCGCACGGGCAAGAGCCCTACGGGCACCTTCAATGCAGACGGAGCGCTTGATGACCTCGAGCCTTGGATAGGCCTCCACCAGCCGCCGCACCAGCCCGAAGTAGCTCCCAGGCAGAGCCTCTCCAGGCCACAGCCGAACTATGAGGCCCCTCATGGCCTGTTCGGCCGCCTTGTGGAGCTCGACCAGTTGCTTCAGCTGGTCACTCATGGGTACGGGGTGTCCGGCCTCAGCATACTGAGACCAGAACACCTTCTCTGTCGAGCTGCCCTCCTCGGCTCAATAGAATGCGGCAGCATCAGACACACTCCGGGGAAGATCTGCGAACGCGCCTGGAGAACTCCGGATTCGGGTAAGTAACAAGTAACCCGCGCTTATCTGTTTGCTTTTCATAAAGAATGCCTTACCCGCCGCTATCTTCTTCACCTCATCCAACTCCTGGAGGGTCTTCTGGGATTCGGCCTTGGCAGACTTGGCACTTTCAATAGCCGCCGCGAGCTCGGACGCTCGCGTCCTTGAGTCACGGTCCAAACTCTCATGTTTTTCCATGAGAGCCTGGAGCTCTTGCCGCACCTTCCCAACCTCGGCCTCATACTTTTCTCGCTCAGTGCGCTCCGCGGCTGATCTCTTCTCGGCCTCGAGCAGTGCTTGCTTCAGGGTCGCCACCTCAGACGTGGCCCCTACAATAGCCACGATAATCCTGTCATTTTTTGCAATTGCACCTTTATATATATATAATTTAACAAGGTATTTCTTACCTTCATTATCCTCGAGCTGCTTCTTGGCATGTCCGAGCTCCTGCTCGGGCCGCTCGAGGTTCTGCTTTAGCACGTCCACTTCCGCAGTCAGTGCGGCGGACGCCGGCAGGGAAGCCTGCACACGGATATTGACTCTTTTTAGACTCCTGCGATTTTTATTTGATCCTCTATTCGGCTTTTCTTTCTGAATGCCAAACAATGCATCAGGGGCTACTGTCTATGCGGTAATATAATCTACGCATTCTTTACTTACCTCAAAGCCTGTTAAAAGGCTTGTAAAAGCTTCAGTCAGTCCGCTCTTGGCGGACAGAACCTTCTGGACCACCGCACTCATAATAGTGCGGTGCCCCTCGTCGATGGAGGCGCCTTGGAGCGCCTCCAACAGATTGTCCGGCGCCTCCGGTTGGACGGAGGTCAACGGCACGACGGGCTTGCTCCTCTTGGAAGGAGGTTGCCCGTCGGACTCTGGAACCTTTGAAGGTTCCGGAGCGGTGTTCGGCCTAGGGCCGGACTTGGAGCCCTGGGGGGTTTCGTCCCCTTTACTCCTGGAGTCTGGGAGGTCGCCTTGCGGCGCCTCCAGGACCACCTCCTCCCGGATTGGAACCTGTTGGGACAACACTTCGGTGTCGTCCGTAGGGCGGGGGGAGGAAGCCGTCGGCAGTGACTTCACGTCCGACGAGTCCAGTGAGCCACTCGACGACGCGTCGAGCCGGTCTTTGGGTGGGCTGCATAAACATATTCGACATAAGGGAAAGCTATGCAATAAACGAATACTATGAAATCACTCCGGTATCCGGATACTTACGATTTCGCCAGGGGCTTGGCCCTGGGCGGCCACTCCTCTTCACCGTCGTCAGCGTTGGTGGAGTAGTCCGGAGGAGGGGTTCTCCCTTTCTTGGACCCTTCGGCCTCCCCAGTTGGGGCGGCCTTCTTTTTCTTCCCTTCCCCCGCTGGAGGGGGAGGGGTCTCTTCTTCCTCCTCCTCATCTTCGTGGGAGGAGTGCGTCTTGGATTTGTCAAATGATGAATCCGACACCTCCGGGCGTCGGGAACTCTTTCGAGTCCCCGTGGCCTTCTTCTTGGCCTTCTTCTCCGGCACCACATAGGGTGCCGGAACCAGCAGCTTCGCCAATTGAGCGTCCGTTGGGCCTTCGCCCAAAGGAGCCGGATAGTTGATCTGTCCGGATGTCACCTGCCAATCCTGTCAAAGGAAAGGGAGCTTAGATCCCGCATGGAGTCAAACTATGAAACACTGATACCCTGTAAAAGGAAAAAAATAGCTTACCGCAAGAGCGTGACGCTGTGCACTGAATCCGCGATCCTCAGTAGCGGATGCCGGAGCCACGGCGCCCTTGAAAAGCACCTTCCAGGCATCTTCGTACGTCGTGTCGAAGAGCCTACTCAAAGTTTGGTGCCGCGCCGGGTCGAACTCCCACAGGTTGAAAGCCCGTTGTTGGCATGGGAGGATCAAGCGGATGAGGATAACCTGGACTATGTTGACAAGTTTGAGCTTCTTGTCCACCAGGGTTTTGATGCATGTTTGGAGTCCGTTCAGCTCTCCTTTTTTACCCCATGACAGGCCCGTCTCTTTCCAGGACGTGAGCCGCGTTGGGGGTCCGGACCGGAACTCAGGGGGAGCGACCCATTCGGCGTCGCGCGGCTCAGTGATGTAAAACCACCCCGATTGCCACCCCTTCAGGGTCTCCACAAAGGAGCCCTCGAGCCATAGGACGTTGGCCATCTTGCCCACCATGGCGCCTCCGCACTCCGCCTGGTTGCCGCGCACCACCTTCGGCTTGACGTTGAAGGTCTTCAGCCATAGGCCGAAATGGGGGCGGATGCGGAGGAAAGCCTCGCACACGACGATAAACGCCGAGATGTTCAGGACAAAATTCGGGGCCAGATCGTGGAAATCCATGCCGTAGTAGAACATGAGCCCCCGGACAAATGGATGGAGAGGGAAACCCAGTCCGCGGAGGAAATGGGGAAGGAACACCACCCTCTCATGGGGCCTAGGGGTGGGGATGAGCTGCCCCTTTTCGGGAAGCCGGTGCGCAATGTCGTTAGACAAGTATCCAGCCTTCCTTAGTCTTTTGATATGCCCCTCCGTGACGGAGGTGGCCATCCACTTGCCTCCCGCTCCGGACATGGCTGGAGAAGGTTGAGGTGGGGAGTGCGGACTTGGGCGCTGGAGCTCGAGTGCGCGAGAATGGATAAGCAAAGGAGGAAGAAGGCATAGGTAAAAAGGTGGATCCTTATCCCCTTATATGGGTGAACGCAACTACATGTCCCCACCAGCCTGGTAAAACTCGCTTATCTCCCGAGCGCCGTAATCAAAGGCGCGGTTGGGTTACCCACGCCCGTATTGATGAGAATCATGGAATAAGGGGACACGATCTCTGCTTTAACAAGACGTGCCAAGGAAACCGCCTCGCATAACGCGCTGAGATGGGACAGTAAAACGGTTCGAATAAAAGCTTGCCCGTGGTGTGATGTCACACTACAGAGTGCGTCAGCAGATTAGATTTGTGTAAATATTATTATCTCTATGGCAATATGTGGAAACTTATTTTGCAGAGCCGGACACTATCTTTGTGTTCAAAATCTTCTACGAAGTACTTGGAGGAGGAACCCGCCTTGCAATGCCGAAGACAATCCGCGCGTCGGAATCATCGTCATTGAACCCTGGTTCAGGGGCTACTGAGGGAGTCCTGGATTAGGGGGTGTTCGGATAGCCGGACTATACCTTCAGCCGGACTCCAGGACTATGAAGATACAAGATTGAAGACTTCGTCCCGTGTCCGGAAGGGACTTTCCTTGGCGTGGAAGGCAAGCTTGGTGATACGGATATTCAGATCTCCTACCATTGTAACCGACTCTATGTAACCCTAACCCTATCCGGTGTCTATATAAACCGGAGGGTTTTAGTCCGTAGGACAACATACACATCAACAATCATACCATAGGCTAGCTTCTAGGGTTTAGCCTCTCTAATCTCGTGGTAGATCTGATGAAGACATGTACCTAGGGTAGGGACACGGACCTGACCAAAGAGTCCTACCCTAGGACACCCCTAGGAGAAGTCACCTTTCAATCGACTTGAAGGTATCCCACTCGAAGGGTTCAAGACACTCGACCAAGAAGCTATCACTCGACCATGAAGCCAACCACTCGACTGCCAGGAGACCTAAAGTCACTCCGCAGGCAAACGGTCGGCTGTTAAGTAGTCTTTATGATCATTATAGCACTTTATTAGGGACGTTACTAGAAACGTCCAACCTTAAATGTACCTTAAACCCTGCATTACTGAGGGCAGGAGGGGTCCGGCGAACTCTATATAAGCCACCCCCCTCCTCAGTATGAAGGGTTCGCACCCCTGTATCCATACACGCATAATCCAGTCGACCACCTCCGGGCTCCGAGACATAGGGCTATTACTTCCTCTGAGAAGGGCCTGAACTCGTAAACCTGGCGTGTAACAACTTCCCAATAGCTAAGAACTAGCCTCTCCATATTCACCCCCCTACATCACTGTCAGAGTTAGAACCACGACAGTTGGCGCCCACCGTGGGGCAGGAATCTTAGCGCTTAGTTGGAGAAGTTGCGATCTTTTCCGCTCCTGTTGATCATGTTTTTTTGTGGAGTTTTTGTGGAGGACCGCGAGATCCGTCTCGGCACGCTCACCTTCATCGTCGATGACTCCGCCTGGCTTCAGGAGGCACCACTTGACATCGACGCGCTCCCCGTCCGCGGTGCGACGCACTTCCGCGCATGCATTCGTGGCGTCCTCCTACGGCAGCCATCTACCCAGTATCGGTCGGCCCCTGCGTCGTCTCCCCGCCCTGTCTCCCACCAGCGCAAGCGCTCCGGTCGGTCAAGACTTCAGCGGTGGGTGAGGCATGCCATGGCCCGCTAGTCGGCAGCCCCACAAGTCGCGGCAATTGAGCCCGTCGAATCCCTCTACGGCCTGTTCGACTGGCTCCGTGGAGACCGCATCCGAGTGCGACAATAGCGACCCAGCGGCTGAGGTTCTGGCGGTCGATGGAACACACAGTCCCCCCGGTTTCCCTCGCGCTAATGGAGGCGCGGGTGGGGGCGATCCGTCGCATCCCCACGATGAGTATCTCCCCGAACCTCTCACGTCATTACAGTGAGAGGAGCTTCACCGCCGGAACATGGACGTGCTCCTCACTCCTATCGTCGGAGAGACCCCCGAGGCCCGGGCCTTGGAGGACGCGCGTTTGGCCAACTTGGCCGAGCGCACTCGACTGGAGAATCTCCAGCGAGCACTCGACGAGCAAGCGCGTCAGCGGGCTCCCGAGTCTAGTCGACGTCAGCTCTTCCCGCCGACGCAGGTATATCGAACCCCAGTTCAGAATTTGGCCGCCGCGGCCCGTATAGCAGAATCGATTCAGCCCTCCCAGTCGGAGGCTGGCAGGGGCTTGTTACAGATCAGAGCATTGCTCCGGGCGGCGGGAAACCAGAATTCCGCTGTCTGTCGGTCGCGGAATAGGATCCACAGTCGATCTGTCGCAACAGATACAGTCGAGTCGGCTCACAACCCGAGATCGCCCCCGAGGCGTGAGGGACGTGGTGACCGGCGTGACCAGTACAGGAGGAATGAGCAGTATGATCACCGATTCGACCGTGATGATCGACGTCGAGTGCCAACCCCTCCCCCAAGGAATGGGTCATATGCGCCTCGACGGAAAGATGACAGACGCCCTCATAGTGTTGGGCAGAGGATTCGAGTCGACCCCAGAGACCCCGGCTTTGATGCGAGATCCATCCTCGTTCAAGGTTTGGTTGACAGGAACAGAGCTCATCGAGGAGACCACAACAGAGATGCGCCTGCCAGCAGCGGAGTACGTGCTTCAGGGCCAGAGTGTTTCAGTCGAGCCATCAGAGCCGCAATGATTCCTCCCAATTTCAGGCTGGAAACTGGAATCAGCAAGTTCACCGGTGAATCTAAGCCTGACACCTGGCTCGAAGATTACCGAGTGGCTGTACAGATTGGCGGTGGCGATGATGAGGTGGCCATGAAGCATTTGCCTCTCATGTTAGAGGGCTCGGCCAGAGCGTGGCTAAATCAGTTAGCACCCAGCAGCATTTATACTTGGGAGGACCTCTCCCGAGTGTTTATCACGACCTTTGAAGGAACATGCAAGCGACCTGCAGTCCTTACAGAGTTGCGGTCTTGCGTGCAGATGCCGAATGAAACTCTGAGGGAATACATCCAGAGGTGGATCACGCTGCATCACTCGGTTGAGAATGTGCCAGACCATCAAGCGGTTTGTTCCTTCAAGGAAGGTGTTAAATACATAGAGTTGAATCTGAAGTTCGGTCGAACTGGAGAGATGTCTCTGAATCGGATGATGGAGATTGCCACCAAGTGCGCTAACGGAGAAGATGAAGATCGACTCCGGAGTGGCAAGCAGAAAGCAGTCACCTAGGAAACCGGAGGCAATTCCAGTCGGAATCAGAAGCGGAAGGCCGAGCCAGCCGCCCCTGGGGAGGCCCTGGCCGCAACCCAGGGAAATTTCAAGGGAAAACCCAAAGGCCCCTGGAAGCCCAAGAAAGTCAAGGATCAAGACGGAAATGATGTTTTGGATCTGCCATGTCACATCCACACCAAGAAGGATGAAGAGGGTAATTTTATTTACCCAAAGCATACCACTCGACAGTGCCGGCTCCTAATCCAGCAGTTCCAAGGAAAGCAGTCCAAGGATAAGGAAAAAGAGTCGGACAGAGTCGAGGACAAGGAAGACAGTGATGATGGATACCCCCAAGTCAATTCCACCCTGATGATTTTTGCCGATGTCGAAAGCAAAAGTCGACTGAAAGTCATTAACCGAGAGGTGAACATGGTTGCCCCGGCAACGCCCAGTTACCTGAAGTGGTCTCAAACTGCCATCACATTCGACCAATCTGATCACCCGACGCACATTGCCACCCCTGGGAGGCAAGCTTTGGTGGTCGACCCAATTGTTGAAGGCACTCGACTGACTAAAGTCCTGATGGATGGTGGCACTGGCTTGAACATACTGTATGCTGAAACAATGAAAGGAATGGGCATTCCGATGTCCAGGCTCAGCACCAATAACATGAGTTTCCACGGAGTCATTCCTGGGAAGAAAGCCCAATCACTCGGCCAGATCGCTCTTGATGTGGTTTTCGGTGATTCAAAGAATTACCGCAAGGAAAAGTTGACATTCGAGGTTGTGGACTTCCAAAGTGCTTATCACGCCATTTTGGGCAGGCCAGCTTACGCGCGCTTCATGGCCCGGCCATGTTACATGTCTCTCAAACTGAAGATGCCTGGGCCCAAAGGTGTGATCACTGTTACAGGCAATCGGAAGAAGGCGGAAGAGTGCTTTCAGAAGGGCTCAAAGATTGCAGATGCTCAGATGGCAGTGGTCGAGCTGCAAGAGTACCAAAAGACTACCGATCGAAGCGAGTTGCTACGAGCCAAGAAGCCTGCTTCAGAATCAGCTTTTTAGTCGTCCGGTGAAACAAAGACAGTCCACATTCACCCGACCGACCCCGATGCTGCCCCGACTCACATCTCAACGACGCTTGACTCCAAATAGGAAGAAGTGCTCATCCAGCTCCTCCGTGAGAACTGGGACATCTTCGCATGGAAACCCTCTGACATGCCTGGAGTTCCCAGAGGGCTGTCTGAGCACCGTCTACGAGTCGACCCGAAGTTCAAGCCTGTGAAAGAACATCTTCGACGATCCGCCGTCCAGAAGAGGAAAGCCATTGGCGAGGAGGTGGCTCGGCTCTTAGCAGCGGAGTTCATCCGAGAGATTTACCACTCTGAGTGGCTCGCCAATGTCGTCATGGTCCCCAAGAAGGACAAGTCACTTCGCATGTGCATTGATTTCAAACATATCAATCGGGCCTGCCCGAAAGATCATTTTCCTCTCCCTCGCATCGACCAAATAGTCGACTCGACTGCGGGGTGCGAGAGATTGTCTTTTCTAGATGCTTATTCCGGGTACCATCAGATCCGTCTGTATGGACCCGACGAAATCAAAACAACTTTCATCACCCCATTCGGATGCTTCTATTATGTCACCATGCCGTTCGTCCTCAAGAACGCCGGAGCCACGTTCATGAGAATGATTCAGAAGTGTTTACTCACTCAAATCAGTCGGAATGTGGAGGCATACATGGATGATATTGTGGTCAAGTCACGCAAAGGTTCTGACCTGCGAGCTGACCTTGCCGAAACCTTTGCCAACCTCAGGAGGTATGATATCAAGCTCAATCCATCAAAGTGCACATTCGGAGTTCCAGGTGGAAAGTTACTCGGTTTTCTCGTTTCCGAACGGGGGATCGACGCCAATCCTGAAAAAGTTGGCACCATACTCCGGATGAAGCGTCCCGTTCGTGTGCACGACGTCCAAAAGCTTACAGGCTGCTTGGCTGCCCTAAGTCGATTCATTTCTCGCCTCGGTGAAAAGGCGTTGCCCCTTTACCGACTGAAGAAGAAGTCTGACAAGTTCGAGTGGACTCCGGAAGCTGATGCAGCATTTGCAGAGCTCAAAGCTCTGCTCTCCACCCAGCCGGTGCTTGCTGCCCCAATCAGCAAAGAGCCTCTGCTGCTTTACATTGCAGCCACAGGGCAAGTTGTTAGCACAGTACTTACGGTCGAGCGGGAAGAAGAAGGAAAGGCCTTCAGAGTTCAGCGCCCAGTCTATTATGTGTCTGAAGTTTTGACACCTTCAAAACAAAGATACCCTCACTACCAGAAGCTTGTATATGGTATTTATATGACCACCAAGAAGGTTGCACATTACTTCTCTGACCACTCCATTACAGTCGTCAGCGACGCCCCACTGTCAGAGATTCTGCATAACAGAGATGCAACTGGTCGAGTGGCCAAGTGGGCGATTGAACTCCTTCCCTTAGATATCAAGTTTGAAGCAAAGAAGGCTATCAAGTCCCAAGCAATCGCAGATTTCATCACCGAGTGGATTGAACAGCAACTTCCGACTCAAGTTCACTCAGAGCACTGGACCATGTTCTTCGATGGATCTAAGATGCTGAATGGTTCCGGTGCTGGGGTAGTTCTAGTCTCCCCCCGAGGAGATAAGCTCAGATATGTTCTCCAGATTCACTTCGATTCCTCCAACAATGAAGCAGAGTATGAAGCACTTTTGTACGGGTTGCGCATGGCCATTTCACTCGGCGTCCGTCGCCTCATGGTCTACGGCGACTCAGATTTGGTGGTTAATCAGGTGATGAAGGAGTGGGACGTCAGAAGTCCAGCTATGACTGGTTATTGCAATGCAGTGAGAAAGCTAGAAAAGAAATTCGAGGGGTTAGAGCTTCATCACATCCCCCGACTGAAAAATCAAGCAGCTGATGATTTGGCAAAAATAGGCTCCAAGAGAGAAGCCATTCCCAGCAATGTGTTTCTGGAGCACATCCGCTCGCCGTCAGTCTAGGAGGATCCTTTCACAGAAGAAGCCCCACAACCGAAAAGTGCCACAGATCCGACTGAAGTCGAAGTTCCTGCTGTGGTCGACCTAATCATGGAAGTCTTGGCAATCACTCCCGACTGGACGATACCGTACATCGCGTATATCCTAAGGAAAGAGCTCCCAGAAGACGAGGAAGAGGCTCGACAGATCGTCCGCCGATCCAAGGCCTTCACAGTCATAAAGGGGCAGTTGTATAGAGAAAGAGCGACTGGAATCGGTCAGAAGTGCATAACACTAGAAGAAGGTCGGATAATCCGTGATGATATCCACTCGGGGACCTGTGGCCACCATGCGTCCTCTCGGACCATTGTGGCTAAAGCATACCGAGCGGGATTTTACTGGCCTAGAGCAAATGAGATGGCAAAAGAGATAGTCGACAAATGTGGAGGCTGCCAGTTCTACTCCAACATGTGACACAAGCCTGCATCAGCCCTGAAGACCATTCCAGTCGTCTGGCCCTTCGCTGTCTGGGGACTGGACATGGTTGGTCCACTGAGAACAGGCAGGAGCGGATTCATGCATGTGCTTGTGGCAGTCAACAAGTTCACCAAATGGATTGAAGCCAAGCCTATCAAGAACCTCGATGCTGGCACTGCTATCAGTTTCGTCAGAGGACTAACATTCAAATATGGAGTCCCTCATAGCATCATCACTGACAATGGGTCAAACTTTGATTCGGACCAGTTCAGAGCTTTTTGCGCCTCTCAAGGCACACGAGTCGACTACACGTCGGTCGCGCATCCTCAGTCAAATGGACAAGCTGAAAGAGCAAATGGTTTGATTCTCAAAGGACTGAAGCCTCGGCTGATGCGTGATCTCAAGCACGCGGCAGGTGCTTGGGTCGACGAGCTTCCGTCAGTTCTGTGGGGATTGAGGACCACCCCTAACCGGTCGACTGGAAGAACTCCATTCTTTTTGGTTTATGGAGCCGAAGCGGTTCTGCCAAGTGATCTTCTTCACAACGCACCCCGAGTCGAGCTTTATACCGAAGATGAAGCAGAACAGGCCCGGCAAGAAGCAGTCGACCTCCTAGAAGAAGAGAGGGAGATGGCCATGATCAGATCGACCATTTATCAGCAAGACTTGCGTCGATTCCACGCCCGGAATGTGAAGAGTCGAGCCTTCCAAGAAGGAGATTTGGTCCTCCGAGTGGATCAACAGAAACCACACAAGCTTGCTCCTACTTGGGAAGGCCCCTTCATCATCACCAGAGTCCTCCACAATGGAGCGTATCACCTCTACAATGTTGATCGCCAGATCGACGAGCCTCGAGCTTGGAATGCGGAACTACTCCGCCCCTTTTACACTTGAGCTCTCCCTTGGACGATATGTAATAAGAAAAATTCCTGCAGTTCGTTTTTATCAGAGGCAAGAGTGTTCCATCAATTGTTGTCACTTTTGTTTACATACGGAATCCCCCAGTGGGTGACTTAGCTGCGAATCCGTTTCGCCTAAGTTTGAAAAAATCCTACCGAGTGGAGAGCGATCCTCCCACTCGGGGGCTTAGCTGCAGTCCAGCACTCGCCTAAGTTCTCTCACTTAGAGACTTAGCTGCGGTCCGGCACTCGCCTAAGACCCCCAGTGGGTGACTTAGCTGCGAATCCGTTTCGCCTAAGTTTGAAAAAATCCTACCGAGTGGAGAGCAATCCTCCCACTCGAGGGCTTAGCTGCAGTCCAGCACTTGCCTAAGTTCTCTCACTTAGAGACTTAGCTGCGGTCCGGCACTCGCCTAAGTTTGAAAAAATCCTACCGAGTGGAGAGCGATCCTCCCACTCGGGGGCTTAGCTGCAGTCCAGCACTCGCCTAAGTTCTCTCACTTAGAGACTTAGCTGTGGTCCGGCACTCGCCTAAGTTTGAAAAAAATCCTACCGAGTGGAGAGCGATCCTCCCACTCGGGGGCTTAGCTGTAGTCCAGCACTCACCTAAGTTCTCTCACCTAGAGACTTAGCTGCAGTCCGGCACTCGCCTAAGTTTGAAAAAATCCTACCGACTGGAGAGCAAACCTCCCACTCGGAGGCTTAGCTGTAGCCCAGTGCTCGCCTAAGTGTTTAAATCCTACCGAGTGGAGAGCGATCCTCCCACTCGGAGGCTTAGCTGCAGTCCAGCACTCACCTAAGTTCTCTCACTTAGAGACTTAGCTGCGGTCCAGCACTCGCCTAAGTTTTAAAAAAAATCCTACCGAGTGGAGAGCGATCCTCTCACTCGGGGGCTTAGCTGCAGTCCAGCACTCGCCTAAGTTCTCTCACCTAGAGACTTAGCTACAGTCCGGCACTCGCCTAAGTTTGAAAAAATCCTACCGAGTGGAGAGCAAACCTCCCACTCGGGGGCTTAGCTGCAGCCCAGTGCTTGCCTAAGTGTTTAAAAATCCTACCGAGTGGAGAGTAAACCTCTCACTCGGAGGCTTAGCTACAGCCCAGTGCTCGCCTAAGTACAAGACTCGACCCAATCCGCGAGTCGACCGCTACCTTCTCCCTCGGAGCTGCGTCGCAAATACAAGATTATTCTGAGTGAAGATCAAGTTCCACTCAATGAATCAAACCGTGAAGATATCCAACGAGAAATCAAGTTCAGAAAAAGCCCAAAAGGTCCCAGACCTCAAAGTACTCGAGCCCTCGGCTCGGCGGAGTTTAAACGGTTACAAATCCACTCGGCATCCCGAGGTAAATTCAAAGTTTTTCACTCCTCGGGAGGATTACTGGAAGGGGCGACGAACTCATCCAAATCGATCCCGTCGGCGATACGGGTGGCAGCGGCGATGAAAGTCTCCATGAAGTCTTGAAAGCTGTGCTTCCTGGTATTTGCAACTTGGATGGCCGCCAGCTTTTCTTCTCGTGCCTCCTTGCAATGGACGCGGACCAGAGACAGAGCGACATCAGCACCACATCTAGCAGAAGATTTCTTCCATTTCGCCACTCGACCTGGGACTTCGTTAAGTCAAGCCATCAGAGACTCGAGGTCGTTCTGAAGCGTCATCCCAGGCCAGAGTGATGTGTCGATCCGCGACATTGCAACTTTCAGCTGAGCCAGATAATCAACGACGCTGGCAACACGAGACTCCAGTCGGAGCACGTTCATGGCAGCCTCGTCCTTCACAAGAGAGTTAACAGGGTCCAAGCTTGGCTCCACTCGACTGGTCTCCTCTTCAAAGTTCTGACAGAATTCTGCAAACACGATTCAAGAGTAAGATAGTGGCCCTACGCAGGCTTGGCAAACTGCAAGACAGTCGGGGCAGAGTAATTACCTTCGAGCATGACGAACAACTTCTTGGCAAGTCCACCGAGATAAGCTTCCAGATCTTTTACCTTCCCCACCAGCTCACCCGCCTTGTCGTGCAGAGCCATCTTCTCCTTCTTCAGTCGACTGGCATCTCGATTAGCTGTCTCGAGAGCGGTTTTCAGTCTGGAGTTCTCCTGTTCAAGAGCTCCGACCGGAGCCAATTTCTCCTCTGCAAGCTTCGTTTTGCTTGAGGCCTCCTTCTGTGCCTCTGCAAGGTCTTGGTCCTTCTTCTTCTTCAGAGCTTCCTCCAGTTTATCTGTGGTGCGTCGAGTGGAACCAACATCAAGAATGGACAAGAAAGAAAAGCCACCCGTTAAGAATAGAGAACCTCACCAGCCATACCTTTCGCTTCTTCTTGCGGCTTCCTCAAATTCTCCTGAGCAAGCTTCAAGTTAAGGTTGAGCTGGATCTGCTGATTCTCCAACTCAGTATAGAGAGCTACAAGTTTGCAAGATTTCTGTAAAAAGGAAAATCAGTCGACAGACGTCCAAGATAAGTTGCTTCCGAGTAACTAAGAGACAATGATGACGTTTCTAAGACCACAGCCGAATCAAAAACATTCGACAGTAGTCTCGGGGACTACACCCAGTGGGTGCACTCAGCGTGCCCCCACTGGTTCGACCAAAAAAAAAGTCGACTGCCAGCAGTCGACCGGATACAATTCCACTCGACCGGATACAGCTACAGCAACACAATGTAAAGACTACAGTCGACTGCCAGCAGTCCACCGTAGTCTCGGGGACTACACCCAGTGGGTGCACTTAGCGTGCCCCCACTCGTCCAAAGGATTGGCAGACACACCCAGTGGGTGTACAGATACAGATACGAAAGATCTTCGGAAAAGAGACTCTTCAAACAGCATATCACAACAGACCAAGTGTCGAGTCGACTGACCTGGACGTTGCTCTGAAGAGCCGAACTCGCGTCATAGGCTGCTTGGCTGGCCTCCCGAGCCATCTTCACTTGCTCCATCATGATCCCCGCCTGGCGTATAGCCTCCTTTGCAGCAGCCGCTTGGTCCTCAGGGACGGGGTACGCAAGAAAAAGCGAAGGTGGATCCGCAGTCGACGTCGAGGGCCGCGCACTCGCCAGAGGAACGGCGAAGGTCACAGAAGCCCGAGTGGTGTCACCACCATCCCGAGCCACGGCCTCGGACGCCGGAGCAGATTGGGGGGTCTTGTCAGCCGACGCCCTCTTGTGCCTCCTCACTCTCAACGGACCATCATCGTCGTCATCCGGGAGGTCGATAACATGAGGAGGAGCTACAAGGAAAACATTCAATCGACCAGAGTAGCAATAAAGGTTCAGTCGACTCAAAGGCAGGACGTCAGCAATCGTACCAGGGTTGGAGGTAACAGCGTCCTCCATCTCTTGGTCGTCGTTCCTGGCGGAGACCTCAGAAGTAGCACCGCTGCAAATCTCGAAAGTCAATCAGTTGGTTCAGTGAATCGACCAAGGATCCGTCCACGGTCGACAAAGGAAAGCAAGTCTTATTATTACCCGGAAATGGTAGGAACAGCTATCTTCATCTTGGGCAGAGCCTTGGGCGGCTTGGATGGCGTCGCTCGTGGATGCTTGGGAGCCTTCCCAGTCGGCGGAGGAGAAGAGGTCCGAGGGCGTTTCGACGACTGCCCAACAGGAGCAGTCGCCTTGCCACGTTCCCGCGCTGGATCATGGGTGAGCTTGGATCGCCCCTCCGGGCGGGGGGGTTCAACCTCCTCCTCCTCCCCTTCGCTGGAGAAGATGTCGTCGCCTCCCTCTCCCTCACCGTCGGACTCCCACTCGCCTTGGTCGTCCCCGCTCTCGCCTCCGCTCGCCTCCCCTTCCTCAGTCGACCCCTGTGCCCCGTTGGGCGTCGAGTACATCTCGGTGGTCGCCTGGAAAACGACAGACAAGACGAAGGTCAATCGACTTATTCAAAGAAGACCAATGCAGAAGACAAGATATCAGTCAGGAGCACAAAGACATACCTGGTCCACCTCATACGAGTTGTCGAGTGGGGTTACCCTCCTGGCTCCTTGGGGATTGTCTTTGTTCCCCGTGATGCTCGACAGCCACCCCTCCACCATCTCGTCGGTGACCTCCTCCGGGTGGACCCGAGTGGTGTCGTCAAGACCCGAATACAGCCACATCGGGTGGTCGCGGGCCTGGAGTGGTTGGATGCGCCTTTGAAGGAAGACCTCCAGCAGGTCCATACCAGTCACACCCTCGCAGACAAGCTCAACCACTCGACCTGCCAGCACCTTGACTTGGGCCTTTTCCTCCGGCGCGACTTTCAGAGAGGCAGGCTTCTCGGCTCGGTCGAGGGAAAAAAGAGGAAGACCAGTCGACTGTCCTGGGGTCGCCTCGTCCTTGCAGTAGAACCAGGTCGACTGCCAGCCACGGACCGACTCCGGGAAGGTGATAGATGGAAAACAACTCTTCCCCCTCGTCTGGATCGCCAGGCCCCCGCACAGCTGGATCAGCTGCATCCTCTCGTCACTCGACTTAGCCTTCTTGACCGATTGAGAACGGCAGGTAAAGATGTGTTTGAAGAGTCCCCAATGGGGTCGACAACTCAAGAAAGCCTCACACATGGATATGAAAGCAGCAAGGTAGACAATGGAGTTGGGAGTGAAGTGGTGGAGCTGCGCTCCAAAGAAATTCAAGAAACTCCGGAAGAAAGGATGGGGCGGTAGAGAAAACCCTCGGTCGATGTGGTTGGCTAGGAGCACGCACTCACCATCGCGGGGTTGAGGTTCGATCTCTCCCCCCGGAAGACGCGCGGCTTCGTGGGGAATGACTCCCCCCTTGACCATATCGTCGAGATCCTCTTGCCGGAGCACCGATGGCATCCAGTCGCCCTGGATCCAACCTTTGGGCAGAGCGGTCCTAGAGGAAGATCCGCCCCGAGCTAACCTCTTCCCTTTCCCCGCCGCCGCCGCCTTCTTTGCGCGCTCCAGAGCGGAGGTCTTGCTCTTCGTCATCGTCGCCGGCGAAGTCTCGCATGGGCCTGCTGCGTTGGGGCAGGAACGGAGGTGGCGGAAGGACTTGCGAAGGGGGAGAGGCGGAAGAAAGGAGGAGAATAGAGCGCACTGCATGGAAACCCCGAGCCTGCGATTTATAAGAGACCGCTTCCGAGTGGCTGACTGGTAGGCCCAGGCTATCCAGTCAAATCCCGCAGCAGACGCGCGCGCAGTATGTGGGGAAAAAGACGACGCGGGGATCGAGGAGCTTCCACTTTATCGCTTCCGATTACTGCGGCCGCTCCCGTCCCGCGCACTTCCCAAAATCCGAATCCCGCGACATCCGCGGCCCACAAAACAACTTGTCAAAACAGAAGACCCCGATCGCGCCGGCGCTCGGTATGTCACAAACAAAGAAATTCACTCGACGAAAGGCCTGGAATGGATCAAGGCGACTGAAAAAGGTTGGCAACATCATCCATGACGATTGACCCAAAACGAGGCGCTCACATAGCCCGAAGAACCAGTCGGAAAGATCTCCAACTCTTTCCCCACTCTAACCTCGATCCATTCGGGGGCTAATGATGAAGACATGTACCTAGGGTAGGGACACGGACCTGACCAAAGAGTCCTACCCTAGGACACCCCTAGGAGAAGTCACCTTTCAATCGACTTGAAGGTATCCCACTCGACGGGTTCAAGACACTCGACCAAGAAGCTATCACTCGACCATGAAGCCAACCACTTGACTGCCAGGAGACCTATAGTCACTCCGCAGGCAAACGGTCGGCTGTTAAGTAGTCTTTATGATCATTATAGCACTTTATTAGGGACGTTACCAGAAACGCCCAACCTTAAATATACCTTAAACCCTGCATTACTGAGGGCAGGAGGGGTCCGGCAAACTCTATATAAGCCACCCCCTCCTCAGTATGAAGGGTTCGCACCCCTGTATCCATACACGCATAATCCAGTCGACCGCCTCTGGGCTCCGAGACGTAGGGCTATTACTTCCTCTGAGAAGGGCCTGAACTCGTAAACCTCGCGTGTAACAACTTACCAATAGCTAAGATCTAGCTCTCCATATTCACCCCCTACATCACTGTCAGAGTTAGAACCACAACAAGATCTACTCTTGTACTACCCATATCATCAATATTAATCAAGCAGGACGTAGGGTTTTACCTCCATCGAGACGGCCCAAACCTGGGTAAAACTTCGTGTCCCTTGCCTCCTGTTACCATCCGGCCTAGACGCACAGTTCGGGACCCCCTACCCGAGATCCGCCGGTTTTGACACCGACACTCACGTCAAGGAGGTGCCCGAGGCATCCATGAGGCAGGGGCCCACGCCCAGGGGGGTGGGCGCGCCCCCCACCCTCTTGGACATCCCAGGACTCTTCTGGCCCAACTCTTTTACTCCGGAGTCTTCTTTTGGTCCATAAAAAATCATCAAAAATTGGCATGTCAATTGGACTCCGTTTGATATTCCTTTTTCTGTAAAACTCAAAAACAAGAAAAAAACAGAAACTGACACTGGGCTCTAGGTTAATAGGTTAGTCCCAAAAACCATATAAAATAGCATATAAATGCATATAAAACATCCAAGGTTGATAATATAATAGCATGAATACTTCATAAATTATAGATACGTTGGAGACGTATCACGGACACCTAACCCTAAGTGTTCGGATCAAAACTAATCTAAAGGAAGTTTTAACTGGATAGGACTTTTTCAATCGTGGCAAGAATCATGGCATTGATCTTTGTGCTAAGAATCGGATAGAGTAATGAACAAAGGGTCGAGTTCATACCCTAGCTTGGTGATGAACCTACTACGGCAGCAATGGCGGTGAAGATTTCCGTTGATGGTGGAGGACAGCAGCGATAGGAGGTCACTGGCGATGAGGAGACAATCTGGAGACCTCGAGTCGGCAGAGCTAGGCAAGCGCGGGTGAAGTGTTTGGAGAAATTCCCAAATTTTTAGCCCGGGTATATATATCCAGACTCTGTAGGTGTGACTGAGTGGAACAACTCGGAGGCACCGAGATGCAGAGTCGCAAGCGTTTGCTGCACCTCAGTGTGACCGAAGGGTTCAAATCGGTTGCACCAACATTAAGACCTAGATCAACTTAATGAACTCGGTATGACCGAATGGAATGGAGAGGTTATACCAAAATGCACTAAGAGGTTTTGGAAGTTAAGTCCTTGACAGATCGGTGACTCCGAGTGATCCTCACCCGGAGGGTTTGAATTCGACTTGTTCAAACTATGTGATGTAGCATGAATGGAGTTTAAGACGAGAAAAGCAGAGATAGCTAGAGGGAGTTCTTAGGCATTCTTGTCCATCCATTTGGCAAAAAGAAATAAGCCAAACAACCAAAGAAACTAACGGTTGTCCTCGAATGGGCAAAATATGAAACCAACATGCTCACACAATAAGATAGCAAATGAAATATGTGGAAAAACATGCATAAACACTCTAGCATCTATCAAGCAATTGGCGATGACTAGGTCATCTATATATGAGTATATTGACTGAGGAGTCAAATGAGAACAATTGATCGTAGGTCATACTCATCGTTTAAGCACAAGTGGGGTTACCACTTTTACATAAAGCATTGTTGTGTTCACACCATTAGAGTTTCTTTAGCTCAATTCTTGGAGCAAAGCTCCCCCTAGATGTGATATCCCCCATAAGAGGGATGAACTAACCTTGGGTTTTGTCGATGATGACTTCATGTAGGTGTTGAAGATGTAGATGCTCAATGTTGATGTAGATCATTTGGAGCAATCCATTGGAGTGAGTTGCACTTTCAATACCTACATGGGTTATTCCCACAAGGAATATACAAGGATATCCATAGAAATGGAGTGAAATTCACACAAGATGTTCTCCATGAAAGAATTAGGCTACCTTGTCCCTTGTCTTACCAACAAGAGGGTTTGTGACTCCATGAACTAGTGCAAGATGTGAAAGTTGATTGCACTTGTTCTTGCCCAATGAATATGAGTGAAGTATGTTGGCGGAGTCACCCTCAAGAAACTCTCTAGTTCTTCTTCTTTGAGATCCACATCATCTTGATGGGAATCCTTGGAGCTGTAGTCATACTTGATGAAGTAGAACTTGATGTAGTCTTGTCAACCCACTTGACCAAGGCCTTAGGAGCTTCCTGAAATTCATCAATCTCCTCTTGAAGCTTGTCCTTGCCTTTTAGCTTGTGGTCTTGTGGTGGAAGATCATATTGAGCTTGTGTTCCCTTGAAAGCAGTGGGATCATACTTCTCTTGTTAAGGAACAAACTTCATATTGGGGTATTGATCTTCTTCCCACTCAACTCCATTGGCATTGAACTTGCGTTCAAAACCAACACCTTGATTCTTCCGGTGCCTTCCTTGCTTGCGTACAATTTCCTCAAATTGCTTACTCCCGACAAGGCTCCCGACAAGGATCTATAATTCCCTTCAATAAGCAATTTTCTTGATCAAGTATAACTTGGCTAAGAGAATCATTAGTGGAATCAAGAGAACTACTAGAAGCAACAACATTGGATTTAGCATGATTATTGTTGCTACTAGAAGAATCTTTCTTACTCTTGTTGCTAGATTTTACTTGTGGCATGTAAATAGACAAGAGTACATGCTTGGCAATGTAAGAAGAACTTTTCTTATAAAGAGCATCATTGATAGCTTTTAAGTACCCATGCTCTTGCTCTAGATTGAGCTTTTCAAAGCATAGCTTCTCATGAGTCTTTAAAAGCTCTCGATGATCCTCTAAGGTAGTTTCATGAGCTAACTTAAGAGTGTTTAGTCCTTTAGTTAGATGCTCAATTTCCTTCTTATCATCGACATTCGTTTTATCTTGATTAGCATGATTGATAGCAATTTTATCATAGGTTTCATCACTAGAGTTGTCATTAAGTAAATCGTCATCACCTAGAAATCATTTTCATCACTATTGAAATCAACATACTCGGGGTGTGATACCTTGGGACCTTTTGCCATGAAGCATCTTCCAATCCCTCCATTTGGTGAATCAAATATGTCATAGGAGTTGGATGACACAAGTGTGAGACCGGCAACACCTTCATCTTGAGTATATTCGGAGCCGGAGTGGTAGCTTCTCTCAGAGTGGTTGTCGGAGTCGGAGCCGGATACCCATTCACCAACATGAGCTTGATGTCTTCGTCTTGTGTAGCTCTTTGATGATTTGTCCTTCCTTTCCGAATCCTTGCTTCTGCGAGAGGATCTTCATTCATAACGATCATCTCTACTCCTTATTTCTCTTGGTGGTGATTCTTCTCTTTTGCTTCTCCTTTTAGGTGAGTCTGCTCTTCTTTTGTAGGGAGCAGTACACTCACTAGAGTAGTGTCCAGGTTTTCCACAATTATAGCAATTGCAGTCACGACTAGAAGATCTTTTGCCATGGTAGGACCTTGACTTGGAAGTTCTTTCTTTGTTTCTACTCTTGTAGAACTTGTTGAAGTTCTTCACCATTAGGCTCATTTCTTCATTGAAGACTTGTTTCTCACTTGATAATGTAGGGGAATCACATGAAGCTTTGTAAGCACCACTAGACTTTTTGTGAAGCTCTTCCTTCTCCTTGAGTGACATCTCGTGAGCAAAAATTCTACCAATGACTTCTATTGTCTTGAGATCTTTGTAATTGGGCATCATTTGGATCAATGTGCACACGGTATCATGCTTTCCATCCAAGGCTCTTAGGATCTTCTTGATGATGAATCTATCGGTCATCTCTTCACTTCCTAAGCTGGCAATACCATTTGTGATGAGAGCAAGCCTAGAGTACATTTCAGCGACACCTTCACCATCCTTGATTTTGAACATGTCAAGTTGACTTTGAAGCACATCCAATTTGGATTCCTTGACAGACTCGGTACCTTCATGCATATCAATCAAAGTATCCCAAATTTCCTTTGCATTCTCAAGGTGGCTGATTTTGTCGAATTCTTCGGGGCACAATCTGTTGAAGAGGATATCACAAGCTTGAGCATTGTATTGCAACATCTTTAATTCTTCCACAGTTGCCTCACGGTTTGGTTCTCTTCCATCAAAGAATTCACCTTGCAAACCAATATACACAATAGCCCAAATGGTGGGGTTATGTCCAAGAATATGCATTTTCATATTATGCTTCCAACTAGCAAAATTAGTACCATCATAGTAAGGACCTCTACGGTGGTAATTTCCCTCACTAGATTCCATACTCTCTTAGGTTGTGAAACCAAGGTTATGATCACCAAAGCTATAGAAATCAAGGAAAATGGAGACCAAAGCTCTGTTACCACTTGTAGGATCAAAAGTAGGTCTGGACGGGGGTGATTAGACTACTTGACCAAATAAAAACCTAGCCTTTTCCCAATTTCAAGTCTTGGCAGATTTTGACAACTTAGCACAAGTCAAGCAATCAACCTACACATGCAATTCAAAGAGTATAGCAGCGAAATGTAAATCATTGCATATGAAGGTAGAGGGAGGGATTTGGAAAGGCAAACACAATGTAGACACAGAGATTTTTGGCATGGTTCTGATAGGTGGTTCTATCGTACGTCCATGTTGATGGAGACTTCAACCCACGAAGGGTAACAGTTGCACGAGTCCATGAAGGGCTCCACCCATGAAGGGTCCACGAAGAAGCAACCTTATCTATCCCACCATGGCCATCGCCCACAAAGGACTTGCTTCACTTGGGTAGATCTTCACGAAGTAGGCGATCTCCTTGCCCTTACAAACTCGTTGGTTCAACTCCACAATCTTGACGGAGGCTCCCAAGTGACACCTAACCAAACTAGGAGAGACCACTCTCCAAAAGGTAATAGATGGTGTGTTGATGATGAACTCCTTGCTCTTGTGCTTTGAAAGATACTCTCCCCAATACTCAACTCTCTCTCACAGATTTGGCTATGGTGGAAAGATGATTTGAGTGGAAAGCAACTTGGTGAAGGCTAGAGATCAAGATTCTTGTGGTTGGATTGGAATGTCTTGGTCTCAACACATGAGTAGGTGGTTCTCTCTCAGAAAATGAATGCTGGAAGTGTAGGCATGTTTTGATGGCTCTCTCACACATGGAGAGGAGGGTGGAGGGGTATATATAGCCTCCACACAAAATCTAACCATTACACACAAAAGAGCCAACCCGGTCAGACTGAATGTATAAACTCGGTGAGACTGATTTAGTTCAAAATGTGAACGTTAGACTTTTCGGTGGGACGACATGATCAACTTGGTGGGATCGATGAGCTAGGGTTAGGGCAAAACATGATCTTGGTTTGATCGATTACTTCAACTCGGTGAGACCAACTTTAGTAACAAGCAAACAGAGAGTTGGTCAGGAAACTCGGTGGGACCGATCGCTCCTTTCGGTAATACCAAAACGTTACGGAAGAGAAACAGAGAGTTTATAGTGCGCACTCGGTGGACCGATTGCTCATTTCGGTGAGACCGAAATGTTACAAAGGGAAACAGAGAGTTTGCAATCCCATCTCGGTGAGACCGAGATCCCTATCGGTGAGAACGAACTGAATAGGTTTCTGGCTATGGCTATGTCAAATGAACTCGGTGGCGCCGGATGAATCAAATCGGTGGGTGATGCATCTCCAACGTATCTACAATTTTTGATTGTTCCATGCTGTTATATTATCAATCTTGGATGTTTTATAATCATTTTATAGTCATTTTATATCATTTTTTTGGTACTAACCTATTGACATAGTGCCAAGTGCCAGTTCCTATTTTTTGTGTGTTTTTTACATCGCAAAAAATCAATATCAGGCGGAGTCCAAATGCCACGAAACCTTACAGAGAATTTTTATGGGTGAAAAGGAACACAACGGGCTCAAGATGCGCCTGGGGGGTGCCCCGGCGGGGGCACAACCCACCAAGGTGCGCCAGGAGGCCCAGGAGCGCCCTGGTGGGTTGTGCCCCATCGGGCCACCCCCCCGCAGGCGTTGTGCCCACCTCGGTTGCCCCCCAGACCACCTCTTTGCTCTATTAATACCCCAAAAATCCCATAACCCTAGGGGAGTCGATGAAATATTCATCCAGCCGCCGCAGAGTCCAGAACCACTAGATCCAATCTAGACACCATCTCGGATCGGGTTCACCACCTCCATTGGTGCCTCTCCGATGATACGTGAGTAGTTCTTTGTAGACCTTCGGGTCCGTAGTTAGTAGCTAGATGGCTTCATCTCTCTCTCTCTCTTGATTCTCAATACAATGGTCTCTTGGAGATCCATATGATGTAACTCTTTTGCGGTGTGTTTGTTGGGATCCGATGAACTTTGAGTTTATGATCAGGTCTATCTTTTTATATCCATGAAAGTTATTTGAGTTTCTTTGAACTCTTATATGCATTATTGCTCATAGCCTCGTATTTCTTCTCTGATATTTGGTTTTTTTTGCCAACTTGATCTATTTATCTTGCAATGGGAAGAGGTGCTTTGTAGTGGGTTCGATCATACGGTGCTTGATCCCAGTGACAAAGGGAAACGACGTATGTATCGTTTCTACTAAGGATAAAATGATGGGGTCTATCTCTACATAGATAGATCTTGTCTACATCATGTCATCATTCTTATTGCATTACTCTGTTTCTCCATGAACTTAATACACTAGATGCATGCTGGATAGCGGTCGATGTGTGGAGTAATAGTAGTAGATGCAGGCAGGAGTCGGTCTACTAATCTTGGACGTGATGCCTATATAATGATCATTTCCTAGATATCATCATAATTATTTGAGGTTCTATCAATTTCCCAACAGTAATTTGTTTACCCACCGTTTGCTATTTTTCTCGAGAGAAGCCACTAGTGAAACCTACGGCCCTTGGGTCTTCTTTCTCATATATTTGCCTTTGCGATCTACTTTTCTCTTGCATTTATTTTCAGATCTATTAAACCAAAAATACAAAAAATACCTTGCTGCAATTTTTCCTTATTTATTTTATTTAGCGTTCGATCTATCAATTTACTACAAATTTATCTCACGTCCGTTTGCCACTTGAGGCACCGTACCCCGAAAGGGATTGACAACCCCTTTAATACGTCAGGTTGCGAGGATTTGTTATGTGTGCGCAGGGGCTGTTTATGTTGTGTTGCTTGGTTCTCCTACTGGTTTGATAACCTTGGTTTCATATCTGAGGGAAATACCTACCGCCGATGTGCTGCATCATCAATTCCTCTTTGGGGAAATACCGACGTAGCTTCAAGTGACATCAATGAGGTCGAATTTGACTTTAGGTTTAGGACATATTTGGATTTGAGAAAATGGTTGAGGGCTTTGGAGCATATCACTATACATTTTGAGCAAGTAGACCATTAAGCAACATCTTATCCCCTTGTAGTACTGGCTTTCCTATGGACTCA
The DNA here is from genome assembly GCF_056163025.1 of Triticum urartu. NCBI lineage: Eukaryota > Viridiplantae > Streptophyta > Magnoliopsida > Poales > Poaceae > Triticum > Triticum urartu. The sequence continues at coordinate 212,976,731 of NC_141877.1, read as the reverse complement.
ATGTGATCTTGGATCACTAAAATAAAAAGGAAGAGTCTTGAGCTGTTGCCAATATTTGTCCTTAGCATTTTGAGGGGTCCACATCTCTAGTCCATGCCATGCCAATCATTGAACTTACTGAAATAATCATCTCTAAAGGATATTAGTTCAATGAGCTATATGTTGTTATGAATTACCAAAACCACTCAGGGATTAGTTGCATTTTCAGCTCTCCTTCTTGGATGCCTACTCCGTGTACCACAAGATATTCATGTCCAAGGAAGACGAGCAGAAGACCGCGTTCATAACCCCATGTGGCATAGACTGCTTTGTATGAATGCCCTTCAGGTTAAAGAGCGCCAGGTCCACCTTTGCAAGAGTCGTGCAGATTGGTTTTGAGCCTCAGCTGCATAGGGATATTGAAGCTTAGATGGATGACATCGAGGTCAAGACCAAGTACAGATCAACTATATTCAAGATTTGGAAGAGATCTTTGCAAATATGCTCAAGATCAACCTGAATCTTAATCCAGATAAGTGTGTTTGGCGATCCCTTCGGCAAGCTACTTGGCTTCTTTGTGTCTCACCGGGGGATAGAGGCCAACCTCGACAAGATCAGAGCAATTGAGCAGATTCAAGCACCCAACACTATCAAGGATGTGAGGCGTTTAACTGGATGTGTTGCCACGCTGAGCAGGTTCATCTCCAAGTCTGCTGAGCATGCCCTACTGTTCTTCAAAAAATTTAAGAAGATATGGCCCATGAAGTGGACCCCGGAGGCGGAAGCAGTGCTGCAAGACCTAAAAACCTACCTTTCCTCTGTTCCCACCATGGTTGCTCCTAAATGACAAGAGTCATTGCAGCTATATCTAGTAGCAACCAATAAAGTGGTTAGTGCAGCCCTGGTGGTGCAGCGGGAAATGGAAGAAGGAGTAGCGGCAGCTACTACCCTTCCCGGAGTAGGAAGCGAACCAGTCGTGGCAAGATTGAGCACGGATCAAGAGAAAGAAGTACAGGGTAGTGAAGGAAATTCCGAGGCCGTGGCAAGGAAGAAGGTAGTGCAGTGACCAGTTTACTTTGTTAGCTCCCTGTTACAAGGGGCTAGATCAAGGTATTATGGGGTACAAAAATTAATCTTCAGCCTCATCATGGCCTCAAGGAAGCTGCGCCACTACTTCCAAGCCCACATGATCACGGTTGTCACCCGTTTTCCTCTACAACACATATTGAGGAACCCTGAAGCCACTTGCGGGATAGCGGAATGGGCACTGGAATTATCAAGCTTTAGACTGAAGTATGAAAGCACCTCAACCATTCAGAGCAGAGCACTGGCAGAGTTTATTGTAGAATGGACACCAACTCCAGATGAAGAGACATTGGAAACATTCATCCCCAGCAAGGAAGCGCCCTAGGAATGGATCATGTATGTTGATGGTGCTTTCTCACTATAGGATCCGGGGGATGGCGTGCTCTTCATTGCACCCACCGAAGAGCGCCTGAAGTATGTGGTCCAAATGCACTTCCCTCGAGAAAATGCTACCAATAACACTTTGGAGTATGAAGGGCTCCTTGCGGGGCTCAGGATTGCGATAGAGTTGGGGATCAAGAAGCTGATCATCCGAGGAGATTCACAGCTGGTAGTGAGACACGTCAATAAGGATTACCAGAGCCCGTTAATGGAGGCATACGTTTAAGAAGTGAGGAAGTTGGAGGAACACTTTGACGGATTACAAATAGAGCACGTACCATGTGCGGAAAACAACACTGTTGATTATCTGTCAAAGTGTGCCGCGCAAAAGCTCCCTGTGGAACTAGGGACCTTTGTCCTCCATTTGACTCAGCCATCTTTATCCCCATTGACAATTTCTAGGAAGAGGAGGAAGATGGACTCCGGCAAGCCTTCACCGGCAGAACCTTCAGAGGTCCCCGGTAAGGGGGTTGCTAGGAATGACTCCACCTCGCTTGGCGAGCCGCACTCTTTCGTAGGACCTCAGGTCTTTGTGGTCGAGGCAAGCTCCCTCACGAGTGAGGAGGTGATATTTGCTCTAGTTGTCGAGCCGCAGGCTCCAACTTGGGCACGACACATCGTCCACTACCTCCGGACTGGAGAACTTCCCGAAGAGCAAGAAGAAGCTGAAAGAGTAGCCCATAGGGCTAGTATGTATCAGTTTGTCGACAATGCACTATACAGAAGGAGGCCCAATGGTGTGAAACTGAAGTGCATTTGTCGAGAAGAAGGAAAGGAACTATTGGCAGAGATACACAAAGGCATGTGCGGCTCTCATATTGGATCAAGAGCCTTGGTTGGAAAAGCTTTCCGGCAAGGTTTCTATTGGCCCTCGGCCCTCCAAGATGCAACTGAGGTAGTCACCAGATGTGAAGCCTGCCAGTTCCACTCCAAGAATATCTATCAGCCTGCACAAGCTCTCAAGACGATCCCTTTGTCATGGCCATTTTCGGTCTGGGGGGCTCGACATCTTATAGGCCCCGTCCCCCGTGCTACCGGGGGCTTTGAATTCCAGTATGTTGCAATCGAAAAGTTTACAAAGTGGCCAGAAGTGGAGCCCGTGAGGAAGGTGACCACACAGTCAGCTATCAAGTTCTTGAAAGGATTGGTGTGCCGTTTCAGAGTACCCGCTAGAGTCATCGCTGACAGTGGCACCCAATTCACAAGATGCGCCTTCAAGCAATACGTTCATGCCCTCGGAATCAAGGTCCCATTCGCCTCTTTTGCCCATCCCAGAAACAACGGCCAAGTTGACAGGGAAAACGCTGAAGTGCTGCGAGGACTCAAGACAAGAACATTTGATGGAATGCAGAAGTGTGGCAGGCGATGGATCGACGAGCTGCCGGTGGTTCTTTGGTCCCTCCGTACGACACCAAATCGAGCTACCAGCCAGACTCTCTTCTCCCTAGTCTATGGGGCAGAGGTAGTGCTCCCCACGGAACTCATATACGGGTCACCTCGAGTACTTGCCTGCGATGAAGTAGCACAAGAAAAACACCGGTGTGACGACGCTGTGCTACTTGAGGAGAACCGTCTCCGTGCAGTTGTACGTGTTGCACGATACTAGCAGGCCCTGCGTCGCTATCACAGCCGCAGGGTCCATGCCCGGAGTCTTGAGGAAGGCGCCTTTGTCCTTAGGCGTGTTCAGTCTACCAAGGGTTCCACCAAGTTGACACGGAAGTGGGAAGGCCCTTACCAGGAGGTACGAGTCACCAGACATGGCGTAGTCTGTCTAGAGACCGAAGATGGCATCAAGGTGCAAAACTCATGGAACATTGAGCATCTTCGTAAGTTCTACCAGTAAGGCGCGGCTGTCGGGCCCTGTGTAACGCCCAAGATGCGGCTATATCTCCTACGTGTCGGGGCCCGACTTAGAGGCATAACCGCATTTTGGTATGATCACAAGAAGGTCATCTTCACACATTCCCATGTAAATGAACAAGGAAGTAAATAGTTGGCTTACAATTGCCACGTCACACAAAGATCAAAATATTCATACATCAATCAGAGTACACACAAGGTCCGACTACAGACGGATCCAAATGAAAGAAGACAACCACCCATGCTAAATCCCGATCATCCCTACTGGGCACCACTACTGATCATCCGGAAAGGAAACATAGTAACGACCATGGTCTTCGTCGAACTCCCACTTGAGCTTGGTGGCATCACCTGCATTGGTATCCTTGGCACCTGCAACTGTGTTTGTAGTATCTATGAGTCATGAGGACTTGGCAATCTCAAAACTTGCGAGATCAAGACGATTTAAGCTTAAAGGTAGGATGTGGTATAAGGTGGAGTTGTAGCAAGCACTAAGAAAATATTGTGGCTAACATACGAGTACAAGAGTAAGATGAGAAACTACGCAACGGGCGTAGAGCTAGAAGTGATCACGAAGTGATCCTGAACTACTTACGTTCATACATAACCCAACCGTGTTCACTTCCCGAACTCCATCGAAAAGAGACCATCACGGTTACACACGCGGTTGGCGCATTTTAATTAAGTCAAGTGTCAAGTTCTCTACAACCGGATATTAAAAAATTCACCCCTGCCACATAACCGCGGGCACGGCTCTCGAAAGTTTAAACCCTACAGGGGTGTCCCAACTTAGCCGATGACAAGCTCACGATCTGCGGAGACAATCCTCCATCGCGGGACCCTCCGATCAGACTATGAATCCCGGTGCACAAGACATTTCGACAATTGTAAAACAAAACCAGCAAGATTGCCCGATGTGCCCACAAATCCCGATAGGAGTCGCACGTATCTCGTTCTCAGGGCACACCGGATGGCAAGACATCGGGTTGGCTGAGACCCTGGTTGCCCAGGGGGCGCCGGACATCGCCCAGGTTGGACCAGCACTCAGAGGAACACTGGCCCGGGTTGTTGATTAAGAATCCTTGGGTAAATTACTCCCTATGCATATTTTAGTTGTTATTAGGAAAATGCTAAAACCAATGTTGGGCCTTGCTGGAAGAGTTTTATTCAAAGCAAACAGTCAAGAGGGGCCCACAAACCCTCACTGTGTTAGGGACGCAAATTCAAGGAACATAACACCGGTATTACAAAAACTAAGGCGGCAAGAGTGGAACAAAACACCGAGCAAAAGTCGAAGCCTTCCACCCTTTTACCAAAAATATAGATGCATTAATTAAATATAAGAGATATTGTGATATCCCAACGTATACATGTTCCAACCTGGAACAACCTGCAAGGCACCTGCAACTAGCAACGCTATAAGAGGGGCTGAGCAAAAGAGGTAACATAGCCAAATGATGCCTACTACACAACCTTCTTCTTGTAGATGTTGTTGCGCCTCCAAGTGCAGAGGTTTGTAGGACAGTAGCAAATTTCCCACAAGTGGATGACCTAAGGTTTATCAATCCGTGGGTCTCTTGTGTCCCCAACACACCCAATACAATGGTAAATTGTATAGGTGCACTAGTTTGGTGAAGAGATGGTGATACAAGTGCAATATGGATGGTAGATATAGGTTTTTGTAATCTGAAAGTATAAAAACAGTAAGGTAACTAATGATAAAAGTAAGCACAAACGGTATTGCAATGCATTGAAACAAGGCCTAGGGTTCATACTTTCCCTAGTGCAAGTTCTCTCAACAAGGATAACATAATTAGATCATATAACTATCCCTCAACATGCATCAAAAAGTCACTCCAAAGTCACTAATAGCAGAGAAAAAACGAAGAGATTATTGTAGGGTACGAAACCACCTCAAAGTTATTCTTTCCGATCAATCCGTTGGGCTATTCCTATAAGTGTCACAAACAGCCCTAGAGTTCGTACTAAAATAACAACTTAAGACACAAATCAACCAAAACCCTAATGTCACCTAGATACTCCAATGTCACCTCAAGTATCCGCGGGTATGATTATACGATATGCATCACACAATCTCAGATTCATCTATTCAACCAACACAAAGAACTTCAAAGAGTGCCCCAAAGTTTCTACCGGAGAGTCAAGACGAAAACATGTGCCAACCCCTATGCATAAGTTCACAAGGTCACAGAACTCGCAAGTTGATCACCAAAACATACATCAAGTGGGTCATGTGAATATCCCATTGTCACCACAGATAAGCACATGCAAGACATACATCAAGTGTTCTCAAATCCTTAAAGACTCAATCCGATAAGATAACTTCAAAGGGAAAACTCAATTCATCACAAGGAGATAGAGGGGGAGAAACATCATAAGGTCCAACTATAATAGCAAAGGTCAAGGTACATCAAGATCGTGCCATATCAAGAACACGAGAGAGAGAGAGAGAGAGAGATCAAACACATAGCTACTGGTACATACCCTCAGCCCCGAGGGTGAACTACTCCCTCCTCATCATGGAGAGCGCCAGGATGATGAAGATGGCCACCGGTGATGGATGCCCCCTCCGACAGGGTGCGGAACAGGGTCCCGATTGGTTTTTGGTGGCTACGGAGGCTTGCGGCGGTGGAACTCCCGATCTAGGTATCTTTTTGGGGGGTTCTGTATTTATAGGAATTTTGGCATCGGTCTCGCGTCAGGGGAGGTCTCCGAGTCATCCACGAGATAGGGGGGCGAGCCCAGGGGGTAGGGCGCGCCCTCCACCCTCGTGGATGGCTCGGGACTCTTTTGGCCCAACTCTTTTACTTCACGGGCTTCTTTTGGTCCATAAAAAATCATCAAAAAATGGCACGTAATTTGGACTCCGTTTGGTATTCCTTTTCTGTAAAACTCAAAAATAAGGAAAAACAGAAACTGGCACTGAGCTCTAGGTTAATAAGTTAGTCCCAAAATTCGTATAAAATAGCATATAAATGCATATAAAACATCCAAGATGGATAATATAATAGCATGGAACAATAAAGAATTATAGATACGTTGGAGACGTATCAAGCATCCTCGAGCTTAATTCATGCTCGTCCTCGAGTAGGTAAATGATAAAAACAGAATTTTTGATGTGGAATGCTACCTAACATAATTATCAATGCAATTTTATTTATTGTGGCATGAATGTTCAGATCTGAAAGATTCAAGACAAAAGTTTAATATTGACATAAAAATTATAATACTTCAAGCATACTAACAAAGTAATCATGTCGTCTCAAAATAACATGGCCAAAGAAAGTTTATCCCTACAAAATCATATAGTCTGGCTATGCTCCATCTTCATCACACAAAATATTCAAATCATGCACAACCCCAATGACAAGCCGAGCAATTGTTTCATACTTTTGATGTTCTCAAACCTTTTCAACTTTCACGCAATACATGAGCGTGAGCCATGGACATAGCACTATAGGTGGAATAGAAGGTGGTTGTGCAGAAGACAAAAAGAAGGAGAGGATAGTCTCACATCAACTAGGCATATCAACGGGCTATGGAGATGCCCATCAATAGATATCAATGTGAGTGAGTAGGGATTGCCATGCAATGGATGCACTAGAGCTATGAGTGTATGAAAGCTCAAAAATAAAACTAAGTGGGTGTGCATCCAACTTGCTTGCTCATGAAGACCAAGGGCATTTGAGGAAGCCCATCGTTGGAATATACAAGCCAAGTTCTATAATGAAAATTTTCCACTAGTATATGAAAGTGATAACATAGGAGACTCTCTATCATGAAGATCATGGTTCTACTTTGAGGCACAAGTGTGGTAAAAGGATAGTAGCATTGCCCCTTCTCTCTTTTTCTCTCATTTTTTTGTTTTTTTTGTTTTTTGGGCCTTCTCATTTTTTGGCCTTTCTCTTTTTTTATTTCCTCACATGGGACAATGCTCTATAATGAACATCATCACACTTTTATTTACTTAAAACTCAAGAATTACAACTCGATACTTAGAACAAAATATGACTCTATATGAATGCCTCTGGCGGTGTACCGGGATGTGCAATGAATCAAGAGTGACATGTATGAAAGAATTATGATCGGTGGCTTTGCCACAAATACAATTTCAACTACATGATCATGCAAAGCAATATGACAATGATGAAGTGTGTCATAATAAACGAAACAGTTGAAAGTTGCATGGCAATATATCTAGGAATGGCTATGGAAATGCCATAATAGGTAGGTATGGTGGCTGTTTTGAGGAAGTTATATGGTGGGTTTATGGTACCGGCGAAAGTTGCGCGGTACTAGAGAGGCTAGCAATGGTGGAAGGATGAGAGTGCGTATAATCCATGGACTCAACATTAGTCGTAAAGAACTCACATACTTATTGCAAAAGTCTATTAGCTATCGAAAAAAAGTACTACGCACATGCTCCTAGGGGGATAGATTGGTAGGAAAAAACCATCGCTCGTCCCCGACCGCCACTCATAAGGAAGACAATCAAAAAATATCTCATGCTCCAACTTCGTTACATAATGGTTTACCATACGTGCATGCTACGGGACTCACAAACCTTAACACAAGTATTTTTCAAATTTTGACAACTACTCACTAGCATGACTCTAATATTACCATCCTTATATCTCAAAACAATCATAAGGAATCAAACTTCACATAGCATTCAATACACTTTATATGAAAGTTTTTATTATATCCCTCTTGAATGCCCATCATATTAGGACTAAATTTATAACCAAAGAAAATTACCATGTTGTTTAAGACTCTCAAAATAATATAAGTGAAGCATGAGAGTTCATCTATTTCTTCAAAATAAAACCACTGTCATGCTCTAAAAAGATATAAGTGAAGCACTAGAGCAAACGACAAACTACTCCAAAAGATGTAAGCGAAGCACAATGAGTAGTTGAATAATTATGTAACTATGTGAAGACTCCTTCTCATAAATAAAATTTCATATTTTAAGTACTTTATTCAAACAGCAAGCAAAACAAAATAAAATTACATTGCAAGGATAGCACATATCATGTGAAGAAGCAAAAACTTGGGCTCAACCAAAACTGATCGATAGTTGTTGAAGAAGAAAGGTGGGATGCCTACCGGGGCATCCCCAAGCTTACATGCTTGAGACTTCTTGAAATATTAATTATGTATGCCTTGGGCTTTTGTGTCTCCTTAATTCCTTTCATATCGCGGTTTCTCTAAATCTTAAAAACTTCATCCACACAAAACTCAACAAGAACTCGTGAGATAAGTTAGTATAAATCCATGCTAAACCTTATCATTCTCTACTGTAGCAAATCACTAAAATTATTATTTAACATTGCCTACTAATTGCCTCTGCATATATAACACTCCTATCCTCAAATACAATCATTAAACAGGCAAACATATGCAAACAATGCAAACATAACAGTAATCTATCTTAACAGGATAGTCTGTAAAGAATGCAAGAGGAATCATACTTCTTTAACTCCAAAAATTCTGGAAAATTACCACACTGTAGATAATTTGTTAGTGACGGTGTAAAAATTTCAAGATTTTATCATGTTTTGACTATTCACCAATATTCAAAACATAACAGCAAACTTTCTGTTTTTAAAACAGCAACATATGGACTTGCAAAATAAGCATGGTAAAGGCTACACTTGACTTTTTATTGAACTAAAATATGAAAAGCATTACTCTAAATAACAGCAAGAAAATCCTAATAAAATAAAATGATGCTTCAAGCAAAACACATATCATGTGGTGAATAAAAATATAGCTCCAAGTAAGGTTACCGATGAACGAAGACGAAAGAGGGGATGCCATCCGGGGCATCCCCAAGCTTAGGCTCTTGGTTGTCCTTGAATATTACCTTGGGGTGCCTTGGGAATCCCCAAGCTTAGGCTCTTGCCACTACTTATTCCATAGTCCATTGAATCTTTACCCAAAACTAGAAAACTTCACAACACAAAACTCAACAGAAAACTCGTAAGCTCCGTTAGCATAAGAAAATAAATCACCACTTAGGTATTGTCAAGACAAGATTCATAATTTTTCTCATATTATGCCTACTGTACCATATCATTTCTAAAATTTATATTAAGCAATATAAGCCATAGAAACTAGAAAACAAGCAAACTATGCATCGAAAATAGAATCTGTCAAAAACAGAATAGTCTATAGTAATCTGTAACTCTCGAATACTTCTGTAACTCCAAAACTCCTGAGAAATTAGGAAGTACTAGGTAATTTGCTTATTAATCCTCTTCACAAAGAATTAGTATTTTATCGCGCTTCTGTTAAAAATGAAAACTAATCGCCTGGGCGCAAAAGTTTCTATTTTTCAGCAAGATCAAATCAACTATCACCATAGATCATCACAACGGTCTTACTTGGCACTTTATGAAACAAAAGCTATAAAACATGATTAATATAGTAGCATAATCATTTGAACATGCAAACACAGTAGGTAAAGGTGTTGGGTGGTCTCCCAACAAGCGCTTTTCTTTAATGCCTTTCTAGCTAGGCATGATAATTTCAACGATGCTCACATAAAAGATAAGAGTTGAAACATAAAGAGAGCATCATGAAGAATATGACTAACACATTTAAGCCTAACCCACTTACTATGCATAGGGATTTTGTGAGAAAACAATTTATGGGAACAAGAATCAACTAGCATAGGAAGACAAAACAAGCATAACTTCAAAAAAATTAACACATAGAGAGGAAACTTGATATTTTTGCAATTCCTACAAGCATATATTCCTCCCTCATAATAATTCTTAGTAGCATCATGAATAAATTCAACAATATAACCATCACATAAAGCATTCTTTTCATGATCTACAAGCATAGAAAATTTACTACTCTTCGCATAAGCAAAATTCTTCTCATTCAGAATAGTGGGAGTATCATAAGAAACTCGAATACTATAAATTGTTTCCACATTAAAAGAGTAATCTTCAGAAAAAGGGTAATCATAATCATGACAAGTTTTGTAAATATAATCATCACTATTTTTTATAACATAAGTATCATCACAATAATCATCATAAGTAGCCACTTTGTTCTCATCATAATCAATTGAAACCTCTTCCAAGATAGTGGGATCATTACTAAATAAAGTCATGACCTCTCCAAATACACATTTATAATTATCACAATAAGATTCAACATCCTCCAAAATAGTGGGATCATTACTTCCTAAAGTTGACACTCTTACAAACCTACTTTCGTCAATATAATCATCATAAATAGGAGGCATGCTATCATCATAATAAATTAGCTCATCAAAACATGGGAGACTAAAAAAAATTATCTTCATTAAATATAGCATCCCCAAGCTTGGGCCTTTTCATATTATAAGCATAATCACTCTCATCATTAATAGTATGGATAGCTGATACGTCTCTAACGTATCTATAATTTTTGATTGCTCCATGCTATATTATCTACTGTTTTGGACATTATTGGGCTTTATTATCCACTTTTATATTATTTTTGGGACTAACCTATTAACCAAAGGCCTAGCCCAGAATTGCTGTTTTTTGTGCCTATTTTAGGGTTTCAAAGAAAAGGAATATCAAACGGAGTCCAAACGGAATGAAACCTTCGGGAACGTGATTTTCTCACTAAACATGATCCAGGAGACTTGGACCCCGTGTCAAGAAACAAGGGAGGAGGCGACGAGGTAGGTGGGCGCGCCTCCCCCCCAGGCGCGCCCTCCACCCTCGTGGGCCCCCTGTTGCTCCACCGACGTACTCCTTCCTCCTATATATACCTACGTACCCTCAAACGATCAGATACGGTGCCAATACCCTAATTCCACCGTCGCAACTTTCTGTATCCATGAGATCCCATCTTGGGGCCTGTTCCGGAGCTCCGCCGGAGGGGGTATCCATCACGGAGGGCTTCTACATCATCACCATAGCCCCTCCAATGAAGTGTGAGTAGTTCACCTCAGACCTACGGGTCCATAGTTATTAGCTAGATGGCTTCTTCTCTCTTTTTGGATCTCAATACAATGTTCTCCCCCTCTCTTGTGGAGATCTATTCGATGTAATCTTCTTTTTGCGGTGTGTTTGTTGAGACCGATGAATTGTGGGTTTATGATCAAGTCTATCTATGAACAATATTTGAATCTTCTATGAATTCTTTTATGTATGATTGGTTATCTTTGCAAGTCTCTTTGAATTATCGGTTTGGTTTGGCCTACTAGATTGATCTTTCTTGTAATGGGAGAAGTGCTTAGCTTTGGGTTCAATCTTGTGGTGTCCTTTCCTAGTGCCAGTAGGGGCAGCAAGGCATGTATTGTATTGTTGCCATCGAGGATAACAAGATGGTGTTTTCATCATATTGCATGAGTTTATCCCTCTACATCATGTCATCTTTCTTAAGGCGTTACTCTGTTTTCATTAACTTAATACTCTAGATGCATGCTGGATAGCGGTCGATGAGTGGAGTAATAGTAGTAGATTTAGGCAGGAGTCGGTCTACTTGTCTCAGACGTGATGCCTATATACATGATCATACCTAGATATTCTCATAACTATGCTCAATTTTGTCAATTGCTCAACAGTAATTTGTTCACCCACAGTAAAATACTTATGCTCTTGAGAGAAGCCAATAGTGAAACCTATGGCCCTGGGTCTATCTTGACCATATTAATCTTCCAATACTTAGTTACTTCCTTTGCTTTTTTACTTTGCTTTTATTTTACTTTGCATCTTTATCATAAAAATACCAAAAATATTATCTTATCATATCTATCAGATGTCACTCTCGTAAGTGGCCGTGTAGGGATTGACAACCCCTTATCACGTTGGTTGCGAGGATTTATTTGTTTTGTGCAGGTACGAGGGACTCGCGCGTAGCCTCCTACTGGATTGATACCTTGGTTCTCAAAAACCGAGGGAAATACTTACGCTACTTTGTTGCATCATCCCTTCCTCTTCGGGGAAAAACCAATGCAGTGCTCAAGAGGTAGCAATAGCACCAATAGTATAGCAATTATCATCATCACAATGAGTAATAGGTGAAGGAAATATGCCCTAGAGGCAATAATAAAGTTATTATTTATTTCCTTATATCATGATAAATGTTTATTATTCATGCTAGAATTGTATTAACCGGAAACATGATACGTGTGTGAATACATAGACATACAGAGTGTCACTAGTATGCCTCTACTTGACTAGATCGTTGATCAAAGATGGTTGTGTTTCCTAGCCATAGACATGAGTTGTCATTTGATTAACGGGATCACATCATTAGGAGAATGATGTGATTGACTTGACCCATTCTGTTAGCTTAGCACTTGATCGTTTAGTATGTTGCTATTGCTTTCCTCATGACTTATACATGTTCCTATGACTATGAGATTATGCAACTCCTGTTTACCAGAGGAACACTTTGTGTGCTACCAAACGTCACAACGTAACTGGGTGATTATAAAGGTGCTCTACATGTGTTTCTGAAGGTACTTGTTGGGTTGGCATATTTCGAGATTAGGATTTGTCACTCTGATTGTCGGAGAGGTATCTCTGGGCCCACTCGGTAATGGACATCACTATAAGCCTTGCAAGCATTGTAACTAATGAGTTAGTTGAGGGATGATGTATTTCGGAACAAGTAAAGAGAGACTTGCCAGTAACGAGATTGAACTAGGTATTGAGATACCGACGATCAAATCTTGGGGAAGTAACATACCGATGACAAAGGGAACAACGTATGTTGTTATGCGGTTTGACTGATAAATACCTTCGTAGAATATGTGGGAGCCAATATGAGCATCCAGGTTCCGCTATTGGTTATTGGCCGGAGACGTGTCTCGGTCATTTCTACATAGTTCTCGAACCCGTAGGGTCCGCACGCTTAAAGTTTCGGTGACGATTGTATTATGAGTTTATGTGATTTGATGTACCAAAGGTAGTTTGGAGTCCCGGATGAGATCGGGGACATGACGAGGAGTCTCAAAATGGTCGAGACGTAAAGATCGATATATTGGACGACTATATTCGTACATCGGAATGGTTCTGATTGATTCGGGTATTTTCGGAGTACGGGGGAGTTACAGGAATTGGCCGGGAGAAGTATTGGGCCTTATTGGGCCATACGGGAATAGAGGAGAGAGGCCAAAAGGAAGGAGGCGCCCCCCCTCTGGTCTGAATTGGACAAGGGGTGCAGCCCCTTTTTCCTTCTCCCTCTCCCCCTCTTTCCTTCTCTCCAACTCCGGAAAGGAAAGGGGAATCCTACTAGGACTTGGGAGTCCTAGTAGGACTCCCCACACTTGGCGCGCCCCCTCTAGGGCTGGCCTCTCCCTCTCTCCTTTATATACGGGGGCAGGGGGCACCTCTAGACACAACAATTGATCATTGATCTTTTTGCCGTGTGCGGTGCCCCCTCCACCATAATCCACCTCGGTCATATCGTAGCAGTGCTTAGGCGAAGCCCTGCGTCGGTAGCATCATCATCACCGTCACCACACCGTTGTGCTGACGGAACTCTCCCTCAAATATGCTGGATTGGAGTTCGTGTGACGTCATCGAGTTGAACGTGTGCTAAACTCGGAGGTGCCATGCGTTCGGTACTTGGATCGGTCGGATCGTGAAGATGTACGACTACATCAACCGCGTTGTGCTAACGCTTCCTCTTTCGGTCTACGAGGGTACGTGGACACACTCTCCCCTCTCGTTGCTATGCATCACCATGATCCTGCGTGTGCGTAGGAATTTTTTTGAAATTACTATGTTACCTAATAGTGGTATCAGAGCCAGGTCTTATGCGTTGATGTTATATGCACGAGTAGAACACAAGTGAGTTGTGGGCGATATAAAGTCATACTGCTTACCAGCATGTCATACTCTGGTTCAGCGGTATTGTTCGATGAAGCGGCGCGGACTGACATTACGCGTACGCTGACGCGAGACTGGTTCTACCGACGTGCTTTGCACACAGGTGGCTGGTGGGTGTCAGTTTCTCCAACTTTAGTTGAACCGAGTGTGGCTATGCCCGGTCCTTGAGAAGGTTAAAACAACACTAACTTGACGAACTATCGTTGTGGTTTTGATGTGTAGGTAAGAACGGTTCTTGCTTAGCCCGTAGCAGCCATGTAAAACTTGCAACAACTAAGTAGAGGACGTCTAACTTGTTTTTGCTGGGCATGTTGTGATGTGATATGGTCAAGATGTGATGAAATATAAGTTGTTGTATGAGATGATCATGTTTGGTTGAAGTTATCAGCAACTGGCAGAAGCCTTATGGTTGTCTCTTTATTGCATAAGATGCAAGTGCCAAATAATTGCTTTACTTTATCGCTATGCGATAGCAATAGTTGCAAGAGCAATAGTTGGCGAGACGACCATGTGACGACACATTGATATAGATCAAGATGATGGAGATCATGGTGTCATGCCGGTGACGATGGAGATCATGACGATGCTTTGGAGATGGAGATCAAAGGCACAAGATGATGATGGCCATATCATGTCACATATTTTGATTGCATGTGATGTTTATCTTTTATACATCTTTTTTTGCTTAGATCGACGGTAGCACTATAAGATGATCTCTCACTAAATTTCAAGGTATAAGTGTTCTTCCTGAGTATGCACCATTGCAAAAGTTCTTCGTGCTGAGACACCACGTGATGATCGGGTGTGATAAGCTCTACGTTCAAATACAACGGGTGCAAAACAGTAGCACACGCGGAATACTCAGGTTAAATTTGACGAGCCTAGCATATACAGATATGGCCTCCGAACACTGAGACCGAAAGGTCGAGCGTGAATCATATAGTAGATATGATCAACATAGTGATGTTCACCATTGAAACTACTCCATCTCAAGTGATGATCGGACATGGTTTAGTTGATATGGATCACGTGATCACTTAGAAGATTAGAGGGATGTCTATATAAGTGGGAGTTCTTAAGTAATTTGATTAATTGAACTTTAATTTATCATGAACTTAGTCGTGGTAGTATTAGCATATCTATGTTGTAGATCAATAGCTCGCGTTTAGCTCCCCTGTTTTATTTTTGATATGTTCCTAGAGAAAACTAAGTTGAAAGATGTTAGTAGCAATGATGCAGATTGGACCCGTGATCTGAGGATTATCCTCATTGTTGCACAGAAGAATTATGTCCTTGATGCACCGCTAGGTGACAGACCTATTACAGGAGCAGATGCAGACGTTATGAACGTTTGGCTAGCTCAGTATGATGACTACTTGATAGTTTAGTGCACCATGCCTAACGTCTTAGAATCGGGACTTCAAATACGTTTTGAATGTTATGGACCATATGAAATGTTCCAGGAGTTGAAGTTGATATTTCAAGAAAATACCCGAGTTGAGAGATATGAAGTCTCCAACAAGTTCTATAGCTAAAAGATGGAGGAGAATAGCTCAAGCAGTGAGCATGTGCTCAGATTGTCTGGGTACTACAATCGCTTGAATCAAGTGGGAGTTAATCTTCCAGATAAAATAGAGATTGACAGAATTCTCTAGTCACCATCACCAAGTTAGTAGAACTTCGTGATGAACTATAGTATGCAAGGGATGACGAAAACAATTCCCGAGCTTTTCATGATGATGAAATCGATGAAGGTACAAATCAAGAAAAGCATCAAGTGTTGATGGTTGACAAGACCACTAGTTTCAAGAAAAGGGCAAAGGGAAGAAGGGGAACTTCAAGAAGAACGACAAGCAAGTTGCTACTAATGAGAAGAAGCCCAAGTCTAGATCTAAGCCTGAGACTAAGTACTTCTACTGCAAAGGAAATGGTCACTGGAAGTGGAACTTCCCTAGATACTTGGTGGATAAGAAGGATGGCAAAGTAAACAAAGGTATATTTGATATACATGTTATTTATGTGTACTTTACTAGTGTTTATAGCAACCCCTCGGTATTTGATACTAGTTCAGTTGCTAAGAGTAGTAACTTGAAACGGGAGTTGCAGAATAAACAAAGACTAGTTGAGGGTGAAGTGACGATCTATGTTGGGAGTGGTTCCAAGATTGATATGATCATCATCGCACACTCCCTATACTTTCTGGATTAGTGTTGAACCTAAATAAGTGTTATTTGGTGTTTGCGTTGAGCATGAATATGATTTGATCATGTTTATTGAAATACTGTTATTCATTTAAGTTAGAGAATAATTATTGTTCTGTTTACATGAATAAAACCTTCTATGGTCATACACCCAATGAAAATGGTCTGTTGGATCTCGATCGTAGTGATACACATATTCATAATATTGAAGCCAAAAAATGCAAAGTTAATAATGATAGTGCAACTCATTTGTGGCACTGCCGTTTAGGTCATATTGGTGTAAAGCACATGAAGAAACTCCATGCTGATGGGCTTTCGGAATCACTTGATTATGAATCACTTGATGCTTGCGAACCATGCCTCATGGGCAAGATGACTAAGACTATGTTCTCCGGAACCATGGAGCGAGCAACTGACTTATTGGAAATAATACATACTGATGTATGCGGTCCCATGAGTATTGAGGCTCGCGGCGGGTATCGTTATTTTCTGACCTTCACAGATGATTTGAGCAGATATGTGTATATCTACTTGATCAAACATAAGTCTGAAACATTTGAAAGGTTCAAAGAACTTCAGAGTGAAGTGGAAAATCATCGTGACAAGAAAATAAAGTTTCTACGATCTGATCGCAGAGACAAATATTTGAGTTACGAGTTTGGTCTTCAATTAAAAACAATGTGGAATAGTTTCACAAATTCGTGCCACCTGGAACACCACAGCATATTGGTGTGTCCGAACGTCATAACCGTACTATTATTGGATATAGTGCAATCTATGATGTTTCTTATCGATTTACCACCATAGTTTTGGGGTTATGCATTAGAGACAGCTGCATTCACGTTAAAAAGGGAACCATCTAAATCCATTGAGACGACATGGTATGAACTGTGGTTTGGCAAGAAAACAAAGTTTTTGTTTCTTAAAGTTTGGGGTTGCGATGTTTATGTGAAAAAGTTTCATCTTGATAAGCTCAAACCCTAGTCGGAGAAGTGCGTCTTCATAGGATACCAAAAAGTAACTATTGGGTACACCTTCTATCATAGATCCGAAGGCAAGATTTTTGTTGCTGAGAATGGATCCTTTCTAGAGAAGGAGTTTCTCTTGAAAGAAGTGAGTGGGAGGAAAGTAGAACTTGATGAGGTAACTATATCTGCTCCCTTATTGGAAAGTAGTTCATCACAGAAATCTCTTTCTGTGACTCCTACACCAATTAGTGAGGAAGCTAATGATGATGATCATGTAACTTCAGATCAAGTTACTACCGAACCGCATAGGTCAACCAGAGTGAGATCCGCACCAGAGTGGTACGATAATCCTTTTTTGGAGGTCATATTAATTGACCATGATGAACCTACGAACTATGAGGAAGCGATGATGAGCCCAGATTCCGCGAAATGGCTTGAGGCCATGAAATCTGAGATGAGATCCATGTATGAGAACAAAGTGTGGACTTTGGTTGACTTGCCCGATGATCGGCAAGCCATAGAAAATAAATGGATCTTCAAGAGGAAGACGGATGCTGATAGTAGTGTTACTATCTACGAAGATGGACTTGTCGAAAAAGGTTTTGACAAAGTTCAAGGTGTTAACTACGATGAGATTTTCTCACTCGTAGCGATGCTTAAATCTTTCTAAATCATGTTAGAAAATTTCCACATTTTATGAAATCTGGCAAATGGATGTCGAAACTACATTCCTTAATGGATTTCTTAAAGAAGAGTTGTATATGATGCAACCAGAAGGTTTTGTCGATCCTAAAAGTTCTAACAAAGTAAGCAAGCTCCAGCGATCCATCTATGGACTGGTGCAAGCATGTCGGAGTTGGAATATATGCTTTGATAAAGTGATCAAAGCATATAGTTTTATACAGACTTGTGGTGAAGCCTGTATTTACAAGAAAGTGAGTGGGAGCACTACAGCATTTGTAATAAATATATGTGAATGACATATTGTTGATCGGAAATAACATATAATTTTCTGGAAAGCATAAAGGAGTATTTGAAAGGAGTTTTTCAAATAAAGACCTCGGTGAAGCTACTTACATATTGAGCATCAAGATGTATAGAGATAGATCAAGATGTTTGATAAGTTTTTCAATGAGTACATACCTTGACAAGATTCTGAAGTAGTTCAAAATGGAATAGTCAAAGAAAGAGTTCTTACCTATGTTACGAGGTGTGAAATTGAGTAAGACTCAAAGCCCAACCACGGCAGAAGATAGAAAGAGAATGGAAGTCATTCCCTATGCCTTAGCCATAGTTTCTATAAAGTATGCCATGCTGCGTACCAGATCTATTGTATACCCTACACTGAGTTTAGCAAGGGAGTGCAATAGTGATCTAGGAGTAGATCACTGGACAACGGTCAAAATTATCCTTAGTGGAATAAGGATATGTTTCTCGATTATGGAGATGACAAGAGGTTCGTCGTAAAGGGTTACGTCGATGCAAATTTTGACACTGATCCAGATGACTCTAAGTCTCAATCTAGATATATTTTGAAAGTGGGAGCAATTAGCTAGCGTAGCTCTGTGCAGAGCATTGTTGACATAGAAATTTGCAAAATACATATGGATCTGAATGTGGCAGACCCGTAGACTAAACTTCTCTCACAAGCAAAACATGATCACCCTTAGTACTCTTTGAGTGTTAATCACATAGCGATGTGAACTAGATTATTGACTCTAGTAAACCTGTGGGTGTTGGTCACATGACGATGTGAACTATGGGTGTTAATCACATGGTGATGTGAACTATTAGTGTTAAATCACATGGCAATGTGAACTAGATTATTGACTCTAGTGCAAGTGGGAGACTGAAGGAAATATGCCCTAGAGACAATAATGAAGTTATTATTTATTTCCTTATATTATGATAAATGTTTATTATTCATGCTAGAATTGTATTAACCGGAAACATGATACATGTGTGAATACATAGACATACAGAGTGTCACTAGTATGCCTCTACTTGACTAGCTCGTTGATCAAAGATGGTTATGTTTCCTAGCCATAGACATGAGTTGTCATTTGATTAATGGGATCACATCATTAGGAGAATGATGTGATTGACTTGACCCATTCCGTTAGCTTAGAACTTAATTGTTTAGTATCTTGCTCTTTCTTCATGACTTATACGTGTTCCTATGACTATGCGATTATGCAACTCCCGTTTACCGGAGGAACACTTTGTGTGCTACCAAACGTCACAATGTAACTGGGTTATTATAAAGGTGCTCTACAAGTGTCTCCGAAGGTACTTGTTGGGTTGGCGTATTTCGAGATTAGGATTTCTCACTCCGATTGTCGGAGAGGTATCTCTGGGACCACTCGGTAATGCACATTGATACGTCTCCAACGTATCTATAATTTTCGATTGCTCCATGCTATATTATCTACTGTTTTGGACATAATTGGGCTTTATTATCCACTTTTATATTATTTTTTGGACTAACCTATTAACCAGAGGCCCAACCCAGAATTGCTGTTTTTTTGCCTATTTTAGGGTTTCGAAGAAAAGGAATATCAAACGGAGTCCAAACGGAATGAATCCTTCGTGAACGTGATTTTCTCACCGAACATGATCCAGGAGACTTGGACCCTACGTCAAGAAACAAAGGAGGAGGACACGAGGTAGGGGGCGCGCCTACCCCCCCAGGCGCGCCCTCCACCCTCATGGGCCCCCTGTTGCTCCACCGACGTACTCCTTCCTCCTATATATACCTACGTACCCCCAAACGATCAGATACTGAGCCAAAACCCTAATTACACCGCCGCAACTTTCTGTATCCACGAGATCCCATCTTGGGGCCTGTTCCAGAGCTCCGTCGGAGGGGGTATCCATCGCGGAGGGCTTCTACATCATCACCATAGCCCCTCCGATGAAGTGTGAGTAGTTCACCTCAGACATACGGGTCCATAGTTATTAGCTAGATGACTTCTTCTCTCTTTATGGATCTCAATACAATGTTCTCCCCCTCTCTTGTGGAGATCTATTCGATGTAATCTTCTTTTGCGGTGTGTTTGTTGAGACCGATGAATTGTGGGTTTGTGATCAAGTCTATCTATGAACAATATTTGGATCTTCTCTGAATTCTTTTATGTATGATTGGTTATCTTTGCAAGTCTCTTCGAATTATCAGTTTGGTTTGGCCTACTAGATTGATCTTTCTTGCAATGGGAGAAGTGCTTAGCTTTGGGTTCAATCTTGTGGTGTCCTTTCCTAGTGCCAGTAGGGGCAGCAAGGCATGTATTGTATTGTTGCCATCGAGGATAACAAGATGGGGTTTTCATCATATTGCATGAGTTTATCCCTCTACATCATGTCATCTTGCTTAAGGTGTTACTCTGTTTTCATGAACTTAATACTCTATATGCATGCTGGATAGCAGTCGATGAGTGGAGTAATAGTAGTAGATGCAGGCAGGAGCCGGTCTACTTGTCTGGGACGTGATGCCTATATACATGATTATAGCTAGATATTCTCATAACTATGCTCAATTCTGTCAATTGCTCAACAGTAATTCGTTCACCCACCGTAAAATACTTATGCTGTTGAGAGAAGCCACTAGTGAAACCTATGGCCCCCGGGTCTATCTTCATCATATTAATCTTCCAATACTTAGTTATTTCCTTTGCTTTTATTTTACTTTGCATCTTTATCATAAAAATACCAAAAATATTATCTTATCATATCTATCAGATCTCACTCTCGTAAGTGGCCGTGTAGGGATTGACAACCCCTTATCGCGTTGGTTGCGAGGATTTATTTGTTTTGTGCAGGTACGAGGGACTCGCTCGTAGCCTCCTACTGGATTGATACCTTGGTTCTCAAAAACTGAGGGAAATACTTACGCTACTTTGCTGCATTATCCCTTCCTCTTCGGGGAAAAACCAACGTAGTGCTCAAGAGGTAGCAAGAAGGATTTCTGGCGATGTTGCCGGGAGTCTACGCAAATGTCAATCTACCAAGTACCCATCACAATCCTTATCTCCCGCATTACATTATTTGCCATTTGCCTCTCGTTTTCCTATCCCCCACTTCACCCTTGCCATTTTATCCGCCCTCTCTCTCTCTATCCTCCCTCTCTTTTCCTGTTTGCCTCTTTTTGCCCGCTTGCTTTTTGTTTGCTTGTGTGTTGGATTGCTTGCTTGTCACGATGGCTCAAGATAACACTAAATTGTGTGACTTTACCAGTACCAACAACAATGATTTTATTAGCACTCCGATTGCTCCTCTTACCGATGCTGAATCTGGTGAAATTAATGCTGCCTTGCTGAATCTTGTCATGAAAGATCCATTTTCTGGCCTTCCTAGTCAAGACCTAGTCAAGATGCCGCTACCCATGTAAATAGCTTCGTTGATTTGTGTGATATGCAAAAGAAGAAAGATGTGGATAATGATATTGTTAAATTGAAGCTATTTCCTTTTTCGCTTAGAGATCGTGCTAAAGCTTGGTTCTCATCTTTGCCTAAAAATAGTATTGATTCATGGAATAAGTGCAAAGATGCTTTTATCTCTAAGTATTTTCCTCCCGCTAAGATCATCTCCCTTAAAAACGATATTATGAATTTTAAGCAACTTGATCATGAACATGTTGCACAAGCTTGGGAGAGGATGAAATTAATGATACATAATTGCCCTACTCATGGTTTGAATTTTTGGATGATTATACAAAAAATTTATGCCGGATTGAATTTTTCTTCTAGAAATCTTTTAGATTCGGCCGCAGGAGGCACTTTTATGGAAATCACTTTAGGAGAAGCTACTAAACTCCTAGATAATATTATGGTTAATTATTCTCAATGGCATACTAGAAGATCTACTAATAAAAAGGTGCATGCGATAGAAGAAATTAATGTTTTGAGTGGGAAGATGGATGAACTTATGAAATTATTTGCTAGTAAAAGTGTTTCTTCTGATCCTAATGATATGCCCTTGTCTACTTTGATTGAGAATAGTAATGAATCCATGGATGTGAATTTTGTTGGTGGGAACAATTTTGGTAATAACGCATATAGAGGAAATTTTAATCCTAGGCCTTATCCTAGTAATCCCTCTAATATTTATGGTAATTCCTACAAAAATTCTTATGGAAATTACAATAAGATGCCCTCTGATTTTGAATCTAATATTAAAGAATTTATTACTTCGCAAAAGAATTTCAATGCTTTGATTGAAGAAAAATTACTTAAGATTGATGAGTTGGCTAGGAACGTTGATAGAATTTCTCTTGATGTTGATTCTTTGAAACTTAGATCTATTCCACCTAAGCATGATATCAATGAGTCTCTCAAAGCCATGAGAATTTCCATTGATGAGTGCAAAGAAAGAACCGCCAGGATGCGTGCTAAGAAAGATGCCTTTATAAGAGCGTGTTCTTCTAGCTCCTATGAAAATAAAGATGAAAATCTAAAATTTATTGATGTGTCTCCTATTAAATCTTTGTTTTGCAATATGAATCTTAATAATTATGGGACTGAATATGATCCACCTTTACCTAGAAGGCATTCCAAGAATTCGGAGTTTTTAGATCGTGATGCTAAAATTGATGAAAGTGGGATCGAAGAAATTAAAACCCTAGATGTTGTTAAACCCACTATTTTGGATTTCAAGGAATTTAATTATGAAAATTGCTCTTTGATTGATTGTATTTCCTTGTTACAATCCGTGCTAAATTCTCCTCACGCTTATAGTCAAAATAATGCGTTCACTAAACATATCGTTGATGTCTTAATGCAAACTTATGAAGAAAAACTTGAATTGGAAGTTTCTATCCCTAGAAAACTTTATGATGAGTGGGAACCAACTATTAAAATTAATATTCAAGATCATGAGTTCTATGCTTTATGTGATTTGGGTGCTAGTGTTTCCACGATTCCCAAGACTTTGTGCGATTTGTTAGGTTTCCGTGATTTTGATGATTGCTCTCTAAACTTGCATCTTGCGGATTCCACTATTAAGAAACCTATGGGAATAATTAATGATGTTCTTATTGTTGCAAATAGGAATTATGTACCCATATATATTATTGTTCTTGACATAGATTGCAATCCTTCATGTCCTATTATTCTTGGTAGACCTTTCCTTAGAACGATTGGTGCAATTATTGATATGAAGGAAGGAAATATTAGATTCCAATTTCCGTTAAGGAAAGGCATGGAACACTTCCCTAGAAATAAAATGAAATTACCTTATGAATCTATTATGAGAGCCACCTATGGATTGCCTACCAAAGATGGCGATACCTAGATCTATGTTTGCTTTTTATGCCTAGCTAGGGGCGTTAAACGATAGCGCTTGTTGGGAGGTAACCCAATTTTATTTTTATTCCTTGATTTTTTTTCTCCTGTTTAGTAATAAATAATTTATCTATCCTCTGTTTAGGTTGTGTTTTTTGTGTTTAATTAGTGTTTGTGCCAAGTAGAACCGTTGGGAAGACTTGGGGAAAGTCTTGATATCTTGCTGTAAAAAACAGAAACTTTACCGATCACGAGAACTGCTCCATTATTATTTGGAAGGTTCTATTTAGTTAATTATTTTTGAATATGATTAATATATAAATTCCTCACGTCCAGCAATTTATTTTAGAATTTTTGGGGTTCCAGATCTTGCGCTAGCTACATATTACTACAGACTATTCTGTTTTGACAGATTCTGTTTTTCGTGTGTTGTTTGCTTATTTTGATGAATCTATGGCTAGTAAAATAGTTTATAAACCATAGAAAAGTTGGAATATAGTAGGTTTAACACCAATATAAATAAATAATGAGTTCATTACAGTACCTTGAAGTGGTCTTTTGTTTTCTTTCGCTAACGGAGCTCACGAGATTTTCTACTTTAAGTTTTGTGTTGTGAAGTTTTCAAGTTTTGGGTAAAGATTTGATGGATTATGGAACAAGGAGTGGCAAGAGCCTAAGCTTGGGTATGCCCATGGCACCCCCAAGATAATCTAAGGACACCTAAAAGCTAAAGCTTGGGGATGCCTCGGAAGGCATCCCCTCTTTTCGTCTACTTGTATTGATAACTTTACTTGGAGCTATATTTTTATTCACCAAATGATATGTGTTTTGCTTGGAGCGCCTTGTATGATTTGAGTCTTTGCTTTTTAGTTTACCACAATCATCCTTGCTGTACACACCTTTTGAGAGAGCCATACATGATTTGGAATTTGTTAGAATACTCTATGTGCTTCGCTTATATCATTTGAGTTATATAGTTTTGCTCTAGTACTTCAATTACATATTTTAGAGCACGGTGGTGGATTAGTTTTATAGAAACTATTGATCTCTCATGATTCACTTAGATTATTTTGAGAGTCTTAAATAGCATGGTAATTTGCTTAAATAATCCTAATATGCTAGGTATTCAAGATTAATAAAAAAATTCTTATGAGTGTTTTGAATACTAAGAGAAGTTTGATGCTTGATGATTGTTTTGAGATATGGAGGTAATAATATCAAAGTCGTGCTAGTTGAGTAGTTGTGAATTTGAGAAATGCTTGTGTTGAAGTTTGCAAGTCCCGTAGCATGCATGTATTGTAAACGTTATGTAACAAATTTGAAACATAAGGTGTTATTTGATTGTCTTCCTTATGAGTGGTGGTCGGGGACGAGCGATGGTCTTTTCCTACCAATCTATCCCCCTAGGAGCATGTGCGTAGTGCTTGGTTTTTGATGACTTGTAGATTTTTGCAATAAGTATGTGAGTTCTTTATGACTAATGTTGAGTCCATGGATTATACGCACTCTCACCCTTCCATCATTGCTAGCCTCTTCGGTACCGTGCATTGCCCATTCTCACATTGAGAGTTGGTGCAAACTTCGCCAGTGCATCCAAACCCCGTGATATGATATGATCTTTCACACATAAACCTCCTTATATCTTCCTCAAAACAGCCACCATACCTACCTATTATGGCATTTCCATAGCCATTCCGAGATATATTGCCATGAAACTTTCCACCATTCTGTTTATCATGACACATTCATCATTGTCATATTGCTTAGCATGATCATGTAGTTGACATAGTATTTGTGGCAAAGCCACCGTTCATAATTCTTTCATACATGTCACTCTTGGTTCATTGCATATCCCGGTACACCGCCGGAGGCATTCATATAGAGTCATATCTTGTTCTAAGTATCGAGTTGTAATTCTTGAGTTGTAAGTAAATAGAAGTGTGATGACCATCATTCATAGAGCATTGTCCTAAAAAAGGGAAGGCCAAATAAAAAAATAAACAAAGAAGGGACAACGCTACTATCCTTTTTCCACACTTGTGCTTCAATGTAGCACCATAATCTTCATGATAGAGAGTCTTTTGTTTTGTCACTTTCATATACTAGTGGGAATTTTTCATTATGGAACTTGGCTTGTATATTCCAACAATGGGCCTCCTAAAGTGCCCTAGTTCTTCGTGAGCAAGCAAGTTGGATGCACACCCACTTAGTTTCTTTTGTTGAGATTTCATACATTTATAGCTCTAGTGCATCTGTTGCATGGCAATCCCTACTCCTTGCATTAACATCAATCGATGGGCATCTCCATAGCCCATTGATTAGCCTTGTTTATGTGAGACTTTCTCCTGTTTTGTCTTCTCCACATAACCCCCATCATCATATTCTATTCCACCCATAGTGCTATATCCATGGCTCGCGCTCATATATTGCGTGAAAGTTTATAGGTTTGATATTACTAAAGTATGAAACAATTGCTTGGCTTGTCATCGGGGTTGTGCATGATGAGAGCATTCTTTTGTGACTAAAATGGAGCAAGACTAAACTATATGATTTTGCAGGGATGAACTTTCTTTGGCCATGTTATTTTGAGAGGACATAATTGCTTAGTTAGTATGCTTGAAGTATTATTATTTTTATGTCAATATGAACTTTTATCTTGAATCTTTCGGATCTGAATATTCATACCACAATTAAGAAGAATTACATTAAAATTATGCCAAGTAGCACTCCGCATCAAAAATTCTGTTTTTATCATTTACCTACTCGAGGACGAGGAGGAATTAAGCTTGGGGATGCTTGATACGTCTCCATCGTATCTATAATTTTTGATTGCTCCATGCTATATTATCTACTTTTTTGGACATTATTGGGCTTTATTATCCACTTTTATATTATTTTTGGGACTAACCTATTAACCGAAGGCCCAGCCCAGAATTGCTGTATTTTTTTGCCTATTTTAGGGTTTTGAAGAAAAGGAATATCAAACGGAGTCCAAACAGAATGAAACCTTCGGGAACGTGATTTTCTCGCCGAGCATGATCTAGGAGACTTGGACCCTACGTCAAGAAACAAAGGAGGAGGCCACGAGGTAGGGGGCGCGCCTACCCCCCCCCCCCCCAGGTGCTCCCTCCACCCTCATGGGCCCACTGTTGCTCCACCGACGTACTCCTTCCTCCTATATATACCTACGTACCCCAAACGATCAGATACGGAGCCAAAACCCTAATTCCACCGTCGCAACTTTCTATATCCACGAGATCCCATCTTGGGGCCTGTTCCGGAGCTCCGCCGGAGGGGGTATCCATCACGGAGTGCTTCTACATCATCACCATAGCCCCTCCGATGAAGTGTGAGTAGTTCACCTCAGACCTACGGGTCCATAGTTATTAGCTAGATGGCTTATTCTCTCTTTTTGGATCTCAATACAATGTTCTCCCCCTCTCTTGTGGAGATCTATTCGATGTAATCTTCTTTTTGCGGTGTGTTTGTTGAGACCAATGAATTGTGGGTTTATGATCAAGTCTATTTATGAACAATATTTGAATATTCTCTGAATTCTTTTATGTATGATTGGTTATCTTTGCAAGTCTCTACGAATTATCAGTTTGGTTTGGCCTACTAGATTGATCTTTCTTGCAATGGGAGAAGTGCTTAGCTTTGGGTTCAATCTTGCGGTATCCTTTCCCAGTGACAGTAGGGGCAGCAAGGCACGTATTGTATTGTTGCCATCGAGGATAACAAGATGGGGTTTTCATCATATTGCATGAGTTTATCCCTCTACATCATGTCATCTTGCTTAAGGCGTTACTCTGTTTTCATTAACTTAATACTCTAGATGCATGCTAGATAGCGGTCGATGAGTGGAGTAATAGTAGTAGATGCATGCAGGAGTCGGTCTACTTGTCTCGGACGTGATTCCTATATACATGATCATACCTAGATATTCTCATAACTATGCTCAATTCTGTCAATTGCTCAACAGTAATTCGTTCACCCACCATAAAATACTTATGCTCTTGAGAGAAGCCACTAGTGAAACCTATGGCCCCCGGGTCTATCTTCATCATATTAATCTTCCAATACTTAGTTATTTCCTTTGCTTTTATTTTACTTTGCATCTTTATCATAAGAATCCTGAAAATATTATCTTATCATATCTATCAGATCTCACTCTCGTAAGTGGCCGTGTAGGGATTGACAACCCCTTATCGCATTGGTTGCGAGGATTTATTTGTTTTGTGCAGGTACGAGGGACTCGCGCGTAGCCTCCTACTGGATTGATACCTTGGTTCTCAAAAACTGAGGGAAATACTTACGCTACTTTGCTGCATCATCCCTTCCTCTTCGTGGAAAAACCAACACAGTGCTCAAGAGGTAGCACACATCACTATAAGCCTTGAAAGCATTGTAACAAGTGAGTTAGTTGTGGGATGATATATTACGGAACGAGTAAAGAGACTTGCCAATAACGAGATTGAACTAGGTATTGAGATACCGACGATCGAATCTCGGGCAAGTAACATACCGATGACAAAGGGAACAACTTATGTTGTTATGCGTTTTGACCGATAAAGATCTTCGTAGAATATGTGGGAACCAGTATAAGCATCCAGGTTCCGCTATTGGTTATTGGCCGGAGACGTGTCTCGGTCATGTCTACATAGTTCTCAAACCCGTAGGATCCGCACGCTTAAAGTTTCTGTGATGATTGTATTATGAGTTTATGTGATTGGATGTACCGAAGGTAGTTCGGAGTCCCGGATGATATCGGGGACATGACGAGGAGTCTTGAAATGGTCGAGACGTAAAGATCGATATATTGGACGACTATATTCGGACATCGGAAAAAGTTCCAAGTGATTCGGTTATTTTCGGAGTACCGGCGAGTTACGGGAATTCACCGGGAGAAGTATTGGGCCTTATTGGGCCATACGGGAATAGAGGAGAGAGGCCAAAAGGAAGGAGGCGCCCTCCCCCCTCTGGTCCGAATTGGACAAGGGGTGCAGCCGCCTTTTTTCTTCTCCCTCTCCCCCACTTTCCTTCTCTCCTACTCCAGAAAGGAAAGGGGAATCCTACTAGGACTTGGGAGTCCTAGTAGGACTCCCCACACTTGGTGCGCCCCCTCTAGGCCCGGCCTCTCCCTCTCTCCTTTATATACGGGGGCAGGGGCACCTCTAGACACAACAATTGATCATTGATCTTTTAGCCGTGTGTGGTGCCCCCCTCCACCATAATCCACCTCGGTCATATCGTAGCAGTGCTTAGGTGAAGCCCTGCGTCGGTAGCATCATCATCACCGTCATCATGCCGCCGTGCTGACGGAACTCTCCGTCAAAGCTCTGCTGGATCGGAGTTCATGGGACATCATTGAGCTGAACGTGTGCTGAACTCGGAGGTGCCGTGTGTTCAGTACTTGGATCGGTCGGATTGTGAAGACGTACGACTACATCAACCGTGTTGTGATAACGCTTCCGCTTTCGGTCTACGAGGGTACGTGGACACACTATCCCCTCTCGTTGCTATGCATCACCATGATCCTGCATGTGCATCGGAATTTTTTTGAAATTACTATGTTACCTCACAATAGGAGCAACATCATTTGGGAGGGATACCTTTTTACCTTTTCTTCTCCGTCTTTTCTTTTTCTTCTTCGCATCATGTGTGGGTTTAATCCTCTTTTTGGAGCTCCTTATTAATGAGATTGGTTGAATAGAAAGCTCCTCCTCGTTACCTGATTCATCATAAGAAATAATAGGAGGATATTGGGAAATCTCTTCCCTTTCATTAGTATTCTCTTCATCTTCTATTTGTTTTCTTGTCTTTATGTAATTGGCAATATAAGGATTTTCAATGCAATTCACTGCACAATACATATAAATTTCCTCTAGATCAAAATCAAGAACTTTATCCAGAATAAATTCTGGAAGATCATTAGTTATACGTTTCATTTTTTCATAACCCACAAGCAAACTAAGTTCATTATGATGCGCAAGGGAAATCAAGTCATCACAATTTTTGGACACGATTCGATCATGAAACAATTTGCATTGGAGATTTAAATGATCACATTCATTGCAAAGTTCACAAGGATGGCAAAGAAATTTTAAATTTTCAGCACAAGCATCTAGCCTCTCTTGCAACCATTTAGTTTCTAAATACTTATGCCTCTTGCAAAATCTATCTTCCCTATTTGGTGTGTGCTTGAAAGCTCTATGCACTCCACCAAAATTGACATGCTTATAAGGGATATTTTTATCATGACTAGTGCAATCATCATTAGTACTATGGATATTCAAAGAGTTCATACTAACAACATTGCAATCATGCTCATCATTCAAAGATTCTATGCCAAACATTTTATTGCATTCTTCTCCTAATACTTTGGCACAATTATCGGAATCCTTATTTTCACGAAAGACATTAAAAAGATGCAGCATATGAGGCACCCTCAATTCCATTTTCTTTTTGTAGTTTTCTTTTATAGACTAAACTAGTGATAAAACAAGAAACTAAAAGATTCGATTGCAAGATCTAAAGATATACCTTTAAGCGCTAACCTCCCGGCAACGGCGCCAGAAAAGAGCTTGATGTCTACTACACAACCTTCTTCTTGTAGACGTTGTTGCGCCTCCAAGTGCAGAGGTTTGTAGGACAGTAGCAAATTTCCCTCGAGTGGATGACCTAAGGTTTATCAATCCGTCGGAGGCATAGGATGAAGATGGTCTCTCTCAAACAACCCTGCAACCAAATAGCAAAGAATCTCTTGTGTCCCCAACACACCCAATACAATGTTAAATTGTATAGGTGCACTAGTTCGACGAAAAGATGGTGATACAAGTGCAATATGGATGGTAGATATAGGTTTTTGTAATCTGAAAGTATAAAAACAGCAAGGTAACTAATGATAAAAGTAAGCACAAACAGTATTGCAATGTGTTGAAACAAGGACTAGGGTTCATGCTTTCACTAGAGCAAGTTCTCTCAACAAGGATAACATAATTAGATCATATAACTATTGAGGGAGTCCTGGACTAAGGGGTCCTCGGGGGTCCGGCCTGTTATCCATGGGCCGGACTAATGGGCTGTGAAGAATATGAAGGCCGAAGAATGTACCTGTGTCTGGATTGGACTCTCCTTGGCAGGGAAGGGAAGCTTGCCGACCGACTATGAAGATTCCTTCTTATGTAACCGACTCTATGTAACCCTAGATCCCCCCTGGTGTCTATATAAACCGGAGGGGTTAGTACGGAAAGGATATACTCATTATCATAGTCATACAGGTTAGACTTCTAGGGTTTAGCCATTATGATCTCATGGTAGATCAACTCTTGTAACACTCATATTCATCAAGATCAATCAAGCAGGACGTAGGGTATTACCTCCATAGAGAGGGACCGAACCTAGGTAAACATCGTGTCCCCCGTCTCCTGTTACCATCTATCCTAGACGCACAGTTCGGGACCCCCTACCTGAGATCCGCCGATTTTGACACCGATATTGGTGCTTTCATTGAGAGTTCCACTATGCCGTCAATGAGAGGTTCGATGGCCCCTCTGATCGTATATAGTGATGCTATCCAAGGAGAAACCCTCCTCCCCGGACAGATTTTTGTAGAGTAACTCCAAAGTCACTAATAGCGGAGAACAAACGAAGAGATTATTGTAGGGTACGAAACCACCTCAAAGTTATTCTTTCTGATCAATCCATTGGGCTACTCCTATAAGTGTCACAAATAGCCCTAGAGTTCATACTAAAATAACAGCTTACGACACAAATCAACCAAAACCCTAATGTCACCTAGATACTCCAATGTCACCAAGTATCCGCAGGTATGATTATACGATATGCATCACACAATCTCAGATTCATCTATTCAACCAACACAAAGAACTTCAAAGAGTGCCCCAAAGTTTCTACCAGAGAGTAAAGACGAAAATGTGTGCCAACCCCTATGCATAAGTTCACAAGGTCACAGAAATCGCAAGTTGATCACCAAAACATACATCAAGTGGATCACGTGAATATCCCATTGTCACCACAGATAAGCACATGCAAGACATACATCAAGTGTTCTCGAATCCTTAAAGACTCAATCTAATAAGATAATTACAAAGGGAAAACTCAATTCATCACAAGGAGATAGAGGGGGAGAAACATCATAAGATCCAACTATAATAGCAAAGGTCGCGGTACATCAAGATCATGCCATATCAAGAACACGAGAGAGAGAGAGAGAGAACAAACACATAGCTACTGGTACATACCCTCAGCCCCGAGGGTGCACTACTCCCTCCTCATCATGGAGCGTGTCGGGATGATGAAGATGGCCACCGGTGATGGATGCCCCCTCCGGCAGGGTGCCGGAACAGGGTCCCGATTGGTTTTTGGTGGCTACAGAGGCTTGCGGCGGCGGAACTCTCGATCTAGGTTTCTTTTCGGGGGGTCTGTATTTATAGGAATTTTTGGCGTCGGTCTCTCGTCAGGGAGGTCTCCGAGTCATTCACGAGATAGAGCGCGAGCCAAGGGGGGTAGGGCGCGCCCTCCACCCTCGTGGATGGCTCGGGATTCTTCTGCCCCAACTCTTTTACTTCGGGGGCTTCTTTTGGTCCATAAAAAATCATCAAAAATTGGCACGTAATTTGGACTCTGTTTGGTATTCTTTTTCTGTAAAACTCAAAAACAAGGAAAAAACAAAAAATGGCACTGAGCTCTAGGTTAATAGGTTAGTCCCAAAACTCATTTAAAATAGCATATAAAACATCCAAGATGGATAATATAATAGCATGGAACAATCGAAAATTATAGATACGTTGGAGACATATCACCAAACAACGGTTTGCTAGGAAGGTGGGTTAGAGGCTTGACATGGCAATATGGGAGGCTTGATAAACAAGTGGTAGGTTACACGACATAGCGGTAGAACGAACAACTAGCAAGCAAAGATAGAAGTGATATCGGGGGTAATGATCATCTTGCCTGCAAAGTTCTCAGGGTTGTCGAAATCTTGCTCCTCGTAAACATACTCGACAGGATCCTCGTTCAAGAACTTGTCTCCCGGCTCTATCCAAAGCAAGAACACAAGCAAGGGAACAACAATCAATCACGGTGCAATGCACAAGCAACATGATGCAAGATATGGCATGGGATGCAATATATGATGTGCAATGCATATAGGTACTCCGGAAGGGAAAAGATGAATGTGGCACCAACTTGGCAAACCAAGCATGCCACTAGAAAGATTGAGAGATTTCGGTCGAAATGGATATGAAGATCACTGGAAACGGATGCGCGGTTTGCAAATGACGAGCAAAACAAGAACAATGCAAAACTGTGCTTAACAAGAACATAGCACTTAAGATGCATCACTGGAAACGGATGCTACAGCACTCCAACCTTTAAACAAAACACATGGTAGTGGTGAAGCTCTACAAATCATGAACACTGAGCTACTGCTATAACTCACGAGAACAAGTCTAAAGCAGCATGGCAAGAATGCAAATGACAACAGTTTCACAGACGTGAAAATACTAAACATGGCAGAAACAACATCAGGTAGCACTGTTTAGAGCTTGTAAATTACATGATACAGGAACATATCATGGCAAACTTGAGCATGGCATGCTAGTACTAAAGGAAATGAAAAAACTCCCTTACTGAACTTGAGCCAAAGATACACAGAAAAGATGGTAGCATCAATGCAAACATGGCAAGTGATATGAACAGGTTCCAGACTTGGAAGAAAATCATGCATGGCAGAAATAGATTCATGATAGCAACTTCGCAAGCTTGTGCAACTCACCACAAAGCATTTCATGGCATAACAAAGCAACCAATAGTAAGAAGACACATTTATGAAGCTAAACATGGCAACATCATGGTCATAGGGTGCATGGATCACTAGCAAAACACATGGCAAAAATGCACTTCCTGTTAACAGACTGACAACAATAATATTAAGCAACACGAGAGCTTGGTAATGACAAGCTAAAGCACCCGATAATTACAAACAAAGGCATGGATGGGTAGATCATAAAAATATCTACAAAACATCCTTACTGAACTTCAGCAAAATATGCATGAATTTACTTGTAGGAACAAGTTAATATGACAACCTCATGTAGCAGGAAAATACTTAGCAGAAAAACTAAGTCACTGAAATCAGCAACATCAAGTGGCCTACTTGGCATGCTTGTGCTAGTTACCAAAGGGCACATAAAAATACAAGGATTGCACCACTGTAAAGATGGCATGAAGATGCTCCTAAGACATGTTGACATGATGCTCAAAAGATAAACACACAAAATGCTATGAAAAAAAGACAAATTAGCAAGTTATGATAGTTTCCAACAGATAACATCATTTAGCACTTTTGCAATGAAGATTAGGGCATCAATATGGACCGTAACATGCATGAAAATTACATTAGCATGTACAGCAACACAAGATGACATTTTGGTATATCATACACACAAATCGGGGCCACAAGCATGAACTTATGGCAGGTCAAACTAGCACACATGAAGCAGCAGAACCGGGGACTTAGTGGAATTTCACCTTGCAGAAAAAGTCAAGGGAGGACATGTCCGGGTCGGGGCAGACGTGTCTAGTGAGGAGATGGCCGGAGATGGCAAGGAGGTGGCCGGAGACGCGGATCCGACGACGGGGATGGCAGCTGGCGAGCGGGGGCGGGTAGATCCAGGCGTGGAGCTCCCGGATCCGACGACGTCAGGGTCGGGTGGCGACGTGGCGGTGCGGGGTGAGGCGGTGGTGGCGAGGCGGCGGGGCGGTGCCGGCGAACGAGCCGGTGGCGCGCGTCGGCAAGTGGGAGGCGGCGGCGCTGGCGCGTGCGAGGAGGCACGGTCGGGCCGGGAGGCACGCGGCGGCGTGCGGGCTCGCGCGGGTCCGCGATGGGCCTGGCGGGCCGTTGCGGCGGGCGCTGGCAGAGTGCCATGTGGAGGGCATGGAGTGGTTGTGGGGCGGCAGAAGATGTGTCCGGTCGCCGGGCGGACACATCCGGCGGCGCGGAGGAGTTGATGCTAGGGTTTTGCCCGCAAATTTCGGAGGCTGAGGCCTATTTATAGATTGTGGGAGCTAGGAGAGGGCTATTGAGGTGCGGTTTTCGTGCACACGATCGTGATCCAACGACGGAGAGCATGGAGGGGGTTTAGATGGGCTAGTGGGCTAGTGTGGAGGGGTGTTGGCTGCAAGGAGAGAGGGGTTTCGGTGGTTACACGGTTAACCGTTGGGGCATCAAACGACCTCCAAATGGAACAAGATTTGACAGGCGGCCTACCAGTGATGTACCAAGGCCACTCAACAAATCTCAGCCCATTCTGAGAACGTTTTTCTTGCGCTCATGAAACGAGATCTGAGAGGTGCAATAGGTGCATGTGTGAGTGTCGGATTCCAAAACAGACAACGGGGAAAATGACCAGATGCATGAGACAAACACGAATGCAAATGAGATGCACATGATGACATGAACAAAATGCATAACGAGGACAAGACCCAACCACGGAGGATATAACATATAACATTGCCGGAAATGGCAAGAGTTGGAGTTACAATAATTATGAAATGTTACATCCGGGAAGTTACAATTCTCCATCACTACAAGAGGATCTCGACCCGAGATCTAGGACTGAAAGAACTCTGGATATTCGGAATGGAGGTGATCCTCGCGCTCCCATGTAGCTTCTCAGTCGGAATGGTGAGACCACTTAACTTTCAGGAATTTGATCGACTTGTTGCGAGTTTTGCGCTCACTTTCCTCAAGAATGGCAATGGGATTCTCATGATAAGACAAGTCTTCTTGGAGGTCAATCTCTTAGAAGTTGATAGTGCAATCGGGCGTCTTGAAGCACTTGCGAAACTGTGATACGTGAAATACATCGTGCACACTTGAGAAATTGGACGGGAGCTCAAGTTGATAGGCGAGGTTGCCTCTTTTGCCAATGATCTTGAAAGGACCCACATATCTAGGGGCAAGCTTCCCTTTGATACCGAAGCATTGAGTGCCTTTCATAGGAGAGACGCGGAGATAGACATGGTCTCCAATCTCGAAAGCCAAGTCAAAGTGCTTGCTATCATAGTAACTCTTCTGGCGCGATTGTGCGGCTTTGAGATTTCACGGATGTCTTTACACATTTCTTATGCTTCTGTGATCAAGTCGTTGCCAAGAAGTTGGCGTTCACCAGTCTCGGAACAATTGAGAGGAGTACGACACTTTATGCCATATAGAATTTCAAATGGGGCTTTGCCCGAACTTGCTTAGAAGCTGTTGTTGTAGGAGAACTCGGCATATGGGAGTGCTACCTCTTGAGCATGCATTGGTTTTCCCTTGAAGAGGAAAGGGTGATGCAGCAAAGCAGCGTAAGTATTTCCCTCGGTTTTTTAGAACCAAGGTATCAATCCAGTAGGAGACCATGCGCGAGTAACCTCATACCTACACAAACAAATAAGGACCTCGCAACCAACGCGAGGGAGACTGGAGGGATTAGCCTCGCGAGGATCGCCCGCAAGGCAACGCAGGCCTCCCTCTGCTGTCGCCGTAGCCAAGGAGAAACGAGGACCGCCACCAGGACGAGGGGCTGGGGGCTTCCAGGAACCGCGCGCGATCGCCTGCATCCTGGGCGGGGCTCAAGCCCCAGCCTCTCGACGCATCTTCAAGCAGTTCGCTCGCGAAGTGAATGCAGTCCTCCCCAAGCTCGAAGCCACACGCCCTCTCAGGTGGTCGGCGTGCGCCTTCACGTTCAGCTCAGCAAATCAGCTCAAGTGTGTGGCTACAGCCGGAGTCCTCCCGATGCTTTGTTCCCCAATCATCAGCAACATGGTGGTCACCAGGACCCTCATCGATGGCGGGGCAGGGCTCAACGTCCTGTCTGTGGAGACATTCAACAATCTCTAAGTGCCCTACAGCCAGCTTCAGCCAACCAAGCCTTTCTCCGGAATCACCGACGGCTCCACGGTCCCGATTGGGCAGGTCCGCCTCCCTGTCACCTTCGGGGCACGCGACAACTACCGCACCGAGCTCATCGACTTCGACATCGCTCACATTCGCCTGCCGTACAACGCCATCCTTGGGTACCCGGCGCTGGCCAAGTTCATGGCCGTAACTCACCACGGCTACAACGTCCTCAAGATGCCAGGAAGTGGCGGAGTCATCACGGTGCCCTGTGAAGAGAAGGACGCGGTGTGTTCCCTGGAACGAGCCTTTCAGGCCGCGTCACTGGAAGACCCGGATCGCGGAAGCAGGAGGCTTCCCGAGACTGTCCCCAAGAAGAAGAAGACATCGTCCGGCCCGGCCCCTCGGGAAGCAAGCCCCTCTGGGCCCGCGCCTGCCCAGGGGGGACCTCCTTCCATCACATAGGAAAGCGCGCCCGGCGCCCTCCTCAGGCAGGGCTCGGGGGCTCTCCCCTGGAGGGCCACCGACCTGGCTAAGGTCACGAGGGAGGCACTTGGGCACCACATGGAGGCGTGTTTCGAAGCATGTTTCCCTCAAGGAGTAAGGCAAGGAGAGCCAGACCCTCAGGAGTTCGTCAGCAAGGCCATTCAGGAGCTACAGGAGTCAAGAGTCATGAAAGGCGGCCGCTGCCTACCAGCAGTGGCTCCCCATCCAGACGAGGATGGTGGGCTGCGCGTCTGCATCGACATACCAGGGCTCAACCGAGTCGCCTCTCTGGAGCGCCTCTGGCCCTCGCGAGTGGGGCGCTGCGGAGGTCCACCCCACAGTTACGTTCGAATGCCTTATGGCTTGCCGAACGCGGTTGCTACGTATCAGCGCCTCATGAGGGGCATCATGGAGGCACAAGAGGCCAGGCGTTCTGCAGCCCTGGCGGAGATGGAGATGGTCCGCGAGGAGCCACCAGCGCCTCCGGAGCCTCCCGAGGCCCCTGGGCCTGGGGGCTCGTGAGGATCGGCCTCCGCAGCCCATCGAGTCTGCTACGCCAACGCTCCTTCGTCCTCAACATCATCGGGTGACATCTTTCAAGTTTCATTTCCAGCTGGGAGCGCCCCCCAGGGCTGCATTATTCCCAGGCCGCGTGGGTCCGTCCCTGTGGCATGTATCCCTTTTATTTCATGTTGTTAGCTTACCTTGTTGGGGGCGCCCCTCGGGCTGCATCATCCCCAAGTTGCTCGGGCCTGACCCAGTGATGTCCGCCTTCCCAGCATCTATTTGAATGAATCCACTCCTTCATGGCTAATGTGCTTGAACTAGTTGCCCGCTCAACTGACGGAACTGCTCCCAAACGGCACGACGCTTGCGCATGGGTCCGTCCCTGCAACGCCGACAAGCCTGAATGGCCGAGCTCTGGCCGCGGCAGCCCCGCATGGCGCCACCTCGTCAAGAGTTCAGTGCCTCATTACCCCTCGGAAGCAACCAACGGCTGACTGTCAATTGTCGTGGCAACCCCTCGTTCTTTCTCTGATGGGTCTATAGGATCTCTTAAAGGAGCTGCATCAGGCGAGGCCCTTGCGGTGTCTCCTTCACTCTCATCCGCGCGAACCGCTTGCATGTTAAAGGGGGGGTGCCTGAGCATCACGACTCAGGGCTCCTACTGGCTCTCCAGCCCTCACCCTCTGGCCATGTCCACGGCATCGCGACCTGGCATACCAGCGACGGCTGAGACTCGCTCGAGGGCCGGGACCCGAGGACATAGAGCAGAAAGGGGAGCAAAGGCGAGAGGGGAGGGACACGCGAGGACCTCGCCGAGCAACCTCACGCCTGCCGATGCACGGACCCGACGACACACCAGAGAGCGACCCCTGATTCTCGAGATAAGTCACCACCCGGAAGCGCCAGCTACCGTGGCACCATCCCCGCACCTAATGCAATCCCTTGTTAGCGATGCCGCTCCCCTTTCTCACCGAACGACGGCTGCTTAAGCGCCAAAGGGGACCTCCTGAGCATCGCGACTCAGGGGCTCTTACCGGACTCCGGGTCGCTCACCTCCTGGCCTTGACCATGGCATCGCGACCTGGCATACCAGCGATGGCTGAAGCCGCCTTGGGACTGGGACCTGTCGGCGCAGAGCACCAAGCCCTCGTGAGGTTCGAAAGGGAGAACTGAGCTAAGACGGAATGAGCAACTCACACAATTCTACGACAAGGGTTATATTAACAAAACAGGATCACAGGCACCTTACAAGCCCCCACGGGACGCGTCTTTGATTCCTCGCAGGGAACAGATCCTAAAGGGACACTAACTATGCGCGCCCCTGCAAAAGACGCCATCATCAACAGTGGGCCGTCAAGCACCGGCGCCAACCCCATCCAGATCAGAGTCGGCGGCAGCCTGACGAGCCCGCCCTGCTCCAGGAGCGGCGCCGGCTTGGGGGCTCGTAGCTGTCGTCGCTCATCTCCGGAGTCGCGAAGAGCTCGCCGGAGTCGCTGGAACCTCCGACGCCTCCACCGCGTGAGGAGCCGCCAAGGGAGCGGTCGGCGGGCCCAGTCCTCGCTGCAGCAGGGTCCCGGCCACCTCTCCCGGGGCAGCACTCCAGCCGGAGCCCGTTCGCATCGAAGACCTTGAAGAACATCACCGAAGCACCGTCGTACTCCAAGTGGATCGCGAAGGCGCCTCTTGTCTAGCAAACCCGGGAGATTTCGCTCCAGCCTTGAGTCATGAAGACCTCGCCTGGGGCAACGACCGCGACCTCTGCCTCGGTTGCGAGGGTGCTGCAGCCGGCGTGCTGCAGCCAAAGCTCCAGGAGTTCTCCCTGTGGGATGATGGAGGCGAAGAATGGAGGAAGGCGAATCCAAGACTAAGGAGGCATGGCGACGTGGAGCACAAACTCTCGGGAGGAGCCCTCGGTGTGGACCCCAGGGGGGACGACCCACACCTTCGTGACCCGTCGGCGCCGACGGCGGCGCCGCCCATGGAGATCAGCATCAGCTCCTTCAGGGCCCTCGATGTGGGCGTACAAGGGAAGCGAGAACCCCGGCGGTTCCCTCTCGCACCAAGGCCTCGACACCACCTGATGGGCCCCCTCGTTCGGGCCATGGAGGACGAGCCGTTTCTTCGGCAGGAGCGGGTCTAGTTCCTCTCGGGGAGCCTTTCCCTTCTCTGCCGTCGAGAACCGGCGGATCGGAGCCATCGCAGCAAGACGGAGCAAGGACCGGGAAGAAGGAGAAGCAAGGAGGGATGGACTAGAAGGGCGCGCGCCATTCCGTACTTATGGCCGGCGAAGGCCAACCGCCGACCTCCACGATCGCAGGTAATCATGACCCACTTTGCATGAAGGGACTTGTCCAATCCGTGCAGTTGCCGAGGCGCCATGGGGAAGTGGAGACGCCCACATCCAATCAACCGCCACGTGGCGCCCAAGGCCGCAGGCTGTCAGGGCCCGCGGCGCTTCGCTCTTGCCCTTCTGCCTCCCTGCACGGCCAAGTCTGGGCGCGCCTTGGGCCCGGGGGCTACTGTCGGCGTTCTGGGAACGGGGGTCCCCAGACTTGCCTGCCTGCGGCCTGCGACATGGCTCAAAGGGGGGACCAGCACGGCCCATCTTCACCAACGCAGACCCAAGACCCTCGCGAGGGGCCAAGCCTCGCGGGGCGGACGACACGGAGCTTCCTCAGGCACGGCCTCACCAGGCTGGCTCGCGAGGAGACGGAGAGATCAAGGTGCGGTACCTCACGAGGTGCCCATGACGCAAGCCATGACGACCAAGGGCGCCAGGTAGGTGCCAGCCCACGAAGTGTCCTCCTTTCCTCTTTGGTGCAAAGGGGGCAAGCGCAGCCACGGAGTACCGAGGCATCAGGCAAAGGTTGCCATTTTGGTGCAACAAGACCAAGACCAGGAGGACTGCAAGACGGAGGTCATTGTGGAGCCCAAGATGGCGTCACCACCAGAGCTTTATGCAGGCGAAGACTACTTTTGTCAGGATAGCTGGTACTACCTGTCCCCTTCAAATTAGCCCGCCATTGTTGGC
The DNA here is from genome assembly GCF_056163025.1 of Triticum urartu. NCBI lineage: Eukaryota > Viridiplantae > Streptophyta > Magnoliopsida > Poales > Poaceae > Triticum > Triticum urartu. Next base: position 212,936,179 of record NC_141877.1, on the reverse strand, counting down.
TCCCTTCCCGCTCGATATTTGGGAAGAGGACCAAGGCCTCTATAAATAGGACCAGCCACCCACAGGATCGAGAGAGAGGAGATCGAGACCAAGCATCGAGAGGATGGAGATCGAATCAGTGGGAGATCGAGATCAACAATTGGGAAAAGAGAGAGAGAGAGAGAGAGAGAGAGAAGGGTGACTGAACTCCTCCCAGCAGTTCATCGCCCCAGCCAAGAACAGACCCTCGCGAGGCTGTTCTTCCTTGTATTGCTCATCACCATCAGCCCAAGAGGCAATCCACCACACCACACACTGGAGTAGGGTATTACACCACAAGGGTGGCCCGAACCAGTATAAACCCTGTGTCTCTTGTGTTGTTCTTTCCATAGCTTAGATCTTAGCGAGGCGGAGGGGTGCAGGTAGGTAGAAGGAGAAATCTCCGTGCGTACACCAGTGTTCGAACCTCAAGGGTCTGCCGGAACCCGAAATCCGACAATGACACTAAGCGATGCATTTAATGTGCCTTGTCTTGTCTGCAGAGTTAGGTATGATAGCACTGTTTGTTGTCTTATCAGTGTGTAATAACTATTTTGCCATTGTGGTGACCCCTTGACCTATAAAAGGAGGGTCGTGGCAACCTTAGAAAGGATTCGGATCCTTGTACACTCTTACGCGCGTAGTTGCTCTCCCTGAGGCAACCTTGCCGGGCTTGAGTGTTGCGTGTTCGTCATGGTCCTCCATCCAATCCACCAAAGCAGGAGTAGGGTTTTACGCTTCGCAGTGGCTCGAACCTGGGTAAAAACCACCGCGTCACCATTGCCATGATGCTCTTACGGTCTCTGCTCTTTGTGCAACGTGCCCCTCCCCCTTGCCAAACCACAAGGGGCCAATGGCCCCATAGGTGATCGTGTTCCACCACAACACAAACCCTAATTCCAACTCCTTAAATACCTATTTTCGGAGAAAATTCTGGGAGGAAGTTTCATCGTGTTTCACAATACAGAGCCGCCGCCGCCTCCTATTCCTCATCGGGAGGCCAGATCTAGAGTCTGTTAAGGGCTCCGGAGAGGGGAATCTTCGATCTTTGTCATCACCAACCCTCCTTCATCGCCAATTCCATGATGCTCCCCACCAGGAGTGTGTAATTCCTTCATAGGCTCACTGGTCAATGAGGAGTTGGATGAGATTCATCATGTAATCTAGTTAGTTTTGTTAGGCCTTGATCTCTAGTATCCACTATGTTCTGAGATTAATGTTGTTACGGCTTTGCCATGCTTAATGCTTGTCACTTTGGGCTTGGGTGCCATGATTCCAGATCTGAACTGTTTATGTTTTCACCATTATATCTATGTTCTAGATCCGATCTTGCAAGTCATATTCACCTATTACGTGTTATGATCCATAAACCCAGGGGTGACAATAACCGGGATACTTTCCAGTGATGACCGTAGTTTGAGGAGTTCATGTATTCATTATGTGTTAATGCTTTGTTCTGGTTCTCTATTGAAAGGATGCCTTAATATCCCTTAGTTTCCTTATGGACCCTGCTGCCACAGGAGGGTAGGACAAAAGATGTCATACAAGTTCTTTCCATAAGCACGTATGACTATGTGACGCCCGGATAATCAAGCTACAGTAACCTCTGCTAATGATGACACGTCACCTTGATTACTGTTGCTAATCACGCGTTAGTTCGAAACCGATTCAAATTAAAAATGGAGGCAAACCTCAAAAGTTTTCAAATATAAAAACTAAAATGTTCGGTTGGTGCCTGGTATTGCATAGGTGATTATGGTGAAGAAACCATACTTTTATAAAATGTTAAATGCTATAAGATGAATAACACAGTAGCGAAAACTATTATTTAAATACTTTTAAATAATAAATAATTGCAAAACTATTTTAGATTAGGCAGTTAGATAATGTGGCCGTGGCATATTTGGTAAACATCAAATTAGGTGCCATTTTGGTATTTTGCTAAAACAAAGATAAAGGGAACTAAGCTAAAACAGAAAAGAAATAAAATAAACAAAAGAAAAGAAAAACAATACAAAGATGCAGAAAAGGAAAAAGACCCCCCCGAGCCAACCGACCAACGGGCTGGCCCAGTCGGCCACCAGGCCATCCCATCCACTCCCCATAACCCACACTCCCTCCCGAAACCCTAACCAACCACCCACACTCCCCCACTGGCTCACCCACGACCCCTCGCTCCTCCTCCCGATCCAATCTGGATTGGCGCCGACCGCGTAGCCCGTCGCTGCGCAGACCCCGCCGCCACCTTGCCGACGACGCAACCCCACCATCGCCGACGCCCGCTTCCTCACCCTCCGCCCCGTGTGGATCCGGTCGGGGCAGCCGACCCCGCTGACGCCCCGCTCCTCGCCCCTCGCCGGCCGCTGCTTCCTCGTCTTCATCGTCAACGTCGCCACCGCCGCCTCGAGCACACTTTTGCACATCTACAGGGCCAGTGAGCCCCCCCGTCCGTTTCCTCTCGAACCCTCCTGCTCTGCCGTGGCCGCGACCTGCGCCCCCCTTCCCCCCGTGCTCGTCTGCTCTCGCCGCCCCCGCGGACCCTCGCCTCCTCTGCGCCTGCTGCCGCTCTGAGGTCGCCACCTCCACCCCCCAGTCATGCGCTGCCCGCGCTCTGGGCCGCACTCGCACCGCACGCGGCGTCCCGCGCCTTGCGCCCGCCTCCATCACGCCCCGCTCACCCCCGGCTGCAAGCCCCCCTCCACCTCGCGCGCGCTCGCGTCCTGCGCACGTGACCGCCCAGGCTCGGCTCTCCGCGCCGCTGCTCCCCGCTGCCCCCACCATCTGCCCTGCGCCACCGCCCCTGCACATGGCCTCGCCGCACCCGGGCAAGCCTCCCTAGCCATGGACCCGTGCTCCCCACTGCGATAGCTCCTCCCCAGCAAGCGCGTGCCCGTGCTGACCATGCCCGCGGCCACCCCTCTCCGTCAACGCCTCGCCGCGACCGGCGTCTCCCCTGGCAGGTGCCGTGGCCGCCGGCGCCCTGCTGCGCCGGGTCAGGGGCTCCTCCCGCTAACGGGCGCCCCACAGCGCCCACGCGCCCATTCGCCCGCAAGCCCCCTGCCTATGACACAGGGGCCCCACCATGAGAACGTTTTGCAAAAAAAGAATTAAATAAATAATAAGTAAATATAAATAAATAAATAGATAATAATTAAATTAACTAATTCATTAATTAAATAATTATTTAATTAAGTTAATTAATCCTGTTTAATTAATCTAATTAACTAGTTAGTTTAATTAAACAGTAATTAGATTAGTTAAACCCTAATTAGACTAAACAGTGTATGACCAGTGGGCCCACCGTCAGATTGACCCGGTCAACACCTCTGTTGACTGCTGATGTCATGCTGATGTCATGCTGACGTCAGCATGCACTATTCTGGATAATGTTGAATTAAATTAATTAAATAAATTCTAAAAATGATTTAAAACTTTAGAAAATCATATAAAATAAACCATAGCTCAGATGAAAATACTTTCTACATGAAAGTTGCTCAGAACGACAAGACGAATCCGGATACGCAGCCCTTTCGTCCACCACACATCCCTAGCATAGCAAACACGCAACTTTCCCCCTCCGGTTCATTTGTCCGAAAATGCGAAACACCGGGGATACTTTCCCGAATGTTTTCCCCCTTCACCGGTATCACCTCAGACCGCATTAGGGCACCCCTAGCACCGATACTTGTCATGTCATGCATCGCTATGCATCTGTTTTCTTAATATTTATTGTTTCTTCCCCCTCTTCTCTCGCTAGACACCGAGACCGACGCCGCTGCTACCCACTACGACTACGGAGTTGATGACCCCTCTCTCTTGCCCGAGCAACCAGGCAAGCCCCCCCCCCTTGATCACCAGATATCGCCTACTCTCCTCTATACTGCTTGCATTAGAGTAGTGTAGCATGTTACTTCTTTCCATTAATCCTATCCTGATGCATAGCCTGTCACTGTTGCTACAACTGTTGATACCTTACCTGCAATCCTAAATGCTTAGTATAGGATGCTACTTTATCATCAGTGGCCATACATTCTTGTCCGTCTGCCATGCTATACTATCGGGCCGTGATCACACGGGAGTTGATCATGGGTATATACCTATACTTTATACATGATACATGTGATGACTAAAGTCGGGTTGTCTCGAGGAGTACCCGCGAGTGATTCACGGATTGGGGGCTGAAAGGACATTTGTCCCGACGGCCCTCTAGGTGGATCTTTGTGGCGGAGCGACAGGGCAGGTTGAGACCACCTAGGAGAGAGGTGGGCGTGGCCCTGGTCGGCGTTTGCGGTGTCTTCAAGATAACACGTTTAACGAGATCTTGGTATTTGATATGAGTCTGGCTACTGGCCTACACGCACTAACCATCTACGCGGGGACAATTATGGGCACTCGACGTCGTGGTATCAGCCGAGGCCTTCGTGATGTCAGCGACTGAGTGGTGCGCACCGGATTGGACTGGAACGCCTGCTAGGCTAGGTCTGCTTCCGGCCGCGTTCGCAACGTGCAGGCGTGCAAAGGGCGATGGGCCCAGACCCCTGCGCAATAGGATTTAGAGCGGCGTGCTGACCTCTCTATTGTGCCTAGGTAGGGCTGCGATGTGTTGATCTTCCGAGGCCGGGCATAACCCAGAAAAGTGTGTCCGGCCAAATGGGATCGAGCATGTTGGGTTATGTGGTGCACCCCTGCAGGGAAGTTAATCTATTCGAGTAGCCGTGATCTTCGGTAACAGGACGACTTGGAGTTGTACCTTGACCTTATGACAACTAGAACCGGATACTTAATAAAACACACCCTTCTAGGTGCCAGATACAACCGGTGCTCGCTCTCTAACAGGGCGACGAGGAGAGGATCGCCGGGTAGGATTATGCTATGCGAAGCTACTTGGAGGACTTCAGTCTACTCTCTTCTACATGCTGCAAGACGGAGGCTGCCAGAAGTGTAGTCTTCGACAGGAGTAGCTATCCCCCTCTTATTTCGGCATTCTGCAGTTCAGTCCTCATATGATACCCTTATTTCATTTGATACCAATGCATACATATGTAGTGTAGCTCCTTGCTTGCGAGTACTTTGGATGAGTACTCACAGTTGCTTTTCTCCCCCTTTTCCCTTTCCTATATCCGATTGCTGCAACCAGACGTTGGAGTCCAGGAGCCCGACGCCTCCGTCGATGACGACTACTACTACTCGGGAGGTGCCTACTACTACGTGCAGCCCACTGACGACGACCAGGAGTAGTTTAGGAGGATCCCAGGCAGGAGGCCTGCGCCTCTTTCGATCTGTATCCCAGTTTGTGCTAGCATTCTTAAGGCAAACTTGTTTAACTTATGTCTGTACTCTGATATTGTTGCTTCCGCTGACTCGTCTATGATCGAGCTCTTGTATTCGAGCCCTCAAGGCCCCTGGCTTGTTATATGATGTTTGTATGACTTATTCTATTTGTAGAGTTGTGTTGTGATATCTTCCCATGAGTCCCTGATCTTGATCGTACACGTTTGCGTGTATGATTAGTGTACGATTGAATCGGGGGCATCACAAGTTGGTATCAGAGCCAACTGCCTGTAGGAATCCCCCTTTCATACTCCTTGGTCGAAGTCGAGTCTAGACATTACAAAACTTTTACTAACATGGCTGTGTGCCTTACGGGCCCACGTCGCCATTGGGTGGTACTAGGATCTTTCACTACTTGATCTTTACTCTGGGACTCTAATCTCTCTCCTATTCGGGTTAAATGATTTTGCTAAAAGGACTAACTGTAGGTTCTCGAAAGACTTTCTCCCGGAGAGCCCCTCACTCCAGATGATCGATAGCTGCACCAGAAGATTTCGAAGATACTCTCCGAGGTTTTCCCGAGACCCTTGTGCCCATCGACTTTACAATCCCCTACCACCGATATACCCTTATGGATAACTACCTACAATTGTCGTTCATACCTTCATCCTCAGTTGCTCTTGTTATTACAAGATGCCCTAAGTTGCTCTCCGTTGTTCCGAAATCCTTTAAGCGTACTGCCTTGTAGTTCTTTACCAAATGAATACCCCTATTGAAAATTCATCGCACTTATTGAGTATCTGTTCATCCCCAGTTGTTCATATGCTTCATAAGATACTCTGAAATAACATCCGACCTTCTGAGCATCCTCTTCAAACTATTGCTCTGCAAATACTTGTATGCTTACATTATGGATGCTCCCATATCACTAGCAATATTCACTAGTATCTTTTGACACCGCCATTTTGATCCTATTGATTCAACATGTGTGTGAATGCACACAATCATCTATCAACCCTTCTAAATTATCTTTCCGACTCAGACGTCATTTTGAACATGAGTTGGTTCTCGACCAAACTATTTGTCATCAATTGTGCCTCTGGTCTATCCAACTTATCCATCCTTGATCAGAGTGTCTGCTTCTGATCCTTTGTTTTTCAAATCATAATTCCTTTGTTATCTAAGCATCGAAATATTCAAATATTCTATAATATGATGCCCATGCATTCTTTCTTCCTCTGATTGAGTACCGATACTCACATCAGCTCCGTTGTGGATCGCCCGATCCATTGTTGGATTTCATCCGACATCGTCCTTCATATTCAATAACCTTGTGAGCCTTTCCATGGGTATATAATGCCTTTGGTAAATTGTATCCTCTGCTTTGTCAACCGTGATCTACTTTTGAGCTGGTGATAATTACTCCTGAAGTTTGTGGAATATGTTCCTAAGAGGCCTCGATGGGTTAGACATATGCCTTTTTCTAATCTGTGTGAACCCAGAAACTACTACGGGTCATACTCTACTGGTGTTATGACAGATAAAATTTCAACACCACAACTTCATTGGAGGCGAGAAGTGAATGAAAGGTTATGCATTAAAGAAGTGGGAGTCGACCTTGAACTTTGTGTTCATGCCCATGGACACGATGTAGATCCTATCATAGAAGCTTCTTGTAATAATAACTATTTCCTTGATATGAAATCATCTCATATCTATGTATTGATCATTTGCAATCGTGATCCCGACCACATTTTCTGCTTGATTCCATTTCTCAGACAAGTTAAAGCACTTGTCTTTTGTTGATCGATACAACTCCGCAACCTCTATTTTTTTGATCTTCCTCGAGTATTAACCTCTGGTATCTCGAGAACTGTGTTGCTTCCTGCGAGTCTTCATCTAGTATTGCTTCTCACCGATCTCGGATCCCCCCCAGGTTCTGAGTTATTAGTCACTCGAGAACACTGATAAGTGAATCGATTCCGCACTCCGATTCAATAACTCTAAGTAATTCTTGTTGCTTACGAGTTTAATAATCCTTCAAGTCATTCCTAGCCTTATCGGCTATATCATTATCGTGCAAACTTTTAACTGTTCTACCTGGTCCTTCTTCCCGGAGCACAACTTTCGACGATGAGCTAAGCTTATGTCGATCTTCCTTGTCTTATGTTTTCACCTCGAACAGCAAGCTTGATTCCTAGTTGGTGTTGTATCCCTAGTTCCAATAATCTTTTGCTGCATCAGTCCTTCTGCTTGAGCAGTCGCTGTTCGATTGCTTCTTTGTGGAGCCTCTCAACAAAATTGTCGTGATCATCATCAACATTTTGAGCTCTTCCAGGATATCAATCAAATTCAGGATGTGTAACACCATCCTTGCCCCCTCGATGATTTGTATTAACATCGACAACATTCCCGCATTCCCTCCGACACCAAACTTGTTCATGTTTCGTGTAGTTTCCTTTCTATCCAACTTATATTATGATTCTATCTTGGAGTATTACCATCTGTTATGTCAAGAATGTTAAGGGAATTACCTCCACTATTAATTCTTGATATAGTAATACTTCTCACCATCACCATTCTTTCTTGGTCCCCATGTTGGTTCTAACCGGGATACCAACAGGTGAACGGTGCTGTTTCGATTCTGCCCTTCTAGCAACCCTATTGCTTTGAAGTTAATGGTTGACCGTTCATTCTTAGACTATTGATCACTGAATCACCATTCTAACATTGGATCATGCTACCTAAGGCCATACTTTGGGCACCCTTTTCAACTAATGTTTAATTGTGTATGTTTTTCCTTGAGCATACATCATTATACCATTTGATCCGACAAATGTTATCTCCTTGTTCACATAATTGTGGAGATCCATCTTTTGGAAATCTCAATGAATTGTCGCTAAGTTCATCAGCCACCTCCTCCTCCTCTCCTTAGCTTAATGATGAACTCTTGTTTCAGAACTCACTTCCATAGTTCATTTCCTGAGAATCTTACAATGTCATCTCGTCAATTTAAGTTGCACCTTTTCTTCTTAGGCATCCTGAGTCTGGGGTATCCTGACACCGGTCGGATCCGAACCTCGGTCAGATATGATGGTTGGAACATATCTCCAAGAGTTATAGCATTGGTCTTTATATGACCCGGTAAGGTGATGTCATGCCTAGCGCACCGGGCCGGAGGACCCATTGTTATAGTTTTCCTTTTTAGCAAGGTTAACCATTCTTCCATGAGGAAATCGTAAGACTTATTCTATATGTTGTTCCTAATGAATCATTTCTGTATCCAAGTTCGATCCTTGCTTGAAGACCAAGTCAATGCTATCTCGAAGCATGTCTGTGGTACTCCGATTTACAACAAGAACATTTGAAGCCCAATGCTAAATGTTTCTTGCTCAGTTATCCTAACACCGTTGTATGGGTACATATCATGATTCTTCTTACCCCTTTATCCAATTGGTCATGTCTTTGATCTCCTAACACATATATCATGCCCCGCTTAACCTTGGGAATGATATACTCATATTACTTGTGTTTAAACAAAAAATTTCTTTCCATTGGTTTGTTTAAACTGATAATCACATTTTCCATTCCCTTGGTTTGTTTACCCTTTCGGGTGATCTACACATAATCTAAGCAGTAACAATTCTCTGCTTATGTAACACCCCAGTTGTACAACTCTTCCAGTAAAACCCTGTTACTATTGTTGATGACATTCTGGTAACCACCGATGGATGAGAACTTTGCCATTGGTCCGCCTCGTTTCAACGAGCGGGAAAATGGTTCTCTTCGTCCCTCGCCCTTGGTACCAATGGTTGTTGGCGACATAATCAATAGTCTATCCTCTGACATGCCTTGCTTACATGATCATGCAAGACGTCACCCCCCTTCCTACTTTTAACCCACATGGTGGGCCCATAACCCACAGTTCCATAGGATCGAAACCTGACTCACCTGTACACCTCTTGTTCCCAAGGTTGTTCCTCGTGCGTGGCCTCGTAAGTAATTCACGAGCCACCTTTGGAGAGACCATCAATTCTGGTATCAGACACAATACTTATTCCCATTGCTTTGAACCCCGTTCACACTCCGTTTCAGGCATCGAACGATTGCCTACCCGTTTGAAACTTTGGTACCATCGTATATTGCACTCAGCAAATTCACTGAAATACAACTCGTGGGGTACCTTATGTATTTCCCATTGAGTTCACCGTCAGATGCCCAGCTTTGTGGAGATGCGTTCTTCCAGAGTTTTTCCCCTTGGTCGCGTTCGTAGGACGATGGAGGTCCCGAAGAAAGGATGACGACTTGATCATGAAGACCTGGAGCGGAGAAATAATGACTTCAACGTAATGGATCGACCTCTTTGAGAAGAGCAACCAAGGCCGAGAAGATCCGTTGGAATTTCGTAACTAGACCTTCCCCCTTCTCTACCTCTTAAATCTCGGGACGAGATTTCTTGTAGTGGAGGAGAATTGTGACGCCCGGATAATCAAGCTACAGTAACCTTTGCTAATGATGACACGTCACCTTGATTATTGTAGCTAATCTCGCGTTAGTTCGAAACCGATTCAAATTCAAATTCAAAATGGAGGCAAACCTCAAAAGTTTTCAAATATAAAAACTAAAATGTTCGATTGGTGCCTCGTATTGCATAGGTGATTATGGTGAAGAAACCATACTTTTATAAAATGTTAAATGCTATAAGATGAATAAAACAGTAGCGAAAACTATTATTTAAATACTTCTAAATAATAAATAATTACAAAACTATTTTAGATTAGGTAGTTAGATAATGTGGCCGTGGCATATTTGGTAAACATCAAATTAGGTGCCATTTTGGTATTTTGCAAAAACAAAGATAAAGGGAACTAAGCTAAAACAGAAAAGAAATAAAATAAACAAAAGAAAAAAAACAATACAAAGATGCAGGCCATCCCATCCACTCCCCATAACCCACACTCCCTCCTGAAACCCTAACCAACCACCCACACTCCCCCACTCGCTCACCCACGACCCCTCGCTCCTCCCCCCGATCCAATTTGGATCAGGGCCGACCGCGTAGCCCGTCGCTGCGCAGACCTAGCCGCCACCTTACCGACGACGCAACCCCACCATCGCCGACGCCCGCTTCCTCACCCTCCGCCCCGTGTGGATCCGGTCGGGGCAGCCGACGCCCCGCTCCTCGCCCCTCGCCGGCCGTTGCTTCCTCGTCTTCATCGTCAACGTCACCACCGCCGCCTCGAGCACACTTTTGCACATCTACAGGGCCGGTGAGCCCCCCCCCGTCCGTTTCCTCTCGAACCCTCCTGCTACGCCGTGGCCGCGACCTGCGCCCCCTTCCCCCCGTGCTCGTCTGCTCTCGCCGCCCCCGCGCGCCCTCGCCTCCTCTATGCCTGCTGCCGCTCCGAGGTCGCCGCCTCCACCCCGCAGTCACGCGCTGCCCGCGCTCCGGGCTGCATTCGCACCGCATGCGCGCGTCCCGCGCCTTGCGCACGCCTCCATCACGCCCCGCTCACCCCCTGCTGCAAGCCCCCCTCCACCTCACGCGCGCTCGCGTCCTGCGCGCGTGACCGCCCAGGCCCGGCTCTCCGCGCCGCTGCTCCCCGCTGCCCCCACCGTCTGCCCTACGCCGCCGCCCCTGCACATGGCCTCGCCGCACCCGGGCAAGCCTCCCTGGCCGCGGACCCGTGCTCCCCACTGCGACAGGTCCTCCCCAGCAAGCGCACGCCCGTGCTGACCATGCTCGCGGCCACCCCTCTCCGTCAACGCCTCGCCGCGACCGGCGTCTCCCCTGGCAGGTGTCGTGGCCGCCGGTGCCCTGCTGCGCCGGGTCAGGGGCTCCGCCCGCTAACGGGCGCCCCACAGCGCCTCTGCGCCCGCGCGCCCATTCGCCCGCAAGCCCCCTGCCTATGACACAGGGGCCCCACCATGAGAACGTTTTGCAAAAAAAGAATTAAATAAATAATAAGTAAATATAAATAAATAAATAGATAATAATTAAATTAACTAATTCATTAATTAATTAATTAAGTTAATTAATCATGTATAATTAATCTAATTAACTAGTTAGTTTAATTAAACAGTAATTAGATTAGTTAAACCCTAATTAGACTAAACAGTGTATGACCAGTGGGACCCACCGTTAGAATGACCCGGTCAACACCTCTGTTGACTGCTGATGTCATGCTGATGTCATGCTGACGTCAGCATGCACTATTCTGGATAATGTTGAATTAAATTAATTAAATAAATTCTAAAAATGATTTAAAACTTTAGAAAATCATATAAAATAAACCGTAGCTCAGATGAAAATACTTTCTACATGAAAGTTGCTCAGAACGACGAGACGAATCCGGATACGCAGCCCTTTCGTCCACCACACATCCCTAGCATAGCAAACACGCAACTTTCCCCCTCCGGTTCATTTGTCCGAAAACGCGAAACACCGGGGATACTTTCCCGAATGTTTTCCCCCTTCACCGGTATCACCTCAGACCGCATTAGGGCACCCCTAGCACCGATACTTGTCATGTCATGCATCGCTATGCATCTGTTTTCTTAATATTTATTGTTTCTTCCCCCTCTTCTCTTGCTAGACACCGAGACCGACGCCGCTGCTACCCAGTACGACTACGGAGTTGACGACCCCTCTCTCTTGCCCGAGCAACCAGGCAAGCCCCCCCCCCTTGATCACCAGATATCGCCTGCTCTCCTCTATATTGCTTGCATTAGAGTAGTATAGCATGTTACTGCTTTCCGTTAATCCTATCCTGATGCATAGCCTGTCATTGTTGCTACAACTGTTGATACCTTACCTACAATCCTAAATGCTTAGTATAGGATGCTACTTTATCATCAGTGGCCATACATTCTTGTCCGTCTGCCATGCTATACTATCGGGCCGTGATCACTCGGGAGTTGATCACGGGTATATACCTATACTTTATACATGATACATGTGATGACTAAAGTCGGGTTGGCTCGAGGAGTACCCGCGAGTGATTCACGGATTGGGGGCTGAAAGGACATTTGTCCCGACGGCCCTCTAGGTGGATCTTTGTGGCGGAGCGACAGGGCAGGTTGAGACCACCTAGGAGAGAGGTGGGCCTTGCCCTGGTCGGCGTTTGCGGTGTCTTCAAGATAACACGTTTAACGAGATTTGGTATTTGATATGAGTCTGGCTACTGGCCTACACGCACTAACCATCTACGCGGGGACAATTATGGGCACTCGACGTCGTGGTATCAGCCGAGGCCTTCGTGATGTCAGCGACTGAGTGGTGCGCGCCGGATTAGACTGGAACGCCTGCTAGGCTAGGTCTGCTTCCGGCCGCGTTCGCAACGTGCAGGCGTGCAAAGGGCGATGGGCCCAGACCCCTGCACAATAGGATTTAGACCGGCGTGCTGACCTCTCTATTGTGCCTAGGTAGGGCTGCGACGTGTTGATCTTCCGAGGCCGGGCATAACCCAGAAAAGTGTGTCCGGCCAAATGGGATCGAGCATGTTGGGTTATGTGGTGCACCCCTGCAGGGAAGTTAATCTATTCGAGTAGCCGTGATCTTCGGTAACAGGACGACTTGGAGTTGTACCTTGACCTTATGACAACTAGAACCGGATACTTAATAAAACACACCCTTCTAGGTGCCAGATACAACCGGTGATCGCTCTCTAACAGGGCGACGAGGAGAGGATCGCCGGGTAGGATTATGCTATGCGAAGCTACTTGGAGGACTTCAGTCTACTCTCTTCTACATGCTGCAAGACGGAGGCTGCCAGAAGCGTAGTCTTCGACAGGAGTAGCTATCCCCCTCTTATTTCGGCATTCTGCAGTTCAGTCCTCATATGATACCCTTAATTCATTTGATACCAATGCAGACATATGTAGTGTAGCTCCTTGCTTGCGAGTACTTTGGATGAGTACTCACAGTTTCTTTTCTCCCCCTTTTCCCTTTCCTATATCCGATTGCTGCAACCAGACGTTGGAGTCCAGGAGCCCGACGCCTCCGTCGATGACGACTACTACTACTCGGGAGGTGCCTACTACTACGTGCAGCCCACTGACGACGACCAGGAGTAGTTTAGGAGGATCCCAGGCAGGAGGCATGCGCCTCTTTCGATCTGTATCCCAGTTTGTGCTAGCATTCTTAAGGCATACTTGTTTAACTTATGTCTGTACTCTGATATTGTTGCTTCCGCTGACTCGTCTATGATCGAGCTCTTGTATTCGAGCCCTCAAGGCCCCTGGCTTGTTATATGATGTTTGTATGACTTATTCTATTTGTAGAGTTGTGTTGTGATATCTTCCCGTGAGTCCCTGATCTTGATCGTACACGTTTGCGTGTATGATTAGTGTACGATTGAATCGGGGGTGTCACAGACTATTTACGGAAAACATGCCTACATTATATTTATGAACTAGAGCTAGTTTTGTATCTCCCTAGGTTATGACTATTATATGATGAATATCATCCAATGAATCCACCGATTCAATGCCTACGATTTTTCCATATATTGTTCTTGCTAAGTTACTACTGCTGCTGTTATTGTTACACTTGCTACAAAATCATTGTTATCACTATTGCTGTCACTATTGTTGTTACCACTACTATCAAAACTATCATACTACTTTGCTACTAATCACTTTGATGAAGATATTTAATCTCCACGAGTGGTTGAATTGACAACTCAATTTCTAATACTAGCAAATATTCTTTGGCTCCCCTTGTGTCAAATCTATAAATTTGGGTTGAATACTTTACCCTTGAAAACTATTGCGATAGCCTATACTTGTGGGTTATCAAGACCTTTTTCTGGCACCGTTGCCGGGGAGCATAGCTATATTTGTTGAGTCACTTGGGATTATTATCTATTTATCACTATGAAGAATCTGAGGGATACCAAACTAAGATATTGCCCTCTAAGGCGAGGGGAGGTAAGGAACTGTCATCTAGCTCTACACTTGATTCACCTTCTATTTTGACTAAACTTGCAACACCACCACATGCTATTAATCCTGATATGTTGCAAGTTATTGATGATGCTACTTCTACTATGAATGATACTCATGATGATGCTAGTACCTTTCTTGATGATGGTGTGCCTTTAGGTGAATTCTTGATGAACAACTTGCTAGAGTGAAATATAATGAGAATGCTAAAACTGATGAAATTATTGAAACTGCTGAAGTACTTGAATTGAAAATCTTGAAACACCTATTAGACCTAGCTCTCCTAGATATGAATTGCCCAAGATACCTAAAGGTTATGTTATGGATGGGGAGATAGCTAGAGACTTTCTTGCTTGCAATGATAGGGATGATCTTAAGAAATTACTATGCAAACTAAAAGAAAAAACTTTGAATGCTAGAATGAAATGTGATCCTAAGTTTGCTACTTCACCTATCTTTGTTACTCATAAGGATTATGAATTCTCTGTCGACCAAGAGTTAATTACTTTGGTTGAATCTTATCCTTTCCATGGCTTTGAAACTGAAACTATTGTGGCACACCTAACTAAATTGAATGATATAGCCACCCTATTTGCTCATGATGAGAAAATTCGCTACTATTATATTCTCAAGTTATTTCCGTTCTCATTAAAGGGTGATGCTAAGATATTGTATAATACTCTTGCTCCTGGTTGTGTGCGTAGTCCCCGGGATATGATTCATTACCTCTCTGAAAAATATTTTCCTGCTCATAAGAAACAAGCTGCCTTACAGGAAATATTTAACTTTGTGCAAATTGAAGAAGAGAGTCTCCCACAAGCTTAAGGGAGGCTTCTCCAATTGCTTAATGCTTTGCCTAATCATCCTCTTAATAAAAATGAAATACTTCATATCTTCTATAATTGACTAATCGGTGCTTCTAGGGACTTCCTAGATAGTTGTGTTGGTTGTGTTTTCAAGGAACGAACTATTGAACAAGCTGAGGAACTATTGAATAACATATTGAAAAATTATGATGATTGGACTCTTCCTGAACCACCGCCTAAACCCACTCCAAAGAAGAGAGGTATCTTATATCTCAGTCCTGAAGATACGCAAGAGCCAAAGAAATGAATGAAGGAAAAAGGTAGTAAAGCAGAGGATGTTAAAATTTTACCTCCTATTGAAGAAATACATGGACTTGACACACCACCACAGGTGGTAGAGGTAAACTCTTTAACGAAATTTGATTAAAGTGACATCCCTTACAATAAACATCCTAGTCAATGCCTTTATGAGTTATAACTAGATTAGGAAACAAGATCACTTCAACGCAAATGTTATGAAACGATTGAAATACAATTCTAATATGATTGCTCGCTTGAGTAATTTGCTATTTAGAATCACTAATGATGTTAAAGTTGTAGGAAAACATGCCTCTATGGTTCATACCCAATTAGAACAAGTTGCTAAATCTCAAAAAGAATTGCTTGATGAAATGAACAATAATATAAATGATCATGCTGTTAGAGTAATGACTAGAGGAGGTAGAATGACTCAGGAACCACTTTATCCCGAGGGACATCCTAAAACAATTGAACAAGACTCTCAAAGAATTAACACTAATGCACCTAGTCCTTCCAAAAATAAGAAGAAGAACAAAAATTGATAGGACTTTGCATACCTCTACTGAACCCGAAATAGAAAAACCTCCCGATAGTAATAACTATGTTTCTATTTCTGATGCTGAAACTCAATCTGGTAATGCACATTCATATAGTGATAATGAAAAAGATAATGACGATGTTCATGAGGACACTCAACTAGAAAAAGATAAAGAACCAGATAATGATGTTGAAATAGAACCAGTTGTTGATCTTGATAACCCACAACCTAAAAATAAAAGATATGATAAAAGAAAATTTGTTGCTCGAAAACATGGAAGAGAAAGTGAACCAAACCCATGCACTTTCCACCTAAATCAACTAAGAAAAAAGATGATGAAGAATTTGAATGGTTTGCTGAAATGATTAGGCCAGATGATGTAGGGTGGAACCCTAGGTGGCCGATCTTTCATGAAAGGAGCGGATTCCATAATGAACACGAAGAACACGAGGGGAAACGCGAGGGGAAACACGAGAGAACCACTTAAACCAACAAGAACGATCACACATGTGCTAGATCCATGAACACAAAAGGAGATACAAGATCCAAAGTCAACAAGGGATGATACAAATGGTAACCGGTCTTCTCCGTGCCACCCAAGAGGGGGTCTTGAATCCAAGGTGGATCTTCTCCGTAGAGGAGCCGCGGTCTCTCTCAAGGAGTAGATCCGATATGGATGAGCGAGGCTCTATCTCTCAAATGAGCTATCACAATGCTGACCCTAGCTAGGATGAGGTGGGAGAGTATATATAGTCGAAGTACACGAAGGGGTAAGTGACAGGGGAATACATGGGCCCTTGGCCTGACCTCTGCACGCAGGCAGGGCGGTAGTACCGGACCCTAGGGCGGTAGTATCACTGTAGCGGTAGTGCTGCTCAGGCCAGGCGGTAGTACTGGACTCGGGTCGCTCGAGCACAGGAGTTTTTCGGGTTGAGCGGTAGTGGAGCGGATGTTGGACGGTAGTGTCGCTTGGGGGCCTTCAGCGGTAGTACCGTCATGTGTGGGTGGTAGTACCGCCCGTTCTGGACTGGGCGGTTCCTCTTCATGCTCCCGATGTCCATCTTGCACCATAGCTTCTTCTAGGTTGGTTCCTTGGTACCTAAACACACAAAGCATATCTGTTGAAGGTAGTAGCCATGTCTCAAGTGGGTCGAAGGGAAGTTCAACAAGGAGAGAGTTAACCTCGTCTTCGATAGCTCTCGTACGGGCTCTTGTCATTGGTCCAAGTGGTGTCGTGGGGGTGTAGGTAGGTCCATGGGGATGACCTTGGGATGCTCCACATCATCTCCCATCCCTTGGGAAAGATCCGACCTCGGATCAAATTGTTCATCACCATGGTAGGGCAAGAGATCCTTGACATTGAAGATGTCGCTCACATTGTACTTGTCGCGCGGGAGGTCGATCTTGTAAGCATTGTTGTTGTAGCGTGCAAGCACCTTGAAGGGTCCATCTGCTCGTGGTAGGACTTTGGACTTGCGTTCGGTAGGGAAGTGGTCCTTGTGAATGTGTAGCCACACAAGATCACCAATGTTGAATACCATGGGGTGCTTGTTGATGTTGAGCTTGGTCGCAAGACGGTGTAATTGGGGCTCGATGGTGTGCCTTGTATCATCATGCAACTTCTTGAGATGGTTCACACGTGCACTTGCGTCCATATTGATGCGCTCTTGGAGTGGTAGAGGAAGAATGTCCAATGGTGACAATGGGTTGAATCCGTAGACGACCTCGAAGGCGGATTTGCTGGTAGTTGAGTGTCTTGCGCAGTTGTAGGCAAACTCGGCGATAGGTAGACACTCCTCCCACTCCTTGATGTTCTTCTTGATTAGCACGCGAAGTAGAGCGGCAAGTGTACGGTTGGTCACCTCCGTTTGGCCGTCGGTTTTTGGGTGGTAAGCCGTGGAGAAGAGTAGCTTGATTTCGAGCTTGGTGCATAAGGTTTTCCAAAAGTAGCTTAGGATCTTGACGTCGCGGTCCAAGACTATCGTATTTGGCACTCCATGTAGACGAAGTATTTCCCTACAAAAGAGATTGGCAACATGTGAAGCATCATCTATCTTGCTGCAAGGAATGAAATGTGCCATCTTAGAGAATCGGTCCACAACGACAAATATTGAATCCTTTCCATCTCTAGTTCTAGGCAATCCAAGTACAAAATCCATGCTAATATCTTCCCATGGTTGATATGGAATTGGGAGAGGCGTATAAAGGCCATGGGATTAAGCTTTAGACTTAGCTTTGCGACATGTAGAGCATCGGTTGGTGAAGCGGTTGACGTCGCGAAACATCTTGGGCCAATAATAGTTCTTAGAGAGCGTAGCAAAAGTCTTGTCGCGTCCAAAATGTCCCATTAGTCCTCCTCCATGAGATTCTTGCAAAAGCAACAAACGAAGAGAAGACTCGGGGATGCAAAATTTGTTAGCTCTCATAATATATCCATCTTTGATATAATAACGATCCCAAGAGGTATGCGTCGAACACTTGGCATAAGGAATAGCAAAAGTTAGATGATGTGCATACAAGTCTTTTATGTGCTCAAAGCCAATGATATCCAAATCAAGTTAAGTAACAAGCATGCATAAGCGGGAAAGAGCATCTGCCACAACATTTTGCTTACCTTTAATGTACTTGATGACATAAGGAAAATACTCAATGAATTCACTCCATTTAGCATGACGCTTGTTCAACTTAGTTTGAACCTTAAGGTATTTAAGCATTTCATGATCGGTATGAATGATAAATTCATGAGGGCAAAGATAATGTTCCCATTCACGCAAAACTCGCACTAAAGCATATAACTCTTTGTCATAGATGGGGTAATTGAGTTGCACTCCAAAAAGTTTCTCACTAAAGTAAGCTATGGGGCGCTTCTCTTGCGTTAACACACCTCCTATGCCATTACCACTAGCATCGCAATGAATCTCAAGGGGTTTGTCAAAGTTTGATAAAGCAAGCACGGGAGCATGGGTAAGCAAATTCTTAAGCTCATTGAAAGCGGTATCTTGGGATGGTCCTCAAACAAAAGGTGCATTTTTATTACTCAAGGCATGCAAAGGTGAAGCAATGGTGCTAAAGTCCTTCACAAATCTATGGCAGAAACCGGCTAAACCAAGAAAACTACGCACTTGTTGCAAGTTAGTTGGTTGGGGCCAAGTTTTAATAGCATTTATCTTGGAGTCATCAACATGAACACCCTTAGAGGACACAACAAAACCCAAGAAAACGAGCTTATCAGCGCCAAAAAGGCATTTTTCCATGTTGGCATATAGACGCTCTTTTCGAAGAGTTTGCAACACGGTGCAGACATGGGTGACATGATCTTTAAGAGATTTTCTATAAACAAGGATATCATCGAAGTAGACCACAACAAACTCACCAATGTAAGGGCGAAACACATAATTTATAAGACGCATGAAAGTACCCGGTGCTTCTGATAAACCCATAGGCACGACTAACCACTCATACAAACCAAACTTTGTTTTAAAAGCGGTTTTCCATTCATCACCCTCTTGTATGCGGATTTGATAGTAAACACTTTTAAGATCAATTTTGGAAAAAATAGTGGCACCGCTAAGTTCACCAAGCATATCATCAAGGCGTGGAATGGGGTACCTATAGTGAATGATGATAGCATTGATAGGTCTACAATCGGAACACATGCGAAAGCTACCGTCTCTTTTGGGCACAAGAATGACCGGAACGGCACAAGGACTCAAACTTTCACGCACATGTCCATGGTGTATGAGATGTTTGACTTGCCTTTGTATTTCTTTGGTTTCTTCGGGGTTGACACGGTAGGGAGCTTTGTTTGGAAGAGGTGATCCGGGGATGAGGTCAATGCGGTGCTCGATGCCTCGTAGTGGAGGTAGACCCGGAGGTAGCTCGTCGGGGAAAACATGTTGGAATTCCTGCAAAAGAGAAGACAACACTAAAGGTAGAGTGTGAGAGGTGTTAGCTTTTGGTGCCTCGTCCTTGCACAAAAGGACATAGTGTGTGACACTAGATGGGTTCTCACACACTTCTCTTATCTCACTTTTGGTGGCAAATAGAACTAAGTTCTTCTTTTCGCTCATCGTGGAGGCACTCGATTTGGTCTTGTGGCGCTCACTCTCTTTTTGGTGGTTTTCTCTCTCACTATTCTCTCCATGATGGATGGTTTGCTTGTCGGCAATCACTTGGCTTGGAGACATAGGGCGATGTACGTACTCCTTTTCTTGCATCTTGAAGATGTAGTGGTTCGTTTGGCCGTTGTGGATGACACCTCTATCAAATGTCCATGGTCGACCGAGAATAAGGTGGAAAACGGTCATCAGAACGACATCACACTCCAAAGTGTCTTCGTAAGCTCCGATTTTGAAGGAGACTTGCACTCTATGCTAGACTTGGATGGTGCCAGAGTCGCTTTGCCATCGAACTTTGTAGGGATGTGGGTGCTTCTTCTTGGGTAATTGGAGCTTGGAGCAAAGTTCTTCACTTGCTAAGTTATGGCAACTCCCTCCATCGATGATGACCTTGACGGACCTTTCATTGATGCCAGCCTTGGTATGAAAGATATGGCATCTTTGGTCTTCTTCTTGTTGATGTTGAAGAGTCAAGGCCTTGGAGACAATGAGAGCGGTACTTGAATCTTCGTCACAAAAGACTTGTTCCTCGTCATTGTTCACTTGCCGGTGCATTGCCACTTGCTCAAGGGCTCCCACTTCTCCTTCGCTCATGGAGTCGTATGTACCGTCGTCATTGAGGATCATGGTCCGCTTGTTGGTACACTCAAATGACTTGTGGCCTCGGCCTCCGCATGTGAAGCATTTGAAGGAACTTGTCTTGACGGTCTCATCGGTTGGGGTAGATGATGATGAAGCTCTCCGCTTGAAGTTGCTCGTTGTAGGAGGATAACTTGAGGTTGTCGAAGCTTTCTTGTAAATCGACTTGTCGACGTTGCTTGTAGAAGGCTTGGTTGATGCAGAAGGTGTTGAATTCGTTTAAACTTGGGTGTTGGAGAAACCGTATGACTTGGATTGGAACTTGGCATACTTGAGGTCATCTTGCACTTGACGTTCTGCTTTGGTAGCTTGATGCACTAGCTCGATGAGGTTCGAGTATGGTTGGAAGTCGGCCATCTTCTTGATAGGGTAATTGAGTCCATTCAAGAAACATGCCTTAGTTTGCACATCATCTTCCATGACATTGGCTCGTATCATTGCAATCTCCATTTCCTTGTAGTACTCTTCAACTCTCCTGGTTCCTTGCTTGAGTAGTTGGAGTTTCTTGAAGAGGTCGCGGTTGTAGTAGGTCGGCACGAAGCGTGCTCTCATGAAATCCTTCATTTGCGCCCATGTAGTGATGGGTGGTTCACCTTTTGCCTCTCGGCGCTCAATGACTTGTTCCCACCAAATGAGGACATAGTCTTGGAACTCAAGGGATGCCATCACGATCTTCTTCTCTTCTTCATAGTTGTGAAAGTGGAATATTTTGTCGACCTTCAATTCCCATGAAAGGTAGTCTTCGGGATCATTGCTTCCATTGAACTTGGGCATGGTGAACTTTAGCTTGCCGTAGCGTTGCTCTTCATTGTGTTCGGGTCGGGGATGATGACATCATTGATGAGGAGGATCGTCTCTCATGACTTGCTCTTGTCGTGGAGGATTTCCAATGTCTTGTTGCTCTTGTTGAACTTGGTGTTCTTGGCGAGCTTGTGGAGGAACTTGTCGAGCTTGACATTGCACGCGAGCTTGATATATTCGTTTGTGAACTTCTTCGTGAAGCGCTTCTTCATGTTCACAAGCTTGTCGGCCTCGGTTGGCTATGGCTCGACTTGATTCTCAGAGGGCACATTGCGCCTCAAGTGCTTGAGCTTCTCGCAATTGTTGTTCTTGACATTGTGTCTCGGCATCTTGTGCTTCTTGGTGTAGTCGCGCTAGCTCTTCCTCTTCGTGTTGGCGTTGTCGTTGCCGTTCTCGTGCTTGCGCAAATGTAGCTTGGTTTTGACGATGTCGTTGTTCTTGAGAGTTGTTGTCGTGTAGAGATTTGCAGTTGTCTTGACGATCTTGGCACGCGGCACGACGAAGAGTATTCTATGTCGGTGTACTTGAGCCGGAGATGGTGTAGTCAGAGTGTCGACTTGAGCGGCTCCGTCTTCATGAGGACGAAGTGGAAGAAGGGCGGTTGAGCAACAAAGCATGGATCTCATACATTCTTGCATCATTTTCTTGCTTGTGGTCGTCGAGCTTGTGGTCAAAGTAGTCTCATGTACGTTGCTTAGAGAGTCGCAAGTCGGTGGCGAGGTTGTCGATGCGTTCGCTCATTGCTCGTTGCTCTTCATGCAAAGCACGTTGTGCACCAAAGAGGTTTCTCTTTGTGATGTAGGAGTTCATGTCGTCGTCTTGCCCGATGAAGAGTGGGTTGGTTGAAGTACTTGGCCTATCCATCATTTCCAAGGGAAATATGTGAGTGGGAGAAAGAGAAGAACGTATACCAAATGTACCTTGACCGATGTTGAAGATGGATCAAAGATCTCTCCAATGTGGAACAAGGAAATAGCACAACTGGTACCAACTCTTGCCAGTTTCTCACACCTACAAAGCTTATGGTGGAGCTTGGTTAGGATGGTGGCACAAAATTTGATGCAATTGTTAGTGAGCTTCAATAATGTTGGAGAAGATTCGCAAGTTTGCAATGCAACAAGTAGACCAAGCAAAATATGGTACACAGAAACACACACACAGAGAGATGAATGGGGTCGTGCAACCAAGGATGAGCCAAAATGTGGAGTCCACAAAAATGATCTTGTTGCACAACACTAGAGAGACGCTAGCACGATTGCACAATAGGCGGATACAAAGACTTGTGCACAACCTACTAAGCAAAAATGCAACGGCTTCTATCCCAAGTATGTTCTATGTATGGTGTTCCGATGATATGATCCAAGATGATCTAGTATGACAATCTTAATGTTGTATGATGCTATGGTTCTTGCTTAAAAGCTCTTTGCTTATCTTTCCCTTTTGCTTAAAAGCTTGTTTGGCTCTTTGTGTTTGAGCTCTTTTCTCGTGTAATGCTTCACGAACCAAGATAGCAATTGAGTATGCGATGACACTTTGTGACACAAGACATGATATGCACCAATGATATGTATGTATGCTATGGGGAGTATGATCACTAATGTGCACAAGTCACGTTGCCAGCAATACTCAAAGGCTAGTCTCAATGGGTAAGCAACGCGAAAGAATAAGGCTATGATGGCTATCAATGTAATGGAAAGAATGATGTATCAAGATACCAAGATGAGGTTACCGTTCTTTGGTTCCTCGACCGTAAGCAAGAACGGATGATGGTGACAAAATGGAGAAGTGGTTGTTGTTGATGACGCATCCGTGGCGAAGATGAGCGGCAGTGATGTTGATGTCGAACCATACCTAAATAGCCAAAACACAATAGGACACGGAACCGCAACTCAAATTCTCAAAGCACAAAGTGGCAAAGGCGTATCGGAGTGCGAAACGAATAAGCAATGGTGGTTGCAGAAAGTGGTGGTGGTATGGGAACCAAGGCAAAAACGTCCACCAATTTTGGGTGAAAACAGGGTGGGACGGTAGTACTGCTAGGGTGGGCGGTAGTACCGCTTGTGGTACTTCAGTGATAGTGCCGCTCGGCGGGGGCGGTAGTACCGCTGGTGTTGGGAAAATTCGCAATTCCGGATCGGGATGAGTTTTTGAGGCAGAAAAGGATGATTTCGGGGGCAAAATTACGGAGATTTCGCGGATGGAAAGTGGGGAAACTTGTGGGGAAGCTAGATCCACTCAAGGCAAAGAAAATCCACGAATCAAATCCAACAAAAATTCATCACACCAACAAATCACAAAAAAGTTGGGGCTATTTTTGTGGGGAATTTTCGAATTAGGGACAAAATCAACAAAAACAAGGCTAGAAACACAACGGGGAGGCTCTGAAATCGTGATCAACGTGGCTCATGATACCAAGATGATGTAGGGTGGAACCCTAGGTGGCCGATCTTTCATGAAAGGAGCGGATTCCGTGATGAACACGAAGAACACGAGGGTAAACACGAGAGAATCACTCAGACCAACAAGAACGATCACACATGTGCTAGATCCATGAACACAAAAGGAGATACAAGATCCAAAGTCAACAAGGGACGATACAAATGGTAGCCGGTCTTCTTCGTGAGGAGGTCTTGATGGGGCCAACCAAGAGGGGTCTTGAATCCGAGGTGGATCTTCTCCGTAGAGGGGTCGTGGTCTCTCTCAAGTAATCGATCCGATATGGATGAGCGAGGCTCTATCTCTCAAATGAGCTATCACAATGCTGACCCTATCTAGGATGAGGTGGGAGAGTATATATAGTCGAAGTACACGAAGGGGTAAGTGAGAGGGGAATACATGGGCCCTTGGCCCGACCTTTGCACGCAGGCAGGGCGATAGTACCAGACCCTAGGGCGGTAGTATTGCTGTAGCGGTAGTGCCACTCGGGCTGGGCGGTAGTACTGGACTCGGGTCGCTCGAACATAGGAGTTTGTCGGGTTGAGCGGCAGTGGAGCGGATGTTGGACGGTAGTGCCACTTGGGGGCCTTCAGCGGTAGTACCATCATGTGTGGGCGGTAGTACCGCCCGTTCTAGACTGGGTGGTTCCTCTTCCTGCTCCCGATGTCCATCTTGCACGGTAGCTTCTTCTAGGTTGGTTCCTTGATACCTAAAAACACAAAGCATATACGTTGAAGGTAGTAGCCATGTCTCAAGTGGGTCGAAGGGAAGTTCAACAAGGAGAGAGTTAACCTCGTCTTCGATAGCTCTCGTACGGGCTCTTGTCATTGGTCCAAGTGGTGTCATGGGGGATGTAGGTAGGTCCATGGGGATGTACTTGGGATGCTTTGCATCACCAGACTTTTTGCACACTTGCTTGGCTGATATTTTAAAGATGGCCCACTACTGCAGGATGCTGCTAACTCGACACTACGATCAGAGACCCTTCGAGAAACTGTCTGCGATGCAATAATCACATACGGTGGTGTATGAAAACCGTCAAAAATGTATAAAACGTTTGCGATGACGGATGCATCAAACACGGTTCAGATTTTAGTTGCATGTGTGATGCAGGGCATACGGTTCAGTTCAATTAACTATTTGCGATGAGGAGGAACAAAAGAAATAGGCAGCCAGATGAAGGCGTGTGTGATACACAGCATACGGTTCACTCGGATGAACTGTTTGTGATTAGGAAACACAAAATAAACGGGCAGCTAGATGAAGGTCTGTGTGATATATAACATACGGTTCACTCGGATGAACTACTTGTGATTAGGCAACACAAAAGAAACGGTTAGCTAGATCAAGGTGTGTGCGATATACGCATGCGGTTCACTCGGCCCTTGTCATCAGTGTGTGACCTCTGTGGCAACCGTTCGCTCCCCAGGCGCCTCTTCGTGTACCGTGGCAACCGTCCACCGACTCTTTGCCTTTCCCTCTTGATTTGGAACTGTTGTCGCATGCTCTTCCTCCCTCCTCCATTTGCCTTCACCCTTCCTTCTGCCATTGTTTGATCGTCTTCTCCATGGAGGGAACAGGCCGGAAACGACCCCATTATTCTTGCCCCGATCTGAATGATGACGCGGTGGAGGAACTCGTTGATCGGTGCAACGTCATCACCTCAGCTAGCATGGCAGGTTCGTTCAAGACCATTCTTGACTCAACTAATAACATCATTACAAGGAACCCAAGGGTCCAGGAGTGGTTTGATCGCCCCTATCTTCTTCGCCGTGACCCTACTGACTGGCACGGGGATGAGGGAAGCTGCGTCTTGTGTAATTTGATGCCGCTTGATAATGATACGTATGATGTTACGATGCCATCGCTTGAGGGCAAGGCTTGGGTAGGTGCAAATGGAGATCGGGTTGTTTATATTGGGTACAACTGCGAGTGGGAACTTGTGAACGTGTACACTCGTCACTGGGTTCCACTTCCAAAAATCTCAGACGACTGCCCAGAGGTTGAGTACACTGGTATTCTATGTGAGTTCAAATACGATCATGGTGACGGCCGTCTATGGAAGATAGCAATTTGTCGAGTTCCCAACCGCTCTTGGGATTACATGAACTATGAAGTTGTTGCTATCTTCGACAAGCCTGTTGCCGTCCTTACTTCCACGCCTCGATGGATATTGCTAAAAAGTAATTTCTGTACACAGATGAGTACTGTGATGCAATTCAATACGAGGGTCTTGTGTTTGCTGCCACCACTCGTGGCACTGTTTTTGCATGGAATCCTGATGCTTTTGGTACGTTTATCTTCCACCGTAATTATAATTGTTTCATCCACATGCATGCGGGTTAGCTAGTGTCCCTTTACTAATTAACCTTCTTTTGTTTCCAAGGTCCTATGAACATTCCACCACCTATACTTGAAATTTTTTACGAGCATGAGGACGAGCAGGACCCATATACTCAGTGGTGCATGGAAACTTATTCCGATGGATCACCTCTTCTTGTCTGTATACAGGGCACTACTGATGTTACTAAGGAAGTAGGTGTTGTCTCGCATGGTCGCACTCTCCGGACCTATTCCAACATCCGTTGCAGGGTATTCTGGATGGATACTAGTGTACTAGCGCCAACACCTTCTCCATGGTTCCGTATTGAAAGTCTTGGAGGAAACTCGCTCTTCCTTGGACAAAATTATGCAATGATGGTGGAAGGCGATCCAACTGCTATTGACACAACGTTACTACCATTTATGAGAAGCAACTGTATCTATACCTCGGACATTACTATGCTTCCCTACCGTCCCAATATGGGTCATAACATAGGCCGCTTCAGCCTGGATGATCAGTCCTGCATTAGGCTCAAGATTGACAGTAGCTGGCCCTTCCCAGAGAAACACTTCTGGTTCAAAGCAAGCATTTCCAACGCCGAGGAGTGCTTGAGATGAAGTTCATTTAATCGCTTTGTTATTTGTTGTGTGAGAAAAACTTTACTAGAATGTTTTGTTGGAAATGATCTATAATCCAACGTGTATCCTCGTTGTCGTTGTGGGTTGATGACATGTTGTATGTAATCAATGGTACATTTGCATATGCGTCCATCAACTCACGCCTGCTAGTCGTGTCCATATGAATAGTGCTAGTGATTTTAGTTGCAAAAATTAGATAGTGCTAGTGATTTTTAGCTGCATATTTTGACAAATCACAGTGTTACAAGGTTGACAAATGGCAATGTTACTAGATAAACAAATGTCAATCTTTCCAGTTTGACAAATGGAAACATACCCAAAATGACAGATATGCAAATCTTACCCAATTGTTTGTACGTGGTTGCACACGGGTCATGCAAAACAATCGTTTGCGTTGAAGGGATGCAGAAATCCTGCTCGGCAAATTTTCCCTTGGCTTCCTGGGGAAGCTGTCGGTTTGCATACGGGTGTTCTAACTAAAACGTTTGCAATGAGTCTTTTATATTTAAAAACCATTGATGTTTTTTCAAAAGAAAATCGTTTGATAAGTCTGTACATTAAGAGAGAAAAACGCAAGTTCATTCAAACCATATCTTTCATTCAGTCACACAACGAATTTATATTCATATGATCGAGAATTCGAGATACAATATTAAACCCCAAAAAAACTATTTCCGGCGGCGGCGGAGGCGGCGTGCCGCGCCGTCGTTGTCGTTGTCGTCCTCCGGGACGTCGTTGTTGAAGTCTTCAAGGCAGCACAAAATGTTCTTCACTTGTAAATCAAACATCATGACGTCGCGTGATCGATGGGTGGGGCACGGGAGGACAGCAACTAGCACCGCTGAGAGGTAGCGGTCGACGGCAGCGTCCCATGCCGCTGAGGGGGGCGCGGGCACGGGCAGGGCGCAGCGGGTGCAGCCAAACGCACGGGGATAGGCGCCACGGTGGGTCGAGGGGCGTGCACAGGCAGGGGCACGGGCGCGGCGGGTGCAGCCAAACGCACGGGGGCCGGTGCGACGGTGGGTGGAGGGGCGCGCACGGGGATGGGCACGGGCGCTCGCGCTGGCATGTACACGAGCTCGCGCGGGTCCGCGGAGACCTCGCTGACGCCCGCGGCTTCCAGCTCTGCGATAGTGCTCGCGACCTGCCCATCAATGCTACGGGGATGGTCGTTGGCGCGGGCGCGGGGATGGGAGCTAGGACGGGAGCGGGGGCAGCAACCGCTGTGGCAAGCTCGTTCTGGGCCATGTCCATGAGGCCCCATTCCTCCTTATTTTCTATCTCCTCCGGCTCGGAGTCGACTTCACCAAACTTGAAGACTAATGGCAGATGATCATTCTGCGCCATGGCGTTGGTGGAGGTCTGCAGGAGGGAGGGGAATGGGAGGCAAACAGTAAGGCCGCCCATATTAGACAGCAGCTCAGGTGCCATTAATGCAGAGGAAGGCGGGCGGCCATGGAAGTCAAAGGGCTCGCTTCCCAATTAGCCTGCGCATCGTACAGCTCGCATGCTTCCCGGTGAGCCTGCGCATTGGAGGACAACTTGCACACCTATCGGTCAGCCTGCGCTCGCACGCCTCCCATTCAGTCAAGGTCAAGTAGCTGCCCGCATGGCACCTCCTACAACCATTAAAACCAAGACACGTGGCGTAACATGAATGGTTAGTAGAATGCACATGGTATGAATTATACAAACGTTTGAGATATTAAAGTGGCAGCTACTTTTTCAAAATGCCTTTGTTGGTTGTCATTATTCGAGTGCACCTTCTCCCAAAATGGACAAGAAAAATGCTACAGCATGTCGGGTGCCATTCCATGATAGCATGCCAAGTTTCATGAATTTCAAACGAGTTTTGGATTTACTAGAATTTAAAAATCAGGCATCTCAATGTTTTCCCGGCAATCAACAGTGCCCTGGTGTTTGAAATTCATTTCCGTTTCTTGCATGGGACCTAAGCATGCACCCAAGGACACAGATTTGATTTTTCAACCAATTTATATCCACTAGAGCATGTGCATGTAGTTCAAATTTGATTTATGCACATAAATGCATTGAAAACTCAGTTAACGCATAAAAATGTCCAAACGAACCCCGAAAAATCCCAAAAATTGACACAACACTCCTGTTGTTCTATGTTGACACGAGAAAAATATTGAAAGCAATAAGAGGCAATGGATATCGTTTCATCCCCAAAGGTGGGACGTTCTGATGAGGATATCAATACCATTGTTACACCTGCAGCCCCTGCTACTATACATACTGGACCAATTACTAGAGCTCGCGCACGCCAATTAAATTACCAGGTACTCTTGTTTCTTGGTAATGATTCTAATGTTCATGAGAATATGATGTTGCCTAAATTGGGTACATTTGTTTTGCTTACAAATGAAGGGCCTAGCTTAGAGAGGATGAACATAGGAGCAAGAACAAGCATGGAGATGATGGCATGCGCAAGGAAGACAAGAACGGAGTTTCATGTGATGATTTCAGGACATTGGAGCCACCGTAATGAGTGCATGAAGGCTTGGACGAAATATACAATATGACACTTCACAAATTTCATCCAAAGGCTATTATAGGTGATGCGTCACCTTATTATTGGGCCAGGCCCATGTAATTTCGAAATATAGAAGTATAGGTTATTTTTAGAGTCCGTATATGTGGGGAAAATAGAGTTAGGGTTGGTTTTGGACCCCTCCTACAAGGGGCCACGAAATTTCCCCCCTCTTCCTCCTTATATATAGCCCTTAGGGCATCATTTATACTTTGGGTTTTGTTTAGATTAAAAGTTTGCTATAGCCGCAACTTCGCGTACTTCGTTTGTGTTCAACGACCAGACCAAGACGTCACAGAACCCACCTTCATAAAGCTTTCCTCTTTTATTCGCAATATCCAGATTGCATTCTCAGTTTCTTGCTTGTTCTTCGTTTGCTCACAGGAAATAGACCCTCGTGGTCAGGTTGATCGTGCTCCGGCGTGGTCAATAACCCCTCGAAAGTTGGTTTAGCGATTGCTAAGGCGTGACATCTTCGCACGTTCGTAGTCGGATCGTCAAAGTCGACTCCCACAGAAAACGATTGTTATCTCATCAAAACATCGGGACACCTTCGCCTCTATCAAGTGGTATCGGATTTCTAGGTGGCTCGGTGAGATTTTACAGTTTTTCGTAGTTTATATCTAGTCTGTTCTTCATACTTATAGTCCATGAAAAAGCCAAAAAAATAGGGTTAGTTCATCCTATCTGAACCAATCTGAGCCTTTGCATAATCTTTTCTGTATTTGCTTTGTTGGATTTGCAGTTGCATCGTCGTGTCAAGTTGCTGGTCCTAGCGTCTAGTCCTTTAGAGTTTCGAGTTCTGTTCACAGGTTGCCACGTCGCCGCTTCCATATATCACCACCGCATCATCATCATCGCTGCTGCCATATACCACCACCACATCAACTTCATCGCCGCTGCCATATACCACCACCACATATTCACCGCCAATCCGAGTCCATGTACGCCACCACATATCCGCCGCCATCACGCCAATTCGAGTCCACCTGCAACATATATCCGCCACCAGTCCGAGTTCCACCAGATTCATCTCCGCCACCAGTCCTAGTTCGAGTCCAGTATTTTGTTACTCTGTTTTGGATTTCCAGATCACGCCATACTCTGAGTCATGATAGAGTAGGACTCCCTAACTTTTGTGCTAACCCCAGTAGAAAAATAGTTCCAGTTTCAAAAAAACTAAGTCTGGAAAATTCTGGCTAGGCAGTTTTTAGACCATTTCTAGACTTTTTCAGAAAAAAAAATTGCGGAGCAAAAAAAAGAGGAAAAAGTGCAAAAAAAGAAAAAAATTCAGAGTGTGCTCCTCCCTTGTTTACGTGCAGCGCCGTGATTTTGTTAGTGTTCTAGGCTCACGTCTCTAGCACGGTCTCGCCTAGGACCAGCACAGTACCATCGTTGAGCGTTTATTCAACTTTGCATCTCTGAATTGATTATTGCTGACCCTTTTCTCTACTATATTATAAGCCTTCCCAGCTCCACATACATCTACATTGTGCGTTTGACTCTCCCTGGTAATCGCTCTATCCAAGCTTTGAGAGTTTTGACCACAACGGTTGCCGATCACCGCCTGCTGCTGGGTAAGAACCGGTAAGAATTTGATATTTGCTTGACGGATTTGTGACACCCACCACCACCACTTGTTAGTAGTCTGTAGGATCATATTCTTGTGTGTTTCTGTTGTTGCTAACCATGGCAGGATCACAAGCCGATGAGATTGACTGGGAGAACTTGACGAACAAGGAGCTTCATGATAACTTTCAGCAAATGATGAGTGGACAGGTGCAAGATGTGCTAAACAGATTTGAAGAGGCCATGGAGAAGATAGATGGCATTGAGAAGGCGTTCGAAACAAAGCTCGATAACAAGTTTAATGAATTGCTCGCGCGTCTTCCACAACCACCGCCAGCTGCACCTGTCGCACCTCTACAACAACAACAATAACAACAACAACAACATCGCCTTCCAAATCAAGTGGGACGAGCACAGCGTGTTCCCCTTGAGTCTTGTCAAACTTCTGGTGCCAGTGTACCTACTGTTGATGCTTCTATAACTCCTGCTACTACTGCAGAGGTGGAGGACCATTACGAGGATGAGGTTGATCAAAATCATAACTACGTGCAACCACTAGCACGACCACCACCAGGTCGTCCTCATGCATATCATCGCAATGATAGAGCTGCACCACCACTTGAGGTACGAGATCATGACCATCTTCCTAAACTAAAATTTAATATTCCACCATTTGAGGGTCGATATGTTCCTGATATATATCTTACTTGGGAGTTAGAACCTGAACAACGGTTTACATGTTTACAACATCCTAAGGAGAGACGTGTTCCTACTGCTGTTTGTGCTTTCACTAGTTTTGCATGTGTTTGGTGGTCTGAACATTGTAGAATATATCCCATTCTAGCTACTTGGACTACTTTGAAAACTGCTATGCGTACTCCTTTGGTTCCACCTTATTATCAATGTGAATTACTTCAAAAATTGCAGCCCTTAAGACAAGGAAACAAATCTGTAGAAGAATATATCAGGAATTACAAATTGGCATGATTAGATGTGGTATTGTTTAGAAGAATGAAGCTATGCTTGCACGTTTTATGGGTGATTAAATAGAAAGATTCAGACCATTCTAGAGTATAAGGAGTATAATAATATCACTCATTTGTTCCATCTTGCTTGTAAAGCTGAACGTGAAGTGCAGGATCGACAAGCATTGGCGCGGACTAACTTTTCTGCAGGTTGACCTTCATCATGGACACCGTGTGCATCCTCTATTTCCACTGCACCAGCACGTCCATGAGGTGCCACTTCCAGCCGTGATACAAGAAAGCAGGCACAACCACCACTATCTACCAAGAGCACACCTGTTGGGCCTGCACAGAGCTCTTCTTCTTCCATGGCATCAACAGGGCACACAAGTGAAATTATTTGTCGTCATTCTAAGGGAAGAGGTCATTATGCAAGAGAATGCAAATCTGAGCGTGTGATGATTGCTAGTGAGGATGGTGGGTATGAGTCCGCTAGTAACTATGATGAGGATACTTTGGCTCTTATTACACGTGAAGAACACGGTGGAGATGATTCTGATCATGAGACACAATACATGGCTCCTGAAGACGCTGATAGGTATGAATGTTTAGTTTCTCAATGTGTTTTGAGTGTGCAGGTCACACAAGCTGAGCAAAATCAGAGGCATAATTTGTTCCATACAAAGGGAGTAGTGAAGGAACGTTCTGTTCGCGTCATCATAGATGGAGGGAGCTGCAACAACTTGGCTAGCATGGAGATGGTGGAGAAGCTATCTCTCACCACACAACCACATCCACATCCTTACTACATCCAATGGTTTAACAACAGTGGCAAGGTTAAGGTAACATGCACTGTTCGTGTGCATTTTAATATCTCTACATATGTTGATTATGTTGATTGTGATGTGGTACCTATGCAAGCACGTTCCTTATTACTTGGTAGACCATGGCAATTTTATAAAAAAATTGTACACCATGGTAGAAACAATTAGTATACTCTTGTTCATAAGGATAAAAATATTAGTTTGCTTCCTATGTCTCCTGATTCCATTTTGAAAGATGATATTAATAGAGCTAATAAAGCAAAATAGGAGAAAAATAAGAGTGAAAATCAGATTGTGGCAAAAGAAATTTGAGCAACAAATGAAGCCTGATAATAAACCATCTAGTGTTGCTTCTGAAATTAAATTGAAAAGTGCATGTTTACTTGCCACCAAATCTGATATTGAGGAGCTAGATTTTAGCAAATCTATTTGCTATGCTTTTCTGTGCAAAGAGGCATTATTTTCATTCGAGGACGTGCCTTCCTCTTTGCCTCCTGCTATTAGTAACATTTTGCAGGAGTTCGCTGACGTCTGTCCACAAGACATGCCACCGGGATTACCACCTATTCGAGGGATTGAGCATCATATTGACTTAATTCCCGGTGCATTGCTACCCAACCGTGCACCATACCGTACCAATCCAGAGGAGACGAAGGAGATTATGCGTCAAGTCTAGGAGCTGCTCGACAAAGGTTATATACGTGAATCCCTTAGTCCTTGTGTTGTTCCTATTATTCCAGTGCCGAAAAAGGATGGTACGTCATGTATGTGTGTTGATTGTAGAGGCATTAATAATATTACTATTCATTATCGTCATCCTATTCCTAGGCTAGATGATATGCTTGATGAATTGAGTGGCTCTACAATATTCTCCAAAGCTGATTTGCGTAGTGGATACCATCAAATTCGTATGAAATTGGGAGATGAATGGAAAACAGCATTTAAAAGTAAGTTTGGTTTATATGAGTGGTTAGTCATGCCTTTTGGGTTAACTAATGCACCTAGTACTTTCATGAGATTAATGAATGAAGTTTTACGTGCTTTCATTGGACGATTTGTGGTAGTCTATTTTGATGATATACTGATTTGTAGCAAATCTTTGGAATAACATTTGGAACATTTACATGCTATTTTTATTGCTCTATGTGATGCACGTTTGTTTGGTAACCTTGGGAAGTGCACCTTTTGCACCGACCGAGTGTCTTTTCTTGGCTATGTTGTTACTCCACAGGGAATTGAAGTTGATAAAGCCAAGATTGAAGTTATTGAGAGTTGGCCGCAGCCCAAAATGGTCACACAAGTGAGGAGTTTTCTTGGACTCGTTAGTTTCTATAGGCGTTTTGTGAGAGATTTTAGCACCATTGTTGCACCTCTCAATGAGCTTACAAAGAAGGATGTGCCTTTTGTTTGGGGTACCGCACAGGAAGAAGCCTTCACGGTGTTGAAAGATAAGTTGACACACGCTCCTTTACTCCAACTTCCTGATTTTAATAATACTTTTGAACTTGAATGTGATGCTAGTGGAATTGGATTAGGAGGTGTGTTATTACAAGACGGTAAACCTGTTGCATACTTTTCTAAAAAAATTGAGTGGGCCTAGTCTGAACTATTCTACGTATGATAAAGAATTATATGCTCTTGTTCGGACCTTAGAAACATGGCAACATTATTTATGGACCAAAGAATTTGTTATACATTCTAATCATGAATCTTTGAAACACATTAAAAGTCAAGCGAAACTGAACCGTAGACATGCTAAATGGGTTGAATTCATTGAGACTTTCCCTTATGTCATTAAACACAAGAAGGGTAAAGAAAATGTTATTGCTGATGCATTGTCTCATCGTTATACTATGCTTTCACATCTTGACTTTAAAATATTTGGTTTGGAGACCATCAAAGATCAATATGTGCATGATGCTGAATTTAGAGATGTGTATTGCAGAATTTTAAAGAAGGGAGAACATGGAACAAGTTCGTCGTTAATGATGGATTTGTGTTTCATGCTAACAAGCTATGCATTCCAGTTAGCTCAGTTCGTCTTTTGTTGTTGCATGAGGTGCACGGAGGAGGATTAATTGGGCATTTTGGTGTGAAGAAGACAGAGGATGTACTTGCTACACATTTCTGTTGGCCAAAGATGAGATGGGATGTTGAGTGTTTTGTTGCTTGCTGCACTACATGTCAAAAAGCTAAGTCACGACTCAATCCTCATGGTTTATATATGCCTTTGCCTATACCTAGTGTTCCTTGGGAGGTTTACCTTGAACAAATACGGGGAGGGATAATATATTTGTTGTCGTGGATAGATTTTCAAAAATGGCACATTTTATACCATGTCATAAAAGCGATGATGCTACTAATGTTGCTGATTTGTTCTTTCATGAAATTATTCGCTTGCATGGTGTGCCAAATATAATTGTTTCAGATTGTGATGCTAAGTTTCTTAGCCACTTTTGGAGATGTTCATGGGCTAAGTTAGGGACTAAACTGTATTTTAGTACTACATGTCATCCCCAAACTGCTGGACAAACTGAAGTAGTCAATAGAACATTGTCTACCATGCTTAGGGCTATTTTGAAGAATAACAAGAAAATTTGGGAAGAATGCTTGCCTCATATTGAATTTGCTTATAATCGGTCACTGCATTCTACTACTAAGATGTGCCCTTTTGAAATTGTGTATCGTTTCCTACCTCGTGCACCTATTGATTTGTTACCTCTTCCATCTTCGGAGAAGGTTAATTTTGATGCTAAACAACGTGTTGAATTGATCTTAAAAATGCATGAGTTAACTAAGGAAGGCATTGAGTGTATGAATGCTAAATATAAACTTGCTAGAGATAAGGGTAGAAAACATGTTGTGTTTGCACCTGGAGATCTTGTTTGGTTACATTTGCGTAAGGATAGATTTCCCGATTTGCGCAAATCAAAGCTAATGCCACGTGCTGACAATACTTTTAAGGTGTTAGAGAAAATAAATGATAATGCATATAAACTTGAGCTGCCTGCAGATTTTGGGGTTAGTCCCACTTTTAACATTGCAGATTTGAAGCCTTATTTGGGTGAGGAAGATGAGCTTCCGTCGAGGACGACTTAATTTCAAGAAGGGGAGGATGATGAGGACATCAATACCATTGTTAAACCCGCAGCCCCTGCTAATATACATACTGGACCAATTACTAGAGCTCGCGCACCCCAATTAAATTACCAGGTACTCTCGTTTCTTGGTAATGATTCTAATGTTCATGAGAATATGATGCTACCTAAATTGGATACATTTGTTTTGCTTACAAATGAAGGGCCTAGCTTGGAGAAGGATGAACATAGGAGCAAGAACAAGCATGGAGATGATGGCATGCGCAAGTGAAACAAGAACGGAGTTTCAAGTGATGATTTCAGGACTTTGGAGCCACCGTAATGAGTGCATGAAGGCTTGGACGAAATATACAAGATGCCACTTCACAAATTTCGTCCAGAGGCTATTATAGGTGCTGCGTCACCTTATTATTGGGCCAGGCCCATGTAATTTTAAAATATACAAGTATAGAGCAAAGGCAAAGGCTGAGAAGGCTGCAAAGATGCCAAGTGTTGAGGAGGCATCTCAAGTTTTTCTGAAGTCAAAATAAGATCAGATTGCATATCTAATTCGAGCAAGTTTGATTATTGAGAAGGGCTTGACCACCCTAAACAAGAATCAGTAGAGCTTGGAGAGGATCATAGAGACCAAATTTTATGATCTTGATCTTTATAACACCCTCGATGCGGCTATATCTCCCATGTGTCGAGGCACGACTTAGAGGCATAACCGCATTGAAAGCAATGTCGCAAGTTAGGCAATCTTCACAACATCCCATGTAATATAGATAATAAAAGGGGAGATAACATAGTTGGCTTACACTCGCCACGTCAATCAAGTACATAAATAACATTACATCATTCAAACACTCATGGCCCGACTACGGCGCCAAAATAAAAGATAACCCAACATGCGACACGGTCCCGATCACCCCAACTGGGCACCACTACTGATCATCAGGGAAAGATACATAGTATCGTTGAGAGTCCTCGTCGAACTCCCACTTGAGCTCAAGCGCGTCATCTGGAACGGAATCATCAGGTCCTGCACCTGGTGTAATAGTAATCTGTGAGCCACAGGGACTCAGCAATCTCGCACCCTCGCGATCAAGACTATTTAAGCTTAATAGGTAAGGCAAGGAAAATATGTGGAGCTGCAGCAAGCGACTAGCATATATGGTGGCTAAACTGTTCGCAAAAGAGAGTGAGAAGAGGAGGCAAAGCGCGAGCGAGAAACTAGAGAGCAACCTGCGCAAGCATTACTCCAACACCGTGTTCACTTCCCGGACTCTGCCGAGAAGAGACCATCACGGTAACACACTCAGTTGATTCATTTTAATTAAGTTAGGGTTCAAGTTATCTACAACCGGACATTAACAAATTCCCATCTGCCCATAACCGCGGGCACGGCTTTTGAAAGTTCAAATCCCTGCAGGGGAGTCCCAACTTAGCCCATGACAAGTTCTCACGGTCAACGAAGGAATAGACCTCCTCCCGAGACGTTCCGATCAGACTCGGTATCCCGGTTCTTCAAGGCACTTCGACAGGTCAAAACAAATCCAGCAACACCGCCCGAATGTGCCGACAAATCCCGATAGGAGCTGCACATATCTCTTTCTCAGGGCACACTCAGATTGTCCTAGGTACGGGTAGGCTAGCCAGAGTTGCCCCTGGTGGCCACCGGTAGCTGACAGGTGGACCAACACTCAGAGGAGCACTGGCCCGGGGGTTTTAAAATAAGATGACCCTCGGGCTCCGGAAACCCAAGGGGAAAAGAGGCTAGGTGGCAAATGGTAAAACCAAGGTTGGGCATTGCTGGAAAAGCTTTAATCAAGGCGAACTATCAAGGGGTTCCCATTATAACCCAACCGCGTAAGGAACGCAAAATCCGGGAACATAACACCGATATGACGGAAACTAGGGCGGCAAGAGTGGAACAAAACACTAGGCGAGAGGCCGAGCCTTCCACCCTTTACCAAGTATATAGATGCATTAAGATAACATGGCAATATAATGATATCCCAACAAGTAAATAATGTTCCAACAAGGAACGGTCTCCAATCTTCACCTGCAACTAGCAACGCTATAAGAGGGGCTGAGCAAAGCGGTAACATAGCCAAACAACGGTTTGCTAGGACATGGTGGGTTAGAGGTTTGACATGGCAATTTGGGAGGCTTGAAAGCAAGTGGTAGGAATCGTAGCATTGGCATAGCAAAAGAGCGAGCATCTAGCAAAGCAAAGATAGTAGTGATTTCGAGGGTATGATCATCTTGCCTGCAAAGTTGTCAGAGTTGACTGGATCCTCGAAAGCAAACTCAACGGGCTCCTCGTTAGCGAACTCATCTCCCGGCTCTACCCAAACAAGACAAACAAGCAACAAGGACACAATCAACCACGTGCAAAGCTCAAACAATATGATGCAAACATGGTATGCTATGCGGGATGCAATATGTGATGCATATGCAAGATTTGACAAGGAATGCATGAACCTGGCCTCAACTTGGAAATCCAAGTGTGCCACTAGAAATATGAGATGAAATCGCTTGAAAATGATATAAAGAATGCCGGAATCGGAGTTACGGTTTGGAAATGGCAAGCAATTCAAATATGACCACGTTCTGCGATTTACAGCAAGTAGTCATCTAAATGCAACAAGATGAACATGCTACAGCACCCAAACATGACAACACAATACATGGCAGGGATGCATTCATGATGCTTAACAAAAGTCTAGCACTGAGCTACGGCCAATTCATCCATTAACAGGTTCAAACAAGCATGGCAAAAATGCATATGGTAAACAGATCTCAGACTTAGTGAAATTAACACTTGTCTGGAATTTCAGATCAGATAGCACTCTTCGGAGCAACAAAACGATATGCTACAGGACCTGAACATGGCAAACTAAAGCATGTCACGGAGATACTCAAATAGCTTAACA
Source organism: Triticum urartu (assembly GCF_056163025.1). NCBI lineage: Eukaryota > Viridiplantae > Streptophyta > Magnoliopsida > Poales > Poaceae > Triticum > Triticum urartu. The sequence continues at coordinate 212,897,414 of NC_141877.1, read as the reverse complement.
AAAGTCCCTTAGTGACGTTGAGCCAAAAGGGATAAGAAAATACATTTGCAAGCATGTGAACATGGCAAAAACATAATCAGTTCTCAGACTTAGTGAAAACTGGAGCATGCTGAAATAGATATCAAGTAGGCATGTTTACGAGCTCGATGCACTCACCACAGAGCAAGTCATGACAAACTAATCATACATCCATCAATAATACACAAAATGCAAGCTAGACATGGCAAGAACAATAACATAGCATGCACGGATCAACTACAACATCATCGGCAAAATCGCTAACAAGTAGACAATCTGCCCAGATTCACGAAATAGCAAAAGTAGAGCTCGATTGACTCCAGCTAGGTTGCTCCATAATTGCAAACAAAGACATGGATGGATAGAGAAATACAAGATTAACAAAACATCCTTACTGATCATCCTCAAAAGAGGCACGGATCACTAGGAAACAACATGAACATATGGCATAATGAGAAAAACAGATCAAGGACTTAGTGAAAATGCTAAGTCCCTGAAATCAGCATTACCAAGTGCCTCACTTTGCAAGCTTGTGCTAGTCACCACACACATTACAAAAATACATGGGTTGCACCTCTGGAAAGATGGCAAAACCCTTAACAAAACATATGTAGAGCTCATGGGCATATCATGCCCACAATAATCATGGCAAAAATGACAAATATCTAAATGGAGCAGCAGATCTGACAGTTATCTCAAGTAGCACTCTTCCAACAGCATTTCGGGCATCAAGATGAACTCAAATGAAAATGATGCAATGAGATGAAATGATGTACTCTCTGAGGAGAACATTTTGATATGCTATATGCCAAAAACGGAGCTACGGATGAGGAGATACGACATGATGAACATAGCAAATTATTAGGGTTTCGGGCAAAGAAAGTCAACCGAGACGAAACCGGATCCAGATCTAGCCCGCGTGTACTGTAGCAGTGGCGCGACTCCCGAGGAGGCGCGGTCTCCCGCGAGGCGGCGGCGGCCGAGCGCGGGCCGGAGAGGGCCCGCGGCGGGCTTCACGGGCCGGTGATGTGGGGCGCTCGCGGGCGAGTGGGGACGTGCCACGTGGCGGCGGTGGCGGATCCGGACGCGTCCGACTCGTCCGGACGTGTCCGGCGGGGGCGGAGATCCGATTTTTAGGGTTTGGGAGAGGGGATCCGCGAATTTGGAGGAGGGGGTCTTTATAAAGAGGTAGAGGGAGCTAGGAGAGTCGAAATGAGGTGCGGTTTTCGGCCACGCGATCGTGATCGAACGCTCTAGATGATGGAGTGGGTTTTGGTTCGTTTTGGGCCAACATGGAGGGGTGTTGGGCTGCAACACACACGAGGCCTTTTCGGACCCTCGGTTAACCGTTGGAGCATCAAACGAAGTCCAAATGGTACGAAACTTGACAGGCAGTCTACCGGTAGTAAACCAAGGCTGCTTGGCAAGTCTCGGTCCAATCCGAAAATGTTTAATCCCCACACACGAAAGAAAGGTAGAAATGACCACCGGAGGAGAACGAAGCGCCGGAATGCAAAATGGACAACGGGGAAAATGCTCGAATGCATGAGATGAACACGTATGCAAATGCAATGCACATGATGACATGATATGAGATGCATGACAACTATAACAACACACGGAGACAAAGACCCGAACCCGAGAAAATAAAATAACTTAAGGCCGGAAACGGCAAGAGTTGGATTACATATTGGGTAAATCATATCCGGGGTGTTACAACACTCCACCACTACGAAAGGATCTCGTCCCGAGATCTAGGACTGAAAGAACGCCGGGTACTCAGAACGGAGGTGATCCTCGCGTTCCCAGGTAGCTTCACGGTCGGAATGCTATGACCACTTGACTTTGAGGAATTTGATTGACTTGTTGCGGGTCTTGTGTTCAGTCTCTTCAAGAATAGCAACGGGGTGCTCACGATATGAGAGATCTTCTTGGAGCTCAATGTCCTCGAAGTTGACGGTGCGGTCAGGAGTCTTGAAGCACTTTCAGAGCTGAGAGACATGGAACACGTCATGAACATTTGCAAAGTTTGAAGGAAGCTCGAGTTGATAGGCGAGGTCGCCTCTCTTGATGACAATCTTGAAAGGTCCCACGTATCTGGGGGCAAGCTTCCCTTTGATACCGAAGCGACGAGTACCTTTCATAGGAGAGACGCGAAGGTAAACATGATCTCCGATCTCGAAAGCCAAATCACGGTGCTTACTATCATAGTAGCTCTTCTGGCGGGATTGGGCTGCTTTGAGGTTATCTCGAATGACTTTGCACATTTCCTCTGCCTCTGTGATTAAGTCATTTCCGAGAAGCTGATGTTCACCGGTTTCAGACCAGTTGAGAGGGGTACGACACTTCCTGCCATACAAAATTTCAAATGGGGCCTTGCCCGAACTTGCTTGAAAACTGTTGTTGTAGGAGAATTCAGCATAAGGAAGACAATCCTCCCACTTCATGCCGAAGGAGATCACACAAGCCCTGAGCATATCTTCAAGAATCTGGTTGACACGCTTGACTTGACCGCTAGTTTGAGGATGGAAAGCTATGCTAAAACGGATGTTGGTGCACATGGCCTTCTGAAAAGAATCCCAAAACTTGGAGGTAAAGATGCTGCCACAGTCTGAAGAGATCACTTGTGGAATACCATGCAGAGAGACAATCCGAGAGGTATAGAGATCCGCCAATTGAGCTGCAGTGATTGACTCATTGATAGGCAGAAAGTGAGCCACTTTAGTGAGTTTGTCGATGACAATGAATATAGCATCATTGCCACGTTTGGACTTTGGAAACCCATTCACGAAGTCCATCTCAATGTGGTCAAACTTCCATTCTGGAATGGCAAGAGGTTGGAGGAGACCTGCTGGCCTTTGGTGTTCTGCCTTCACTCTTCTGCAGACATCACATTCATTCACGAACTGAGCAATCTCTCGCTTCATTCGAGTCCACCAATAAGCCTGTTTGAGGTCCTGATACATCTTCGTGCTCCCAGGGTGGATGGAGAGGAGAGAATTGTGAGCCTCGTTCATGATCACTTTACGGAGGTCACCTTTGGGCACAACAATATGATCCTTGAAGAAGAGAGTATCCTTGTCATCAAGGCGGTAGCACTTGTACTTGGGTTGACTCTTGGCAATCCCAATCTTCACCTTTTTCACCATAGCATCAAGAAGCTGGGCTTGGCGAATCTGGTCTTCCAAGGTAGGAGAGACTTGAAGGTTGGCAAGGAAACCTTGAGGAACAACTTGCAGATTAAGTTTGCGGAAAGCTTCACAAAGCTCGGGTTGATAAGGCTTGAGAATAAGACTGTTGCAATAAGCCTTCCTGCTCAATGCGTCAGCAATCACATTGGCCTTGCCTGGAGTATACTTGATACTCGGATTATACTCTTGAATCATTTTGACCCATCGATTTTGCCTGAGGTTGAGATTAGGCTGAGTGAAGATGTACTTGAGACTCTTGTGATCAGTGAAAATGTCCACTTTTCTTCCCAATAAGAGATGTCTCCAAGTCAAAAGAGCATGCACAACTGCCACCAACTCGAGATCATGAGTGGGGTAGTTCTTCTCATTGGGCTTCAACTGGAGAGAGGTATAAGCCACAACTTTCTTCTCTTGCATCAACACTGCGCCAAGACCTTGGAGAGAGGCATCACAAAAGACCTCGTACGGTTTGAATTCATCAGGCGGAGTCAGAACTGGAGGAGTGATCAATTTCTCTTTCAAAGAGTTGAAAGCAACGTCACACTCCGGAGACCAAACGTACTTGACGTGTTTCTGGAGAAGATTTGAGAGAGGCTTCGCGATCTTAGAAAAGTTTTCAATGAATCTTCGACAGTAGCTTGCGAGACCGAGGAAGCTACGGAGTTGCTTCACGTTCTGAGGAGGTTCCCAATTCACAATTGCAGACACCTTCTCAGGATTCAACGCAATGCCCTTGGCAGAGATGATATGACCAAGATAAAGAACCTCATCGATCCAAAATTCACACTTGGAGAACTTGGCGTAGAACTGGTGTTCCCTCAGCTTATCCAGTACCAAACGCAAGTGCTTGGCATGATCTTCCTTGTTCTTCGAGAAAACCAGAATGTCGTCGAGATAGACCAAAACGAAGTCATTGGTGTAGGCATTGAAGATGAAGTTCATCATGCGAGAGAACGTCGGAGGAGCGTTGACGAGGCCAAAAGACATGACAGTGTATTCATATGAACCATAGCTTGTTCTGCAAGCCGTCTTGGGAATATCTTGCTCACGGATACGAATCTGATGATAGCCCATACGGATATCAAGCTTGGAGAATACTTTGGCACCTTTGAGTTGTTCGAACAGCTCGTTGATGTTGGGAAGTGGGTATTTGTTCTTGATAGTCTTCTTGTTCAATGGACGGTAATCAACACAAAGTCAGTCTGTTCCATCCTTCTTCTTCACAAAAAGAACACCACAACCCCACGGAGAAGAACTAGGTCGGATGAGGCCCATTCTCTCTTGAACATCGAGTTGCTTCTTCAGCTCCTTCAACTCTTCAGGTCCGAGCTTGTAAGGACGCTTGCACACTGGTTCCGTGCCAGGCTCAAGATCAATGACGAATTCAACTGGCCGGTGCGGAGGCATTCCTGGAAGCTCTTCTGGAAAGACGTCTTGATATTCGCAAACGACTGGAATTTGCGAGATAGCATCCAGTTCACCCTTCTCATTGAGAGAAAATAGACGGATAGTATCATCACGAGTGGCAAAGATAATTACATCCTCAAACGAATGAGTCAATTGAATCTGCCTGGCTGCACAATCAAGATGCGCCTTGTGCTTAGAAAGCCAATCCATTCCGAGAATAAGATCAATATCCGAGTCACCAAGAACCGTTGGAGAAGCCAGAAACTTGTAGTCACCCAAGGTGATAGTAACATCTGGAATGATGGAGTTAGCATGCATGCCCTTACCGGGAGAGACAACTGCTAACGGACTAGGCAAAACTTGCGAAACCAATTCATGCCTAGATGTAAACGGTCTCGAGATGAAACAATGCGATGCACCAGTGTCAAAAAGAACTTTAGCTGGAATATCATTAACATGATGGTTACCCATGATGACATCTGACGAGTCCTCTGCCTGAGCTGCGTTCATCAAGTTGACCTTGGCGTGCTTGGGGTTATGCTTGACCACAGCTGTACTTGCCGATCTCACAGGAGGAGGAGGAGGAAGACGCCTCTGGTTGAAGCATTTGTTGGCATAGTGACCCTTCTGTTGGCACTTGTTGCATGTGACCTCTGAAAGCGGACGGTGGTACGGAGCACTCGATCTTGGAGCTTGAGACGAAGTCTTGTTCTGAAAGCCAGGGTTGGGTGGGTGGGAAGATCCACTGCCACCTTTGCTCTTCTGATACGGCTGATGAAACGGAGGAGGAGGAAGCCAATACTTTTGCTGCTTGGCCACTTGAGTAGAGGAAGACGGAGTAGCATCTCTGACTCGCTTCTTGGAGGCATCACACCTCAGTTGAGCAGCCTCTTGCTTCAATGCCATGTTGTAGAACTCATCGTACCTCAAGGGCTCAAAGAGAACAAGAGCTAGCTGGATTTCTTCTCTTAGACCACCCCTGAACTGGTATATCATGCTCTTCTCATCAGGGACATCCTGCTTGGCAAAGCGGGCGAGCTTCTGAAACAACTTGTTGTAGTCATAGACAGAGAAAGAGCCTTGCTTCAGGTTGCGGAATTCCTCACGCTTGCTTTCAACCACGCTCTGAGGAATATGATGAGCTCTGAAATCTTGACAGAATTCATCCCAGGTAATCACACGTCCACCTCTGGAATCCTTGTACTGCTGGAACCACTCTGCGGCTTGGTCTTTGAGTTGGAAGGAAGCGAACTTGACAAAGTCCTCAGGCCTGACGTTACTGCACTTGAAATGCTTGCACAGATCCACAAGCCAATCGTCAGCATCAGTTGCCTCAACACAATTGCTGAAAGTCTTTGGCCCGTTAGCAAGGAACTGATTGAGTGTAGCAAAGTGATTCTGATTGTTGCCTTGGTTGCCTTGGTTGCCTTGATTCGCTTGATTGCGCTCTTGTAGAATTTGCATGATCAACTGCGTGTTTGCATTGGTTGCGGCCATCACAGCTTGCCATGCCTCCGGAGGAGGTGGAGGTGGTGGCGGATCCTGATTCTGATTCTGATTGGTGCTCTTAGCGGGAGCCATCCTGAAGAGGTTGACATCCATTAGCACATTGATAGACAAATATTGAAGCTGAATCCAACAAAATGAAAATTGCAACATAAAGTCTTCACATCCGAACAAAATGAACGAATGCATTCCTCTTGAAATGGTCACATATCCATAAATTGAGAAGCCACTTAGAATTTAGGTAGAGAAATAAATCAACAAGGCACGGATCAAGAACGAATACTCGGTAAGAAATCCCAATCTCAAACCAATATTCATGGAAGAAGAAACTAGAGCTACAAGAATTCCCACCTATGAAACTCCCGAACCTTTTCGGTTATGCAATCAGGTGTTGGGGATACAGGGGAAGCATAAAATCTCACCCAAATCTAGCAAATCCTACATCCAGCTGTATCCATCCTTCAACACATAACCGAGAAAAACTTCAGAAACCGTCTACCTCAACCTTCGAAAAGCATCCGTTATACAAGTTATGGCGATACTCCCGAACTCCCGCCCCAGTACTAGGTGGCGTCGAGGTTATCTCACCAACGAACTGCATAAAAGAGATTTTCGATGTCGGCGTACTAAACTCAGGTATTCCAGAACTGCAACGATAAAATTCTGACGACAACACCTCGGAGCTCAACTCCCCGGGACACTTCCACAAAACCCCTGACAGGAGGCACCAAGACAATGTTCTCGTCACAAAACCATCGGAACAATTCCAAGATACCCACGTGATCCTAAAAAAAATTTAGTGAAATTTGAGAAGAGAAGAGTCAAAACTCTACGTCAGGATGCCTTACCAGAGCGATGAGGAGACTGGGAAGTAAAAAGAATTCCTAAACTCTCCGATATATAATTCCTAAATGACTCAAAATATTTTTCTAGACACAACTCGGCTGCTAAAAACGATCAATCAGTGGGGGGCTCCTAAGGTCGGGGAAGGCTATGATTACCAACTTATAACGCCCTCGATGCGTCTATATCTCATACGTGTCGAGGCACGACCTAGAGGCATAACCGCATTGAAAGCAATGTCGCAAGTTAGGCAATCTTCACAACATCCCATGTAATATAGATAATAAAAGGGGAGATAACATAGTTGGCTTACACTCGCCACGTCAATCAAGTACATAAATAACATTACATCATTCAAACACTCATGGCCCAACTACGGTGCCAAAATAAAAGATAACCCAACATGCGACATGGTCCCAATCACCCCAACTGGGCACCACTACTAATCATCAGGGAAAGATACGTAGTATCGTTGACAGTCCTCGTTGAACTCTCACTTGAGCTCAAGCGCGTCATCTGGAACAGAATCATCGGGTCCTGCACCTGGTGTAATAGTAATCTGTGAGCCACAGGGACTCAGCAATCTCGCACCCTTGCGATCAAGACTATTTAAGCTTAATAGGTAAGGCAAGGAAAATATGTGGAGCTGCAGCAAGCGACTAGCATATATGGTGGCTAAACTGTTCGCAAAAGAGAGCGAGAAGAGGAGGCAAAGCGCGAGCGAGAAACTAGAGAGCAACCTGCGCAAGCATTACTCCAACACCATGTTCACTTCCCGAACTCCGCCGAGAAGAGACCATCACGGTAACACACTCAGTTGATTCATTTTAATTAAGTTAGGGTTCAAGTTATCTACAACCGGACATTAACAAATTCCCATCTGCCCATAACCACGGGCACGGCTTTCGAAAGTTCAAATCCCTGCAGGTGAGTCCCAACTTAGCCCATGACAAGCTCTCACGGTCAACGAAGGAATAGACCTCCTCCCGACACGTTCCGATCAGACTCGGTATCCCGGTTCTTCAAGACACTTCGACAGGTCAAAACAAATCCAGCAACACCGCCCGAATGTGCCGACAAATCCCGATAGGAGCTGCACATATCTCTTTCTCAGGGCACACTCAGATTGTCCTAGGTACGGGTAGGCCAGCCAGAGTTGCCCCTGGTGGCCACCGGTAGCTGACAGGTGGACCAACACTCAGAGGAGCACTGGCCCGGGGGGTTTAAAATAAGATGACCCTCGGGCTCCGGAAAGCAAAGGGGAAAAGAGGCTAGGTGGCAAATGGTAAAACTAAGGTTGGGCATTGCTGGAAAAGCTTTAATCAAGGCGAACTATCAAGGGGTTCCCATTATAACCCAACCGCGTAAGGAACGCAAAATCCGGGAACATAACACCGATATGACGGAAACTAGGGCGGCAAGAGTGGAACAAAACACTAGGCGAGAGGCCGAGCCTTCCACCCTTTACCAAGTATATAGATGCATTAAGATAACATGGCAATATAATGATATCCCAACAAGTAAATAATGTTCCAACAAGGAACGGTCTCCAATCTTCACCTGCAACTAGCAACGCTATAAGAGGGGCTGAGCAAAGCGGTAACATAGACAAACAACGGTTTGCTAGGACATGGTGGGTTAGAGGTTTGACATGGCAATTTGGGAGGCTTGAAAGCAAGTGGTAGGCATCGTAGCATTGGCATAGCAAAAGAGCGAGCATCTAGCAAACCAAAGATAGTAGTGATTTCGAGGGTATGATCATCTTGCCTGCAAAGTTGTCAGAGTTGGCTGGATCCTCGAAAGCAAACTCAACGGGCTCCTCGTTAGCTAACTCATCTCCCGGCTCTACCCAAACAAGACAAACAAGCAACAAGGACACAATCAACCACGTGCAAAGCTCAAACAATATGATGCAAACATGGTATGCTATCCGGGATGCAATATGTGATGCATATGCAAGATTTGACAAGGAATGCATGAACCTGGCCTCAACTTGGAAATCCAAGTGTGCCACTGGAAATATGAGATGAAATCGCTTGAAAATGATATAAAGAATGCCGGAATCGGAGTTACGGTTTGGAAATGGCAAGCAATTCAAATATGACCACGTTCTGCGATTTACAGCAAGTAGTCATCTAAATGCAACAAGATGAACATGCTACAGCACCCAAACATGACAACACAATACATGGCAGGGATGCATTCATGATGCTTAACAAAAGTCTAGCATTGAGCTACGGCCAATTCATCCATTAACAGGTTCAAACAAGCATGGCAAAAATGCATATGGTAAACAGATCTCAGACTTAGTGAAATTAACACTTGTCTGGAATTTCAGATCAGATAGCACTCTTCGGAGCAACAAAACTATATTCTACAGGACCTGAACATGGCAAAATAAAGCATGTCATGGAGCTACTCAAATAGCTTAACAAAAGTCCCTTAGTGACGTTGAGCCAAAAGGGATAAGAAAATACATTTGCAAGCATGTGAACATGGCAAAAACATAATCAGTTCTCAGACTTAGTGAAAACTGGAGCATGCTGAAATAGATATCAAGTAGGCATGTTTACGAGCTCGATGCACTCACCACAGAGCAAGTCATGACAAACTAATCATACATCCATCAATAATACACAAAATTCAAGCTAGACATGGCAAGAACAATAACATAGCATGCACGGATCAACTACAACATCCTCGGCAAAATCGCTAACAAGTAGACAATCTGCCCAGATTCACGAAATAGCAAAAGTAGAGCTCGATTGACTCCAGCTAGGGTGCTCCATAATTGCAAAAAAAGACATGGATGGATAGAGAACTACAAGATTAACAAAACATCCTTATTGATCATCCTCAAAAGAGGCACGGATCACTAGGAAACAACATGAACATATGGCATAATGAGAAAAACAGATCAAGGACTTAGTGAAAATGCTAAGTCCCTGAAATCAGCATTACCAAGTGCCTCACTTTGCAAGCTTGTGCTAGTCACCACACACATCACAAAAATACATGGGTTGCACCTCTGGAAAGATGGAAAAACCCTTAACAAAACATATGTAGAGCTCATGGGCATATCATGCACACAATAATCATGGCAAAAATGACAAATATCTAAATGGAGCAGCAGATCTGACAATTATCTCAAGTAGCACTCTTCCAATAGCATTTCGGGCATCAAGATGAACACAAATGAAAATGATGCAATGAGATAAAATGATGTACTCTCTGAGACGAACATTTTGATATGCTATATGCCAAAAACGGAGCTACGGATGGGGAGATACGACATGATGAACATAGCAAATTATTAGGGTTTCGGGCAAAGAAAGTCAACCGAGATGAAACCGGATCCAGATCTAGCCCGCGTGTACTGTAGCAGTGGTGCGACTCCCGAGGATCGTCGGCAGGAATCGAGGAGGCAGGCGGCGGCGGACCCGTGCCGGAGAAGAACGGGGGCGGCGCCGGCGGGCTTCGGGCGGAGGAGAGGAAGGTCGGGCGGCGCGGGCGCGGCGCTCCTCGGCGGTGGGCTCCCGTGGCAGGGGCGGCGAGGTGCGGTACGGTGGACGGAAATGGCGGGCGCGGCGGCCGGCGAGCTGGGCGGCGGAGGCGGCGGCTCGTCGGCGTCGGGGAAGATGGGTGCGGGGAGGCGCGGTCTCCCGCGAGGCGGCGGCAGCCGAGCGCGGGCCGGAGAGGGCCCGCGGCGGGTTTCACGGGCCGGCGATGTGGGGCGCTCGCGGGCGAGTGGGGAGGTGCCACGTGGCGGCGGTGGCGGATCCGGACGCGTCTGACTCGTCCGGACGTGTCCGGCGGGGGCGGAGATCCGATTTTTAGGGTTTGGGAGAGGGGATCCGCGAATTTGGAGGAGGGGGTCTTTATAAAGAGGTAGAGGGAGCTAGGAGAGTCGAAATGAGGTGCGGTTTTCGGCCACGCGATCGTGATCGAACGCTCTAGATGATGGAGTGGGTTTTGGTTGGTTTTGAGCCAACATGGAGGGGTGTTGGGCTGCAACACACACGAGGCCTTTTCGGACCCTCGGTTAACCGTTGGAGCATCAAATGAAGTCCAAATGGTACGAAACTTGACAGGCGGTCTACCGGTAGTAAACCAAGGCCGCTTGGCAAGTCTCGGTCCAATCCGGAAATGTTTAATCCCCACACACGAAAGAAAGGTAGAAATGACCACCGGAGGAGAACGAAGCGCCGGAATGCAAAACGGACAACGGGGAAAATGCTCGAATGCATGAGATGAACACGTATGCAAATGCAATGCACATGATGACTTGATATGAGATGCATGACAACTATAAAAACACATGGAGACAAAGACCCGAACCCGAGAAAATAAAATAACTTAAGGCCGGAAACGGCAAGAGTTGGATTACATATTGGGTAAATCATATCCGGGGTGTTACAATCTTAAGTAACTGAGATGCAGACAGTTGTTGAGCAGCTCCAGGAGGAAGTAGAGGAGAAGAAAGGGAAGCCTACTATGGATGCTTTTCAGAGAGTGCCCAGAGGTCAGAGATTTGCTACAGTGCCAGTGCCTGACACTAGAGCAACTACTTCCGCACCAGCAACAACAGCTTCAGTGCCACCTCCAGTTGCCACTCCACAAGCTCCAACAACATCTACTGATGCCTTTGTCCTTGGAGTCCTTTCTACACCACCTCCTGAAGATCAAGCCTAGAGAGACGCATAGCACTATGCATTTTCAAACTTTTTGGTAACTTGTTGCCAAAGGGGGAGAAATGTATAGATCTTAGGCTTCAAGAGAGAGTGCTTTGCTTCTTTGTCTTTCTTGCTATTTGGTTGATACTTTTGTGTGTGCTCGTTTGATACTTTATGTCTGTGTGTGAGATACTTGTATGATCATGTGTTTGATCATATCCTACCTTAATGTGTATGCTTGGATGATATTATCTTTTGTATCTCATATATGATCATTCACTTTGCTTGGTGATGAGTGCATATTTTAATTCCTATCATTTTGAATGCTCCACCAAGATGTATGTGACATGGAAGAGTGACCCATGATCCTAATCGATTGTGCATTTGCATTCAAAAGAAAATCTTAAATAATGCACAAATTTAGGGGGAGCTCTTGCTTATCACATACTTCTCAAAGCGATGATGTACTTTAAATCTTATTATCATTTGTCGAAGCTTTGATCTATATGTTGTCATCAATTACCAAAAAGGGGGAGATTGAAAGTGCAACTATCCTTGGGTGGTTTTGGTAATTCCTAACAACATATAACTCATTGAACTAATCCAATTTCAAGATGATCATTTCAGAAAGTTCAATGATTGGCATGGCATGGATTAGGAATGTGGACCCCTCAAAATGCTAAGGACACATATTAGCTCAAGCTCAAGACTCTACATTTCCATTTTAGTGATCCAAGATCACATTGAGTCCATAGGAAAAGCCAATACTATTAAAAGGCGATGAGGTGTTGCTTAATGGCTTGCTTGCTCAAAATTCTTAGTGATATGCTCCAAAAGCCCTCTACCACTTTCTCATATCCACATATGTCCCAAAGCAAAAGTAAAACTCGGCCCTACCGATTTGATCTATCCAGCGCCACCGAGTTCACTTGACATAGCCACTACCAGAAACCCTAGTCACTTCGATCTCACTGAGATGGGATTGCAAACTCTCTATTTCCCTTCGTAACGTTTCGGTCCAACCGAGATGAGCGATCGGTCCCGCCGAGTTCACAATGCAAACTCTCTGTTTGCCTTTCGTAACTTTTTGGTCTCACCGAAATGAGTGAATCGGTCCCACAGAGTTTGCCTGACCAACTCTCTATTTGCCTATTACAGAAATCGGTCCAACCGAGTTTATGTGATCGGTCTCACCGAGATTACGTTATGCCCTAACCATAACGAAATCGGTTCCACCGAGTTGACATGTCGTTCCCACCAAAAATCCTAACGTTCACATTTTGAACTAAATCGGTTTGACCGAGTTTCATGATTCGGTCCCACCGAGTTTGGTGATTTGTGTGTAACGGTTAGATTTTGTGTGGAGTCTATATATACCCCTCCACTCTTCCTTCATTACTAAGGAGAGCCATCAGAACGTGCCTACACTTCCAACATACATTTTCTGAGAGAGAACCACCTACTCGTGTGTTGAGACCAAGATATTCCATTCCAACCACAAGAATCTTGATCTCTAGCCTTCCCCAAGTTGGTTTCCACTCGAGTCATCTTTTCGCCAAATCCAAATCTGTAAGAGAGAGATTTGAGTGTTGGGGAGACTATCATTTGAAGCACAAGAGCAAGGAGTTCATCATCAACACACCATCTATTACCTTTTGGAGAGTGGTGTCTCCTAGATTGGTTAGGTGTAACTTGGGAGCCTCCGACAAGATTGTGGAGTTGAACCAAGGAGTTTGTAAGGGCAAGGAGATTGCCTACTTCGTGAAGATCTACCCTAGTGAGGCAAGTCCTTCGTGGGTGATGGCCATGGTGGGATAGACAAGGTTGCTTCTTCGTGGACCCTTCATGGGTGGAGCCCTCCATGGACTCACGCAACTGTTACCCTTCGTGGGTTGAAGTCTCCATCAACGTGGATGTACGATAGCACCACCTACCGGAACCACGCCAAAAATCTCCGTGTCTACATTGTGTTTGCTCCCTCCAATCTCCTCCCTTTACCTTCATATCCAATGTTTTACATTCCGCCGCTATACTCTTAGACTTGCACGTGTAGGTTGATTGCTTGACTTGTGCTAAGTTGCTAAAATCTGCCAAAACATAAAATTAGGAAAAGGCTAGATTTTTATTTGGTCAAGTAGTCTAATCACCCCCCCTCTAGACATACTTTTGATCATATAGCCTACATGCAAGAGCCCCGCCGGCAGCACCCGGAGCTCGTGGAGGCAGAGCGGGCGATCTTTGTCGGCACGGTGGGTGGCAAGGTTATCGCGCTCTCCTCTGATGACGAGGTCGAAGGCGATGGTAGCAACGCGGAGGGCGTTGAGGTGGGCCCCGAGGACGAGGAGATTGACGTCGACGAGTGGAGGAGTGCCTTCCCAACAACCCCAATGACGGTACTGGCCCGGACCCGGCTCATGGCACACCGTACATGATGAGGAAGGATTGCCTCGACCTCTACTTCGACCGAAAGTAGTTTAGCTTAGTTTAAATTTATGTTTTATGTTCGGTTATGCAAAAGTATCTATGTTTATTTTTGAATGCATGCTAATTTCGGTTGAACCTGCTTTGAACTTGATCAAATTGAAGTTTACAACCTTAAGTTTAGGGGATCGACTAGAAAAGGCCAAAAAATGTTGGAGTATATATATATATATCCACTAAGGGTTTTAGTCCTTTAACTTTTTAAGGATCACCTAGAGATGTCCTGATGACTTGTTTATTTTAGTTCTTCACAATATGATGCTCTATATGCGCAACTATTTGCCGTGTAGTTCAATTTCATCAATAACAGTTTCAACAATACCACTATGAATTACGATATTTGGTTGATGTTAAGGATATTGCAGTTAACATGCCTTTTCGTTTTTCAATTGTTGTTTGGCAACATGCATTGTACTGAATGAATAAATATGCAATCCCAGGCTACATAGCAACAAGGAAGAATGTTACCTTAATGTTCTGATGATGTCTAGATATACATGTAATAAAATCTTATATAATGGGATGGATGGAGTGTTGTACTATATCATTTTTCAATTGTTGTTTAGGTTCTAATATTAACTTGGTGCTTTTAGGTACATATATCATTGCCAAAGATCCACAATTCGACCCTTTCTACGTATGGGGCAACGAGATATTCATGAACCATCATCAAATGAGGAAACTGATAAAGATTGTTATAAAAATGGGTCAAAAGATGTCAATCGAACTATTTGTTTACACTTTATGCAAGACAACAGTGAACTGCAAGATGGTAACCCTGTAGCCTTCTTTTCACTGCCCGTAATAAGTTGTGTTAGATGACAATATCTGAATCTTTTTTCTTTTGTAGTGGATCCTGAAGCAGTTTACTCAAGATTACCTCTCAAACTACATGATTGGCGGCCGGCCATGATAATGGGTTGGACTAGAGTCATGCATGCCTTCTGCATCCAGGAGAGCACAATAGGGCCATTCCGCTTCACCTTGTTCAGCAACTGGAATGTTTGTCACCTCTTTCTTTACCATCTGTAATAGTACAAGTATAGAACCCTAGCCCATCATTCTTTATTTGGTGCTTATGTAATTCTTAAACATATGTACCTGTGAATCGAATAATGCATTGGTTGTTTGAACATGATGGATATGAATAAAGCTATAGCCTACTTTCAAGTTTAAATTAGGTACAATTTTAAATAGCAGCAATTAAATTAGGGTGAAATTACGTTGTGCAGGTCATTACGGCACACACGGTTGGTAAAACACAAATATTTGCGATATACACCATAATCCAAGACGGTTCACAGAGAGGAGACGTGTGCAAGCATGCACACAGTTGGCGTTTGCAAAGCGTGTGTGATGTCAGACACTATCACATGCGGTGTGGGAAAACTAAATGTGTGTGATTGTCTACCTATCGTACACGGTTTATAATCATGGACTATTTGTGATGTGCCAGGCGTCGTAAAACTCCCGTGCCTAGAATCTTCCTGGAAAACTCTCGTGCCTGGAATCTGCCTGGTTTTAGGCAAAACCACAAAACTCCGACTGCGATGGCAATGCGAGCACAAACGAGTAGCAAGGATGAAGCGTTTGGGATATTCCGGATATCGAAAGCGGTTATATAGGGACAACTGTATGCATCAAGGATCCCTATCCCCGATGGTTTCTGGGTCATGTGGGAAGGACCCCCTATCGCCCACACTCACTTGGCGACGGTTCCAAATGCCGTCGCAGAAAGGGGTTAAAAACTGTTTGTTTAGGACCGAAGTGCGCCAGTGGCCCCTTATACAAAATACATGAAGGACATCATCACTAACAAAAGGAAAATACCTCAAGCTGATATCTCCACCATGCTTGCTAATTATTCTTTTAAGGATGGAGTACCTAAAAAACTTGGAGATCCGAGAATACCAACTATACCTTGCTCCATCAAAAGAAATTATGTTAAAACTGCTTTATGTGATTTAGGAGCTGATGTTGGTGTTATGCCTTTCTCTTTATATAAAAAACTTGACTTGAATAAACTCACACCTACTGAAATATCTTCGCAAATGGCTGACAAATCAACTGCCATACCTGTCGGTATTTGTGAGGATGTGCCCGTTGTTGTTGCAAATGTTACTATCTTAACAGACTTTGTTATACTTGAGATGCCCGAGGATGACAATATGTCAATTATCCTTGGTAGACCCTTTTTGAATACTACAGTGGCTGCTATTGATTGCAATAAAAGCAAGGTCACTTTTCATATCAATGGTAATGAGTATACAGTCCACTTTCTGAAGAAACAATTCCAAGTGAATGGTACTAATGTTATTGAAAAATCTCTGACACTCATTATTGGAAGTTTTGAACTACCTCTACCTACTGCCAAAAAGAAATAGGATATACTTATTGTTGGGGACAGGCATAATCCCGTTGAGGTAACTTAGTGTTTTACGAAAGTTCTTTGGTCTCATGCTAATCGAAGGTGGTTTTTAGTAAGACTTGATCAACCTTATTAATGGATCATTTTTTAGAGGCATGAAGTTGATGAATTTTGTAGACACTACCTTCTATCCTTACCTTTTGTTCTCTGTTTTTCTTAGTTAAATAAAATAAAATGCCATGTTTATCTTGTTTTTTGGATTCTCCGTGCAATAAAAAATGACCCAAAAATAAAAGTTCTCATAATGCCCTGAAAATTTAATATGATTTTTTTGAATATTTCTGAATTTTTGATGCAAATAAGATTATAGGGGGTGCACCAGGTGGGCACAACCCACCTGGGCGCGCTAGCAGCCCCAGGCGTGCGCGGTGGGTTGTGGTCCCCACATGGGTCCTCTCACTTATCTCTTTAGCCCACATCATCTTCTACCTCCAGGAAAAAATCACCATTGCTCCCTCTCTCTCTCTCTCTCGTGTTCTTTCTCTCAAACCCGTGGATTATGATCCCTTTGCTTGAAGCTCCATTTCCAAAACTGTTTTCAAGGATTGCTACTTGGTATGTAACTCCTCCATTGCTCCAATTAGTTTTTTGCTTTAGTGGTTTATATTTTGAATAATTTGCTACTCTTGGTGCTGCTGTAGATGAGCTTGCATGGACTTCTTGGAGTTCTAAGTAGTTTGAATGCTTAATATAGCCTCTATCCATCCTTATGAGTAGTTGCTATCAATCTTGTGAAGTTTTGTTGACAAAAATTTGGTGTCCCAAAATTTTTCAGAAATTGTTCGCAAATAAAAATGCAATTATTTAGGAGTTCTTCGAGGAAGAGGTCTACGGAGGCATCATCTAGTATTGGCTCGATACGTTGGTTTGAACCAAGCGCAAGCGAAATGCGGGATGCGGCTATCTAATCATGCTTGTGGCCGTGTAACGATTTCATGGTGAGCGCATGTATTAAGGAAGAATTTGAGCACTATGTTCACGATGCCGAGCTCGGACCTACATTGAACATAAGTGCCTTCAGCATCTCAACCTCACAGAAACTTTACTAAGAAATTCAAATAATTTCCTCATGAGTCTAGAGTTTCATTTAACCTGTATGTTCATCCTTATACCATGCCCCTAGAGATGTTCTCTAATATCTGCAAAAATCCAATTTGGGGTTCGCTAGACGAGCCACCAAGAGCTGAATATAAGACATTCTTGACTAGTATTTGTTACGGTGAGGATAGAGGAGTGACACAAGGTAGAATAAAAAGTATTCATTTTCCATCAGTTCAATACTTTGTACTCTTTAATGGCAAATGCATCGTGGGCAATCAAGATTGAAGCACACTATGTTCTCCTGACTTGAGCCTTATACACACTGCCCTGATCGGAATTAATAGTTATAATCTTGGAGCGATGGTTGCACGTAGGCTGCAACATAACACTGGTAATGGTTATTTCTATGGTGGGATTTATGCTTCTTGTTTCGCAAGATAGGTTGGTGTTACACCTCTGCCATATGACCCCATCTTACCTACTCAGTACTTAGATTTGAGGCCATGAAGTGCCATAAGTTCCTTAAGGGCAAAATCACTAATTATACTTATAGCTTACGGTTCAATAAAGAAACCATGGTGCCTATCATTTTGCCTGCGCCTGCTCTCTTTGGTTTCAATAGCAAAAGAAGATATTTTGTTCTTGAGAGAGAAGCCCGTGCGTACAAAGCGGAGATCGAGGCAGCTCGGTGGGCTGAGGTGGTTGCACCAAGAGCCTCCATGAGCTACCACTCTGACTACTATGCAGGTCGCAGATGGTGATTACCAAGCTAGGCCAAAAGCCTAAGCTTGGGGGAGTACGTATTTCCATCGACATTACATTCATGTTCACACATTTTCATTCCAATTGTCGGTGTTCACACTTTTTCATTGTATTATCCATGCTAAATTTATTTACTTGCTTTCTTCTTGTGTGTTTGGAAACCTTTGTGAAAACCCAAAAATATTTCTTGCTTCTTTTCGGTTTTTCTTTCTAGTTTAATTAGTTGTAGTATTAAAAGAAAACCCAAAAAGATTTCTTGATTCTTCATTTGCTTATTGGGAGCTCTCCCGTGTAAATAGTTTTTCTCGTTTTTGTTTTCCTGTCTTTAATCTGCTTTCTTCAAGAAAAACTAAAAACTCCAAAAAAATAATGTATTTCTCTGAAATTCTTTCATGTTTATTGAGTCATAACAAAGAGAAGACCATGATGAAATTATTGAGCGGCTCTCATATGCATTATTGTTGATCTAACAGAGCCCAAATTGCTTTGTCTTCTCCTTTTGAATAAAATGTTTGCAGATTCCAGCTTAGTCCATGGCACTCTTGCACTATTATTATTTTCATATCGTTCGGTCATGCAAATGAAAGGCAATAATGACGATATTTGATGAACTAGTTGTGTCAGAGAGAAATGGGTATGAACTCAACTTGTTCTATTTTTCTAAATATGTTTAACCTAGTATCCATGATTTAGCATATTATGATCAAACTTGTTTGCAATGACAATTAGAGATTATAGTTTCTCATGCCATGCTTAAATAGCTAGGAGTGGATGATGACTTATCTTGGATATCAACATTGCATTAAAATGATTGTGATGTAGTATGATGATATGGTATCCTCTGAATGTTTCAAGTAGCTTGACTTGGCACATGTTCGTGCATGTAGTTGAATCAAAACCAACATAGCCTCTATGATATTTATGTTCATGGTGTTCATATCCTACTCATGCTAGTATCCAATGTTCATTATCCATAATGCGTGTTCATGACCGTATTCGCTCTCTAGATGGCCGCTTTCCCAACCTATTTGCTAGCATTCACCTGTACTAAGTGGGAATACTGCTTGTGCATCAAAATCCTTAAACCGAAGTTATTCCAGATGAGTCCACCATATCTACCTATATGCGGTATTACCCTACCGTCCTAAGTAAATTTGCATGTGCCACTGCTACCTCTTGAGCATTGCGCTGGTTTTCCCTTGAAGAGGAAAGGGTGATGCAGCAAAGTAGCGTAAGTATTTCCCTCAGTTTTTGAGAACCAAGGTATCAATCCAGTAGGATTTCACGCTCAAGTCCCACGCACCTACACAAACAAATAAGAACCTCACAACCAACGCGATAAAGGGGTTGCCAAGCCCTTCTCGGTCACCTACGAGAGTGAGATCTGATAGATATGATAAGATAAATTTTTTGGCATTTTTATGATAAAGAGAAATAAAGATGCAAAGTAAAATAAAAGTCAAAGGAAATAACTAAGTATTGGAAGATTAATATGGTAGAAGATAGACCCGGGGGCTATAGGTTTCACTAGTGGCTTCTCTCAAGAGCATAAGTATTACGGTGGGTAAACGAATTACTGTCGAGCAATTGATAGAATTGAGCATAGTTATGAGAATATCTAGGTATGATCAAGTATATAGGAATCACGTCCGAGACAAGTAGACCTAAATGATTCTGCATCTACTACTATTACTCCACACATCGACCACTATCCATCATGCATCTAGAGTATTAAGTTCATAAGAACAGTGTAATGCTTTAAGGAAGATGACATGATGTAGAGGGATAAACTCATGCAATATGATATAAACCCCATCTTTTTATTCTCGATGGCAACAATACAATACGTGTTGGTTCCCTTTCTGTCACTGGGATCGAACACCGCAAGATTTAACCCAAAGCTAAGCACTTCTCCCATTGCAAGAAAGAGCAATCTAGTAGGCCAAACGAAACTGATAATTTGAAGAGACTTGCAAAGATAAACCAATCATACGTAAAAGAATTCAGAGGAGAATCAAATATTGTTCATATATAATCTGGATCATAAACCCACAATTCATCGGATCTCGACAAACACACCGCAAAAGAAGATTACATCGAATAGATCTCCAAGAGAATCGAGGACTACTTTGTATTGAGATCCAAAGAGAGAGAAGAAGCCATCTAGCTAATAACTATGGACCCGTAGGTCTGAAGTAAACTACTCACACATCACCGGAGAGGCCATGGAGTTGATGTAGAGGCCCTCCGTGATCAATGCCCCCTCTGGAGGAGCTCCAGAAAAGGCCCCGGGATGGGATCTCTCGAGTGCAGAAGGTTGCGGCGGGGGAATTAGGTTTTCGGGGTGCCCCTGGATGTTTGGGTGGTACGTGGATATATATAGGAGGAAGAAGTACGTCGGTGGAGCAACGGAGGGCCCACGAGGGTGGAGGGCGCAGCAGGAGGGTAGGCATGCCCCCTGCCTCGTGCCTTCCTCCCTTGTTTCTTGACGGTCACTCCAAGTCTCCTGGATCACGTTTGTTGAGAAAATCACGTTCCCGAAGGTTTCATTCCGTTTGGACTCCGTTTGATATTCCTTTTCTTCGAAATCCTAAAATAGGCAAAAACAGCAATTTGGGCTGAGCCTCCGGTTAGTAGGTTAGTCCCAAAATGATATAAAAGTGTAAAATAAAGCCCATTAACATCCAAAATAGATAATATAATTGCATGGAGCAATCAAAAATTATAGATACGTTGGAGACGTATCAAGCATCCCCAAGCTTAATTCATGCTCGTCCTCGAGTAGGTAAATGATAAAAGAAGAATTTTTGATGTGGAATGCTTTCTAACATATTTCTCAATGTAATTTTTCTTTATTGTGGCATGAATGTTCATATCCATAAGATTCAAGATAAAAGTTTAATATTTAAATAATAATACTTCAAGCAGACAAACTAAGCAATCATGTCTTCTCAAAATAACATGGCCAAAGAAAGTTGTCCCTACAAAATCATATAGTCTGGCTATGCTCTATCTTCACCACACAAAATATTTAAATCATGCACAACGCCGATGACAAGCCAAGCAATTGTTTCATACTTTTGATGTTCTCAAACTTTTTCAATCTTCACGCAATATATGAGCGTGAGCCATGTATATAGCACTATGGTGGAATAGAATGGTGGTTTTGGAGAAGACAAAAAAGGGAGAAGATAGTCTCACATCAACTAGGCGTATCAACGGGCTATGGAGATGCCCATCAATAGATATCAATGTGAGTGAGTAGGGATTTCCATGCAACGGATGCCCTAGAGCTATAAGTATATGAAAGATCAACAAAAGAAACTAAGTGGGTGTGCATCCAACTTGCTTTCTCACGAAGACCTAGGGAATTTTGAGGAAGCCCATCATTGGAATATACAAGCCAAGTTCTCTAATGAAAAATTCCCACTAGTATATGAAAGTGATATCATAGGAGACTCTCTATATGAAGAACATGGTGCTACTTTGAAGCGCAAGTGTGGAAAAAGGATAGTAACATTGTCCCTTCTCTCTTTTTCTCTCATTTTTTTGGGGGCTTCTCTTTTTTTATGGCCTTTCTCTTTTTTTTCTTTTTTTCGTCCAGAGTCTCATCCCAACTTGTGGGGGAATCATAGTCTCCATCATCCTTTCCTCACTTGGGACAATGCTCTAATAATGATGATCATCACACTTTATTTACTTACAACTCAAGAATTACAACTCAGTACTTAGAACAAATTATGACTCTATGTGAATGCCTCCGGCGGTGTACCGGGATGTGCAATGATGCATGAGTGACATGTATGAAGAATTATGAACGGTGGCTTTGCCACAAATATGATGTCAGCTACATGATCATGCAAGCAATATGACAATGATGAAGCGTGTCATAATAACGGAATGATGGAAGGTTGCATGGCAATATATCTCGGAATGGCTATGGAAATGCCATAATAGGTAGGTATGGTGGCTGTTTTGAGGAAGGTATATGGTGGGTTTATAGTACCGGCGGAAGTTGCGCGATACTAGAGAGGCTAGCAATGGTGGAAGGGTGAGAGTGTGTATAATCCATGGACTCAACATTAGTCATAAAGAACTCACATACTTATTGCAAAAATCTATTAGTTATTGAAACAAAGTATTACGCGCATGCTCCTAGGGGGGTAGATTGGTAGGAAAAGACCATCGCTCGTCCCCGACCGCCACTCATAAGGAAGACAATCAATAAATACATCATGCTTCGACTTCATCACATAACGGTTCACCATACGTGCATGCTACGGGAATCACAAACTTCAACACAAGTATTTCTCAAATTCACAACTACTCAACTAGCATGACTCTAATATCACCATCTCCATATCTCAAAACAATTATCAAGTATCAAACTTCTCATAGTATTCAATGCACTTATATGAAAGTTTTTATTATTGCCATGTTGTTCTAAAGGACTCTCAGAATAATATAAGTGAAGCATGAGAGAACAATAGTTTCTATAAAACAAATCCACCGCCGTGCTCTAAAAGATATAAGTGAAGCACTAGAGCAAAAACTATGTAGCTCAAAAGATATAAGTGAAGCACATAGAGTATTCTAATAAATTTCAATTCATGTGAGTCTCTCTCAAAAGGTGTGTACACCAAGGATGATTGTGGTAAACTAAAAAGCAAAGACTCAAATCATACAAGACGCTCCAAGCAAAACACATATCATGTGGTGAATAAAAATATAGCTCCAAGTAAAGTTACCGATAGACGAAGACGAAAGAGGGGATGCCTTCCGGGGCATCCCCAAGCTTAGGCTTTTTGGTGTCCTTGGATTTTACCTTGGGGTTCCATGGGCATCCCCAAGCTTAGGCTCTTGCCACTCTTCGTTCCATGATCCATCAAATCTTTACCCCAAACTTGAAAACTTCACAACACAAAACT
Organism: Triticum urartu; assembly: GCF_056163025.1. Lineage (NCBI taxonomy): Eukaryota > Viridiplantae > Streptophyta > Magnoliopsida > Poales > Poaceae > Triticum > Triticum urartu. Next base: position 212,874,136 of record NC_141877.1, on the reverse strand, counting down.
CAAAATAGAAAATCTCATGAGCTCCGTTAGCGAAAGAAAACAAAAGACCACTTCAAGGTAATGTAATGAACTCATTCTTTATTTATATTGGTTTTAAACCTACTGTATTCCAACTTCTCTATGATTTATAAACTCTTTTACTAGCCATAGATTCATCAAAATAAGCAAACAACACAAGAAAAACAGAATCTGTCAAAAAAAGAACAGTCTGTAGTAATCTGTAGCTAACACAAGTTCTGGAACCACAAAAATTCTAAAAAATAAATTGTTGTGTGTGAGTAATTTATCTATTAATCATCAGCAAAAATAATTAACTAAATATCCCCTTCAAAATAAAAATGGAAGCGATTCTCGTGAGCGCTAACGTTTCTGTTTTTTATAGCAAGATCAAAAAGACTTTCCCCAAGTCTTCCCAATGGTTCTACTTGGCACAAACACTAATTAAACACAAAAAAACACAACCAAAACAGAGGCTAGATAAATTATTTATTGAATAACAGCAAGGAAAAATATTGGGTTGTCTCCCAACAAGTGCTTTTCTTTAAAGCCTTATAGCTTGGCATAAGATTTCAACGATGCTCACATGAAAGACAAGAATTGAAGCACAAAGAGAGCATCCTAAAACACGTGACAAACACATCTAAGTCTAACATACTTCCTATGCATAGGCATCTTATAGGCAAAAAAATTATCAAGGCAAGCAAAAACTAGCATATGCAAGGAAGCGAAAGGAAATAATAGCAATCTCAACGTAACGAGAGGTAATTTAGTAACATGAAAATTTCTACCACCATATTTTCCTCTCTCATAATAATTACATGTGGGATCATAAGAAAATTTAACAAAATATATGTCACATAAAATATTTTCAACACGATCCACATGCATGCAAAGTTGACACTCTTCCAAAATAGTGGGATTAACATTAACTAAAGTCATGACCTCTCCAAACCCACTTTTAGTATTATTGCAAACACTATTATCAATCTCATATTCATCATGGGGCGTAAATAAATTTTCAAGATCAAAAGAAGAATCACCCCAATCATGATCATTGCAACAATTAGTAGCCATAGCAAAACTAGCATTCCCAAGCTTAGGGTTTTGCATATTATTGACATCAATAGAATTTATAGTAACATCATTGCAATCACGCTTTTTATTCAAAGATCTATCGTGAATCGCTCCATAAAGTAATTCATCAAACTTTTCAGATTCACGAATTTCAAGCAAAACCTCATAAAGATAATCTAGTGCACAAAACTCACTAGCAATTGGTTCATCATAATTGGAACTCTTAAAAATATTAGCAAGGAGATGAGGATCCATAGATCTTAGGTTCTCTGTTTAGTAACAAATAAACAACTATTCCAACCAACGAGCAAACGAACCAAGTAGTACATCAAAGAAAATGGAAAGACGAGCAGAAGAAGGGCGAATAAAATGGCAAGGGTGAAGTGGGGGAGAGGAAAACAAGAGGCAAATGGAAAATAATGTAATGCGAGGGATAAGAGTTTGTGATGGGTACTTGGTATGTCTTGACTTGACTTGGCGCGAATCTCCCCGGCAACAGCGCCAGAAATCCTTCTTGCTACCTCTTAAGCACTGCGTTGGTTTTTCCTTGAAGAGGAAAGGGTGATGCAGCAAAGTAGCGTAAGTATTTCCCTCAGTTTTTGAGATCACTCTCAAGTCCCACGCACCTACACAAAAAAATAAGAACCTCGCAACCAACATGATAAGGGGGTTGTCAAGCCCTTCTCGGTCACCTACGAGAGTGAGATCTAATAGATATGATAAGATAATATTTTTGGTATTTTTATGATAAAGATAAATAAAGATGCAAAGTAAAATAAAAGGCAAAGGAAATAACTAAGTATTGGAATATTAATATGATAGAAGATAGACCCGGGGGCCATAGGTTTCACTAGTGGCTTCTCTCAAGAGCATAAGTATTACGGTGGGTAAACGAATTACTGTCGAGCAAATGATAGAATTGATCATAGTTATGAGAATATCTAGGTATGATCATGTATATAGGCATCACGTCCGAGACAAGTAGACCGAAACGATTCTGCATCTACTACTATTACTCCACACATCGACCACTATCCAGCATGCATCCAGAGTATTAAGTTCATAAGAACAGAGTAATGCTTTAAGGAAGATGACATGATGTAGAGAGATAAACTCATGCAATATGATATAAACCCCATCTTTTTATCCTCGATGGCAAAAGTACAATACGTATCGGTTCCCTTTCTGTCACTGGGATCGAACACCGGAAGATTGAACCCAAAGCTAAGCACTTCTCCCATTGCAAGAAAGATCAATCTAGTAGGCCAAACCAAACTGATAATTCGAAGAGACTTGCGAAGATAAACCAATCATACATAAAAGAATTCAGAGGAGAATCAAATATTGTTCATAGATAATCTGGATCATAAACCCACAATTCATCGGATCTCGACAAACACACCGCAAAAGAAGATTACATCGAATAGATCTCCAAGAGAATCGAGGACTACTTTGTATTGAGATCCAAAGAGAGAGAAGAATCCATCTAGCTAATAACTATGGACCCATAGGTCTGAGCTAAAATACTCACACATCACCAGAGAGGCCATGGAGTTGATGTAGAGGCCCTCCGTGATCAATGCCCCCTCCGGCAGAGCTCCAAAAAAGGCCCCGAGATAGGATCTCTTGAGTGCAGAAGGTTGCGGCGGTGGAATTAGGTTTTCGTGGTGCCCCTGGATGTTTGGGGGTATGTGGATATATATAGGAGGAAGAAGTACGTCGGTGGAGCAACGGAGGGCCCAGGAGGGTGGAGGGCGCGCCCAAGGGGGGTAGGCGCGCCCCCCTGCCTCGTGCCTTCCTCCCTTGTTTCTTGACGGCCACTCCAAGTCTCCTGGATCACGTTTGTTGAGAAAATCACGTTCCCGAAGGTTTCATTCCGTTTGGACTCCGTTTGATATTCCTTTTCTTCGAAACCCTAAAATAGGCAAAAACAGCAATTTGGGCTAGGCCTCCGGTTAGTAGGTCAGTCCCAAAAATGATATAAAAGTGTAAAATAAAGCCCATTAACATACAAAATAGATAATATAATAGCGTGGAGCAATCAAAAATTATAGATACGTTGGAGACGTATCACCACCTCTAAAAACTTCAAATAAACATCTATTTTTGTGTGCCTAGATTGTTCATAGAGCGACAGGGGGTAGTCGGTATCTTCCATGCTAAGCGGGTTATTCTCATGATGAGTGTTTATTCACTCATCCTTTCATGAGTGTGGCGGTAATAGGAATTCCCATTCCCGAAATCAAAAATTGCAAATAATTAAACAAAACTCCCCCAGGATTGTTGTTGGTATGGACGGTACCAGTGAAGTCGGCTATCCTGGATTGTGTTTGTTGGTGGAGGGGGAGTAAACCTTTACTTTTATTGCTTGGGAACCGCCACTAATGTGCTTAGCATGGAAGATATTGATAACTTTCGGTCGTGACGTAAATAGGAAGGGTGCATTTCCCAAAATTTCATTAACCTCTGTTTCAAAACTTTGAGCTCTGGCACCACTACAAATCCCTTCTTCCCTCTGCGAAGGGACTATCTGTTTAATTTTATGTTGATTCATCACCTTCTCAAATAAGCGCCAGATCTGAGAGCACTATTGTCATCCTTACGCATTGTGTATAGTTAATGTTTGGATGCATCATGACTTGTTCTTTTCTACCATGAATTACAATGTTTAGTCGCTGGTTGAAATTTGGAGGTGCTCTGCATTTATGTTTTGCGGTCTCAGAAAGGGCTAGCAAGATACCACTATTGTCATATTATATCATGATTGTTTTGACAAAGTGTTGGCATTTGAGATATCTTATTATTGCTTGTTAGTTGACCATGCCATTGATATGAGTTAATATAATTTTAAGAGTTATTGATGTGATGATTAGTCATGATCTTTGCTGAGAACATGGGTGCTACTTAAGCTTATTTATGTAAACAAGAATAACGGAGTTCATAAAAGTTTTTCTTTTTCACTTTCAGTTTGTCAACTGGATTGCTTGAGGACAAGCAAATGTTTAAGCTTGGGGGAGTTCGTAAAAGTTTTTCTTTTTCTCCATCGTATCTACTTTTCCTAATGCTTTTGCTCTTGTTTTGGACTCTAATTTGCATGATTTGAATGAAACTAGCCCGGACTGACGCTGTTTTCAGCAGAACTACCATGGTGTTGTTTTCGTGCAGAAATAAAAGTTCTCGAAATGGAATGAAACTTTTTGGAGAATTATTTTGCAACAAAAGAAAAATACTGGAGCCAACAACCACCGGAATGGGCCCCTTGTTGAACACAACCCACCAGGGCGTGCCACACCACTACAAAAAAAGACACATCCGTGACATTTTGGGCCAAATGAAAAAAATCCTATCATGCTTATGACACTTCTATGACGATAATTGTGACAAAAGCATGTATCATCATAGATGTGGTGGGCTCCTGCTTCTATGATAAAAAATCATGACAGAAAATGGGCTTTTCATCCTAGGTGGGCCGGGGACGCACCTGCATGACATTCTTTGGGCCGTCCATGACGGAAAAAATCATGGTAGAAGCGAGGGTGAGGAAAATTTCAGGGAGTTCCCGGTTATGGTGGGTGGTCGGCGCCGAGCGATGCATGAAGGGATTGCGTGTTCTCTCGTACACGTACATGCGTGTGTGCGAGCTATTGGGCTCTAACTGAACCGGAGCGAGGCGTCCGCTTACTAAACCCGGGCGATTTGCACTGGCTACGCGTTACTGAACCCGAGCGATCGATCGATCCCTGGTTGTTAACTAAACCCGATCGAGGGATTCCTTCGTTGTTGCTGCTAACTAAAGCCGATCGAACCTGCTACCTCTTGATGAACAGTGAGTGTTGTTGGGTTTGGGTGAACAGTTCCCGGTGGGGGTTGGATGAATAGGACCCCGTGGTATAGAGGCCGTTGCCGCTGGATGAACAGGACCCCGATCGAGAGGAGGCCGCCATACACCCGAGTTGGTTGGGAGTGGATGCACAGGACCCCGTGGAGGGCTGGTTGAACAGGACCCCGTGTGGAGGGCTTGTTGAACAGTAGCCGGTGGAGGCTGGATGAACAGGACCCCATGGTGAACAGTAGCTGGTGGAGGCTGGAGGAAGTCGAAAGTGGATGAACTGTAGCAGGTGGAGGCTGGAGGAAGTCGACGGTGGATGAACAGTAGCCCGTGGAGGCTGGAGCGAGGCAGTAGTCGGTGGATGAACAGTAGCCCGTGGAGTCTCATTTTGCGGTACGCCACACCCCTCTCGATGAATAGGACCCCCTTTTTGACCGTAAGCGCTCCAACACAAGTCAGTTTCCTCCATTTTGCGGTACACTACACACCTCCCAATCAATAGCACCCTGTTTCGACCGTAGGCACTCGAACACAAGTCCGTTTCCTCTGTTTTGCGGTACGCCAGACCCTGTTTCGACTGTTCCATCCAAGCCGGTTGGTTCCCGATGAACACAATGCATTCTGACCCAGTTTGTTGCCTCCCGATGAACACGGTGTTGTTTTTCCATTCCGACCCAGTCGGCTGGCTGCCGATGAACAGGACATTGTCACTGTACGCGGTTGAGACCCCGCCCGTATGTACGTACGTAGCCATATTTACTTTCTTGCAGCATGGCTATATGTACGTGTACACGATATAGACAGGACTGCCTGAACAACTACCGCTCTTTACTGGGCCATGGTTCATCGTGGCAGAAAGACCGATGGACCCGTATGTATGTACATGTTTGCGACCAGAATGACAACGTTGCGTACGCTTCGACCGGGTGGGTCCCGGCTGTCAGGGAGGATAAGGAGGCACTTCCTTGCGTGCGAAGATATTGATGGTGGTTCCGAGCTGACAGGGGGAGGATTCTTTTTTTGCGCGTAATAAGGAGGCACTTCCTTGCGTGCAAAGATGTAGCTGGTGGGTCCATCTGTCAGCCTCACCACATACAGGCCTCTTCCGATGGATGTCGTTCATTAACCACGTTGACCACACCACGCGAACAGCACCGGGTGGTGGATGACGGTGAGGCAGGGAATGACGCAGTGCATGGGAACACGTTGAGGGTAGTATGAGGGTTGACTGGTTTGGCTGTGGTGTGAGGCTACCGCCGCCGCAGAATAACAGGGGTGTGGGTGAGTAGACGGATGGCCTGGCCAGCGATGAGAGTAGTAGGGGGCGGTGTGACCTGTGTGGCAGCATAGCCGGCCATGGGAGGTAGGAGCATGATAACCCACAAGTATAGGGGATCACAACAGTTTTCGAGGGTAAAGTATTCAACCCACATTTATGGATTTGACACAAGGCGAGCCAAAGAATATTTGAAGGTATTAGCAGATGCGTTGTCAATTCAACCACACCTAGAGATTAATTATATGCAGCAAAGTGATTAGTATCAAAGTAGTTTGATAGTTTTGATAGCGGTGGCAGTGATGTCTACTACACAACCTTCTTCTTGTAGACGTTGTTGGGCCTCCAAGTGCAGAGGTTTGTAGGACAGTAGCAAATTTCCCTCAAATGGATGACCTAAGGTTTATCAATCCGTAGGAGGCGTAGGATGAAGATGGTCTCTCTCAAGCAACCCTGCAACCAAATAACAAAGAGTCTCTTGTGTCCCCAACACACCCCATACAATGGTAAATTGTATAGGTGCACTAGTTCGGCAAAGAGATGGTGATACAAGTGGTATATGGATGGTAGATAATAGTTTTTGTAATCTCAAAATATAAAAACAGCAAGGTAACTAATGATAAAAGTGAGCGTAAATGGTATTGCAATGCGTTTAAACAAGGCCTAGGGTTCATACTTTCACTAGTGCAAGTCCTCTCAACAATAATAACATAATTGGATCATATAACTATCCCTCAACATGCAACAAAGAGTCACTCCAAAGTCACTAATAGCGGAGAACGAACGAAGAGATTATGGTAGGGTACGAAACCACCTCAAAGTTATTCTTTCCAATCAATCCGTTGGGCTATTCCTATAAGTGTCACAAACAGCCCTAGAGTTCGTACTAGAATAACACCTTAAGACACAAATCAACCAAAACCTAATGTCACCTAGATACTCCAATGTCACCTCAAGTATCCGTGGGTATGATTATACGATATGCATCACACAATCTCAGATTCATCTATTCAACCAACACATAGAACCTCAAAGAGTGCCCAAAGTTCTACCAGAGAATCACGACAAAAACGTGTGCCAACCCCTATGCATAGGTTCATGGGCGGAACTCGCAAGTTGATCACCAAAACATACATCAAGTGAATCACGTGATATCCCATTGTCACCACAGATATCCACGGCAAGACATACATCAAGTGTTCTCAAATCTTTAAAGACTCAATCTGATAATATAACTTCAAAGGGGAAACTCAATCCATTACAAGAGAGTAGAGGGGGGAAGAAACATCATAGGATCCAAATATAATAGCAAAGCTCGCGATACATCAAGATCGTGCCAAATTAAGAACACGAGAGAGAGAGAGAGAGAGAGAGAGATCAAACACATAGCTACTGGTACATACCCTCAGACCGAGGGAGAACTACTCCCTCCTTGTCATGGAGAGCACAGGGATGATGAAGATGGCCACCGGAGAAGGATTCCCCCTTCCGACAGGGTGCCGGAACGGGTCTAGATTGGCTTTCGGTGGCTACGGAGGCTTCTGGCGGTGGAACTCCCGATCTATTGTGCTCTCCGAAAGTTTTAGGGTATATGGAGATATATAGGCGGAAGAAGTACGTCAGGGGGGCCACGAGTGGCCCACGAGGGTGGAGGGCGCGCCCTGGGGGGTGGGCGCGCCCCCTGCCTCGTGGCCTCCTCGTAAGTCCCCTGGCGTGCACTCCAAGTCTTCTGGGCTTCTTTCCTTCCAAAAATGAGTTCTGTGAAGTTTCAGATCAATTGGACTCCATTTGATTTTCCTTTTCTTCGAAACCCTAAAACAGGGTAAAAACAGAAACTGGCATTGGGCTCTGGGTTAATAGGTTAGTCCCAAAAAATGATATAAAAGTGTATAATAAAGCACATAAACATCCAAAACAGTAGGTAATATAGCATGGAGCAATCAAAAATTATAGATACGTTGGAGACGTATCAGCATCCCCAAGCTTAATTCCTGCTCGTCCTCGAGTAGGTAAATGATAAAAACAGAATTTTTTGATGCGGAGTGCTACTTGGCATAATTTCAATGTGATTCTTATTAATTGTGGTATGAATATTCAGATCCGAAAGATTCAAGACAAAAGTTCATATTGACATAAAAATGATAATACTTCAAGCATACTAACTAAGCAATTATGTCTTCTCAAAATAACATGGCCAAAGAAAGTTCATCCCTACAAAATCATATAGTTTAGTCATGTTTCATTTTCATCACCCAAGAATGCTCTCATCATGCACAACCCCGATGACAAGCCAAGCAATTGTTTCATACTTTAGTAATCTCAAACCTATAAACTTTCACGCAATACATGAGCGCAGGCCATGGATATAGCACTATGGGTGGAATAGAATATAATGAGGGGGGTTATGTGGAGAAGACAAAAAGGAGAAAGTCTCACATCAATGAGGCTAATCAATGGGCTATGGAGATGCCCATCGATTGATGTTAATGCAAGGAGTAGGGATTGCCATGCAACGGATGCACTAGAGCTATAATAAATGTATGAAAGCTCAACAAAAGAAACTAGTGGGTGTGCATCCAACTTGCTTGCTCACGAAGACCTAGGGCACTTGAGGAGGCCCATTGTTGGAATATACAAGCCAAGTTCTATAATGAAAAATTCCCACTAGTATATGAAAGTGACAAAACAAGAGACTCTCTATCATGAAGATCATGGTGCTACTTTGAAGCACAAGTGTGGTAAAAGGATAGTAACATTGTCCCTTCTCTCTTTTTCTCTCATTTTTTAATTTATTCCTCACTTGGGACAATGCTCTAATAATGATGATCATCACACTTCTATTTATTTACAACTCGATACTAGAACAAAGTATGACTCTATATGAACGCCTCCGGCGGTGTACCGGGATATGCAATGAACCAAGAGTGACATGTATGAAAAAAATTATGAACGGTGGCTTTGCCACAAATACTATGTCAACTACATGATCATGTTAAGAAATATGACAATGATGAATGTGTCATGATGAACAGAATGATGGAAAGTTGCATGGCAATATATCTCGGAATGGCTATGGAAATGCCATAATAGGTAGGTATGGTGGCTGTTTTGAGGAAGATATAAGGAGGTTTATGTGTGACAGAGCGTATCATATCACGGGGTTTGGATGCACCTGCGAAGTTTGCACGAAATCTCAAGATGAGAAAGGGCAATGCACGGTACCGAAGAGGCTAGCAATGATGGAAGGGTGAGAGTGCGTATAATCCATGGACTCAACATTAGTCATAAAGAACTCACATACTTATTGCAAAAATCTACAAGTCATCAAAAACCTCGGCACTACGCGCATGCTCCTAGGGGGATAGATTGGTAGGAAAAGACCATCGCTCGTCCCCGACCACCACTCATAAGGAGGACAATCAAATAACACCTCATGTTTCAAATTTGTTACACAACGTTTACCATACGTGCATGCTACGGGACTTGCAAACTTCAGCACAAGCATTTCTCAATTTCACAACCACTCAACTAGCACGACTTTGATATTATTACCCCCATATCTCAAAACAATCATCAAGCATCAAACTTCTCTTAGTATTCAACACTCTCATAAGAAAGTTTTATTATTCTTGAATACCTAGCATATTAGGATTTAAGCAAATTACCATGCTATTAAGACTCTTGAAATAATATAAGTGAAGCATGAGAGTTCATCTATTTCTTCAAAATAAAACTACCACCATGCTCTAAAAGATATAAGTGAAGCACTAGAGCAAATGACAAACTACTCCGAAAGATATAAGTGAAGATCAATGAGTAGTTGAATAATTATGCAACTATGTGAAGATTCTCTAACATTTAAGAATTTCAGATCTTGGTATTTTATTAAAACAGCAAGCAAAGAAAAATAAAATGACATTCTAAGAATGGCAAACATCATGTGAAGAAGCAAAAACTTAGGATCAACCGAAACTAACCGATAGTTGTTGAAGAAGAAAGGTGGGATGCCAACCGGGGCATCCCCAAGCTTAGATACTTGAGACTTCTTGAAATATTATCTTGGGATGCCTTGGGCATCCCCAAGCTTGAGCTTTTGTGTCTCCTTAATTCCTCTCATATCACGATCTCCCTAAATCTCAAAAGCTTCATCCACACAAAACTCAACAAGGAGTCGTGAGATAAGTTAGTATAAACCACTGCAAAAACCTTATCATACTCTACTGTAGCAAATCACTAAAATTATTATTCAACATTGCATACTAAATGCCTCTGCATATTTAATAGTCCTATCCTCAAATAGAATCATTAAAGAAGCAAACATATGCAAACAATGCAAACATAACAGCAATCTGCCTAAACAGGATAGTCTGTAAAGAATGCTGCAACATCCATACTTCCCTAGCTCCAAAAATTATGAAATAAAATTCCCACTGTAGTAAATTTATCATAGCTTAATATGCAAAAGGTTTCAACATTTTATCACATCCTGAATTTTCTAGGGAATTATTGCAACAGCGGTAAACTTTCTGTTTTCAAACAGCAACATGTATACTTGTAACATAGGCATAGTAAAGGCTATCAATGCCACTTTTATTGAAATAAAAGATGCAAAACATTGTTCTAAATAACATAAAGTAAATACTAACAAAATAAATTGATGCTCCAAGCAAAGCACATATCATGTGGTAAATAAAAATATAGCTCCAAGTAAAGTTACCGATAGAAGTAGACGAAAGAGGGGATGCCTTCCGGGGCATCCCCAATCTTTGGCTTTTAGGTGTCCTTAGATTATCTTGGGGTGAAATGGGAATCCCCAAGCTTAGGCTCTTTCCACTCCTTGTTCCATAATCCATCAAATCTTTACCCAAAACTTGAAAACTTCACAACACAAAACTTAAAGTAGAAAATCTCGTGAGCTCCGTTAGCGAAAGAAAACAAAAGACCACTTCAAGGTACTGTAATGAACTCATTCTTTATTTATATGGGTGTTATACCTACTGTATTCCAACTTATCTATGGTTTATAAACTAATTTACTAGCCATAGATTCATCAAAATAAGCAAATAACACACAGAAAGCAAAATCTGTCAAAAACAGAACAGTCTGAAGTAATCTGTATCTAGCGCAAGATCTGGAACCCCAAAAATTATAAAATAAATTTCTGGACGTGAGGAATTTATCTATTAATCATCTGAAAAAATAATTAACTAAATATCACTTTCCAAATAAAAATGACAGCAGTTCTCGTGAGCGCTAAAGTTTCTGTTTTTTACAGCATGATCAACAAGACTTTCCCCAAGTCTTCCCAAAGGTTCTACTTGGCACAAACACTAATTAAAAGCATAAAACCACATATAAAAAGGGGATAGATAAATTATTTACTACTAAACAGGAAAAAAAAGCAAGTAACTAAAATAAAAGTGGGTTGCCTCCCAACAAGCGCTATCGTTTAACGCCCCTAGCTAGGCATGATAATGACAATGATGCTCACATAAAGGATAAGAATTGAAACATAAAGAGAGCATAATGAAGAATATGACTAGCACATTTAAGCCTAACCCACTTCCTATGCATAGGGATTTTGTGAGCAAACAACTTGTGGGAACAATAATCAACTAGCATAGGAGGGCAAAACAAGCATAACTTCAAAACTTTAAGCACATAGAGAGGAAACTTGATATTATTGCAATTCCTACAAGCATATATTCCTCCCTCATAGTAATTTTCAGTAGCATCATGAATGAATTCAACAATATAACCAGCACCTAAAGCATTCTTTTCATGATCCACAAGCATAGAAATTTAATTACTCTCTACATAAGCAAAATTCTTCTCATTCGGAATAGAGGGAGTATCATAAGAAACTCGAATACTAAAAATTGTTTCCACATTAAAAGAGTAATGTTCAGAAAAGGGGTAACCATAATCATGACAAGTTTTATAAATATAATCACTACTTTTTATAGCATAAGTATCATCACAATAATCATCATAAGTATCATCACAATGTTCAGAAAAGGGGTAACCATAAACATGGGAGACTAAAAATATCATCTTCATTAAACATAGAATCCCCAAGCTTGGGACAAACATTAATTGCAGCAAATATATTCTCAAAAACATCATCTTCATCAAACATAGCATCCCCAAGCTTGGGCCCTTTCATATCATAAGCATAATCACTCTCATAATTAATAGTATGGATAGCACCAATAGTATAGCAATTATCATATTCGTCCAAGCAAGTGCCAAAAAGATTTTCAAGATCATAAGAAGTATCATTATCTTCCACAATTATATTTTCATGAGGCACAATAATAATAGGAGCAGCATTATTTGCGAGAGATATCTTTTTACCTCTCTTCCTTTTTCTTTTCTTCTTCTTCACCACATCATGTGTGGGTTCAATCCTCTTTTTGGAGCTCCTTATTAATGAGATTGGTTGAATAGGAGGCTCCTCCTCGTTACGTGATTCATCATAAGAAATAATAGGAGGATATTGGGAAGTCTCTTCCCTTTCATTAGTATTCTCTTCATCTTCTATTTGTTTTCTTTTCTTTATGTAATTGGCAATATAAGGATTTTCAATGCAATTCACCGCACAATATATATAAATTTCCTCTAGGTCAAAATGAAGAACTCTATCAAGGGCAAATTTTGGAATATCCTTAGTTATACGTTTCATTTCTTCGTAGCCCATAAGCAAACTAAGTTCATTATAATGTCCAAGGGAAATCAAGTCATCGCAATTTTTGGACACGATTAGATCATGAAACAATTTGCATCGGATAATTAAATGACCACGTTCATTACAAAGCTCACAAGTATGGCCAAGAAAATTTAAATTTTCAGCACAATCATCTAGCTCTTCTTGCAACAATTTAGTTTCTAAGTACTTATGCTTCTTGCAATATCTATCTTCTCTATTTGGTGTGTACTTACAAACCCAATGCACTCCACAAAAATTGACATGTTTATAGGAGACATTTTCATCATAACTAGTGCAATCATCATTAGTGTCATGGATATTCAAAGAATTCGTACTAACAACATTGCAATCATGCTCATCATTCAAATATTTAGTTCCAAACATTCTAATGCATTCTTCTTCTAGCACTTGACCACAATTTTCCTTTCCATCATACTCACGAAAGATATTAAAAAGATGAAGCGTATGAGGCAAACTTAATTCCATTTTTTTCTAATTTTCTTTTATAGACTAAACTAGTGATAAAACAAGAAACTAAAAGACTCGATTGCAAGATCTAAAGATATACCTTCAAGCACTAAACTCCCCGGCAACGGCGCCAGAAAAGAGCTTAGTTGACGGGGTATTAGTGCCGCTTTCCTCGCCACCCCGGCAACGGCGCCAGAAAAGAGCTTGATGTCTACTACACAACCTTCTTCTTGTAGACGTTGTTGGGCCTCCAAGTGCAGAGGTTTGTAGGACAGTAGCAAATTTCCCTCAAGTGGATGACCTAAGGTTTATCAATCCGTAGGAGGCGTAGGATGAAGATGGTCTCTCTCAAGCAACCCTGCAACCAAATAACAAAGAGTCTCTTGTGTCCCCAACACACCCAATACAATGGTAAATTGTATAGGTGCACTAGTTCGGCAAAGAGATGGTGATACAAGTGGTATATGGATGGTAGATAATAGTTTTTGTAATCTGAAAATATAAAAATAGCAAGGTAACGAATGATAAAAGTGAGTGTAAACGGTATTGCAATGCGTTGAAACAAGTCCTAGGGTTCATACTTTCACTAGTGCAAGTCCTCTCAACAATAATAACATAATTGGATCATATAACTATCCCTCAACATGCAACAAAGAGTCACTCCAAAGTCACTAATAGCGGAGAACGAACGAAGAGATTATGGTAGGGTACGAAACCACCTCAAAGTTATTCTTTCCAATCAATCCGTTGGGCTATTCCTATAAGTGTCACAAACAGCCCTAGAGTTCGTACTAGAATAACACCTTAAGACACAAATCAACCAAAACCTAATGTCACCTAGATACTCCAATGTCACCTCAAGTATCTGTGGGTATGATTATACGATATGCATCACACAATCTCAGATTCATCTATTCAACCAACACATAGAACCTCAAAGAGTGCCCAAAGTTCTAATGGGGAATCACGACGAAAACGTGTGCCAACCCCTATGCATAGGTTCATGGGCGAAACCCGCAAGTTGATCACCAAAATATACATCAAGAGAATCACGTGATATCCCATTGTCACCACAGATATCCATGGCAAGACATACATCAAGTGTTCTCAAATCTTTAAAGACTCAATCCAATAATATAACTTCAAAGGGGAAACTCAATCCATTACAAGAGAGTAGAGGGGGGAAGAAACATCATAGGATCCAAATATAATAGCAAATCTCGCGATACATCAAGATCGTGCCAAATCAAGAACACAAGAGAGAGAGAGAGAGAGAGAGAGAGAGATCAAACACATAGCTACTGGTACATACCCTCAGCCCCGAGGGAGAACTACTCCCTCCTCGTCATGGAGAGCACCGGGATGATGAAGATGGCCACCGGAGAAGGATTCCCCCCTCCGGCAGAGTGCTGGAACGGGTTGTGACGCCCGGATAGTTAAGCTACAGTAAACCTCTGCTAGCGATGCATGTCACCTCGATTCACTGTTGCTAATCTCGCATTAGTTCGAAACCGATATAAATTCAAAACTGAATTAAAGGTAAACATCAAAAGTTTTCAAACTTTAAAAGTAAAATGTTTAATTTGTGACGAATAAATCGCAAGTAGTTGTGGTGAAGAAACCACACCTTTCTAAAATATTCAAATACTATAAAATGAATAAAACAGGGGCTAAATCAATTATTTAAATGCTTTTAGGATAGTAAATGAATACAAGCTAATTAATTAATGTGCCAAATTATTTGTGGCAGTGGTATGTTTTGAAACAATAATTTAGGTGCTACTATGGTATTTTATAAACTAAGTTTATTAGAGTATAAACAAAAATCAGTAAAAGATAATAAACAAAAGAAAAATCAAAACTAAAACAAAAGACAAAAGGTCCCCCCTCCTCCTGGGCCGTTCGGCCCAACTAGGCCTCCGGCTGCCGAACCAACCGGCCCAGCTGCCGGACCAGTTGGCCCAAGGCCCACCTAACTCCCTCTTAACCCTAACCCCCACCCGATCCCCATCTCTCCCACTCCCCCCCACGAACTCCCACTCGCTCCCTCCCGCACGCCTCTCTCCCCTTCCCTGTCTGGATCGGGGCAGAGGGCCCCGACCCCCCGCCCGACGCCGCCACCCATCGCCTCCACCTCGCCCTCGTCCGCCGCCACGCCGTCCCGGAGGCGCCCCCGACGACCGTCGCTCGCCGCTTACCCAACTCTTCCCCCGCCGGACTCCCCGTCCCTGCCTCTCCTTCACCGGTCATCCCCGTCCGCCTCGGCCACCACCACCACCGCGTCGGCCCACCTCTCCGACGCCACTCCGACCATCCCGAGCTCTCCATCGACCTCCTCTTAGTGAGCCATGTCCGTTCCCCTCTTCCCCGTCGATCCCATCGTCGATTGGCGTTGTCCTGCTCACGCCCGACGCTCGCGACGACCTCGCGCTCACCGTGGCCCCGCCCCGCCCAGCGTGTCACCGCGTGCACTCGCGCTTGCCTCCGTTCGCATGCACGCGCCCGCGCCGTGGCATCCTCCTCCCACCGTGCGTTGCCCGACTCGCTCTGTTGCGCCCGCGACCCTTCTCCGGCCTCACTCCCGCGCCCCCTGACACGCACCACCGCCGCTGCCTTTCCCCACCGCTGTTGCTGGCCTCGCCGGCGGCCACCGCAAGCCCCCTGCCCCTCACCGTGTGCTGCTACCCATGCGCCCGCGCCCGGGGCCAGCCCCACACGGCTTCGCCGATCGGGCGATGCCCGACGCCCGGTGCCTGTGGCGCCCGACCCATTGTGGCCTATGGGCCGCAGACAGCTGGGACCAACCCCCCTCCCCAGAACGAAAATAGTTTTAAAAAAATATAACAAATAGAAATAAAATTAATAATAAAATTATTTGATTAATTGAGATAATTAATAAACTTAATTAATCCTCTTAATTAATCTAATTAACCATGTCAATTAACCATGTTAATTAACCGTAATTATCTGATTAGATAAATAGTTAATGACGATCGGGACCCACATGTCTGTTGACCCAGTCAACAGATGGTTGGCTGATGACATCATGCTGACATCACGCTGATGTTATAATTACAATTTTCTAAATAAATTAATTCTATTAATTCTAAATATGGATTAAAACTTTAAAAATTAATATAAAAAAATCCGTAGCTCGGATGGAAAAACTTTGTACATCAAAGTTGCTCAGAACAACGAGACGAATTCGAGTACGCAGTCCGTTCGTCCGCCACATGTCCCTCACACAACGAACACGCAACTTTTCCCCTCCGGTTCATCTGTCCGAAAACGCGAAACACCGGGAATACTTTCCCGGATGTTTCCCCCCCTTCGCCGGTATCACCTCCTACCACGTTAGGGCATACCTAGCACCGCATATTGCCATGTTATACTTTGATTGCTCTGTTATTTATTGTGTTCCCCTCCGTTACTTCTTTCCGGTAGACCCCGAGACTGCCGGCGACCCCCCATTTCGACTACGGTGTTGACGACCCCTCTCTCTTGCCAGAGCAACCAGGCAAGCCCCCCTTTGATCACCAGATATCGCCTACTCTTCTCTATACTGCTTGCATTAGAGTAGTGTAGCGTGTTACTGCTTTCCGTTAATCATATTCTGATGCATAGCCTGTCCTTGCTACTACTGTTGTTACCTTTACCTGCTATCCTATTGCTTAGTATGGGATGCTAGTGTTCCATCAGTGGCCCTACACTCTTGTCCGTCTGCCATGTTATACTACTGGGCCATGATCACTTCGGGAGGTGATCACGGGCATATGCTATATACTTATACGGTTACATTACTTATGATACTGTTCGGAGATGGGGGCTGAAGGGGCAGGTGGCTCCATCCAGGTAGTGGTGGGCCTGAGTTCCCGACGGCCCCCGACTGTTACTTTGAGGCAGAGCGACAGGGCAGGTTGAGACCACCTAGGAGAGAGGTGGGCTTGTCCCTGGTCGGCGTTCGTAGATACTTAACACGCTTAACGAGATCTTGGTATTTGATCTGAGTCTGGTCATTGGCCTATACGCACTAACCATCTATGCGAGGACAGTTATGGGCACTCGACGTCATGGTATCAGCCGAAGCCTTTGTGACGTCAGCGACTGAGCGGCGCGCGCCGGGTTGGACCGCGTAACGCAACTTCCTTTGTAATGGAGGTTGCTAAGTCTGCTCTCCGGCCGCGTAAGCAACATGCAGGTGTGCAATGGGCGATGGGCCCAGACCCCTGCGCCATAGGATTTAGACTGGCGTGCTGACCTCTCTGTTGTGCCTAGGTAGGGCTGCGACGTGTTGATCTTCCGAGGCCGGGCATGAACCAGGAAAGTGTGTCCGGCCAAATGGGATCGAGCGTGTTGGGTTATGTGGTGCACCCCTGCAGGGAAGTTAATCTATTCGAATAGCCGTGATCTTCGGTAATAGGATGACTTGGAGTTGTACCTTGACCTTATGACAACTAGAACCGGATACTTAATAAAACACACTCTTCCAAGTGCCAGATACAACCGGTGATCGCTCTCTCACAGGGCGACGAGGGGAGGATCATCGGTTAGGGTAATGCTACACGATGCTATTTGGTGAACTTACCATCTACTCTCTTCTCCTGCTGCAAGATGGAGGTTACCAGAAGCGTAGTCTTCGATAGGACTAGCTATCCCCCTCTTATTCCGGCATTCTGCAGTTTAGTCCACATATGATAGTCTTTTCCATTTGATACCAATGCATACATATGTAGTGTAGCTCCTTGCTTGGGAGTACTTTGGATGAGTACTCACGGTTGCTTTGCTCCCTCTTTTCCCCCTTTCTATACTCGATTGCTGCGACCAGACGATGGAGCCCAGGAGCCAGACGCCACCGTCGACGATGACTCCTACTACACTGGAGGTGTCTACTACTACGTGCAGCCCGTTGACGACGACCAAGAGTAGTTTAGGAGGATCCCAGGCAGGAGGCATGCGCCTCTTTCGATCTGTATCCCAGTTTGTGCTAGCCTTCTTAAGGCAAACTTGTTTAACTTATGTCTGTACTCAGATATTGTTGCTTCCCCTGACTCGTCTATGATCGAGCTCTTGTATTCGAGCCCTCAAGGCCCCTGGCTTGTAATATGATGCTTGTATGAATTATTTTTATTTGTAGAGTTGTGTTGTGATATCTTCGTGTGAGTCCCTGATCTTGATCGTACACGTTTGTGTGTATGATTAGTGTATGGTCAAATCGGGGGCGTCACAAGTTGGTATCAGAGCCGACTGCCTGTAGGAATCCCCCTTCCACACTCCTTGGCTGAAGTTGAGTCTAGACATTGCAAAACTTTTTACTAACATGGCTGTGTGTCTTGCGGTCCCACATCGCCATTTGGGTGGTATTAGGATCTTTTATTCCTCGATCCTTACTCTGGAATTCTGATCTCTCTTCTATTCAGGTTAAATGATTTTCTAAAATCTAACTTTAGGTTCTCGAAAACACTTTCACCCGGAGAGCCCCTAATTACTAATGATCGTTTGCTGCATGTGAAGACCCTGAAGATACTCTCCGCTGTTAACCCGAGAACTTGAGTTCATCGCGTTTGCAATTCCCCTTCCACCATCAACCCTTATGGATAACTACTTGCAGTTGTTATTCTTACATACATCCCTAGTTGGTCTTGTTATTACAAGATACCCCTAAATACTCATCATTGTTTCGATAATCCTTTGACCTTACTGCCTTGTTGTTCTTTGTCATCTGAATACCCCTATGGATAATTCTCGCGCTTATCGAGTATCGGCTCATCCCCTAGTTGATTCATGTATTTCATAAAAGTCTTCGAAATACCATTCGATCTTCCGAAAATCCTGAGCAGCCTATTGATCTTGAAATTCTTGCTTGCTTGCATTATGGTTAATCCCATAAGTCTTGTAATCTTATTGACATCCCTTGTCTTTAAGATCTTAAGTCCGTTGATTCAATATGTTGAGGATGCTCCATTCCTCAGTCGAATCCTAGAATTCATCCTTTTGGCTCAGACGTCATTTTAAACATGAGCTGGATCTCGACCAATCAAATTGTCGTCGATTGTACCCCTAAGGCTATTCAACTTATCCATCCCTAATCAGAGCTTTGCTTCTGATCCCTTGTCTTGGAATTCATAATTCCTTTGCATTTGAGCCTTGAATTAGTCAGTTGTCTCTAAAGTCTGATCTCCTTGCATTGTTTCTCCCTCTGGTTGAGTACCGATGCTCACACCAGATCCCTTGAGGACCACCAGATCCTTTGTTGGATTTTATCCGACATTGTCCTTCATATTCAATAAGTCTGTGAGCCTTTCCTCGGATACATAATGCCTTTGGTAAATTTTATCCTCTGCTTTCTCAAGCATGCTCTACTATCGAGCTTGTGTTATTTATTCTTGAAATTTGTGGTATATACTCCTAAGATGCCCTGATGGGTTGAACCTATGCCTTCCCCAAACGGTATGAACCTGAAAGTTTTCGCGAGTCATACTCTTCTGTTGCTCCGCCAGATAAAATTTCTACACTACAGCCTCATCAAAAGCGAGAAGTAAAATGAAAGGTTATGCATTGAGGAAGCGGGAGTCGACCTTGAACTTTGTGTTCATGCCCATGGACCTGATGTGGAACTTATCATGGAAGCTTCTTGAAAAACTTTTAATTAGTTGGATAATTCTTCCGGTGTCTTTGAATTGGATCCCTTGCAACTATGGGTTCGGCCATGTTGATATTCCTTGATTCCTTTTCTCGGACAAGTTAAAGTACTTGTCTTTTGTAGATCAATACACTTGTCAACCCTCTATTTTGCTCTACCTCCGAGTGTTACCCTCTGGTATCTTGATAATATCATCGAACCATGTTGCTTATTATGAGCCTTCATCGAGTAGTAATCCTCATTGATTCCAATGCATCCTGGTTCCGAGTTGTTAGTCACCCAAGGACACCGATAACTAAATCGGGTCCACACCATGATTAAACAACTCTTAGTAATCTCCTTTACTCACGAGTTTGTACTCGAGCATGTCAATCCTAGCCTGATCGTCCATCACCTTGTGCTAAAGTTTAAACTGTGCCACCCGGTCCTTATTCCCAGAGCACAGCTATCGACGATGAGCTAATCTTACGTCGATCTTCCTCATCATAACAATTATCCTTGAATGACAAGCCTGATTTCAAGTTTGTGTCGTACCTATGGTTTCGATAACTTCTTGCTTCATCATTCCATTGACTTGAAGTCATCGCCGATCGGTTACATCTTCTTGTAACCTCTCGACAAATGTGTCGTGATCATCATCAACATTTTGACCCCTTCCAAGATATCGATTGAATTCATGATGATAAGTACCCTCCTTGCCCTCGATGATTTGTGTTATCATCGACCACTTTATTGCCTTCCGTTCAACACAAACTTGTTCATGTCTCTAGCACCCTATTGCTTCCAAGTTAATGGTCGATATTTCATTCTTAGACTATTGGTTGTTGAATCACCTTTCTAACATTGATCATGCTACCTAAGGCCATACTTTGGGCACCCTTTTCGACTAATGTTTAATTGTGTATGTTTTTCCTTGAGCATACATCATCATATCATTTGATCCGACAAATGTTATCTCCTTGTTCACATAACTGTGGAAATCCATCTTTTTGGATACCTCGTTGAATTATTGCTGAGTCCATCAGCCACCTCCTCATCCTATCCTTGGCTTAATGATGAATCCCTTCGTGTATCCAGAGTCTGACCTTTGATTGAAGACCATGCCAATGCTATCTCGAAGCATGTCTGAGGTACTCCGATTTTCAAAGAGAACATTTGAAGCCCAATGCTAAATGTTTCCTGCTCAATTACCCAAACACCACTGTATGGTTAATGTCATGAAATTTTTCTCCCCTTACCTAAAGAGTTTTCTACATTATATCCTGTCATGGATAATATGTTCTGCTTGTCCTTGGGAAGAATATACCCTTGAAATATGTGTTTAAACACATTTTCCTTTCCATTGTTCTGTTTAAATCTGATAATCACTTTTCCTTTCCATTGGTTTGTTTAAACCTTCTTGTGATCTATATTGTATAAGCAGTTGTACCACTCTGTTAGAAAGACCCTGTTACTTTTGTTGATGGCATTTCGGTAACCACCGATGGACGAGAATCTTGCCTATTGGTCCGCCTCGTTCAACGAGAAGGAAGATGGTTCTCTTCGTCCCTCTCCCTTGGTACCAATGTTGTTGCCAACATAACTGACAGGCTACCCTCTGACATGCCTTACTTACATGATCGTGCAAGACGTCATCACCCTTCCTACTTTTAGCCCACATGGTGGGCCCATAACCCACAGTTCCACAGGATCGAAACCTGACTCTCCTGTACACCCACTATTCCCAAAGTTATTCTTCCCGCGTGGACTCGTATGTAATTCATGAGCCACCTCCCGATGAGATCATCAATTCTGGCATCGGACACAATAATTAATCCGTTGCTTTGAAAACCCCTTTCACGCACTGTTTCAGGTAACGACGATTGTCTATCTGCTTGAAACTTCTATTTTGCACCTTCTTACCTTGCTCTCGATGACTTTCTGGAATTTCAACTCCAGAGATGCCTCTATGCCTCGTTCATTGAGATAGCCCCCAGGTACCTAACACGTGATGAGCTCCGTCCTTCTCGAGTATTCCCACTTATCTTTTCCGTAAGTACGACGGAGTTCCCAAAGAAAGGATGAGGGCTTCGTCATGATGGCCTGAAGCAGAGGAATGAAGACGTCAATGTAATGGATCGACCTCTTCGAGAAGAGCAACCAACACCGAGAAGACCCGTTAGAATTTCGTAACCAAATCCCTTCCCCCTTACTCTACCTCATAAATCTCGGGACGAGATTTCTTGTAGTGGAGGAGAATTGTGACGCCCGGATAGTTAAGCTACAGTAAACCTCTGCTAGCGATGCACGTCACCTCGATTCACTGTTGCTAATCTCGCATTAGTTCGAAACCGATCCAAATTCAAAATTGAATTAAAGGTAAACATCAAAAGTTTTCAAACTTTAAAAGTAAAATGTTCAATTTGTGACGAATAAATCGCGAGTAGTTGTGGTGAAGAAACCACACCTTTCTAAAATATTCAAATATTATAAATGAATAAAACAGGGGCTAAATCAATTATTTAAATGCTTTTAGGATAGTAAATGAATACAAGCTAATTAATTAATGTGCCAAATCATTTGTGGCAGTGGTATGTTTTGAAACACTAATTTAGGTGCTACTGTGGTATTTTATAAAACTAAGTTAATTAGAGTATAAACAGAAATCAGTAAAAGACAATAAACAAAAGAAAAATCAAAATTAAAACAAAAGACAAAAGCCCCCCCCTCCTCCTGGGCCGTTTGGCCCAACTAGGCCTCCGGCTACCGAACCAACCGGCCCAGCTGCCGGACCAGTTGGCCCAAGGCCCACCTAACTCCATCTTAACCCTAACCCCCACCCGATACCCATCTCTCCCACTCCCCCCCCCCCCCCCGCGAACCCCCACCCGCTCCCTCCCGCACGCCTCTCTCCCCTTCCCCGTCTGGATCGGGGTAGAGGGCCCCGACGCCGCCACCCGTCGCCTCCACCTCGCCCTCGTCCGCCGCCACGCCGTCCCGGAGCCGCCCCCGACGACCGTCGCTCACCGCTTCCCCAACTCTTCCCCCGCCGGACTCCCCGTCCCTGCCTCTCCTTCGCCGGTCGTCCCCGTCCGCCTCGGCCACCACCACCACCGCGTCGGCCCACCTCTCCGACTTCACTCCGACCGTCCCGAGCTCTCCATCGACCTCCTCTCATTGAGCCATGTCCGTTCCCCTCTTCCCCGTCGATCCCACCGTCGATTGGCGTTGTCCTGCTCACGCCCGAAGCTCGCGACGACCTCGCGCTCACCGTGGCCCCGCCCCGCCCAGCGTGTCACCGCGTGTGCTCGCGCTTGCCTCCATTCGCGTGCACGCGCCCGCGCCATGGTGTCCTCCTCCCACCGTGTGCTGCCCGACTCGCTCTGTTGCTCCCGCGGCCCTTCTCCCGGCCTCACTCCCGCGCCCGCTGACATGAACCACCACCGCTGCCTTTCCCCACCGCTGCTGCTGGCCTCGCCGGCGGCCACCGCAAGCCCCCTGCCCCTCACCGTGTGCTGCTGCCCGTGCGCCCGCTCCCGGGGCCAGCCCCACACGGCTTCGCCGATCGGGCAATGCCCGACGCCCGGTGCCTGTGGCGCCCGACCCGCTATGGCCTATGGGCCGCAGACAGCTGGGACCAACCCCCCTCCCCAGAATGAAAATAGTTTTAAAAAACATAAAAATAGAAATAAAATTAATAATAAAATTAATTAATTAATTAAGATAATTAATAAACTTAATTAATCCTCTTAATTAATCTAATTAACCATGTTAATTAACCGTAATTATCTGATTAGATAAATAGTTAATGATGATCGGGACCCACATGTCTGTTGACCCAGTCAACAGACGGTTGGCTGATGACATCATGCTGACACCACGCTGATGTTATAATTACATTTTTCTAAATAAATTAATTCTATTAATTCTAAATATGGATTAAAACTTTAAAAATTAATATAAAAAATCCGTAGCTCGGATGGAAAAACTTTGTACATCAAAGTTGCTCAGAACGACGAGACGAATCCGAGTGCGCAGTCCGTTCGTCCGCCACATGTCCCTAGCACAACGAACACGCAACTTTTCCCCTCCGGTTCATCTATCCGAAAACGCGAAACACCGGGAATACTTTCCCGGATGTTTCCCCCCCTTCGCCGGTATCACCTCCTACCGCGTTAGGGCATACCTAGCACCGCATATTGCCATGTTATACTTTGATTGCTCTGTTATTTATTGTGTTCCCCTCCGTTACTTCTTTCCGGTAGACCCTGAGACTGCCGGCGACCCCCCAGTTCGACTACGGTGTTGACGACCCCTCTCTCTTGCCAGAGCAACCAGGCAAGCCCCCCCTTTGATCACCAGATATTGCCTACTCTTCTCTATACTGCTTGCATTAGAGTAGTGTAGCGTGTTACTGCTTTCCGTTAATCATATTCTTATGCATAGCCTGTCCTTGCTACTACTGTTGTTACCTTTACCTGCTATCCTAATGCTTAGTATGGGATGCTAGTGTTCCATCAGTGGCCCTACACTCTTGTCCATCTGCCATGTTATACTACTGGGCCGTGATCACTTCGGGAGGTGATCACGGGCATATGCTATATACTTATACTGTTACATTACTTATGATACTGTTCGGAGATGGGGGCTGAAGGGGCAGGTGGCTCCATCCAGGTAGTGGTGGGCCTGAGTTCCCGACGGCCCCCGACTGTTACTTTGAGGTAGAGCGACAAGGCAGGTTGAGACCACCTAGGAGAGAGGTGGGCCTGTCCCTGGTCGGCGTTTGCGGATACTTAACACGCTTAACGAGATCTTGGTATTTGATCTGAGTCTGGTCATTGGCCTATACACACTAACCATCTACGCGGGGACAGTTATGGGCACTCGACGTCGTGGTATCAGTCGAAGCCTTCGTGACGTCAGCGACTGAGCGGCGCGCGCCGGGTTGGACCGTGTAAGGCAATTTCCCTTGTAATGGAGGTTGCTAGGTTTGCTCTCCGGCCGCGTACGCAACGTGCAGGTGTGCAATGGGCGATGGGCCCAGACTCCTGCGCCATAGGATTTAGACCGGCGTGCTGACCTCTCTGTTGTGCCTAGGTAGGGCTGCGACGTGTTGATCTTCCGAGGCCGAGCATGACCCAGGAAAGTGTATCCAGCCAAATGGGATCGAGCGTGTTGGGTTATGTGGTGCACCCCTGCAGGGAAGTTAATCTATTTGAATAGCCATGATCTTCGGTAACAGGACGACTTGGAGTTGTACCATGACCTTATGACAACTAGATCTGGATACTTAATAAAACACACCCTTCCAAGTGCCAGATACAACTGGTGATCACTCTCTCACAGGGCGACGAGGGGAGGATCATCCGTTAGGATTATGCTACACGATGCTATTTGGTGAACTTACCATCTACTCTCTTCTCGTGCTGCAAGATGGAGGTTCCCAGAAGCGTAGTCTTCGATAGGACTAGCTATCCCCCTCTTATTCTGGCATTCTGTAGTTCAGTCCACATACGATAGTCTTTTCCATTTGATACCAATGCATACATATGTAGTGTAGCTCCTTGCTTGCGAGTACTTTGGATGAGTACTCACGGTTGCTTTGCTCCCTCTTTTCCCCCTTTCTATACTCGATTGCTGCGACCAGACGATGGAGCCCAGGAGCCAGACGCCACCGTCGACGATGACTCCTACTACACTGGAGGTGTCTACTACTACGTGCAGCCCGTTGACGACGACCAAGAGTAGTTTAGGAGGATCCTAGGCAGGAGGCCTGTGCCTCTTTCGATCTATATCCCAGTTTGTGCTAGCCTTCTTAAGGCAAACTTGTTTAACTTATGTCTGTACTCAGATATTGTTGCTTCCGCTGACTCGTCTATGATCGAGCTCTTGTATTCGAGCCCTCGAGGCCCCTGGCTTGTAATATGATGCTTGTACGACTTATTTTTATTTGTAGAGTTGTGTTGTGATATCTTCCCGTGAGTCCCTGGTCTTGATCGTACATGTTTGCATGTATGATTAGTGTACGGTCAAATCGGGGGTGTCACACGGGTCTAGATTGGCTTTCGGTGGCTACGGAGGCTTCTGGAGGCGGAACTCTCGATCTATTGTGCTCTCCGGAAGTTCTGGAGGAAGAAGTACGTCAGGGGGGCCACGAGGGGCAAACGAGGGTGGAGGGCGCGCCCAGGGGGGTGGGCGTGCCCCCCTGCCTCGTGGCCTCCTCGTAAGTCCCCTTGCGTGCACTCCATGTCTTCTAGGCTTCTTTCCTTCCAAAAATGAGTTCCGTGAAGTTTCAGGTCAATTGGACTCCGTTTGACTTTCCTTTTCTTCGAAACCCTAAAACAGGGTAAAAACAGAAACTGGCACTGGGCTCTGGGTTAATAGGTTAGTCCCAAAAAATGATATAAAAGTGTATAATAAAGCCCATAAACATCCAAAATAGTAGACAATATAGCATGGAGCAATCAAAAATTATAGATACGTTGGAGACGTATCAGGCAGCAGCAATAGTGACAGTAACAGTGATGGCAGTAATTTTGTAGCAAGTGTAATAGTGATGATAGTAGTAATAACTTAGCAGAAACAATATGGAAAAGTTCGTAGGCATTGGATCGGTGACTTGTTGGATGATATTCATCATGAGACAGTTATAACCTAGGGCGATACGGCACTGGCTCTAGTTCATCGATATAATGTAGGCATGTATTCCGTAAATAGTCATGCATGCTTTATTAAAATAACTTGCATGACATCTTTTGTCCTATCCTCTCGTGGCAGCGGTGTCCATATTGGAAACTAAGGGATATTAAGGCCTCCTTTTAATAGAGAACCAGACCAAAGCATTAACACATAGTGAATACATGAACTCCTCAAACTACGGTCATCACCGGGAGTGGGCCCGGTTATTGTCACACCCGGGTTGCCGGATCATAACACGTAGTAGGTGACTATAACTTGCAAGATCGTATCTAGAACATGGATATAATGATGAATTCATAAACGGTTCATATCTGAAATCATGGAATCCGGGCCCAAAGTGATGAGCATTAAGCATAGCAAAGTCATAGCAACATCAATCTAGGAACATAGTGGATACTAGGGATCAGGCCCTAACAAAACTAACTTGATTACATGATGAATCTCATCCAACTCCTCACTGACCAGCGAGCCTATGAAGGAATTACTCACTCCCGGTGGGGAGCATCATGGAATTGGCGATGGAGAAGGGTTGGTGATGACGAAGAATGAAGATCCCCCTCTCCGGAGCCCCAAACGGACTCCAGATCTGCCCTCACGAGGAAGAACAGGGCTTGGCAGCGGCTTCATCTCGTGGATCGCGATAATTCTTTCTCCCCAATTTTTTTCTCCGAAAATAGGAATTTATACTGTCAAGTTTGAGGTCTGCAGGGCCACCAGGTGGGTACAACCCACCCGGGCGTGCTAGGAGAGGAGGCGCGCCCTGGTGGGATGTGCCCACTCAGGGGGCCCTCTCCGGTAGGTCTTGGCTCTAGAAATTCTTATATATTATATAAAAATCCTCAAAAAGTTTTGTTCCATTCCGAGAACTTTTATTTCTGCACAAAAACAACACCATGATAGTTCTGCTGAAAACAGCGTCAGACCGGGGTTAGTTTCATTCAAATCATGCAAATTAGAGTCCAAAACAAGAGGAAAAGCGTGAGAAAAAGTAGATACGTTGGAGACGTATCAACTCCCCCAAGCTTAAACCTTTGCTTGTCCTCAAGCAATTCAGTTGATAAACTGAAAGTGAGAAATAAAAAACTTTTACGAACTCTTTTGCTCTTGTTTGCATAAATAAGCTTAAACAGCACCCAGGTTTTCAGCCAATCATTATAACTAACCATGTCGACAATAAGTCTTAAAGATTATAATGACTCATATCAATGATATAATCAGCTAACGAGCAATAATAAGATATCTCAAACGGCAACACGTTGTCAAAACAACCATGATATAATATGACAATAATGGTATATCGCTAGCCCTTTCTGAGACCGCAAAACGTAAATGCAGAGCACCTCCAAAGTTCAAGCAGCGACTAAACATTGTAATTCATGGTACAAAAGATCCAGTCATGATGCACCCAACATTAGCTACACACAATGCATAAATCATGACCGCTGTGCTCTACTCAGTTTCTGGCGCTTGTATAAAAAGGTGATGACACTACATAAAAGTAAATAGATAGTCCCTTCGTAGAGGGAAGCAGTGATTTGCAGAGGTGCCAGAGCTCAATTTTTAAAATAGAGATAAATGATATTTTGAGACATTCACCCTTCTCATTTACTTCACGACCATCATTTATCAACATCTTCCATGCTAAGCACGCTAGTGGCGGTTCCCAAGCAATAAAAGTAAAGGTTTACTCCCCCTCCACCAACAATCACACTCCACGGCTTGTCCGCAACAACGGGTGTCGTCCAAACCAACAATAGTCCTGAGGGAGTTTTGTTTAATTATTTGCATTTTTTAGTTCAGGACTGGGAATCCCTATTACCACCCATTTTCCCGTGCGATGGCGAGTGAATAAACACTCGACCTGAGAATAACCCGCTTAGCATGGAAGATACCGACCACCTCATGTCGTTCCATGAACGATCCAGGCACACAAAACGGATGATTTTTTAGAAGTTTTTAGAGGTGGCACATGCAAATTTACTTAGGACAGCAGGGTAATACCGTATAAAGGTAGGTATGGTGGACTCATCTGGAATAACTTTGGGTTCAAGGTTTTTGATGTACAAGCATAATCCCCACTTAGTACAGGCGAAGGCTAGAAATTTAGATTGAGAAGCGGCCAGCTAGAGAGCAACAACGATCATAACCATGCATTATGCATAAGTAACATTGGACACTAGCAAGAGTAGGATATGAACACCACGAACATAAACATTATAGAGGCTATGTTGGTTTTGATTCAACTACATGCATGAACATGTACCAAGTCAAGCCACTTGAACATTCAGAGGAGGATACCATATCATCATACTACATCATAATCATTTTAACGCTATGTTGATATCCAAGATAAATCATTATTAACTCCCAGCTAGTTATGCATGGCATGAGAAACTATAATCTCTAATTGTCATTGCAAACATGTTTAATCGTAACGGGTTGAATCATGGATGCTAGGTTGAACATATTTACACAGATAGGACAAGTCAAGTTCATACCAGTTTCTCTTTGCCACGGCCAGTTCATCGAATGTCGTCATTATTGCCTTTCACTTGCACGACCGAATGATATGAAAATAATAATAGTGCAAGAGTGCCATGGACTAAGCTGGAATCTGCAAACATTGTATTCAACAGGAGAAGACGAGGTAAAATGGGCTCTTTATTAGTTCAACAATTATTCATATGAGAGCCACTCAACATTTTCATCGTGGCCTTCTCCTCGGTACAACTCGAATAAAAGAAAAGAAATTCGGAGAAACACACTGAAATATTTTTGGAGTTTTGGGTTTTCTTTAGCAAGCAAATAAAGGGAAAAGCAAAAATGAGAAAAACTATTTACACGGGAAAGCTCCCAACAAGCAAAAGAAGAACAAGGAAATCTTTTTGGATTTTCTTTTTAGTACTACTACTAAGCATGCATAGAAAGTAAATTAACTACAACTAATTTTTTTGGTTTTTCTGAAGTTTTTCAAACACACAAGAAGAAAGCAAGAAAATTACTCTAAGCATGGATGATACAATGAAAAAGTGTGCACACCGACAAATGGAATAAATGTACATGAATGTAACATCGGTGAGAGACACGTACTCCCCCAAGCTTAGGCTTTTGGCCTAACTTGGTAGTGAATCAGTAGCTTGGAGGGCAGTATGGATCCTGAGGAGCAGGCATCCACTCATCCCACTGCTGAGGAACGGGCATCCACTCATCCACTGTTGAGGCTCCTCCGCAGCCTCTGCAGCAGCGTGAGCGTTCCATTAGGTGATGATGTCTGTAGGCATAATCCGGTATCCGCCCCTGGCAACAGAATCATACAAAGCAGGAGCAAGCAATGGAATAACATCACAAGTTTCAACACTATAGACCAAGTTGTAGAGAATGGCAATGTCAGGACGATCATGTGCAAGAAAGTGATGGTGATCCATGGCTGCACGATCTAGGTAAACCTTAGTTAGAGGGTAATCATGAGGGCGTATCGCTACCTTGAAATGAGCTGCCAAACGAGTGGCATAAATCCCACCATGTATTTTGCCCTTAGATTTATTAAGATGAAGGCGACGAGCCACAATAGCTCCCAAGCTATAAGTGTTGTCGCCCTCTAATGCACAATGTAAAACAGCAAGGTCTGGTGAACTAAGTGCACCCACCTTCTCCCTAGCAAGCAAGAATTTGGTGATAAAAAGTGCAAAGTAACGAACAGCGGGAAAACGTAAGCCAGCGACAGTGTAAGTGCATCTAGTGCCACCCCTAGTTGGTTTTGGAGTATTGACAACAAACCTAGTTGATGGACTAATGTGTTTGTGAGAATTGCAGGATAACACAGGTAGAAGTCCCTCATTGATTCGGTTTTCCTACTAGAGATGACCCCTAAAATGTATGAAGACATTGAAGTCGAAGGTGGTATGTGAAGACATTCACCTTGAAGACTATGACAAGAGAAGACATCGCATGAAGATTATGGAGCACGAAGACTTAGATCTTTCGTAGTTCTTTTTCTTCTTTGTTGAGTCATAGGAACCACCGTACTGTTAAGTGGGATCCAAGAGAACCAGTCAAAATGACTAAAGTGATGCTTAACCAAAATTCTATGTCTTCGAGTGAAGACTATGACAGCGAATTTTGTCCAGAGTTGGACAAGTCAGCTTTGCTTGTAGCCCAAGTAAAGTTGCCGTGTGTGTTTGAAATCTGACTGTTGGAATACGTGTCAGTTCCTTAGTAACCCAGGGTCATTTCGGACAAATCAGGTCGGGTTGCCTAGTGCCTATAAATAGCCCACCCCTACAACCATAAACGGTTGGCTGCTCAGAGTTAGAGTACGGCTTTTGTCGTTTGAGAGCAACCCACCTCGAAGCCTTTGAGAGAGAATTCCTTGCGAGGATAAAGCCCTAACCACCCAGAGCTAAAGAGTGTTAGGCATCACTTAAGTCGTCTTGTCTGTGTGATCTGAAGACTTATTACACTTGAGGACTGTGAATCCTCCAGCCGGTTAGGCGTCGCGTTCTGAGCATCCAAGAGTCATTGTGGATCGCCCCTGAACAAAGTCTGTGAAGGCTTGGGAGTCTACCTTGAAGACTTACCAGAGTGATTGGGCGAGGTCTGCGTGACCTTAGCTCAAGGGGAATACGGTGAGGACTAAGGGTTCTGAGCTGCGTGTTCAGGACTAGGTGTCCGGGACTGTGTGTCCTCAGGTTTAAATACCTAGACGCCCTAACCAGACGTACAGTTGTCACAGCAACTGGAACTGGTCCAACAAATCATTGTCTTCAACGAGTCACTGGTTTCATCCTTCCCTTCCCTTTACTTACTGTTGGTCCTTGTGAAGTCATTGCATGATTGCACTATCTTTTGTCTTCACTGAGTGACTGCTTGTTCTGATTGGCTTCGAAATATCTTCCTACCTGATCCTTACTGCCTAGCTGCTATTAGTCATTATGCTTTCACTTCATTGAATACTTGACTAAGGTTTGCCTAGTGTAGTCTACCTTCCGCTGCGTGGTAATAGGTTTACTTCTATCGTTTGTCTTCGAAACTTCCATGTTTTGAAGACTTTCATAAAAATCGCCTATTCACCCTCCCCCCCCTCTAGTCGATCACTAGCACTTTCAATTGGTATCAGAGCAAGGTACTCCCTTGTTCTGTGTGATTCGGTTTAACCACCTGGAGTTTTAGCTATGTCGACTGCAGGGATAATTAAAGTCTCCGCTGCGTGCCCCGTCTTCGATGGAACTGAATATCCCTACTGGAAGAATAAGATGCGCATGCATCTTAAAGCCATTGATGTCGACATATGGTATGTCGTCAAGAATGGCGTTCCCAAGCCTGGTGAAGGTGTCACCGCTGCTGATGTCAAGAAGTTCGTTCAACTGGACTCCACTGCCAAGAACATCATCTGTGGTCATCTGACCAAAGGACAGTATGGCCGCATGAGTGCTTTGGAAACATCCGAGCTAGTCTGGGACTGGCTCTCCAAGGTCAACGAAGGCATCTCCACCCAGAGAGATCAGAGAATCAGTATCCTTCGCAACCTCTTCAACCGCTTCAAGAGAAATGACAATGAGAATGTCTAGCTCACGTTTGATCGACTCACTGACATCACAAATGAGCTTCAAGCCCTCGGCGCCACTGAGATCACCAAGCATGAAGTCGTCAAGACACTCCTGAGATCACTTGACAGTTTGTTTGACACCCTAGCCCTGATGATTCAAGAACGTCCTGATTTCAAGACACTCGATCCGTCTGACATACTTGAGAGGCTCAACACACACGAATTTCAGCTTTCTGAGAAAAGAGACATCTACGGTCCCAACTATGGGCGAACTCGTGCCTTTAAGGCAAAAGCTGTCTCCTCATCTGAAGAAGAATCTGACACCAGTTCTGATGATCTTGAAGACATTGGAAAGGAGCTTGCTATGCTTGTGAAGAAGTTCCAAAAATTCACCAAGAAGAAAGGCTTCAGAAAGTCTTCACGATCAAGCCCAAGGAATGATGAAGCTTCTGCTCATGACTACAAGAAGAAGAAGAAATACTTAAAGTCTTCTTCTAAGTCTTCCTCGAAGTCTTCATCACACAAGAAGAGCTCATCTGGCGAGGCACGTGCGTTTGTTGGCAAGGAAATGGATTCTGAGGAGGAGTCTGCTTCTGAGGAGGCAGAGGTGGAGTTTGAGGAGGAGTCTGATTCTGGCGTTGCGAGTCTGGCTACAGCATACGTTGCCAAGTCCATCTTTAACACTGAAGAAAATGACTTCATCACCGACATCGATGCAAATAACAAGGACTACTACGCTCCTTCCTAGTGCTTCATGGCACGCGGTGCCAAGGTAAACACACGCACCACTCACTATCAAACATCTAGTGACGATGACTCTAATTGTGATTCCAAACCTAGCTACAAAACACTTGCTAAAATTGCAACTGAACAACAGAAAGCTATGGAACACATTCAAAAACTGTTAGACAAAAGCGATGATCTGTTAGATGCTGAAATGACTCGATCTCAGTCCTTAATTGAAGACATAAAAAATCTTCACGTTAAGTATGAGGAACTTGAAAGTCGTCATGAAACGCTCTCAATAACTCATGAAAAGCTTTCCTATGATTATCTTCAAAGGAAGCAAGATCTTGAGAAATTGAGAGCGGCTCATGAAGATCTTCAAAAGGAAAACGAGTCACTTTGCGCCGAACAGATCAGTTCATCTCAGGAAGGATTTGAACCACCATGTCTTAAATGCATCGAGCGTGACAATGCTACTTCTGTTGCTGGGTGTTCTACTGCTGCTACTATTGCAATATCTTCAACTGTTGATGTGGTAACTAACCCCTCTTCTGAGGATACCACTGCTATTGCTGATGAGAATGCTAGGTTGAAGACATTGCTTGGAACAGGGATGTACAAAAGTCTCAAAGGGCATCAGACACTATGTGATGTCCTCAAAAGGCAGATCCTGAACCGAAACCCTAGGAAAGAGGGTGTTGGGTTAGAAAGGAAAATGAATGCTGATGGCTCTTACTGGAAACCTGAGCAGTACCCCAAAACCACATGGGTTGCTGTAAAGGAACCTTCAGCGGATCCATCCACCCTATTTGGCTTCACTTGTGCTAATCCCATTGTTATTGATGAATCCTTTGATGCAAACTACAAACTGTTTAAGAATCAGAATGGTGAAGTGTTTGCCAGGTATATTGGTACTAACTGCAGGAATGGACCGCCTATGAAGAAGATCTGGGTGCCGAAAAGGTGTTTGGAGAATCTTCCTGTGAATGTCATCATGACACCACAGGTGAAGAAGACAAACCCCAGACCACAGGCTTCATACGGTCCAAAGGCTTCATACAGACAGAGGACTCACCTGAGTCCCACTAACGCAAATGTTTTGCAAGGAAGCCATACTCAGGCCTATGAATATGAGCGCGGTTCATCAAACCGCCATGTTCATAAGACCAAAAACTACTCTGCTTATTCCTATGAGTACTATTGTCCACCTGCAAGACTTTTTGCTAGGGCTCCAAAGCCAAAGTTCTCAGATGCTACACTTAGACTCATTGCTTCAAAGCCACCCTTGAAGATGTGGGTGGCTAAGAAAGCTTAACTCTCTTTTGCAGGGAAAGGTCTCCAGAAGAAAACCAAAATCATCTGACGCTATTGCTGGGGACCTTAAACATCTTGTACGGCGCAAGATCAAATGCCCAAATGGTCTTATTATGTACTTTGTTCCTGAGTCGCTTGCTGCTTGCCCCATCAGTCCGAATCTCGATCTAAGTTTTCATAATCCACTGGCTCGTCAAATGTTTTTGCTTCACAATTCTCTTCGTGAAGCCTATCCCCCTAACTGCACTGTAGGGTACGACACCAGCTGCTTCAGAATGGATTATTGATAGTGGGTGTACCAATCACATGACTGGCAAGCGAAGCCTTCTTATGGACTCAACCTTACATCCATCCGACAAAAGTCACATCACATTTGCTGACACTGGTAAAAGTAAGGTATTGGGTCTAGGTAGAGTTGCAATCTCAAAGGATCAACACATGGATAAAGGCATGCTTGTTGAATCCCTTGGTTTCAACTTAATGTCTGTCTCAATGCTTTGCGATTTAAACATGATTGTGATGTTTGGAAAATATCGTTTCCTTGTTCTAATGGAATCTGACAAGTGTCTAGTGTTTGAAGGGTATCAGAAAGATGATTTGTACGTGGTAGATTTCTCAGCAGGACCACAGCTTACCGTATGTCTTCTAGCAAAAGCTTCTGAATGCTGGCTCTGGCATCGGAGGCTAGGGAATGCTGGCATGAGGAACCTGCACACCCTTGCAAGGAAGAAGCATGTCATAGGCATCGAGGGCGTCAAGTTCAAGAAAGATCACTTATGCGGTGCCTGTGAAGCAGGAAAGATGACAAGGGCCAAGCATCCCTCGAAGATAATCATGACAACAACTCAACCCTTCGAACTGCTCCACATGGATCTTTTCGGTCCCACTCATTACTCAACTCTTACTACTACTGCTTGTCTCTATGGCTTTGTCATTGTTGATGATTATTCTAGATATACTTGGGTGCATATAATCCTCTACAAGACTGAAGTGCAGGATGTCTTCAGACGCTTTGCCAATCGAGCGATGAACAACTATGGCGCCAAGATAAAACACATCAGAAGTGACAATGGCACTGAATTCAAGAACACTGGCCTAGACACTTGATACTTTGGGCATCACACATGAATTCTCAACTCCATACACGCCACAGCAGAATGGCGTCGTCGAACGCAAGAACAGAACACTTATTGAGATGGCCCGAATGATGCTTGATGAATACAAGACTCCAAGAAAGTTCTGGCCTGAAGCCATTGATACTGCATGCCATATAATCAACCGTGTTTATCTTCACAAGCTTCTGAACAAGACATCCTATGAGCTTCTTACTGGTAAGAAGCCAAATGTCAGTTACTTCAGAGTATTTGGCGCTAGGTGCTGGATCAAGGATCCACATCACACTTCAAAATTTGCACCAAAAGCACATGAGGGTTTTATGCTTGGATATGGAAAGGATTCACACTCATACAGAGTCTTCAACCTCTTTCACTATAAATTGGTATAAACAGTGGATGTGCGGTTTGATGAGATGAACGGCTCACAAAGAGAGCACCTGCCAAATGTGCTAGATGAAGTTCCATCCAGTGAATCAATCAAACTTATGGGAACTGGAGAAATCATACTGTCTGAAGCTCAGCCTGAAGACGTACTTATCATCTCCGCACCTGATCAACCTGAAGACAATGCTCAGCCTGAAGACAATCCCTCTAATGATGACAATGATCAGCAAGAGCAAAATCTCCGTCCTGTACATCCTCGTGTTGCAAATGAAGTACAGATTGAGAGAATAATTGATAGCATCAATGCACCAGGTCCACTCACTCATTCAAGGGCAACACAGCTAGCAAATTTCTGTGGGCACTTCACATTTGTCTCAATATCTGAACCCAATAAAGTTGAAGAAGCCTTCTTGGAACCTGAATGGATTCAAGCTATGCAAGAAGAGCTTCAGCAGTTTGAGCTAAATAATGTATGGGAACTGGTTAAGCGTCCTGATCCTCGCAAGCACAATATAATAGGCACCAAATGGATATATCGCAACAAGCAAGATGAGCATGGTCAAGTTGTCAGAAACAAAGCTTGTCTCGTTGCTCAAGGGTACACTCAAGTTGAAGGGATTGACTTCCATGAAACATTTGCTCCTGTGGCTAGACTTGAAGCTATACACATACTGCTGGCCTATGCAAATCATCATAATATTCTTCTGTATCAAATGGATGTGAAGAGTGCCTTTCTCAATGGCAAGATTGAAGAAGAAGTGTATGTTGCACAACCACCTGGTTTTGAAGATCCAAAACATCCTGACATGGTGTACAAGCTCAACAAGGCACTGTATGGCCTCAAACAAGCCCCTCGGGCTTGGTATGACACACTCAAATACTTCCTGAAGAGCAAAGGCTTCACACCTGGTTCCCTCGACCCCACTCTCTTCATGAAGACATATGATGGTGAACTGTTTGTGTGCCAAATATATGTGGATGACATTATCTTCGGCTGCACCAATCATAAATACACTGACGAGTTTGGATATATGATGCAAGAGCAATATCAGATGTCCATGATGGGTGAGTTGAAGTTCTTCCTTGGTCTTCAAATACATCAGCAATGCAACGGCATCTTCATATCTCAAGAGAAGTATCTCAAAGACTGCCTGAAGAAATTTGGGATGCAAGACTGCAAAGGCTTCACGACTCCAATGCCAGTCAAACATCATCTAGGTCCTGACGACAATGGTAAAGAGTTTGATCAAAAGGTGTACCGCTCCATGATTGGGTCTTTACTTTATCTATGTGCATCTAGGCCAGATATTATGCTTAGTGTTTGCATGTGTGCTCGGTTCCAAGCGGCACCAAAGGAATCGCATCACTTAGTTGTGAAGTGAATTCTTCGATATTTTGCTCACACCCCAACATTAGGATTATGGTATCCTAAGGGCTCAGAGTTTGATCTGGTTGGATTCTCGGATGCTGATTATGCAGGTGAAAAAGTGGATCGCAAGTCTACATCAGGCACATGTCATTTTCTGGGACGATCACTTGTATGTTGGTCTTCAAAGAAGCAGAACTGTGTATCTCTCTCCACTGCTGAATCTGAATACATTGCTGCTGGATCTTGTTGCGCTCAGCTTCTATGGATGAAGCAAACACTCAAAGACTATGGCATTCATCTGAAGCAAGTGCCACTCTATTGCGACAATGAAAGCGCCATCAAGATTGCCAACAACCCAGTTCAGCACTCTAAGACAAAGCACATTGAAATTCGTCATCACTTTCTCAGAGATCATGTTGTGAAGGAAGACATTGATATAATACACGTCAACACTGAAGAGCAATTGGCAGATATCTTCACCAAGCCCCTGGATGAGAAGAGGTTTTGCAAGTTGTGGTGTGAGCTAAATATGTTGGAATCCTCAAATGTCCTGTGATCAGGCACACATCCTAACACTTATGCATATTGATGACTTAGATGTGCAACACACGAAGTAAAGTATATCTTCAATCAATGAAGACATACATTCTAAGTGTGAATACATTAATGTAGAATTTGACTTCGGAGCGCCACGATAATTGTGCGTCGTGTCTGGGTCTAATACTTCCTATACGGTGGGTAACGCCACCACCAAATTTTTCTGTTTGAAGTGTTTCACTCATGGAGTTACGTTTGGTATGTCTTCACATTTGGTTTGGCTTCAATCTCAACTGGTCTTCATGATTATCTTCACGATGTTGATTTCATTGCCTTTCTTATATATAAACATATATATATATATATACTAGTGTTTTGTCCTCTACAGCATTCACTTATAGCTATGTCTTCTTGTTGAATCTTTTGAACTAAGTGAATGTGATCGGACCCTAACCACTCTGTGCTTTCTATCTCAAACTCTATCTCTCCAAATCATATGCATTCTCTTGAAACTGTCAAATGTCTTCTCTGTGTCCTTGTCAGCAGAAGATACAGAGACAAACATTAAGTCTACTTTCAATGCTAATTCCTTCACCTGAAACCCGGAGAAGTGGGAACGACCACCCGACAATCCAGGCGTGCGTGGGAACGTGGAACAACCTCCAATATGTTGCATGATGGCCACATGTCCTTCAGATGTGAATCGCCAGGGGCACCTGTGTAATAACAATGTGTCGTCCCTGTCCCTATAAATACACGCCTCACCACAGTCATTATCCTTTCTTCCACTCTCGCACGAACCCTAGCGCCACCGCTAGCCCTCGACGACGCCGGCGACGAAGCGCTTAGCTGTCGCGACTTTTCCGACGCCGTCTTCACGCCGGCCGCGGACATCGTCTTCTCCGCCGTCGTTGTAGGTTTCATCCGTCGCCAAGTTAGGGCATGGACGATCGAACTGCTCGGACTCATCTCCCTCTCCGTCTAGCAGTTCTTCGTGTGGTAAATAAAACTTTCTTTTTACGGCCCCTTTGATCCTATAGATTCATCACTTTCTGCCACAAGAAGTTTCTATTCACACAAGATGGATCTACTTCATACTGCATCTCATAATATGCCTAGTATGTTCACTTATGCTTCACAAAGTAGTTAGATTCCTCACTTGTATTGATCCATGGATTCGTACAAATCTGGAACCAACTCTTTATCTATGAGTGAATGTCTTCGCAATTGAGGTCAATGTCTTCTAAACTGATTTATCTTCAAAATCTTCTGAGAATGCATATGACCTCTTCCCCTTCCCTCGCACCTTAATGCTGTCACAGGTACATGTCCGTGGGAGAATCCCTTGGTTCTCATAGTCTGCATTCATTTGCAGAATTCTTACAGCATCATATAAATTCTCCCGAAGCCAGTTCCTGTTTGTCCAGCAAGTGAAAGCCTTTGAAGCCTTTGAACGTGTTGAAGCCATTCAGTTTAAAGTTCATGGCTGCAGAGAAACCAGCAAGGAAGGGTGGCAGAAAGCGTCGAGGTGAAACATTAAGAGATCTGCCTGATGACCTCTCAGAGCTGTACAAGACAGATCCAGAAGAGGATTACAATCAGCGCAAGACATGAATCCAATGGATTCGACGATATTGAGCAGAATAGTGGTTCAAGTACAGGTTTGTGACCAAGGAGTATGCTGAGAAGAATGCCATCAAGCGACCGTGGGGAGACATCCTATACAGAAATCTTCAACCCAGGTCCAGAGATGAAGCCATTGAACAAGGATTCTATCCCTGCATGGTCCGTGGACCACAGCCTACGGATGCTGACCCATCGTCATTACTATGGTGTCGTGACAACAATCTGTTCAAGTGCAACTTCCAGTTTGCCCAGAATTCGGCGAAGCAGAACAAGAAGTCATTGGGACTAGACTTCAACCCTGGTCCCTCTGCTCCCCGTGCCGATGGCACCCGCGAAGCTGAACCCAATCTTGTTGGGCCCTTCTACAACCTGGAAGGTCTTATCACTCATATCATGGTTCAAGGGACAGTTGTGGATGAGCCTGCAGATGACGCTGAATCTGATGAAGCACCTGCATCGCTGAAGCCTAAGAAGAATCCTAAAGCTTCAAAGCCTGCCTCAGCACCAAAAATCTCACGAGCGAAGCCACTGGCTACTGCACCTCCTGAAGACAGTGTGCAGTCTGAAGATTTTTCACGCATCTCCAAGCCTTCAAAAGTAAAGATGCCTTTGCAACACACCAGCCAAGAACTGACTGCTGCTGCTATTCTACGCAACGACGCTATTGATCTATCTAGCGATGAAGATCTTGCAGATGACGCTCTTGAGCAACTGATCAAGAGCAAAGAAGAAGCATAAATCTTCAATGATTTGCCTCTCTTTGACGTGGCAATCATCCACAACTTCATTGATGAGTGGTTTGACATGCCCAACCTCAGCTTTGAAGATCTGCAACTTCCAATTGGCCTCAGTGTCGCCTTCCATGGCGCCATTGCTTCAGAGCTAGCTATAGCTCAGCGCATCGTTGAACTGAAGCAAAAGATCAACTTTGAGAAAGCTCAGTTCAAGAAGCACATGGCCAAGCTCAGTGTGCAAGAGGTCAAAAATTTCAAGATCATGCTGCACGAGCTCAAAGAAGCCTTTCTCAAGAAGCGTGAAGAAACTCAAGGTTCTCGTGAGCGCATGAAGAGCCTGGCTGACAAGTGTGTGCAGGCCTATAATGAGGCTGAGAAGCGCAAGGCCCTTGGTCGTCCTGGCATCGATCCCAGGATGGCTGCCAAGAAGAAGAAGAAGAAGCCAGTTGTGGCCGAACCCGAAGCACCAAGGCAGGAAGCACATCCCATTGTCTTCCCAGCCAATATGATTGGCTCGAAGCCAAAGGTCAGGTCAACCGCTTCAGAACTGAAGAAGACGAGGACTGCTGAGGCTGAAGCGAGAAAGAGGAAACATCCTAAAGCCTCTGCTACTGCTCCCTCCAAGAAGAAGCGCAAGAACAAGAAGGATCGGGCTGCTCCCACAGAGCCCTTAGTTGTTGAACCTGTCTCCATGGTTTTCCCTGCCGCTGAACATCAAGAGCGCCAACTGGCTATCCATGAGCCTTCTTCCATAGAGGCTCATGAAGCTGAAGACATTCCAGCAGCTGATCCCACCGCTGCTGAAGACATTGGTCACCATGACAATGTTGAAGATGATGTATTTCTTCCTCTGATCGAGCACCAACAGGTATCATCGCCTGTGCTTACGCACAGCGAACTCATCAGCATTGGTCTTCCTCTGACGCCAATTGCTCAGGATGCATCATGGGCTGATCACCCACAACAACAAGTCACACCACCCCGGCAAGAAGAAGAAGATGACTTTGAGGCCTAGCCAACTCCATCTCCAATGGCGTCGCCAGCATTACGCAGGCTTCGCAAAGGACCAAGGTCTCAAGTCCCTCTTTCGAGCGTTCCAGAAGGAGAAGTGCCCCACCAATCTGTTGCATGTCAAGTGTTTCCAGATGCCACTCCTACTGTGAATGTCTCCGAATCTGAGGCTAAAGCTGCTGAAGACATTCAGGCTGCATCAGCCGACGACACACAAGAAGAAGAGCGTGTCCCTACTCCCCCCATTACTGAAGAAGCTGTTCTCAAGGAGAACGTGTCAGTGCTCGACCCTCCAGCTCATCAAGTGGAGGTTGAGAATCTTGAGGCTGCCACTCCCAACACAAATGAAGCCAATGACGTAGTCATGGCTGAAGCAAATGTGGAGCCTGCACCAATGCCAGAAGTCAGTGAAGCCAATGATGCTACTGCTCCTGTTCCTGCGCCTGCTGCTGGTCCTCAGTTTGACTATCACGTTGAGCACAGGCCTCGGGTACAGAAGCCAATGCCAAGGTTGCCCAGGTTTCCAGATCCTGCATCAGCACCTGGATCCTTTAATGTCAACAGCTTCAAAGCAGACAACACCTTCTTCAATAGCTCCAAGAACCCTACTCAAGGGAACGGATATCTTCTGATCGGTTCTGGAGCTATCCGCAGCGAAGCTATTACTCATGCATTCTGTACAATCAAGGTCGCATCTTCCCACATATGCGTCTTGACACCGAAGCAATAACTGGTCTGCCCTGCTTGGAAGAAGCTCTGGATTGCTTCAAAGAGGTTGGATTGTTGCCTTTCATCACCGACCAAGAGCACTGGAACGAAGAGTTGCTGCTCCAATTTTATGCCACTCTTCACATTCGTGGCTACAACAGAGACCCGAAGACTTGGGTCCTTGAGTGGATTACCGGAAATGTCCATCACGAAGCTAAAGCCTTTGATATCATTGAGCTCACTGGTCTGCCCACTCCTGGAGATCTCTATGAACCAGGCTGTCAGCTGCACAGTGAAGCTATGGAGAGCATCTTTCAGAAGCCTGAACCGAACATGAGTCAGATGCTTAGTATGATGAAGCCTTTGCCTCCAGATGTTGCATATCCTAAGGAGTTCTTTGTTGAAGACCTTGAGTATCTGCCACGCACTATCTATCACATTATAAGGCGAACTCTCTGGCCCATCAAAGGACATTCTCCACATGCAAAGCTGGAAGGTGCAATGAAGACTTTGGTCTTCTATATTCTTCAAGGCAAATGCTTCAATGCACAAGACTTCTTCATTCGCCAACTTGCAGCATCAGGATCTGATCTTT
The DNA here is from genome assembly GCF_056163025.1 of Triticum urartu. NCBI lineage: Eukaryota > Viridiplantae > Streptophyta > Magnoliopsida > Poales > Poaceae > Triticum > Triticum urartu. The sequence continues at coordinate 212,831,798 of NC_141877.1, read as the reverse complement.
TTGGCTTGAAGTTCTACGCTCCATGGATAATGCGGCTGATCAAACTCCACTTAGCAATCTCATATCAGCCCTCTGCTCTCAATCATCGAATCTTTCTGCCTGATGTGGATATGTCCGTTGAAGCCATCTATCCAGAGCCTGCCAAGGAGCCTCTTAGTCTTCAAAATGCTGAGCATCAAAGTCTCTCTGAGAACATTGAAGGAGTTGAAGCAGTCACTCGTGTTTATCCTCTGGCTGGTACTACACGTGCACCTCATCGTGCCCTCACTGAAGCCACTGAAAGCACTATTGCCCAACGGCCCAAGAAGCGATCTCGTGTTCTCAATGACCGAGAGCTTCTGGTTGCTCTTCATCAGAAACAGGATAGGCATCATGACTGGCTGAAGCGCCAAATGCAAAGCCTCTTGGTGGATGTCAACCGCATTCGCAATCTTTCCACCAAGAATGCCTTTGTTGCCCATGAAACCTGTCGGCGTACATGGAAAGGGCTGATGCTTATGTGCTCTGAGGATGATCTTCACGAGGATGGCTTCTCTGAACATTTCAAGTTTGACTCCACACCTCCCCGAAGGACTGTGCTGCGACGAACTCCGTCTCTTGAAGACTCTGAGTTCTCTTCCTCCGCGGCAAATGTGAATGCCAGAGTGGTCGAGGACGAAGATGATGCTACTTCACCGCCCCCTACTTCAGCACGCATCGACACTGCCCCGAGTTCGTCTGCACTGCCTAACAACACCAACGACCTTGCTACTTCACCTACTCCTCATGGGAACGAGTAGATGCTCTATGTCTTCAAACCTTTTTGGTCCTTACTGACAAAAGGGGGAGAAGCATATGAGTTTTATAGTCTTCAAGCGGGTCCATATGGGCGGTTATCTTATGTTTTGCCTAGTGTTTACAACTCACATTTTGATACATTTGGTTCTTTGAGTTGTAACACTTAAACTCAATGGTCGTTTGCTACTTATTTGCTATTCTGTGATGCGATGATAAATTCCGCATGTGCAACGATAAATTCCGCACTTAGATCATTTGCAAACGTCCATTTTCCATCATGCATGATGAATTGTCATCATAAGTTGAAGAGGATCTCCACAAGTACAACATGCCATGTGCATTTGCATTCCAAAAGCAAATTACCTATATGCACATCTTCAGGGGGAGCCCTTGCAACTTATGAAGACAGTTCCTTTACAATTTCACATATTTTATTCCCCGTTGAAAACTTCAACTAGTTTGTCATCAATCACCAAAAAGGGGGAGATTGTAAGTGCATCTAGTGCCACCCCTAGTTGGTTTTGGAGTATTGACGACAAACCTAGTTGAGGGACTAATGTGTTTGTGAGAATTGCAGGATAACACAGGTAGAAGTCCCTCATTGATTCGGTTTCCCTACCAGAGATGACCCCTAAAAATGTATGAAGACATTGAAGTCAAAGGTGGTACGTGAAGACATTCACCTTAAAGACTATGACAAGAGAAGACATCACATGAAGATTATGGAGCGCGAAGACTTATATCTTTCGTAGTTCTTTTTCTTCTTTGTTGAGTCATAGGAACCACCGTACTGTTAAGTGGGATCCAAGAGAACCACTCAGAATGACTGAAGTGATGCTTAACCAAAATCCTATGCCTTCGAGTGAAGACTATGAGAGCGAATCTTTTCCAGAGTTGGACAAGTCAGCTTTGCTTGTAGCCCAAGTAAAGTTGTCGTGTGTGTTTGAAATCTGACCATTGGAACACGTGTCAGTTCCTTAGTGACCCAGGGTCATTTCGGACAAATCAGGTCGGGTTGCCTAGTGGCTATAAATAGCCCACCCCCTACAACCATAAATGGTTGGCTGCTCAGAGTTAGAGTACGGCTTTTGTCGTTTGAGAGCAACCCACCTCGAAGCCTTTGAGAGAGAATTCCTTGCGAGGATAAAGCCCTAACCACCCAGAGCCAAAGAGTGTTAGGCATCACTTAAGTCGTCTTGTCTGTGTGATCTAAAGACTTATTACACTTGAGGACTGTGAATCCTCCAGCCAGTTAGGCGTCGCGTTCTGAGCATCCAAGAGTCATTGTGGATCGCCCCTGAACGAAGTCTGTGAAGGTTTGGGAGTCTACCTTGAAGACTTACCAGAGTGATTGGGTGAGGTCTGCGTGACCTTAGCTCAAGGGGAATACAGTGAGGATTAAGGGTTCTGAGCTGCGTGTTCAGGACTGGGTGTCCGGGACTGTGTGTCCTCAGGTTTAAATACCTAGCCGCCCTAACCAGACGTACAGTTGTCACAGCAACTGGAACTGGTCCAACAAATCATTGTCTTCAACGAGTCACTGGTTTCATCCTTCCCTTCCCTTTACTTACTGTTGGTCCTTGTGAAGTCATTGCATGATTGCATTATCTTTTGTCTTCACTGAGTGACTGCTTGTTCTGATTGGCTTCAAAATATCTTCCTACCTGATCCTTACTGCCTAGCTGCTATTAGTCATTATGCTTTCACTTCATTGAATACTTGACTAAGGTTTGCCTAGTGTAGTCTACCTTCTGCTGCGTGGTAATAGGTTTACTTCTATCGTTTGTCTTCGAAACTTCCATGTTTTGAAGACTTTCATAAAAAATGCCTATTCACCCCCCCTCTAGTCTATCACTAGCACTTTCAGGCAGTGTTAGCTGACACTCCTCTCTCATCACCCACTATCAGAGTGCCATAAAAGGCCTCAAACTCGGTCGGCCTAGGCTCAACCAAGCTCCTAACAGAAGGGATCATGCATATGTCACAAAACTCGGTAAGTGGTATCTGATGGTTTTCAGCATATAAATCAAAGCTCACTTCAGGAGGATTATTTCTAGGCAAGAAAGTAAAGATCTGAACAAAGATGTTTGTGAGGATTTGGTGTTGGTCACACTCATATGCGATGAAGTTGGTGAGGCCAGCATTAGCAATATATTGCATGAACTCCTCGGGAATTCGAGCCTCTTGCAGGAACGGGGTGTGCGGCCATTCGCACGGCCGTACTTCCGCCAACCTCCGAGGGTGGAGATCATTGTCAGAGGACTCCCCAATAACACCCTTGGAGTTCTTCTTAGAGCCAAACTTCCTGAAGATATTCATGTCCGCGTACAATTTTCTGAAAATAAAAATTTTGGAGTGACAAAAATGTGTCAACAAAACTTTGTAAGATTGATAGCAACTACTCATAGGGATACATAGAGGCTATAGCAAGCATTCAAACTACTTAGAACACTAAGAATTCAATATGCAAGCACATATATAGCAAGACCAATAGTAGCTAATTATTCAAAGTATAAACCACTAAAACAAAAACTAATTGACAAATGGTGGAGTTACATACCAAGCAACAATCCCCCGAAACAGTTTCGGAAATGGAGCTTCGAGCAAAGAGATCGAAATCCGTGAGTTTGAGCTCAAGAACACGAGAGAGAGAGCAATGGGGATTTTTTCTAGAGGTAAGTGATGATGTGGGCTAAAGAGATAAGTGAGGGGGCCCACGTGGGGACCACAACCCACCAGGGCGCGCCTGGGGGTGCTGGCGCGCCCAGGTGGGTTGTGCCCACCTGGTGCACCTCCCTCTGATGTTTATTGCACCAAAAATTTCTCAAATATTCAGAAAAAATCGTATTAAATTTTCAGGGCATTCTCAGAACTTTTATTTGTGGGTCATTTTTTAATGCATGGGAAATTCAGAAAACAGACAAAACATGGTATTTTATTTTATTTTATTAATAGAAACAAAGGATACAAAGTAGGGACAGAAGGTAGTGCTTACTAAATTCATCAACTTCATACCGTTCAAAAATGATCCATTAATAAGGTTGATCAAGTCTTATTAACAACCACTTTCGATTGGCATGAAACTGAAGAACTTTTGTAAATCACTAAGTTACCTCAATGGGGATATGCATTTCCTCAACAATAAGCATTTCATATTTCTTTTTGACAGTAGGTAGAGGTATTTGAAAACTTCCAATAGTGATTGTCGGAGATTTTTCAATAACATTAATACCATTCACTTCGAATTGTTTCTTCGGAAAGTGCACCGTATGCTCATTACCATTAATATGAAAATTGACCTTGCTTTTATTGCAATCAATAACAGCCCCTGCAGTATTCAAGAAGGGTCTACCAAGGATCGTCGACATGTTGTCGTCCTCGGGCATCTCAAGTATAACAAAGTCAGTCAAAATAGTAACATTAGTAACAACAACGGGCACATCCTCACAGATACCGATAGGTATGGCAGTTGATTTGTCAGCCATTTGCAAAGATATTTCAGTAGGTGTGAGTTTATTCAAGTCAAGTCTTTTATATAAAGAGAAAGGCATAACACTAACACCAGCTCCTAAATCACACAAAGCGGTTTTAACAAAATTCTTTTTGATAGAGCAGGGTATAGTTGGTATTCTCGGATCTCCAAGTTTTTTGGGTACTCCATCTTTAAAACTGTAATTAGTAAGCATAGTGGAGATTTCAGCTTCCGGTATTTTTCTCTTACTTGTGATGATGTCTTTCATATACTTTGCATAAGGAGGCATTTTCAAGATATCAATCAAGCGAGTACGCAAAAAGACTGGACTTAGCATTTCAGCAAAGCGTCCAAATTCTTCATCATCATTCTTTTTAGTTAACTTGGGTGGAAAAGGCATAGGTTTTTGAACCCAAGGTTCTCTTTATTTACCGTGTTTTCTAGCCACAAAGTTTCTTTTGTCATATCTTTTATTTTTAGGTTGTGGGTTATTAAGATCAACAGGTGGTTCTATCTCAACATCATTATATGGTTATTTTTCATTGTTTGGTTGAGAGTCTTCATGAACCTCATCATTAACTTTTTCATTATCATTATGTGAGTGTTCATTACCAGATTGAGTTTCAGCATCAGAGATAGACATTTCATTGTCATTATGAGGAGGTTTTTCCATTTCAGGTTCACTAGAAGTGTGCAAAATCCTATCATTTTTCTTTTTCTTCTTCTTTTTAGAAGGACTAGGTGCACTAGTGTTAGCTCTTTGTGAATCCTGTTCAATTCTTTTAGGGTGCCCCTCAGGATAAAGTGGTTCCTGAGTCATTTTACCTCCTCTAGTTGCAACTCTAACAGCAAAGTCATGCATATTATGATTCATTTCATCAAGTAATTCTCTTTGAGATTTAGCAACTTGTTCTAATTGAGTTTGAACCATGGAAGCATGTTTTCCAACACCTCTAACATCATTTGATATTCTAAATAACAAGTCACTCAAGCGAGCAATCATATCAGAATTATATTTCAATTGTTTCATAACATTTGCATTGAAGTGATCTTGTTTTCTAATGTAGTTTTCAAACTCATAAAGGCATTGACTAGGATGCATATTTTGAGGATTGTCATTATCATTAAACTTCATAAGAGAATTTACCTCTACCACCTTAGGCAATGGTGGTGTATTAAGCCCATGTATTTCTTTAATAGGAGGTAAATTTTTAACATCCTCGACTTTAATACCTTTTTCCTTCATAGATTTCTTTGCCTCTTGCATATCTTCGTGACTGAGATATAATATACCCCTCTTCTTCGGAGTGGGTTTAGGCGGTGGTTCAGGAATAGTCTAATCATCATAATTTTTCAATATGTTATTCAATAATTCTTTAGCTTGTCCAACAGTTCGTTCCCTGAAAACACCACCAGCACAACTATCTAGGAAGTCCCTAGAAGCATCGGTTAGTCCATTATAGAAGATATCAAGTATTTCATTTTTCTTAAGAGGGTGATCAGGAAAAGCATTAAGTAACTGGCAAAGCCTCCCCCAAGCTTGTGGGAGACTCTCTTCTTCAGTTTGCACAAAGTTAAATACTTCCTGTAAGGCAGCTTGTTTCATATGAGCAGGAAAATATTTTTCAGAGAAGTAATAAATCATATCCTGGGGACTACGCACACAACCAGGAGCAAGAGTGTTGTACCAAGCTTTAGCATCACCCTTTAATGACAAAGGAAATAATTTGAGAATAAAGTAATAGCGAGTTTTCTCATCATGAGTAAAAAAGGTGGCTATATCATTCAACTTAGTAAGATGTGCCACAACATTTTCAGTTTCATAACCATGGAAAGGATCAGATTCAACCAAAGTAATTAACTCTAGGTCAACAGAGAATTCATAATCCTTATCATCAATAAATATAGGTGAAGTAGCAAACTTAGGATCACATTTCATTCTTGCATTCAGAGATTTTTCTTTATACCTTTGTAGTAATTTCTCTAGATCATCTCTATCATTACAAGCAAGAATATCTCTAGTTGTTTCTTCACTCATAACATAACCTTCCGGTACCTTAGGCAATTCATATCTAGGAAGGCTAGTTCTAGCAGATGTTTCAGGAGTTTCAGTTTCAAGCTCATCATCAGATTGAACAACATCATGTTGTATAACTCTAGAAATTTGTTTATCAGGAAATTCACCAAGTGGCACATCATCATTATCAAGCAAGGTACTAACATCATCATAAGCATCACTCATAGTAGAAGTGGCATCATCAATAACTTGCAACATATCAGAATTAATAGAATGTGGTGGTGTTGCAAGTTTATTCATAACAGAAGGTGAATCTAAAGCAGAACTGGATGGCAGTTCCTTACCTCCCCTCGTCTTTGAGGGAAATATATTAGTCCTTGGATCATTCAGATTCTTCATAGTGATAATATGATAATAATCCCAAGTGACTCAACAAATATAGCTATGCTCCCCAGCAACGGTGCCAGAAAAATGTCTTGATAACCCACAAGTATAGGGAATCGCAACAGTTTTCGAGGGTAAAGTATTCAACCCAAATTTATAGATTCGACACAAGGGGAGCCAAACAATATTTGAAGGTATTAGTAGCTCAGTTGTCAATTCAACCACACCTGGAGATTAATTATCTGCAACAAAGTGATCAGTAGCAAAGTAGTTTGATAGTTTTGATAGTGGTGATAGGAGCAATAGTGACAATAGCAGTGATAGCAGTAATTTTGTAGCAAGTGTAGCAGTGATGATAGCAGTAGTAACTTAGCAGAAACAATATGGAAAAGTTCATAGGCATTGGATCGGTGACTTGTTGGATGATATTCATCATGAGACAGTTATAACCTAGGGCGATACGGCACTAGCTCCAGTTCATCGATATAATGTAGGCATGTATTCCGTAAATAGTCATACGTGCTTTATTAAAAGAACTTGCATGACATCTTTTGTCCTACCCTCCCGTGGCAGGGGGTCCATATTGGAAACTAAGGGATATTAAGGCCTCCTTTTAATAGAGAACTGGAACAAAGCATTAACACATAGTGAATACATGAACTCCTCAAACTACGGCCATCACCGCGAGTGGGCCTGGCTATTGTCACACCAGGGTTGCCGGATCATAACACGTAGTAGGTGACTATAACTTGCAAGATTGGATCTAGAACATGGATATAATGATGAATTCAAAAATGGTTCAGATCTGAAATCATGGCACCCGGGCCCGAAGTGACAAGCATTAAGCATAGCAAAGTCATAGCAACATCAATCTAGGAACATAGTGGATACTAGGGATCAGGCCCTAACAAAACTAACCCGATTACATGATGAATCTCATCCAACTCCTCACTGACTAGCGAGCCTACGAAGGAATTACTCACTCCCGGTGGGGAGCATCATGGAATTGGCAATGGAGAAGGGTTGGTGATGACGAAGAACAAAGACCCCCCTCTCCGGAGCCCCAAACGGACTCCAGATCAACCCTCCCGAGGAAGAACAAGGCTTGGCGGCGGCTCTATCTCATGGATCATGATAATTCTTTCTCCCTGTTTTTTTCCTCCGAAAATAGGAATTTATAGTGTCAGGGTTGAGGTCTGCAGGGCCACCAGGTGGGTTGTACCCACCTGGGCGCGCCAGGAGAGGGGTCGCACCCTGGTGGGTTGTGCCCACCTAGGGGCCCCTCTCCGGTAGGTCTTGGCTCCATAAATTCTCATATATTGTATAAAAAATCCTCAAAAAGTTCCGTTCGATTCCAAGAACTTATATTTCTGCACAAAAACAACGCCATGGTAGTTTCGCTGAAAATAGTGTCAGTCCGGGGTTAGTTTCATTCAAATCATGCAAATTAGAGTCTAAAACAAGAGGAAAAGCATGAGAAAAAGTAGATATGTTGGATATGTATCAGAGCACGCAGTGGTTTGGACGACTGGAGCAAGAAAATCAGAGTTTGAAGAAGCAGGACCACTGTTGGATGTTAACAATCCAACGGTCACTGGTGATAGAATTGTTTGTTGACTAAGTTGACAGAGCCCTACGTACACGTTAACTTAGTAGGGCCACAAGTCAGCCTCCAAATCTGGTGGGCCCCAGCTGTCATGGGAGCACTCATTATTTTTCGCTTAATAAGGAGGCACTTCCTTTCGTGCCAAGATATAGTTGGTGGGTGAGGGAATCCTGGATTAGGGGGTGTCCGGATGGCCGGACTATACTTTCAGCCGGACTCCTGGACTATGAAGATACAAGATTGAAGACTTCGTCCCGTGTCCGGAAGGGACTTTCCTTGGTGTGGAAGGCAAGCTTGGCGATACGGATATGTAGATCTCCTACCATTGTAACCGACTCTATGTAACCCTAACCCTATCTGGTGTCTATATAAACCGGAGGGTTTTAGTCCGTAGGACATCATATTCATACACAACAATCATACCATAGGCTAGCTTCTAGGGTTTAGTCTCTCTGATCTCGTGGTAGATCTACTCTTGTACTACCCATATCATCAATATTAATCAAGCAGGACGTAGGGTTTTACCTCCATCGAGAGGGCCCGAACCTGGGTAAAACTTCGTGTCCCTTGCCTCCTGTTACCATCCGACCTAGACGCACAGTTCGGGACCCCCTACCCGAGATCCGCCGGTTGTGACACTGACATTGGTGCTTTCATTGAGAGTTCCTCTGTGTCGTCGCCGTCAGGCTTGATGGCTCCTACGATCATCAATGGCGATGCAGTCCAGGGTGAGACCTTCCTCCCCGGACAGATCTTCGTCTTCGACGGCTTCGCACTGCGGGCCAATTCACTTGGCCATCTGGAGCAGATCGAAAGCTATGCCCCTGGCCGTCAGGTCAGATTTGGAAGCTTAAACTACACGGCTGACATCCGCGGGGACTTGATCTTTGACGGATTCGAGCCACTGCCGAGCGCGCTGCACTGTCACGACGAGCATGATCTAGCTCTGCCGCCGAACAGCGCCCTGGAGGCCGCACCCGCATCGGCTTCGACCCTTAATTCGGAGCCAACTGCGCCGATCGAGGATGGGTGGTTGGACGCCGCCTCGGGGGCTGCGATCCCAATGGCGATCGAGCCAAACACCAGCCCCACACTCCGCGAGACTCGTGACTTCAAGGAGCCGGACTCCTATCCGGACTCCAAACCCTCCGCGCCCCTGCCGATCGAATCCGATTGGGCGCCGATCATGGAGTTTACTACCGCGGACATCTTTCAGCACTCGCCTTTTGGCGATGTTCTGAAGCCACTGAAGTCTCTCTCTTTATCAGGAGAGCCCTGGCCAGACTACGGTCAGCAAGGTTGGGATTCGGACGATGAAGAAATTCAAAGCCCACCCACCACCCACTTTGTAGCCACTGTCGATGACTTAACCGACATGCTCGACTTTGACTCCGAAGACATCGACGGTATGGACGCCGATGAAGGAGACGATGAAGAACCGGCGCCTATCAGGCCCTGGAAAGCCACCTCGTCATATGACATATACATGGTGGACACCCCAAAAGAAGGAGATGGCGATGGAACAGCAGAGGATGACCCCTCCAAGAAACAGCCTAAGCGCCGGCGTCAGCGGCGCCGCTCAAAATCCCGCCAAAACAAATACGGTGATTCCAACACGGGAGATAATAATACTCCGGAAAGTGACGAAGAAAACCCCCTCCAGCAAGATGTAGCACAGGAGGATGGAGAAACCAGCCCTCATGAGAGAGCGGCAGACAGAGAGGTCGAGGACGATAATTATATGCCTCCCTCCGAAGACAAGGCAAGCCTCAACGACGACAAATTCATCGTGCCAGAGTATCCCGTCGAGCAAGAGTGTTTTCAACGCAGGCTTACGGCCACGGCAAGAAGCCTCAAGAAAAAACAGCAACAACTTAAAGCTGATCAAGATTTGCTAGTCGACAGATGGACTGAAGTCCTCGCGGCCGAAGAGCATAAGCTCGAATGCCCCTCCAAGAGCTACCCAAAGCGCAGGTTGCTACCCCAATTAGAGGACGAAGCACTTGATGCGGCCGACTGGCCACCTCGTGGCCGTGACAGAGAGGCCTCTCGGCCCTCCACTCAAGCCGCACCCCGTACCAAGGCACGGGAATATGCGCTGGACTTACGAGATATGTTGGAGGACAAGGCAAGGCAAACAAGATCGATCTACGGATCGCGTGGGCGCCCCACGGCTCGAGACGGTAACCATCACGCCGGCCACAAATTCGGCAGGGCCGAACACAGTAGACAAAGCTCATTGGAGCTACGTCATGATATAGCCCAGTACAGAGGCGCCGCACACCCATTATGCTTCACAGACGAAATAATGGATCATCAAATCCCTGAGGGTTTCAAACCCGTAAACATCGAATCATATGATGGCACAACAGATCCTGTGGTATGGATCGAGGATTATCTCCTTCATATCCACATGGCCCGCGGTGATGATTTCCACGCCATCAAATACCTCCCACTCAAGCTTAAAGGACCAGCTCGGCATTGGCTTAACAGCTTGCCAACAGGATCAATCAGTTGTTGGGAGGACCTGGAAGCCGCATTCCTCGACAATTTCCAGGGCACTTACGTGCGACCCCAGACGCCGATGACCTAAGTCATGTAATTCAGCAGCCAGATGAATTGGCCAGGCAATTCTGGACACGGTTTCTAACAAATAAAAATCAAATAGTCGACTGTCCGGACGCTGAGGCCCTAGCAGCCTTCAAGCACAATATCCGTGACGAGTGGCTTGCCCGGCACCTTGGACAGGAAAAGCCGAAGTCTATGGCAGCACTCACGACACTCATGACCTGCTTTTGCGCGGGAGAAGACAGCTGGCTTGCTCGTAGCAACAATATGACCAAGAACCCTGGTAATTCGGATACCAGGGACAGTAGTGGCAGGTCGCGTCGCAACAAGCAGAAGCACCGCATTAACAGCGACAATACTGAGGATACGACAGTCAATGCCGGATTCAGAGGCTCTAAATCCGGTCAGCGGAAAAAGCCATTCAAAAGGAATCCTAGGGGGCCGTCCAGTTTGGACCGAATACTCAACCGCTTATGCCAGATACATGGCACCCCCGAAAAGCTGGCCAATCAGACCAACAGGGATTGTTGGGTGTTCAAGCAGGCAGGCAAGTTAAATGCCGAAAATGAAGACAAGGGGCTGCATAGAGATGATGATGAGGAGCCCCGGTCGCCGAACAACAGTGAACAGAAGGGTTTTCCCCCACAAGTGCGGATAGTGAACATGATATACGCAACCCACATCCCCAAGAGGGAGCGGAAGCGCGCGTTAAGGGACGTATACGTGATAGAGCCAGTCACCCCAAAGTTCAACCCATGGTCCTCCTGCCCGATCACCTTTGATCGAAGGGACCATCCCACTAGCACCCGTCACGGCGGATTCGCCGCATTGGTTCTAGACCCAATTATTGACGGATTTCATCTCACTAGAGTCCTTATGGACGGTGGCAGCAGCCTGAACCTGCTTTACCAGGACACAGTGTGGAAAATGGGCATAGATCCCTCGAGGATTAAGCCCACCAAAACGACCTTTAAAGGCGTAATACCAGGTGTAGAGGCCAACTGTACAGGCTCAGTCACACTTGAAGTGGTCTTCGGATCCCCGGATAATTTCCGAAGCGAGGAGTTAATCTTCGACATAGTCCCATTCCGCAGTGGCTATCATGCACTGCTCGGGCGAACCACATTTGCCAAGCTCAATGCGGTACCGCACTACGCATACCTTAAGCTCAAGATGCCAGGCCCTCGAGGAGTAATTACGGTCAATGGAAACACTGAACGCTCCCTCCGAACGGAGGAGCATACGGCGGCCCTTGCAGCAGAAGTACAAAGCAGCCTCTCTAGGCAGTTCTCCAGTCCAGCCATTAAACGACCGGACACCGTCAAGCGCGCCCGGAGTAACCTACAACAAGACTGCCTGGCACGACCCGAGCAGGCGTAGCAATGCGGCCCCAACCCCAGCCCTCGCAAAAATGCGATACCAGTACTTCGCGTACATAACTACGCTCTAGAAATACCATGGGTATAGGGGGAGGGGCACCATCACGGCGCGCCCGAAACACGGCTTAAACCGCACCAGGGGCTACCAATTTTTTAATTTTCTCTTACTTTCAAGACTCCACTCTTCGAAAGGCCTGTTCGGCAGTTCAATTTCCGCACAAATGATGCAAGAACCAGGGAAGCAGACAAGCCACGCCGCATTACGGAACTCCCAGTTGGTCTCTATCACGAGCAGTATACCTGTTTCGCATACTATTCCGCAACTTGCCCCTGGAACGGACATGTTACATAGTCCAACCTTTTGCTTATCGCATTATTTGTATCGCTCTGCTTTGATCGCAGCCCTCTTTAATAAACAATGCATAGCTTTTGTCTATTTTTGCATTACCTTTTTTTATATATGTTCCTTAACGACATGTTGCACCCGTACACTTTGGTATGGCCGAAATATGCCAGGGGCTTCAGTACCCCTCAACATGGTGTGAGAAGTCCGAACACTTTAACAAGTGCGGCACCCCGAACTTATAGCATTATATGCATCGGCTCCGAATCATGTCTTGGGTCAATAGTTGGGTTTGCCCGGCTCCTATGTTTTGGTGCCTCACGTTCCGCTATATCGGCTAAGGTAGCACTAGGAGAACCACTGCGATTGTGCCCTAGTTGAGCTGGGTCGAGCACCTCAGTGGAGAAAGCTCAAACTGACTGTCATGATGAAGTGAGAGTTGGTCGCTGTTCGAGAGGTTTTTTCGAGTCCTTAAAGACTTATGCCGCTTAGGGCGAGGAGTCAGCTCCGTCCGGCCAAGGCGTGGATAGTGCCCCGAACTTGGTCTTCCGAATACTAGGGGCTTCACCGAAATTTAAAATTATAGAATTCTATGGCTAAGTGAGAGTGTTCACGCATTATAGTCCGATTGCCTTGTTAGTTGGACTGAGCGCCTCCCTCGAAGGACCCAAACATGGGAAAAGAGTGCTCAGGTTTATCCCCGAACACCCCAGCACTAGCGGCACGGGGGCAGAAGCCGACGACTCGCCATCTCTCAGAATTGATAAACAGCCACACAGAAGGTAATATTTTAAATTCAAATAGCATTGCTTAGCGCATATGAACAAGTTTTCAGCGCACAGGACAAAACGAGCAAGTTTTACTCAAAAATTACATCCCTAGAACATTCATTCGCCACAAGGCAGGCACCCTTCAGAACATCCTTATAATAATTCTCAGGCTTGTGATGCTCTTTCCCCGGCAGTGGCCCATCCTTCACAAGCTTCTCAGCATCCAGCTTGCCCCAGTGCACCTTAGCACGGGCAAGGGCCCTATGGGCACCTTCAATGCAGACGGAGCGCTTGATGACTTCAAGCCTTGGACATGCCTCCACTAGCCGCCGCACCAGCCCGAAATAGCTCCCAGGCAGAGCCTCTCCAGGCCACAGCCGAACTATGAAGCCCTTCATGGCCTGTTCGGCCGCCTTGTGGAGCTCGACCAGTTGCTTCATCTGGTCGCTCAGGGGCACGGGGTGTCCGGCCTCAGCATACTGAGACCAGAACACCTTCTCTGTCGAGCTGCCCTCTTCGACTCGATAGAACGCAGTGGCATCGGACACACTCCGGGGAAGATCTGCGAACGCTCCTAGAGAGCTCCGGATTCGGGTAAGTAACAAGTAACTCACATTTATGTGTTCGCTTTGCATAAAGAATGCCTTACCCGCCGCTATCTTTTTCACCTCCTCCAACTCCTAGAGGGTCTTCTGGGATTCGGCCTTGGCAGACTCGGCATTCTCAATTGCCACCGCGAGCTCGGACGCTCGCGTCCTTGAGTCAAGCTCCAAACTCTCATGTTTTTCCATGAGAGCCTGGAGCTCTTGCCGCACCTTGCCAACCTCGGCCTCATACTTTTCCCGCTCGGTGTGCTCCGTGGCCGCCCTCTTCTCGGTCTCGACCAGCGCTTGCTTAAGGGTCGCCACCTTAGACGTGGCCCCTACAATAGCCACGATAATCCTGTCATTTTTTGCAATTGCACCTTTTTATATATATTTAAACAAGGTATTTCTTACCTTCATTGTCCTCGAGCTGTTTCTTGGCACGCCGGAGCTCTTGCTCAGACCGCTCGAGGTTCCGCTTTAACGTGCCCACTCCCGCAGTCAGTGCGGCGGACGAAAGCAGAGAAGCCTGCATACGCATATTGACTCCTTTTTGTTAGACTCCTGCGAATTTTATTTGATCCTCTATTCGGCTTTTCTTCCCGAACGCCAAACAGAGCATCAGGGGCTACTGTCTATGTGGTAATATTATTTACACATTTTTTACTTACCTCAAAGCCTGTCAAAAGGCTAGTACAAGCTTCAGTCAGTCCGCTCTTGGTGGACTGAACCTTCTGGACCACCACACTCATAATGGTGCGGTGCCCCTCGTCGATGGAGGCGCCTTGGAGCGCCTCCGACAGATTGTCCGGCGCCTCCGGTTGGACGGAGGTTACCGGCACGGTGGGCTTGCTCCTCTTGGAAGGAGGTCCCCCGCCGGACTCTGGAACCTTTGAAGGTTCCGGAGCGGTGTCCGGCCTAGGGCCGCACTTGGAGCCCTGGGGGGTTTCATCCCCTTTACTCCTGGAGTCCGGGAGGACGCCTCGCGGCGCCTCCAGGACCACCTCCTCCCGGATTGGAACCTGTTGGGACAACACTTCGGTGTCGTCCGTAGGGCGGGGGGAGGAAGCCGTCGGAAGCGAGTTCACATCCGACGAGTCCAGTGAGCCGCTCGACGACGCGTCGAGCCGGTCTTTGGGTGGGCTGCATAAACATATTCGACATAAGGGAAAGCTGTGCAATAAACGAATACTAAAGTCTCTTATCATAACATTGATTCTTTGATTGTGGGTTATCAAGATCAACAGCAGGTTCAATCTCTACATCATTATCATTGCTAGGTTGAGCATCAACATGAACATCATCATTAACATTATCACTAGGTTCATGTTCATTACCAGATTGTGTTTCACCATCAGAAATAGAAATATCATTGGGATTCTTAGGTGTGTCTACAATAGGTTCACTAGAAGCATGCAAAGTCCTATCATTTTTCTTCTTCTTCTTTTTAGAAGAACTAGGTGCATCAACATTAATTCTCTAAGAATCTTGCTCAGTTCTCTTAGGGTGGCCCTCAGGATACAAAGGTTCCTGAGTCATTTTACCCCCTCTAGTCATAACTCTAACAGCATTATCATTTTTCTTATTATTTAATTCATTGAGCAAATCATTCTGATCCTTAAGTACTCGTTCTACTTGAGTGGTAACTATAGAAGCATGTTTACTAATAAGTTTAAGTTCACCTTTAACTCTAGACATATAATCACTCAAGTGTTCCAACATATCAGCATTGCGTTTCAATTGTCTACCAACATAAGCATTGAAGTTTTCTTGTTTAACAATAAAATTATCAAACTCATCTAAGCATTGTCTAGCAGACTTATAACGAGGAATATCACCTTCATCAAATCTATAGATAGAATTTACCTTTACTACCTGTGTCGGGTTATCAAGACCATGTATTTCTTCAATAGGTGGTAAATTCTTAACATCTTCTGCTTTAATACCTTTTTCTTTCATAGATTTCTTTGCCTCTTGCATATCTCCAGGACTGAGAAATAGAATATCCCTTTTCTTCAGAGTTGGCTTAGGAGTTGGTTCAAGAAGTGTCCAATCATTTTCGTACTCAACATATTATTCAATAGCAATTCAGCTTGATCAACAGTTCTTTCCCTGAAAACACAACCAGCACAACTATCCAGGTAGTCTCTAGAAGCATCAGTTAGTCCATTATAAAAGATATCAAGTATTTCATTTTTCTTGAGAGGATGATCAGGTAAAGCATTAAGTAATTGGAGAAGCCTCCCCCAAGCTTGTGGGAGACTCTCTTCTTCAATTTGCACAAAATTATATATTTCCCTTAAGGCAGCTTGTTTCTTATGAGCGGGGAAATATTTAGCAGAGAAGTAATAAATCATATCTTGGGGACTATGCACACAACCAGGATCAAGAGAATTAAACCATGTTTTAGCATCACCCTTTAATGAGAACGGAAACAACTTAAGGATAAAGTAATAGCAAGTTTTCTCATCATGAGTAAACAAGGTGGCTATATCATTTAATTTAGCAAGATGTGCCACAACAGTTTTAGATTCATAGCCATAAAAAGGATCAGATTCAACCAAAGTAATTAACTCAGGATCAACAGAGAAATCATAATCCTTATCTGTAATAAAGATAGGTGAAGTAGCAAAAGCAGGGTCATATTTCATTCTAGCATTCAAAGACTTTTCTTTAAGCTTAGCTAATAATTTCTTAAGATGAGATCTATCATTGCAAGCTAAGAAGTCTCTAGCAGTTTCTTCATCCATAACATAACCCTCAGGCACAACAGGTGATGAAGCTATGTACCTAGGGTAGGGTCATAGGCCTGACCTAGACACCCTCCCCTAGGACACCATCTTAAAACCAGAAGCATTGAAGGGATAGCATCACCCACTCGACCACAAGTCATTCCACTCGGAAGGTTCAAGGTCACTCGACCGCAACAGTTATCGCTCGACATACAGAAGACCTAAATTCACTCTGCACAACAACGGTCGGACGTTTACTTCATAGACTTAATAGGCATTTATGTCACTTAATTACTAGCATTACCTGTAACGCCCCCTCTTAGTGTACCTTAAACCCCTTGTAATATGGGCTGGCTGGGGTCCTGGAGCACTCTATATAAGCCACCCCCCTCCACTGGCACAAGGGTTCGCACCCCCTGTAAACACACGCATACATAATCCAGTCGACCGCCTCCGGGCACCGAGACGTAGGGTTGTTACTTCCTCCGTGAAGGGCCTGAACTCGTAAAACTCATGTGTACAACTTCGCCATAGCTAGGATCTTGCCTCCTCATACCTACCCCCCATTCTACTGTCAGTCTTAGATCCACGATAACAGGCAATTCATATCTAGGGGGAGAATCTTCATCATCACTTTCATCAATATTATCAGTTTCAATAATTTCATTCTCTCTAGCCCTAGCAAGTTGTTCATCAAGAAATTCACCTAGTGGCACAGTATTATCAAGCATAGAAGTAGTTTCGTCATAAGTATCATGCAAAGCAGAAGTGGCATCGTCAATAACATGTGACCTATTAGAATCAATAGCATGTGTAGGTGTCGCAAGTTTACTCAAAACAGAAGGTGAATCAAGTGCAGAGCTAGATGGCGGTTCCTTACCTCCCCTCGTAGTTGAGGGAAAAATCTTGGTTCTTTGATCTTTCTAGTTCTTCATGGTGACCAGCAGATATAAATCCCAAGTGACTCAAAGAATAGAGCTATGCTCCCCGGCAACGACGCCAGAAAATAGTCTTGATAATCCACAAGTATAGGGGATCGCAATAGTTTTCGAGGGTAGAGCATTCAACCCAAATTTATTGATTCGACATAAAGGGAGCCAAAGAATATTCTCAAGTATTAGTAGCTGAGTTGTCAATTCAACCACACCTGGAAACTTAATATCTCCATCTAAGTATTTAGTAGCAAAGTAATATGATAGTAGTGGTAACGATGGCAAAAGTAATATTTTTGGTTTTATAGTGATTGTAACAGTAGCAACGGAAAAGTAAATAAGCGAAGAACAATATATGAAAAGCTTGTAGGCAATGGACCAGTGATGGGTAATTATGTCAGATGCGATTCCTCATGCAATACTTATAACCTAGGGTGACACAGAACTAGCTCCAGTTCATCAATGTAATGTAGGCATGTATTCTGAATATAGTCATGCGTGCTTATGGAAAAGAACTTGCATGACATCTTTTGTCCTACCCTCCCGTGGCAGCGGGGTCCTATTGGAAACTAAGGGATTTTAAGGCCTCCTTTTAATAGAGTACCAGACCAAAGCATTAACACATAGTGAATACATGAACTCCTCAAACTACGGTCATCACCGGTAAGTATCCCGATTATTGTCACTTCGGGGTTAACGGATCATAACACATAATAGGTGACTATAGACTTGCAAGATAGGATCAAGAACTCACATATATTCATGAAAACATAATAGGTTCAGATCTGAAATCATGGCACTCGGGCCCTAATGACAAGCATTAAGCATAGCAAAGTCATAGCAACATCAATCTCAGAACATAATGGATACTAGGGATCAAACCCTAACAAAACTAACTTGATTACATGATAAATTTCATCCAACCCATCACCGTCCAGCAAGCCTACGATGGAATTACTCATGCACGGCGGTGAGCATCATGAAATTGGTGATGGAGGAAGGTTGATGATGACAATGGTGCCGGATTCCCCTCTCCGGAGCCCTGAACGGACTCCAGATCAGCCCTCCCGAGAGAGTTTAGGGCTTGGCGGCGGCTCTGTATAGTAAAACATGATGAATCCTTCTCTCTGATTTTTTTTTCTCCCTGAACGTGAATATACGGAGTTGGAGTTGAGGTCGGTGGAGCGTAAGGGGGCCCACGAGGCAAGGGGGGCGCCCAGGGGGTAGGCGCGCCCCACCCTCGTGGACAGGGTGTGGGCCCCCTGACGTGGATTCTACAGTATTTTTATATATTCCAAAAATAATCTCCGTTGATTTTCAGGTCATTCCGAGAACTTTTATTTCTGCACAAAAATAACACCATGGCAATTCTGCTGAAAACAGCGTCAGTCCGGGTTAGTTCCCTTCAAATCATGCAAGTTAGTGTCTAAAACAAGGGCAAAAGTGTTTGGAAAAGTAGATACGTTAGAGACGTATCACCTCTACGGACTAAATCCTCCGGTTTATATACACACAAGAGGGGTCTAGGGTTGTAAAGAGTTGGTTTTGTGGGGGGGATAACATATCCGGACACCAATCTTGCCATCCACGCATATAGGAGTCCTACCCGGACACGGGAGAAAGTCTTCTGCTTTTATCTTCATGTCCCATCAGTCCGGCCCATGTCAAATAGTCCGGACACCCGAGGACCACCTAATCCAGGACTCCCATGAACCAGTCTTCGATGGCGATATGTTTGGCACGCGGATTGTCTTCGGCGTCGCAAGGCGGTTCCTTCTCCTGGACATTTTTGAGATAGTTCCCTGCACAAAGGAACTATATCCGGCTCTATATAATTAACACAACCCTTAGCCATGAAGGCGGGATATCAAAATAAAACAGTGTGTCTTTTACTGACAACTTTTTTGGCGAAGCTTCACATTTGGCTCTTTAACATTTCAAACTGTTTTCACGTCTCATGTTTCGCGTTTCGAGGCATAGCCTCCATTGGCACCTCTTGTCAAAACAGAGATCGTGCCCGTCCATAACGGGATTCCATCAATACGATTTTGGGTAATCCAACTGTTCCTTTCACACGATCTCCTTGGGAACATGCGAGTTTTAAGGCGTGAGTGGGGGCTTGATACGTCTCCAACGTATCTATATTTTTTGATTGCTCCATGCTATTATATTATCTATTTTGGATGTTAATGGGCTTTATTTTACACTTCTATATCATTTTGGGACTAACCTACTAACTGGAGGCCCAGCTCAAATTGTTGTTGTTTTTGCCTATTTTAGTGTTTTGCCGAAAAGGAATATCAAATGGAGTCCAAACGGAATGAAACCTTCGGGAACGTGATTTTCTCAACAAACGTGATCCAGGAGACTTGGAGTGGGCATCAAGAAACAACGGAGGAAGCCATGAGGCAGGGGCGCGCCTACCCCCCTGGGTGTGCCCTCCACCCTCGTGGGCCCCCCGTTGCTCCACCGATGTACTTCTTCCTCCTATATATATCCACATACCCCCAAACATCTCGGAGCACCACGAAAACCTAATTCCATCGCCGCAACCTTCTGTACCCGAGAGATCCCATCTTGGGGCCTTTTCCAGAGCTCCGCCGGAGGGGGCATTGATCATGGAGGGCCTCTACATCAACTCCATGGCCTCTCCGGTGATGTGTGAGTAGTTTACTTTAGACCTATGGGTCCATAGTTATTAGCTAGATGGCTTCTTCTCTCTCTTTGGATCTCAATGCAAAGTTCTCCTCGATCTTCTTGGAGATCTATTCGATGTAATCTTCTTTTACGGTGTGTTTGTCGAGATCCGATGAATTGTGGGCTTATGATCCAGTTTATCTATGAACAATATTTGATTCTCCTCCGAATTCTTTTATGTATGATTGGTTTATCTTTGCAAGTCTCTTCGAATTATCAGTTTGATTTGGCCTACTAGATTGATCTTTCTTGCAATGGGAGAAGTGCTTAGCTTTGGGTTCAATCTTGCGGTGCTCGATCCCAGTGACAGAAAGGGAAACGACACGTATTGTACTATTCCCATCGAGGATAAAAAGATGGGGTTTATATCATATTGCATGAGTTTATCCCTCTACATCATATCATCTTTCTTAAAGCATTACTCTATTCTTATGAACTTAATATTCTAGATGCATGCTGGATAGCGGTCGATGTGTGGAGTAATAGTAGTAGATGCAGAATCGTTTCGGTCTACTTGTCGCGGACGTGATGCCTATATGCATGATCATACCTACATATTCTCATAACTATGCTCAGTTCTATCAATTGCTCGACGGTAATTCGTTTACCCATCGTAATACTTATGCTCTTGAGAGAAGCCACTAGTGAAACCTATGGCCCCGGGTCTATCTTTCATCATATTAATCTTCCAACACTTAGTTATTTCCTTTGCCATTTATTTTACTTTGCATCTTTATTTCTCTTTATCATAAAAATACCAAAAATATTATCTTATCATATCTATCAGATCTCACTCTTGTAAGTGACCGTGAAGGGCTTGACAACCCCTTTATCGCGTTGGTTGCGAGGTTCTTATTTGTTTGTGTAAGTGCGTGGGACTTGAGCGTGATCTCCTGTTGGATTGATACCTTGGTTCTCAAAAACTCAGGGAAATACTTACCCTACTTTGCTGTATCACCCTTTCCTCTTCAAGGGAAAACCAACGCAGTGCTCAAGAGGTAGCAGGGGCGTTTGGTATTTCACCGCCTATAAGAGGGTAAAAAATCCCTTCTTTTTCCCGCGCCTTCTTATAGCTCCTGCCTTCCCACCTCTGAGCTCCAGCGCCCAAAACTTTGATCTCTCCCACCGCCACCAACCTCTCAAGTGATGTCTGGATCCGGCTCCAAGGGCAAGTGGGAGGCCTCCTCCGTCACCGAGAAGGACATCATGGAGCTCCGAAGTGCGGGCTATCTATCTACAGAGATCTCTCACAGGCTCCCCAACAAGGGTCGGGCCATCCCTGAAGGAAATATGCCCTAGAGGCAATAATAAAGTTGTTATTTATATTTCCTTATATCATGATAAATGTTTATTATTCATGCTAGAATTGTATTAACCGGAAACTTAGTACATGTGTGAATACATAGACAAATGGAGTGTCACTAGTTTGCCTCTACTTGACTAGCTGATTAAATCAATGATGGTTATGTTTCCTAACCATAGACATGAGTTGTCATTTGATTAAAAGGATCACATCATTAGAGGATGATGTGATTGACTTGACCCATCCGTTAGCTTAGCACGATGATCGTTTAGTTTGTTGCTATTGCTTTCTTCATGACTTATACATGTTCCTATGACTATGAGATTATGCAACCCCCGAGTACCGGAGGAACACTTTGTGTGCTACCAAACGTCACAACGTAACTGGGTGATTATAAAGGTGCTCTACAGGTGTCTCCGATGGTACTTGTTGAGTTGGCATAGATCGAGATTAGGATTTGTCACTCCGATTGTCGGAGAGGTATCTCTAGGCCCTCTCGGTAATGCACATCACAATAAGCCTTGCAAGCAATGTAGCCAATGAGTTAGTTACGGGATGTAGCAATACAGAACGAGTAAAGAGACTTGCCGGTAACGATATTGAACTAGGTATTGAGACACCGACGATCGAATCTCGGGCAAGTAACATACTCATGACAAAGGGGACAACGTATGTTGTTATGCGGTTTGACCGATAAAGATCTTCATAGAATATGTAGGAGCCAATATGAGCATCCAGGTTCCGCTATTGGTTATTGAGCGGAGACGAGTCTCGGTCATGTCTACATAGTTCTCGAACCCGTAGGGTCCGCACGCTTAACGTTCGGTGACGATCGGTATTATGAGTTTATGTGTTTTGATGTACCGAAGGTAGTTCGGAGTCTCGGATATGATCACAGACATGACGAGGAGTCTCAAAATGGTCGAGACATAAATATCGATATATTGGATGACTATGTTTGGACTTCAGAAGGGTTTCGGTCAAGTTCGGACAAATACCGGAGTACCGGGGGTTACGGGAACCCCCCGGGAAGTGTAATGGGCATGTTGGGCCTTAGTGGAGAAGAGGAGGGCGGCCAGGGCAGGCCGTGCGCCCCCTCTCCCTCTAGTCCGAATTGGACAAGGAGGGGGGCGGCGCCCCCCTTTCCTTCCCCCTCTCTCCTCCTTCCCTCTCTCCTACTCCTACTCTTGGAAGGGTTGGAGTCCTACTTTCGGTGGGAGTTGGACTCCCCTTGGGGCGTGCCTAGGAGGGCCGGCCTCTCCCCCTCCTCCACTCCTTTATATACGAGGGAGGGGGGCACTCCATAGACACACAAGTTGATCAGTTGATCTTTTAGCCGTGTGCGGTGCGCCCTCCACCATATTCCACCTCGGTCATATCGTAGCGGTGCTTAGGCGAAGCCCTGTGTCGGTAGCATCATCATCACCGTCATCATGCCGTCGTGCTGACAGAACTCTCCCTCGAAGCTCTGCTGGATCGGAGACCGTGGGACGTCACCGAGCTGAACATGTGCTGAACTCGGAGGTGCCGTACGTTTGGTACTTGGACCGGTCAGATCGTGAAGACGTACGACTACATCAACTGCGTTCTCATAACGCTTCCGCTTACGGTCGACGAGGGTACGTGGACGACACTCTCCCCTCTCATTGCTATGCATCACTCCATGATCTTGCATGTGCGTAGGATTTTTTTGAAATTACTACGTTACCCAACAGTGGTATGAGAGCCAGGTTTATGCGTAGATGTTATATGCACGAGTAGAACACAAAGGAGTTGTGGGCGTGGGTATATACATATTGCTTGCTGTCACTAGTTGATTCTTGATTCAGCGGCATTGTTGGATGAAGCGGCCTAGACCGACATTACGCGTACGCTTACGCGAGACTGGTTCTACCGACGTGCTTCGCACACGGGTGGCTAGTGGGTGCCTGTTTCTCCAGCTTTAGTTGAATCGGATTCAATAAACAGGGTTCTTTCTGAAGATTAAAAAGCAATCACTATACCGCGTTGTGGTTTTTGATGCGTAGGTAAGAACGGTTCTTGCTCATCCCGTAGCATCCACATAAAACTTGCAACAACAAAGTAGAGGACGTCTAACTTGTTTTTGCAGGGCATGTTGTGATGTGATATGGTCAAGACATGATGCTAAATTTCATTGTATGAGATGATCATGTTTTGTAACACAGTTATCGGCAACTGGCAGGAGCCATATGGTTGTCGCTTTATTGTATGAAATGCAATCGCCATGTAATTTCTTTACTTTATCACTAAGCGGTAGCGATAGTCGTGGAGGCAATAGTTGGCGTGACGACAACGATGCTTCGATGGAGATCAAGGTGTCAAGCCGGTGACGATGGTGATCATGATGGTGCTTTGGATATGGAGATCAAAGGCACAAGATGATGATGGCCATATCATATCACTTATATTGATTGCATGTGATGTTTATCTTTTATGCATCTTATTTTGCTTAGACCGATGGTAGCATTATGAGATGATCTCTCACTAAATTTCAAGGTATAAGTGTTCTCCCTGAGTATGCACTGTTGCAAAATTTCGTCGTGCCGAGACACCATGTGATGATCGGGTGTGATAAGCTCTACGTTCACATACAACGGGTGCAAGCTAGTTTTGCACACGTAGAATACTCGGGTTAAACTTGACGAGCCTAGCATATGCAGATATGGCCTCGGAACACTGGAGACCGAAAGGTCGAGCGTGAATCATATAGTAGATATGATCAACATAGTGATGTTCACCATTGAAAACTACTCCATCTCACGTGATGATCGGACATGGTTTAGTTGATATGGATCACATGATCACTTAGATGATTAGAGGGATGTCTGTCTAAGTGGGAGTTCTTAAGTAATATGATTAATTGAACTTGAATTTATCATGAACTTAGTACCTGATAGTATTTTGCATGTCTATGTTGTTGTAGATAGATAGCCCGTGCTATTGTTTCGTTGAATTTTAATGCGTTCCTTGAGAAAGAAAAGTTGAAAGACGATGGTAGCAAGTACACGGACTGGGTCCGTAACTTGAGGATTATCCTCATTGCTGCACAGAAGAATTATGTCCTGGAAGCACCGCTAGGTGTACCACCCGCGCCAGCAACTACAGACATTGTGAATGCCTGGCAGTCGCGTATTGATGACTACTCGATAGTTCAGTGTGCCAGGCTTTATGGCTTAGAACCGGGACTTCAACGACGTTTTGAATGTCATGGAGCATATGAGATGTTCCAGGAATTGAAGTTAATATTTCAAGTAAATGCCCGGATTTAGAGATATGAAGTCTCCAATAAGTTCTACAGCTGCAAGATGGAGGAGAATAGTTCTGTCAGTGAACATATACTCAGAATGTCTGGGAACCACAACCACTTGACTCAACTGGGAGTTAATCTTCCTGATGATAGTGTCATTGACAGAGTTCTTCAATCACTGCCACCAAGCTACAAGAGCTTCGTGATGAACTATAATATGCAAGGGTTGGATAAGAAGATTCCCGAGTTCTTCGCAATGCTAAAGGCTGCAGAGCTAGAAATCAAGAAGGATCATCAAGTGTTGATGGTCAACAAGACCACCAGTTTCAACAAAAAGGGTAAAGGGAAGAAGGGGAACTTCAAGAAGAACAGCAAGCCAGTTGCTGCTCAAGTGAATAAACCCAAGTCTGGACCTAAGCCTGAGACTGAATGCTTCTACTACAAAGGTACTGGTCACTGGAAGCGGAACTGCCCTGAGTATTTGGCGGATAAGAAGGATGGCAAAGTGAACAAAGGTATATGTGATATACATGTTATTGATGTGTACCTTACTAATGCTCGCAGTAGCACCTGGGTATTTGATACTAGTTCTGTTGCTAATATTTGCAACTCGAAACATGGACTACAGATTAAACGAATATTAGCTAAGGACGAGGTGATGATGCGCGTGGGAAATGGTTCTAATGTCAATGTGATCGCGGTCGGCACGCTACCTCTACATCTACCTTCGGGATTAATTTTAGACCTGAATAATTGTTATTTGGTGCCAGCATTGAGCATGAACATTATATCTGGATCTTATTTAATGCGAGATGGTTATTCGTTTAAATCTGAGAATAATGGTTGTTCTATTTATATGAGTAATATCTTTTATGGTCATGCACACTTGAAGAGTGGTCTATTTTTGATGAATCTCGATAGTAGTGATACGCATATTCATAATATTGAAGCCAAAAGATGCAGAGTTGATAATGATAGTGCAACTTATTAGTGGCACTGCCGTTTAGGTCATATTGGTGTAAAGCGCGTGAAGAAACTCCATTCTGATGGACTTTTGGAATCACTTGATTATGAATCACTTGGTACTTGCGAACCATGCCTCATGGGCAAGATGACTAAAACGCCGTTCTTCAGAACTATGGAGAGAGCAACAGATTTGTTGGAAATCATACATACTGATGTATGTCGTCCGATGAATGTTGAGGCTCGCGGCGGGTATCGTTATTTTCTCATCTTCACAGATGAGCAGATATGGGTATATCTACTTAATCAAACATAAGTCTGAAACATTTGAAAAGTTCAAAGAATTTCAGAGTGAAGTAGAAAATCATCGTAACAAGAAAATAAAGTTTCTACGATCTAATCATGGAGGAGAATGTTTGAGTTATGAGTTTGGTCTTCATTTGAAACAATGCGGAACAGTTTCGCAACTCACGCCACCCAGAACACCACAGCGTAATGGTGTGTCCGAACGTCGTAATCGTACTTTACTAGATATGGTGCGATCTATGATGTCTTTTACTGATTTACCACTAACGTTTTGGGGTTATGCTTTAGAGACGGCTGCATTCACATTAAATAGGGCACCATCTGTGGGGACCCTGACTCATAAGTCGTGATCACCGAATGCATGTGTACAGTGATCCCAGAGATCAATGCTCACTGAACACACAGAGGCTGAATAACAAGAGTCTTACATCCATACATATCGTCTTACACAAATTATGACCATTTTGGTCTAGTCTTACATAGATAAAGCCACAAGGGCTGAATACCAAATAAACTTAAGCAGCAGAATTCTTCGTCGATAAGCAGAACCCATGCCATCTGCCTTAACCCTACAGGCATTCTGACTGGGAAACGTCCTAGTTCGCATGTTCGTCTTCAAAGAACTCTTCTTTGAACTCCTGTTCTTCCATGCCTGGCCAATTAAATAACCAGTGGCAAGCCAATGAGTAATTTGAATGTACTCGCAAGCAACCCATGTTTTGGTTCGAGATACAACAATGCAGGATATAGGTAAATTTTTGCAGAAAGCTAGTTTTGAGTGCAATGACATGTTCAACAACTTGTAAGACGTGCATCGGAAGAACTCATGTGACCATGAGGACAGGTTACAGATATCAACATAAATAGAGTGGGCACCAACCCAACTCAATCATGTCAAGTCCTTGACTTGACTCAAGTAGTTCTTCCCACTTATCCAAACACACACACTGGTTTGCAAACATGTGGACGTAGTTTAAGCAGCACCGCCCAACTGTACTTGACCGCGGACACGGCTATTCGAATAGTTTTACACTCTGCAGAGGTTGCACACTTTACCCACAAGATCCGGGGAACTTCCGTGTCATCCACGACCCGCGGTACCTCAAGTACCCGGGGTAAGCACCTGATCACTATCTTTCCCTAGACGACACTAACATGGAGTCCACTCGATTGGTAGTAACCCCCGTGCCCAACATTTCACAACTTTAAAAATGGTGGAGCCTCGCTCCTATATTCATCACATACCACTGGCACGGGGTACCAACGGTGTGTCCGGTGCCCCATAAAAATGTTCTTGGCCGCCCTACCTGGCACGGCCCCGTCCTGAGAGAGCGCCCCAACAACACTCCCATCACTAGTAATGCGGGCTCCAAGCTAGTATCGGCCTAGGTAATCAATAATGCCCTTTCCCATACAAGGGTAGAGTGGTTGCGCATGTAAGGTTGGGACAGTCGACAAATCTTAAATCTAATCCGCTTTTGAAAACAACACACACACTTGCCTTGGTATACCTCTTCGTCATCAAGTGGTTACCCATCTCATTATCTCCCTCGGGCATAAGTGGCACCCGACGGGGTTTTGAAAAGTCTTTTGAAAATACCTTTTCTCCATCACCATGCACATTCCCGTCCCTTTTTGCGTAGCAACTACTTTAGCATCCTATCTACTCCCACCGGCATAACCCTCATAAGAAGGTAGGGTCATGCACAATGCAAGTATCAACAAGGAGGAAATGGGGCAACCCACCATAGTGGCTACCATCTCATCATGATTCCGATGCAACAATAATAAAGTGCTATATGAGATGCATAAAAAGGGTTTCATAGGCATGGTCAAAGGGCTACTTTCCTGGCTCAACAAAGTCTTTTGGGTCTTCAAAGTCTTCTGGTCCAACTCCTTCGTCAGCAACGCAATCTATCGTCGCAAACTAATAATGAGAAAATAAGGCAATAATAAAACAGAAAAACCAAAGTGCTCAGAAAAATGTCAACTCATTTTTATTAAATACTAGGTTGAAAACTAAGAAGGGGAAAATTCCTAGTTTTGGATTTGGAGTAGCAGAATAGGAGAAATGGGTTTTCAAAGGTTTATTTAAATGCTTAAAATCACATTTAAATATTTACAGTGAAGAAAAGGTTGTTGGATTTGAATGAAAGTTGCACCATAAATAGGTGGGATTACTACAAGAATTTAGGAGTTGGAATTATTGCATTTGGATAAATAATTAATTCTGTGGAATTTTTGGAAAAGCCACAGAAAAGAAAAAGAAAAAGGGCACTGTGCCTGCCAGGCCAGAACAGCTACGGGGCAGCAGGCCCAGCCAGTGGGCCGACCCAGCCGAGCCAGCGCACAGCGCGTGCACCCGCCCATTTCAAACCTGACGGCGGGGGCCCGCAGGACAGAGAGAGGGAGAGGGGCACGGGAACGAGCGAGAGGATGACAGGCGGGGCCCGCCTGTCATCACTAACCCATGGACAGGGGGGTCGCGGTGCTCACCGGCGACGATGCAGGCCACGGCGAGCTCCGACGAGGGCGGGGATGGCTTCAGGGGGCTGTCGCACGTCGGTGGGTGGTGGACTTGGCCGGCGGGGGTGCCTGGTTCGCCGGCGACGAGGAGCTGCGGTGGAGGAGCTTCGGGAGGCAGTGACTCCGGCCGTTTCCGGCAGCTACAGAGAGGGAGACAAGGGGGAAATGATCAGTAGGGTGCGGTGGCTCCAGATCGGGGCAGAGGAGGAGCGGGGGAGGCCTGTACCTCGCGAACTCCGGCGAGTCGAGGCGGATCTCGAGCTCGAGCGGCTCTAGGGACAAATGGGTGGTGCGGGAGGTGGATTAGGAGTGTGGGGGAGCGACAGGGAGTGATAGAGAGGCTCGGGGTCGCCTTTTATAGGCTGGCCGAGGTCCACCGTAGGCGCGGCCTACGGGTGTCCGCGGGATCGGCTCGGGTGTCCATTAGAGAGGGAATGGAGCGCTCGGGGGTGTTCATGAGAGTGGTCTAGGGTGCCAGGGAGAGAGAGGAGGAGCGGGGCGAGCTGCAGGCGGGCCATAGGAGCGGCGCGAGTATTGGCCAAATGGGGCGGCGTTCTGGCGCGAGCTGCAGGAGAGAGAGGAAGGCGCGGGAGCAAGTGGGCAGCCTGCTGGCGTGGAGCGGACGTCGAGGGGCATCGACTGGCGCGCGGGGAGGCTCGAGGTGGCCGGGAGGCGCGGCGTCAACGGTCGGGTGCCCTGCCAGGCGCTCCAGAGCGCGACTTTGGTCGGCATCCGCGGCTTTCCCGCGTCTGCGCGCGTCCACTTGCGTCTGGCAGCTGAAGGGGGCATGGGCAAAAGCTGGGGAGTGCCTTGGATGCTGTGAAAGGCTGAGAGGAGAGAGGGAGGCTGAGAGAGAGAGAGAGAGGAATCCACTGTCCAGAGAGGAAAAATGGGGTTCTCCCCCTTCATCATTGCTTCCTCGGGCAGCAAAGCTCACAGGTGCTATAGGGGGACTAGGAGGGGTCGTGGTAGAAAGTTGAGCCTACAGAGATTAGTGGAAGAGGCCAAAAATGGGATTTTTGTAAAGTGGCAGAAGGTGTTTGATGCTGGTTTGGGCAAGTAGATGGTTTCCGTTTGCCATGAGACTCCACAGGGTGGAATGACACATATAATTAGGGTCTTCCACCAATTTTGAGCTTATTTGGGCAAAGTTGCCAATGCAACTTTTGTAAACCCTAGAAATTAGCAGAAATGAACTTGTGCAGATCTAGTTGATCAAATCATTTCTCCTTGATGCACCACTTGGTGTAGTGGCCTCATTTGGTCATATGAACATGATCACAAAAGTTGGGGTCAAGGAGAGAAAGTTGGTAGTACAAAGTTGTTCAAATTTGATTCTGGTCAGAGAGGGTTTTGGTGCATTTTGGTGAACCAAACTGACCTTAATTGAGATGAGGATTTGCAAGGTGACCACAATATGCATTTGTGACTTGCTGGATTTTCCTTGGATTTTTACGAAAATATTCCCTGTAGAAATATTTCAAATCCTTGAAATGGGCAGAAATAGTTTTGGGAGGTTTGTCCAATATTTTGAACATGACCATGTGTTGAAACTCCTATATATGGAAAATATATGTCCACTGAGTTTCCCTGATTTTTGTCAAATATTTTTGAAACATTAAAATAATGTTTTCCCTATTAAAGACCATTTCTGGCCTTAAGAAATAGCTTTTAAATAAAATAGGAAAATAACTGTTAAAATTATATTTTTGTGGTTTATGGGAATCCTATATCTAATAGGTTTCAAATATACTCTTTGAATACTTGTAGTGCAAACCTCAACTCAGGGGTTTTTGGAAAACTAAATTTTGAAAATACTATTTGGCGAAATTATTTTTGTAGGAAAATACTATACTGTACTATACACATGGCGTGATCATTGGGCAGAAGTTTGGGGCAAGGAGATGAAGTACAGAAGGTGGATTAGTTGACTTTAAAGAGCACTGGAAAAAAATCACTCAGAGAAAACCAACTCCAA
Source organism: Triticum urartu (assembly GCF_056163025.1). Taxonomy (NCBI): domain Eukaryota; kingdom Viridiplantae; phylum Streptophyta; class Magnoliopsida; order Poales; family Poaceae; genus Triticum; species Triticum urartu. The sequence continues at coordinate 212,801,193 of NC_141877.1, read as the reverse complement.
AATAAAAGCCAAATAATGCAAAAGTTTTTGTTGGTCCAATTTTTTTTCATGTTTTAATAATGAAAATGACATGTTACAAAATGCAGGGTGTGATAGACCTACCCTCCTTACAAGAATCTCGTCCCCGAGATTCCTAAACTAGGCTTTAAAGAGATACGGAAACTCGGATCTAAGGTAGTCGTTACGTTCCCAGGTTGCTTCTGCTTCAGTGTGGTTGCTCCACTGGACCTTGAAGTACTTGATGGTGCGGCTTCGAGTGCGTCGTTCAGCCTCGTCCAAAATACAGATGGGTCTCTCGTGGTAGGTCAAATCGGGCTGAAGGTCAATGGCTTGGTGACCGACGTCCTTATAAAGATCAGGTTTGTCTGGAACTTGGAGACACTTCCGGAGTTGTGACACGTGGAATACGTTGTGCACATCGGATAGTTCAGGTGGCAGTTCCAACTGGTAAGCCACTTCTCTGCATCGTGCGGTGATCTCGAAGGGGCCGATAAACCTTGGTGCGAGCTTTCCCTTAACGTGGAAACGCTTGGTTCCCTTAAGAGGAGTTACTCGCAGGTATACATGGTCTCCGACTTGGAAGTCTACTTGTCGGCGACGAGTGTCAGCATAGCTCTTCTGCCTCGACTTGGCGGTCTTCAGTTGCTCTCTGACTAGCTGAACTTGCTCTTCTACTTCATGGAGGATATCGGGCCCAAATACTAGTCCTTCTCCGGTTTCTGACCAATTGAGGGGTGTGCGGCACTTCCGTCCGTATAACACCTCAAATGGTGCCATCTGAAGGCTTGACTGATAACTGTTGTTGTAGGAGAACTCGGCAAAAGGGAGGCAATCTTCCCACTTGGCTCCATATGCTAAGACACAAGCTCGGAGCATGTCTTCGAGTATCTGATTCACTCGTTCTGTCTGACCTCCGGTCTGTGGGTGGAAGGCAGTGCTGAAGGACAACTTGGTCCCCATGGCCTCTTGGAACTTCTTCCAGAACCTTGAGGTAAACTGGGTTCCTCGATCTAACACAATCTCCTTGGGAATACCATGAAGACTTACGATTCTGTTGATGTATAGAGTCGCTAGCTGGTTGCCATCATAGGTAGTCTTCATAGGAATGAAATGGGCTACTTTAGTCAAATGATCGACTATGACCCAGATGGAGTCGTGTCCCTTGTTTGACCTAGGTAGTCCAGTGATGAAATCCATTCCGACTTTATCCCATTTCCACTCAGGTACCTTGAGTGGTTGGAGCAATCCAGCAGGTCGCTGATATTCAGCTTTGACCCTTTGGCATACATCACACTTTGCAACATAGGTGGCAATCTCCCTTTTCATCCCGTGCCACCAAAATCTTTCCTTCAGGTCTTGATACATCTTAGTCCCTCCAGGATGGATGGAATACGGGGTGTCATGAGCTTCTTGCAAGATCAATTTCTTGAGCTCAATCTTATTGGGTACGCAAATGCGATTCCCAAACCACACAATTCCTTGCTCATCCTCTGAGAATCCTAGGGCCTTGCCCGCCTTGATCTTCCTCTTGATGCCTTCAATACTTTCGTGTCCCTTCTGAGCTCCCTTAATATCATCCATCAGGGTAGGCTTGACTTCAAGGTTGGATAAGAATCCTGGTGCAACCAGTTCCAACCCGAAGCTTTCAAGTTCTACATACAAGGCGGGTAGCCTGTCCTTAAGCATAGCATTCAAGGAACAAGCCTTCCTGCTTAATGCATCTGCTACCACAATAGCCTTTCCAGGGTGGTATTGAACACTAAGGTCATAATCCTTGATCAACTCTAGCCATCTTCTTTGCCTCATGTTCAATTCCTTCTGAGTGAAAATATACTTCAGACTTTTGTGATCCGTGTATATCTCACACCGCTTCCCTAGGAGGTAATGTCGCCATGTTTTCAGGGCATGAACTACAGCTGCCAACTCGAGGTCATGAGTAGCATAGTTCTCTTCATGAGGCCGTAGTTGCCTTGAAAGGTAAGCTACGACTCTGCCCTCTTGCATCAGAACACCTCCCAGTCCGGTTCTTGAGCATCACAATATATCACAAACTCCTTGTGTATATCTGGTGTGGCCAGCACTGGGGCGGTGGTCAGTCTCTTCTTCAGCTCCTGGAAGCTCTCTTCGCACTTCGGCGTCCATTCAAACTTATTGTCCTTCTTCAAGAGCTGAGTCATGGGTCGGGAAATGCTTGAGAATCCTTCAACGAACTTGTGGTAATATCCTGCAAGTCCAAGGAAGCTTCTGACTTCCTTCACATTGCTTGGGGATTGCCATTCAGTTACGGCTTCAATCTTAGCGGGATCGATCGACAATCCTTCTTCGGTCAAAACATGACCCAAGAATCCAACTTCGCACAGCCAAAATTTGCACTTGCTGAACTTGGCATACAGTCGGTGCTCTCGAAGCTTGTCTAGGACCATCCTCAAGTGTTGCTCGTGCTCTTCTTCCGTCTTTGAGAAGACAAGAATGTCATCAATGAAGACAATGACAAACTTGTCCAAATATTCCATGAAGACCATATTCATGAGATACATGAAGTAAGCTGGGGCATTGGTCAATCCAAAGGACATGACCGTGCACTCATATAGGCCATATCTGGTTACAAATGTCGTCTTCGGAATATCTTGGGGTCTGATTTTCAGCTGGTAGTACCCAGATCTGAGGTCAATCTTGGAGAATACCTTGGCCCCATTGAGTTGATCAAACAGATCTTCAATCTTGGGAAGTGGATACTTGTTCTTGATTGTAACTTCATTGAGGGAGTGGTAGTCAATGCATAAGCGGATGGTACCGTCCTTCTTTGCCACAAACAGAACAGGTGATCCCCAAGGGGAGGCACTAGGGCGGATAAATCCCTTCCTCAACTGCTCTTCCAGTTGCTTCTTCAACTCTGCTAACTCTTCCGATCCCATTCTATAAGGCTTCTTATAGATGGGTCCAGCTCCGGGTATGAGCTCGATGATGAACTTCCCGGTAGCTCATCAGGAAAGACATCGGGGTATTCGCATACCATCGGCACTTGCTCCAATCCGACTTCAGTCAGACAGTTGACTTGGTTGGCTTGAGTAGAGGAGCGGTTGGAGGCAAATTTAACTTCAACTCCGTGGTCATTGGTTACAGTGATGGTCCGGTTGGCGCAATCTAACAAGCCTTGGTGCTTGATGAGGCAATTCATTCCTAAGATCACATCCAAGCCTTGTGATCTTAAGACGATAAGGTCTGCTAGGAAGTCTACCCCATTAATGACAATCCCAACCCCTTTACATCCTATCTTGGCTCTCATCTCTGCTCCGGGGGTTTGTACCACCATAGGGTTATTCAGGGGTGTAGGGGTCATGCCACTCTTTAATGCAAACTCATGGGTGACAAATGAATGCGTGGCTCCAGAATCAAACAAGATAGTTGTAGGTGCTGAGTTGACAAGGAATGTACCCAGCACGACGTCCGGGTCTTCCTGGGCTTCTTCTGCAGTGACATGATTCACACGACCCTTGCCATTGTTGGGCGGGTTGCGAGGAGCTTGGTTCCTTGGTGGCATTCCACGGCCTTGCCCTGGGTTCTGCGCATTGGGGCGCGGGGCGTCGGGCTTCTTGTTGGGGCAATACTTGGAGTAGTGTCCTGCCTGACCACATCTGAAGCAAGTGACTTGATTGGGGTTGCTGCCCTTGCTGGCATTGTTATTGGGGTTGTTGAAGGCTGGCCTGGGGTTGGCATACTGTTGAGGCTGATAGTTGGTGCGGGGTGCAGGGGCTCTTGGCTGCTGATAGGTTGGCTTCACCGGGGCTGGCTGCCACGGGCGAGGTTTCTGGTTGCTGGAGCTACCCTTGCTGATCATCTTGCGCTTACGGGTATCATCCAAAGCACGTCGCTTGTCCTCAAGCATGAGTGCCTTGTTAACCAGATCAGGAAAGGTTGGGCAGTCACACACAACAAGTGAGTACTGCAGAGTCTGGTTAAGGCCTTCCATGAAGCGCTCTCTTTTGGCAGCATCAGTGCTGACATCCTTAGGAGCATACCTAGACAGAACACTGAATTTCTGCAACAGTGCTACTTCCTTGCTTCAGGGATCGGAACTCACGCTTCTTGATGGCCATGATTCCGGAAGGAATATGAGCCTTGCGGAATTCTGTCTTGAAGTCATTCCAAGTGATGTTTTGCCCAGCATGCATGACCTTGAATCCATCCCACCAAGCTCTGGCAGTTCCCCCGAGACAGTGGGCAGCATATGCCACCCTCTCACGGTCTTCAGTTCAGCCGACTAGTTCCAACAGATCCTCAATGGTGCGGACCCAGTCATCTGCATCCAGGGGTTCAGCAGTCTCGATGAAGGTGGGTGGTGCATGCTTCTTGAACTTTGCCAACGTGGAACGTCCATTGCCGTTCCCCGCTGGCTGGCGGTTGACAGCCTGGGCAATCATCTGGAGGGCTGCAGTGTTGGCTTGGCGTTCCTCTCGGAAGGCTTGGAGAAGCTGAGCCACGTCCATGTTTGGAGGTGGTGGCGGTGGTGGATCCTGCCCTTGGGTTTGGTCCCGACTAGCTCCTGCTCCGGCTTCTTGCTGCTAAGCAGAGGCACCAGTACATGTTACAACAGGCATCCTGTTGGAGCGGTCAAGGTCTCATGATTGGGAAAGATGAGGGAAAGCAGTATAGATGGAATGCCTAGTGAGGGGGTGGGCGTGACACAATTTTAAGTTAAGCAAGGGCCAGAAGGGCCAAACTCATGCATTAAGACCAAATGGGTGATGTAGTCGTTTACAAGTTCCCGAAGGAAAGCACGTCTTCCATTAAAACAAGTTGAAAGCAAACATAACACAACATGGTTTCATTTGAACCATTACATGGACTCGACTTCGCACAAGGGGTACATGACCTATCCTACCTTAAGGGTTGCGGACTGGCCCATCCTAGTCCCGAACAGTGTCTAAGTGGTGGAATGCTCGGTCGCATAGTCCGGCTCCTCTGGGTCTTCCTCCTCATCTTCATCTATCTCAGTATCTTCGTCACTTGAGGGAATGGGGGAGTGGAGGAGCTGAACACGGCGCTACTTCGCCGGTGGCACCATGAAGAGGTTGCGATATTCCTTCGCCGTCATATGGCGTGGCCGAGATGATCCCTTGGCATGCGTAGCCTGTGGGGGTCGCCCGCCTCGATAGGCAACAACGGGCTGTCCAGGGGGTGCGCCATCCTTCTTGATCCTGTCCGCCTTTGTCTGAGCTAGGCGGAGGAGTTCCTTGGTCTCAAGGAGTTCCCTCCGAAGCTCCATCAACTCCGAGGCCAAGTGTTGTGCCAGACTATCAGCACACAAGCTGAAGTAGGTCTGGAAACGGAGGGGAAGCCCCTCGTCCATGGGTGGAGCTGGTGCGCTGCTCTCGTCATCACCCTCCTTACGATAAGGTAGGTAACGAGTGGCTGGCTCACTTGCCATCCCTGGCAGAAGATCTCGAAGGCGAGTCAGCGCCTTGAGTGCAGCAATCTCAACGGCGAGGAGCAGGGTCGCCATCTGTGGTCCTTCAAAGAACCAGCTTGTTGGAGAGTCGTTCGCCCTCACGACTACCTCCACGTGATACTCCTTCGTGGTGCTGTCAATCCAGTGCTCGTGATAGGAGAAGGTGGGGGCTCGAGTGAACTGGCACTTCTTGAGGCTGTCCTCAAGGAGCACGGGAAATCCAGTGGTCGGGAGGTCCTCGGGTACGACGGCCATCTACAGAAGTGGAAAGGGAAGGGTCAATAGAGGAGATACGACCCATGTTTGGGATATTACTAGAATGCGTAGGTATATAGGTAATTTTGGAGATAGTCTCACTCTAACTAACGTCCATGCTAACTAAGGTTTCCTACAGACAACCTGGCTCTGATACCAGCTCTGTGGGGACCCTGACTCATAAGTCGTGATCACCGAATGCACGTGTACAGTGATCCCAGAGATCAATGCTCACTGAACACACAGAGGCTGAATAACAAGAGTCTTACATCCATACATATCGTCTTACACAAATTATGACCATTTTGGTCTAGTCTTACATAGATAAAGCCACAAGGGCTGAATACCAAATAAACTTAAGCAGCAGAATTCTTCGTCGATAAGCAGAACCCATGCCATCTGCCTTAACCCTACAGGCATTCTAACTGGGAAACATCCTAGTTCGCATGTTCGTCTTCAAAGAACTCTTCTTTGAACTCCTGTTCTTCCATGCCTGGCCAATTAAATAACCAGTGGCAAGCCAATGAGTAATTTGAATGTACTCGCAAGCAACCCATGTTTTGGTTCGAGATACAACAATGCAGGATATAGGTAAATTTTTGCAGAAAGCTAGTTTTGAGTGCAATGACATGTTCAACAACTTGTAAGACGTGCATCGGAAGAACTCATGTGACCATGAGGACAGGTTACAGATATCAACATAAATAGAGTGGGCACCAACCCAACTCAATCATGTCAAGTCCTTGACTTGACTCAAGTAGTTCTTCCCACTTATCCAAACACACACACTGGTTTGCAAACATGTGGACGTAGTTTAAGCAGCACCGCCCAACTGTACTTGACCGCGGACATGGCTATTTGAATAGTTTTACACTCTGCAGAGGTTGCACACTTTACCCACAAGATCCGGGGAACTTTCGTGTCATCCACGACCCGCGGTACCTCAAGTACCCGGGGTAAGCACCTGATCACTATCTTTCCCTAGACGACACTAACATGGAGTCCACTCGATTGGTAGTAACCCCCGTGCCCAACATTTCACAACTTTAAAAATGGTGGAGCCTCGCTCCTATATTCATCACATACCACTGGCACGGGGTACCAACGGTGTGTCCGGTGCCCCATAAAAATGTTCTTGGCCGCCCTACCTGGCACGGCCCCGTCCTGAGAGAGCGCCCCAACAACACTCCCATCACTAGTAATGCGGGCTCCAAGCTAGTATCGGCCTAGGTAATCAATAATGCCCTTTCCCATACAAGGGTAGAGTGGTTGCGCATGTAAGGTTGGGACAGTCGACAAATCTTAAATCTAATCCGCTTTTGAAAACAACACACACACTTGCCTTGGTATACCTCTTCGTCATCAAGTGGTTACCCATCTCATTATCTCCCTCGGGCATAAGTGGCACCCGACGGGGTTTTGAAAAGTCTTTTGAAAATACCTTTTCTCCATCACCATGCACATTCCCGTCCCTTTTTGCGTAGCAACTACTTTAGCATCCTATCTACTCCCACCGGCATAACCCTCATAAGAAGGTAGGGTCATGCACAATGCAAGTATCAACAAGGAGGAAATGGGGCAACCCACCATAGTGGCTACCATCTCATCATGATTCCGATGCAACAATAATAAAGTGCTATATGAGATGCATAAAAAGGGTTTCATAGGCATGGTCAAAGGGCTACTTTCCTGGCTCAACAAAGTCTTTTGGGTCTTCAAAGTCTTCTGGTCCAACTCCTTCGTCAGCAACGCAATCTATCGTCGCAAACTAATAATGAGAAAATAAGGCAATAATAAAACAGAAAAACCAAAGTGCTCAGAAAAATGTCAACTCATTTTTATTAAATACTAGGTTGAAAACTAAGAAGGGGAAAATTCCTAGTTTTGGATTTGGAGTAGCAGAATAGGAGAAATGGGTTTTCAAAGGTTTATTTAAATGCTTAAAATCACATTTAAATATTTACAGTGAAGAAAAGGTTGTTGGATTTGAATGAAAGTTGCACCATAAATAGGTGGGATTACTACAAGAATTTAGGAGTTGGAATTATTGCATTTGGATAAATAATTAATTCTGTGGAATTTTTGGAAAAGCCACAGAAAAGAAAAAGAAAAAGGGCACTGTGCCTGCCAGGCCAGAACAGCTGCGGGGCAGCAGGCCCAGCCAGTGGGCCGACCCAGCCGAGCCAGCGCACAGCGCGTGCACCCGCCCATTTCAAACCTGACGGCCGGGGCCCGCAGGACAGAGAGAGGGAGAGGGGCACGGGAACGAGCGAGAGGATGACAGGCGGGGCCCGCCTGTCATCACTAACCCATGGACAGGGGCGTCGCGGTGCTCACCGGCGACGATGCAGGCCACGGCGAGCTCCGACGAGGGCGGGGATGGCTTCAGGGGGCTGCCGCACGTCGGTGGGTGGTGGACTTGGCCGGCGGGGGTGCCTGGTTTGCCGGCGATGAGGAGCTGCGGCGGAGGAGCTTCGGGAGGCAGTGACTCCGGCCGTTTCCGGCAGCTACAGAGAGGGAGACAAGGGGGAAATGATTAGTAGGGCGCGGTGGCTCCAGATCGGGGCAGAGGAGGAGCGGGGGAGGCCTGTACCTCGCGAACTCCGGCGAGCCGAGGCGGCGGAGCTCGAGCTCGATCTATAGCTCGAGCGGCTCTGGGGACAAATGGGTGGTGCGGGAGGTGGATTAGGAGTGTGGGGGAGCGACAGGGAGTGATAGAGAGGCTCGAGGTCGCCTTTTATAGGCTGGCCAAGGTCCACCGTAGGCGCGGCCTACGGGTGTTCGCGAGATCGGCTTGGGTGTCCATTAGAGAGGGAATGGAGGGCTCGGGGGTGTTCGTGAGAGTGGTCTAGGGTGCCAGGGAGAGAGAGGAGGAGCGGGGCGAGCTGCAGGCGGGCCATAGGAGCGGCGCGAGTATTGGCCGAACGGGGCGGCATTCTGGCGCGAGCTGCAAGAGAGAGAGGAAGGCGCGGGAGCAAGTGGGCGGCCTGCTGGCGTGGAGCGGACGTCGAGGGGCATCGACTGGCGCGCGGGGGAGGCCAGAGGTGGCCGGGAGGCGCGGCGTCAATGGTCGGGTGCCCTGCTAGGCGCTCCAGAGCGCGACTTTGGCCGGCATCCGCGGCTATCCCGCGTCCGCGCGCATCCACTTGCGTCTGGCAGCTGAAGGGGGCATGGGCAAAAGCTGGGGAGTGCCTTGGATGCTCTGAAAGGCTGAGAGGAAAGAGGGAGGCTGAGAGAGAGAGAGGAATCCACTATCTAGAGAAGAAAAATGGGGTCTCCCCCCTTCATCATAGCTTCCTCGGGCAGCAAAGCTCACAGGTGCTATAGGGGGACTAGGAGGGGTCGTGGTAGAAAGTTGAGCCTACAGAGATTAGTGGAAGAGGCCAAAAATGGGATTTTTGTAAAGTGGCAGAAGGTGTTTGATGCTGGTTTGGGCAACTAGATGGTTTCCGTTTGCCATGAGACTCTACAGGGTGGAATGACACATATAATTAGGGTCTTCCACCAATTTTGAGCTTATTTGGGCAAAGTTGCCAATGCAACTTTTGTAAACCCTAGAAATTAGCAGAAATGAACTTGTGCAGATCTAGTTGATCAAATCATTTCTCCTTGATGCACTACTTGGTGTAGTGGCCTCATTTGGTCATATGAACATGATCACAAAAGGTGGGGTCAAGGAGAGAAAGTTGGTAGTACAAAGTTGTTCAAATTTGATTCTGGTCAGAGAGGGTTTTGGTGCATTTTGGTGAACCAAACTGACCTTAATTGAGATGAGGATTTGCAAGGTGACCAGAATATGCATTTGTGACTTGCTGGATTTTCCTTGGATTTTTATGAAAATATTTCCTGTAGAAATATTTCAAATCCTTGAAATGGGCAGAAATAGTTTTGGGAGGTTTGTCCAATATTCTGAACATGACCATGTGTTGAAACTCCTATATATGGAAAATATATGTCCACTGAGTTTCCCTGATTTTTGTCAAATATTTTTTAAACACTAAAATATTTTTTCCCTATTAAAGACCATTTCTGTCCTTAAGAAAAAGCTTTTAAATAAAATAGGAAAATAACTGTTAAAATTATATTTTTGTGGTTTATGGGAATCCTATATCTAGTAGGTTTCAAATATACTCTTTGAAATATTTTTCATACCCCAAATCAAGTACTTGTAGTGCAAACCTCAACTCAGGGGTTTTTGGAAAACTAAATTTTGAAAATACTATTTGGCGAAATTATTTTTGTAGGAAAATACTATACTGTACTATACACATGGCATGATCATTGGGCAGAAGTTTGGGGCAAGGAGATGAAGTACAGAAGGTGGATTAGTTGACTTTAAAGAGCACTTGAAAAAAAATCACTCAGAGAAAACCAACTCCAAAATAAAAGCCAAATAATGCAAAAGTTTTTGTTGGTCCAATTTTTTTCATGTTTTAATAATGAAAATGACATGTTACAAAATGCAGGGTGTGACACCATCTAAATCAGTTGAGATGACGCCTTATGAACTGCGGTTTGGCAAGAAACCAAAGTTGTCGGTTCTTAAAGTTTGGGGTTGCGATGCTTATGTGAAAAGCTTCAACCTGATAAGCTCGAACCCAAATCGGAGAAATGTGTCTTCATAGAATACCCAAAGGAGACTGTTAGGTACACCTTCTATCACAGATCCAAAGGCAAGACATTCGTTGCTAAGAATGGATCCTTTCTAGAGAAAGAGTTTCTCTCGAAAGAAGTGAGTGGGAGGAAAGTAGAACTTGATGAGGTAACTGTACCTGCTCCCTTATTGGAAAGTAATTCATCACAGAAATCTAATGATGAAGATCATGAAACTTCAGATCAAATTATTGCTGAGCTTAGATGAAGATCATGTACATTAGGTAATGATGGCTATATGTTTTGCCATGTGAGCAGGTACAGGCTATTAGTGAGGAAGCTAATGATGAAGATCATGTAACTTCAGATCAAGTTACTACCGAACCTCGTAGGTCAACCAGAGTAAGATCCACACCAGAGTGGTACGGTAATCCTGTTCTGGAAGTCATGTTACTTGACCATGACGAACCTACGAACTATGAGGAAGCGATGATGAGCCCAGATTCCGCAAAATGGCTTGAGGCCATGAAATCTGAGATGGGATCCATGTATGAGAACAAAGTGTGGACTTTGGTTGACTTGCTCGATGATCGGCAAGCCATCAAGAATAAATGGATCTTCAAGAAGAATACTGACGTTGACGGTAATGTTACTGTCTACAAAGCTTGACTTGTTGCAAAAGGTTTTCAACAAGTTCAAGGAGTTGATTACGATGAGACCTTCTCACCCGTAGCGATGCTTAAGTCCGTCCGAATCATGTTAGCAATTGCCGCATTTTATGATTATGAAATTTGGCAAATGGATGTAAAGATTGCATTCCTGAATGGATTTCTGGAAGAAGAGTTGTATATGATGCAACCTGAAGGTTTTATCGATCCAAAGCATGCTAACAAAGTGTGCAAACTCCAGCGATCCATCTATGGACTTGTGCAAGCATCTCGGAGTTGGAATAAACGTTTTGATAGTGTGATCAAAGCATATGGTTTTATACAGACTTTTGGAGAAGCCTGTATTTACAAGAAATGAGTGGGAGCTCTGTAGCATTTCTAATATTATATGTGGATGACATATTGTTGATTGGAAATGATATAGAATTTCCGGATAGCATAAAAGGATACTTGAATAAGAGTTTTTCAATGAAAGACCTCGGTGAAGCTGCTTATATATTGGGCATCCTGATCTATAGTGATAGATCAAGACACCTAATTGGACTTTCACAAAGCACATACCTTGATAAAGTTTTGAAGAAGTTCAAAATGGATCAAGTAAAGAAAGGGTTCTTGCCTGTGTTACAAGGTGTGAAGTTGAGTCAGACTCAATGCCCGACCACCGCAGAAGATAGAGAGAAAATGAAAGATGTTCCCTATGCTTCAGCCATAGGCTCTATCATGTATGCAATGCTGTGTAGCAGACCTGATGTGTGCCTTGCTATTAGTTTAGCAGGGAGGTACCAAAGTAATCCAGGACTGGATCATTGGACAGCGGTCATGTAACACCCTGGATATAACTTTCCCTATTTGTACTCTAACTCTTGCCATTTCCGGGGTTAAGTTATATTTATTTCCTCGGGTTCGGGTTTTGTCTCCGTGTGTTGTTATCGTTGTCATGCATCTCATATCATGTCATCATGTGCATTGCATTTGCATACGTGCTTGTCTCAGGCATTCGAGCATTTTTTCCGTTGTCCGTTTTGCATTCCAGCGCTTCGTTCTCCTCCGGTGGTCATTCCTAGCTTTCTTTCGTGTGTGGGGATTAAACATTTCCGGATTGGACCGAGACTTGCCAAGCGGCCTTGGTTTACTACCGGTAGCCCGCCTGTCAAGTTTCGTATCATTTGGATTTCGTTTGATACTCCAACGGTTAACCGAGGGACCGAAAAGGCCTCGTGTGTGTTGCAGCCCAACACCCCTCCAATTTGGCCCAAAACCCACCTAAACCTTCTCCATCATCTAGATCGTTCGATCACGATCGCGTGGCCGAAAACCGCACCTCATTTGGACTCTCCTAGCTCCCTCTACCTCTATTTAAAGACCCCCTTCGTTTTCTTCTTCTTCCCCCGAAACCCTAGATCCGCCACTCCTCGCGCGCGCCGGACAACTCCCCCGCCGACGGACGCGTCCGCCCGCCGTGTCCGCCGCCATGTGGCACGCCACCATTGGCCTCCGCCGCCTCAGCCGCCACTCCCTCCGCCGCCGGCCCAGGAGGCCCACCCCGGGCCCCCGAGGCCCATTCGCCGCCCCGCACCGCCTGGGCTCCTCGCGCTCCCCGCCGCCTCCTTCTCTGCCCCGCCGCCAAGCCGCCGCCGCCTCACCCGCCCGGCCGCCGGCCGCCTCGCCTGCCGTCCACCGCCACCGCAGGTCGCTGCCGCCCCCGCCGCCAGCTCCCTCCTTCGGCGAGGATCCGGCGCCCCCGGCCCCTCTTGCCTCGGATCCGGTCACCTCCGGCGAAACTCCGGCCGCTACAGTGATTTCGGCCGTCCTCGTAATCCGTGCAAACCATAGATCTGTTCCAGAAATTTCAGTCCATGTGCACATGTTCGTGGCTCCGTAACTTTGCATCAGTAGCTCCGATTCATGCATATAGAATATCAAAATGTTCATATCAGAGAGTACATCATTTCATTCCATTGTATCATTTTCATTTGAGCTCATCTTGATGCCCGAAATGCTGTTAGAAGAGGGCTACTTGAGTTAATTGTCAGATCTGTTACTCCGTTTAGCACTTTTGTCATTTTTGCCATGATTAATGTGTGAATGATATGCCCATGAGTTCTACACGTGTTTTGTTAAGGGTTTTGTCATCTCTCTAGAGGTGCAACCCATGTATTTTTGGGATGTGTGTGGTGCCTTGTGCAAGTTTGCAAAGTGGTGCACTTGCTAAGTCTGTTTTCAGGGACTTAGTGATTTCACTAAGTCCTGGAGCTGTTTATCTCATGATGCCATATGTTCGTGTTGTTTCCTAGTGATCCGTGCCTCTTTTGAGGATGATCAGTAAGGGAGTTTTGTTAATATTGTAGTGCTCTATATAACCATGCCTTTGTTTGCAATTATGGAGCACCCTAGCTTGAGTCAATCGAGCTCTACTTTTGCTACTTTGTGAATCTGGGCAGATTGTCAACTTGTTTGCAATTTTGCCGGTGATGTTGTAGTTGATCCGTGCATGCTATGCTATTGTTCTTGCCATGTCTAGCTTGAGTTTTGTGCCTTCTTGATGGGTGTATGCTTTTTTTGCCATGGCTTGCACCATAGTGAGTGCATCGAGCTCGTAAAGATGCCTACTTGAGTTATATTTCAGCATGTGTCAGTTTTTCACTAAGTCTGAAAACTGAATATGTTTTTGCTATGTTCACATGCTTGCAATTGTATTTTCTGATCCCTTTTGGCTCAAGGTCACTAAGGGACTTTTGTTAAGCTCTTTGAGTAGCTCCATTCCATGTTTTACTTTGCCATGTTCAGGTCCTGTAGCATGTAGTTATGTTGCTCCAAAGAGGGCTACCTGATCTGGAATTCCAGACAAGTGTTAATTTCACTAAGTCTGAGATCTGTTTGCCATATGCATTTTTGCCATGCTTGTTTGAACCTGTTAGTGGATGAATTGGCCATAGCTCAGTGCTAGACTTTTGTTAAGCATCTTGTGTGCATCCCTGCCATGTATTTTGTTGTCATGTTTGGGTGCTGTAGCATGTTCATCTCTTTGCGTTTAGATGGCTACTTGCTGTAAATCGCAGACCGGTGTCATTTTTGAATCACTTGCCATTTCCAAACCTTAACTCCGATTCCGGCGTTCTTTATATCGTTTTCAAGCGGTTTCATCCCATCTTTCCAGTGGCACACTTAGATTTCCAAGTTGAGGCCAGGTTCATGCGTTTTCCTGTCATATCTTGCATTTTGCATCCCGCATCGCATCCTGCATAGCATATCATCATCGCATCATCTTGTTTGGTTCTTGCACGTGGTTGATTGTATCCTTGTTGCCTGTTTGTCTTGTTTGGGTAGATCCGGGAGACGAGTTCGCTAACGAGGAGCCCGTTGAGTTTGCTTTTGAGGATCCAGTCAACTCTGACAACTGTGCAGGCAAGATGATCATACCCTCGAAATCACTACTATCTTTGCTATGCTAGTTTGCTCGCTCTTTGCTATGCCATTGCTACGATGCCTACCACTTGCTTTCAAGCCTCCCAAATTGCCATGTCAAACCTCTAACCCACCATGTCCTAGCACACCGTTGATTGGCTATGTTACCGCTTTGCTCAGCCCCTATTATAGCGTTGCTAGTTGTAGGTGAAGATTGAAGACCGTTCCTTGTTGGAACATTTATTTACTTGTTGGGATATCATTATATTATCTTGTTATCTTAATGCACCTATACACTTGGTAAAGGGTGGAAGGCTCGGCCTCTCGCCTAGTGTTTTGTTCCACTCTTGCCGCCCTAGTTTCCGTCATATCGGTGTTATGTTTCCGGATTTTGCGTTCCTTACGCGGTTCGGTTATAATGGGAACCCCTTGATAGTTCGCCTCGATTAAAGCTTTTCCAGCAATGCCCAACCTTGGTCTTACCATTTGCCACCTAGCCTCTTTGTCCCTTGGGTTTCCGAAGCCCAAGGGTCATCTTATTTTTTTAACCCCCCCGGGCCAGTGCTCCCTCTGAGTGTTGGTCCGAACTGAGCTGCCTGCGGGGCCACCTCGGGGAAACTTGAGGGTTGGTTTTACTCGTAGCTAGTCTCATCTGAGTGTGCCCTGAGAACGAGATATGTGCAGCTCCTATCGGGATTTCTCGGCACATTCGGGCGGTGTTGCTGGTCTTGTTTTAACCTGTCGAAGTGTCTTGAATTACCGAGATACCGAGTCTGATCGGAACATCTTGGGAGGAGGTCTATTCCTTCGTTGACCGTGAGAGCTTGTCATGGGCTAAGTTGGGACTCCCCTGCAGGGATTGAACTTTCGAAAGCCGTGCCCGCGGTTATGGGCAGATGGGAATTTGTTAATGTCCGGTTGTAGATAACTTGAACCCTAAATTAATTAAAATGAATCAACCGAGTGTGTTTCCGTGATGGCCTCTTCTCGGCGGAGTCCGGGAAGTGGACACGGTGTTGGAGTCATGTTTGCGCAGGTTGCTCTCTAGTTTCTCGCTCGTGCTTTGCCTCCTCTTCTCGCTCTCTTCTGCGTATAAGTTAGCCACCATATTTTGCTAGTCGCTTTCTGCAGCTCCACATATATTTACTTGCCATACCTATAAGCTTAAATAGTCTTGATCGCGAGGGTGCGAGATTGCTGAGTCCCTGTGGCTCACAGATTATTATTACACCAGATGCAGGGCCTGATGATTCCGCTCCAGGAGACGCGTATGAGCTCAAGTGGGAGTTCGACGAAGACTCTCAACGTTACTATGTTTCCTTTCCTGATGATCAGTAGTGGTGCCCAGTTGGGGGTGATTGGGACCGTTGTCGCTTGTTGGGTTCTCTTTTATTTTGGCGCCGTAGTCGGGCCATGAGTGTTTGGATAATGTAATGTTATTTATGTACTTGATTGACGTGGCGAGTGTAAGCCAACTATGTTATCTCCCCTTTATTATTCATATTACATGGGATGTTGTGAAGATTGCCTAACTTGCGACATATGCCTTCAATGCGATTATGTCTCTAAGTCGTGCCTCGACACGTGGGAGCTATAGTCGCATCAAGGGTGTTACAGGTCAAGAACATCCTGAAATACCTGAAAAGGACTAAGGATATGTTTCTCATTTATGGAGGTGACAAAGAGCTCGTCGTAAATGGTTATGTCGATGCAAACTTTGACACTGATCCGGATGACTCTAAGTCACAAACCGGATACGTATTTATATTGAACGGTAGAGCTGTCAGTTGGTGCAATTCTAAGCAAAGCGTCGTGGCGGGATCTACGTGTGAAGCGGAATACATAGCTGCTTCAGAAGCAGCAAATGAAGGAATCTAGATGAAAGAGTTCATATCCGAGCTAGGTGTCATACCTAGTGCATCGGGTCCAATGAAAATATTTTGTGACAATACTGGTGCAATTGCCTTGGCAAAGGAATCCAGATTTCACAAAAGAACCAAGCACATCAAGAGACGCTTCAATTCCATCCACGATCAAGTCAAGAAGGGAGACATAGAGATTTGCAAAATACATATGGATCTGAATGTTGCAGACCCGTTGACTAAGCCTCTCTCACGAGCAAAACATGATCAGCACCAAGACTCCATGGGTGTTAGAATCATTACTGTGTAATCTAGATTATTGACTCTAGTGCAAGTGGGAGACTGAAGGAAATATGCCCTAGAGGCAATAATAAATTTATTATTTATTTCCTTATATCATGATAAATGTTTATTATTCATGCTAGAATTGTATTAACCAGAAACTTAGTACATGTGTGAATACATAGACAAACAGAGTGTCACTAGTTTGCCTCTACTTGACTAGCTCGTTAAATCAATGATGGTTATGTTTCCTAACCATAGACATGAGTTGTCATTTGATTAACGAGATCACATCATTAGAGGATGATGTGATTGACTTGACCCATCCGTTAGCTTAGCACGATGATCGTTTAGTTTGTTGCTATTGCTTTCTTCATGACTTATACATGTTCCTATGACTATGAGATTATCCAACTCCTGAGTACTTGAGGAACACTTTGTGTGCTACCAAACATCACAACGTAACTGGGTGATTATAAAGGTGCTCTACAGGTGTCTCCGATGGTATTTGTTGAGTTGGCATAGATCGATATTAGGATTTGTCACTCCGATTGTCGGAGTGGTATCTATGGGCCCTCTCGGTAATGCACATCACAATAAGCCTTGCAAGCAATGTAGCTAATGAGTTAGTTATGGGATGTAGCATTACGGAATGAGTAAAGAGACTTTCCAGTAACGAGATTGAACTAGGTATTGAGATACCGACGATCGAATCTCAGGGAAGTAACATATTGATGACAAAGGGAACAACATATGTTGTTATGCGGTGTGACCGATAAAGATCTTCGTAGAATACGTAGGAGCCAATATGAGCATCCAGGTTCCACTATTGGTTATTGATCGGAGACGAGTCTCGGTCATGTCTACATAGTTCTCGAACCCATAGGGTCCGCACGCTTAACGTTCGGTGATGATCGGTATTATGAGTTTATGTGTTTTGATGTACAAAAGGTAGTTTGGAGTCCCGGATATGATCACGGACATGACGAGGACTCTTGAAATGGCCGAGACATAAAGATTGATATATTGGATCACTATGTTTGGACTTCGGAAGGGTTCCGGGCAAATTCAGACAAATACCGAAGTACCGGGGGTTACCGAAACTCCCCGGGGAGTGTAATGGGACTATTGGGCCTTAGTGGAGAAGAGAAGGGGCGGCCAGGGCAGGCCGCGCGCCCCCTCTCCCTCTAGTCCGAATTGGACAAGGAGGGGGGCGCCCCCTTTCCTTCCCCCTCTCTCCTACTCCTACTCTTGGAAGGGTTGGAGTCCTACTCCCAGTGGGAGTAGGACTCCCCTTGGGGCGCGCCTAGGAGGGCCGGCCTCTCCCCCTCCTCCACTCCTTTATATACGGGGGAGGGGGCACCCCATAGACACACAAGTTGATCAGTTGATCTTTTAGCCGTGTGCGGTGCCCCCTCCACCATATTCCACCTCGGTCATATCATAGTGGTGCTTAGGCGAAGCCCTGCGTCGGTAGCATCATCATCACCGTCATCACGCCGTCGTGCTGACGGGACTCTCCCTCGAAGCTTTGCTGGATTGGAGATCGTGTGTAACACCCTCGATGCGACTATAGCTCCCACGTGTCGAGGCACGACTTAGAGACATAATCGCATTGAAGGTATATGTCGCAAGTTAGGCAATCTTCACAACATCCCATGCAATATGAATAATAAAGGGGAGAACATAGTTGGCTTACACTCGCCACGTCAAGCAAGAACATAAATAACATTACATCATCCAAAACACTCATGGCCCGACTACGGTGCCAAAATAGAAGAGAACCCAACATGCGACAACGGTCCCAATCACCCCCAACTGGGCACCACTACTGATCATCGGGAAAGGAAATGTAGTAACGCTGAGAGTCCTCGTCGAACTCCCACTTGAGCTCGTACTCGTCACCTGGAGCGGAATCACCTGGACCTGCATCTGGAGTTATAGTAATCTGTGAGCCACAGGGACTCAGCAATCTCGCACCCTCGCGATCAAGACTATTTAAGCTCATAGGAAGGAAAGGCAAATATATGTGGAGCTGCAGCAAGCGACTAGCAAGTATGGTGGCTAACTTATACGCAAAGGAGAGCGAGAAGAGGAGGCAAGGCACGAGCGAGAAGCTAGAGAACAGCCTGCGCAAACATTACTCCAACACTGTGTCCACTTCCCAGACTCCGCCGAGAAGAGGCCATCACGGTAACACACTCAGTTGATTCAATTTTAATTAATTAAGGTTCAAGTTATCTACAACCGGACATTAACAAATTCCCATTTGCCCATAACCGCGGGCACGGCTTTCGAAAGTTCAATCCCTGCAGGGGAGTCCCAACTTAGCCCATGACAAGCTCTCACGGTCAACGAAGGAATAGACCTCCTCCCAAGACGTTCCGATCAGACTCGGTATCTCGGTAACTCACGACACTTCGACAGGTTAAAATAAGACCAGCAACACCGCCCGAATGTGCCGACAAATCCCGATAGGAGCTGCACATATCTCTTTCTCAGGGCACACTCAGATAAGCAATCCGTACAACTAAAACCATCCCTCGAGTTTCCCCGAGGTGGCGCTGCAAGGGGCTCTAGTTTGGACCAACACTCAGAGGAGCACTGGCCCGGGGGTAAAATAAGATGACCCTTGAGTCTGCAGAACCCAAGGGAAAGAAAAGGCTAGGTGACGAATGGTAAAACCAATGTTGGGCATTGCTGGAAAAGCTTTAATCAAGGCGAAATATCAAGGGGTTCCCATTATAACCCAACCGCGTAAGGAACGCAAAATCCGGGAACATAACACCGATATGACGGAAACTAGGGCGGCAAGAGTGGAACAAAACACTAGGGGAGAGGCCGAGCCTTCCACCCTTTACCAAGTATATAGATGCATTAAGATAACATAGCAATATAATGATATCCCAACAAGTAAATAAAAGATGTTCCAACAAGGAACGGCCTCCAATCTTCACCTGCAACTAGCAACGCTATAAGAGGGGCTGAGCAAAGCGGTAACATAGCCAATCAACGGTTTGCTAGGACAAGGTGGGTTAGAGGTTTGACATGGCAATTGGGAGGCTGAGAAGCAAATGGTAGGCATCGTAGCATTGGCATAGCAAAGAGCGAGCAAACTAGCATAGCAAAGATAGTAGTGATTTCGAGGGTATGATCATCTTGCCTGCACAGTTGTCAGAGTTGACTGGATCCTCACAAGCAAACTCAACGGGCTCCTCGGTAGCGAACTCGTCTCCTGGCTCTACCCAACAAGGCAAACAAGCAACAAGGATACAATCAACCACGTGCAAGACCAAGCAATAAGATGAAATGATGATATGCTAAGCGGGATGCGATGCGGGATGCAAAATGCAAGATATGACAGGAAATGCATGAACCTGGCCTCAACTTGGAATTCCAAGGGTGCCACTGGAAAGATGAGATGAAATTGCTTGAAAACGATATAAAGAACGCCGGAATCGGAGTTACGGTTTGGAAATGGCAAGCGTTTCAAAAATGACACCGGTCTGCGATTTACAGCAAGTAGGCATCTAAATGCAACGAAATGAACATGCTACAGCACCCAAACATGGCAACAAAATACATGGCAGGGATGCACACAACATGCTTAACAAAAGACTAGCACTGAGCTACGGCCAATTCATCCATTATGAGGTTCAAACAAGCATGGCAAAAACGAAAATGCAAAACAGATTCCAGACTTAGTGAAATTAACACTTGTCTGAAATTTCAGATCACGAAGCCCTCTTCGGAGCAGCAAAACAACATGATACATGACCTTATTAAGACAAGTAAGAACATGTCATGGAGCTACTCAACAAGCTTAACAAAAGACCCAAAGTGACCTGGGGCCAAAAGGGTTCACAAAATATACTAACGGGCACACGAACATAGCTAAAACACAATCAGTTTTCAGACTTAGTGAAAACTGAGACATGCTGAAATATAACTCACGAAGGCATGTAAACGAGCTTGATGCACTCACTAAGGTGCAAGTCATGGCAAGGCAAGCATACATCCATAAATAAGGCACAAAATACAAGCTAGAAATGGCAATAACAATGGCATAGCATGCACGGATCAACTACAATAGCATCGGCAAAATCGCAAACGAGTTGACGATCTGCCCAGATTCACCACGAAGCAAAAGTAGAGCTCGATTAACTCAAGCTAGGGTGCTCCATAATTGCAAACAAAGACATGGATGGATATAGCATAACATGATTAACAAAACTCCTTTACTGATCATCCTCAAAAGAGGCACGGATCACTAGGAAACAAGCTGAACATGTGGCATCATGAACTAAATAATCCCAGACTTGGTGAAAACTACTAAGTCCCTGAAAACAGATTTACCAGGTGCCTCACTTTGCAAGCTTGCACAAGTCACCAGACACATCCTAAAAATTCATGGGTTGCACCTCTGGAAATAATACAAAATCCTTAACAAAACATACAAAGGACTCACAGGCATATCATGCACTCAATAATCATGGCAAAAATGACAAGTCTAAGATGAACTAGCAGATGAGACAATTAACTCACGAAGCCTCCTTCTAACAGAATTTTGGGCATCAAGATGAACTCAAATGAAGATGATGCAATGGAATGAAATGATGTACTCGTCGAGACGAACATTTTGATATACTACATGCCCAAATCGGAGCTACGGATGCAAAGATATCACCGGTCAAAGTATGCACAAAAAATTAAGGGGGAGAGGGAAAAGTCAACCGTGAGGAGATATTTTTGGATCTAGATCTGGAATCACTGTTCACGCACGGAATCCGAGGCTCGCGGAGATGAACTTGAAGCTCGCCGGTGATAGAGACTTCGCCGGATCTGGCCGGTGCTCCGGTCGCCGGAGTAGAGGAGGGGGCCGGCCGGGGAGAGGAAGGGGTCGGGCGGCGTTGCGGCGGCGGCGGCTCCCGAGGCGGCGGCGGGGGCGGCGCGAGGCGGCTGATGGCGGCGGCGGCTCCGGCCCGTGATGGCGCGCAGCGGCGGCGTGTGAGCTCCGGCCGCCGGAGCTGGGAGAGGCGGCGGGGTCGAGCGGCGTTGGGCGGCGGAGCGCGTACGGGCTCGCGGGGGCCCGGATCGGGCCTCCCGGGCCGGCGGCGGCGGTGGTTGGCGCTGCCCACGTGGCAGCATCTGGTAGGCTGAGGGGGCGCGGCGGACGTGTCCGGCTAGGCTCCGGACATGTCCGTCGGTGCGGGGATCTGTTTTTTTTTAGCTAGGGTTACGTGGGAGGAGATGATCCGAAAACGGGGGGGCTATTTATAGGCATAAGTGGAGCTAGGAGAGTCCAAATGAGGTGCGGTTTTCGGCCACGCGATCGTGATTTAACGCTCTAGGACATGGAGCAGAGTTTGGTGGGTTTTGGGCCAAATTGGAGGGGTGTTGGGCTGCAACACACACGAGGCCTTATCGGTCCCTCGGTTAACCGTTGGAGTGTCAAACGAAGTCCAAATGATACGAAACTTGACAGGCGGTCTACCGGTAGTAAACCAAGGCCGCATGACAAGTCTCGGTCCAATCCGGAAATGTTTAAACCCCACACACGAAAGAAAGCTAGAAATGACCACCGGAGGAGAACGAAGCGCCGGAATGCAAAACGGACAACGGGGAAAATGCTCGAATGCATGAG
Organism: Triticum urartu; assembly: GCF_056163025.1. NCBI lineage: Eukaryota > Viridiplantae > Streptophyta > Magnoliopsida > Poales > Poaceae > Triticum > Triticum urartu. Next base: position 212,779,035 of record NC_141877.1, on the reverse strand, counting down.
ACGAACATGTATGCAAATGCAATGCACATGATGACATGATATGAGATGCATGAAAACGAAAACAACACACGGAGGAAAAGACCCGAACCCGAGAAAATAAATATAACTTAACGCCGGAAACAGCAAGAGTTGGAGTACAAATTGGGAAAGTTACATCTGGGGCGTTACATCGTGGGATGTCACCGAGCTGAACGTGTGCTGAACTCGGAGGTGCCGTACATTCAGTACTTGGATCGGTCGGATCGTGAAGACATACGACTACATCAACCGCGTTCTCATAACGCTTCCGCTTACGGTCTACGAGGGTACGTGGACGACACTCTCCCCTCTCATTGTTATGCATCACCATGATCTTGCGTGTGCGTAGGATTTTTTTTAAATTACTACGTTACCCAACAATCCCTACCTCAGAGCCCGGCGAGAGAGTAGTGTTTATTCCCCACTTCCTCCGTGGACTAGGGTTTCCCCTCCACCCCTTCGTCTACGGCCTCATGTTCTATTATGGGCTGGATATCCATGATCTAGCCCCAAATTCCTTCCTCCACATATCGGCATTCATCGTTGTGTGCAAGGCTCTCCTCCGCATCCCACCACACTTCGGCCTTTGGCTCAAGGTTTTGAATCTAAAGCCGAAGGTGGTCGACAGACAACACGCGGACTACGGTGGGGCCATGGTGAGCAAGCTTGCCAACACCGTCTGGCCAAAGGGGCATTCATGGAGACGGTCAAGGTATGGCAGTAGGAGTGGTTCTACATCACCGAACCCCGCAACACCAACTGGGCAGCCCTGCCCGACTTCAGATCCGGACCCCCCACTAGGCTCACCTCCTGGACCACTAAGGGCCTTGACTGGGGGTCCACGGTGGAGGTGCAGATGCTGCAAAAGCGCATCACCAATATGATAGGCAAAAACACCGGTCTCACAAACGTGATTCAGGTGATGCTCTTCCGCTAGACTCTTCCTTGCCAACTCTGAGCCTCTCACATGTGGGAGTTTAATCAGGAGGAGCCACGGACCCTGAAGCACTTCTTCGGCACAACGCACAAAGACATATAGAAACTGCTCTTCAAGGCCCAAAAAACGTGGCCAAAGAAGACCGAAGACATCGGTCTCGACATCAAGAATCCGGCTTCGCCGGTAAGCATGATTTTCCCGAATACCTATTCGGTAAATAAGTTTGGATATAATGTATTGCATGTCCTTCGTATAGGGCTGGACGACAAAGGCAGAGCGGATCAAATGTCCAACACCACTGCCTGAAGACCTAGCCACACCCCAGCTAACAGAGATGTTCATCCCGGTGCCCTATCAGGCGCTGGAGAAGAAGGCCAAGAAGAAGAAGGGCAAGGAGGCCAGAGGCAGCCCCCTCCACAAGGGTCCTTCAGACACGGTGTCCGGAGAGACCGAAGCCCTCTCTTCCCACGAGGGGGATGAGGAAGAAGAGGAGGAGGAAGTGGAAAGCAACTCTCCTCTTAAGGGGAGGAAGAAGAAGAGGGCGGCCTCGACAGACCTGGAGGGGGAGGCGCCCAAGAGGGGGAAGATGGCCCTCTCGGATGGTTCGGACTCGGAATCCGAACTAATCCCCAAGAGACCTCCGAGGGTGAAGCCCCTGGCCGAATCATAAGTATCAAAAGATCTACTGTTTATCTTCGGTCTTCCTATTCTCATTATAAGTTATTATCCCATGTGCCTTTCAGCCCTTCTTGCGATCTCCCTAATCGTTCGCTATTGGAGGGGAGTTCTCTGCCACCTGAGATGGCAGAGAGCGAGACACCGCCACGAGCCCCCTCGCCTGTCACCATGGAGGAAACCGAGGTGTCGTCCTAAAGGACCTCTCCTAACTAAGGGGGGCGAGCGAGGCTGTCGAGAAGGCGCCCAAGGTTAATACCTCGATCGCCGAAGACTTGGGGGAGGCGACCCCCATGAAAACCGACAGTGGGGGCCCCCAACAATCCGGGCCCCCGCTAGACACCATTCTGGAGACCAATGTAGCTCTAGGATTGGGCGAGTAGCCCCTTTTGAAGGAGAGGGGAGCATCAGCTCCATCGGCGACCTCCACTAATTCAGAGGCGCTGAACACTCTAGCGGAAGCACTGCAACGTGCTTCCATCGTGGAGGAGCACCGAACCCTGATGGGTGTGGTGGTAGAGAAGGTTCTGTCTACCAAGAGCGGACAGAATGAAGCCTTTACCAGCCTACTGGCAGGCTTCGAGGTATGCAGCGTAATGCTCTAAACGCTTTTCCATATATAGAGAAATATACCTGTATACAGATAGTAGCCCATGAGGCCCTGTCCGGTGTAAAAGAAACCGGACAGATGATCCACATAAAATTTAGGAAGGCTAACATACTTCTCTGTTATGGTGACAGGCATCCCTGTTGGCGGCAACCACCCAAGCCGCAGAAGTTTCTGAACTCAATCGGAAGCTTAAGGTGGCCGATGAAGAAATCGACCGCATTAACAAAACAAGCGGTTCGATGAGACACAAAGTATGCGCATAGTGTTAAAAGTTAGTTGTATATCATAAGTGATAGTTATATTCAGAGATTAACTCATGTAATGCTTTGATTATGAACATAGTTGGCGCAGCCGAGGTCGAGACCCTCAAAGGCACCCTTGCGCAGGCCAAAAAGGAGGCGGAGGCGAGTAAGGCGGCTGCTGACAAAGCGGCTGCCGAACTGAAGACTGAACAGGCCGCGCATCGCCAACATGAAGCTCGGGTAGCCGAAGTTGAGCATGAGCTAAAAGATGCCATCGGTAAGTGCGAGGATTTGGAGGAGAAGACTTCGGTCCAATCGTCCGATCTTGCCAAAGCTCTCCAGGAGGCTAAAGAGGCGCGGGTCGAGTCCCATAGCACTCGCGAAGAGATCCGTCAAGCAGATAGCGGCTGGTAAGGCCTTTTTTTGCAGAGTATTTTTGGAGGTCAAAGATATGCTTTGCTCACTCGAGTGTGGAGTTCTCCAGACACGTTTGCGGATCTTTCGAGGAGTGTCGTTGATGCCGTGTAGTTCTTCCGAGCCCAGGAGGGGAACTCGACTAAGAAGCTATTTTGGTCGCAGTTTCTTGCACTGGAGCATCCGACGCCTCTAAACGACCAACTGAAGCAGCAAATGGAGCTGCATAGGGTGGCGGGCTTGGCCATGAAGGACTTAATAGTCCAACTCTGGTCGGCCGAACCTATTCCCAGCAGCTAATTCGGTTTGGTGAAGCAGCTTGTCGATGTGCGGCCCCGCATTGATGCTATAAAGCACTCGGCCTGCATAGAGGGTGCTCGGATGGCCTTTGCTAGCGTCAAGATGCACCGGGAAAAGATGAAGGCCACCGACGTGGCGACCGCAGGCCCGCCCGAAGGCAAGGACCACCGCAAGCCGGAGAGGTACTTCGAAGACGTCCTGGCAGGAGCTCGAATAGTAGAGGGCCAATGTTCTAAGGACATGATATTTGATTAGATGTGTCGGGTCGTAAAAACTGTGTTATGATCCCCTGCTTGTAATATATTTGTGCCTTTTATCTTAAGCGATTTTCCTCCTGTGCGGCCATTTAATTCTGAAAGTTTCCAGTCGTCGGCTTCAGCCCCCACATAGATGCTACGAGGGTGTTCGGCATAGCGCGTGACCACACTATTTCCAACGTCTTGGTCCGTGAAGGAGGTGTCCGTGAGGTGAACCAGGTAATCAGACTATGCGGCTTTATTACTTTCACTTAGCCATAGGAAGCTTGACTTTGGGGCTAAGTACTAGCCCATGGTGCTCTTACAACGCGGCCCGGCGAAGACCAACCCCTCGTATAACATGGGATAAATCGCTAACGATTTTGTAGTATAAGACTAAGTCGCTGAATCGCTGACCAGCTCTCGCATTATCATGACAATTAGTTTTCGGCTTTCTCTATTGAGGTATTTGACCGGACGAACCAGAAATACAATCGCAGTAGTTATCCCTTTACTACCTTAGCCAAACAAGCGGAACATAAGGTGGTAAGCACAGGAGCGGGGCAACCCAACTACAAACCAAAGACATGATTCAGAGCCGATGCATATAATGCAATATTCGGGACGCCGAAGAGTACCCCATAGGAGTTCGGACTTGAAAAATGTGCTGGGCCAAGAATAGCCCCCGGTGTTTAAGGCCGGACTAAAGCACATGTGGCAGTCAGACATAGGGAAGGAATACAAATGATAACATATAAAATAGATGAGTACCGAACAAAAAGTGGTGTTCAACTGCTTCCTTTATGCCCTTAATAATACATCGAGACGTGTCATTACAAATAATGCCTGAAGGCCGAGGCCATTTTACATGCCGAAAGTGTCCACAAGGGAAAGGTTTATACAAGGCTTTTTGAGAAAAAGATGGCTTGAAAATCCTAACAATGCTCTGTTGCACGTCTGTGTCATTTCTCCTTGGTTAGAAATCCATTGAGAGGAGGAGTTGATGGTTGTCTATAGGAAGGGGGGTCTTTTAGAAAGGAGCCCCTATACAACCGTAGAGTAGGTTGGTTTTTAATGAACCTGTAGTGAGAGAAAAGAAAAGAAAGAAAGAAAGAAAGAAAGGTTAAGGTCTGAATAGGGTCAAGCCGCACTATAGACCTTTTCCGCAGTATGCCTCCGGTGCTGCCCAAGGTATTTTAAGTGCGAAATTATGCACGCACGGTACGTATGCCGCAACCTTATGGGGCGATCGGCGGAGGCTGAACTGCTATTCAAGCTCTAGATCCGCCAAGCTGCCGTGCTGTAATGTGGGTCGGACTCTCTTGGCGGTGTCATGGGTCTTAATGACCGATGAGTTGTTCGGCTTGATCAGGCCGCCTTGTGCTTCGGCTGCTAGGGCCGCGGTGTGCTCCTCAGTGCGGAGGAAGCACTCCATATTCCCATTAACTGTGACGACGCCACGAGGTCCGGGCATTTTGAGCTTTAGATAAGCATAGTGTGGGACTACATTAAAGTGGGCAAAAGCAGTTCGTCCCAGCAGTGCGTGATAACCACTATGGAAAGGCACGATATCGAAGATCAAGTCTTCGCTGCGGAAGTTGTCTGGGGAACCGAAGACTACTTCCAATGTTAAGGAGCCCGTACAATGGGCCTCCACACCGGGTATCACTCCTTTAAAGGTAGTGTTGTTGGGCATGATTCTTGAAGGGTCGATACCCATCTTACGAACAGTGTCCGGATAGATCAGATTGAGGCTGCTGCCGCTGTCCATTAGGACTCTAGTGAGATGGTACCCGTCGATTATAGGATCGAGTACCAGGGCCGCTGAACCTCCGTGACGGATACTGGTTGGGTGGTCCCTGCGATCGAAAGTGATCGGACAGGCCGACCATGGGTTGAATTTTGGGGCGACAAGCTCTACGCCGTAGACGTCCCTTAATGCGCGCTTGTGCTCCCTTTTGGGTATGTGAGTGACATATATCATGTTCACAGTTTTCACTTCAAGGGGAAACTTCTTTTGCCCCCCTGTGTTCGGAGGGCGGGGCCCATCATCGTCCTCGCTTTGAGGTCATTTCCCCTTGTGTTTGGTATTTAATTTACCGCCATCTTTAGAAACCCAGCAGTTTCTGTTGGTGTGGTTGGCAAGCTTGTTAAGGGTGCCATGAATCTGGCAAGGCCTATCTAGTATTTTGTCCAAATTGGATGGACAGTCTATATTTCCTTTAAATGGCTTCTTCCGTTGACCGGGTTTGGAACCGTTGAATCCGGCGTTTGCCGTGGTATCCTCAGTTTCTTCGTTGTTGTTCCGATGCTTATTTTTGCTACGTCGTGGCTTTCCATTGCCATTCCTGGCTTCAGAGGTGCCGGGTCACTGGTGCTGTTACTTCTTTGAGCCAATCAGCTATCTTCGCCCGCTCAGAAGCAGGTCATGAGTGTAGTAAGAGCTGCCATAGTTTTCGGCTTTTCCTGATCGAGGTGTCGGGCAAGCCATTCGTCACGGACGTTGTGTTTGAATGCCGCTATGGCTTCAACAACCGGACAGTCGGCGATTTTGTTCTTTTTAATTAAGAACTGATACGACTCTGTCGTATCTACTTTTCCAAAAAAAATTCCCTTATTTTGGACTCTAACTTGCATGATTTGAATGGAACTAACCCGGACTGACGTTGTTTTCAGCAGAATTGCCATGGTGTTATTTATGTGCAGAAACAAAAGTTCTCGGAATGACCTGAAACTTCACGGAACGTCTTTTTGGAAATAATAAAAAAATCCTTGAAAAAGATGAAGACCAGGGGGCCCACACCCTAGCCACGAGGGTGGGGGGCACGCTTGCCCCCCTGGGCGCGCACCCCTACCTCGTGGGCCCCCTGGAGCTCCTCCGACCTCAACTCCAACTCTATATATTTGCTTTTGGGGAGAAAAAAATCAGAGAGAAGGATTCATCGCGTTTTACGATACGAAGCCGCTGCCAAGCCCTAAAACCGCTCGGGAGGGCTGATCTGGAGTCCGTTCGGGGCTCCGGAGAGGGGAATCCGTCGCCATCATCATCATCAACCTTCCTCCATCGCCAATTTCATGATGCTCACCACCGTGCGTGAGTAATTCCATCGTAGGCTTGCTGGACAGTGATGGGTTGGATGAGATTTATCATGTAATCGAGTTAGTTTTGTTAGGGTTTGATCCCTAGTATCCACTATGTTCTGAGATTGATGTTGCTATGACTTTGCTATGCTTAATGCTTGTCACTAGGGCCCGAGTGCCATGATTTCAGATCTGAACCTATTATGTTTTCATCAATATATGAGAGTTCTTGATCCTATCTTGCAAGTATATAGTCACCTACTATGTGTTATGATCGAGCAACCCCGAAGTGACAATAATCGGGACCACTCCCGGTGATGACCGTAGTTTGAGGAGTTCATGGATTCACTATGTGCTAATGCTTTGTTCCGGTACTCTATTAAAAGGAGGCCTTAATATCCCTTAGTTTCCATTAGGACCCCGCTGCCACGGGAGGGTAGGACAAAAGATGTCATGCAAGTTCTTTTCCATAAGCACGTATGACTATATTCGGAATACATGCCTACATTACATTGATGAATTGGAGCTAGTTCTGTGTCACCCTAGGTTATGACTGTTACATGATGAACCGCATCTGGCATAATTCTCCATCACTGATCCATTGCCTACGAGCTTTCCATATATTGTCCCTCGTTTATTTACTTTTCTGTTGCTATTGCTATCATCACTACAAAATACCAAAAACATTACTTTTGCTATCATTACCTTTTGCTACCATTACCACTACTATCATATTACTTTGCTACTAAACACTTTGCTGCAGATGTTAAGTTTCCAGGTGTGGTTGAATTGACAACTCAACTGCTAATACTTGAGAATATTCTTTGGCTCCCCTTGTGTCGAATCAATAAATTTGGGTTGAATACTCTACCCTCGAAAAATGTTGCGATCCCCTATACTTGTGGGTTATCAAGACTATTTTCTGGCGCCGTTGCCGGGGAGCATAGCTCTATTATTTGAGTCACTTGGGATTTATATCTGTTGGTCACTATGAAGAACTTGAAAGACGGGAAAACAAAAATTTATCCCTCCACTACGAGGGGAGGTAAGGAACTGCCATCTAGCTCTGCACTTGATTCACCTTCTGTTTTGAGTAAGCTTGCGATACCTAAACCTGCTTCTGCTATTCGTTCTGATATATCGCATGTTATTGATGATGCCACTTCTGCTATGCATGATACTTATGATGAAACTACTTCTATGCTTGATACTATTGTGCCACTTGGTGAATTTCTTGATGAACAACTTGCTCGGGTTAGAGAGAATGAAAATATTGAAACTGATAATATTGATGAAAGTGATGATGAAGACTCTCCCCCTAATAAATATGAATCGCATGTTATTCCTGAGGGTTACGTTTTGGAAAAAGAAGCTGCTTTAGCTATTTTAGCTTGCAAAGATAGATACGAGCTCAAGAGGTTATTAGCTAAATGGAAGCAACAATCTCTTAATGCTAGAATGAAACCTGACCCTGCTTTTGCTACTTCACCTATCTGTGTTACTGATAAGGATTATGAATTCTCTGTTGATCCTGATATAATTACTTTGGTTGAATCTGATCCTTTTCATGGCTATGAATCTGAAACTGTTGTGGCACATCTTACTAAATTAAATGATATAGCCACCCTGTTCACTAATGATGAGAGAACTCGCTACTTTTATATCCTTAAAATATTTCCATTCTCATTAAAGGGTGATGCTAAGATATGATTTAATTCTCTTGATCCTGGTTGTGTGCGTAGTCCCCAGGATATGATTTATTACTTCTCTGCTAAATATTTCCCTGCTCATAAGAAACAAGCTGCTTTGAGGGATATATATATAATTTTGTGCAAATTGAAGAAGAGAGTCTCCCACAAGCTTGGGGAGGCTTCTCAAGTTACTTGATGCTTTTCCTGATCATCCTCTTAAGAAAAATGAAATACTTGATATCTTTTATAATGGACTAACCGATGCTTCCAGAGATTACCTGGATAGTTGTGCTAGTTCTGTTTTCAGGGAAAGAACACCGGATGAAGCTGAAATTCTATTGAATAATATGTTGACAAATGAAAATAATTGGACACCTCCTGAGCCTATTCCTAAACCAACTCCGAAGAAGAGAGGTGTTCTATTTCTCAGCCCTGAGGATATGCAAGAGGCAAAGAAATCTATGAAAGAAAAAGGTATAAAAGCTGAAGATGTTAAGAATTTACCTCCTATTGAAGAAATACATGGTCTTAATTTACCGCCTATTGAAGAAACATATGATCTTAATCCATCACCTATTGAAGAAACTCGTGGTCTTGATAACCCGACACAGGTAGTAAAGGTAAATTCTCTCTATAGATTTGATGAAGGTGATATTCCTCACTATAAGTCTGTTAGACAATGTTTAAAAGAGTTTGATAATTTTATTGTCAAACAAGAAAACTTCAATGCTTATTTTGGTAGAAAATTGAAATACAATTCAAATATGCTTGAACACTTGGGTGATTATATGGCTAATGTCAAAGGTGAACTTAAACTTATTAGTAAACATGCTTCTATGGTTACCACTCAAGTAGAGCAAGTACTTAAGGTTCAAAATGATTTGCTCAATGAATTGAATAGTAAGAATAATGATTATGTTGTTAGAGTGGCTACTAGAACTGGTAGAATGACTCAGAAACCTCTGTATCCTGAAGGCCACCCTAAGAGAATTGAGCAAGATTCTCAGAGAAATAATACAGATGCACCTAGTCCTTCTAAAAGGAAGAAAAAGAAAAATGATAGGACTTTGCATGCTTCTAGTGAACCTATTACTGAAACACCTAAGAATCCAAATGATATCTCTATTTCTGATGCTGAAATACAATCTGGTAATGAACATGAAACTAGTGAATCAATGGCGCTCCCACCACCCACCCCGGCGCTGACCTCACCACCGGCGATCTCCATCATCCTCCACTAATCTGTTGATCCCTTCCGATCATCCTCTCCAGCGTCTCTCCTGGATCAAGAAAATACCCATCTCATATGGGTTCGTCTGGTGGATCTACCCTTGGCTTGGATTTCTCCAAGGGTAGGGCTATTTCCGATGAGGTTTTCAGATCCACTGGTCAAACGATCCATCCAATGGGACGAAGGAGGGCTTTCACATTGATTGTGTCCTTTAGCCGTCATGCATTCCGGTTGTCGGAGGATTCTATGGCGGTAGCTTTGGAGGCTGCAATTGGTGGATTGGCAATCGATCTACGGGTTCTTCACGTCAAAGACAAGGTTTTCTCTTTCCAAGTCTCATGCAAGCAAGTTGGTTTTATTATTATGGATCTGCGTTCATTTGCTTGCGATCTGTTCAAATGTTATTTCAATCTTTGGGGCAATGGAGGACCTAATTGGGTTCAGGAACTTAAGATCTGGCATAAGGAATGTGATGCTGAGTGGATTTTGATTAGTCCTACTAAACGTAGATCTTCTTTGGGTCTTTTGGCCATGCATAAACCTCCGGTTAGATCTTCTCTTAAGTCAGCTACCACTGTTCGGAAGAAAATGTCTTTTGCCATGTTTGAACAGTATTCGGCCTGCAAAGGTTATAGATATCCTGCCTCTCAAAATTGCATTGATACTATTATGGATGGGGGTTATGATCTATCTGCTCATGAGCGTGTTGTTATTAGACAAGCGCCCCCCTTGACTTGCATTGGACAGTGGCTCAGCCACCTATCATGTTTGGTATTGTTCAACCGTTGCCGGAGTTGCACCGGTCGACCACGTCGCCCACACTTGATCTAGTAACAGTGGATCCGCGGCCCGTGGTTTCTCATAACCTTTTTGCACAATTTGCGGAAGCGAGAATTTCTCCAGTTCAAAATGGTAGCTTGGGACCTAACCCATCATCTTCGGAAGCCCACCATTCTGGCCCAGTGTCTCCAGAATTATCTGTTGGGCCAATCTCGGGTTCTATGGTTAATGGGCCTGCCTCATCGCAGAATACCCCAGTTTCTGAGATGTTGCATGCACCTACTGGCCCAAGCCCACCAGCCCCTCTATACGAAATACCCACCACGCAAGAAGCAACACAATAGTTCGATGCCATGGTCAATGACATGGTGGACCAGGTTTTAACTTGTTCACTCTGTTCTCTCAGGGGCCACCTTGCAGCCTCTTGTGGAATGCGAGCGGTCTGCTCGGCTTGCTCACGCACGGGTCACTTTAGCAGGGATTGTAATGATTTTGCGCGCACAAATGGATTGGCTAGGAGACCAGTTTCTCTGCAACAAAGCACGAGTATTTCGGAAAACCCTGTCGGTCAGGGGAACGGTGCCGGAGTTATTGGGATAGCTTTCCCAGTCATATCATCGCCGCCCACATTGCACCAATCCCCCCTCCTCCTCTCGACGAAAACCCCATCCCCTCCCCGAAACGGCCGGCTATGGTGAACTATGAGCTTGATCTGCAGCGCTTTGTTCCGGCAGGCCACCGCATCATCGACGGTGGAGATAGGAGGCTTCCTCGCACCTTCATCATGCCTGCGGCTCGTCCTCCTCGCCACCATGAGGATTACATGGTCGCCGAGGTCATGCCTGCTCCGGAGGGACCGCTTGGGCCGGTCAGAGAAGATATTGTTCAGTTCCTTCAGAACAGAGGTACTCTGGTTCGCTCTGCTCAACCTTGGTTTCATGGGGTAGGGTTATTCCAAGTCAGGGATCCATTTGTCAGATATACGTTGATTCAGCATGCCCCATTTCCTCTGGGTAATAATCGTTTCATTAGATTTATGAAACATGATGAGGGAGAGAATTTTAAGGGGAATCATGGTTTTCGCAAGGGTTGGCTCATGTTCATTGGTATTCCTCTTGATTATCACAATACAGAGTTCATATCACAGGCAGTTGGCACCTTTGGGAAATTTCATTCATGGGATAGTGAAGATCCGTATTTGGTTCGGACTCTAGTGGAGGCAAGTTTCCCTGACACGCCATTGGTGCCACGTGATGTGGTCTTTGAAGACTATGTAGAATGGGGAGGAGCTCAGGTTTCGTGGACTGCTGCTTGCTACGTGCTGGGCGCTGACTTCGCTGATCAGATGACAAATGATGAAGATCCAATGCCGCTGGATGGAAATCCGCACCCATTGCCTGGAAATCTGCTGCAAGATAATCTGATGTTTGTTCTTCCACCATACCCAATGCTAGGGTGGAATGATGCACCTATAGCAGCTCCATTGCCTCAGGAAAATAACATAGGTGATGCTGGATGGGGAAATGCAAACTGGGGGGACAATGAGGATGAGCATCAGCAACCGCCACAACCTATGGTGCCAGAGCAGGATCAGGTCTCTATTGTCATTGATCAGCCAGAGGGCTCTGGGTCTGTGGAACAGCATGTGGAGATTCAATTTGAGGAGCAAAATCAGTTGCAGCTGGATCAACAGTTAGACAATGTGCAGTCTGCTGTTGAGGAAAATCCTTTGGCAATTGTTCCATATCAACCTCCTGTCATTCAGCAGCATCAGATATTCATTGGCATGGCAAGGATTGTGGCTAGGCCACCGCTCCCTCCAGAGATGATCTGGAAGAGATCATTTGAAAATCTGCTTCCTGAATTTGCTGTCAAGGAGGTTCCTAGACCTATCTTCTTCAAGCCTATTGGGACAGTGACATACTCCAAGCGAACATGGACTATTGCCTTTGATGATTCACAGAGGATGTCTTCTTTGGTGCCAAGCTTGCCCAACAGCCTTGCTCTAAGGAAGCCTATTGTGGCTAAACGCCCAGTTGCCAGAGCTCTGTTTGGAAGTTCATATGACGAGGTTCTCGGTGCTAATGATAATGCAGTGTCTGATTTTGATGGGTCTGGAGAGATGCACCCTATAGATGTTGTGTCTGGCAGCCTGGAGGAAAACTCATGTTCCTCTTCTGTGGTTTTTTCTTCTGCGCAGGTTAATGACAAGAAACAGACAAGAAGAAGGAAGATAGTGGCTCCTTTAGTGGATACTTCCGTACGGAGATGTACAAGAAGCGCGGCAAAACTGGATGGGTTTAAACCTGTGAGTTTTGAGCCTCCCTCCAGCCCACCAAAAGGCGTCCCCGGTCCAAGCCCACTCAAGTGAAGGCCCAGCCCAATCCTGACAACGCTGGCGATAATGGCAAGTCTGAAGATGCTCCTCCACCCACGCCTCTCAACGTGCTACAAGCAATTGGAGCGGAGCTGGAGATCGACCCCAACTTGCTGTCCAAGGAGAAGCTTATGGCTAATCCCAAGGATGATTCCTCCTCCAGTGGTGTTTAAAATGTTGCAGTTTAAAACTTTAGCTAGGTGTAGCGTGTTGGGGAACGTAGTAATTTCAAAAAAAATCCTACGCACATGCAAGATCATGGTGATGCATAGCAACGAGACGGGAGAGTGTTGTCCACGTACCCTCGTAGACCGAAAGCGGAAGCGTTAGCACAACACGGTTGATGTAGTCGTACGTCTTCACGATCCGACCGATCTAAGTATCGAACGCACGGCACCTCCGAGTTCAGCACACGTTCAGCTCGATGACGTCCCGCGAACTACGATCCAGCAGAGCTTCACGGGAGAGCTCCGTCAGCATGACAGCGTGGTGACGGTGATGATGTTGCTACCGACGCAGGGCTTTGCCTAAGCACCACTACGATATGACCGAGGTGGAATATGGTGGAGGGGGCACCGCACACGGCTGGGAGAGATCAACTGATCAACTTGTGTGTCTAGAGGTGCCCCCCTGCCCCCGTATATAAAGGAGCAAGGGGGGAGGCCGGCCGGCCCTCTATGGGCGCGCCAGGAGGAGGAGTCCTCCTCCTAGTAGGAGTAGGACTCCCCTTTCCTACTCCTACTAGGAGGAGGAAAGGAAGGAGGAGAAGGAGAAGGAAGGAGAGGGAGGAAAAGGAGGAAAGGGGGCCCGGCCCCCTAGTCCAATTCGGTTTGGGCTAGGGGGCCGCGCGCCCTGCCTCCTCTCTTCCACCACTTGGCCCATGAGGCCCATTACTTCTTCCTCGTATTCCCGTAACTCCCCGGTACCCCCGAAAATACCTGAATCACTCGGAACCTTTCCGATGTACGAATATAGTCGTCCAATATATCGATCTTTACATCTCGACCATTTTGAGACTCCTCGTCATGTCCCCAATCTCATCCGAGACTCCGAACTACCTTCGGTACATCAAATCACATAAACTCATAATACAATCGTCACCGAAACTTTAAGCGTGCGGACCCTACGGGTTCGAGAACTATGTAGACATGACCGAGACATGTCTCCGGTCAATAACCAATAGCGGAACCTGGATGCTCATATTGGCTCCCACATATTCTATGAAGATCTTTATCGGTCGGACCGCATAACAACATACGTTGTTCCCTTTGTCATTGATATGTTACTTACCCGAGATTCGATCGTCGGTATCTCAATACCTAGTTCAATCTCGTTACCAGCAAGTCTCTTTACTCGTTCCGTAATACATCATTCCGCAACTAACTCATTAGTTGCAATGCTTGCAAGGCTTAAGTGATGTGTATTACCGAGAGGGTCCAGAGATACCTCTCCGACAACCGGAGTGACAAATCCTAATCTCGAAATACGCCAACCCAACAAGTACCTTCGGAGACACCTGTAGAGCACCTTTATAATCACCCAGTTACATTGTGACGTTCGGTAGCACACAAAGTGTTCCTCCGATAAACGGGAGTTGCATAATCTCATAGTCATAGGAACATGTATAAGTTATGAAGAAAGCAATAACAACAAACTAAACGATCAAGTGCTAAGCTAACGGAATGGGTCAAGTCGATCACATCATTCTCCTAATGATGTGATCCCGTTGATCAAATGACAACTCATGTCTATGGTTAGGAAACATAACCATCTTCGATCAACGAGCTAGTCAAGTAGAGGCATACTAGTGACACTTTGTTTGTCTATGTATTCACACATGTATTATGTTTCCGGTTAATACAATTATAGCATGAATAAGAAACATTTATCATGATATAAGGAAATAAATAATAACTTTATTATTGCCTCTAGGGCATATTTCCTTCAGTCTCCCACTTGCACTAGAGTCAATAATCTAGATTACACTGTGATGATCCTAACACCCATGGAGCCTTGGTGCTGATCATGTTTTGCTCGTGGAAGAGGCTTAGTCAACGGGTCTGCAACATTTAGATCCGTATGTATCTTGCAAATTTCTATGTCTCCCACCTGGACTAAATCCCGGATGGAATTGAAGCGTCTCTTGATGTGCTTGGTTCTTTTGTGAAATCTGGATTCCTTCGCTAAGGCAATTGCTCCAGTATTGTCATAAAAGATTTTCATTGGACCCGATGCACTAGGTATGACACCTAGATCGGATATGAACTCCTTCATTGGCTGCTTTCCGAAGCAGCTATGTACTCCGCTTCACATGTAGATCCCGCCACGACGCTTCGTTTAGAACTGCACTAACTGACAGCTCCACCGTTCAATGTAAACACATATCCGGTTTGCGATTTAGAATCGTCCGAATCAGTGTCCAAGCTTGCATCAACGTAACCATTTATGATGAGCTCTTTGTCACCTCCATAAACGAGAAACATATCCTTAGTCCTTTTCAGGTACTTCAGGATGTTCTTGACCGCTGTCCAGTGATCCACTCCTGGATTACTTTGGTACCTCCCTGCTAGACTTATAGCAAGGCACACATCAGGTCTGGTACACAGCATTGCATACATGATAGAGCCTATGGCTGAAGCATAGGGAACATCTTTCATTTTCTCTCTATCTTCTGCAGTGGTCAGACATTGAGTCTTACTCAACTTCACACCTTGTAACACAGGCAAGGTATGTGCTTTGTGAAAGTCCAATTAAGCGTCTTGATCTATCTCTATAGATCTTAATGCCCAATATGTAAGCAGCTTCACCGAGGTCTTTCATTGAAAAACTCTTATTCAAGTATCCCTTTATGCTATCCAGAAATTCTATATCATTTCCAATCAGTAATATGTCATCCACATATAATATCAGAAATGCTACAGAGCTCCCACTCACTTTCTTGTAAATACAAGCTTCTCCAAAAGTCTGTACAAAACCAAATGCTTTGATCACACTATCAAAGCATTTATTCCAACTCTGAGAGGCTTGCACCAGTCCATAAATGGATCGCTGGAGTTTGCACACTTTGTTAGCTCCCTTTGGGTCGACAAAACCTTCCGGTTGCATCATATACAACTATTCTTCCAGAAATCCATTCAGGAATGCAGTTTTGACATCCATCTGCCAAATTTCATAATCATAAAATGCGGCAATCGCTAACATGATTCGGACAGACTTAAGCATCGCTACGGGTGAGAAAGTCTCATCATAGTCAATCCCTTGAACTTGTCGAAAACCTTTCGCAACAAGTCGAGCTTTGTAGATAGTAACATTACCGTCAGCGTCAGTCTTCTTCTTGAATATCCATTTATTCTCAATTGCTTGCCGATCAATGGGCAAGTCAACCAAAGTCCACACTTTGTTCTCATACATGGATCCCATCTCAGATTTCATGGCTTCAAGCCATTTTGTGGAATCTGGGCTCACCATCGCTCCTTCATAGTTCGTAGGTTCATCATGATCCAGTAGCATGACTTCCAGAACAGGATTACCGTACCACTCTGGCGCGGATCTTACTCTAGTTGATCTATGAGGTTCAGTAATAACTTGATCTAAAGTTTCATGATCATCATCATTAACTTCCTCACTAATTGGTATAGTCATCATAGGAACTGGTTTCTGTGATGAGCTACTTTCCAATAAGGGAGCAGGTACGGTTACCTCATCAAGTTCTACTTTCCTCCCACTCACTTCTTTCGAGAGAAACTCCTTCTCTAGAAAGGATCCATTCTTAGTAACGAATGTTTTGCCTTCGGATCTGTGATAGAAGGTGTACCCAACAGTCTCCTTTGGGTGTCCTATGAATACACATTTCTCCGATTTGGGTTCGAGCTTATCAGGTTGAAGCTTTTTCACATAAGCATCGCAACCCCAAACTTTAAGAAACGACAACTTTGGTTTCTTGCCAAACCACAATTCATAAGGCGTCGTCTCAACGGATTTCGATGGTGCCCTATTTAACGTGAATGCGGCCGTCTCTAAAGCATAACCCCAAAATGATAGCGGTAAATCAGTAAGAGACATCATAGATCGCACCATATCTAGTAAAGTACGATTACGACGTTCGGACACACCATTACGCTGTGGTGTTCCGGGTGGCGTGAGTTGCGAAACTATTCCGCTTTGTTTCAAATGTAGACCAAACTTGTAACTCAAATATTCTCCTCCATGATCAGATCGTAGAAACTTTATTTTCTTGTTACGATGATCTTCAACTTCACTCTGAAATTCTTTGAACTTTTCAAATGTTTCAGATTTATGTTTCATCAAGTAGATATACCCATATCTGCTTAAATCATCTGTGAAGGTGAGAAAATAACGATATCCGCCACGAGCTTTAACATTCATCGGACCACATACATCTGTATGTATGATTTCCAACAAATCTGTTGCTCTCTCCATAGTACCGGAGAACGGCGTTTTAGTCATCTTGCCCATGAGGCACGATTCACAAGTACCAAGTGATTCATAATCAAGTGGTTCCAAAAGTCCATCAGTATGGAGTTTCTTCATGCGCTTTACACCGATATGACCTTAACGGCAGTGCCACAAATAAGTTGCACTATCATTATCAACTCGCATCTTTTGGCTTCAACATTATGAATATGTGTATCACTACTGTCGAGATTCATCAGAAATAGACCACTCTTCAAGGGTGCGTGACCATAAAAGATATTACTCATATAAATAGAACAACCATTATTCTCTAATTTAAATGAATAACCGTCTCGCATCAAACAAGATCCATATATAATGTTCATGCTCAACGCTGG
Organism: Triticum urartu; assembly: GCF_056163025.1. NCBI lineage: Eukaryota > Viridiplantae > Streptophyta > Magnoliopsida > Poales > Poaceae > Triticum > Triticum urartu. The sequence goes on along the minus strand of NC_141877.1, from coordinate 212,761,632 downwards.
CACCAAATAACAACTATTTAGGTCTAAAACTAATCCCGAAGGTAGATGTAGAGGTAGCGTGCCGACTGCGATCACATCGACTTTGGAACCATTTCCCACGCGCATCGTCACCTCGTCCTTGGCCAGTGTTCGCTTAATCCGTAGTCCCTGTTTCGAGTTGCAAATATTAGCAACAGAACCAGAATCAAATACCCAGGTGCTACTGCGAGCTCTAGTAAGGTACACATCAATAACATATATATCACATATACCTTTGTTCACCTTGCCATCCTTCTTATCCACAAATACTTGGGGCAGTTATGCTTCCAGTGACCAGTCTGCTTGCAGTAGAAGCACTCAGTTTCAGGCTTAGGTCCAGATTTGGGTTTCTTCTCCTGAGCAGCAACTTGCTTGCTGTTCTTCTTGAAGTTCCCCTTCTTCTTCCCTTTGCCCTTTTTCTTGAAACTGGCGGTCTTGTTGACCATCAACACTTGATGCTCCTTCTTGATTTCTACCTCCGCAGCCTTTAGCATTGCGAAGAGCTCGGGAATCGTCTTATCCATCCCTTGCATGTTATAGTTCATCACGAAGCTCTTGTAGCTTGGTGGCAGTGATTGAAGAACTCTGTCAATGACACTATCAATAGGAAGATTAACTCCCAGTTGAGTCAAGTGATTATGATACCCAGACATTTTGAGTATATGTTCACTGACAGAACTATTCTCCTCCATCTTGCAGCTATAGAACTTATTGGAGACTTCATATCTCTCAATCCGGGCATTTGCTTGAAATATTAACTTAAACTCCTGGAACATCTCATATGCTCCATGACGTTCAAAACGTCGTTGAAGTCTCGATTCTAAGCCGTAAAGCATGGCACACTGAACTATTGAGTAGCCATCAGCTTTGCTCTGCCAGATGTTCATAACATCTGGTGTTGCTCCTGCAGTAGGCCTGGCACCCAGCGGTGCTTCCAGGACGTGATTCTTCTTTGCAGCAATGAGGATAATCCTCAAGTTACGGACCCAGTCCGTGTAATTGCTACCATCATCTTTCAACTTTGCTTTCTCAAGGAACGCATTAAAATTCAACAGAACAACAGCACGGGCCATCTATCTACAATCAAACATAGACAAGCAAGATACTATCAGGTACTAAGTTCATGATAAATTTAAGTTCAATTAATCATATTACTTAAGAACTCCCACTTAGAAATACATCCCTCTAATCTTCTAAGTGATCACGTGATCCAAATCAACTAAACCATAACCGATCATCACGTGAAATGGAGTAGCTTTCAATGGTGAACATCAATATGTTGATCATATCTACTATATGATTCACGCTCGACCTTTCGGTCTCATTGTTCCGAGGCCATATCTGCATATGCTAGGCTCGTCAAGTTTAACCTGAGTATTCTGCGTGTGCAAAACTGGCTTGCACCCGTTGTAGATGGACGTAGAGCTTATCACACCCGATCATCACGTGGTGTCTGGGCACGACGAACTTTGGCAACGATGCATACTCAGGGAGAACACTTTTATCTTGAAATTTAGTGAGAGATCATCTTATAATTCTACCGTCAATCAAAGCAAGATAAGATGCATAAAAGATAAACATCACATGCAATCAATATAAGTGATATGATATGGTCATCATCATCTTGTGCTTGTGATCTCCATCTCCGAAGCACCGTCATGATCACCATCGTCACCGGCGCGACACCTTGATCTCCATCATAGCATCGTTGTCGTCTCGCCAATCTTATGCTTCTATGACTATCACTACCGCTTAGTGATAAAATAAAGCATTACAAGGCGATTGCATTGCATACAATAAAGCGACAACCATATGGCTCCTGCCAGTTGCCGATAACTCGGTTACAAAACATGATCATCTCATACAATAAAATATAGCATCACGTTTTGACCATATCACATCACAACATGCCTTGCAAAAACAAGTTAGACGTCCTCTACTTTGTTGTTGAAAGTTTTACGTGGCTGCTACGGGCTTAGGAAGAACCGTTCTTACCTACGCATCAAAACCACAATGATAGTTTGTCAAGTTGGTGCTATTTTAACCTTCGCAAGGACCGGGAGTAGTCACACTCGGTTCAACTAAAGTTGGAGAAACTGACACCCGACAGCCACCTGTGTGCAAAGCACATCGGTAGAACCAGTCTCGCGTAAGCGTACGCGTAATGTCGGTCCGGGCCGCTTCATCCAACAATACCGCCGAACCAAAGTATGACATGCTGGTAAGCAGTATGACTTGTATCGCCCACAACTCACTTGTGTTCTACTCGTCCATATAACATCAACGCATAAAACCTGGCTCGGATGCCACTGTTGGGGAACGTAGTAATTTCAAAAAAATTCCTACGCACACGCAAGATCATGGTGATGCATAGCAATAAGAGGGGAGAGTGTTGTCCACGTACCCTTGTAGACCAAAAGTGGAAGCGTTGGCACAACGCGGTTGATGTAGTCGTACGTCTTCATGATCCGACCGATCTAAGTATCGAACGCACGGCACCTCCGAATTCAGCACACGTTCAGCTCGATGATGTCCCGCGAACTCCGATCCAGCAGAGCTTCACGAGAGAGTTCCGTCAGCACGACGGCGTGGTGACGGTGATGATGTTGCTACCGATGCAGGGCTTCGCCTAAGCACCGCTACGATATGACCGAGGTGGAATATGGTGGAGGGGGCACTGCACACGGCTGGGAGAGATCAACTGATCAACTTGTGTGTCTAGAGATGCCCCCTGCCCCCGTATATAAAGGAGCAAGGGGGGATGACGGCTGGCCCTCTATGGGCGCGCCAGGAGGAGGAGTCCTCCTCCTAGTAGGAGTAGGACTCCCCTTTCCTACTCCTACTAGGAGGAGGAAAGGAAGGAGGAGAAGGAGGAGGAAGGAGAGGGAGGAAAAGGAGGAAAGGGGGGCCGGCCCCATAGTCCAATTCGGTTTGGGCTAGGGGGGCCACGCGCCCTTCCTCCTCTCTTCCACCACTTGGCCCATGAGGCCCATTACTTCTTCCTCGTATTCCCGTAACTCCCCGATACCCCCGAAAATACCCGAATCACTCGGAACCTTTCCGATGTCCGAATATAGTCGTCCAATATATCAATCTTTACGTCTAGACCATTTTGAGACTCCTCGTCATGTCCCCGATCTCATCTGGGACTCCGAACTACCTTCCGTACATCAAATCACATAAACTCATAATACAATCGTCACCGAAACTTTAAGCGTGCGGACCCTACGGGTTCGAGAACTATGTAGACATGACCGAGACATGTCTCCGGTCAATAACCAATAGCGGAACCTAGATGCTCATATTGGCTCCCACATATTCTACGAAGATTTTATCGGTCGGACAGCATAACAACATACATTGTTCCCTTTGTCATCGATATGTTACTTACCCGAGATTCGATCATCGGTATCTCAATACCTAGTTCAATCTCGTTACCAGCAAGTCTCTTTACTCGTTCCGTAATACATCATTCCGCAACTAACTCATTAGTTGCAATGCTTGCAAGGCTTAAGTGATGTGTATTACCGAGAGGGCCCAGAGATACCTCTCCGACAATCGGAGTGACAAATCCTAATCTTGAAATACGCCAACCCAACAAGTACCTTCAGAGACACCTGTAGAGCACCTTTATAATCACCCAATTACGTTGTGACGTTTGGTAGCACACAAAGTGTTCCTCCGGTAAACGGGAGTTGCATAATCTCATAGTCATAGGAACATGTATAAGTTATGAAGAAAGCAATAACAACAAACTAAACGATCAAGTGCTAAGCTAACGGAATGGGTCAAGTCAATCAAATCATTCTCCTAATGATGTGATCCCGTTGATCAAATGACAACTCATGTCTATGGTTAGGAAACATAACCATCTTCGATCAACGAGCTAGTCAAGTAGAGGCATACTAGTGACACTCTGTTTGTCTATGTATTCACACATGTATTATGTTTCCGGTTAATACAATTCTAGCATTAATAATAAACATTTATCATGATATAAGGAAATAAATAATAACTTTATTATTGCCTCTAGGGCATATTTCCTTCATAGCGAGCGGGTTAAATTCCTGTCGTTTATGTCGTTCTAAAACTTTATATTGCGCGGTCAGAACTGGATGCATTTTGTTGCTTATGGCGTGGGGTGTATGGCATTGTATGTCATGCAGTTGCTACCACTTTCCTTTTGGTTATCTCATGAATCAAAGATCTATGTGTAATTGGAAGGTGCTTTGTTGGAATGTTCGTGGTCTAAATTCTGAAACACGGCAGCGCTCTGTTAGAGAGAAAATTTCTGAAAGCCAGTGTGTCGTTGCTTGTTTGCAAGAAACTAAGTTATTAGATTGTCCTCGTTCATTAATTACGAGCATTTTTCCTATGGGTTTTGATCAGTTCATTGAATCACCCTTGAGAGGAGCCTCGGGTGGTATTCTGACAGTGTGGCGTTCAAATGTTTTTAAGGGTGCCTTAATTGAAGTAAAGCCTTTTGGAATTGTCATCAATTTCACCTCCGTGCACAATAATGACCAGTGGTTTTTAGTAAATGTTTATGGGCCTTGTTAGGGTGTAATGAGGGATGAGTTTGTTAACTGGCTGTATAATCTTCAGGTGGAACCCGAACAAAAATGGTTGTTATTGGGAGATTTTAATTTCATCAGGTCCATGGACAATCGTAATCTTCCAGGAAGGGATGTTAACGATATTTTTATCTTTAATGAGATCATTGGTCATTTAGGACTGCTGGAACTTCCTTTAAAAGGTAGAAGGTTTACCTGGTCAAACATGCAGGATGTCCCACTTCTTGAGCAATTGGACTGGTTTTTTACTTCTGCAAGTTGGATAAATCAATATCCCATGACACAAGTTGCTCCTCTTGCTAGAACAACGTCTAATAATGTTCCTTGTGTAATTTCTATCTGCACCACAATTCCTAAAGCTCATATCTTTAGATTTGAAAACTACTGGGTGCATCAACCTGGGTTCATGGACCATGTGAGGGAGGTTTGGAATAAACCTTCACATAAGACTCATATATCTGCAGTTATTATGGACAAATTGAAATCCTTGAGGTTTGCACTCAAGAAATGGCAGAAGGGGCTCTCACACATTAAATCTTTGATTGAAAAGTGCAATTGGGTAATTCTATGGCTGGATGATTTGGAGGATTGGTGTGACGCCCCTGATTTGACCGTACACTAATCATGCACGCAAATGTGTACGATCAAGATCAAGGACTCACGGGAAGATATCACAACACAACTCTACAAATAAAATAAGTCATACAAGCATCATATTACAAGCCAGGGGCCTCGAGGGCTCGAATACAAGAACTCGATCATAGACGAGTCAGCGGAAGCAACAATATCTGAGTACAGACATAAGTTAAACAAGTCTGCCTTAAGAAGGCTAGCACAAACTGGGATACAGATCGAAAGAGGCGCAGGCCTCCTGCCTGGGATCCTCCTAACTACTCCTGGTCGTCGTCAGCGGGCAGCACGTAGTAGTAGGCACCTCCGGTGTAGTAGGAGTCGTCATCGACGGTGGCGTCTGGATCCTGGGCTCCAACATCTGGTTGCGACAACCAGGTAGAAGGGATAGGGGGAAAAGAGGGAGAAAGCAACCGTGAGTACTCATCCAAAGTACTCGCAAGCAAGGAGCTATACTACATATGTATGCATTCGTATCAACTGGAATAAGGCTGTTATATGTGGACTGAACTGCAGAAAGCCGGAATAAGGGGGGGATAGCTAGTCCTTTCGAAGACTACGCTTCTGGCAGCCTCCGCCTTGCAGCATGTAGAAGAGAGTAGACTGAAGACCTCCAAGTAGCATCGTATAGCATAATCCTAACCGATGATCCTCCCCTCGTCGCCCTGTGAGAGAGCGATCACCAGTTGTATCTGGCACTTGGAAGGGTGTGTTTTATTAAGTATCCGGTTCTAGTTGTCATAAGGTCAAGGTACAACTCCAAGTCGTCCTGTTACCGAAGATCACGGCTATTCGAATAGATTAACTTCCCTACAGAGGTGCACCACACACCCCAACACGCTTGATCCCATTTGGCCGGACACACTTTTCGGGGTCATGCCCGGCCGCGAAAGATCAACACGTCGCAGCCCCACCTAGGCACAACAGAGAGGTCAGCACGCCGGTCTAAACCTAAGCGCACAGGGGTCTGGGCCCATCGCCCTTAGCACACCTGCACGTTGCGAACACGGCCGGAAGCAGAACTAGCCCCCTTAATACAAGAGCAGGCTTACGTTCCAATCCGGCGCGCGCCGCTCAGTCGCTGACATCACGAAAGCTTTGGCTGATACCACGACGCCGGGATACCCATAACTACTCCCGCGTAGATGGTTAGTGCGTATAGCCAGATGGCCAGACTCAGATCAAATACCCAGATCTCGTTAAGCGTGTTAAGTATCCGCGAACGCCGACCAGGGCCAGGCCCACCTCTCTCCTAGGTGGTCTGAACCTGCCCTGTCGCTCTGCCTCAAAGATCCACTCGCGGGTGCTCCTACGAGCCGACCCGTCTTTAATCACCACATGTATCAAGTATAAAGTATATAGAATATACCCGTGGTCACCTCCTGAGTGATCACGGCCCGATAGTATAGCATGGCAGACAGACAGGAATGTAGGGCCAATGATGATAAACTAGCATCCTATACTAAGCATTAGGATTGCAGGTAAAGGTAACAACAGTAGTAGCAAGGTCAGGCTATGCATCAGGATAGGATTAACGGGAAGCAGTAACATGCTACACTACTCTAATGCAAGCAGTATAGAGAAGAGTAGGCAATATCTGGTGATCAAAGGGGGGGCTTGCCTGGTTGCTCTGGCAAGAGAGAGGGGTCGTCAACACCGTAGTCGTACTGGGTAGCAGCGGCGTCGGTCTCGGCGTCTAGCGAGAGAAGAGGGGGGAGAAACAGTGAATACAATGCAAACAGATGCATAATGATGCATGAAAAAGCAAAGCGTGATGCTAGGCGTGCCCTAACGCGGTATGAGGTGATACTAGTGAAGGGGGGAAGCAACCGGCAGCGGCGTCGGAGGGGGAAAGTTGCGAGTTCGGTATGTTATGGATGTGTGGCGGACGAACGGGTTGCGTATTCAGATTCTTTGGATTTTTCTGAGCAACTTACTTATATAAAACTTTTTTCATCCGAGCTACAGATTATTTTATATGATTTACTAAAGTTTTAGCAATATTCTGAAATTACTATTAATTCGAAAATAATGATTAAAACGCTAGATGCACCCAGCTCTGCGTACATAGATGTGTACCAGAGGGTGACATGTGGGTCCATGGGGTCCCTGTTGACCAGTCAATGTTTGACTGGTCAACATGGGGGTGGGGCCCCTTGTCATACACACATCTAGTTAATTACTGATTTAACTTAACTAATCCAGTTCATTAGGTTAATTAAGTTAATTAATCACTTAACTAATTAATTAATTAATTTTATTAATATATATTTTTTAGGGGAGGGGCCCCAGCTGCCAGTGGCACAAAGGCCACTGGAACGGGCTAACGGGCGCAGGCGCTTGGGCGTAACCCGCCCGAACACAGGCGAGGTCGCCGGGCGATGGGGAGGAGCAGGGCGCGCAGGCAGCAGGACGTCGGTGGCCGCGGCGGTGGGCCGGTAGGGCGTGGCGCGGCGAAGGCCACGCGGCGGAGGCAGGCGGCACAGGGAGGCTGAGCAGCAGCAGCTCGAAGCAGGAGCAGCTAGCGGGAGCAGTAGGGAGGCGGGATGGCGGACAGTTGCAGGCACGGCGAGCACGTTCCAGGGGCGAGGCAGAGCATGGCCCAGGCGGGCGCGCGCGCGGGGGTTCCGCAGGGGCGCGGCCGGATGCCCAGGGCTCATGGGAGCGCGGCCAGTAGCCTGGAGAGCGAAGCTCCGGCCGCGGCGGCTAAGCTCGGGGGAGGGCACCTACGTTGACCGAATAGATGGGGAAGAAGGGGGAATCGAAGGCGCAGCTCACTGTGGTTCTTTAGGCGAGCTCGAGGTGGTCGTGGATGAACCGGAGATGCGCGAATTGACGACGGGGTCGACGACCGTGGCGGAGAAGACCGTGTGATGGCGAGGCAGCAGGCCGTCCGAGCTCCAACCGAAAGGCGAGGGCGATGGAGATGATGATGGCGGAGCTCCTCGACGTCTTGGCGCGACGAATGGAGACCGGTGGCCGCGGGATCGACGACGATGACGAAGACCGCGAGTTCGGTCTCGTCCAGGTCGTCGGATATGAGTGGGGGAGAGGGGATTTGGGGACTAGGGTTACCAGGGAGAGAGAGGGGAGCTCGGGGCATCAAGTAGGTGCCGGGGTAAGCCGCAGGATGTCCAACACGCATCCACATCCGCGGCTATGGTGGTCGGATGCGTGCCACGACCTCCTGTTGTGAGCAGGGAGGAGGATGGCTCTTGGTGGGCTGGGCCTTGTGTGCTGTGGCCACTTATGGCCCAGTGGCACAATAGGCTTTATTCATTTTCTATTCTTTTATTGTTTTACATTCCCGCTACTGTTTTCTATTTATTCTAGCTACCAAATGAGCTTTGTTACTTGTAAAACTTTGCACTTAAATAAAGCACAACAATATTAGATGGCACAAAAAGTTTGGGGCCAAAAGGAGTTGTCTAGCCATTTTTAAAAATTGGAAAGGCCAATTTTAAATGCTACTAGACCACTAAATAAATTTCCAGGGGCACTTGGGAATCCAAAAGAGGTTGGTTCCAACATGACAAATAACTAGTGATTATTTTCCACACTTTGAACATTTTAGATTTTGTGTTTGAAAAATTTTATTTTTGACTTCAATTTAAATTTGAAATTTGGACCGGATTCGAACCAACGCGACTATAACAACAGTAATCATGATGACGTAGCACCATTAGCAGGGAATTACTGTGGCTTAATTATCCGGGCGTCACAATTCTCCTCCACTACAAGAAATCTCGTCCCGAGATTTAAGAGGTAGAGCAAGGGGGAAAGGTCTGGTTACGATATTCAATGAATCTTTTCGGTCTTGGTTGCGCTTCTCGAAAAAGTTGAACCCTCTTGTTGATGTCTTCATTTCTCTGATTTAGGTCATCATGATGAAGTCTTCGTCCTTTCTTCGGGGGTCTCATCATACTTATGGAAAATGATCAAGGTTATCTTCAGAGGAACTGACCTCTACAAGGTCACGTATCTGGTAGAGAACATCAGGGAGGGTGACGAATAGTAACTCTTGAATTGAAACTTAAGAAATTATCGAGAGCAAAGTAAGGAGGTGCAAAATAGAAGTTCCAAGCGCTTAGGCAATCGCTCGTTGCCTAAAACGAAGTGTGAAAGAGGGTTCAAAGCAATGGGAATAAGTATTGCGTCTGATACCATAATAGATCACTAGGCAGGTGGCCCGTGAATTACATACGAAGTCAAGCGTGGGGAATAACTTTGACAATAGGTTGTACAGGAGAGTCAGGTTTCGATCATGTGGAACTGTGGGTTATGGGCCCACCATGTGGATTAAAAGTAGCGAGGGTGATGACATCTTGCACGATCATGTGAGCAAGGCATGCCAGAGGATAGTCTGTCGGTTATGTCGGCAACAACATCGGTACTAAGGGCGAGGGACGAAGAGAACCATTTTCCTGCTCGTTGAATGAGGCGGACCAGTAGGCAAAGTTCTCGTCCATCGGCGGTTACCGGAATGTCATCAACAAAAGTAACAGGGTATTTCTGACAGAGTTGTACACTGAGGTGTTTACAAAAGCAAGAGAATATTACTGCTTAAATCATATAGACCTCAAGAAAGGTTAAACCAAACAATGGAAATGAAAATATGATTATCAGATTAAACCGAACAATGGAAAGGAAAAAATGTGTTTAAACACATATTCCAGGGGTATATCCTTCCCAAGGACAAGCAGAGATTAAATCATGATATTCGTGCCAGGATATAATGTAAGAAACCCTTTCGATAAGGGGAGAGAATTTTCATGACACTACCCATACAATGGTGCCTGGATAATAGAGCAAGTAACATTTAGCATTGGGCTTCAAATGTTCTTGTTGAAAATCGGAGTACCACAAACATGCTTCGAGATAGCATCTACATGGTCTCCAAGCAAAGGTCATACTTCGGATACACAAAGGATCCATCAAGAACAACTCGTAGAATAAGTTATACAATTTCCTCATGGAAGAATGGTTAACCTTGCTAAAAGGAAGAACTATAACAATAGGCCCTCCAGCCAGGTGTGCTAGGCATGACATCACCTTACCGGGTCATATAAAGACCAACGTTATAACTCTTGGAAAATGCGTCCCAACCATCATATCTGACCGAGATTCATATCTGATTGGTGTTAGGATACCTCAGACTCGGGATGCCTGTGAAGAAGAGGTGCAACACGATTGACGAGATGACATTATATGATTCTCGGGAAATGAACTATGGAAGTGAGTTCTGAAACAAGAGTCCATCAGTAAACCAAGGAGAGGATGAGGAGGTGGCTAATAGGCTCAGCGACAAATCATCGAGATTTCCAAAGGATGAATTTCCACAATTATGTGAACAAGGAAATAACATTTGTCAGATCAAATGATATAATGATGTATGCTCGAGGAAAACATACACAATTTAAACATTGGTTGAAAGGTGCGCCCAAAATATGGGTTGGGTTGCACGACCAATGTCAGAATGGTGATTCAATAATCAATAGTCTAAGAACGAATGGCCGAGCATTAACTTCAAAGCAATAGGGTTGCTAGAAGTGCAGAATCCAAACAACACCGTTCACTTGTTGGTACCCCGGTTGGAATCAACACGAGGACCAAGAAAGAATGGTGATGGTGAGAAGTATCACGATACCAAGAATTCTTAAGAGGTGGTGAAATTCCCTCGACATTCTTGACATAAAAGGTGGTAATTCTCCAAGGTAAAGAAGAACGATGCTGGGTAGCAAGGAACTCAAGGTATAACACAAAATATGAACAGTTTGTGTTGGAGGGAAGGCAATAAAGTGGCCGATGATAACACAGATCATCGAGGGCAAAGGTGGTATTCCTCATCATGAACTCAATTGACATCCTGGAAGAGCTTAGAATGCCGATGATGATCACGACACAATTGTTAAGAGATTTCATGAAGATGTAATCGGTCGACGATGACATCAAGCCAAAGGAATGATGAAGTGAAAGGTTACTGAAACCAAGGGTATGACACAAACGAAACCAAGCTCGTTGTTTAAGGCGAAATGGTATGATGAGGAAGGTCGACGTAAGCTTAGCTCATCGTCGAAAGTTGTGCTCCGGGAATAAGCACTAGGTAGCACATTTAAAATCATCACAATAATGATATAGCCAAATAGGGTAGGAAGGACGTGATCGGGTACAAACTTGTAAGTAATGAAGGTTACCAAGATTTGTTTAATCGTGGTGCGGACTCAATTCAGTTGTCGGTGTCCTTGAGGGGTTCTAACAACTGAGAACCCGTTGGAAAAATGGAATCGGCAAGAATATTAGTTGATGAAGAACTCATAAGAAGTTATGTATCCCGTGGTATCCTCGAGATACCAGGGGGTAATACTCGACGACAGATCAAAGTAGAGGTTGGACTGGGGTATTGCTCTGCAGAAGACAAGTGCTTAAACTTGCACGAGAAACGGTACCTAAAAGAGAACATGGTCGAAACCACGATTGCAAAAGGCCAGATCCCAGATATAATATGAACTTATACCAAGGGAGTAATTAATTTAAGAGAAGCTTTAACGATAAGATCTACATCATGTCCATGGGCATGAACACAAAGTTCAAGGTCGACTCCCACTTCTTCAATGCATAACCTTACATTTACCTCCCCTTTTCGAAGTTGTAGTGTTGAAAAGTTATCTGACGAAGCGTCAGCAGGGTATAACCTGCATAAATTTCGAGGTCACACAAATTAAGGAAGGCATAGGTTCAACCCGTCAGGGTATCATGGAAACATATACCACAAGCTTTGAGAGTAAATATTACCAGCTCGAAAGCAGAGCATGGTTGGCAAAAGGAGAGGATACAAATTACCAAAGGCATTATGTATCGGAGAAAGAACTCACGAGGTGATTAATTATGAAGGACATTGTCGGATAATAATCCAACAGTGGATATGGTGATCCACAATGGAGCTGATATGAGTATCGATACCCAATCAGAGGAAGAAAGAATGCAAATGCATCGTTTTACAGAACATCTGAATAATTCAATGTTTAAATAACAAAGGAATTATGATTTTCAAATCAAGGGATCAGGAGCAAACGCTCTGATCAAGGACGGACAAGTTGAATAGACTTAGGGGTACAATCGATGGCAATCCGATTGGTCCAGAACCAGCTCATGTTTAAAATGATGTCTGAGCCGGAAGGATAAATCCTGAGGATTGCAAGCATCCGCAACATATCGAATCAATAGACTCTAAATGATAATGACAAAGGATGCCAATAAGATTACCAGATTTATTGGATTAATCATAATGCTAGCAAGCAAGAATTTCAAGAGCATTAGGCTGTTGAGGATTTTCAAAAGAACGAACGATATTATGAAGACTTTTGTGAAATACCTGAATCAACTGGGATGAGCGGATACTCGGTAAGTGCGAGAATTATCCGTAGGGGTATTCAGGTGACAAGTACATCAAGGCACTAAGCTCAAAGGATTCTCGGAACAATAGAGAGTATTTCGGGACATCTTGTAGTGTATCAAGCGATCATCTATAATAAAGGGCTCTCCGGGAGAAGTAGTTACGAGAACCTAGAGTCAGATTTAGTAAATTCGTTTAACTCGAGTAGGAGAGAGTTCAGAGTCCCAGAGTAAGGATCGAGGAGTAAAAGATCCTAATACCACCCAGATGGCGACGTGGGACCGTAAGGCACACAACCATGTTAGTAATAAGTTTTGCAATGTCTAGACTCGACTTCGGCCAAGGAGTGTGAAAGGGGGATTCCTACAGGCAGTCGGCTCTGATACCAACTTGTGACGCCCCCGATTTGACCGTACACTAATCATGCACGCAAATGTGTACGATCAAGATCAAGGACTCACGGGAAGATATCACAACACAACTCTACAAATAAAATAAGTCATACAAGCATCATATTACAAGCCAGGGGCCTCGAGGGCTCGAATACAAGAACTCGATCATAGATGAGTCAGCGGAAGCAACAATATCTGAGTACAGACATAAGTTAAACAAGTCTGCCTTAAGAAGGCTAGCACAAACTGGGATACAGATCGAAAGAGGCGTAGGCCTCCTGCCTGGGATCCTCCTAACTACTCCTGGTCGTCGTCAGCGGGCAGCACGTAGTAGTAGGCACCTCCGGTGTAGTAGGAGTCGTCATCGACGGTGGCGTCTGGATCCTGGGCTCCAACATCTGGTTGCGACAACCAGGTAGAAGGGATAGGGGAAAAGAGGGAGAAAGCAACCGTGAGTACTCATCCAAAGTACTCGCAAGCAAGGAGCTATACTACATACGTATGCATTCGTATCAACTGGAATAAGGCTGTTATATGTGGACTGAACTGCAGAAAGCCGGAATAAGGGGGGGATAGCTAGTCCTTTCGAAGACTACGCTTCTGGCAGCCTCCGCCTTGCAGCATGTAGAAGAGAGTAGACTGAAGACCTCCAAGTAGCATCGTATAGCATAATCCTAACCGATGATCCTCCCCTCGTCGCCCTGTGAGAGAGCGATCACCGGTTGTATCTGGCACTTGGAAGGGTGTGTTTTATTAAGTATCCGGTTCAAGTTGTCATAAGGTCAAGGTACAACTCCAAGTCGTCCTGTTACCGAAGATCACGGCTATTCGAATAGATTAACTTCCCTGCAGGGGTGCACCACATACCCCAACACGCTTGATCCCATTTGGCCGGACACACTTTCCGGGGTCATGCCCGGCCGCGAAAGATCAACACGTCGCAGCCCCACCTAGGCACAACAGAGAGGTCAGCACGCCGGTCTAAACCTAAGCGCACAGGGGTCTGGGCCCATCGCCCTTAGCACACCTGCACGTTGCGAACGTGGCCGGAAGCAGAACTAGCCCCTTAATACAAGAGCGGGCTTACGTTCCAATCCGGCGCGCGTCGCTCAGTCGCTGACGTCACGAAGGCTTCGGCTGATACCACGACGCCGGGATACCCATAACTACTCCCGCGTAGATGGTTAGTGCGTATAAGCCAGATGGCCAGACTCAGATCAAATACCCAGATCTCGTTAAGCGTGTTAAGTATCCGCGAACGCCGACCAGGGCCAGGCCCACCTCTCTCCTAGGTGGTCTGAACCTGCCCTGTCGCTCCGCCTCAAAGATCCACTCGCGGGTGCTCCTACGAGCCGACCCGTCTTTAATCACCACATGTATCAAGTATAAAGTATATAGAATATACCCGTGGTCACCTCCCGAGTGATCACGGCCCGATAGTATAGCATGGCAGACGGACAGGAATGTAGGGCCAATGATGATAAACTAGCATCCTATACTAAGCATTAGGATTGCAGGTAAAGGTAACAACAGTAGTAGCAAGGACAGGCTATGCATCAGGATAGGATTAACGGGAAGCAGTAACATGCTACACTACTCTAATGCAAGCAGTATAGAGAAGAGTAGGCGATATCTGGTGATCAAAGGGGGGGCTTGCCTGGTTGCTCTGGCAAGAGAGAGGGGTCGTCAACACCGTAGTCGTACTGGGTAGCAGCGGCGTCGGTCTCGGCGTCTAGCGAGAGAAGAGGGGGGGAGAAACAGTGAATACAATGCAAACAGATGCATAATGATGCATGACAAAGCGAAGCGTGATGCTAGGCGTGCCCTAACGCGGTATGAGGTGATACTAGTGAAGGGGGGAAGCAACCAGCAGCGGCGTCGGAGGGGGAAAGTTGCGAGTTCGGTATGTTATGGATGTGTGGCGGACGAACGGGTTGCGTATTCAGATTCTTTGGATTTTTCTGAGCAACTTACTTATATAAAACTTTTTCATCCGAGCTACAGATTGTTTTATATGATTTACTAAAGTTTTAGCAATATTCTGAAATTACTATTAATTCGAAAATAATGATTAAAACGCTAGATGCACCCAGCTCTGCGTACATAGATGTGTACCAGAGGGTGACATGTGGGTCCATGGGGTCCCTGTTGACCAGTCAATGTTTGACTGGTCAACATGGGGGTGGGGCCCCTTGTCATACACACATCTAGTTAATTACTGATTTAACTTAACTAATCCAGTTCATTAGGTTAATTAAGTTAATTAATCACTTAACTAATTAATTAATTTATTAATTTTATTAATATATGTATATTTTTTTAGGGGAGGGGCCCCAGCTGCCAGTGGCACAAAGGCCACTGGAACGGGCTAACGGGCGCAGGCGCTTGGGCGTAACCCGCCCGAACACAGGCGAGGTCGCCAGGCGATGGGGAGGAGCAGGGCGCGCAGGTAGCAGGACGCCGGCGGCCGCGGCGGTGGGCCGGTAGGGCGTGGCGCGGCGAAGGCCACGCGGCGGAGGCAGGCGGCACAGGGAGGCTGAGCAGCAGCAGCTCGAAGCAGGAGCAGCTAGCGGGAGCAGTAGGGAGGTGGGATGGCGGACAGTTGCAGGCACAGCGAGCACGTTCCAGGGGCGAGGCAGGGCATGGCCCAGGCGGGCGCGCGCGTGGGGGTTCTGCAGGGGCGCGGCCGGATGCCCAGGGCTCATGGGAGCGCGGCCAGGAGCCTGGAGAGCGAAGCTCCGGCCGCGGCGGCTAAGCTCGGGGGAGGGCACCTACGTTGACCGAATAGATGGGGAAGAAGGGGGAATCGAAGGTGCAGCTCACTGTGGTTCTTTAGGCGAGCTCGAGGTGGTCGTGGATGAACCGGAGATGCGCGAATCGACGACAGGGTCGACGACCGTGGCAGAGAAGACCGCGTGACGGCGAGGCAGCAGGCCGTCCGAGCTCCAACCGAAAGGCGAGGGCGATGGAGATGATGATGGCGGAGCTCCTCGACGTCTTGGCACGACGAATGGAGACCGGTGGCCGCGGGATCAACGACGATGACGACGACCGCGAGTTCGGTCTCGTCCAGGTCGTCGGATATGAGCGGGGGAGAGGGGATTTGGGGACTAGGGTTACCAGGGAGAGAGAGGGGATCTCGGGGCATCAAGTAGGTGCCGGGGTAAGCCGCAGGATGTCCAACACGCATCCACATCCGCGGCTATGGTGGTCGGATGCGTGCCACGACCTCCTGTTGTGAACAGGGAGGAGGATGGCTCTTGGTGGGCTGGGCCTTGTGTGTTGTGGCCACTTATGGCCCAGTGGCACAATAGGCTTTATTCATTTTCTATTATTTTATTGTTTTACATTCCCGCTACTATTTTCTATTTATTCTAGCTACCAAATGAGCTTTGCTACTTGTAAAACTTTGCACTTAAATAAAGCACAACAGTATTAGATGGCACAAAAAGTTTGGGGCCAAAAGGAGTTGTCTAGCCATTTTTAAAAATTGGAAAGGCCAATTTTAAATGCTACTAGACCACTAAATAAATTTCCAGGGGCACCTGGGAATCCAAAAGAGGTTGGTTCCAACATGACAAATAACTAGTGATTATTTTCCACACTTTGAACATTTTAGATTTTGTGTTTGAAAACTTTTATTTTTGACTTTAATTTAAATTTGAAATTTGGACCGGATTCGAACCAACGCGAGTTTAACAACAGTAATCATGATGACATAGCACCATTACCAGGGAATTACTGTGGCTTAATTATCCGGGCGTCACAATTGGAGGCCTCTATTCATACCTGAACACAACTTCAGGAAGATATGTAAGATGCATCATGAACACCTTTTGCATCTACAGTTTTTATACTAGAGGAAAAGGTGTACTATCAGATATATCAAGGTGGGAGAAGAAAATTCAAAATTCTTCCAGGACATGGCAACTGAGAAGTATAGGAAGAATTCTATTGCTAGCCTGCAGCTGTCTGATGGAACAGTTTCTTCAGATCATGGGGAAATAGCTAAGGAATTTTTGGTTGCCTTCAAGGGCAGAATGGGAACTGTTAAGCCAATTTTGTTGGGTAATGAAATCCTCTCACTAATCCCTAAAGTGCAAGGTCTTGAGGTGCTCACAAAACCTTTTCAGCTGCAAGAGATTGAAAAGGTCATAAAAGAAATGCCCATTGATAAGGCACCAGGGCCAGATGGTTTTAATGGCCTTTTTATGAAGAGATGTTGGTCAATCATTTCTAGTGATTTTATTCAGTTGGTCAATGAGTTTCATGCAGGAACTATTCTTTTGGAAAACCTCAATGAAGCTTTCATTACTTTAATCCCCAAAAAGCAAACACCTGGGGGTGTAGGAGATTTTAGGCCAATCTCTTTAACAAGTGTGGGACTGAAGTTTCTGACTAAGCTGGCAACTAACAGGTTTCAGGATGAAATCACCAACTGTGTTCATAAGAATCAGTATGGCTTCATTAAATCAAGAACAATTCAGGATTGTATTGCTTGGACTTCTGAGTATATTCACCAATGCAACCATTCCAAGAAGCCAATCATACTGCTCAAGCTTGACTTTGAAAAGGCTTTTGACTCTATTCAGCATGAGGCAATTTTGAAAATTCTTGTGGCGAAAGGTTTTAATAGCAAATGGATAACATGGGTTCAACAACTATTATCTTCTGCAACCTCATCTATCAAGTTAAATGGTGTGCCTGGAAATCATTTCAAGTGTAAATGTGGTGTTAAGCAAGGAGATCCTATCTCTCCTTTGCTTTTTGTGATTGCTGCTGATCTTTTGCAAACCATGATCAATGATCTTTTGTGTAGGGGCCTGCTTACCTTGCCATTGCCAACACATGATCCTAATTATCCAGTAGTATAGTATGCAGATGATACTTTGTTGTTTGTGAATGCTAACCCAGCTTAGTTGGAGGTCGTCAAAACAGTGCTCAGCTCCTTTTCCTTGGCAACTGGACTGCAAATCAACTTCCATAAGTCTTCAATGTACCCAATCAATGTGGAAGCCTCTATTGCTTCTGCACTTGCTGCTCAGTTTGGTTGCCAGCTTGGTTCTATGCCCTTCACTTTTTGGGACTTCCTGTTGGGACCACTAGGCCCAAAATTGTTGATTTGCTACCTTTCGTGGACTGCATGGAAAGAAAGCTAACTGCTAGTTCCTGGTTTTTACCACAAGGCAGTAGATTGCAGCTGGTAAATTCAGTGATATCTTCACTGCCTATATTCTTCCTTTGCAGTCTCTCTTTGCCACAAGGTATTCTTAAGCAGATAGAAAGGATTCAAAGACAGTGCCTCTGGGGGAAATATGGTCAGGAGAAGGGACACTCTTTGGCTGCTTGGCCCCTTGTCTGTAGGCCTAAGATGAAGGGTGGGCTTGGAATTTTGAATTTGGGACTACAGGATGATGCTCTGCTCCTTAAGTACCTGAATAAATTCTATAATAAAGCAGATGTGCCATGGGTTCGTTTGGTGTGGGACTCATTTTACTTTCAGGGAATTCCTCATGACACTATTCTTTGTGGCTCATTCTGGTGGAGGGACATTTGTAAGTTAATGGACAAGTATCGGGTTGTTACCTCTGTAACTGTTGGCAAAGGAGATTATGTGCTATTTTGGTCTGATCATTGGGAGATTGGCCACTCTTGCATTCCTCTACAAGAAAGGTTTCCAAGGCTTTTCTCTTTTTGCCTGCAGAAGAACCTTTCTGTCATGGAGGTGGTACAGGCAGGAAATTTGCAACAAATGTTTTCTTTACCATTGTCTGAACTGGCTTTTAGGGAGTTCAATTAGCTATCAAGCTTGTTATCTGTAACTTTCTTGGACAATGGTTGTAATGATATCTTGGCTTGGAGGCATGGGAAAAAGGCGGAGTACTCAGCAAAAAGTACTATGATTTTGTCCACCAGCCTGTTATTGCCAATCCTATTCTCAGCTGGGTTTGGAAAAGCTGCTGCACCATGACAATTAAAATGTTTTCTTGGCTGGTAATTATGGACAGAGTTACCACCAAGGACATGATCCAACGACGCCATTGGAGAATTGATGATGGACCTAACTGTGTCCTATGCCCAACTGGAGTAATTGAGGATAGGAACCATCTATTCTTCCAATGTAATTTCAGTATGAGAATCTAGAACTACCTGCAAGTTGCCTGGTTGGATAGCAATGATATGGTGCAAATTGCCTTACATGCCATGAAGGAGTTTAATAATCCTTTTTTCTCTGAGGTGGTTTTTCTTGCATGGTGGAATATTTGGAAAGTTGGGAATGACAGGGCTTTTAGACATGTCAACCCAACTTTCAGGTAGTGGAGAAATGGGTTTGTTCATGATATTACTCTTCTTTCACACCGGATCAAGACCAGATACAAAGAGGCTCTACTCAAATGGATTGATTTCTTGCCTCCTTGAGGGCCATCTTTTTTGTACCTTCTTTCATTCCTAGTTGTAGTTTTTAGTGCTTTTCCTTTTTTCTCTTAGTTTTCTATAGCCTATCTTGTATAGCTTTTCTTTCTCCTTGTTCCTTCTCTTGAGGAACTTTGTACTTGTTCTTTTTCATATTTTAATAAAATGTTGTGGGGTGTAAGCCCTGCAGTCTTCCAGGTCAAAAAAAAACATGAAACTGGTGCTAATGTTAATGATAATGTTCATGATGATGCTCAACCTAGTAATGATAATGATATAGAAATTGAACCTGCTGTTGATCTTGATAACCCACAATCAAAGAATCAACGTTATGATAAGAAAGACTTTGTTGCTAGGAAACAGGGTAAAGAAAGAGAACCATGGGTTCAGAAACCCATGCCTTTTCCTCCCAAACCATCCAAGAAAAAGGATGATGAGGATTTTGAGTGCTTTGCTGAAATGATTAGACCTATCTTTTTGCGTATGCGATTAACTGATATGCTTAAAATGAATCCTTATGCTAAGTACATGAAAGAAATTGTCACTAATAAAAGGAAGATATCGGAAGCTGAAATTTCCACCATGCTTGCTAATTATACTTTTAACGGTGGGATACCAAAGAAACTTGGAGATCGAGGAGTACCCACTATACCATGTCCCATTAAAAGAAACTATGTTAAAACTGCGTTATGTGATCTTGGAATCGGTGTTAGTGTTATGCCTCTCTCTTTATATCGTAGACTTGATTTGAATAAGTTGACACCTACTGAAATATCTTTGCAAATGGCTGATAAATCAACTGCTATACCTGTCGGTATTTGTGAGGATGTGCCTGTTGTGGTTGCAAACATTACTATTTTAACGGACTTTGTTATTCTTGATATTCCCAAGGACGATAGTATGTCTATTATTCTTGGAAGGCCCTTTTTGAATACTGCAGGGGCTGTTATTGATTGCAACAAAGGCAATGTCGCTTTTCATGTTAATGGTAATGCGCATACGGTACACTTTTCAAGGAAACAACCTCAAGTTCATAGTATCAACTCTATTGGAAAAATTCCATCGATTATATTTGGAGGTTTTGAATTTCCTCTTCCTACTGTCAAGAAGAAATATGATATTCTTATTACTGGGGATGTGCATATCCCCGTTGAGGTAACATAGTGTTATTCGAAATTTCTCCGGTTCCATGTTATTCAGAATGAGTTCGTTAATAAGACTTGATCAACCTTGTTAGTGGATTCCTTTTGATGAGCATGAGATGGATGAAACTAGAAGGCACAACCTTCTGACCCTCCTTTTACTTCCTGTTATTTATTGTAAATAAAATAAAAATAGTATTTTCTGTCTGTTATCTGAATTATCCGTGCAATATAAAAATACCCCAAAAATAAAAGTTCTCCAAATGCCCTGAAATTTAAATATGATTTTTTCTGGAATATTTGAGAATATTTGGCACTGAGAACACAACACGGGGGCATCCACCTGGCCACGAGGGTGGAGGGCGCGCCCCTGCCTCGTGGGTCCATGGTGGCCCCCCTCCACTTATTCCTGCAGCCACACACTTCTTCTTCCTCCCAAAAAAAATCACCTTCCAGCTCAAGCACGAGTTCTAGCTCATTTTGCTGCGATTTTCGATCTCCTTACTCAAAGCACCTCTCACAAAACTGCTTGGGGGATTGTTCCTTGGTATGTGACTCCTCCATTGGTCCAATTAATTTTTGTTCTAGTGCTCTATTCATTGCAAATTTGTGTTGCCTAGGTGACCATGTTCTTGAGCTTGCATGTCAAATTTATATGGTTCCAAGTAGTTCTAATGCATGATATAGGCTCTAGGCACTTGTAGGAGTTGTTGCTATCAATTTTGTTGAGCTTGGCTCACTTTTATTTGAAGTTACTAAAAAATTCAGAAATTTTTCAAAGGAAGAAATATGCTTAGGAAAATGTACCAAGGTGGTTCTTCAAGCAAGCAAGGACCCAGGCTTGCAATGCGTGATGCGGACGATGAGCCACCAAGGGACGCTCTAGTGCGGCCCTATGAATGGCCTCCAGAAAACTTTATGGATCGAGCAGGAATCAAGGAAGAATTTAACGCATATTTGTGTAACGCTGATCTTGTGAGCTTCGAGGCAGAAAAATGCCGCCAGTACCACTATCTCACTAGTTCCTCTATGAGGAGGTTTGAATTTTCATCTTCACATAATTCTCCAACTATCCTGTTTGATCTTTATGAATAATCTTATACGATGGACTTAGAGGATTTTACCACTGCTTGCAAACTTCCACAATGGGGTAGTGCTAGTGAACCCCGCAAATCTAAATTTAGAAATTTTCTTGCTAGCATAACTGTGGGGGAATCTAGAGATATAATACAAGCTACCATAGGGAGCATTCACTTTGGTATACATTATTTTGCTCTCTTCATAGGTAGATGCATTAATGGTAAAGATGAGGCATGTCACATGTGTGTCCCTGACCTCAGTATTCTTAGGAGTGATGTGTTAGGAGATAAATCTTATAATTTGGGAGCCATTGTTGCACATAGGTTGCATCTTAATAGATTTAATGGAGATTTCTTTGGTGGAATTTATGCAACCCGCTTAGCTGATTTTCTTGGTGTAACCATACGTAATGATGATATTGAATTGCCTCCTCCTTACCTAGACTTTATTGCTATGGTTCACCACCAGTTTGTTGAGAGGAATGAATCACCTCTCCGGTATCTCTTAATCTTTGACAGACGCCGTGCTGTCCGTATTACTCTCCCTGCTCCTGCCTTCTTTGATTATCAGGCAAAAGGAAGACATTTTATTACCAGAGAGGAGGCAGATGAGTACGAGAGAAGGGCGGAGGCAGCTCGCCGCCATGCTGCAGCTCAGGAGGCAATAGCCGCTGCATCGCAGTACGACCCCAGCTACAACTATGGATATCCGCCACGCCATCCGTGGCAATAAACCAACTTAGGCCAAAAGCCTAAGCTTGGGGGAATACGTATTTCCCACCGACATTACATTCATGTTCACACACTCATTGCTAGATGTCGGTGCTCATACTTTTTCATTGTAATATCCATGCTAGTTTATTTTCCTTTTTACGCTTTCTTCTTGTGTGTTTAATAAACCTTAAGAAAAACCAAAAAAAATTAGTTGTAGCTTTTAGCTAGTTTTAATTCCCATGCTTGTAGTAGTAATTAAAAAGAAAACCCAAAAAGATTTCCTGTTCTTCTTTTGCTTGTTGGGAGCTTTCCCGTGTAAATAGTTTTATTTCTTTTCTTTTCTTTGGGTGTCGATAGGAGAAGACCATGATTAAATTGTTGAAGTGGCTCTTATATGCATTATTGTTGATCTGACAAAAGAGCCCATATTGCCTTGTCTTCTCCTGTTTATTGAATGCTTGCAGATTCCAGCTTAGTCCAATGCATGTGCACTATTATTATTATCCACATCGTTCGGTCGTGCAAGTGAAAGACAATTATGACGATATATGATGGACTGACTGAGATGAGAAAAGCTGGTATGAACTCGACCTCTCTTGTTTTTGTAAATATGATTAGTCATCGATCCTGATTCATCCTATTATGAATAAACATGTTTGCAATGACAACTCGAGATCACAGTTGCTTATGCCATGCTTAATTAGCTAGGGGCTTGTAATGGTTTACCTTGCGTGCCAACATGCTATTAAAATGGTTGTGATGTGGTATGATAGGGTGGTATCCTCCTCTGAATGATTTAAGTGACTTGAGTTGGCGCATGTTCACGCATGTAGTTGAAACAAAATCAACATAGCCTCTACGATATTTATGTTCATGGTGCACTATATCCTACTCATGCTTGTATTCGGTGTTGATTAATTTTAATGCATGTTCATGACTGTTGTCGCTCTCTAGCTGGTCGCTTCCCAGTCTTTTTCTAGCCTTCACCTGTACTAAGCGGGAATACTGCTTGTGCATCCAATCCCATAAACCCCAAAGTTGTTCCATATGAGTCCACCATACCTACCTATATACGGTATCTACCTACCGTTCCAAGTAAATTTGTATGTGCCAAACTCTAAACCTTCAAATAAATATCCTGTTTTGTATGCCCGAATAGCTCATGTATCAACTAGGGATGTCTGTATCTTCCATGTTAGGCGGGTTATTCTCAAGAGGAGTGGACTCCGCTCCTCACTCACGAGAAAATGGCTGATCACCGGGATGCCCAGTCCCATGTTTTATGCAAATCAAATCAAAATAATTGCAAACAAAACTCCCCCTGGGACTCGTGTTAGTTGGAGGCACTCGTTGTTTCGAGCAAGCCATGGATTGATGCTTGTTGGTGGAGGGGGAGTATAAACTTTACCATTCTGTTTGGGAACCTCTTATAATGTGTGTAGCATGGAAGATATCTCCATCTCTTGGTTGTTATGTTGACAATGAAAGTATACCGCTCAAAATATTATTCACCTCTATTTCAAAACCGAGCTCTGGCACCTCTACAAATCCCTGCTTCCCTTTGCGAAGCCCTATCTATTTACTTTTATGTTGAGTCATCATCCTCTTATTAAAAAGCACTAGCTGGAGAGCACAACTGTCATTTGCATTCATTACTATTAGTTTACATTGAGTATGACTTGACTGGATCTCTTTTACCATGAATTACAATGTCTAGTCAGTCCTTGATCTTTAAAGGTGCTCTGCATTTATGTTTTGCGGTCTCAGAAAGGGCTAGCGAGATACCATCTTGTTATATCATATTATGATTGTTTTGAGAAAGTGTTGTCATCCGAGATTTATTATTATTGCTCGCTAGTTGATTATGCCATTGATATGAGTAAACATGAGACCTAAATGTTATTGTGAATATGGTTAGTTCATAATCTTTGCTGAAAACTTGAATGTTGGCTTTACATATTTACAACAACAAGAGCAAACAGAGTTTGTAAAAGTTTTTCTTTATCACTTTCAGTTTATCAACTGAATTGCTTGAGGACAAGCAAAGGTTTAACCTTGGGGGAGTTGATACGACTCTGTCGTATCTACTTTTCCAAACACTTTTGCCCTTGTTTTGGACTCTAACTTGCATGATTTGAATGGAACTAACCCGGACTGACGCTGTTTTCAGCAGAATTGCCATGGTGTTATTTATGTGCAGAAACAAAAGTTCTCGAAATGACCTGAAACTTCACGGAATGTCTTTTTGGAAATAATAAAAAAATCCTTGAAAAAGATGAAGACCAGGGGCCCACACCCTAGCCACGAGGGTGGGGAGCGCGCCTGCCCCCCCTGGGCGCGCCCCCTACCTCATGGGCCCCTGGAGCTCCTCCGACCTCAACTCCAACTCTATATATTTGCTTTTGGGGAGAAAACAAAAATCAGAGATAAGGATTCATCGCTGTCGGTGTCAAAACCGGCGGATCTCGGGTAGGGGGTCCCGAATTGTGCGTCTAGGCCGGATGGTAACAGGAGGCGAGGGACACGAAGTTTTACCCAGGTTCGGGCCCTCTTGATGGAGGTAAAACCCTACGTCCTGCTTGATTAATATTGAAGATATGGGTGTTACAAGAGTAGATCTAACACGAGATCAGAGAGGCTAAACCCTAGAAGCTAGCCTACGGTATGATTGTATGTTGTGATTGTTGTCCTACGGACTAAAACCCTCCGGTTTATATAGACACCGGAGGGGGTTAGGGTTACACAAGGTCGGTTACAAAGGAGGGGATATCCATATACGTATTGCCTAGCTTGCCTAGCTTGCCTTCCACGCCAAGTAGAGTCCCATTCGGACACGAGACGAAGTCTTCAATCTTGTATCTTCATAGTCTAACAGTCCGGCTAATGGAGATAGTCCGGCTGTCCGGAGACCCCCTAATCCAGGACTCCCACAGTAGCCCCTGAACCAGGCTTCAATGACGATGAGTCCGGCGTGTAGTTGTCTTCGGCATTGCAAGGCAGGTTCCTTCTCCGAATACATTACAGAAGAAGTTGAATACGAGGATAGTGTCCGACCCTGCAAAATAAGTCCCACATTTCACCGTAGAGAGAATAATGTTTTTTCGTAGATCTAATTTGCTGGCTTGTTTTGACAGCATGACGTTATGTCATGGCCCGGTGATTATTCGAACCGTTTCTTTTAACCAGCCCCGCACATAACGCGAGGCAGTTTTTCGACACGTCTTGTCAAAGCAGAGATCGTGTCCCCTTATTACGGGATTCTCATCAATACGGGCGTGGGTAGCCCAACTGCGCCATCAATTGCAGCGCTTGAGGGATAAGCGAGTTTTACTAGGCAAGTGGGGACATTTAATTTCGTCCGCCCATATAAAGGGATAATGATTCACCTTTCTATCCACGCCTTCTTCCTCCTCTGCTCATCCGCTCCCGCATACTCGAGCTCTAGCGCCCAAGTCCTCACTTCAATCTCAACCTTCTCCAACCATGTCCGGAGCGGCAGGCAAGTGGATGGTCTCCTCCGTCATGGAGGGAGACATCAAGAAACTAAGGAGAGCCAGATACCTGCACGGCGACATCGCGCACCGCCTCCCAGATGAGGGACAGCTCATCCCCACCCCCGAGCCCCATGAGAGGGTGGTATTCCTCACCCATTTCCTCCGCGGACTAGGATTCCCTCTCCATCCCTTCGTCCGGGGGCTCATGTTTTATTACGGCCTGGATTTCCATGATCTAGCCCCAAACTTCATCCTCAACATCTCGGCGTTTATCGTCGTGTGCGAGGCCTTCCTCCGCATCAAGCCCCACTTCGGCTTATGGCTGAAGACCTTCAATGTCAAGCCGAAGGTAGTGAGCAACCGCCAGGCGGAGTGCGGAGGCGCCATGGTGGGAAAGATGCCCAACATCACATGGCTCGAGGGCACCTTCATGGAAACCATAAAGGGGTGGCAATCGGGGTGGTTCTATATCACCGAGCCGCGCGACCCCGCATGGGTAGCGGCCCCCGAGTTCCGATCTGGCATCCCCATGCGGCTCACCTCCTGGAAAGAGAAGGGCCTGTCCTGGGGTAATTAAAAAGAGTTGACCGGACTCCAATCATGTATTCAGAACATGGTGGATAAGAAGCTCAAGCTTGTCAACATAGTCCAGGTTATGCTCGTTCGCCGGATACTCCCGTGCCAACAACGGGAGTTTACCTTGTGGGAGTTCAATCCGGCGCAGCACCGAACTCTGAACAGGCTCTTCGACACGACTCATGAAGATGCCTGGAGGGTGCTGTTCAAGGGCGCCGCGGTCCCTCCCCCCATTACTGAGGATCGCGGATTTAGCACGAAGTGCCACGCCAGTGCGGTAAGTTTTTTTGCCTCTTACAGGATATTTGTTATATATATATATATATATTGGCTCTATGCGGGATCTAAACTCCCGTAATTTTGATAGGACTGGCAGAAGATGGCCGGACAGATCGACTGTCCGGCTCCCTTGCCCGAAGGCCCCGCAGACGCTCTTCTGACGAAGATGCTGACTCCGGCCCCCTATAAGGTGCCGGAGAAGACCAAGAAGGCCAAGGGAGCTCGAAAGAGTTCCCGACGCCAGGCGTCGTCGGACTCACCGTCTGATGACTCTGCGGCGCACTCTTCCCACGAAGACAAGGAAGAGGAAGAAGAGGCTCCCCCACCGACCGGGGGAGACAAGAAAAGGAAGGCCGCCCCAACTGGGGAGGCCGAAGGGTCCAAGAAGGGAAGGACGCTTCTTCCGGACAGCTCCACCGCCGCCGACGACAGTGAAGACGAGTGGTTGCCCAAGGGCAAGCCCCAGGGGAGATCGTAAGTGTTCGGATTCCAAGGTAACCCATAGGATTCCTTTGTCGCATTGCTTTCCCTAACGCCGAACACAATTGTACAGGCCGCCCTGAGCCAATATCGAGGTATCCTCGGACGGCTCCCTGGGTGCGTCGGACATGGATAGCGATCCAGTCCCGACGACCACCTCTCCTCATCCGACCGACGACACTGAGGTGCTATCTCAAGAGGCACCGGATTGAGGGGGGACATTCCTGGAGGCGCCGCAAGGCGACCTTCCGGACTCCGGGAGCCGAGGGGACGAGGTCCCCGAGAGCTCCGAGTTCGGCCCTCAGCCGAACACCGCGCTGAACCCTCCAACGGATCCGAGCTCGGGCAGGCGGTCCCCTTCTAAGGAGGGTGAGACGCCTGTGCCGGTGACCTCTGTCCACCCAGAGGCACCGGACACTATGTTGGAAGTGCTTCACAGCACTTCCATCGAGGAGGAGCACCGCACTATCATGAGTGCGGTGATCCAGAAGGTTCAGTCCGCCAAGAGCGGATTAACTGAAGCCTGTACTAGCCTTCTAACAGGCTTCGAGGTAAGTGTTTTAAAATGTAGTAGAAGTGTTACCGCATAGACAGTAGCCCCTGATGCTTTGTTCGGTGTTCACAAAGAAAAGCCGAACAGAGGATCAAATAATATCGTAGGAGTCTAATATAAGTATGTCAATATGCATATGCAGGCTTCGCTGCTGGCGTCCGCCGCACTGACTGCGGAGGTCGTCGTACTGAAGGAGGCCCTCGAGGGGTCCCAGAAAGAGCTCGGCCTTGCTAAGAGGCAGCTCGAGGAGAACAAGGGTAAGTGATACCCCGTCTGTAGATGAGAAAAAGGACGCGATTGCTAAATGATAGGATCGTTGTATGTTTGCCAGGGGCCACGACCGAGGTGGCAACCCTGAAGCAAGCGTTGTCCCAGGCCGAAGAAAAGGCGGCCCAGGAGCGCACCGAGCGAGAGAGGCACGAGGCTCGGGTGGGCGAGGTGCAGCAAGAGCTCCAGGCTCTCGTGACAAAGCACGAGGCGTTGGAGCTTGACTTGAAGACGAGAGAGTCTGAGCTTGCCACGGCCCGTGAGAGCGCGAAGAGTGCCAAGGCTGAGGCCCAGAAGGCCCTTCAGGAGATCAACGCGATGAAGAAGATAGCAGCGGGTAAGGCTTTCTATATTCAAAGCAAGCATGTAAAGGTGAATTACCGATTACTTACCCGAATTTGGAGCTCTTCAGGAGCATTCGTAGATTTGCCCCGCAGTGTGTCCGATGCCGCACTGTTCTACCAGGCCGAAGACGGAAGCTCGACGGAGAAGCTGTTCTGGTCTCAGTATGCTAAGGCCGAACATCCGGTGCCAATGAGCGACCAACTGAAGCAGATGGCCGAGCTACATAAGGTGGCCGATCAGGCCATGAAGGGCTTCATAGTCCGGTTGCGGCCTGGCGACGCCCTTCTGAACAGCTTCTTCGGCCTGGTGAGGTAGCTTGTGGATGCCTGCCCGCGGCTGGAGGTCGTCAAGCGATACGTCTGCATTGAAGGTGCACGCCGGGCCTTCGCCTGTGTGAAAACGCAGTGGGTCAAGCTAGACGTCGTGAAGCTTATCAAGGAGGGGCCGCCGGAGGGCAAGGAGCACCGCCACCCCGAGATGTACTACGAGGGTGTTCTGCCGGGCGCCCGTCTTATCGCAGATGAGTGTTCACAAAATGTAATGTTTGAATGAGACTTGCTCGTTTTTTATCCTATGTAATGAAAACTTGTTTCATATGCGCTATGCAACGCTTGTGTGAATTTAAAATATTACCTTCTGTTTGGCTGTTTATCTAATCTGAGAGATGGCTAGTCCTCGGCTTCTGCCCCCATGCCACGAGTGCCGGGGTGTTCGGGATAAACCTGAGCACTCTTGTTCCCATGTTTGGGTCCTTCGAGGGAGGTGCTCAGCACAACGAACAAGGCAACCGGACTAATAATGCTTTATCACTCTCACTTAGCCATAGAATTCTATAATTTTAAATTTCGGCGAAGCCCCTAGTATTCGGAAGGCCGAATTCGGGGCGCGATACATGCCTGTAAGCCGGACGGAGCTGGCCCCTCGCCCTAAGCGGCATAAGTCTTTAGGGACTCGAAAAGCCTCGCTGAACAGCGACCAGTCTCTCGCCTTATCATGACAGTCAGTTTTAGCTTTCTCTACTGAGGTGCTCGGCCCGACAGAACCGGGGCACAATTGCAGTAGTTCTCCTAGCGCTACCTTAGCCGATAGAGTGGAACGTAAGGTACCAAAACATAGGAGCCGGGCAAACCCAACATTTGACCAAAGACATGATTCGGAGCTGATGCATATAATGCTATAAGTTCGGGGTGCCGCACTTGTGAAAGTGTTCGGACTTTTCACACCATATTGTGGGTACGTAAGCCCCTGGTGCATTGGCCATACCAGAGTGTACGGTTGCTAGGCGTCATTAATGAACACATAGATATGTATACATATAACAAAAATGCGATAATAGTCGTCATGTCACGCATTGTATATTAAAAATTTGCATTAAAGCAGAGTGATACAGATAGTGTAATGAGAAAAAGAGTAGGACTATGTCCCATCCAAGGGCGAGCTGAGGAATTATGTGAAATCTATAATCCACCTGGGAATTTCGTAGTCGTCAGCCTCCTTGATTGTTGTATCATGTGTTCGGCAATAGAGCTGCTGGACAGTGTTTCCAGAGATTGAAGTCCTGAAAGAAAAAGAAAAATAACCAAACGGGAAGCCCCTGGTGCGGTTTAGGCCGCGTTTTGGGACGTGTTGTAGTTATGCCTCCCCCTCCCCATCTGTGCCCATGGTATTTTTAATGCGTAATGATGTACGAGCGGCACGAACAACGTCATTGGGCTGGGGTTGGGGTGGCCGCCGTATTGCTACGCGAGCTCAGATCGTGCCAGGAGGTCTGTTTGTTGATTGCCCTGAGCACGCTTGAAGGTGTCCGGGCTTAGAAACGCCGAACTGGTAGATTGCCTTGAAAGGCTGCTTTGTGCTTCTGCTACGAGGGTCGCGGTGTGCTCCTCTATTTGGAGAGAGCACTCTGTGTTTCCATTGACTGTAATAACTCTGCGAGGTCCTGGCATCTTGAGCTTGAGGTATGCATAATGGGGTACCGCATTGAATCTAGCGAATGCGGTTCGTCCGAGCAGTGCGTGATAACCACTGCGGAACGGGACTATATCGAAGATTAACTCTTCGCTTCGGAAGTTATCCGGGGATCCGAAGACCACTTCCAGTGTAATTGAGCTTGTGCAGTGGGCCTCTACGCCTGGAATGACGCCCTTAAAGGTCGTCTTTGTTGGTTTGATCCTTGAGGGGTCTATACCCATTTTGCGCACTGTGTCCTGATAAAGCAGGTTCAGGCTACTGCCGCCGTCCATGAGGACTCGAGTGAGGTGAAATCCGTCGATGATTGGGTCTAGGACCAGTGCGGCGAATCCGTCGTGATGGATACTAGTGGGGTGGTCCCTGCGATCAAAGGTGATCGGACAGGAGAACCAAGGGTTGAACTTTGGGGCGACTGGCTCCAGCGCATATACGTCCCTGAGCGCACACTTCCGCTCCCTCTTGGGGATGTGGGTTGCGTATATCATGTTCACCGTCCTCACTTGCGGGGGAAACCTCTTCTGTCCTCCAGTGTGCGGCTATCAGGGTTCTTCCTCGTCATCGCTATGCGGCCCCTTGTCCTTGTTTTCGGCACTTAACTTGTCGGCCTGCTTGAACACCCAACAATCCCTGTTGGTGTGATTGGCTGGCTTGTCTGGGGTGCCGTGTATTTGACACGAGCGATCGAGTATACGGTCCAAGCTGGACGGACCCGGCGTACTTTGTTTGAATGGCTTTTTCCACTAACCGGGTTTAGAGCCTTTGAATTCGGCATTGACTGCCGTATCCTCAGTACTTTCGCCGTTAATGCGGCGCTTATGCTTGTTGCGACGTGACCTGCTGTTGCCGTCCTTGGTATCTGAGGTACCATGGTTCTTTGATATGTTGTTACTGCGAGCCAACCAGCTGTCTTCTCCCGCACAAAAGCGGGTCATGAGCGTCGTGAGGGCTGCCATAGATTTCGGCTTTTCCTGACCAAGGTGCCGGGCTAGCCACTCGTCTCGGATGTTGTGTTTGAAAGCCGCTAAGGCCTCCGCATCCGGACAGTCGACGATTTGGTTTTTCTTTGTAAGGAACCGAGTCCAGAATTGCCTGGCCGATTCTTCTGGCTGCTGAATTATGTGGCTCAAGTCATCGGCGTCTGGTGGTCGCACATAAGTGCCCTGAAAGTTGTCGAGGAATGCGGCTTCCAGATCTTCCCAACAGCTAATGGAGTCCGCTGGCAAGCTATTAAGCCAATGTCGTGCTGGTCCTTTGAGTTTTAGTGGGAGGTACTTGATGGCATGTAAGTCATCACCGCGGGCCATGTGGATGTGGAGGAGGAAGTCCTCAATCCATACCGCGGGATCTGTTGTGCCGTCGTATGATTCAATGTTTACAGGTTTGAAACCTTCTGGGAATTGATGTTCCATTACTTCGTCTGTGAAGCATAAGGGGTGTGCGGCGCCTCTGTATTGGGCTATATCGCGACGCAGCTCATATGGGTCCTACCCGCTGTGTTCGGCCCGGCCGGATTTGCTTTTGCAGTATCCGGCGTGACGATTACCGTCTCGTAGAGTGGTGCGCCCTCGTGATCCGTAGATCGAACTTGAATGCTTTGCTTTGTCCTCCAATATGTCTCGTAGGTCTGGCGTATCTCCCCATGCCTTTTTATTTGGATGGCGTTGGGGCGGAGGCTGAGCTTTCGGCATGAATGCCTCTCTGTCGCGGCCATGAGGTGGCCGATCAGCCATATCATACGCTTCTTCCTCCAGTCGGGGTAGTAACCTGCGCCTTGGGTAACTCTTGGAGGGACGCTCGAGTTTATATTCCTCGGCTACGAGGACTTCAGTCCATTTGTCAGCTAGCAGATCTTGATCAGCTTGAAGCTGCTGCTGCTTTTTCTTCAGGCTATTTGCCGTGGCCATAAGCCTGCGCTTGAAGCACTCTTGTTCGACGGGATCCTCTGGTACGGCAAATTCATCGTCGCCGAGGCTTGCCTCATCTTCGGAGGGGGGCATGTAATTGTCATCCTCCTCCTCTTCGCCAGCCGCTCTCTCAGGAGAGCTGGCTCCTTCATCCTCCTGATCTAACTCTTGCTGGAGGGGGTTTTCATTGTCTTCGGCGCTATCCGGAGTGTTATTATCTCCTGTGCCGGTATCACCACTTTTGCTTTGGCGGGACTTAGAGCGGCGCCGCTGACGTCGGCGCTTGGGTTGCTTCTTGGAGGGGTCATCCTCCGCTATCTCGTCGCCGTTGCCTTCATTGGGTGTATCCACCATGTATAAGTTATACGACGAGGTGGCTTTCCAGTGCCCTATAGGTGCTGGTTCATGTTCGTCTCCTACATCATCGTCCATACCGTCGATGTCTTCGGAGTCGAAGTCGAGCATGTCGGTTAAATCATTGACAGTGGCTACAAAGTGGGTGGTGGGTGGGCGTCGAATTTCTTCGTCGTCCGCATCCTAGTCCTGTTGGCCATGATCCGGCCAGGGCTCTCTTGACAAAGAGAGAGACCTTAGTGAGTTCAGAATGTTGCCGAAGGGCGAGTGCTGAAAGATATCCGCAGCGGTGAATTCCATGATCGATGCCCAGTCGGATTCGATTGGCAGGGGCGTGGATGGTTCGGGGTCCGGAGGAGAGTCCGGCACCTTGGAGTCACGGGCTGCGCAGAGGATTATGCTGGTGTTCGGCTCGATCGCCGTTGAGACTGCAGCCCCTGAGGCGGTGTCTAGCCACACGTCCTCGATTGGTGTAGCTGGCTCCGAGCTAAGGGTCGGAGCTGGTGTGGGCGCGGCCTCTGGAGTACCGTCTGGTGGCAGAGCTAGGTCATGCCCATCGAGACAGTGCGGCGCGCCCGGCTGTGGCTCGAATCCGTCGAAGATCAAGTCTCCGCGGATGTCGGCCGTGTAGTTCAAACTTCCAAATCTGACCTGATGGCCAGGGGCGTAGCTTTCAATCTGCTCCAGATGGCCAAGCGAATTAGCCCGCAGTGCAAAGCCGCCGAATACGAAGATCTGTCCGAGGAGAAAAGTCTCACCCTGGACCGCATCGCTATCGATGATAGTAGGAGCCATCAAGCCTAACAGCGACGACACAGAGGAACTCTCAATGAAAGCACCAATGTCGGTGTCAAAACCGGCGGATCTCGGGTAGGGGGTCCCGAACTGTGCGTCTAGGCCAGATGGTAACAGGCGGCGAGGGACACGAAGTTTTACCCAGGTTCGGGCCCTCTTAATGGATGTAAAACCCTACGTCCTGCTTGATTAATATTGAAGATATGGGTGTTACAAGAGTAGATCTACCACGAGATCAGAGAGGCTAAACCCTAGAAGCTAGCCTACGGTATGATTGTATGTTGTGATTGTTGTCCTATGGACTAAAACCCTCCGGTTTATATAGACACCGGAGAGGGTTAGGGTTACACAAGGTCGGTTACAAAGGAGGGGATATCCATATACGTATTGCCTAGCTTGCCTTCCACGCCAAGTAGAGTCCCATCCGGACATGAGACAAAGTCTTCAATCTTGTATCTTCATAGTCTAACAGTCCGGCTAATGGAGATAGTCCGGCTGTCCGGAGACCCCCTAATCCAGGACTCCCACAATCGCGTTTTACAATACGGAGCCGCCGCCAAGCCCTAAAACCTCTCAGGAGGGCTGATCTAGAGTCCGTTCGGGGCTCCGGAGAGGGG
Organism: Triticum urartu; assembly: GCF_056163025.1. Taxonomy (NCBI): domain Eukaryota; kingdom Viridiplantae; phylum Streptophyta; class Magnoliopsida; order Poales; family Poaceae; genus Triticum; species Triticum urartu. The sequence continues at coordinate 212,727,641 of NC_141877.1, read as the reverse complement.
AATCCGTCGCCATCGTCATCATCAACCTTCCTCCATCACCAATTTCATGATGCTCACCGCCGTGCGTGAGTAATTCCATCGTAGGCTTGCTGGACGATGATGGGTTGGATGAGATTTATCATGTAATCGGGTTAGTTTTGTTAGGGTTTGATCCCTAGTATCCGCTATGTTCTGAGATTGATGTTGCTATGACTTTGCTATGCTTAATGCTTGTCACTAGGGCCCGAGTGCCATGATTTTAGATCTGAACCTATTATGTTTTCATCAATATATGAGAGTTCTTGATCCTATCTTGCAAGTCTATAGTCACCTACTATGTGTTATGATCCAGCAACCCTGAAGTGACAATAATCAGGACCACTCCCGGTGATGACCGTAGTTTGAGGAGTTCATGTATTCACTATGTGCTAATGCTTTGTTCCAGTACTCTATTAAAAGGAGGCCTTAATATCCCTTAGTTTCCATTAGGACCCCGCTGCGACGGGAGGGTAGGACAAAAGATGTCATGCAAGTTCTTTTCCATAAGCACGTATGACTATATTCAAAATACATGCCTACATTACACTGATGAATTGGAGCTAGTTTGGTGTCACCCTAGGTTATAACTGTTACATGATGAACCGCATCCGGCATAATTCTCCATCACTGATCCATTGCCTACGAGCTTTCCATATATTGTCCCTCGTTTATTTACTTTTCCGTTGCTATTGCTATCATCACTACAAAATACCAAAAACATTACTTTTGCTATCATTACCTTTTGCTACTGTTACCACTACTATCATATTACTTTGCTACTAAATACTTTGCTGCAGATATTAAGTTTCCAGGTGTGGTTGAATTGATCACTCAACTGCTAATACTTGAGAATATTCTTTGGCTCCCCTTGTGTCGAATCAATAAATTTGGCTTGAATACTCTACCCTCGAAAACTGTTGCGATCCCCTATACTTGTGGGTTATCAAGAACCGAGTCCACAGTTTGCGAGCTGACTCTCCGGGTTGCTGGACTATGTGACTTAGGTCATCAACGTCTGGTGGTCGAACATAAGTGCCCTGAAAGTTGTCCCGGGAGGCGTCCTCTAAGTCCTCCCAGCTGCCAATGGAGTTCTCCGGGAGGCTATTGTAACGCCCTCGATGCGGCTATATCTCCTACGCATCGAAGCACGACTTAGAGGCATGACCGCATTGAAAGCAATGTCACAAGTAAGGCAATCTTCACAACATCCCATGTAATATAGATAATAAAAGGGAAGGTACATAGTTGGCTTACACTCGCCACGTCAAACAAAGTACATAAATAGCATTACATCATTCAATCACTCATGGCCCGACTACGGTGCCAAAATAAAAGATCAACCCAACATGCGACACGGTCCCGATCGCCCCAACTGGGCACCACTATTGATCATCAGGGAAAGACACATAGTAACGGCGTGAGTCCTCGTCGAACTCCCACTTGAGCTCAAGCGCGTCATCTGGAACGGAGTCATCAGGCGCTGCATCTAGTTTGGAAGTAATCTGTGAGCCACAGGGACTCAGCAATCTCGCACCCTCGCGATCAAGACTATTTAAGCTTATAGGTAAGGCAAGGTAATATGTGGAGCTGCAGCAAGCGACTAGCATATATGGTGGCTAACCTGTTCGCAAAAGAGAGCGAGAAGAGAAGGCAAAGCACGAACGAATAACTAGAGAACAACCTGCGGCAAGCATTACTCCAACACCGTGTTCACTTCCCGGACTCCGCCGAGAAGAGACCATCACGGTAACACACACAGTTGGTTCATTTTAATTAAGTTTAGGTTCAAGTTATCTACAACCGGACATTAACAAATTCCCATCTGCCCATAACCGCGGGCACGGCTTTCGAAAGTTCAAATCCCTGCAGGGGAGTCCCAACTTAGCCCATGACAAGCTCTCACGGTCAACGAAGGATAAACCTTCTCCCGAGACATTCCGATCAGACTCGGCATCCCGGTTCTACAAGACACTTCGACAAGTTAAAACAAATCCAGCAACACTGCCCGAATGTGCCGACAAATCCCGATAGGAGCTGCACATATCTCGTTCTCAGGGCACACTCAGATAGGTCAAGCTACGAGTAAAACCAAACCTCGAGTTCCCCCGAGGTGGCCCCGCAGGCTGCCCGGTTCGAACCAACACTCAGAGGAGCACTGGCCCGGGGGGGTTTAAATGAGATGACCCTCGGGCTCCGGAAACTCAAGGGAAAAAGAGGCTAGGTGGCAAATGGTAAAACCAAGGTTGGGCATTGCTGGAAGAGCTTTATTCAAGGCGAATTGTCAAGGGGTTCCCATTATTACCCAACCGCGTAAGGAACGCAAAATCCGGGAACATAACACCGATATGACGGAAACTAGGGCGGCAAGAGTGGAACAAAACACTAGGCGAGAGGCCGAGCCTTCCACCCTTTACCAAGTGTATAGATGCATTAAGATAACAAGATAATGTGATGATATCCCAACAAGTAAAATAATGTTCCAACAAGGAACGGCCTCCAATCTTCACCTGCAACTAGCAACGCTATAAGAGGGGCTGACCAAAGCGGTAACATAGCCAATCAACGGTTTGCTAGGACATGGTGGGTTAGAGGTTTGACATGGCAATTTGGGAGGCATGATAAGAAAGTGGTAGGCATCGTAGCATAGGCATAGCAAATGAGCGAGCATCTAGCAAAGCAAAGATAGAAGTGATTTCGAGGGTATGATCATCTTGCCTGCAAAGTTGTCAGAGTTGACTGGATCCTCGAAAGAAAACTCAACGGGCTCCTTGTTAGCGAACTCGTCTCCCGGCTCTACCCAAACAAGAAAAACAAGCAAAAAGGACACAATCAACCACGTGCAAAGCTCAAACAACATGATGCAAACATGGTATGCTATGTGGGATGCGATATGTGATGCATATGCAAGATTTGACAAAGGATGAAAGAACCTGGCCTCAACTTGGAAAACCAAGTGTGCCACTGGAAAGGTGAGGTGATTTCGGTTGAAATCGATATAAAGAACACCGGAATCGGAGACACGGTTTGGAAATGGCAAGCAATTCAAATATGGCACCGGTCTGCGATAAACAGCAAGTAGCCATCTAAATGCAACAAGATGAACATGCTACAGCATCCAAACATGACAACAAAATACATGGAAGGGATCCATTCATGATGCTTAACAAAAGATGAACAATGAGCTACGTCCAATTCATCCATTAACAGGTTCAAACAAGCATGGCAAAAGTGCAATTGGTAAACAAATTTCAGACTTAGTGAAATTAACACTAGTCTGGAATTTCAGATCAGGTAGCACACTTTGCAGCATGAAAACTATATGCTACAGAAACTTAACATGGCAAAGTAAAGCATGGCATGGAGCTACTCAAAGAGCTTAACAAAAGTCCCTTAGTGACCTTGAGCCAAAAGGGATCAGAAAATACAATTGCAAGCATGTGAACATGGCAAAAACATAATCAGATCACAGACTTAGTGAAAAACTGGAGCATGCAAATCAGATATCAAGTAGGCATGTTTACGAGCTCGATGCACTCACTACAGAGCTTGTCATGACAATCTAAGCATACACCCATCAAGAATACACATTATACAAGCTATACATGGCAAGAACAACAACATAGCATGCACGGATCAACTACAACATCCTCGGCAAAATCGTTAACAAGTAGACAATCTGCCCAGATTCACTAAATAGCAAAAGTAGAGCTCGATTGACTCAAGCTAGGGTGCTCCATAATTGCAAACAAAGACACGGATGGATAGAGCACTACAAGATTAACAAAACATCCTTACTGATCATCCTCAAAAGAGGCACGGATCACTAGGAAACAACATGAACATATGGCATATTGATAAAACAAATCAAGGACTTAGTGGAATTGCTAAGTCCCTGAAATCAGCATTAACGAATGCACCACTTTGCAAGCTTGTGCTAGTCACCACACACATCACAAAAAAACATGGATGGCACCTCTGGAAAGATGACAAAGCATATAACAAAACTCATGTAGAGCTCAGGGGCATATCATGCACACAATAATCATGGCAAAAATGACAAATAGCTATTTGGAGCAGCAGATCTGACAACTAACTCAAATAGCACTCTTCCAACAGCATTTCGGGCATCAAGATGAGGTCAAATGAAAATGATGCAATGAGATGAAATGATGTGCTCTCTGAGGCGAACATTTTGATATGTTACACGTGCAAAACAGAGTTACGGATGCAAAGTTACGGCACGATGAACAAGAGCATTTGAATCTGGAAAATCGGGGACTTAGAGAAATTCATCACCTTGCGGATCTAGGGTTACTGTAGCGTGGATCTCAGATCTGGTCGCACGCCGTTCGAGGACCGCCGGAGAGGAAGGTCGCCGGAGAGGCAGGTGCGGCGGCCGAAGTTTGAGCTCGTCGGAGTGGGGAGGCGACGATGCGGCGCACGGCGGCCTTGGGCGGCGTGAGCGGCGACCGGGATCTGTGGAGGCGGCAAGGCGGCGGGCGCGCGCCGACGAGCGGCGGCCGAAGAGCGGCGGCCGAAGAGCAGGGCGGCGGTTCACCGGAGATGGCGCGGGGGCAGCGAACGCAGGCGCCGGCGAGCGGAGGAGGGCGGCGGAGCACGGCTCGCGGGCGGCGCTAGGCGCGCGGGGCGCTCGGGCCCAATCCGGCCCGGGGCGGGCTCCCCGTGGGCCGTGCGGGCCACGGCGGCGGCAGGTGGCGACGGACGCGTGTCGGCCTATGAGTGGCTCGGGGTGGCGGCGCGTTTTGTCCGGCCAGACCGGACGTGTCCGGCGGCGGGAGGAGGAAGAGACTAGGGTTTGGACTGCGCGGAAAATTCGGGGGGAGGCACATATTTGTAGGTAGAGGGAGCTAGGAGACTCCAAATGAGGTGCGGTTTTCGGCCACGCGATCGTGATCGAATGCTCTAGATGATGGAGAGGGTTTTGGTGGGGTTTGGGCCAAATTGGAGGGGTGTTGGGCTGCAACACACACGAGGCCTTTTCGGTCCCTCGGTTAGCCGTTGGAGCATCAAACGAAGTCCAAATGGTACGAAACTTGACAGGCAGTCTATCGGTAGTAAACCAAGGCCGCTTGGCAAGTCTCGGTCCAATCCAGAAATGTTTAATCCCCACACACGAAAGAAAGGTAGAAATGACCACCGGAGGAGAACGGAGCGCCGGAATGCAAAACGGACAACGGGGAAAATGCTCGGATGCATGAGACGAACACGTATGCAAAAGCAATGCACATGATGACATGATATGAGATGCATGACAACGACAACAACACACGGAGACAAAAACCCGAACCCGAGAAAATAAAATAACTTAGCGCCGGAAACGGCAAGAGTTGGATTACATATTATGTAAATCATATCCGGGGTGTTACAGCTATTCAGCCAGTGTCGTATTAGCCCTTTTAGCTTTGGAGGAAGGTATTTAATGACGTGGAGATCATCGCCGCGAGCCATGTGAATGTGGACAAGAAAATCTTCAATCCATACAGCGAGATCTGTGGTTCCATCATATGCCTTGATGTTTACGGGTTTGAACCCTTCTGGAAATTGGTGCTGCATTACCTCATCGGTAAAGCACATGGGGTGTGCGGCACCTCTATATCGAGTAACATCACGCGGAGTTCGGATGACATCCGTGTTGGATTCTCAGCCCAAACTTGGTTATGCTTGTCGCGCCAGGCATGATGGCCGTCATCTCGTGTTGGAGCACGTCCCCCTTGATCTGTAGATTGATCTGGTCTGGCTGGCTCTATTGTCCAGGTCCTAACGTAAGTCGTACGTGTAGCCCAGAGCCGCTGCCTCTTTGCCTCTACGGCGAGGTGGCGCGGGCTGGTGTTCGACATAATTGGCCGATTTGTCCCGTCCACGTGGTGGTCGGTCCGGTTGATCAGCATGATTGTACTTTGATGGTATTGGCTTAAGGGCCTCATTGTCGAATTGTGGTAGTAGCATGCGCTTTGGATAGCTCTTTGTTGGGCGCTCGAGGCCATATTCTTCGGCAGCCAGGACCTTGGTCCATCTGGCATTGAGCGTATCCTGTTCGGCTTGAAGCTGTTGTTGTTTCTTTTTCAGGCTCCTCGCAGTGCCGATGAGCTGTCGCTTGAAGCATTCTTGTTCGAGGGGTTCCTCTGGCACGATGAAATCTTCGTTGCCGAGGCTAACATCCTCCTCGGAGGCCGGGAGATAATTACTATCTTCCGAATCCTCATGATCGACAAGTTCGTCGGGGTTAACCTGTCCCTCCTCCCTCTCATCCTGCTCGAATGCAGGCTCAACGGGGTGGTCGGAGTCTTCAGCATTGTCCGGAGTGTCATTATCTCTAGTGCCGGTGTTGCTTTCCCTTGCCCGACGTGATCGTGAGCGGCGCCGCTGACGTCGGCGTTTTGGTGGTTCATCGACGGGCTTATCCTCATCGAGGTCTTGAGTGCCATCGTCGTCCTTCTTCTCGAGTGTGTCCACCATGTATACATCATAGGTAGAAGTGGTTGTCCAGCGCCTAGTGATAGGCGGGTTTTGACATGGTTCGGCCCCAGCATCGTCGTCCATACCATCGATGTCTTCGGAGGCGTAGTCTAGCACGTCGGTTAGGTCCTCGACAGTGGCTATTAAGTGGGTGGTGGGTGGGACATAAAATTCCCTACTCTCAGCCCCCAGTTTAGGCTGGGCGTATTTTGGAGATGATACTTTCGTGATGGCAAGAGATCGCATTGGGTCAAGTGTCTCACTTAAGAGCGAAAGCTGGACGGGCGTATGAGGATCCGCGGAGCCGGGTTCGGTGATGATCACTTGACCCAGCCCGATGGATGCAGACCTCAAGGGTTCGGAGTTTTCGTCCAGAAGCGAGTCCGGCTTCCCGATAACAGGAAGAGTCCCGTTTGACTCCGGGTCTGTTGATGGTGTGGTCGCATCTGGGTCTCCGGCAGGAAGCTCCCTGAAAGGAGAGAGTCCGGCGGGGTTTATCCTCCCGTCTTCGGACATAGTGGTCCGCTCTAGATCTAAGGCCAGGGCGGGCGCGAGAGTCCATCCTTGAGTGGAATCTGATGGTGGATCCGACGGGCTTCCTTCATGTGGATGAAGAGCGGTGGCCGAGGCCGAACACCCTTCGAAGACCAAGTCTCCTCCGATATCAGCGATGTAGTGCAAGCTTCTAAACCTGATCTGGTGACCAGGGATGTAGCTGTCGATCTGTTCAAGGTGACCGGTTGAATTGGCACGCAGAGCAAAGCTGCCAAACACAAAGAGTTGACCAAGGAGAAAATCTCCCTGGAAACAGCATCGTCGCCGATGACAATCTGGGCCATCGATCCTTCTGTCGACGATACCGTGGAACTCTCAATGAAAGCACCAATGTCGGTGTCAAAAACGACAGATCTCGGGTAGGGGGTCCCAGACTGTGCGTCCGAGGATCAATGGTAACAAAGGACGATGGGGGCACAATGTTTACCCAGGTTCGGGCCCTCTTGAAGGAGGTAAAACCTTACGTCCTGCTTGATTGTATTCAATGAGTATAGGGGTTACAAGAGTTGATCTATCTCGAGATCGTAATGGTTAAACCCTATCTGTCTAGCCTATGAGATTATGATAGCCTCCACGGACTAAATCCTCCGGTTTCTATACACACCGAAGGGGCCTAGGGTTGTACAGAGTCGGTTTTGTGGGGGAAGGAAATAACATATTCGGACACCAATCTTGCCATCCATCCACGGGGGAAAGTCTTCTGCTTTTATCTTCACGCCCATCAGTCCGGCCATGTCAAATAGTTCGAACACCCGAGGACCCCTTAATCCAGAACTCCCATAGTGGTGCTATACAAGGTCAAGCAGAAGGGCATGAAGGAGAGGTTTAAAGATGGCAGTAGGCTCAACATGACGAATGGCTCAAAAAATGAACGGGACGATAGGAGGACTTCTCCTTGGGTAGGAAAGCAAGGGGGCGAGGCCACTTCGGTTTGGGGCGATGCGACCATGAAACATGTAGTTTTGACATGCGAGGAAAGAAAAAAAATCATGGATGAGGATGCCAAGGGAGATAGAAGTCAACGACGATAGAGAAGCACAAAGAGGAAACTCCATTATGTGTGGCATATGACAGAGCAGAGGAAGCAGCAAGCAGGGGCGAAGCTAGGAAAAAAGTTTGCTGGGGTCACGTCAATGACAGTGGGTCATCCTCAATAAATAGATAGTGTTTAGTACTAAATTAATGAAGCATTTTCTAATTTCATTGGGGGCAAGGGAGCTTCGTCCCTGACAGTGAGGATGAGCTAAAAAAGATATTTATTGCAACACAATTATAAACCAATATGACATACATATTCTTGTGTATATGTTCATTGTTCTGTGCCAATGTACGGGCATCCAGCTAATAGTGTATTGAATATTGATGTCAGATGATTACCAATTTCATCTCGCTGAGTAAAAGAGAAAACAAAATCATACGGTATATCTTAAGAGCACCTAAATCAGCAGATAGCCCCCGCTTTCGATAGAGCCCTGCGACGGCACGACCCTCCGAGGGCGTCGACCGCTACCCCCTCTCTCTCCGATGGCGTCCCTCGCCGCCTTCCACCCTAACCTCCCCCACGCCCACGGCCACCCCTCCCATCCCAACCCCACCAGCGGCCTCCTCCGTCTCCTGCCTTTATGCCGCCGCCATCGTGCCCCTCGCCGGCGGGGCCTAGGCCTCGCCGTCTCCGCCTGCGCCTCCTCCGCCGCGTCACCGTCTGCCGCCGGGCGAGGCGATCGCTCCGAAGCAGCCTCTTCGCTCGAGCGTTGCCTCGCGGCGTCCGCCCTCAGCGCCGCGGCACCCGCGGCTGCGTCTCCTCGCGTACCGCCGGCGATGAAGGGCGGGAAGCAGTACGGCGCGTTCGGCGCCGTCACGCTCGAGAAGGCCAAGCTTGACCTATCCCAACGCAAGAAGAAAATCATGCCCGAGGTAGCCAATCCTGTTATTTCCAGTCGATTAAAACTGCAAAAACAAGTGAATTTATGAGATAGGTTTAGGGAATTTCTGAGAGATATGTTGTCCTTGCCCCCTCGTTATTGAGTAACATGGCACTGATATATATGAATCAAGTAGGAGCCCGCTCTGAAATCAGATGGCTGTACAAGTGGACGGGGATACCAAAATAATGGATAAAGCCTGTTGGTGCGGAGAACCTTGTGTTTTTGTGTTGAGTAGTGTTATATATATTATTTGTGATGGTTAGCAAGTATAAGCACTACTCCTTTTCCATCCTTTTGACTTAGGATTGGGCTGTTCCTCCACCACCTGCGTCAGCACATTAACGAAATATCAAAATCAGGAGAACACAATAAGTTTGTACTGTTTGGGATTGAAACAACAAGACATAGATGCATGATGTTTAATGTACATGCCAATGGTTCAAACATCAATACTTAGGTATCCAATGTTTATTTATCATGAACTATGACTTGTACACAATTTTTAGTTGGTGTATTGAAATACAGATTAATTAAACATATGAGGCTAGTTTACTACAAAGTTCTCATTGCTGTTACCATCCATCATGTGCTTCTTGCACGTTGCAGCTGGCGACAGGTGGTGGTGGTGGAGATATTGGGAAGAGAATTGGCCATGGTGGTGGTGATGGCGGGGATGATGACGGAGATGATGACGATTACTTTGATGATTTTGATGATGGAGAGGAAGAAGATGGTGGACTTTTCAGGAGACGAATTGTTATACAGGAGGTGAAATTTCTGATATTTTCTTCAGAGAAGCAGCATCTGAATCCTGACAAAGATTGGGCTTGTTTGTTGATTACTGCTTGTTCTATTGCAGCTTTTTAATAGAGAGTTTATAGATGCTGTAATGCAAGAGTGGTGCAAAACGATGATTAGTATACCTGCTGGTCTCCGTCAGGCTTATGAGATGGTAGATGTTTGTCTTGCTCATTCTCATTGCATACTTTGGAATGGTTTGAACAGTAGACTAAATGTGATAGATCAATCTAGGGTTTGGTAAGTTCTGCTCAGATGGTGCGATTCTTGTCAGTGTTTTCAAGACCTACACACACTAGGTCTTTTTCACGAGCTCTACCTGGATGGCTATCCCGAGGTCTTGTTGGAAGGTAACACCCAAATCATTTGCACACTTCCTTCAGGCATTCTCTAGATATTGATATTGATATATGCAGTTTGGATGCTAGGCATGTGTTCCTAATGTTGCAGCTTTGTGCCCTTGGTACAGCTTGTGTTTACATTTCTCCGTACTTATGGTATTTCTCCATTCTATCACTATGAAAAATTAAAGGGCAGCGCTAGGTGCCGGTCGACCGGCCAGAGGCCTTAGTTGGTGACCCTGCATGCCGTATGATTGGCCCAGGAGCAGCCGTTGAATCTGTGCGTCCTCATGCCGTTGGGTCCTGCGCGCCGTACGATTGGCCCAGACGCAGCCGTTGGATCTGCACATCCTCATCTCGTTGGGTCAACCCACACGAGGAACAAAAGATCCCCTGCCTAGGCGAGGAAAAAGACTTCGTGCACGTGCGCTCCCGGTGAGGCGAGACAGCACCGCCACGCGTCACGCTCGCCACAGCATCCCCGCGTCCGTTGATGTCGTCGTCCCCGGTGAGGCGAGGCAGCACCGCCGTGCCGTTGACTCGCAGCTTTCCCCGTCACCGCTGGTCGCCATCTAGCAAAACAGCCTGTCGGTTGAAGCTTTGCGGTTGCGAGTTGTAGCATCACGGCTGGCCGGTTGTAGCGTCGCCGTCTTCCGCTCGCAGCTCGTCGCGTCGGAGGTTCCAGCATCGTCGGCAACGGGTTGTAGCATCCCGCGCTCACCATTGCCGCTTTCCCAAGCGACGGTGCCCAGCTCGCAGCGGTCGAGGTTGCAACATCTCGCGGTCACGAGTTCCCCAGCTCGCCTCAATCACCATTGCGCTTTGCGCCAGTTGAAGCTTTTTCCGTCACTGGTTGTAACTTTCTCTGGTAGCTTTTTGCGGTTGCGCACTGGCCGGTCAGCCTTTTCTCTCGCTGGTTGTACCTTTCTAGGCCGCTGGTCGCCCCCCCCACCCCGGGTCTCTGGCTCCAGCAAAAAAAGGCACCGATCACAGCATTTGGTGCTGCTGGTTGCAGCCCTCGCTTTCTCTGGTTTCAGCAAAAAAAGGGTGCTGGCTGCAGCTCGTTGCCGCTCCGCCTCGTGCCGGTCTCAGCTCCACTGCAGCCGGTTGCAGCACCCTGTGCAGCACGTCAGTGCCGCGCAGCTTCGCCGGGCCTCGGCCGCAGCTCCGATGCACGCCGGGGAGCGTGAGAATTGATGGAGGGAGAATCCCGCAACGCCGGGGCGCGGGGGGAGGTGCTCGCCGCAGCGGTTGATGCGAGACGAGAGAGAGAGAGCAGAAAGAAATTGAGCGAGGGAGAACGGCGGATGGGAGAGGATAAGGTTTGATAGGAATGGGCGAGGTGGAGAAGGGGATAAGATAAGGGAAAGGATGGGCATGGTACGTGGGCACCACGTGGACGCCCGTCCGTGAGAGGCGACCGGCACGAGGCTGCGCTGGTCGTCCGGCTCAGAACGTTTCCCAAAATTAAATCCTAGTGCAGTAATTGGGTTTCTTTCGTCCGTCATGGAATTTTTCAGAAAAGTTCCTCTATTTCAAAGAAGTCAACCCGCAGTCCTGTTTTAAATTAAAACGAATCGTTATTTTCGTATTTTACACAACAGTCCCCGTCTTTTCTTGAAATCTACCCGCCGTCCGGATTTAAGTCACACCCGAACCGTTATTTTACATTTTTCGAAACCCCCCCTGATGTTTTAGATAATTCATCTGCGGATCATATTTAAGTCAAACAAATGCTTTTTAAAATCATCCATATCTTTTAAACCGTAACTCTGATTTGAACATGTTATATATGAAAAATATGTAGAATATGAATATGAGATTATTTTTACCTGTTAAGTATTTTTAAATATTATTTTGGAATATATTTGAGTCAAACCAAATGATTTTCTAAATTATCTGTATCTTTTAAACCGTAACTTTGATTTTAATATATTATATATGAAATTTTATTAGAAAAATGTGTGGAATCTAAATATGATGTTAATTTTACCTGTTAAATATTTTTTAAATATTGTTATGGAAGCAAACTTATAATTTATAGCGCAAGATTCGTTTTTTTCATATCGGCAGCGATCCGGATTGCAAATAAACACTCCACTATAACCATATACGGAAAAGAAAACATCGATAACTACACATGCATACCTCTGAAAAATGTCGCAGGGGAAAACAACAGATTTCTCATCGCGAGAGTGAGAGAGAGAGAGGGAGAGGGAGGGGGAGGGAGAGGGAGAGGGGGAGGGGGAGGGGGAGGGAGGAGAGGGGGAGAGAGAGACGCCTTAGGATTAACCATATTCAACACACATTTTTTGTTGTTATGTGTGAACACCGAGGCCATCGCCGGCGAGGGTGAGAAGGAGGATAAGTGACAACACAAATATGATGCCTCACAAAAATAAAGGAGATGGACCTATTGTGGTCTTGAGCGATGGTTGTTGAGTTAAGAGCGTGTGTTATGTTTTCTCTCCTGTTGCAACACACGAGCTCTTTTGCTAGTAAATAAGAAAAACAGAAGAACATGTCAAGCTGAACACATTGAAGCGATAGCTAGTACAGTGGCTGTGAAGGTAGAGCTGTAGGCAGATATTTTCATAATTCATGCTGGCCGGATACTGTTTGTTCATCTGTAGATGTGGATTCACACTTGGCAGTTCATGCTTTATGTCAATCCTTGCTCATCTTTCGGTTGCTGGTTATTTCTGAAATCATATTTGTTTGTCTCCATTGGAATGCCAGATCTACTTATTAATTAATATGCATCCTTCCAAGTTGTCTCATGTGTTGCTGAACTAAACAATAACTGCTTACATATGATGGGTGACTTGGTTTCGAACCTTGAATATTCATTACCACATCAGTGCTACCATCGCCAGTTTTAGTTATTATGTTTTCTTTGTAATGCAGAACACTTGCAGATCCTTCATTCCCACATAAGATGGCTTTCGAGTTCTTGGCTACTTTTGCCTCATCTGTTTGGTGGGAGATGAATATTCGTAAGGAGAGGTATGTTGTACCTTATCTGATGTTTAATAGGTCAATACTTACTACTTCATCTAAACCATGTTACACCTTCAAGTAATCAGGTTTGAGCAAGAATGGGATTTGGCCGTTGTCAATGCTTTGACTGCATCATGTTGCAACCTTGTGGTTCTGGGGCTTCTGGCACCATGCCGTTCATATGGGAGTACATCCCGATTCGACTTCCAAAATGCCATTGAGAAACTTCCTAACAACATATTTGAGAAGAGTTATCCTTTGAGAGAGTTTGATCTGCAGAAACGAATTAGTGCATTCCTTTACAAGGCTGCTGAGCTTAGCCTGGTCGGGGTAGTTGCTGGATCTATTCAGGGTGGTATGTCGAAAGCCCTATCCGCAAGGAAGGATGGCAGGTTGGCTTGGTCATTAACCGTTTCTTTGTCCATTAAAACTTTCTTCTGGTGGTTCTCTAATCCATTCATGGAAAACTTCTGTCAATCCCTTGGTAGGTTATCGGTGACCCTTCCTAATGTTAGCGCCAATGCCCTTGGTTATGGAGCTTTTCTAGGATTATATGCAAACTTGCGATATCAATTATTGTGTGGACTAGATCAATATATGATCAAGCGCTTTGATGTTCTTGGCATGGCAATCTTCATTGGTACAACACTAAGGTAAATCTACACTGACTGTCTTAGTGCATTAGTTTTACATGGAATATCTCACAGGCGAATGACTTCCTGTTGTCAGTATGTATAACAGCAATGCCAGTTATACTCTCTCTGTTTCACTATAGCATGCATGCTAGGAAGTACAAAATTTGAGTACCATGTGATGGAATTGGACGTTACTTCAATTTTGTGCTTACGGAACAGAGTTGTTAGCTGACTGCCCAGGTTAATTTATTGACAATACATGCCATACTAGTATATTACTCTTCTCATAATTGTCATGTTGTCGAGGCATGGTGAGAGTATGAGCTAAATCCCGTGTTTTTTTTCCTTTCCCTCTCTCTAGATTGACGCTTGGCTTCCATTGTTTCATCTCACTGTTGGTGCTGGATACTAGTTTAGTTGTTGACAACTTGACATTGATAAGCTATATTTGCAGTCTGCCGCCCCTTATCTATGTTTGCTTGATGAGTCAATGATAAACAGACATTTTATTGATATTCTTGTAACATTCTTACCTTGGAATGTGAAAGTAGAGAGAAATCAGGCATTTGGCACTGGATCTAAACTAGTCAAACATATAGATCAATCAGCTAATGTCTAAATACCCGTTTTCCTAGCTTGACTAAGCTGCCCCTAGACGTTTTATATGGTTGTGAAGGGGAAGAAAGGGCAGCGCTGGGCCCTAGGAGGGAAGATGCCAACAGGAAAACTGAGCTGTGTGGAGGTTTGAAGTCCTGTGAGATCATGGTGGTGCTGAGCTCCGGGAGGTCTCAGCGGCAAGTTGGGAGCGTGAAGTCCCTCTGATTCGGCCTATTGATAACATTGCCCAATAAGGCCCACTCAGAAACCCTAGTACCATCTCTGCCCCCCCCCCCCCCCCCCTCTCTCTATTGGTCACTCTTTCCTTCGTCCTCTGTTTCATGCAGCAACATCGGCGACGCATGCTGCTCCTTCCCTTCCCCGCATCCCTCTCCTCTCCTCTCCTGCTGCCCCTGCCAGAGGGCCTCACTTAACGCATGCACCATTGCCAATGGCCAAAGCGGGGTCGTTGGCCTCTGCCCAGCGCCTAAGTAAGCACCTTTATGCAGCCTAATTTTTCCATACACGGTCAATATGTCATTTGTAGATAAGATAAAAACCATACAATTTTTATTGTCAATGCATTACATAACATGGGTTTCCCGGGGTTTTAATGCAAAGCCAGTGGCTGTTTCCTGCCATTAACATTCGGGAAAAGGAAAGCACTGGCCTGTTTGTTTATTTGAACTGGTGTGTTACTGTTTTTCGACCAGGTACCTGGAAAACTCTCAACCTATAATTATCAGTTACCACATTCCAAAAAAGTATCTAATCCATAAATATGAATTCATTCATCCTTAGCTTGCTTTGCTATGCAGTAACTGCTGGATTTGACCTTGCTATCCTTGATCTAGTGTGCCTAATTGTCTAGGTTTTGGGTTAATTTCAGTTTAGTTTCATGCACCAACCAGTAGAACCAACAATCTGAACTGACTAACCAACTGGTTCATGAAACTTAATATGGTATCAGAGCCAAGAGGTCATGGGTTCAAGTCTCGGTGTCATCTAAATAAGAAAGTTGTTTTTCCCTTCTTCTGTCCACGGTTAGGCCCATCTTCTTGTTTTTCCCTTCTTCTGTCCACGGTTAGGCCCATCTTCTCCCATCAATTGGGACTATTTTTTTCTTTTGAGGCATAAAGCAAAAGCTTAAATTACTGCGAGGGCACATCGCCCCTTACAACTTCAGCAACTTGTGCTGGAACATCGTACTCCCAAAACAGTGCATTATCACCATTATAACAAAGGCCTATTTTAGCTAAACAGTGGGCCGCCATATTTGCTTTTCGGCAGCATTTCTTAATTTCACAAACGGAGAACCACGTCCTCATCTGCATTTTCAGGTCATCCAGCACCACAGCGTGTTAAGAGAAATCCATTGCCGGGTTACTCATGGCGTTGGCCAGCCGCTGGGAGTCCGTCTCCATCTCCACACGAATAGGTCCCAGTTCAGACGCCAAATCAAAAGCATGTGTCATTGCCCAAAGCTCCGCCGCGTATGCGCTGGAGGCGCCAACAGTACGCTCAGCCTTGCAGGCCACCACAGTACCTGCATGATCCCTAACAATAACCCCCATGCAGCGTTGTCGGTTTCGGATAGAAAGAAGCATCAACATTAAATTTCAGAGTGTCCAGCCGGGGCATTTGCCACTTTGAATCCTCCCTATTCCTTTGCACTTTTTTCTTTGGCCATAGTTCCAGGCACTCGGCTCTATCAATTCTGGCATCATGAGCAATCGCCTGCCGGAGCCTTTCCTTCTCCCCATTCCTCTTTTTATTTCTGTTATTCCACCAGTGCCACATAAAATGAAAAACTTCCATTCTTTTTTGTTCAGGCAACCCCCAAATGATGCCAGAGCCTCACCGGCAGAGGCAGTGGCCTCAAGTCGCCCTCTAATGCATTCTAGCTCAAGAGCCCACCCCACAACACTTCACCTTTTTGCATTTTATAAACAGGTGTGCGCTGTCCTCTTGCACAGACCCACACGTGGGGCATCTCAAATCATCAAGGACCATGCCTTTTCTACTCAGGTTTGCACGGACGGCAAGGGAATCGTCGGCGAGTTGCCACACTAACATCTTGATCTTGCTGGAACAAGCCATTCTCCATATCCTCTTCCAGAAACTGTCATCTCAAGCGATCAGTCCGCCAATACCACTGGAGCTGGAGGTTCCCCTGTCATTGCCATTCAGCCCTGACAATTGTGCATGCAGCTTGTATGCCATCTTAACTGAATGCAGGCCCTTTGAATCATAATGCCACGCCATGAAATCACCCATGCCATCACACAAAGGCATGTTCAGGATCAAATGAGCATCAACATGCATGAAGGTGTTCCTCACCAATTGCATGTCCCACTTCCCATCAATCGGACTAATTAGCTCATCCACGGTCTCCAAGAGATTCCCGTTTCTTGGTGTAGTGACACCCCTTGACCAGGCCCTGGGGATCCAAGGATCTCGCCAAATATTCACACTTGAGCCCCCCTCCGTGAGATAGAAACATGACATAGCAAAGGCGGGGATCGATTGCACTACTGCCTTCACTAGTACCTCTTTGCCTGCCTTAGTGATTAACTTTTCTATCCATCCCTGAATTTTCTCCCAGATCTTATCCTTAATATAGGCAAAAGTGTTCCTTATAGATCGTAACCCCAGGTAGCGACCATTCCAAGCCATGTTTGTTATACCCAAAGGCTCCATGCTGCCTTCCTCCTCTTCTCATCCACATTAGGGTTGAACCCGAGCGCACTCTTCTCGATGTTTATGCACTGTCCCGAGCAGTTTTGGTACAACTCCAGGATCCTTTTTAACGCTTCGGCTTCTTGTTGTTTTGCCGTAATGAGCAGCAGAGAATCGTCCGCGAAGAACAAGTGTGACACATCGGGTGCAGCAGGGCACACTCTAATACCACTAAGGGCACCTCTCTCTTCTCCATCCCGCAGCAGCGTCGACAAGCCTTCTGCATAGATCACAAATAGGTATGCTGAGAGCGGGTCCCCCTGCCTTGGGCCTCTCGATGGCATGAATTGCTCCGTTTGGGATCCATTCAGCCTGATCTTGTACTTACAGTGGTCACACACCTCATGATCACCTCTACCCATTGTTGACGGAAACCAAGCTTGGTCATCATGGCACGCAAGAAACTCCACTCCACGCGGTCGTACGCTTTACTCATGTCAGCTTTCACCGTCGCGTAGTCCTCCTTCCCACCCTTTTTGTTCAGAAATGTGTCAACTCGTACGCCACAAGAACATTGTCAGTTATCATCCTTCCACTAACAAAAGCGCACTGGCTCTCGGATATGATATCTGGCAGGACAAGCTTCAGGCGGTTCGCCAAGACTTTTGACACCAGCTTGTATAACATGTTACAAAGGCTAATGGGTCTCAAGTCCTTTATACGAGATGGGGTTTTCAACTTCGGTATAAGTACCACAAAAGTATCATTCCACCCCTTCGGTATCGGACCCCCATTGAGCACGTGTACAATCTCCTTCAACACTGATTCACCCATGAAATGCCAGCACTTTTTGTACATCAAAGACGGCATGCCATCTGGCCCGGACGCCTTCAAGTCCCCTATGTTGTGAAGGGCAACTTTAACCTCACCCTATGTGAACTCCCTACACAAACAATCATTCATTTGGCGGGTGACCTTCGGTATCACTTTATCAAGTAGCTCGTCAGTACGGGTTGGGTTCCCTCAGATGAGATGAATAATTCCTGAAAAAAAGAGCACATAATTAGTTAGGTCGGCCCCCGCCTCCACTACCACTCCGTCATCTCTCCACAACGCCGAAATTCTATTTCGCTTCTTCCCGTTTGAGGCATATGCATGGAGAAATTTAGTGTTCTTATCTCCGTCTCTCATCCACCATACATGTGCACGTTGTCTCCATTTGATATGAACCATTTCCTCTAGCTTCTCCACCTCACACCTTAATCTTGTCTCCTGCCTTACCTTCCTCTCCGACACGTCCTCCCTCATACATGCCCCCAGGTCCTTCTTCGCCCTTCTAAGCCTACCTTCCAGCTCACCCATCTCTCGGCTCAACTATTGCATACGTCCAGCCACAACTCACAGTGCATCAGACACCTTTTCTCCCATGTTTCCACCACCCCTCTCCCATGCCTCCTTGATTACCTTCTCACATCCATCCTCTTGGAACCATCACGCCTCAAAGCGGAAAGAGTTGTCCCTTTCTTGCCAGCGGTTTTCTTCCCCACTCGTACATACGATGACGGGCCTGTGATCGGAGTGCCGCGGCTCGCCATTAATCACCATGAAACCATGGAACATACCGCATCACTTCAAGTTAGCCGTCGCTTTGTCTAATCTTTCACAGATATAGTTGCTCACATCATAATTATGATTTCTCCAAGTAAAGGTGTCTCCATTGTAGCCCAAGTCATCTAGCTCACAACATTCCAACTCTGATCTGAAATTGTTCATATATTAGACAACACCTCATTGAAATCGCCAACACACAACCACGACCGCCCCTCTTGGTGTTGTTGCTTGAGAGTGCGCAGAACCTTCCAGGTCTCCCTCTTCCTCTCCATGTCTCCCTCTTCCTCTCCATTTTAGACTCCCTGTACACCCTTGTTAACCTCCAAACCACCCCCTGTTCATCCCTAATGTCCACATCTACATGCCGCCTCCCCATCGACCGGAGCGAGACCTGCAACCCTCTCTTCCAAAACAATGCCACCCCCCTACTGCCATCCAGATTCTTCACAACCATGCTAGCGAGCCCTAGCTTCCACCGAAATCTCTCCAACTCCTCATATAGTTTAGTCTCCGCCAAGAACAAGATGTCGGGCTCCTCCCGTCTCCCCACATCAAGGAGACCTCGAACTGCCGGGCCGTTCCCGAGCCCATGGCAGTTCCAGCTTACAATCCTCATTAATCCCAGCGGGGCTGCTCCTGCAGCTCGGTCGATAAGTCTGTGTTGATTGTGCTCTTCTCCTCGTTCGCCTCCTTGGTCCTTACCTTTTTGTTTGCTGGTTTCCCACCTTCCTCATCAAGCTTACTCCTCTTCTTACCAATTACTTCCTCCCTTCCCCCCCCCCCCCTTGCTTTCGGATCCCCCCTTCTCCCTAGTCACCCTCTTATACCTCCTACCCTCCACCTTCCTGCCCTCTCTTCCATCTTTGCCTGCCTTCTTATTATCTGCTTGCTTCTTTTCCCTTTTCCTCTCCACAGACTCACTCCCATCCCCTTTTATTTTGTTCGCCTCCTCCTCTCCTACCCCTTGACCCCCCTTTTTTTCCTGCCTCCCTAGGCTATCATCCAGAATGGCCTTCCCCCTCCCTCCACCTTCTTTTCCTCCCGCAATCTTATCTTCCTGAAACTCTAGTTTCTTTCTCGCTTGATCAGAAGATCTTTTACCGCCCTCCAACTCCTTGATTGGACTGGTTACCTCCTCCCCACCCTCTCTCCCAGGTCCCTTCTCATCATTTGAGGCCTTCTCCTCATTTGACTGTGAGCACTTCCTCCAAGATTGGCTATCACTTCCTGACCCACCGCTGACCCGTCCAAAACCATAGCTCATGTTCCCACTATTACTTCTGCCACTTGGCCGCCATACCCGATCCTCCTCATATGTCCTCCTTTTCCCCATATCCGCCTTTAGCCACCTGCCGTACTGCGATCTCTCCCCTTTCTTTAGCTTGATTGCACATTCTTTTTCTTCGTGGCCCAAAATACCGCATGTATAGCAAAAGTTCGGTAGGTACTCGTACTCAAACGGGCACGAAGACTCCTCATCATCCTCCTCCTTCTCACATAGTGCCATGGCCTGCTTGCCCCTCCCTTCTTCCTCATCATTATCAAGAGTAAATCCTCTCATCAACGGTTTAGCAATAGGAATCCGGACTTTTAATCCGGAGGTACTTTTCCCACCGCTTGCCCTTCGAGACCCATATCCATCTCCACAAACTGGCCTAACATCTCTCCAATCTGCTCGCCGGACTCATTCATCATCCCTGGTGGAAGCCAGTAAACCCTCACCCAAATAGGCACATCCTTGAATTCATACTTTCTCAATCCTCCTGCCCGGGACGTAGTCCTCCATGACAATCAGATCTTTATCGAACATCCATGGCCCATCCTCTAATGCCTTCCCCTTTCCTAACTCCTGTTTGAAAGTGAACAAAAAGATGTCGATCCCTTTGATCGGGCACCATGCTTTACCCAGCGTGAGTGCGACTGCTTCGGGGTGCGCAGGCTTTTTAGAAAGGATTTTTCCCACTGCTTGCGGCTCGCCCCCCTTCCCTTTCTCCTTCGCTGACACCCGCAGCTTGACACCCTTCCTATCTACCTCGGACAGCCTCATGTTCTCCATCAACCCTGCTACTCTCTCCATGGATCCTCTCCAATCCAGCCACTCAGACCAGCTCACAAGCAAAGGGAACAAGGAACTGTAGTTGGTGATTTATGACCCCGTGCCCCAGGCTCACAAGGGAAGATTTGGGGATGGTGGGAATGGGGCCCCGTTCGACGGATGGGGTTTGCGTCAGACCGAGGACAAGGGAGAGGAGCGGATGGCTGGCGGCGAGCCGGCGGCCAGATCCAAACGGGACGAAGGCAGATGCGGAGAGGGACACAGTCTCGCACGGAATCGCCAGACCACAACGCAAACTGTCACCCAGTTGGAACCGACCTAGTACCTCCACTATCAATTGGGACTATTGGTTCTACTGGGTGGTGCATGAAACTTAATAATTTCAATGGTCCCTTAACATCTAGACATCGTTAAGCATGAAACAATCCTGTTAGAAGAAGTCAGCTTTACAGACTTTCCTGGTAGCCATCATCTGAGATTTCTTAAAAACTCAAATTTGAAACTTGTTTGACAGAAACAAAAATAAAATAAAGTGCATGCGTTGCTAAACTCAAACCCAGAACCTCAACCTTCCAATTCTTCTAGGTTAAAACCTCCCGATTAAGCGTTACTGCTATAATTTAGGAGCACCTATGCGTCAGACAACTGTTTTTTTCTTTTTCAGTTTCAGTTGATTTCCCCTCTCTCCCTCAACCTGAAATCCAATGGCTGCTGCTCTTCTTCCTCCAGAAGCGTCACTGTTCTTCTTCCTTATGCTTCCTCCCTTGGGCGATGTCCTGACTTGTCCTCACCAGCGACGCTGTGGCCGGTCCTGGCTCACCCTCGCCCGCGACGCCACACAGCATCCCCGGCTCAAGCCCGCCTCTGTCTAATCCGAGCAGCATCAGTACGAAGAAGCCCCCAACCTGCACCAGTCAACCCTCTTCCTGCTCTACCGCAGCAACGCCACAGCAAGCCGCGTCGTCCCTGCTTCCGCTGAGGTCCTGGCTTTGCCTTGCTGGCGACATCGCGTATGGCCATGCTGTCCTTTCTAGCCAAGTCGACTGATCTGAGTTGCATTTTCAGGCAACTGATAAAGAGCAAAACTGCTATAATTTAGGTCGTGCAATCTTATCTTGCAATCTGCAGTGGTATTTGAAATTCTCCACTGATCCGCAGAATCTTTGACCCAAACGAAAAACCGGTTTTCGCTGGTTATTGACCAAGATTGTTCTCCCAGTTTTGTAACTGCCCCCAATATTTTTTTTGAAAGCTCAGACTGCAGGGCAAAAACCCATAGCATTTCATTTTATTCCTTCCAGCAATACAAGAGGTAAATACAAAGGCAAGAGGCCCAATAAAAAGAAAAGAAAATTCTAGTTACAACATGTACAAAAGGTCAGAGAGGAACTCCTTTAAAGGAGGTAAGTTGGATACCCATCTGAGAAGTTTTATCTTTGTATCTAGCCTTAATCCTGTGTGCCAATAATGAAATATCATGGATAAAGCCAGCTCTCCATCTACCAAGAGTAGGTCTTTCATTTCTGAAAACTTTGCCATTTCTAGTGATTCAAATATTCCACCATGCAGTAAACACCACCTCAGCAAAAAATGGCTTGGCAAAGTGGCTTTGACAGCAATATCAGTCATCATTTCCAGCATGCCAGTAAATTTGCAGATAATTCCAAATTCTGATACTAAAATTACACTGAAAGAAAAGATGGTTCCTGTCCTCCCTAGAATGGCTAGGGCAAAGAATACAGTTATGTCCATCAGTTATATTCCAGTGTCTCCTCTCCAGCATATCCTTGGTCTTCAGCCTATCCATGATCAACATCCAGGCAAAAACCTTTATCTTTAAAGTGCAGCAACTTTTCCAAATCCACATCAAAAGTGAATTAGGAGTAATTGGAGAGTGGATCATCTCATAATACCTCTTAGCTGTATATGACTTGTCAGAATTGCTCCAGCTCCAAATATCATTTTTATTCTGTACGCTGTTAAAATTTGCCAAAAGGCCCTGAATTGCCTGCAATTCCTGGAATGCATTTTCAGACGAAGGCAGGTGGAAAAGGGTGGATAAATCAGAGCATTGCAACACCTCCTAGACAGTATTAAAGGGGTCCCTTAGCAAAAGAGAAGCCTTTGATAACCTTGTTGCAGAGGAACCACAGGTTTAGAGAGCTGCCAAAAATCATTCCAAAAAAGGACTGTTTCCCCTCTATTAACCATCACCCATGACATATTCCTGTAGGAATCCACCAGACCTAAAATATCCTTCCACCAAAAGGAGCCACAGAACATAGTTGCATGAGGTACCCTACATCATAGTATGAATTCCAAATAAGTTGAACCCAAGGTATATCTTCCTTATTAGTAAGTTATTATATAATTTGTTTGCATCATTTGAACAGCCAATTTAAAATTCCCAGACCACCCTTTTTTTTAGGTCTACAAATCAAATCCCAGGCAGCCAAAGAGGGCGTAGATTCCTGTTTATTCTTCCTCCAAAAACATTGCCTCTGAATTCTCTGCAACTGTTAAGGATCCCAGGTGGAATTTTCAAACTGCACATAAAGAAGATTGGCATAGAAGATATAGCAGACTTTAGCAATTGCAACCTTCCCCCCTAAGCAAGGAAGGAGGAGCTAGCTGTGAGTCTCCTCTCCACAATTATTGGTCTGGTAGTACCTACTGGAAGACCCAGGTAAGTAAAGGGCATCTTGCCCAGATTACAAGTAAACACTCCAGCCAGCCTAGCAGCCTCTTCTCCACTCAAGTTAATTGGCACCAAGGAAGATTTATGATAGTTGACCTCCAATCCCTGTTTTTGAGTCGAACGACTAGTCGTGACTAGTCGATGAGTCGTAACTGAAAGTCGACTCAAACACCTCGACTAGTTCAGGCTAGTCGATCTCCCTGCCTTGACCCCCCTTCCTTGACCCCCCTTCTACATTGGAAATGTTTACCACGAAGAGGGGACAGAGGATCTCCCTGCCTTGACCCCCCTTCTACATTGGAAATGTTTACCACGAACCCCATTAAGCAAAAGAGAAGAAGTTCCAGAGGATAGCAACTCCTGCACCCAAGAAATCCACTTATTATCAAAACCCTTAGCCCTGCTCATGCCCTTGGTAAACAGCGAGTTGGTTATTTACGGAGAGTGTCAGTCATGGACTTTTCAGAAAAATAAAGAAGACTTGAGTGGTTTCTGTTTATTTTCAGATTAAAGAGTAGTTAACCCGAAATTTGCTGCATTTTTATACTATAGTTTAGGTGCTTTGATCTTCTTTGAACCGAATTTCTTATATTTGCTTTAGTTCTAAAAAGCTCCATTTTGTATACTTTCCTTGGCCACTCCATTCACTTACTCTATGTAGCAGTATTTTATGGATGCTACGTTTTAGAATTAAACATGGTGTCATATGTACTGCAGATTCATGAATATTCAGATAGGTGAATCGTCAAGGCGCGCATGGCTTGGAGAGGAAGCTGATCCACAGTACTCTGATCGATTACTTAGGGCATACACCAGACCAGTGGAGGTTACTACTGCTGCGGATCAACAAGAGTCAAGGTGGTTTATATCCAAGGATGCAGTTGTGTCAGGCCTTGGTCTTCTTGGCATCAAGCAGGGTGGGCCTGAGGCACAGCTGTCCAAGCCCCGGCGAAAGAGAGTAATCCGCAAGAAAGTTGCATCAGGTTGAAATTAGTGGATTTGCTTGCGGTGCTGGAACAATTTTGCTTCAGTTCCACTCCTACCGTGCTGAGAGTCATACCAGGTGTGAGCAATGAGGAAAGCCATCATTGAGAATCAGAGGCCAGTTTACCGGCCAAGGCATCGAAGTGGGGTGGTTGAGAGCTTCGAGCCGTTTGCCATTTTGTATGTTTTGTTGATTTTTGATAATAATTGACATCTCAATTTCTCGCAATTTTCTGAGCCCAATTAGGCACACTTAGGTTGGCTTGAGAATTGACATTACTGTCGGTAATGTGAGAAATGATATCTGCATATTTTGTTTGGACCAAGCAGCTTTTAGTGTATGCTTGTAGCGCGGAGGTGAGGTGTAATAATAGCACTTGGTCGGGTTGCCTTTGTCTCAAAGAAAAAGAAATAAACTTGGTCGGGTTGCCCAAATATCCATAAGGTCTCCAAAGTGGAAATTTGAGCAGTTCCGGTAGGTACTAGCAGATCCATAGCCGCTCTGTGTAGTATAAAATGTGAATAATTTTGCTTTGGGAATACACGGGTATACAACCTGCAAATATGATACTCAGGTGCCATCATTCTAATGAAATGGTACAGTAGTCTTGCATGCACGTGCTGCCCGTTCTGTCTGCTAAACTAATTCATGTATTTATTTGACCTTTATCAACTCAAAATCATTCATATCTCTTTAAAAAAATTGATTTCAATTTTTATATATTTGAACTCATGGCGAGGAGACCTTTAAAACAAGGTGGACCCTTGAATATATGTGAGTTTAAAAACCGAGATTCCACTCATTTCATAATAACATGTTTCACTAATTTCAAAACTGATTTCACATATTTAAAAATAGATTTGACTCAATTTCATATAAGATATTTCACTCATTTGAAATAAATAAATTCATAATAACATATTCCACCCATTTCAAAAAGGGAAATGATTCCATTTAGCCGACTGATTTTTTGAGTCCTGCCGTCTCCCAAGGGCGACGCGTGTCCTAGTGGGCCTAGGCACACTCCCATCCACATCTCTTTCCTTACTCTTCTCCCCTTCCTCAGCCATCCAGCCTCCTTCATCACGTTGCGTCTAGAATGTAGAGCGCCCATGGAGGTAGCATTCAAGGAGCAGCTACCGGCTTCAACAACAAGCATCCATGAAGGAAGCATGTGAGCTCGCCGGCTGACACGACCGACGATGGGGCGGCGCTCTGGACTGGAGCTTGGGGATGGATGGCCTTGCGGTCGGTGGCGGTGACGGCTATGCAGGTAGTCCAAGATGGCGACGGCGAACGTCGGTGCTCAACATCGGCAACTTAGACAAGCTTTGGCAACATTATCTTTGTTGCAAAAAAAAATCTGCAACAAGACTTGTGTTGGAGAAAAAAAATCTGCAACAAATCTCAATTGCAATTTCTTCGCAACAAAACTTCTGTTACAAAAAAATCTGCAACAACACCTCAGTTGCCATTTTCTTTTTTGCAAAAAAATAGTTGCAAAACATTTCTACAACAAGGCCTCTGTGTAGGATCGAGGAGATACAGGCTAGGGGGGGGGGGGGGGGATGAATAGACACTTAACAAGGCAAAGGTGTAGTTTTAAGTTTTCTTGATAATTAGGAAGATTTTAGCACTGGTTAAGTCGCAACCAATACTTCCTACACATGCATATCTAGAGATAGGGCGTTGGAATAGTAACAACATGCTACTGCAAGAAAAGTAAAGGGAGTAGAGATAGGAAGATCAAACGCAATAAAGACACAATGAATTTTGGCGTGGTTTGGATAGATGGTGCTATCATATATCCGCGTTGATGAAGACTTCAACGCATGGAGGGTAACGGTTGTGCGAGTCCATAGAGGGCTTCACCTATGAAGGGTCATGAAGAAGCAACCTTGTCTATTCCACCATGACTTACGCCCATAAAGGACTAGCCTCACTCAAGGTAGATCCTCATGAAGTAGGCGATCTTCTTGCCCTTACAAACTCCTTGGTTCAACTCCACATGATCTTGGAGGCTCCCAAGTGACACATAACCAATCTAGGAGGCACCACTCTCCAAACGGTAATAGATGTTGTTGATAATGAAATCCTTGCTCTTGTGCTTCAAAAGATAGTCTCAACACTCACTCTCTCACATACTTGGCTTGGGTAGGAGAAGGATTGGAGTGGAAAGCAACTTGGGGACGCTAGAAATGAAGGTTCAAATGGTTGGATTTGAATGCCTTGATCTCAATACAAGTGGAGGTGGTTCTCTCTCAGAAAATGGATATGGGAAGTGTAGTTTCGTTCTGGTGGCTCTCTCTGAGAGTGAGTTGATGTAGGGTGGAACCCTAGGTTCCGATCTTTCATGATTTGGAGGGGGATCCCCGAAGAACACGAACACAAGAGAGGGGAAACACTTAAATCAACGAGATCCAATCACACATATGCTAAAATCCACATACACAAAGAGGGGTACAAAGGTCCAAATCCAACACAAGATGATACAAGAGGTAACTAGTTCATCCCAATCCTTGGAGGAGTTGAGGTCTTGAATCCTAGAAGGATCTTTCCATGATGGGGTCTTGATTCC
Source organism: Triticum urartu (assembly GCF_056163025.1). Classification (NCBI taxonomy): domain Eukaryota; kingdom Viridiplantae; phylum Streptophyta; class Magnoliopsida; order Poales; family Poaceae; genus Triticum; species Triticum urartu. Next base: position 212,700,688 of record NC_141877.1, on the reverse strand, counting down.
CCTATGGGATCTTCTCCAAAGGAGGTCTTGAACTCCAATGGAGTGGTCTCTCTCTCTCTCTCTCAAGAGAAGAGTAGTAGGATCAAAGCTCACATACAAATGAGCTATCCTATTTGCTAACCCTAAATGGTGTAGTAGGAGGAGTATATATAGTGTTCGTCCACGAAGGGGTAAGTGAGAGGCAAATGGGTACTTGGGCCTCGGTCCGAGTCATGCGCACAGGCAAAGGCCGGATGATCCGGGCTCCGAGGGTCCGAAGGATTCGGGCAGCCGTCCGGATCATCCGGCTATGTCATAGCCGTCGTCGGGGGTCCGGATGTCCGAGTGGTCGTCCGGATGTCCTGGTGGGTTCGGATGATCCGGGAGGGGGTCCAGATGATCCGGCTTCGTCCGGGCTTATGTTGTAGTCTTCGGGGCGCGTAGCTAGATCGTCCGGGCCAGGGGCCGGATCATCCGGGCATCGGCCAGGTCGTCTAGGAGGGGATCCGGATGATCCGTGCAAGTGCAGACTTGTCCGTTCTTCCGTCTTCTCTTCCACGCTTCCCTCATGGATGGTGTAGTCTTTCCTTGGAGCTTGCACTCCTCGACATTTGTGAAGCTCCAACAATACCTATGCATGCACGATGGAGGGTGTTGGTGCAATGATATGCCCCTTGTGTTTTGGAGTTTGTTGACATAAAAGTATGGGACTTATGTGTTTGCTAGTGGACATAGAGTAACAGGTCCTGAGATGTCGAGGAGTTTGACGCAAACGACGAAGATAATCTCCCTGCGTTGTAGCGAAGGTTATCACCGAAGATGAAGCTAACAAGAGTGACCCCTAAAAATCACTAAAGTTCAAGCAATTGGTTCAGTGTTTGTTCGAAGAAAATGACTGCATTCGAGGAAGAATGAAGACGAAGTGAAGAAGTAGCATTTATTTCGTTCTTCTTCTTCTTTCATTGAGTCATAGGACCACCGTACTATTAAGAGGGGTGTAGCGTTCGAAACTTTGATTCTCTGAAGCTAAACCCAAATCCTATGAAAGTTGTGAGAGAAATCTCTTTGTGTTCCGAGCAAATACTTGCCAGCAAGAGGCTGTGATCTTCTTCGCTGTGAGAGATTTGTCTCGGACCGAGGAGTTAGCATTTCTTGTTCAAGTAATGTTACCGTTGATCCAAAAAATCCGGCCGTTGTGAACGTGTCGGCTGGACCATGTGTCCAAGATGGCCATTTCCCATCTGGGAAGGCTACGGCTATAAATAGCCACCCCGCGCCGGCTTTGTCCGGTGGCTGCTCCATTTTATTCTGAGAAGATTGTTGAGCAACCCACTCTGTGAGCGTTTTGAGTTTAAAATCCATCGAGAGAAAACCCCTAGAGCCAAAGAATTAGATAGTGGTTAGCATCACTCGAATCAAAGTCCAGTACGCTCCGCCTATTACTTTTGAGAGCTGCAAACTCTCTAGACGGTTAGGTGCCAATTTCTTCAAAGACCAAGAGTGATTGTGGTTCTCGAAGACGTCTGTAAAGGTTCGGAGATCGCCTTCAAGTATCTACCATGAGTAATCGGCATTGGTTGACGAATCGATTGTCGAGGAGAATATGGTAAAGAGAGTTTATCTTCCTAAGTCATAGCCCCTCCAACCAGACATAGTCCTTGTGCAGAAGGATGAACTGGTCGAACAATTACCCTGTCGCCATCGAGCACCACTGGTTACCTTTGTTACCCATGTTTTCATTCGATGTTTTTCCATCATGTGATTTGTCTTGATGCATGTCTGGTTTCCTTTTGGTACTTAGTTTTAGCTCACTATAGTTTGTTTTCATTCGTTTCCGCTGCTGGGTTCTGAGAGTTTTGAGTTTTTCGAAGAAAATTTAAAACTCCTATTCACCCCCTCTAGTAGACATACTTCGTTCCTACAATTGGTATCAGAGCAAGGTACTCCTTGACTCTGCTCATTTTAGTCTAATGACTTTTGTGACGCCCGGGGTAATCCTGCTACAGTAATTTCCTACTAATGATGCCACGTCACCACGGTCACTGTTGCTAAATTCACGTTGGTTCAAAAACGATTCAAATTCAAATTTAAATTATAATTGCATTTTTCAAACTCACTAACATATGAACTAAAATGTTCATCATGTGGCAAATATTCTCTGGATATTTATCATGCTGGATTCGATGTTAAATGATATGTTTAAAATGCCCAAACGTTTTGAAGAGTAACAAAACAATTATTTTAATGGCTTTGATAATTATTAAAATTGCCAAACTATTTTGTTTTTAGGTAAAACTTTTTGTCACAGTGGGCAAAATGCTTATGATAATTTTAGAGTGTGGTCCTACATTTTTCATGGCCAAGCATTTGTGAAATGAATTAAATCTGAGTTGGCAAATAAAACAAAAACCTAAAATGTAATAAACAAACCCCCCCCTGGCCAACTGGGCCATGAGGCCCAGCTGGCCGACCCACTACCTATGGCCTATATGGCCACCACCTCCACCCTAGCCCACCACACCCAAACCCTAAACCAGCCCACTGTTCACCCAGCCCCCTTCTTCATTCTGGATCGGGAGAAGACCTGATCCTGCGCTCCACCGCCGCCTCCCCGACACGGCACCCCACCGCCGCCCCGCCCTGTCGCCGGGCCACCCCGCCGCCGCCGGCCGCCTCCCCGGCTCCCTCCCTCACCGCCTCTCCCGTCCCCATGTGAGCCGCCCGCCGCCCCGCTCGCCCCTTTTCCTCCCGGTCGCCGCGCCCCTCCACGCCGTCCGTGGCCGCCGCACCGGCCGAGCGCAACACGCCCTGGCCGCGCCACCGCGTCGTCCCCTCCGGCCACGGCCACCGGCGGCCGCGCCCCGCTCCCGCTCGCCCGCACATGCCCCGCTTGCCCCCCTGCTGGCCTCGGCCACCGCCGCACGGCCACGCGTCGCCGGCCACGCCGGGCCATGCCACCCGGCCGCCCGCTGCTCCGGCCGACCCCCCGCCACCTCGCCTGCCTCCGCCCAGCAGCCCCCCTTCACCCCCTTCGGCACCCCAGCGGCTACCGCACCGACCGGCTCGGCCATGGCCGCTGGCCGCGTGCGTGCCCCGCCCAGCCCGGACATGTCCCGTGCGCCAAAGGGTGTGGCCTGGACATTGTCCGGCCATGTGTGGTGCTGCCCTGGACGTGTCCGGCTGGACACTGTCCAGTGGCCCAGTACTACTGTCACTAAAAAAAGATAATAAAAATAATAATGTTAATTAATTAGTTAATTAGGTATTTTAATTAAGTTAATTATTCTGTTAATTAGTCTAACTAATATTAGCTAATCTAATTAGTTAGTGTTTGAGGCAATGACATGCGGGTCTGTTGACCCTGTTGTCCAGTCAACTCTGTTGACTGTTGACCATTGACCAGTTTATTAAAATTAATTCTAAATGCTTAAAACTTCAGAAAATAATATAAAATAAACCGTAGCTCGGATCGAAAAACTTTGAACATGAAAGTTGCTCAGAACGAGAGACGAATCCGGATACACAGCCCGTTCGTCCACCACACATCCCTAGCATAGCAAACACGCAAGTTTCCCCCTCCGATTCATTTGTCCGAAAACGCGAAACACCGGGGATATTTTTTCGGATGTTTCCCCCCTTCACCGGTATCACCTCATGTTGCGTTAGGTCACCCCTAGCACCGCACATTGCCATGTTATGCTTTGTGTTGCCTTCTTTGCTCTGTTATTTATTGTGTTCCCCCTCCGTTACTTCTTTCCGGTAGACCCCGAGACCGCTGCCGGTACCCCCGATCGACTACGGTGTTGACGACCCCTCCTTGCCAGAGCAACCAGGCAAGCCCCCCCCCCTTTGATCAACCCGATATCGCCTATTCTTCTCTCTACTGCTTGCATTAGAGTAGTGTAGCATGTTACTGCTTTCCGTTAATCCTATCCTGATGCATAGCCTGTCCTTGCTACTACTGTTGTTCCCTTTACCTGCAATCCTAATGCTTAGTATAGGATGCTAGTTTATCATCAGTGGCCCTACATTCTGTTCCGTCTGCCATGCTATACTATCGGGCCGTGATCACTCGGGAGGTGATCACGGGTATATACTATATACTTTATACATGATACATGTGATGACTAAAGTCGGGTTGGCTCGAGGAGTACCCGTGGTTGATTCACGAATTGGGGGCTGGAAGGACATACTTTCCCGACGGCCCTCTGTGTGGATCTTTGTGGTGAAGCGACAGGGAAGGTTGAGACCACCTAGGAGAGAGGTGGGCCTGGCCCTGGTCGGCGTTCACGGTTATTTCAAAACAACACGCTTAACGAGATCTTGGTATTTGATCTGAGTCTGGCTACTGGCCTATACGCACTAACCATCTACGCGGGGACAGTTATGGGCACTCGATGTCGTGGTATCAGCCGAAGCCTTCATGACGTCAGCGACTGAGCGGCGCGCGCCGAGTTGGACCGCGTAACGCAACTTCCTTTGTAATGGAGGTTGCTAGGTCTGCTCACCGGCCGCGTACGCAACGTGCAGGTGTGCGATGGGCGATGGGCCCAGACCCCTGCGCGCATAGGATTTAGACCGGCGTGCTGACCTCTCTGTTGTGCCTAGGTAGGGTTGCAACGTGTTGATCTTCCAAGGCCGGGCATGACCCAGGAAAGTGTGTTCGGCCAAATGGGATCGAGCGTGTTGGGTTATGTGGTGCACCCCTGCAGGGAAGTTGATCTATTCGAATAGCCATGTCCCTCGGTAAAAGGACGACCCGGAGTTGTACCTTGACCTTATGACAACTAGAACCGGATACTTAATAAAACACACCCTTCCAAGTGCCAAATACAACCGGTGATCGCTCTCTCACAGGGCGACGAGGGGAGGATCATCGGTTAGGATTATGCTATGCGATGATACTTGGTGAACTTACCATATACTCTTTTCTCCTGCTGCAAGATGGAGCTTACCAGAAGTGTAGTCTTCGATAGGATTAGCTATCCCCCCTTATTCCGGCATTCTACAGTTCAGTCCACATATGATGCCCTTATTCCATTTGATACCAATGCATACATATGTAGTGTAGCTCTTTGCTTGCGAGTACTTTGGATGAGTACTCACGGTTGCTTTGCTCCCTCTTTTCCCCCTTTCTATACCCGATTGCTGCGACCAGACGTTGGAGCCCAGGAGCCAGACGCCACCGTCGACGATGACTACTACTACTCGGGAGGTGCCTATTACTACGTGCAGCCCGCTGACGATGACCAGGAGTAGTTTAGGAGGATCCCAGGCAGGAGGCCTGCGCCTCTTTCGATCTGCATCCCAGTTTGTGCTAGCCTTCTTAAGGCAAACTTGTTTAACTTATGTCTGTACTCAGATATTGTTGCTTCCGCTAACTCGTCTATGATCGCGCTCTTGTATTCGAGCCCTCGAGGCCCCTGGCTTGTAATATGATGCTTGTATGACTTATTTTATTTGTAGAGTTGTGTTGTGATATCTTCCCATGAGTCCCTGATCTTGATCGTACACGTTTGCGTGTATGATTAGTGTATGATTGAATCGGGGGCGTCACAACTTTGGAGTTTAAGTATGTCTTCAATGAAGTAAAAATCACATCTCAAGACTCCCATATTCGATGGGACATACTAACCCTTCTGGAAAGAGAAGATGAAGATCTGTCTCCGAGCAATAGATGATGATATGTGTAACTTGGTGTAGTTCGGGCTCACAGTCGCTATACCTCACCGACGAAGAAAAGAAGCTCATTCAGCTGGATGCTCAAGCCAAAGACGAGATTGGCGGCCATCTCAGTCAAGCGCAATTTCTTCGCTATCGCAAGTGTGAAACTATGAAGGAATTGTGAGACGTCCTCGAGAAGATCAATGAAGGAGTTCCAACTCAGACAGAAGCTCGAATTGATACTCTTCGAGCGAAATTCAATCGCTTCAAGCGCATTGGAAATGAAAGCTGTCAGCAAACCTTTGACTGTCTCAGTGACATAGCAAATGAAATTCAAGGTCTCGCGCCAAAGACATGACTGGCCATGAAGTTGTGAAGAAACCGCTCCGATCACCCGACAGTTCATTTGACACTCTTGTCTTGATGATTTGCGAATGTCCCGATTTCAAATCCCTCGACTCTGCTGATATTATGGAAAGACTGAACACTCAGGAGGAACAAGAAGAAGAGAAGAGAGATCTCTATGGCTCCAATCAATGAAAAAATCATGCTCTGAAGGCTGTAGCTGATTCTTCCTCCGAAGGAAATGCCGAAGAAGATTCAGATTGTAATGCCCCGAGACCGATGTGCCAGGTGTCTTCCAGTTATTCGCTGTTGTTGCCTTGTCATTTGCTTGCGTGTCATGCATTTCATATCATGTCATCATGTGCATAGCTTTTGCATACATGTTCGTCTCATGCATCCGAGCATTTTCCCCGTTGTCCGTTTTCCATTCCGGCGCTCCAATGTCCTCCGGTGTCCCCTTTCTACCTCTTTTTGTGTGCAGGCGTAAAAAGTTTTCGGATTGGATTGAGACTTGTCATGCGGTCTTGGTTTACTACCGGTAGACCGCCTGTCAAGTTTCGTGCCATTTGAACTTCGTTTGATGCTCCAACGGTTAACCGAGGAACCGAAAAGGCCTCGTGTGTGTTGCAGCCCAATACCCCTCCAAAGTGGCCCAAAACCCACCTAACCCCCCTTCTATCAGCTAGGCTGTTCGATCACGATCGCGTGGCCGCAAACCGCACCTCAATTTGGAGCCTCCTAGCTCCCTCCACCTCTATATATAGACCTTCCCCGAAATTTTCGGATCTCTTCCCCGAAACCCTAGTCTCCCTTCTTCCTCCGCGCGCCGGACAACGTCCGCCGGCGTCGGACGTGTCCGTTTCCTCCCCCGCAGCCACTGAGGGCTTGCCACGTGTCCCCGGCCGGCCTCCTCCGCCGTGGCCCGCCGCAGCCCAGGGCGGGCCCTCTCCACCACGCGATCGGGCTGCGCCCCCGCCGCCCGCAGCCTGCGCGCCCCGCCGCCCGCTGGCTCGCGCCGCCGCCCGGAGCCGCGCGCCGCCGCCGACATTGCCGCACCGCCACCTCGCTGCTCCGCCGCCACGCCTTCGCCTCCTTGTCACCTCGCCGCGGGAGACGCCGCCCCGCCGTCCGGCGCCTCCTCGTCGCCGGAGCGCCCCGGATCCGGCCGCCCCCTTCTCCGGCGAGCTTCTCCACTCCGGCCGCCTCTTCTTCTCCGGTGAACAGGAATCCCACCGACCTCGACATCCGCGCCCGATCCAGATCCGATCTGAGATTCGGTTGACTTTTGCACCCTAACCCTAATTTTTTTGCATAGTTCATCGTGGCATAACTTCATCACTGTTGCTCCGATTCGTGCGTGTAGCATATCAAATGTTCGTCTCGACGAGTACTCCATTTCATCTCATTGCATCATGTTCATTTGAGCTCATCTTGATGCCCTAAATGCTATTGGAAGGGTGCTAGTTTCTGTTAGTTTTAGATCCTTAACAAGATTTGGACATTTGTCATTTTTGCCATGATTAATGTGTGCATGTTATGATCTTGAGCCCTACATGTGTTTTGAAGTATGCCATGCCATCTTTACAGGGGTGTATGCCATGTATTTTTGTGATCTCTGTGGTGACTAGCACAAGCATGCAAAGTAGCTTACTTAATGTTGCTGATTTCAGGGACTTAAAAATATTCTAAGTCTTTGTCCTGTCTATATTTTTATGCCATGTGTTCTTGTTGCTACAGAGGGATCCATGCCTCTTTTGAGCATGATCAGTAAGGATGTTTTGTAGATAATGTTGTGCTCTATCCATCCATGCCTTTGCTTGCAATTATGGAGCACCCTAGATTGACTCAATCGAGCTCTAATTTTGCTATAAAATGTTCCTGGCAGATTGTTTACATGTTATGCAATTTTTCCGAGGTTGTTGTAGTTGATCCATGCATGCTATGAGGTTGTTCTTGCCATGTTTAGCTTCCATGCCTTGTCTACTTGCTGGGTGTATGCTTAGTTTGTCATGCTATGCCTTGTGATGAGTGCATCGAGCTCGTTAACATGCCTACTTAATATTTGTTTTGCCATGTTCCAGTTTTTCTTCTAAGTCTGAATCTGTTAACATAACTTGCTATGTTCACTTGGTTGCCATTGTATTTTCTGATCCCTTTTGGCTTATGGTCAGTAAGGGACTTTTGTTGTATGCTTTGAGTAGCTTCATGCCATGCCTTGCTTTGCCATGATATGTCCCTGTAGCATGTTGTTATCTTGCTCTAAACATTGATTCCTGATGTTAAATTCCTGACTTGTTATTTTCACAAAGTGTGTAACCTGTTATCTTTTGCACTTTTGCCATGCTTGTTTGAACCTGTTATTGAGTGAATTAGCCGTAGCTCAGTGTTCATCTTTTTTCAAGCATCTTGATTGGATCACTGCCATGTATTTTGTTGCTATGTTAGAGTGTTGTAACTTGTTGTTCTTGATGCATTTAGGTGGCCTCATGCTGTTAATCGCAGACCGGTGCCATATTTGTTTTGCTTGGCATTTGCAAACCGTGCATCCGATTCCGGTGATCTTTATATCATTTTCGACCAAAATCAACTCGCCTTTCCAGTGGCACTCTTGGTTTTTTCCAAGTTGAGGCCAGGTTCAATCTTTCCTTTCCGAAGCATGCGTATGCATTGCATATCACATCCCGCATATCATGCCATGTTTTGCATCATGTTGCTTGCGCATTGCACCGTGGTTGATTGTGTCCCCCTTTGCTTGTGTTCTTGATTTGGGTAGAGCCGGGAGACGAGTTCGTGTTCGAGGAACCCATCGAGTTCGTTTTCGAGGAGAACTTTGCAGGCAAGATGACCATACCCTCGAAATCACTTCTATCTTTGCTTGCTAGATGCTCGCTCTTTTGCTATGCCTATGCTGCGATACCTACCACTTGCTATGTCATGCCTCCCATATTGTTAAGCCAAGCCTCTAACCCACCTTGTCCTAGCAAACCATTGTTTGGCTATGTTACCTCTTTGCTCAGCCCCTCTTATAGCGTTGTTAGTTGTAGGTGAAGATTGGAGGTTGTTTCCATGTTGGAACATGGATATTTGTTGGGATATCACAATATCTCTTATTTAATTAATGCATCTATATACTTGGTAAAGGGTGGAAGGCTCGGCCTTATGCCTGGTGTTTTGTTGCACTCTTGCCGCTCTAGTTTCCGTCATACCGGTGTTATGTTCCTTGATTTTGCGTTTCTTACACGGTTGGGTTATAATGGGAACCCCTTGACAGTTCGCCTTGAATAAAATTCCTCCAGCAAGGCCCAATATTGGTTTTACCATTTGCCACCTAGCCTTTTCCCTTGGGAGTCGCGCATCCCGAGGGTCATCTTTATTTTAACCCCCCCGGGCCAGTGCTCCTCTGAGTGTTGGTCCAAACTAGAGCCCCTTGCAGCGCCACCTCGGGGAAACTCGAGGGCTGGTTTTAGTTGTACGAATTGCTTATCCGGTGTGCCCTGAGAACGAGATATGTGCAGCTCCTATCGGGATTTGTCGGCACATTCGGGTGGTCTTGCTGGACTTGTTTTACCATTGTCGAGATGTCTTGTAACCGGGATTCCGAGTCTGATCGGATGGTCTTGGGAGAAGGAATATCCTTCGTTGACCGTGAGAGCTTGTGATGGGCTAAGTTGGGACACCCCTGCAGGGTTTTGAACTTTCGAAAGGCGTGCCCGCGGTTATGGGCAGATGGGAATTTGTTAATGTCCGGTTGTAGAAAACCTGAAACTTATCTTAACTAGAATGCATCAACCGCGTGTGTAGCCGTGATGGTCTCTTTCCGGCGGAGTCCGGGAAGTGAACACGGTGTTGAAGTTATGCTTGACGTAGGTTATTCTAGGATCACTTCTTGATCATAGATTCTCGAACGTGCTTTGCCTTCTCTTCTCGCTCTCTTTTGCATATGTTAGCCACCATATATGCTAGTGCTTGCTACAGCTCCACCTCATACCTTTTCCCTACCTATAAGCTTAAATAGTCTTGATCGCGAGGGTGTGAGATTGCTGAGTCCCCGTGACTCACAGATTAATTCCAAACCTAGTTTGCAGGTGCCGTTGTTACCATGCAGGTGACACAGCTAAGCTCAAGGAGGAGCTCGATGAAGATCGTGTTCGTTATGTTGTTTTTCCGTTTCAAGTTGATCAGTAGTGGAGCCCAGTTGGGGCGATCGGGGATCTGTAGCATTAGAGGTAGTCTTCTTTTATTTTGGTTCTGTAGCCGGACCTTGATTGTATCTGGATTATGTAATGCTTTAATCATGTATTGTGTGAAGTGGCGATTGTAAGCCAACTATGTATCCTTTTCGTTATTCATTACATGGGTTGTGTGAAGATTACCTCTCTTGCGACATTGCCTTCAATGTGGTTATGCCTCTAAGTCGTGCTTCGACACGTGGGAGATATACCGCATCGAGGGTGTTACATATTGGTATCAGAGCCTTCCCCGACTTAGGAGCCCCCTGCTTGATCGAATCGCTGGCGTTGTTGAGTCTAGAAAAAATGTTTTGAGTCATTTAGGATTATATATATCGGAGAGTAGGATTGTTTTTACTCCCCAGTCCCTTCGTCGCTCTGGTGAGGCATCCTGACGTAGAGTTTTGACTCTTCTCTTCTCAAATTTCACAAAATTTTTTTAGGATCACGCGGATATCTTGGAATCGTCCCGTTGGTTTTGTAACGAGAACATTGTTCTTGGTGCCTCCTGACATTTAGGGGTTGTGGCAGTGTCCAGGGAGTTGAGCTCTGAGGTGTTGTCGTCACAATTTTATCATTGCAGTTCTGGAATACCTGAGTTTCGCCGACATCGAAAATCTCTTTTATGCAGTTATTGGTGAGATAACCTCGACGCCACCCAGTACTGGGGGGGGGGGAGTTCGGGAGTATTGCCATAACTCGTATAACGGATGATTTTCGAATGTTGAGGTAAATGATTTTCGAAGGTTTCTTGGTTATGTGTTGAAGGATGGATACATATGGATGTAGGATTTGCTAGCTTTGGGTGAGATATTATGATTCCCCTGTATCCCCAACACCTGATTGCATAACTAGAAAGTTTTGGGAGTTTATAAGTGGGAATTCAAGTAGCTCTTAGGATATCTTTCCGACAGAGGTATGATATGAAATTGGGGTTTGACGTCTAGTGGTCCGCCTATCCACGATTGGTTTTACAGTAGTCTTGTTGTGTCTTAAAGAGTCCTTGGCTATGCTGACTCGGGGATGCTTCATATGTCATGTGCACTGCCTTGTACATGATGGTGCTGTACGATCGAGCCCGTGTAGGCCCCACCACGAAAACTTCGGACGAAATCTCTATCATATGTTTGTTCCGGCTTATTCTGCAAGCCAATACTACTAGGGAAAAGCCTACCAGCAGCGAGGGTTTTGGGCCTCTCAGTAGCGCGGGCACCGGCGCTACTAATAAGGCGCTACAGCTAACGTATAGCAGTAGCGCCAGTTGTCCCACGCTACTGCTATACATGAATAGCTGTAGCGCTCTTTGGGAAAGGGCGCTACTGATATTATCTGCAGCGCTGTTTGCTGGGACGCGCTACTGACAATGCGGCGCTACTGCTAAATTTCCCCCCTCGCTACTACTAGTTTATTTATTAGTTTTTTTCCTGCATATTTGTTTTGTATTTGAATAGGCTTTATACAATAATCTTTAGCATATCATACACATACAAATGTAATCATAGCATATACATACAATTAGTCTCATCAAATCATGTCATCATCATAATCATCATCCAACACAAAGTGGTCTCTCGTCATCATCTCGAAAATAGCGATACAAGTCTCGAATGATATGCAAATACATCGTCATCCATCTAAACAATGATATACGCGAGAAGAGCTATCACTTTGAGAACATGAGTTCGTATCCCTCTTTCGCATTAGCGTGAACCTCTAAACTAACTACTGCCTGTCGCTCGGAAACTGGAAGGGCCTGACACTCCGGCCACTTGTCGTATATATACTCCTGGCATAGCACTTCTTCGCCATCTATGATCTATGCACCTGCATCATCACATGAGTCGATGATACGCAACATATATAGTTGAGCAACAGAAAGAGACAAACTTGGCAAAAATAAAAACAACATATCATAAGCATAAATAACAAAGTTCATCGTACCCCAAAATGCCCTAACTAGAGTGATTTTCGCTAGTCGAGGAGGAGGACGGTTTAATTACATCACAAATAAAGTTTCACTGTGCATAACTCAAAGTTTTGTCATACAGAAAGTATGGACTAAACGGACACATTGTCATATATCGACAATGACTCCAACATGTCGTTCCATCCACCCAAGTGAGGGAGATAGTCCCCGAGCCTAGTCAGTGTTGTCTCGTAAACCTTTTTCACTGGGTCCCAACGGTGCCGGGCCCTGAGGACTTCACGCTCCTGCGGGACGGTGAACTCCGCCAAGGGGTCTGGGATGCCCAGACTTGCGGCTTCCGCGTCCTCCTTGGCCCATTTGGACCTCTTTCCGCCGTAACCACGGCTTCCGAGGTGGTGGCTCCCAATGTTCCTCTCTTGAAGCCCCTTCATGTACTTAGACTTCTTTTGGCATCTTCGGCCTCGCAAGCCTCCTTGAATATTTGAAACTACTCTTCCGTGATTGTCGGATTATCCTTTACAATCTCGGAGTAGGGTTCCTTCTTGTCGATGATCCTTGCTTTCACTCGATTTTTCCAGGCGGCCAACGCGTCACTAAACTTGGTCATGGCATGTTTGTTTATCTTCTTCATTGCCGGGTCCTCATCGGGATCTTTATAATCCTTCTCATTCCGGCCCGGGAACAAGAATATCTGGTGAAACTTCTTTAGGAGGGAGCTCCTCATATTTTCTATCTTCTGTAGTTTCTCATCATTGATGGTGGCGGTTGTCCGTACGATGCAACCTATTTTATTGCCGTAGCATCGACGCGCTTCCTTGGGCGCCGTTGGCTCAAAATTGCTGTCGTCCACCTCCGTGACCACCACTCTAGTAGTCCTGAGTTTGTTAGGAACCCGTTGCCTCTTTGCTTTCGGTTCTACATCGGCTCCGCTCCCCGAGGCAGCGCCGGTCTCAGTCTCAGCGTCGGCCTCGATGCCGGTCTGAGTCTGAGCGCCGGTCTCAGTCTCAGCACCGGTCTGCGTGTCGGTCTCAGTCCCCGATGCCACCGGTGGGCCCAGCAATAACATCGGTTGATCATCGGTAAGGCTAAAAAATTCGTCTGCCGCCCGGTAGGCGTCATCGCAATCACCAGAACCTTGTCCTTCATCGTTGCTAGCCATGTTTCCTATGATTAAATCTAGTCAATTAATTCTAGACCTAATAAAATGAACAATGACATAAAAAGGCCTATTGTTTTGCAGGAATGTTGACTCCTTCCTGATGCGGCAAATCACGGGCACTCGATATGTCCTAGTTTGTAGCACAAGTCATGCCGAAATTCATGGAAAATTTCGGCATGAGCTTTGCTAAAAAGTGGACAAACCGAGAACCTGAAATTTGCTGGAAAATAAATGAATCAACATTCCGGCAAAACATAGGCCACTAAGCATCATTCCCTGCAAACAGTGTCCAAATATACATGAGCAACCACATGTGCAAACAGTGTAGAAGAAAATTCATTTAACTACTAATAGAACAAAATTCAGTTAACTTTAGTGCTCTATAATGATGAAAGGAAATTTTTTTAGTTAACTACTAATTTCATTCATTTAGGTTATTCATTTAACATCACCTAATTAACCTACTATACCAATACTACTAGCAGCACTACTAACCTAATTAACCTAGCAAAACTCTAGTGCCCTAACTGAAAAACATCTAATTAAAATCTAATTTTTTCTCTAAAATACAGAGAGAGATGAGTGAGGGGGAGGGGTGGGGGACTTACAGAGAGGGGAGAGACGGTGGTGGGGAGGTGCTCGGTGACGGAGGCAGGGGCGGAGAGGGCGGGCTCGGGCACAGGCAAGGGCGGTCCTGGGCGGGCTCGGGCGGCGGTGAGGTGGAGGGCGCCGACGGTGACGTGGGGGGCGGCCTTGGGCGGCGGCTGTGAGGCTGAGGGCGGCCTCGGGCAGCGGCGGTGAGGAGACGGCGGCGAGGGCGAGGGACGATTTGGGGAAGAATTGGTGGCCGGGGGGCGGGGTGGGGGGAAACCGCTGTTTAAGTGAAACGTAACGGTAGCGCGTTCCCGGAAATGCTCTATAGCTAAGTTAGCTATAGCGCGTTTACTGAAACCCACTACTGCTATTCCTTTCTCCTTTTTCCCTTTTTTCTTTTATTTTTCTTTACATTTTATTTTTTCCCTTTCTCCTTTTTCTATTTCTTTCATTTTCATTTACTTTTCTACTTGTTTTTCACTTTATTTTATTTCCGTTAGCAGCAGCGCTTTACACGTAAGCGTGCTGCAGCTAAGGAGATTAGCAGTAGCGCTGGGCCATTATACGCGCTACTGCTAGGTTGGGCTAGCCATGTCGCCCAGTTCAAAGGTAGCAGCAGTGCTTTTCGCAAGTACACGCTACTGCTAAAGTCATAGCAGTAGCGCGGTTTATTTACGTGCGCTGCTACTAAGTAGCAGCAGCGCTTGATTTTGTACAGCACTACTGGTAAAATTCTGTGTATAGGCTTTTCCCTAGTAGTGCAATCCTTTGTTTTGTTTTGAGTTGTTATATTTGAGTTGCTTCGAAGTCAAATGTTGATTCCATACCTTTCCTAAGCGGTATTCTCATATTTCTATGGGAATACTAATCCTTCATGATAATCGAGATTTTCATGTCAATCCTTTTCAACCGGCGTGTTCCTCTTCAAGTGGATCCGATCATTTCTACATTCGCAAGACCACCTTGTAGTTCCTCTCAACGGTGTTCGTTTCATCTGTCTCCAAGTTGCTTTTGTTTTTCCCGCCCTCCCACCCTTGTACTTCAAGGACTCGGATTTCTTTATCAAATATCCATCTTATGGATGTGAAGTTTCTTCGTTCTTTTTGATCAATGTTTTTATCTGGTGATTCCGAGGAAGATTCTAACGGAGTTTCAAGTTCATCATTCGTCATTCTTTTCTTCTCCGATGGACTCAACTCAAGATTTCGTGTTGATCATATCCTTTTCCTCGTTTCAAACCTTGTTTCAAATGTTTCCCATGCCGGTGCACCTTATTATCATTCCACTTCTCGCTATTCAATTGTTCCGGAGTGCTGAAGATATCTCAGAAGACTCACGGTTACATTCTCGATCCATTCAAGCTCTTTCGAGATTGTAATCTCTTTCAAGCCATTTAATTCAATCGGTGCAGTCTCTCTTTCAAATTGTTCAATGTTGTTTCTCTTGAGTGGGCCCTAACCCACAGGTCTTTTTCCAGGATCTTACCCGACTCTTCTAATCTTTCCCGGAGCTATCCTAAATTCTTTTCAAAGTTTGACGTAAGAATGAATTTTTCATCAGTCAAATGCTTTTCTCCAAGATCTTTCAAATTCTTTTCATCATTGGCTCAACCTTTTCTATTCTTCATTCTGGAATGCCTCAACAATTCATGGTGGTATTTCCCATCGGCATTCTCAACATTTGAAGACTGAACAAGAGTTTTTCCTCCATATCTTATCTGTTCTCTCAGAGATTCGTGATTCTAGCTTGTTGACATCCTCTCATAATTGTTTTTGATTATGATAATTCTTTTCACCTTTCTGGAGCAATTCATGAGTCTTTTCAGTTCGACGAAGGCCATCATTTTGGGTTATTCATTCTCAGCTTTCAGCTATCATCCTCCAAATCTTACCGGTGCATCATTCAAATATTCTCTAATTAGTTCGTGATCTATTCGTTTCACTGGTATCTAAATCCCCTCAAGTATCTTCATTTGTTCTCTAATTCCTCCTGGTGCTTCTTTATCTTTTCTTACGGTGGTTCGTTCAAGATTTCTTTTCCTTTGTTATTGTATCAATTCATTCGTTGTTTCAACCCTTCCGGTGGTTCGTTCAAGACCTTCTCAAGTTTGAGCTATATCTCTCTTAATCCTTTCTACGAGAATAAGTAGTGTGCCAAATCCATTTTTTGTCATCAATTTAATTGGTGAAGGATAAGCATAATGTAATTCTTATTCTTGTTTCATCCGAGCATTCTAATTTCTTCTTTTCGGAGTGGTTCATCATATCAAATTCTCGGTTCGAGATGCTTTATCTTTCATTTCGGAGTTCCAAGCTTTCCACTTTATCTCATCGCGAAGCTCCATTTAATCATTGCAAGGATTCACCTTGTGTTTTCAACTTCTCTTTCTTTTCGTTTGATCATCCTTTTGTTTACCAGAGTTCTTCATGGAGGTTCTACATGATGGTTCATCAAGGATTTAATTCTTTCTCGAAGTGTTCATTGAGATTCTTTTCAGAGGAGTTCGAGCATTCTTCATCTTGCAATCCGGAGTGCAATTTTTTCTTCCGTATCATTGGAGGTGGTATTATGTCATTCTTGACAATTTGAGTTTCATGTTTCATGATTCACATGTCATTAAGAATGAGGTATTTTAAATCCATCAACCTCTTCGTTGGAGTTATCTTGTGTCATATTTCACCTAAAGCCTTCCCTAAGGATTGTTGCTATCTATGGTGCTTATAAATGACCCAAGTTCTTCATTTATCCTCCCGGTGAAATAAGTTTCTCGTCTCCTTGTTCATATCAATCCAATCTATTGTTTCATTAGTGGCAGAATTTCACTTTAAGTTTTGAGATGTTCTCTATAACCCCACAACAAGCTAACCCCTTTCGTTGTTGTTAATCCAACAACTCCATTCTAGCATTTACTGTTAGCATGCGCTCTCAAGATCTTGTTCCCCTCCGCCCATTCCATTCTTTTATTTCTTCTGGAGGCTTTGTGATATTGCTCTTTTCAGTCATCATCTCAAAATTGTGAAGATCATGATTTTTTCATGCTTATCCATTTAACAGGAGTGTTGTGCCCTTTTTCTCAAGTTCTTATCGCCTTATCAAGGCTTGCATCTCTTTTCAACCGGAGTGCTGCCCGAATTTGTTCTTCCTGTTGGAAATATGCCCTAGAGGCAATAATAAATTAGTTATTATTATATTTCCTTGTTCATGATAATCGTTTATTATCCATGCTATAATTGTATTGATAGGAAACTCAGATACATGTGTGGATACATAGACAACACCATGTCCCTAGTAAGCCTCTAGTTGACTAGCTCGTTGATCAATAGATGGTTACGGTTTCCTGACCATGGACATTGGATGTCGTTGATAACGGGATCACATCATTAGGAGAATGATGTGATGGACAAGACCCAATCCTAAGCATAGCACTAGATCGTGTAGTTCGTATGCTAAAGCTTTTCTAATGTCAAGTATCATTTCCTTAGACCATGAGATTGTGCAACTCCCGGATACCGTAGGAATGCTTTGGGTGTGCCAAACGTCACAACGTAACTGGGTGGCTATGAAGGTACACTACAGGTATCTCCGAAAGTGTCTGTTGGGTTGGCACGAATCGAGACTGGGATTTGTCACTCCGTGTAAACGGAGAGGTATCTCTGGGCCCACTCGGTAGGACATCATCATAATGTGCACAATATGATCAAGGAGTTGATCACGGGATGATGTGTTACGGAACGAGTAAAGAGACTTGCCGGTAACGAGGTTGAACAAGGTATCGGGATATCGACGATCGAATCTCGGGCAAGTATCGTACCGCTAGACAAAGGGAATTGTATACGGGATTGATTAAGTCCTTGACATCGTGGTTCATCCGATGAGATCATCGTGGAACATGTGGGAGCCAACATGGGTATCCAGATCCCGCTGTTGGTTATTGATCGGAGAGTCATCTCGGTCATGTCTGCATGTCTCCCGAACCCGTAGGGTCTACACACTTAAGGTTCGGTGACGCTAGGGTTATAGAGATATTAGTATGCGGTAACCCGAAAGTTGTTCGGAGTCCCGGATGAGATCCCGGACATCACGAGGAGTTTCGGAATGGTCCGGAGGTAAAGAATTATATATAGGAAGTGCTATTTCGGCCATCGGGACAAGTTTCGGGGTCACCGGTATTGTACCGGGACCACCGGAAGGGTCCCGGGGGTCCACCGGGTGGGGCCACCTGCCCCGGGGGGCCACATGGGCTGTAGGGGGTGCGCCTTGGCCCATATGGGCCAAGGGCACCAGCCCCAAGAGGCCCATGCGCCAAGAGAAGAGGGAAAAGGAAGAGTCCTAAAGGGGGAAGGCACCTCCGAGGTGCCTTGGGGAGGATGGACTCCTCCCCCCCTTGGCCGCACCCTTCCTTGGAGGAAGGGGCAAGGCTGCGCCCTCCCCCTATCCCTTGGCCCTATATATAGTGGGGGAAAGGGAGGGCAATCCAATCTAAGGCCTGGCGCCTCCCTCTCCCTCCCATGACACATCTCCCTCCTCCCGCAGCGCTTGGCGAAGCCCTGTTGGAATCCCGCTACTTCCACCACCACGCCGTCGTGCTGTTGGATCTCCATCAACCTCTCCTTCCCCCTTGCTGGATCAAGAAGGAGGAGACGTTGCTGCTCCGTACGTGTGTTGAACGCGGAGGTGCCGTCCGTTCGGCGCTAGGATCATCGGTGATTTGGATCACGATGAGTACGACTCCATCAACCCCGTTCTCTTGAACGCTTCCGCGCGCGATCTACAAGGGTATGTAGATCCACTCCTCCCTCGTTGCTAGATGACTCCATAGATAGATCTTGGTGACACGTAGGAAAATTTTGAATTTATGCTACGTTCCCCAACACTTCCTTGTTCCTTTTTCCTAATGGAGTGTTTTTCAACTTCGATCACCTCCGTGGTTTTATTCCTTTCAAGTTGTTCAACTTTTCAAGGTTCTTTGGGTTCACTCGTTTGTCGAAGAAGCAACTTAGTTTTACCTCTTCTCTTTCTCTTCCGTTTTCCCCTCCGGTGCCATTCTAGATCTCAGGGAGATCCTCTCGTAGTGGTGGAGTGTTGTAATGCCCCGAGACCGATGTGCCAGGTGTCTTCCAGTTATTCGTTGTTGTTGCCTTGTCATTTGCTTGCGTGTCATGCATTTCATATCATGTCATCATGTGCATAGCTTTTTCATACATGTTTGTCTCATGCATCCGAGCATTTTCCCCGTTGTCCGTTTCCATTCCAGCGCTCCTATGTCCTTCGGTGTCCCCTTTCTACCTCTTTTCGTGTGCGGGCATAAAACGTTTTCGGATTGGACCGAGACTTGTCATGCGGTCTTGGTTTACTACCGGTTGACCGCCTGTCAAGTTTTGTGCCATTTGGACTTCGTTTGATGCTCCAACAGTTAACCGAGGAACCGAGAAGTCCTCATGTGTGTTGCAGCCCAACACCCCTCCAAGTGGCCCAAAACCCACCTAAACCCCCTTCTATTAGCTTGGTCGTTCGATCACGATCACGTGGCCGCAAAGCGCACCTCAATTTGGAGCCTCCTAGCTCCCTCCACCTCTATATATAGACCTTCCCCGAAATTTTCGGATCTCTTTCCCGAAACCCTAGTCTCCCTTCTTCCTCCGCGCGCCAGACAACGTCCGCCGGCGCCAGACGTGTCTGTTTCCTCCCCTACAGCCACTGAGGGCTTGCCACGTGTCCCAGGCCGGCCTCCTCCGCCGTGGCCCGCCGCAGCCCAGGGCGGGCCCTCTCCACCGCGCGACCGGGCCGCGCCCCCGCCGCCCGCAGCCTGCACGCCCCGCCGCCTGCTGGCTCGCGCCGCCGCCCGGAGCCGCGTGCCGCCGCTGACATCGCCGCACCGCCACCTCGCTTCTCCGCCGCCGACAGCGCCGACCACCGCCGCGCCTTCGCCTCCTCGTCGCCTCGCCGCGGGAGACGCCGCTCCGCCGTCCGGCGCCTCCTCGTCGCCGGAGCGCCCCGGATCCGGCCGTCCCCCTTCTCCGGCGAGCTTCTCCACTCCGGCCGCCTCTTCTTCTCCGATGAACAGGAATCCCGTCGACCTCGACATCCGCGCCCGATCCAGATCCGATCTGAGATTCGGTTGACTTTTGCACCCTAACCCTAATTTTTTTGCATAGTTCATCATGGCATAACTTCATCGCCGTTGCTCCGATTCGTGCGTGTAGCATATCGAAATGTTTGTCTCGACGAGTACTCCATTTCATCTCATTGCATGATGTTCATTTGAGCTCATCTTGATGCCCTAAATGCTGTTGGAAGAGTGCTAGTTTATGTTAGTTTCAGATCCTTAACAGGATTTGGACATTTGTCATTTTTGCCATGATTAATGTGTGCATGCTATGATCTTGAGCCCTACATGTGTTTTGAAGTATGCCATGCCATCTTTACAGGGGTGTATGCCATGTATTTTTGTGATCTCTGTGGTGACTAGCACAAGCATGCAAAGTAGCTTACTTAATGTTGCTGATTTCAGGGACTTAGAAATATTCTAAGTCTTTGTCCTGTTTATATTTTTATGCCATGTGTTCTTGTTGCTACAGAGGGATCCATGCCTCTTTTGAGCATGATCAGTAAGGATGTTTTGTAGATAATGTTGTGCTCTATCCATCCATGCCTTTGCCTGCAATTATGGAGCACCCTAGCTTGACTCAATCAAGCTCTACTTTTGCTATAAAATGTTCCTGGCAGATTGTTTACATGTCATGCAATTTTGCCGAGGTTGTTGTAGTTGATCCATGCATGCTATGAGGTTGTTCTTGCCATGTTTAGCTTCCATGCCATGTCTACTTGCTGGGTGTATGCTTAGTATGTCATGCTATGCCTTGTGATGAGTGCATCAAGCTCGTTAACATGCCTACTTAATATCTATTTTGCCATGTTCCAGTTTTTCTTCTAAGTCTGAATCTGTTAACATAACTTGCTATGTTCACTTGGTTGCCATTGTATTTTCTGATCCCTTTTGGCTTATGGTCAGTAAGGGACTTTTGTTGTATGCTTTGAGTAGCTTCATGCCATGCCTTTCTTTGCCATGATATGTCCCTATAGCATGTTGTTATCTTGCTCTAAACATTGATTCCTGATGTTAAATTCCTGTTATTTTCACTAAGTGTGTAACCTGTTATCTTTTGCACTTTTGCCATGCTTGTTTCAACCTGTTATTGAGTGAATTAGCCGTAGCTCAGTCTTCATCTTTTGTCAAGCATCTTGAGTGGATCCCTTCCATGTATTTTGTTGCTATGTTAGAGTGTTGTAGCTTGTTGTTCTTGATGCATTTAGGTGGCCACGTGCTGTTAATCGCAGACCGGTGCCATATTTGTTTTGCTTGCCATTTGCAAACCGTGCATCCGATTCCGGTGATCTTTATATCGTTTTCGACCGAAATCAACTCCCCTTTCCAGTGGCACTCTTGGTTTTTTCCAAGTTGAGGCCAGGTTCAATCTTTCCTTTCCGAAGCATGCACATGCATTGCATATCACATCCCACATATCATGCCATGTTTTGCATCATGTTGCTTGCGCATTGCACCGTGGTTGATTGTGTCTTCCTTTGCTTGTGTTCTTGCTTTGGGTAGAGCCGAGAGACGAGTTCGTGTTTGAGGAACCTGTTGAGTTCGTTTTCGAGGATCAAGCTTTCGTCTTCTCGGAGAACTTTGCAGGCAAGATGACCATACCCTCGAAATGACTTCTATCTTTGCTTGCTAGATGCTCGCTCTTTTGCTATGCCTATGCTGCGATACCTACCACTTGCTATGTCATGCCTCCCATATTGTTAAGCCAAGCCTCTAACCCACCTTGTCCTAGAAAACCATTGTTTGGCTATGTTACCGCTTTGCTCAGCCCCTCTTATAGCGTTGTTAGTTGTAGGTGAAGATTGGAGGTTGTTCCATGTTGGAACATGGATATTTGTTGGGATATCACAATATCTCTTATTTAATTAATGCATCTATATACTTGGTAAAGGGTGGAAGGCCTCGGCCTTATGCCTGGTGTTTTGTTCCACTCTTGCCGCCCTAGTTTCCGTCATACCGGTGTTATGTTCCTTGATTTTGCGTTCCTTACACAGTTGGGTTATAATGGGAACCCCTTGATAGTTCGCCTTGAATAAAACTCCTCCAGCAAGGCCCAACATTGGTTTTACTATTTGCCACCTACCCTTTTCCCTTGGGAGGCACGAATCCTGAGGATCATCTTTATTTTAACCCCCCGGGCCAGTGCTCCTCTGAGTGTTGGTCCAAACTAGAGCCCCTTGTAGCGCCACCTCGGGGAAACTCGAGGGCTGGTTTTAGTTGTACGGATTGCTTATCCGGTGTGCCCTGAGAACGAGATATGTGCAGATCCTATCGGGATTTGTTGGCACATTCGGGTGGTCTTGCTGGACTTGTTTTACCATTGTCGAGATGTCTTGTAACCGAGATTCCGAGTCTGATCGGATGGTCTTGGGAGAAGGAATATCCTTCGTTGACCATGAGAGCTTGTGATGGGCTAAGTTGGGACACCCCTGCAGGGTTTTGAACTTTCGAAAGCCGTGCCCACGGTTATGGGCAGATGGGAATTTGTTAATGTCCGGTTGTAGAAAACCTGAAACTTATCTTAACTAGAATGCATCAACCGCGTGTGTAGCCGTGATGGTCTCTTTCCGGCGGAGTCCGGGAAGTGAACACGGTGTTGAAGTTATGCTTGACGTAGGTTATTCTAGGATCACTTCTTGATCATAGATTCTCGAACGTGCTTTGCCTTCTCTTCTCGCTCTCTTTTGCATATGTTAGCCACCATATATGCTAGTGCTTGCTACAGCTCCACCTCATACCTTTTCCCTACCTATAAGCTTAAATAGTCTTGATCGCGAGGGTGTGAGATTGCTGAGTCCCCGTGACTCACAGATTACTTCCAAACCCAGTTTGCAGGTGCCGTTGTTACCATGCAAGTGACGCAGCCGAGCTCAAGGAGGAGCTCGACGAAGATCGTGTTCGTTATGTTGTTTTTCCATTTCAAGTTGATCAGTAGTGGAGCCCAGTTGGGGCGATCGGGGATCTGTAGCATTAGAGGTAGTCTTCTTTTATTTTGGTTCCATAGCCGGACCTTGATTGTATCTGGATGATGTAATGCTTTAATCATGTATTGTGTGAAGTGGCGATTGTAAGCCAACTATGTATCCTTTTCCTTATTCATTACATGGGTTGTGTGAAGATTACCTCTCTTGCGACATTGCCTTCAATGTGGTTATGCCTCTAAGCTGTGCTTCGACACGTGGGAGATATAGCCGCATCGAGGGTGTTACACAGATGATCCAGAAAGGCTCAGCAAAGATCTTGCATTAATCACAAAAATATTCCAATGTCTTCACAAGAAAGGTCAGTTTGGAAGAAAGGTTCAAGCAACTCTGGCAGTTCAAAATCCTAGTCAAAACCTACAGGAGAATACACCTGCCTCAAGTGCAAAAAGCCTGGACACTTCATTTCAGACTGCCCTCTCTGGGAAGCTAAAATCCGTGTTAGTGGAAGATATGATTCTGGCAACTATCGAGGCAAAAGCAAGAGCAAGAACTACGACTCCGATGAAGAAAAGAAAATGAAGAAATTCTTCAAGAAGAAGGACAACTCCACTTCAAATTCTTCGTCAAGATCTTCATCAAGGTACCCTTCCAAGTCATCCTCCAACCGCAAGAATACTTCTCGCAAGGCCAAGGCGTACATTGGCAAGGAGATGGATTCTGAAGAAGAAGAATCATGTGCCTCCGAAGAAGTTGATGAATCCGATGAGAATTCTGACTCGGGCATCGCTCGCATAGCATGTGCCTCTTCTCATGCGACAAATTTCTTTGGGAACCCGTCAAGAGAAAATGAATCTTCCGCCTACTGTTCATGTCCAAGGCCTCGAAAGAAAAGCTATCCTCCAAACATCACAAGGTTCACTCCAGTGATCAATATTCTTTTGATGAGGATGACCATGCTAAGTTGATCAAAATTGCTAATATTCAACAAAAGTCTCTTGAGAAAATTTAGAAAACTCTCACGAAATCTGAAGGGTTGTTGGTTGAGGAGATGGAGAAAAAAAATCAGTCATTGACCGAAGAGTATTCCACTCTCAAGTCACTAATGGATGAATTATCAACTCATCATGATTTTCTCTCAGCTAACCATGAAAGATTGACCTATGATTACCTGAAAAGGAAACAGGAACTCGAGGCGCTAAGAGAGGCTCATGAGGATTTGATCAGAGAAAATTCGCTTCTCACCCAACAACTTAAGGATAAACCTGAAGTGTTTGTGCCACCTTGCCTAAAATGCCTTGAACGAACCAATGCCGAATCATCTGTGAGTGCTAACCCCTCGGTGATGGAAAATGGTTATGTTTCTGATGAAAATGCTAGGTTGAAAGAACTTCTTAAGACAGGAATGTTCAAATCTCTCAAAGGGCATCAAACCCTTTGTGATGTTCTGAACAAATCTATTCTTCACAAAAATCCCAGGAAGGAAGGTATCGGTTTCGAAAGAAAACTGAATGAAAATGGTTCTTATTGGGAACCTCATCAATATCCTCGCACTGTGTCGGTACCTGCAAAGAGCAAAATGCTCGATCTAGCATTATTTTCGGGATACAACTCTCCCATACCTGAATATCCCGATGATGATTCTCTGGACAACTATAAGTTGTTCAAAAATCAACATGGTGAGGCTGTTGCTCGCTATGTTGGACTAAACATCAGAAATACCCCCCAAAGAAAGCTATTTGGGTGCCTAAGAAAACTATCAATGCATTACCTTTTACCACTTTACTAACCATGCAAGCTCAAAATTCTCGATACTTCCTTGAAAAGGTTTGAAAGAATGAGTATATGCATACCTCATACAATCATTATGCTCACTCATCTAGAAGAAATTTCAATGCTTATTCTTTCAACTATGCTCACTCTTCCTCGAGCAACAACTATGCTTACCGAAATAAATCATATCCTGCTCGCTCTATTGTTTCGAAGCCACCTGCAAAGATGTGGGTGGTTAATAAAGCCTAATTCTTCTGCAGGACTATGTCTCCGGGTGTACTGAATGGATAATGGATGCACTAGTCATATGATTAGAGACAAGTCGTCGTTTATCGACCCCAACTTAACTGCTTCTCCTCTAAAGTATATCACTTTTGGCGACAACAACAAAGAAAGGTAATTGGGCTAGGTAAAATTGCCATATCGAAGGACAAGTCCATCGATGATGTTTTACTTGTTCAGTCTCTTGGATTCAACCTTATGTCAGTTGGCAAGCTATGTGATTTAGGCATGCTAGTTCTATTTTCAATATCCAAATGCATTGTCTTCATGGCCTCTGACAATTCCTTCGTCTTCGAGGGAATTAGAAAGGGTGATCTTTACATTATGGATTTCTCTAAGGGTCCCTCAGTCCAAACTTGTTTGCTTGCAAAAGCAACCGAAGGATGGCTGTGGCACCGAAGACTTGGTCATGAAGGTATGAGAAATTTGCAGACCCTGGTGAAGAAAAATCATCTCCGTGGCATTCCTGATGTAAAATTTGACAAGAATCATCTTTGTGCTGCGTGTGAGGCTGGTAAATTGGCCAAGAAGCATCACTCATCCAAGACAGTTATGACCGCAACAAGACCACTAGAAATTCTTCATATGGATTTATTTGGTCCTCAAAATTATGCAAGCTTCAGTGGCACTCATTATGGTCTGGTTATTATTGATGATTTCTCTCGATACACTTGGGTATTCTTTCTCGAAGACAAGACCTGCACCCAAGATATCTTCAAAAGTTTCGCTAAGAAGGCCCATAATGAATATGATGTGCGAATTAAGCATGCCAGAAGTGACAATGGAACCGAGTTAAAAAATACTCATATTACTGAATTTCTCGATGAACATGGTATTACTCATGAGTTCTCTGCAACATACACTCCTCAACAGAATGGAGTTGTTGAACGAAAGAACAGAACCCTCATTGAAATGGCGAGAACAATGCTCAGTGAGTACAAAACTCCCATTCGCTTTTGGGTTGATGCTATTAACACCGCCTGTCATGTTATTAATCGTGTTTATCTTCACAAGTTCCTTAAGAAAATTTCATATGAGCTTATCACTGGCAAGAAACCGAATGTTTCTTATCTATGTGTTTTTGGTGCACCTTGTTACATTCTTGATATGAATCATTCTTCCAAGTTTGCACCTAAGGCACATGAAGGTTTTCTTCTCGGTTATGGCTCAAACTCGCATACGTATCGTGTCTATAACTCTGACCACATGAAAGTTATGGAAACGATAAATGTGCAGTTTGGTGAATCTAACGGCTCCCAAAAGGAGCACCTGCCAAATGTGATAGATGAACCACTGATTTCAGATGCTATTCGGCAAATGGCTGTTGGAAGCATCAAGCCTATTGAAGGAAATGCACCTGAATCCTCTAATGATGATGCCCCCATGACCCGAAGCAAAACTTGTCAAGCCACTACAGAAGCTAATGCTACTCCGAATGCAAATGTAAATCAAAATCCAAATGCCGATCCAAATGGCAATCCCGAAGGGAATGATGATACAAATGCTGATGGTGATGAAAATGACGACGATCGTCATGAGGGAAATGCACATCCCCGAGTGGCTAATCGAGTTGATCCTTCATTAATTCTCGATGAAATTGAGAATCCGGGTTCTTGACCCACAACTCGTTCACGCACTCGTTTGGCTAACTACTGTGGCAGTTCTCCTTTGTCTCATTGGAAGAACCTACCAAGTATGAAGAAGCTATGAATGATCCCGATTGGATGAATGCAATGCAAGAGGAGTTGGTGCAATTCGAACTAAATGATGTATGGGAACTGGTTGACATACCGAATCCCAAGAAGCACAATATCATCGGCACAAAATGGATTTTTCGTAATAAACAAGATGAAAATAGCATTGTGGTGAGAAACAAAGCACGTCTTGTTGCTCAAGGGTATACTCAGGTAGAAGGTATTGATTTTGGTGAAACATATGCTCCTATTGCACGCCTTGAGGCAATTCGTATTCTTCTCGCTTATGAAAATTACAATGATATCTTGCTTTATCAAATGGATGTGAAAAGTGCTTTCCTCAATGGTGAAATTGATGAGGAAGTTTATGTTAGACAACCACCTGGCTTTGAACACCCTG
This sequence comes from Triticum urartu, assembly GCF_056163025.1. NCBI lineage: Eukaryota > Viridiplantae > Streptophyta > Magnoliopsida > Poales > Poaceae > Triticum > Triticum urartu. The sequence continues at coordinate 212,673,615 of NC_141877.1, read as the reverse complement.
AGTTTCCTAACAAAGTTTTCAGGTTGAAGAAAGCTTTATATGGACTGAAGCAAGCCCCTCGAGCTTGGTATGGCACCTTGAAGAAGTTTTTGCTCGATAAAGGGTTCAAGCCAGGATCCAGTGATCCCACACTTTTCACTCATGCTGCTGATAATGATCTATTCATATGTCAAATCTATGTGGATGATATTATCTTCGGCTGTACTAACAATGCTTGCAGCTTAGAGTTCGGGAAATGATGTCCGATAAATATCAAATGTCTATGATGGGTGAACTCAAGTTCTTTCTCGGACAACAAATTCATCAGCAGGCAAATGGCGTTTTAATTTCTTAGGAGAAATATATGAAAGAATGCCTGAAGAAGTTCAAAATGCAAGGTTCCAAAATGAAGGGCTATAAAACTCCTATGCCCATGAATGGTAAGCTAGATGCAGATGTGTATGGTAAGGATTACGATCAGGAAACTTATCGTTCGATGATCGGTTCTCTTATTTATCTATGTGCTTCCAGACCTGACATTATGTTGAGTGTTTGCATGTGTGCCTGCTATCAAGCTGCACCGAAAGAATCGCATCACCAAGCGGTCAAGTGCATTCTGAGATATTTGGCTCACACCCCACCTTAGGTTTATGGTATCCTAAGGGAGCATAGTTTGATCTTGTTGGATATTCAGACTCAAATTGGGCTAGTGACTTGGTTGACAGGAAATCTACTTCGGGGACATGTCATTTCCTCGGTAGATCATTGGTCTGTTGATCATCAAGGAAGCAGAATTGTGTATCTCTTTCCACGGTTGAGGCCGAATATGTTGCTGCTGGCACTTGTTGCACTCAGTTATTGTGGATGAAGCAGACACTGAAGGGTTATGGCATCAAGGTCAAGCATATCCCTCTATATTGTGACAATGAAAGTGCCATCAAAATTGCACACGATCTTGTGCAGCATTCTCGCATGAAGCATATTGCCATCAGACATCATTTGATTCGCGATCATGCACTACTGCAGGATGCTGCTAACACGACACTACGATCAGAGACCCTTTGACGAAACTGTGTGCGATGCATTAATCACAAACGGTGATGTAAAATAACTATAAAAAGATGCAAAATATTTGCAATGAAGGATACATCAAACACGGTTCAGATTTTAGTTGCGTGTGCGATGAGGGACTTATGGTTCAGTTCAATGAACTGTTTGCGATGAGGCAGAACAAAAGAAACTGGTAGCCAGATGAAGGCGTGTGCGATATACGACATACAGTTCACTCGGATAAATTGTTTGTGATGAGGCAGAACAACAAAAATGGGTAGCCAGATGAATGTGTGTGCGATATACAAAATGTGTGTGATACGCGGCAAACAAGTCTGTAATCGGAAATGTGTGGGAAGACCAATAACAACACAGGCGATTCCTGTTAACAAGCCGTGTGTGTTGTGAGCTAACGATTGCTGGTATACAATTGTCAGTGATTGATGAAATCATCACCGACAGATTCCATTGTTTAGTCCGTGTGTGATGTGATTTGCTCTGTCTATAGAACATCAACATATATACTTAAAAAGACAACATTGCAAAACCAAATTAAGCATACAATTACACAAGTGACTACACACATAACATTTCCACACACCAAAGTAAGCAATTACATGCATACTAAACTAGAAGAAACGAGGATCTAATCATCTACTTATTGTTGCGACGACGCTTGCCATTGCTCTGCTTCCGGCTGGATCCCTGGCCGTTTTGGGGAAGGAGGCACTTCCTCATGTCAACGATCTGCCTGTACATGTCGTAGCTCGTGTACACCTCCTTGGCCGCGTACACGACGTGAGATTTGTCGAGTTTCTCCATCCAGGCCGAGGGCCAGGCATGCTTGTCCTTGTTACAGGAATCCTTCATGTCTCTGTAGTAGGGGTCGATGATGGCCTCGGCGAGGTGAACCAGTGAGTCCTTCTCATGCTCCTTGCTGCCCCATATCTTGTATTGGCCCTGGATGTCGACAAGATTCTGGCAAGCGATGCCCGAATTCTTGAGCACCTTTACAACGTTGGTGATGTCCACCATAGCGAACATGTAGTGGGGCTATTGACAAACCTGGCAAAACGCTCGCAAGGCCTTGTGGCCAGGCAGTAGTGGTAGACTAGGACGTGGTTGCGCACGCACATCTGGGCAATGACGACCTTGGGACGAGACCCGGCACAAGCGCAGGTGTACTCGAGGTCGAACCCGACCACCTTGTACTTCTCCTCGACAAGCAACAGCTCCATGATGTGGATGGAGTGCTCCACCCAGACCGGGTTGTTGGTGTACACCACCGAGAGCTCTGTGAAACTTCTATGGGTGTCCACCACGGCATGCATGGTGAACTCCCGCTCATCGTCGGCAGCCGCTCGGAGCGCCATTGGAGCCGCGCAGGATACCCTCTAAGAATTTGTCGTGGTGGGTGTGCTTCTTGCAATGGTGGGGTGCGATCGAAAGGTTGAAGAGACACATGGGTTAAATGGCCACTGTAACAAATGGGGGCCGACTGACCTGTAGTCGTCACGTCTTGTCACGCCGTTCATAGCGGAGGACTCCAGTGCATGCTTGACAACACCGCACCGCACGCGTTTCGTTTGACCACACGTGGGCTCAAAGAGGCGCCAAATGTATCGTCGGTGAGCCTGTTCTCGCGCTACCGCATAGTTTACCGCGCAAGCTTCCTGCCCGGCTAGTTTGGCCACGTGTCGGCTAGAAGAGGGACAAATCGTGGGCGTTTATTGGCAAAAAGCTTTGTAAAAACGAAGTGTGTGGAATGGCTTCGGTCATAAGTTTACCCGTTGGTGATGAGGTCAAAGTTACATAGAAGGGTGATGATGGACACTCGACTGCGATAATTAATTCTGCGCTCTACAGGGCACACAGTTGAAGAAAGCAACTGTGTACAATAATGTCGAAGATCGCAGTCGAGTTAGCTATACAGATCGTGTGCTATGAGATCGATAAGGTAAACAAATTTGAGAATGGTTAATAAAATCTAAGTCCATTGCATATTAAGGTCAAAATAGTGCTACCAATATACGAGTCTCATACGATGCCATTCCAATGATTGCACCACAAAAGCTCGAAATATTGCAAGGTTCAAATTTCAGAGTTATATGGCTCAAATTTGAAGATTACAAGGTTCAAACTGATATTAGAAATGAAATTCAGCTCATCAGCTGCAAACGCTCGCGCTGATCCGCTGAACATGGATATCAGAGAAGTTCAAACTAATATTGCCACTTCTAAGTCTGGTTTCGAAACCTCATAATTTTTGCAAAGGGGCCAGCCACTGAGAAGTCATGTATGGGGTTGACATGATGACTTCCGATTACTCTGTCATCTGAAGTTCCAAAATGAAATTCAACATTTTTGGAGCCTGTTCCATCCTGCCGCAGCCGCCGGCGCTGTTCAACAAACCATTCATTTTTGCGATATAAATGTAGGGCAAACCTCATTACCTTCGGCAAGGTCCCTCGGTAGGATTTCAAAGTAATTTCTGAGAGATGCAGATCTAGGAATTCGACGTGATTGTTATATTGTATCACATTATCCACCACTGGGCCTAATCTTATCTGCAAAAGAAGAAAGCGCGTTAGTGCCTACATGCAGTTTTGAACACTACTACAGGACTATTTGGTTGGCAGGATTTGTAAAATGCACTAACATGCCATCTTCGACCCGACATGATTAACATGGGAATTTGATTACAATCTAGAAAAATAAAGCCTTCTTCACAAGAGGTTGGAGTGGATGAAAAGTTCCCTAAGAAAACTAGTAAAGATAAATCCAAAGGGGAAGTGCTTATGGATTGTAACCATATGGATCAAGCAACCAATATGGGGGGGGGCATGTATGTACTGAAATCCTCCAAAAAATCCTTCAGAAATCACAGTACATTGTCATTGTATACTTGGAAAAAGGTGTCACAAATTGAACTCCCTTATGGTTAACATTTGACAGGAAAGGAGCATCACCTCGATATCTAGCTTCTCCAGGCACGGAAAGCATCTCAGGAAACTGACAACTTGCTCCAGGTTGGGGCCGATAGATTCTAGTGCCAAGACCTTCACTATGCGCATTTTCAGGGTCAAGCTTGTCGGAATCATTTTCTGGATGACAAATGAACATACATATTCCAAATGAGAAATAATGTTAATTTCTAGAAGGAGAGGTAGAAGGCGGCTGTTGTACCTGAACGGGTGTGGATCCAATAACTAGTTCGGGGTATTTGTCAGACGAGTAGCCCACCACTATCAATTTCGGCGCAGAAATGACATTGATTCTTGTTGGACCTTCTTAACCAACTACAAGTAATCTCTCAAGTGCAAGTGCGTCCTCAATAACCATACCGTGGTACTCATCTTGTGATGTCTTCTTGCCGCACCAGCAACATACACAAATAGTCTAGAGAGTCATGGAGGTGATGTGGAAGCTACTCAACCCATTGATCGCCTGAAGACAAAGGTACTTGAGTGCAGTACAGCCACGGAGTAGGCAATCCATGTCACCGTTTGGGAGGCAGACAACGACGAGATCGAGGTGCTTCAGTCATGGTAGAATAGGATCGACCGCGTCGTTAAGGAGGGGGGGGTGGCAGTTCCTGAACTTGGCGACGCGCAACATGGGCGCATGGCAGAGCGCGGATGTTGGCAGCGAGCGCATATGACCATCATAAAAAGTGAGCTCCTCGAGCTGATCTAGGGTGGGGGGTCAAAACCAGTCGTCAAGCTTGGCTCGGTCCTTGCCATTGGAACGAAACTTGCCCATTCTAAGGCCTCTGGTTGGGCCAGGGTGACTGCCGAGGATCTTTCAGAATGCATCCAAGCTTTTGCGATAACCATGGCAGAGCTCATGGGTGTTGATGAGGTCGAGAGGGGTGGAGTTCCATAGGGGGCGCCACCATCGGGAAAGGACGGTTGTCCGCGCCCCATATTTGATTGGGAGGAGGGAGATGATGACTGTCAACATATCATCGGCGAGGCTGCTGATGAAGTCTAGGCCTGCTGGAGTCGCTTGCGGTTCTTGCTTGCCCCGCCTCCGCTTGTTGGCAGCCCCGTTCTCCACCTCCGAAGTATCCGTGTCAGCGGCGCTTTCTGATAGAAGTGGGAGTACCGTGAATATTTAGTTAAAACAGGGCAATAGAAAAGTGTATTGGTAACTAGAAGTTATTAGGTAGGAATATAGTAAGAAAATGGAATAACAATTGGTTGCTTAAATACTACACAATTCATTTGATTTGCTGGGTAAGTCAACATGCAGATACTTGAAAAGAAAACTTACTTCGAACAAAGTCTGGACGAATGATATCGTCGGGGAAGTTAGCATATATCTCATGACCAGGCTCTTTTATGTGCAGTGCAATTTTAGTTCCAGCTTTCAGTACATAAAACTTAGAAATTTCTTTCCAAAGGCCAGTGCCAAAATAGGAGTCACCACGTTCATCAAGTCTTATAGTAGCAACGATTGTAAATCCATGGTTTGTGTTCAGTATGACATCCCTGCAGTCTTGATTTATGTAAAGGGAAAGATTGTGCACTACAGATTCTGTTGCATAGCAAGGGATGCACTGTAGAAAATGGTAGGATTGTTAAAGAAAATATGGTAACATGCAAATAAGGGCCCGAATTGAAAGAACTGTACAGCAGTTAAAATCAAAGGACAAAAATCTATAATTAAACAGATAGGGTAAACATGATGTCATGGAAATATGAGAATAATCAGAAGAATAATACATCATTAATATGCCTAATATAGAAATAAGAGGAAAAAATCTCCTTTGACGTATATGGTGCATGTGGCACCTTTTATCCAAATGTAGCAATATTTAGTATATGTTCAGGAAAGTAGGCCATGACAACCGATTTAGGGTGAGATTAAACATACGGCGCGCATCCTCAAGTCATCTGGTACAGTGAGATGGAACTCCATGGATGTCTGGCGGAGGCTGCAAAGTCCTGATGTGTCAGCGCACTGTACACTCTATGAATGAAAGAAAACCCTCAAATCAGCTCGAATAAAAATGAATTCACGGCGATTTCGGCCGGGTGATTTAAGGAGGCAGATGAACTGGGATAAGTGATGAGATAATATCTCATTAAATTAGTTACCTTGTTGTCCATGAGAAAAAACCTTCAGTGCAGTGGATTCATCAACCGGGCGGAGCTGGGTCGACCGTGAGCGGCGTCAAGAAAGTCGATGGCGATAGGCGGTGGCAAGCAGAAGTGGCGAAATGCGGTGGGGTTTTTGTGATGTGGGGATGGTGAGGGTTTTCTTTTTTCTTTTTTGAATTGGTTGGTGAGGGTTTTCTATCCCACAAAGAATTTCGGAGGAAATGGTTTGCTAGAGCCAACCGTGTGTGATTGACGCAACAGGCAAAATGAAAGTCATTGCACACGGTTCCAATTTTGGGAACCTCCGTCCTGGTTTATTGGCTCCCTTTGTAATTTGTACCAAATTTTGACCAAATATTTAACTAACAAATGTTTATGCATATCACAAAAAATTATATCACTGTACACTATGTTCAAATACGCATCCAACAATATAATTTTTGCCGACCTGCACTAACATTTTGTCAGTAAAATCTTTGGTCAAAATTTAGCACAAATTACAAAGGGGACCAATAAACCAGGACGGAGGTATATTCCATCGACCGAACTGATTGTATCCATATCCCACATTTAGACATAAGTAAACATAGATTAAACATACTCGGACATAGACAATAAGCGTACACAAGCATAGTTCAACCATAAGTACATAGTTCAACCGTCATTAAGCATACTCAAGCGTACATAGTTTGATCCCACATCTCATCTCATCTGCCGGCACGATCCTGAAGCTTCTCCAGGTACTCGGTGTACGCGCCATGCGCCACCCTGCGAGAATACTTCTGCTTGAAGGAGCCAACTGCCCGTCCTCTTGCATGCGCCAGAACACTTTGGTACGCGTCATGAAGCTTGTGGTTGCAAAATGGGCATCGATCGCCGCCGTCCCAGGTCCTAATATGTCTATTATGCATTCCGTATAAAGATCCCTCATGATTTGCCTCTTGTACCTCCTCTAGCCATCTTCATCCTCGCTGTCCACATCGTCAGACAACACCTATACAAATAGTAAAACAAATTAGGCATCAAATCAATGTTTACATGCCGTGAAGTAGGATTAGGAATTTATGGCTATTTTTTATACATATCCAGAGATTATGGTTCGGTTTTTAAGCACAGTCGTCTATGTACAGACCAATCTTGAAGAAAATAATGGCACAAACATATATGTAGGTCATTCAAAATCAATTGTCAAGTCCTGGCTAGGAATTATTAGCACGAACACTAACCCTAGTCGGATTACTAGCAGAAATCATTTGCATAGATGAAACAACTAATCACTTATCACTTGTACCATTCAAACAATCAATACACTACATGAATCTAACGAAACTTACTGAGATTTCATGGATTGGGAGAACATAACCATAGGATTTCTATTCCGAAAAGGGGGAGGCAGGAGTAACCATAGAAACCCTAGGATCTATTTGACACATAAATGGGTATAGATGACTAACCAGTTGTCCGTCGTCATCGGAGTCATCGCCGGGGTCGTTGCCCGAGTCATTACCGGAGTCGGTGTGGAACTCCTCCTTCAGCTGTGGAAGCTCGACGATGTCATGGTGCAGCGATACCTCGCCAGTGGTGACGGCAACCTCTGTCTCCATCTCCACGCCATGCTCCGGTGCTTCAGCAGCCCCGGCGTCGCCACTCCCTCCGATGGGGCGCTTTGGCAGCATCCTCATACACTGACGACTATGAAGACTGAGAGCGGCGTCGAGGATGCAAGCAGAGAGAGAGAGAGAGAGGATTGTGTGTGTGGCGAGGATGGGGGTGCGGCCGCTCGAGCGGACCATTAATATGGAGTAGTGGGAAAGAGGTAGGCGACGGTCAAACTGCTGGCTCGCCTCCCGGTGAGCATGCGCACTGGACTGCTGGCATGCCTATCATCGTTTCACACAACTACTCGCACGCCTCCCGATGACACTATGCAGCGAGCACGCCTCCGTCAATTCACACACCTGCATGCTCGCCTCCCGGTCTGCCTGCGCGGCGGACTTTTCGCATGCGTCCCGTCAACACATGCCTGCTCGCACGGCACACGGGTCGCGTGGCGGCACGTATATTGTTTTTCTATTTGGATGATTAATGCTGCCGCTTATTGCTTAACCGAAGCATGGCACGTATCCATTGTTTGTCTAACGCTCACGGTTCGAATAAATAATCCGTTTGGGATATTGGTTCCCAATTATTAATAATCTCCCGTTGGTAAGAAGATAAAGATTACATCAAAACTGGTCTCAAATTTGAGTGCCACTTTGTATTGGTGTCCATATGACAACACGATAAGTTTCATGAATTTCAAATAAGTTTTGTATGTACTAGAATTTAAAAATCAAGATTCTCAGTGTTTGAAATTTCTTGCACAGGGAGTAAACATGCACCCAGTGAGATACATGTGTTTTTGCAATCCATTTAGGTGCACTGTCACGTGTGCATGTAGTTCAAATTTGATTTTTGCACATTATATCCCTAGAAAATCAATCAATGTACTAAAACGTCTTAGTGATCTCTATTTTGTTTTTCAAAATTAAAACGCCCCTCCTTTGGTAACATATGTTCACCACGCGATAATTTAACATGCATCGTAGTTGCGGTGGATTCACGGTGTGTGTGTGGGTGTGTGCATCTTGGGGGGGGGTGGCGGGTGGCTCGCAGTACACTATGAGTCGTGAGCCACCGTGTGGGTTGGCCATTTTGTGAGGAAGGTGCCACATTAGAGTTGTGAATTCATTATTTAAAACATTACACAACCCTTTCATACATACATTGTAGCGACCCGACCTCAAACTGTCTACTCTCTGTGTATTTGTGCCATCCCTGGATCAGTATGCTGGCACAAATAGTACATCAATGCATATATCAAATTGCAATCACATGTATAAATAACGTAAAACTGATGTATACCTCATAACTCTCAGCGGAAACTGTAAATCGGGTGGGGAGTCCCATCAACGCCAACAGCAGATTGAGTGTAGACCGTAACCCTGTATCGTAACTCATACTCATCGAAGAAATATCTGCAACATGATACATTGCAGCCGTGTAGGCCAGTACACTGAATGTACTTGCAAGATCGCAATAAGAGAAAGCAGATGATAAAACTATTCTATATGCAATATGGCTTTGTGGCTCTGTGTATGAGTTTTGTTTTGCATAGAAGCTGGTTTTATTTTCCCTACAACAAAGGAAATGACCAGATTCTGTACTATGGAGGTTTCTACCATGACATGGTTCCGCCAACCGATGTCTCATAGCCCATATCATCATAAGTTGCCCACAATTAAGTTATCAGTCCAATGTTGAGAGTTCCGAGATAGATCCAAGTCCAGATTCTCAAATTGTTCGTAACCAGGGACACAACTAATCGATTAGGTTTTAACCCCCTGTAGAGGTTTGTACACATTACTCGCAAGATTCAATCCTTACTTTTACGTTCTCGCACTTCAGGGTGTTTGAGAACAAGACAACCGAAACATTGTCTTCCGAAGAGTTCCCCTGACCACTGTCCGGTGCTCATCCAATCCTACCGTAGTGCTACATCTGCTAGCACCGTCCCAGCCAGAGTCACAACTAAGGTCAACAAGCCAGAGCCCATAATGACTTGCGGTTGCGCATGTATGTTTCCGGGCATGAATTATTCTTCCATCTCTTTGAGTATGGGTGAAGCTTTCCACAAGATGTCATGGCGCTTCTACTAGCAAAAAGAAACAAATAAGAAGCCTTTATGAAACTCTAACTATGACCTATACAAGCTTTCCTACAAAACTAAAGAAAATAAATTTCTAACATAAAAATAAATTTTTTCTTCTATTGATCAATAGAAACAAAACTAAATTTGTCAAAAGTGACAAAAATAAATAATTTAAAAACAATTAAAAGTGAAACTTTAAAGATAAAACAAAATTAAGCCAAAACAGGCCTTGTTTAGCAAAAACTCTAATTTAAATTAACATAAAAATAAAATACTCAACACTTCTGGATAGGCAAAGGTCCTAGTGACCAGGAGTAAAAAGAATTAATTAAAAACCTATTTTTAAACTCAAGTTATTCACAAAACAGTGTTTGAAGAAAATTCAAATTAAAATTTTCAAACGTGGCAAAACTTGGTATGTACAGAAACTAGAAGAAATTTCCAAACTAGTGCAAAAAGAATCAAATTAAAATAATAAAAATCCTAAGAGATATGGAATTTATAAGTTTGAAACTTTTTCTGTTTTTAAAATAGAAACAAAAATAGTAAAAATAAAAACAGACGAGTGCTACTTGTCGGGCTGTAACTAGGTTAAACAGGTGGGCGATCCAACGCTATATGGCGCTCGGCCGAAGTCTAACAGAAAACGCGTGCTTGCATTTTATTAACAGAAGACCGGCGAACCGGTTCAAGCTAAACCAAAATAAACCGTATCTAAACAAAACCAATCTACCTAAATAAATGAAAACTTAATCGATTCAATTTTTTTCAACGAGGACTAACAGGGGCACGTGAAGAGCTTACGGCGAGGTTTGCGCACACAGGGAAGCAGTGCGCCGGCGGGGTGGTGGCTCCGGCGATCTTCGGTGGCGGTGGAGGAGTCTAGGGGATGCAACAGAGTTTGGCTCGTCCGGGGGTGGAGTCGGAGATGGTCAACGATGACGAATAGCGACGGAACGAAGCGGTGAAGCTCGATGCTCCGGGTGCTCCGGCGAAGACAAAAAGGGTGGTACCGCTGCTGTAGTTAAAGGAGGATCCGAAGACCTTGTCAAAACAAATCTAGGGATCGAAATAAGCCGAACTGTAGAAGAGGGAGGCTCGGGAGAGCTCACCGGCGTAGGAATCCGGTGATGAACTGCAACTTCTGCGGTCAGATCCAAACGGCGAGGCGTGCTATACAGTGTGTTTTGGCGAGGGGTTTCAAGGGGAATCGTTCGAGCAGAGTCGTGGCTATTTATAGGAAATGAAGCTTGGGGAAGGGGTGGACTCAGGGTAGGGTTCCCGAAGAAATTGGATGCGGCGGCGGCATCGTGCGCGAGCTGGGATCCTGTTTGGTTTCATGCAGTAAAAGAAGGAAAGAGGTGGGGTCCAACACCAGGTGTGAGAGAGAGTCAACGAGAGAGAGAGAGAGAGACAGCGAGCGATGGGAGGCAGCGGCCGAGGGAAACGTGCACTGGGCGCTCGGCCTACTTTTTGTTTTTTTGTTTTTCGAAGCACGTGGGGCGCTGCCTCGCTACTGCGCGCGCTGGCCGCTGGCTGGCCTAGCGCTGCGCTCACTGGCTTGGGCTAGCGCTAGCTGGGCCGTCTCGCTGGTCTGCTGGGCGCGTCTTTTGTTTTGAAAGATCGCTTTTCCTATTTTTTTAAAACAGTGAGGGAAAAAACAATAACAGAAAATAAAAACATTTTATATAGGCATATTATATGCCAAAATTTTCAGAACTAAATGTCCTGAAACATGAACATATTTTTGTGACCAAATAAAATAGAAAAAAAATAACATTTTTGCAATATCTCCGAAATGAAATAGGATTTGAGTTTCAAATAAATTGTCAAACCTTGTGTATGATTTTTGGTGTGTCCTATTCGTCCTCTTGTAATTTTTTTTCCAGAGAATTTTTGACAAGATTCAAACTTAAAATTAAATAGAGACTCAAATGAAAAAAAATTGGGAAAGTCCTTTTATTCCCTCTCATTTGACTTTCAAAAGTTTCAAATTTCACTCACTTTTAGTCAATTAATGAAACAAACAATCAAATTAATTCAATTAATATAACATTCCAAAATTTAGAATTTTGGGATGTTACAAACCTACCACACTTAAAATGAATCTAGTCCTCGAGATTCGAAGAGGCTAGCAAGAAAACGTTAGGGTTTGGGAGTCTTCTAGCAAATCCATCGACCGGAGAGGTCTGGGTGCTACCACACTTAAAAAGCAAGGCTATGGTCCCGACAAAACTCATGTACTCCATTCCTTTGGGTTGGCGGTATCGGTCTTTCTCATTTTCTCAGGGATAATTTTTTTCATTGTTGCCCTTCCAGTAAGGGCATAACCTCTTTTCTCGAACTCCTGAGTCCTTTCATCAAAACAGGACAGTTCCCGTGACTGGGTCTTCTTAGCATACAGGTCTGTCGCAAATACTAAACAACTATCAAAATCTCATGGTGGTCAATCATTATTGGTTTCTCCTGCAGGAAATGTGTCTAGGTGAATCTCACCATAACCTACGATTGGCAACGGTTGCCTGTACAGGGTTCCATCATCCTACCATTCTAAGGTTTTTGGCTTGTTGTATCGACACTCTTCTAAGGTTTTCAGGGCTCTCTGATTTTTCATCAATATATGATAGTTCATGATAGAAGTCCCCAATATGGGGACCAACCCATCCCATACTTGAACCATTACTACATAAGCAGACAGTGAATCACGTATTCTAACACTTGGGCATCCTCACAAGTATTGCAGAATTTCTCTTATCGACAAACTGAGTTCGGATAAACCCGTTGATTCTGCAAGCTGAATGAAACATCTATCGTTACTTCAAAACTCTCAGGTTTCCGTATCCTCCTAAGAAACGTCTACTGATTAAGTCGGAGTTTTCTTCCTTCAGCAACAGTGTGCTTTCTTCTTATTAACTCCTGGGCCTGTGGGTTACGACTCACTTCAATGTTGGTACAACTTTAACTCATCCTTGGTGTTACTATTGCTCCATATTCCAATATTACACCTCCTTTAAATCCAACACTACTTCATTCCTTCATATTCTTGGGGTAACCAACATATCGAAACAAAACTCATACTTATTTTGTCCAAACCTCACTCCGCGGAATACATTTTCCTTTCCATGGGTCAAGTGTCCTCACATGGTACTAGCACCCTCAAAATGAAATTCACAAATTCACCCCTAAACCATATTTCTCATATCATCAAAACTGGTCCAAAATCTTTGTTCATACAACATATGAAATCATAACACATTAACTTTATTGATTAATTAATTCATTACAAACTCCGAGGCTTCCATTACATAATTCAACTCATCGAACTTATGAAAATAAAATTGCTTTCTACTACTCTTATTATCCATATCAAACTCTCAACTACTGAGCTCCAGCTTTCATCTGATCTGAACATTCCCTAGCAAAATGTCGTGCTTCCTTGCAGCGAAAACAAATGACTTCTGACATGTCTTAGGGATTCTTTGTGATTATGTAGGCTCCTTAGATTTTTAGCTTATTTTCTGGACATTTATCAATGTAATGACCTAAATCCTTGCAAGTGAAACAAGTGATATTACTTAGGTCCTTTTCTGCAGAAATTGGGTTGTTCTGGGGATGCCTTCATTTTCTCTTCCTGGATTCCTTCTTAATGACCGGAGCTTCTATTTCCCGAGGGTAAAACTTCACTTCTGCTCTCGGGAAGTCTCCGGGATACTCTTCTCTTTCCTTTGTGCAATACTGGGAATGATGTCCTCCACATGAATAACAAGCGTTGGAGTAAAATCTGATTAGGCCTTCTTCAGGGTCTTCAATAACTTCCTTCATCACAGGTTCTTCTAAACTTTCCCCGAGGGCTTGTTTTTGTTGCTTGGTAACTTCTTGTAGCTTGGGGTAAATGTGACATTGAGCCGGGTAGTGTGTAGTTCCTTCACCCAGGAAACAAGTAACCCGCCTAGTCGGGCATACTTTGGCTGAGTGATTTTCCTCACAATGGGGGCATCCATCCTTGTGTTCTTCATGGGTGTGTCCTATTTCTCCAAAAATCTTGTAAGCACAAGGTTTCTTCATTAGGTCATCACAGTGCTTCCGGATGAGACGTGATCTCAACAGGGTCTTCTTGAATTCCTCCCAGGTTCTTGCTCCATTAAATCCTTGTATGGCTTGATGCATTTTCCACTAGGTTGCATCTCTCTTTGTAAAGTACCGAAGAGCATATTGAACCTCATATTTCCTTGCAATCAATTTTTTCCAAAGTGATCCTCCATGTTTTTAATCCATAGCTCTGCCTTTGGTTGAGTCATTGGCCCAGAGAATACCAGTCCTTCTTCATTCATCATCTAATGAGTCCTAGGGTTTTAGGGTGAGATAAGACAGAGCGAGAGAAGGATACCCATACAAATGATCAACAAAAAAATCCTAGCTCCGAGTTTCTACCATCTGTAATGGTCTGATTTACCATGGTTTCGTTATGACGCCTTCATTTCTTTAGGTCTTCAATGCTCGGGAGTTTCCAATTCCTGATGCTTTTCCCATATGAGGGCCTTTTGTTGCTCTTCCGTAACTTACGTCTCTCATGGTGAAATAAACATAGACCTACGAATATCGCATCTATCAAACCATTCAATAAACGCCAAAGATAATAGCCACCAAGCATTCATTTTCAATAAATTCTACCGTATCGCCACCCACATAAGTTGGTATGGTCAGGTAGTTAATCGTAAAACAGTCATCTTTATTTCTCTCATGGTGGGGCTACTACTAAGCTAGCCTATCGGGGACCTGATCCTTGTTTGCACTAGGCTTCTTCTATGTGGACTTCATCTCCTCCAATTCTTCTGCTAGATTATCTCGGTTGACGTGGAGTTTCTTGTGACGTCCATGTATATCCTGGAGTTGGTCCTTGAGCTTCTGGATCTCAAACTCTTTGGCATGGGCCATGATCCTGCTGCCCTTTAGTTCTTGACGCATGTCGGTGTCAAAACCGGCGGATCTCGGGTAGGGGGTCCCGAACTGTGCGTCTAGGCGGATGGTAATAGGAGGCAGGGGACACGATGTTTTACCCAGGTTCGGGCCCTCTTGATGGAGGTAAAACCCTACGTCTTGCTTGATTAATATTGATGATATGGGTAGTACAAGAGTAGATCTACCACGAGATCAGAGAGGCTAAACCCTAGAAGCTAGCCTATGGTATGATTGTTGTTGTCCTACGGACTAAAACCCTCTAGTTTATATAGACACCGGAGAGGGCTAGGGTTACACGAGGCCGGTTACAAAGGAGGAGATATACATATCCGTATTGCCTAGCTTTCCTTCCACGCCAAGTAGAGTCCTATCCGGACACGAGACGAAGTCTTCAATCTTGTATCTTCATAGTCCAATAGTCTGGCCAAAGGATATAATCCGGCTGTTCGGATACCCCCTAATCCAGGACTCCCTCACCAGCTATGGCGTTTTTTCAGCGGAGCACTTGCAAACTTGGGGAGGCCCATACGGACGGGGTCGGGTAGAGCGACGTCGTCGATGTAGAATCATTCAGAAGGCCACTCTTCGGAAGCTTTCTTCGGCATGCCAGACAGGTATTCGGTCCCAGCGATGCGCCACACTTCGTCGCCTCCCACTTCAAAAATTGACCCACCTTGATTACGAGGGACGAGGCAGAACAATCTTCTCCATAAATCGAAATGGGCCTCACAGCCCAGGAATAGCTCGCATAGAGCGACTTAACCCGCAATATGAAGGATAGAAGCGGGAGTGAGACAATGCAGTTGGAGGCCATAATACTCTAGCAGACCTCGGAGGAAGGGATGGATCGGAAATCAGACACCTCTTACCAAGAAGGGGACGAAGCATAGTCGTTCTCCCCTGGACGGATTGGGGAAGTTCTCCGTTTGAGCCCCGCCCTTGAAAGACGTCATCCCTGCTCGTACGGGAACCAAGTACGCGGGGGGAAGAAAGCCCTGTGTTTGCGGCTTCGCCAGCTGACTATGGGATACGTAACATCTCTCCCAATCACCCTTTTTGAAGCCATGGGGACGAGAGGAAGTGCTGGGAGCACTAGCCATGTTGGGGTGGTTTTTCGTAGCAAGCTCTGAGGATTTTCCGCGGGGTGTGGAATGGATCTGAGATCTATTCTCTTTAAATAGGCACCTCTGTGATATGATCGGGGTGGTATATGCAAAAGTACCCTGGCCTCTCGCATTCGGCCGACACATGGAAACTGAAGTTTTTGATGCACAGAAGCCTAGGGGTACAACATTAAATGGAAAGCCGAACACACTACTCGGAAGTCATCGGTGGAGGAACCCGCCTTGCGATGCCGAAGATAATCTATGTGCCGAACACCTCGTCATTGAAGACTGGTTCGGGGGCTACTGAGAGAGTCCTGGACTAAGGGGTCCTCGGGCATCCGGCCTGTTAGACATGGGGGGGACTGATGGGCTGTGAAGATACGAACACAGAAGACTGCACCCCTGTCCGGATGGGACTTTCCTTGGCGTGGAAGGCAAGCTTGGCGATCAAATATGTAGATTCCTTTCTTTGTAACCAACCTTGTGTAACCCTAGATCCCCCCCGTGTCTATATAAACCGGAGGGATAGGTCCGTAAATAGGCTGAATATTCATTACCATAGCCATACAAGCTAGACCTCTAGGGTTTAGCCATTACGATCTCGAGGTAGATCAACTCTTGTAATACTCGTATTCATCAACATCAATCAAGCAGGACCTAGGGTATTACCTCCATAGAGAGGGCCCGAACCTGGGTAAACATCGTGTCCCCTGTCTCCTGTTACCACCGACCTTAGACGCATAGTTCGGGACCCCCTACCCGAGATCCGCCGGTTTTGACACCGACAGCAGCCTCTGTCTAATCTATGCAGACACAGTGAGAAAAATGGGGATCGATCCGTCAAGGATCAAACCCAGCAACACCTCTTTTAAGGGGGTTATTCCAGGCATAGAAGCTCGATGCTCAGGGGCGGTAACTCTTGAAGTGGTGTTCGGCTAACCGCATAACTTCTGAATCGAAGATTTGATCTTTGATATTGCTCTATTCCGTAATGGCTACCATGCCCTCCTCGGCCCGACGGCATTCGACAAATTTAATGTTGTCCCGCATTACTCCTACCTCAAGCTGAAGATTCCCGGTCCCTATGGCATCATAACAATCAATGGCAACCCAGAGCGCTCACTTCAACATCCCTACATTCTTAACAACCACGGATGTGATTCCGGACTCGCTCAGCATAAGCTATATTCGGCAGGGCTACATATTAAAGTCCCTACCAGAGGAATCCCTCGCCCGCACACGATGTTCATGGATGACCAACTCAAACCCGTCCATCGTGCAGAAGTAAAGGCACAGACGTGCAGCAGGGCACAGTTGTGGCTTCAACCCCTGAATCAAGGCCCTATGTAGACCTTTCTCTGTTAAATTTCTTTTCTCAATTATTGTAAAACGCCACAACAGTTTGAATTGTACGCATAGACGTCCAGAGCTTATGGAAGTTAAAAACACCTTTTACAGTGTTAAGGCATCAGAATCATTCGGCCTTTCTTTCTCCTTTTCCTTTTTTCTACTCTTTGAACAGCTATGTACGCACACAATGCGTAGTAAATACAACTCGGATAATCGACCGAGGGCTTGATTTTTTCCAATCATCCTAATGTACCAAGTCTGACACCACTTCTCGTAGTGTGCTTGATGTCTCGGATATTGCATTATATGCATCGGTACTGAACTATGTCTTGGGTCAATAGTTGGGTTGCCCGGCTCCTGTGCTTGCCTTCTTACGTTCCGCATGTTCAACTAAGAATGCAAAGGGAGAACCCATGTGATTATACTTCTGGTTAGTCCAGTTAAGTACCTCAGGGGAGAAAGCCGGAAACTGACCGTTATAGTAAGCGAGAACTGGTCAGCGATCCGATGACAAGAGCTACAACTAAAAAATCATTGGCGATTTATCCGTGTTTGAAAGTGCGTTATATCGACTAGAGGGGGGGGGGTGAATAGGCGATTTTTATGAAAATCTTCAAAACGTGAGAGTTATGAAGACAAACAGTGAAGATTATGCCTATTACTGTGCAGCGGAAGTTAGATTACACTAGGCCAGCCATGGTCATGTATTCAATAGAGTGAAAGCGCAATGACAAACAGCTTCAGTGTAATAAGGATCAGGTAGGAAGAAGTTATGAAGCCAAACAGATCATACATTCATGTTGTGAAGACAAAAGATAAAGCAAGCATGCAATGGCTTCACAATGAATAACTGTAAGTAAAAGGAAGTGAAGATGAAACCAGTGACACCTTGAAGACAATGATTTGTTGGACCAGTTCTAGTTGCTGTGACAACTGTACGTCTGGTTGGAGCGGCTAGGTATTTAAACCAAAGGACACACAGTCCCGGACACCCAGTCAAGGACACTTAGTCCAAGACACCCAGTCCTCACCGTTTTCTCCTTGAGCTAAGGTCACACAGACCTCGCGCAATCACTCAGGTAAGTCTTCAAGGTAGACTCCCAAACCTTCACAGACTTCGTTCACTGGCAATCCACAATTTCTCTTGGATGCTCAGAACGCGACGCCTAACCGTCTGGAGGATGCACTGTCCTCAAGTGTAATAAGTCTTCAGATCACACAGACAAGAAGACTTAAGTGATGCCCAATTTACTCTGGCTCTGGGTGGTTAGGGCTTTTCTCCTCACTAGGAATTTTTCTTTCAAAGGCTTCGAGGTGGGTTGCTCTCAAACGACAAAAGCCGTGCGCTGAAATCTGAGCAGCCAACCGTTTATGGTTGTGGGGGGTGGACTATTTATAGCCACTTGGCAACCCGACCTGATCTGTCCGAAATGACCCTGGGTCACTAAGGAACTGACACGTGTACCAACGGTCGAATTTTGAACTCACACGGCAACTTTACTTGGGCTACAAGTAAAGCTGACTTGTCTGACTCTGGACAAGATTTTCTCTCAAAGTCTTCGCTCGAAGACATAGGATTTTAATTAGGCATCACTTAAGTCATTCTGACTGGTTCTCTTGGACCCCACTTAACAGTACGGTGATTCCTATGACACAACATAAATGAAATAAAACTATGAAGGTTCTAAGTCTTCGAGTTCCATAAGCTTCATAGGGAGTCTTCTCATGTCATTGTCTTCAATATGAATATCTTCATAAACCACCATTGTCTTCAATGTCTTCGTACATTTTTAGGGGTCATCTCTGGTAATAAAGCCGAATCAATGAGGGACTTCTACCTGTGTTTTCCTGCAATTCTCACAAACACGTTAGTCCCTCAACTAGGTTTGTCGTCAATACTCCAAAACCAACTAGGGGTGGCACTAGATGCACTTACAATCTCCCCCTTTTTGGTGATTGATGACAAACTAGTTGAAGTTTTCAACGGGGAACATAATTTGTGAGATAGTAAAGGAATCTGTCTTCATAAGTTGCAAGGGCTCCCCCTGAAGATGTGCATATAAGTAATTTGCCTTTTGAATGCAAATGCACATGGCAGGTTGTACTTGTGGAGATCCACTTCAACTTATGATGACAATCCACTATGCATGTGAAAGTATATAAAGATAATGACATGCATAATGGAAAATGGACGTCTGCAGTTAGAGATGAGTGCGGAATTTATCGTCGCACATGCGGAATTTATCTTCGCATAACGGAGTGACAAACAGGTAGCAGACGGCCATCAAGGCTAAGTGTTACAACTCAAAGAAGCAAATGTAGCAAAAACGGGAGTTGTAAGCACGAAGCAAAATGTAGCAAAATATTAAGGCACCCGCCCAAAGTGACCCGCTTGAAGACTATAAACATCATGCTTCTCCCCCTTTTGTCAGTGATGACCAAAAAGGTTTGAAGACATAGAGTTGTCTACGCGTTCCCAGGCGCAGCAGGATCGGTGGAGTTGTTTGGTGGCGGTGCAGATGAGCTTGGTGCAGATTCGACGTGTGTTGAAGCAGGTGGAGATGATGTCGCGTCGTCGTCTTCTTCAATAATCCGGGCAAACACGGTGGCAGCAGAAGAAGAGAATTCTGACTCTTCAAGGGATGGTGTGCTTCGCATCACAGCTCTTCTTGGAGGCGTGGAGTCAAATTGGAATCTCTCTCTGAAGCCATCCTCTTGCAGTTCAGCTTCATTGCTCATCATGGTGAGGCCTTTCCAAGTGCGGCGACAGGTCTCGTGTGCGACAAACGCATTCTTGGTTGCCAGATTTCTGATGCGATTGACGTCTTGCATGATGCTTCTCATCTGCCGTTTGAGCCAGTCATGATGCCTATCTTGCTTTTGGTGAAGAGCCACAAGAAGCTCTCTGTCATTGAGTGCATGAGCGCGCTTCTTGGGTCTCTTTGCAGCTGTGCTGTTGGTGGCTTCAGTTGATGCAGGGGCACGTGTGGTGCCAGCCATTGGATACACTCGGGAGAGAGCTTCAACACCTTCAATATTTTGAGTGAAGCTCTGGTGTTCTACATTTTGAAGACTTAATGGTTGCTTGCCAGGCTCTGTATATATTGCTTCAGCAGATGTGTCCACATCTGGCAAAAATATCCTATGGTTGCGGGCTGAGGGTTGATAGGAGATTGCAGAGTGAAGCTTGATCAGCCTCATAACCCAAGGAGCATAGAACTTTAATCCAAACAGTTCTGAGGCAGATGCTGCAAAGTGACGGATGAAGAGATCCTGTGCATTGAAGCATTTGCCATGAAGAATGCAGAAGATGAGAGTCTTCATTGCACCATCAATTGTTGCATATCGAGAGTGTCCCTTTACAGGCCATAGAGTCCGCCTTATGATGTGATATATTGTTCTGGGCAGGTACTCTAAGTCTTCAACGAAGAACCTAGTTGGATAGGGTGCATTAGGAGGCAGTGGCTTCATTATTGAGAGCATCTGACTCATATCTGGCTCAGGATGCTGAAATATGCTCTCAATTGCTTCAGCATGGAGTTGGCACCCTTCTTCAAAGAATTCGCCAGGAGTGGGAAGGCCGGTAAGCTCAGTTAGGTCGAAAGCATTGGCTTCATGATGGATATTGCCTGTCATCCACTCCAGAATCCATGTCTTCGGATCTCTGTTATAGCCTTTGATATGCAAAGTGGCATAGAACTGGAGCAGAAGCTCTTCGTTCCAGTGCTCTTCATCAGTGATAAATGGCAGCAAACCCACTTGCTTGAAGCAATCCAATGCTTCTTCCAGACCAGGCAGACCAGCAACAGCTTCAACCTCAAGGCGCTTGTGAGGAAAGATGCGGCCTTGGTTGTATAGGATGCATGAATAATAGCTGCGCTGTTGATGGCTCCAGAACCTATCTGATACAATCCGTTCCCTTGAATAAGGGTTCTTGGAGCGGTCGAAAAACGTGTTATCTGCCCTGAAGCCGTTGATGTTGAAGGAACCAGGAGCTGATGCAGGACCTGGGAACCTTGGTAGTCGTGGGATCGGCTTCTGGACCTGGGGTCTGTACGCAATATGATAGTTGAATTGTGGTCCGGCAGCAGACTCAGGCACAGAATGTTCAGGAGCAGTAGCTTCATTGTCTTCTGAAGCTATTGTTTTCACAGCGCAGAACGGCAGCAGCTGTGAGCTCTTTGCCTGTGTGTTGCTGAGGCTTCTTGGCTTCTTGGGGCTTGGACACTCGTGATAAGCCTTCTGACTGCATACTGGCTTCAGGAGGTGCAATTGCTAAAGGCTTCACTCTTGCGATCTTGGGAGAAGCGGCTGGCTTTGAAGCTTTTGGCTTCTTCTGCTTCGGCTTTGGCGCAGCAGGGGCGTCATCTGACTCAGTATCTGCTGGAGGGTCATTCACAGCAGTCCCTTGGACTAGGATGCGAGTGATGAGGCCTGCAAGATTGGCATACGGCCCGATGATATTGGGATCGGCGTCGCGTGTGCCATCTGCCCTTGGTGAGGAGGGACCGGGGTTGAAGTCAAGCCCAAATTTCTTCTTATTTATCTTCGCTGATTGTTGTGCAAACTGAAATTTGTGCTTGAAGAGATTATCATCGCGGCACCAGAGAAGTGATGACGGATGTGCTTCAGCTGGCTGTGGTCCTCTCACCATGCATGGATAGAAGCCTTGAGCAATGGCTTCGACTCTGGACCTGGGTACGAGATTTTTGTATAGTACGTCTCCCCACGGTCTCTTGATGGCGCACTTCTCCGCATATTCCTGAGTGACGAAGCGGTAGTGGAACCATTGCTCTGCCCAATATCTTCGAATCCATTGGATTCGTGTCTTGCGCTGACCATAGCTTTCTTCAGGATCAGTTTTGTACATCTCTGCCAATTCATCAGGCAGTTCTTTGGATGTTTCACCACGTAGCTGTCTGCCTCCCTTCCTTGCTGCTGTTTCTGAAGCCATGAATAACTTGGAAGGCTTCAAGATGTTCAAAGGCTTCCTTTTGCAAGAACTGGCTTCAGGAGAGTTGATGTGATGCTGCAAGTACTCTGCAAATGAATGCAGACTATGAGAACCAAAGGATTCTCCCACGGACATGTACCTGTGACAGCATTAAGGTGCGAGGGAAGGGGAAGAGGTCATATGCATTCTCAGAAGATTTTGAAGATAAATTGGTTTAGAAGACATAGACCTCATTGTGCGAAGACATTCACTCACAGATAAGAAGTTGGTTCCAGATTTGTACGAACCCACAGATCAGTACAAGTGAGGAATCTAACTACCTTATGAAGCACAAGTGAATGTACTAGGCATGTCATGAGATGTAGCGAGATAACTAACTGATGTGAAGAGAAACTCCTTATGGCAGAAAGTGACTGAACTATGGGATCAAAAGAGGCTGTAAAAAGAGGTTTTATTTACCACACTTGGAACTGCTAGACGAAGTGAGAGTTGAGGTCGAGCAGTTCGATCCTCCGTGCCCTAACTTGGCGACGGAAGACACCTACGGCGACGGCGGAGAGAGCGATGTCCGCTGTCGGCGTGAAAACGGCGTCGGAGAGGTTGCGGCAGTGAAGCGCTTCGTCGCCGGCGTCGTCGAGTGCTAGCGGTGGCGCTAGGGTTCGTGCGAGGGTGGAAGAAGGAGATAATGACCGCAGTGAATCGTGTATTTATAGGGATAGAGGCGGCACTGCGCTATTACGCAGGTACCCCTGGCGGTTCGCATTTGAGGCACGCGTGGCCAGTTAGAGGAAGATTGGGATTTGTTCCACGTCCCACGCACGCCTAAATTGTCGGGCGGTCGTTCCTGCTTCTCCGGATCTTATGTGGAGGAATGAGCATTAAAAACGGACTTTTATGGTTGTCACTATGTCTTCAGCTGACAAGGACACAGTGAAGACATTTGACAGTTTCAACAGAATGCATATGACTTGGAGAGATAGAGTTTGAGATAGAAAGCATAGAGAGGTTAGGGTCCGATCACATTCACTTAGTTCAAAAGATTCAACCAAGAAGACATAGCTATAAGTGAATGCTGTAGAGGACAGAACATCAGTACATATATATCCATATAATCAACGCAGTGAAGATAATTATGAAGACATATTGAGAATGAAGCCAAACCAAATGTGAAGACATTGAGAGGTAACGCCATGAGAGAAACACTTCAAAATGGAACGTTTGGTGGTGGCGTTACCCACCGTATAGGAAGTATTAGACCCAGACACGGCGCACAATTATCGTGGCGCTCAGAAGTCAAATTCCACATTAATGTATTCACACTTAGAATGTATGTCTTCATTGTTTGAAGATATACGCTACTTCGTGTGTTGCACATCTAAGTCATCAATATGCTTAAGTGTTAGGATGTGTGCCTGATCACAGGACATTTGAGGATTCCAAGATATTTAGCTCACACCGTAACTTGCAAAATCTCTTCTCATCCAAGGGCTTGGTGAAGATATCTGCCAATTGCTCTTGAGTGTTGACGTGTATGATATCAATGTCTTCCTTCACAACATGATCTCTGAGAAAGTGATGACGAATTTCAATGTGCTTTGTCTTCGAGTGCTGAACTGGGTTGTTGGCAATCTTGATGGCGCTTTCGTTGTCGCAGTAAAGTGGCACTTGCTTCAGATGAATGCCATAATCCTTGAGTGTTTGCTTCATCCACAGAAGCTGAGCGCAGCAAGATCCAGCAGCAATGTATTCAGATTCAGCAGTGGAGAGTGATACACAGTTCTGCTTCTTTGAAGACCAACATACAAGTGATCGTCCCAGAAAGTGACATGTGCCTGATGTAGACTTGCGATCAACCTTGTCACCAGCATAATCAGCATCCGAAAATCCAACCAAATCAAACTCTGAGCCCTTTGGATACCATAATCCTAGAGTTGGGGTGTGAGCCAAATATCGAAGAATTCGCTTCACAGCTAAGTGATGCGACTCCTTTGGTGTCGCTTGAAATCGAGCACACATGCAAACACTAAGCATGATATCTGGCCTAGATGCACATAAATAAAGCAAAGACCCAATCATGGAGCGGTATACCTTTTGATCGAACTCTTTACCATTGTCGTCGGGACCCAGATGATGCTTGGCTGGCATTGGTGTTGTGAAGCCTTTGCAGTCTTGCATACCGAACTTCTTCAGGCACTCTTTAAGATATTTCTCTTGAGATATGAAGATGCCGTTGCGTTGTTGCCATATTTGAAGACCGAGGAAGAACTTCAGCTCCCCCATCATGGACATCTGATATTGCTCTTGC
The DNA here is from genome assembly GCF_056163025.1 of Triticum urartu. Lineage (NCBI taxonomy): Eukaryota > Viridiplantae > Streptophyta > Magnoliopsida > Poales > Poaceae > Triticum > Triticum urartu. The sequence continues at coordinate 212,649,116 of NC_141877.1, read as the reverse complement.
ATCATGTATCCAAACTCTTCACTATACTTCTGATTGGTGCAGCCGAAGATAATGTCATCCACATATATTTGGCACACAAACAGTTCACCATCATATGTCTTCGTGAAAAGAGTGGGATCCAGGGAACCAGGTATGAAGCCTTTGCTTTTCAGAAAGTACTTGAGTGTATCATACCAGGCCCTAGGGGCTTGTTTGAGGCCATACAGTGCCTTGTTGAGCTTATATACCATATCAGGATGCTTTGGATTTTCAAAGCCAGGTGGTTGTGCAACACACACTTCTTCTTCAATCTTGCCATTGAGAAAGGCACTTTTCACATCCATCTGATAGAGAAGTATGTTATGATGATTTGCATAGGCGAGCAGTATGCGTATGGCTTCAAGCCTAGCCACAGGAGCAAATGTTTCATCGAAGTCAATGCCCTCCACTTGAGTATATCCTTGAGCAACGAGACGAGCTTTGTTTCTGACAACTTGACCATGCTCATCTTGCTTGTTGCGGTATATCCATTTGGTGCCTATTATGTTGTGCTTCCGTGGATCAGGACGCTTAACCAGTTCCCATACATTATTCATCTCAAACTGTTGAAGCTCTTCTTGCATAGCTTGAATCCATTCAGGTTCCATGAAGGCTTCTTCAACTTTCTTGGGTTCTGATATTGAGACGAATGCGAAATGCCCACAGAAGTTTGTTAGCTGAGTTGCCCTTGCACGAGTGAGTGGACCAGGTGCATTGATGCTGTCAAGTATTTTGTCAATTTGTACTTCATTTGCAACACGAGGATGTATAGGGCGAAGACTTTGCTCTTGTTGATCTGTGTTGTCATTTGGAGGTATATCTTCAGGCTGAGCATTGTCTTCATGTGGATCAGGTGCTGAGATGATAAGTTCTTCTTCAGGATGAGCTTCAGAAGGTACAATTTCTCCAGTTCCCATAAGCTTGATTGATTCATTTGCTGGAACTTCATCTAGCACATTTGGCAATTGCTCTCTTTGTGATCCATTGGTTTCATCAAATCGCACATCCACTGTTTCAACCACTTTGTAGTGGAAGAGATTGAAGACTCTGTAGGAGTGCGAATCCTTTCCATATCCAAGCATGAAGCCTTCATGTGCTTTTGGTGAAAACTTTGAGGTGTGGTGTGGGTCCTTGATCCAGCATTTTGTGCCAAATACTCTGAAGTAACTGACATTTGGCTTCTTGCCAGTTAGGAGCTCATAAGATGTCTTGTTCAGAAGCTTGTGAAGATAAACACGATTGATTGTATGGCATGCAGTATCAATGGCTTCAGTCCAGAATTTTCTTGGAGTCTTGTATTCATCTAGCATTGTTCTGGCCATCTCAATGAGTGTTCTGTTCTTGCGTTCGACGACGCCATTCTGCTGTGGCGTGTATGGAGCTGAGAATTCATGTGTGATCCCCAAGGTGTCCAGATATGTATCAAGGCCAGTGTTCTTGAATTCAGTGCCATTGTCACTTCTGATGTGCTTTATCTTGGCGCCAAAATTGTTCATAGCTCGATTTGCGAAGCGTCTGAAGACATCCTGCACTTCAGTCTTGTAAAGGATTATGTGCACCCAAGTATATCTAGAATAATCATCAACAATTACGAAGCCATAGAGGCAAGCAGAAGTAGTAAAAGTTGAGTAGTGAGTGGGACCGAAAAGATCCATGTGAAGCAGTTCGAAAGGTTGAGTAGTGGTCATGATTGTCTTTGAAGGATGTTTTGCCCTTGTCATCTTCCCTGCTTCACAGGCACCGCATAAGTGATCTTTCTTGAACTTGACGCCCTCGATGCCTATGCCATGCTTTTTCTTCGCAAGGGTGTGGAGGTTCCTCATGCCAGCATGCCCAAGCCTTCGATGCCAAAGCCAGCATTCTGAAGCTTTTGCATGAAGACATACTGCAAGTTGTGGTCCTGCTGAGAAATCTACCACATACAAATCACCTTTCCTATACCCTTCAAACACTAGAGATTTGTCAGATTCCATTAGCACCAGGCAGCGATATTTGCCAAACATTACAATCATATTCAAATCGCAAAGCATTGAGACAGACATTAAGTTGAAGCCAAGGGATTCAACAAGCATGACTTTATCCATGTGTTGATCCCTTGAGATTGCAACTCTACCTAGACCCAATACCTTACTTTTACCAGTGTCAGCAAATGTAATGTGGCTCTTGTCGGATGGACATAAAGTTGAGTCCATGAGAAGGCTTCTTTTGCCAGTCATGTGATTTGTACACCCACTGTCAATAATCCATTCTGAAGACTTTGAAGTCACTGGTGTCGTACCCTACAGTGCAGTTAGGGGGATAGGCTTCACGAAGGGTATTGTGAAGCATAAACATTTGACGAACCAGTGGATTATGAAAACTTAGATCCAGATTAGGACTAATAGGGAGAGTAGCATGCGATTCAGGAACGAAGTACATAATGATGCCATTTGGGCAGTTTATCTTGCGCCCCACAAGATTTTTATGGTCCCCAGCAATATCATCAGAAGATTTTGTTTTTGTGCTGGAGACCTTTCCCTGCAAAAGAGAGTTAAGCTTTCTTAACCACCCACATCTTCAAGGGTGGCTTAGAAGCTATAAGTCTAAGTGCAGCATCTGAGAATTTTGGCTTTGAAGCCTTAGCAAACAGTCTAGCAGGGGGACAATAATACTCATAGGCATAGGCAGAATAATTTTTGGTCATATGAACATGACGGTTCAATGAACCGCTCTCATATTCATATGCCTGAGTATGGTTTCCCTGCAAAACATTTGCGTTAGTGTGACTCAGGTGAGTCCTCTGTCTGTATGAAGCCTTTGGACCGAGGTTTGTCTTCTTCAAGTGAGGTGTCATGAAGACATTCACAGGAAGATTTTCCAGACATGTTTTCGGAACCCAGATCTTCTTCATAGGCGGTCCATTCCTGCAGTTAGTACCAATGTACCTGGCAAACACTTCACCATTCTGATTCTTAAACAGTTTATAGTTTGCATCAAAGGATTCATCAATGATAATAGGGTTAGCACAAGTGAAGCCAGATAAATTGGATGGATCTGCTGAAAGTTCCTTTGCAGCAACCCATGTGGTTTTGGGGTACTGCTCAGGTTTCCAGTAAGAGCCATCTGCATTAATTTTCCTCACGAACCCAACACCCTCTTTCCTAGGGTTTCGGTTCAGAATCTGCTTCTTAAGGACATCACATAGTGTCTGATGCCCTTTCAGACTTTTGTACATTCCTGTTTCAAGCAATGTCTTCAACCTAGCATTCTCATCAGCAATAGCAGTGGTATCCTCAGGAGAGGGGTTAGTTACCACGTTAACAGTTGAAGATATTGCAACAGTAGTAGCAGTGGAACATTCAGCAACAGAATTAGCATTATCACGCTCAATGCATTTTAGACATGGTGGTTCAAATCCTTCCTGAGCGGGACTGATCTGTTCGGAGCGAAGTGACTCATTTTCCTTTTGAAGATCTTCATGATCCGCTCTCAACTTCTCAAGATCTTGCTTCTTTTGAAGATAATCATAGGAGAGCTTTTCATGAGTAGTTGAGAGAGTCTCAAGACGATCTTCAAGTTCCTGATACTTAACGTGAAGATTTTTTATGTCTTCAATTAAGGATTCAGAACGAGTCATTTCGGCACCCAACAGATCATCGCTTCTGTCTAACAGTTTTTGAATATGTTCCATGGCTTTCTGTTGTTCAGTTGCAATTTTAGCAAGTGTTCTGTAGCTAGGTTTTGAATCACATTCAGAGTCATCATCACTAGATGTTTCATAGTGAGTAGTGCGTGTGTTTACCTTGGCACCGCGTGCCATGAAGCAGTAGGTAGGAGTGGAGTCGTTCTTGTCATTTGCGTCGGTGTCGGTGTTGCAGTCATTGTCTTCAGTGTTGAAGATGGACTTGGCGACGTATGCTTTAGCCAGACTCGCAATGCCAGAATCAGACTCCTCCTCAGACTCCACCTCTGCCTCCCCAGATGCGGACTCCTCCTCTGAATCCATCTCCTTGCCAACAAACGCATGTGCCTTGCCAGATGAGCTCTTCTTGTGTGATGAAGACTTTGATGAAGACTTGGAAGAAGACTTTGAGTATTTCTTCTTTTTCTTGTCGTCAGAATCATATTCTTTGCTCTTCTTCTTCCTTCTGTTCTCATTGTCCCACTGTGGACACTCAAAAATGAAGTGTCCAGTTTTCTTGCACTTGTGACATGTTTTCTTCTTGTAGTCATGAGCAGAGACTTCATCATTCCTTGAGCTTGATCGTGAAGATTTTCTGAAGCCTTTCTTCTTGGTGAATTTTTGGAACTTCTTCACTAGCATTGCAAGTTCTCTTCCAATGTCTTCAGGATCATCAGAACTGTAGTCAGATTCTTCTTCAGATGAGGAGACAGCTTTTGCCTTCAAAGCACGAGTTCGCCCATAGTTTGGACCGTAGATATCTCTTTTCTCAGAAAGCTGAAACTCATGTGTGTTGAGCCTCTCAAGTATGTCAGACGGATCGAGTGTCTTGAAATCAGGACGTTCTTGAATCATCAGGGCCAGGATGTCAAACAAACTATCAAGTGATCTCAGCAGCGTCTTGACGATTTCATGTTTGGTGATCTCAGTGGCGCCGAGGGCTTGAAGCTCATTTGTGATGTCAGTGAGCCGGTCAAATGTGTGCTGGACATTCTCATTGTCATTTCGCTTGAAGCGGTTGAAGAGGTTGCGAAGAACACTGATTCTTTGATCTCTCTGGGTTGAGATGCCTTCATTGACCTTGGAGAGCCAGTCCCAGACTAGCTTTGATGTCTTCAAGGCACTCACACGGCCATACTATCCTTTGGTCAGATGACCATAGATGATATTCTTGGCAGTAGAATCCAGTTGAATGAACTTCTTGACATCAGCAGCAGTGACACCTTCTCCAGCCTTGGGAATGCCGTTTTCGACGACATACCATAGGTCGACGTCAATGGCTTCAAGATGCATGCGCATCTTATTCTTCCAGTAGGGATATTTAGTTCCATCGAAGACGGGGCAAGCAGCGGAGACTTTGATTATCCCTGCAGTCGACATAGCTAAAACTCCAGGTGGTTAAACTGAATCACACAGAACAAGGGAGCACCTTGCTCTGATACCAATTGAAAGTGCGTTATATCGACTAGAGGGGGGGTGAATAGGCGATTTTTATGAAAATCTTCAAAACGTGAGAGTTATGAAGACAAACAGTGAAGATTATGCCTATTACTGTGCAGCGGAAGTTAGATTACACTAGGCCAGCCATGGTCATGTATTCAATAGAGTGAAAGCGCAATGACAAACAGCTTCAGTGTAATAAGGATCAGGTAGGAAGAAGTTATGAAGCCAAACAGATCATACATTCATGTTGTGGAGACAAAAGATAAAGCAAGCATGCAATGGCTTCACAATGAATAACTGTAAGTAAAAGGAAGTGAAGATGAAACCAGTGACACGTTGAAGACAATGATTTGTTGGACCAGTTCCAGTTGCTGTGACAACTGTACGTCTGGTTGGAGCGGCTAGGTATTTAAACCAAAGGACACACAGTCCCGGACACCCAGTCAAGGACACTTAGTCCAAGACACCCAGTCCTCACCGTTTTCTCCTTGAGCTAAGGTCACACAGACCTCGCGCAATCACTCAGGTAAGTCTTCAAGGTAGACTCCCAAACCTTCACAGACTTCGTTCACTGGCAATCCACAATTTCTCTTGGATGCTCAGAACGCGACGCCTAACCGTCTGGAGGATGCACTGTCCTCAAGTGTAATAAGTCTTCAGATCACACAGACAAGAAGACTTAAGTGATGCCCAATTTACTCTGGCTCTGGGTGGTTAGGGCTTTTCTCCTCACTAGGAATTTTTCTTTCAAAGGCTTCGAGGTGGGTTGCTCTCAAACGACAAAAGCCGTGCGCTGAAATCTGAGCAGCCAACCGTTTATGGTTGTGGGGGGTGGACTATTTATAGCCACTTGGCAACCCGACCTGATCTATCCGAAATGACCCTGGGTCACTAAGGAACTGACACGTGTACCAACGGTCGAATTTTGAACTCACACGGCAACTTTACTTGGGCTACAAGTAAAGCTGACTTGTCTGACTCTGGACAAGATTTTCTCTCAAAGTCTTCGCTCGAAGACATAGGATTTTAATTAGGCATCACTTAAGTCATTCTGACTGGTTCTCTTGGACCCCACTTAACAGTACGGTGATTCCTATGACACAACATAAATGAAATAAAACTATGAAGGTTCTAAGTCTTCGAGTTCCATAAGCTTCATAGGGAGTCTTCTCATGTCATTGTCTTCAATATGAATATCTTCATAAACCACCATTGTCTTCAATGTCTTCGTACATTTTTAGGGGTCATCTCTGGTAATAAAGCCGAATCAATGAGGGACTTCTACCTGTGTTTTCCTGCAATTCTCACAAACACGTTAGTCCCTCAACTAGGTTTGTCGTCAATACTCCAAAACCAACTAGGGGTGGCACTAGATGCACTTACAATCTCCCCCTTTTTGGTGATTGATGACAAACTAGTTGAAGTTTTCAACGGGGAACATAATTTGTGAGATAGTAAAGGAATCTGTCTTCATAAGTTGCAAGGGCTCCCCCTGAAGATGTGCATATAAGTAATTTGCCTTTTGAATGCAAATGCACATGGCAGGTTGTACTTGTGGAGATCCACTTCAACTTATGATGACAATCCACTATGCATGTGAAAGTATATAAAGATAATGACATGCATAATGGAAAATGGACGTCTGCAGTTAGAGATGAGTGCGGAATTTATCGTCGCACATGCGGAATTTATCTTCGCATAACGGAGTGACAAACAGGTAGCAGACGGCCATCAAGGCTAAGTGTTACAACTCAAAGAAGCAAATGTAGCAAAAACGGGAGTTGTAAGCACGAAGCAAAATGTAGCAAAATATTAAGGCACCCGCCCAAAGTGACCCGCTTGAAGACTATAAACATCATGCTTCTCCCCCTTTTGTCAGTGATGACCAAAAAGGTTTGAAGACATAGAGTTGTCTACGCGTTCCCAGGCGTAGCAGGATCGGTGGAGTTGTTTGGTGGCGGTGCAGATGAGCTTGGTGCAGATTCGACGTGTGTTGAAGCAGGTGGAGATGATGTCGCGTCGTCGTCTTCTTCAATAATCCGGGCAAACACGGTGGCAGCAGAAGAAGAGAATTCTGACTCTTCAAGGGATGGTGTGCTTCGCATCACAGCTCTTCTTGGAGGCGTGGAGTCAAATTGGAATCTCTCTCTGAAGCCATCCTCTTGCAGTTCAGCTTCATTGCTCATCATGGTGAGGCCTTTCCAAGTGCGGCGACAGGTCTCGTGTGCGACAAACGCATTCTTGGTTGCCAGATTTCTGATGCGATTGACGTCTTGCATGATGCTTCTCATCTGCCGTTTGAGCCAGTCATGATGCCTATCTTGCTTTTGGTGAAGAGCCACAAGAAGCTCTCTGTCATTGAGTGCATGAGCGCGCTTCTTGGGTCTCTTTGCAGCTGTGCTGTTGGTGGCTTCAGTTGATGCAGGGGCACGTGTGGTGCCAGCCATTGGATACACTCGGGAGAGAGCTTCAACACCTTCAATATTTTGAGTGAAGCTCTGGTGTTCTACATTTTGAAGACTTAATGGTTGCTTGCCAGGCTCTGTATATATTGCTTCAGCAGATGTGTCCACATCTGGCAAAAATATCCTATGGTTGCGGGCTGAGGGTTGATAGGAGATTGCAGAGTGAAGCTTGATCAGCCTCATAACCCAAGGAGCATAGAACTTTAATCCAAACAGTTCTGAGGCAGATGCTGCAAAGTGACGGATGAAGAGATCCTGTGCATTGAAGCATTTGCCATGAAGAATGCAGAAGATGAGAGTCTTCATTGCACCATCAATTGTTGCATATCGAGAGTGTCCCTTTACAGGCCATAGAGTCCGCCTTATGATGTGATATATTGTTCTGGGCAGGTACTCTAAGTCTTCAACGAAGAACCTAGTTGGATAGGGTGCATTAGGAGGCAGTGGCTTCATTATTGAGAGCATCTGACTCATATCTGGCTCAGGATGCTGAAATATGCTCTCAATTGCTTCAGCATGGAGTTGGCACCCTTCTTCAAAGAATTCGCCAGGAGTGGGAAGGCCGGTAAGCTCAGTTAGGTCGAAAGCATTGGCTTCATGATGGATATTGCCTGTCATCCACTCCAGAATCCATGTCTTCGGATCTCTGTTATAGCCTTTGATATGCAAAGTGGCATAGAACTGGAGCAGAAGCTCTTCGTTCCAGTGCTCTTCATCAGTGATAAATGGCAGCAAACCCACTTGCTTGAAGCAATCCAATGCTTCTTCCAGACCAGGCAGACCAGCAACAGCTTCAACCTCAAGGCGCTTGTGAGGAAAGATGCGGCCTTGGTTGTATAGGATGCATGAATAATAGCTGCGCTGTTGATGGCTCCAGAACCTATCTGATACAATCCGTTCCCTTGAATAAGGGTTCTTGGAGCGGTCGAAAAACGTGTTATCTGCCCTGAAGCCGTTGATGTTGAAGGAACCAGGAGCTGATGCAGGACCTGGGAACCTTGGTAGTCGTGGGATCGGCTTCTGGACCTGGGGTCTGTACACAATATGATAGTTGAATTGTGGTCCGGCAGCAGACTCAGGCACAGAATGTTCAGGAGCAGTAGCTTCATTGTCTTCTGAAGCTATTGTTTTCACAGCGCAGAACGGCAGCAGCTGTGAGCTCTTTGCCTGTGTGTTGCTGAGGCTTCTTGGCTTCTTGGGGCTTGGACACTCGTGATAAGCCTTCTGACTGCATACTGGCTTCAGGAGGTGCAATTGCTAAAGGCTTCACTCTTGCGATCTTGGGAGAAGCGGCTGGCTTTGAAGCTTTTGGCTTCTTTTGCTTCGGCTTTGGCGCAGCAGGGGCGTCATCTGACTCAGTATCTGCTGGAGGGTCATTCACAGCAGTCCCTTGGACTAGGATGCGAGTGATGAGGCCTGCAAGATTGGCATACGGCCCGATGATATTGGGATCGGCGTCGCGTGTGCCATCTGCCCTTGGTGAGGAGGGACCGGGGTTGAAGTCAAGCCCAAATTTCTTCTTATTTATCTTCGCTGATTGTTGTGCAAACTGAAATTTGTGCTTGAAGAGATTATCATCGCGGCACCAGAGAAGTGATGACGGATGTGCTTCAGCTGGCTGTGGTCCTCTCACCATGCATGGATAGAAGCCTTGAGCAATGGCTTCGACTCTGGACCTGGGTACGAGATTTTTGTATAGTACGTCTCCCCACGGTCTCTTGATGGCGCACTTCTCCGCATATTCCTGAGTGACGAAGCGGTAGTGGAACCATTGCTCTGCCCAATATCTTCGAATCCATTGGATTCGTGTCTTGCGCTGACCATAGCTTTCTTCAGGATCAGTTTTGTACATCTCTGCCAATTCATCAGGCAGTTCTTTGGATGTTTCACCACGTAGCTGTCTGCCTCCCTTCCTTGCTGCTGTTTCTGAAGCCATGAATAACTTGGAAGGCTTCAAGATGTTCAAAGGCTTCCTTTTGCAAGAACTGGCTTCAGGAGAGTTGATGTGATGCTGCAAGTACTCTGCAAATGAATGCAGACTATGAGAACCAAAGGATTCTCCCACGGACATGTACCTGTGACAGCATTAAGGTGCGAGGGAAGGGGAAGAGGTCATATGCATTCTCAGAAGATTTTGAAGATAAATTGGTTTAGAAGACATAGACCTCATTGTGCGAAGACATTCACTCACAGATAAGAAGTTGGTTCCAGATTTGTACGAACCCACAGATCAGTACAAGTGAGGAATCTAACTACCTTATGAAGCACAAGTGAATGTACTAGGCATGTCATGAGATGTAGCGAGATAACTAACTGATGTGAAGAGAAACTCCTTATGGCAGAAAGTGACTGAACTATGGGATCAAAAGAGGCTGTAAAAAGAGGTTTTATTTACCACACTTGGAACTGCTAGACGAAGTGAGAGTTGAGGTCGAGCAGTTCGATCCTCCGTGCCCTAACTTGGCGACGGAAGACACCTACGGCGACGGCGGAGAGAGCGATGTCCGCTGTCGGCGTGAAAACGGCGTCGGAGAGGTTGCGGCAGTGAAGCGCTTCGTCGCCGGCGTCGTCGAGTGCTAGCGGTGGCGCTAGGGTTCGTGCGAGGGTGGAAGAAGGAGATAATGACCGCAGTGAATCGTGTATTTATAGGGATAGAGGCGGCACTGCGCTATTACGCAGGTACCCCTGGCGGTTCGCATTTGAGGCACGCGTGGCCAGTTAGAGGAAGATTGGGATTTGTTCCACGTCCCACGCACGCCTAAATTGTCGGGCGGTCGTTCCTGCTTCTCCGGATCTTATGTGGAGGAATGAGCATTAAAAACGGACTTTTATGGTTGTCACTATGTCTTCAGCTGACAAGGACACAGTGAAGACATTTGACAGTTTCAACAGAATGCATATGACTTGGAGAGATAGAGTTTGAGATAGAAAGCATAGAGAGGTTAGGGTCCGATCACATTCACTTAGTTCAAAAGATTCAACCAAGAAGACATAGCTATAAGTGAATGCTGTAGAGGACAGAACATCAGTACATATATATCCATATAATCAACGCAGTGAAGATAATTATGAAGACATATTGAGAATGAAGCCAAACCAAATGTGAAGACATTGAGAGGTAACGCCATGAGAGAAACACTTCAAAATGGAACGTTTGGTGGTGGCGTTACCCACCGTATAGGAAGTATTAGACCCAGACACGGCGCACAATTATCGTGGCGCTCAGAAGTCAAATTCCACATTAATGTATTCACACTTAGAATGTATGTCTTCATTGTTTGAAGATATACGCTACTTCGTGTGTTGCACATCTAAGTCATCAATATGCTTAAGTGTTAGGATGTGTGCCTGATCACAGGACATTTGAGGATTCCAAGATATTTAGCTCACACCGTAACTTGCAAAATCTCTTCTCATCCAAGGGCTTGGTGAAGATATCTGCCAATTGCTCTTGAGTGTTGACGTGTATGATATCAATGTCTTCCTTCACAACATGATCTCTGAGAAAGTGATGACGAATTTCAATGTGCTTTGTCTTCGAGTGCTGAACTGGGTTGTTGGCAATCTTGATGGCGCTTTCGTTGTCGCAGTAAAGTGGCACTTGCTTCAGATGAATGCCATAATCCTTGAGTGTTTGCTTCATCCACAGAAGCTGAGCGCAGCAAGATCCAGCAGCAATGTATTCAGATTCAGCAGTGGAGAGTGATACACAGTTCTGCTTCTTTGAAGACCAACATACAAGTGATCGTCCCAGAAAGTGACATGTGCCTGATGTAGACTTGCGATCAACCTTGTCACCAGCATAATCAGCATCCGAAAATCCAACCAAATCAAACTCTGAGCCCTTTGGATACCATAATCCTAGAGTTGGGGTGTGAGCCAAATATCGAAGAATTCGCTTCACAGCTAAGTGATGCGACTCCTTTGGTGTCGCTTGAAATCGAGCACACATGCAAACACTAAGCATGATATCTGGCCTAGATGCACATAAATAAAGCAAAGACCCAATCATGGAGCGGTATACCTTTTGATCGAACTCTTTACCATTGTCGTCGGGACCCAGATGATGCTTGGCTGGCATTGGTGTTGTGAAGCCTTTGCAGTCTTGCATACCGAACTTCTTCAGGCACTCTTTAAGATATTTCTCTTGAGATATGAAGATGCCGTTGCGTTGTTGCCGTATTTGAAGACCGAGGAAGAACTTCAGCTCCCCCATCATGGACATCTGATATTGCTCTTGCATCATGTATCCAAACTCTTCACTATACTTCTGATTGGTGCAGCCGAAGATAATGTCATCCACATATATTTGGCACACAAACAGTTCACCATCATATGTCTTCGTGAAAAGAGTGGGATCCAGGGAACCAGGTATGAAGCCTTTGCTTTTCAGAAAGTACTTGAGTGTATCATACCAGGCCCTAGGGGCTTGTTTGAGGCCATACAGTGCCTTGTTGAGCTTATATACCATATCAGGATGCTTTGGATTTTCAAAGCCAGGTGGTTGTGCAACACACACTTCTTCTTCAATCTTGCCATTGAGAAAGGCACTTTTCACATCCATCTGATAGAGAAGTATGTTATGATGATTTGCATAGGCGAGCAGTATGCGTATGGCTTCAAGCCTAGCCACAGGAGCAAATGTTTCATCGAAGTCAATGCCCTCCACTTGAGTATATCCTTGAGCAACGAGACGAGCTTTGTTTCTGACAACTTGACCATGCTCATCTTGCTTGTTGCGGTATATCCATTTGGTGCCTATTATGTTGTGCTTCCGTGGATCAGGACGCTTAACCAGTTCCCATACATTATTCATCTCAAACTGTTGAAGCTCTTCTTGCATAGCTTGAATCCATTCAGGTTCCATGAAGGCTTCTTCAACTTTCTTGGGTTCTGATATTGAGACGAATGCGAAATGCCCACAGAAGTTTGTTAGCTGAGTTGCCCTTGCACGAGTGAGTGGACCAGGTGCATTGATGCTGTCAAGTATTTTGTCAATTTGTACTTCATTTGCAACACGAGGATGTATAGGGCGAAGACTTTGCTCTTGTTGATCTGTGTTGTCATTTGGAGGTATATCTTCAGGCTGAGCATTGTCTTCATGTGGATCAGGTGCTGAGATGATAAGTTCTTCTTCAGGATGAGCTTCAGAAGGTACAATTTCTCCAGTTCCCATAAGCTTGATTGATTCATTTGCTGGAACTTCATCTAGCACATTTGGCAATTGCTCTCTTTGTGATCCATTGGTTTCATCAAATCGCACATCCACTGTTTCAACCACTTTGTAGTGGAAGAGATTGAAGACTCTGTAGGAGTGCGAATCCTTTCCATATCCAAGCATGAAGCCTTCATGTGCTTTTGGTGAAAACTTTGAGGTGTGGTGTGGGTCCTTGATCCAGCATTTTGTGCCAAATACTCTGAAGTAACTGACATTTGGCTTCTTGCCAGTTAGGAGCTCATAAGATGTCTTGTTCAGAAGCTTGTGAAGATAAACACGATTGATTGTATGGCATGCAGTATCAATGGCTTCAGTCCAGAATTTTCTTGGAGTCTTGTATTCATCTAGCATTGTTCTGGCCATCTCAATGAGTGTTCTGTTCTTGCGTTCGACGACGCCATTCTGCTGTGGCGTGTATGGAGCTGAGAATTCATGTGTGATCCCCAAGGTGTCCAGATATGTATCAAGGCCAGTGTTCTTGAATTCAGTGCCATTGTCACTTCTGATGTGCTTTATCTTGGCGCCAAAATTGTTCATAGCTCGATTTGCGAAGCGTCTAAAGACATCCTGCACTTCAGTCTTGTAAAGGATTATGTGCACCCAAGTATATCTAGAATAATCATCAACAATTACGAAGCCATAGAGGCAAGCAGAAGTAGTAAAAGTTGAGTAGTGAGTGGGACCGAAAAGATCCATGTGAAGCAGTTCGAAAGGTTGAGTAGTGGTCATGATTGTCTTTGAAGGATGTTTTGCCCTTGTCATCTTCCCTGCTTCACAGGCACCGCATAAGTGATCTTTCTTGAACTTGACGCCCTCGATGCCTATGCCATGCTTTTTCTTCGCAAGGGTGTGGAGGTTCCTCATGCCAGCATGCCCAAGCCTTCGATGCCAAAGCCAGCATTCTGAAGCTTTTGCATGAAGACATACTGCAAGTTGTGGTCCTGCTGAGAAATCTACCACATACAAATCACCTTTCCTATACCCTTCAAACACTAGAGATTTGTCAGATTCCATTAGCACCAGGCAGCGATATTTGCCAAACATTACAATCATATTCAAATCGCAAAGCATTGAGACAGACATTAAGTTGAAGCCAAGGGATTCAACAAGCATGACTTTATCCATGTGTTGATCCCTTGAGATTGCAACTCTACCTAGACCCAATACCTTACTTTTACCAGTGTCAGCAAATGTAATGTGGCTCTTGTCGGATGGACATAAAGTTGAGTCCATGAGAAGGCTTCTTTTGCCAGTCATGTGATTTGTACACCCACTGTCAATAATCCATTCTGAAGACTTTGAAGTCACTGGTGTCGTACCCTACAGTGCAGTTAGGGGGATAGGCTTCACGAAGGGTATTGTGAAGCATAAACATTTGACGAACCAGTGGATTATGAAAACTTAGATCCAGATTAGGACTAATAGGGAGAGTAGCATGCGATTCAGGAACGAAGTACATAATGATGCCATTTGGGCAGTTTATCTTGCGCCCCACAAGATTTTTATGGTCCCCAGCAATATCATCAGAAGATTTTGTTTTTGTGCTGGAGACCTTTCCCTGCAAAAGAGAGTTAAGCTTTCTTAACCACCCACATCTTCAAGGGTGGCTTAGAAGCTATAAGTCTAAGTGCAGCATCTGAGAATTTTGGCTTTGAAGCCTTAGCAAACAGTCTAGCAGGGGGACAATAATACTCATAGGCATAGGCAGAATAATTTTTGGTCATATGAACATGACGGTTCAATGAACCGCTCTCATATTCATATGCCTGAGTATGGTTTCCCTGCAAAACATTTGCGTTAGTGTGACTCAGGTGAGTCCTCTGTCTGTATGAAGCCTTTGGACCGAGGTTTGTCTTCTTCAAGTGAGGTGTCATGAAGACATTCACAGGAAGATTTTCCAGACATGTTTTCGGAACCCAGATCTTCTTCATAGGCGGTCCATTCCTGCAGTTAGTACCAATGTACCTGGCAAACACTTCACCATTCTGATTCTTAAACAGTTTATAGTTTGCATCAAAGGATTCATCAATGATAATAGGGTTAGCACAAGTGAAGCCAGATAAATTGGATGGATCTGCTGAAAGTTCCTTTGCAGCAACCCATGTGGTTTTGGGGTACTGCTCAGGTTTCCAGTAAGAGCCATCTGCATTAATTTTCCTCACGAACCCAACACCCTCTTTCCTAGGGTTTCGGTTCAGAATCTGCTTCTTAAGGACATCACATAGTGTCTGATGCCCTTTCAGACTTTTGTACATTCCTGTTTCAAGCAATGTCTTCAACCTAGCATTCTCATCAGCAATAGCAGTGGTATCCTCAGGAGAGGGGTTAGTTACCACGTTAACAGTTGAAGATATTGCAACAGTAGTAGCAGTGGAACATTCAGCAACAGAATTAGCATTATCACGCTCAATGCATTTTAGACATGGTGGTTCAAATCCTTCCTGAGCGGGACTGATCTGTTCGGAGCGAAGTGACTCATTTTCCTTTTGAAGATCTTCATGATCCGCTCTCAACTTCTCAAGATCTTGCTTCTTTTGAAGATAATCATAGGAGAGCTTTTCATGAGTAGTTGAGAGAGTCTCAAGACGATCTTCAAGTTCCTGATACTTAACGTGAAGATTTTTTATGTCTTCAATTAAGGATTCAGAACGAGTCATTTCGGCACCCAACAGATCATCGCTTCTGTCTAACAGTTTTTGAATATGTTCCATGGCTTTCTGTTGTTCAGTTGCAATTTTAGCAAGTGTTCTGTAGCTAGGTTTTGAATCACATTCAGAGTCATCATCACTAGATGTTTCATAGTGAGTAGTGCGTGTGTTTACCTTGGCACCGCGTGCCATGAAGCAGTAGGTAGGAGTGGAGTCGTTCTTGTCATTTGCGTCGGTGTCGGTGTTGCAGTCATTGTCTTCAGTGTTGAAGATGGACTTGGCGACGTATGCTTTAGCCAGACTCGCAATGCCAGAATCAGACTCCTCCTCAGACTCCACCTCTGCCTCCCCAGATGCGGACTCCTCCTCTGAATCCATCTCCTTGCCAACAAACGCATGTGCCTTGCCAGATGAGCTCTTCTTGTGTGATGAAGACTTTGATGAAGACTTGGAAGAAGACTTTGAGTATTTCTTCTTTTTCTTGTCGTCAGAATCATATTCTTTGCTCTTCTTCTTCCTTCTGTTCTCATTGTCCCACTGTGGACACTCAAAAATGAAGTGTCCAGTTTTCTTGCACTTGTGACATGTTTTCTTCTTGTAGTCATGAGCAGAGACTTCATCATTCCTTGAGCTTGATCGTGAAGATTTTCTGAAGCCTTTCTTCTTGGTGAATTTTTGGAACTTCTTCACTAGCATTGCAAGTTCTCTTCCAATGTCTTCAGGATCATCAGAACTGTAGTCAGATTCTTCTTCAGATGAGGAGACAGCTTTTGCCTTCAAAGCACGAGTTCGCCCATAGTTTGGACCGTAGATATCTCTTTTCTCAGAAAGCTGAAACTCATGTGTGTTGAGCCTCTCAAGTATGTCAGACGGATCGAGTGTCTTGAAATCAGGACGTTCTTGAATCATCAGGGCCAGGATGTCAAACAAACTATCAAGTGATCTCAGCAGCGTCTTGACGATTTCATGTTTGGTGATCTCAGTGGCGCCGAGGGCTTGAAGCTCATTTGTGATGTCAGTGAGCCGGTCAAATGTGTGCTGGACATTCTCATTGTCATTTCGCTTGAAGCGGTTGAAGAGGTTGCGAAGAACACTGATTCTTTGATCTCTCTGGGTTGAGATGCCTTCATTGACCTTGGAGAGCCAGTCCCAGACTAGCTTTGATGTCTTCAAGGCACTCACACGGCCATACTATCCTTTGGTCAGATGACCATAGATGATATTCTTGGCAGTAGAATCCAGTTGAATGAACTTCTTGACATCAGCAGCAGTGACACCTTCTCCAGCCTTGGGAATGCCGTTTTCGACGACATACCATAGGTCGACGTCAATGGCTTCAAGATGCATGCGCATCTTATTCTTCCAGTAGGGATATTTAGTTCCATCGAAGACGGGGCAAGCAGCGGAGACTTTGATTATCCCTGCAGTCGACATAGCTAAAACTCCAGGTGGTTAAACTGAATCACACAGAACAAGGGAGCACCTTGCTCTGATACCAATTGAAAGTGCGTTATATCGACTAGAGGGGGGGTGAATAGGCGATTTTTATGAAAATCTTCAAAACGTGAGAGTTATGAAGACAAACAGTGAAGATTATGCCTATTACTGTGCAGCGGAAGTTAGATTACACTAGGCCAGCCATGGTCATGTATTCAATAGAGTGAAAGCGCAATGACAAACAGCTTCAGTGTAATAAGGATCAGGTAGGAAGAAGTTATGAAGCCAAACAGATCATACATTCATGTTGTGGAGACAAAAGATAAAGCAAGCATGCAATGGCTTCACAATGAATAACTGTAAGTAAAAGGAAGTGAAGATGAAACCAGTGACACGTTGAAGACAATGATTTGTTGGACCAGTTCCAGTTGCTGTGACAACTGTACGTCTGGTTGGAGCGGCTAGGTATTTAAACCAAAGGACACACAGTCCCGGACACCCAGTCAAGGACACTTAGTCCAAGACACCCAGTCCTCACCGTTTTCTCCTTGAGCTAAGGTCACACAGACCTCGCGCAATCACTCAGGTAAGTCTTCAAGGTAGACTCCCAAACCTTCACAGACTTCGTTCACTGGCAATCCACAATTTCTCTTGGATGCTCAGAACGCGACGCCTAACCGTCTGGAGGATGCACTGTCCTCAAGTGTAATAAGTCTTCAGATCACACAGACAAGAAGACTTAAGTGATGCCCAATTTACTCTGGCTCTGGGTGGTTAGGGCTTTTCTCCTCACTAGGAATTTTTCTTTCAAAGGCTTCGAGGTGGGTTGCTCTCAAACGACAAAAGCCGTGCGCTGAAATCTGAGCAGCCAACCGTTTATGGTTGTGGGGGGTGGACTATTTATAGCCACTTGGCAACCCGACCTGATCTATCCGAAATGACCCTGGGTCACTAAGGAACTGACACGTGTACCAACGGTCGAATTTTGAACTCACACGGCAACTTTACTTGGGCTACAAGTAAAGCTGACTTGTCTGACTCTGGACAAGATTTTCTCTCAAAGTCTTCGCTCGAAGACATAGGATTTTAATTAGGCATCACTTAAGTCATTCTGACTGGTTCTCTTGGACCCCACTTAACAGTACGGTGATTCCTATGACACAACATAAATGAAATAAAACTACGAAGGTTCTAAGTCTTCGAGTTCCATAAGCTTCATAGGGAGTCTTCTCATGTCATTGTCTTCAATATGAATATCTTCATAAACCACCATTGTCTTCAATGTCTTTGTACATTTTTAGGGGTCATCTCTGGTAATAAAGCCGAATCAATGAGGGACTTCTACCTGTGTTTTCCTGCAATTCTCACAAACACGTTAGTCCCTCAACTAGGTTTGTCGTCAATACTCCAAAACCAACTAGGGGTGGCACTAGATGCACTTACAGTGTTATACGCAGGTTTCATCCTAGAACAAACCAAGTGGTCACTCAGGCAGGCCTCGGCCCCCTTGTACACTTCAAAACCCTGGGGGCTAGTCATTAGTCCCCATCGTCAAGGTCCTATGGCAATGTGAAAGCAATAAAGCCGCATAGTTTGATTGCTTGGTCTCTCTCTCTCGCACTACTGCCTTTGGGAAATAAGACATTGGCTAAGCATAATAGTGTGGAGACAAAACACCCCTCGTCTTGTTAACTTTGGGGCTGCAGTCGACGACTAGTAAATTTTAGAATAATAAAACTCCCACACAATAGTCAAAATTAAACAGTAACATACAGAACATATAAATGGATGACATTATAAAGCAACATGTTCGGATGGCAACTGGACACAAAATCATTCAAAGAATACAACCTTTGAACACTGACCCTCTATTGCTCGAGCACCTTCCGTAACTTGGGTGAAGTACCAGCTCGGGGCGGCGGTGCTCCTTTCCAACCGGCGGAGGACCAGCGGCCATATCCATCAGCTTGATCTTCGGCCTATGCACGATGGTCTTTGCGGAGGATATCCTCGCACACTCAAGGCACGCAGATTGCTTTACAGTATTAATCCGAGGCAATGCTTCATGAAGCCTCTGCACCAAGCCAAAGTAGCTATTCGGAATAGGCTCATTAGGCCACAACCAGACATAAAGATCCTTCAAGGCTAGTTCGGCCATCCAGTGCAGCTCGATCAACTGCTTTATTTGGTTGCTGAGGAGCTGAGGGTGTTGGGGCGCCTGGAACTGCGACCAGATGAGCCATCGTTCTGAAGCCTCCTCCCACGCCGCATAGTGTTCCACCGCAGCAGCTGTACTCTTGAGAAGCTCGGCGAAAACGCCTGTGGAGTGCTAGACCAACGCCAGCAAGGAGAACATGTTGCCTGCAAACACACTCTGCAGTAAGTACTTCTTACCATCTGCGATTTGCCCCACTTGGCGGAGCTCTTCCCAGACACCTCGCACTTCGGTCCTCGCCTCCTGGAGCTCCTTCTCCACCTTGATAGCTCAAAAGACCGCTCCTTCTGCTTCTTCTCAAGGGCCTCAAACTTCTTGACGGCATCCTTTAGCTCCACCTGCACCTCGGCTACTCGAGCCTCATGCTTCTCACCAGCAAGCTTGGCCTTCTCAAGCTTGGCCATCGCCTTTTCGGTGACCACTTTCTGTGTGGCTGCCTCGGCCTTCTTCAAGGCCGCCTTCAAGCCCTCTACCTCAATGGCAGCAGCTTTAATATCCCCATATTATATGATTAGCATGTAGTCCAGAAAGTAAGTATCTGGCAATAAGAAATCATACATCTTAATAAGGGCTTACTTTGCGCCTAATCAAGCCGCTTGTTGACATGGACAAGCTCTCATTCCGAGCACTTGAGCTTCTGATCCATCTCCTCTAGTGTTGCGGCATTAGCAGCCGCGGCCATGCAAGATGTCCGTGACATAAAAAAGTTCACACTACTTTAAATATTGGCCTATAGAAATTGGAGCCTCTGCAAGTTTATTTGTCATTCTTACAGAGTGTCGGGAGCTGTTATATGTACGGCCTACTCAAACATTAAAACAAAGAGCTAAAACCACTTTACGGGAAAAGAGTATTACTTGGCTTACCTCAAAGCCTGTTAGCAAGCCTTAAACAATGTTGTTCAGTCCAGATTGGATAGATCGAACACCTTGTAAAACCACACCCGTAAGGGTGCGGTGCCTGTCAATGATGACAGAGTTGTTCACCAACTCCTACAGCACGTCCGGCCATCCTGCTACCGCCTGGTTGGAGGTGTTCGGCGGGGGCATCGGGCCCTCAGCCCCTTCCCCATCGGAAGTAGGAACTGGCACCTTCGAGGGCCTTGGGCGCTCAAGTGCGGATGGCTGAGGGGTCTGGATGGTCTGGACTCCCCTCCGCATTCGCCAGGGGGCTCACCCTCCTGGTCCTTGGTGACCGAGGCGTCAGCCTCAACCATGACCGCGTCATCCTCCTTCCCCGTGTTCGGTCGGGGAAGGGTCCTTCAGGACAACACCTGCCTGATTTCTCCAGGAATTAGGGGAGGTGCGGAGCGCAATGCCGATCCACTGTCTGCCAGCTCGGAGAGCGAAGATGTCCCCTCTGAGGTTGGCTCGGTGGGTGGCCACGTGGTGGGCTGTGACACCAGAAAGTTAGTCTCCATTTGTAAGGGACTATTAGAAAGCAAGCAATTAAAACAGCCAAGGAATATACATGACAAGTGAGGGCTTGACGCTAGGTTCCCTCTCCAGAACCATTTTTGATGCTTCAGACTCCTCATCGGAGTCTGAGCTATCAGGTAGAATCATGTTAGGCCGACACTGGCTCGGTCCTTGCCATTGGAACGAAACTTGCCCATTCTAAGGCCTCTGGTTGGGCCAGGGTGACTGCCGAGGATCTTTCAGAATGCATCCAAGCTTTTGCGATAACCATGGCAGAGCTCATGGGTGTTGATGAGGTCGAGAGGGGTGGAGTTCCATAGGGGGCGCCACCATCGGGAAAGGACGGTTGTCCGCGCCCCATATTTGATTGGGAGGAGGGAGATGATGACTGTCAACATATCATCGACGAGGCTGCTGATGAAGTCTAGGCCTGCTGGAGTCGCTTGCGGTTCTTGCTCGCCCTGCCTCCGCTTGTTGGCAGCCCCGTTCTCCACCTTCGAAGTATCCGTGTCAGCGGCGCTTTCTGATAGAAGTGGGAGTATCGTGAATATTTAGTTAAAACAGGGCAATAGAAAAGTGTATTGGTAACTAGAAGTTATTAAGTAGGAATATAGTAAGAAAATGGAATAACAATTGGTTGCTTAAATACTACACAATTCATTTGATATTGCTGGGTAAGTCAACATGCAGATACTTGAAAAGAAAACTTACTTCGAACAAAGTCTGGACGAATGATATCGTCGGGGAAGTTAGCATATATCTCATGACCAGGCTCTTTTATGTGCAGTGCAATTTTAGTTCCAGCTTTCAGTACATAAAACTTAGAAATTTCTTTCCAAAGGCCAGTGCCAAAATAGGAGTCATCACGTCCATCAAGTCTTATAGTAGCAATGATTGTAAATCCATGGTTTGTGTTCAGTATGACATCCCTGCAGTCTTGATTTATGTAAAGGGAAAGATTGTGCACTACAGATTCTGTTGCATAGCAAGGGATGCACTGTAGAAAATGGTAGGATTGTTAAAGAAAATATGGTAACATGCAAATAAGGGCCCAAATTGAAAGAACTGTACAGCAGTTAAAATCAAAGGACAAAAATCTATAATTAAATAGATAGGGTAAACATGATGTCATGGAAATATGAGAATAATCAGAAGAATAATACATCATTAATATGCCTAAGATAGAAATAAGAGGAAAAAATCCCCTTTGACGTATATGGTGCATGTGGCACCTTTTATCCAAATGTAGCAATATTTAGTATATGTTCAGGAAAGTAGGCCATGACAACCGATTTAGGGTGAGATTGAACATACCGCGCGCATCCTCAAGTCATCTGGTACAGTGAGATGGAACTCCATGGATGTCTGGCGGAGGCCGCAAAGTCCTGATGTGTCAGCGCACTGTACACTCTATGAATGAAAGAAAACCCTCAAATCAGCTCGAATAAAAATGAATTCACGGCGATTTCGGCCGGGTGATTTAAGGAGGCAGATGAACTGGGATAAGAGATGAGATAATATCCCATTAAATTAGTTACCTTGTTGTCCATGAGAAAAAACCTTCAGTGCGGAGGATTCATCAACCGGGCGGAGCTGGGTCGACCGTGAGCGGCGTCAAGAAAGTCGATGGCGATAGGCGGTGGCAAGCAGAAGTGGCGAAATGCGGCGGGGTTTTTGTGATGTGGGGATGGTGAGGGTTTTCTTTTTTCTTTTTTGAATTGGGTGGTGAGGGTTTTCTATCCCACAAAGAATTTCGGAGGCAATGGTTTGCTAGAGCCAACTGTGTGTGATTCACGCAACAGGCAAAACGAAAGTCATTGCACACGGTTCCAATTTTGGGAACCATGTATGATTTAAGTACTACCTCCGTCCTGGTTTATTGGCTCCCTTTGTAATTTGTACCAAATTTTGACCAAATATTTAACTAACAAATGTTTATGCATGTCACAAAAAATTATATCACTGTACACTATGTTCAAATACGCATCCAACGATATAATTTTTGCCGACCTGCACTAACATTTTGTCAGTAAAATCTTTGGTCAAAATTTAGCACAAATTACAAAGGGGACCAATAAACCAGGACGGAGGTATATTCCATCGACCGAATTGATTGTATCCATATCCCACATTTAGACATAAGTAAACATAGATTAAACATACTCGGACATAGACAATAAGCGTACACAAGCATAGTTCAACCATAAGTACATAGTTCAATCATCATTAAGCATACTCAAGCGTACATAGTTTGATCCCACATCTCATCTCATCTGCCGGCACGATCCTGAAGCTTCTCCAGGTACTCGGTGTACGCGCCATGCGCCACCCTGCGAGAATACTTCTGCTTGAAGGAGCCAACTGCCCGTCCTCTTGCATGCGCCAGAACACTTTGGTACGCGTCATGAAGCTTGTGGTTGCAAAATGGGCATCGATCGCCGCCGTCCCAGGTCCTAATATGTCTATTATGCATTCCGTATAAAGATCCCTCATGATTTGCCTCTTGTACCTCCTCTAGCCATCTTCATCCTCGCTGTCCACATCGTCAGACAACACCTATACAAATAGTAAAAAAAATTAGGCATCAAATCAATGTTTACATGCCGTGAAGTAGGATTAGGAATTTATGGCTATTTTTTATACATATCCAGAGATTATGGTTCGGTTTTTAAGCACAGTCGTCTATGTACAGACCAATCTTGAAGAAAATAATGGCACAAACATATATGTAGGTCATTCAAAATCAATTGCCAAGTCCTGGCAAGGAATTATTAGCACGAACACTAACCCTAGTCGGATTACTAGCAGAAATCATTTGCATAGATGAAACAACTAATCACTTATCACTTGTACCATTCAAACAATCAATACACTACATGAATCTAACGAAACTTACTCAGATTTCATGGATTGGGAGAACATAACCATAGGATTTCTATTCCGAAAAGGGGGAGGCAGGAGTAACCATAGAAACCCTAGGATCTATTTGACACATAAATGGGTATAGATGACTAACCAGTTGTCCGTCGTCGTCGGAGTCATCGTCGGGGTCGTCGCCCGAGAACCGGAGTCGGTGTGGAACTCCTCCTTCAGCTGTGGAAGCTCGACGATGTCATGGTGCAGCGATACCTCGCCAGCGGTGACGGCAACCTCTGTCTCCATCTCCACGCCGTGCTCCGGTGCTTCAGCAGCCCCGGCGTCGCCACTCCCTCCGATGGGGCGCTTTGGCAGCATCCTCATACACTGACGACTATGAAGACTGAGAGCGGCGTCGAGGATGCAAGCAGAGAGAGAGAGAGAGGATTGTGTGTGTGGCGAGGATGGGGGTGCGGCCGCTCGGGCGGACCATTAATATGGAGTAGTGGGAAAGAGGTAGGCGACGGTCAAACCGCTGGCTCGCCTCCCGGTGAGCATGTGCACTGGACTGCTGGCATGCCTATCATCGTTTCACACAACTACTCGCACGCCTCCCGATGACACTGTGCAGCGAGCACGCCTCCGTCAATTCACACACCTGCATGCTCGCCTCCCGGTCTGCCTGCGCGGCGGACTTTTCGCATGCGTCCCGTCAACACACGCCTGCTCGCACAGCACACGGGTCACGTGGCGGCACGTATATTGTTTTTCTATTTGGATGATTAATGCCGCCGCTTATTGCTTAACCGAAGCATGGCACGTATCCATTGTTGGTCTAACGCTCACGGTTCGAATAAATAATCCGTTTGGGATATTGGTTCCCAATTATTAATAATCTCCCGTTGGTAAGAAGATAAAGATTACATCAAAACTGGTCTCAAATTTGAGTGCCACTTTGTATTGGTGTCCATATGACAACACGATAAGTTTCATGAATTTCAAATAAGTTTTGTATGTACTAGAATTTAAAAATCAAGATTCTCAGTGTTTGAAATTTCTTGCACAGGGAGTAAACATGCACCCAGTGAGATACATGTGTTTTTGCAATCCATTTAGGTGCACTGTCACGTGTGCATGTAGTTCAAATTTGATTTTTGCACATTATATCCCTAGAAAATCAATCAATGTACTAAAACATCTTAATGATCTCTATTTTGTTTTTCAAAATTAAAACGCCCCTCCTTTGGTAACATATGTTCACCACACGATAATTTAACATGCATCGTAGTTGCGGTGGATTCGCGGTGTGTGTGCGGGTGTGTGCATCTTGGGGGGGGGGTGGCGGGTGGCTCGCAGTACACTACGAGTCGTGAGCCACCGTGTGGGTTGGCCATTTTGTGAGGCAGGTGCCACATTAGAGTTGTGAATTCATTATTTAAAACATTACACAACCCTTTCATACATACATTGTAGCGACCCGACCTCAAACTGTCTACTCTCTGTGTATTTGTGCCATCCCTGGATCAGTATGCTGGCACCAATAGTACATCAATGCGTATATCAAAGTGCAATCACATGTATAAATAACATAAAACTGATGTATACCTCATAACTCTCAGCAGAAACTGTAAATCGGGTGGGGAGTCCCATCAACACCAACAGCAGATTGAGTGTAGACCGTAACCCTGTATCGTAACTCTTACTCATCGAAGAAATATCTGCAACATGATACATTGCAGCCGTGTAGGCCAGTACATTGAATGTACTTGCAAGATCGCAATAAGAGAAAGCAGATGATAAAACTATTCTATATGCAATATGGCTTTGTGGCTCTGTGTATGAGTTTTGTTTTGCATAGAAGCTGGTTTTATTTTCCCTACAACAAAGGAAATGACCAGAGTCTGTACTATGGAGGTTTCTACCATGACATGGTTCCGCCAACCGATGTCTCATAGCCCATATCATCATAAGTTGCCCACAATTAAGTTATCAGTCCAATGTTGAGAGTTCCGAGATAGATCCAAGTCCAGATGCTCAAATTGTTTGTAACCGGGGACACAACTAATCGATTAGGTTTTAACCCCCTGTAGAGGTTTGTACACATTACTCGCAAGATTCAATCCTTCTTTTTACGTTCTCGCACTTCAGGGTGTTTGAGAACAAGACAACCGAAACATTGTCTTCCGAAGAGTTCCCCTGACCACTGTCTGGTGCTCATCCAATCCTACCGTAGTGCTACATCTGCTAGCACCGTCCCAGCCAGAGTCACAACTAAGGTCAACAAGCCAGAGCCCATAATGACTTGCGGTTGCGCATGTATGTTTCCGGGCATGAATTATTCTTCCATCTCTTTGAGTATGGGTGAAGCTTTCCCCAAGATGTCATGGCGCTTCTACTAGCAAAAAGAAACAAATAAAAAGCCTTTATGAAACTCTAACTATGACCTATACAAGCTTTCCTACAAAACTAAAGAAAATAAATTTCTAACATAAAAATAATTTTTTCTTCTATTGATCAATAGAAACAAAACTAAATTTGTCAAAAGTGACAAAAATAAATAATTTAAAAACAATTAAAAGTGAAACTTTAAAGATAAAACAAAATTAAGCCAAAACAGGCCTTGTTTAGCAAAAACTCTAATTTAAATTAACCTAAAAATAAAATACTCAACACTTCTGGATAGGCAAAGGTCCTAGTGACCAGGAGCAAAAAGAATTAATTAAAAACCTATTTTTAAACTCAAGTTATTCACAAAATAGTGTTTGAAGAAAATTCAAATTAAAATTTTCAAACGTGGCAAAACTTGGTATGTACAGAAACTAGAAGAAATTTCCAAACTAGTGCAAAAAGAATCAAATTAAAATAATAAAAATCCTAAGAGATATGGAATTTATAAGTTTGAAACTTTTTCTGTTTTTGAAATAGAAACAAAAATAGTAAAAAGAAAAACAGACGAGTGCTACTTGTCGGGCTGTAACTAGGTTAAACAGGTGGGCGATCCAACGTTATATGGCACTCGGCCGAAGTCTAACAGAAAATGCGTGCTTGCATTTTATTAACAGAAGACCGGCGAACTGGTTCAAGCTAAACCAAAATAAACCGTATCTAAACAAAACCAATCTACTTAAATAAATGAAAACTTAATCGATTCAATTTTTTTCAACGAGGACTAACAGGGGCGCGTGAAGAGCTTACGGCGAGGTTTGCGCACGCAGGGAAGCAGTGCGCCGGCGGGGTGGTGGCTCCGGCGATCTTCGGTGGCGGTGGAGGAGTCTAGGGGATGCAACAGAGTTTGGCTCGTCCGGGGGTGGAGTCGGAGATGGTCAACAATGACGAATAGCGACGGAACGAAGCGGTGAAGCTCGATGCTCCGGGTGCTCCGGCGAAGACAACAAGGTTGGTACCGCTGCTGTAGTTAAAGGAGGATCCGAAGACCTTGTCAAAACAAATCTAGGGATCGAAATAAGCCGAACTGTAGAAGAGGGAGGCTCGGGAGAGCTCACCGGCGTAGGAATCCGGCGATGAACTGCAACTTCTGCGGTCAGATCCAAACGGCGAGGCATGCTATACAATGTGTTTTGGCGAGGGGTTTCATGGGGAATCGTTCGAGTAGAGTCGTGGCTATTTATAGGAAATGAAGCTTGGGGAAGGGGTGGACTCAGGGTAGGGTTCCCGAAGAAATTGGACGCGGCGGCGGCATCATGCGCTAGCTGGGATCCTGTTTGGTTTCATGCAGTAAAAGAAGGAAAGAGGTGGGGTCCAGCACCAGGTGTGAGAGAGAGTCAACGAGAGAGAGAGAGAGAGACAGCGAGCGAAGGGAGGCAGCGGCCGAGGGAAACGTGCACTGGGCGCTCGGTCTACTTTTTGTTTTTTTGTTTTTCGAAGCACGTGGGGCGCTGCCTCGCTGCTGCGCGTGCTGGCCGCTGGCTGGCCTAGCGCTGCGCTCACTGGCTTGGGCTAGCGCTAGCTGGGCCGTCTCGCTGGCCTGCTGGGCGCGTCTTTTGTTTTGGAAGATCGCTTTTTCTATTTTTTTAAAACAGTGAGGGAAAAAACAATAACGAAAATAAAAACATTTTATATAGGCATATTATATACCAAAATTTTCAGAACTAAAAGTCCTGAAACATGAACATATTTTTGTGACCAAATAAAATATAAAAAAATAACATTTTTGCAATATCTCTGAAATTAAATAGGATTTGAGTTTCAAATAAATTGTCAAACCTTGTGTATGATTTTTGGTGTGTCCTATTCGTCCTCTTGTAATTTTTTTCCAGAGAATTTTTGACAAGATTCAAACTTAAAATTAAATAGAGACTCAAATGAAAAAAATTCGGAAAGTCCTTTTATTCCCTCTCATTTGACTTTCAAAAGTTTCAAATTTGACTCACTTTTAGTCAATTAATCAAACAAACAATCAAATTAATTCAATTAATATAACATTCCAAAATTTAGAATTTTGGGATGTTACAAACCTACCACACTTAAAATGAATCTAGTCCTCGAGATTCGAAGAGGCTAGCAAGAAAACGTTAGGGTTTGGGAGTCTTCCAGCAAATCCATCGACCGGAGAGGTCTGGGTGCTACCACACTTAAAAAGCAAGGCTATGGTCCCGACAAAACTCATGTACTCCATTCCTTTGGGTTGGCGGTATCGGTCTTTCTCATTTTCTCAGGGATAATTTTTTTTCATTGTTGCTCTTCCGGTAAGGGCATAACCTCTTTTCTCGAACTCCTGAGTCCTTTCATCAAAACAGGACAGTTCCCGTGACTAGGTCTTCTTAGCATACAGGTCTGTCGCAAATACTAAACAACTATCAAAATCTCATGGTGGTCAATCATTATTGGTTTCTCCTGCAGGAAATGTGTCTAGGTGAATCTCACCATAACCTACGATTGGCAACGGTTGCCTGTACAGGGTTCCATCATCCTACCATTCTAAGGTTTTTGGCTTGTTGTATCGACACTCTTCTAAGGTTTTCAGGGCTCTCTGATTTTTCATCAACATATGATAGTTCATGATAGAAGTCCCCAGTATGGGGACCAACCCATCCCATACTTGAACCATTACTACATAAGCAGACAGTGAATCACGTATTCTAACACTTGGGCATCCTCACAAGTATTGCAGAATTTCTCTTATCGACAAACTGAGTTCGGATAAACCCGTTGATTCTGCAAGATGAATGAAACATCTATCGTTACTTCAAAACTCTCAGGTTTCCGTATCCTCCTAAGAAATGTCTACTAATTAAGTCGGAGTTTTCTTCCTTCAGCAACAGTGTGCTTTCTTCTTATTAACTCCTGGGCCTGTGGGTTACGACTCACTTCAATGTTGGTACAACTTTAACTCATCCTTGGTGTTACTATTGCTCCATATTCCAATATTACACCTCCTTTAAATCCAACACTACTTCATTCCTTCATATTCTTGGGGTAACCAACATATCGAAACAAAACTCATACTTATTTTGTCCAAACCTCACTCCGCGGAATAAATTTTCCTTTCCATGGGTCAAGTGTCCTCACATGGTACTAGCACCCTTAAAATGAAATTCACAAATTCATCCCTAAACCATATTTCTCATATCATCAAAACTGGTCCAAAATCTTTGTTCATACAACATATGAAATCATAACACATTAACTTTATTGATTAATTAATTCATTACAAACTCCGAGGCTTCCATTACATAATTCAACTCATCGAACTTATGAAAATAAAATTGCTTTCTACTACACTTATTATCCATATCAAACTCTCAACTACTCAGCTCCAGCTTTCATCTGATCTGAACATTCCCTAGAAAAATGTCGTGCTTCCTTGCAGCGAAAACAAATGACTTCCGACATGTCTTAGGGATTCTTTGTGATTATGTAGGCTCCTTAGATTTTTAGCTTATTTTCTGGACATTTATCAATGTAATGACCTAAATCCTTGCAAGTGAAACAAGTGATATTACTTAGGTCCTTTTCTGCAGAAATTGGGTTGTTCTGGGGATGCCTTCATTTTCTCTTCTTGGATTCCTTCTTAATGATCGGAGCTTCTATTTCCCGAGGGTAAAACTTCACTTCTGCTCTCGAGAAGTCTCCGGGATACTCTTCTCTTTCCTTTGTGCAATACTGGGAATGATGTCCTTCTCCACATGAATAGCAAGCGTTGGAGTAAAATCTGATTAGGCCTTCTTCAGGGTCTTCAATAACTTCCTTCATCACAGGTTCTTCTAAACTTTCCCCGAGGCCTTGTTTTTGTTGCTTGGTAACTTCTTGTACCTTGGGGTAAATGTGACATTGAGCCGGGTAGTGCGTAGTTCCTTCACCCAGGAAACAAGTAACCCGCCTAGTCGGGCATACTTCGGCTGAGTGATTTTCCTCACAATGGGGGCATCCATCCTTGTGTTCTTCATGGGTGTGTCCTATTTCTCCAAAAATCTTGCAAGCACAAGGTTTCTTCATTAGGTCATCACAGTGCTTCCGGATGAGACGTGATCTCAACAGGGTCTTCTTGAATTCCTCCCAGGTTCTTGCTCCATTAAATCCTTGTATGGCTTGATGCATTTTCCACCAGGTTGCATCTCTCTTTGTAAAGTACCGAAGAGCATATTGAACCTCATATTTCCTTGCAATCAATTTTTTCCAAAGTGATCCTCCATGTTTTTAATCCATAGCTCTGCCTTTGGTTGAGTCATTGGCCCAGAGAATACCAGTCCTTGTTCATTCATCATCTAATGAGTCCTAGGGTTTTAGGGTGAGATAAGACAGAGCGAGAGAAGGATACCCATACAAATGATCAACAAAAAAAATCCTAGCTCCGAGTTTCTACCATATGTAATGGTCTGATTTACCATGGTTTCGTTATGACGCCTTCATTTCTTCAGGTCTTCAATGCTCGGGAGTTTCCAATTCCTGATGCTTTTCCCATATGAAGGCCTTTGTTGCTCTTCTGTAACTTACGTCTCTCATGGTGAAATAAACATAGACCTACGAATATCGCATCTATCAAACCATTCAATAAACACCAAAGATAATAGCCACCAAGCATTCATTTTCAATAAATTCTACCGTATCGCCACCCACATAAGTTGGTATGGTCAGGTAGTTAATCGTAAAACAGTCATATTTATTTCTCTCATGGTGGGGCTACTACTAAGCTAGCCTATCGGGGACCTGATCCTTGTTTGCACTAGGCTTCTTCTATGTGGACTTCATCTCCTCCAATTCTTCTGCTAGATTATCTCGGTTGACGCGGAGTTTCTTGTGACGTCCATGTATATCCTGGAGTTGGTCCTTGAGCTTCTGGATCTCAAAGTCTTTGGCATGGGCCATGATCCTGCTGCCCTTCAGTTCTTGATGCATGTCGGTGTCAAAACCGGCGGATCTCGGGTAGGGGGTCCCGAACTGTGCGTCTAGGCGGATGGTAACAGGAGGCAGGGGACACGATGTTTTACCCAGGTTCGGGCCCTCTTGATGGAGGTAAAACCCTATGTCCTGCTTGATTAATATTGATGATATGGGTAGTACAAGAGTAGATCTACCATGAGATCAGAGAGGCTAAACCCTAGAAGCTAGCCTATGGTATGATTGTTGTTGTCGTACGGACTAAAACCCTCTGGTTTATATAGACACCGGAGAGGGCTAGGGTTACACAGAGTCGGTTACAATGGTAGGAGATCTACATATCCGTATCACCAAGCTTGCCTTCCACGCCAAGGAAAGTCCCTTCCGGACACGGGACGAAGTCTTCAATCTTGTATCTTCATAGTCCAGGAGTCCGGCCGAAGGTATAGTCCGGCTATCCGGACACCCCCTAATCCAGGACTCCCTTAACGCATCTTCGGGATCTTGAGATTTTCCTCTTCTAGATTGATTACCTTCAGCCTCATAGTCTCGACCTCTTCTCGTACTGCTCATTGTCAATCAGGGCTTTAAAAAGATCCATTTGAAGATTCTTGACGTATTGCTCCAGATCTTGGTTATACACCAACAGTGGGGAGAACTTCATCTTCTGTGCTTCCATCAAGGCAGTGGTGGCTCCATCAACCTTCTGCCATCCAACCTTTCCAAAGTAGTGTGGGTTTAGTGCAGCGCAATGACGATAGCATAAGCGTGCAATAGCATCATGGACGGCAAGGTTTATGCCCATGTCACAGTCACCATTTATCGTTCCGAAGTTAATGCCTGCAGTCTTGGGGTCTTCTTTATGGCCAAAAACTTGGGTCTTGACTCCCCATGATCTCGATGTCCTCTTGGTTGCCTTAATCTCCGGCATCGGCAGTTTCAGCACTTTTGCCAGCTCCACAAGGAATGGGCCTCCAAGGACCTTCTCGTAGTGTTCTCTTTTGTTCAGGATGTAGCTCTTCATGTAAATTTGAAATAGGGAAGGTTTAGTAAGAGAATTCAAGAGTTACGAGAGCAGTATAAAATAGAAGTCGTTCCTATCATGGTCTTCCTGTTACTAAGCCATTTTTCTAGGGTCACATCCTACAGTCAACATGTGCTCTGATACCATCTCTGTAGCGACCCGACTTCAAACGGTCAAGTCTCTGTGTATTTGTGCCATCCCTGAATCAGTATGCTGGCACACACAGTACACCAATGTATATATCAAAGTGCAATCACATGTATAAATAACATAAAACTGATGTATACCTCATAAGTCTCACGGAAACTGTAAATCGGGTGGGGAGTCCCATCAACGCCAATGGTAGGTTGAGTGTAGACCTTCCCTATATCGTAACTCTTACTCGTCGAAGAAATATCTGCAACATGATACGTTGCAGCTGTGTAGGTCAGTACATTGAAAGTACTTGCAAGATCGTAATAAGAGAAAGCAGATGATAAAACTATTCTATATGCAATATGGCTTTATGGCTCTGTGTCTGAGTTTTGTCTTGCATAAAAGCTGGTTTTATTTTCCCTACAACAAAGGAAATGACCGGAGTCTTTACTACGGAGGTTTCTACCATGACATGGTTCCGCCAACCAATGTCTCACAGCCCATATCATCATAAGTTGGCCACAATTAAGTTATCAGTCCAATGTTGAGAGTTCGGAGATAGATCCAAGTCTAGATGCCCAAATTGCCCGTAACCGGGGACACGACTAATCGATTAGGTTTTAACCCTCTGCAGAGGTTTGTACACTTTACCCGCAAGATTCAATCCTTGTTTTTACGTTCTCACACTTCATGGTGTTTGAGAATAGGACGACTGAAATCTGGTCTTCCGAAGAGTTCCCCTGACCACTGGCCGGTGCTCATCCAATCCTACCGCGGTTCTACATATGCTAGCACCGTCCCAGCCAGAGCCACAACTAAGGTCAACCAAGCCATAGCCCATAATGACTTGCGGTTGCACAGGTAAGCTTCCGGGCATGAAGTATTCTTCCATCTCTTTGAGTCTGTGTGAAGCTTTCCGCAAGATGTCATGGCGCTTCTCCATGCATCCCGGGTCATCCAGTGGTTGCTCTAGGGTGCCCATCTAAACCATCCTTCACCCAGTAGTGTGTATTGAATTCTTGTCTTGAGTCTTGAAGTCTTGAGGTCCTAAAGATGTAGTCCTTGCAGATTCCATCATGAAGTTGTCGTCATTGACCTAGAGTCCTCCATTCTGACACCACTCCCGAGCACTCATACCAACCCCGTCTACTATAGCGTAGCATTAAAATAAATAACGTCCCGGGCTTGATAACAGGGAGATGGGTTCCTACCTCATGCATTCTACTCAACTACAAGCAGTCAATAACACTACTAGAGGGATTATGTGAATGGTGATACTAACTGCAATAAAACATAGGTACGAAGAACATGGTCAAAGTGAACTTGCCTGTTATTACTTGGTGAAGATATAACACTCTCAGAATAATCCTGATAATGCTATTCGTCACTCTCCGAAGAAAATCTATAGAGCCAAACATTGCATTCACATAAGCAATCGTTCTAGCAAGCAATTTATAGCAACCACAATTATCAATAAACAATGAAGAAATCAAATAATAATATCCAAAGAACTTCAAGGAAAACTATAAATAAACACTAAATAAAACTCTATGACTTCACAAATACGAAATAGCTTTTTCCCTAAATAAAAAGTTAAAAACAAATAAACTTTTGAATAAATATGTTAACAATTTTATTAAAATAACAGAAAGTATTTTTCATAAACTTTTACTAGCAAGAAGAAACAAATAAAAAACCTTTATGAAACTCTAACTATGACCTATACAAGCATTCCTACAAAATTAAAGAAAATAAATTTCTAAAATAAAAATATTTTTTCTTCTGTTGACCAATAGAAACAAAACTAAATTTGTCAAAAGTGACAAAAAGAAATAATTTAAAAACAATTAAAAAGTAAAAGTTTAAAGATAAAACAAAATTTAGCCAAAACAAGCCCTGTTTAGCAAAAACCCTAAATTAATTTAACCTAAAAATAAAATACTCAACACTTCCAGATAGGCAAAGGTCCTAGTGACCAGGATCAAAAAGAATTAATCAAAAACCTATTTTTAAACTCAAGTTATTCACAAAACAGGGTTTGAAGCAAATTAAAATCAATATTTTCAAACGTGGTAAAACTTGGTATGTACAGAAACTACAAGAAATTTCCAAACTAGTGCAAAAAGAATCAAATTAAAATAATAAAAATCCTAAGAGATACGGAGTTTATAAAATTGAAACCTTTTCTGTTTTTAAAACAGAAATGAAAATAATAAAAAGCAAAACAGATGAGTGCTAATTGTCGGGCTGTAACTGGGCTAAACAGGTGGGCGATCCAATGCTATATGGCGCTCGGCCGAACTCTAACAGAAAATGTGTTGGTACATTTTATTGACAGAAGACCGGCGAGCCGGTTCAAGCTAAACCAAAATAAATCGTATCTAAACAAAACATATCTAGTTAAATAAATAAAAACTTAACTGGTTCATTTTTTTTCAACGAGGACTAACAGGGGCGCGTGAAGAGCTTATAGCGTGGTTTGCGCATGCAGGAAAGCAGTGCGCCGGTGGGGTGGCGGCTCCGGCGATCTTCGGCGGCGATGGAGGAGTCTAGGGGATGTAATGGAGTTTGGCTCGTCCGGGGGTGGAGTCGGAGATGGTCAACGACGACGAATAGCGACGGAACGAAGCGGTGAAGCTCGGTGCTCCGCGTGCTCCAGCAAAGACAACAAGGTTGGTACCACGGCTGTAGTTGAAGAGGGATCCCAATACCTTGTCAAAATGAATCTAGGGATCAAAATAAGCCGAACTGTAGAAGAGGGAGGCTCGGAATAGCTCACGGGTGTAGGAATCCGGCGATGAACTGTAGCTTCTGCGGTGAGATCCAAACGGTGAGGGCGTGCTATACGGTGTGTTTTGGCGAGGGGTTTCATGGGAAATCAGTCGAGCAGAGTCGTGGCTATTTATAGGACATGAAGTTTGGGGAAGGGGTGGACTCGGGGTTGGGTTCCTGAAGAAATTGGACGCGGCGGCGGCGTCGTGCGCGAGCTGGGATCCTATTTGGTTTCGTGCAGAAAAAGAAGAAGGAAAGAGGTGGGGTCCGATGCCAGGTGTGAAAGAGTCAAGGAGAGAGAGAGAGACACGGGCGAGCGAAGGGAGGCAGCGGACAAGGGAAATGTGCACTGGTCGCTCGGTCTCCTTTTTGTTTTTGAAGCACGTGGGGCACTGCCTCGCTGCTGCGTGCACTGGCCGCTAGCTGGCCTGGCGCTGCGGTCGCTGGCTTGGGCTAGTGCTAGCTGGGCTGACTTGCTGGCCTGCTGGGCGCGTTTTTTTTAAATTGTTTTTTTGTTTTTTTAAACAATGAGGGAAAAAACAATAACAGAAAATAAAAACATTTTATATAGGCTTATTATATGCCAATTTTTTTAGAATTAGAAGTCCTAAAACATGAACATATTTTCGTGACCAAATAAAATACAAAAAAACATTTTTGCAATATCTCCAAAATGAAATAGGATTTGAGTTTCAAATAAATTGTCAAACCTTGTCTCTGAGTTTTGGAGTGTCATATTCCTCCTCTCGTATTTTTTTCCAGAGAATTTTTGACAAGATTCAAACTTAAAATTAAATAGAGACTCAAATGAAAAAGATTGGTAAAGTCCTTTTATTCCCTCTCATTTGACTTTCAAATTTCACTCACTTTCAGTCAATCAATCAAACAAACAATCCAATTAATTTAATTAATATAACATTCCAAAATTTAGAATTTTGGGATGTTACATACATGTTTTGGGCAAATGCAGTTGATGGTTGTCCTACACGACACTTGATACTCGCGTGTGACGCTTTCTGTGGGCCTGCAAGGTCATCGTCCATCACTTTGACGAACAGTCGGCAGTGAGGTTAATTTGACCAGCAAGGTAGAACCTTTTTTGTTTGTGTTATGGTGGGAGTATATATGTAGTACACGTCGAAGAGGTGGGAGGGGACTAGCATATATACTATACGTACGCGTCCGTGAACAAGTACACCTCACTCAGTGTCGGGACTTTTCGGTTTTCGAGGCACATGTCACATCAAAGTTGTGAAATTGGCTATTCAAACATCACACAACACCTCTTTGGGCCACATGCATGCAAGCGGTGGTTATCCTAGGACACTCACGTGTGACGCTTCCATCTGTGGGCCCACGAGGCCATCGTCGATGCATACATCACTTTAACCTACATCGAGAGAGGTTAATTAATTTCACCATCAAGGAGCATTCTTTTTGGGTTGTATTACAGTAGCCGGTAGGAGCATATAGTATGCGTCGAAGAGGGGGAAGGGGACCATCATATGCATTACGCTTCATGAACCTCGCTTTGTGTGGGGACTTTATGGTTTTCGAGGCATGTGCCACATCAAAGTTGTGAATGTATTCAACATATGTTTGCCCCACATGCAAAGCAATGGCGGTTGTCCTCTTGCACCCACTTAAGCGGTTATCAGCAATATCAATGCTTTCCATATGTGGGCCCGCTTGGTCCACCACTACTTTGCCTGACAATGAGAGAGGTTAATTTGACTTAGGAGGGGATTATTTTTTTTTGTATACATAAACACTATTCTGATCACGGGATTAGAATAATATTCTGATCACAACTTGACCTGCCTCGCTAATAGTACGTTGAACTTCCCTGTGAACTAGGTTGAACTTCCAGCAACATTGCCCAAATGGGGCATGCGATATACCGTTGGAAAGCTATGGACATCAGTATCATGACCCAACTTAAATTTTTGGCAAAATATAAGCGGTTTAAAGTAGTTTTGAAAACCATTTTTTCTTCGCATAAAAAACATGAACCGTATTTTCGATCGCATTTCTAAACCGTTTATCGGAATGAGGCATATAATATGGCGTTGGAAAGCTGCTGCAAAACCGCTCCTTCGACATGTTGAAAGTTTTCTCTAATTCCCTATGGTTAAAGAGTAATTTGAAAAAAACGTAAAATTTCATAAACCGAACAGCTGAGTTTGTTTTTTAAATGTCATTTCTAAACGGCTAATCCAATGGAGGCATATGATATGGCGTTGGAAAGCTTATGAAAATGCGCTAGTTTTTCATCTTGAAAGTTTTTTCTACTTTTGAATGGTTTAAGAGTAATATAGAAAATGCTCCAAGTCCTACCGAGTTTGTATTTTCGAGCTAATTTTTTAACCGTGCTTCCGAATGCAGCAAATGATATGGCGTTGGAAAGCTTGAACAAATGCGAAACTTTTTGGTATGTATTGTTTCTCCCAATTCTTTACGGTTTTAAGTCAGTTTCGAAAATGGCGAAAAACGTATTTTCGCCATAATTTCTACAAACTTTATCAGAATTGGGCAAATAATATACCGTTGAAAAGCTACGGAAAATGCGAAACTTTTTCATGTTGATGGATTTCTCTGATTCTTATCCGTTTTCAAGTAATTTCAAAAACGGCGGGATCATGCGTTCTGCCTATATCGCGAAACAGATTCTTTGAAAATGCACCGCGTGAAGAACCTGAACTTCTCAGCGCGTGTACCTGAACTTCACTCTGTTTTTCACGTGATTTTTTTGCTCGTAGGTCTCCATCCACTGCTCGTAATTCTCCATCCACTCACTGAAATTGAGCAAGTGATATACCAGTGGAAAGCTACTGTAAGCACTAACTTTCCCGTGTTGATCGTTTTTTCATATTCGTGACAATTTTAAAAGTTTTTCATCTGAAATTCATCCACTGTAGTAATTGAACTTCCTGCTGTTTTCAGTTGAACTTCTGTGAAATATTTTCGTTTGTAATTTTCTCATCCATCGTCAGTGTTACACAAATGATATTCCTTTTGTACAAACCCCTCTCACAATAATTTTTTAACTTTCTCCGACCGAGGACTTGAAACTTACACAAATGATATTCCTGTAGTTTTTAGGTAAATTAGAAAATGGCGAGATTATGATTTATGCGTTCATCGCAAAAAGAAATGCACTGCGTGAAGTAGTTGAACTTCACGGGCATGTCTGTTTGAACCTCACTCTATTTTTGACGTGCTGTTTTTTGCACTGTGTGTAGTAGTTGAACTTCTGGGGCATGTCTGTTTGAACTTCACTCTGTTTTACTTTATTGTATTTTTATTATACGAAACACACACCATGCAGTACATGAACTTCTGG
This sequence comes from Triticum urartu, assembly GCF_056163025.1. NCBI lineage: Eukaryota > Viridiplantae > Streptophyta > Magnoliopsida > Poales > Poaceae > Triticum > Triticum urartu. The sequence continues at coordinate 212,611,125 of NC_141877.1, read as the reverse complement.
TTATTATCATTTTGAACTTCTCTCTTGTTTGAGAGATTATTTTAAAACCCAAAAAACAACATTTTTAACGTATTTTGGACATCTAAATACACGGTGAACCTCTCACAAGAATTTTTTGAACTTTTCCTCACCGAGCGCTTGAACTTCTAGCAACCATTTATCTAAATACACACTAGCCAGAGAAGGAAGTGTGGTGTGTCGGCTGGGGCGGGTTACTAAGTTAAAACACCCTATCTTTTCTTTTTCTGTTCTGGAAAATGCAAGTGTGAATAACTTGACAACATGATGTACAAAGAGTGTCAGTGTTCCAGAAAATATACTTAACATACTTTTCACCTTCACGAATAAAACATTTTGACCTTCAACCCCTTTTTTGGTTCCAACAACTGACTAAACTAGGCAAAAACATATAATTATTTTTTGTTGCAGCAGGCAAAGCCGGCCTGCAAAAGTGGGCAATTTTTCAGAGATAAACACAAAACATCTGCTTTATGCACTAGAGTTTTGATGTAGACATCTGAATATTATTTTTCCTTTTGCACAAACTAGTGTATGAAGAATCATCACATTTCACAAAGGTCATTTAACCACAAGATTGTGGGCACGAAGACTCAGCAAATGGGAGGTGCACCATATTTTTTTAGGAACACCAAGTTTGAGTGATAGTGGAAAGAAAGAATCATAAACTAAAGCGTATACTGATCAAAATGTTTTACGTACACACAAGAGTCCATAAATTTTTCAGACAACCACATGTTGCCTTAGAAGTTATCTAATCAATTGTGAATAAGTTAAGAAATAAAAAACAAGAGAGGAAAAACATGTATGAATATACTAAAAAACATCTCTGAACCTTCACATCCACATCTCGCTGAACTTCAGTCCTCCTTCAAACCACAAACTTTTTCCTGTTACACACATGTGACCTTCTCCTATCTATTTATTTGAACTTCTTTCTAAGACAAAAAATTCTGGCATCAATTCTCCTAACATACAAAATGGAAGACAAACAAACTCATTGGGAAAAACATATGGTGGACAGAACATTGTTCCCACGGTGTCCTCATACGTACACAAGTTGCTGAATTTTCTTTGATGTAATTTTTCAAATACAAGCAGACAAAAAACCAACGAAGCAACATACTCTTTGACCATTTTCTGCTAAGTAGCTATACTGATGCATTCCTTTTCCATTTTATTTAACTCTTCAAATATGTGCCTACAAGAACAATATAGCTAAGTAACTATACTGATACACAACTTGGAGTTTTGAACTTGCGAAAAATAAATAACAATCAAACATCCTCAAAACAAGCTGAAGAACAAAAGTATTCGTTCTCATTGACAATGTAAACAAGCATGTACAGAGCATAGAATAAGAACTTGTTCTCTACGTAAATTCCACACTAAGGTACTATAGTAGTTGAGAGATGTTCCTGTTGGGGCAGTGCTCATGAGAAGATCACCACCCTTTTTGTATAATAGCTTGGCTTTGGAGGAGGCAATGGCTGCAAACAAATTAGTTTTGCTGTATGAACTAGTGAAGTTTTGCAAAATGAACTTTTATCAAATCATCCCAAAGGAGCACGGGCGGAGTTGAACAGCCTACTATGGCAAAGTTGAACGGCCTGGGCATGCAGCGCCGGCTGTAGGTGGTAGACACCTGTGGAGGTGGGTGCCCAGCTGTAGGTCGAGGCCACTTCCAGCAGGCCAAGGCATGTTCTAGCTGAATCTGCAGGACGGGCAGGCTAGTAAGAGGAACGCCAAGATGGCGAGGCAAGAGGATGGAGAACAATTTCCAGGCAGAATAGGAAAACATCCATGGTGCGCCAACGACGAAGGATGGTGTCTGGGGATGGGGCCCCTGGGTGGCGCGCTTGGGGGCTAGCGGTGGACGCCGATGCACATGGGGAGAGGCGGGATCCGACGCGGGCTTCCCGCAGGGGCAGCAGCTTGACCGCTCCGCTGGCCACCTGGGTCGCGGGGACCGGCGGTTAGGCGGGATCCGATGCGCGCTCCGGGTATCTTGTCGGCGTTGGTGGTTGCCGGACCGGCGGCGTCCGACGATGGTGAGGTCCGGTTGCGGCGGTTGTTTGGAGGGAGCCCGGCCACGGCGCGGGGCAGGGAGGGAGGCGACGACGCGGGAGGCGCGGCGGCGGGTGATCCAGAGTGGGCGACGCGAGGGGGATCGGGGTGGGCGCTCCATGACGATCTGGGCAGTTCGTGGGCTGGTGTTTTTTTTCCTTCGGCAAGTTCGCGAGCAACTGATCAGGCCTTATAGGGTGTGACGTGATCCAAATAACTATTCTAATCCCGGGATTAGAATAGTGCTACTCTCTCTCTCTCTCTATATATATATTCCAGCAATTTTTGGCCTTTTCTTGTCGATCCCCTAAACTTATGGTTGTAAACTTCAATTTGATCAAGTTCAAAGCAGGTTCAACCGAAAGTAGCATGCATTCAAACATAAACACAGATAGTTTTGCATAACCAAACATAAAACATAAATTTAAACTAAGATAAACTAGTTTCGATCGAAGTAGAGGTCGAGCCAATCCTTCCTCGTCATGTATGGTGTGCCGCGAGCCGAGTCCGGGCCAGTACCGTCGTCGGGGTCATTGGGGAAGGCACTCCTCCACTCGTCGACGTCGATCTCCTCGTCCTCGGGGCCCACCTCGACGCCCTCGGCGCCGCCGTCGCCATCGCCTTCGACCTCGTCATCAAAGGAGAGCGCGATAACCTTGCCGTCCTCTACGTCACCGTCCTCGCCAACTTCGACCTCGTCATCGGAGGAGAGCGCGATAACCTCGCCGCCCTCCGCGCCGGCAAAGATCGCCCACTCTGCCTCCGTGAGCTCCGGGTGCTGCTGGTGGAGCTCTTGCATGTAGGCCTTGTCGGTGGCCTCGGCCTCGAGGCGCTCCCATGCCTCAAGGTCCTCCCGCACCATAGCCGAGCTCACTACCCCTAGCTTCGGCAGAACAAGGTCGACCAGACGTGTGCCGAAGGGGAAATTGAGCCTACCCGCCGCGCCATGGTAGCCGACCTGCAAGCGATCGTACTCCATGGCTGCGAGCTCAGCCGTGTGGAAGCTACTGAGCCACCAGCGGGTGTGGGTCTCTCGATTTGTAATCTCGGCTACCAATGTCCCCCACCGCCGCTACCGGACCCCGAGGTAGGACTTCGTCGGCTGCCAGGTCCAGGGGAGGACAGGGAAGTCCTCGAACCAGCGTAGGCGCATGGCAGCGGGCAGATCGGGCGATCGGCGACGATGGATCGGGCCCGCGGAGGACGACGGGGACACCTCGGTGGCCACCTCGCCGGCATCGGGCGAAAAGGCCGCAATAAACCTGTTTTTGTCCATTGGCTCCTTGAGCTCCCCGGCGCACAGGCAGTGGTTGAGGATGGAGGCGCCGGAGATGGCGGCGACCTACCAATGGTTTCGAGGGTTGTGTGTGTCTGTCTGAGCGGAGGTTGTGTTTGAGGAAATACTGTGGCAACTGAAAATTTTACTAGGCGGGAGTAACAAGGCGGGGCTACTAAAAATTTGGATCAAGGGCGAGTAGATATTTTTGAGATTGCGAGGGATGCAGAGGTGGGAGTAAAATGCCGGGGCTAATGAAAATTTGAATCAAGGGATTGAAGCACAGCGGGAGTAACAGACATCGCACACGGTCCACACATACTAATCGTGTGCTATCAAACATTAAAACCTTCCAGGCGGTAAATATATTCGAGATTGCGAGGGATGCAGAGGTGGGAGTTTTTTGGGAGCGAGCTAGTGTGCTTGACGCGCCGGTTGTGGACTGTAGCTGTCGCACCTTCTCGCGTAAGCCATAGGCGTACTATACACCGATGGTGCTCCAAGGTATTTTGCACTACATCTCACATAGTTGGTGATAATAAACTGTGTGGGGTCTACTTGATTTGAATTACAAAATGGGGTCACAGCGGCAATGGACGCTGTTTGAATTGCTAGACCTTTTATCTGCATTGAACATTCAACTATATGTGTGTCATAAAAGAATTGGAATTATTCAGGGTTCGTTTGGACATTTTATACATTAAACTGGTTTTCTAGCCATTTTAGGTGCACAATTCAAAATTAAACTACATGCACATGCTCCGATGCATACAAATTGGTTGAAAAATCAAATATGTGTCCTTCAGTGCAGGCTTAGGTCCCATGCAAGAAACGGGAATGATTTTTTCGGGGTTCGTTTGGCCTTTTTACACATTAACTGGGTTTTCTAAGCATTTTATGTGCACAATTCAAATTTGAACTACAAGCACATGCTCCAATGCACTAAAGTTGGTTGAAAATCACATGTGTTTGCTTGGGTGAATTTCTAGCTCCCATGCAAGAGATGGGAATGAATTTCAAACACCAAGGCACTATTGATTGCCGGCAAAATGTTGAGATACCTAGTTTTTAAATTCTAGTAAATCCAAAACTCATATGAAATTCATGAAACTTGGCATGTTATCATGGAGCGGCATCAACATGCCGTGGTGAAACTTTTGTCCCATTCGGGGCTGGTTTGCGTATAAGCTTCTCACAAACCAGAGCTTCTCACAACAAGCATGATGGTTTCAATAGGGAACGTACCACCTTTAGGGATGGGACAATATCCGTTGCCTCTTATTGCTTTCAAAAAATTTCTAGTGTCAACATAGAACAACAAGAGTGTTGTTTCTAATCTTGGAAATTTTCGGGGTTCGTTTGGACTTTTTTTATACATTAACTGGGTTTTCTAGGCATTATATGTGCATAATTCAAATTTGAACTACAAGCACATGCTCCAATGCACCAAAGTTGGTTGAAAAATCACATTCGTGTCCTTGGGTGAATTTCTGCGTCCCATGCAAGAGATGGGAATGAATTTCAAACACCAGGGCACTATTGATTGCTGGCAAAATGTTGAGATACCTGGTTTTTAAATTCTAGTAAATCCAAAACTCTTTTGAAATTCATGACACTTGGCATGCTATCATAGAGCGGCATCAACATGCCGTGGTGAAAATTTTGTTCCATTTGGGGCAGGTTTGGGTATAAGTTTCTCACAAACCAGAGCTTCTCACAACAAGCATGATGGTTTCGATAGGGAACATACCACCTTTGGGGATGGGATGATATCCGTTGCCTCTTATTGCTTTCAAAAAATTTCTAGTGTCAACATGGAACAACAGGAGTGTTGTGTTTAATCTTGGAATTTTTCGGGGTTCGTTTGGCCTTTTTTATACATTAACTGGGTTTTCTAGGCATGTTATGTGCATAATTCAAATTTCAACTACAAGCACATGCTCCAATGCACTAAAATTGGTTGAAAAATCATATGTGTGTCCTTGGGTGAATTACTAGGTCCCATGCAAGAGATGGAAATAAAATTCAAATAGTACGGCAGTTTTTAAATTCTAGTAAATCCAAAACTCGTCTGAAATTCATGAAACTTGGCATGCTATCATGGAGCGGCATAAACATGCCGTGGTAAAAAAATTGTCCCATTTGTGGCAGGATCGGGTATAAGCTTCTCACAAACTAGAGATTCTCACAACAAACATGATGGTTTCGATAGGGAACATCCCACCTTTGGGGACGAAACGATATACATTGCCTCTTATTGCTTTCAAAAAATTTCTAGTGTCAACATAGAACAACAAGTGTGTTGTGTCATTTTTTATTTATTTTTGGGGATTCGTTTGGACATGTTTAGGCATTAGTTGGGTTTTCTAGGCATTTTAGGTGCATAATTTGAATTTGAACTACAAGCACATGCTCCAATGCACTAAGGTTGGTTGAAAAATCTAATCTATCTCCTTGGGTGAATTTCTAGGTCCCATGCAAGAGATGGGAATGAAATTCAAACACCAGGGCACTGTTGATTGCCGGCAAAATGTTGAGATGCTTGGTTTTTTAATTCTAGTAAATCCAAAACTCGTCTGAAATTTATGAAACTTGGCATGCTATCATGGAGCAGCATCAACATGCCGTGTTAAAAAATTTTTCCCATTTGGGGAAGGTTCGTATATATGCTTCTCACAAACTAGAGCTTCGCACAACAAGCATGATGGTTTCGGTAGGGAATGTCCCACCTTTGGGGACGAAACGATATGCATTGCCTTTTATTGCTTTCAAAAAATTTCTTGTGTTAACATAGAACAACAGGAGTGTTGTGTCAATTTTTGGGGTTTGTTTGGACATTTTTATGCATTAACTGAGTTTTCAATGAATTTATGTGCATATTTCAAATTTGAACTACATGCACATGCTCAAGTGTATATAAATTGGTTGAAAAATCAAATCTTTGTCCTTGGGTGCATGCTTAGGTCCCATGCAAGAAAGGGGAAAAATTTCAAACACCAGGGCACCGTTGATTGTCGGCAAAACATTGAGATGCCTGGTTTTTAAATTCTAGTAAATCCAAAACTCGTCTGAAATTCGTGAAACTTAGCATGCTATCATGGAATGGCACCCGACATGCTGTGGTATTTTTCGTGTCCATTTTGGGAGAAGGTGAACTCGAATATTGACAGCCAACAAAGGCATTTTGAAAAAATAGCTGCCACTTTAATACCTCAAACGTTTGTATAATACAAACCGTGTGCGTTCCGTTAACCATTCACGTGACGCTGTAGGAGGTGCCGTGCAGACAGCTGCTTGACCGTGACTGAACGGGAGGCGTGCGAGCGTAGTCCGGTGCGCAGGCTGACGGAGAGGCGTGCAAGCTGTCCTCCAATGCACATGCTCATCGGGAAGCGTGTGAGCTATACACTGCGCAGGCTCACTGGGAAAGGGGCCTGTCGGTGTCAAAACCGGCGGATCTCGGGTAGGGGGTCCCAAACTGTGCGTCTAAGGCGGATGGTAACAAGAGGCAGGGGACACGATGTTTTACCCAGGTTCGGGCCCTCTTGATGGAGGTAAAACCCTATGTCCTGCTTGATTTATTCTTGATGATATGGGTATTACAAGAGTTGATCTATCACGAGATCGGAGAGGCTAAACCCTAGAAGCTAGCCCATGGTATGATTGTATGTTGTCCTACGGACTAAAACCCTCCGGTTTATATAGACACCGGAAAGGGCTAGGGTTACACAAGGTCGGTTACAAAGGAGGAGATATACATATCCGTATTGCCTAGCTTGCCTTCCACGCCATGTAGAGTCCCATCCGGACACGAGACGAAGTCTTCAATCTTGTATCTTCATAGTCTAACAGTCTGGCCAAAGGATATATTCCGGCTATCCGGAGACCCCCTAATCCAGGACTCCCTCAGTAGCCCCTGAACCAGGCTTCAATGACGATGAGTCCGGCGCGCAGTATTGTTTTCGGCATTGCAAGGCGGGTTCCTCCTCCGAATACACCACGGAAAAATTTGAATACAAGGATAGTGTCCGACCCTGCAAAATAAGTTCCACATTCCACCGTAGAGAGAATAATATTTCCACAAATCTAATCTGCTGACTTGTTTTGGGCACATGAAGTTATGCCATGGCCCGGTGATTATTTGAACTGTTTCCTTTAACTAGCCCCGCACATAACGTGAGGCAGTTTTTTGACACGTCTTGTCAAAGCAGAGATCGTGTCCTCCTTATTACGGGATTCTCATCAATACGGGCGTGGGTAACCCAACCGCGCCATCAATTACGGCGCTTGGGGGATAACCAAGTTTTACCAGGCTAGTGGGGGATCATAGTTTCGGCCGCCCTCATAAATGGACAAGGTTTAACCTTTTTCTACCCACGCCTTCTTCCTCCTTACTCATCCACTCTTGCGCACTCGAGCACCAACGCCCAAGCCCACATCCTTCCCCTCAACCTTCTCCAATCATGTCTGGAGCAGGAGGCAAATGGATGGCTTCCTCTATTACGGAGGGACACATCAAGAAGCTGCGCGGAGCCGGATACTTGGCCGCGAATATCGCACATCGGCTGCCCGCTGCGGGGAAGATCGTTCCTACCCCTGAACCTCACAAGAGGGTAGTATTCCTCCACCACTTCCTCCGTGGACTAGGGTTTCCCCTCCATCCATTCGTCCGTGGTCTCATGTTCTACTACGGTCTGGACTTCCATGATCTGGCCCCGAACTTCGTCCTCAACATTTCGGCGTTCATCGTCGTGTGTGAGGCTTTCCTCCACATCCGGCCCCACTTTGGCCTGTGGTTAAAGACCTTCAATATCAAGCTGAAGGTGGTGGGTGGCAAACAAGTGGAATGTGGCGGAGCCATGGTGGGTAAGATGCCCAACGTTATATGGCTTGAAGGCTCCTTTGTGGAGACCATAAAGGGGTGGCAATCGGCATGGTTCTACATCACCGAGCCGCGCGATGCCAAATCGGTGGCTGCCCCCAAGTTTCGATCCGGAATCCCCATGCGGCTCACCTCCTGGAAAGAGAAGGGCCTGTCCTAGGGTTCATCGGTAGAGCTGGACGGACTCCAGAAATGTATCCGGAACATGGCAAGCAAGAAACTCAAGCTTGTCAACATAGTCCAGGTCATGATCATCTGCCTGACCCTCCCATGTCAACGTCGGGATTTCAACTTATGGGAGTTCGACCCGGCCTAGCACTAGACTCTGAGCGAGCTCTTCGACACGATGCATAAAGACATCTGGAGGGTGCTGTTCAAGGGCGCCGAGGTCCCTCCCTCTCTTACCGAGGACCGCGGGCTAAGCGCGAAGCGCCCTGCAAATCCGGTAAGTTCTACATATCTCGTAGGATATTCATTTCCCATAGCTTAACTATGTGCGGGGTCTGAGCTCTCATGCCTTTGACAGGACTGGGTGGAAGCATCGGAGCAGATCAACTGTCTGGCCCCCCTGCTTGAAGACACCGCGGACGATCTCCTGATGGAGATGTTGACCCCGGCTCCTTATGAGGTGCTGGGGAAGACCAAGAAGGCCAAGGGAACCCGAAAGAGTTCCCGGCGCCAGGTGGTATCGGACTCATCGTCCGATAACTCCGCGATGCACTCCTCCCCCGAAGACGAGGAGGAAGAAGAAGATGCTCCCCCTTCAGTTGGGGGAGAGAAGAAAAGGAAGGCTGCCCCAACCGGGGGGCGAAGGGTCCAAGAAGGTAAGGACCCTCCTTCCGTACTAATCCATCACCGCCGCCGAGGGCGAACACGAGTGGTTGCTCAGGGCCAAGCCCCTGGTGAAGTCGTAAGTATCCGGATGCCAGAGTAGTTCATAGCATACCTTTGCCGCACCGCTTCTCCTAACGCCGAATCATGATTATGCATACCGCCACGAGCTCGTATCGACGTATCATCAGACGGCTCCCTGGGCTCCTCAGATATGGATAGCGATCCACTTCCGACCGCCACCTCCCCTTGCCCTACGGACAACGCCGAGGTAATGTCTCAAGAGGTACCGGGTCAAGGGGAGACAGCCCCGGAGGCGCCTCAAGGCGACCTTCCGGACTCCGGGAGCAGAGGGAGCAAGGCTCCCGAGGGCTCCGAGTTCGGCCCTCAGCCGAACACTGTGCCGGAACCTCCAATGGTTCCAGACTCAGGCAGGCAGCCTCCTCCCAAAAGGGGCAAGACGCCAGTGCCGGTGACCTCTGTCCATCCAGAGGCACCGAACAATCTGCTGGGAGCGCTTCGCAGCGCTTCCATCGACGAGGAGCACCGCACTATTATGAGTGCGGTGGTCCAGAAGGTTCAGTCCGCCAAGAGCGGACTGACTGAAGCCCGTGCCAGCCTTCTAACAGGCTTTGAGGTAAGTTTTTGAAATATGGGGAAAAATATTACCGCATAGACAGTAGCCCCTGATGCTCTGTTCGGTGTTCACAAAGAAAAGCCGAACATAGGATCAAACAATATCACAGGAGTCTAATGTAAGTATGTCAATATGCATATGCAGGCTTTGCTGCTGGCATCTGTCGCACTGACTGCGGAGGTTGCCGCACTAAAGCAGGACCTTAAAGGGTCCAAGGATGAGCTCGGCCTTGCCAAGAGGCAGCTCGAGGAGAACAAAGGTAAGTAGTACCTAGTCTATGGATATGTATAAAAAGTATGCGATTGCAAAATGACAGGATCATCGTAAATTTGCCAGGGGCCACGACCGAGGTGGCAACCCTGAAGCAAGCGCTATCTGAGGCCGAAAACAAAGCGGCCAAGGAGCGCACTGAGCGGGAAAGGCAAGAGGCTCGGGTGGGCGAGGTGCAGCAAGAGCTCCACGCTCTCGTGACAAAGCACGAGGCATTGGAGCTTGACTTGAAGACGCGAGAGTCCGAGCTTGCCGCGGCCCTCGAGAGCGCAAAGAATGCCAAAGACGAAGCCCAAAAGGCCCTCCAGGAGATTGATGCGATGAATAAGATAGCGGCGGGTAAGGCATTCTATATGCAAAGCAAGCATGTGAAAGTAAATTACTTGTTACTTACCTGAATCCGGAGCTCTCCAGGAGCATTCGCAGATTTGCCCCGCAGCGTGTCGGATGCCGCAATGTTTTACCAGGCCGAGGAGGGAAGCTCAATGGAGAAGTTGTTCTGGGCCCAATATACTGGGACCGAACACATGGTGCCTATGAGCGACCAGCTAAAGCAGCTGGTCGAGCTACACAAGGCAGCCGAACAGGCCATGAAGGGCTTTATAGTCCGGCTATGGCCTGGTGACGCCCTTCCGAACAGCTACTTCGGCCTGGTGAGGCGGCTTGTGGATGCCTGCCCACGGCTGGAAGTCGTCAAGTGGTCCGTCTGCATCAAGGTGCACGCCGGGCTCTCGCCCGTGTGAAGGTGCAATGGGCCAAGCTAGACGTCGTGAAGCTGATCAAGGAAGGGCCGCCGGAGGGCAAGGAGCATCGCCACCCCGAGATGTACTATGAGGGTGTCCTGAAGGGTGCCCGTCTCGTAGCGGACGAGTGTACCAAAGATACAATATTTGAGTAAACCCGCTCATGTAATCCTGTATTCATGAAAACTTGTTCATATGCGCTATGCAACGCTTGTTTGAATTTAAAATATTACCTTTTGTTCGGCTGTTTATCAAATCTGAGAGATGGCTAGTCATCGGCTTCTGCCCACATGCCACGAGTGCTAGAGTGTTTGGGATAAACCTGAGCACTCTTGTTCCCATTTTTGGGTCCTTCGAGGGAGGTGCTCAGCACAACGGACAAGGCAATCGGACTATAATGCGTTATCAGTCTCACTTAGCCATAGAATTCTATAATTTTAAATTTCGGTGAAGCCCCTAGTGTTCAGAAGGCCGAACTCGGAGCGCGATACACGCCTTAAGCCGGACAGCGCCGACTCCTCGCTCTAAGCGGCATAAGACTTTAAGGACTCGAAAACCTCTCGAACAGCGACCAGTCTCTCACCTTATCATGACAGTCAGTTTTAGCTTTCTCTACTGAGGTGCTTAGCTCAGCAGAACCGGGGCACAATCGCAGTAGTTCTCCCAGTGCTACCTTAGCCGATATAGCGGAACGTAAGGTACCAAAACATGGGAGCCGGGCAAACCCAACTATTGACCCAAGACATGATTCGGAGCTGATGCATATAATGCTATAAGTTCGGGGTGACGCACTGTTGAAAGTGTCCGGACTTCTCACGCCGTATTGTGGGGTATGCTTAAGCCCCTAGCGTATTGGCCGTACCAGAGTGTACGGGTTCTTGATGTCATGAATGAACATATATATATATATAAGAAGAATGCAATAAAATCCTTAATGTAATGCATTGTTTATTCAAAAACATGCGTTAAAGCAGAATGATATAGGTAGTGCGATAAGCAAAAAGTAGGACTATGTCCCCTCCAAGGGCAAGCCGAGGAATAATATTAAAGCAAGTATTTCACTCGTTATCGTAATCCACCTGGGAGTTTCATGGTGTGACGTAGCTTTCTGCCTCCTTGGTTGCTGCATCATGTGTTCGGCAATCATACTGCCGGACAGGGTTTCCAGAGATTAAAGTCCCGAAAGAGAAAAATAACAAAGCGGGAAGCCCCTAGTGTGGTTTAAGCCGCGTCTTGGAGCGTGCCGCAGTCGTGCCCCCCTCCCCTCCTGTGCCCATCGTATTTTTAATGTGTAATTGTGTACGCGTGGCACGGATTTCGCCGTTTGGCTGGGACCGGGGTGGGGGCCGCATTGCTATGCGAGCTCGGAACATGCCAGGCGGTCCAGTTGCCAATTACTCCGGGCGCGCTTGAAGTTGTCTGGGTCCTTAATCGCCGAACTAGTGGATTGCCTTAAGAGGCTGCTTTGTGCTTCTGCTGCGAGGGCCGCAGTGTGCTCCTCCGTTCAGAGAGAGCGCTCTGTGTTTCCATTAACTGTAATGACCCCCTGAGGTCCTGGCATCTTGAGATTGAGGTATGCATAATGCGGTACCGCATTGAATCTCGCAAATGCGGTTCGCCCAAGCAGTGCATGATAGCCACTGCGGAACGGGACTATGTCAAAGATTAACTCCTCGCTTCGGATGTTATCCGGGGATCCAAAGACCACTTCCAGCGTGACTGAGCCTGTGCAATGGGCCTCTACACCTGGTATGACGCCTTTAAAGGTCGTTTTTGTGGGTTTGATCCTTGAGGGGTCTATACCCATTTTGCGCATTGTGTCCTGATAAAGCAGGTTCAGGCTGCCGCCGCCATCCATAAGGACTCGAGTGAGGTGAAATCTGTCAATGATTGGGTCTAGGACCAGTGCGGCAAATCCGCCATTACGGATACTAGTGGGGTGGTCCCTGCGATCGAAGGTGATCGGACAGGGACCATGGGTTGAATTTTGGGGCGACTGGCTCCAACGCATATACGTCCCTGAGCGCACGCTTCCGCTCCCTCTTGGGGATGTGGGTTGCATATATCATGTTCACCGTCCGCACTTGTGGGGGGAACCTCTTCTGTCCTCCGGTATTCGGCTGCCGGGGCACCTCCTCGTCATCGCTATGTGGCCCCTTATCTTTGTTTTCGGCAAGTAACTTGCCGGCCTGCTTGAACACCCAACAATCCCTGTTGGTGTGGTTGGCTGGCTTGTCGGGGGTGCCGTGTATTTGACACGAGCGATCGAGTATACGGTCCAAACTGGACGGGCCCGGAGTGCTTCTTTTGAATGGCCTTTTCCGCTGACCGGGTTTAGAGCCTTTGAATCTGGCATTGACTGCCGTATCCTTGGTATTGTCGCTGTTAATACGGCGCTTATGTTTGTTGCGATGTGACCTACTATTGCTGTCCTTGGTATCCGAAGTACCATGGTTCTTTGATATGTTATTACTGCGAGCCAGCCAGCTGTCTTCTCCCGCACAAAAGCGGGTCATGAGTCTTGTGAGGGCTGCCATAGATTTCGGCTTTTCCTGACCAAGGTGCCGGGCTAGCCACTCGTCGTGGATGTTGTGCTTGAAAGCTGCTAGGGCCTCTGCATCTGGACAGTCGATGATTTGATTTTTCTTTGTTAGGAACCATGTCCAGAATTGCCTGGCCGATTCCTCTGGCTGCTGAATTATGTGGCTCAAGTCATCGGCATATGGTGGTCGCACATAAGTGCCCTGAAAGTTGTCGAGGAATGCAGCTTCTAGATCTTCCCAACAGCCAATGGACTCTGCTGGCAAGCTATTGAGCCAATGCCGAGCTGATCCTTTGAGTTTGAGTGGGAGGTATTTAATGGCGTGTAGATCATCACCGCGTGCCATGTGGATATGCATGAGGAAATCCTCGATCCATACCGCAGGATCTGTTGTGCCGTCGTATGATTCTATATTTATGGGTTTGAAAACCTCTGGGATTTGATGATCCATTACTTCGTCTGTGAAGCATAAGGGGTGTGCGGTGCCTCTGTACTGGGCTATATCGCGATGCAGCTCCAATGAGTCTTGTCGGCTGTGCTTGGCCCGGCCGGATTTACTTTTACTGTATCTGGCGTGACGATTATCGTCTCGCATAGTGGCGCGCCCTTGTGATCCGTAGATCGATCTTGCATGTTTTGATTTGTCCTCCAATATGTCTCGCAGGTCTAGCGTATTTCCCCAGGCCTTTTTATTTGAATGGCGTTGGGGTGCAGGCTGAGCTTTTGGCTGGAATGCCTCTCTGTCGCGGCCACGAAGTGGCTGGTCAGCCGCATCATACGCTTCTTCCTCCAGTCGGGGTAGCAACTTGCATTTTGGGTAACTCTTGGAGGGGCGTTCGAGTTTATATTCCTCGGCCGCCAGGACTTTAGTCCATCTGTCAGCTAGAAGATCTTGATCAGCTTGAAGCTGGTGCTGCTTCTTCTAAAGGCTATTTGCCATGGCTATAAGCCGACGCTTGAAGCGCTCTTGTTCGATGGGATCCTCTGGCACGACGAATTCGTCATCGTCGAGGCTTGCCTCGTCTTCAGAGGGAGGCATGTAATTATCATCCTCCTTATCTACCGCTCTCTCAGGAGGGCTGGCCTCTCCATCCTCATGCCCTAAATCGTGCTGGAGGGGATTATTGCCATCTTCGGCACTATCCAGAGTACTATTATCTCCTGTGTCGGTATCACCACTTTTGCTTTGGCGGGACATAGAGCGGTGCCGCTGACGTAGGCGCTTGGGTTGCTTCTTGGAGGGGTCATCCTCCGCTGTCTCGTCGCCATTGCCTTCTTTGGGTGTGTCCACCATGTATATATCGTATGATGAGGTGGCTGTCCAGTGCCCTGGGGCAGTGGTTCCCCTTCGTCTCCCGCATCGTCGTCCATACCGTCGATGTCTTCGGAGTCGAAGTCGAGAATGTCGGTTAAGTCGTCGACAGTGGCTACTAAGTGGGTGGTGGGTTGGCAGCGAATTTCTTCGTCATCCGCATCCCAATCCTGCCGGACATAGTTCGGCCAGGATCCTCCTGACAAGGAGAGATACCTTAATGAGTTCAGTATGTCGCCAAAGGGCGAGTGCTGAAAAATATCCACGGAGGTAAACTGCATGATCGGTGCCCAATCGGATTCGCTAGGAACGGGCGCAGGCAGTTCGGAGTCTGTGGCCGGAGAAGGATCCGGCAGTTTGACAACACAGCTCTCGTGCAGGGTAAGGTCGATGTTCGGCTCGATCGCCGCTGAGGATAAGGACTCCGTGGCGGGGTCCATCCACCCGTCCATGGATGGCGCAACTAGCTCTGAATTGAGGGTCGGAGCGGCTGCCGGTGCGCTCTCCTAAACACTATCC
The DNA here is from genome assembly GCF_056163025.1 of Triticum urartu. Taxonomy (NCBI): domain Eukaryota; kingdom Viridiplantae; phylum Streptophyta; class Magnoliopsida; order Poales; family Poaceae; genus Triticum; species Triticum urartu. The sequence goes on along the minus strand of NC_141877.1, from coordinate 212,596,028 downwards.
GATGGTAGAGCTAAATATTACTCATCGTGACCGTGTGACGCACAAGGCAGGGCCTCGAATCCGTCGAAGATCAAGTCTCCGCGGATATCGGACGTGTAGTTTAAGCTTCCAAACATGACCTGGTGGCCAAGGGCGTAACTTTCGATCTGCTCTAGATGGCCAAGCGAGTTGGCCCACAGTGCGAAGCCGCCGAACACAAAAATCTGTCCGGGGAGAAAAGTCTCACCCTGGACTGCATCTCTATCGATGATCGTAGGAGCCATCAAGCCTAACGGCGACGACACAGAGGAACTCCCAATGAAAGCACCAATGTCGGTGTCAAAACCGACGGATCTCGGGTAGGGGGTCCCGAACTGTGCGTCTAAGGCGGATGGTAACAGGAGGCAGGGGACACGATGTTTTACCCAGGTTTGGGCCCTCTTGATGGAGGTAAAACCCTACGTCCTGCTTGATTTATTCTTGATGATATGGGTATTAGAAGAGTTGATCTACCACGAGATCGGAGAGGCTAAACCCTAGAAGCTAGCCTATGGTATGATTGTATGTTGTCCTACGGACTAAAACCCTCCGGTTTATATAGATACCGGAAAGGGCTAGGGTTACACAAGGTCGGTTACAAAGGAGGAGATATACATATCCATATTGCCTAGCTTGCCTTCCACGCCAAGTAGAGTCTCATCCGGACACGAGACGAAGTCTTCAATCTTGTATCTTCATAGTCTAACAGTCCGGCCAAAGGATATAGTACGGCTGTCAGGAGACCCCCTAATCCAGGACTCCCTTAGGGCCCTTTGACTTCCATGGCCGCCCGCCTTCCTTTGCATTAATGGCGCCCGAGCCGCTGTTTAATATGGCCGGCCTTACTGTTCGCCTCCCATTCCCCTCCCTCCCACAAACCTCCACCAACGCCATGGCGCAGAATGATCATCCGCCACTAGTCTTCAAGTTTGGTGAAGTCGACTCCGAGCCAGAGGAGATAGAAAATAAGGACGAATGGGGCCTCATGGACATGGCCTAGAACAAGCTGGCCGCGGCAGGTGCTGCCCCCTCTCCCGTCCCAGCTCCCAACCCCATGCCTGCGCCAGCGACCATCCCCATAGCATTGACGGGCTGGTGGCCGAGCACTATCGTAGAGATGGACCCCGCGGTGGTCAGCGAGGTCTCCACGGACCTGCGTGAGCTCGTGTACATGCCAGCGCCAGCACCTGTGCCTGTGCCCGCCCCTCCACCCACCATGGCACCGGCCCCCGTGCGTTTGGTTGCACCGGCCGCGCTCGTGCCCGTGCCTGTGCAGGCCCCTCCACCCACCGTGGCGCCGATCCTCATGCGTTTGGCTGCACCCGACGAGCCCATGCCCGTGCCCATGCACACGCCCCCCTCAGCGGCATGGGACGCTTCTGTCGACCGCTACCTCTCAGCGGTGCCAGTTGCCGTCCTCCCGCACCCTGCCCGTCGATCGCGTGAAGACATGATGTTTGATTTACAAGTGAAGAACATTTTGTGCTTCCTTGATGACTTCAAAAATGTCGTCCCGGAGGACGACAATGACAATGACGACGCGGCACGCCACCTCCGCAGCCGTCGGAAATAGTTTTTTTGGGGTTTAATACTGTATCTCGAATTCTCGATCATATGAATATAAATTCGCAGTGTGACCGAATGAAAGATATGGTTTGAACGAACTTGTGTTTTTGTCTCTTAATGTACAGACTTATGAAAGGATTTTCTTTTGAAAAAAACCTCAATGGTTTTTAAATATAAAACACTCATCGCAAATGTTTTAGTTAGAACACCCGTATGCAAACCGACAGCTTCCCCAGGAAGCCAAGGGAAAATGTGCCGAGCAGGATTTCTGCATCCCTTCAACGCAAAAGGTTGTTTTCCATGACCTGAGTGCAAGCACATACAAACAATTGGGTGAGATTTGCATATCTGTCATTTTGGGTATGTTGCCATTTGTCAAACATGAAAGATTGACATTTGTTTATCTAGTAACATTGGCATTTGTCAACCTTGTAACACTGCGATTTGTCAAAATATGCAGCTACAAATCACTAGCACTATCTAATTTTTGCAACTAAAATCACTAGCACTGTTCATATGGACATCACTAGCAGGCGTGAGTTGATGGACGCACATGAAAATGTACCATTGATTACATACAACAAGTCATCAACCCACAACGACAACAATGATACATGTTGGATTATAGATCATTTCCAACAAAACATTCTAGTAAAGTTTTTCTCACACAACAAATAACAAAGCGATGAAATGAACTTCAGCTCAACCACTCATCGGCGTTGGAAACGCTTGCTTTGAACTAGAAGTGATTCTCTAGGAAGGGCCAGCTACTGTCAATCTCGAGACCCATGCAGGACTGATCATCGAGGTTGGAGTGGCCTATGTCAGGACCCATATTGGGATGGTAGGGAAGCATAGTAATCTTCGAGGTATAGATACAGTTTCTTCTCATAAATGGTAGTAACATTGTGTCAACAACAGCTGGATCGCCTTCCACCATCATTGGATAGTTTTGTCCAAGGAAGAGCGAGTTTCCTCCAAGACTTCCAATACTGCACCAGGGAGAAGGTGTTGGTGCTAGTACACTAGTATCCATCCCGAATACCCTGCAATGGATGTTGGAATAGGTCCGGAGAGTGTGACCATGCGAGACAACACCTGCTTCCTTAGTAACATCAGCAGTGCCTTGTATACAGACAAGAAGAGGTGATCCATCAGAATAAGTTGCCAGGCGGCACTGAGTATATGGGTCCTGCTTGTCCTCATGCTCGTAAAAATTTTCAAGTATAGGTGGTGGAATGTTCACAGGACCTTGGAAACACAAGAAGGTTAATTAGAAAAGGAAAACTAGCTAACCCGCATGCATGTGGATGAAACAATTATAATTACGGTGGAAGACAAAACATACCGAAAGCATCAGGATTCCATGCAAATGCAGTGCCACGAGTGGTGGCAGCAAACACAAGACCCTCGTATTGAATTGCATCACTATACTCATCTGTGTACATAATTTGATTTTTTTGCAATATCCGTCGAGGCGTGGAAGTAAGAACGGGAACAAGCTTGCCAAAGATAGCAACAACTTCATAGTTCGTGTAATCCCAAGAGCGGCTGGGAACTCAACAAATTGCTATCTTCCATAGATGACAGTCAGGATGATCGTATTTGAACTGACATACAATACCGGTGTACTCAACCTCTGGGCAGTCGTCTGAGATTTTTGGAAGTGAAACTCGGTGACGAGTATACACATTCACAAGTTCCCACTCGCAGTTGTACCCAATATAAACAACCCAATCTCCATTTGCGCCTGCCCAAGCCTTGCCCTCAAGCGATGGCATCTTAACATCATACGTATCATTATCAAGTGGCATCAACTTACACAAGGCGAGGCTTCCCTCGTCCCCGTGCCAGTCAGCAGGGTCATGGCAAAGAAGATAGGGGAGATCAAACCGCTCCGGGACCCTTGGGTTCCTTGTAATGATGTTATTAGTTGAGTCAAGAATGGTCTTGAACGAACCTGCCATGCTAGACGAGGTGATGACGTCGCACCGATCAATGAGTTCCTCCACCACGTCATCATTCAGATCGGGGCAAGAATAACAGGGTCGTTTTCGGCCTGTTCCCTCCATTGAGAAGACGATCGAACAATGGAAGAAGGAAGGGTGAAGGCAAATGGAGGAGGGAGGAAGAGCTAGTGTGCGGTAGCAGTTCGAAATCAAGAGGGAAAGGCGAAGAGTCGGTGGACGGTTGCCATGGTCTATGAAGAGGCGCCTCAGAAGCGAACGGTTGCCATAGAGGTCACACACTGACGACAAGGGCCGAGTGAACCGCATGCTTATATCGCACACACCTTGATCTTGCTGACCATTTGATTTGTGTTTCCAAATCACAAACAGTTCATTTGAGTGAACCGTATGCTATATATCGCACACACCTTCATCTGGCTGCCCATTTCTTTTGTTCCTCCTCATCACAAACAGTTCATCCGAGTGAACCGTATGCAGTGTATCGCACACGCCTTCATCTGGCTGCCCATTTCTTTTGTTCCTCCTCATCGCAAACAGTTAATTGAGCTGAACCATATGCCCTTCTTCGCACACACAACTAAAATCTGACCCGTGTTTGAGGCATCCATCATCGCAAATGCTTTATACATTTTTGACGGTTTTCACACACCATCATATGCGATTATTGCATTGCACACAGTTTCTCGAAGGGTCTCTGATCGTAGTGTCGCGTTAGCAGCATCCTGCAGTAGTGTGCTTGTAGTTCAAATTTGAATTATGAACATTAAATGCACATAAACTCAATTAATGTATAAAGAAGGCCAAACGAACCCGAAATAATTCCAAAATTTAGCATGATACTTCCATTGGGTCTAATCTGCCTGTGTAAAAAAATTAAGGTGGGAGAAGGCAGTGTACTTATGTCGTTTCGCACACGGAGGTGACACGTTCCCTCTCGGAACCACGAGCCTTCTTGAGGGAAGCTCCTATTTGCAAGAAGCTTACACCAAAGCTTGTCCCAATTCGGCCACAAAATTTATCGCAGCATGTTGGTGCCATGTCATGACACCATGCCAAGTTTAATGACTTTCAGGCGTGTTTTGGATTTACAGGAATTAAAAAACCAAGTTTCTCTATCTTTCTGGCTAAGCCACGACGCCCACATGTTTTAATTACATTCCCATTTCTTGCATGGGACCTATAAATTCATCCAAAGACACACATGTGATTTTTCAACAAACTTTGGTGCATTGGAGCATGTGCTTGTAGTTCAAATTTGAATTATGCATATTAAATGCGCACAAACTCAATTAATATACAAAAAGGCCAAACAAACTCACAATAATTCGAAAAGTTAACATGATACTTCTATTTGGTCTAATCTGCATGTGTAAAAAAATTAAGGCGGGAGAAGGCAGTGTATGTATGATGTTTCGCACGCGGAGGTGACGCGTTCCCTCTTGAAACCACGAGCCTTTTTGAGGGAAGCTCTAGTTTGCAAGAAGCTTACACCAAAGATTGTCCCAATTTGGCAAAAAAATTACCACAACATGTTGGTGCAGTGCCATAACACCATGCCAAGTTTCATGATTTTTAGGCGTGTTTTGGATTTACAGGAATTAAAAAACCAAGTTTCTCAATCCTTTCGGCCGAGCCACGATGCCCACATGTTTGAATTTCATTCCCATTTCTTCCATGGGACCTAGAAATTAACCCAAGGACACACATGTGATTTTTCAGCCAACTTCGGTGCACTGGAGAATGTGCTTGTAGTTCAAATTTGAATTATGCACATTAAATGCGCAGAAACCCAATTAATGTATAAAAAAGGCCAAACGAACTAGGAATAATTCCAAAATTTAGCATGATTCTTCTATTTGGTCTAATCTACCTGTGTAAAAAAATTAAGGCAAGAGAAGGAAGTGTACTTATGTCGTTTTGCACACGGAGGTGACACATTCCCTCTCGGAACCACGAGCCTTCTTGTGGGAAGCTCCGGTTTGCAAGAAGCTTACACCAAAGCTTGTCCCAATTCGGCCACAAAATTTATCGCAGCATGTTGGTGCCATGTCATGACACCATGCCAAGTTTAATGATTTTCAGGCGTGTTTTGGATTTACAGGAATTAAAATACCAAGTTTCTCTATCTTTCTGGCTAAGCCACGACGCCCACATGTTTTAATTACATTCCCATTTCTTGCATGGGACCTATAAATTCATCCAAAGAAACACATGTGATTTTTCAACAAACTTTGGTGCATTGGAGCATGTGCTTGTAGTTCAAATTTGAATTATGCACATTAAATGCCCAAAAACTCAATTAATGCATAAAAATGCCAAATGAACCCGTAATAATTCCAAATTTAAACACGACACTCATGTACTAGTTGCATGTTCACTGTACGTAAATGTTCTAGCAATTCAAATACCATCCTTTCCATCCGTAACTCCATTTTGTCTTTCAAAACATAATGAAAAAATCAGGTATACCACAAACAGTTTACTAGAAAGAATCGTGTGGGATGCGATATAAAATATCTTGGCGCACCATTGTGTGGCTTACGCAGGAAGCTTCGTCGTCTACAGTCCACCAACCCCGCTTGAACCACACTTGCGCGCTAGTTTCTCGTGGCACCAAGCAAAAAAAATTTGCCACCGCAGAAATATCTATCTCCCCACCCCTCCCTCCCACCAAAAGCCATATTTCCACTGTTCCTCCTTGCTTTCCAAGTTCAAACCTTCACTCCTGCTTACTGGCAGCTCAGCCTCCTCACCGGCAACCCTTCTTCTTGCAGCGCCGCCTCCTCGCCGGCTACCCTTCTTCTTGCAGCACCGCCTCCTCACCGACGACCCTTGTTCTTGCAGCCCCGCCTCGTCTCCGGCGACCCTTCTTCTTACTCCGCGGCTTCCTCGCCACCGACCCTTCTTCTTGATGCGTGGCCTCGTCGATATGGTCAGCTAATCCACACCCCACCCACACCATCCTCCTCCTTTCCCGTCCCACATGCCTCGACCGACGACGCGAAACCTTCCACTGAAATCACTGACTCCCTCCTCCAATTAAGCGCCGCCCACATCCATTTTGCATGCAGTATAACGTGGAGCTCAGTAGCATGTGGTCGCACGCACGCACGAGGTCGCTATGGCTGCCATGAGTGTTGACCACCAGATCTTCGAGGAGCACCTCGTCTTCGAGGCCACCGTCGACACCGCCACGCGGTTGTCTACTTTAAAATACAGTTCGTGATGTTTTATCGAGGCCACTGCAAGTGCCTTCTACTGATTTATCCTCTCTAATGTTAATATGCAATCTGATGTTCAGTTAATAGTTTGGTCCTGATGTAGGGTGGAACCCTAGATGGCTGATCTTTCATGAAAGGAGCGGATCCCACGATGAATACGAAGAACACAAAGGGGAAAACACGAAGGGAAACACAAGAGAATCACTCAAACCAACGATATTAGGTCACACATATGCTAGATCCTCAAACACAAAGAGATACAAGATCCACGATCAACAAAGGATGATACAAAGGTAACCGGTTCTTCTTCGTGAGGAGGTCTTGAGGGGTCTTCCCATGAAGGGGTCTTGAATCCAAGGTGGATCTTCTCCGAAGAGGTAACCTGGTCCCTCGCAATGGAGTAGATCCGGATTGATGAGCGAAGCTCTATCTCACATATGAGCAAACTGAAGGAAATATGCCCTAGAGGCAACAATAAAGTTGTTATTTATATTTCCTTATATCATGATAAATGTTTATTATTCATGTTAGAATTGTATTAACAGTAAACTTAGTACATGTGTGAATACATAAACAAACATAGTCACTAGTTTGCCTCTACTTAACTAGCTCGTTGAATCAAGGATAGTTATGTTTCCAAACCATAGACATGAGATACCATTTGATTAACGGGATCACATCATTAGAGAATGATGTGATTGACTTGACCCATCTGTTAGCTTAGCACGATGATCGTTTAGTTTATTGCTATTGCTTTCTCCATAACTATACATATTCCTATGACTACGAGATCATGTAACTCCCGAATACCGGAGGAACACTTTGTGTGCTAGCAAACGTCAAAACATAACTGGGTGATCATAAAGTTTCTCTACAGGTGTCTCCGATGGTGTTTGTTGAGTTGGCATGTATCAAGATTAGGATTTGTCACTCCGATTGTCGGAGAGGTATCTCTGTGCCCTCTCGGTAATGTACATCACAATAAGCCTTGAAAGCAATGTAGCTAATGAGTTAGTTACCGGATGTAACATTATGGAACATGTAAAGATACTTGCCGGTAACGAGATTGAACTAGGTCTTGAGATAACGACGATCGGATCTCGGGCAAGTAACATTCCGATGACAAAGGGAACAATGTACATCGTTATGCGCTTTGACCGATAAAGAACTTCGTAGAATATGTAGGAACCAATACGAGCATCCAGGTTTTGCTATCGGTTATTTACCGGAAACATGTCTCGGTCATGTCTACATAGTTCTCGAACCCGTAGGGTCCGCACGCTTGATGTTCGGTGACGATCAGTATTATGAGTTTATGTGTTTTGATGTACCGAAGGTAGTTCGGAGTCCCGGATATGATCACGGAGATGACGAGGAGTCTCGAAATGGTCGAGACATAAAGATCGATATATTGGAAGCCTATATTTGGACATCAGAATACTTTCGGGTGAAATCGGGATTTTACCGGAGTACCGGGAGTTGCCAGAACCCCTCCAGTAAATGTATGGGCCTTATTGGGCCATAGTGGAGAAAGAGAGAGGAGACCAGGGCAAGCCGCGTGCCCCCTCTCCCTCTGGTCCAAATTGGACTAGGAGGGGGGCGGCGCCCCCCTTTCCTTCCTCCCTCTCTCCCCCTTCTTTCTCTCCTAGTCCAACTAGGGAAGGGGGGAATCCTACTCCCAGTGGGAGTAGGAATCCTCCAGGGCGTGCCATAGTAGGGTCGGCCCGCCCCCTCCTCCACTCCTTTATATACGTGGCCAGGGGCACCCCTATACACACAAGTTGATCATTGATCTTTTAGCCGTGTGCGGAGCACCCCTCCACCATAATCCACCTCGGTCATATCGTAGCGGTGCTTAGGCGAAGCCCTGCGTTGGTAGCTTCATCAACACTGTCATCACGCCATCGTGCTGATGGAACTCTCCGACGAATCTCTACTGGATCGTGAGTTCGTGGGACGTCATCGAGCAGAACGTGTGCTGATCACGGAGGTATCGTACGTTCGGTACTAGGATCGGTCGATCGTGAAGACGTACGACTACATCAACTGCGTTTTCACAATGCTTCCGCTTACGATCTACGAGGGTACGTGGATGACACTCTCCCCTCTCGTTTCTATGCATCACCATGATCTTGCATGTCCGTAGGATTTTTTTTGAAATTACTGCGTTCCCCAACAGTGGCCTCCGAGCCAGGTTTATGCATATATGTTATATGCACGAGTAGAACAGAAAGGAGTTGTGGGCGTGGTTATATACATACCGCTTGCCGTCACTAGTTGATTCTTGATTCAGCGGCACTGTTGGATGAAGCGGCCCAGACCGACATTACGCGTACACTTACGCGAGCCTAGTTCTACCGACGTGCTTAGCACACAGGTGGCTAGTGGGTGTCTGTTTCTCCAGCTTAAGTTGAATCGGATTCAATGAAAAGGGTTCTTTCTGAAGATCAAAAAGCAATCACTATACCGCGTTGTGGTTGATGCGTAGGTAAGAACGGTTCTTGCTCAGCCCATAGCAGCCACGTAAAACTTGCAACAACAAAGTAGAGGACGTCTAACTTGTTTTTGCAGGGCATGTTGTGATGTGATGTGGTCAAGACATGATGCTAAATTTTATTGTATGAGATGATCATCTTTTGTAACACAGTTATCGGCAACTGATAGGAGCCATATGGTTGTCGCTTTATTGTATGAAATGCAATCTCCATGTAATTGCTTTACTTGTTCACTAAGCGGTAGCGATAGTCATGGAGGCAATAGTTGGCGTGACGACAAGGATGCTTCGATGGAGATCAAGGTGTCAAGCCGGTGACGATGCTGATCATGACGGTGCTTTGGAGATGGAGATCACAGGCACAATATGATGATGGCCATATCATATCACTTATATTGATTGCATGTGATGTTTATCTTTTATGCATCTTATTTTGCTTAGATCAACGGTAGAATTATAAGATGATCTCTCACTAAATTTCAAGGTATAAGTGTTCTCCCTGAGTATGCACCGTTGCGAAAGTTCGTCGTGCCGAGACACCATGTGATGATCGGGTGTGATAAGCTCTACGTTCACATACAACGGGTGCAAGCCAGTTTTGCACACGCAGAATACTCGGGTTAAACTTGACGAGCCTAGCATATGCAGATATGGCCTCGGAACATTGTGACCGAAAGGTCAAGCATGATCATATAGTAGATATGATTAACATAGTGATGTTCACCATTGAAAACTACTCCATCACACGTGATGATCGGACATGGTTTAGTTGGTGTGGATCACGTGATGACTTAGATGATTAGAGGGATGTTTATCTATGTGGGAGTTCTTAAGTAATTTGATTAATTGAACTTCAATTTATCATGAACTTAGTACCTGATAGTATTTTGCATGTCTATGTTGTTGTAGATAGATGGCCCGTGCTGTTGTTCTGTTGAATTTTAATGCGTTTCTTGAGAACGCAAAGTTGAAAGATGATGGTAGCAATTACACGGACTGGGTCCATAACTTGAGGATTATCCTCATTGCTGTATAGAAGAATTACGTCCTGGAAGCACCGCTAGGTGCCAAACCCGCTACAGGAGCAACACCAAATGTTATGAACGTCTGGCAGAGCAAAGCTGATGACTACTCGGTAGTTCAGTGTGCCATGCTTTATGGCTTAGAACCGGGACTTCAACGATGTTTTGAACGTCATGGAGCATATGAGATGTTCCAGGAGTTGAAGTTGATATTTCAAGAAAATGCCCTTATTGAGAGATATGAAATCTCCAATAAGTTCTATAGCTGCAAGATGGAGGAGAATAGTTCTTTCAGTGAAAATATACTCAAAATTTCTGGGTATAATAATCACTTGATTCAACTGGGAGTTAATCTTCCGGATGATAGTGTCATTGACAGAATTCTTCAATCACTGCTACGAAGCTACAAGAGCTTTGTGATGAACTACAATATGCAAGGGATGGATAAGACTATTACCGAGCTCTTCGCAATGCTAAAGGCTGCGGAGGTAGAAATCAAGAAGGAGCATCAAGTGTTGATGGTTACCAAGACCACCAGTTTAAAGAAAAAGGGTAAAGGGGAGAAGGGGAACTTCAAGAATAACGGCAAGTAAGTTGCTGCTCAAGTGAAGAAGCCCACGTCTGAACCTAAGCCTGAGACTGAGTGCTTCTACTGCAAAGGGACTGGTCACTGGAAGCGGAACTTCCCAAAGTATTTGCCGGATAAGAAGGATGGCAAGGTGAACAAAGGTATATGTGATATACATGTTATTGATGTGTACCTTACTAATGCTCATAGTAGTACCTGGGTATTTGATACTGGTTCTATTGCTAATATTTGCAACTCGAAACAGGGACTACAGATTAAGCGAAGATTGGCTAAGGACGAGGTGACTATGCATGTAGGAAATGGTTCCAAAGTCGATGTGATCGCGGTCGGCACGCTACCTCTACATCTACATTCGGGATTAGTTTTAGACCTAAATAATTTTTATTTGGTGCCATCGTTGAGCTTGAACATTATATCTGGATCTTGTTTGATGCGAGACGATTATTCGTTTAAATCTGAGAGTAATGGTTGTTGTATTTATATGAGTAATATCTTTTATGGTCATGCACCCTTGAAGAGTGGTCTATTCTTGATGAATCTCGATAGTAGTGATACACATATTCATAATATTGAAGCCAGAAGATGCAGAGTTGATCATGATAGTGCAACTTATTTGTGGCACTGCCGTTTAGGTCATATTGGTGTAAAGCGCATGAAGAAACTCCATTCGGATGGACTTTTGCAATCACTTGATTATGAATCACTTGGTACTTGCGAACCATGCCTCGTGGGCAAGATGACTAAAACACCATTCTCCGAAACAATGGAGCGAGCAACAGATTTGTTGGAAATCATACATACTAATGTATGTGGTCTGATGAATATAGAGGCTCGCGACAGGTATCGTTATTTTCTCACCTTCACAGATGATTTGAGCAGATATGGGTATATCTACTTAATGAAACATAAGTCTGAAACATTTGAAAAGTTCAGAGAATTTCAGAGTGAAGTGGAAAATCATCGTAACAAGAAAATAAAGTTTCTACGATCTGATCATGGAGGAGAATATATGAGTTACGAGTTTGGTCTTCATTTGAAACAATGCGGAATAGTTTTGCAACTCACGCCACCCAGAACACCACAGCGTAATGGTGTGTCCGAACATCAAAATCGTACTTTACTAGATATAGTGCGATCTGTGATGTCTCTTACTGATTTACCGCTATCGTTTTGGAGTTATGCTTTAGGGACGGCTGCATTCATGTTAAATAGGGCACCATCTAAATCCGTTGAGACCACGCGCTTATGCACTCTGTGTTGGCAAGAAACCAAAGTTGTCGTTTCTTAAAGTTTGGGGCTACGATGCTTATGTGAAAAAGCTTCAACCTGATAAGCTCGAACCCAAATCGGAGAAATGTGTCTTCATAGGATACCCAAAGGAGACTATTGGGTACACCTTCTATCTCAGATCCGAAGGCAAGACATTCGTTGCTAAGAATGGATCCTTTCTAGAGAAGGAGTTTCTCTCAAAAGAAGTGAGTGGGAGGAAAGTAGAACTTGATGAGGTAACTATACCTGCTCCCTTATTGGAAAGTAGTTCATCACGGAAATCTGTTCCTGTGATTCCTACACCAATTAGTGAGGAAGCTAATGATGAAGATCATGTAACTTCAGATCAAGTTACTACTGAACCTCGTAGGTCAACCAGAGTAAGATCCGCACCTAAGTGGTATGGTAATCCTGTTCTTGAGGCCATGTTACTTGACCATGACGAACCTATGAACTATGAGGAAGCGATGATGAGCCCATATTCTGCAAAATGGCTTGAAGCCATGAAATATGAGATGGGATCCATATATGAGAACAAAGTGTGGAAGCCATCGAGAATAAATGGATCTTCAAGAAGAAGACTGACATTGATGGTAATGTTACTGTCTACAAAGCTCGACTTGTTGCGAAAGGTTTTCGACAAGTTCATAGAGTTGACTACGATGAGACTTTCTCACCCGTAGCCATGCTTAAGTCCATCCAAATCATGTTAGAAATTGCCGCATTTTATGATTATGAAATTTGGCAAATGGGTGTAAAGACTGCATTCCTGAATGGATTTCTGGAAGAGGAGTTGTATATGATGCGAACTAAAGGTTTTATCGATCCAAAGGATGCTAACAAAGTGTGTAAGCTCCAGTGATCCATCTATGGACAGGTGCAAGCATCTCGGAGTTGGAATAAACGTTTTGATAGTGTGATCAAAGCATATGGTTTTATATAGACTTTTGGAGAAGCCTGTTTTTACAAGAAAGTGAGTCGGAGCTATGTAGCATTTCTAATTTTATATGTGGATGTCATATTGTTGATTGGAAATGATATAGAATTTCTGGATAACACAAAAGGATATTTGAATAAGATCTTTTCAATGAAAGACCTTGGTGAAGCTGCATATATATTGGGCATCAAGATCTATAGAGATTGATCAAGATGCTTAATTGGACTTTCACAAAGCACATACCTTGATAAAGTTTTGAAGAAGTTCAAAATGGATCAAGCAAAGAAAGGGTTCTTGCCTGTGTTACAAGGTGTGAAGTCGAGTCAGACTCAATGCCCGACCACTGCAGAAGATAGAGAGAAAATGAAAGGTGTTCCCTATGCTTCAGCCATAGGCTCTATCATGTATGCAATGCTGTGTACCAGACCTGATGTGTGCCTTGCTATAAGTTTAGCAGGGTGGTACCAAAGTAATCTAGGAGTGGATCATTGGACAACGGTCAAGAACATCCTGAAATACCTGAAAAGGACTAAGGATATGTTTCTCGCATATGGAGGTGGCAAAGAGCTCGTCGTAAATGGTTACGTCAATGCAAGCTTTGACACTGATCTGGATGAGTCTAAGTCACAAACCGGATACGTGTTTTTATTAAATGGTGGAGCTCTTAGTTGGTGCAGTTCCATGCAAAGCGTCATGGCGGGATCTACGTGTGAAGTGGAATACATAGTTGCTTCGGAAGCACCAAATGAAGGAGTCTGGATGAAGGAGTTCATATCCGATCTAGGTGTCATACCTAGTGCATCGGGTCCAATGAAAATCTTTTTTGACAATACTAGTGCAGTTGCCTTGGCAAAGGAATCCATAATTCACAAGATAGCCAAGAACATCAAGATACGCTTCAATTCCATCCGGGATCAAGTCAAGGAGGGAGACATAGAGATTTGCAAGATACATAGAAATCTAAATGTTGCAGACCCGCTGACTAAGCCTCTCTCACGAGCAAAACATGATCAGCACCAAGACTCCATGGGTGTTAGAATCATTACTGTGTAATCTAGATTATTGACTCTAGTGCAAGTGGGAGACCGAAGGAAATATGACCTAGAGGCTATAATAAAGTTGTTATTTATATTTCCTTATATCATGATAAATGTTTATTATTCATGCTAGAATTGTATTAACCGGAAACTTAGTACATGTGTGAATACATAGACAAACAAAGTGTCACTAGTTTGCCTCTACTTAACTAGCTCATTGAATCAATGATGGTTATGTTTCGTAACCATAGACATGAGTTGTCATTTGATTAACAGGATCACATCATTAAATAATGATGTGATTGAATTGACCCATCAGTTAGCTTAGAACGATGATCGTTTAGTTTATTGCTATTGCTTTCTCCATAACTATACATATTCCTATGACTATGAGATAATGCAACTCCCTAATACCGGAGGAACACTTCGTGTGCTACCAAACGTCACAACGTAACTGGGTGATCATAAAGGTGCTCTATAGGTATCTCTGATGGTGTTTGTTGAGTTGGCATGGATCAAGATTAGGATTTGTCACTCTGATTGTCAGAGAGATATCTCTGGGCCCTCTCGGTAATGTATATCACAATAAGCCTTGCAAGGAATGTAGCTATTGAGTTAGTTACGTGATGTAACATTACGGAACGAGTAAAGAGACTTGCCGGTAACGAGATTGAACTAGGTATTGAGATACCGACGATCAAATCTCAGGCAAGTAACATACCAATGACAAAGGGAACAACGTATACCGTTATGCGGTTTGACCGATAAAGATCTTCGTAGAATATGTAGGAACCAATATGAGAATCCAGGTTCTGCTATTGGTTATTGACCGGAGACGTGTCTCGGTCATGTCTACATAGTTCTCAAACCCGTAGGGTCCGCACGCTTAATGTTCGGTGACGATCGATATTATGAGTTTATATGTTTTGATGTACCAAAGGTAGCTCAGAGTCCCGAATATGATCACGGACATGACGAGGAGTCTCGAAATGGTCGAGACATAAAGATTGATATATTGGAAGCCTATATTTGGACATCAGAATAGTTCCGGGTGAAATTGGGATTTTACCGGAGTACTGGGAGGTTACCGGAACCCCCCGGTAAATGTATGGGCCTTATTGGGCCATAGTGGAGAGAGAGAGGAGACCAGGGCAAGCCGCGTGCCCCCTCTCCCTCTGGTCCGAATTGGACTAGGAGGGGGGCGGCGCTCCCCTTTCCTTCCTCCCTCTCTCCCCTTCCTTCTCTCCTAGTCCAACTAAGGAAGGGGGGGGATCCTTCTCCTGGTGGGAGTAGGACTCCTCTAGGGCGTGCCATAGGAGAGCCGGCCCACCCCCCTCCTCCACTCCTTTATATGCGTGGCCAGGGTGATGAGGACATCAATACCACTGTTACACCCACAACCCCTACTGCTATACATACTGGACCAATTACTAGAGCTCGCGCACGCCAATTAAATTATCAGGTACTTCTGTTTCTTGGTAATGATTCTAATATTTATGAGAATATGATGCTGTCTAAATTAGATACATTTGTTTTACTTATAAATAAAGGGCCTGGCATGGATAAGAGGGATGAACACTGGAGCAAGACCAAGCATGGAGATGATGGCATGCGCAAGGGGATCAAGAACGTTGTTACAAGTGATGATTTCAGGACTTTGAAGCCACCATAAGGAGTGCATGAAGCCTTGGATAAAATATATAAGATGCCACTTCATAAATTTCGTCCAGACACTATTCTAGGTGCTGCGTCACCTTATTATTGGGCCAGGCCCATGTATTTTCGAAATACTTAAGTATAGGCTCTTTTTGGAGTCTGTATGTGTGGGGAAACAAGAGTTAGGGTTGGTTTTGGACCCCTCCTCTAAGGGCCACGGAATTCCCCCCTCTCTCTTCCATATATACAGCCCTTAGGGCATCATTTAGACTTTGGGTTTTGTTTAGATTAAAAGTTTGCCATAGTTGCAACTTCACGTACTTCGTTTGTGTCCAACGACGAGACCAAGACGTCATAGAACCCCACCTTCATTAATAAAGCTTTCCTCTTTTATTCGCAATATCTAGATTGCAATCTCAGTTTGTTGCTTGTTCTTCGTTTGCTCGCAGGAAATAGATCCTCGTGGTCAGGTTGATCATGCTCCGGCATGGTCAATAACCCTCGGAAGTTGGTTTAGCGATTGCTAAGGTGCGACGTCTTCGCACATTCGTAGTCGGATCGTCAAAGTCGACTCCCATAGAAAACGATATCCATCTCATCGAAACATCGGGACACCTTCGCCTCTATCAAGTGGTATCGGATTTCCAGGTTGCTCGGTGAGATTTTATAGTTTTTCGTAGTTTAGATCAAGTCTGTTCTTCATACCTACTGTCCACGAAAAAACCAAAAAAATTAGGGTTAGTTCATCATATCCGAACCGGTCTGAGCCTTTGCATAGTCTTTTCAGTATTTTGCTTTGTTGAATTTGCAGTTGCATCATCGTGTCTAGTTGCTGGTCTTATAGTCTAGTCTTTTAGAGTTTCGACTTCTGGTCATAAGTTGTCACGCCACCGCCGCACCATCGTCATCGCCCCTGCCATCTACCACCATTATGGTCACCGCTGCCATATACCACCATCATCATCACCGCTGCCATATACCGCCATCATCGTCACTGCTGCCATATACCACCATCGTCATCACCGCTGCCATATACCAACATCATCATCACCACTGCCATATACCACATATCCACCGCCATCATGATAATCCGAGTCCACCTCCATCACCGATTCGCGACCAGTCCGAGTTCCACCAGATTCATCACCGCCACCAGTCCGAGTTCCACCAGATTCATCTCTGCCACCGGTCCAAGTCTAGTATTTTGATACTCTGTTTTGGATTGCCAGATCACGCCATACTCCGAGTCATGACAGATTAGGACTCCGAACTTTCGTGCTACCGGCAGTAGAAAATAGTTCCAAACTAAAAAAAAACTATGTCTAGAAAATTCTGGCTAGGCAGTTTTTAGACCATTTGTAGACTTTTCCGAAGAAATTCGTTGCGGAGCAAAAAAAAGAGAGGAAAAAGTGCAAAAAAAGTGAAAAAAAGAAAAAAAGTAGAGCGTGCCGCTCCCTTGTTTATGTGCAGTGTTGTGATTTTGTTAGTGTTCTAGGCTCGCGTCTCTAGCACGGTCTAGCCTAGGACCAGCACAGTACCGTCATTGAGCATTTATTAAACTCTGCATCTCTGAATTGATTATTGCTTACCCATGTTGCTACCATATTATAAGCCTTCCTAGCTCCACATACATCTACGTCATGCATTTGACTGTCCCTGGTAATCGCTCTATCCAAGCTTTGAGAGTTTTGACTATGACGGTTGCCGATCACTGGCTGCTGTTGGGTAAGAACTGGTAAGAATTTAAGATTTGCTTGACGGATTTGTGACACCCGCCACCACCTCTTGTTAGTAGTCTGTAGGATCATATTCTCATGTGTTTCTATTGCTGCTAACCATGGTAGGATCACAAGCCGATGAGACTGACTGGGAGAACACGACGAATAAGGAGTTGCATGATAAATTTCAGCAAATGATGAGTGGACAGGTGCAAGATGTGCTTAACAAATTTGAAGAGGCCATGGAGAAGATATATGGCATGGATAAGACGTTTGAAACAAATATCGATAACAAGTTTAATGAATTTCTCGCGCGTCTTCCACCACCACCACCGGCTGCACCTAACGCACCTCTACAACAACAACAACAACAACGTCGCCTTCCAAATCAAGTGGGACGAGCACAGTGCGTTCCCATTGACCCTGGGAAAAATTCTGGTGCCGCTGTTGATGCTTCCGTAGCTCCTGCTACTACTGCAGAGGTGGAGGACCATTAGAAGGATGAGGTTGATCAAAATCAGAACTACGTGCAACCACCAGCACCACCACCACCAGGTCCTCCTCAGGTATATCATCGCAACGGTAGGGCTGCACCACCATATGAGGTACGAGATCATGACCATCTTCCTAAACTGAAATTGAATATTCCACCATTTGAGGGTAGATATGTTCCTGATATATATCTTACTTGGGAGTTAGAAACTTGTCGGCGTTCTGGGAACGGGGGTCCCCAGACTTGCCTGCCTGCGGCCCGCGGCGTGGTGGAGCCAGCAGGCCATACGGCCCATCTTCACCAACAAGGCACCCAAGACCCTCGCGAGGGTCCAAGCCTCGCGAGGCGGACGATGCAAGACCTCCTCCCGAGTGGCCTAGTCAGGTAGGCTTGCGAGGGGCGGAGATATCAAGGCAAGGCGAACCTCACGAGGCTCTTGTGACGTGAGCCATGACGATCGACACCAGGCGGGCGCCAGGTGGGCGCCAGCACACGCAGCGTCCTTGTTCCCTCTTTGGTGCAAAGGGGGCAAGCATAGCTGCGGAGTACCAAGGCATCAGGCAACGGTTGCCATTTCGGTGCAACAAGACCAAGACCATGGACTGCAAGACGGAGGTCATCGTGGAGCCCAAGACGACATCACCCCAGAGCCTTTCACAGGCGAAGAACGCTTTTGTCAGGATAGCTTGTACTAGCTGTCCCCCTTCAAATTAGCCCGCCATTGTTGGCTCCCTTCCCTCTCGATATTTGGGAAGAGGACCAGGGCCTCTATAAATAGGACTAGCCACCACCATAGTAGAGAGATCGGATGAGACCCAGAGACACACCACAAGCTCATACGCACAAGAACACCTCAACCTCAGGAGGTTGTTCTTCCCCTTGTATTGTTCATCATCAGCCCAAGAGGCAATCCACCACCACCACACTGGAGTAGGGTATTACACCACAATGGTGGCCCGAACCAGTATAAACCCCATGTCTTTCTGTGTTGTGAGTTCGTCGAGTTCGTCCGCAAGATCTTAGCGAGCTAGAGCATAGATCGGTAGGAGGAAAAGACTTCGCGCGGACCCCAGTGTTCGAACCTTAAGGGTTAGCCAGAGCCCCACATCTGACATTTGGCGCGCTAGGTAGGGGTGCGCTGGAGCTTCTTCCCCGCCAATCAGCTCTCCGACGTTCACTGGCTATGATGTCTGGCGACCCAAGGGCCGGATCCGACCGCTAGGCAGCCTGGCCGGCCCGGACGGCGCCGCCTGCCCATGAAGATCTCGACCCCGCACCCCAAGCGGCGCGGGCGCCACCAAGCTCCGCCGGGCATGGACAGCGCGGCCAGGCATCATCCACCCTCACCTCGCATCAAGCACGAGCTGTGGCGAGAGCAGCGAGTCATGCCGCAGCAACAACGCCGCACTCACGGCGGGAGCAAGCGAACATGCGGGCGGCACTCACAGTGGCAAGGGAGATGCTGCGATGCAGGCTGATGGAGAGCGGCCGGGACACGCTGCTTAAGCGTGTTGCTGAGCTACTGGACGCAACAGCGTCGGGAGCGCCACCCTTCTGCTATCGACTCCCCCCAGGCCACTGCAAGGTTGAGCGGCGAGCCTCACCACATCTGCATGCCATCGACTACGCCTGTGGGCTTCATCAACATCAGCATGGCCGGCGGCGTAGGGGGCTCCAGCCCCCCCCCCCACATGCCGCCCTCGACAAGCACGAGCACAAGCGTCACCCCGATGGTCCCAGCCGGATGCCATATTATCATCCCCAGGACGCCATCATGGGCGGAGCAACATGGAGCGTTGGGCACCACGGCGAGGTGTTCGGGGTGACGGCCCAGGAGGCCTACATGCCCCGCATGATGGACCAAGGGTACGCACGAGAGGACGACATCGGCTCATTCGTTGGAGAAGATTAGGGAGAAGGGGCGCTATTAGTCGAAGCCTTCCAAGAGCCAGCGGAGAACCACAACGATCGCGCCGGCGACAGCAACTACAGGGTACCGCTAACCTCTCAGGAACAGGCTTATGCTAACCATGGGCTGCAAATGAATCAGGTTGCAGCGTCGATCAGCGACCCTGGCACCGCGACACCCTTTTCAACAAGGGAGACACGCTGGGGGCCGCCGGGAGGGAGCCAGGAGCAAGGCCCCTCCCCAAGGCACGCGAAACCAAGGGACACCCGGAGGTAGGCCCTCTGCCGGGGTGGCTTCAACAACCCTTCCCCCGGTAGAGGACCCGTGGTCGCCGAGGGAACCGCTGGCGTCCTCTTTCCCTCCTATGTGTTGTCCTGGTCTTCGGTCGGCTCAAAGGAGGTCAAGAGTGGCGCAAGGCGGGGCCCTCGTCTGGCAATATGAAGCAAGGCCGGTGTTGGGGAACGTAGCAATAATTCAAAAATTTCCTACGTGTCACCAAGATCAATCTAGGAGATACTAGCAACGAGAGAGAGGGAGTGCATCTTCATACCCTTGAAGATCGCTAAGCGGAGGCATTACAAGAACGCGGTTGGTGGAGTCGTACACGCAGCGATTTAGATCGCGGTCGATTCCGATCTAAGCGCCGAACAACGGCGCCTCCGCGTTCAACACACGTATAGCCCGGGGATGTCTCCTCCTTGTTGATCCAGCAAGGGGAGAGGAGAAGTTGAGGGAGAACTCCGACAACATGACGACGTGGTGGTGATGGAGCTCGTGGTTCTCCGGTAGGGCTTTGCCAAGCGCTAGGGAGGAGGAGGAGGTGTAGGAGAGGGGAAGGGGATGCGCCAGGGGAAGGGTGTGTCGCTGCCCTCTATCTCCCTCACTATATATAGGGCGAAGGGGGGTGGAGGAGGCGCCCTAGTGTTCCCTAGGGGAGGGGCGGCGGCCACAGGGAAAACCCTAGATGGGTTTGGGCGCCCCCACCCCTAGGGAACTTGCCCCCCAAGCCGGGAGGGGAGGCTGCCCTAGGGGAGGCGCCCCCACCTCTCCAAGTTACGTGAGATGGGGTGGGAGGGGCGCTCAGCCCCTTAGTGGGCTGATGTGCCCCCTCCCCTTGGCCCATAAGGCCCCCCAACGCTTGCCGGGGCCTCCGAAACCCCTTTCGGACACGCTGGTCGTCAACCGGTACCCCCGGAACAATTCTGGACTCCAATACCCTTCGTCCAATATATCGATCTTCACCTCCGGAACATTTCGGAACTCCTCGTCGAGTCTAGGATCTTATCCAGGACTCCGAACAACCTTCGGTAACCACATACTATTTCCCATAACAACTCTAGCGTCACCGAACCTTAAGTGTGTAGACCCTACGAGTTCGGGAACCATGCAGACATGACCGTGACATCTCTCCGGCAAATAACCAATAGCGGGATCTAGATACCCATATTGGCTCCCACATGTTCCACGATGATCTCATCAGATGAACCATGATGTCGGGGATTCAATCAATCCCGTATACAATTCCCTTTGTCAATCAGTATGTTACTTGCCCGAGATTCGATCGTCGGTATCCCCATACCTCATTCAATCTCATTACCAGCAAGTCTCTTTACTCGTTCCGTAATGCATGATCCTATGGCTAACTCATTAGTCACATTGAGCTCATTATGATGATGCATTACCGAGTGGGCCCAGAGATACCTCTTCGTCACACGGAGTGACAAATCCCAGTCTCGATTCGTGCCAACTCAACAGACATTTTCGGAGATACCCGTAGTGTGCCTTTATAGCCACCCAGTTACGTTGTGACGTTTGGCACACCCAAAGCATTCCTACGGTATCCGGGAGTTCCACAATCTCATGGTCTAAGGAAATGATACTTGACATTAAAAAAGCTTTAGCAGACGAACTATACGATCTTGTGCTATGCTTAGGATTGGGCCTTGTCCATCACATCATTCTCCTAATGATGTGATCCCGTTAACAACGACATCCAATGTCCATGGTCAGGAAACCATAACCATCTATTGATCAACGAGCTAGTCAACTAGAGGCTTACTAGGGACATGTTGTGGTCTATGTATTCACACATGTATTACGGTTTCCAGTTAATACAATTATAGCATGAACAATAGACAATTATCATGAACAAGGAAATACAATAATAACCATTTTATTATTGCCTCTAAGGCATATTTCCAACAGTCTCCCACTTGCACTAGAGTCAATAATCTAGTTCACATAACTATGTGATTGTAATGAATCCAACACCCATGGGGTTTGTTCATATCTCGCTTGTAAGAGAGGTTTATTAGTCAATGTGTTGGGGATATTACTACTGGGCGTAAACCGGCCTATCCGGGCCGGGTTAACTTCATCAGTAGTTAATTATGTTAAAGCCCAAGAAGGCAGATGAGAGCTCAAGGCCCATAGTCGGTTCAAGGCCTGTAGCCGTAAACCGGCGTTGGTATTTAACTTGTATTATAAGTTAGGAATAAGTAGAGACCAAACCGGACACATCTATGAGCCGGTATTGGGACTCTGTGAACCGACGGGCGTCACACCCGTGTATATAAGGGGACGACCCGGCGGCGGTTCAAGGACAACAGATAACAACTCGAGACTTAGGCGAAGCTTGTTTGCTCCCTAGTCATCGAAACCCCATCAATTCCATCAGAACTAGACGTAGGCTTTTACCTTCATCAAAGGGGCCGAACTAGTGTAAACTCTCTTGCGTCCCTGTGTCCGCTTTAACCCCTTCAAGCTAACCCGTTGCGATGGCTCCACGACTAAGTCCTTTCTCTAGGACATCTGCCGTGACAAAAGCACGACAGTTGGCGCCCACCGTGGGGCAATCGCACGATGGTTTCAAGTTCTTCGAGGGCCGCTTTGAAGCACTCGAGGGCTACGCTGTGGGCCGGATGACTAAGAGTCGTCGCGGCAATCTCTACATCAATGATGCAGGATGGGGCCCCGAGGCCGGCTCAGTTGAGTACGGGTTCCGGGTCCCCTTTGGTGGCATACACGTTTTCATCGGCAAGATCGGTGAACCGGGCCCTGAGCCGGACATCTGCACCGACCTCGTCGAAACGGCTCAGCGTGCGCGGGCCGCCCGGGTTAAACCGGCCGTGAAGCGTGCCTTCGTGGGGGTCATCCATGGAGGAAGTTACGATGATGGATCGGAATCTTGCGGCGAGACCGTCGTTCATTCCGGCGACGAGTCATCAACCGGAGAAACTGAATCTCTATATCAGCTACAAGATGGCCGGATTGGGGGCTGTTCCGATGGCGACAGTATTCCGGACCCCTCTGATCTACCCAACCGAGTTGGAATATTCATGGCCGGCACACAAGAAGTGCTTCATTCTTCGACCGCTGCGCCAATAACCTCCGATTCAATAGCGGCGATAGCTGCCGGGGCAGGAAGCTCTGCACGCCCGCCGGCTCAAGTTCTATCAGATCTATTTGATGCATTGGCTGTGCTTATGGCAGAAGCTAATCCAGCGGATCAGGAAGTCCACAATGCGGAGATTGCAAAGGTGAAGGAATAGATCACCCAGGCCAAGGCGGACCTGGCAGCTGCGAATACCAGGATGACCACAGAGCGGGCCACTTTAGACGCACAAGCCTACAGGCTCATGTTGGACCAGAACGCGTCGCATGAAGTGATGAAGAGGAAGTACCAATCCCGTTTGCCTTTGGTTTTCGAGGCCAGAGACCTTTTCAACACCCCAGGAGCAGAAACCAGTAATCCACTGGAGGGAAACCAGCCGGAAGCTCCGGGGACCGGTGCGCCGGTTCAGCCCCGTCTGATGAATCCGCCTCGTCAAAACACTGTTATACCTCAGGCTGTTTCAACACCTCCGGGTCACTACTCCAACCCAATGGACAATCTCGTTGCCGCTGCTGCACGGCTGGAGGCCATTCCAATTGAAGGTGACTCGCCGCAGGCGGTAGAGACACGACGGGTCAAAGAGCTTCTTAGGACAGCTTTGGTCCAGCAGGAAGCATACTCGTACAGCCGCGACCGGATCCACTCGACCCCTCGTCCAAGCCGGAGCTATAGCAGGTGTATGGATGAACCAGCAGTATCAAGTAATGAACAACGTGGAGCACCCCGCGGCAACAACCCGGCGGGTGGTGCTGATAACGCTCAGGAAGTGGTGGACCGGGCCCGAGCGTGCAGGGAGGCCGAGTTAGCCGCACAGTATCAGGCTCGGCAGCTTACGCCGGTTCGTCCAACTATTTCGGTCGAACCCGGTGTTACTTCTAGCTCTTTGGGGGTGCCTTGCCTTGTCCCCGCTTTATGCAATGTGCGCCTGCCCAAGGATTTCAAGGGCCCGCGCAAGGTACCAAATTACACGGCGGATCAACCCCCAGAGACATGGGTGGAGAGCTATGAGATGGCCATGGAGATGCTTGATGTGTATGATGAGGCATGTGCGAAGTACTTCACCATGATGCTTGAAGGAACGGCCCGCACTTGGTTAAAAAGCTTACCGCCAACTCTATCAGTTCATGGGCCCAATTACGAGCCCGGTTTATCAGTAATTTCAAGGATACATGTAAGCAGCCTATGTCGATAGTGGAATTAGCTGCCTGTGTCCAGGAGGAAGGAGAATCGACGACTCATTGGGTGCGCCGGGTCTCACAAGTGTTGCATTCATCAGACTGCATCAACGCTGACACCGCAGTCTTAACCCTAGAAGGCAACTGTCGATTTGGGCCCCTAAAGCTGAAGTTGGGATGGATGAAGCGCCATTGCACTGACATGGGGACCCTCATGGCTGCTTTGGTAAAGTATGCTGATTCTGATAGTACCAAGGATCCCGAATCTGATGATGGCAAGGCAGGGAAGGGAAAGAGGAACAACCACTCCAAAGGTCAGCAGCATCACTTGGCAGGCAATGGTGGCGGAGGCAAGCGTAAAGCGGATGGTAACATGGACTTTGTGGTTAATACCAACGCGCAAGACAAGGGCCAGCGACGCAAGGGTAAACCGCCAAATCGTAGTGGGGCACCCAACCCTAACCCGGACCGCCTAAATTATCTACTGAGCCAGCCCTGTCCAAGACATGGGACGAAGGAGGTGCCAGCAAACCACCTTTGGAAGGATTGCTTCATTATGCAGGAGTTCAAGAATTCTAATGCTTTCCGGTATGATCACGGCTCCGGTGGTGGCTCAGGATCCGGGCCGGGTTACGGTGGAGGAAATTCCGGTTCGGGATTTAATGGTAATCCGGGCGGACATAATAATCAAGATAATCAGAACAACCAGGGTGGTTACAACCAGCAGCAGCAACAGTCAGGTTACCAGAGCAACCCAAAGCAGTTGAATAGTGGACAATACCATGTCTTCACCACTAGCTTGGACAAGCGAGACCGGAAGGTTCAGAGGCGGGCAGTCAACTCTGTTGAACCGGCCGTGCCCCGTTATCTACGCTGGTCTGAACAGCCAATCATATGGAGCAGAGAGGATCACCCTCCCCAGGTCGATAATCTGGGTCAGTTGGCTCTGGTGGTGGCGCCTCAGGTGGGAGGTTACAAGTTCACCAAAGTGCTCATGGATGGAGGGAGCAGCATTAATATCTTGTACTATGAGACCTTCCGTCGTATGGGACTAATAGATAAAAATCTCAAACCGTCTAATACGATGTTCCACGGTGTGGTACCTGGCAAGTCAGCATATCCTGTTGGCAAGATAGCTCTAGAAGTGGCCTTTGGAGATGATCATGATTCCAGGTCGGAAACATTGACGTTTGAAGTGGTGAAAATCCAAAGTCCATATCACACCCTGTTTGGGCGACCGGCCTATGCCAAGTTTATGGCACGGCCCTGTTATGTGTATTTGCAGCTCAAAATGCCGGGTCACAAGGGGACAATAACGGTTCACGAAAGCCGTAAAATCGCTTTGGAGTGCGAGGAAGGAGATGCGGCCTACGCAGAGTCGATTTGTGCCACCGAGGAGCTGAAGTATTATAAGGACAATGTTGATCCGGCGGACATGACTCCATTAAAGAAGCCAACTACGGAGCATGATCCGGCCCTGAAGTTCAAATCAGTAGCAGAAACTAAGCTTGTTGACTTCGTACCTGGCGATTCGTCCAAGCAGTTCAGCATCAGTGCCAACTTGGATCCGAAATAGGAAAGCGCGCTCATTGAGTTCATCCGTGAGAATCGGGACATTTTTGCATGGAAGCCCTCTGACATGCCAGGTGTACCGAGGCAACTCGCTGAGCACACCCTTAATGTGGATCCTAAATACAAACCGGTGAAATAGTTCCTCTGCCGGTTTAACGAAGAAAGACGCAAGGCGATTGGAGAAGAGATAGCCAGGCTCTTAGCAGCTGGCTTTATTGTTGAAGTTTTTCACCCTGAGTGGCTTGCCAATTCGGTGCTGGTCCTTAAGAAAAACGGCACCTGGCGCATGTGTGTGGATTACACAGATCTTAATAAGGCTTGTCCAGCAGATCCTTTTGCCCTCCCCCGTATTGATCAAATTATTGATGCTACGGCGGGTTGTGAATGTTTAAGTCTTTTGGATGCATATTCCGGCTATCATCAGATCAAAATGGCAGTTAAGGACCAAGAGAAGACGGTGTTCATAACTCCCTTTGGAGCCTTCTGCTATGTGTCTATGCCCTTTGGGCTCAAGAGTGCTCAGGCAACTTATCAACGGTGTGTACAAAATTGTCTTCACAAGCAGATTGGCCGTAATGTACATGCTTACGTGGCTGATATCGTGGTTAAGTCCAGGGAGAAGGAGACTCTAGTTGACGATTTGAAGGAAACCTTTGATAACCTGAGGACGTACAAGATGATGTTTAATCCGGCCAAGTGTGTCTTTGGTGTACCGGCAGGCAAGTTATTGGGTTTTCTGGTGTCCAACAGGGGAATTGAGGCTAACCCGGAGAAGATCACAACCATCACTTCCCTGGCTAAACCAAAGTGTATCAATGATGTTCAACGCCTGGCAGGCCGGATTGCCGTGTTAAGCCGGTTTATCAGCCACCTTGGTGAGAAGGCAATCCCTTTGTATCAGATGTTGAAGAAGACGGATCAGTTCGTCTGGAGTTTTGCTGATGATGAAGCGTTTGAGGAGTTAAAGCGGCAATTGGCCAATCCACCTGTGCTCGCCGCTCCCATTGACAAGGAGCCGTTACTGCTATATGTTGCTGCTAATGCTCGTGCGGTCAGCGTGGCTATTGTGGTGGAGCGAAAGGAGGCAGGTAAGGAGCATCCAGTTCAACGTCCGGTCTATTATATCAGCGAGGTACTCATTGAGTCCAAGCAAAGGTATCCGCATTGGCAGAAGCTGGTGTACGGAGTTTTTATGGCAAGCCGGAAGCTTAAGGAATACTTCCAAGGGCACCCAATTACGGTGGTCAGTTCTGCTCCTTTGGGGGATATCATCCAGAACCGGGAAGCGACTGGCCGGATTGCCAAGTGGGCTATAGAGCTTGGGCCGCACGGATTGAAGTATGTGCCTCGGACGTTGGTTAAGTCTCAAGAACTTGTTGATTTCATCAATGATTGGACGGAACTGCAAGCACCTGAAGAAAAGCCGGATCACACATATTGGACCATCCATTTTGACGGATCCAGGCAATTGGAAGGCTTGGGGGCTGGAGTCGTATTAACTTCCCCATGAGGTGATAAGTTTTGTTACATTCTCCGTTTAATGTTCCCTTGTACTAACAATGCAGCTGAGTATGAATCCTTGCTCCATGGTCTCCGGATGGCTAAAGAGATGAATCTAAGTCGAGTTAAGTGCTTCGGTGACTCGGACCTCGTGGCTCAACAAGTATCTGACACTTGGGACTCCAAGGACCCACTCATGGCAGCATATCGTCGTGAGGTGGATATTGTTGCAGGTCACTTTAAAAGCTATCAGGTGGACCACGTGGACAGACGGAAGAATGAAGCGGCGGACGCTTTAAGCCGGCTGGGCTCTCAGCGCAAACCGGTCCCTCCCAATGTTTTTCTGGATGTGCTGCACAACCCGTCGGTCAAGCTCCCTGGTGAAGCATACTTGGCTATTCCTGATCCGGAGGCTCAATTGGTGGCAGCTCTTCATGTCATTCCGGATTGGACGCTTCCTTACCTGGCGTACATGAACTGGGGCGAGTTACCAGAGGATGAGACTCTGGCCCGACAAATAATCCGGCGGTCCAAGTCCATGACTATTGTCAATGGCGAGTTGCATCATTGCAGTGTATTAGGGGCGTTTCAGCGCTGTGTGTCTCCTGAAGAAGGCTGTGAAATTTTGCGTGAGATCCACGAAGGAGATTGTGGTCACCACACCGGTTCGAAATCTTTGGTAGCTAAAGTGTTTCGCCATGGCTTCTATTGGTTAACTGCTCATGCTGATGCGGAGGATCTGGTCAGACGATGTGACGGTTGCCAAAAGTTTTCAAGACGTGCTCATGTGCCGGCTCAAGAATTGAGAATGATTCCAATTACTTGGCCGTTTGCGACTTGGGGGCTGGATATGGTTGGGCCTTTCAAAAGGTCCAAAGATAAGAAGACCCACCTCCTGGTGGCGGCTGACAAGTTTACAAAGTGGGTGGAGGCAGAACCTATTAACAAGTGTGATGCGGCCACGGCGGTTCAGTTCATCAAAAAAGTGATTTTCCGGTTTGGCTTTCCACACAGTATCATCACAGATAATGGTACCAATTTGTCCAAGGGTGCCATGAAGGAGTTCCGCGAACGGGAGCACATCCGGCTTGACGTTTCATCAGTGGCACACCCACAGTCCAATGGTCAAGCAGAAAGGGCTAATCAGGAGATCTTGAAAGGCATCAAGCCCCGGCTTATGGTTCCTTTGCAGAGAACACCGGGTTGTTGGGTAGAAGAGTTACCATCTGTGTTATGGAGCATCAATACTATGCCCAACAGATCAACATGATACACACTGTTCTTCATGGTTTACGGAGCGGACGCGGTTCTCCCTAGTGATATCCGTCATGACTCACCTCGTGTGGCGGCTTATGTTGAAGCGGACAATGAGACAGCACGGCAAGACGCTTTGGACCTGTTGGATGAAGAACGTGACATAGCAGCCGCCCGCTCGACGATTTACCAACAGGATCTTCGTCGTTATCACAGTCGCCGAGTTAGATCCAGAACCTTTCAGGAAGGAGATTTGGTGCTTTGGCTCATCCAAGATCAGACTGATATGCATAAGCTATCCCCACCTTGGGAGGGACCTTTCGTGGTCAGCAAGAATCTGCACAACGAGTCATACTATCTGATCGATATTCGAGAGCATAAAAACTCACGTACATCAGAGGAGGAGACCAACAGGCCGTGGAACATAGCTCATCTTCGGCCTTACTATACATGAGCCATTGGCTCTACTTATGTACATATTACGGCGATGTATATATTATGATTAAATATAATAAACCGGAACCTCAGCTAAAGCGGGGTATCTGTTCTTTTACATCATGTGTGGTTACACGGAGTTGTTCTAAAGCGGCCTCTGGTTTACCCCTTGAGTTAGCTTTTCAAAAGCATCATGTTATATCACTTGGGGGCTTGGTCGTGTCCGAACCAATGCAACACCTCTTGATAGGCGAGAGCCACCAGATCACTTGGGGACTTGGTCACGCCTAAACCAGTCACGCCTCTTGATCGGCCTAAGGCCACAGAATCACTTGGGGGCTTGGTCGAACCCGAACCATTGCCACGCCTCTTGATTAGCATAAATGCCACGGTTTCATTTGGGGACCTGGCTGACTTGAACCAAAGCTACACCTATCGGGAGCTTGGTCGTGTCCGACCATGGTAACGCCATCTGATCGGCTCAAATAAGCCTCTTTTTTGCAAACAGTTTTATCATTGCCTTTGCTTCACAATTTTCTTTGATAGATATTTCTTTCTTTTTGTTGCGTTTTTTAAACCAACAAAATTTTAAACCGGTTCACACTGTCAATTGACGGAACACGGTCCATTTTTAATCCGGAGACTATTTGCTCGGTTTGCCTTTTTATTAACATCCTATTACGGAGTAACACGGTGTTTTCTTATAACCCGGCACGGTTTACATGGTAAACCGGCATTATATATATACAGGAGCTGCTATCTCCTCCAACAGTGTGGGTTGATAAACCTCTGCTTCAAGATTGGCTAAGCCAACTTCATGCCCAACGATGGCAGGTATTATGTATCCCAAAGATTTGATCATATGCTTAAATTTCAGATATTTTGATTTTATATATGCAGACATCATACTTCGCCTGACGGTGCAACCACGATGGCACTTTAAGATTTTTTATATTGCAGAAAATACTTTGGAAAGCTCATCACCCAAAGGAAGCACAAGTTGCAGTGGTTATGCACGAAGGCATATTAAGATCAAGAGTGTCAGCTAGCCTATTATAAGGCAACACGGTGCCCAAAATAAGATCATTGTTTTTTCAAAGGAGAAGCAGTTTAAACCGGCTTCCGGTTCAAGCTTAGTCACCAGCCTGGCCTGAAGGTTGTGGGTCATCCCGCGCCGCTTCAACTTTAGTTTCTCTACCCAGCGTCTAGAAATCAACAGTTGTCCAGTCGATTCCCATTAATGCTCGAAAGACAACTTCATCATGGATCAGCAACGACGGTTCAATATCGGGAGCGTAAGTATGCTTACGGATTGGAGGGATAAGATTTTCCGCTTCATGAATTGGTGCAGCTACTCGCTTGTTTTGCTTGTCATATTGGGCTTGATAATGAGACAAGTCTGCTTCTTCAACCAATGGACAAGCTAGCGGACGTACCTCCCGGTTTATTGCTCGCAGATCTGCTTCACTAAACTCTGACCCGTCTTCCTTCAAGCTGGGATAGCCCTGAGCCGCTTCAATAGGATCAAAATCCGGCACCCAAGCTTTTGCCCAGAT
Organism: Triticum urartu; assembly: GCF_056163025.1. Classification (NCBI taxonomy): domain Eukaryota; kingdom Viridiplantae; phylum Streptophyta; class Magnoliopsida; order Poales; family Poaceae; genus Triticum; species Triticum urartu. Next base: position 212,565,243 of record NC_141877.1, on the reverse strand, counting down.
TAAGGCATTGGTCGCACCGGTTCGAGCAGCAGATTTCTTCAGCTCTTCAACCCAGGCAGGAAGCACCGACAGTTTCTTCAAAGTGTCCTGAATCAAAGTGGGCGCCGGTTTGTTGTGGGATGCAGTACAGATGATCCGCTGTGCACCAGTGTACAGTTGTTCGATCAACGTGTAGGCGGCTTTCAATTTCTTCCGCACATCTGACCCCAAGTGACCAATGCGTGTCCCTGAAATATCACAAAGGGTTAACAAACCGACAGCTCTGTAAGACAGCCGAATCAATTCAGAAATCAAACTGGCTTACCAAAGATAGCAGCGGTCATGGCATGCACGTGCCGCTTTATGCTAGTCAGTTCGTCCACCACCGGTTTTAGTGCAGCCTCGGCGTCTTCTGCTTGTTTGGTTAAAGCGGATTTTTCAGTAGCCCAATCCGCCTGCTCCTTCTTGAAATCCTTCTTAAGCTGTTCCATGATGCTTAAGGCGCTGGTCAACTCCTCTTTTTCTTTTGAGGTTTCAGTCTATTGGGACTTCAGATTTTCTTGGAGATCGGCGATTTGGGTCTCTTTTGTCTTTAGCTCAGCCTGCATACAGACAGTTATATGATTCAGCAAGCAGTGCAAGAATTGAAGCACCAACCACATAACAAGTTATGCACTTGGCGCTTGGGGGCTAATGCCTATTTGATCTTCATATTTCACTTGATTATAAAGTCCCAAGATCAATACAAGTATTCAACTTGGCACTTGGGGGCTAATGGCTATTTGCTCGGATATATTCTGATGCGGCGATATCAATTACTTAAAGTCCTGGTTCAACTACACTAAGTTAAACCAGCCCTTGGGGGCTACATCAGCGAATTCTGAAGCATTGGGATTTATATTAGCAAAGTCCCGGTTTAACTACACTAAGTTGAAGCGGCCCTTGGGGGCTACATCAGCGACTACCGAAGCATTGGGATTTATATTAGCAAGTCCCGGTGTGGATGCAGATTCTAAACCGGCCCTTGGGGGCTAGGAGAGTTAACAAGATTGAAATATCCAAGCAGGAAAAAGCACATGGAAGTTACCTGAAATTTCTCTTTCATCATATTAACTAGACCAGCTTCATAGTCACGGCTGGTGTATAGCCGGTTCAGATAGCCGGAATGGAGATCTTGGGCGTTCAAAGCGGCATAAGTTGTCAGATCGGCATTCCATTTTCCCTTGCCAATGGCAGCAAATTCTTCCTTGCCAGTGTGTCTGGATAAAGCAACGAGATTGCCTGGCTCTGTGCGACCAATGCCAGTAATAATAACCTCATCATCCTTGGCATCGCTGGTTTGCACTGGGGCCGTTGGCTTATCAGTAGGCTTTGATGGATTGGTGGATTTCTCAATCCGGATGGGGCTTGTGGGCTGGTTGACAGGACTTGAGGTATCAATAGGCCTCTCTTCAGCAATAAGATCGTCATCTCGCTACGGTGGATCATTGGGTATATCTTCAGGAATAGCCGCTTCAAGATCTGGTGTTTTGCCCGGTTCAGGGACGGCATCCTCCTCGGCCGCTTTATCCAGGCGAGCTTTCTTGCTCGTCCTAGGCTTGGCCCTGAAAGGAATAACAAAGTCAAATACAACGTATGTTCCAAGGTGATGTACCGGAAATATTGTGATAAAGTATAGCTTACCCAAGCACCGTTTTGAGCAGTGGCAGCTGAGTAGCCGATGACTCGCCAGAGGATGAGTGGGAAGTAACCTGATAATCGGAGTCAGATGGATTAAGGGGTTGACGAAAACAGCCCGCTTTAGGACAAGCACTGACAAGCAAATTAGAGACCTCTGAACGGCGTTTCCGAACCGGACTGTTCGGTAAACCGGCGGAGGTAACTACCTGGCCGCTGTGCCGGGTTGTGCGGCGAGCTTCGTGCTGTTGGGTCTTCATAAGAAATTTGGGATCCAAGTAAGCAAGAGGATGAGAAAATTTAACTTTCCGGTTTGCCTAACGGATTTTTAGTGAAGGCAAAGGTTCTGAATCGGAAGAGAGAATAATTACCTCTGGAGCATCAGCATGGCTGGCTTCGGCATCATCCTGAAAAATATCATCATCAATAAGACGCATGAAAAATAAGCCAAGTGAGTCAAGCTCTACCTCAAGGTCCGGATTATCCACATCATCATCAGGGGCCGGATCAGAAGATGCAGTGGTTTTCCTCTTGTGAGCAGGCCGCTTCACGACTTTAGTCTTTGGCCGGGTTGGTCGCTCCAGTTTGTCTGGTTTTTCTGGCTTCTCCTGGGGAAGTTTCTTGCTCCAAAACGGATCATTACCCTGTTGAAATAGACATTGATATTAAACAATGACTAGATATATTAGTAACAGGTTCAGTAAAAAGAAAAAAAAATCAAATTCTTACAGCTGGCGGTTTGTTGGTGGCACAGAAGGGAAGCAGGCCGGTTCGAGCACAGACGTGTTACGGTTCATTCAACATTTTATTCACAGCCTCTATGATTTCTTCGTCGGTAAGCTGGATGTTAGCATGCTGCAGTGGGTCATCAACACTGCCAGTATACTCGCACATCAAACCGGAGCGCTGACTAAGGGGCAGTATGCTCCACGATATCCAACAGCGAGCGAGATCAACTCCTGTTAAACCATTGGCCATGAAGGCTCTGAGCTTGGACAGTTGAGGAGCATATTTTCTTCTCTCCTTGATAGTCAACCTTTGCGGAAAGGGGTGTGTATTGCTAAGCTGCTCCAGACGAAAGCCAGGCAAAGGATTTTCACCAGCAGGGGAGGTGTCTTTGCAATAGAACCATGTTTGATTCCACTCTTTGGGGTGACTGTGCAGCTTGGCGTGAGGGTATGTGACCTCTTTCCTTTTCTGAATCGCCACACCGCCCAATTCCGTATTGGAACCGTCAGAAAACTCAGTACGACGGTTTAGATGGAAACAGTCTCTGAACAATTCCACTGTGGGCTCCTCTTGAAAGAACACCTCACAGAGCACTTGGAAGTGACACATGTTTGTAACAGAGTTGGGACCAGTGTCTTGTGGGTGGAGTTGAAAATCGGCTAAAACGTCCTGGTAAAATTTAGAACCGGGCGGCTTAAAACCCCGGGCTAAGTGATCTACGAAAACGACGACCTCTCCTTCTTGAGGTGTGGGAGGGCATTCTTTGCCAGGGGCTCTCCAATGTATGGTGTTTTTGCTGCCTAAAGCGCTAATCAAGACTAAATTGTTCAGTTGAGTCTCTGTGACACGAGAAGGAACCCAGTTGCACTCATATACTTGCTTGGCCATGATGAAATCTACAAGATAGGTAATTCCGGTTCAAGAATGCATTGATTAAAGTGCACTGGTATGTACAATGTTAAACCGGAGACAGCTCTATCTAAACCGGAGTTTTATGAAGCAACAACATCTGGCGGTTCAACAAGGGGACTAATGGTATATACCGATTTGGTAATTTTTCTACAAAGTTATACCGTCGGATCTAAGCATTGAAACAGTTGAGATTGCGGATAGATAAGTGTACAGAAACAGATTTCACAAGATTTTTCTACAGCGACGGATCTGAAGCAAGTTCAGAAAAGAAGGAAAATATTCAAGGTTTAGAAAAGAACAGTACTGAATCAATGGGCAGAGATACAGATAGATCTATGGTCTTAAGGCATATAAGTAAAGGCGGATGCTAAGAACTACCTCTACACAGAGCAAAGGTTCACAGGTTCATCTAGGATCTATCATATGAGTGTGAAGCAGACGATGAACACTGAAGAACTTGGAAACCCTAGAACGGATCTACGGAGGAAAAGGTGAAGAACTCACCGGAGCCGAGGAAGAAACAGAAGGTCACCGCGATGCTCTGGTACAATCAGGGTGATGTAGTGACCAAGGTTGGAGCAGAGGTCGTCAACGGCAGCGGAGCTCCAAAGCTGGACGACGCGGGGAAGACGAAGCAGAAGGGCACGAAGGGGAAAAAGAAATGACCCTATGGTCCTATTTATAAGGCAAGGGACAGGAGTCAGGCGCGAAAATCAAGGGACCGTGGGTTTGGAAACGAAGCTGTCGCCTTAATTGTCGCAGACCTATTAAACAAAAAAACAAAAAGGGGGTATCATGGATAAGGTTCTTTATAACAGGTGACGTCACGCCGGTTTACAACGACCAGAGAAGATGACATCACGGCGGTTCAACAAACTACAAGAAGATGTTGAAGATGAAGATTTTTGCTAAGGATTAACATGAACCTGTTCAAATCAATCTGGGGCCTAATGTTGGGGATATTACTACTTGGCGTAAACCGGCCTATCCGGGCCGAGTTAACTTCATCAGTAGTTAATTATGTTAAAGCCCAAGAAGGCAGATGAGAGCTCAAGGCCCATAGTCGGTTCAAGGCCTGTAGCCGTAAACTGGCGTTGGTATTTAACTTGTATTATAAGTTAGGAATAAGTAGAGACCAAACCGGACACATCTATGAGCCGGTATTGGGACTCTGTGAACCGACGGGCATCACCCGTGTATATAAGGGGACGACCCGGCGGCGGTTCAAGGACAACACTCGAGACTTAGGCGAAGCTTGTTTGCTCCCTAGTCATCGAAACCCCATCAATTCCATCACAACTAGACGTAGGATTTTACCTTCATCGAAGGGGCTGAACTAGTATAAACTCTCTTGCATCCCTGTGTCCGCTTTAACCCCTTCAAGCTAACCCGTTGCGATGGCTCCACGACTAAGTCCTTTCTCTAGGACATCTGCCGTGACAAAACCATGACACAATGGGTCTGATCCTTTCAGATCCATGTGTGCTTTACAAATATCTATGTCATCTTGTAGATGCAGCTACCACGCGCTACTTGGAGCTATTCCAAATAACTGTTCTACTATACGAATCCGGTTTACTACTCAGAGTTATCCGGATTAGTGTCAAAGTTTGCATCGACGTAACCCTTTACGATGAACTATTTTACCACCTCCATAATCGAGAAAATTCCTTATTCCACTAGTTACTAAGAATAAGTTCGACCGCTGTCATGTGATCCGTTCCTGGATCACTCTTGTACCCCTTGACTGACTCATGGAAAGGCACACTTCAGGTGCGGTACACAACATAGGATACTGTAGAGCCTACGTCTAAAGCATAGGGGACGACCTTCGTCCTTTCTCTCTCTTCTGCCATGGTCAGGTCTTGAGTCTTACTCAATACTCACACCTTGTAACACAGCCAAGAACTCCTTCTTTGCTGATCTATTTTGAACTCCTTCAAAATCTTGTCACGATATGTATTCATTTGAAAGTACTATTAAGCGTTTTTGATTTATCCTTATAGATCTTGATGCTCAATGTTCAAGTAGCTTAATCTAGGTTTTCCATTGAAAAACACTTTTCAAATAACCCTGTATGCTTTCCAGAAATTCTACATCATTTCTGATGAACAATATGTTAACAACATATACTCATCAAAAATTCTATAATGCTCCCACTCACTTCTTTGGAAATACAAGTTTCTCACAAACTTTGTATAAACCCAAAGTCTTTGATCATCTCATCAAAGCGTACATTCCAACTCTGAGGTGCTTACTCCAGTCCTTAGAAGGATTGCTGGAGCTTTGCATACTTGTTAGCATCTTTCAGGATTGACAAAACCTTCTGGTTGTATCACGTACAACCTTTCCTCAAGAAAATCGTCGAGGAAACAATGTTTTGACATCCTATCTGCAGGATTTCATAAATAATGCAGTAACTGCTAACATAATTCCAACAGACTCTTAGCATCGCTACGAGTGAGAAAGTCTCATCGTAGTCAACTCCTTGAACTTGTCAGAAAACATCATAACGACAAGTCGAGCTTTCTTAATGGTGACACTTACCATCATTGTCCGTCTTCCTTTTAAAATCCATCTGCACCCAACAGCCTTACGACCATCAAGTAGTTCTTCCAAAGTCTATACTTTGTTTTTATACATGGATCCTCTCTCGGATTTTATGGCCTCGAGCCATTCGTGGGAATCTGGGCCCACCATCACTTCTCCATAGCTCGTAGGTTCATTGTTGTCTAGCAACATGACTTCCAAGACAGGATTACGTACCACTCTGAAGTAGTACACATCCTTGTCGACCTATGAGGTTTGGTAGTGACTTGATTCGAAGTTTCATGATCACTATCATAAGCTTCCAGTTCAATTGGTGTAAGTGCCACAGGAACAACTTCTTGTGCCCTGCTACACACTAGTTGAAGTGAAGGTTCAATAACCTCATCAAGTCTCCATCATCCTCCCACTCAATTCTTTCAAGAGAAACTTTTCCTTGAGAAAGGACCATTTCTAGAAACAATCACTTTTGCTTCCGGATCTGAAATAGGAGGTATACCCAACTATTTTGGGTATTCTATGAAGATGCATTTATCCGCTTTGGGTTCGAGCTTATCAGCCTGAAACTTTTTCACATAAGTGTCGCAGCCCCAAACTTTTAAGAAACAACAGCTTAGGTTTTTCTAAACCATAGTTCATACGGTGTCGTCTCAACGGAATTGCGTGGTTCCCTATTTAAAGTGAATGCGGTTGTCTCTAATGCCTAACCAATAAACGATAGTGGTAATTCGATAAGAGACATCATGGTATGCATCATATCCAATAGGGTGCAGTTATGATGTTCGGACACACCATCACACTATGGTGTTCCAGGCGGTATTAGTTGTGAAACAATTTCCACAATGACTTAATTGTGTGCCAAACTCGTAACTCAGATATTCATCTCTATGATCATATCATAGACATTTAATCCTCTTGTCACGACGATCTTCAACTTCACTCTGAAATTACTTAAACCTTTCAATAATTTAGACTTGTGTTTCATCAAGTAAATATACTGAGCATCTACTCAAATCATCTGGGAAGTAAGAACATAATGACATCGACTGCGTGCCTCAGCACTCATTGGACTACACACATCAAAATGTATTACTTCCAACAAGTTGCTTTCTTATTCCATCTTACTGAAAACGAGGCCTTTCAGTCATCTTGCCCATGTGGTATGATTTACATATCTCAAGTGATTCAAAATCAAGTGAGTCCAAACGATCCATCTGTATGGAGTTTCTTCATGCATATCTACCAATAGACATGGTTCACATGTCTCAATCTTTTCAAAAACGAGTGAGTCCAAAGATCCATCAACATGGAGCTTCTTCATGCGTTTTATACCAACATGACTCAAATGGCAGTGCCACAAGTATGTGGTAGTATCACTACTATCTTATATCTTTTGGCATGAAAATGTGTATCACTATGATTGAGATTCAATAAACCATTCACATTAGGTGCAAGACCTTTGAAGGTATTATTCAAATAAACAGAGTAACCATTATTCTCCTTAAATGAATAACAATATTGCGATAAACATAATCCAATCATGTCTATGCTCAACGCAAACACCAAATAACAATTATTTAGGTTTAACACCAATCCCGATGGTAGAGGGAGCGTGCGATGTTTGATCATGTCAACCTTGGAAACACTTCCAACACATATCGTCATCTCACCTTTAGCTAGTATCCGCAGCCTTTTATTTCGAGTTACTAACACTTAGCAACCGAACCGGTATTTTTTACCCTGGTGCTACTAGGAGTACTAGTAAAGTACACAATAATATAATGTTTATTCAAAATACCTCTTTCGACCTTGCCAGCCTTCTCATCTACCAAGTATCTAGGGTAGTTCTGCTTCAGTGACCGTTCCCCTCATTACAGAAGCACTTAGTCTCGGGTTTGGGTTCAACCTTGGGTTTCTTCACTAGAGCAGCAACTGATTTGCCATTTCATGAAGTATCCCTTCTTTCCCTTGCCCTTCTTGAATCTAGTGGTTTTACTAACCATCAACAATTGATGCTCCTGCTTGATTTGTACTTTCGCGGTGTCAAACATCGCGAATTGCTCAAGGATCATCATGTCTATCCCTGATATGTTATAGTTCATCATGAAACTCTAATAGCTTGGTGGCAGTGACTATGGAGAACCATCACTATCTCATCTGGAAGATTAACTCCCACTCGATTCAAGTGATTGTAGTACTCAGACAATCTGAGCACATTCTCAACGATTGAGTTTTTCTCCCTTAGTTTGCAGGCTTAAGAAACTTGTCAGAGGTCTCATACCTCTTGACGAGGGCACTAGTCTGAAATTCCAATTTCAGTCTTTGGAACATCTCATATGTTCTACGACGTTTCAAAAACGTCTTTGGTGCCACAATTCTAAACCATTAGTATTACGCACTGAACTATCACGTAGTCATCAAAACGTGTATGTCATATGTTTCCCAACATCTACAGACGACGCTCGAGGTTCAACACACTGAGCGGTGCATTGAGGAAATAACCCTTCTGTGCAGCAATGAGGACAATCCTCAGTTCACGGACCCACTGCATAATTGCTACTGTCAACTATCAACTAAATTTTTTCTAGGAACATATCTAAAATAGTAGAACGAAAGCGTGAGCTACGGCATAATTTGCAAAGACCTTTTGACTATGTTCATGATAATTAAGTTCATCTAATCAAATTATTCAATGAACTCCCACTTAGATAGACATCCCTCTAGTCATCTATGTGATACATGATCCGAGTCAACTAGGCCGTGTCCGATCATCACGTGAGACGGACTAGTCATCATCGGTGAACATCTTCATGTTGATCGTATCCACTATACGACTCATGTTCGACCTTTCGGTCTTCCGTGTTCCGAGGCCATGTCTGTACATGCTAGGCTCGTCAAGTTAACCTAAGTATATTGTGTGTGTAAATCTGGCTTACACCCGTTGTATGCGAACGTGAGAACCTATCACACCCGATCATCACATGGTGCTTCGGAACAACGGACCTTAGCAACGGTGCACAGTTTGGGGGAACACAATTCTTGATATTTTAATGAGGGATCATCTTATTTATGCTACCGTCATTCTAAGCAAATAAGATGTAAAAACATGACAAACATCACATGCAAATCATAAAGTGACATGATATGGCCAATATCATCTTGCGCCTTTGATCTCCTTCTTCGAGGCGCGACATGAACACCATCGTCACCGGCATGACACCATGATCTCCATCATCATGTCTTCATGAAGTTGCCTCGCCAACTATTACTTCTACTACTATGGCTAATGATTAGCAATAAAGTAAAGTAATTACATGCCATTTTCATTGACACACATGTCATATATAAATTAAGACAACTCCTATGGATCCTGCCGGTTGTCATACTCATCGCCATGCAAGTCGTGATTCCTATTACAAGCACATGATCAATCTCATACATCACATATATCATTCATCACATCCTTTTGGCCATATCACATCACAAAGCAAACCCTGCAAAAACAAGTTAGACGTCCTCTAATTGTTGTTGCATGTTTTACGTGGCTGCTATGGGTTTCTAGCAAGAACGTTTCTTACCTACGCAAAACCACAATGGTGATATGCCAATTGCTATTTACCCTTCATAAGGACCCTTTTCATCGAATCCGATCCGACTAAAGTGGGAGAGACAGACACCCGCCAGCCACCTTATGCATCAAGTGCATGTTAGTCGGTGGAACCAGTCTAACGTAAGTGTACGTGTAAGGTCGGTCCGGGCCGCTTTATCCCACAATGACGCCGAATCAAGATAAGACTAGTAACAGCAAGCAAATTGAACAAATCATCGCCCACAACTACTTTGTGTTCTACTCGTGCATAGAATCTACGCATAGACCTAGCTCATGATGCCACTATTGGGTAACGTAGCAATAATTCAAAAATTTCCTACGTGTGACCAAGATAAATCTAGGAGATACTAGAAACGAGAGAGAGAGAGTGCATCTTCATACCCTTGAAGATCGCTAAGCGGAAGCGTTACAAGAACGTGGTTGGTGGAGTCATACACGCAGCGATTCAGATCGCGGTCGATTCCGATCTAAGCGCCGAACAACGGCGCCTCCGTGTTCAACACACGTACAGCCTGGGGACTCCTCCTCTTTCTTGATCCATCAAGGGGAGAGGAGAAGTTGAGGGAGAACTCCGACAGCACGACGGCGTGGTGGTGATGGAGCTCGTGGTTCTCCAGCAGGGCTTCGCCAAGCGCTACGGAGGAGCAGGAGGTGTAGGAGAGGGGGAGGGGCTGCGCCAGGGGAAGGGTGTGTCGCTGCCCTCTATCTCCCTCACTATATATAGGGGGAAGGGGGTGGAGGAGGCGCCCTAGGGTTCCCTAGGGGAGGGGCGGCGGCCATAGGGAAAACCCTAGATGGGTTTGGGCGCCCCCACCCCTAGGAAACTTGCCCCCAAGCCGGGAGGGGTGGGTGCCCTAGGGGAGGCGCCCCCACCTCTCCAAGTTACGTGATATGGGGTGGGTGGGCACTAAGCCCCTTAGTGGGCTGATGTGCCCCCTCCCCTTGGCCCATAAGGCCCCCCAACGCTTGTCGGGGCCTCCGAAACCCCTTTCGGACATGCTGGTCGTCACCCGGTACCCCCGGAACAATTCCGGACTCCAATACCCTTCGGCCAATATATCGATCTTCACCTCCGGACCATTCCGGAACTCCTCCTCATGTCCGGGATCTTATACGAGACTCCAAACAACCTTCGGTAACCACATACTATTTCCCATAACAACTCTAGCGTCACCGAACCTTAAGTGTGTAGACCCTATGAGTTCGGGAACCATGCAGACATGACCGAGACATCTCTCCGGTCAATAACCAATAGCGGGATCTGGAGACCCATATTGGCTCCCACATGTTCCACAATGATCTCATCGGATGAACCACGATGTCGGGGATTCAATCAATCCCGTATACAATTCCCTTTGTCTATCACAATGTTACTTGCCCGAGATTCGATCGTCGGTATCCCCATACCTCGTTCAATCTCATTACCGGCAAGTCTCTTTACTCGTTTCGTAACGCATGATCCTGTGGCTAACTCATTAGTCACATTGAGCTCATTATGATGATTCATTACCGAGTGGGCCTAGAGATACCTCTCCGTCACACGGAGTGACAAATCCTAGTCTCGATTCGTGCCAACTCAACAGACAATTTTGGAGATACCCGTAGTGTGCCTTTATAGCCCCCAAGTTACGTTGTGACCTTTGGCACACCCAAAGCATTCCTATGGTATCCGGGAGTTCCATAATCTCATGGTCTAAGGAAATGATACTTGACATTAGAAAAGCTTTAGCAGACGAACTACACGATCTTGTGCTATTCTTAGGATTGGGTCTTGTCCATCACATCATTCTCCTAATGATGTGATCCCGTTATCAACGACATCCAATGTCCGTGTCAGGAAACCATAACCATCTATTGATCAACGAGCTAGTCAACTAGAGGCTTACTAGGGACATGTTGTGGTCTATGTATTCACACATGTATTACGGTTTCCAGTTAATACTATTATAGCATGAACAATAGACAATTATCATGAACAAGGAAATACAATAATAACCATTTTATTATTGCCTCTAGGGCATATTTCCAACAGCCGGTACCTGTGAAGAAGTCCCGGTGCCTGTGAAGCTTGCCGCCCGTGACACTCTCACGTAATAAGGAGTTGGTGTTGTACACGCCCCGGAGTCTCAGGAGCGCCGGCCTCAGGCCCTAGGGCTCCCTCTCACGCGTAGTGGACATCACTTAGCTCCGTGCTGGTGAGAAGACTTGAAGACCCGAAGACTAGACTAGGTGTCGGATGCAGCTTTTTGCTTTGGATCTATCTTTCTATGTCTTTGCTTTCTGATTCTGGACTTAAGTTGAAGCTGATTTTTTATCGATGCGCGCGGGGGGTGCCTTTTCTCGTTCGAGCCGTTTCTCGCCTTCTGGATCTTGTTTGGTTTGGGACTTACGTCCATCGCCTTTCCCTTGCAAAGCTCCTCGCGAACCGAACCACGCAAAGCACATGCTAGCACTACGCCTGGTGCTCACCCCTTGTGGGCCCCCCTCAAAAGGGGCGATAAGCTCCGCAGGATTCTCAGGAACTCGTCGCCTCATGATCCAACCCTAAGTTGGCGCTGACTAAGGTAAACCACGTCGGGAAACTCACCCCCAGCTTCATGAGCTCACGAGGACACATACCCACATTGCATAGGAAAGTAAAAACTGCAATTTGCTTACATGAGGGGCTCGTCCTCTCAAAATGCTCTTACAAGTTTTCCAAGGGCCACGCCCGAGTTTTGCATGCAGAATAAAACAACAGGAGAATATGGGATCAGCCAGAGACATCGCTCGCTGCATCGTCCATGGACGCGTCACTCGCATCATCATCATCTCCGTCGGAATCATCGCCACCGTCGGCGATGCCCCCATCACTGTCGTTGACCACGTCACCTTCGTCTGTGACGACCACCACCCCATCATTCTACGAGGTGAAGGCCCTGACCAACGCGTCGACATGGTCCTCTACCCAACGCGCCAGGTCGCCCCGGACGGCCATGTGTACATGGGCAATGGCAGCATCTAAGTCGAAGTTGGGGTCGGCGTTCAGAAGGTGGCTGAAGACACGGGAGAAGGCGCGCTGAAGCAGGCCACGACCCCTCTCCTCCACAAGCTGCCGAGCTCTGGCAGATTGAGCCTCCAGGCGCGTCACCACCTCGGTCAAGAAGATCAGGTGGCTGGCGTAGTCACTTGAGTGAGGCGTCGGGGCGTTCTCGTCGCAGATATGACCCAGGGCGGTGTTGGCCTTGTTCCGAAGGTCTTGAAGCATAGGAGCGTGCTCACGCTCCAGCGTCCAGCGTTGAAGCACTTCCTCCCTGTTTTGCCGTGCGACAGCCTCGGCATCATCAACTCGTTTCCAGAGGGAAGACAGCTTGGCGCGGGCGGAGGCCAAGTCTGCTTGCGCCGTGACCATGGCGGCAGCTGTGGCCTCTGCACGCCTCTCACCCTCGTCCAACCTGGGCCTGAGGGCGGCGGCCCTGCCCGCACCCTCCTAACCAGCGACCTTCAGCTTCAAGTTTTACCTACCCTCCAGATCTGCGTGAACCTCGGCCACCCGACGATTGATCTCCTCCTCAACTCTGGCCTCGCGGGCCCCGACGGCATCTTCAGCTTGAGCGATTTGACGCTCCCTCGTCTCTAGTCGCTCGAGCTTGAGGCTGTGTTCCACGGCTTCTAGGGCCAGCGTCTCCTCGCGCTGTCAGACCTCCTATTCGTCCGCAGGCGTCCCCCTCATCGACGCAAGGGCGGCCCCGCGCGCCTCGACCTGCTTCTCAAGGGACGCACTCCAGGCCTGGAGCTCCGACATGCGCTCCTCCGCAGCCTCACGGCGGCAATCGGCCTCGTGAGCTTATTCCAAAGCTCGCGAGCGGGCCTCATTGGCAATCTTGAGGGACGCCTCAACCTTCGCGTTCTCGAGGTCGCGATGATAACGACCAAGGTTGATGGCCACTCGTAGCTTGCGCCGCTCCTCCACCAACCGAAGACCTTCAGCCTCAAGACGCGAGTTGACACCAGCAAGCTCTTCACCAAGGCAGTTCATCGCACCCATCGGCTCCTGGAAGAGCTCGTGGCGGACCACGCTGTGCTCGCGCTCAAGATTGAATGCTCGGCACACCTCGTCCTCCACCTTGGGGGCTGTGGGTGGAGCATCAAGTGGCGCACCACCTCCCGGTTGGGGGCTGGGGGCTGGCGCGGTCCCAGGCGCCAGCTGACCCTTGCGAGGGGCCCAAACTGAACAAGGCCCGCTGATTGAAGAAGACTCCAGGATCGAGGCTAGCCAGCTACCAACCGTGACCAAGGGAGGAACCATTGGCACGCCTGCTGCGCTCCGAGCAAGGCCGCGAAGAAAGGACGACAAAGGCGCAAGCTCTGGGTGCCTTGATGATGGACCAACTCCCCTGGCTGACCCCACGCCGTGGGTAGCATCCGAGCCTGTTGCACTGGAGCTTGGCGGGCGCGATGGGATGAGAGGGAGATGCTTCTCTGGAGATTTCGCGGCCTTAGTAGAAGGGGACCTGAGGGGACAATCATCAGGAAAGGAAGACGGCACATAGAAGATCACCAAGATAAGGTACTTACTCGTCGATAGCGATGTACTTCCGTCACTTCAATGGCCCGAAGATGTTGCTGCCGCTGGGGGATCCCTTCCTCTTGCGGAGCTCCTCGAAGTCCACACAAAGGCGACCAAAGCGCTAGACGTGACGGCCGACGCGCGACGGAGCCAAAGAAGAACCAAGAGGGATAGCCTCAGGGGAGCCCGGCTGTGGCGAACAGCTCGGCTCTTCCTTGCTGTGACCTCCCGAGGCTCCTAGAGCCCCGGTCTTGGGAGCCGCATGCCCCATCTCGTCAGCGACCGGCGCCTCAGGAGGGGCGTCGCAAGCTCTCGAGGACAATGCCCCCGGATCACCGCTCGGCATGTCCTCCTCAACATCTGAGCAGCCGGCCACCGTCGCCTCTCGCTCCCCCGCACCGTCACCTGGGGCGAGCTCGGCACCAGCGACAAATATTGGGACCACGATGACGGGATTCTCGCGGGGCCCCACCAAACCAATTGGGCGCAGCCCCCACTCATCAAAGGAAGGCATGTCGGCGGCAAAGATGACCTTGTTCTCGCAGCGGTACACGATGCAGCTTTTCCTAGGCATCTCGTCCGGCAGAGGGACACCAGATAGGACCATGAGCACCGTTTGTCGCGCAGCGAGAGGGAGCCCCTCCGCCTGAACCCTCATCTTGTCTTGTCTGCTGAGCAAGTCCCACATCGGGCAAGAATGGCGCTAAAGCAGAGCAACTCGACGCCTGACGAACTCCCTCACCACCATGGGCGCACTCATGCCAAGGTCCTTCAACCACCTCAGCCTAGCCCAGATGGGGGCAAGGCAGGGGCTCATGAGCTTCTGATGACCCCAGCCTGAGTTTGGAATAGCAGGCCCCACTGGATCTTGGAGCAGAGGGTTGAGCACGTCGGCATCAACAAACACCCATCGCGTGCGGAACTCACTCGCGGATGAAGGGAGCTCGAAGTCGATCGCCATGCCTGCTGTCGCAGCCACAGCCTGGAAGCCCACACACCCTGAGCTCTGCCGGGCACCGGTGAGATGCAGTGAGAAGAAGTGGCGGAAGAGTGCCACGGAGGGGGTGATGCCCACCATGGCCTCACACACGAAAGCAAAGATGGCAAGAAGGGTCACAGATTGAGGGTCGAGATGGAGCATGTGGATCTGATAGTGCTCGAGCACCGCGTTGAAGAAGGTGGAGAAGGGAGGAAGCAGGACAGACCAGAGGGCATCAATGAACATTGGAACCTCAGTGACTGCCCGAGCCATGCTAGAGCGAGACGCAAGCCAGGCCGGCGTCTCTCCCCACTCGTTGAAGCTGGAGGCGAGCATGGGGCGTACCTTGCCCATGGCCTCGTCGTTGAGCACCCGAGGCTGGTCGAGCGCCGGCTCGAAGGATGGAGGCGCAGTTGGCAAGGACAGAGGTTTCTTCCCCTTTTGAGCTTGCTTCGGCGCCATGGCGGTGAAGCGGGAGGAGCGCTGGTCGGACTGGGGAGGCGGAGCAGGTCGTCGAGGAAGTAGGGAGATTGGAAGATTGGAAGAACTAGACGCAGAGAGGGAAGCATAACTGTGCAAGAAGCGGGGCCGCATAGCCAGGCGGATTCAAGGGCAGCATGGGGAAGTGGAGACGCCCACGTCCAATCAACCACCACGCGTCAACCGAGGCTGCAGGCTTTAGGGGCCCGCGGTGCTCTGAACTTGACCCTTGGCTTCACCGCGAAGCCAAGCCCGTGCGCACCTTGGGCCCAGGGGCTACTATCGGTGTTCTGGGAACAGGGGTCCCCAGACTTGCCTGCCTGCGGCCCGCGGCGTGGCGGAGCCAGCAGGTCGTACGACCCATCTTCACCAACAAGGCACCTAAGACCCTTGCGAGGCGGGCGACACAAGACCTCCTCCCGAGCGGCCTAGTCAGGTAGGCTCGCGAGGGGTGGAGATCTCAAGGCAAGGCGAACCTCACGAGGCTCTCGTGATGTGAGCCATGACGATCGACACCAGGCGGGCACCAGTGCGCGCAACATCCTTGTTTCCTCTTTGGTGCAAAGGGGTCAAGCGCAGCCGCAGAGTACCGAGGCATCAGGCAAAGGTTGCCATTTCGATGCAACAAGACCAAGACCATGGACTGCAAGACAGAGGTCATCGTGGAGCCCAAGACGGCGTCACCCCAGAGCCTTTCACAGGCGAAGACTACTTTTGTCACGATAGCTTGTACTAGTTGTCCCCCTTCAAATTAGCCTGCCATTATTGGCTCACTTCCCGCTCGATATTTGGGAAGAGGACTAGGGCCTCTATAAATAGGACTAGCCACCACCATAGTAGAGAGATCGAATGAGACCCAGAGACACACCACAAGCTCATACGCACAAGAACACCTCAATCTTAGGAGGCTGTTCTTCCCCTTGTATTGTTCATCATCAGCCCAAGAGGCAATCCACCACCACCACACTGGAGTAGGGTATTACACCACAACGATGGCCCGAACCAGTGTAAACCCCGTGTCTTTCTGTGTTGTGAGTTTGTCGAGTACGTCCGCAAGATCTTAGCGAGCTAGAGCGTAGATCGGTAGGAGGAAAAGACTTCGCACGCACCCCAGTGTTCGAACCTTAAGGGTTAGCTGAAGCCCCACATCCGACAAAATTGAACAACGTTTTACATGTTTACAATATCCCGAGGAGAGACGTGTTCCTGCTGCTGTTTGTGCTTTCACTAGTTTTGCATGTGTTTGGTGGTCTGAACATTGTAGATTATATCCTATTCCAGCTACTTGTGCTGCTTTGAATACTGCTATGCGTACTCGTTGGGTTCCACCATATTATCAACGTGAATTACTTCAAAAATTGCAGCGTTTAAGACAAGGAACAAATTTTGTAGAAGAATATATCAGGAACTACAAACTGGCATGATTAGATGTGGTATTCTTGAGGAGAATGAAGCTATGCTTGCACATTTTATGGGTGGATTAAATAGAGAGATTCAGACCATTCTAGAGTATAAGGAGTATACTAATATCACTAGTTTATTCCATCTTGCTTGTAAAGCTGAACGTGAAGTGCGGGATCGACAGTCATTGGCGAGAACTAACTTTTCTGCAGTTCGATCTTCATCATGGACACCACGTGCATCCTCTACTTCCACTGCACCAGAACCTCCATCAGGTGCCACCTCCAACCGTGATACAAGAAAGCAGGCACAACCACCACTATCTGCTAAGAGCACACCTGCTGGGCATGCGCAGAGCTCTTCTTCTTCCATGGCATCAACAGGGCACACAAGTGATATTATTTGGCGTCGTTGTAAGGGAAGAGGACATTTTGCGAGAGAATGAAAATCCCAGCGTGTGATGATTGTTACTAAGGATGGTGGGTATGAGTCCGCTAGTGACTATGATGAGGAGACTTTGGCTCTTATTACACATGAAGAACACAGTGGAGATGATTTTGATCATGAGACGCGATACATGGCTGCTGAAGATGCTGACAGGTATGAATGTTTAGTTGCTCAACGTGTTTTGAGTGTGCAGGTTACACAAGCTGAGCAAATTCAGAGGCATAATTTGTTCCATACAAAGGGAGTTGTGAAGGAACGTTCTATTTGCGTCATCATAGATGGAGGGAGCTGCAATAACTTGGCTAGCATGGAGATGGTGGAGAAGCTATCTCTCACCACAAGACCACATCCACATCCTTACCACATCCAATGGTTCAACAACAGCGGCAAGGTTAAGGTAACACGTACTGTTCGTGTGCATTTTAGTATCTCTACATATGCTGATTATGTTGATTGTGATGTGGTACCTATGCATGCATGCTCCTTATTACTTGGTACACCATGGCAATTTGATAAAAATTCTGTACACCATGGTAGAAACAACCAGTATACTCTTGTTCATAAGGATAAAAATATTACTTTGCTTCCTATGACTCCTGATTCCATTTTGAAAGATGATATTAATAGAGCTAATAAAGCAAAACAGGAGAAAAATAAGAGTGAAAATCAGATTGTGGCAAAAGAATTTGAGCAACAAATGAAGCCTAATAATAAACCATCTAGTGTTGCTTCTGAAATTAAACTGAAAAGTGCATGTTTACTTCCCACCAAATATGATATTGATGATTTAGATTTTAGCAAATCTATTTGCTATGCTTTTGTGTGCAAAGAGGCATTATTTTCATTCGAGGACGTGCCTTCCTCTTTGCCTCCTGCTGTCACTAACATTTTGCAGGAGTTCGCTGACGTCTTTCCACAAGACATGCCACCGGGATTACCACCTATTCGAGGGATTGAGCATCAAATTAACTTAATTCCTGGTGCATCATTACCCAACCTTGCACCATACCGTACCGATCTAGAGGAGACAAAGGAGATTATGCGTCAAGTACAGGAGCTGCTCGACAAAGGTTACATACGCGAATCTCTTAGTCCTTGTGCCGTTCCTATTATACTAGTGCCTAAAAAGGATGGTACGTCACATATGTGTGTTGATTGTAGAGGCATTAGTAATATTACTATTCGTTATCGTCATCCTATTCCTAGGCTAGATGATATGCTTGATGAATTGACTGGCTCTACAATTTTCTCCAAAGTTGATTTGTGTAGTGGATACCATCAAATTCGTATGAAATTGGGAGATGAATGGAAAACATCATTTAAAGCTAATTTTGGTTTATATGAGTGGTTGGTCATGCCTTTTGGGTTAACTAATGCACCTAGTACTTTCATGAGACTAATGAAGGAAGTTTTACGTGCTTTCATTGGACGATTTGTGGCAGATCTTTGGAGGAACATTTGGAACCTTTACGTGCTGTTTCTATTGCTCTACGTGATGCACGTTTGTTTGGTAACCTTGGGAAGTGCACCTTCTGCACCGATCGAGTATCTTTTCTTGGCTATGTTGTTACTCCATAGGGAATTGAAGTTGATAAAGCCAAGATTGAAGTTATTGAGAGTTGGCCGCAGCCCAAAGCGGTCACACAAGTGAGGAGTTTTCTTGGCCTCGCTGGATTCTATAGGCATTTTGTGAGAGATTTTAGCACCATTGCTGCACCACTCAATGAGCTTACAAAGAAGGATGTGCCTTTTGTTTGGGGTACCGCATAGGAAGAAGCCTTCACGGTATTGAAAGATAAGTTGACACATGCTCCTTTACTCCAACTTCCTGATATTAATAAGACTTTTGAGCTTGAATGTGATGCTAGTGGAATTGGATTAGGAGGTGTGTTATTACAAGATGGCAAACCTGTTGCATACTTTTCTGAAAAATTGAGTGGGCCTAGTCTAAATTTGTCAGGACCCCGATTCCAAGTCACATCGATCTAGCTGGTAACACCTCATATCACTTTGCGGCCTCACGCACGGTATTCCCACGGGTGTCGCCTTACCATGGCCCGGGGCCGTTTGCGCCTTTTGGCTCACGTATATGATAGTGTCGCTAGCATCCATATGACGGAGAACCCGGGCCGACATGGCTAGTCGTGAACCCAAAGCAGCACTAACCCATGGAGACAGGCATACATGAATCAACTTCGAGCATGTCGGTCAACAGCGTGTGAATCCGGGCTATAGCACTGGGCTAACAGGACTCCAGTAAACCGGGCTGTAGCAGGCTAGGCAGGACTCCGGATGTCACCGCGTGACATTTCCCCGAAGGGACAGACACAGGAACGAAGTGAAACACATGCCGGCCAGTCAAGTGTCGTGAGCAGTAGTGCTGGGCTAGCAGGACTCCGGTGAACCGGGCTGTAGCGAACTACTATGGCTCAAGGAAGCACTAGACTACATTTCCCCATAAGAGAGGCTACCAAGGATAAACGACTAGATTGTCGGATCCCACACATACCAAGCATTTCAATCATACACACAATATGCTCGATATGTGTAAATAGAACAGGGCATCACAACAAGACTCTACGACTCAAGTATTTATTCACTAGGCTCCGAGGAGCGAGATATTACAAACATGGGTCTCATGACCCAACAACCATAGCATACAAATCAAAGCACATGCGGAAGCTTAACATGTCTGGGGACAGACATCTACAAATGAAAAGGGCTGAGAAGCCTGACTATCTACCAGATCCTGCCGAGGGCACAAGATCGTAGCTGAGGTAGCAAGCTAAACGTTGAAGTCCACACGGAACTACTAGCGAGACTGAAGTCTCTCTGCAAAACATAAATTAAGCAAATGTGAGTACAAAGGTACTCAGCAATACTTACATCAGAACTAGCTACATATGCATCAGTATCAACAAGGGGGGGTGGTGGAGTTTGACTTCAGCATGCCAGCTTTGACTCAGTGGCTAACCTGAACTACGACTGCAAGCAACTCTTTTGAGGTGGCGCACATGATTCCACATATTCACCATTCAATACACCACTATGGATCCGCTCCCGTCTCCCTACGAGAAGGCCATCCATAGCACTCACACTTATCTTGCGAGTTTTAGAGTATCCACTTCCACTTGTCTATGAACTGTTATAGGCAACCCAGAAGTCCTTTACCGTGGACACGGCTATTCGAATAGATCATTTATAACCCTGCAGGGGTGTACTTCTTCACACACGCTCTCGTCACTTACCACCATGTACATGTCGTGTATCTCGGCAACCTTCAAGCGGAAGCCTGGCGAGGGAGTCGGCCACGACCTGACTAACCACACGAGTCTCTAGTCCAGGTTTATCGCCTATTCGGGTTCCATCCGTGAGGAGATCCGGCCGGAGTTTCGCTCACAGCCCCAAACGATGTGTGCAGGGTTCCCGAGACACCAAATGGGCGCCCAGTACACCGTGCCACGGTGTATCTACCGCATCATAGCCCACCCCTAGGGTCAGCGCTATGCACGGCCGCCAACACATATCCTACAAACACCAGAAACTAGTTGCAACTCCTGGACAGAGGACAAGGGCAGTTAATAAGTCGAGAGGGTCCATTGGTTTCGGGCCCAATGTGTGGTAGTAGCTGGTCATGGATCACAAACACATAACTTAGTTCCTAAGAACGGTTTCAATGAGACAACCCACCATGTACTCCTACATGGCCTCTCACTGCTACCTTTACCAAATCGTGTTCACACACTTAGCTCACACACAGTAGGACATGTTCATCACTGTTCCAATTCATCCCCGATGAATCAGACCTGACACAACTCTAAGCAATAGCAGGCATGAAAAACAAGCATGAATGAGTAGGCACATCAGGGCTCAAACAACTCCGACTCATGCTAGTGGGTTTCATCTATTTACTGTGGCAATGACAGATCATGCAGAGGATAAGGGGTTCAACTACCGCAACAAGTAACAGATGAATCGTTGTTGTCCTAATGTAGTAAAAGAGAGCAGGAGCGAGAGAGTGGGCTTGTATCGGAATGAACAAGGGGGTTGTGCTTGCCTGGCACTTCTGAAGATAGAATAGCTCTTCATCGGTGTCATCGATCACGTCGTCGGAAACAACGTCTACTGAGAGGGGGCAATTACCAGCAAACAAGGAAGAATACAATCAATGCAATGCAACAATATGATGCATGATCATGACATGGAAATATGCTGTGATTTGGGCTAATGCAACAGAAAGTCATTTAAATTGAAGTGGAATTCAAAACTATATCAAATTCCAACTCCAAACCTATTATGAAATTTGCCCTAATCATGTTTCATCCTAAAAAGTGAGGTTAACTTGCTCAAACATGCATGAAAACGGTACAGATGGATTCCTTGAATTTTTCTGATAATTTTTCATATATAAATTATTTCATTTGGAGTTACGGTTGAATTTCTATGATTTTTAGAAGTTTAAACTGTTTTCTAGATTTTCCTGATTTATTTTAAATCTAGAAAAATCAATTACTCCATCAGCATCACGTCATGACAACGTCAGCAGGTCAACAGGGGCTGGTCCAGGTCAAACCTTACCAGTGGGGCCCACTGGTCAGTGACCCGGTGCCAGTTTGTCTCACAGACAGGTGGGACCAGTCCACGGCGACGTCAGCGGGTCAACTGACTTGCGGGGTTGATGCAGAGCATCCCACGTTCATCCCCATGTACACTCCGACTACACTCCAAACCCCAAGTGGACATATGACGAGACCTCGAACATACGCCACTGGACACAAGGTGAACTCGCTCCTCTCCGAACCATCACTTTCTACATGTGAGATATGGCTACTACCTCCAACGCGTGTTCTATGCATGATCAGGTGCTTGGAGGAAAGCCACGAAGTCACCACATCCAACGGAACAGCTAGCGAGGTCGCCAAGTACAAGGACCAAGAGAAGAAGCTGCGCGAAGCTACAACCACCGGACGACCGGCCCAGCCCGGACGTCCGGCCCCTGAGAACCCGAGCCGAACCTATGGACGACCGGAGCCACCGGACGTCCGACGACTCCCAGCGCCCGGACGACCGCCAAACACCAGACGTCCGACACTCTCCAGCGCCCGGACGACCGACGCCGACCGGACGTCCGACACCACCTGTCCAGAGCCAAAACGCCGGACGTCCGACATGCACCGGACGACCGGACACTCGCGACCCACCGGACGTCCGGTACCTGTCGGACGTCCGACGCCTGTGCGCCCGCCCGTGTGTTGGGCCGAAGCCACTTACCCTTTAATTCGCCTAGACTATATATACTCCTCCACCTCCACCATTTGAAAGTTAGCGTTGTGATAGCTCATTTGAGAGATAGAGCTATGCTCATCCTTTACGGATCTACTCCATGAGAGAGACCGCGGCCCCTCTACGGAGAAGATCCCCTTGGATTCAAGACCCCCTCTTGGGTGACCCCATCAAGACCTCCTCACGGAGAAGAACCGGTTACCGTGTATCGTCCGTTGTTGACTTTGGATCTTGTATCTCTCCTTGTGTTTCGAGGATCTAGCACATGTGTGATCTATTTCTTGTTGGTTGAGTGTTTCTCTTGTGTTTCCCCTCGTTTTCCCCCTCATGTTCTTCGTGTTCCTCATAGGGATCCGCTCCTTTCATGAAAGATCAGCCATCTAGGGTTCCACCCTACATCATCTTGGATCAGAGCTTTGGTTTATCACGAATTTGGAACCTCCCCGTTGTGTTTTCTAGACTAATTTTGTTGTGTTCTTCCCCAATTTCGAAAATCCCCACCAAAAATAGCCCCAATTTTTTTTTGTGATTTGTTGGTTTGATGATGTTTTGTTGATTTTGATCCATGGATTTTCTTGGTTTCGAGTGGATCTAGCATTTCCCCAATTTTCCCCACTTTCCATCCACGAAATCTCATCAATTTTGACCCCAAAAGCCCCAAATTCCGCCCAAAATCGCGTCCCGAATCTGAAATCTCGCGTTGACCCCGACCACCGGACGACCATCACTTTACCGGACGCCCGGAGCCCCTGGAACGACCGGATGTCCGTCATCCACCGGACGACCGGAACCCCTAACCCGAATGGAAATTAGCGTATTTCCGAGCTCACCGGACGTCTGGCCACCGGACATCCGTCCATTAGCAGACGTCGGCTACCTGTAGATATCAACTTTGGCTGATTTTTGTTTCGGCCATAACTAATTCATCCGAACTCGGATTTTGACGTTCTTTAGCTCGTTTTGAAGCTCTTGACATCCTCCTTCCCACAAAAATACCACCAACATCTTTTGACTCCATCAAATTTTAACAATTTTGGTAGCTTTGCCTAGGGCTTCTACCACATCATCCGCTACACCATCTCCGACTTCCGCAACCTAACCAATTTTGTTTCCCCATCGCATTAGTGGTTGCTAGAGGAGTGATTTGAGTCTCCTAAGGTGTCTAGGCTACTTAGGGATGGTTGCTTCTTCTTCAACCACCACAACCACTTCCGCATAGGCTTGACCACTATACACTTCCGCCACCCCAACTTAACCCAATTTTGTTTTTGTTGTGAGTTGTGTCTCCTAAGGTGTTTCGGCTACTTAGGGAGCGTGCTTTCAACTCCGACACCGTGTATAGTCCACCACCATAACCTCCACTTCCGCATTGCCTAGTGCAACACCACCGCATTCCGCTACCACCATTTGACGTTTGAGATTTTGAGTTCGCGGTTTTTCCGTTTCCTAAGGTGTTTCGGCTACTTAGGGACGAGTCTCCATCATCTTGTTATCTCCATCAAGATCACCGCCACTCATCATCACCGCGGACGGTAACCTCCATATCATCTTGGCATCGTGGTACCCCTCCATTGTACATTCCCCTTGCAATTGCATTGTTAACCCCTAGCCCATTTTGCGTTACTTGCCTATCGAGACTAGCCATTTGAGTATTGCCGGCAACGTTACTTGTGCACATTAGTGATCTACACCATACATTGCATACATACCATATCATATTGGTATCATCATATCATCTTGTGTGCCTCAAGTTTGTTCCCGCATATATACAATTGCTACCTTGGTTTGTGCATTTCGCAAAGTGGCCATACAAAAAAAGAATAAGCTTTTAAGCAAAGAAAAAGAGTGAACAAAGAGCTTGTAAGCAAGTGCCATAGCATCATACCACATTGTCATATAAGATCATCTTGGATCATAACACCGGGAACCATATATACATAGCATACTTGGGATAGAAGTCGTTGCATTTTTGTCTCCTATAGGTTGTGCACAAGTGTCGTATCCGCCTTTTGAGCAATCGTGCTAGCGTCTCTCTAGAGTTGTGCAACAAGAGCATTTTCCGTGGATTCCACATTTTGAGCTCATCCTTGGTTGCATGACCCCATTTATCTATCCGTGTGTGCGTTTCCATGTACCACCCATATTGCTATTGGTCTACTTGTTTCACTTGCGAATTTGTGAATCTCTTTCAACATTATTGACTCTTGCTAACATTTTACATCAAATTTTTGTGCCACTATCCTCACCAAGCTCCACCATAAGCCTTACTTGTGTAGGTGTGAGAAACCGACAAGAATTGGTACCAATTGTGCTATTTCCTTGTCCACATTGGAGTGATCATTGATCCACTTTCAACTTCGGTCAAGGTACATTTGGTATTTGTTCTTCTCTTTCTACCACTCACACTTTTCTCTTAGAGTGATGGGTACGCAAGGTATTTCATATTCGGTCTTCAACAACAACGACGGCGTGAACAACTACATCACTAATGCGTCAATCTTCGATCTACAACGACAAATGCAAGGCACACAATCAAGATTGCGAGAGCGCATCGAGAACCTCTCCATTGACATTCGCCACTCCGAAGCGAGGAAAAGGGACTACATCGACAACAAGCTTTCCGCACAAAAGGAGGAGCAAGATGCAAGGATGGAGGAGATTCGGGCCTTGATCAAGTCTACTTCCCCTTCGTCATCCTCAAGGTGGCGGCAAGCACATCGATCCTATTCGGAGCGCCCAAGCGACACAAGAGCAAGTCGTCCACGTCCACATCTCCATGGCGACCACCATCACGTTCGTGATCCATCTTGTCATGAAGGGCATGTCACCTCCAAGCAACATGTGCACGACGACGACCAACTACATCTACCACGAGCTCAAGTGCGACAACGCCACCATCAACATGAAGATGCTCGAGATGTGCCTACCTACAAGTCCCAATGAGCCCTACTTCACGCCAAGTCCAAACTTCATGACCACAAGAGAAGACCGCGAGACAAGAACCACTAAGAGCACGCTACAGCTACAACAACCACTTCAGCATCTTCGCCAAGTGCTATCAAGGCATCTTCGCCTTTGGACGTACGACATCTTCACCTACTTCCCACGAGTACGCCTATATTGACTTCATCAAGTCCAAGGCGACCACCTACAAGTGAGGGCGACACTTCCATCTTTGGAAGACCCTCAAGGAAGAGGGCCGAGCATGGGAATTTCCCTTCGGTCATGGAGACGAGCTATGAGGTGCCACATCATATGGACCTCCAACAGCAAGACGGCGACAAGAAGGTCGATCAAGGGCCATCCCCTTCGACCACGGCGACACGCACTAACCACTTCAACAACATGAAGACGGCGCCCATATTGGACTCATACTCCGAGTCAAGCTACGAGACCGCTCATGAGACCTTATCTTTGGTCTTCGAGGAGAGTGATGATGTGCCATCTTCGGCCTTCATCCACGGCTACGACCACGACATGATTGAGCATTGAGACATTTGCACCAACATCTCTCCGACAACGACATGTGACGAGATGCCCCAGTTGCCATGTGAGGAGAGCCACCACCACATGAGTGACATGAGTGACTCCACCACATGTGACATTGAGAGCATTTCCTATGAGAGGATGAGTGTGACCACCACTATCCCCACACATGAGAGCATGCCACACATCCTATGTGAGGTTGAGCGCCATTTGAGGGACTCCACCAACCATATGAGTGAGAGCATCCTGGAGGGAGTGAGTGAGCCACAACACTTAGTGAGTGAGGTAGTTGCCACGGCATGTGAGGCCATTATGATTTCTAATGACTTACCCTCTACTCCGAGTGTGTTTTCTTCTTTGGTGCTAGGTCTCCTACATGACGACATGCCTATCCTCGACGAGTCCATACCTCCAATGGAGACGATGATAGCCATGGTGGACGATGGTGCACC
Organism: Triticum urartu; assembly: GCF_056163025.1. Classification (NCBI taxonomy): domain Eukaryota; kingdom Viridiplantae; phylum Streptophyta; class Magnoliopsida; order Poales; family Poaceae; genus Triticum; species Triticum urartu. Next base: position 212,538,712 of record NC_141877.1, on the reverse strand, counting down.
CCCACATGGTTCCATCATGATGAAGATGACAACGAGACGATCTTCAACACCTCACCTACAACACATGAGCGATGCTCCAAAGGTAACATAGGTGATGGTACTTCTCTTGTCCCACTAGTGGACTATCTTGACATCAATTGCTCACATGATGTCGACCTAACTCTTACCATGCTTCACGCTAGTGAGACTTCTTCATGCCTTGACTTACCTTTTTATGATGAATATGATGATGAGCATGTTGATTTTCCTAGTTGTGATGCTATGCTCCATAGGATATCATGTGAAAATTCTATTGGTCACATCATGTTTGACAATCCATTAACCTTGTCATATGCTATGAGTGAGATATCCCATATTGTATTATTCCAATCTCAACATAGTGACTATGCCCGCCCCATTACAATAAATCCCATTTGCACTTATGGCATAGATGACGAGATGACGATCATTGGATTTTGTTTTTCATGTGATGATATTGCGATGCTTCCTTTACATGATTTGCGCAATTCATCTACTATGCCATGCCATGATCACATTGTACCAAATATGCTTTGTTTTGGATGTTGTCATAATTGTTTGCACCGTATGCATTCCATGAATAACAATGCTCTACATATTTCTTGTGATGCATTACACAATTTGAGTCTCCATTATGCTATACATAACAACAAACCTCTCATGATGGATGACTTGTTTCTATATCACGCATCTCATTTATTTGAGCATTGGCTATTTTGTGCTAACCAACACAAACACGTGCGCATCATGATGGATGATGTGTACATCTACCACGCGCACACAATTTTCCCTTTGTCTTTGTTTTGTGTAGGTACTCCCGTATACCCGTCAACCTCTCGATCCCAAGAGTTGACGAAACGAGCTCTTGTGAGCAAACATGACTTGGGATCCCGTGAACTATTCTTTCCACCACTCTCTTCACACAACGACTACGCGCATCTCTTTCACTTGGCTCTCACACGGCTATGGACTATATACCGCTTCTCGCTTCTTGCTCATTTTACCGTGTTCACTTCACATGCTATGCTTGCTTCTATGCCTTTGCCATGCAATTGTGACCCTTGCTTGCATCTACCCATGATTCACAATTATGTTACTCCTATGTGTATTTGCATGCTTGGTGGAGATCCTTGTTGCTATTACCATGATTATCATGTGCCTCATGCTATTGATGCTATTTTGCTCATATCTTGCTTTCATGCTTGTGCTATGTCATGTGAATTATTCATACACACTATTTGCACCCATGACATGCTTGCCATGATTTCTTATAGTATGTTGCATCTTCGCACTACTAGCTTGTTGAATTGATCACCATGATTGCTTGCTTTGTCGCATCACCCATGTTCAACTCTTACTCACTTTCTTGGGTTTATGACATATATGCTCGTGCCTCTCACTTGATACATATTGTTCATTGTCGCTTGCCTCCAATTATTCTTATGGATCTTGCAGACTTGGACACCTTACTTGTGATGCATGCTTGCTTGATTACGCCTATTGTATTAGGTTGTTCTCGCGTCATATGCCTCCATACTATGAAATGCTCCCTTGTCCTTTCTTATGATGAGCATGATGCATCCACTTGTTGGGTATTTTACCGCACGAATGATAGGTTTTCCGCTAACCTCATTTGTTTTTCCGAGTGTTTGTCATGTTCTTTCATGTTGAAGGATTCACAAGGCGATACCGTCATGACACAATTTGGTCATGTGAAGGCATACATGATGTGCAACACCAACATTTGCGAGAATCTACTAAAGGTGAACTCCTTCCTTTAAGCCATCCTCAAATATGCATATTGGATGGGTCACTCTTTCATTGTTGTTTCCTTCTTCTTGTCTACATGTTACATCTATTGGATGGAGGACCGACATTGGAGACGGAACCCATGGACCTTCAAGTTGAGGAGCGCTCGGATTTATTGGATGCACCTTCAAACCTCCACTCATGCCACAACATCGAGCATTGGTATACCAACACCTCCATATTTGTTGATTGTGTTCACACATGTCATGCTCGATGGACATATCATACACATGACAAATTTGCATCTTATGCATGGATTGACTCACATCATGATTGCCTTGTTGCATCTTGTATTCCCATGTCATCCATGATATATGAACTTGTGCATTTCCTTAGCAAATTTGTTGTGATATACCTTGATGGCATATTCTTACATCATGATCTTATTGCCTACCATCAATTGCATGATCACATCATATTGAGCATCCATTGCCATATTCATGCTTTTGATAAACCGTCTCACTATGACATCATTTTGCACCATGGTTGCATTCATCATATTCTTGCTTTTGCTACCATGAATGTTGTCCATACATTTCCATATCTTTTGGATAAGGTTCATGCACCTTGTCCTGATCAATCTTGTTGCACGGACTCATTCTTACATGATGGACACTTTGTGTGCTCTAACCATTGTATTTCCGAGTGTCGTTTGTGTTTGCTCTTTTTGCATGTATGCCACTCCGGCGACACCTTGGAGCACTTGGATTGCGCAACGTCTTCCACTCCATTCAACTACATGTCCGTCCACGACTACCGTTTCCATGGTGATGAGGATCACGATCCGAGGTCGGATCTTTCCCAAGGGAGGGGAGATGATGCAGAGCATCCCACGTTCATCCCCATGTACACTCCGACTACACTCCAAACCCCAAGTGGACATATGACGAGACCTCGAACATACGCCACTGGACACAAGGTGAACTCGCTCCTCTCCGAACCATCACTTTCTACATGTGAGATATGGCTACTACCTCCAACGCGTGTTCTATGCATGATCAGGTGCTTGGAGGAAAGCCACGAAGTCACCACATCCAACGGAACAGCTAGCGAGGTCGCCAAGTACAAGGACCAAGAGAAGAAGCTGCGCGAAGCTACAACCACCGGACGACCGGCCCAGCCCGGACGTCCGGCCCCTGAGAACCCGAGCCGAACCTATGGACGACCGGAGCCACCGGACGTCCGACGACTCCCAGCGCCCGGACGACCGCCAGACACCAGACGTCCGACACTCTCCAGCGCCCGGACGACCGACGCCGACCAGACGTCCGACACCACCTGTCCAGAGCCAAAATGCCGGACGTCCGACATGCACCGGACGACCGGACCCTCGTGACCCACCGGACGTTTGGTACCTGTCGGACGCCCGACGCCTGTGCGCCCGCCCGTGTGTTGGGCCGAAGCCACTTACCCTTTAATTCGCCTAGACTATATATACTCCTCCACCTCCACCATTTGAAAGTTAGCGTTGTGATAGCTCATTCTAGAGATAGAGCTACGCTCATCCATTACGGATCTACTCCATGAGAGAGATCGTGGCCCCTCTACGGAGAAGATCCCCTTGGATTCAAGACCCCCTCTTGGGTGGCCCCATCAAGACCTTCTCACAGAGAAGAACCGGTTACCCTGTATCGTCCGTTGTTGACTTTGGATCTTGTATCTCTCTTTGTGTTTTGAGGATCTAGCACATGTGTGATCTATTTCTTGTTGGTTGAGTGTTTCTCTTGTGTTTCCCCTCGTTTTCCCCCTCGTGTTCTTCGTGTTCCTCATAGGGATCCGCTCCTTTCGTGAAAGATCGGCCATCTAGGGTTCCACCCTACATCAGGGGTCCACTGTGTTTAAATAAAACTAAGCAGAAATTAAACTGGTGTTAGTTAAGGGCGTGGGGCCCAGTAGTCAGTGAGAGAGGGGGTTAGTTAGCCCCGTCATTAGCAGTTGACGATGTTGCCACGTCGGCTCGCTGGTGTTCAGCCGCCGGCGACCATTTTCCGTGGAGGACATGCGTCGGAAAAGCGCCAGGGGCCGCGGTTTGTCGTGCAGAAAGCATCGGGGAGAAGCCCTTGCTCGGGCGCATCCAATGGGCCAGACAGGGGGTCGCGGGGTGGCCAGAATCTCGCCGGCGACGAGCTTTGGCGGCGGCGCAGCTACGGGTTTGCACGGGCGCGGCGTGGCAGAGCACAGGGAGCTCAACCAAAGGCATAGACGGCGTCGTGGGGTCACCAGGAGCACGTCTGTGCCACTAGGGCGAGCAAGCGAAGCTCGGGAGCACGTGGCTCAACGTCCATGGAGGACGGCGGCTCCGGTTACTCGCGGCGCAGTGGCTACGGGATGAAAACGACGACATGGTTAAGGGGGAAAGAACCGGGAGCTCACTGCGATCATGTAGGGAAGGCCAGCGAGCTCGGGGAGGCGCCGGAGCGAGCGGGGTGGCGAGACGGATCTCTGGCATCCGACGGCGAGGATGAGGATGATGGCGTCGCTTAGGGCGCTCCGCGGGCGCGTGCTTCGTCTTGGGGCTCCGTGGCGTCGAGGCGGAGCCTCTGGACAGCACAAAGAAGCAAGGGGGAGGCGATGGCCGCGGTTGCGCTTGTCGGCGGCGACGATAGCGCTCGGTGGTCACATGGGAAAGAGGCAGAGGAGGGAAGAGTGCTCGAGGGGGAGAGAGGAGAGGTGCAGGCGGTCGAGGGGAAGTGCGTGGCGCTCGGGGACGACTCCAGCAGCGGCAATCAGGCAGGAGGTGGCCGTGCGCGTGCCAGCGTGCGGTGGCCACGCGCCTCGGTCCTTCTGGCAGAGGAAGGAGAAGACACGGGAGCCCCTGGTGGGCTGGGCCGCCAGCTGGGCCACTAGGTGGGCTGGAAGGCCAGGTAAGTTGGCCCAGGTAGTTCTCTCTCCCTCTCGGATTTCTGTTTTAATTTGTTTTCTATTATTGTGTAGTCTTTAGGGCTTTACTAAAAATACTTAGACACTTCCAAAAATCATGAAACTACTCATGATCACTGTTGGGAATATATCCTACAGTAAACATTTTAGTTTATGATTATTTGAGCATTTAAAATATTTAATAGCATTTAAATGCCCAAATGCAAATAGAGTATGATTTAATCCACAGCCCAAATATGTCATGCAAAAATGTGCATCACCTCTGGTTACTGTTTCCAGCTTTTTCCAAGAATGATGAACATTTTTTTAAAGCCATTTGGATTTACTGGAAATATTTTGGTTGAACCTAGTGAATTCCTTTAATGCTAGGGTTTAGGCAATCCCCATTTCAAGTTTCTTTCAAAGTTTAAACATGATGCACACATGAAGTTACCCTAGTGCCATGCCAGAAGCTAGGGATGTGACAAAATTATTCTACATATGATAAATAATTATATACTCTTGTTCGGACTTTAGAAACATGGCAACATTATTTATGCCCCAAAGAATTTGTTATACATTCTGACCATGAATCTTTGAAACATATTAAAAGTCAAGCTAAACTGAATCGTAGACATGCTAAATGGGTTGAATTCATTGAGACTTTCCCTTATGTCATTAAACACATGAAGGGTAAAGAAAATGTTATTGTTGATGCATTGTCTCGTCGCTATACTATGCTTTCACAACTTGACTTCAAAATATTTGGTTTGGAGACCATCAAAGATCAATATGTGCATGATGCTAATTTTAAAGATGTAATGCAGAATTGTAAAGAAGGAAGAATGTGGAACAAGTTCGTCATTAATGATGGATTTGTGATTCGAGCTAACAAGCTATGCATTCTAGCTAGCTCTGTTCGTCTTTTGTTGTTGCAGGAGGCACATGCAAGAGGATTAATGGGACACTTTGGCGTGAAGAAGACGGAGGATATACTTGCTACACGTTTATTTTGGCCAAAGATGAGACGTGATGTTGAGCGTTTTGTTGCTCGCTGCACTACATGTCAAAAAGCTAAGTCACGACAAAATCCTCATGGTTTATATATGCCTTTGCCTGTACCTAGTGTTCCTTGGGAGGATATATCTATGGACTTTGTTTTAGGTTTACCTCAAACAAAGAAGGGGAGGGATAGCATATTTGTTGTCGTGGATAGGTTCTCGAAAATGGCATACATTATACCATGTCATAAAAGCGATGATGCTGTTAATGTTGCTGATTTGTTCTTTCGTGAAATTATTCGCTTGCATAGTGTGCCAAATACTATTGTTTCAGATCGCAATACTAAATTTCTTAGCCACTTTTGGAGATGTTTATGGGCTAAGTTGGGGACTAAACTGCTTTTTAGTACTACTTGTCACCCCCAAATTGATGGACAAACTGAAGTAGTCAACAGAACATTGTCTACTATGCTTAGGGCTGTTTTTAAGAATAATAAGAAAATGTGGGAAGAATGCTTGCCTCATATTGAATTTGCTTATAACCGTTCATTGCATTCTACTACTAAGATGTGCCCTTTTGAAATTTTGTATGGTTTCCTACCTCGTGCACCTATTGATTTGTTGCCTATTCCATCTTTGGAGAAGGTTAATTTTGATGCTAACGAACGTGCTGAATTGATTTTAAAAATGCATGAGTTAACTAAGGAAAACATTGAGCGTATGAATGCTAAATATAAACTTGCTGGAGATAAGGGTAGAAAACATGTTCTGTTTGCACGTAGAGATCTTGTTTGGTTACATTTGCATAAGGATAGATTTCCTAATTTGCGCAAACCAAAGCTAATGCCACATGCTGATGGTCCTTTTAAGGTGTTAGAGAAAATAAATGATAATGCATATAAACTTGAGCTTCCTACACATTTTGGGGTTAGTCCCACTTTTAACATTGCAGATTTGAAGCCTTATTTGCGTGAGGAATATGAGCTTCCGTCGAGGATGACTTCATTTCAATAAGGGGAGGATGATGAGGACATCAATACCACTATTACACCCACGGCCCCTGCTGCTATACATACTGGACCAATTACTAGAGCTCGCGCATGCCAATTACATTATCATGTACTTTCGTTTCTTGGTAATGATTCTAATGTTTATGAGAATATGATGCTGCCTAAATTAGATACATTTGTTTTTCTTACAAATAAAGGGCCTGGCATGGATAAGAGGGATGAACACTGGAGCAAGACCAAGCATGAAGATGATGGCATCCGCAAGGGGATCAAGAACGTTGTTACAAGTGATGATTTCAGGACTTTGAAGCCACCATAAGGAGTGCATGAAGCCAAGGATGAAATATACAAGATGCCACTTCATAAATTTCGTCCAGAGGCTATTCTAGGTGCTGCATCACCTTATTATTGGGTCATGCCCATGTATTTTTGAAATACTTAAGTATACGCTGTTTTTATAGTCCGTATGTGTGGGGAAACAAGAGTTAGGGTTTGTTTCGGACTCCTCCTCCAAGGGCCACGAAATTCCCCCCTCTCTCCTCCATATATACAGCCCTTAGGGCATCATTTAGACTTTGGGTTTTGTTTAGATTAAAAGTTCTCCATAGCTACAACTTCGTGTACTTCATTTGTGTCCAACGACCAGACCAACACATCACATAACCCACCTTCATTAATAAAGCTTTCCTATTTTATTCGCAATATCCAGATTGCAATCTCATTTTCTTGCTTGTTCTTCGTTTGCTCGCAGGTAATAGACCCTCGTGGTCAGGTTGATCGTGCTCTGGCGTGGTCAATAACCCTAGGAAGTTGGTTTAGCGATTTGTCAAAAACATAACAGTCTGTAGCAATCTGTATCAAACGTATACTTCTATAACCCCAAAAATTCTCAAATAAGTTGGTGGACATGAGGAATTTGTCTATTAATTATCTACAAAAGGAATCAACCTAATATCACTTTCCAGTAGAAAATGGAAGCTAATCTAGTGAGCGCTAAAGTTTCTATTTTCTATAGCAAGATCGCAAAGACGTTCCCCAAGTCTTCCCAAAGGTTCTACTTGGCACAAACACTAATTAAAAACATAAAACCACATCTAAACAGAAGCTAGATGAATTATTTATTACTAAACAAAAAGCAAGAAACAAAAATAAAATTGGGTTGCATCCCATCAAGCGCTATCGTTTAACGCCCCTAGCTAGGCATGAAAGCAAGAATAGATCTGGGTATTATCATCTTTGGTATGCAATCCATAAGTGGCTCTCATAATAGATTCATAAGGTAACTTAATTTTCTTTTTAGGAAAGTGTTCCATGCCTTTCCTTAACAGAAATTGGAATCTAATATTTCCTTCTTTCATATCAATAATTGCACCAATTGTTTTAAGGAAAGGTCTACCAAGAATAATAGGACATGTAGGATTGCAATCTATATCAAGAACAATTCCTATTTGCAACAATAAGAACATCATTAATCCTTCCCATAGGTTTCTTAATGGTGGAATCCGCAAGATGCAAATTTAAAGAACAATCATCAATTTCACGGAAACCTAACACATCACACAAAGTTTTCGGAATCGTGGAAACACTAGCACCCAAATCACATAAAGCATAACACTCATGATCTTTAATATTAATTTTAATAGTAGGTTCCCACTCATCATAAAGTTTTCTAGGGATAGAGACTTCTAATTCAAGTTTCTCTTCATAAGATTGCATTAAAGCATCAACGATATGTTCGGTAAAAGCTTTATTTTGACTATAAGCATGAGGAGAATTTAACACGGATTGCAACAAGAAAATACAATCTATCAAAAAGAATTTATCATAATTAAATTCCTTGAAATCCAAAATAGTGGGTTCATTGCTATGTAAAGTTTTGACCTCTTCAATCCCACTTTTACAAATTTTTGCATCAAGATCGAAACACTCCGAATTATTGGGACGCCTTTTAACTAAAGTTGACTCATCTCCAGTCCCAGCTTTAACAAGATTCATATTGGAAAACAAAAACTTAATAGGGGACACATCAATCACTTTTAGATCTTCATCATTATTATCATGAAAACTAGAAGAACACGCTTTTACAAAGCAATCCTTTTTAGCACGCATCCTAGAGATTCTTTCTTTGCACTCATCAATGGAAATTCTCATGGCTTTGAGAGACTCATTGATATCATGATTTGGTGGAATAGATCTAAGTTTCAAAGAATTAACATCAAGAGAAATTATATCCATGTTCCTAGCCAACTCATCAATCTTAGGTAATTTTTCTTTTGGCAAAGCACCGGAATTCCTTTGAAAAATCATAAATTCTTTAACACTAGTCTCAAAATCAGAGGGCATCTTATTAAAATTTCCATAAGAGTTGTTGTAGGAATTACCATAATTATTAGAGGAATTACTAGGGAATGACCTAGAATTAAAATTGCCTCTATACGCATTGTTACCAAAATTGTTCCTACCAACAAAATTCACACCCATAGATTCATTATTATCTCAATCAAGGTAGAGAAAGACATATCATTAGGATCAGAAGAAACACTCTTATTAGCAAACAATTTCATAAGTTCATCCATCTTTCCACTCAAAACATTAATCTCTTCTATCGCATGAACCTTTTTACTAGAAGATCTATCGGTGTGCCATTGAGAATAATTAACCATAATATTATCTAGGAGTTTAGTAACTTCTCCTAAAGTGATTTCCATAAAAGTGCCTCCCGTGGCCGAATCTAAAAGATTTGTAGAAGCAAAATTCAATCCATCATATTTTTTTGTATAATCATCCATAAATTCAAACCATGTGTAGGGCAATTGCGTATCATTAATTTCATCATGTTGGTGTACAAAATTAGGGTCTCTACTTTTGCACCCCTTTACATGTGCATGGGTAGTCAGAGCCACGCCCACGGCCACACTAAGCAGGGTAGAGGAGGGAAGCCGAAACACAAGACGACCAAAGCAATGCGAAGACCAGAGGCACAAAGAGAGCAAGAGGGTGAGGTGGACACCCCCAACAAGACCCTTGCCGGGGTGGCTTCCGCAGCCTCAGCAAGATCCTTGCCGTGGCAACTTGCCTGACGCCAGCGGAGCGCGCCACCCTTGAGCCCAAGGGTTTCCAACGCCATCAACTACATTGGAACCAAGGCTGAGGAGGCACCTCCGTGGTGGCATGCCGATCTTTGTAGAGATCCTAAATACGCAAGATCAGGCGAGAACCAGAAGACGATCATCCTTGGCGAGATCCTTGCGAAGGAAGTCCATGAGACCCCCAGCAAGATCCTTGCCGAGGATGACCGCGGTGACGCGGATAGACCCTTGCCGGGCCCCCGGAAAGGCCCTTGCCGAAGACACCTGCGGGGCCGCAGCTAGGCCCACACCTGCCAAGACTCCACCGCCGCTCCCACGGAGCTGCTAGCTCGACCAGCTGAGCAGGCATCTGCGTGGCAGTGCGCGGCCTCCACACCAACTTAGCAAGCACCTATGTGGTGGCATGCAGATATTCGTGAAAGCTCCACCACCGCGCCAGCCCAGCAGCCAGCCAATGTGGTGCTACAATGCCTCGTCATCTTGGACGCGCGTCGGAGCCAGGCGAGGCGACGACAGCTGGGACGAGTTTCTTTGCCGTCCCCAATAAAGCAAGAGGGGCACGTCGGTAGTGCATTAAATGTGTTTGTCCGATGATGCCAGGGGATAGACTCAGCCCCTGTACACCTTTCCACCTCCTATGTGCCACTGTGGCGACCCCTTTTATCTATAAAAGGAGTCCCGAGGTGTACTGGAGAGGGATTCGGATCTTTTGAACTAGATAGACACCACAACTAGTTCAAGAACACAAGAACACTCAAATATACATCAAAGCAGGACTAGGTTTTTACGTGTCTCCGCGGCCTGAACCTAGGTAAATGATTTGCATGCTGATCGCCAGCCCCGCTCTTTGCACAACCCCGCGCCCGACAACCGTAGAAGGGATCCCAGTGACCCCATAGGTGTCGTTTCCCATCGACATCTCTAGCGCACCAGGTAGGGGTGCACAGTTGTGGAAATCCTGTCTGGTTGAAGCAGCGGCTTCGTCGTAGTCATCACTTCAAGGAAGAAGACAACTGAACCAGTGGTATCCTCGGTGGACGCAGTGAACGCTCACGCAGCGGCAGAAAAGCTAAGTCATGCAAAACTTTGAGTAATTCCTTTTTATATAGAAGGTTATCGTCCTCGACAATCTTGCCTTGTGTATGGAAAACCTACACGCAATGGGGCCCTACAACTATTGGCAATGCCCTCGTTCTATTTCGACTCTGCTCAACAGTTCGAGCAGCTGCGTCAAGAACAGCAGGGTGACTTTCTGCGATTGGCAACACTCTTGTTCTGTCTCGAGTCTGCTCGACAGCTCAAACGGCCGCGTTAAGAGTAGTGAGGTGGTTTTCCCAGCAGCAAGCATACCTGGCAGGCCATTGGGATCCGTCCTCAAGGTGCCGCGGCCTGGGTTCCGCGCCAGCAAGCCTACCCGATTAACGTAGGGTGGACATACAAAGGGAGATCGAATGGGAAAATAACATGCATCGTTTCAAAAGTACTGCAGAGTTATATTACATCATTTGTTGCTGCGGTTCCAACTAAAGATAAAAATTGTCTTGGTCATGAACCTGCAGTGGCGATAAGAAACGGGGTGCCTAGTGCCGACGCTGGCCTTGTATCCTCCGAACTCCGTCGATGCGGCTAATGACAGGCTCGATGTGCTCCTCGAGCGGCGTGAGGTCCTCATAGGCCATCTTGGTGAGGATCTTGGTCATGGCACCCCGGCAAAGCCTCCGGGCCTCATCGGCCAGAGAGGCCGCCCTGTTGGAGCGGAACCGCTCCAGGGCCCTGAGCACACCCTCAAAGAACACCGTCAGCCTGGCATTAGGACTCACGTTTGGCTCCGGGACGTACCTGGCATTTTGCATCCCCATGGTAGCCAGCTGCGTGGTGATCCTGCCGGCGACATGGTGAGGCGGTTGATCCAGAGCTTCTCGCCCGCAACGAAATCTGCTTGGCTGACGGCATCGTTCTTCCGCAGCTGCCTCTCCTCCTCCAGATTCTTGTTCAGGGTCTCCTCCCGAGCCCTGACCTCAGAGAGCGCCCCCTCAAGACCCTCCAGCTTCAGCTACAGGTCCTTGATGGACTCGTTGGCCATTGAGAGTAGCTCGTCCTTCTCGAGGACTGCGACCTGCAGGTCAGCCAAGGCACCCTTGGCCGCGTCCCTATCCCCTGTCAGCTCCTGGACCTGCTTCTTCAGCCCGTCCTGGTTCACCTCCAGCTCATTCACCTTGTCGGCATGGGTCTGAGCCTGAGCATTGAGGGCCTCCTCGTGCCTTTGCTCCAGTTTCTGGGTCTGCTGCATGACAAGCTCCTTGACCTCCTCATACTTGCCGTGGAGTGTCGCGGCAAGTTTCTCCTCGCGAGCGGCAAGGTCCTCCTCCTAGGAATTCAGCTCGACCTGGTGCTGACACCGAGCGGCCTCCTCCTTGGCAGCATGTTGACTCACCTCTTCCCAGGCCTTCTTGGCGTCAGCCTGCTTCATGACAAGCTCCAGCTTGCGCTCGGCCAGCTGACCCTGGGCGGTCTTCAATTCCTCATAGGCCTGTCGGAACCAAGCCTGCGCCTCGGCGACGCGCCCCTCGAGGTCCGCCTCCGCCTTGTCTACTGATGCCATCCTGTACTTGGCCTTGTCTAGGTGGGCACGGTGAAATGCCTCAAGCATGTGGAAGTTGGCGCTCATACTCTGGGGGAGCCGCTCTTCCTCGGAACCACCGCCACAGATGCTCGGTCCGTCAACGACCTCGAGCCCGGCGGCAGCAAGCACCTCGTCATCAAACACCTCCCCCTCGGCGGGCGCCCTGGTGCTCGCCATCCACGGGAGGTGGACGAACAGGTCGTCGCCCACCTTCAGATACTTGCCCGAGTCAGAGGCGGCGGAGGAGGAAGGCTGGTCGTCGGCCGCCTTGTAACATCCCAAATTTTCAATTTGGAATGTTATACACTGGATCATCATTGCATAGCATATTTTATTTGCATTTTGGTGGATCCTCGAAATTCTACGCAACTCAAGGACCCTCGGAGAGAGTTGGGGATTTCGTTATTTTCATATTTGAGTTTCCTCAAATTTTGAAAATAGGATCATTTGATTTTATTTATTTTATCTTCAATTATTTTGTATTATTTAAATATGAGAGGGGGAATAAAATGACTTCCCCAAAAATAAAGAAATATTGAGGATTTAAAAAAAAATCAAATAAGATTTTATTTTGGTTTTATTTGCTATTTTATTTGAATTTAGGAAAAATTGCATGTTTTCAAAAATTGCATTTAGTGCGAAAAAATGTTCATCATGTTCTAAATATTTTATTTAGACAGAGAAAATTTGTTTTGGCATTTTTAGTTTTTTATTTATTTTTCTAGAAATTTTTTTTGCGCAGCGAAATTGTTTAAAAAAAAACCCCGCGCCTGACTAGGCCAAGTGCCCAGCCGAGCGGGCCGGCCCAGCCAGCCGCCGCCGCCTCCAGCCGGATCGGGACCGGAGTCCTGATCGCCGCCGCCGCCGTGTCCGGGGAGGACACGTCTCTTGAGGCCGACCCATCCCCCAAGTCGACCTCCCCCGCCCCTTTATAACCGCCGTCCCCCCTGCAACCACACCCCCGCCGCCGCCGCATGCCCCGCCACCGTCGAACGCCGCCACGCCGCCCGAAGCCGCCGCCCCGCCGCCTCGTGCCATCCTCCGCCCTGCCGGAGCCTCGCCGGAGCGCCGCGGCCGAGGTAGCCGCCGGCCGGTTTTTGAGAAAAGGCCGTTTCGGTTTTTTTTTGAAAACCCTAGTTTTCGTTTTTTAATAGATCGGTTTTCTCTGGTTTATTTATTTAGAGAGAGCCTGCTCGTCCGTTTGTTTTAACGAACGCGTTTTTCGTTTAGTTCCTGTTAACGAACGTTCGTTCATTAACCTGTTCGACATTTTTCTTTTTCTCGGATTAAATCTGCGGTTTTTCTGACCGCGATCTTTGATCCGATGTTCGTTTTAGTTTAACTTTTCACTCGTTTATCGGAATCAGGCGATTCAAGCACCTGGAGTTTCGTCTCGAACCCCTCTTTCCATTTAACCAACTTAACCAAGTTTTTGCCACTGTAAAAATTGCCCTAGATCCAGAATAGTAAACGAAGCTTGTTTCTTTTGTCGTTTGTCTTTACTTGCTTCGTTCGTTTTGATTCTTTTGCCAACTGGAGTTCTTAAGTTGAACTTTCTGGTTAGATCTTTTATTCGTGTTTTACCTGTGCATTAGTTGAGTACTTATTGTTTGCTTGTTTGTTTGCGATAGAGTACTCGGAGTGCGCCGCTTGCTACTTCGAATCGCTAGGTTTTGCGGATCATCGGCAAGGCAAGTAAAACTTTGATCATACCTTCTACTACCCAGTTTTATTGCATTAGATCAATCCTCACACAATGCATGATTAGGATCTAATTAAATTGTGGGTTTGGGAAGTAGTGGCGGTAGAACCTATTACCTGTTTATTATCAAACCTTTGGGAGGTACTTCTACGTCTGCTTATTATGCCATGCTATGCTAAAAGATGTGGATTGGGTGAGTGTATCCATGACAGATGTGAGATTGTTAATTAATGGTTTATTTAAGGTGGCAACCTAAACACACATCTGGGTGGATTGAGGCACCTGGGTATTACAGTGATTGCCTGTTTTCTTTTGGACCGCCACCCAAGCTCAAAGGGATCATGAGATTATTAATGCTAGAAACTTCCTTGTATAGCCAAAAGCTACTATGGGCTCTAGCATAGTTGACTAAGTCGTGCAAACTCTTACAGTGGTAGACTAGCAGATGTAGGGGATGTAGGTTGGTACGGTCTACCCGTTCATAAGGTGCTAGCACTTCTGAAAGACTATGTCTCGGTCATCCGTTTCTCAAACACCATGTAGTGCGAGAAATCCAGCGGAGGAGATCGAGTCTTGTGGGGAAAAGTGCGCAAACCTCTGCAGAGTGTATAAACTAATCATGGTTAGCTGTGTCCCCGGTTATGGGCATCTTGAGTATCTAGTACCTGGATTATCATGTGAATCTCCACATGTTACTCTAAAATTAATTTTGTTGGGTTTTGTTTAATGATGATGCTTAATTGGGATTGAGAATGCTGTCAACCTGAGTTCTATTCATGCAGGGTAAGGAAGTAGGAGCGATGCACAATCAGTCGGATGAATCCCCCAATGCGTTCTCAGGAGCTCCACCTGAGCCGTTGCTGGCGTCGCTGAACTCGCCATCACTGTCCGCGTCGCTGTCAGCGGCGTCAGGGCCGTTCACCACGCCGCCCTCAACGGCCGCCACGATCGCGTCGTCGTTGTCTGAAGCGAAGGCCCTGATGAGAGCGTCCACATTGTCCTCCACCCAGTGCGCCAGGTCGCCTCGGACGGCCTGGGGCACTGGGCGATGGCGGCGTCAAAATCAAAGTCGGGATCCATGTTCCGGAGGTGGCTGAAGACGCGAGAAAAGGCGCGCCCAAGCAGGGCGCAGCTCCTCTCCTCCACCAACCTGTTAGCCCTGACCGACCGCGCTTCCAGCTGCGTCACCACGTCAGTGAAGAACTGAAGATTGCCAGCATAGTTGACTACGTGCGGCTCGCCAACAGCCGCCTGGCAGATGTTGCCCAAGGCTGCGTTGGCCCTCTCCCGGAGCGTGGCAAGCATGGGGCCGTGCTCATGCTCCAGGATACGCCACTGACGGATCTTGTCCGCATTCTGGCCCGCAACGACCTCAGCCTCCTCCACCCGCTGGCGGAGAAGGAGCACCTCGGCCTGGGAGGCGGTTAACTCACCTTGTGACACCTCAAGAGCGGCCCAGAAAGCGTCGGCCCGCCGCGTCGCCTCCTCCAGCTTGGCCCTCAAAGCGGCAGTCCTGCCTTCAGCTTCGGCCCGGATCAACCCCAGCTTCTCCTCGAACTCGTGCTCGAGGTTCAAATGCGCTATCGCCACTCGACGTCCGACCTCCTCCAAGACGCGGGCTTCCTGTGCAGCGACATCATCCTCCACCTGCGTCACCAAGCGCTCCCTCGTCTCCAGGCGCTCGTACTCACGGGTACGTTCGGCGGCTTCCAGCGTCAGCGCCCCCTCACGCTTCTAGAGCTCTGCTGAGTCGCCGGAGGCCACCTTCATCGATGCGAGGGCTGCCTCGCGCAGCTCCACCTGCTCCTCTAGCGAGTGGCACCAGGCCAGGAGCTCCCGAGCCCGCTCCTCCGCCGCCGTTCTCCGCCGGTCAGCCTCCCGAGCCTCCTCAGCGGCCCAAGATTGGGCCTCCTGAGAGGCCACCAGCGACGCCTTGGCCTCTGCATCATCAAGATCGCGCTGACGGCTCGCTAGGGCGATGGCGCCCTCCAGCTCGCGCCTCCCTGCAGCCAGGCGCAGGCCCTCGGCCTCAAGGTGCGCGTCTTCATCGGCAAGCTCCTCTCCAAGCAAGCTTACCGCGTCAGCCGCCCTTCGAAGGAATCCTTGGCAAAGAGCGCGACGGTCTCGAGCACGCTCGAGCACGTCCTCCACACCATCATCTGCCCCAAGCAAGCGCCGGGGGCCGCGAGCCAGCACTCCCCCTCCGGGCTAGGGGCTAGGGGCTGGCACCCTCGCGACGGCCGGGCACGCCGCGTCAGGAGCCCGGCCGGGGGCCAGCCAGTCCCCAGGTGAAGAGCGCAGGAAGCGCCTCAGCCGATCGCAGTCCACGACCAGGCGAGAAGCCCACGGCAGGCTGGCTATGCCACGAGAACGGTTCACCTCGGGATGGTTCACCTCGTCAGCTGCCCTCACCACAAGGGCTCCACTGCTTGGAGCGCTTGAGGATGGTGGAGGGGGCGAAACCAAGAGGGATGGCTCCTCAGCCGTCTCCGCAATCTCGGCTGGAAGGGGCCTGCGGAGCAAGAGTCAGTAAGAGCAACAGAAGGATCGGGAGCTGGGAAAGGAGAAGGCTTACTCATCAGTGGCGAAGTACTTCCTACGCTTCAGCAGGCAACAAGGGTAATCGTCGCCCAGGGCCTCCCTTCTCTTCCGGACGGCCTGAAAGTCCACGCGGAAGCGGCCTAAGAGTCGGGCACAGGGATCAACCTGCGACGAAGATGGAGCGTCAAGGCGATCCGCATCAGGGGCGCCTGCCTGGTGTGCGCCGCCAATCGCCTCGCCAAGAGAAGCCGCCGGAGCCTCGATGGCCTCGGTCGAAGGCGCAGAGGGCAGCCGCTCTTCACCCTCAGCCTTGGTGGCACGGGCCCCGATAACTGCTTCCTCACGAGCCTTGCCCGGCGTTGTCACCCTGTCGGGAGCCCTCTCGGCCTCTGGCACCTCATGCCTCCCTGCTCCGCCACATGAGGAGGAGTCGCCTTGGCCGACTGGAAGGGCAGTCACCACCACTGGATTCTCGCGAGGCCCTTGGAGGCCGGCGGGGCGCGGCCCCCACTCATCGAAGATAGGCATCTGCCTCACGAAATCTCCCCCGCTCTGGCAGAGGTACTGCAAGGCCCCTCCCTACTGGATACTGCCAGGGTTGGGGTCCCCCGTCAGGGTCAAGAGCGCTGTCCTCAGTACTTCAGGCGTCAGGTCCTCTTCGTGGAGCCTCATACGATCATCGCGCCCGCCGAAGGCCCACATCCGGTGGGAGTGGCGCTGGAGAGGTGCAACACGGAGAAGCAGGAACTCCTTCACCACCTTGGGCGCTGTCACGCCAAGCGACCTCAAGAACGCGAAGTGGTGCGAGACGAAGACGAGCCGGGGGCTCTCAAGCGTCTCCTGGCCCCAGCCCGAATTGGGGACAGCAGGCGAAGTTGGCTCCGACAGCAGGGGGCTGGGCACCCCAGCATCCACATACAACCACCGCTCGCGAAACCCAGCTGCCGGCGGAGGGAGCTTGAAGTCAATCCCAGAGGCCGCCGTCTCAGGCGCGGCAACGAAGCTCACACACGCCCAGCATTGGGTAGGGTCAACAAGGCGCAGCGAGAAGAAGTGGCGCAGCAAGGCGACCGAAGGAAGGATGCCCATCATGGCCTCGCAAACAAAGGCAAAGATCGAAAGGAGAGTGATGGATT
Source organism: Triticum urartu (assembly GCF_056163025.1). Classification (NCBI taxonomy): domain Eukaryota; kingdom Viridiplantae; phylum Streptophyta; class Magnoliopsida; order Poales; family Poaceae; genus Triticum; species Triticum urartu. The sequence continues at coordinate 212,520,924 of NC_141877.1, read as the reverse complement.
CAGGACCCAGATGCATCATGTGGATCTGATAGTGGGAAAGCACGGCATTGAAGAAATCAGAAAAAAGGAGGAACCAGACCCGCCCACAGGGCGTCAGCAAAGTATGGGACCTCGGTGGCTATCCTGTCGATGGAGAAGTGGGACGCGGGCCATGCCGTCGTCCTCCCGCATTCATTGAAGATGGTGGCCAGGGCCAAGCTGACCTTGCCCAAGCCCTCGGCGGGGGCCACCAACGGCGGCGGGCAAGGCGGAGACACGAATTTCTTCCCTCTTCCCTTCTTCGTCAGAGCCATGCGATGGGAAGGGGGGGAGGAAGGTTCAAGATTGAGTTGAGAACAGAAACCGGAGTTCGAGCGGAGGAAGGACAGAGGGCGCACGAGCAACCGAAAAAGGGGAACGGCTGTGTACAACTACGAGTCCGCCTAGCCTGGCGCAAAATAAGGAGGGCGTGGGGGAACAGTGCCGCCCACGTCCAATCAGCCGCCACGCGGCGCCTAAGGCCGCAGGCTGTTAGGGTGAAATCTCCGCGCGCACCCCAGTGTTCAAACCTCAAGGGTCTGCCGGAACCCGAAATCCGACAGTGATGTATGCCAGAGAGTAAAGGAGGAGCATCAGAAGCCAGCAGGATTGCTACAACCATTGCCGATACCCAAATGGAAGGGGGATAAGTTAGGCATGGATTTTATCACAGGATTGCCTAGAACTCGTTCAGGCTATGACTCGATTTGGGTTGTAGTCGATCATTTGACAAAGGTAGCTCATTTCATTCCAGTGAAGACTACCTATACCAGAGCAAAGTTGGCAAAGATATACATGACCAGAATCGTATGTCTGCATGGAGTTCCAAGGAGCATTGTATCAGATAGAGGAACCCAATTCACCTCAAAGTTCTGGAATCAGTTGCATGAAACTTTGGGTACCAGACTGGAGTTTAGTACAGCTTTCCATCCGCAGACAGATGGACAGACCGAGAGAGTCAATCAGATTTTGGAGGATATGTTAAGAGCTTGTCTGCTAGATTATGGATCTAGTTGGGACGAGAATTTGCCATATGCAGAGTTCTCTTACAACAACAGTTATCAATCCAGTTTGAAGATGGCCCCTTTCGAAGCCTTGTACGGAAGGAGGTGCAGGACCCCATTGCCGTGGGATGAAGTTGGAGACCGTCAGTTGTTTGGACCGGATCTGATTAAGGAGTCTGAACAGATAGTGAAATTGGTTCGCGATAGGCTCAAGGTAGCTCAGTCCAGGCAGAAGAGCTACGCAGATTCAAAACACAAGGAAACAGTTTACGAAGTTGGAGACCGAGTCTATCTTCAAGTATCACCACTTCGAGGAGTTAAGCACTTTGGAGTTAAGGGAAAATTAGCGCCACGTTTTGTAGGCCCATACAAAGTTTTGGAGCATATGGGAGAAGTAGGCTATAAGTTGGAGTTGCCCGAAGGAATGTCACGTATTCCACGTTTCCCAGTTGAAAAAGTGCCACACAGAAATGGCTGATATACCGCTGAGAGATACGGTGCCGCTGGAAGCAATTCAGTTGGACAGTGATTTGACCTATGAGGAGAAACCAGTTAAGATTCTAGAGTATGCCAGTCGAGTCACCCGCAGCAAGGTTATCAAGTTTTGCAAAGTTCAGTGGAGCCACCACACGGAGGATGAAGCCACCTGGGAGCAAGAGGAAGAATTGCTGAAGGACCACCCTCACCTATTTTCTAGCAAACCCGAATCTCGACGGCGAGATTCATCTTAAGGGGGGTAGGTTTGTAACAACCCAAATTTTCAATTTGGAATGTTATGCACTATATCATCATTGCATAGCATATTTTATTTGCATTTTGGTGGATCCTCGAAATTCTACGTAACTCAAGGACCCTCGGAGAGAGTTGGGGATTTCGTTATTTTCATATTTGAGTTTCCTCAAATTTTGAAAATAGGATCATTTGATTTTATTTATTTTATCTTCAATTATTTCTATTATCAAAATATGACAGAGGGAATAAAATGACTTTCCCAAAAATAAAGAAATATTGAGGATTTAATAAAAAATCAAATAAGATTTTATTTTGGTTTTATTTGCTATTTTATTTGAATTTAGGAAAAATTGCACGTTTTCAAAAATTTCATTTAGAGCCAAAAAAATGTTCATCCTGTTCTAAATATTTTTTTAGACGGAGAAAATTTGTTTTGGCATTTTTATTTATTTTTCTAGATTTTTTTGGCGCAGCGAAATTGTTTTAAAAAAAACCCGCGCCCGACTGGGCCAAGGGCCCAGCCGAGCGGGCCGGCCCAGCCAGCCGCCGTCGCCTCCAGCCAGATCGGGACCGGAGTCCCGATCGCCGCCGTCGCCGTGTCCGGGGAGGACACGCCTCCCGAGGCTGACCCCTCCCCGAAGTCGACCTCCCCCGCTCCTTTATAACCGCCGCCCCCCTGCAACCACACCATGACCACCGCCGCCGCCGCACGCCGCCGCGCCGCCTGCCGCCGCCCCGCGCCGCCCGGAGCCGCCGCCCCGCCGCCTCGCGCCACCCGCCACCCTGCCGGAGCCTCTCCGGAGCGCCGCCGCCGAGGTAGTCGCCGGCCGGTTTTTGAGAAAATGTCGTTTCGGTTTTTTCCGAAAACCCTAGTTTTTGTTTTTTTAATAGATCGGTTTACTCCGGTTTATTTATTTAGCGAGCGCCCGCTCGTCCGTTCGTTTTAACGAACGCGTTTTTCGTTTAGTTCCTGTTAACGAACGTTCGTTCGTTTACCTGTTCGTCGTTTGTCTTTTTCTCGGATTAAATCCGCGGTTTTTCTGACCGTGATCTCTAATCCGATGTTCGTTTTAGTTTAACTTTTAGCTCGTTTATCGGAATCAGGTGATTCAAGCGCCTGGAGTTTTGTCTCGAAACCCTCTTTCCGTTTAACCAACTCAAACAAGTTTTTGCCACTGTAAAAATTGCCCTAGATCCATAATAGTAAACGAAGCTTGTTTCTTTTGCCGTTTGTCTTTAGTTGCTTCGTTGGTTTTGATTCTTTTTCCAACCGGAGTTCTTAAGTTGAACTTTCTGGTTAGATCTTTTATTCGTGTTTTACCTGTGCATTAGTTGAGTACTTATTGTATGCTTGTTTGTTTGCGATAGAGTACCTGGAGTGCGCCGCTTGCTACTTCGAATCGCTAGGTTTTGCGGATCATCAGTAAGGCAAGTAACACTTTGATCATACCTCCTACTACCCAGTTTTATTGCATTAGATCAATCCTCATGCATTGCATAATTAGGATCTAATTAAATTGTGGGTTTGGGAAGTAGTTGAGGTAGAACCTATTACCTGTTTATGATCAAACCTTTGGGAGTTACTTCTACGTTTGCTTATTATGCCATGCTATGCTAGTAGACGTGGATTGGGTGAGTGTATCCATGACAGATGTGAGATTGTTAGTTAATGGTTTATTTAAGGTGGCAACCTAAACACACATCTGGGTGGATTGAGGCACCTAGGTATTCCAGCGATTGCCTGTTTTCTTTTGGACCGCCACCCAGGCTCAAAGGGATCATGAGATTATTCATGCTAGAAACTTCCGTGTGCAGCCACAACCTACTATGGGCTCTAGCATAGTTGACTAAGTCATGCAAACTCTTACAGTGGTAGACTAGCAGATGTAGGGGATGTAGGTTGGTACGGTCTACCATTCGTAAGGTACTAGCGCTTCTGAAAGACTATGTCTCGGTCATCCGTTTCTCAAACACCATGTAGTGCGAGAAATCCAGCGGAGGAGATAGAGTCTTATGGGGAAAAGTGCGCAAACCTCTGCAGAGTGTATAAACTAATCATGGTTAGCCGTGTCCCCGGTTATGGACATCTTGAGTATCTAGTACCTGGATTATCATGTGAATCTCAACATGTTACTCTAAAATTAATTTTGTTTTGTTTTGTTTAATGATGATGCTTAATTGGGATTGAGAATGCTATCAACCATTCTCAATGTTTAACAACTACCATGATAGTTAAATAAAATTTATTACTTTGCAGTAGGGAAAAATTGGCTTTACGCAAAACTGTAACCATAGAGCTTTCCACCAGCCATATATGCATATAGAATAGCCTATTTCATTCCATTACTCTCGATGTGTTACATTGCCATCATATTCCATGTGTTGACCCGTTTCGGACTTTTCAGACGACGACTAAGGTGCCTTCAGGTCGTGGTTCTATACTCAGTGATGCCGTTGGAGTTGATGGACTCACTTATCTTCCAAGCCATCCACTGTTATCGTTATTAGATGGCCTTAAGCCATATTTATTGTAATAAGTTCTCTTTTGAGGAACGCGATGTAATAAGTGTGTGATTGCTACTCTATTATAAATCCTTCAAGTACTATGTGGTGTCAGCATTACTAATCCAGGGATGACACCTGAGAACAGAGATTGGACCGTTTGAGGTCTGATCGCTACACGCCTCCTCCTCGGCAGGGGCCTTGCTGGCCTCGCCGGCCTCCTCGGCAGTGGCCTCGCCGGCCTCCCCAGCAGGCCCCTCAGCAGCGTACTCAGCAATGTGCTTGGCGGCCTCCTCAGTGGCGATCTCGTTGGCCTCGGCCACGGCCTCCCTGGCGACCTCCTCGATGACAGTGTCCACGTCCTCCTGGTCGGCCGAGGAATGATCTGGATACCGAGAAGGAGAATGAGGCGAAGTTAAGATCAAAATTTGAAAGAAGAAAAACGAGCGGGGACTGGAGGCAAACAACCCACCTGTGCCAAGCTGGGACGAAGTGGCCCCCTCCCCGCCAACATCCGGTGCCGGGACGGAGCCGCCGGTGCCCGGGTTTGCCTCCTCCTCCTCCTCCGTGCGCATGGGCTCGGTACTTGGCACCCTTGCCAGGGACGCCCCTCGGGGCGGCGTGTTGAGGGTGGCCCTCAGTGGCTCCTCCCACTGCCATTCTCCTCCTGCAACCACGGCAAGGTGAGAACCAAGGAATCGTGCCCCAGCACATGTCGATGGGGAGCGAGTGATGACCGTACAATGGGGGCTGCGCCTAGGGCTGCTCTCTGGGCTACTCTCCACCACCAGCGGCATACCCAAGGTGGCCACCGGGGGCTGGCCGCACGTCGAGGCCCTGGCCCTCTTCTCCACCCTCGGGGCCAGCGTCTCTATATCCCTGCAAAGATGAGGACAAGTCAAGAAAAACAGCACGGTCCGAGGGGACGGAGATGACAAAAGACCAGATACTTACTCATCCTCTGCCTCCTCTTCCGTTGCCTTCCTCATCCTCGTCGGGCTAAGGGACCCGAGGTCGAAGATGACCTCCGTGTCGACGTCTATAGGAGGAGGGAAAGCGGGTGGAGTCGAGGATGCTTGGATGAAGAAGAGGCAGTCGCTTTCTTCTTCGCCACCGTAGCCTTCACCGCCTTCCCCGCCGCCTCTGCGACCCTCGTCTGGCGCATGGACACCTCCTGAGGTTTTTGTGGTTGTGCGGCCCTACCGGGCCGGACTGGCTCACCAGAGATGGCCCGCCACAAGACACACCCTCTCCCCATGGATGGGGGCTCGACAGCCTCGGCCTCCTCCTCGGACGACTCCTTGACCTCATCTTCAATGAGAGGGGCCTCGGTGCCGGCGCTGCTGGCCTCCCCAGCAGATTCCGCCCACTGGGCGAGCTCCTTCTCCTCTGCGGCCACCGTGACCTCGTCCTCCACACCGCCAGTGCTGCCGACCTCCTTGGCGAATGCTGCCTCTGCCGCCCTGGCGGTGATATAATCTAGCTCCGCCTGGGTGGTGTCCTGGATGAGCATCGGTTCTTCACGGACGTACTTCTCCGACAAGGTGTCGAAGAATTTCTGCACCTAGTCCGCCTCCGACACGACCCAATTCATGTCAAGGTCGTGCGCATTGTAGTCCAGCATCATGGCGATGATGTCGGTTTGGCGGGAGTTGTAGATCAGCGGGACTACCCCCGCCGGCAACCCGAACAAGGGCCCTTTGGCGACCTTGCTGGCCTTCGCGAACTTGCCGGTCCTCTCGGCCCTGCCATCATTATTCACGTCGAGTTGGAAGAGCTGCTAGCTCAAGTGGGCGTGCCCCATCACCGTGAAGTTGTGGTTCAGGCCAGGGCGGAGCCGCATGATGTTAGACGCATTGCTGAAGAGCCAGGCCGGCCTCCCTTTTTTGTGGAGTGGAGCGATGCGGTGGCGGATGAACTCCGCCCTGATCATCTCTAGGTTGAGCCTGGCAACGGCGAGGCGATGGATTGTGGTGATGGCGATCGTGAGCCTCCCATCCTGGGGGTCGACATCGCCCAAGTTGTCCCTGTGAACCGGCGGCTTCTGGCAAACCTGGTAAAATTCCTGAGGGTCCTCCTCCTCAATCCAGCACCACCGGCTCCGCCACTCCTCCCACCTCTCCTTTTGGGCGCCCTCTAGATATGTCCCCTTCTCCAAGGTCCTTGGGATCCAGGCAACGCAACTAGAGATGGCGCCTCCCCTCTGGATCCGAGTGTAGAAGTAATAGTGGAAAAGCGCCGTGTTGGGATGCACTCCGGCGAAGCCCTTGCAGAGAAGGGCGAAAAGGGCCATGCACGCCACGACATTTGGAGTGAAATCTAGAAGGTGGAAGCCGTAGGTGTGCATGACATCATTGAAGAAATCGGAGAAAGGGGGCAGAGGCTGCAGGAAAAGTAGTCGACGAAGAATGGGTACCGATTCGCGGCAGCCTTGGCGCAATCAGCGGGGATGACACACGTGGCTGGGTGCCCGTAGTCTCTCCCCCCGTTTTGCACCCCCACAGGGGCCTGAAGTTGTCCTGGAGGTGGACCGCGTCGACCATCGAGGGAAAGTAGGCGAGCTCCAACCACCGCGCCGCCGACTCGCTCTCCGGCGGCTCCGTCCCCCCGGCGTCTTTGGCCACTCCTTTTCCTTTGCTGGTTTGGGTGCCATGGCGGCTGCGAGAGGCGAAGGAGGAAGGGCAGCGAAAACGCGGCAGCGGCGAGCGAGAGCAAGAGCTTGAGGAGGAAGAAGGAGGGGACGACGGTTCCAAGATTGGAGAAGGCACCGAGGGTAAATGAGCAGCGTGCCCGCAGTAATTCCTTTTTACGGGGAAGGTGCGAGCCGCCTCTTTACCATCTGCCACGATGTGACGCATGCATGCGGAAACTGCCCCACGTTTGACCCCCACGTCGCGCGTTCAACACGGGTCATGGGGAAGCGCAGCGGATGGAGAAGTGACTGCAGTAAAAGTCCGCCCCGCCTGCCCGCACACCGTTCTGGGCCTATCCCAACAATGCGTCACGCTTATGTGTGGCCCAGGCCAGGGGGTTCCTGTCGGTGTACAAAAGTAGGGGCTCTCCTTTTGCACCCCTTTACTTGTGCACGGGTAGTCAGAGCCGCGCCGACGGCCACATTAAGCAGGGCAGAGGAGGGAAGCTGGAACACAAGATGACCAAAGCAACGCTAAGACCAGAGGCATGAAGAGAGCAAGAGGGCGAGGTGGACTCCCCCGATAAGACCCTTGCCGGGGTGGCTTCCGCAGCCTCGGCAAGATCCTTGTCGGGGCAACTTTCCTGACGCCAGCGGAGTGCGCCACCCTTGAGCCCAAAGGTTTCCAACGCCATCAACTACATTGGAACCAAGGCTCAAGAGGCACCTCCGTGGTGTCATGCAGATCTTTGTAGATATCCTAAATACGCAAGATCAGGCGAGAACCAGAAGATGACAATCCTTGGTGAGATCGTTGCCAAGGAAGTCCACGAGACCCCCGGCAAGATCCTTGCCGAGGACGACCACGGTCCCGCGGTCGCCGGGCCCACGGCAAGGCCCTTGCCGAAGACACCTGCGGGGCCGCAGCCAGGACCACACCTGCCAAGACTCCACCGTTGCTCCCATGCAGCTGCTAGCTCGACCAGCTGAGCAGGCCTCTTGGTGGCAGCGCGCGGCCTCCACACCAACTCAGCAAGCACCTGCGTGGTGGCATGCAGATCTTCGTGGAAGCTCCACCACCGCGCCAGCCCAGCTGCCAGCCAACGTGGTGCTACAACGCCTCGTCATCTTGGACGCACATTGGAGCCACGCGAGGCGGCGACAGCTGGGACGAGCTTCTTTGTCGTCCCCAATAAAGCAAGAGGGGCACATCGGCAACGCATTAAATGCGTTTGTCCGACGATGCCAGGGGATAGACTCACTCCCTGTACACCTTTCCACCTCCTGTGTGCAACTGTGGCGACCCCTTTTGTCTATAAAAGGAGGCCCGAGGCGTACTGGAGAGGGATTCAGATCTTTTGGACTAGATAGACACCGCAGCTAGTTCAAGAACACAACAACACTCAAATATACATCAAAGCAGGACTTGGGTTTTACGTGTCTCCGCGGCCCGAACCTGGGTAAACGATTTGCGTGCTGACCGCCAGACCCGCTCTTTGCACAACCCCGCGCCCGCCAACCATAGAAGGGATCTCAGTGACCCCATAGGTGTCGTTTCCCACCGACACGTCCTCTCCCAAGATTGCGCAACATACTCATGATCAAGTTGTTTAAAATTCATAATATCGTTTCTAAGAGAGATGATCTTCGCAGGAGGAAAATACATAGAGATAAAATCATCTTTGCACTTACTCCATGAATCAATACTATTTTTAGGCAAAGTGGAAAAGCAAGTTTTAGCACGATCTCTAAGCGAAAATGGAAATAGCTTCAATTTAACAATATCGTTATCCACATCTCTCTTCTTTTGCATATCACATAAATCAACAAAGCTATTTAGATGAGTAGCGGCATCTTCACTAGGAAGGCCAGCAAATTGATCTTTCATGACATGATTCAGCAAAGCAGTATTAATTTCACAAGATTCAGCATCGGTAAGAGGAGAAATAGGAGTGCTAATGAAATCATTATTGTTGGCATTGGAAAAGTCACACAATTTAGTATTGTCTTGAGCCATCGTGACAAACAATCAATCCAACACAGTCACGCAAGAGGCAAGCGAAAGAAGGCGAATGGAAAAGAGGCAAATGAAACAGCAAGGGTGAAGTGGGAGAGAGGAAAACGAGAGGCAAATGGCAAATAATGTAATGCGAGGGAGAAGAGTTTGTGAGAGGTACTTGGTATGCTTGACTTGTGCATAGATCTCCCCGGCAACGGCGCCAGAAATCCTTCTTGCTAACTCTTGAGCATGCGTTGGTTTTCCCTGAAGTGGAAAGGGTGATGCAGCAAAGTAGTGTAGCCGTTGCAGAGATGGGAAAAAAGGGCCATGCACGCCACGACATTTGGAGTGAAATCTAGAAGGTGGAAGCCGTAGGTGTGCATGACATCGTTGAAGAAATCGGAGAAAGGGGGCAGAGGCTGCAGGAAAAGTAGTCGACGAAGAATGGGTACCGATTCGCGACAGCCTTGGCGCAATCAGCGGGGATGACGCACATGGCCGGGTGCCCCGTAGTCTCTCCCCCTGTCTTGCACCCCCACAGGGGCCTGAAGTTGTCCTGGAGGTGGACCGCGTCGACCGTCGAGGGAAAGTAGGCGAGCTCCATCCGCCGCGCCGCCAACTCGCTCTCCGGCGGCTCCGTCCCCCCCGGCGTCTTTGGCCACTCCTTTGCCTTTGCTGGTTTGGGTGCCATGGCGGCTGCGAGAGGCAAAGGAGGAAGGGAAGCGAAAATGCGGCAGTGGCGAGCGAGAGCAAGAGCTTGAGGAGGAAGAAGGAGGGGACGACGGTTCCAAGATTGGAGAAGGCACCGAGGGTAAATGAGCAGCGTGCCCGCGGTAATTCCTTTTTACAGGGAAGGTGCGAGCCGCCTCTTTACCATCTGCCATGATGTGACGCATGCATGTCGAAACTGCCCCATGCTTGACCCCCACGTCATGCCTGACCCCCCACATCACGCGTTCAACGCGGTTCATGGGGAAGTGCAGCGGATGGAGAAGTGACTGCAGTAAAAGTCCGCCCCACCTGCCCGCGCACCGTTCTAGGCCTAGCCCAACAACGCGTCGCGCTTATGTGTGGCCCAGGCCAGGGGGCTCCTGTCGGTGTACAAAAGTAGGGGCTCTCCTTTTGCACCCCTTTACTTGTGCACGGGTAGTCAGAGCCGCACCGACGGCCACACTAAGCAGGGCAGAGGAGGGAAGCTGGAACACAAGATGACCAAAGCAACGCTAAGATCGGAGGCATGAAGAGAGCAAGAGGGTGAGGTGGACTCCCCCGGCAAGACCCTTGCCGGGGTGGCTTCGGCAGCCTCGGCAAGATCCTTATCGGGGCAACTTGCCTGACGCCAGCGGAGCGCGCCACCCTTGAGCCCAAAGGTTTCCAATGCCATCAACTACATTGGAACCAAGGCTCGGGAGGCACCTCCGTGGTTTCATGAAGATCTTTGTAGAGATCCTAAATACGCAAGATCAGGCGAGAACCAGAAGATGACAATCCTTGGTGAGATCCTTGCCAAGGAAGTCCACAAGACCCCCGGCAATATCCTTGCCGAGGACGACCGCGGTCCCGCGGTAAGACCCTTGCCGGGCCCATGACAAGGCCTTTGCTGAAGACACCTGCGGGGCCGCAACCAGGCCCACACCTGCCAAGACTCCACCGCTGCTCCCATGCAGCTGCTAGCTCGACCAGTTGAGCAGGCCTCTGCGTGGCAGCGCGCGGCCTCCACACCAACTCAGCAAGCACCTGCGTGGTGGCATGCAGATCTTTGTGGAAGCTCCACCACCGCGCCAGCCCAGCTGCCACCCAACGTGGCGCTACAACGCCTCGTCAGCTTGGACGCACGTCGAAGCCACGCGAGGCGACGATAGCTGGGACGAGCTTCTTTGCCGTCCCTAATAAAGCAAGAGGGGCACGTCGGCAACGCATTAAATGCGTTTGTCCGACGATGCCAGGGGATAGACTCAGTCCCTGTACACCTTTCCACCTTCTGTGTGCCACTGTGGCGACCCCTTTTGTCTATAAAAGGAGGCCCAAGGCGTACCGGAGAGGGATTCAGATCTTTTGGACTAGATAGACACCGCAGCTAGTTCAAGAACACAACAACACTCAAATATACATCAAAGCAGGACTTGGGTTTTACGTGTCTCCGCGGCCCGAACCTAGGTAAACGATTTGCGTGCTGACCGCCAGACCTGCTCTTTGCACAACCCCGCGCCCGCCAACCATAGAAGGGATCTCAGTGACCCCATAGGTGCCGTTTCCCACCGACACGTCCTCTCCCAAGATTGCGCAACATACTCATGATCAAGTTGCTTAAAATTCATAATATCGTTTCTAAGAGAGATGATCTTCGTAGGAGGAAAATACATAGAGATAAAATCATCTTTGCACTTACTCCATGAATCAATACTATTTTTAGGCAAACAGGAAAAGCAAGTTTTAGCATGATCTCTAAGAGAAAACGGAAATAGCTTCAATTTAACACTATCATTATCCACATCTTTCTTCTTTTGCATATCACATAAATCAACAAAGCTATTTAGATGAGTAGCGGCATCTTCACTAGGAAGGCCAGCAAATTGATCTTTCATGACAAGATTCAGCAAAGCAGTATTAATTTCACAAGATTCAGCATCGGTAAGAGGAGAAATCGGAGTGCTAATGAAATCATTATTGTTGGTATTGGAAAAGTCACACAATTTAGTATTGTCTTGAGCCATCGTGACAAACAATCAATCCAACACAGTCACACAAGAGGCAAGCAAAAGAAGGCGAACGGAAAAGAGGGAAATGAAACAGCAAGCGTGAAGTGGGGGAGAGGAAAACGAGAGGCAAATGGCAAATAATGTAATGTGAGGGAGAAGAGTTTGTGAGAGGTACTTGGTATGTCTTGACTTGTGCATAGATCTCCCCAGCAACGGCGCCAGAAATCCTTCTTGCTAACTCTTGAGCATGCGTTGGTTTTCCCTGAAGTGGAAAGGGTGATGCAACAAAGTAGCGTAAGTATTTCCCTCACTTTTTGAGAACCAAGGTATCAATCCAGTAGGAGACTACACGCAAGTCCCTCGTACCTGCACAAACAATCAAGAACCTTGGAGCCAACACAATAAAGGGGTTGTCAGTCCTTTCAGGGCCACTTGCAAAAGTGAGATCTGAAAAAGATAATAAGATCAATATTTTTGGTATTTTTGTTGTATAGATTGAAAAGTAAAGATTTCAAAATAAACGGTAAGAGAAATTGGCAAGTTGACGGGAAAATAATATAGTAGAGAATAGACCCAGGGGCCATAGGTTTCACTAGTGGCTTCTCTCAAATTAATGTCGAGCAATTGATAGAAAAGCGCATAGTTATGAGAATATCTAGGCATGATCATGTATATAGGCATCACATCCGTGACAAGTAGACCAAAACGATTCTACATCTTCTACTATTACTCCACACATCGACCGCTATCCAGCATGCATCTAGAGTATTATGTTCATAAGAACAGAGTAACGCATTAGGCAAGATGACATGATGTAGAGGGATAAACTCAAGCAATATGATATAAACCCCATCTTTTTATCCTCGATGGTAACAATACAATATGTGCCTTGCTGCCCCTGCTGTCATTGGGAATGGACACCGCAAGATTGAACCCAAAGCTAAGCACTTCTCCCATTGCAAGAAAGATCAATCTAGTAGGCCAAACCAAACTTATAATTCGAAGAGACTTGCAAAAATATTTAAATCATGCATAAAAGAATTCAGAGAAGAATAAAACATTGTTCGTAGATAATCTTGATCATAAACCCACAATTCATCGGATCTCGACAAACACACCGCAAAAAGAATTACATCGAATAGATCTCCAAGAGACTCGAGGAGAACTTTGTATTGAGATCCAAAGAGAGAGAAGAAGCCATCTAGCTAATAACTATGGACCCGAAGGTTTGTGTTAAACTACTCACACATCATCGGAGAGGCTATGGTGTTGATGTAGAAGCCCTCCATGATCGATTCCCCCTCCGGCGGAGCGCCGGAAAAGGCCCCAAGATGGGATCTGACGGGTACAGAAGGTTGTGGTGGTGTAAATAGGGTTTCGTGGTGCTCCTGGATGTTTTTAGGGTATATGAGTATATATAGACGAAAGAATTAGGTCGGTGGAGCTGCGAGGGGCCCAGGAGGGTGGGGGCATGCCCACCCCCTGGGCGCGCCCTCTTGCCTCGTGGCTTCCTCGCTGCTTCCTTGACGTCCACTCCAAGTCTCCTGGATTGCGTTTGTTCCAAAAACGACCCTCACGAAGGTTTCATTCTGTTTGGATTCCGTTTGATATTCCTTTTCTGCGAAACACTGAAATAGGCAAAAAAACAGCAATTTTCACTGGGCCTTCGGTTAAAAGGTTAGTCCCAAAAATAATATAAAAATCCATAATAAAGCCCATTAAACATCCAAAACAGATAATATAATAGCATGGAACAATAAAAAATTATAGATACGTTGGAGACGTATCACATCACATTCAAGCTCAAAAGTCTTATTAAAATCAGGAAGTTGGAGTAAAGGAGAATGTGTCAACTTGTCTTTCAATACCGTGAAGGCTTCTTCCTGTGCGGTACCGCAAACAAAAGGCACATCCTTCTTTGTAAGCTCATTGAGAGGTGCAGCAATGGTGCTGAAATCTCTCACAAAACGCCTATAGAATCTAGCGAGGACAAGAAAACTCCTCACTTGTGTGACCGTTTTGGGCTGCGGCCAACTCTCAATAGCTTCAATCTTGGCTTTATAAACTTCAATTCCTTGTGGAGTAACAGCATAGCCAAGAAAAGATACTCGGTCAGTGCAAAAGTTGCACTTCCCAAGGTTACCAAACAAACGTGCATCCCGTAGAGCAATAAAAATAGCACGTAAATGTTCCAAATGTTCTTCCAAAGATTTGCTATAAATCAATATATCATCAAAATAGACTACCACAAATCATCCAATGAAAGCACATAAAACTTCGTTCATTAGTCTCATGAAAGTACTAGGTGCATTAGTTAACCCAAAAGGCATGACTAACCACTCATATAATCCAAACTTAGTTTGAACTGCTATTTTCCATTCATCTCCGAATTTCATACGAATTTGATGGTATCCACTATGCAAATCAACTTTCGAGAATATTGTAGAGGTAAAGGTGTCCGGATGTTTCGATGAGATGGTGGCTATCGTTTTCTGTGGGAGTCGACCTTGACGATCCGACTACGAACGTGCGAGACGTCGTGCCTTAGCAATCGCTAAACCAACTTCCGAGGGGTTATTGACCACGCCGGAGCACGATCAACCTGACCACGAGGGTCTGTTTCCTGTAAGGAAACGAAGAACAAGCAATATACTGAGACTGCAATCTAGATATTGCGAATATAAGATGAAAGCTTTATTGATCAAGGTGGGGTTCTCTGACATCTTGGTCTGGTCGTTGAACACAAACGAAGTACGGAAGTTGAAGCTATGGCGAACTTTTAATCTAAACAAAACTCAAAGTCTAAATGATGCCCCAAGGGCTGTATATATGGAGGAGAGAGGGGGGATTTCGCGGCCCTTGGAGGAGGAGTCCGAAACCAACCCTAACTCTTGTGTCCCTACACATACGGACTCTAAAAACTTCCTATAATCAAGTATTTCGAAATTACATGGGCCTAGCCCAAATATAAGGTGACGCTACACCTAGAATAGCCTCTGGACGAAATTCGTGAAGTGGCATCTTGTATATTTCGTCCAGGGCTTCATGCACTCATTATGGTGGCATCAAAGTCCAGGAATCATCACTTGTAACTCCGCTCTTGTTCCCCTTGCGCATGCCATCATCTCCATGCTTGAACTTTCTCCTCATCTTTCTTGTCCAAGCTAGGCCCTTCATTTGTAAGCAAAACAAATGTATCCAATTTAGGCAACATCATATTCTCATGAACATTAGAATCGTTACCAAGAAATGAAAGTACCTGATAATTCAATTGGCGTGAGCGAGCTCTAGTAATTGGTCCAGTATGTATAGCGGCAGGGGCTGTGGGTGTAAGAATGATATTGATGTCCTCATCACATGTGGTGGTGGCTCTCGTCACATGGTAATTGGGGCATCTCAACATATGTGGGTGTCGGAGAGATGTAGCTGCAAATGTCTCCATGCTCAACTCCTATCACCATCTTGGTTGAAGGGATAGTCCCATGCTCAACCTTCTCGTCGATGTCTTGTTGTTGGAGGTCCATATGATGTGGTACCTCATAGCTCGTCTCCATGGCCGATGGGGATTTCCCATGCTCGGCCATCTTCCTTGAGGGGCTTCCGAAGATGGAAGTGTCGCCCTCGCTCGTATTTGGTCGCCTTGTACTTGATGATGTCGATGTAGGTGAGCTCGTGGGAAGTAGGCGAAGATGCCGTATGTCCAAAGGCGAAGATGCCTTGATAACACTTGGAGAAGATTCCGAAGTGGTGGTGGTAGTAGCCGTAGCATCCTCTTGGTGGTGCTTGTCTCGCGGTCTTCTCTTGTGCTCATAATGTTTGGCCGTAACTTGATGTAGAGCTTGTTGGGACTTGTAGGTAGGCACATCTCGAGCATCTTCATATTGATGGTGTCGTTGTTGTACTTGAGCTCGATGGCGTTCGTCGTCGTGCACTTGTTGCTTGGAGGTGACTTGATCTTCATGACGAAGTGGATCATGGATGTGATGATGGTCTCCATGTAGATGTGGACATGGACGACTTGCGCTTGCATCGCATGGGCGTTCCGAAGATGATCGACTCGCTCGCCGTCGCCTTGAGGATGATGAAGGGGAAGAATGGGTGATCAACAAGGTCCGGATCTCCTCCATCCTTGCATCTTCCTCCTCCTTTTGTGGGGAAACATTGTTATCAAGGTAGTCTCTTGTACGTAGCTCGGAGTGTCACATGTCAATGGCGAGGTTGGCAATGCGCTCTCGCAATCTTGATTGAGCGCCTTGCATTTGTTGTTGTAGATCGGATATTGATGATTTGGTGATGTAGTTGTTTGCGCCATTGTTGTTGTGGAAGACCGGAGATGAAATGCCTTGCTTATCCATCACAAGACTCAAGCAAATATGAGTGGGAGAAAGAACAGAACTATACCAAATGTACCTTGAACGATGTTGAAAATGGATCAATGATCACTCAATGATGTAACAAGAAAATAGCACAATTTGTACCGATCTCATCAATTTCTCACACCTACACAAGTAAGGCTTATAGTTGAGCTCGGTGAGGATAGTGGCACAAAAATTTGATGCAAATTGCTAGCAAGAGTCAATAATGTTGAAAGAGATTCACAAATTCTGAAGTGAAACAAGTAGACCGATAGCAATGGGTGGCACACGGAAACGCACACACGGATAGATAACTTGGGTCGTGCAACCAAGAAATGAGCTCAAAATGTGGAATCCATGGAAAATGCTATTGTTGCACAACTATAGAGAGACGCTAGCACAATTCCTCAATAGGCAGATACGACACTTGTGCACAACCTATAGGAGACAAAAATGCAATGACTTCTATCCCAATTATGCTATGTATATATGGTTCCCGATGTTCCTCTCAAGATGATCCAATATGATCTTATATGCAATGTGGTATGATGCTATGGCCCAGCGATTCCAAATCAGGATTTGGACTTCGAAACTAGATTTGGGGCGGAAATTGATGATTTTGGGGGCAAAATCGGAGAGATTTCGTGGATGAAAAGTGGGGTAAATTGGGGAAAGATAGATCTACTCAAGACACAACAAATCCATGTATCAAAATCAACAAAACATCATCAAGCCAACAAATTGCCAAAAAATTTGGGTGCTATTTTTGTGGGGAATTTTTTTGAATTTAGGACGAAATCAACAAAATTAGGCTCGAAAACAATGAGGGGAGGCTACGAAATCATGATGAACGTGGCTCATTATACCAAGATGATGTAGGGTGGAACCCTAGATGGCCGATCTTTCATGAAAGGAGCGAATCCCACGATGAACATGAAGAACACAAAGGGGAAAACATGAAGGGAAACACAAGAGAATCACTCAAACCAACGAGATTAGGTCACACATATGCTAGATCCTCGAAACACAAAGAGATACAAGATCCACGATCAATAAAGGACGATCCAAAGGTAACAGGTTCTTCTCCGTGAGGTCTTGAGGTGTCTTCCCATGAAGGGGTCTTGAATCCAGGGTGGATCTTCTCCGAAGAGGTAATGGTCGCTCGCAATGGAGTAGATCCAGATGGATGAGCAAAGCTCTATCTCACATATGAGCTAACACAACGCTAACCCTAACTAGGAGGTGGGAGAGGTATACTTATAGTCATAGTACAAGTTGGGGACGAAGTGAAGGGGTACATGGGTCGGTGGCCCGTTACACTACGCGCAGGGTTTGCTGGATGTCCGGGTGTTGGGCCGCATGTCTGGGGATTCGCGACGAGCTGGATGTCCGGGCTAGGATGCCGGACGTCCCGGCTGGCCTGGGTTGCTTCCAGATGCATTCGGTGACGGAGGGCTAGATTTCTAGGGACACGGGCCGGATGTCCGGGCTTGGGCCGGATGTCCGACTTCTGTAGTAGCTGGCTCCTCTTCCTTCTCGTTCCTTCACGTCCGCGCACACTTGGCCTTGGTCCTTGGGCTCTCATGGTCTCCTCGGGTGTACATTAGTGTGCACAAGGTCCGTGCTTTAAGTAGCATCCATGTCTTACATGCGGAAAGGGAATTTTCAGAATAGAGAGAGTTCACCTTAGGTCCAATGGCGTATGCTCGTGTGTACATGGGGATGATTGTAGGATGCTCCGCATCAGGTCCTCTAAAATGTAATGTTCAGTTAGCACTTTGGTCAAGCAATCGCTACATTTCGTAGTACTGTTCTCAAGCATTCTTTGTTTTGTTAACTGTCTTATCTTCTAGTACATGTTTCTATTCTGGAATGTCGTGCTCGGTTAACTATTTTGGTTCATTTGGTCTGTTGTCCACTTAACTGTTTGGTTCAGTTCTGTAATTTGATTTTCATTAGCCTGATCAAGATCTTCCTTATGTGTGTTGTAGGGAAACAATGGGAGACACTGCGGTTCACCATCAAGGTTTCTTCAAGCAGGGTCCTTTGGCTAATAGCACATTATTGTGTAGTTGCAGGAATTATTCTAATATTTAGGTTGCTAACAATTTGGTCTTGCACATGCAGGTCCTGTTGTCAGAGGCTTAGACCCACTATCCGACCCATTTTGCATATGGGGAAATGAGATGTCCATGAATATCAGTCAAGTCAAGAAACTCAGAAAGATTGTCAGGATGAAGAAACTTGCGGCAAATAACAGCAAGATCTTTGTTTGCACAATGAAGAAGATATCAGTCAACTATAGGATGGTACTAACTCTTTTACCTTGTTTTTACCCCTTGCGCCATTTCAAAATTTATAAGAGCGATTTATACATAACTTTGTTTTCAGTACTTTTCAAAGCAGTTCACCGATGATTACCTCTCAAACCACCTGCATGGTCACGAGGCGAGGAAGGTATTCATTCAACATCCATGGTACAATACTAAAGTCTTGCTGAAGAGGATGAAGGTTGGGCGGGCAATTATCCATAGCCACTGGCCTAAAGTTACAAGGACATTCAACATCACTAAAGACTCAATATTTGCCTTCTGCTTCTGTAGTTTCCCACATGAGATTCATCTGTCTATTTACCGTGTATGATGCTACTTTACAAAGGTTTTTGATGCTGCATGTGAAACTTGGTGCTGCTGTGTAATGGCGTAATTGAGTGCCAAAGCTATCTGATATAATTCGATTATGAAATCCTGGTTGCTGTTATACTGATATGAAATATCTGGTGTGTTCTATAAGAAATATCAATTTGATTAGTACATGGATTATCAATAATAGGCTAATTACCCTGCTTATTGGGGTTTTCTATTGTAGACGGTTTCTCAGACAGCACCGTGGGCGATGAACTCAAACAACCCGCATGGCTTCAAGAAAGTAGGCGTGTTCGATGAACTAACAATCACACACGGCTTCTGGCAGTGAACTTTTTACGTTAGGCCACCTTGCACAAACATTTCCACACAAAGAACTATGTGTGATATACATACCTATGGAAATGTTTTTCTAGGATTCACCGTGTGGGATGTACATACCTACGGAAATGGTTGGGTTTCAATGCCTCGCCCGATCGCACACGAGCTCATTTGGTCACCCAGGAGGGCCTATCCCCGACGGTTTATGGGTCGTGTGGGACGGACCCCCCTATCGGCCACACTCACTTGGCGACGGTTCCAAATGATGTCACTGAAAGGGGTTAAAAACCGTTTGTATAGCATGTCGCTGTATCGGTGGAATGAAGGTAAGAGCAATGACTCAATGAAGTGAAAGGGTTTAAGATGACACTGCTAAGGAAGGCTTGGTGATCAAGACTATCGTTCTAGTATGAACAGTGTTACTAACCACTAGTAGTACCTACTTCACCATGGAATGATTAAGGAGGGACTACTATATAACAAACACCATGACATCAACACACCTGGAAAGGAACCAACCTATGCATTTTAACTACACAATCACAACATGGAACGAAAAGGTAAAAGTTAACCACCAATAAATATTTAGATAGAATCTAAATACTCATAATGGTCAAGAGCAGCCAAACATATACATTAATTATATAATCATTCATAAGCAAGTGTTGACAACCAAACCAACATTATAAACCATACTAGTTAAGCAATCAAACACCATTGAACAACAGGAATTGAATTGATCTAGGTCTAGACCTAAATTATTATTAAAAGAAAATAGGACCAAGTACATAACATCAGATCAATTCAATTGTCAAACAATTAACAATAAACTATACAACCATGGAACAAAAGGATGAACAACTATCCTAGACATGATACGATTAAGAGCGATAATCAACCATAAATAAATATTTAGATAACTCTAAAATATTTATAATGGTCAAACATTAACTAAAGGATATGAATCCACCAACACTACAAAAAAAGACACATCCATGACATTTGGGGCCGAACGAATTTTTTTCGGTCATGCTTATGACACTTCTATGACGATAATTGTGACATAAGCCAATATCATCATAGATGTGGTGGGCTCCTACTTCTATGACAAAAAACATGACAGAAAATGGGCTTTTCGTCCTGGGCGGGCCGGAGACGCAGTGATGACCCACAAGTATAGGGGATCAATTGTAGCTCTTTTTGATAAGTAAGAGTGTCGAACCCAACGAGGAGCAGAAGGAAATGACAAGTAGTTTCTGGTAAGGTATTGTATGCAAGTGCTGAAATTGTAAGTACCAAGTAGTTTGATAGGTAGATAATTTGTAATGATCAAGTAATTATAATAGTAACAAGTATGCAGCAAGGTAGCCCAATCCTTTTGAGGTAAAGGACATGCCAAAACGGTCTCTTATAATAAGCAAAGCGTTCCTGAGGGTACACGGGAATTTCATCTAGTCACTTTCATCATGTTGGTTTGATTTGTGTTCGCTACTTTGATAATTTGATATGTGGGTGGACCATTGCTTAGGTGCTATTCTTACTTGAACAAACCTCCTACTTATGATTAACCCTCCCGCAAGCATCCACAACTCCGAGAAAAGTATTAGGAATAAATTCTAACCTGTTGGTGTACAAAAGTAGGGGTCCCATTTTGTACCCCTTTTCTTGTGCGCAGGTAGTCGCGGCCCCACGCCCGTGGCCACACTTGGCAGGGCAGAAGAAGCCAAGGTTACAAGAGCCGTGCTCAAGACCAGAAGCACGAAGAACTGAGGGGCGCGGTGAAACTCCCCCAGCAAGGTCCTTGCCGGGTGCGGCCTTCACGGCCCCGGCAAGAACCTTGCCGGGGTAACATGCCCAACGCTAGCAGGGCTGCCACCCTTGGGCCTAAGAGTTCCGATGCCCTCAACCACATTGGAACCAAAGCACCGGAGGCGCCTCCGTGGTGGCATGCTGATCTATGTGAAGACCAAGAACATACAAGACTAGATGAGAATTATAAGACGAAGATCCTCAGCAAGATCCTTGCCGACGATACCCACGAGACCCCCCGGCAAGACCCTTGCCGGGGACGCCCACGACGCCATGGCAAGACCCTTGCCAGGGCCCCAGCAAGACCGTTGCCAAAGACATCTGCGGGGCTGCAGCCAGGCCCACACCTGCCAAGACTCCACCGTCGTTCCCACACAGCTGCCAGCCCACCAACTAGGCGAGCACCTATGTGGCGAAGTGCGGCCTCCAGGCCAACTCAGCAAGCACCTGCGTGGTGGCATGCAGTTCTTCGTGAAGAATCTGCCACCGCACCAACTCAGTAGCCAGCCAGCCAGCATGGCACTTGTAATGCCCTCGATGTGGCTATATCTCCCATGTGTCGAAGCACGACTTAGAGGCATAACCGCATTTAAAGCAATGTCGCAAGTGAGGTAATCTTCACACAACCCATGTAATACATAAGGGAAAGAGAAAGATAGTGGGCTTACAATCGCCACTTCACACAATACATGAATATAACATTACATCATCCAGATACACACAAGGTCCGACTACGGAACCCAAAATAAAAGAGGACTACCCCAAATGCTACACAGATCCCCGATCGACCCCAACTGGGCTCCACTACTGAACAACTAGAACTAAACGACACAACAGACAAGATCTTCATTGATCTCCTCCTTGAGCTTGGTTGCGTCACTTGTATGGTATCATCAGCGCCTGCAAACTGGTTTTGGAAGTATCTGTGAGTCACGTGGACTCAGCAATCTCACACCCTCGTGATCAAGACTATTTAAGCTTATAGGAAGGGTAAAAGGTATGAGGTGGAGCTGCAGCAAGCGACTAGCATATTTGGGTGGCTAACAACGCAAATGAGAGCGAGAAGAGAGGATTTGTACTTTTTGGACCCTACACGCTTCGTAGCTAGTCCAAGAACACCAGATAAACAAAAACCAGCAGGATTAGGGTATTACGCATCACTTGTGGACTGAACATGGATAATCCCCATGTGTTGATCCCTCAAACCCGCTCTTTCCACATCCCCGCTCCTGCCAACCATAGCAAAAGGGATTCTTCATGATCCCGTAGATGTCGTTTCCCTCGACATATCCATGGCATTAAACTCTAGGATCCAATCGGTCCCTTTTATAATAATGCATAAACTAGGGTTTAAGTTTCTATCACTCTTACAACTCACAATCTATTTACTACTCCACAATGCATTCCCTTAGGCCAAAATATGGTGAAGTGTCATGTAGTCGTCGTTCACATGACACCACTAAGGGAATCACAACATACATACTATCAAAATATAGAACACATATCAGATTCACATGATTACTTGCAACATGATTTCTCCCCTGACCTCAAGAACAAAAGTACCTACTCACAAATAATAATAATGCTCAAGATCAGATGGGTATTAAATAGCATATTGGATCTGAACATATAATCTTCCACCAAATAAACCATATAGTAATCAACTACAAGATGTAATCAACATTACTAGTCACCCCCTAGCAACAATCTATTGTTCCGGTAAGAAGATTGAATACAAGAGATGAACTAGGGTTTGAGATGAGATGGTGCTGGTGAAGATGTTGATGGAGATTGCCCTCCCCAAGATGGGAGAGTTGTTGGTGATGATGATGACGATGATTTCCCCCTCCGGGAGGGAAGTTCCCCTGGCAGAATCGCTCCGCCGGAGGGCAAAAGTGCTCCTGCCCAAGATCCGCCTCGAGGCGGCGGTGCTTCATCCCGAAAGTTCTCTCCTTATTTTTTTCTAGGTCAAAATGGCTTATATACCAAAAGATGGGCACCAGAGGTGGGCCGAGGAGGCCACAACCGACCAGGGCGCTAGGGGGGCCTAGCACGCCCAGGTGGGTTGTGCCCACCTAGTGGCCCCCTCTGGTGTTTATTGGCTCTAGTATTTCTTAAATAATCCATAAAAAATCTCCATAAAGTTTTAGCTCATTTGGAGTTGGGCCGAATAGGTGGCCCGGCGTAGCTTTTCTAGGTCCATATTTGTAGCTGCCGGAATTCTCCCTCTTGGTGTGTTCCTTGCAAATTATTAGAGAAAAGGCATGAGAATTACTCCAAAAGGCATTATTATGGATAAAAACATTATAAGTAACAGCAATAAAACATGATGAAAGATGGACGTATCAACTCCGCCAAGCTTAGACCTCGCTTGTGCTCAAGCGAAAACCGAAATCGAAAAACATGTCCACATGGTTTGAGAGAGAGAGGTGTCGATAAAAACAAAATACGGACATAGAAGCATCATGTCGATTATTATAGCAGAAACAAAATTAAACATAGGACTTTTATCATAGAACTTTTATCGTATACTTCTCATGAATAAGTAATAGTTCATCACGCAATCGAAGCATAATGCAAAAACACTATTAGAAACCAACAAACTACCTTCTCAGTCAACTTTGCAACTACAATTCATCATCTTTTCAGGAAGGTTCACCTCTCGGAGCCTTTAAGCAAGTCCACATACTCAACCATCATATAGTCTTCTATTTTTTCTAACACTCACCTCGTACCCATGAGCAAAACGTTTCAATCGGACACATAGAAAGATAGGGGCTTATAGTTTCTCCTCCCAACATGCTCACCTCAGGGGTGATGTTAACAATAATAACTCATGCTATCTATATTCACCTGGACATATGTGCCAAGATCTTTCCTGACCACATGATGCTTGCAAAAAGAGAAAAATAAATGGAATAGAGAGAAAAACTTTGACTCTTTGCATAAAAGTAAAAGATAGGCCCTTCACAGAGGTAAGAAGAGGTTGCCATGCGCTTATTTGTTTTTATGCTCAATCCCTTAGTGCAAGAGAACGTCACATTTTATTGCCCCTTAAGATGAAAACCTTTATTATGCAGTCTGTTGCTTTCATTCTTTGTCACCCAAGTTCTTATAACGCTTAATTTTCTCTTACACTAAATGATCTCACACTTTGATAAGCAATTTTTCTCACCTTTTTGCACCGATGACAACTTACTTGAGGGGTCTTACTCAATCCCTAGGTAGGTATGGTGGACTCTTGAAAAAGATTTGGGTTTAAGGGTTTTTGGATGCACAAGTAGTATCTCTACTTAGTACAGAATTTTTGGCTAGCAAAGATAGGGGGGAAGCATCACATGTTAAAGGATCTATGACAATATGACTTCTATGTGAATATAAACAAACAAAACCATTAAGTGGTCTTCCTTGTCCAACGTCAACAATTTTGGCATATAATATTTTGATGAGGTCTCACAATCACAAAAGATTTCTAGGATAGTATATCTATATGTGAATCTTCTTTTCCCTTATTATTTCTTTCATGAGTTATATCATTGACTAATGCTATGTTTGTCAATCTCTAATAAAATTTTCTACATATACTTTTCCTTATGTGGTGCCATCACCTACCATAGGATTAGTATATAATATTTTCATTATTTATTTCCTTTCTTCATTTATTTCCTTTATCTTTTTCTTTCTTTATTATTTCTTTTTTCATTTGCAGCATGAAAGTAAAGAAACCAAAAACTAAAACTACTTCATTATATAACTTGCACATGATTACAAGGATAGATCACTAAGAAAACTCTCAAAATAAGAAAGGATCGAACTAAACTTTATTTCATCTAGAAGGAAAAGATTAAATTAAGATAAATAAAAGCAAAAAGATAGTGGGATGATACGATACCGGGGCACCTCCCCTAAGCTTGGCGGAAGCCAAGCGGAGTGCCCATACCCTTTACTCAATCCTCCATTTGGCGGTGACGGAGATTATGGTGGTGATGAAGGAGAGATCTTGTCCTTGGAGGAGCTTGAAGAAGACATGGTAGATGGAATCTGATAGAAAACAACAAGGAAAAAGAGAACAGAGGATTGCTCCGCGATAAGGTGATTAACAGATTTGGAAAGGAATGATTGAACCTGGCCTCAACATGGAAATCCAAGAGTGCCACTGGAAGGAGGAGTTGATTTCGGTTGAAATCGATATAAAGATCACCGGAATCGGATGCATGGTTCGGAAATGGCAAGCAAAACAAATATGGCACCGGTCTGCGATTAACAACAAGTAGCCATCTAAATGCATCATGATAAATATTCTACATCACTCAAACATAGCAACAAAATACATGGCAGGGATCCAATCATGATTCTTGACAAAAGATGAACACTGAGCTACCGCTAATTCACTCATTAACAGGTTCAAACAAGCATGGCAAAAGTGCAAATGATAACAGGTTACAGACTTAGAGAAAATAACACAAGTCAGGAATTTAACATCAGGAAGGAATCTTTAGATCATGAAAACTACAAGCTACAGGAACATATCATAGCAAATCAAGGCATGTCGTGAAGCTACTCAAAGCATACAACAAAAGTCCCTTAGTGACCATGAGCCAAAAGGGATCAGAAAATACAATTGCAAGCATGTGAACATAGCAAAAACATAAACAGATTCAGACTTAGTGAAAAACTGGAGCATGGCAAAACAGATAATGAGTAGGCATGTTTACGAGCTCGATGCACTCACTACGAGGCATGGCATGACAAACTAAGCATACACCCAGCAGATAGACATGGCATAGAAGCTAGAAATGGCAAGAACAACATCATAGCATGCATGGATGAATTACAACAAGCTCGGCAAAATCGCTAAGCATGTTAACAATCTGCCAGGAACATTTTATAGCAAAAGTAGAGC
Organism: Triticum urartu; assembly: GCF_056163025.1. Classification (NCBI taxonomy): domain Eukaryota; kingdom Viridiplantae; phylum Streptophyta; class Magnoliopsida; order Poales; family Poaceae; genus Triticum; species Triticum urartu. The sequence continues at coordinate 212,495,305 of NC_141877.1, read as the reverse complement.
TCGATTGACTCAAGCTAGGGTGCTCCATAATTGCAAACAAATACATGTATGGATAGAGCACAATATTATCTACAAAACATCCTTACTGATCATGCTCAAAAGAGGCACAGATCACTAGGAAACAACATGAACATATGGCATAAAAATAATGACACGGCAAGGACTTGGTGAAATTCTAGGTCCCTGAAATCAGCAACATTAAGTAAGCTACTTTGCATGCTTGTTCTAGTCATCACAAAGATCACAAAAATACATGGCATACACCCCTGTAAAGATGGCATGGCATTCTTGAAAACACATCTAGAGCTCGGGGTCATAGCATGCACACATTAATCATGGCAAAAATGACAAAAGGCCATTTGTTGAAACATATCTAAAATAATCATCACATAGTCCTCTTCCATAAGCATTTAGGGCTTCAAGATGAGCTCAAATGAAAATGATGCAATGATAAGAAATGATGTACTCGTCGAGACGAACATTTTGATATGCTACACGCACGAATCAGAGCAACGGTGATGAAGTTATGATGTGATGAAGATGCATAAAAATACTGGGGACTTAGCAGATTTCAGGAAAAAAACATGCGAGCGCTAGATATCTAAACGTTGCACAGGCGGGGTATAGACGGACGGTGCTCACCTAGCGCCCTTGGGTCGGATCGAAGCGGACCGAGGGGGCGGCGAAGCTGGGCCGGCCTTTGCGCTGCTGGGCCTGCAGCGGGGTGCGTGCCCACGCTCGTCGTCTCCCCGAGCGGTTGCTCGAGTAGGAGGCGGCGGCGGCGCTGCCCTGGAGAGGGACGCCGGCGACGGGAACAATGTAGGGGGCGACGGATCCGGCCAGATCCGGTCGGCCGGAGTCGGATCCGGGTGATGGCGAGACGGGCAGAGCCGGCGAGGTGCGGGACTTTGGTGGGGAAGCACTCCGGCGACGGCGGCTCGACTCCGGTGGCGCGAGCAGGAGCTGGTCGCCGGTGATGTACGACGGGGAAGGCGAAGCAGCGACCGGGCGGCGAGGGAGACGATGCGCGCGGCGGCGGAGCGACTTCGGGCCCGCGCGGGCCCCGGATGGGCTCCGCGGGCCGGCGGGCGCGGCGGCGAAGTGGGGCGCGGGCGCCGACCAGGTGGCGCACGCTGTGTGGCTGGGAGTGTTCGGGGGGATGAGGTGGCGGCGTCTGATTTATCAGAGTGAGGTGGCGGCGGGATGGACATGTCCGGCCGGCGCGGGAGGAAGTGTCCGGCGGCGCGCGGAGGAGTTTGCTAGGGTTTGGACTGCGCGAAAAATTCGGGGAGAGCCACATATATATAGGTAGAGGGAGCTAGGAGAGTCCAAATGAGGTGCGGTTTTCGGCCACGCGATCGTGATCGAACGACCGAGAGGATGGAGGGGGTTTAGGTGAGTTTTGGGCCACTTTGGAGGGGTGTTGGGCTGCAACACACACGAGGCCTTTTCGGTCCCTCGGTTAACCTTTGGAGTATCAAACGAAGTCCAAATGGTACAAAACTTGACAGGCGGTCTACCGGTAGTAAACCAAGGACGCATGACAAGTCTCGGTCCATTCTGAGAGCGTTTAATAGCCGCACACGAAAAGAGGTAGAAAGGGACACCGGAGGACAAAGGAGCGCCGGATTACAAAACGGACAACGGGGAAAAAGCTCGGATGCATGAGACGAACACGTATACAAATGAAATGCACATGATGACATGTTATGAGATGCATGACATGCAAGCAATGACAAGGCAAAAACAACGAATAACTGGAAGACACCTGGCACATCGGTCTCGGGGCGTTACAACACTCCACCACTACGAGAGGATCTCGTCCCGTGATCTAGAATGGCAACGGAGGGAAAAACGGAGGAGGAAGATAAGCGGTAAAACTAAGTTGCTTGTTTGACAAACGAGTGAAACCAGAAAACCCTTGAAAAAGGTTAAGCCATAGAAAAAAAGAATACAACGAAGATGAACGAATTTGAAAACACTCTGTTAGAAAAGAGGAACAATGATCAATACAAGAACCTTGTAGGTTGAAAGACATAAGAATAAAGGTTGCAATGAATAAGAAGCACATGCAAACACTCTGGTTGAAAGAAGGAGCACACAGAACGATAGAGATCAAATATGACAACACTCCGGTTGGAAATGGAAGGAATTTAACATGATCTTGACAAGATGAGAGGATACTTGAAAAGAGGATGCGACACTCCGGTTAAATAGGATAAGCATGAAAAGATCATGATCTTCATGATTCGAGATGATGACTAAAAAGAGTAACAACACAATGCCTCCGGGATGAAATAATAGAAGATGGATCGTCGGAACAAAAGAACAGAGACGAAAACAACATCTTCTACCTCAAATGAGATTGAAAGCATCTTGAAGAGAAGGGTCGAACGGAATTGTTGCAAAACCAACAACGAAAAGAGTAAGCTTGTTGTGGGCTTATAGAAAACATCTTGAAATTATGAGGTGAAATTCTGCCACTAATGGAAACAATAGATTGGATTGATATCAACAAGGGGACGAGAACTTATTTCACCGGGAGGATAAATGAAGAACTTGGGTCATCTATGAGCACCATAAATAGCAACAATCCTTAGGGAAGGCTTTAGGTGAACTATAACCCAACATAACTCCAATGACAAGATTGATGGGTTTAAAATATCTCATTCTTAACAACATGTGAATCATGGACCATGATCTCAAATTATCAAGAATGACATAATACCACCTCTAATGATATAGAAGAAAGAATTGCACTCCAGATTGCAAGATGACGAATGCTTGAGCTCCCCTGAAAAGAATGTTGATGAACACTTCGAGAAGGAATTAAATCCCTGATGAACCATCATGTAGAACATCCATGAAGATCTCCGGTAACAAAAGGATAACGAGAAGAAAGGGAAGTTGAAAACACAAGGGGAAACCTTGTAATGATTTAGATGGATCTCCGTGGTGATATAATTGCGAGAGGTTGGAACTCCGAGAAAGAAAAGATGAACAAAAGAAAAACAAGAATTTGATGAACCTACGGAATAAGGAATTAAATCACTTGGATGAAAAAAGAATAAGAATTACATTATGCTTATCCTTCATCAATTTAAATTGAAAAGGCATATTGGATTTGGCATACTACTTATTCTCGTAGAAAGGTTTAAATTAGATATAGCGCAAACTTGAGGAAGGTCTTCAATGAACCACCGGTAGGATGAAACAATGAATGAATTAATATGACAACCATGGAAGAGAATCTTGAACGAACCATCGTAAGGATTGAAAATGAACGAAGTAAAGGGATGACTCACCGTTAAGAATTAGCAAATGAACGAAGATACATGAGAGAGTTTAGATACAAAAGAACGAAGAGATCATGAACTGATTAGAGGATATTTGATCGATGCACCGGTAAGATTTGGAAAACCATAGCTGAAAGCTGAGAATGAATAATCTTAGATGATGGGCTCCGAATAATCAAACTGGACAGAATCATGAATTGCTCCGGATAGGTGAAAAGAATTCTGACAATCGAAAACAATTATGAGAGGATGGGCTCGAACTAGAATCATGAATCTCAGAGAGAAGGGATAAGGTATGGAGGTAAAACTCTTCTTAGGTCCTCAAAATCTGAGAATGACGAAGAGAAACATCACCAATAGTTGTAGAGGCACTCCGGAAGAATCAAAAGCAAAGAGATTTGATACGTCTCCAGCGTATCTATAATTTTTGATTGCTCCATGTTATATTATCTACTGTTTTGGACTATATTGGGCTTTATTTTAAACTTTTATATTATTTTTGGGACTAACCTATTAACCGGAGGCCTAGCCCAGAATTGATGTTTTTTGCCTATTTCAGTGTTTTGGAGAAACAGAATATCAAACGGAGTCCAAACGGAATAGAATCTTTGGGAACGCGATTTTCTCACCGAACATGATCCAGGAGACTTGGACCCTACTGCAAGGGATCAAAGAGGAGGTCACGAGGGTGGGGTGCACCCCCCCTAGGGCGCGCCCCTGCCTCGTGGGCCCCTCGGTGCTCCACCGACGTACTCCTTCCTCCTATATATACCTACGTACCCCCAAATGATCAGTAAAGGAGCCAAAAACCTAATTCCACCGCCGCAACTTTCTGTATCCACAAGATCCCATCTTGGGGCCTGTTCCGGAGCTCCGCCGAAAGAGGGCCGTCATCACGGAGGGCTTCTACATCATCCTAGCCCCTCTGATGAAGTGTGAGTAGTTTACCTCAGACCTTCGGGTCCATAGTTAGTAGCTAGATGGCTTCTTCTCTCTCTTTGAATCTCAATACAAAGTTCTCCCCCTCTCTTATGGAGATCTATTCGATGTAATCTTGTTTTTGCGGTGTGTTTGTTGAGATCAATGAATTGTGGGTTTATGATCAAGTCTATCTATGAATAATATTTGAATCTGCTATGAATTCTTTTATGTATGATTGGTTATCTTTGCAAGTCTCTTCGAATTATCCGTTTGGTTTGGCCAACTAGATTGGTAGTTCTTTCCATGGGAGAAGTGCTTAGCTTTGGGTTCGATCTTGCGGTGTCCTTTCCCAGTGACAAAGGGGCAGCAAGGCACATATTGCATCGTTGCCATCGAGGATAACAAGATGGGGTTTATTTCATATTGCATGAATTTATCTCTCTACATCATGTCATCTTGCTTAAGGCGTTACTCTATTTTTAACTTAATACTCTAGATGCATGCTGGATAGAGGTCGATGAGTGGAGTAATAGTAGTAGATGCAGAATCGTTTCGGTCTACTTGTCACGGACGTGATGCCTATATACATGATCATGCCTAGATATTCTCATAACTGTGCTCAATTCTGTCAATTGCTCAACAGTAATTTGTTCACCCACCGTAGAATACTTATGCTCTTGAGAGAAGCCACTAGTGAAACCTATGGCCCCCGGGTCTATTCTCATCATATCAATCTACATCACTTTAATCTTGCTTTGATTTTTACTTTGCCTTTACTTTTTACTTTGCATATTTATACCAAAAATACCAAAAATATTATATCTATCAGATCTCACTCTCGTAACTGACCGTGAAGGGATTGACAACCACTAATCGCGTTGGTTGCATGTAGCTATCGTTTTGTGCAGGTACGAGGGACTTGAGCGTGGCCTCCTACTGGATTGATACCTTGGTTCTGAAAAACTGAGCGAAATACTTACGCTACTCGTCTGCATCATCCCTTCCTCTTCGGGGAAAACCAATGCAAGCTCAAGACGTAGCTAGAAGGATTTCTGGCGCCGTTGCCGGGGAGTCTACGCAAAAGTCAATATACCAAGTACCCATCGCAATCCCTATCTCTCGCATTACATTATTTGCCATTTGCCTCTCGTTTTCCTCTCCCCCACTTCACCCTTGCCATTTTATTCGCCCTCTCTCTCTATCCTCCCTCTCTGTTTGCCTTTTTTTCCTCGTCATGTCAGAACCAAAAAGAGTTGGGGGTTCTCTCCCAAGTTCTAGTGCTTTAGACAATCCTGCTATCTTATCTAAACTCATGAATCGGAATGCTATAGAACAACTTTCCAGAGTTATCCATGAGAACCTTAGTAATTTTGATGAAGATGATTCTGGAATTTTTCGCTATTTACTTGATGAATCACTGAAAGATGCTTGGGATAGGCTGTTAAGTATCCGGGCTAGCTATGTACCCCAATATCAAATTGAGGTTTACTTAAAAAGTTTTTATGTTGGGCTACCCGCTTCGTTCAAACAAGTTGTAGATTCTATTTTCGAGGGGAGTTTTCTTGAAGGGGACCCCATAGATACCTACAAGAGGATGAAAACTATATTTGGGCACCCCATTAATGAGAAAACTGAAATCAAATCTCTCTTGCTTTCTTACCAAAACGAATCTATTAAAGAGATAAAGGCTAGCTTAGATACAAACTTCCGTAACATACTTAATCTTTCTTATACCATTAATGGCCATGTGCTTTATCAAAATAGAAAGATTAATTATATAGATAGCAAGCTTTCTCTTTCCTTTTCTAATACCAAAGATGGCAACACCTAGATCTATCCTTGCTTGTTACGCCTAGGTAGGGGCGTTAAACGATAGCGCTTGTTGGGAGGCAACCCAATTTTATTTTCATTCCTTGATTTTTGCTCCTGTTTAGTAATAAATAAATTATCTAGCCTCTGTTTTGGTTGTGTTTTTTGTGTTTAATTAGTGTTTGTGCCAAGTAGAACCGTTGGGAAGACTTGGGGAAAGTCTTGTTGAACTTGCTGTAAAAAACAGAAACTTTAGCACTCACGAGAACTGCTTTCATTTTTATTTAAAGAGTTCTATTCAGTTAATTATTTTTGCAGATGATTAATAGATAAATTCCTCACGTCCAGCAATTTATTTTAGAATTTTTGGGGTTCCAGATCTTGCGCTAGCTACAGATTACTACAGACTGTTCTGTTTTTGACAGATTCTGTTTTTCGTGTGTTGTTTGCTTATTTTGATGAATCTATGGCTAGTAAAGTAGTTTATAATCCATAGAGAAGTTGGAATACAGTAGGTTTAGCACCAATATAAATAAAGAATGAGTTCATTACAGTACCTTGAAGTGGTCTTTTGTTTTCTTTCGCTAATGGAGATCACGAGTTTTCTATTTTGAGTTTTGTGTTGTGAAGTTTTCAAGTTTTGGGTGAATTCTTGTGATGGATTATGGAACAAGGAGTGGCAAGAGCCTAAGCTTGGGGATTCCCGTGGCACCCCGAAGATAATCCAAGGACACCAAAAAGTCAAAGCTTGGTGATGCCCCGGAAGGCATCCCCTCTTTTCGTCCACTTCCATCGGTAATTTACTTGGAGCTATATGTTTATTCACCAACATGATATGTGTTTTGCTTGGAGCGTCTTGTATTATTTGTGTCTTTTTTTGTTAGTATGCCACAATCATCCTTGCTGTACACACCTTTTGAGAGAGCCATACATGAATTAAAATTTGATAGAATACTCTATGTGCTTCACTTATATCTTTTGAGCTAAGTAGTTTTGCTCTATGTGCTTCACTTATATCTTTTGAGCGTTATAATTTTGCTCTATGTGCTTCACTTAGATCTTTTAGAGCACGGTGGTGGATTTGTTTTAAAGAAACTATTGATCTCTCATGCTTCACTTAAATTATTTTGAGAGTCTCTTAATAGCATGGTAATTTGCTTAATAATAATATGCTTGGTATTCAAGATTTCTGAAACTTTCTTTTGAGTGTGCTGAATACCAAGAAAAGATTGAAGCATGATAATTGTTTTGAGATATGGAGGTGATAATATTAAAGTCATGCTAGTTGAGTAGTTGTGAATTTAAATAATACTTGTGTTGAAGTTTGTGATTCCCGTAGCATGCACGTATGGTGAACCGTTATGTGATGAAGTCGGAGCATGCTTTATTTATTGATTGTCTTCCTTATGAGTGGCGGTCGGGGATGAACGATGGTCTTTTCCTACCAATCTGTCCCCCTAGGAGCATGCGCGTAGTACTTTGCTTTGATAACTTCTAGATTTTTGCAATAAGTATATGAGTTCTTTATGACTAATGTTGAGTCCATGGATCATACACACTCTCACCCTTCCACCCTTGCTAGCCTCTCTAATACCGCGCACCTTTCGCCGATATCATACACCTACAATATACCTTCCTCAAAACAGCCACCATACATACCTATTATGTCATTTCCATAGCCATTCCAAGACATATTGCCATGCAACTTTCCACCATCTAGTTCATCATGACACATTCATCATTGTCATATTGCTTAGCATGATCATGTAGTTGACATAGTATTTGTGGAAAAGCCACCATTCATAATTTTTCATGCTTGTCACTTTTGATTCATTGCATATCCCGGTACACCGCCGGAGGCATCCATATAGAGTCATACCTTGTTTTAGTATCGAGTTGTAATCATTGAGTTGTAAATAAATAGAAGTGTGATGATTATCATTTAATAGAGCATTGTCCCAAATAAAAAAAGCCCAAAGAAAAAAAAGAAGGCCCAAAAAAAGAAAATAAATAAAAAGGGGCAATGCTACTATCCTTTTTCCACACTTGTGCTTCAAAGTAGCCCCATGATATAGTGAGTCTCATATATTCTGCTTCAAAGTAGCACCATGTTCTTCATATAGAGAGTCTCATATGTTGTCACTTTCATATACTAGTGGGAATTTTACATTATAGAACTTGTCTTGTATATTCCAATGATGGGCTTCCTCAAATTGCCCTAGGTCTTCGTGAGCAAGCAAGTTGGATGCACACCCACTAGTTTCTTTTGTTGAGCTTTCATACATTTATAGCTCTAGTTCATCCGTTGCATGGCAATCCCTACTCACTCACATTGATATCTATTTATGGGCATCTCCATATCCCATTGATACGCCTAGTTGATGTGACACTATCTTCCCCTCCTTTTTGTCTTCTCCACAACCACCATTCTATTCCACCTATAGTGCTATATCCATGGCTCACACTCATGTATTGCGTGAAGATTGAAAAAGTTTTGAAAAAGTTAGAGTATGAAACAATTGCTTGGCTTGTCATCGGGGTTGTGCATGATTTAATAGTTTGTGTGGTGAAGATGGAGCATAGCCAGACTATATGATTTTGTAGGGATAACTTTCTTTGGCCATGTTATTTTGAGAAGACATAATTGCTTTGTTAGTATGCTTGAAGTATTATTATTTTTATGTCAATATAAAATTTTCTCTTGAATCTATCTAATCTGAATATTCATACCACAATTAAGAAGATTTGCATTGAAATTATGCCAAGTAGCACTCCGCATCAAAAATTCTCTTTATCATTTACCTACTCGAGGACGAGCATGAATTAAGCTTGGGGATGCCTGATATGTCTCCAACGTATCTATAATTTTTGATTGCTCCATGCTATATTATCTACTGTTTTGGACTATATTGGGCTTTATTTTCCACTTTTATATTATTTTTGGGACTAACCTATTAACCGGAGGCCCAGCCCAGAATTGTTGTTTTTTGCCTATTTCAGTGTTTCAGAGAAACAGAGTATCAAACGGGGTCCAAACGGAATAAAATCTTCGGGAACGTGATTTTCTCACCGAACGTGATCCAGGAGACTTGGACCCTACTGCAAGGGATCAAAGAGGAGGTCACGAGGGTGGGGGGCGCCCCCCTAGGGAGCGCCCCCCTGCCTCGTGGGCCCCTCGGTGCTCCACCGACGTACTCCTTCCTCCTATGTATACCTACATACCCCCAAATGATCAGAACAGGAGCCAAAAACCTAATTCCACCGCCGCAACTTTCTGTATCCACGAGATCCCATCTTGGAGCCTGTTTCGGAGCTCCGCCGGAAGAGGGCCGTCATCACGGAGGGCTTCTACATCATCCTAGCCCCTCCGATGAAGTGTGAGTAGTTTACCTCAGACCTTCGTGTCCATAGTTAGTAGCTAGATGGCTTCTTCTCTCTCTTTGAATCTCAATACAAAGTTCTCCCCCTCTCTTATGGAGATCTATTCGATGTAATCTTGTTTTTGCGGTGTGTTTGTTGAGATCAATGAATTGTGGGTTTATGATCAAGTCTATCTATGAATAATATTTGAATCTTCTATGAATTCTTTTATGTATGATTGGTTATCTTTGCAAGTCTCTTCGAATTATCCGTTTGGTTTGGCCAACTAGATTGGTAGTTCTTTCCATGGGAGAAGTGCTTCGCTTTGGTTTCGATCTTGCGGTGTCCTTTCCCAGTGACAAAGGGGCAGCAAGGCACATATTGCATCGTTGGCATCGAGGATAACAATATGGGGTTTATTTCATATTGCATGAATTTATCTCTCTACATCATGTCATCTTGCTTAAGGTGTTACTCTATTTTTAACTTAATACTCTAGATGCATGCTGGATAGCGGTCGATGAGTGGAGTAATAGTAGTAGATGCAGAATCGTTTCGGTCTACTTGTCACGGACGTGATGCCTATATACATGATCATGCCTAGATATTCTCATAACTATGCTCAATTCTGTCAATTGCTCAACAGTAATTTTTTCACCCACCGTAGAATACTTATGCTCTTGAGAGAAGCCACTAGTGAAACCTATGGCCCCCGGGTCTATTCTCATCATATCAATCTACATCACTTTAATCTTGCTTTGCTTTTTACTTTGCCTTTACTTTTTACTTTGCATATTTATACCAAAAATACCAAAAATATTATATCTATCAGATCTCACTCTCGTAACTGACCGTGAAGGGATTGACAACCCCTAATCACGTTGGTTGCGTGTAGCTATCATTTTGTGCAGGTACGAGGGACTTGAGCGTGGCCTCCTACTGGATTGATACATTGGTTCTGAAAAACTGAGCGAAATACTTACGCTACTCTTCTGCATCATCCCTTCCTCTTCGGGGAAAACCAATGCAAGCTCAAGACGTAGCTAGAAGGATTTCTGGCGCCGTTGCCGGGGAGTCTACGCAAAAGTCAATATACCAAGTACCCATCGCAATCCCTATCTCTCGCATTACATTATTTGCCATTTGCCTCTCGTTTTCCTCTCCCCCACTTCACCCTTGCCGTTTTATTCGCCCTCTCTCTCTATCCTCCCTCTCTGTTTGCCTTTTTTTCCTCGTCATGTCAGAACCAAAAAGAGTTGGGGGTTCTCTCCCAAGTTCTAGTGCTTTAGACAATCCTGCTATCTTATCTAAACTCATGAATCGGAATGCTATAGAACAACTTTCCAGAGTTATCCATGAGAACCTTAGTAATTTTGATGAAGATGATTCTGGAATTTTTCGCTATTTACTTGATGAATCACTGAAAGATGCTTGGGATAGGCTGTTAAGTATCCGGGCTAGCTATGTACCCCAATATCAAATTGAGGTTTACTTAAAAAGTTTTTATGTTGGGCTACCCGCTTCGTTCAAACAAGTTTTAGATTCTATTTTCGAGGGAGGTTTTCTTGAAGGGGACCCCATAGATACCTATTAGAGGATGAAAACTATATTTGGGCACCCCATTAATGAGAAAACTGAAATCACATCTCTCTTGCTTTCTTACCAAAACAAATCTATTAAAGAGATAAAGGCTAGCTTAGATACAAACTTGCGTAACATACTTAATCTTTCTTATACCATTAATGGCCATGTGCTTTATCAAAATATAAAGATTAATTATATAGATAGCAAGCTTTCTCTTTCCTTTTCTAATACCAAAGATGGCAACACCTAGATCTATCCTTGCTTGTTACGCCTAGGTAGGGGCGTTAAACGATAGCGCTTGTTGGGAGGCAACCCAATTTTATTTTCATTCCTTGATTTTTGCTCCTGTTTAGTAATAAATAAATTATCGAGCCTCTGTTTTGGTTGTGTTTTTTGTGTTTAATTAGTGTTTGTGCCAAGTAGAACCGTTGGGAAGACTTGGGGAAAGTCTTGTTGAACTTGCTGTAAAAAACAGAAACTTTAGCGCTCACGAGAACTGCTGTCATTTTTATTTAAAGAGTTCTATTCAGTTAATTATTTTTGCAGATGATTAATAGATAAATTCCTCACGTCCAGCAATTTATTTTAGAATTTTTGGGGTTCCAGATCTTGCGCTAGCTACAGATTACTACAGACTGTTCTGTTTTTGACAGATTCTGTTTTTCGTGTGTTGTTTGCTTATTTTGATGAATCTATGGCTAGTAAAGTAGTTTATAATCCATAGATAAGTTGGAATACAGTAGGTTTAGCACCAATATAAATAAAGAATGAGTTCAGTACCTTGAAGTGGTCTTTTGTTTTCTTTCGCTAATGGAGCTCACGAGTTTTCTATTTTGAGTTTTGTGTTGTGAAGTTTTCAAGTTTTGGGTGAATTCTTGTGATGGATTATGGAACAAGGAGTGGCAAGAGCCTAAGCTTGGTGATGCCCGTGGCACCCCGAAGATAATCCAAGGACACCAAAAAGTCAAAGCTTGGTGATGCCCCGGAAGGCATCCCCTCTTTTCGTCCACTTCCATCGGTAATTTACTTGGAGCTATATGTTTATTCACCAACATGATATGTGTTTTGCTTGGAGCGTCTTGTATTATTTGTGTCTTTGTTTGTTAGTATGCCACAATCGTCCTTGCTGTACACACCTTTTGAGAGAGCCATACATGAATTAAAATTTGATAGAATACTCTATGTGCTTCACTTATATCTTTTGAGCTAAGTAGTTTTGCTCTATGTGCTTCACTTATATCTTTTGAGCGTTATAATTTTGATCTATGTGCTTCACTTAGATCTTTTAGAGCACGGTGGTGGATTTGTTTTAAAGAAACTATTGATCTCTCATGCTTCACTTAAATTATTTTGAGACTCCCTTAATAGCATGGTAATTTGCTTAATAATAATATGCTGGGTATTCAAGATTTCTGAAACTTTCTTTTGAGTGTGTTGAATACCAAGAAAAGATTGAAGCATGATAATTGTTTTGAGATATGGAGGTGATAATATTAAAGTCATGCTAGTTGAGTAGTTGTGAATTTAAATAATACTTGTGTTGAAGTTTGTGATTCCCGTAGCATGCACGTATGGTGAACCGTTATGTGATGAAGTCGGAGCATGCTTTATTTATTGATTGTCTTCCTTATGAGTGGCGGTCGGGGACGAGCGATGGTCTTTTCCTACCAATCTATCCCCCTAGGAGCATGCGCGTAGTACTTTGCTTTGATAACTTCTAGATTTTTGCAATAAGTATATGAGTTCTTTATGACTAATGTTGAGTCCATGGATCATACGCACTCTCACCCTTCCACCCTTGCTAGCCTCTCTAATACCGCGCACCTTTCGCCAGTATCATTCACCTACCATATACCTTCCTCAAAACAGCCACCATACATACCTATTATGGCATTTCCATAGCCATTCCAAGACATATTGCCATGCAACTTTCCACCATCTAGTTCATCATGACACATTCATCATTGTCATATTGCTTAGCATGATCATGTAGTTGACATAGTATTTGTGGAAAAGCCACCGTTCATAATTTTTCATGCTTGTCACTTTTGATTCATTGCATATCCCGGTACACCGCCGGAGGCATCCATATAGAGTCATACCTTGTTTTAGTATCGAGTTGTAATCATTGAGTTGTAAATAAATAGAAGTGTGATGATTATCATTTAATAGAGCATTGTCCCAAATAAAAAAAGGCAAAAGAAAAAAAAGAAGGCCCAAAAAAAGAAAATAAATAAAAAGGGGCAATGCTACTATCCTTTTTCCACACTTGTGCTTCAAAGTAGCCCCATGATATAGTGAGTCTCATATATTGTGCTTCAAAGTAGCACCATGTTCTTCATATAGAGAGTCTCATATGTTGTCACTTTCATATACTAGTGGGAATTTTACATTATAGAACTTGGCTTGTATATTCCAATGATGGGATTCCTCAAATTGCCCTAGGTATTCGTGAGCAAGCAAGTTGGATGCACACCCACTAGTTTCTTTTGTTGAGCTTTCATACATTTATAGCTCTAGTGCATCCGTTGCATGGCAATCCCTACTCACTCACATTGATATCTATTTATGGGCATCTCCATAGCCCGTTGATATGCCTAGTTGATGTGAGACTATCTTCCCCTCCTTTTTGTCTTCTCCACAACCACCATTCTATTCCACCTATAGTGCTATATCCATGGCTCACACTCATGTATTGCGTGAAGATTGAAAAAGTTTTGAAAAAGTTAGAGTATGAAACAATTGCTTGGCTTGTCATCGGGGTTGTGCATGATTTAATACTTTGTGTGGTGAAGATGGAGCATAGCCAGACTATATGATTTTGTAGGGATAACTTCCTTTGGCCATGTTATTTTGAGAAGACATAATTGCTTTGTTAGTATGCTTGAAGTATTATTATTTTTATGTCAATATAAACTTTTCTCTTGAATCTATCTAATCTGAATATTCATACGACAATTAAGAAGATTTGCATTGAAATTATGCCAAGCAGCACTCCGCATCAAAAATTCTCTTTTTATCATTTACCCACTCGAGGACGAGCAGGAATTAAGCTTGGGGATGCCTGATACGTCTCCGACGTATCTATAATTTTTGATTGCTCCATGCTATATTATCTACTGTTTTGGACTATATTGGGCTTTATTTTCCACTTTTATATTATTTTTGGGACTAACCTATTAACCGGAGGCCCAGCCCAGAATTGCTGTTCTTTGCCTATTTCAGTGTTTCAGAGAAACAGAATATCAAACGGGGTCCAAACGGAATAAAATCTTCGGGAACGTGATTTTCTCACCGAACGTGATCCAGGAGACTTGGACCCTACTGCAAGGGATCAAAGAGGAGGTCACGAGGGTGGGGGGCGCCCCCCTAGGGCGCGCCCCCCTGCCTCGTGGGCCCCTCGGTGCTCCACCGACGTACTCCTTCCTCCTATGTGTACCTACGTACCCCCAAATGATCAGAACAGGAGCCAAAAACCTAATTCCACCGCCGCAACTTTCTGTATCCATGAGATCCCATCTTGGAGCCTGTTCCGGAGCTCCACCGGAAGAGGGCCGTCATCATGGAGGGCTTCTACATCATCCTAGCCCCTCCGATGAAGTGTGAGTAGTTTACCTCAGACCTTCGGGTCCATAGTTAGTAGCTAGATGGCTTCTTCTCTCTCTTTGAATCTCAATACAAAGTTCTCCCCCTCTCTTGTGGAGATCTATTCGATGTAATCTTCTTTTTGTGGTGTGTTTGTTGAGATCGATGAATTGTGGGTTGATGATCAAGTCGATCTATTAATAATATTTGAATCTTCTCTGAATTCTTTTATGTATGATTGGTTATCTTTGCAAGTCTCTTCGAATTATCCGTTTGGTTTGGCCAACTAGATTGGTAGTTCTTTCCATGGGAGAAGTGCTGAGCGTTGGGTTCGATCTTGCGGTGTCCTTTCCAAGTGACAGAAGGGCAGCAAGGCACGTATTGCATCGTTGCCATCGAGGATAACAAGATGGGGTTTATTTCATATTGCATGAATTTATCTCTCTACATCATGTCATCTTGCTTAAGGCGTTACTCTATTTTTAACTTAATACTCTAGATGCATGCTGGATAGCTGTCGATGAGTGGAGTAATAGTAGTAGTTGTAGAATCGTTTCGGTCTACTTGTCACGGACATGATGCCTATATACATGATCATGCCTAGATATTCTCATAACTATGCTCAATTCTGTCAATTGCTCAAGAGTAATTTGTTCACCTACCGTAGAATACTTATGCTCTTGAGAGAAGCCACTAGTGAAACCTATGGCCCCTGGGTCTATTCTCATCATATCAATCTCCATCACTTTAATCTTGCTTTGCTTTTTTACTTTGCCTTTACTTTTTACTTTGCATCTTTATACCAAAAATACCAAAAATATTATATCTATTAGATCTCACTCTCGTAAGTGACCGTGAAGGGATTGACAACCCCTAATCGCATTGGTTGCAAGTAGTTATCGTTTTGTGCAGGTGCGAGGGACTTGAGCATGGCCTCCTACTGGATTGATACCTTGGTTCTCAAAAACTGAGAGAGATACTTACGCTACTCTGCTGCATCATCCCTTCCTCTTCGGGGAAAACCAAGGCAAGCTCAAGATATAGCAAGATTGAGCCAACGATGAAAAGAATTTAACTGATCTTGGAGAAAGGCATTTAACTGATGATAAATTATTCTTACGTCAAACTTCGAAAAAGAAATTTGAGGATAGCTCCGGGAAAATAAGAAGAGTCAGGTAAGATCCTGGGAACAGACCTGTGGGTTAGGGCCCACTCAAAGAAACACCGTTGAAATGATTTAAAAGAGAGGTTGCACCGGTTGAATTAAAATGGCCTGAATGAGATAACAACGTCGGAATAGGTTTGAATGGATCTTGAAGGAAAAGACGAGCCTTCCGAGATATCTTCAGCACTCCGGAATAATTGAATAGCGAGAAATGAATGAGTATGATGAGCACCGGCATGAGAAGGTATTTGAAACGAGGAAAAAGGGATATGATCCACACCAAAACTTGAATTAAAACCACCGGAGAAGAAAGAAAACAAATAGTGATGGACTTGTAGAGCATCTTCATGAGAATCACCGGATAAGAGCATTGACTGAAAGGAATGGAGAGACTTCATATCCATAAAATGGACAATGAACTAAGAAATCCAAGTCCTTGCAGAAAAATGGTGGGAGGGCGGGAAAACAAAGGCAAGCTTGGGGCGTATGAAATGAACACCGTTGAAAAGAACTGATCATTGATCTTGCGGATGTTGAAAATGATCGGATTCACTTGAAGAGAAACACGCATGTTGAAAAGTAATTGAAATGACAAACTCGGTGATCGAGAAGGATTGATATTCGCATAGAAATATGAGAACACCATTTGGGGAAGGTATGGAATCAACATTTGACTTCGAAGCAACTCGAATACCACAACTTAAAACAAAACCAAGGATTGGCTTGCAGAATAAGCGGGAACAAACATATGATAGAGATTTCATCCGAAGTTTTCATAATGGGGCCTACACGGGCTCGATCGTATAGCACCATCATGTACAAGGCATTGCACATGACATACGAAGCGTCCCCGAGTCAGCATTGCCAAGTACTCTTTCAGACACAACGATACCATTGTAAAACCAACTGCGAATTGGCGGACCACTAGACATCGAACCCCAATTTCATATCATACATCTGCCAGAAAGATATCCTAAGAGCTACTCGAATTCCCACATATAAACTCCCGAAACTTACCGGTTATGCAATCAGGTGTTGGGGATACATGGGAAGCATAATATCTCACCCAAAACTAACAAATCCTACATCCAGTTGTATCCATCCTTCAACACATAACTAAGAAATCTTTGGAAATTGTTTACCTCAACCTTCGAAAAGCATCCGTTATACAAGTTATGGAAATACTCCCGAACTCCCGCCCCAGTACTGGGTGGCGTCAAGGTTATCTCACCAACAACTGCATAAAAGAGATTTTCGATGTCGGCGAAACTCAGGTATTCCAGAACTGCAACGATAAAATTGTGACGACAACACCTCGGAGCTGAACTCCCCGGGACACTGCCACAACCCCTAAATGTCAGGAGGCACCAAGAACAATGTTCTCGTCACAAAACCATCGGAACGATTCCAAGATACCCGTGTGATCCTAAAGAACAATTTAGTGAAATTTTAGAAGAGAAGAGTCAAAACTCTACGCGAGGATGCCTCACCAGAGCGATGAAGGGACTGAGGAGTAAAAAGAATTCCTAACTCTCCGATATATATAATCCTAAATGACTAAAAACATTTTTTTAGACTCAGCAACGCCAATGATTCGATCAAGCAGGGTGTTCCTAAGGTCGGGGAAGGCTCTGATACCAACTTGTAACGCCCTGGATGCGGATATATCTCCCACGTGTCGAAGCACGACTTAGAGGCATAACCGCATTTAAAGCAATGTCGCAAGTTAGGTAATCTTCACACAACCCATCTAATACATAAGGGAAAGAGATACATAGTTGGCTTACAATCGCCACTTCACACAATACATGAATATAACATTACATCATCCAGATACACACAAGGTCCGACTACGGAACCCAAAATAAAAGAGGACTACCCCAAATGCTACACAGATCCCCGATCAACCCCAACTGGCCTCCACTACTGAACAACTAGAACGAAACAACACAACGGACAAGATCTTCATCGAGATCCTCCTTGAGCTTGGTTGCGTCACCTGTACGGTATCATCGGCACCTGCAAACTGGTTTTGGAAGTATCTGTGAGTCACGGGGACTCAGCAATCTCACACCCTCGCGATCAAGAATATTTAAGCTTATAGGAAGAGTAAAAGGTATGAGGTGGAGCTGCAGCAAGCGACTAGCATATTTGGGTGGCTAATAACGCAAATGAGAGAGAGAAGAGAGGGAAAAAGCATGGTCAAACAACTATGATCAAGAAGTGATCCTAGAACAACCTACGTCAAGCATTACTCCAACACCGTGTTCACTTCCCGGACTCCGTCGGAAAGAGACCATCATGGTTACACATGCGGTTGATGCATTTTAATTAAGGTAAGTTTCAGGTTTTCTACAACCGGACATTAACAAATTCCCATCTGCCCATAACCGTGGGCACGGCTTTCGAAAGTTCAAATCCCTGCAGGGGTGTCCCAACTTAGCCCATCACGAGCTCTCATGGTCAACAAAGGATATTCCTTCTCCCAAGACAATCCGATCAGACTTGGCATCCCGGTTACAAGACATCCTCGACAATGGTAAAACAAGTCCAGCAACACCGCCCGAATGTGCCGACAAATCCTGATAGGAGCTGCACATATCTCGTTCTCAGGGCACACTCATATGAGCGCTCCATACAACTAAAACCAAACCTCGAGTTTCCCCGAGGGGGCGCTGCACAGGGCTCTAGTTCGGACCAACACTCAGAGGAGCACTGGCCTGGGGGGTTTAATAAAGATGACCCTTGAGTCCGTGGAACCCAAGGGAAAAAGAGGCTAGGTGGCGAATGGTAAAACCAATGTTGGGCATTGCTGGAGGTGTTTTATTCAAGGCGAACTATCAAGGGGTTCCCATTATAACCCAACCGTGTAAGGAACGCAAAATCCGGGAACATAACACCGATATGACAGAAACTAGGGCGGCAAGCGTGGAACTAAACACCAGGCATAAGGCCGAGCCTTCCACCCTTTACCAAGTATATAGATGCATTAATTAAATAAGAGATATTGTGATATCCCAACAAAATATCCATGTTCCATCAAGGAACAAACTCCAATCTTCACCTGCAGCTAACAACGCTATAAGAGGGGCTGAGCAAAGCGGTAACATAGCCAAACAACGGTGTGCTAGGACAAGGTGGGTTAGAGGTTTGGCTTAACAATATGGGAGACATGAAAAAGCATGTGGTAGGTATCGTAGCATGGGATAGAAAAAGAGCGAGCAACTAGCAAGCAAAGATAGAACTGATTTCGATGGTATGGTCATCTTGCCTACGAAGTTCTCAGAGTTGCCTTGATCCTCGAACACGAACTCAATGGGTCCTCGAACACAAACTCGTCTCCCGGCTCTACCCAAAGCAAGAACACAAGCAAAAGGAGACACAAATCAACCACGTGCAATGCACAAGCAACATGATGCAAAACATGGCATAATATACGGGATGCTATATGTGATGCATATGCATGATTTGGAAAGGATTGATTGAACCTGGCCTCAACATGGAAATCCAAGAGTGCCACTAGAAAGAGGTGTTGATTTCGGTTGAAATCAATATAAAGATCACCGGAATCGGATGCACGGTTCGGAAATGGCAAGCAAAACAAATATGGCACCGGTTTGCGATTAACAACAAGTAGCCATCTAAATGCATCATGATAAATATGCTACAACACTCAAACATAGCAACAAAATAAATGGCAGGGATCAACTCATGATGCTTGACAAAATATGAACACTAAGCTACGGCTAATTCACTCATTAACAGGTTCAAACAAGCATGGCAAAAGTGCAAATGATAATAAGTTGCAGACTTAGAGAACATAACACAAGTCAGGAATTTAACATCAGGAAGCAATCTTTAGAGCATGAAAACTACAAGCTACAAGAACATATCATGGCAAATCAAGGCATGGCATGAAGATACTCAAATCATACAACAAAAGTCCCTTAGTGACCATGAGCCAAATGGGATCAGAAAATACAATTGCAAGCATGTGAACATAGCAAAAACACAAACAGATTCAGACTTAGTGCAAAACTGGAGCATGGCAAAACAGATAACGAGTAGGCATGTTTACGAGCTCGATGCACTCACTAAGAGACATGGCATGACAAAATAAGCATACAGCCAGCAAATAGACATGGCATAGAAGCTAGACATGGCAAGAACAACATCATAGCATGCATGGATCAACTACAACAAGCTCGGCAAAATCCCCAAACATGTTAACAATCTGCCAGGAACATTTTATAGCAAAAGTAGAGCTCGATTGACTCAAGCTAGGGTGCTCCATAATTGCAAACAAAGCCATGGATGGATAGAGCACACCATTATCTACAAAACATCCTTACTGATCATGCTCAGAATAGGCACGGATCACTAGGAAACAACATTAACATATGGCATAAAAATAACGACAGGGCAAGGACTTAGTGAAATTCTAAGTCCTTGAAATCAGCAACATTATGTAAGCTACTTTGCATGCTTGTTCTATTCACCACAAAGATCACAAAAATACATGGCATACACCCCTGTAAATATGGCATGGTATTCTTCAAAACACATGTAGAGCTCAGGGTCATACCATGCACACATTAATCATGGCAAAAATGACAAAAGGCCATTTGCTGAAATAGATCTGAAATAATCATCACATAGCCCTCTTCCAACAGCATTTCGGGCATCAAGATGAGCTCAAATGAAAATGATGCAATGGGATGAAATGATGTACTCGTCGAGATGAACATTTTGGTATGCTACACGCACGAATCGGAGCAATGGTGATGAAGTTATGATGTGATGAAGATGCATAAAAATACTGGGGACTTAGCAGATTTCAGGAAAAAAACATGCGAGCCGTAGATATCTAAACGTCGCATAGGCGGGGTATAGACGGACGGTGCTCACCTAGGGCCCTTGGGCCGGATCGAAGCGGAACGAGGGGGCGGCGAAGCTAGGCCGGCATTTGCGTTCCTGGGCCTGCAGCGGGGTGCGTGCCCATGCTCGTCGTCTCCCCGAGCGGGAGCTCGAGCAGGAGGCGAGGCGGCGGCGGCGCTGCCCTAGAGAGGGCCGCCGGCGACGGGAACGAAGAAGGGGCGACGGATCCGGCCAGATTCGGTCGGTCGGAGCCGGATCCGGGCGATGGCGAGACGGGCAGAGCCGGCGAGGTACGGGACTCCGATGGGGAAGCACTCCGGCGACGGCGGCTCGACTCCGGTAGCGCGAGCAGGAGCTGGTCGCCGGTGATGTACGGCGGGGAAGGAGAAGCGGCGACTGGGTAGCGAGGGAGACGATGCGCGCGGCGGCGGAGCGGCTTCGGGCCCGCGCGAGCCCCGGATGGGCTCCGCGGGCCGGCGGGGGCGGGGGCGAAGTGTGGCGCGGGTGCCGGCCAGGTGGCGCACGCTGTGTGGCTGGGAGTGTCGGTGGGGCTGAGGTGGCGGCGTCTGATTCATCGGAGTGAGGTGGCGGTGGGATGGACATGTCCGGCCGGCGCGGTAGGAAGTGTCCGACGGCGCGGGAGGAGTTTGCTAGGGTTTGGACTGCGCGAAAAATTCGGGGAGAGCCACATATATATTGGTAGAGGGAGCTAGGAGAGTCCAAATGAGGTGCGGTTTTCGGCCACGCGATCGTGATCGAACGACCGAGAGGATGGAGGGGGTTTAGCTGGGTTTTGGGCCACTTTGGAGGGGTGTTGGGCTGCAACACACGCGAGGCCTTTTCGGTCCCTCGGTTAACAGTTCGAGTATCAAACGAAGTCCAAATGGTACGAAACTTGACAGGCGGTCTACCGGTAGTCATGACAAGTCTCGGTCCAATCCGAGAACGTTTAATACCCACACACGAAAAGAGGTAGAAAGGGACACCGGAGGACAAAGGAGCGCCGGATTGCAAAACGGACAACGGGGAAAAAGCTCGGATGCATGAGACGAACACGTATGCAAATGAAATGCACATGATGAAATGTTATGAGATGCATGACACGCAAGCAATGACAAGGCAACAACAGCGAATAACTTGAAGACACCTGGCACATCGGTCTCGGAGCGTTACAGCACTACAGGCCTCGTCGGCTCGGACGCGCGTCGAAGCCAGGTGAGGCGGCAACAGATGGGACGAGCTTCCTTGTCGTCCCCGATAAAGCAAGAAGGGCACATCCGTAGCGCATTAACTGCGTTTGTCCTACGGTGCCAGGAGATAGACTCAACTACTGTACAACTTTCTACCTCCTATGTGCCACTGTGGCAGCCCCTTTTTGACTATAAAAGGAGGCCCGCTACATACTGAGAGGGGATTCAGATTTTTTGGACCCTACACGCTTTGTAGCTAGTCCTAGAACACCAGATAAACATAACCAAGTAGGAGTAGGGTATTACGCATCACTTGCAGCCTCAACCTGGATAACCCCCCCTGCCCCGTGTTGATCCCTCAAACCCGCTCTTTCCACAGCCCCGCGCCCGCCAACCATAGCAAAAGGGATTCTTTGTGATCCCGTAGGTGTCGTTTCCCCCTAGATCTCTGACGCGCCAGGTAGGAGGTGGATGTGGGGGGTGAAAATTAGGCTTGAAGGTCAGCGCATCAACTCTTTCATGGGGATGGCTCGAAGGGAGAGGGCGACATCGATCAGCCGCCCTTTGGTGTCATCCACAGCTTCAACAGCCATCCGCGTGGCCCCAAAAAGCTAAGTCATGCAAAATTTTGGTTAATTTCATTTTATATAAGTCTGCCTTCCTCCAAAGATCTCGTTCGTTGTATGGGAAACCTACACGCAATGGGACCCTTACGCTATTGGCAACACCCTTGCTTTATTTCGAGTCCGCTCAATAGTTCAAGCGACCACGTTGAGAACGACGAGGTGGCCTACCCGCTACTAGCAACGCTCTTGTCCTGTTTCGAGTCTGCTTGACAGTTCAAGCAACCGTACTAGGAGTGGCAAGGTGGTTTGCCCGAAAGCAAACTCCCTCCCGGCAGGGTGCTAAGGATCTGTCCTCAAAGTACCACGGCATGGGTTTACGCGCCGCCAGCCTTATCTCACCAAGCGTAGGGTGCAAACATACAAAGAAAGATCTAACGGGAAGATAGCATGCTCGATATTAAAGTACTGCAGAGTTATATTACATCAAATAATCGTTGCGGTTCTAACTTAAGATAAAATTTTCTTGGTCTTGAACTCGCAGCAGCAACGAGAAACGGGGTGCCTAGTCCCGACGCTGGCCCTCCACCCTCTCAACTCCATCGACGCAGTCGATGATGGGCTTGATACGCTCCTTGAGCACCGCGAGGTCCGCCTCCTCCGGCAAGCTCTCCAACGTATTTGCCAAGTTGATGGTGGGGTTCCAGAACGCCACCTTGGTGAGTACCTTGGTCAGGGCACCCCGGCAGAGCCTCCCGGACTCGTTGGCCACATAAGTTGTCTGGTTGGAGCGGAGCTGCTCCAGGGCTCCAAGAACACCCTCGAAGAACAGTGTCAATTTGGCGTTGGGACTCATGTTCGGCACCGGAAGGTACCTCTCATTCGGCATCCCCATGGCAGCCAGCTTTGTGGTGATCTTGCCGACGACGTCCGCGAGGCGGCTGACCCAACGGCTTATGCTCTCTGCGTACTCCTTGTGTTCGGCGACATCATTCCTCCGCAGCTGCCTCTCCTCCTCCAGGTCCTTGGTCAGGGTCTCTTCCCGGGCCCTGACCTCCGAAAGCATCCCCTCAAGGCCCTCCAGCTTCAGCTTCAGGTCATTGATGGAGTCGTTGGACTTGCAGAGCAGCTCGGCCTCAACAACCTCAAGCCCGGCGGCGACGAGTGCCTCATCGTCGAACACCTTCCCCCTCGATTGGCGCCCTAGTGCTCACCGTTCCCAGGAGGTGGACGAACAGGTCGTCGACCACCCTCAAGTACTTTCCTGAGCCAGAGGCGGCAGAGGAGGAAGGTTGGTCGTCAACCACCCCCTCCACGGCACCTGCCTTGTCGACCCCTCCAGCAGGCCCCTTGCCGGCCTCTTCAGCAGCGGCCTTGTTGGCCTCCCCGCCAGACCCCTTGGTGGCATCCTCGACGGCGGTCTTGGCGGCCTCCTCAGCGGCGATCTTGTCTGCCTCGGCCTCGGCGTCCCTGGCGACCTCCTCGATGACGGTGTCAATGCCCTCCCGGTCCACCGAGGAATGGTCTAGATACCAAAAAGGGGCATGAGGCGGAGCCAAGGTCGAGGTTCAAAAAGAAGAAGAAAGAACAGGGACGGGAAACAAACGACTTATCCACAC
The DNA here is from genome assembly GCF_056163025.1 of Triticum urartu. NCBI lineage: Eukaryota > Viridiplantae > Streptophyta > Magnoliopsida > Poales > Poaceae > Triticum > Triticum urartu. The sequence goes on along the minus strand of NC_141877.1, from coordinate 212,471,335 downwards.
TGGGCTTGGAAGAAGTGGCACCCTCCCCACCATCATTTGTTACCGGGCAGAACCACCGGCACCCAAGTTCGCCTCCTCCTCCTCCATATGTGTGGGCTCGTTGGTGGATGCCCTTGCCGGGGACGCCCCTCGGGGCGGCGTAGTCGAGGGGGGCGGCGTGTTGGGGGTGGCCCTCGGCGGCTCCTCCTGCTGTCGTTCTTCTCCTGCAAACCCGGCAAGGTCAGCATCAAGAATTCACACCCCAATGTTCATCAGTGGAGCAGTGAGTGATGAGCTTACGCTGGGGGCTGAAGCGGGGGCTACGCTGGGAGCTGCTGTCCGGGCTGCTCTCCACTAGCAACGGCATACGCGAAGTACCCGCCGTGGGCTTGTCACCCGTCAAGGCCTTGGCCCTCTTCGCCACCCTCTGGACCAGCGTCTCCATGTCCCTGTGAAGACAACATCAAATCAAAGGAGGATAACACAGGATTATAGTCGGGAGATGATGTGGGGGTGAAATACTTACTCCTCCACTTCCTCCTCCACTTGCTTCATCTTCCTCGCCGGGCTAAAAGATCTGAGGTCGAATCAGCCTCCAAGGTGCTATCCAAAGGAGAAGGGGAAGGGGATGGGGTCCGGTGCCGCTTGGATGAGGAGGAAGCAGTAGCTGTTCTCTTTGCCACCGCGGCCTTCACCGCCTTCTTCGTTGTCGCGGCCTTCATCGCCCTCGTCTCGTGCATGAGCTGCTCCTGGGCCGGCTGCCGCTGCGTGGTCCTACCGGGCTAGACCGGCTCACCAGAGCCGGCCCGCTGCAGGACATGCTGCCGCCCCGTGGCCGGGGGGTCCTTTGCCTCGACCTCTTCTTTGGATGACTCGTCGCCCGCGTCTTCAACAAGGGGGGTGCCGGCGCCGGCGCTGCTGGCCTCCCCAGCAGACTCCGCCCACTGGGCGAGCTCCTTCTCCTCCGCATACTCGTTGGCCTCCTCCTCTACGGCGCCAACACTGCCGGCCTCCCTGGCAAGCACTGCCTCCGCCGCCCTGCCGGCGATATAGTCCAGCTCTACCTTGGTGGTGTCTTGGATGAGTAGCGGCTCGTCACGGACATAGCTCTCCCACAAAGTGTCGAAGAACTCCTGCACCTTCTCCACTGGCGGCTCGGCCCAGACTGGGTCAAGGCCATGAGCATTGAAATCCGGGATCATGGCGATGATGGAGGATTGGCGAGAGTCGTTGCTCAGCGGTACCACTCCTCCCGGCAACCCAAACAAGGGCCCCTTGACGGCCTTGCCGGCCTTCGCGGCCCTGCTGGTCCTCTCAGCCCTGCCGTTGCTGTTCACGTCAAGCTGAAAGAGCCTTTGACAGAAATGGGCGTGCCCCATCACTGTGAAGTTGTGCTTCAGGCAAGGTTCGAGCCTCATGATGTCGGCCACATTCTTGAAATCCCAAGCCGGCCTCCCCTTGTTGTGTAGCTGAGCGATTCAGCGCCGGATGAAGTCGGCCCCGATCATCTCGAGGGTGAGCCCGGCCATGGTGAGGCGATGGATCCTAGTGGTGGCAACCGTGAGCTTCTCGTTGTTGGCGTCGAGGTCGCTCTAGGCCCTGCGACGGGTTGGCGGGCTCTGACGAACTCGGCAGAATTCCTGCGGGTCCTTCTCCTTGATCCAGCACCACCGGCCCTGCCACTCCTCCCACCTCTCCTTCTAGGAACCCTCCGGATGCGTGCCCTTCTCCTAGGTCCTTGGGATCCAGGAGGTGCAGCCGGAGATGGCGCCCCCTGGTTGGAGGCGAGGGGAGAAGTAGTGGCGGAAGAGCGTCGTGCTGGGAAGTACTCCGACAAAGCCCTCGCACAGGTGTGCAAAGAGAGCCATGCATGCCACGGCATTTGGCGTAAGATCTAGAAGATGGAATCTGTAGGTGTGCATGATGTCGTTGAAGAAGTCAGAGAAGGGGGGAAGAGCCCGCAGGAGAAGAAATTGATGAAGAAGGGGTACCGATTTGGGCTGACCTTGGCGAAATCGGCAGGGACGACGCGCGTGGCAGGGTGCCCCGTCATCTTCCTCCCCCAAAGGGGAAAGACATATTTCTTGAGGTAGACCGCGTCGACCGTCGAAGTGAAGTAGGCGAGCTCCATCCGCTGCACTACCGACTCGCTCTCCGGCGCCTCCTTCCTGGCGTCCTTGGCCGCTCCCTTACCCTTGCCGGTTTTGGGTGCCATGGCGGCTGGGAGAGAGCGAAGGGTCAAAAGCAATGGGGGCACGGCGGCAGCGAGCAGAGGCGAGTGCTTCAAATCTTTCTCCCGAGCAAGAAGAAGGGAACGACGGTTCTGAGATTGGGAAAGGCACAGAGGGTAAATGAGCAGCGCACGTGCGGTTTTTCCATTTTATGGGGAAGGCGCGGGCCGCCTCTTTACCATGATGAGACGCATAAGTGTAGCAACCGCCCCACGCATGACCCCCACATCATGCATTCAACGCGGGCCGTGGGTAAGAGCAAGGAGCGAGGGAGTTACTGCAGTAAAAACTCTGCCGTGCGCGTGCCCGCACACCGTTCTAGGCCTGGCCCAATAACGTCCCGCGCTTATATGTGGCCCAGGCCCGGGGGCTCCTGTCGGTGTACAAAAGTAGGGGTCCCTTTTTGTATCCCTTTACTTGTGCGCGGGAAGTCGTGGCCCCACGGCCGTGGCCACACTTGGCGGGGCAGAAGAATTGAGGGGCGAGGTCAAACTCCCCCAGCAAGGTCCTTGCCAGGCGCGGCCTTCACGGCCCCGGCAAGAACCTTGCCGGGGCAACTTGCCCAACGCCAGCAAGGCTGCCACCCTTGCGCCTAAGAGTTACGATGCCCTCAACCACATTGGAACCAAAGCTCGGGAGGCGCCTCCGTGGTGGCATGCTGATCCGTGTGAAGACCAAGAACATACAAGACTAGATGAGAATCAAAAGACGAAGATCCTCGGCAAGATCCTTGCCGAGGATACCCACGAGACCCCCCAGCAAGACCCTTGCCGGGGATACCCACGACATCGCGGCAAGACCCTTGCCGGGGCCCCGGCAAGACCCTTGCCGAAGAAATCCACGGGGCCGGAGCCAGGCCCACACCTGCCAAGACTCCACCACCGTTCCCACACAGCTGCCATCATACCAACTAGGCGAGCACCTGCGTGGCGACGTGCGGCCTCCAGGCCAACTCAGCAAGCACCTACGTGGTGGCATGCAGATCTTCGTGAAGACTCCGCCACCGCACCAAGTCAGCAGCCAGCCAGCCAGTGTGGCACTACACGCCTCGTCAGCTCGGACATGCGTCGAAGCCAGGCAAGGCGACGATAGCTGGGACGAGCTTCCTTGCCATCCCCGATAAAGAAAGAAGGGCACGTCGGCAACTCATTACCGTGTTTGTCCTACGGTGCATGGAGATATACTCAACTACTATACAACTTCTCACCTCATGTGTGCCACAATGGCAGCCCCTTTTGACTATAAAAGGAGTCCCGTAGTGTACTGAGAGGGGATTTGTACTTTTTGGACCCTAGACGCTTCGTAGCTAGTCCAAGAACACCAGATAAACAAAAACCAGCAGGATTAGGGTATTACGCATCACTTGTGGCCTGAACATGGATAATCCCCATGTGTTGATCCCTCAAACCCGCTCTTTCCACATCCCCGCGCCCGGCAACCGTAGCAAAAAGGATTCTTCGTTATCCCGTAGATGTCGTTTCCCTCGACATATCCATAGCATTAAACTCCAGGATCCAACCGGTCCCTTTTAGAATAAAGCATAAACTAGGGTTTAAGTTTCTATCACTCTTGCAACCCACAATCTATTTACTACTCCACAATGCATTCCCTTAGGCCAAAATATGGTGAAGTGTCATGTAGTCGACGTTCACATGACACCACTAAGGGAATCACAACATACATACTATCAAAATATAGAACACATATCAGATTCACATGATTACTTGCAACATGATTTCTCCCGTGCCCTCAAGAACGAAACTACCTACTCACAAATAATAATCATGCTCAAGATCATATGGGTATTAAATAGCATATTGGATCTGAACATATAATCTTCCACCAAATAAACCATATAGTAATCAACTACAAGATGTAATCAACACTACTAGTCACCCCTAGCAACAATCTATTGTTCCGGTAACAAGATTGAATACAAGAGATGAACTAGGGTTTGAGATGAGATGGTGCTAGTGAAGATGTTGATGGAGATTGCCCTCCCCAAGATGGGAGAGTTGTTGGTGATGATGATGACGATGATTTCCCCCTCCGGGAGGGAAGTTCCCCCGGCAGAATCGCTCTGCCGGAGGGCAAAAGTGCTCCTGCCCAAGTTCCGCCTCGAGGCGGCGGTGCTTCGTCCCAAAAGTCCTCTCCTTATTTTTTTTCTAGGTCAAAATGGCTTATATACCAAAAGATGGGCACCAGAGGTGGGCCGAGGAGGCCACAACCGACCAGGGCGCGCCAGGGGGGCCTGGCATGCCCAGGTGGGTTGTGCCCACCTAGTGGCCCCCTCTGGTGTTTATTGGCTCTAGTATTTCTTAAATAATCCATAAAAATATCCATAAAGTTTCAGCTCATTTGGAGTTGGGCAGAATAGGTGGCCTGACGTAGCTTTTCCAGGTCCATATTTGTAGCTGCCGGAATTCTCCCTCTTGGTGTGTTCCTTGCAAATTATTAGAGAAAAGGCATTAGAATTACTCCAAAAGGCATTATTATGGATAAAAACATTATAAGTAACAGCAAGAAAACATGATGCAAAATGGACGTATCAACTCCGCCAGGCTTAGACCTCACTTGTGCTCAAGCGAAAACCGAAATTGAAAAACATGTCCACATGGTTTGAGAGAGAGATCGATAAAACAAAATACGGACATAGAAGCATCATGTCGATTATTATAGCAGAAACAAAATTAAACATAGGACTTTTATCATAGAACTTTTATCGTATACTTCTCATGAATAAGTAATAGTTCATCACGCAATCGAAGCATAATGCAAAAACACTATTAGAAACCAACAAACTACGTTCTCAGTCAACTTTGCAACTACAATTCATCATCTTTTCAGGAAGGTTCACGTGTCGGAGCCTTTAAGCAAGTCCACATACTCAACCATCATATAGTCTTCTATGATTGCTAACACTCACCTCGTACCCATGAGCAAAACGTTTCAATCGGACACATAGAAAGATAGGGGCTTATAGTGTCGCCTCCCAACATGCTCACCTCAAGGGTGATGTCAACAATAATAACTCATGCTATCTATATTCACCTGGACATATGTGCCAAGATCTTTCCTCACCACATGATGCTTGCAAAAAGAGAAAAATAAATGGAATAGAGAGAAAACATTGACTCTTTTCATAAAAGTAAATACATAAAAGTAAAAGATAGGACCCTCACAGAGGTAAGAAGAGGTTCCCATGCGCTTATTTGTTTTTATGCTCAATCCCTTAGTGCAAGAGAACGTCACGTTTTATTGCCCCTTAAGATGAAAACCTTTATTATGCAGTCTGTCTCTTTCATTCTTTGTCACCCAAGTTCTTATAATGCTTAATTTTCTCTTACACTAAATGATCTCACACTTTTATAAGCAATTTTATTGCCTTTTTGCACCGATGACAACTTACTTGAGGGATCTTGCTCAATCCCTAGGTAGGTATGGTGGACTCTTGAAAAAGATTTGGGTTTAAGGGTTTTTGGATGCACAAGTAGTATCTCTACTTAGTACAGAATTTTTGGCTAGCAAAGATAGGGGGAAAGCATCACATGTTAAAGGATCTATGACAATATGACTTCTATGTGAATATAAACAAACAAAACCATTAAGTGGTCTTCCTTGTCCATCGTCAACAATTTTGGCATATAATATTTTGATGAGGGCTCACAATCACAAAAGATTTCTAGGATAGTATATCTATATGTGAATCTTCTTTTCCCTTATTATTTCTTTCATGAGTATATCATTGACTAATGCTATGTTTGTCAATCTCTAATAAAATTTTCTACCTATACTTTTCCTTATGTGGTGCCATCACCTACCATAGGATTAGTATATAATATTTTCATTATTTATTTCCTTTCTTCATTTATTTCCTTTCTCTTTTTCTTTCTTTATTATTTCTTTTTTCATTTGCAGCATGGAAGTAAAGAAACCAAAAACTAAAACTACTTCATTATATAACTTGCACATGATTACAAGGATAAATCACTAAGAAAACTCTCAAAATAAGAAAGGATCGAACTAAAATTTATTTCATCTAGAAGAAAAGATTAAATTAAGATAAATATAAGCAAAAACATAGTGGGATGATACGATACCGGGGCACCTCCCCCAAGCTTGGTGGATGCCAAGGGGAGTGCCCATACCCTTTACTCAATCCTCCTTTTGGCGATGAAGGAGATGATGGTGGTGATGAAGGAGAGATCTTGTCCTTGGAGGAGCTTGAAGAAGCCATGGTAGATGGAATCTGACAGAAAACAACAAGGAAAAAGAGAACAGAGGATTGCTCTGCGATAAGGTGATTAACAGATTTTGAAAGGAATGATTGAACCTGGCCTCAACTTGGAAATCCAAGAGTGCCACTGGAAAGAGGAGTTGATTTCGGTTGAAATCGATATAAAGATCACCGGAATCGGATGCACGGTTCGGAAATGGCAAGCAAAACAAATATGGCACCGGTCTGCGATTAACAGCAAGTAGCCATCTAAATGCATCATCATAAATATTCTACATCACTCAAACATAGCAAAAAAATACATGGCAGGGATCCACTCATGATGCTTGACAAAAGATGAACACTGAGCTACGGCTAATTCACTCATTAAAAGGTTCAAACAAGAATGGCAAAAGTGCAAATTATAACAGGTTACAGACTTAGAGAAAATAACACAAGTCGGGAATTTAACATCAGGAAGCAATCTTTAGATCATGAAAACTACAAGCTACAGGAACTTATCATAGCAGATCAAGGCATGGCATGAAGCTACACAAAGTATACAACAAAAGTCCCTTAGTGACCATGAGCCAAAAGGGATCAGAAAATACAATTGCAAGCATGTGAACATAGCAAAAACATAAACATATTCAGACTTAGTGAAAAACTAGAGCATGACAAAATAGATAACGAGTAGGCATGTTTACGAGCTTGATGCACTCACTACGAGGCATGGCATGACAAACTAAGTACACACCCATAAAATAGACATGGCATAGAAGCTAGACATGGCAAGAACAACATCATAGCATGCATGGATGAACTACAACAAGCTCGGCAAAATTGCTAAACATGTTAACAATCTGCCAGGAACATTTTATAGAAAAAGTAGAGCTCAATTGACTCAAGCTAGGGTGCTCCATAATTGCAAACAAAGACATGTATGGATAGAGCACAACATTATCTACAAAACATCCTTACTGATCATGCTCAAAAGAGGCATGGATCACTAGGAAACAACATGAACATATGGCATAAAAATAATGACAGGGCAAGGACTTGGTGAAATTCTAGGTCCTTGAAATCAGCAACATTAAGTAAGCTACTTTGCATGCTTGTGCTAGTCACCACAAAGATCACAAAAATACATGGCATACACCCCTATAAAGATGGCATGGCATTCTTCAAAAGACATCTAGAGCTCGGGGTCATAGCGTGCACACATTAATCATGGCAAAAATGACAAAAGGCCATTTGCTGAAACAGATCTGAAATAATCATCACATAGACCTCTTCCGACAGCATTTCGGGCTTCAAGATGAGCTCAAATGAAAATGATGCAATGAGATGAAATGATCTACTTGTCAAGACGAACATTTTGATATGCTACACGCACGAATCGGAGCAACGGTGATGAAGTTATGATGTGATGAAGATACAAAAAAATTCTGGGGACTTTGAAGATTTCAGGAAAAAAACATGCGAGCGCTAGATATCTAAACGTCGCATAGGCGAGGTATAGACGGACGGTGCTCACCTAGCGCCCTTGGGCCGGATCGAAGCGGACCGAGGGGGCGGCGAAGCTGGGCCGGCCTTTGCGCTGCTGGGCCTGCAGCGGGGTGCGTGCCCATGCTCGTCATCTCCCCGAGCGGGAGCTCGAGCAGGAGGCGAGGCGGCGGCGGCGCTGCCCTGGAGAGGGATGCCGGCGACGGGAACGATGTAGGGGGCGACAGATCCGGCCAGATCCGGTCGGCCGGAGCCGGATCCGGGTGATGGCGAGACGGGTAGAGCCGGCGAGGTGCGGGACTCTGGTGGGGAAGCACTCCGGCGACGGCGGCTCGACTCCGGTGGTGCGAGCAGAAGCTGGTCGCCGGCGATGTACGACGGGGAAGGCAAAGCAGAGACCGGACGGCGAGGAAGACGATGCGCGCGGCGGCAGAGCGGCTTCGGGCCCTGAGCCGGCGGGCGCGAGCCTGGGCTCCACGGGCCGGCGGGCGCGGGGGCGAAGTGGGGCGCGGGCACCGACCAGGTGGCGCGCGCTGTGTGGCTGGGAGTGTCCGCGGGGCTGAGGTGGCGGCGTCTGATTCGTCGGAGTGAGGTGGTGGCGGGATGGACATGTCCGGCCAGCGTGGGAGGAAGTGTCCGGCGGCGCGGGGAGGAGTTTGCTAGGGTTTGGACTGCGCGAAAAATTCGGGGAGAGCCACATATATATAGGTAGAGGGAGCTAGGAGTGTCCAAAGGAGGTGCGGTTTTCGGCCACGTGATCGTGATCGAACGACCGAGAGGATGGAGGGGGTTTCGGTGAGTTTTGGGCCACTTTGGAGGGGTGTTGGGCAGCAACACACACGAGGCCTTTTCGGTCCCTCGGTTAACCGTTGGAGTATCAAACGAAGTCCAAATGGTTCGAAACTTGACAGGTGGTCTACCGGTAGTAAACCAAGGACGCATGACAAGTCTCGGTCTAATCCGAGAACGTTTAATACCCGCACATGAAAAGAGGTAGAAAGGGACACCGGAGGACAAAGGAGCGTCGAATTGCAAAATGGACAACGGGGAAAAAGCTCGGATGCATGAGACGAACACGTATGCAAATGAAATGCACATGATGACATGTTATGAGATGCATGACATGCATGCAATGACAAGGCAACAACAATGAATAACTGGAAGACACCTGGCACATCGGTCTCGGGGCGTTACAACACTCCACCACTACGAGAGGATCTCGTCCCGAGATCTAGAATGGCACCGGAGGGAAAAACGGAGGAGGAAGATAAGCGGTAAAACTAAGTTGCTTCTTTGACAAACGAGTGAAACCAAAAAAACCTTGAAAAGGTTAAGCCATAGAAAACAAGAATACAACGAAGATGAACGAATTTGAAAACACTCTGTTATAAAAGAGGAACAAGGATCGATACAAGAACCTTGTAGGTTGAAAGACATAAGAATAAAGGTTGCAATGAATAAGAAGCACATGCAAACACTCTGGTTAAAAGAAGGAGCACACGGAACGATAGAGATCAAATACGACAACACTCCGGTTGGAAATGGAAGGAATTTAACATGATCTTGACAAGATGAGAGGAGACTTGAAAAGAGGATGCGACACTCCGGTTAAATAGGATAAGCATGAAAAGGTCATGATCTTCATGATTCGAGATGATGACTGAAAAGAGTAACAACACAATGCCTCCTGAACGAAATAATAGAAGATGGATCGTCGGAACAAAAGAACAGAGAAGAAAACAACATCTTCTACCTCAAATGAGCTTGAAAGCATCATGAAGAGAAGGGTCGAACGGAATTGTTGCAAAACCAACAACGAAAAGAGTAAGCTTGTTGTGGGCTTATAGGAAACATCTCAAAATTATGAGGTGAAATTCTGCCACTAATTGAAACAATAGATTGGATTGATATCAACAAGGGGACGAAAACTTATTTCACCGGGAGGATAAATGAAGAACTTGGGTCATCTATGAGAACCATAAATAGCAACAATCCTTAGGGAAGGCTTTAGGTGAACTATACCCCAAGATAACTCCAATGACAAGATTGATGGGTTTAAAATATCTCATTCTTAACAACATGTGAATCATGGACCATGAACTCAAATGATCAAGAATGACATAATACCACCACTAATGATACGGAAGAAAGAATTGCACTCCAGATTGCAAGATTACGAATGCTTGAGCTCCCCTGAAAAGAATGTTGATGAACACTTCGAGAAGGAATTAAATCCCTGATGAACCATCATGTAGAACATCCATGAAGATCTCCGGTAACAAAAGGATAATGAGAAGAAAGGGAAGTTGAAAACACAAGGGGAAACCTTGTAATGATTTAGATGGATCTCCGTGGTGATATAATTGCGAGAGGTTGGAACTCCGAGAAAGAAAAGATGAACAAAAGAAAAATAAGAATTTGATGAACCTCCGGAATAAAGAATTAAATCACTTGGATGAAACAAGAATAAGAATTACATTATGCTTATCCTTCATCAATTTAAATTGATGTGGAATATTGGATTTGGCATACTACTTATTCTCGTAGAAAGGATTAAATTAGATATAGCGCAAACTTGAGGAAGGTCTTCAATGAACCATCGGTAGGATGAAACAATGAATGAATTAATATGACAACCATGGAAGAGAATCTTGAACGAACCACCATAAGGATTGAAAATGAACAAAGTAAAGGGATGACTCACCGTTAAGAATTAGCAAATGAACGAAGATACATGAGAGAGTTTAGATACAAAAGAACGAAGAGATCATGAACTGATTAGAGGATATTTGATCGATGCACCGGTAAGATTTGGAGAACCATAGCTGAAAGCTGAGAATGAATAAATCTTAGATGATGGGCTCCGAATAATCAAACTGGAGAGAATCTTGAATTGCTCCGGATAGGTGAAAAGAATTCTGACAATCGAAAACAATTATGAGAGGATGGGCTCGAACTAGAATCACGAATCTCAGAGAGAACAGATAAGATATGGAGGTAAAACTCTTCTTAGGTCTTCAAAATCTGAGAATGATGACGAGAAACACCACCAATAATTGTAGAGGCACTCCGGAAGAATCAAAAGCGAAGAGATTTGATACGTCTCCAACATATCTATAATTTTTGATTGCTCCATGCTATATTATCTACTGTTTTGGACTATATTGGGCTTTATTTTCCACTTTTATATTATTTTTGGGACTAACCTATTAATCGGAGGCCCAGCCCAGAATTGTTGTTTTTTTTGCCTATTTCAGTGTTTTGGAGAAACAGAATATCAAACGGAGTCCAAACGGAATAAAATCTTTGGGAACGTGATTTTCTCACCGAACGTGATCTAGGAGACTTGGACCCTACTGCAAGGGATCAAAGAGGAGGTCATGAGGGTGGGGGGCGCCCCCCCTAGGGCGCGCCCCCTGCCTCATGGGCCCCTCGGTGCTCCACCGATGTACTCCTTCCTCCTATATATACCAACGTACCCCCAAACGATCAGAACAGGAGCCAAAAACCTAATTCCACCACCGCAACTTTCTGTATCCACAAGATCCCATCTTGGGGCCTGTTCCGGAGCTCCGCTGGAAGAGGGCCATCATCACGGAGGGCTTCTACATCATCCTAGCCCCTCCGATGAAGTGTGAGTAGTTTACCTCAGACCTTCGGGTCCATAGTTAGTAGCTAGATGGCTTCTTCTCTCTCTTTGAATCTCAATACAAAGTTCTCCCCCTCTCTTGTGGAGATCTATTCGATGTAATCTTGTTTTTGCGATGTGTTTGTTGAGATCGATGAATTGTGGGTTTATGATCAATTCTATCTATGAATAATATTTGAATCTTCTATGAATTCTTTTATGTATGATTGGTTATCTTTGCAAGTCTCTTCGAATTATCCGTTTGGTTTGGCCAACTAGATTGGTAGTTCTTTCCATGGGAGAAGTGCTTAGCTTTGGGTTTGATCTTGCAGTGTCCTTTCCCAGTGACAGAAGGGGCAGCAAGGCATGTATTGCATCGTTGCCATCTGTCGGCGTTCTGGGAACGGGGGTCCCCAGACTTGCCTACCTGCGGCCTGCGGCGTGGCTCAAAGGGGGGCCCTAGCACGGCCCATCTTCACCAACACAGACCCAAGACCCTCGCGAGGGGCCAAGCCTCACGGGGTGGACGACGCGGAGCTTCCTCAGGCACGGCCTCACCAGGCTGGCTCGCGAGGAGGCGGACAGATCAAGGCGGGGTACCTCACGAGGTGCCGTGACGCAAACCATGACGACCAAGGGCGCCAGGCGGGTGCCAGCCTACGCAGTGTCCTCTTTTCCTCTTTGGTGCAAAGGGGGCAAGCGCAGCCGCGGAGTACCGAGGCATCAGGCAAAGGTTGCCATTTCGGTGCAACAAGACCAAGACCAGGAGGACTGCAAGACGGAGGTCATTGTGGGCCCCAAGACGGCGTCACCACCAGAGCTTTGTGCAGGCGAAGACTACTTTTGTCAGGATAGCTGGTACTAGCTGTCCCCCTTCAAATTAGCCCACCATTGTTGGCTCCCTTCCCGCTTGATATTTGGGAAGAGGACCAGGGCCTCTATAAATAGGACCAGCCACCCACAGGAAGGAGAAGGTTGGGAAAAAGGCATCAACGATCGAGTAGACAGGAGATGGAGACCAAGCATCGAGAGGTTGGGGATCAAGACCAATGATCGAGTAGAGAGGAGATCGAATCAGATCAACAATTGTGAAGAGAGAGAGAGAAGGGTGACTGAACTCCTCCCAGCAGTTCATCGCCCCAGCCAAGAATAGACTCTCGCGAGGCTGTTCTTCCTTGTATTGCTCATCATCATCAGCCCAAGAGGCAATCCACCACACCGCACACTGGAGTAGGCTATTACACCACAACGGTGGCCCGAACCAGTATAAACCATGTGTCTCTTGTGTTGTTCTTTCCATAGCTTAGATCTTAGCGAGGCGGGGGGTGCAGGTAGGTAGGAGGCAAAATCTCCGCGCGCACCCCAGTGTTCGAACCTCAAGGGTCTGCCGGAACCCGAAATCCGACATTTCGCGCGCCAGGTAGGGGTGTGCCGGAATTCATCTTCCAGCACCCCGTTCTCCTCCGACCATCGCGCCCATGTCTGACGCTCGTCGGGCCCGCGCCGAGCGCCGGGCCGCTCTCGCTTCCCGCGTCGCCCAGACGGCTCCTGTCGGCGGGCGTCCTCGCCGTTCCTCTTCACCTGCCGTCAACACTGCCACCGGCCCGGCGGGGGACGAGCAGCAAGCATCGTCTCAGCATCCGTCCGTGCGGCAAGACGGCCGCACCGCTACTCCCTCGCTCACCCCAGCTGGTTCTTTGTACCGTGCGCTCCACGCGCCCATGGAGACTCGAGCTGCGCTCATCGCGGCAAAACGAGCTCCTGCGCTACCATCCCGTCGACGACGTCTACGAAGAATGGCTCGACCGCGTCGCCGAGCTCGTCTGCGTCGCAGGGGGCTCTCCTGCGCCGTCTGTTCCGCTGCACCGCACCCCGCCCCGCGCGGGCGACGAAGCCCCGGCGGCGCCCCGGCCGCCTCCTCCTCAAGAAGGTGCCATGGCTCTAAGGCGCGTGGCCCCTGCGCGGAACCCGCTCCGTCAGGTGCCAGCGCGGCAAGAGCAGAGCTGCCAAGAAGTCCCTCGTCCGCAAGAAGTTGCCCGGGCGCTCCCTGCTCCAGCACGTCGCGACCATGCTCCTGCTCCCGCACGTCAAGACCCCGTGCTACTCCTAGCTGCAGCGCGTGGGGACATGCAAGACCAAGCTCTCCGTCACCCAAGGCCTCCCGTGGCCACAGCAGGCTGCCGTGCCTTCACCACCGAGCTACGCAACATCGCGTGGTCCGAGAAGTTCAAGCCAGACCTGCCTCCTCATTACGACGGCACAGCTGACCCTGCGGAGTTCCTCCAGCTCTACGAGCTGGGCATTGAAGCTGCCAACGGAGACGAGAAGGTCATGGCGAACTGGTTTCCCATGGCGCTCAAGAACGGGGCCCGCACCTGGCTCCTGAACCTGGCTCCAGGCACAATCTCCTCCTGGGACAAGATGCGCACCCGCTTCATCGCCAACTTCCAAGGTACTCGCGACCGGCCACCCGCCGTGAGCGACATGCGCCACATCAAGCAACAACCCGGGGAGACCCTGCAGAAGTAGATCCAGCGCTTCAACAACGCACACCTCAAGATTCCCAAGGTGACTGAGGAGGCCATCATCTCAACCTTCTCCGACGGCGTGCGTGATGTCAAGATGAAGGAGGAGCTGGCGATGCATGAAGACCTGTGCACTTCCTTGGAGCTGTTCAGCTTGGCAACCAAGTGCGCCAGGGCTGAGGAAGGGCGTCTCTCCCTCCTCGAGCTGCCTGCTGCAGACCCAGAAGAGAAGAAGCCCAAGGCCAAGGATGTGAAGCGCAAGGGGGCTGCCGTGCTCGCGGCAGAACCCGACACCAAGCGGGGCAGAGATCAGCCCGAACCTTCCAAGGGCAGTTGGTACTGTGTGTACCACGACCTCCACACCCACAACACCAATGAATGTCAAGAGCTCCGAGCCATGCGAGAAGGAAGGATTGGCCATCGCCCTGACCGCGGTGACCGGGGCTACGGTCAAGGAGGAGGAAGGAACGCAGGACGCTGGGAAGACCGTGGCCCGCGCCAAGGGTGGCGTGATCAACCTCGCGAGGATCGCTGGCAAGACCCGCCTCGCGGGGGAGACTGGAGGGATCAGCCACGCAAGGATTGCCCGCAAGGCAACGCAGGCCTCCCTCCGCTGCCGCCGCAGCCAAGGAGAAATGAGGACCGCCACCAGGACGAGGGGGCTGGGGGCTTCCAGGAGCCGCGCGCGATCGCCTGCATCCTGGGCGGGGTTCAAGCCCCAGCCTCTCAACGCATCTTCAAGTAGCTCGCCCGCGAAGTGAACGCAGTCCTCCCCAAGCTTGAAGCCACGCGCCCTCTCAGGTGGTCAGCGTGCGCCATCACGTTCAGCTCAGCAGATCAGCTCAAGCGTGCGGCTACAGCCTAGTCCTCCCGATGCTTTGTTCCCCAATCATCAGCAACGTGGTGGTCACCAGGACCCTCATCGATGGCGGGGCAGGGCTCAACATCCTGTCCGTGGAAACATTCAACAATCTCCAAGTGCCCTACAGCCAGCTTCAGCCAACCAAGCCTTTCTCCGGAATCACCGACGGCTCCACGGTCCCGATTGGGCAGGTCCGCCTCCCTGTCACCCTCGGGGCACGCGACAACTACCGCACCGAGCTCATCAACTTCGACGTTGCTCACATTCACTTGCCGTACAACGCCATCCTTGGGTACCCGACGCTGGCCAAGTTCATGGCCGTAACTCACCACGACTACAACATCCTCAAGATGCCAGGAAGTAGCGGAGTCATCACAGTGCCCTGTGAAGAGAAGGACGCGGTGTGTTCCCTGGAACGAGCCTTTTAGGCCGCGTCACTGGAAGACCCGGATCGCGGAAGCAGGAGGCTTCCCGAGACCGCCCCCAAGAAGAAGAAGACATCGTCCGGCCCGGCCCCTCGGGAGCCAAGCCCCTCCGGGCCCGCG
Organism: Triticum urartu; assembly: GCF_056163025.1. Taxonomy (NCBI): domain Eukaryota; kingdom Viridiplantae; phylum Streptophyta; class Magnoliopsida; order Poales; family Poaceae; genus Triticum; species Triticum urartu. The sequence goes on along the minus strand of NC_141877.1, from coordinate 212,455,843 downwards.
CCTGCCCAGGGGGAACCTCCTTCCATCGCATAGGAAAGCGCGCCCGGCGCCCTCCTCAGGCAGGGCTCGGGGGCTCTCCCCTGGAGGGCCACCGACCTGGCTAAGGTCACGAGGGAGGCGCTTGGGCACCATATGGAGGCGTGTTTGGAAGCACGTTTCCCTCAAGAAGGAGTAAGGCAAGGAGAGCCAGACCCTCAGGAGTTCGTCAGCAAGGCCATTCAGGAGCTACAGGAGTCAAGAGTCATGAAAGGCGGCCGCCGCCTACCAGCAGTGGCTCCCCATCCAGGCGAGGATAGTGGGCTGCGCGTCTGCATCGACATACCAGGGCTCAACCGAGTCACCTCCCTAGAGCGCCTCTGGCCCTCGCGAGTGGGGCGCTGCGGAGGTCCACTCCACAGCTACGTTCGCATGCCTTACGGCTTGCCGAACGCGGCTGCCGCGTACCAGCGCCTCATGAGGGGCATCACGGAGGCACAAGAGGCCAGGCGTTCCGTAGCCCTGGCAGAGATGGAGATGGTCCACAAGGAGCTGCCAGCGCCTCCAGAGCCTCCCGAGGCCCCTGGGCCTGGGGGCTCATGAGGATCGGCTTCCGCAGCCCACCGAGTCTGCTACACCAACACCCCTTCGTCCTCAACGTCATCAGGTGACATCTTGCAAGTTTCACTTCCAGCTGGGAGCGCCCCCTAGGGCTGCATTATTCCCAGGCCGCATGGGTCCGTCCCTGCGGCGTGTATCTCTTTCGTTTCATTTTGTTAGCTTACCTTGTTGGGGGCGCCCCTCGGGCTGCATGATCCCCAAGTCGCTCGGGCCAGACCCAGCGGCATGTATCCCATTTGCGTTTATTTCCGGTTATGCGTTATACCCACCATGCTTGATTATTTGATGCCGGTCCACGGCACCTCTTCTTCTCCATGCCGACCACTTGCACGTTAAAGGGGGGGTACCTGAGCATCGCGACTCAGGGCTCTTACTGTCTCTCCAGCCCTCACCCTCTGGCCTTGTCCACGGCATCGCAACCTAGCATACCAGCGACGGCTGAGAACAGCTCGAGGGCCGGGACCTGAGGACGTAGAGTGTCGGCATCTAACCGAATTTGCAGGGACACATCACAAGATAAGGCCCAGTGCCAGGCGCAACCCGCCTAGAGGTAGGGCCCCGTGAGTCCCGCGCTGGCTCACGGGTTCCCAGATACACCTCGCCAGGCCCTACCATGCTAGCCATGTGTCAGGGCGGGGCTGTACACGCCCCGGGGGCTCCTCCGGAGGGGGGCCCCCTCCCACGTACCAGTGGAAGCACCATGCTCCGTGCTGGCTGACGACACTGCCGAGGAGCGGCTATGCCCGTACACATACGGAAGCGCTATGCTCCGCGCTGGTGATAAACAACTGATGGTGGCCCCCGGGCTGCATCAACCTCAGGGAGCCCAGAGCTCAATGTCTAGCCTCATCATAACGCCTCCCCTCGGGAGTGTCGCGCGAGGGGGCTGGGCACGGGGGCTGCGCCTGGGTCACGCCCAGACGCACGCCGCCCAGCCAGGCCCCCCGGGCCTGGTTTGTCGCGCGTCTCTCCCCTAGCGGAGCCAAGGTACGAAGGCCGTTTGAGCATCAAGGGGGACTCCTGAGCATCGCGACTCAGGAGCCTAACTGGTCACGTAGCCCCTCACTCCTTCATTCCGAAAGGGTAACGGCGGTTGAGGTATGCGCGCGACCGGGCTCTGCAGACGTAGAACGGTAGATCCACCCACATCACACCTCCCTACTTGCTGTTCGTGCTCCAAGGGGGACTCCTGAGCATCCCGACTCAGGAGCCTAACTTGTCATGTAGCCCCTCACTCCTTCGCCCCGTCCTGGTTTCCGGTCGGCACTAACGCTGGATGAGGCATGCGCGGGGCCGGGCTCTGCCGGCATAGAACATAAGCAAGTAGGAAGGAAAAGCGCAAATTTCAAGGAATTCAAAAGCAAATATTACAGTCCACACTGTTATCTCAATGCCAAACGCAAGTTTAAATGCCTCCCCGAGGAATGATACATGTGCAGGAATTAAAGGCAGGACAGGAGCCACAACGGAGTCACTTGTCGGCGATGGAGCAGCACGGAGTGGGTTTGCCTCATGGAGCAGTGGGGTCGGAAGCGCCTTGCTTCGGCTTGGTGCTGAAGGCCTGAAACTTCCCCAGCAGAGCCTCCGCACGACCCTTCACGGCCTCGGCAGCGGCAGCGGCATGCTCGCCGCTTACTAGCTCCAGCAGGCTGTCGAGGTCGACGCCGGGATCGCGAAGGTAGATGTGGGTGAGGACCCGCGTCAGTGCTGCAGAAGACAGGACACGCGCCTCGGCCTCAGCCGTGGGGCCAAGGCCAAGGGCGACATCTTCAAGAGCACGAACCAGGAAGGGAAGCAGCTTGGCAGGGCCGTCCTCGGTGCCAGCCAGCGGGCTCTCCAGGCCACTGTCGTAAAGCGTCCTCAGCGAGGAGCGAGCCTACGCCTCCATCTCCGTGAAGGCCACGCGGTCCTCGGCAAGAACCAGGGCCTTGTCGTCCAGCTCGGCCTTCCTCGCCCCCAACTCTTACTCCAACGCGCCATGGCTTCCTAGGTCACACGGTCGGAGTAGATCTAGACATTTTGGAGGAAGGAAGGAGAGGCGCAAGAAACGGGATCTGAGCAGCAACTGGAGAAAGCAAAAAGCAAAGCCCAGGCGGATGCCGCTCCTTTATCAACTCGCGCGGTTGCTAAGGCGCTCACGTCCAACCAACCGCCACGCGGCGCCCAAGGCCGCAGGCTGTTAGGGCCCGCGGCGCTTCGCTCTTGCTCTTCCGCCTCCCTGCACGGCCAAGTCCGGGCGCGCCTTGGGCCCGGGGGCTACTGTCGGCGTTCTAGGAACAGGGGTCCCCAGACTTGCCTGCCTGCGGCCTGCGGCGTGGCTCAAAGGGGGGCCCAGCACAGCCCATCTTCACCAACACAGACCCAAGACCCTCGCGAGGGGCCAAGCCTCGCGGGGCAGATGACGCGGAGCTTCCTCAGGCACGGCATCACCAGGCTGGCTCACGAGGAGGCGGAGAGATCAAGGCGGGGTACCTCACGAGGTGCCCGTGACGCAAGCCATGACGACCAAGGGCGCCAGGCGGGTGCCAGCCCGCGCAGTGTCCTCCTTTCCTCTTTGGTGCAAAGGGGGCAAGCGCAGCCGCGGAGTACCGAGGCATCAGGCAAAGGTTGCCATTTCGGTGCAACAAGACCAAGACCAGGAGGACTGCAAGATGGAGGTCATTATGGAGCCCAAGACGGCGTCACCACCAGAGCTTTGTGTAGGCGAAGACTATTTTGTCAGGATAGCTGGTACTAGCTGTCCCCCTTCAAATTAGCCCGCCATTGTTGGCTCCCTTCCCGCTCGATATTTAGGAAGAGGACCAGGGCCTCTATAAATAGGACCAGCCACCCACAGGAAGGAGAAGCTTGGGAAAAAGGCATCAACGATCGAGTAGAGAGGAGATGGAGACCAAGCATCGAGAGGTTGGGGATCAAGACAAACGATCGAGTAGAGAGGAGATCGAATCAGATCTACAATTATGAAGAGAGAGAGAGAGAATGGTGACTGAACTCCTCCCAGCAATTCATCGCCCCAGCCAAGAACAGACCCTCGCGAGGCTGTTCTTCCTTGTATTGCTCATCATCATCAGCCCAAGAGGCAATCCACCACACCACACACTGGAGTAGGGTATTACACCACAACGGTGGCCCGAACCAGTATAAACCCTGTGTCTCTTGTGTTGTTCTTTCCATAGCTTAGATCTTAGCGAGGCGGGGGGGGGGGGTGCAGGTAGGTAGGAGGCGAAATCTCTGCGCGCACCCCAATGTTCGAACCTCAAGGGTCTGCCGGAACCCGAAATCCGACACCATCGAGGATAACAAGATGGGGTTTATTTAATATTGCATGAATTTATCTCTCTACATCATGTCATCTTGCTTAAGGCGTTACTCTGTTTTTAACTTAATACTCTAGATGCATGCTGGATAGCGGTCGATGAGTGGAGTAATAGTAGTAGATGCAGAATCGTTTCGGTCTACTTGTCACGGACGTGATGCCTATATACATGATCATGCCTAGATATTCTCATAACTATGCTCAATTCTGTCAATTGCTCAACAGTAATTTGTTCACCTACCGTAGAATACTTATGCTCTTGAGAGAAGCCACTAGTGAAACCTATGGCCACCGGGTCTATTCTCATCATATCAATCTCCATCACTTTAATCTTGCTTTGCTTTTTTACTTTGCCTTTACTTTTTACTTTGCATCTTTATACCAAAAATACTATATCTATCAGATCTCACTCTCGTAAGTGATCGTGAAGGGATTGACAACCCCTAATCGTGTTGGTTGCGAGTAGCTATCGTTTTGTGCAGGTACGAGGGACTTGAGCGTGGCCTCCTACTGGATTGATACCTTGGTTCTCGAAAACTGAGGGAAATACTTACGCTACTCTGCTGCATCATCCCTTCCTCTTCTGGGAAAACCAACGCAAGCTCAAGACGTAGCAAGAAGGATTTCTGGCGCCGTTGCCGGTGAGTCTATGCAAAAGTCAATATACCAAGTACCCATCGCAATCCCTATCTCTCGCATTACATTATTTGCCATTTGCCTCTCGTTTTCCTCTCCCCCACTTCACCCTTGCCGTTTTATTCGCCCCCTCTCTCTATCCTCCCTCTCTGTTTGCCTTTTTTCCCTCGTCATGTCTGAACCAAAAAGAGTTGGGGGTTCTCTCCCAAGTTCTAGTGCTTTAGACAATCCTGTTATCTTATCTAAACTCATGAATCGGAATGCTATAGAACAACTTGCCAGAGTTATCCATGAGAACCTTAGTAATTTTTATGAATATGATTCTGGAATTTTTCGCGATTTACTTGATGAATCACTGAAAGATGCTTGGGATAGGCTGTTAAGGATCCGGGCTAGCTATGTACCCCAATATCAAATTGAGGTTTACTTAAAAAGTTTTTATGTTGGGCTACCCGCTTCGTTCAAACAAGTTTTAGATTCTATTCTCGAGGGGGGTTTTCTTGAAGGGGAACCCATAGATACCTATGAGAGGATGAAAACTATATTTGGGCACCCCATTAATGAGAAAACTGAAATCACATCTCTCTTGCTTTCTTACCAAAACGAATCTATTAAAGAGATAAAGGCTAGCTTAGATACAAACTTCCATAACATACTTAATCTTTCTTATACCATTAATGGCCATGTGCTTTATCAAAATAGAAAGATTAATTCTATAGATAGCAAGCTTTCTCTTTCCTTTTCTAATACCAAAGATGGCAACACCTAGATCTATCCTTGCTTGTTACGCATAGGTAGGGGCGTTAAACGATAGCGCTTGTTGGGAGGCAACCCAATTTTATTTTTATTCCTTGATTTTTGCTCCAGTTTAGTAATAAATAAATTATCTAGCCTTTGTTTTGGTTGTGTTTTTTGTGTTTAATTAGTGTTTGTGCAAAGTAGAACCGTTGGGAAGACTTGGGGAAAGTCTTGTTGAACTTGCTGTAAAAAACAGAAACTTTAGCGCTCACGAGAACTGCTGTCATTTTTATTTTAAGAGTTATATTTAGTTAATTCTTTTTGCAGATGATTAATAGATAAATTCCTCACGTCCAGAAATTTATTTTAGAATTTTTGGGGTTCCAGATCTTGCGCTAGCTACAGATTACTACAGACTGTTCTGTTTTTGACAGATTCTGTTTTTCGTGTGTTGTTTGCTTATTTTGATGAATCTATGGCTAGTAAAATAGTTTATAATCCATAGAGAAGTTGGAATACAGTAGGTTTAACACGAATATAAATAAATAATGAGTTCATTACAGTACCTTGAAGTGGTCTTTTGTTTTCTTTCGCTAACGGAGCTCACGAGTTTTCTATTTTGAGTTTTGTGTTGTGAAGTTTTCAAGTTTTGGGTGAATTCTTGTGATGGATTATGGAACAAGGAGTGGCAAGAGCCTAAGCTTGGGGATGCCCTTGGCACCCCCAAGATAATCCAAGGACACCAAAAAGTCAAAGCTTGGGGATGCCCCGGAAGGCATCCCCTCTTTTCGTCCACTTCCATCGGTAATTTACTTGGAGCTATATTTTTATTCACCAACATGATATGTGTTTTGCTTGGAGCGTCTTGTATTATTTGTGTCTTTGTTTGTTAGTAAGCCACAATCATCCTTGCTGTACACACCTTTTGAGAGAGCCATACATGAATTAAAATTTGATAGAATACTCTATGTGCTTCATTTATATCTTTTGAGCTAAGTAGTTTTGCTCTATGTGCTTCACTTATATCTTTTGAGCGTTATAATTTTGCTCTATGTGCTTCACTTAGATCTTTTAGAGCACGGTGGTGGATTTGTTTTAAAGAAACTATTGGTCTCTCATGCTTCACTTAAATTATTTTGAGAGTCTCTTAATAGCATGGTAATTTGCTTAATAATAATATGCGTGGTATTCAAGATTTGTTAAACTCTCTTTTGAGTGTGTCGAATACCAAGAAAAGATTGAAGCATGATAATTGTTTTCAGATATGGAGGTGATAATATTAAAGTCATGCTAGTTGAGTAGTTGTGAATTTAAAGAATATTTGTGTTGAAGTTTGTGATTCCCGTAGCATGCACGTATGGTGTACCGTTATGTGATGAAGTCAGAGCATGATTTATTTATTGATTGTCTTCCTTATGAGTGGCGGTCGGGGACGAGCGATGGTCTTTTCCTACCAATATGTCCCCCTAGGAGCATGCGCGTAGTAATTTGCTTGGATAACTTCTAGATTTTTGCAATAAGTATATGAGTTCTTTATGACTAATGTTGAGGCCATGGATCATACGCACTCTCACCCTTCCACCCTTGCAAGCCTCTCTAATACCACACACCTTTCGCCGATATCATACACCTACCATATACCTTCCTCAAAACAGCCACCATACCTACCTATTATGGCATTTCCATAGCCATTCCAAGATATATTACCATGCAACTTTCCACCATCTAGTTCATCATGACACATTCACCATTGTCATATTGCTTAGCATGATCATGTAGTTGACATAGTATTTGCGGAAAAGCCACCGTTCATAATTTTTCATACTTGTTACTTTTGATTCATTGCATATCCCGGTACACCGCCGGAGGCATCCATATAGAGTCATACCTTGTTTTAGTATCGAGTTGTAATCATTGAGTTGTAAATAAATAGAAGTGTGATGATTGTCATTTAATAGATCATTGTCCCAAATAAAAAAAAGGCCAAAAAAAAGAAGGCCCAAAAAAAGAAAATAAATAAAAAGGGACAATGCTACTATCCTTTTTCCACACTTGTGCTTCAAAGTAGCCCCATGATATAGCGAGTCTCATATATTGTGCTTCAAATTAGCACCATGATCTTCATATAGAGAGTCTAATATGTTGTCACTTTCATATACTAGTGGGAATTTTACATTATAGAACTTGGCTTGTATATTCCAATGATGGGCTTCCTCAAATTGCCCTAGGTCTTCGTGAGCAAGCAAGTTGGATGCACACCCACTAGTTTCTTTTGTTGAGCCTTCATACATTTATAACTCTAGTGCATCCATTGCATGGCAATCCCTACTCACTCACATTGATATCTATTGATGGGCATCTCCATAGCCCGTTGATACGCCTAGTGGATGTGAGACTATCTTCCCCTCCTTTTTGTCTTCTCCACAACCACCATTCTATTCCACCTATAGTGCTATATCCATGGCTCACGCTCATGTATTGCGTGAAGATTGAAAAAGTTTTGAAAAAGTTAGAGTATGAAACAATTGCTTGGCTTGTCATCGGGGTTGTGCATGATTTAATACTTTGTGTGGTGAAGATGGAGCATAGCCAGACTATATGATTTTGTAGGGATAACTTTCTTTGGCCATGTTATTTTGAGAAGACATAATTGCTTTGTTAGTATGCTTGAAGTATTATTATTTTTATGTCAATATAAACGTTTGTCTTGAATCTGTCTAATCTGAATATTCATACCACAATTAAGAAGATTTGCATTGAAATTATGCCAAGTAGCACTCCACAACAAAAATTCTCCTTTTATCATTTACCTACTCGAGGACGAGCAGGAATTAAGCTTGGGGATGCCTGATACGTCTCCAACGTATCTATAATTTTTGATTGCTCCATGCTATATTATCTACTATTTTGGACTATACTGGGCTTTATTTTCCACTTTTATATTATTTTTGGGACTAAGCTATTAACCGGAGGCCCAGCCCAGAATTGCTGTTTTTTGCATATTTCAGTGTTTCAGAGAAACAGAATATCAAATGGAGTCCAAATGGAATAAAATATTCGGGAACGTGATTTTCTCACCGAACGTGATCCAGGAGACTTGGACCCTACTGCAAGGGATCAAACAGGAGGTCACGAGGGGGGGCGCCCCCCTAGGGCGCGCTCTCTCCCTCGTGGGCCCCTTGGTGCTCCACCGATGTACTCCTTCCTCCTATATATACCTACGTACCCCCAAATGATCAGAACAGGAGCCAAAAACCTAATTCCACCACCGCAACTTTCTGTATCCACGAGATCCCTTCTTGGGGCCTGTTCCGGAGCTCCGCCAGAAGAGGGCCGTCATCATGGAGGGTTCTACATCATCCTAGCCCCTCCGATGAAGTGTGAGTAGTTTACCTCAGACCTTCGGGTCCATAGTTAGTAGCAAGATGGCTTCTTCTCTCTCTTTGAATCTCAATACAAAGTTCTCCCCCTGTCTTGTGGAGATCTATTCGATGTAATCTTGTTTTTATGGTGTGTTTGTTGAGATCGATGAATTGTGGCTTTATGATCAAGTCTATCTATGAATAATATTTGAATCTTCTCTGAATTCTTTAATGTATGATTGGTTATCTTTGCAAGTCTCTTCAAATTATCCGTTTGGTTTGGCCAACTAGATTGGTAGTTCTTGCCATGGGAGAAGTGCTTAGCTTTGGGTTCGATCATGCGGTGTCCTTTCCAAGTGACAGAAGTGGCAGCAAGGCACGTATTGCATCGTTGCCATCGAGGATAACAAGATGGGGTTTATTTCATATTGCATGAATTTATCTCTCTACATCATGTCATCTTGCTTAAGGCGTTACTCTTTTTTTAACTTAATACTCTAGATGCATGCTGGATAGCTGTCGATGAGTGGAGTAATAGTAGTAGATGTAGAATCGTTTCAGTCTACTTGTCACGGACGTGATGCCTATATACATGATCATGCCTAGATATTCTCATAACTATGCTCAATTCTGTCAATTGCTCAACAGTAATTTGTTTACCTACCATAGAATACTTATGCTCTTGAGAGAAGCCACTAGTGAAACCTATGGCCCCCGGGTCTATTCTCATCATATCATTCTCCATCACTTTGATCTTGCTTTGCTTTTTACTTTGCCTTTACTTTTTACTTTGCATCTTTATACCAAAAATACCCCCGGGTCTATCAGATCTCACTCTCGTATGTGGCCATGAAGGGATTGACAACCCCTAATCGCGTTGGTTGCGAGTAGTTATCGTTTTGTGCAGGTACGAGGGACTTGAGCGTGGCCACCTACTGGATCGATAGCTTGGTTCTCAAAAACTGAGGGAGATACTTACGCTACTCTGCTGCATCATCCCTTCCTCTTCGGGGAAGACCAACGCAAGCTCAAGACGTAGCAAGATTGAGCCAATGATGAAAAGAATTTAACCGATCTTGGAGAAAGGCAATTAACTGATGATAAATTATTCTTACGTCAAACTTCGAAAAAGAAATTTGAGGATAGCTCCGGGAAAATAAGAAGAGTCAGGTAAGATCCTGGGAACAGACCTGTGGGTTAGGGCCCACTCAAAGAAACACCGTTGAAATGATTTAAAAGAGAGGTTGCACAGGTTGAATTAAAATGGCTTGATTGAGATACAACCTCGGAATAGGTTTGAACGGATCTTGAAGGAAAAGACGAGCCTTCCGAGATATCTTCAGCACTCCGGAATAATTGAATAGCGAGAAATGAATGAATATGATGAGCACCGGCATGAGAAGGTATTTGAAACGAGGAAAAAGGGATATGATCCACACCAAAACTTGAATTAAAACCACCGGAGAAGAAAGAGAACGAACAGTGATGGACTTGTAGAGCATCTTCATGAGAATCACCGGATAAGAGCATTGACTGAAAGGAATAGAGAGACTTCATATCCATAAAATGGACAACGAACTAAGAAATCCAAGTCCTTGAAGAAAAAGGGTGGGAGGGCGGGAAAACAAAGGCAAGCTTGGGGCGTATGAAATGAACACCGTTGAAAAGAACTGATCATTGATCGTGCGGATGTTGAAAACGATCGGACTCACTTGAAGAGAAACACGCCGGTTGAAAAGAAATTGAAATGACAAACTCGATGATCGAGAAGGATTTATATTCACATAGAAATATGAGAACACCATTTGGGGAAGGTATGGAATCAACATTTGACTTCGAAGCAACTCGAATACCACAACTTAAAACAAAACCAAGGATTGGCTTGCAGAATAAGCCGGAACAAACATATGATAGAGATTTCGTCTGAAGTTTTCGTGGTGGGGCCTACACGGGCTCGATCGTACAGCACCATCATGTACACGGCAATGCACATGACATACGAAGCGTCCTCGAGTCAGCATAGCCAAGGACTCTTTAAGACACAACGAGACCACTTTAAAAACCAACTGTGAATAGGCGGACCACTAGACGTCGAACCCCAATTTCATATCATACATCTGTCGGAAAGATATCCTAAGAGCTACTTGAATTCCCACATATAAACTCCCGAAACTTTCCGGTTATGGAATCAGGTGTTGGGAATACATGGGAAGCATAATATCTCACCCAAAACTAACAAATCCTACATCCAGCTGTATCCATCCTTCAACACATAACTAAGAAACCTTCGGAAATCGTTTACCTCAACCTTCGAAAAGCATCCGTTATACGAGTTATGGCAATACCCGCGAACTCCCGCCCTAGTACTGGGTGGCGTCGAGGTTATCTCACCAACAACTGCATAAAAGAGATTTTCAATGTCGGCGAAACTCAGGTATTCCAGAACTGCAACGATAAAATTGTGATTACAACACCTCAGAGCTGAACTCCCCGGGACACTGCCACAACCCCTAAATGTCAGGAGGCACCAAGAACAATGTTGTCGTCAGAAAACCATCGGAACGATTCCAAGATACCCGCGTGATCCTAAAAAACAATTTAGTGAAATTTGAGAAGAGAAGAGTCAAAACTCTACGCGAGGATGCCTCACCAGAGCGACAAAGGGACTGAGGAGTAAAAAGAATTCCTAACTCTCTGATATATATAATCCTAAATGACTCAAAACATTTTTTTAGACTCAGCAACGCCAACGATTCGATCAAGCAGGGTGCTCCTAAGGTCGGGGAAGGCTCTGATACCAACTTGTAACGCCCTCGATGCGGCTATGTCTCCCACGTGTCGAAGCACGACTTAGAGGCATAACCTCATTTAAAGCAATGTCGCAAGTGAGGTAATCTTCACACAACCCATGTAATACATAAGGGAAAGAGATACATAGTTGGCTTACAATCGCAGTTCACACAATACATGAATATAACATTACATCATCCATATACACACAAGGTTCGACTATGGAACCCAAAATAAAAGAGGACTACCCCAAATGCTACACAGATCCCCGATCGACCCCAACTGGGCTCCACTACTGAACAACTAGAACGAAACAACACAACGGACAAGATCTTCATCGAGCTCCTCCTTGAGCTTGGTTGCGTCACCTGTACGGTATCATCGGCACCTGCAAACTGGTTTTGGAAGTATCTGTGAGTCACGGGGACTCAGCAATCTCACCCCCTCACGATCAAGAATATTTAAGCTTATAGGAAGAGTAAAAGGTATGAGGTGGAGCTGCAGCAAGCGACTAGCATATTTGGGTGGCTAACAACGCAAATGAGAGCAAGAAGAGAGGGCAAAAGCACGGTCAAACATCTATGATCAAGAAGTGATCCTAGAACAACCTACGTCAAGCATTACTCCAACACCGTGTTCACTTCCCGGACTCCGCCGGAAAGAGACCATCACGGTTACACACGCGGTTGATGCATTTTAATTAAGGTAAGTTTCAGGTTTTCTACAACCGGACATTAACAAATTCCCATCTGACCATAACCGTGGGCACGGCTTTCGAAAGTTCAAATCCCTGCAGGGGTGTCCCAACATAGCCCATCACAAGCTCTCATGGTCAACGAAGGATATTCCTTCTCCCAAGACAATCCGATCAGACTCGGCATCCCGGTTACAAGACATCCTCGACAATGGTAAAACAAGTCCAGCAACACTGCCCCGAATGTGCCGACAAATCCCGATAGGAGCTGCACATATCTCGTTCTCAGGGCACACTCAGATGAGCGCTCCATACAACTAAAACCAAACCTCGAGTTTCTCCGAGGGGGCGCTGCACAGGGCTCTAGTTTGGACCAACACTCAGAGGAGCACTAGCCTGGGGGGTTTAATAAAGATGACCCTTGAGTCCGCGGAACCCAAGTGAAAAAGAGGCTAGGTGGCGAATGGTAAAACCAATGTTGGGCATTGCTGGAGGTGTTTTATTCAAGGTGAACTGTCAAAGGGTTCCCATTATAACCCAACCGTGTAAGGAACGCAAAATCCAGGAACATAACACCGATATGACGGAAACTAGGGCGGCAAGAGTGGAACAAAACACCAGGCATAAGGCCGAGCCTTCCACCCTTTACCAAGTATATAGATGCATTAATTAAATAAGAGATATTGTGATATCCCAACAAAATATCCATGTTCCATCAAGGAACAAACTCCAATCTTCACCTACAACTAACAATGCTATAAGAGGGGCTGAGCAAAGCGGTAACATAGCCAAACAACGGTCTGCTAGGACAAGGTGGGTTAGAGGTTTGGCTTAAAAATATGGGAGACATGAAAAAGCATGTGGTAGGTATCGTAGCATGGGATAGAAAAAGAGCGAGCAACTAGCAAGCAAAGATAAAAGTGATTTCGATGGTATGGTCATCTTGCCTGCGAAGTTCTCAGAGTTGCCTTGATCCTCGAACAAAATACATGGCAGGGGTCCACTCATGATGCTTGACAAAAGATGAACACTGAGCTACGGCTAATTCACTAATTAACAGGTTCAAACAAGCATGGCAAAAGTGCAAATGATAACAGGTTGCAGACTTAGAGAAAATAACACAAGTCGGGAATTTAACATCAGGAAGCAATCTTTAGAGCATGAAAACTACAAGCTACAGGAACATATCATGGCAAAGCTAGGCATGGCATGAAGATACTCAAAGCATACAACAAAAGTCCCTTAGTGACCATGAGCCAAATGGGATCAGAAAATACAATTGCAAGCATGTGAACATAGCAAAAACATAAACAGATTCAGACTTAGTGAAAAACTGGAGCATGGCAAAACAGATAACGAGTAGGCATGTTTACGAGCTCGATGCACTCACTACGAGGCATGGCATTACAAACTAATAATACACCCAGCAAATAGACATGGCATATAAGCTATACATGGAAAGAACAACATCATAGCATGCATGGATCAACTACAACAAGCTCGGCAAAATCGCTAAACATGTTAACAATCTGCCAGGAACATTTTATAGCAAAAGTAGAGCTCGATTGACTCAAGCTAGGGTGCTCCATAATTGCAAACAAAGACATGGATAGATAGAGCACAACATTATCTACATAACATCGTTACTGATCATGCTCAAAATAGGCACGGATCACTAGGAAACAACATGAACATATGGCATAAAAATAATGACAGGGCAAGGACTTAGTGAAATTCTAAGTCCCTGAAATCAAAAACATTAAGTAAGATACTTTGCATGCTTGTGCTATTCACCGCAAAGATCACAAAAATACATGGCATACACCCTTGTAAAGATGGCATGGCATTCTTCAAAACACATGTAGAGCTCAGGGTCATACCATGCACACATTAATCATGGCAAAAATGACAAAAGGCCATTTGCTGAAACAGATCTGAAATAATCATCACATAGTCCTCTTCCAACAGCATTTCGGGCATCAAGATGAGCTCAACTGAAAACGATGCAATGGGATGAAGTGATGTACTCGTCGAGACGAACATTTTGATATGCTACACACACGAATCGGAGCAACGGTGATGAAGTTATGATGTGATGAAGATGCATAAAAATACTGGGGACTTGGCAGATTTCAGGAAAAAAACATGCGAGCGCTAGATATCTAAACGTCGCACAGGCGGGGTATAGACGGACGGTGCTCACCTAGCGCCCTTGGGCCGGATCGAAGCGGACCGAGGGGGCGGCGAAGCTGGACCGGCCTTTGCGCTGCTGGGCCTGCAGCGGGGTGCGTGCCCATGCTCGTCGTCTCCCCGAGCGGGAGCTCGAGCAGGAGGTGAGGCGGCGGAGGCGCTGCCCAGTTTCGGTCGGCCGGAGCCGGATCATGGTGATGGCGAGACGGGAAGAGCTGGCGAGGTGCGGGACTTCGGTGGGGAAGCACTCCGGCGACGGCGGCTCGACTCCGGTGGCGCGAGCAGGAACTGGTCACCGTCGATGTACGGCGGGGAAGGCGAAGCGGCGACTGGGTGGCGAGGGAGACGATGCGCGCGGCGGCGGAGCGGCTTCGGGCCCGCGCGGGCCCCGGATGGGCTCCGCGGGACTGCGGGTGCGGGGGCGAAGTGGGGCGCGGGCGCCGGCCAGGTGGCGCGCGCTGTGTGGCCGGGAGCGTCGGCGAGGCTGAGGTGGTGGCGTCTGATTCGTCGGAGTGAGGTGGCGGCGGGATGGACATGTCCGGCCGGCGCGGGAGGAAGTATCCGGCGGTGTGGGGAGGTGTTTGCTAGGGTTTGGACTGCGCGAAAAATTCGGGGAGAGCCACATATATATAGGTAGAGGGAGCTAGGAGAGTCCAAATGAGGTGCGGTTTTCGGCCACGCGATCGTGATCGAACGACCGAGAGGATGGAGGGGGTTTAGCTGGGTTTTGGGCCACTTTGGAGGGGTGTTGGGCTGCAACACACACGAGGCCTTTTCGGTCCCTCGGTTAACCGTTGGAGTATCAAACGAAGTCCAAATGGTACGAAACTTGACAGGCGGTCTACCGGTAGTAAACCAAGGCCGCATGACAAGTCTCGGTCCAATCCGAGAAAGTTTAATACCCGCACATGAAAAGAGGTAGAAAGGGACGCCGGAGGACAAAGGAGCGCCGGATTGGAAAACGGACAACGGGGAAAAAGCTCGGATGCATGAGACGAACACATATGCAAATGAAGTGCACATGATGACATGTTATGAGATGCATGACACGCAAGCAATGAAAATGCAATAAAAGTGAATAACTGGAAGACACCTGGCACATCGGTCTCGGGGCGTTACAGCACTACAGGCCTCGTCGGCTCGGACGGGCGTCGAAGCCAGGAGAGGCGTCAACAGATGGGACGAGCTTCCTTGCCGTCCCCGATAAAGCAAGAAGGGCACGTCAGTAGCGCATTAACTGCGTTTGTCCTATGGTGCCAGGAGATAGACTCAACTACTGTACAACTTTCCACCTCTTGTGTGCCATGGTGGCAGCCCCTTTTTGACTATAAAAGGAGGCCCGCTGCGTACTGAGAGGGGATTCAGACTTTTTGGACCCTACACGCTTTGTAGCTAGTCCTAGAACACCAGATAAACATAACCCAGCAGGAGTAGGGTATTACGCATCACTTGCGGCCTGAACCTGGATAACCCCCCCCACCCCGTGTTGATCCCTCAAACCCGCTCTTTCCACAACCCCGCGCCCGCCAACCATAGCAAAAGGGATTCTTCGTGATCCTGTAGGTGTCGTTTCCCCCTACATCTCTGACGCGCCAGGTAGGGGGTGGACGTGGGGGGTGAAATTTTGGCTTGAAGGTCAGCACATCAACTCTTTCATGGGGATGGCTCGAAGGGAGAGGGCGACATCGATCAGCCGCCCTTTGGTGTCGTCCACAGCTTCAACAGCCATCCGCGTGGCCCCAAAAAGCTAAGTCATGCAAAATTTTGGTTAATTTCATTTATATAAGTCTGCTTTCCTCCAAAGATCTCGTTCGTTGTATGGGAAACCTACACGCAATGGGACCCTTACGCTATTGGAAACACCCTTGCTCTATTTCGAGTCCGCTCAATAGTTCAAGCAACCGCATTGAGAACGACAAGGTGGCCTACCCGCTACTAGCAACGCTCTTGTCCTGTTTCGAGTCTGCTCGACAGTTCAAGCGACCGCGCTGGGAGTGGCAAGGAGGTTTGCCCGAAAGAAAACTCCCTCCCGGCAGGGTGCTCAGGATCTGTCCTCAAAGTACCACGGCATGGGTTTACGCGCCGCCAGCCTTATCTCACCAAGCGTAGGGTGCAAACATACAAAGAAAGATCTAACGGGAAGATAGCATGCTCGATATTAAAGTACTACAGAGTTATATTACATCAAATAATCGCTGCGGTTCTAACTTAAGATAAAATTTTACTGCAGTATGTTTGCACCCGCGACGATGACGCAGTCGATGATGGGCTTGATACGCTCCTTGAGCACCACGAGGTCCGCCTCCACCGGCAAGCTCTCCAACGCATTTGCCAAGTTGATGGTGGGGTTCCAGAACACCACCTTGGTGAGTACCTTGGTCAGGGCACCCCGGCAGAGCCTCAGGGACTCGTTGGCCACATAAGTTGTCTGGTTGGAGCGGCGCTGCTCCAGGGCTCCAAGAACGCCCTCGAAGAACAGTGTCAATTTGGCGTTGGGACTCACGTTCGGCACCGGAAGGTACCTCTCAGTCGGCATCCCCATGGCAGCCAGCTTCGTGGTGATCTTGCCGGCGACGTCCGCGAGGCGGCTGACCCAACGGCTTATGCTCTTTGCGTACTCCTTGTGTTTGGCGGCATCATTCCTCCACAGCTGCCTCTCGTCCTCTAGGTCCTTGGTCAGGGTCTCTTCCCGGGCCCTGACCTCCGAAAGCGTCCCCTCAAGGCCCTCCAGCTTCAGCTTCAGGTCATTGATGGAGTCGTTGGACTTGCAGAGCAGCTCGGCCTCAACAACCTCAAGCCCGGCGGCGACGAGCGCCTCGTCGTCGAACACCTTCCCCCTCGATTGGCACCCTAGTGCTCGCCGTTCCCAGGAGGTGGACGAACGGGTCGTCGACCACCCTCAAGTACTTGCCCGAGCCAGAGGTGGCAGAGGAGGAAGGTTGGTCATCAACCACCCCCTCCTCGGAACCTACCTTGCCGGCCCCTCCAGCAGGCCCCTTGCCGGCCTCCTCAGCAGCGGCCTTGTCAGCCTCCCCGCCAGACCCCTTGGTGGCATCCTCGACGACGGTCTTGGCGGCCTCCTCGGCGGCGATCTTGTCTGCCTCGGCCTCGGCGTCCCTGGCGACCTACTCGATGACGGTGTCAATGTCCTCCCAGTCCGCCGAGGAAGGGTCTGGATACCAAAAAGGGGCATGAGGCGGAGCCAATGTCGAGGTTCAAAAAGAAGAAGAAAGAACAGGGACGGGAAACAAACGACATACCCACACTAGGCTGGGAAGAAGTTGCACCCTCCCTGCCATCATTCATTGCCGGGCAGAACCACCGGCACCCAAGTTCGCCTCCTCCTCCTTCATATGCGTGGGCTCGTTGGTGGATGCCCTTGCTAGGGACGCCCCTCGGGGTGGCGTAGTTGAGGGGGGCGGCGTGTTGGGGGTGGCCCTCGGCGGCTCCTCCTGCTATCGTTCTTCTCCTGCGAACCCGGCAAGGTCAGCATCAAGAATTCAGACCCCAATGTTCATCAGTGGAGCAGTGAGTGATGAGCTTACGCTGGGGGCTGAAGCGGGGGCTACGCCGGGGGCTGCTGTCCGGGCTGCTCTCCACTAGCAACGACATACGCGAAGTACCCGCCGAGGTCTTGTCGCCCGTCGAGGCCTTGGCCCTCTTCGCCACCCTCTGGGCCAGCGTCTCCATGTCCCTGTGAAGACAACATCAAATCAAAGGAGGATAACACAGGATTATAGTCGGGAGATGATGTGGGGGCAAAATACTTACTCCTCCGCTTCCTCCTCCACTTGCTTCATCTTCCTCGCCGGGCTAAAAGATCCGAGGTCGAATCGGCCTCCAAGGTGCTATCCGAAGGAGAAGGGGATGGGGTCCGGTGCCGCTTGGACGAGGAGGAAGTAGTAGCTGTTCTCTTTGCCACCGCGGCCTTCACCGCCTTCTTCGTTGTCGCGGCCTTCATCGCCCTCATCTCGCGCATGAGCTGCTCCTGGGCCGGCTGCCGCTGCGTGGTCCTACCGGGCCAGACCGGCTCACCAGAGCCAGGCCGTTGCAGGACGCACTGCCGCCCCGTGGCTGGGGGGGTCCTTCGCCTCGACCTCTTCTTCGGATGACTCGTCGCCCGCGTCTTCAACAAGGGGGGTGCCGGCTCCGGCGCTCCTGGCCTCCCGAGCAGACTCCGCCCAATGGGCGAGCTCCTTCTCCTCCGCATACTCGTTGGCCTCCTCCTCTACAACGCCAACACTGCCGGCCTCCCTGGCGAGCATCGCCTCTGCCGCCCTGCCGGCGATATAGTCCAGCTCTACCTTGGTGGTGTCTTGGATGAGCAGCGGCTCGTCACGGACATAGCTCTCCCACAAAGTGTCGAAGAACTCCTGCACCTTCTCCACTGGCGGCTCAGCCCAGGCCAGGTCAAGGCCATGCGCATTGAAATCTGGGATCATGGCGATGATGGCGGATTGGCGAGAGTCGTTACTCAGTGGTACCACTCCTCCCGGCAACCCAAACAAGGGCCCCTTGACGGCCTTGCCGGCCTTCGCGGCCCTGCTGGTCCTCTCAGCCCTGCCGTCGCTGTTCACGTCAAGCTGAAAGAGCCTTTGACAGAAATGGGCGTGCCCCATCACCGTGAAGTTGTGCTTCAGGCCAGGTTGGAGCCTCATGATGTCGGCCACATTCTTGAAATCCCAAGCTGGCCTCCCCTTGTTGTGTAGCTGAGCGATTCGGCGCCGGATGAAGTCGGCCCCGATCATCTCGAGGGTGAGCCTGGCCATGGTGAGGCAATGGATCCTACTGGTGGCAACCGTGAGCTTCTCGTCGTTGGCGTCGAGGTCGCTCCAGGCCCTGCGACGGGTCGGCGGGCTCTGACGAACTCGGCAGAATTCCTGCGGGTCCTTCTCCTTGATCCAGCACCACCGGCCCCGCCACTCCTCCCACCTCTCCTTCTGGGAACCCTCCGGATACGTTCCCTTCTCCTAGGTCCTTGGGATCCAGGAGATGCAGCCGGAGATGGCGCCCCCTGGTTGGAGGCGAGGGGAGAAGTAGTGGCGGAAGAGCGCCGTGCTGGGAAGCACTCCGACAAAGCCCTCGCACAGGTGTGCAAAGAGAGCCATGCATGCCACGACATTCGGCGTAAGATCTAGAAGATGGAATCTATAGGTGTGCATGACGTCGTAGAAGAAGTCAGAGAAGGGGGGCAGATCCCACAGGAGAAGAAATTGATGAAGAAGGGGTACCGATTTGGGCCGACCTTGGCGAAATCGGCAGGGACGACGCGCGTGGCAGGGTGCCCCATCGTCTTCCTCCCCCCCAGGGGAAAGACATATTTCTTGAGGTAGACCGCGTCGACCATTGAAGCAAAGTAGGAGAGCTCCATCTGCTGCACTGCCGACTCGCTCTCCGGCGCCTCCTTCCCGGCGTCCTTGGCCGCTCCCTTACCCTTGCCGGCTTTGGGTGCCATGGCAGCTGGGAGAGAGCGAAGGGTCAAGAGCAATGGGGGCGCGGCGGCAGTGAGCAGAGGCGAGTGCTTAGAATCTTTCTCCCGAGCAAGAAGAAGGGAACGGCGGTTCCGAGATTGGGAAAGGCACAGAGGGTAAATGAGCAGCGCATGTGCGGTTTTTCCCTTTTTATGGGGAAGGCGCAGGCCGCCTCTTTACCATGATGAGACGCATAAGTGCAGCAACCGCCCCACGCATGACCCCCACATCATGCATTCAACGCGGGCCGTGGGTAAGCGCAAGGAGCGAGGGAGTTAATGCAGTAAAAACTCCGCCGCGCGCATGCCCGCGCACCGTTCTAGGCCTGGCCCAATAACGTCCCGCGCTTATATATGGCCCAGGCCCGGGGGCTCCTGTCGGTGTACAAAAGTAGGGGTCCCTTTTTGTACCCCTTTACTTATGCGCGGGAAGTCATGGCCCCACGGCCATGGCCACAGTTGGCGGGGCAGAAGAATTGAGGGGCGAGGTCAAACTCCCCCAGCAAGGTCCTTGCCAGGCGTGGCCTTCACGGCCCCGACAAGAACCTTGCCGGGGCAACTTGCCCAACGCCAGCAAGGCTGCCACCCTTGCGCCTAAGAGATACGATGCCCTCAACCACATTGGAACCAAAGCTCGGGAGGCGCCTCCGTGGTGGCATGCTGATCCGTGTGAAGACCAAGAACATACAAGACCAGATGAGAATCACAAGACGAAGATCCTCGGCAAGATCCTTGCCGAGGATACCCACGAGACCCCCCGGCAAGACCCTTGCCGGGGATGCCCATGACATCGCGGCAAGACCCTTGCCGGTCCATGGGGCCGGAGCCAGGCCCACACCTGCCAAGACTCCACCACCGTTCCCACACAGCTGTCGGCCCACCAACTAGGCGATCACCTGCGTGGCGACGTGCGGCCTCCAGGCCAACTCAGCAAGCACCTACGTGGTGGCATGCAGATCTTCGTGAAGACTCCGCCACCACACCAAGTCAGCAGCCAGCCAGCCAGTGTGGCACTACACGCCTCGTCGGCTCGGACCCGCCTCGAAGCCAGGCGAGGCGGCGATAGCTGGGACGAGCTTCCTTGCCATCCCCGATAAAGCAAGAAGGGCACGTCGGCAGCTCATTAACCGTGTTTGTCCTACGATGCAAGGAGATATACTCAACTACTGTACAACTTCCCACCTCCTGTGTGCCACTATGGCAGCCCCTTTTGACTATAAAAGGAGTCTCGTAGTGTACTGAGAGGGGATTTGTACTTTTTGGACCCTACACACTTCGTAGCTAGTCCAAGAACACCAGATAAACAAAAACCAGCAGGATTAGGGTATTACGCATCACTTGTGGCCTGAACATGGATAATCCCCATGTGTTGATCCCTCAAACCCGCTCTTTCCACATCCCCGTGCCCGCCAACCGTAGAAAAAGGGATTCTTCGTGATCCCGTAGATGTCGTTTCCCTCGACATATCCATAGCATTAAACTCTAGGATCCAATCGGTCCCTTTTAGAATTATGCATAAACTAGGGTTTAAGTTTCTCTCACTCTTGCAACCCACAATCTATTTACTACTCCACAATGCATTCCCTTAGGCCAAAATATGGTGAAGTGTCATGTAGTCGACGTTCACATGACACCACTAAGGGAATCACAACATACATACTATCAAAATATAGAACACATATAAGATTCACATGATTACTTGCAACATGATTTCTCCCGTGACCTCAAGAATGAAAGTACCTACTCACAAATAATAATCATGCTCAAGATCAGATGGGTATTAAATAGCATATTGGATCTGAACATATAATATTCCACCAAATAAACCATATAGTAATCAACTACAAGATGTAATCAACACTACTAGTCACCCCCTAGCAAAAATCTATAGTTCTAGTAACAAGATTGAATACAAGAGATGAACTAGGGTTTGAGATGAGATGGTGCTGGTGAAGATGTTGATGGAGATTGCCCTCCCCAAGATGGGAGAGTTGTTGGTGATGATGATGACGATGATTTCCCCCTCCGGGAGGGAAGTTCCCCCGGCAGAATCACTCCGCCGGAGGGCAAATGTGCTCCTGCCCAAGTTCCGCCTCGAGGCGGCGGTGCTTCGTCCCGAAAGTCCTCTCCTTATTATTTTCTAGGTGAAAATGGCTTATATACCAAAAGATGGGCACCAGAGGTGGGCCAAGGAGGCCACAACCGACCAGGGCGCGCCAGGGGGGCCTGGCACGCCTAGGTGGGTTGTGCCCACCTAGTGGCCCCCTCTGGTGTTTATTGGCTCTAGTATTTCTTAAATAATCCATAAAAAATCTCCATAAAGTTTCAGCTCATTTGGAGTTGGGCAGAATAGGTGGCCTGACGTAGCTTTTCCATGTCCATATTTGTAGCTGCCGGAATTCTCCCTCTTGGTGTGTTCCTTGCAAATTATTAGAGAAAAGGCATTAGAATTACTCCAAAAGGCATTATTATGGATAAAAACATTATAAGTAACAGCAAGAAAACATGATGCAAATGGACGTATCAACTCCGCCAGGCTTAGACCTCGCTTGTGCTCAAGCGAAAACCAAAATCGAAAAACATGTCCACATGGTTTGAGAGAGAGAGGTGTCGATAAAAACAAAATACGGACATAGAAGCATCATGTCGATTATTATAGCGGAAACAAAATTAAACATAGGACTTTTATCATAGAACTTTTATCATATACTTCTCATGAATAAGTAATAGTTCATCACGCAATCGAAGCATAATGCAAAAACACTATTAGAAACCAACAAACTACGTTCTCACTCAACTTTGCAACTACAATTCATCATCTTTTCAGGAAGGTTCACGTGTCGGAGCCTTCAAGCAAGTCCACATACTCAACCATCATATAGTCTTCTATGATTGCTAACACTCACCTCATACCCATGAGCAAAACGTTTCAATCGGACACATAGAAAGATAGGGGCTTATAGTTTCGCCTCCCAACATGCTCACCTCACGGGTGATGTCAACAATAATAACTCATGCTATCGATATTCACCTGGACATATGTGCCAAGATCTTTTCTCACCACATGATGCTTCCAAAAAGAGAAAAATAAATGGAATAGAGAGAAAAACTTTGACTCTTTGCATAAAAGTAAAAGATAGGCCCTTCGCAGAGGTAAGAAGAGGTTGCCATGCGCTTATTTGTTTTTATGCTCAATCCCTTAGTGCAAGAGAACGTCACGCTTTATTGCCCCTTAAGATGAAAACCTTTATTATGCAGTCTGTCGCTTTCATTCTTTGTCATCCAAGTTCTTATAACGCTTAATTTTCTCTTACACTAAATGATCTCACACTTTTATAAGCAATTTTTATTACCTTTTTGCACCGATGACAACTTACTTGAGGGATCTTGCTCAATCCCTAGGTAGGTATGGTGGACTCTTGAAAAAGATTTGGGTTTAAGAGTTTTTGGATGCACAAGTAGTATCTCTACTTAGTACAGAATTTTTGGCTAGCAAAGATAGGGGGAAAGCATCACATGTTAAAGGATCTATGACAATATGACTTCTATGTGAATATAAACAAACAAAACCATTAAGTGGTATTCCTTGTCCAACGTCAACAATTTTGGCATATAATATTTTGATGAGGGCTCACAATCACAAAAGATTTCTAGGATAGTATATCTATATGTGAATCTTCTTTTCCCTTATTATTTCTTTCATGAGTTATATCATTGACTAATGCTATGTTTGCCAATCTCTAATAAAATTTTCTACCTATACTTTTCCTTATGTGGTGCCATCACCTACCATAGGATTAGTATATAATATTTTCATTATTTATTTCCTTTCTTCATTTATTTCCTTTCTCTTTTTATTTCTTTATTATTTCTTTTTTCATTTGTAGCATGAAAGTAAAGAAACCAAAAACTAAAACTACTTCATTATATAACTTGCACATGATTACAAGGATAGATCACTAAGAAAACTTTCAAAAGAAGAAAGGATCGAACTAAACTTTATTTCATCTAGAAGAAAAATATTAAATTAAGATAAATAAAAGCAAAAAGATAGTGGGATGATACGATACCGGGGCACCTCCCCCAAGCTTGGCGGAAGCCAAGGGGAGTGCCCATACCCTTTACTCAATCCTCCTTTTGGCGGTGAAGGAGATGACGGTGGTGATGAGGGAGTAATCCTGTCCTTGGAGGAGCTTGAAGAAGCCATGGTAGATGGAATCTGACAGAAAACAACAAGGAAAAAGAGAGCAGAGGATTGCTCCGCGATAAGGTGATTAATAGGTTCAGGAAGTATATAAATTTTTTATCTTGCAGGACATGTATATGTTAGAAAAATGGAGTACGGGAGGTGTCTCAGGTGGGCACAACCCACCTGGGTACGCCAGGCTGCCTGGCGCGCCTTGGTGTCTTGTGCCCACCAGGGTACGCTTCCTGGGAGTTTCTTTATTTCCAAATTTTTGAAATATTCCAAAACTGATAAAAAATATTTTTTCGGATATTTCGGAGTCTGTTTACTTACCGTACTACTTACCTCTTTATTTTCACGATTCCGGAGTGTTCTGGATGGACTCTTTTATGTACTCTTCCGATGTCAAAGTTTGAACAATATCTCCGTGATAAGGTGATTAACAGGTTCGGGAAGTATATAAATTTTTTATCTTGCAGGACATGTATATGTTCGAAAAATGGAGTACGGGAGGTGTGTAACACCCCGGATGTAATTTACCTTATCTGTATCCCAACTCTTGCCGTTTCTGGCCTAAGTTATTTTATTTTCCTCGGTATCGGGTTTTTGTCTCCGTGTGTTGTTTCCTTTGTCATGCATCTCATATCATGTCATCATGTGCATTGCATTTGCATACGTGTTCGTCTCATGCATCCGAGCATTTTCTCCGTTGTCCGTTTTGCATTCCGGCGCTCCTATCTCCTCCGGTGCCGCTTTCTACCTCTTTTCATGTGTGGGGGTTAAACATTTCCGGATTGGACCAAGACTTGCCAAGCGGCCTTGGTTTACTATCGGTAGACCGCCTGTCAAGTTTCGTGCCATTTGGACTTCATTTGATACTCCAATGGTTAACCGAGGGACCGAGAAAGCCTCGTTTGTGTTGCAGCCCAACACCCTTCCAATTTGGCCCAAAATCCACCAAAAACCCCTCCATCGTCTAGAGCGTTCGATCACGATCGTGTGGCCGAAAACCGCACTCCATTTGGAGCCTCCTAGCTCATTCTATGTATAAATAGGACTCCCCCTCAAAAATTTCGGGTAAAATCAACCCTAACCCTAGCTTCTTCCTCCTCCCGCCGCCGGACGCGTCCGGATCGGACCGGACACGTCCACCCGCTGCCACCCGACCTATCGCAAGACGCCACATGGCATGCCGGCCACCTCTCGCGCCGCGGCCCGCCTGGGCCCGTGGAGGGCCCCGCAGTCCGAAGGAGTCCCTCGCCCGCGCCGTCGTCCTTCTTCCCCGCGGTCGGCCACCTGGATCCGCCGCGCGCCGTCTCCGACCTCGACGGCTGCCGCGCTGCCCCATGCCGGCGACGCCGTCCCTCGCCGCAGCCGCACCGCTCCGGCGACGCCTCACCTCGGCGTCCACACCCGCCCGCCGCCCGCGCCTCCCTGCCACCTCGGCCGGCCTCCGCCTCTCACGCGCCGGCGAGCGCCGCCAAGTCTGGCCACCGTAGCTCGAGCGAACTCCGGCGAGTCCCTCCTGCTACAGTCGCTCGGATGCGATCCAGATCTGGAATCCGCGAGGGTTTACTTTTCATCCCCGAACCCTAATTTTTTTGCAAACATTGGCATGTGGTAACTCTGCATCCGTAGCTCCGATTTGTGCGTGTAGCATATCAAAATTTTCATCTCGATGAGTACATCATTTCATCTCATTGCATCATTTTCATTGAGCTCATCTTGATGCCGGAAATGCTGTTCGAAGAGGGCTATGTGGTGAATTTGTCAGATCTATTTCATCAAATAGATATTTGTCATTTTGCCATGATTAATGTGTGCATGATATGCTCCTGAGCTCTACATGTGTTTTGTTATATGCCATGCAATATTTACAGAGGTGCTTACCATGTATTTTTTTGATATTTGTGGTGACTAGCACAAGCTTGCAAAGTAGAGTAATCGGTATTGCTGATTTCAGGGACTTAGAATTTCACTAAGTCCTTGCTCTGTTTTTGTCGTTATGCCATATGTTCATGTTGTTTCCTAGTGATCCGTGCCTCTTTTGAGGATGATCATTAAGGATGTTTTGTTAACATTGTCGTTCTCTATCCATCCTTGTCTTTGTTTGCAATTATGGAGCATCCTAGCTTGAGTCAATCGAGCTCTACTTTTGCTATAAAGTGAATCCTGGAAGATTGTTGACATGATTAGCGATTTTGCCGAGGATGTTGCTATTGATCCGTGCATGCTATGTTGTTGTTCTTGACATGTCTAGCTTCTATGCCATGTATTCTTCATGGGTGTATGCTTAGTTTGTCATGACATGCTCTGTAGTGAGAACATTAGTTCTACGCCAAGTTTTCAAAGTGCGAGTTTTGGCTCGATGAGGTTCTTTGTCTTGGGCATATCATCTCTGCCAAGGGCATAGCGGTGAATCCTGAGAAGGTGTCTGCAATTGTGAATTGGGAACCACCTCAGAACGTGAAGCAACTCCGCAGCTTCCTTGGTCTTGCAAGCTGCTGCCGAAGGTTCGTTGAGAACTTTTCAAAGATCACGAAGCCGGTTTCCAACCTTCTCCAGAAGCACATGAAGTACGTTTTGTCTCCTGAATGTGACATCGCTTTCAACCCCCTGAAAGAGAAATTAGTCACTTCTCCAGTTCTGACTCCTCCTGATGAATCCAAACCGTTCGAGGTCTTCTGTGATGCCTCTCTTCAAGGTCTTGGTGCAGTATTGATGCAAGAGAAGAAAGTTGTGGCTTATACTTCTCGCCAGTTGAAGCCCAACAAGAAGAACTACCCCACTCATGACCTTGAGTTGGCAGCAGTTGTGCATTCTCTTTTGACTTGGAGACATCCCTTATTGGGAAGAAAAGTGGACATCTTCACTAACCACAAGAGTCTCAAGTACATCTTCACTCAGCCTAATCTCAACCTCAGGCAGACTCGTTGGGTCGAAATGATTCAAGAGTATAACCCGAGTATTGAATATACTCCAGGCAAGGCCAATGTAATTTCTGACACATTGAGCAGGAAGGCTTACTGCAACAATCTAATTCTCAAGCCTTATCAACCCGAGCTTTGTGAAGCTTTCCGCAAACTCAATCTGCAAGTTGTTCCTCAAGGTTTCCTCGCCAACCTCCAAGTCTCTCCTACTTTGGAAGATCAGATTCGCGTGGCTCAACTTCTTGATGCTATGGTGAAGAAGGTGAAGATTGGGATTGCCAAGAGTCAATCCAAGTACAAGTGCTATCGCCTTGATGACAAGGGTACTCTCTTCTTTGAGGATCGCATTGTTGTGCCTAAAGGTGACCTTCGTAAAGTCATTATGAACGAGGCTCACAATTCACTCCTCTCCATCCGCCCTGGAAGTACAAAGATGTACCGAGATCTCAAGTAGGCGTATTGGTGGACTCGAATGAAGCGTGAGATTGCTCAGTTCGTGAATGAATGTGATGTCTGCAGAATAGTGAAGGCAGAACACCAACGACCAACTGGTCTCCTCCAACATCTTGCCATTCCAGAATGGAAGTTTGACCACATTGAGATGGACTTCGTGACGGGATTTCAAAAGTCCAAGCGTGGCAATGATACTATATTCGTTGTCATCGACAAACTCACTTAAGTGGCTCATTTCCTGCCTATCAAAGAGTCTATCACAGTAGCTCAATTGGCAGAGCTTTATACCTCTCGGATTGTCTCTCTGCACGGCATTCCACAGTTGATTTCTTTAGACCGTGGCAACATCTTTACCTCCAAGTTTTGGGATTCTTTTCAGGAGGCCATGGGCACCAACATCCGTTTCAGCACAGCTTTTCATCCTCAAACTAGCGGCCAAGTCGAGCGTGTAAATCAGATTCTTGAAGATATGCTCAGGGCTTGCGTTATCTCTTTCGGTATGAAGTGGGAAGATTGTCTTCCATATGCCGAGTTTTCCTACAACAACAGCTTTCAAGCGAGTTCGGGCAAGGCCCCATTTGAAATTCACTATGGCAGGAAGTGTCGTACTCCTCTCAACTGGTGAGAGACGGGTGAACGTCAACTTCTTGGAAATGACTTGATCACAGAGGCAGAAGAGATGTGTAAAGTCATTCGTGATAACCTCAAAGCAGCGCAATCGCGCCAGAAGAGCTACTATGATAGTAAGCATCGTGATTTGGCTTTCGAGATCGAAGACCATGTTTACCTCCGCGTCTTTCCAATGAAAGGTACTCATCGCTTCGGTATCAAAGGGAAGCTTGCCCCTAGATACGTGGGTCCTTTCAAGATTGTCAGCAAGAGAAGCGATCTCGCCTATCAACTCGAGCTTCCTTCAAACTTTGCAAACGTGCACGACGTGTTCCATGTCTCTCAGCTCCGCAAGTGCTTCAAGACCCCTGACCGCACCGTCAACTTCGAAGACATTGATCTCCAAGAAGACCTTTCTTATCGTGAGCACCCAGTTGCTATTCTTGAAGAAACTGAGTGCAAGACTCGCAACAAGTCAATCAAATTCCTCAAAGTCAAGTGGTCACACCATTCTGACCGTGAAGCCACCTGGGAACGCGAGGATCACCTCCGTTCTGAGTACCCAGCGTTTTTCCAGTCCTAGATCTCGGGACGAGATCCTTCCATAGTGGTGGAGTGTTGTAACACCCTGGATGTAATTTACCTTATCTGTATCCCAACTCTTGCCATTTCCGGCCTAAGTTATTTTATTTTCCTTGGTATCGGGTTTTTGTCTCCGTGTGTTGTTGCCTTTGTCATGCATCTCATGTCATGTCATCATGTGCATTGCATTTGCATATATGTTCGTCTCATGCATCCGAGCATTTTCCCCGTTGTCTGTTTTGCATTCCGGCGCTCCTATCTCCTCCGGTGCCCCTTTCTACCTCTTTTCGTGTGTGGGGGTTAAACATTTCCGTATTTGACCGAGACTTGCCTAGCGGCCTTGGTTTATTACCGGTAGACCGCATGTCAAGTTTCGTGCCATTTGGACTTCATTTGATACTCCAATGGTTAACCGAGGGACCGAGAAAGCCTCGTTTGTGTTGCAGCCCAACACCCTTCCAATTTGGCCCAAAATCCACAAAAAACCCCTCCATCGTCTAGAGCGTTCGATCACGATCGTGTGGCCGAAAACCGCACTCCATTTGGAGCCTCCTAGCTCGTTCTATGTATAAATAGGACTCCCCCTCCAAAATTTCGGGTAAAATCCACCCTAACCCTAGCTTCTTCCACCTCCCGCCGCCGGACGCGTCCGGATCGGACCTACACGTCCGCTCGCCGCCACCTGACATACCGCAAGACGCCCCATGGCACGCTGGCAACCTATCGCGCCGTAGCCCGCCCGGGACCATGGAGGGCCCCCGCGGCCCGAAGGAGTCCCTCGCCCGCGCCGCCGTCCTTCTTGCCCGCGGCCGGCCACCTGGAGCCGCCGCGCGCCGTCTCCGAGCTCGACGGCCGCCGCGCCGCCCCGCGCTGGCGATCCCGTCCCTCGCCGCGGCCGCACCGCTCTGGCGCCGCCTCGCCTCGGCGTCCGCACCCGCTGGCCGCCCGCGCCTCCTTGCCGCCTCGGCCGGCCTCCGCCTCCCATGCGCCGGCGAGCGCAGCCAAGTCCGGCCACCGCAGCTCCCGTTTCTCCGGCGAGATCGAGCGAACTCCGGCGACTCCCTCCTACTATAGTGCGCTCGGATCCGATCCAGATCTGGAATCCGCGAGGGTTGACTTTTCATCCCCAAATCCTAATTTTTTTGCAAACTTTGGCATGTCGTAACTCTGCATCCGTAGCTCCGATTTGTGCGTGTAGCATATCAAAATGTTCGTCTTGACGAGTACATCATTTCTTAGCATTGCATAATTTTCATTTGAGCTCATATTGATGCCCTAAATACTGTTGGAAGAGGGCCATGTGGTGAATTTGTCAGATTTGTTTCATCAAATAGCTATTTGTCATTTTTGCCATGATTAATGTGTGCATGATATGCTCCTGAGCTCTACATGTGTTTTGTTATATGCCATGCCATCTTTACAGAGGTGCTTACCATGTATTTTTGTGATTTTTTTGGTAACTAGCAAAAGCTTGCAAATAGCGTAATTGGTATTGCTGATTTACAGAGGTGCTTACCTTGCTCTGTTTTTGTCGTTATGCCATATGTTCATGTTGTTTCCTAGTGATACGTGCCTCGTTTGAGGATGATCAGTAAGGATGTTTTGTTAACATTGTGGTACTCTATCCATCCATATATTTGTTTGCAATTATGGAGCAACCTAGCTTGAGGCGATCGAGCTCTACTTTTGCTATAAAGTGAATCCTGGCAGATTGTTGACATGATTAGCGATTTTGCCGAGGATGTTGCTATTGATCTGTGCATGCTATGTTGTTGTTCTTGCCATGTCTAGCTTCTATGCCATGTATTCTTGATGGGTGTATGCTTAGTTTGTCAGGCCATGCTCTGTAGTGAGTGCATCGAGCTCGTAAACATGCCTACTCGTTAACTGATTTGCATGCTCCAGTTTTTCACAAAGTCTGAGATCTGTTTATGTTTTTGCCATGTTCACATGCTTGCAATTGTATTTTCTGATCCCTTTTGGCTCAAGGTCACTAAGGGACTTTTGTTAAGTTCTTTGAGTAGCTTCATTCCATTCCTTGCTTTGCCATGTTAAGTTCCTATAGCTTGTAGTTTTCATGCTCTAAAGTGTGCTTCCTGATGATAAATTCTGGACTTGTGTTAATTTCACTAAGTCTGAAACCTGTTATCATTTGCACTTTTGCCATGCTTGTTTGAACCTGTTAATGGATGAATTAGCCGTAGCTCAGTGTTCATCTTTTGTCAAGCATCATGAATAGATCCCTTCCATGTATTTTGTTGTCATGTTTGAGTGTTTTAGCATAATTATCTTGATGCATTTAGTTGGTCACTAGCTGATTATCGCAGACCGGTGCCATATTTGTTTTGCTTGCCATTTCCAAACCGTGCATCCGATCCCGGTGATATTTATATCGATTTCAACCGAAATCACCTCACCTTTCCAGTGGAACTCTTGGATTTCCAAGTTGAGGCCAGGTTCAATCATTCCTTGTCAAATCTTGCATATGCATCACATATCGCATCCCGCATATCATACCATGTTTGCATCATGTTGTTTGAGCATTGCACATGGTTGATTGTGTTCCGTTTGCTTGTTGTTCTTGTTTGGGTAGAGCCAGGAGACGTGTTCGCGAACGAGGAGCCCGTTGAGTTCATTTACGAGGATCAAGTCAACTCTGGGAACTTTGCAGGCAAGATGACTATACCCTCGAAATCACTTCTATCTTTGCTTGCTAGATGCTCGCTCTTTTGCTATGCCTATGCTACGATGCCTACCACTTCCTTATCATGCCTCCCAAATTTCCATGTCAAACCTCTAACCCACCATGTCCTAGCAAACCGTTGATTGGCTATGTTACCGCTTTGCTCAGCCCCTCTTATAGCGTTGCTAGTTGCAGGTGAAGATTGGAGATCGTTCCTTGTTGGAACATTGTTTATTGTTAGGATATCACTATATTATCTTGTTATCTTAATGTACCTATATACTTGGTAAAGGGTGGAAGGCTCGGCCTTTTGCCTAGTGTTTTGTTCCACTCTTGCCGCCTTAGTTTCCGTCATATCGGTGTTATGTTCCCGGATTTTGTGTTCCTTACCCGATTGGGTTATAATGGGAACCCCTTGATAGTTCGCCTTGAATAAAACTCTTCCAGCAATGCCCAACTTTGGTTTTACCATTCGCCACCTAGCCTATTTTTCCCTTGGGTCCCGCGGACTCAAGGGCCATATTTATTTAAACCCCCGGGCCAGTGCTCCTCTGAGTATTTGTCCAACCTGTCAGCTGCCGGTGGCCACCAGGGGCAACTCTGGGCTGGCCTACCGGAACCTTGGACAATCCGGTGTGCCCTGAGAACGAGATATGTGCAGCTCCTATCGGGATTTGTTGGAACATTTGGGTAGTGTTGCTGGTCTAGTTTTACCATTGTCGAGGATGTCTTGTAACTGGGATGCCGAGCCTGATCGGAATGTATCGGGAGAAGGAATATCCTACGTTGACCGTGAGAGCTTGTGATGGGCTAAGTTGGGACTCCCCTGCAAGGATTTGAACTTTCGAAAGTCGTGGCCATGGTTATGGGCAGATGGGAATTTGTTAATGTCTGGTTGTAGATAACTTGAAACTTAACTTAATTAAAATGAATCAACCGCGTGTGTTACCGTGATGGTCTCTTCTCGGCGGAGTCCGGGAAGTGAACATGGTGTTGTAGTAATGTTTGACGTAGGTTGTTCTAGGATCACTTCTTGATCATAGTTCTTCATCCGTGCTTTGCTTTCTCTTCTCGCTCTCTTTTGCGAATAGGTTAGCCACCATATATGCTAGTCGCTTGCTGCAGCTCCACATCATACCTTGCCTTACCTAAAAGCTTAAATAGTCTTGATCGCGAGGGTGCGAGATTGCTGAGTCCCCGTGACTCACAGTTTACTTCCAAACCAGATGCAGGGACCGATGATACCATTCCAGACGATGCGCTTGAGCTCAAGTGGGAGTTCGATGAAGACTCTCGCCGTTACTATGTGTCTTTCCCAGATGATCAGGAGTGGTGCCTAGTTGGGGCGATCGGGGACTTTGCCGCATGTGGGGGTTGATCTTTTATTTTGGTACCGTAGTCGGACTATGAGTGTATTGGATGATTGTAATGTTATTCATGTATTTGTGTGACGTGGCGAGTGTAAGCCAAGTACGTACCTTTTCACCTTTTATCTATTTAGATGGGTTGTTGTGAAGATTACCTTACTTGCGACATTGCTTTGAATCTGGTTATGCCTCTAAGTCGTGCTTCGACACGTAGGAGATATAGCCGCATCGAGGGCGTTACAAGGTGTCTCTGGTGGGCACAACCCACCTGGGCACGCCAGGCTGCCTGGCGCGCCTTGGTGTCTTGTGGCCACCAGGGTACACTTCCTGGGAGTTTCTTTATTTCCAAAATTTTAAAATATTCCAAAACTGATAAAAAATATTTTTTGGATTTTTCGGAGTCTGTTTACTTACCGTACTACTTACCTCTTTATTTTCACGATTCTGGAGTGTTCCGGAAGGACTCTTTTATGTACTCTTCCGATGTCAAAGTTTGAACAATATTGTTTTCAACATTAATAGGCGTACCTGAGATATAATGCTTTATCCGTTGCCCATTGATAACTTTCGGGTTAGTGCCTTCGAAATTATTTATTTTGATGGCTCCAGACCAGTAAACCTCCTCGATGACATAGGGGCCTTCCCATTTCGAGAGGAGCTTCCCTGCTGAAAATCTAAAATGACAGTTGTACAAAAGACCATATTCTCCAACTTTAAACTCACGATTTTGGATTCTTTTGTCATGCCATCTTTTAACTTTTTCTTTGAACAACTTTGCATTTTCTTAAGATTGGGTTCTCCATTCATCTA
Source organism: Triticum urartu (assembly GCF_056163025.1). Taxonomy (NCBI): domain Eukaryota; kingdom Viridiplantae; phylum Streptophyta; class Magnoliopsida; order Poales; family Poaceae; genus Triticum; species Triticum urartu. The sequence goes on along the minus strand of NC_141877.1, from coordinate 212,422,430 downwards.
ATGATCTTATATCAAATAACCTCTTTTCACCAGCAAGTTTGAAATCACAATTGAGTTCTTTAACTGATCAATAAGCTTAATGTTCTAACTCAAGAGGTAAATGACAAGCTTTTCCATAAACCATTTTATAAGGAGACATACCCATAGGATTTTTATAAGCTGTCCTATAGGGCCAAAGTGCATCATCTAATTTCTTAGACCAATTCTTGCTGGACCTATTGACAGTCTTTTGCAATATTAATTTTATTTCTCTGTTGCTAAGTTTAGCTTGACCACTAGACTAGGGATGACAGGGTGATGCAATTCTATGGTTAACATCATACTTAGCAAGCATTTTACGAAAAGCACCATGAATAAAGTGTGAACCACCATCAGTCATTAAATATCTAGGAACTCCAAACCTTCGGAAAATAACTTCCTTAAGCATTTTAATAGAGGTGTTGTGATCAGCACTACTAGTTGGAATAGCTTCTACCCACTTAGTAACATAATCAACATCAACCAAAATATGTGTATACCCATTAGAGTAAGGAAAAGGTCCCATGTAATCAAATCCCCAAACATCAAAAGGTTCAACATCAAGTGAATAATTCATAGGCATTTCTTGACGCTTACCGATATTACCTATTCTTTGACATTCATCACAAGAAGAGACAAACTTACGGGCATCCTTGAAGAGAGTAGGCCAATAAAATCCAGACTGCAATACCTTGTGAGCAGTTCTATCTCCAGCATGATGCCCTCCATAAGCCTCGGAGTGACATTTCCGTAAGATTTGTCCCTGCTCATGCTCAAGTACACAACGTCTAATAATACCGTCTACTCCTTATTTATAAATATGTGGGTCATCCCAAGAGTAATGTCTTAAATCACAGAAGAATTTTTCCTTTTGTTGGTATGTAAAGCTAGGTGGTAAATATTTAGCAACAATGTAATTAGCATAGTCAGCATACCAAGGAGTACCATTAGCGACATTTATTGCAGCTAACTGCTCATCAGGAAAACTATCATCAATAGGTAGTGGGTCATCAAGAACATTTTCAAGCCCAGACAAATTATCAGCTGTGGGGTTCTCAGCTCCTTTTCTATCAATGATATGTGATACGTCTCCAATGTATCTATAAATTTTGATTATTCAATTCTATTATATTATCCATCTAGGATGTTTTATATGAATTTATATGTTATTTCATATGATTTTTGGGACTAAACTATTAACCTAGAGCCCAGTGCCAGTTTCTGTTTTTTCCTTGTTTTTGAGTTTTACAGAAATGGAATACCAAACGGAGTCCAATTGACGTGCCATTTTTTGATGATTTTTATGGACGAGAAGAAGCCCCCAAAGTAAAAGAGTTGGGCCAGAAGAGTCCCGAGCCGTCCACGAGGGTGAAGGGCGCGCCCTACCCCCTGGGCGCGTCCCCCTATCTCATGGACGACTCGGAGACCCCCCTGACGTGAGACCGACGCCAAAAATTCCTATAAATACAGAAACCCCCAAAAAGAAACCTAGATCGGGAGCCCCGCCGCCGCAAGCCTTTGTAGCCACCAAAAATCAATCGGGACCCTGTTGCGGCCCCCTGCCGAAGGGGGGAATCATCACGGGTTAGCATGTTCATCATCCCGGTGCTTTCCATGACTAGGAGGGGGTAGTTCACCCTCGGGGCTGAGGGTATGTACCAGTAGCTATGTGTTTGATCTCTCTCTCTCTCTCATGTTCTTGATTTGGCACGATCTTGATGTATCACGAGCTTTGCTATTATAGTTGGATCTTATGATGTTTTTCCAGCTCTACCTTCTTGTAATGGATTGATTTTTCCCTTTGAAGTTATCTTATCGGATTAAGTCTTTAAGGATTTGAGAACACTAGATGTATGTCTTGCATGTGCTTATCTGTGGTGACAATGGGATATTCACGTGATCTACTTGATGTATGTTTTGGTGATCAACTTGCGGGTTCTGTGACCTTGTGAACTTATGCATAGGGGTTGGCACACGTTTTCGTCTTGACTCTCCGGTAGAAACTTTGGGGCACTTTTTGAAATTCTTTCTGTTGGTTGAATATTTGAATCTAAGATTGTGTGATGCATATCGTATAATCATACCCACGGATACTTGAGGTGACATTGGAGTATCTAGGTGACATTAGGGTTAGGTTGATTTGTGTCTTAAGGTGTTATTTACTATGAACTCTAGGGTTGTTTGTGTCACTTATAGGAATAGCCCAATGGATTGAACGGAAAGAATAACTTTGAGGTGGATTCGTACCCTACTTTAATCTCTTCGTTTGTTCTCCACTAGGACTTTGGAGTGACTCTTTGTTGCATGTTGAGGGATTTTTATATGATCTAATTATGTTATCCTTGTTGAGAGAACTTGCACTAGTGAAAGTATGAACCCTAGGCCTTGTTTCGAAGCATTGCAATACCGTTTGTGCTCACTTTTATCATTAGTTACCTTGCTGTTTTTATATTTTCAGATTACAAAAACCTATATCTACCATCCATATTGCACTTGTATCACCATTTCTTCGCTGAACTAGTGCACCTATACAATTTACCATTGTATTGGGTGTGTTGGGGACACAAGAGGCTCTTTTCTTTTTGGTTGCAGGGTTGTTTGAGAGAGACCATCTTCATCCTACACCTCCCACGGATTGATCAACCTTAGGTCATCCACTTGAGGGAAATTTGCTATTGTCCTACAAACCTCTGCACTTGGAGGCCCAACAACATCTACAAGAAGGTTGTGTAGTAGACATCAAGCTCTTTTCTGGCGCCGTTGCTGGGGAGGTTAGCGCTTGAAGTTATATCTTTAGATCTTGCAATCGAATCTTTTTGTTTCTTGTTTTATCATTAGTTTAGTCTATAAAAGAAACTACAAAAAATGGAATTAAGGTTGCCTCATATGCTTCATCTTTTTAATGTCTTTCATGAAAATAAGGATTCTGATAATTGTGCCAAATTGTTTTTTTTACCTGAATTGTGCCAAATTGTTAGAAGAAGAATGTATTAAAATGTTTGGGACTAAATATTTTGATGATGAGCATGATTGCAATGTTGTTAGTATGAATTCTTTGAATATCCATGACGCTAATGATATGCAAATCCACAAGCTTGGGATGCTATGTTTGATGAAGATGATATTTTTTTTGTCCCCCAAGTTTTGATGAGCAAATTTATTATGATGAAAGCATCCCTCCTATCTATGGTGATTATTGTGATGACATGGATGCTATAAAGAATGATGATGTCCATGAATCTTGTCATCATGATTTTAACTTTCAATTGGACTATGCCTCACATGATAGTTATTTTCTTGAGTTTGCTCCCACTATTATGAATGAGAAGAATTTTGCTTATGTGGAGAGTAATAAAAATTCTATGCTTACGACTCATGTAAAGAATGCTTTTATGTGATGGTTATATTGTTGAATTCATTCATGAGGCTACTGAAAATTATTATGTCGGAGGAATATATGCTCGTAGGAATTGCAATAATATCAAGTTTCCTCTCTATGTGCTTAAAATCATGAAGTTATGATTGTTTTACCTTCCTATGCTAGTTGATTCTTGCTCCCACAAATTGTTTTCTCAAAAAATCCCTATGCATAGGAAGTGGGTTAGACTTAAATGTGCTAGTTATATTCTTCATGATGCTCTCTTTATGTTTCAATTCTTATCTTTTATGCGAGCATCATTTAAATCATCATGCCTAGCTAAAAGGCATTAAAGAAAACCGCTTGTTGGGAGACAACCCAATATTTACCCCTCATGTTTTTGTGTGTTCACATAATTAAGCTACTATAGTAATCATGTTTTATAGTTTTTGTTTCAATAAGGTGCCAAGTAAAGCCTTTAGGATCTTCTTGGGTGATTGTTGTTTGATCTTGCTGATAAAAACAAAAAGTATGCACTCATGAAAATAATTATCATTTTTTATAAAGAGCGATAAAATACCAATTCCAAATGCAATAGATCAATATACTTTTTATCCTGGTCGTCCTAATTTTTCAGAATTTTTGGAGTTACAGAAGTATTCGAAATCTCCAAATTCGTACAGATTGTTCTCTTTTTTTACAGATTATGTTTTCATTATGTTGTTTGCTTATTTTGATGAATCTATGCATAGTATTGGAGGGTATAAACCATAGAGAAGTTGGAATATAGTAGATATTACAACAATATGAATTTAGAATGAGTTCACAACAGTACCTAAGTGGTGATTTATTTTCTTATACTAACGGAGCTTACGAGTTTTCTGTTAAGTTTTGTGTTCTGAAGTTTTCAAGTTTTGAGTAAAGATTCGATGGACTATGGAATAAGGAGTGGTGAGAGCCTAATCTTGGGATTCCCAAGGCACCCCAAGGTAATATTCAAGGACAACCAAGAGCCTAAGCTTGGGGATGCCCCGGATGGCATCCCCTCTTTCGTCATTGTTCATCGGTAACCTTACTTGGAGCTATGTTTTTATTCACCACATTATATGAGTTTTACTTGCAGCATTAGAATTTTCTTTCTGTTATTTAGAATATTTTTTTCATCTTTTATTTAAATAAAAGTGGCAATGATAGCCTTTGTCATGCTTATTTTGCAAGTATACATGTTGCTGTTTGAAAACAAAAAGTTCACCGATGTTGCAAAAATTCCTTAGAGAAGTCAGAATGTGATAAAATGTTGAAACCTTTTGCAAAATGAGCTCTGATAGATTTTCTTCAGTGTGGTAAATTTTCATAATGTCTGGAGTTGAATAAGTATTGATACTCTTGCATTCTTTACAGACTCTACTTTTTTGGCAGATTGCTGTTATGTTTGCATTGTTTGCATATGTTTGCTTGTTTAATGGTTCTATTTGAGGATATGAGTATTAAATATGCATAGACATTTAGTATGCAATGTTCAATAATAATTTTAGTGATTTGCTACAATATAGAATGATATGGTTTTTGCATTGGTTTATACTAACTTATCTCACGAGTTCTTGTTGAGTTTTGTGTGGATGAAGCTTTTGAGATTAAGGAAAACCTTGATATGAGAAGAATTAAGGAGACATAAAAGAGAAGTCTCAAGCATCTAAGCTTGGGGATGCCCCGATAGGCATGCCACCTTTTCTCTTCAACAATTATCCGTTAGTATCGGTTGAGCCTAAGTTTTAGCTTCTTCACATGATGTGTGCTATTCTTAGGATGTCATTTTATTTTATTTTGCTTGTTGTTTGAATAATATCCCAATATCTGAAATTCTTAAATGTTAGAGAGTTTTCACATAGTTGCATAAGTATTCAACTACTCATTGATCTTCACTTATATCTTTTGGAGCAGTTTGTCATTTGCTCTAGTGCTTCACTTGTATCTTTTTAGAGCACAGCGTTGGTTTTATTTTGAAGAAATAGATGAGCTCTCATGCTTCACATATATTATTTTGAGAGTCTTTAGAACAGCATGGTAATTTTCTTCATTATGAATTTAGTCCTAATATGATAGGCATCAAAGAGGGATATAATAAAAACTTTCATATAAAGTGCATTGAATACTATGAGAAGTTTGATTCCTTATGATTATTTTGAGATATGAAGATGGTGATATTAGAGTCATGCTAGTAGAGTAGTTGTGAATTTTATAAATACTTGTGTTGAGGTTTGCAAGTCCCATAGCATGCACGTATGGTAACCGTTCTGTAAAAAATTTGAAGCATGAGGTATTTCTTTGATTGTTTTCCTTATGATTGGCCGCCGGGGACGAGCGATGGTCCTTTCCTACCAATCTATGCCCCTAGGAGCAAGCGCGTAGTGCTTGGTTTTTGATGACTTGTAGATTTTTGCAATAAGTATGTGAGTTCTTTATGACTAATGTTGAGTCCATGGATTATACACACTCTCACCCTTCCACCATTGCTAGCCTCTCTAGTACCGCGCAACTTTCGCCGGTACCATGAACCCACCATTTACCTTCCTCAAAACAGCCACCATACCTACCTATTATGGCATTTCCATAGCCATTCCAAGATATATTGCCATGCAACTTTCCACCGTTCTGATTATTATGACACGCTTCATCATTGTCAAATTTCTTTGCATGATCACGTAGTTGACATTGTATTTGTGGCAAAGCCACCATCCATAATATTTTCATGCATGTCACTCTTGATTCATTGCACATCCCGGTACACCGCCGGAGGCATTCATATAGAGTCATATTTTGTTCTAAGTATCGAGTTGTAATCTTTGAGTTGTAAATAAATATAAGTGTGATGATCATCATTATTAGAGCATTGTCCCATGTGAGGAAATAAAATAAAAAAGGAGAAAGGCCAAATAAAAAAAGAGAAGGCCCAAAAAAGGAAAAAAAAGAGAAAAGAAAAAATGAGAGAAAAAGAGAGAAGGGACAATTCTAATATCCCTTTTCCACACTTGTGCTTCAAAGTAGCACCATGATCTTCATGATAGAGAGTCTCTTATTTTTTGCACTTTCATATACTAGTGGGAAATTTTCATTATAGAACTTAGCTTGTATATTCCAACGATGGGCTTCCTCAAATACCCTAGGTCTTGGTAAGCAAGCAAGTTGGATGCACACCCACTTAGTTTCTTTTATTGAGCTTTCATACATTTATAGCTCTAGTGCATCCGTTGCATGGCAATCCTACCCACTCACATCGACATCTATTGATGGGAATCTCCATAGCCCATTGATATGCCCATCTGATCTAAGACCATCTTCCTCCTTTTTTCTCTTCTCCACAACCACCACTCTATTCCACCTATAGTGCTATGTCCATGGCTCACGCTCATGTATTGCGCGAAAGTTGAAAAAGTTTGAGATTACTTAAGTATGAAACAATTGCTTGGCTTGTCATCGGGGTTGTGCATGATTTGAGTATTTTGTGTGACATACATGGAGCATGATTAAACTATACGATTTTGTAGGGATGAACTTTCTTTGGCCATGTTATTTTGAGAGGACATAATTACTTTGTTAGTTTGCTTGAAGTATTATTATTTTTATGTCAATATTAAACTTTTGTCTTGAATCTTTCAGATCTGAACATTCATGCCACAATAAAGAAAATTACATCGATAAATATGTTACGTAGCATTCCACATCAAAAATTCTGTTTTTATCATTTACTTACTCGAGGACGAGCAGGAATTAAGCTTGGGAATGCTTGATACGTGTCCAACATATCTATAACTTTTTATTGTTCCATGCTATTATATTATCCATCTAGGATGTTTTATATGAATTTATATGATATTTGGGACTAACCTATTAACCTAGAGCCTAGTGCCAGTTTCTGTTTTTCCCTTGTTTTTGAGTTTTAGAGAAAAGGAATACCAAACGGAGTCCAATTGACGTGCCAATTTTTGATGATTTTTATAGACCAAAAGAAACCCCCGAAGTAAAAGAGTTTGGCCAAAAGAGTCCCAAGCCGTCCACAAGGGTGGAGGGCATGCCCTACCCCCCTGAGCGCGTCGCCCTATCTCGTGGATGACTCAGAGACCCCCCTGACGTGAGACTGACGCCAAAAATTCCAATAAATATAGAAACCCCCAAAAAGAAACCTAGATCGGGAGTTCCGCTGCCGCAAGCCTCTATAGCCACCAAAAACCAATCACGACCCTGTTCCGGTACCCTGCCGGAGGGGGTATCACCACCGGTGGCCAACTTCATCATCCCGGGGCTCTCCATGATGAGGAGGGAGTAGTTCACCCTCGGGGCTGAGGGTATGTACCAGTAGCTATGTGTTTGATCTATCTCTCTCTCTCCCGTGTTCTTGATTTGGCATGATCTTGATGTATCGCGAGCTTTGCTATTATAGTTGGATCTTATGATGTTTTTCTCCCTCTACCCTCTTGCAATGGATTGAGTTCTCCCTTTGAAGTTATCTTATCGGATTGAGTCTTTAAGAATTTGAGAACACTTGATGTATGTCTTGCATGTGCTTATCTGTGGTGACAATGGGATATTCACGTGATCTACTTGATGTATGTTTTGGTGATCAACTTACAGGTTCTGTGACGTTGTGAACTTATGCGTAGGGGTTGGCACACGTTTTCGTCTTGACTCTCCGGTAGAAACTTTGGGGCACTCTTTGAAGTTCTTTGTGTTGGTTGAATAGATGAATCTGAGATTGTGTGATGCATATTGTATAATAATACCCATGGATACTTGAGGTGACATTGGAGTATCTAGGTGACATTAGGGTTTTAGTTGATTTGTGTCTTAAGGTGTTATTTTACTACGAACTCTAGGGTTGTTTGTGACACTTATAGGAATAGTCCAATGGATTGAGCGGAAAGAATAACTTTGAGGTGGTTTCGTACCCTACTTTAATCTCTTCGTTTGTTCTCCGCTAAGACTTTGGCATGACTCTTTGTTGCATGTTGAGGGATTTTTATATGATCTAATTACGTTATCCTTGTTGAGAGAACTTGCACTAGTGAAAGTATGAACTCTAGGCCTTGTTTCGAAGCATTGCAATATCATTTGTCCTGACTTTTATCATTAGTTACCTTGCTGTTTTTATATTTTCAGATTACAAAAACCTACATGTACTATCCATATTGCACTTGTATCACCATATCTTCGCCGAACTAGTGCACCTATACAATTTACCATTGTATTGGGTGTGTTGGGGACATAAGAGACTCTTTGCTATTTGGTTGCAGGGTTGCTTGAGAGAGACCAGCTTCATCCTACGCCTCCCAAGTATTGATAAACGTTAGGTCATCCACTTGAGGGAAATTTGCTACTGTCCTACAAATCTCTGCACTTGGAGGCCCAACAACGTCTACAAGAAGAAGTTTGTGTAGTAGACATCAATATGTAAATCAAATTCTTTTAACAAGATAACCCAACGAATAAGTCTAGGTTTAGCATCTTTCTTTTCCATAAGATATTTAATAGCAGCATGGTCTGTGTGAACAGTTACTTTGGAATCAACAATATAAGGTCTAAATTTATCACAAGCAAACACCACTGCTAAGAATTCTTTTCAGTAGTAGCATAATTTGTTTGAACACTGTCTAGAGTTTTACTAGCATAATGGAGAACATTCAATTTCTCATCAACTCTTTGTCCTAGAACAACACCAACAACATAATCACTAGCATCACACATAATTTGAAAAGGCAAGTTCCAATGAGGTGGTTGAACAATAGGTGTAGATATTAAGGCTTTCTTGAGTGTTTCAAAGGCTTCTAAATAATCAAAATCAAAAAAAAGGAACATCCTTTTGCAAAAGATTAATGAGAGGCCTAGAAATTTTAGAGAAGTCTTTAATAAACCTCTTATAGAAAGCATCATGACCTAGGAAACTACGAATACCTTTGATGTCCTTAGGACATGGCATTTTCTCAATTGCATCAACCTTAGATTGGTCCACTTCAATACCTCTTTCAGAAATTTTATGACCCAAGACAATGCCTTCATTAACCATAAAGTGGCACTTCTCCAAATTCAAGACAAGATTTGTTTGTTCACATCTCTGCAAAACCCGCTCAAGATTGCTTAAACAATCATCAAAAGACTTTTGATAAACAGAAAGGTCATCCATGAAAACCTCAACAATATTTTCACAAAAGTCGGAGAATATAGCAGTCATACATCTTTTAAAGGTAGCAGGTGCATTACATAAACCAAAAGGCATACGTGTATAAGCATAGGTTCCAAATGGACAAGTGAAAGTGGTCTTTTCTTGATCAGGTTGAGAAATAGGTATTTGTGAAAAGCCAGAATATCCATCAAGGAAGCAAAAGTGTGTGTGCTTAGATAATCTTTCAAGCATATGATCAATAAAAGGCAAAGGGTAATGATTCTTTGTGGAATGAGTTCATTCTAATCATTAGGAACAATAGTAATACCTCCTTTCTTAGCAACACAATGAAAAGGACTTACCTATCTACTATTAGCTATAGGATAAATTATACCCACTTCTAGAATTTCTAATATTTCCGTTCTTACCACCTCTTTCATCTTCAGATTCAACCGACGTTGGTGATCAACAACTGGTTTAGCATCAGGTTCCATATTAATTTTTTGCTGACATAGAGTGGGACTAATGCCCTTTAAATCATCAAGAGTATATCCAATAGTATCTCGGTGCTTCCTTAGAACTTTCAATAATCTTTCTTCTTCATGTTCTGAAAGGTTAGCACTAATAATAACAGGATATATCTTCTTTTCATCAAGATAAGCATATTTCAAAGTGTTTGGCAATTGTTTTAATTCAAACACAGGATCACCTTTAGGTGGAGGAGGACCTCCCAGAGTTTCAATAGGCAAATTGTGTTTAAGCAGAGGATGTTGTTCGAAGAAAATACTATCTATTTCATTTCTTTCATCCATATGTAAATCATTCTCATGGTCTAGCAAGTATTGTTCTAAAGGATTGGTAGGTGGCACAGCAATAGAAGCAAGACCAATTAATTCATCCTTACTAGGCAATTCTTTTTCATGATGATTTCTACCAAACTTGGAAAAATTAAGCTCATGAGACTCATCACCAAAGCTAACACCCACAGTTTGTTTCTTGCAATCTATCTTAGCATTAACTGTGTTCAAGAAAGTTCTAGCAAAGATAATGGGACACAAGAACAAGAAAATCAGTAGGATATTTTATTTTCCCACACAAGACTTCAACATCTATAATAATCCCACAGGGTGATATGGTGTCTCTATTAGCAAGTTTAATAGTAACATCTATGTCTTCTAACTCAGCAGATGCTATGTCTTTCCTAATTTCTTGATACAAAGTGTAAGGGATATCACTCACACTTGCACCCATGTCAAATAAACCATGATAACAATGATCTCCTATTTTGACTGAAATGATAGGCAGGCCAACAACTGGTCTATTTTTATCCCTTTTTTGGGTTTAGCAATTCTAGCAGCTTCTGCACAGAAGTAAATAACATGCCCATCTATATCTTCCTCCAAGAGATATTTAACCATAGCAACACTATGTTATACCCTAATTTGTTCATCAGGTTTAGGTGTTCTAACATAGATTTTGTTAACCACAGTTGAAACTTTAGCATGTTCCTTTATCCTAACAGGAAAATGTGGTTTCTCTACATAAGAAGAAGGAACAACTGGATCAATATTATAAAGTGTAATTTCTTCTTGAACTTCTTCTTTAATAAGTGGATGATATTTAAACCACTTCTCTTTAGGGATTTCAACATGAGTAGAAAATGATTCACAAAAGGAGGCTACTATCTCAGAGTCAAGTCCATATTTAGTGCTAAACTTTTGAAAAGCAACGGTATGCATAAAAGATTTAACACAATCGTACTTAAGTTTAATAACTGACTGTTTACCTTCTCGAGTTCCCAATCTTCAGAGTTGCATTTAATTCTTCCCAAAAGATCCCACCAGAATTCAATAGTCTTCTTCATAAATGAACCAACACAAGAAGTATCAAGCATGGTTTGATCATTACAAGAAAGCCGAGCATAAAAATTCTAGATAATAATTTCTCTTGAAAGCTCATGTTTTGGGCATGAATATAACATTGACTTAAGCCTCCCCCAAGCTAGAGCGATACTTTCTCCATCACGAGGCCAATATATATATATATAATTCTGATCATAATGAACTAGATGATAATTTTTTTGGTGGAACTCCAGTTTCAAATGATTCCAATTCCATGATCCAATATCATCGCATAGCCTATACCATGCCAATGCTTTTACCTTAAAAGATAAAGGGAAAACCTTTCTCATCACCTCATCTTTGGCTAAACCTGCAAGCTTAAACAATCCACAAATTTGTTCCACATATATCAAGTGCATATTAGGATGTTCGGTTCCATCTCCTGCATAAGGATTAGCTAGCATTTGTTCTATCATACCCGAAGGAATTTCATATTCAATATTTTTTGTAGGTGCATTAGGTTGAGGGGTGGATAATTGTGGTTCTGGATAACGTGAAGATACCCTGAACAAACCCCTCAAAGGATTGTTTTCCATACTAACAATTGACAATAAATTTCAGCACACTATATAAATGTTTCCTTATCGAATTCCACTTACTAAAGGTGCTTCACTCCCCGGAAACGGTGCTATAAAATAGCCTTGATGATCCACAAGTACAGGGGATTAAATTGTAGCTCTTTTCGATAAGTAAGAGTGTTGAACCCAACGAGGAGCAGAAGGAAATGACAAGTAGTTTACAGTAACGTATTGTCTCCAAGTGCTGAAATTGTAAGTACTGAGTAGTTTGATAGCAAGATAATTTGTAACGAGCAAGTAACGATAATAGTACCAAGTATGCAGCAAGGTAGCCCAATCCTTTTGAGGCAAAGGACAGGCCAAATCGGTCTCTTAAAATAAGCAAAGCGTTCTTGAGGGTACACATGAATTTCATCTAGTCACTTTCATCATGTTGGTTTGATTTGTGTTCGCTACTTTGATAATTTGATATGTGGGTGGACCGGTGCTTAGGTGTTGTTCTTACTTGAACAAACCTCCTACTTATGATTAACCCTCCCACAAGCATCCACAACTACCAGAAAAGTATTAAGAATAAATTCTAACCATAGCATTAAACTCTAGGATCCAATCGGTCCCTTACGGAATAGTGCATAAACTGGGGTTTAAGTTTCTGTCGCTCTCGCAACCCACCATCTATTTACTAATCCACAATGCATTCTATTAGGCCCAAATATGGTGAAGTATCATGTAGTCGACATTCACATGATACCATTAAGGGAATCACAACATACATAGTATCAAAATATAGAACACATATCAGATTCATATGATTACTTGCGACATGATTTCTCCCGTGACCTTAAGAACGAAAGTAACTACTCACAAATAATAATCATGCTCAAGATCAGAGGGTATTAAATAGCATATTGGATCTGAACATATAATCTTGCACGAAATAAACCATATAGTAATCAACTACAAGATGTAATCAACACTACTAGTCACCCCCTAGCAAAAATCTATAGTTCCGATAACAAGATTGAATACAAGAGATGAACTAGGGTTTGAGATGAGATGGTGCTGGTGAAGATGTTGATGGAGATTGCCCTCCCCAAGATGAGAGAATTGTTGGTGATGATGATGACGATGATTTCCCCCTCCAGGAGGGAAGTTCCCGCGGCAGAATTACTCCGTCGGGGGGCAAAAGTGCTCCTGCCCAAGTTCCGCCGCGAGACGGCGGCGCTTCGTCCTGAAAGTCCTCTCCTTATTTTTTCCTAGGTCAAAATGACTTATATACGAAAATATGGGCACCGGAGGTGGGCCGAGGAGGCCACAACCCACCAGGGCGCGCCAGGGGGGCCTGGTGCGCCCAGGTGGGTTGTGCCCACCTGGTGGCCCCCTCTGGTGTTTATTGGCTCCAGTATTTCTTAAATAATCCATAAAAGATCTCCGTAAAGTTTAAACTCATTTAGAGTTGGGCAGAATAGGTGGCCTGATGTAGCTTTTCCAGGTGCAGATTTCCAGCTGCCGGAATTCTCCCTCTTGGTGTGTTCCTTGCAAATTATGAGAGAGAAGGAATTAGAATTACTCCAAAAAGCATTATTATGGATAAAAACATTATGAATAACAGTAAGAAAACATGATGCAAAATGGACGTATCACGCAGCTGCATGGCATTCTTTGGGCCGTCCATGATGGAAAAAATCATGGTAGAAGCGAGGGCGAGGAAAATATCTGGGAGTTCCTGGTTACGACGAGTGGTCGGGGCCGAGTGATGTACAGAGGTTTGCGCATTTTCTCGTACACGTGCGTGTGTGTGTGTGTGCAAGGTGTTGCGCTCTAACTGAACCCGGAGCGAGGCGTTGGGCTCTAACTAAACCCGAGCGATTGCACAAGCTACGTTACTGAACCCCGATCACTCCCTTGCTGTTAACTGAACCCGAGTGTGATTCCTTTGCTACTGCTGCTAACTGAAGCCGATCGAAGCTGCCTCTTGATGAACAGTTCCCGGTGGGGGGTGGACAAACAGGACCCCGTGGTAGTAGAGGCCGTTGCCGCTGGATGAACTGGACCCCGATCGAGCCGGTTTGGGGTGGATGAACAGGATCCCGTGGAGGGCTGGATGAATAGGACGACCCCGTGGAGGGCTGGTTGAACAGTAGCCCGTGGAGTAGTGGTTGAATAGGACCCTATGGAGAGGGTTGGTTGAACAGTAGTTGGTGGAGGAGCGGTGGAGGCTGGATGAACAGGAGCCCATAGATGAACAGTCGCAGGTGGAGGCTAGAGGAGGTCGACGGTGGAGATGAACAGTAGCCCGTGGAGTCCCGTTTTGTGGTACGCCACACTCCTCCCATTGAACAGGACCCCCGTTTCGACTGTAGCGCTCCAACACAAATTCGTTTCCTCCGTTTTGCGGTACGCCACACCCCTCCCGATCAACAGGACCCCGTTTTGACCGTACGTGTTCGAACACAAGTCCGTTTCCTCTATTTTGCGGTACGCCAGACCCTCCCGATGAACAGGACCCCGTTTCGACCATAGCGGTCGAACAGAAGGCCCATTTCCTCCATTCTGCGGTACAAGTTAGTAATCAGAGCCTTCCCCGACTTAGGAGCCCCCTACATGATCGAATCGCTAACGTTGTTGAGTCTAGACCAAATTGTTTTGAGTCTTAGGATTATATATATTGGAGAGTAGGATTCTTTTTACTCCTCAGTCCCTTCGTCGCTCTGGTGAGGCCTCTTGACGTAGAAGTTTTGACTCTTCTCTCCTCAAATTTCATGAATTTTTTTAGGGTCATGTGGGTATCTTGGAATCGTTCCGATTGTTTTGTGACGAGAACATTGTTCTTAGTGCCTCCTGACATTTAGGGGTTGTGGCAGTGTGCCGGGGAGTTGAGCTCCGAGGTGTTGTCGTCACAATTTTATCATTGCAGTTCTGGAATACCTGAGTTCACCGACATCGAAAATCTCTTTTTTGCAGTTGTTGGTGAGATAACCTCGACGCCACCCAGTACTGGGGTGGGAGTGCGGCAGTATTGCCATAACTCGTATAACAGATGCTTTTCGAAGGTTGAGGAACATGATTTTTGAAGGTTTCTTGGTTATGTGTTGAAGGATGGATACAGCTGGATGTAGGAATTGCTAGTTTGGGTGAGATATTATGCTTCCCCTGTATTCCCAACACCTGATTGCATAACTAGAAAGTTTCAGGAGTTTTATAGGTGGGAATTCAAGTAGCTCTAGTATTTCTTCCCGCGGATATTTGGTTTGTGATTGGGTAATCCTTACCACTTATTTGTTCATATCCGTACCTTGTTGCATTATTCATCTACCTTTATCAAAGTGGCTTCTCAACTTAATGGATGTGTGATGATTTACTTTGGAATTCATGTGTTCATCCTTGTTCGAATGTTCATTCTGAAGACTTTATGTTGCAATTTCGATCCATTGATTCGGCCTGAATATATGTCTTTCAAGATGCTAACGGATGTCAACCTCTTCAGGATGGCTCCTCCAACACGTCAGAATCCGGACCGCAATGATGGGGATCAGTCGAACCCTCCACCACCACCTCGACCTCCGGAGGCATGGCAAGCTGTCATGGTGGCCACCAACGCCAATACTCAGATGCTATTGCAACTCTTGCAAGAGCGCACCCAAGGTCAAGGCAACCAAGGAAATCAAGGCCAAGCCAACAATCAGCCTTAGTTTGCTACCCTCAACTAGTTCCTTGCAAACCAGCCGAAGTCTTTCAGCAAGTGTGCCGAGGCCACAGACGCCGGCGATTGGCTCGTGGATATCTGCAAACATTTTGAATGTAGCAATGTCAGGCCTGAGGACTTAGTCAAGTTTGCTTCGTTTCAACACAAGGACCAAGTTGCTAAGTGATATCCACAATACAGAGATTCTAGAGGAGGTCGTGTGATTACGTGGGATGATTTCCGCCGAGACTTCAAAGCTCATCACCTTCCACCAAGTGTAGCTGAGTGCAAGCATGAGGAGTTCCACAATCCCAAGCAAAGCAGCATGTCCGTGTATCAATACAATATCCAGTTTCAGAAACTTGCTCGCTTTGCTAAACAAGGTGTTCCTGATGAGAAGAGCACGATCTATCAATTCAGAGGTGGCCTCAGAGAGGATCTGTAGTTAGCTCTCGTGCTTCTTGAGCCGGCTAAGTTTGATCAATTCTACAACATGGCACTAAAGCAAGAAGCTGCTCAGCTCAAGTGTGAGGCATCTAAGAAGAGAGTCAGGGA
The DNA here is from genome assembly GCF_056163025.1 of Triticum urartu. Classification (NCBI taxonomy): domain Eukaryota; kingdom Viridiplantae; phylum Streptophyta; class Magnoliopsida; order Poales; family Poaceae; genus Triticum; species Triticum urartu. Next base: position 212,406,241 of record NC_141877.1, on the reverse strand, counting down.
TGCAGTTCAGCCTTCTTCCTCACAAGTGGCAGCTAAGCAACAGAAGTTCTGGTTGCCTCCTCCTCCTCCATTTTGTCAGCCCTACCATCGGAAGAGCAAAGGTGGCAATGGATCTTCCGACCCACCCAACCCCGGCTATCAGAACAAAGCTAAGTCTCAAACTCCAAGGTCAAGTGCTCCTTATCACCGTCCGCTCTCAGAGGTTACTTGCAACAAGTGTCAGCAGAAAGGGCACTATGCAAACAAGTGCTTCAACCAAAGGCGCCTTCCGCCTCCTCCTCCTGTGAGATCTACCAGTAATGCAGTGGTCAAGCATAATCCCAAGCATGCTAAGGTGAACATGATGAACGCAACTCAGGCAGAGGATTCTACAGATGTGATCATGGGTAACCTTCCAGTTAACTCTATTCCTGCAAAAGTCTTATTTGATACTAGTGCATCGCATTCTTTCATGTCATATCCATTTGCATCGGAGCACAATGTTGACATAGAGGTTTTGTCCAAAGTTATGCAAGTTGTTTCTCCGAGAAAGCTTATGAATTCTAGTTTGGTTGCTCCCAATGTCTCTGTCCAGTTGGGAGACTATAAATTTCTGTCTTCTCCAATTGTTCTTGGTGACTCAGATATTGATCTAATTCTCGGGATGGAATGGCTTTCTAAGCACAAGGCACAGCTTGATTGTGCCGCCATGCAGATTCAATTGACACACTCATCTCAGGATGTGATCATCTATGCCGCTTGTGATGAAACCATTTGGCTGTTTTCTCTCAATGAGAAGGGCGAGTTGAATGCCATCTCTCAGACTCCTGTCATTTGTGAATATCAACACATCTTTCCAGAAGAGCTTCCGGGAATGCCTCCTCACCGGCTAGTTGAACTCGTTATCAATCTTGAGCCTGGCACGAAACCCGTTTGCAAGCGTCCTTACAAGCTTGGACTAGAGGAGTTGAAGAAATAACTCGATGAACAACAGCGTATGGGTCTGATCCGACCGAGTTCATCTCCATTGGGTTGTGGTGTTCTTTTTGTCAAGAAGAAGGATGGAATGGAACGACTCTGCGTCGACTACCGTCCATTCAACAAGAAGACAATAAAGAACAAGTATCCACTTTCCAACATCAATGAGCTATTCGAGAAACTTAAGGGTACTCAAGTATTCTCCAAGCTTGACCTCCGTATGGGTTATCACCAGATTCACATTCATGAGCAAGATATCCCCAAGACAGCATTCAGAACAAGCTATGGTTCTTATTAATATAATGTCATGTCTTTCGGCCTTGTCAATGCTCCTCCAACGTCCTGGTGTATCTCGATGATATCTTGGTCTTTTCCAAGAATAAGGAGGAACATGCCAAGCATTTGAGATTGGTGCTTGATAAACTCAGAGAGCATAAATTCTATGTGTAGTTTTCAAAGTGTGAGTTTTGGCTTGATGAGGTTCTTTACCTTGCGATATCATCTATGCCAAGGGCATTGCTGTTAATCCCGAGAAGGTGTCTGCAATTGTGAACTAGGAACCGCCTCAGAATGTCAAGCAGCTCCACAGTTTTCTTGGGCTTGAAAGCTATTGTCGAAGATTTGTTGAGAATTTCTCTAAGATTGCAAAGCCTCTTTCCAACCTCCTCCAGAAGCATGTCAAGTATGTCTGGACGCCTGAATGTGACGTTGCTTTCAACAACCTCAAAGAGAAGCTGGTCACAGCTCCTGTCTTGACTCCTCCTGATGAATCCAAACCATTTGAAGTTTCCTGTGATGCCTCCTTAGAAGGTCTCGACAATGTGTTAATGCAAGAGAAGAAAGTTGTGGCCTATACCTCTCGCCAGTTGAAGCCCAACGAAAGGAACTACCCCACTCACGACCTTGAGTTGGCGGTAGTTTTCCATGCATTATTAACATGGAGACATCTCTTGTTGGGAAGGAAAGTGGACATCTTCACAGATCATAAGAGACTCAAGTACATCTTCACTCAACCCAACCTCAACCTTATACAGACTCATTGGGTCGAAATGATTCAAGAATACAATCCGAGTATTGAATATACTCCAAGCAAGGCTAATGTCATTGCAGATGCTTTCAGCAGGAAGGCTTACTACAACAGCTTAATTCTCAAGCCCCTCCAACCGGACCTTTGTGAAGCTTTCCGCAAACTGAATCTCCAAGTTATTCCTCAAGGCTTTCTTGCCAATCTCCAGGTCTCTCCTACTTTGGAAGATCAAATTCGTGAGGCACAACTTCTTGATGCCATGGTGAAGAAGGTGAAAAATGGGATTGCCAAGAGCCAACCCAAATACAAGTGCTATCGCATTGATGATAAAGACACTCTATTCTTCGAGGACCGGATTGTGGTTCCCAAAGGTGATCTAAGGAAAGTCATTATGAACGAGGCGCACAATTCCCTCCTATACATTCATCTTGGAAGCATGAAGATGTACCATGACCTCAAGCAGTCGTATTGGTGGACTCGAATGAAGCGAGAAATTGCTCAATTCGTGAATGAATGTGATGTCTGCAGAAGGGTGAAACAGAACACCAACAACCAGCTAGTCTCCTCCAGAATGGAAGTTTGACCATATCGAGATGGACTTCGTGATGGGATTTCCCAAGTCCAAGCATGGAAATGATGCTATCTTCGTTGTCATCGACAAGCTTACTAAAGTGTCTCATTTCCTTCCAATCAAAGAATCTATCACAGCAGCTCAGTTGGCAGAGCTATACACCTCCAGGATTGTCTCCTTGCATGGTATTCCATAATTGATATCTTTGGATCATGGAAGCATCTTCACTTCTAAGTTCTGGGACTCCTTTCAGAAGGCCGTGGGCACCAACATTCGCTTCAGCACATCTTTCCATCCTCAAACTAGTGGCCAAGTCGACCGAGTCAATCAAATCCTTGAAGATATGCTCAGGGCTTGTGTCATTTCCTTCGGTATGAAGTGGGAAGATTGTCTTCCATATGCCGAGTTCTCCTACAACAACAGCTTCCAAGCGAGTTCGGGCAAGCCCCCTTTCGAGATTCTCTATGGCAGAAAGTGACGTACTCCTCTCAATTGGCAACGACATGATCACAGAGGCTGAAGAAACGTGTAAAGTCATCCGTGAAAATCTCAAAGCCGCACAATCTCTCCAGAAGATTTACTATGATAGCAAGCACCGTGATTTGGCTTTCGAGATCGGAGACCATGTCTACCTCCATGTCTCTCCAATGAAAGGCACTCATCGCTTCCATATCAAAGGGAAGCTTGCCCCTAGATACATGGGTCCTTTCAAGATCATTGGCAAAAGAGGCGATCTCGCCTACCAACTTGAGCTTCCGTCCAACTTCGCAAATGTGCACGATGTGTTTCACGTGTCACAGCTTCGCAAGTGCTTCAAGACTCCTGAGCGCACCATCAACTTCGAAGAGATTGATCTTCAAGAAGATTTTTCTTATCATGAGCATCCCGTGGCTATTCTTGGACAAACTGAGCATAAGACTTGCAACAAGTCTATCAAATTCCTGAAAGTGAAGTGGTCACACCATTCCGACCGAGAAGCCACCTGGGAACGCGAGGATCACCTCCGTTCCGAATATCCGGAGTTTTTTTCAGTCCTAGATCTCGGGACGAGATCCTCTTGTAGTGGTGGAGTGTTGTAACACCCCGAATGTAACTTGCCATATTTGTGACTCCGACTCTTGCCATTTCTGGCTTTAAGTTATGAGATTCCTTCGTGGTTGGGTTTTGTCTCCGTTTTGCATTTTGTTCATGTCATGCATTTCACGTCATGTTCATCTTGTTGCATCATGGCCTCATCATGTGCATCTTCATCTTGTAGCATGTGGCATTGTGCCATGTTCCTGGGGATCCAAGTTTCATCATTTCCCCCCATCATCACCACCTCTCCTTCTCTTTTCCTTCACTTTCGCAAGTGCACCTTTACCCTCCTCCATTAATGCTCATCTTTTTCCCAAAATTCTAGCACCATGCTTTGAACCCCCTGCCAAATTTCTCCTCATTTAGAATTGTTTTGGTTGGGTTCAAAAATGCATCAAGTTTGAATTTTAATTCAAACTTGGAATATTTTTCTACCTTTAAAAATTACCAAAGCAATTTTATTAAATGCTACACAAATTCAGGATCATGAGGATATTTTTATATTACTCAAACTCCTCCCTAATCCCCTGTGCTTTTCCTTTTGTTTTCTGTGTGAAGAAAATGGAAAACGAAAAGAGGCAGAGCAGCAGCAGCAGCACCCAGCTGGGCCTCGGCCTCCTAGACCAGACCAGCTAGCACCCTGCGCCAGCAAGCCCAGCGCGCCAGCCAACCCTCTCGCTCACCCTCTCTCTGCCTTTTCTCACCCGCGCGCGCCCGCACCCCTGCTAGCCTCTCTCCACGTGGCCAAGCCGGCCCCATTCGACAGCGATTCTGGCTACACCCCTCACCCACCTTCTTCCTCCTCGGTCCCCCCTTGCGAGCACGAACATGGCCACGACCGAGAGCATCGCCGCTCCAAACCCTCGACCTGGCCCTCCCTTTAACCTCTCTCCATGTCCACGCGCATTTAGGGTTTCCCCTCTTCCCTCTCGCCGCCGCCGCCAGGTGAGAGAGCCTCTAGATTCGCCGCGCCACCCACGTTCCAAACGCATCCGAGCGCGCGAGCCTGTCGCCGGCATGCTCTCCGACGACCTCCACCCCGGCGATCGTGTCTGTCTTCTTCCCCGACGTCGTCTACGTCCCCGATGTACACTACTTCACCGCGGGAGGCCAAGACGGTGTCGACTCCTTCCTCTTCTTCCCCGCGGTACCCGTAGGTGTTCGATCGCCGTTGTGCTCGTATTCGTCCACCTCCTGTCCAACCGAGTGCACTATCATGCTCGTGGTAAGCCCCTGAGTAGCCCCGTGCCATTCTCCCCCTCTGTTGCATGCTCTAGCTAGCCCCGCGCCATCCGCCCGAGTCACCATTGTCGGACCTCATCTCCGACGAGTGCTCTGTCCCCCGCTGACCGTCTGCGTGTGCCCGTCGTGCTCGCCGCTTAGAGTAGGGGCGATCTGCGCCCTTAGCTGCTCGCGTAGCTATCCGCCTTGCCGCACGCGTCCACGCCGTCACCGCCTCTGTAGCTCATCGTCGGCGTCGACTCTGTCATCATCCGATACGGCTAGTGGCACCTGGGGACGCGGGATTCTCTTACGACCCTGTTGCACCCTTCCGCCGCTCCGCTAGGCCACCAAAGCAACTCCGGCGAGGCCTTCGCCGCGTTCTGCCGCCGCCGTCGCTCTCCCCTGCTTCCTGTTCCACCGAGTGGGACCACGAGGGCCCATTGGTCAGCGAGACAGAGGCCAGGTCCCACCTGTCAGCCTCACACCCACACGCGCACCCACGGGCCCACATGTTATCCTCACGCCCTGTTTTTAAACCCAATCGGGCAGCTTGCCCATTTTGGATCTTTCTAGATCGGGCCTTTTTCCTTATCTGGCAAGTCCAGATTGGGACATGGCCATTTTGGGTATTTTTCCTTTTCGGTTTATTTCCTTTTTAGGCAGTTAGGCATTCTTCGCTTTTGTGGGGATTTTTCTACAGCAACCCCAACTTGTTATATATGTTTTTGGGCTAGAAAAATCCCACCAATCCAGTGGTGGAATTAGTTTCTGCATTTGAGCAAGTTCATGATCATGTCATTTTACATCATGATGTTGTTTTGTCATTTTTGTGTGATTTATTTCAATCATGCTACATAGGTGTTTGTAACATGGTTAGCTTCATTTTCATGCCTATTACATGCTAGTATTTATTCCATGTCATTTTTTGCACTATGTTGAGTGGAAAAAGCATGCCAAGTTGCTATCATAATCTATTTTTGCCATGCTCTATTTTCTGCTAAGTCTGAAACTGTTAATAAAACTTGCTATGTTTACATGGGTGCCATCATATCTTCTGTGCCTTTTTGGCTCATGATAAGTAATGGAATTTTGATCTATGCTTTTAGTAGATTCATGCCATGCCTTTATTTGCTACGATATGTTCCTGTAGCATGTTGTTTTCTTGCTCTAAACATTGCTTCCTGATGTTGTTTTTGACATGTTAGTATTTTCACTAAGTCCTTGAAACTGATATCTTTTGCACTTTTGCCATGCTTGTTTGAACCTGTTCTAGTGTGTTTTAGGCATAGCTCAGTGTTCATGTTTTGTCAAGCATCTCTTGTACATCACTACTATATGCTTTATTGTTATGTTGGAGTGCAATAGCTTAGTTTCTTGTTGCATGCTAAGTAGCATCGTGCTGTTAATTATAGTTTTGCACCATCCTTGTTTTGCTTGCCATTTGCAAACTGTGCCTCCGTTTCCAATGATCTTTATATCGATTTCAAACCTAAATTAACTCATCTTTCCAGCGGCACACTTGGTTTGCCAAGTTGATGCCTTGTTCATTCTTTCCCGTCCGGAGCATGCATATGCATTGCATATCATGTCTTGCATATCATGCCATATATTGCATCATGTTGCTTGTGCATTGCATCGTGATTGATTTGTTGGTCCTTTTGCTTGTGTTCTTGATTTGGGTAGATCCGGGAGATGAGTACATGACCGAGGGACCTATTGAGTGCGCTTACGAGGATCAAGCTTTCGACAACTCTGAGAACATTGTAGGCAAGATGACCATACCCTCGAAATCACTTCTATCTTTGCTTGCTAGTTGTTCGCTCTATTGCTATGTCGCGCTACCTACCACTTGCTATATCATGCCTCCCATATTGACATGTCAAGACTCTAACCCATCTTTCCTATCAAACCGTTGTTTGGCTACGTTACTGCTTTTGCTCAGCCCCTCTTACAGCGTTGCTAGTTGCAAGTGTAGATGAAGTTTGTTCCTTGTTGGAACATGGATATTGTTGGGAAATCATTATTATCTCTTATTTACTTTAATGCATCTATATACTTGGTAAATGGTGGAAGGCTCAGCCTTATGCCTGGTGTTTTGTTCCACACTTGCCGCCCTAGTTTCCGTCATACCGGTGTTATGTTCCTTTATTTTGCGTTCCTTACACGGTTGGGTGTTATGGGAACCACTTGACAGTTTGCTTTGAATAAAACTCCTCCAGCAAGGCCTAGCCTTGGTTTTACCATTTGCCTACCTACCACCATATACCTTTCCCTTGGGTTCTGCAGACTCAAGGGTCATCTTTATTTTAAACCCCCCGGGCCAGTGCTCCTCTGAGTGTTGGTCCGAACCAAGTAGACTGCGGGGCCACCTCGGGGAAACTTGAGGGTTGGTTTTACTCATAGGATGTCTCATCCGGTGTTGCCCTGAGAACGAGATACGTGCGACTCCTATCGGGATTTGTCGGCACATCGGGTGGCTTTGCTAGTCTTGTTTTACCATTGTCGAAATGTCTTGTAACCGGGATTCCAAGACTGACCGAGTCTTCCCGGGGGAAGGAATATCCTTCGTTGACCATGAGAGCTTGTGATGGGCTAAGTTGGGACACCCCTGCAGGGTATAAACTTTCGAGAGTCGTGCCCGCGGTTACGTGGCAGATGGAAATTTGTTAATATTCGGTTGTAGAGAACTTGGCACTTAACTTAATTAAAATGAATCAACCGCGTGTGTAGCCGTGATGGTCTCTTTTCGGCGGAGGCCGGTAAGAGAACACGGTCTCGTGTTATGCTTGAACGTAAGTAGCTTCAGGATCACTTCTTGATCACTTATAGTTTCTTGACCGTTGCTTCTCTTCTCGCTCTCTTTTGCGTATGTTAGCCACCATATATTCTAGTGCTTGCTGCAGCTCCACCTCACTACCCTTTCCTAACCTTAAGCTTAAATAGTCTTGATCTCGCAGATGTGAGATTGCTGAGTCCTCATGACTCACGGATACTTCCAAACAGTTGCAGGTGCCGGCGATACCAGTGCAAGCGATGCTACCAAACTCATGTGGGAATTCGGCGAAGACTTGGGTCGCTATTATGTTTCCTTTCCGGATGATCAGTAGTGGAGCCCAATTGGGACGATCGGGGATCTAGCATTTTGGGTGGTCTTATTTTATTTTGGTTCCATAGTCGGACCTTTGTTTGTAGCTTGGATGATGTATGAGCTATTTATGTATTGTGTGAAGTGGCGATTGTAAGCCGACTCTTTATCCCTTTCTCATTCAGTACATGGGATGTGTAAATATTACCCCTAAGTCGTGCCTACCATGCGGCTATGCCTCTAAGTCGTGCCCCGACACGTGGGAGATATAGCCGCATTGTGGGTGTTACAGCCAGGCCTCGTTTCGGCTATTCCGTCCAAGCCGGTTGGCTCCTGATGAACACGACGTATTCCGTTGCCTCCCGATGAACACGACGCATTCCGTTGCCTCCCCATGAACAGGACGTAGTTTTTCAATTCCGACCTAGCCGGTTGGCTTCCGATGAACAGGATTAGTCGTTGTACGCGTTGGAGACCTCGCCCATATGTACGTATGTAGCCGTATTTACTATCTTGCAGCATGGCCATACGTACATGTACACGATATAGACAGGACTGCGTGACATGCTACATCGACGCCTCTACATCAACACGTGCCGCTCCTTACTCGGCAACGGTACATCGCTGCAGAGACACCGATCGACCGCTATGTACGTACATGTCGCGACCGGACAGATAACGCTACCTTCACTACAATCTGGTGGGTGCTAGCTGTCACGGGGTAAGAAGGCAGATCCTTCCCTACGAAGATAAAGCCGGTGGGTCCCAGCTGTCAGGGGGAACATTTTTTCGTGAAATACAGAGGCCCTTCCGGTAGGTCCGAGGTGTCAGGTGGAGGGATCATTATTTTGTGCGTAATAAGGAGGCACTTTCTTGCGTGCGGCCACGGACCCAGCTATCAGCCTCTCCACTTACAGTCCTCTTCTGATGGCTATCGTTCCTTGACCATGTTGATGACGCCGTAACGCCCGAGAGCACCAAGGTGGTGGACGACGGTGACCTAGGAAGGGAACGACCCGGAGCCGGGGAAGACGCAGTAGTGGATGCTCATGTGGAGGGGAGTACGAGGTTTGATTGCTTCGGCTGCGGTTTGAGGCTGCCATCTCCGGAGAATAACAGGGGGTGTGGTTGAGTAGAGGGAAGGCCTGGCCAGTGGTTGTACGGTCGGGCAGTGAGGCCTGCGCGGCAGCACAACCGGCCACGGGAGGCTGGAGCAGGCGGTATGGCGGGCGCAGGTTTGGGCAGGTGGAGTAACAAGACCACAGGTTGAAGATGCAGCTTGGCCATTGGATTAACATCGAACGGTCAGTGCAGCTAGAATCGTTTATTGACAAAGTTGACAAAGCTCTGCATACGCGTTAACTTAGTAGGCCCACAAGTCAGCCTCCAAATAAGGTGGATCCTAGCTAGTAGTGGGGAATCAATTTTTTCACGTAATAAGGTGGCACTTCCTTGCGTGCGAGGATGTTTTTTGGTTTTTCTATTTCTTCTTTTTCGAGTTAGAATAAAAATAAAACAATTTAGGATCATCGGTACAATATATATTTTCACGAAAAGGGTCATAATAAAGCTGGTGGGTCCCAGCTGTCAGGGAGAGGAATTTTTTTTGTGTAATAAAGGAAGCACTTCCTGGCGTGCCAAGATGTAGCTAGCGGGTAAAACCTGTCAGGGGGAGAAATTATTTGTTTTCACATAATACAGGTGCACTTGCTGCGTGCGGCCATGGACCATGTGGGTCCCTACTGTCAGCCAATCCACGTACATGCCTCATCCGATGGCTGTCAAAGTTGACCACGCCGTGTCGAGAGAACCAACACAGTGAATGATGGCGAGTATTACGAAGGGAACGACCAAGAGCCGGGGAAGACACAACAGTGGATACCCACGCGGAGGGGAGTATAAGGGTTCACTGGTTCGGCTGTGGTGTGAGGCTGTCGTCGCCGGTGAAGAACAGGAGGTGTTGGTGAGTAGAGGAATGGCCTGGACGGCGTTTGGGAGTAGAGTGGGCCGGTGAAGCCTGGATGGAAGCACAGCCGGCCATGGGAGGCGGTAGGAGGTAGTACCTGATACGTCTCCAACGTATATACTTTTCTCACCCTTTTCCTCTTGTTTTGGACTCTAATTTGCATGATTTGAATGAAACTAACCTCGAACTGATGTTGTTTTCAGCAGAACTACCATCGTGTTGTTTTTGTGCAGAAATAAAAGTTCTCGGAATGGAACGAAACTTTTTGATGATTTTTATACCAATAATAAGAATTTTTGGAGCCAAGACCCACCGGAGAGGGGCCCCTGGGTGGGCTCGACCCACCAGGGCCCCACCTCTCCTGGCGCGCCCAGGTGGGTTGTACACATCTAGTGGCCCTGCTGACGACCCCCTGATACTATAAATTCACATATTTCTAGAAAAAAAATCAAGGAGAAAGAATTATCATGATCCACGAGACAGAGCCACCGCCAAGCCTTGTTCTTCCTCGGGAGGGAAGATCTGGAGTCCCTTAGGGGCTCAGGAGAGGGGGATCTTCGATCTTCGTCACCACCAACCTATCTCCATCACCAATTCCATGATGCTCCCCACCGGGAGTGAGTAATTCGTTTGTAGGCTCGCTGGTCGGTGAGCAGTTGGATGAGATTCATCATGTAATCGAGTTAGCTTTGTTAGGGTCCGATCCCTAGTATCCACTATGTTCTTAGATTGATGTTTGTATGAGTTTTCCATGCTTAATGCTTGTCACTTTGGGCCCAGGTGCCATGATTTCAGATCTGAACCGTTTATGAATTCATCATTATATCCATATTTTAGATCCGATCTTGCAAGTTATAGTCACCTACTACGGTTATGATTCGGCAACCCCGGAGTGACAACAACCGGGCCCACTCCCGGTGATGACCGTAGTTTGAGGAGTTCATGTATCCACTATGTGTTAATGCTTTGTTCCAATTCTCTATTAAAAGGAGGCCTTAATAACCCTTAGTTTCCAATATGGACCCTGCTGCCATGGGAGGGTAGGACAAAAGATGTCATGCAAGTTCTTTTAATAAAGCACGTATGACTATTTACGGAATAAATGCCTACATTATATCGATGATCTGGAGCTAGTGTCGTATCGCCCAAGGTTATAACTGTCTCATGATGAATATCATCCAACAAGTCACCGATCCAATGCCTACGAATTTATCTTATATTGTTTCTACTAAGTTACTACTGCTATCATCACTGTTACACTTGCTACAAATTACTGCTATCACTGTTACTGTTATTGTTGCTACTGTCACTACTATCAAAACTATCAAACTACTTTGCTACTGATCACTTTGTTGCAGATAATTAATCTCTAGGTGTGGTTGAATTGACAACTCAACTGCTAATACCTTCAAATATTCTTTGGCTCCCCTTGTGTCGAATATATAAATTTAGGTTGAATACTCTACCCTCGAAAACTGTTGCAATCTCCTATACTTGTGGGTAATCAAGACCTTTTTCTGGTGCCGTTGCTGGGGAGCATAGCTATATGTGTTGAGTCACTTGGGATTATTATCATATTATCACTAGGAAGAATCTGAAGGATCCAAAGACAAAGATTTATCCCTCTAAGACGAGGGGAGGTAAGGAAACGCCATCCAATTCTGCTTTCGATTCACCTTTTGTTATGAATAAACTTGCAACACCACCACATGCTATCAATTCTGACATGTCGCAAGTTATTGATGATGCTACTTCTAGTATGAATGATGCTTATGATGATGCTAGTACCTTGCTTAATAATGATGATGTGCCACTTGGTGAATTTCTTGATAAACAAATTGCTAGAGTTATACAATATGATGTTGTTGAATCTGATGATGAGCTTGAAACTAAAACTCCTGAAACACCTACTAGAACTAGCCTTATTAGATATGAATTTCCTAAGGTACTGGAAGGTTATGTTATGAGTGAATAAGCAACTAGAGATATTCTGGCTTGCAATGATAGAGATGATCTAGAGAAATTACTACACAAGTATAAATAAAAATCTTTGAAATCTAGAATGAAATGTGATCCTAAGTTTGCAACTTCACCTATTTGTATTGCTGATAAGGATTATGAATTCTCGGTTGACCCAGAGTTAATTACTTTGGTTGAATCTGATCCTTTCTTTCCATGGTTATGAAACTGAAACTGTTGTGGCACATCTTACTAAGTTGAATGATATAGCCAACCTTTTTACTCATGATGAGAAAACTCGCTATTACTTTATTCTCAAATTATTTCCTTTCTCATTAAAGGGCGACACTAAAGCTTGGTACAATACTCTTGCTCCTGGTTGTGTGCGTAGTCCCCAGGATATGGTTTATTACTTCTCTGGAAAATATTTTCCTGCTCATATGAAACAAGCTGCCTTACAAGAAATATTTAACTTTGTGCAAACTAAAGAAGAGAGTCTCCCACAAGCTTGGGGGAGGCTTTGCCAGTTACTTAATGCTTTGCCTGATCATCCTCTTAAGGAAAATGAAATACTTGATATCTTCTATAATGGACTAACCGATGCTTCTAGGGACTTCCTAGATAGTTGTGCTCGTTGTGTTTTTATGGAACGAACTATTGCTCAAGGTGAAGAATTACTGAGTAACATATTGAAAAATTATGATGATTGTACTATTCCCGAACCACCGCCTAAACCCACTCCAAAGAAGTGGGGTATATTATATCTCAGTCCGGAAGATATGCGAGAGGCAAAGAAATCTATGAAGGAAAAGGGTATTAAAGCTGAGGATGTTAAAAATTTATCTCCTATTGAAGAAATACATGGGCTTAATACACCACCACTGCCTAAGGTGGTAGAGGTAAATTCTCGTATGAAGTTTAATGAAAATGATAATCCTCACAATATGCATCCTAGTCAATGCCTTTATGAGTTTGAAAACTACATTAGAAAATAAGATCACTTCAATAAAAATATTATGAAACAATTGAAATACAATTCTGATATGATTGATCGCTTGAGTGACTTGTTATTTAGAATATCAAATGATGCTAGAGGTGTTGGAAAACATCCTTCCATGGCTCAAACTCAATTAGAACAAGTTGGTAAATCTCATAGAGAATTACTTGATGAAATGAATCATAATATGCTTGACTTTGCTGTTAGAGTTGCAACTAGAGGAGGTAAAATTACTAAGGAACCACTTTATTCTGTGGGACACCCTAAAAGAATTGAACAAGATTCACAAAGAGCTAACACTAGTGCACCTAGTTCTTCTAAAAAGAAAAAGAAAAAGAAGAATGATAGGACTTCACATGCTCCTACTGAACCTGAAATTGAAAAACCTCCTAATAATGAAAATGAAATCTCTATCTCAGATGTCGAAACTCAATCTGGTAATGAACACTCACCTAATGATAATGAAAAAGATAATGATGAGGTTCATGAAGACTCTCAACCAACCAATGATAAAGAACCAGATAATGATGTTGAGATAGAACCACCTGTTGATCTTGATAACCCACATCCTAAAAATAAAAGATATGACAAAAAAGACTTTGTGGCTAGGAAACACGGTAAAGAAAGAGAAACGTGGGTTCGAAAACCTATGCCTTTTCCATCCAAGTCAACTAAAAAGAATGATGATGAAGAATTTGAATGCTTTGCAGAAATGCTGAGGCCAGTCTTTTTTCGTACTCGCTTGACTGATATCCCGAAAATGCCTCCTTAAGCAAAGTATATGAAAGACATCATCACGAATAAGAGAAAAAATACCAGAATCTAAAATCTCCACTATGCTTGCTAATTATACTTTTAAAGATGGAGTACCTAAAAACATGGAGATCCGGGAATACCAACTATACCTTGCTCTATCAAAAAGAATTATGTGAAAACTGCTTTGTGTGATTTAGGAGCTCGTGTTAGTGTTATGCCTTTCACTCTATATAAAAGAATTGACTTGAATAAACTCACACCTACTGAAATATCTTTGCAAATAGCTGACAAATCAACTGCCATACCTATCGGTATCTGTGAGGATGTGCCCGTTGTTGTTGCTAATGTTACTATTTTGACTGGCTTTGTTAAACTTGAGATGCCCGAGGACGACAACATGTCGATTATCCTTGGTAGACCCTTCTTGAATACTGCAAGGGTTGTTATTGATTGCAATAAAATCAAGGTCACTTTGCAGATAAATGGTAATGAGCATACGGTGCACTTTCCGAAGAAACAATTCCATGTGAATGGTATTAATGTTATTGAAAAATCTCCGACAATCACTATTGGAAGTTTTCAAATACCTCTACCTACTGTCAAAAAGAAATATGAAATGCTTATTGTTGGGGAAATGCAAATCCCCATTGAGGTAACTTAGTGATTTACGAAAGTTCTTCAGTTTCATGCTAATCGAAAGTGATTGTTAATAAGACTTGATCAACCTTATTAATGGATCATTTTTGAACGGTATGAAGTTGATGAATTTAGTAAGCACTACTTTATGTCCCTACTTTTTACTCTCTATTTTAATTAGTTAAATAAAATAAAATGCCATCTTTTGTCTGTTTTCTGAACTTCCTGTGCAATAAAAATGACCCAAAAATAAAAGTCCTCAGAATGCCCTAAAAATTTTATATGATTTTTCCTTGAATATTTAAGAATTTTGTTGCAAAAATAACCAGAGGGGGTGCACCAGGTGGGCACGACCCACCTGGGCGCGCCAGCACCCCCTGGGGTGCCCTGGGGGGTTCTGGTCCCCACGTGGGGCCCCTCACTAATCTCTTCGTCCCACATTGTCACCTACCTCCAGAAAAAAATCACTATCCCTCTCCCTCCCGAGTTCTTGCTCATTTTGCTGCAATTTTTGATCTCTTTGCTCGAAGCTCCATTGCGAAACTGTTTCGGGAGATTGTTGCTTCGTACGTGACTCCACCATTTGTCCAATTAGTTTTTGTTTTACTGGTTTATACTTCAAATAATTAGCTACTCTTGGTGCTGCCGTAGATGTGCTTGCATGTTGAATTCTTAGTGTTCTAAGTTATTTGAATGCTTGTTATGGCCTCTATGTATTCGTATGAGTAGTTGCTATTTGTTTTGTGAAGTTTTGTTGATGAATTTTTTTCACTCCAAAAAATTTATTTTCAGAAAATTGTATGCGGACATGATGAACCTATTTGGAAGGAGTTCTTCAAGGAGACGATCCTTGGGGGCATCCTCTAGTGACAGATCTGCTCGCCGGTCTTACGTTGAACCAAGTGAAAATTCCACGCGAGATGCTGCCACCAAAACTTTCTTATGGCCTTGCGATGAGTACATGATACAGGAGGTCATTAAGGAGGAATTTGAGAAATATGTTCACAATGCCGGTCTCGGTCCCTACCTCCCAGCTAAGTGTGAACAGTGCCATCTTCTCACTGAATCATTTGTCAAAGGATTTAAATATTTTCCACGTGAGTCTAAGGAGTCGTTTATGCTTTATGATGAACCATATACCATTTCACTAGAGAACTTTGCTTACCATTGCAAACTTTCATTTTGGGGTTCGCTTGATGAAACAGCAAAGGCTGAGTATGCGTCTTTCTTAACTAGCCTTTGTTACTGTGAGAATAGGGGAGTAAGGCAAGGAAGAATAAAGAGCATTCACTTTCCCGCAATTAAGTACCTTGCATTGTTTAACGGGAAATGCATAGTAGGCAAGCAAGATTGTAGCATACTTTGTTCACCGGACTTGAGCCTCGTTCACACCGCTCTCACTGGTGAAAGGAATTATAACTTTGGAGAGATTGTTGCACATAGACTTCAGAATAACACCAAAAGTGGCTGGTTCTATGGTGGAATTTATGCCACAAGTTTAGCACGAGGACTGGGTGTTTCACCTTTGCCCTTTGACCCTATCCTACCCACTTGATATTTAGATTTTGATGCTCTAAAAGACCATCAGATTCTCTCGGGAAGGGCTGATAACTTCACTTGTAATTTGTTGTTTAACCAATCACATGTTGTGGACACATATTTGCCTGCGCCTGCTCTCTTTGATTTCCACAGCAAGGAAAGATATTTTGTTCTTGAGAGCGAGGCCCGAGCTCACAACATAGTAGTGTTCGCGGCATGGCGTGCTGAGGCTTCCGCACCGAGAGCCTCCGTGAACTACCATGCCGACTACTACCCTCTAGGCTACTGATTCACTACCAAGTTAGGACAAATGCCTAAGCTTGGGGGAGTACGTGTTTCTCACCAACATTATATTCATGTTCACATATCATTCTATCTGTCAGTGTTCACACTTTTTCATTGTATCATCCATGCTTAGATTTATTTTTCTTGCTTTCTTCTTGTGTGTTTGAAAAACTTTAGAAAAACCAAAAAAATTAGTTGTAGTAATTTACTTTCTATGCATACTTAGTAGTAGCACTAAAAAGAAAATCCAAAAAGATTTCCTTGTTCTTCTTTTGATCGTTGGGAGCTTTCCCATGTAAATAGTTTTTCTCGTTTTTGCTTATTATTTGCTTGTTGAAGAAAAACCAAAAACTCAAAAAATATTTCAGTGTGTTTCTCTGAAATTCTTTTCTTTTATTCGAGTTGTACCGAGGAGAAGACTACGATGAAAATGTTGAGTGGCTCTCATATGAATAACTGTTGAACTAATAAGAACCCATTTTACCTTGTCTTCTCCTGTTGAATACAATGTTTTGCAGATTCCAGCTTAGTCCATGGAACTCTTGCACTATTATTATTTTCATATCATTCGGTCGTGCAAGTGAAAGGAAATAATGACGGTATTCGATGAGCTGGCCATGGCAAAGAAAAACTGGTATGAACTCGACTTGCCTTGTCTGTGTAAATATGTTTAACCTAGTGCCCATGATTCAGCCCATTATTATTAAACATTTTTGCAATGACAATTAGAGATTATAGTTTCTCATGCCATGCATAAGTAGCTGGGAGTGGATAATGATTTATCTTGGATATCAACACAGCATTAAAATGATTGTGATGTAGTATGATCATATGGTTTCCTCCTCTGAATGTTTGAGTGGCTTGACTTGGTACATGTTCATGCATGTAGTTGAATCAGAACCAACATAGCCTCTATAATGTTTATGTTCATGGTGTTCATATCCTACTCATGCTAGTGTCCAATGTTACTTATGCATAATGCCTGGTTATGATCATTGTTGCTCTCTAGCTGGCCGCTTCCCAGTCTTAAATTGCTAGCCTTCGCCTGTACTAAGTGGGAATTCTGCTTGTACATCAAAAACCTTGAACCCAAAGTTATTCCATATGAGTCCACCATACCTACTTATATACGATATTACCCTGCCGTCCTATGTAAATTTGCATGTGCCACCTCTAAAAACTTCTAAAAAAATTATCTGTTTTGTGTGCCTGGATCGTTCATGGAACGATAGGAGGTGGTCGATATCTTCCGTGCTAAGCATGTTATCCTCAGGTTGAGTGCTTATTCACTCGCCATCGCACGAGGAAATGGGCGGTAATAGGGATTCCCGGTCCTGAACTCAAAAATGCAAATAATTAAACAAAACTCCCCCGAGACTGATGTTGGTATAGACAACACCCGTTCTTTCGGACAAGCCGTGGAGTGTGATTGATGGTGGAGGGGGAGTAAACCTTTACTTTTGTCGCTTGGGAACCGCCACTAGCGTGCTTAGCATGGATGATGTTGATAACTGATGGTCGTGAAGTGAATGAGAAGGTTGCATGGCTCAAAATTTCATTTATCTCTGTTTTAAAAATTAAGCTCTGGCCCTTCTGCAAATCACTCCTTCCCTCTACGAAGGGACTTTCTATTTACTTTTATGTTGTGTCATCACTTTCTATAAACAAGCGCCAGTAAATGAGTAGAGCATAGCGGTCATGATTTATGCATTGTGTATAGCTATTGTTGGGTGCATCATGACTGGATCTTTTCTACCATGAATTACAATGTTTAGTCGCTGCTTGAACTTCGGAGGTGCACTGCTTTTATGTTTTGCGGTCTCATAAAGGGCTAGCGAGATACCATTATCTGTCATATTATATCATGATTGTTTTGACAACGTGTTGCTATTCGAGATATCTTATTATTGCTCGCTAGCTGATTATGTCATTGATATGAATCTTTATAATCTTTAAGAGTTACTGTTGACACGGTTAGTTAAATGTTGGCTGAAAACCTGGTTATTGTTCAAGATTATTTATGCAAACAAGAGCAAAAGAGTTCGTAAAAGTTTTTCTTTCTCACTTTCAGTTTATCAATTGAATTTCTTGATGACAAGCAAAGGTTTAAGATTGGGGGAGTTGATATGTCTCCAACGTATCTACTTTTTCTCATGTTTTTCCTCCTGTTTTGGACTCTAATTTGCATGATTTGAATGAAACTAAACCCGGACTGACGCTGTTTTCAACAGAACTACCATGGTGTAGTTTTTGTGAAGAATTAAAAGTTCTTGGAACGGAGTGAAACTTTTTGAGGATTTTTTATACCAATATTAAGAATTTTTAAAGCCAAGACCCACGGGAGAGGGGCTCCTAGGTGGGCACAACCCACCAGGGCGCGCCCTCCTCTCCTGGCGTGCCCAGGTGGGTTGTACCCACCTGGTGGCCCTGCTGACGACCCCCCTGATACTATAAATTCACATATTTCCAGAAAAAACTCTAGGAGAAAGAATTATCGCGATCCACGAGACAGAGCCACCGCCAAGCCCTGTTCTTCTTTGGTAGGGCAGATCTTGAGTCTGTTCGGGGCTCCGGAGAGGGGGTTCTTCGATCTTCGTCATCACCAACCTATCTCCATCGCCAATTCCATGATGCTCCCCACCGGGAGTGAGTAATTCCTTCGTAGGGTCGCTGGTCGGTGAGGAGTTGGATGAGATTCATCATGTAATCGAGTTAGTTTTGTTAGGGCATGATCCCTAGTATCCACTATGTTCTTAGATTTATGTTGTTCTGACTTTGCCATACTTAATGCTTGTCACTTTGGGCCCGGGTGCCTTGATTTCAGATCTGAACCATTTATGAATTCATCATTATATCCATGTTTCAGATCCGGTCTTGCAACCCCGGAGTGACAACAACCGGGCCCACTCCAGGTGATGACCGTAGTTTGAGGAGTTCATGTATTCACTATGTGTTAATGCTTTGTTACGGTTCTCTATTAAAAGGAGGCCTTAATATCCCTTAGTTTCCAATATGGACCCCGCTACCATGGGAGGGTAGGACAAAAAATGTCATGGAAGTTCTTTTGATAAAGCACGTATGACTATTTACCGAATACATGCCTACATTATATTGATGAACTGGAGCTAGTGTCGTATCGCCCAAGGTTATAACTGTCTCACGATGAATATCATCCAACAAGTCACCGATCCAATGCCTATGAATTTATCTTATATTGTTTCTGCTAAGTTACTACTGCTATCATCACTGTTACAATTGCTACAAATTACTGCTATCACTGTTACTGTTACTGTTGCTACAGTCACAACTATCGAAACTATCAAACTACTTTGCTACTGATCACTTTGCTGTAGATAATTAATCTCTAATTGTGGTTGAATTTCAACTCAACTACAAATACCTTCAAATATTATTTGGCTCTCCTTGTGTCGAATCTATAAATTTGGGTTGAATACTCTACCCTCGAAAACTGTTGTGATCACCTGTACTTGTGGGTTATCAGTACCGCCGGCGGTGGTTTGGGCCGCTGAAGCAAGAATATCCGAGATTGAAGAAGCACTAGATTCATTGGATGGACACCCAACGGCCACTTCTGCTAGAATCGTGTCTTGACTATAACTATACAAAGCCTTCCATACGCCTTAGTAAGCCCACAAGACTTCCGTACGCGTCACTGACTATAATTCTCAAAAAAAATAGTAAGCCCACAAGTGAGCACCACATCTGTGGCAGAGAACATATAACCCATTTGCGATTGTAATAGTGTACATCCCATTTTTGAATTCTAAGGGAATTTACTACAACCCATTTACAGTCTGTTAAAATTACGGCCCATTTTCTAGCCAGGACAATGATTAATAATTTAAACAACCTCTCAAAACAGAATTCAACCAAAAATCCCACATTTTGATGGGATCCGAAAAAAATATCTCGAAATTTCGAGTCACATTAAATATAATTTCAAAATGAATTTGTATTAGGTAAAAATCTAAAGAAATACTGCCCGTGCAATAAGTAATGAAATTAAAATCTCCAAATTCAAACAATAATGTTTTTGAAACTAATTACTTGCTTGGTGCGTTTTTGTATATTTACAACCCAGTTTTTATAATTACATCCCATTTATTATTTCTTAAATCCCATTTTCTTGTTAGGCCTAATGCATCCCTCATAGGAACGATTTACAGCCCAGCGGGGTGGAGAATGACAAGTTGACCTGGGTTGGGTATTCCGCAAAAAAAGTATAGATGGGCTAGCCATTTCCACCTTAAAAAAATAGTATCAGGGCTGGATATTTGGTCGACATAAAATAATAGCCTGGGCCACAGCCCGCCCAGTTGAGGCCCTGCTCCTCTGAACAACAACAAAAACTTCGCTTGTTGGCGTCCTGGGTACGGGGGTGCCCAAACTTGCCTGCCTGCGGCTGGCAAGCATGGCTCCATCAACGGCCCGGTACTGCCCAGCTTCAGCAGCAGCGACTCAAGACCCTCGCGAGGGGTGAGGGAGTCCTGGATTAAGGGGTCCTTGGGCGTCCGGGCTATGTAACATGGGCCGGACTGATGGGCTATGAAGATACAAGACATAAGAATTCCTCCCGTGTCCAGATGGGACTCTCCTTTGCGTGGATAGCAAGCTTGGCGTTCGGATATGTAGATTCGTTCCTTTGTAAACCGACTCTGTACAACCCTAGGCCCCTCTGTGTCTATATAAACCGGAGGGTTTAGTCCATAGGAAAAAGATCATAATCATACAGGGTAGGCTTCTAGGGTTTAGCCACAACGATCTCATGGTAGATAAACTCTTGTAATCCTCATATTCATCAATATGAATCAAGCATGACGTAGGGTATTACCTCCATGAAGAGGGACCAAACCAGGGTAAACACCGTGTCCCTTGTCTCCTGATACCATCGACCCTAGACACACAGTTCGGCACCCCCTACCCATGATCTGCCAGTTTTGACACCGACATTGGTGCTTTCATTGAGAGTTCCACTATGTCGCCGCCAGAAGCTTCGATGGCTCCATCAATCATCTACAACAATACTTCCCTGGGGGAGGTTTTCCTCCTCGATCAGATCTTTGTGTTCGGTGACTTCGCACTACGGGCTAACTCGTTTGGCCATCTAGAGCATATTGAAATCTATGCCCCAGGTCACCAGATTAGTTTTGGAAACTTGGATTATGTCGCTGACATCAGAGGAGACTTGATCTTCCAAGGATTCATGACCCCAACCTCCGCTCTGGCCTTAGAGCCGGAGTGTGTCGCCAGGTCCAAAGACGGGATTTCTAAACTCGTCGGACTATCTGTGGCCACTGGGCCTAGTACGGGAGAGCTGGAGGAAGCAGTGTCGCTAGCAACCATCAGAAAGTCAGACTCTTCCCTGGACCCTGGCTCCGAGCTCTCGGAGTCAGCATTGTGTGAGCTCGGCCGAGGAATCCCCTTCCCGCCATTCTCCACGAGTTCTCTTCTCCCTGGCCAAACCTCTCCTTTAAGCGCAGCTCTAGACTTGATGCGATCCATCGTCATTACAGAGGAGCAATGTCCGAACTACGCCCAACCCGGACTAGGGGCTGAGAGCGGGGAATTTTACATCCCACCCACCACCCACATCATGGCCACAGTCGACGACTTAACTGACATGCTCTATTACGGCTCTGAAGACATCGACAGTATGGACGGCGATGCCGGAGAAGAGTAGGTCCATAGCCCGCTGTTTACCGGAGTTGGACGACCACCTCTTCGTATGACGTGTACATGGTGGACGCACCCAAGGAGGGTGACGGTGATAATGAGAAAAAGCCAGTAGAGGATAAACCTCCCGAGATACAACCAAAACACCGACGACGCCGACCGAAATCGCACCGCAGCAATGACAGCAATACCGGAACGAGAGACAACAATACTCCGGACGATGCCGAAGACCAAGAAAACCCTATCAAGCAAAACTCCGAACAAAACAATTGGGAGGATGGGCAAGTTAGCCCTGATGAACAGGCCACAAATGAAGACTCGGAAGACTCTGAGAATGAGGTGAGCCTTGGCAATGAAGACTTTATCGTGCCTGAGGAACCTCTTGAGCAGGAGCGCTTTAAGCAACGGCTAATAGCCACTAGAAGGATCCTAAAAAAGAAATAACAGCACCTTCAAGATGATCAAGATCTACTCAATGACAGATGGACTAATGTCCTGGCAGCCGAGGAATACGGCCTCGTGCACCCAACCAAAAGTTACCCAAAGCGCAAACTGCTTCCTCAATTTGACAACGAGGCACTTGAGCCCGTACCATCAGCGTGTAATGCGGCTGACCGACCACCACATGGCCGGGACAAAATGACAACTCAAGCCGAAAACCGGCCAATAATATCTCACCGTAAAGGTAGAGACACAACAGCTCGGGGACACATACATGACATGTGGCAGGACCTAAAGAATAAAGCATGTCCTGCCAGGTCGATCTATGGATCACGGGGTCATGCCTTGATGCGCGTAGATGGCTATCAAGCCAAACATGACAAGCATAATCACGCCCGGGCCAAAAGCCGCAGACGGACTCCATCTGAACTACGTCGCGACCTGGCCCGATATAGAGGCGCCGCACACCCCCTCTACTTCACTGATGAAGTAATGGAGCATGAATTCCCAGAAGGGTTTAAACTAGTCAACATAGAATCATATGATGGAACAACAGATCCCGCAGTATGGATTGAGGAATTTCTTCTCCATATCCATATGGCCCGCGATGATGATCTTCATGCCATCAAATACCTCCCACTAAAACTAAAAGGACCAGCTCGGCACTGGTTGAATTGCCTGCCCGAAAACTCAATTGGCACCTGGGAGGACCTGGAAGACGCCTTTCGCGACAACTTCCAAGGCACATACGTCAAACCTCGGAAAGCCTATGACTTAAGTCCCATAGTTCAACAGCCCGGAGAGTCAGCCAGGAAATTCTGGACGAGGTTCTTAACCAAAAAGAACCAGATTGTTGACTGCCTGGATGATGAAGCCCTAGCGGCCTTTAAGCATAGCAACCGCAACAAATGGCTTGCCCGACACCTCGGCAAAGAAAAGCCGAAGTCTATGGCGGCCCTCACGGCACTTATGACCCGCTTTGGTGCAGGCGATGATAGTTGGCTAGCCCGTATCAATAATAATGCAAGCAAACCTGGCACCTCCGGAGCCTAGAATAACAACGGCAAGCCCCGACGCAAGAGACATAAGCATTGAAACAATAGTGACAATACTAATTACACGGCGGTCAACGTCGGATTCAGTGGCTCCAAGTCTGGTCAGCGGAGGAAGCCATATAAAAGGAACAATTCGGGCTCTTCCAGCCTAGACCGCATACTCAATCGTCCATGTCAGATCCACGGCACCCCTGATAAAACAGCCAATCATACCCACCGGAGATGTTGGGTCTTTAAACAGGCTGGAAAGTTAAATGCCGAAGACAAGGAGAAGGGGTCGCAAAGTGAGAATGATGGCGAGGAGTGTAAGTGCATCTAGTGCCACCCCTAGTTGGTTTTGGAGTATTGATGACAAACCTAGTTGAGGGACTAATGTGTTTGTGAGAATTGCAGGATAACACAGGTAGAAGTACCTCATTGATTCGGTTTTCCTACCAGAGATGACCCCTAAAAATGTATGAAGACATTGAAGTCAAAGGTGTTATATGAAGATATTCACATTGAAGACTATGACAAGAGAAGACACCACATGAAGCCTATGGAGCTCGAAGACTTAGATCTTTCGTAGTTCTTTTTCTTTTGTGTTGAGTCATAGGAACCACCGTACTGTTAAGTGGGGTCCAAGAGAACCAGTCAGAATGACTGAAGTGATGCCTAACCAAAAACACCTATGTCTTCGAGTGAAGACTATGAGAGCGAATCTTGTCCAGAGTCGGACAAGTCAGCTTTGCTTGTAGCCCAAGTAAAGTTGCCGTGTGAGTTTGAAATCTGACCGTTGGAACACGTGTCAGTTCCTTAGTGACCCAGGGTCATTTCGGACAAATCAGGTCAGGTTGCCAAGTGGCTATAAATAGCCCACCCCCCACAACCACAAACGGTTGGCTGCTCAGATTGAGAGTACGGCTTTTGTCGTTTGAGAGCAACCCACCTCGAAGCCTTTGAGAGAGAATTCCTTGCGAGGATAAAGCCCTAACCACCCAGAGCCAGAGAGAATTGGGCATCACTTAAGTCTTCTTGTCTGTGTGATCTGAAGACTTATTACACTTGAGGACTGTGCATCCTCCAGCCGGTTAGGCGTCGTGTTCTGAGCATCCAAGAGACATTGTGGATTGCCGGTGAACGAAGTCTGTGAAGGTTTGGGAGTCTACCTTGAAGACTTACCAGAGTGATTGGGCGAGGTCTGTGTGACCTTAGCTCAAGGGGGATACGGTGAGGACTGGGTGTCCTGAGCTGCGTGTTCAGGACTGGGTGTCCGGGACTGTGTGTCCTAAGGTTTAAATACCTAGCCGCCCCAACCAGACGTACAGTTGTCACAGCAACTGGAACTGGTCCAACAAATCATTGTCTTCAACGAGTCACTGGTTTCATCTTCCCTTCCCTTTACTTACTGTTGCTCCTTGTGAAGTCATTGTATGTTCGCACTATCTTTTGTCTTCACTGAGTGACTGCATGCTCTGTATGGCTTCATAATATCTTCCTACCTGATCCTTACTACATTGCTGCTATTAAGTCATTGTGCTTTCACTTCATTGAATACTTGACTATGGCTTGTCTAGTGTAGTCTACCTTCCGCTGCATGGTAATAGGTTTATTTCTATTGTTTGTCTTCATAACTTCCACGTTTTGAAGACTTTAATAAAATCACCTATTCACCCCCCTCTAGTCGATATAACGCACTTTCAATTGGTATCAGAGCAAGGTGCTCCCTTGTTCTGTGTGATTCGGTTTAACCACCTGGAGCTTTAGCTATGTCGACTGAACGGATAATTAAAGTCTCCGCTGCTTGCCCCGTCTTTGATGGAACTGAATATCCCTACTGGAAGAATAAGATGTGCATGCATCTTGAAGCCATTGACGTCGACCTATGGTATGTCGTTGAGAACGGCGTTCCCAAGGCTGGAGAAGGTGTCACTGCTGCTGATGTCAAGAAATTCGTTCAACTGGACTCAACTGCCAAAAATATCATCTGTGGTCATCTGACCAAAGGACAGTATGGCCGTGTGAGTGCTTTGAAGACATCTAAGCTGGTCTGGGACTGGCTCTCCAAGGTCAATGAAGGCATCTCAACCCAGAGAGATCAGAGAATTAGTGTCCTTCGCAACCTCTTCAACCGCTTCAAGCGAAATGACAATGAGAATGTCCAGCACACATTTGACCGACTCACTGACATCACAAATGAGCTTCAAGCCCTCGGTGCTACTGAGATCACCAAACATGAAGTCGTCAAGACACTACTAAGATCACTTGATAATTCGTTTGACATCCTAGCCCTGATGATTCAAGAACGTCCTGATTTCAAGACACTCGATCCATCTGACATACTTGAGAGGCTCAATACACATGAGTTTCAGCTTTCTGAGAAATGAGATATCTATGGTCCAAACTATGGGCGAAGTCGTGCCTTGAAGGCAAAAGCTATTTCCTCATCTGAAGAAGAATCTGACAGCAGTTCTGATGATCCTGAAGACATTGGAAGGGAACTTGTTATGCTTGTGAAGAAGTTCCAAAAATTCACCAAGAAGAAAGGCTTCAGAAAGTCTTCCCGATCAAGCTCAAGGAATGATGAAGCTTCTGCTCACAACCACAAGAAGAGCTCATCTGGAAAGGCACGTGCGTTTGTTGGCAAGGAAATGGATTCAGAGGAGGAGTCCGCTTCTGAGGAGGCGGAGGTGGAGTCTGAGGAGGAGTCTGATTTAGGCATCGCAAGTCTGGCTACAGCATACGTTGCCAAGTCCATCTTCAATACTGAAGACAATGACCTTGTCACCGACACCGATGCAAATGACAAGGACTACTCCGCTTCTACCTACTCCTTCATGGCACACGGTGCCAAGGTAAACACATGCACTACTCACTATCAAACATCTAGTGACGATGACTCTGATTGTGATTCAAAACCCAGCTACAAAACACTTGCTAAAATTGCAACTGAACAGCAGAAAGCTATGGAACATATTCAAAAACTGTTAGACAGAAGCGATGATCTGTTAGGTGCTGAAATGACTCGATCTGAATCCTTAATTGAAGACATAAAAAATCTTCATGATAAGTATCAGGAACTTGAAAGTCGTCATGAAACTCTCTCAACAACTCATGAAAAGCTTTCCTATGATTATCTTCAAAGGAAGCAAGATCTTGAGAAATTGAGAGCGGTTCATGAAGATCTTCAAAAGGAAAATGAGTCACTTCACTCCAAATAGATCAGTCCCGCTAAGGAAGGATTTGAACCACCTTGTCTTAAATGCATTGAGCGTGATAATGCTACTTCTGTTGCTGAATGTTCTACTGCTACTACTGTTGCAATATCTTCAACTATTGATGTGGTAACTAACCCCTCTGCTGAGGATACCACTGCTATTGCTGATGAGAATGCTAGGTTGAAACATTGCTTGAAACAGGGATGTACAAAAGTCTTAAAGGGCATCAGACACTATGTGATGTCCTCAAAAAGCAGATTTTGAACCGAAACCCAAGGAAAGAGGGTGTTGGGTTCGTAAGGAAAATGAATGCTGATGGCTCTTAGTGGAAACCTGAGCAGTACCCCAAAACCATGTGGGTTGCTGCAAAGGAACCTTCAGCAGACCCATCCAATCTATCTGGCTTCACCTGTGCTAACCCCATTATCATTGATGAATCCTTTGATGCAAACTATATACTGTTTAAGAATCAGAATGGTGAAGTGTTTGCCAGGTACATTGGTACTAACTGCAGGAATGGACCGCCTATGAAGAAGATCTGGGTTCCGAAAAGGTGTCTGGAGAATCTTCCTGTGAATGTCATCATGACACCTCACATGAAGAAGACAAACCTCAGACCAAAGGCTTCATACGGTCCAAAGGCTTCATACAGATAGAGAACTCACCTGAGTCGCACTAACACAAATGTTTTGCAGGGAAACCATACTCAGGCATATGAATATGAGAGCGGGTCATCAAACCGCCATGTTCATAAGACCAAGAACTATTCTGCTTATTCTGATGAGTACTATTGTCCGCCTGCAAGACTGCTTGCTAGGGCTCCAAAGCCAAAATTCTTAGATGCTGCACTTAGACTCATTGCTTCTCAGCCACCCTTGAAGATGTGGGTGGCTAAGAAAGCTTAACTCTCTTTTGCACGGAAAGGTCTCCAGCAGAAAACCAAAATCGTCTGACGCCATTGCTGGGGACCTTAAACATCTTGTAGGGCGCAAGATCAAATGCCCGAATGGTCTTACTATGTACTTCGTTCCTGAATCGCTTGCTACTCTCCCTATTAGTCCTAATCTGGATCTAAGCTTTCATAACCCATTGGTTCGTCAAATGTTTTTGCTTCACAATGCTCTTGGTGAAGCCTATCCCCCTAACTGCACTGTAGGGTACGACACCAGTGTCTTCAGAATGGATTATTGATAGTGGGTGTACAAATCACATGACTGGCAAAAGAAGTCTTCTTATGGACTCAACCTTACGTCCATCCGACAAGAGCCACATCACATTTGCTGACACTGGTAAAAGTAAGGTATTGTGTCTAGGTAGAGTTGCAATCTCAAGGGATCAACACATGGAGAAAGTCATGCTTGTTGAATCCCTTGGCTTCAACTTAATGTCTGTCTCAATGCTTTGCGATTTGAACATGATCGTAATATTTGGAAAATATCGTTGCCTTGTACTAATGGAATCTGAAAAGTCTCTAGTGTTTGAAGGGTATCGAAAAGATGATTTGTACGTGGTAGATTTCTCAGCAGGACCACAGCTTGCCGTATGTCTTCTAGCAAAAGCTTCAGAATGCTGGCTCTGGCATCGGAGGCTTGGGCATGCTGGCATGAGGAACCTCCACACCCTTGCGAAGAAGAAGCATGTCATAGGCATCGAGGGCGTCAAGTTCAAGAAAGACCACTTATGCGGTGCTTGTGAAGCAGGGAAGATGACGAGGGCCAAACATCCTTCGAAGACAATCATGACCACTACTCGACCCTTCGAATTGCTTCACATGGATCTTTTTGGTCCCACTCATTACTCAACTCTTGCTACTACTGCATGCCTCTATGGCTTCATTATTGTTGATGATTACTCTAGATACACTTGGGTGCACATAATCCTTTACAAGACTGAAGTGCAGGATGTCTTCAGATGCTTCGCCAATCGAGCTATGAACAATTATGGCGCCAAGATAAAGCACATCAGAAGTGACAATGGCACTGAATTCAAGAACACTGGCCTTGATACATATCTTGATACCTTGGGCATCACACATGAATTCTCAGCCCCGTACACGCCACAGCAGAATGGCGTCGTCGAACGCAAGAACATAACACTCATTGAGATGGCCAGAACGATGCTAGATGAATACAAGACCCCAAGAAAATTCTGGCCTGAAGCCATTGATACTGCATGCCATACAATCAATCGTGTTTATCTTCACAAGCTTCTGAACAAGACATCTTATGAGCTCCTTACTGGCAAGAAGCCAAATGTCAGTTACTTTAGAGTATTTGGCGCAAGGTGCTGGATCAAGGACCCACATCACACCTCAAAGTTTGCACCAAAAGCACATGAGGGTTTTATGCTTGGATATGGAAAGGATTCGCACTCCTACAGAGTCTTCAATCTCTTTCATTACAAAGTGGTTGAAACAGTGGATGTGCGGTTCGATGAGACCAATGGTTCACAAAGAGAGCAACTGCCAAATGTGCTAGATGAAGTTCCATCCAGTGAATCAATCAAGCTAATGGGAACTGGAGAAATTATACCTTCTGAAGCTCATCCTGAAGAAGAACTTATCATCTCAGCACCTGATCAACATGAAGACAATGCTTAGCCTGAAGACATTCCTTCTAACAACGACAATGATCAGCAAGAGCAAAGTCTTCGCCCTGTACATCCTCGCGTTGCCAATGAAGTGCAGATTGAAAGAATAATTGATAGCATCAATGCACCCGGTCCACTCACTCGTTCAAGGGCAACTCAGCTAGAAAATTTCTGTGGGCACTTCGCATTCGTCTCAATAACAGAACCCAAGAAAGTTGAAGAAGCCTTCATGGAACCTGAATGGATTCAAGCTATGCAAGAAGAGCTTCAACAGTTTGAGCTGAATAATGTATGGGAACTAGTTAAGCGTCCTGATCCACGGAAGCACAATATTATAGGCACCAAATGGATATACCGCAACAAGCAAGATGAGCATGGTCAAGTTGTCAGAAACAAAGCTCGCCTCGTTGCTCAAGGATATACTCAAGTGGAAGGCATTGACTTCGATGAAACATTTGCTCCTGTGGCTAGACTTGAAGCCATACGCATACTGTTGGCCTATGCAAATCATCACAACATACTTCTATATCAAATGGATGTGAAGAGTGCTTTTCTCAATGGCAAGGTTGAAGAAGAAGTGTATGTTGCACAACCGCCTGGCTTTGAAGACCCAAAACATCCTGACATGGTATACAAGCTCAACAAGGCATTGTATGGCCTCAAACAAGCCCCTCAGGCATGGTATGACACACTCAAATACTTCCTGAAGAGCAAAGGCTTCATACCTGGTTCCCTAGACCCAACTCTCTTCACAAAGACATATGATGGTGAACTGTTTGTGTGCCAAATATATGTGGATGACATTATCTTCGGCTGCACCAATCAGAAGTACAGTGAAGAGTTTGGATATATGATGCAAGAGCAATATCAGATGTCCATGATGGGAGAGCAGAAGTTCTTCCTTGGTCTTCAAATACGACAGCAACGCAATGGCATCTTCATATCTCAAGAGAAGTATCTCAAAGATTGCCTGAAGAAGTTCGGTATGCAAGACTGCAAAGGCTTCACGACGCCAATGCCAGCCAAACATCATCTGGGTCCCGACGACAATGGTAAAGAGTTCGATCAAAAGGTATACCGCTCCATGATTGGTTCTTTACTTTATCTATGTGCATCTAGGCCAGATATTATGCTTAGTGTTTGCATGTGTGCTCGTTTCCAAGCGGCACCAAAGGAGTCGCATCACTTAGCTGTGAAGCGAATTCTTTGATATTTGGCTCACACCCCAACTCTAGGATTATGGTATCCAAAGGGCTCAGAGTTTGATCTGCTTGGATTCTCGGATGCTGATTATGCTGGTGAAAAGGTGGATCGCAAGTCTACATCAGGCACATGTCATTTTCTGGGACGATCACTTGTATGTTGGTCTTCAAAGAAGCAGAACTGTGTATCTCTCTCCATTGCTGAATCTGAATACATTGCTGCTGGATCTTGCTGTGCTCAGCTTCTGTGGATGAACAAAACACTCAAGGACTATGGCATTCATCTGAAGCAAGTGCCACTTTACTGTGACAACGAAAGCGCCATCAAGATCGCCAACAACCCAGTTCAGCACTCGAAGACAAAGCACATTGAAATTCGTCATCACTTTCTCAAAGATCATGTTGTGAAGGAAGATATTGATATCATACACGTCAACACTGAAGAGCAATTGGCAGATATCTTCACCAAGCCCTTGGATGAGAAGAGATTTTGCAAGTTACGGTGTGAGCTAAATATCCTGGAATCCTCAAATGTCTTGTGATCAGGCACACATCCGAACCCTTATGCATATTGATGACTTAAATGTGCAACACACGAAGTAAAGTATATCTTCAATCAATGAAGACATACATTCTAAGTGTGAATACATTAATGTGGAATTTGACTTCGGAGCGCCACGATAATTGTGCGCCGTGTCTGGGTCTAATACTTCCTATACGGTGGGTAACGCCACCACCAAATGTTCTATTTTGAAGTGTTTCACTCATGGCGTTACCTTGCAATGTCTTCACATTTGGTTTGGCTTCGATCTCAACAGATCTTCATGATTATCTTCACTATGTCAATTATATATATATATATATTACTGTTCTGTCCTCTACAGCATTCACTTATAGCTATGTCTTCATTGTTGAATCTTTTGAACTAAGTGAATGTGATCGGACCCTAACCTCTCTATGCTTTCTATCTCAAATTCTATCTCTCCAAATCATATGCATTCTATTGAAACTGTCGAATGTCTTCTCTGCGTCCTTGTCAGCAAAAGATACAGAGATAACCATTAAGTCCGTTTTCAATGCTCATTCCTCCACATGAAACCCGGAGAAGTAGGAACGACCACCCGACAATCAAGGCGTGCGTGGGACGTGGAACAAACCCCAAAATTCCGCATAATGGCCACGTGTCCTCAGATGCGAATCGCCAGGGGCACCTGTGTAATAGCACAGTGCCGCCCATGTACCTATAAATACACACTTCACAGCGGTCATTATCTCTTCTTCCACTCTCACACGAACCCTAGCGCCACCGCTAGCCCTCGACGACACCGGCGACGAAGCGCTTCGCTGCCGCAACCTCTCCGACGCTGTCTTCATGCCGACCGCGAACATCGTCCTCTCTGTCGTCGCCGTAGGTGTCCTCCGTCACCAAGTTAGGGCACGGAAGATCGAACTGCTCGGCCTCATCTTCCACTTCGTCTAGCAGTTCTTAGTGTGGTAAATAAAACTTCCTTTTTACAGCACCGCTGATCCTATGGATTTGTCACTTTCTACCACAAGCAGTTTCTATTCACACAAGTTAGATCTCTCTCATACTGCATCTCATAACATTCCTAGTATATTCACTTATGCTTCACAAAGTAGTTAGATTCCTCACTTGTACTGATCTGTGGATTCGTACAAATCTAGAACCAACTCCTTATCTATGAGTGAATGTCTTCGCAAAATGAGGTCAATGTCTTCTAAACTGATTTATCTTCAAAATCTTCTGAGAATGCATATGACCTCTTCCCCTTCCCTCGCACCTTAATGCTGTCACAGGTACATGTCAGTGGGAGAATCCTTTAGTTCTCATAGTCTGCATTCATTTGCAGAATTCTTACAGCATCACATTAATCCTCCCGAAGCTAGTTCCTGTTGGTCCAGCAAGCGAAAACCTTTGAAGCCTTTGAACGTGTTGAAGCCTTTCAAGTTAAAGTTTATGGCTTCAGAGAAAGCAGCAAGGAAGGGTGGCAGAAAGCGTCGTGGAGAAACATCCAGAGATCTGCCAGATGAACTCTCAGAACTGTACAATATAGATCCTGAAGAGGATTACAATCAGCGCAAGACCCGAATCCAATGGATTCGAAGATATTGGGCAGAACAATGGTTCAAATACCGATTTGTAACCCAAGAATATGATGAGAAAAATGCCATCAAGAGACCGTGGGGAGACATCCAATACAAGAATCTTCTACCCAGGTCCAGAGATGAAACCATTGCTCAAGGCTTCTATCCATGCATGGTCCGTGGGCCACAGCCAGCTGATGCACACCCATCGTCACTACTATGGTGTCGTGACGACAATCTGTTCAAGCGCAACTTCCAGTTTGCCCAGAACTCAGCGAAGCAGAACAAGAAGACTTTGGGGTTAGACATCAACCCTGGTCCCTCAGCACCAAGGGCAGATGGCACACGAGATGCAGAACCCAATGTCATCGGTCCTTTCTCCAACCTTGAAGGCCTCATCACCCGCATCTTAGTTCAAGGGACTGCAGTGAATGAGCCTGCAGCTGGCGCTGAATCAGAAGAAGCTCCTGCAGTGCCGAAGACAAAGAAGATGAAGAAGCCTAAAGCTTCAAAGCCTGCCCCCTCACCAAAAATCTCAAGGGCGAAGCCACTGGCAACTGCACCTCCTGAAGACAGTGTGCAGTCCGAAGACTTATCTCGCGTCTCCAAGCCCCAGAAAGTCAAGATGCCTCTTCCTCACACCGGACAAGAGCTAACTGCTGCTGCCATTCTGCGCAATGACGACATTGATCTGTCAAGTGATGAAGATCTAGCACATGACGCTCTTGAGCAACTCATCAAGAGCAAAGAAGAAGCAGAAATCTTCAATGATCTGCCTCTCTTTGATGTGACCATCATCCACAACTTCATTGACGAGTGGTTTGACACGCCAAACATCAGCTTTGAAGATCTGCAGCTACCAATTGGCCTCAGTGTTGCCTTCCAAGGCACCATTGCTTCAGAACTCGCTATTGCCCAGCGCATTGTTGAACTGAAGCAAAAGATTGACTATGAAAAGGCTCAGTTCAAGAAGCATATGGCCAAGCTCAGCGTGCAGGAAGTGAAG
Organism: Triticum urartu; assembly: GCF_056163025.1. Lineage (NCBI taxonomy): Eukaryota > Viridiplantae > Streptophyta > Magnoliopsida > Poales > Poaceae > Triticum > Triticum urartu. The sequence continues at coordinate 212,372,872 of NC_141877.1, read as the reverse complement.
AACTTCAAGAGTATGATGCACGAGCTCAAGGAAGCCTTTGTAAAGAAACATGCAGAAGCTCAGGGTTCGCGTGAGCGCATGAAGACTCTGGCTGACAGATGTGTGCAAGCCTAGAATGAGGCTGAGAAGTGCAAGGCCCTTGGGCGTCCTGGCATCGACCCCAGGATGGCCGCAAAGAAGAAGAAGAAGCCTGCTACGGCTGAACCTGACGCACGAAGGCAGGAAGCAGTTCCTATTGTCTTCACAACTAAAATGACTGGCTCGAAGCCAAAAAGCCGGTCAACAGCTTCAGAGCTCAAGAAGACAAGGACTGCTGAGGCTAAAGCCAAAAAGAGGAAACATTCTGAAGCCTCTCCAACTGCCCCCTCCAAGAAGAAGAGGAAGACCAAGAAAGATCGGGCAGCTCCCACAGAGCCCTTGATAGTTGAACCCATTTCTATGGTCTATCCTGAAGCTGAACGCCATGAATGCCAACTGACTATCCATGAGCCTGCTTCCACAGAGGCTCATGAAGCTGAAGACTTTCCAGCAGCTGATCCCATCACCTCTGAAGACATTGGTCAACATGACAATGTAGAAGATGGTGCAGTCCTTCCTCAAAACAGCGAACTCATCAGCATTGGTCGTCCACTGACGCCAATTGCATAGGATGCTTCATGGGTAGATCGCCCACAAGAGGAAGAAGACTATGAGGCCCAACCCACTCCAACTCCACAGGCGTCGCCCACGTTGCGCAGGCTTCGCAAAGGTCCAAGGCCTCAAGTCTCTGCTGAAGACAATCCGGCTGCATCAGCCGCGGAAGATGAAGTCCCACAAGTTGCCACTCCACCGTCCCACCAAGAAGCGGTTCTCAAGGAGAACGTGCTTGAAAATCTTGCGGCTGCCACAACCACCAATGAAGCTAATGTGGAGCCCTCCCCAACGGAAAAAGAAGACAGCGAAGACACTGATCCCGTCCCTTCTATTCCTGAGTCTGTTGCCGGTCCACAGTTCGACTATCATGTTGAGCACAGGCCTCAGGTACAGAAGCCAATCCCAAGATTGCCAAGGTTCCCAGGTCCTGCATCAGCACCTGGCTCCTTCAATATCAATGGCTTCAGGGCAGACAACACATTCTTCGATAGCTCCAGGAACCCCTACTCAAGGGAAAGGATATTATCTGATTGGTTCTGGAGCTATCCTCAATGAAGCTATTACTCATGCATTCTTTACAACCAAGGTCGCATCTTCCCACACAAGCGCCTTGACATTGAAGCCATAGCTGGTCTGCCTTGTCTGGAAGAAGCTTTGGATTGCTTCAAGGAAGTTGGACTGCTGCCATTCGTTACTGACCAAGAGCATTGGAATGAAGAGCTGCTGCTCCAATTCTATGCCACACTTCACATCCGCGGGTACAGCAGAGATACGAAGACTTGGGTCCTGGAGTGGATGACCGGAAATGTTCATCACGAAGCCAATGCATTTGACATCATTGAGCTCACTGGTTTGCCCACTCCTGGCGATCTCTACGAGCATGGCTGTCAGCTGCATAGTGAAGCTATTGAAAGCATCTTTAAGAGGCCGGAACCTGATATGAGTCAGATGCTCAGCATGATGAAGCCATTGCCCCAAGATGCTGCTTATCCAACAGAGTTCTTCGTTGAAGACCTTGAGTATCTGCCACGAACCATCTATCACATTATCAGGCGAACTCTCTGGCCCATCAAAGGGCACTCTCCAAATGCCAAGCTTGAGGGTGCAATGAAGACTTTGGTCTTCTATATTCTTCATGGAAAATGCTTCAATGCACAGGACTTATTCATCCGCCAACTTGCTGCCTCGGGCTCTGATCTGTTTGGCTTGAAGTTCTACGCCCCATGGGTAATGCGGCTAATTAAACTTCACTCCGATATCTCATATCAGCCATCTTCTCGCAATCATACGATTTTTCTGCCTGATGTGGATATCTCTACTGAAGCCATCTATCCTGAGCCTGCAAAGGAACCTCTAAGTCTTCAGAATGTAGAGCATCAGAGTTTCTCACAGAACATTGAAGGAGTTGAAGCAGTCACTTGGGTGTATCCTTTGGCTGGCACTACACGTGCACCACACCCTGCGTCTACTGAAGCCACAGATAGTACAACTGCTCCAAGACCCAAGAAGCGCATTCGTGTTCTCAACAACCGAGAGCTTCTTGTGGCTCTTCATCAGAAACAGGATAGGCATCATGACTGGCTGAAGCGTCAGATGAAAAGCCTCTTGGTGGAAGTTAATCGCATTCGCAATCTTGCCACCAAGAATGCTTTCATTGCCCATGAAACCTGTCACCATACATGGAAAGGGCTAACGATGATGTGTTCTGAAGATGATCTCCAAGAGGATGGCTTCACTGAGTGATTCAAGTTTGACTCCACACCTCCTCGAAGAGCTGTGCTGCTAGGAACTCCATCCCTTGAAGACTCTGAGTTCTCTTCATCTGCTGCAACAATGACTGCCAGAGTTATCGAGGATGAAGATGATGCTACTTCACCACCACCTCCTTCAGCACGCGTCAACTCTGCTCCAAGCTCTTCAGTACCGCCAAACACCACCAACGACCCTGCTACTTTACCTACTCCGCATGGGAACGAGTAGATGCTCTATGTCTTCAAACCTTTTTGGTCCTTACTGACAAAAGGGGGAGAAGCATATGAGGTTGATAGTCTTCAAGCGGGTCCATATGGGCGGGTGCTTTATATTTTGCTTCGTGCTTACAACTCTCGTTTTGCTACATTTGGTTCTTTGAGTTGTAACACTTAAACTCGATGGTCGTCTGCTACTTATCTGCCACTTTGTTTTGCGATGATAAATTCCGCATGTGCGACGATAAATTCCGCACTTAGATCATTCTGCAGACATCCATTTTCCATTATGCATGTCATTATCTTCATATACTTTCACATGCATAGTGGATTGTCATCATAAGTTGAAGTGGATCTCCACAAGTACAACCTGCCATGTGCATTTGCATTCCGAAAGCAAATTACCTATATGCACATCTTCAGGGGGAGCCCTTGCAACTTATGAAGACAATCCTTATCATTTACAATTTCACAGATTATATTCCCCGTTGAAAACTTCAACTAATTTGTCATCAATCACCAAAAAGGGGGAGATTGTAAGTGCATCTAGTGCCTCCCCTAGTTGGTTTTGGAGTATTGATGACAAACCTACTTGACGGACTAATGTGTTTGTGAGAATTGCAGGATAACACAGGTAGAAGTCCCTCATTGATTCAGTTTTCCTACCAGAGATGACCCCTAAAAATGTATGAAGACATTGAAGTCAAAGGTGGTATATGAAGATATTCACATTGAAGACTATGACAAGAGAAGACACCACATGAAGCCTATGGAGCTCGAAGACTTAGATCTTTCGTAGTTCTTTTTCTTTTGTGTTGAGTCATAGGAACCACCGTACTGTTAAGTGGGGTCCAAGAGAACCAGTCAGAATGACTGAAGTGATGCCTAACCAAAAACACCTATGTCTTCGAGTGAAGACTATGAGAGCGAATCTTGTCCAGAGTCGGATAAGTCAGCTTTGCTTGTAGCCCAAGTAAAGTTGCCGTGTGAGTTTGAAATCTGACCGTTGGAACACGTGTCAGTTCCTTAGTGACCCAGGGTCATTTCGGACAAATCAGGTCGGGTTGCCAAGTGGCTGTAAATAGCACACCCCCCACAACCACAAACGGTTGGCTGCTCAGATTGAGAGTACGGCTTTTGTCGTTTGAGAGCAACCCACCTCGAAGCCTTTGAGAGAGAATTCCTTGCGAGGATAAAGCCCTAACCACCCAGAGCCAGAGAGAATTGGGCATCACTTAAGTCTTCTTGTCTGTGTGATCTGAAGACTTATTACACTTGAGGACTGTGCATCCTCCAGCCGGTTAGGCGTCGCGTTCTGAGCATCCAAGATACATTGTGGATTGCCGGTGAACGAAGTCTGTGAAGGTTTGGGAGTCTACCTTGAAGACATACCAGAGTGATTGGGCGAGGTCTGTGTGACCTTAGCTCAAGGGGGATATGGTGAGGACTGGGTGTCCTGAGCTGCATGTTCAAGACTGGGTGTCCGGGACTGTGCGTCCTAAGGTTTAAATACCTAGCCGCCCCAACCAGACGTACAGTTGTCACAGCAACTGGAACTGGTCCAACAAATCATTGTCTTCAACGAGTCACTGGTTTCATCTTCCCTTCCCTTTACTTACTGTTGCTCCTTGTGAAGTCATTGTATGTTCGCACTATCTTTTGTCTTCACTGAGTGACTGCATGCTCTGTATGGCTTCATAATATCTTCCTACCTGATCCTTACTACATTGCTGCTATTAAGTCATTGTGCTTTCACTTCATTGAATACTTGACTATGGCTTGTCTAGTGTAGTCTACCTTCCGCTGCATGGTAATAGGTTTGTTTCTATCGTTTGTCTTCATAACTTCTACGTTTTGAAGACTTTCATAAAATCGCCTATTCACCCCCCTCTAGTCGATATAATGCACTTTCAAGGAGGCACGTCCGCCAAACACAGGGGGGTAGAAGAAGTCCCCCCCCCCAGGTTAAAATGGTGAACGTGATATACGTTACCCATATTCCCAAGAGGGAGCGCAAACGTGCGCTCAGGGACGTCTATGCGATAGAGCCAGCCGCCCCAAAATTCAACCCATTGTCGTCCTGCCCGATCACTTTCGATCGCAGGGACCATCCGACCAATATCCTTCATGGCGGTTCCGCCGCACTGGTCCTCGACCCAATCATTGATGGATTCCACCTCACGCAAGTCCTCGTGGACGATGGCAGCAGCCTCAACCTGCTCTATCAAGATACAGTCCGCAAAATGGGCATCGATCCATCAAGGATCAAGCCCACAAAAACTACCTTTAAAGGAGTAATACCAGGTGTAGAAGCCCGTTGCATGTGTTCAATCACGTTGGAAGTTGTCTTCAGATCTTCGGACAACTTCCGAAGCGAAGAATTGATCTTCGACATCATCCCCTTCCATAGTGGCTATCACGCACTGCTCGGACAAACTGCATTTGCTCGATTCAATGTGGTGCCACATTATGCTTATCTCAAACTTAAGATGCCCGAACCACACGGTGTCATAACAGTCAACAGAAACACAGAGCGCTCCCTCCGTACTAAGGAGCACACCGCGGCCCTAGCAGTAGAAGTACAGAGCGGCCTTATCAAGTAGAACATTAATTCAGCGGCCAAGCTCTCGGACACTGTCAAACGAGTCCGGACTACTCTGCAGTAGAACAGTCCAGCCCGTTAGGAGCTCGACTAGCAATTCGGCCCCCGTCTTAGTCCTGACCAACTGGCGGGGTACATACCGCGCGTACATAACTATGCACTCAAAATACCATGAGCATAGACGGAGGCGTAACTTGATTGTGGTCCATCATATGGCTCACACACATAATTTTCCTTTTCCTTTTCCTTTTTTACCATTTTTGGTCTCTTTTTCAGAAGCCCCTCCGACGTCCGAAGCATCGTTCCTTTCGAAGGATAGATACACCAAGGCAGCAAGCAGTACAGACATGTGGGGGAATCTCTAGAAGTTCTTGACGATCGTTCTACCTGTTTTCGGCACCCGCACGCAGCCCCCCCTTGGTCTTGGCATGTTAAATAGCTAGGTTGCTTATCGCACTATTTGTACAAATACGCTTTGACGTATTAATCAAATTACAATGGAAACAGTTTACGGCCCAACTTATGTGGCACTAGCTTACTACTTCATTTTATCATTCTTATCGATTGCACCCGTACACTTTGGTATGCTTTGATTCACCAGGGGCTTCATTGTGCCCCATACTATGGCAACAAAGTCCGAACACTTTTTAAAGTATAGTTCGGCACCCCGAATTTTAGCATTATATGCATCGGCTCTGAATCATGTCTTTGGTCAATAGTTGGGTTCCCGGCTCCTGTGCTTGCTACCTTACGTTCCGTCCTATCGGCTAGGGTGGTAAAGGGAGAACTACTGCGATTGTATTTCTAGTATATCCGAGCAAACACCTCAGTTGAGAAAGCCAAAATTGACTGTCATGATACAGCGAGAGCTGGTCAGCTATTCGGAGGTTACAAATCTTTTGTGATTTTTTCCGATTATGCGACAAATCGGCCTCTGCACGATCAGGTCTCTACAACACTCTAGTCCGGATTAAATACTAACTAGGGGCTGCGCCTACATTTCTATTGTCAAACTCCTAAGGCTAAGTGAGAGTGCTAAAGCCAAATAGTCCGATTGCCTGGTTCGCTGCGCTAAACACCTCCTTCAAGGACCAAACTATTGGATCAAGAATGTTTAGATTTATCCTGAACACCCCCATACTACCTATGTGGGGGCTGAATCCAACGACTGGCCAACTCTCAGATTTAACAAAACGACCGCACAGTAGATAAAATTTTCAAACAACAAACATGATATTACATAAAGACTATGTTTTACAATACAAGAAGGGATAACATGAATGACTTCATTCAGAGATAATGTCTTTTGAACATTGACCCTCTACAATGCGGGATCCTTTCAGGACATCCTCAAAATACCGCTCGGGCGTGCGGTTCTCCTTGCCCGTGGGCGGTCCCTCGGTGGAGAGCTTGACGGCGTCCATCTTCGCCCACTGCACCTTGACACGGGGGAAGGCCATCCGCACACCTTCAATGCAGATCGACTGCTTGATGGCATCAAGCCAAGGACAGGCATTGACCAGCCACTTCACGAGCCCGAAGTAGCTGCTGGGTATGGCTTCGGCAGGCCACAGACGGATTATCAAATACTTCATGGCCAGTTCGGCCATCCTATGCAGTTCGGTCAGCTGTTTCAGCTGATCGCTAAGGGGCACCGGATGCTCTGGCGCTAGGTATTGCAACCGGAACACCTTCTATGTCGAGCTCTCCTCTTCGGCTCGAAAGAATTCTGCAGTGTCGGCAGCACTGCACGGCAGATCCGCAAACGCCCCTGGAGAACTCCAAATCCGGGTCAGTAAGACAAACCTTTTCTTCACATACTTTATCTGCATAATAAAGGCCTTACCCATCGCGATTTTCTGGCCTCCTGGATTTCCTAGAGGGCGCCCTGGGCTTCAACCCGGGCATCGTGTGTGCTTTGACGAGCCTTGGCAAGTTTGGACTCTTGATCCGCAACATTGCGCTCCAAGGACTCGCATTTCTTCATGGTGTCCTGGAGCTCCTACTGGACCTCACCAACCCTGGCCTCGTGTTTCTCACGAGCGTCTTGTTCCTTTGTCGCTCTCTCCTGGGCTTCGCCCAGTGCCTTCTTGAGGGTCTCCATCTCAGTCGCCGCTCCTGCAAAATATCATAGCACTATGGTCAACACAAATCATTCATAATTACTAAACCTAAACAAGGTCATTGGATACCTTCATGCTCCTCCAGCAGTTTCTTCACACGGTCGAGATCTTCCTTGGTCCGCTCCAGACTCTACTTTAGTCTAGAGACCTCAGCAGCATGAGAGGTTGGAGCCAGCAAAGACGCTTGCTTATTCACATAGACACGTATGGTTAGTCTCCTGCGAAAATTACTTGATCCTCTATCCGGCTTTTCTTTTCGAACATCGGACAGCGTCTTAGGGGCTACTGTCTATACTACGGCATTCCTTTTGCATAAATTGCGTTTCATACCTCAAAGCCTATCAAAAGGCTTGTGCAGGCTTCGGTCAGCCCGCACTTCACGGACCGTACCCATGAGGGTACGGTGTTCCTCAACAGTGGAAGCGCTTCGCATCGCTTCCTGTAGAGTATCCGGTGCCTTTGGATGGACAGAGGTCACCGGTGGAATTGTATTCGGAGGAGGCTGCTTGCTATATTCCAGAGCTGTATAGGTCTACGAAATCGTATTCGGCTAGGGGCCGGATTGGATATGGCCCCCATCGCCAGTCTCCATGGGGATTTGCTCCCCCAAGTGTCCGGCGGCTGAGGGTTCACCTTCTGGCGCCACCCTGACGGCCTCCTATGTCTCTCCCTGGCCTGGGGAGGCCCTTCGGGACAGCATCTCGATGTTATCCATGGCCTTGGGAGAAGAGGCAGCCGGAAGGGACCCGCTGTCCATCACCTTTGGATCCAACGAATTCCTTGAAGATGAGGATTGCTCGAGGTCGTAACGAGCCGGACTTCAGGACATGATTCAACATGTTAAAACCATGAAGTAAACGAGCTGGATATGTGCGTGCATATTTGAGTACTCACAATTCAGCCAGGGGCTTGTCCCTGGGGCGCCACTCGGAGCTGGTGTCGATGTCCCAAGCAGAGTTGTCCGCGAGGGAAATCTCCCCCTTCTTGGACGCCTCTGCCTCATCGTCGTCCTCGGTGTGGGAGGAATGGGTCTCGGCGTCTTCGGATGCCACGTTTGAAGTTCCCTTACGGCGGAGACCACTCCCGGTCTCCTTGGCCTTCTTCTTGGCCTTCTTCTCCGGTGCTTGGTAGGGCACTGGAACTAGCATCTTCGTCAGAAGAGGGATTGCTGGGTTTTTCAGGCAGCGGAGCCGGACACTGGATCCACTCGGCCTTCTTTGTGTAGCCCTAAAAAAATGAATGGGGAAGCTTAGACATCTCCCTTGAGTATGCAATTAAAGGATACACCTTGAAATACGGAAAACTTACCGCACTAGCGGGATGGGCCAGGTCGTGCCCGCAGTCCTCGGTCGTTGTCGGCCACGTCTCGTTGGCCTTAAAGAGCACCCTCCAGAAGTCTTTGTGCATAGTGCCAAAGAACTGTTGTAGGGTCTGGTGCTTGGCCGGATCGAACTCCCACAAATGGAAAGTCCGACTTTGGCACGGAAGGATCCGGCGAGCAAGTATCACCTGGATCACATTGACAAGCTTGACGTTCTTGTCCACCATGCTCCTGATGTTTGTCTGAAGCACCGTCAGCTCATCCGAGGATGACCAATCCAGGCCCTTCTCTAGCCAGGAGGTGAGCCGCATCGGAGCGCCGGACTGGAATTCAGGAGCCGCAGCCCAGGTGGCGTTGCGAGGCTCTGTGACGTAGAACCATTGCTGTTGACACCCTTTGACGGTCTCCACGAAGGTACCTTTGGGCCATGTGACATTGGGCAGCTTGCTCACCATGGCGCCTCTGCACTCTGCGTGTTGACTGCCCACCACCTTCTGCTTCACATTGAAGATCTAACCACAATCTGAAGTGGGGTGTGATGCAGAGGAAGGCCTCGCACACGACAATGAATGCCGAGATGTTGAGGAAGGAATTGGGGGCCAGATCGTGGAAATCCAGCCCGTAGTAGAACATGATTCCGCGGACGAATGGGTGGAGAGGGAATCCCAATCCGCGGACGAAGTGTGGGATGAATACCACCCTCTCATGGAGCTCCGGGGTGGGGATGAGCTGCCCCGTTGCTAGAAGCCGGTGGGCGATTTCCTTGGCCAAGTACCCGGCCTCCCGGAGCTTGCACTGGAAAAAAATACACTTCCGCGATGATACGTGTTTGTCACAGTCGGTCGCATTTTCTATCATGCATGTACATCCATGACGATTTTATGACAGAATCAAGATAGTCATACCTGTGCTGTCGTAGAAGTGTTCCATGACATTACCAAAATTATCATCACGGAAGTGTCCACTTCCATGACGATAAATCCCGCGTCACAGAAGTGCTTTCGTCAAGGGTGACCGACACATGGCATCCACTGTAATGGAACGCCATTAAGATATCGGGTCGGGTTTCGGATCTGATAACCCATTAACAGCCCCGACCAATGGGGATTTTCCACGTGTAAAATCATCATTGGCTGGAGGAAACACGTGTCGGCTCATTGTTGGGACAGATGTCATCCACTCATTGGACAGAAGGCGCCTATGATACATCAACACATGGCACGGCCCAACAGAGGCCCATTCCTATGAAAAGGCCGGCCCATTTGACTTGGTCAAAAGGTGGCGGGCCGGCCCATGTAAAGCCTGTTAACGGCATGTTCGCATATAGCCCATTTACAGCCCGCTAACCCAAGGCCCGTTACGCCCTATACGAATTAGGCCTAGTAGCGTCATATGGGCCACCTAATATGATTCCAGCCCGTTTTCACTTCTGGCCCATTTATCCCCATGACGTCTTTCGACCCATATGAGGCCCTATGTAACTCTTGGCTTATTAACGGCTCGTGGTGAAACTGGCCCGTAATGAACAGTGTATCACTTTACACCTATTAACGGCCCGTGGTGAAACTAGCCCGTAATGAACAGTGTATCACTTTATACCCATTAACGGCCTATTATTCCGTTGGGACATTTCCAGCCCATGTTATCTTTCGATCTTCTCAGAGCCCATTTATTCTTGGGCTCATTTCCAGCATTCGTTTACTTACGGCCCGTTACTGTCATTTTCTGCTTGTGGGCCAAATTCAGCCCGTGGTTACAGTCGGCCCGTTTGTGGTCTGTTAATACATTGGGCCATTTTCATAGCGTCATCAAATACAGCCTATTAACGTTTGCCCATTATGGTCGGCCCATGAACGAACGATTCCAACTCTAGCCCGTTTACGGCCATAATGCGGTCTGTTTGGCCCATGTTTGGCCAATTGATCATACGGCCCGTATAAGGCCCATTGATGATACGGCTCACAGAAGGCCCATTGTTTCTACGGCCCATAGAAGGCCCATTGTTTTTACGGCCCGTAGAACGCCCATTATTTCTACGGCCAGTAGGAGGCCCAGTGTCACTACAGTAAATATTAGCCCATGGTTATTGTGGCCTAGTTTTAAAAAATAGGTTATTGCAGCCACTAGCTAACCGCGGAAAAAGAACTGCAATGACTACAAGCAAACAAATAAACAAGACAACAAGGAAATAAATAAGCAAGCAACTAACGCTAGGCTATCACGGCTATTACACATATTACATCCACTAGGCATCAAAGTTTGCCACCAGTGCAAATATAGGGAACAAAGCAGCATATCATATACACTGGTTGTCAAAGTTGGCGACCAGCACAAATAAACGCCACAGCAAAACAAATCCAGAACTAAAACCACTTCAGAAGATCTCAAGAAACAATGTCCTGGGTACCCATAATGCTGGCAATATGCTTAGCAAGCTTATTAACTTTCTATTGTTTGGCGCTTAAATCCTCCAGCGCTTGCTGTTGCACTAGAAAATATGCATCTGAATTCTGCAGGGACTTCCTCAGTCCTTCAGCTTCCTGTCGCAGCACATCTGATCGATGTCTTTCAACTTGAAGTTGAGACTCAAGAAGACGAACTGATTCAGGCAGCGAGTTCGAAGAGCTTGTGCCAGCAGTAGTGGCCAGTAACCCGAACACTACATCAAGATATGACTTTTGGGTTCCCTCACTGTCGTCAAGATAGTTTTTATCAGCTTTCTTGGAGACCAACAATGATGTCTCACTATCTTGAACCTTATCTGCATTACTTCCTTTACCATTGGATAACGCGGTACTGTTCTCCAATATTTTGTCCGCATTCTAAAAGAGAAACAAGCAGACACATCACATGTTTACCATGTTGTATTTGAAACTCATTTTGGTAAATGAGTTCAGTAGTAAAGTGGACAGGATAACAGCATGAAACAAACATATATCTATGTACCATGGTCACTTTATGGTCTATATCATTCTAGTTTTTGTTGCCAAATCAAGATAGAGTCACAGTTCAAATAATATTTGTTCAAGACAAAGCAGAATAGACAAAATATAAGTGTGGGTAACTATAGAGCAATAACTACACTTGTAATGTGCATGACATGAGACATAACTGTTTATTCAATTGAAACTGAAATCAAAATAGAGCAGGTTACAACAGCAAACCAGTTAAAGAAACGGGTTTAAAACATACCTGTTGCGCCATTGGAGTTTCAATTCCATCCTTCAAATTTGAAAATAGTTGGTATGAGTAAATACAGTAGTGCAAGAGCAAAGGAGTATGAACCATAGCTACAGAACCTGACCTGAGAACAAATCTTCTTCTCCTTTAAGCGTTGAGTTGGGATTCGGAGTGGTTGTCCTCGTGCTTTGGGCACTGCAGTTCCCTTACTAACTGCTCGTGTTTGGGTCCTCTGTGGTGGAGACGATGCTGTGTCAACTAGAACTGGTTTACTATCTGTCGGGGTTAGGGTTAGAAGGGGTGTAGCTGGTGCTCTTTCCAACTGGGTAGGGGTACAATCTATGAGAGTCTGGTTATGTGTGGTGGATCTAGTCCTTGGGGAAGTACAACCGTGGTTCTATCTGCATCAACTGGTAGCACTATCTTTTCTGAAGACTGTGTTGTTACTCCCTTAGATACTGCCATCACACTCTCCAATTCAAATGGCTGATAAACAAGAAAAGTAATTGAAAGTGTAGACATTTTATGATAGACAGGTGCAATGGATAGTGGGGAATAAAAGAGGGCATGAAATAATTCATATTTATGTTGTCTAACCAAACATGATAGCATGACACAATTTCACATATAGGATGGCTAACTAAACAGGATAGCATGACACAATTTCACATTATGATGGTGTCAGGACCCCGATTCCAAGTCACATTAATCTAGCCGGTAACACCTCATATCACGTTGCGGCCTCACGCACGGTATCCCCACTGGTGTCGCCTTACCATGGCCCGGGACCGTTTGCGCCTTTTGGCTCACGTATATGATAGTGTCGCTAGCATCCATATGACAGTGAACCCGGGCCTACATGGCTAGTCGTGAATCCAAAGCAGCAAAGACCTATGGGGACAGGCACACATGAATCACATCGAGCATGTCAGTCAGCAGCGTGTGAATCCGGGCTGTAGCACTGGGCTAATAGGACTCCGGGGAACCCGGGCTTTAGTAGGCTAGGCAGGACTACGGAAGTCACCGCGTGACATTTCCCCGAAGGGACAGACATAGGAACGAAGTGAAACACATGCCGGCCAGTCAAGTGTCCTGAGCAGTAGTGCTGGGCTAGCAAGACTCCGGTGGACCGGGCTGTAGCGGACTACTATGGCTCAAGGAGCACTAGACTACATTTCCCCATAAGAGAGGCTGCCAAGGATAAATAACTAGATTGTCGGATCCCACACATACCAAGCATTTCAATCATACACACAATCTGCTCGATATGTGTAAATACAACATGGCATCACAACAAAACTCTACAACTCAAGTACTTTATTTAAAGGCTCCGGAGAGCCATACATAACATGTTCATACAGGTAGGGGTCACAAGACCCGACACTCAAGTCATACAAGCATACAAGAACATGCGGAAGCAAATAAGTCTGAGTACAGACACTAGAAAGAAAGAAGGCTTGTCGAAGCCTATCTATCTACATAGGCCCCTCCATGGCCAGAATCACCACCTGGGTGGCAAGTTACTCATCGACATCGAGGTCTACATAAAACCCATCGGAGGGGGCGGTGTTGTCGTCTGAAAACAGTAATTAAAGCAACATGAGTACAAAGGTACTCAGCAAGTCTTACAACAGATCCTACTACACATGCTCATTCTCAAGAAGGTGGTGGAGTTATTGCAGCAAGCCAGCTTTGACTCTTGGCTAAGTTATCCTACGAGACACCACTAGTAAAATAGTTTTCGCACACGATTTCACTAATCACCAACAATATAGTCCACCGGGGATCCTCCCTCGTCATCCTACGAGAGGGCCATCCTCGGTACTCACACTTATCTTGAGTCTTTTAGTAGAAACCATTAACTTGTCTATGAACTGTATAGGCAACCAAGTAGTCCTTTACCACGGATGCGGCTATTTGAAGAGTTTTATACCCTGCAGGGGTGTACTTCATCACACATGTTTCCACCACTTAGCGTCTGCAGACGACATGTGCTCGATAGACTTCAAGAGAAAACCGACGTTGGTGTAGACCACGACCTGACTAACCACACAAGTCTCTAGTCCAAGTTTATCGCCTATTCGGGTTCCATCCGCAAGGAAATCTGGCCGGGGTGTCCTCAACGGCCCCAAACGATGTGTGCAGGGTTCCCGAGACACTAAACGGGTGACTCGGTACACCATGCCACGGTGTATCTACCGCATCATAGCCCACCCCTGGGGTCAGCGCTACGCACAGCCGCCAACACATAACCTATTAAACAACAGAAACTAGTTGCAACTCCTGGACAGAGGACGATAGGGATCAGTAAGTCGAGCGGGGTCGTGTTTCAGGGCCCAATGTGTGGTAGTAGCTTAATCTTAAATCACGCATACATATCTCAGTTCTTAGGGATGACCTCAATGAAACAACCCACCATATACTCCTACATGGCCTCTCATCGATACCTTTACCAAGTCATGTTCAACACATCCCTCACATTACCGACGTAATCATTTCACTCTAGCCCATCACCCAGATGAACCAGACCTGACACACCTCTAAGAATAGAAGGCATAGCAAGGTAGGAAACACATACATGGCTCAATCAACTCCTACACATGCTAGTGGGTTTCATCTAGTTACTGTGGCAATGCCAGGTCATGCAGAGGATAAGGGTTCAACTACCGCATCACACAGCAGTTTGAAACGTTGTTGTCTTAATGCAGTAAATGAGAGCAAAAGCGAGAACATGGGATTGTATCGATATGATCAATGGGGCTGCTTGCCTGATGGAGTAGTAGTAGGGTACTACCCTTCAGCTGGATACTCGGAAATATCCTCGGAGGCAGAACCTACCACGAAAGACACCACAGAATACAATCATCACATGGCAATATGCAACAATATGATGCATGCTATGTGTAGGATCGACAGTATGTCTAGAGGGGGGGGTGATTAGACTACTTGACCAAATAAAAACTTAACCTTTTCCCAATTTTAGTTCTTGGCAGATTTTAGCTATTGTAGGACAAGTCAAGCAATCATCACACAATTCAAGCAAGCATGCAAAGAGTATACTGGCAGCAGAAAGTAAAGCATGCAGCTTGCAAGAATGTAACGGGAAGGATTTGGAGAATTCAAACGCAATTGGAGACACGGATGTTTTTCCTGTGGTTCGGATAGGTGGTGCTATCCTACATCCATGTTGCTGGAGACTTCAACCCACAAAGGGTAACGGTTGCGCGAGTCCATGGAGGGCTCCACCCACGAAGGGTAATGGTTGCGCGAGTCCACGGAGGGCTCCACCCACGAAGGGTCCACGAAGAAGCAACCTTGTCTATCCCACCATGGCCATCGCCCACGAAGGACTTGCCTCACTAGCGGTAGATCTTCACGAAGTAGGCGATCTCCTTGCCCTTACAAACTCCTTGGTTCAACTCCACAATCTTGTCGGAGGCTCCCAAGTGACACCTAGCCTAGCTAGGAGACACCACTCTCCAAGAAGTAACAAATGGTGTGTTGATGATGAACTGCTTGCTCTTGTGCTTCAAATGATAGTCTCCCCAACACTCAACTCTCTCTCATAGGATTTGGATCTTGTGGAAAGAAGATTGGAGTGGAAAGCAACTTGGGGAAGGCTAGAGATCAAGATTCATATGGTAGGAATGGAATATCTTGGTCTCAACACATGAATAGGTGGTTCTCTCTCAGAACATATGAGTTGGAATTATGTATGTGTTATGATGGCTCTCTCCACGAATGAAGAGGAGGTGGAGGGGTATATATAGCCTCCAAACAAAATCCAACCGTTACACACAGTTTTCCAATCTCGGTGGGACCGAATCAACAAACTCGGTCGGACCGAAAAGGTAAACCTAGTGACCGTTAGAGATTTTCGGTGGGACTGAGATGCAACTCGGTAGGACCGATATGGTTAGGGTTTGGGAATAACGTAATCTCGGTGAGACCGATTACACAAACTCGGTGAGACCGATTTTGGTAATTAGCTAACCAGAGAGTTGGTCAGGCAAACTCGCTGGGACCGATTTGCTCTTTCGGTGAGACCAAAAAGTTACAAAAAGGAAACACTGAATTCACATTGCAATCTTGGTGGGACCGATCCTCTCTTTTGGTGAGACCGAAAAGTTACGAAAGGGAAACAGAGAGTTTGCAATCCCATCTCGGTGAGACCGAGATCCCTATCGGTAGAACCGAATTGCTAGGGTTTGGCAGTGGCTATGACAAGTGAAACTCGGTGGCGCTAGATAGAAAGAATCGGTAGGACCGAGTTTGGCTTAGGGTTTAGGTCATATGTGGATATGGGAAAGTAGTTGAGGGTTTTTGGAGCATATCATTAAGCACATGAAGCAAGAGGCTCATTAAGCAACACCGCATCCCTCCTTGATAGTATTGGCTTTTCCTAAAGACTCAATGTGATCTTGGATCACTAAAATATAAAATGAAGAGTCTTGAGCTTTTGAGCTTGAGCCAATCCTTTGTCCTTAGCATTTTGAGGGTTCCACTTTCACATCCATGCCATGCCAATCATTGAGCTTTCCTGAAATAGTAGTCTTGGAATAGCATTAGCTCAATGAGCTATATGTTGTTATGAATTACCAAAACCACCTAGGGATAGTTGCACTTTCAATCTCCCCCTTTTTCGTAATTGATGACAACATATAGATCAAAGCTTCGACAAATGATAATAAGCATGAAATATATCGTCGCTTTGAGAAGTATGTGACAAGTAAGAGCTCCCCCTAAATTTGTGCATATTTAAAATTTGCTTTGGACTGCAAATGCACAAAGAGTTAGAGTCATGGGTTACTCTTCCATGTCACATACATCTTGGTGGAGCGCTTAAAATGATAAGAATGAAATACATGCACTCATCACCAAGAATAGTGAATGATCACATAAGATAGATAAGATGATAATATTAAGCAAACATTAAGTGTAGCTTATGATCAAACACATGATCATCAATGTCTCACGAGCAATGACATAGTATCTCAAGCACTCAAAAGCAAACAAAGTTCGAAAAACCACCAAATAAAACAAGAGAGAATAAAAGCAACACTCTCTCTCGAAGCCTATGATCTATACATTTTCTCCCCCTTTGGCAACAAGTTACCAAAAAGTTCCTAGAAAATGCATAGTGCTAAGTCGACACTCAGGCTTGATCTTCAGGTGGTGGTGGAGTCCGGATCACTCCAAGGACGAAGCCTTCTGTAGACGTGGTTGGAGTTGAGGCTGAAGTAGATGCTGGAGCTGGTGGAACTGAAGCTGTAGCTGGTGCAGATGTCATGGCTCTGGGGTCAGCAACTGGCACTGCAGACGACCTCAGATCTCGTGGCACTCTGGCAAAGGAATCAGTTGTAGTCTTGCCTCTCCTCTCCTACATGTCATCCTGGAGCTGCTCCACTTCAGTCTGAATCTCTGTTACTTTGACATCCAAGTCATAGAACTTTTGTTCCATGATCCTCTCTAAGCTCTGCTGATTCTGAGTGAGGGTGGCTAGTCCTTGCTCAATCCGCAGGGTGGATGCAATCAAGTAACCAAGCTGCTCTTTTTTGGTTTTCAAGAAATACTCAGATGCCTCCTCTTGAGTTGGCATCTTGGCAGCTTTCTCCTTCCTCGCCTACTCCTTCTTTGCTTGTGCTTGAACTGATGATGGTTCATTCTCAATCATGACAACTTGATTATCTTCAAAATCTGGACGGATGGGCAGGTGTTCCTTGTCCAATAAGTATATGCCCATGCCCATCTTGGAGTTGATTAATTCCTGAATTTGTGGGGCATATCCACAACTCCTCTTCTGATCAGCTGCTGTCCTCTTAATGGTTTCTACTATGAGGCTCATGACCTTGAATTTCTGAGGCACATCAAATACATGAAGCAAATTGATTGCATGGCCTCTGATCATCTTGTGATCACCTGACTTGGGCAACAGAGTGTGCCTAAGGATCCAGTTAATGGTTGGCAGCCCTGACAGAAGATAATGCACAGACCCAAACTTGAAAGTATCAAGTGCCTCGTTTGGAATTTCCTTGTACATATTGGACATAGAGTTGTGGTACATCTTCTTCTTGGCATAGATATCCAAGTCATCCTCATGCTCCTCTGGGGCATTGATGAGCTGTGCCCACTCAGCAACAGTAGATTGGTACCTCGTACCTTCAGACATCCATGTGATCTTTCCATCTGGGTAGAAATGTGCTGTGGAGTAGAATTGCATAATGAGCTCCTCATTCCACTTTGTGAGCTTCTGCCCAACAAAGTCCTCTACTCCACATGCCTTGAAGCTGTCCTGCACTCCAGGGTAGTGTTCTTCATTGTCCTTGATATATTCCCAATCAACCCATCTCATGTCACAAACTATGGGCTTCTTGTCCAACAAAACTGTCTCATAGAAGTCCTGCTGTTCCTTAGTGTGAAACCTATAATCAATAGCAGTTCTTCTCCTTGAGGCATACGGATCTGCTTCTCTCCACTTCCTCAGCCCTGAGTCTCTTCTGAGCTTCATGTCCTCAGCCACAGGATGAGCATCATTGTGGTCTGGGATCTTGGGCTTGAGCTTTGTCAGAACATGCTCTTCATCATCTTCTTCAGCAGCTTCAGGCACTGGGGCCTTATTCTTTTCAGTTGCAGGTATGCTCCTCGTATTTCTCTTTGGAGCTGTCTTGACCTTTGATGCAGCCTTGGGTGCTTCCTTGGGCTTAGATACAGTAGCCCCTGATTTGATAGCATCACCCATTAGCTTGGGTGCCTTAGGTGTTGGTGCAGCAACCTCTTCTTCTTCCTCTTCTTCCATGATGGAAGCCTTTCCAAGCACTCTGGCTACGGTCTTCTTGACCCTTTCCTTTCTTTTCTTGCCTTCAGCAGCAACTGGCTCTATGGGAGTGGGCTTCTCAGTTGAAGCTCTGGCCTTTGACATAGGCTGCCTGCCTGCTGGCCTTTTGATCTTTAACCCTGGCTTTGTGCCTTGAGATGAGCCATGTTCCTTCTCGAGCACTACTCTCTTTGAAGTTGCTTCCTCTTCTGCCACATAGTCCTCATCCTCTGATTCTGAGGTTCTCTTCTTCGTTTGTCTTGTGGCAGCTTTTGGCAGATTGCTAGGGGTGCTCCTGCTGCCTTCATCTGAAGAACTTGAGGGACTAGTGCCCTCACTCATCTGCACTTGCTGTTCTGACACATTCTGGCTATCACTTTGGTCTGACATGATGAACAAGCTGACTGCTGACCCTGTGAATAGTTTATAGATGAGGTAGAGTGGATGAGCATCACAAAATGCAGATATTTTTGCAAAAGAATGATTCAAAATCTTAGTTTTAGTTTCCCACTGAAATCATCTTGGATCTATCGATTTTTAAACTCGGTGATACCGAAGCAGTTTTGGAACCTAAACTAGTGTACTCGATCAGACCGAGTCACAGTTCGGTGGCACTGAGACTGCTAGGGTTTCACAAAGTTCCAAAATCGGTGACACCGATAAGTAATTCTCGGTCAGACCGAGTCTCACTTGTGCAATGGCATAAGCCAAATCGGTGGGACCGAGTTTTTCAACTCGGTGGGTCCGAGATGGTTTCGGCGGAAACCTAACCCTAAAATTTTCGAATTAAACCTAATCTACGAGTTCATTGACTGGATAGAAGTTTGACAAACGTGGCAAGAATCACGATGATCACAATGTGCTAAGAATCGGATTGGGGAATAGCACAAAGATCGAGTCCATACCCTAGTTCGGCGGAGACTCGCTACGGCGGCAACGACGGGGTTGAATTTCCGTTGACGGCGACGGAGACCAGCGACTGGAGGCGGCTGGCGGCGAGGAGACGATGCGGAGACCAAGTTGGCAGAGCAGGCTATCGCGCGGGCGAAGGGGTTCGGAGAAATTTCAAATTTTTTGCCCGTGACTATATATAGCCCGACCCTGTCGGTGTGACCGAGTGGAACAACTCGGTGGCACCGAGATGCAAAACTGTATACAGTTGTTGCAACTCGTTGTGACCGAATGGTTCAAATCGGTTGCACCGAGATCGAAAACCTAGATCAACTTAATGATCTCGGTAGGACTGAAAGTAGGGTATCGGTCAGACCGAGAATCATAAAGAGGTTTTGGAAGTTTAAGTCTATGACGAATCGGGGACTCCGAGCGCTCCTCACATAGATTGGTTCGAATCTGACTTGATCAAATTTTGTGATGTAGCATGAATAGAGTTTGAGACGAGAAAAGCATAGATAGCTAGAGGAGGTTCTTAGGCATTCTTGTCCATCCACTTGGCAAAAGGAAATAAAACCAAACAATCAAAGCAACAAGTGGATGTCCTCGAATGAGTAAAATATGCAACCAGCATGCTCACACAATAAGATGGCAAATGAAATATGTGACAAGGCATGCACAACCAATTCTAGCATCTATCAAGCAATTTGCGATGACAAGGTCATCTATATATGAGTATATTGACTTAGGAGTCAAGTGAGAACACTTGATCATAGGTCATACTCATCGTTTAAGCTCAAGTGGGGTTACCACTTTTACATAAAGCATTGTTGTGTTCACATCTTTAGAGTTGCTTTAGCTCAAGTCTTAGAGTAAAGCTCCCCCTAGATGTGATATTCCCCCTTAGAGGGATGAACTAACCTCGGGTTTTGTCGATGATGACTTCATGTAGATGTTGAAGATGTGGATGCTCAATGTTGATGTAGATCACTTGGAGCTATCCATTTGAGTGAATTGCACTTTCAATACCTACATGGGTTAGTCCCACAGGGAACAAACAAGGATATCCATAGACAAAGAGTGATGCACACACAAGATGATGTCCATGAAAACTTTTAGGTTACCTTGTCCCTTGTCTTACCAACAAGAGGGTTTGTGACTCCTTGAACTAGTGCAAGATGTGGAAGTTGATTGCACTTGTTCTTGCCAAAATGATAAGAGTGAAGTATGTTGGCAGAGTCACCCTCAAGAACTCTCTAGTTCTTATTCTTTTGGATCCACACCATCTTGATGGGAATCCTTGGAGTTGTAGTCATACTTGATGAAGTGGAACTTGAAGTAGTCTTTGGAATCCACTTGACTAAGGTCTTAGGAGCTTCTTCAAATGCATCAATTTCCTCTTGAAGCTTGTCCTTGCCTTTTTGCTTGTAGTCTTGTGGTGGAAGATCATCTTGAGCTTGTGTCCCCTTGAAAGAAGTATCATACTTCTCTTGTTGAGGAACAAACTTTGTCTTGGGGTATTGATGTTCTTCCCATTCAACTCCATTGGCATTGAACTTTTGTTCAAAACCAACACCTTGATTCTTCCGGTGCATTCCTTGCTTGCGCACAATTTCCTCAAATTGCTTACTCCCGGCAAGGCTTTTGTACACTCCTTTCTCTATAATTCCCTTCAATAAGCTATTTTCTTGCTCAAGTGTAACTTGGCTAAGAGAATCATTAGTGGAATCAAGAGAACTACTAGAAGCAACAATATTGGATTTAGCATGATCATTGTTACTGCTAGAGGAAGAATCTTTCTTGTTCTTGTTACTAGACTTGACTTGAGGCATGTAAGTGGATAAGAGTAAACGCTTGGCAATGTAAGAAGAACTTTTCTTGCAGAGATCATCATTGATTGCTTTTAAGAACTCATGCTCTTGCTCAAGATTGAGCTTTTCAAAGCGTAATTTCTCATGGGCTCTTAAAAGTTCTCGATGATCTTCGAAGGTAGTTTCATGAGCTAACTTAAGAGTGTTTAGTTCTTTAGTTAGAGCCTCAATCTTCTCCTTATCATTTTCATCCGTTTTATCTTGATTAGCATGATTAATTGACGTTTCATCATAGTATTCATCACTAGAGTTGTCAACAAGCAAATCATCACCTAACAAGTCATCTTCATCACTATTGAAATCAACATACTTGGTGTGTGTTACCTTAGGACCTTTGGCCATGAAGCATCTTCCAATTCCTTCATTTGGTGAGTCAAATATGTCATAGGAGTTGGTTGACACGAGTGCTAGACTGGCAACACCTTCATCTTGAGTATCTTCGGAGTCGGAGTGATAACTTCTATCGGAGTGGCTGTCGGAGTCGGAGCCGGATACCCATTCACCAACATGAGATTGATGTCTTCGTTTTGTGTAGCTCCTTGATGATTTTTCCTTCCTTTCCGAATCCTTGCTTCTCCGTGAGTATCTTCGTTCATAACGATCATCTCTACTCCTTCTCTCTCTTGGTGGTGATTCTTTGCTTCTTCTTTTTGGATAATCTTCTCTTCTATTGTAGGGAGCCGTACACTCATTGGAATAGTGTCCGGGTCTTCCACAACTGTAGCAGTTTCGCTCTCGACTAGAAGATCTTTTGTCATTGTAGGACCTTGACTTGAAGCTTATATCTTTGCTTCTACTCTTGTAGAACTTGTTGAAGTGCTTCACCATTAAGCTCAATTCTTCATTGAAGTTTTGTTTCTCACTTGATGATGTAGGGGTTTCACATGAGGCTTTGTAGGCACCACTTGCTTTGTTGTGAAGTTCCTCTTTATCCTTAAGTGACATCTCATGAGCAACAATTCTTCCAATCACCTCCGTTGGCTTGAGATCTTTGTAATTGGGCATCATTTGGATCAATGTGCACACGGTATCATATTTTCCATCCAAGCCTCTTAGAATCTTCTTGATGATGAATCTATCGGTCATCTCTTCACTTCCTAAGCCAGCAATCTCATTTGTGATGAGAGCAAGCCTAGAGTACATTTCAGCGACACCTTCACCATCCTTCATTTTGAACTTGTCAAGTTGACTTTGAAGCACATCCAACTTGGATTCCTTGACGGAGTCGGTACCTTCGTGCATATCAATCAAAGTGTCCCAAATTTCCTTTGCATTCTCAAGACGGCTGATTTTGTTGAATTCTTCGGGGCACAATCCGTTGAAGAGAATATCACAAGCTTGAGCATTGTATTGCAACATCTTCAACTCATCCGCGGTAGCTTCACGGTTTGGTTCTTTCCCATCAAAGAAGTCGCCTTGCAAACCAACACACACAATAGCCCAAACGGCGGGGTTATGTCCAAGAATATGCATTTTCATTTTATGCTTCCAACTAGCAAAATTAGTACCATCAAAGTAAGGACCTCTACGGTGATAATTTCCCTCGCTAGACGCCATACTCTCCTAGGTTGTGAAACCAAGGCTATGACCACCAAAAGCTATGGAGATCAAAGCAAATGGAGACCAAAGCTCTGATACCACTTGTAGGATCGAAAGTATGTCTAGAGGGGGGTGATTAGACTACTTGACCAAATAAAAACTTAACCTTTTCCCAATTTTAGTTCTTGGCAGATTTTAGCTATTGTAGGACAAGTCAAGCAATCATCACACAATTCAAGCAAGCATGCAAAGAGTATATTGGCAGCGGAAAGTAAAGCATGCAACTTGCAAGAATGTAAAGGGAAGGGTTTGGAGAATTCAAACGCAATTGGAGACACAGATGTTTTTCCCGTGGTTCGGATAGGTGGTGCTATCCTACATCCACGTTGATGGAGACTTCAACCCACGAAGGGTAACAGTTGCGTGAGTCCACGGAGGGCTCCACCCACGAAGGGTAATGGTTGCGCGAGTCCACGGAGGGCTCCACCCACGAAGGGTCCACGAAGAAGCAACCACCCACGAAGGGTCCACGAAGAAGCAACCTTGTCTATCCCACCATGGCCATCGCCCACGAAGGACTTGCCTCACTAGCGGTAGATCTTCACGAAGAAGGCGATCTCCTTGCCCTTACAAACTCCTTGGTTCAACTCCACAATCTTGTCGGAGGCTCCCAAGTGACACCTAGCCAATCTAGGAGACACCACTCTCCAAGAAGTAACAAATGGTGTGTTGATGATGAACTCCTTGCTCTTGTGCTTCAAATGATAGTATCCCCAACACTCAACTCTCTCTCATAGGATTTGGATCTTGAGGAAAGAAGATTTGAGTGGAAAGCAACTTGGGGAAGGCTAGAGATCAAGATTCATATGGTAGGAATAGAATATCTTGGTCTCAACACATGAGTAGGTGGTTCTCTCTCAGAACATATGAGTTGGAATTATGTATGTGTTCTGATGGCTCTCTCCATGAATGAAGAGGAGGTGGAGGGGTATATATAGCCTCCACCCAAAATCCAACCATTACACACAGTTTTCCAATCTCGGTGGGACCGAATCAACAAACTCGGTCGGACCGAAAAGGTAAACCTAGTGACCGTTAGAGATTTTCGGTGGGACTGACATGCAACTCGGTAGGACCGATATGGTTAGGGTTTGGGCATAGCGTAATCTTGGTGAGACCGATTACACAAACTCGGTGAGACCGATATTGGTAATTAGCTAACCAGAGAGTTGGTCAGGCAAACTCGGTGGGACCGATTTGCTCTTTCGGTGAGACCGAAAAGTTACAAAAAGGAAACACTGAATTCACATTGCAATCTCGGTGGGACCGATCCGCTCTTTTGGTGAGATCAAAAAGTTACAAAAGGGAAACAGAGAGTTTGCAATCCCATCTCGGTGAGACCGAGATCCCTATCGGTAGAACCGAATTGCTAGGGTTTGGCAGTGGCTATGACAAGTGAAACTCGGTGGCGCTGGATAGAAAGAATCGGTAGGACCGAGTTTGGCTTAGGGTTTAGGTCATATGTGGATATGGGAAAGTAGTTGAGGTTTTTTGGAGCATATCATTAAGCACATGAAGCAAGAGGCTCATTAAGCAACACCTCATCCCTCCTTGATAGTATTGGCTTTTCCTAAAGACTCAATGTGATCTTGGATCACTAAAATATAAAATGAAGAGTCAATCCTTTGTCCTTAGCATTTTGAGGGTTCCACTTTCACATCCATGCCATGCCAATCATTGAGCTTTCCTGAAATAGTCATC
The DNA here is from genome assembly GCF_056163025.1 of Triticum urartu. Taxonomy (NCBI): domain Eukaryota; kingdom Viridiplantae; phylum Streptophyta; class Magnoliopsida; order Poales; family Poaceae; genus Triticum; species Triticum urartu. The sequence continues at coordinate 212,348,170 of NC_141877.1, read as the reverse complement.
TTGGAATAGCATTAGCTCAATGAGCTATATGTTGTTATGAATTACCAAAACCACCTATGGAGAGTTGCACTTTCACTATGACATGGCAATATGAGGTGTCCTGCCTAATGCAATGTGAAACAAGTTGAATTGGGTCCATTTGAATCAAAGATTCAAATGGAAGCTTATGTTCTTAAGCATTATAAGTGTATTAGCTTGTTTCACCTAAACAACAAGGTTAAAGTGTTTTGTCATGCATGAAACCATTACAGATGGAAATATTGAATTTTTCTGATCAAATTTCATATATAAATCTTTTCAATCTGAGTTATAGATTATTTTCTATGATTTTTAGAAGTTTTGGTTATTTTCTAGAATTTCCTATATAAGAATAAATCCAGAAAAGGATTTACTGCGTCAGCCTGGCGTTAGTGTGATGTCAGCGGTTCAAAGGCGCCAGCCCAAGTCAAACCTGACCGGTGGGCCCCATCTGTCAGTGAAACAACTAACTAACAGAGTTAGTTAGTGTTTCGTTAGCACTAAACTAGGTTAATTAGGCCCTGGGCCCACATGTCAGTGAGTCAATCTATTAACTAAAGTAATTAGTGTGAACTAAACTAATTCTAAAGTAGACAGGGGCATGGCCCACATGTCAGTGACTCAGGGGAGGTCAACCTAGGCCCACACGGGGTCAAACAGGGTCAAACTCGCCGGCGTTTAGCCACCGGCGAGGCCAGACGCGGCGGAGCAACGCGGGTTTCATCCACAAGGTGCCGTTTGGCGTGCAGAGCACAGCTACAGGACGCGGACGCTCGTCCGTATCCAACCGTGGTGGTGGCGGGGCTGGGGAGTGGCCGGAGTGGCGCCGACGACGAGCTCGGCGGTGGCCGAAGCTCGGGTGCAGGTGGGATGGTGCTGCGGTGTGCAAATGAGCGCGACGAGGTGCTACGGGGGCTCTACGCGATGCGGGGAGCGTGTTGGGTGCATGCCCGGGACAAAATGGTCACCGGAGCATCGCCGGCGACGAGCGCGGGCGGTGGCGCGTGCGGGTGAGCAGCGTGCAGTCGCTATGGTGCACGAGGGGGAAAACGGAGAGGGGGAGAAGGGTCAGTGCTCACTGCGAGTGCAGGGGAGCAAACGGCGAGCTCGGGGAAGAGCTGGAGCGGCGGGGACGGCGAAGGGGATCTCCGGTGGCCGGAGTTGCGGAAGACGGAGTCGGGGCGATTCCAGAGCGGGCGAGCGCTCGGGGACATGACGGTGCGGCGCAAGGATAACGGAGGGCGCGGCTACGGTGACGGTGCGGCGGCAGGGGCGTCGGCCATGGTGGGAGAGGGAGAGGGAGAGGTGTTGGGGGTGAATGGAGGGGTCTGCGGGGTTGGCGCGACGACGTGGAGGTCGTCGAGACGTCCAGGGGCGCGGGCGGCAAGCAGGTGGCGCCGTGGCAAGCTCAGGCGCGCTAGCGCTCACCTCTCTGCCTGCCTGCCTGGCGAGAGGAAGCAGCTGACTGGCCATGGGCCAGCACAGTGCTGGGCCGCCAGGTGGGCCGGCTGGGGGGTTTAGCCAGGTTAGTCCCTTTCTCTCTCTTTTTCTATTTTCTATTTATTCTGTTTCGTGTTTTGAAATAGTAAAAATACTATTTCATTTAGAAAAACCCTGAAAATAATCAGAGGCACATTTGAAAATATTCTCAACAGCCTAAAATTACTTTCAGGATTATTTGGGCATTTAAAAATATTTATAGGATTTAAATTGCCCAAATGCAATTAGTAATGGATTAATCCAATGACCTTATGATGTCCTAGAAAAATGTGCACCATTTTTGTCAAAGGTTTTAACCCAAAACAAAAAGGGTGGACTTTTTAGAAGGGCATTTCAGGTTCATTGAAAAAGTTTTTAGTAAACCCTACTTGTTCCAGGGGGGTGCTGGGGGTTTTGTCATCCCCATTTCAGTTTTCTGGGAAATTAAACATGATGCAACACTCTAATGCATGAACTAGCTAGGGTGTAACAGATGGCTAACTAAAAAAGATGGAAAACCATAGTTCAAAATAAGAGACTATGTAAACAGGATGACATGACATAACTATATAATGTGTTTATTAAATAGGTTGGCATGCCATAATTCACATACATTCACGGATAGAATGCCATAATTCAAAATATGATGACTGTAAACACTAAATAGGATGAGATGATATAACTATATGATGTCTTTATTAAATGGGTTACCATGCCATAATTCAGATAGATGATGTGTATGTACTATGTAAACATGATGGCATGATATAATTCAAATATATGATTTATATAGTAAGCAAATAAGCAGATGGCAACCCATATATGATGTAAAAACTAAGCAATGCAAGACAACATGCATGACATGGGTAATATAACCCTGCCAAGTTTGAGCATAGACCTCAGGGGGGAAATAGGACTGGTCATCAGTCTCTGAATCCTCCTCTGAGGAGCTCTCTGTAACCAGCAAGATGTCTGCTTCAGCAGGTAGCATTGTCTGCTCTGAATACCTTGTTTTCACTCTAGATACTTCCATCACCGCTTCAAATGGCTGATGCACAAGAAGAGTAGTTGAATATATAAATTTTGTCGACAAATGGAACACGTAATACAAAAAATGGATAGCATGATATAATTCACATATATGATGATTTGCTAAGCAACATGGCATTGCATAATTCACATATATAATGCTTTGCAACAACATAACATTGCATAATTCACATATATAATGTCTTGCAACAAGATGGCAATGCATAATTCACATATATGGTAATTAGACATTGAACATGTGGCATTCACACAAAGCATGTCTAAACTAATCAAATGACATAGCAATGCGATACACCATACACACGATATGAGCATTATAACCCTACCAAGTTAGAGCATACACCTTGGGGGGGAGTTGGACTGGTCACTGTCTCTGAATCCTCCTCTGAGGAGCTATCCATAACCAGCGAGATATGCGCTTCGTCAGATAGCATAGTCTGCTCTGAAGACCTTGTTTTCACTCCAGAATTTGCCATCACCGTGTCAAATGGCTGATGCACACGAAGAGCAGTTGAATGTACTAACATTGTTGACAAATGTAATATGTAACGAAAAAAAGGATGGCCTGATATAATTTACATATAAGATGACTGGCCAAGAAGGATGGCATTGCAAAATTCACATATATGATGCCTGGCTAAACAAGATGGCATTGCATAATTCACATAAATGACGAATAAACTAAACAGATGGCATTCGCACAAAGGATGTCTAAACTAAGCAGATGACATATTTGATGTATAAAGTAAGCAATGCAAGACACCATATGCATGATATAACCAACATCAGCATGCCAACTTAGAGTGAAGACCTCAGGGGGTAAATAGGAGTTGTCTTCTCCTTCTGAATCCCTCTCAGAACAGATATCTTCCTCTCGATTACAATCCGTAATGCGTGGAGGGGGGCTGCCTTTGCGCCTACCATGGAGCGACGTCTGCATGAAATTTTATTGCCACGCAAGGCTCGTCTCTTTTGCTCTACATGTTCAGTTCCATTGTTTACAATAACTGTCATGCATAGGAATAAAACATAGTGAGATTATGAAAGGAGTGCATGAAGAAATCCTGAGTGATGGTAGCAACCTGTGGATAGACCCAAAACCAATAATAGCAGGCAGATAATGGCTTCAGTTAAAAAATACAGATAATGGCTTCTTTACTGTTTGTTTCCCGCCCAACATGAAACTCATAGTAGACACCGGAGATTAACCAGATAGTAGATAGATACTATTGATGGCGGCCCCGATATGTACCCCGCAACCATTTAAAAACTCAAGTTTGACCATTAGTTTGGAGTTGAATCAGAGTCTAATCGGTGAACAGGGCGATAAAGTAGCATTTAATATTAAGCGATGCATAACGTAAGAAGACACGAAAGAGTGCGACCTCTCTTGCGGACCCGTGTAGTCCTCGAGGTCATCTGCTCGGTTGATGATGGTAATGCAGTTTTCATGGCTGCCAGCGACGGGGAAGAAGATCTGAGGCGGCGAAAGACAGTCTGGAGGCCGTATCCCTACTGTCCTCGACCCTTCTGTCGTTGGAGCAGCTGAGCTGGGGTGGACGACGGCGCAGCAGGAGCGGGACAAACCACGCAAGGTTTTCTTTGTCAACTATCTGCAACAGAATTAATTCTGTAAGGGCTCGTTTGAATTGGAGGACTCCAACAATGCAGGGATAGGAAATAGACAGGAATAAGATAGGAATACACGTGCAAAACAGAGAATTTAAAAACACAGGATTTCTGCCAATCTAGGTGTTTGATTCACAACAATTGGAAGATCACAGGATGCAAAGAAGCATTGTGAGATTAAGTCAAACCACAAGAAAATGTACTGTTATAATGCTATTATGCTACTATCTCTTAGGCTTGTGCTTCATGAATAGGAATTTGAAAAGGAGGACAAGTGAAAATTAAAATTCCTACATTTTTTCTTTCAAGGAGACACTAAAGGAACAAATCCATGTGCTTAGTGGAGAATATATATAACATGTAGAGTAAAAAAGAGATGCAACAAGTGTACAACCTCTTTGGCGAAGCCATGTCGATCTCAACGTGATTGGGTTGGCCGGTGAGGATGCTCCGGCTGACTTTGCTGTCGGAGGAGGGTAAGAAGATCTTAGGCGTCTGGAGATGGAGCCCGAGGTACTGCTCCGCTGTGATGGAGGGTTTTGTCGTTGGAGCAGCTCCGGTGAGTTGTACGACACCGAGGCTGAAGCAGGACAAGAGAGACAACGAACAACATTAACCTTAGTGCAATTCTAATAGCATCTCCAATACATGACGTAAAATACATAACCACAAAGTGCTAGATGTAAAATACATCAGCCGCTCATCTCTGAACTTACCTGTAGAAACTGAACTTAACTGTCGAAACTGAACTTAACTGTCGAAACTGAACTTAACTGTCCAAACTGAATTTTGCTGTCGAAACTAAATTTTACTATCGAAATTGAACGCACTAGCAAGGTGAGGCTACACGTTGGTCGACTGACTTTTTCATCACTGGTCAGTCGATTTTGCAGCCGTTGGATACAAAATAAAGGGCCTGCGGTTCATCTTCAACCTCCACCCCCTGAGCCGCCAGCCACCACCAGCCAAACAGCAGCCCCCCGCCGCCTGCGGCCGGCGATGCGCCGCCTCGCCCGCCCCGAAAACACTCCCCACCGTCGGTCCGCCACCCCCGCCGCCCCGGCCATCCCTCTAGCCCCCCGCATGCCGAGCTTTTTCTTCGGCAATCCCCACGCCATCGCCCCACCAATGCCCCGCCATCACCGACGACCACCACCCCCATCCTGAACCCTAAGATAGATAGTGGGGTACCTCTCCGGCGAGCCCCACCCCCTGCTGCGGCTGGTTCTTCCTTCATCCCGGCAATCCCCCCCACCCCCTAAAAATCAACTAACCCAAAAGTCAATTTAGTCTACTTAAGTGTAGCTAAATCGGAGCAGCATCGCAAGCAAGAGCAAGAGCGAGAGCAGCAGTGCGAGCAAGAGCAATAGCAAGAGCAGACTAGGCAGGGGACCAAGAACAAGAGCAGAGCAGCAGCGCGAGCGAGAGCTAAAGCAGCAGCAGCTCCTACTAATGTGGACGTCGCCCCCGAGGGAGCGATGTCGTGGAGGAAGTGGCCGGCGACGCCGCCGAGGATGGAGTCGCGCCGTGTCGGCTCAGGACCGAGTGCCGGCAGCACCGTGAGATCGAATCAAGAAGAAAATGCGGTGATTAGTGTACAACCTCTTTGGTGGCGCCGATTAGGCCGCAGGTTCATCCGAGGAAACGGTGATGATGATGCTCTTCGGTGGTGCAGTTGAAGACGGTGGTGTGGGAATGGAGGTCCCGCGAAAGAAGAGGGGAACGTCGTGGAAACTCCTTGGAGGTGGAGGACGGGGTGGCTGAACCGGCGAGACAATGAGATCGACGACGGATCCTCATCCGGTACGGTGGATGAGGGACGTCGAGGTGTTGCTGTGGACGACGTCGTTGGGGAAGAGGCTCCGGCTGGGTGGCGGACGGAGCACGGTGTGGGGTTTCGTCGCAGGTTTTTGCGACCTTGTTGTACGAATGGGTGGGCGGATGGGATGGCAGTGGGGAACCATGGCTTAGAGATGCGCTTGTCCGAAATGTGGGGTATGTTATGAAAGTACCCCCACCGATTTGAGGCGGTTCTTTCGGTTCAGGGGTACCACGGGCATTTCGTTGTCGGGATTTCATAGGAGGTGGGAGTTTTCGGGCGCGTTGTAATTTTGGAATAGCAAGGCGTGGGTTGAGATGGAGGGAGTTGTCGGAGCACAACAAGACAAAGATATATCTTAAATATTTCGGGCCAACAAGGCGCGGGTTGAAATTTCCGGACAAGCCTAACGTGTACTGTACCAAATCAATGTGCACTACAGATGTCATTCAAAACTTTGAATTCATGTTATGTTCAATTAAAATATTTCGCTATGTGTATAATGCATGCAACCTACTACTCAAATGAACGTTTTAGTGCATACCAAACATATATACTACCGCTTCAATATAAACTAAATTTGAATTCGTTTCTCTATTTGAATAAGATCTACAGTAATGATTGTTGTGAAGTCAAAGCATTTAATTCGTTTCTCTATTTTAGTAAGATCTACAATCATCATTATTGTCAAGTTAAACCATCGTTTGTGTATTATCTTCACAGCACACCACATGATTAGTCTCGAGTTACATATGAACTATGTGTACTGTATGAACTCGAACTAGATTTTTTGAATCCACTTTATTTTGATTTCAAGTCACATTACATTTCTAGCTCTAGCTAGATCTTCATAATCTAAACCATGTCTCATATTTATAATGTGTTTATGAAATTATGTATGGTGCCCCGCCCCCTACGCCTACAAGTATTTAGATGTGAGTTGCAAACACCACACATTACCGCAAATTCAAATAAAATGTGAGAATGTTCGATATATAGTATTGTTTAGATTGTTCGATATTTAGTTGTAAGCTGCAAAAGCCACACATTATCACAAATTCAAATAAAATGTGAGATTGTTTGATGTATAGTATGGTTTAGATTGTTCGGCATTTAGCTATGAGTTGCAAACGCCATGCATTATCACATTATGGTATAACATGTGCACAGCACGTGTATCGCCGCTATATTCATGCATTCAATGTTTAAAACACTATGATCTCCTATTCAAATATATGAATCCGCTTTCATATCAAATTATGATCTTTGTTAGTCTCTTACACCCACACAATCCTCTAACCTTTGTAGCTACCACTAACTTTCTCTCGTGCATGCACATGCCCTCCTCGCCCTCCCCCTCCCTCGGCATTCTATACACCGGGAAAATTCATTTTTTTCTTTAGGTCGTTCTCCCAGAGTCTCCACAACTCCTTTCTGACACACACCGATCGATAAACCTCTCCAGCGATGCCTGCCTACAACATACACACACACCTTCAATCTCCTCCTTTATGTGTCCTTGCCTCGTGTCTCTCATACGGTCAGACACACGTGTAAACTCTCGCCCCTCTTTTCATCGATCTCACAACCACACACTCCTCCCCGTATCTAGCTAATAGTTGGGCCTCTCGCACCACCTCCTAGCTCAATTCTCTCTGTCTATCCGTCTCGCTGGGCCTTATTTGCCTCTAACAAATGGACGTACACCGACCGATCTCTCGCTATACATATAGCTAGCTAGGTCCTTATAACTCGTTTTTACCCACACGTCAGTCGATCTACCTCATTAGTTGTGTCTCTCCCTTCCTTTGACAAACAACAATTGATCTACCGATCTAGTTAGGTTTACTTACCAAACACATGGTTCCCCTTCATCATCCATGGATGCGTCCCGACAGATCTATCACGCAGAGGCACACACAGAAACAGATCCCCACTCTTATTGATAACATTGCAGTTCCACCCTTAGTTTGTCTAGTAGGCCTCTCCCACCATCTTCGAGAAGCAACTCCATCAACCATCCAGCACTCTACCCCTCTCCCTCCCTCTCCCTCCCTCTCTCTCTCCTCTCTCTCTCTGTCCCATCATATTTCCCGTCCTTCAGTTATGTATGGATGTCGAATGATCTCCCTCAAGACATAGATGGGTCTCGCCTTCTCAACACATATACGAGTCGTTCTACCTCTATAGTTAGGCCTCTGCCTACCCCTCCCCCCACCCCCTCCCCCCACACACACCGATACATCAAGCACTCTAGTCATGTCTCCCTGCCACATAGAAACTTGACATGTGCCCTCTAACGTTCCGGTAGGCCAGTCGCCCTATGTCTTTGACTTGCACACACACACAATTTCGATGGCTCTCTTCATCGATCTCGCACCCACCCACTTGATCCTCTCTTCGACTCTATCGATAGCTATGACCCCTCCCTCTCTTCTCGTGGATTGCGCGACCCTCTATGTATGATATGGATAGGCCTCCATTTCTCACACATTGCATGCAAAATTTTGTTTGTGATGTCATCGACACATATTCCCACAAATAATTCACGAAATCAACCCCACCCCACCCCCACCCCAAAACAAAAAACACTCACGAACGCGGTTTGTATCTCTCACACACACCCACGTAGGTGGGGGATGTGCACGAAGAGTAGAGGTGCATGCACGACGCACGTACTCCCGTCTCTTTCCCAACCACACCCGCGCGAGTACACCGTGGAGCTCATTTCTATTCGAAAAAGGCAGCCCACGTGGTAATTTGGCCCGTGTACTGGTTGTCCACTTGGTGGAGGGAGGATCGTCTACCACGGGTGAACAAACAAATTGCGACTTGACGTGTTATGTTAAAAAAAGAGGCAAACCATGTGGGGCCTACCTTAGAGGCAAGGTTCTATACACTGGAGTACTTTTGATGTGTCCCATCAACTCACAAAACGAGGAGAAGCTTGCTTAGTACACCGTCTCCCCCGTTCCTAAATATAAGTCTTTGTAGAGATTTCACCATGAACCACATGCGGATGTATATAGATGCATTTTAAGTGTAGATTCATTCATTTTGTTCTGTATGTAGTGGAATCTCTACAAAGACTTATTTACTAGTAATAGCTAGCCCCCACTACTAGGAATTCTCTATCCTCTCCTTGAGCCACATCATCAAAATTGATGTAGCCGTTAGATGAAGTAAATCAGTCCATAATAGCCGTCTAATCTAGACGTTGAGAGGCTCCACACTAAGCCACATGCAAGCATGCAGAAATACCGTGGCACATGCATGTGAGTGGGTTTTAAATCACATCAACATGTGTGCATGCAAGCATGCACCGGTAACATGCATGTAAGTGAGCTTTTAAGTCCCCTTAACATGTCAAAAAGAAAAAATATAATCCCATTATGCAGTAGGAGTTGGCTGATCTTTTTCCTTACGTGGGATGATCTAAATGATGATGGGAGTTTAGTTAGTTTGGCTACCACATTTGTCATGTGGTTATAGAGTTTTTTAGTTCTATGAAATAGATAATTTTGCGCAGAGAGATATACCGCTGTTCCGCGGCAACGCGCGGGGACTCATGTAGTAATATTTAGGAATAGAGGGAGTACTATGTAAAGAGTTAGGTGTCGCACGGTGATAGTGTGAGGTGGGCCATGTAATCACTGAACCTACTTGTTTTCACTGCTCTTGTACGCCTCCGCTATAAGAATGGAGAAAATTGTAATCTAGTAGTAGTACCTCCTTTCGCCGAAAGCGTGGGACATCCAACAGTCCAACCACCTCAGTAATAAAGACCAATGAGCCATCAAATCACATAGACCCAGTAGTAACCATCACTCTTGCGCCAGTGAGAGGTCGCGTCCGCTCTGTCCGGGCATGAATGCGGCACCGATTCTTTGGAGCGACATTGACCGTTTCATGCGGGAAGCGCGCGCGGGCGATGGAGGGGCTTTTGGTGGGCCAGGCTGGTCAGGACCGGGCGTGGCAGCTGTCCGCATGTCCCTACCGGACACGCCCAGAAACGAGAGGATGCACCGACTCTCGCGGCTAAAATCGTACACTACACAACATTTGTTTGTAGGAGTAGGTCGATCTGTCGCTCTCTCTAACACACACATGCTGTTAAACACACACACACAGGCACCTTGGTCCCGTTGCACCTTCTAACTTGAGGTCTCAGGTTCGATAACTACACTTGAGCATAATTTGTGCCAGGAGGATTCTTTGACTGGTCAAAATGTTTTCTAGGGTTTGCACGCTTCACACTCTCTCTCTAGTATATATATACACGCTGGAGCCTCAGCGCTTGTAGTTGCTCTCTTCACACTCTTTCGCCCTCTCCCTCCATTCCGAATTACTTATCGCAGGTATGGATGTATCTAGATGTATTTTAGTTCTAGATACATCCATTTCTTCGACGAGTAATTTGGAGCGGAGGGAGTAGTTGCTCTCTTCACACTCTCCCGCCCTCTCTAGATCTAAACAAGACTTCGTTGGCCTCTCTCTCCCCTCACTGCTGCTCAAAGAGCCGGCAGGAGACGTCCGCCGGGAAGGGAAGGAGGCTTTACGTTGTCGCCGTCGGCGAGGGACTACCGGCGCAGCTGTTCACTTTCCACCCAGCGGCGGCGTGGGAGGGCCTCCGACCCCTTCTTCTTCGCCGCCGTCCCGTCACCCACCGAACGACGCCCCAGGAAACTTAAGGTATAATTTAGTTAATCCACATGCATTGCTCTAGCTGCATGTATACCATGAATCTAGGATGTGGTTCATAGAGGAAAGGAGTGGGGGAAAGTAGTGGGAAAAGTTGTATATAGCATGAATCTAGGACGTGGTTCAAAGAGGAAGTTAAGGGGGAAAGTTGTATAACATGAATATAGGACGTGGTTCAAAGAGGAAAGGAATGGGGGAAAGTAGTGGGGAAAGTTGTATCGCATAAATCTAGGACATGGTTCAAAGAGGAAAGGAAGGGGCGAAAGTACTAGTTCAAAAATGAATGGAAGGGACAAGGCTGTAGAGTTTGAGCAGGACTAGATTTGCTGCGCTCACATAGGGAAAGGTGTCTAAAGATAACAAAACTGGGACCGACACAAATATGCTCCTTGGTTGTTTGTTCTTTGTTGCAACAGACTGTGCATGACCACAGTACATCGGTAGATGCACATGGTGCTGGTGCGTCCACTGTCCCGTGCAACTCATTAGCTGTTGTTAATCTAAGGCCCTGTTTGGTTAAAAACTACCTAGTCCTTACCTGCTTGGTTGCAGGGACTAAACATGGACTAGAGGTTATTAAATGACATGCTAAAAGACCATGTTACCCCTACTAATGAACTAACAGAGACAAGGTGCGATGCGTGGCAGGGGCAACTGTTGGAAAAAGTCCCAAAAAGACTCCCTCGGGGTCTTATTTCTTTAGTCCCAAATGCCCACTTTTAGTCCCTAAAAGTCCCTCATGTTTGGTTTAGATGGGACTGACACGGAGTTTTTTTAGTCCCTACACCAAAATGTCCCTGTAAACAAACACCCTCTAATAATGCCGCTGGAAAATTGATGCAATGCCAGAGTTAAAAGCAAATTACATGTTTAACGAATTTTATTGTTAATATAATCTCTATGTTAATATTAATCAATGCCACCATTTGAGAAATGCTATTGTCTTGCTTTCTTTCCCATTTAGATAAGGTAGATGCTTCTTTTTGTTGGCTTCTGTGTCATCCACCGTTATTGACCACTAATTGTTTCCTTTGCACCTCTATGTAAACAGGGTTATCTACTTCACCTCGTTGCCATTGTGACCTTTTGTTGCACTGCACAAAACACTTATGTTTTAAGAGTGTTTTGTGCAGTTCAACCGAAATGTCACACTGACAATGCTACTTGATTGCTTGATCTTAGTGGAACTGCACAAGAGGAGATCTTACTTCCTATCTATTAAGGCGAATTTGGTTCAGATCTTCTTCTCGTGAGTTGTTTGAATTCCGCATCATGAGAGGTCAGTACTAGCCTTCTTTCACATGATTCTGCAGTGTGCTTTCATATGTTGTGCTACTTGTATGATAATATTGCTTGATTTTAGTGAACTGCACAAATGGAGACAAGACTTCCAATCTGTATGTGCACCGTAATATCCCATTGAGGTAAGATAAGGATATTTCACAACTGCTGGCCTGTATTTTGCCACTTTCATCAGAAAATTAAGTTTAGTACTATAATTATGCTCCCTAATTGACATGCCAAATCTTACATTGAAGGCAGAGCTTGTCTGTTATTGAACCAAGTGATGAAGGGGAAGAACAAGCGGAAGAAAAACAAAAATCAACTCCCAGCGCTGTAATGAAGCACTAGAACTGTGATGACACAAGTAATGATATAGTTTTGCATCTTAATTTATTGCTATGGCTGGAACGAGCAATTGTTTTGCCACTGATTTAATGCCACTCTTAAAGTAATATGTAATTATCTCAACTTGTGCAAACAGGGATCTTCTTTGAAGATACCATATACTTTAGTGGAACTGCACAAGAAGATGTTGGAAACATTAAACTAATCGAGGAGTATATAGTAAGCATGGCCACCACCGTAGATAGCAACAGATGGTTCTGGAGAAGTGCTTCATTTGTATGCTCTACATAATTAGCCTCCTGACAAAGGTTGGTACTCGCCCACCTATTTCATCCATATGATTGAGCTTTGTCATCTCTATTGGTGTTGTGCTACTGTTTAGATACTGTCATGAAAAAGTGGATTGTCCTTGAGAAGTGCTTCATCTATGTTGTTTTAAATATTTCCTTTCCTTTTTTTCGAGCAAATAGGGATGCCAGCATTTAGTAGTCCTCTTGTCTTTGCACAATAGGATCATCTTCCTCTGAAGAAGAATATGGAGTACGTGAAGTGACTAGTTCCGATTATGCCAGAATGAAGAAGCCCTGTCTATCTTCTCATCAGAAGGAGCAGTTGAAGGATGCTTACATTACTCCCCACAAGACCAAACTAACTTCAGCTCAGAAGGACTGACAAATCTCCATCTTTTTGCTGTGATGCGTGAGTACAATGTTGTTCTAGGAGTCTTTCTGGTGTGTTCCATTTTTCTAAAAGTGAGCTCTACATGGACCATGTATGTGCCTGTTGAAACTGTCAATTCATAGTACAGTTTGCTTTATACTAATCACTTTTTTGTATTTGTGCAAATAGGGTTGCTCAGATTGATTTCAATCGGAACTGCACAAAATGGTCATGAATACATCGAATCATTCATTTCCACCACAAGAAAGGAGGTGCCGATAAGTTCAAGGCGTTGCAACATATAAGGGCGAAATCATACAAGCTATGCGGGAATTTGGTTGATTTTGGTGGAACTGCACAAAAAGAACAGCTGGTTTATTTAGCACGAGGTGCCATGTCAATATCCGAACTGATGGCAAACCCTGCCCATTCCACAATCATAGGCATTTGATATTTTGGAATGGTACAACCTTGTCTAATTTTGCTCATTGATTTTAGCAAGACATGCGTTTGATATTTTCGAATGGGACGCCCTTTGCTGTCAGCAGCGTCGATCAATTTTTTTGTTTATTATTTAGTTGTGAAGTAAATATTGCCTCTGACATGTGAGTCACTGAGATGCATAATCATCGATTGTTTTGAATGTTCTCTATGAATTGCCAGGCCTATGTGTTTGATTGCAATGTACAGAAACGCTAAAAAGCTGCTCAAACTCTTTGTACTCCTTCTATTCCTTTTTACTTCGCACTTTTTTGTATAATATTGGACAAAGTAGACATACTTTGACTGCAGACAAAACTTGTGTGCAGACTAGAAAGGACCGGAGGGAGTACATGTGAAACTGCTGCAAACGAGGTGATCACCCTGGGAATAATGCTAGTACGTATTGTTTTGCATGTTCACCCAATGCTTGTGATATAGGAATTCGAACTAATCGAAATAAATTCATTCATACATGGTCAGATTTCATATAAACATGCCGAATTTCATTACATTTCATACATTCTTCAACTAAAAACGGGTGCGCTGGAGGTATAATTAATTAACCGAAGCTACCCACCTGTGTCCCGCTGAGCAAAACAGAAGCTTCAGTGACTTAACTGCAGATGCAGTTACGTAACTGACATGTGGCCTGTTGGGCCAATGTGTCAGTCAGCCAACTGCACCAGCAGTTAAGTAGAAGTAGCGTTCTTCTCCAGCGCAGCTCTCCGACTCCACGTCGCCGCCAAGAAGCTAACCGGCCGTCAATGGTCAACCCGCCTAGCTTGGCTTCAACCGGAGGGTAGCAGCGGTGGCCTTACTTGGACCCGAGCGGCGGCGACCTACCGTGTTCTACTCTTCCTTGTTTTCTGTGTGGCGCGGCCTCGTTGGCAGCGGGGCAGGGCCTCGGCGGAGCCGGCGATGTCCTCTGCCTCGTTGTTGGCAAGGCGGGTCCTCGGCGGAGCCGGCGGTGTCCTCTGCCTCGTTGTTGGCGGGGTGGGACCTCGACGGAGCCGGCGGTGTCCTATCCCTTGTTGTTGGCGCCGTGGGGCCTCGACGGAGCAGGGCCTCATCGACGCCAGCGGAGTGGGGACTCGTCGAAGCCGGCATTGTCCTCTGCCTCGTCCTCGGTCTCGCCAAACAGTGCCTCGCCCGCTTCATCGCCCTCTTTGCTAGCCTCTTTGTAGGCGGCTGCAGCCTCCGCCACCTGCATGTGGACCGCCAGCGCTCGAGGCGGCCCTTGCGGGCGGAGTGGTACGAGTCGAGCAGTGCCTCCTGCTCCGCCCGCTCCGCGGCGATCTGCTCCTCCGCCTGTATGTGCTCCTCGAGGAGATGGTGGTTGTAGGCGGTGTCGGCCTGTGCCTCCCGGAACTGCTCCTCATGCATCTGCCTCACCCTGGCCATATATTGGGCATGGGCCTCGCCGATGGGCATGGTGCAATGCACCGGCGAGGATGGCGCGGAGGAGGGGGTTGGCGCCGGATCGTCGACTACCATGTTCTCCATTGGGATGTCGTCGTCCTCCGGCTACCTGCCGGCCAGCCGGTCGGCAGCAATGGCTGCCATCTCCTTGTGGTCCGTCGTCCGCCCGTCCAGAAGAACGCTGGAGCGTGAGGAAGCCATGGTGGGCAGTAGTGGTGTGGACAGGAGAAAGGGAATGGATGCAGATGACTACGACTATGGCCGACGCAGCAGTTTATATAGCAATGGTGGGCGGGCGGAGGGACATACGTGTGGCACCGGAGTAGCCTCCTCGGCAACCGCGTATCAGTAATGTGGGCGGCAGATGGACGGATGGACGGCACTTGTGTCGTTTGAAGGCGGAGCAATCGCCTGCACCGGGAAGCGGGGAGGGCGGCGCTGACTGTTTCGGGCGGAAAGCACGTGCAGGCGAGGAGATGACTTTACTTGGAGAGGATGACAATGGGGACCCACCAGGTCTATAGCCTCACGTACGCAAGTGCCTCCTTATTATATATATAACTATAATTTATTTTGCTTCCTCCTGGTTTCCTGACATCACGGTCCCACACTATTGTCAACCTATGTAGTACTCCCTCCTTTCCGGTTTATTGGGCTTATCTCAAAATTTTAGTTTTTCCATTTTATAAGGCTCAATTTGGTTGTTCCCCATCACATGTTCAGACTTCAAGGTCCATTAAATCATTGCTTGCAAGTATTAAGAGAAAACTGACCAATGCATGCACTTTATGCATCCATGCATTGGAATTAATGCATTCGTAAACATAATTTTTTGAGGTAAACAAGAGCACTGCAGAGTTGTTCGATGTTTAGCCTAGATATTAATTTTTCTCCTCTGAACAACAACGAAAACATCGCTGCAGGTATTAACTGGGCGGGCTGTGGCCCGTCTAGCCCAGGCCAGATATCCGGCCCAGATATTAATTTTTTTCAAGCTGAAAATGGCTAGCCCAGCTATACTTTTTTAGGACCAAGGCAAGGTCAAGTTGTTATTCTCCGCCCCGCTGGGCTGCAAATCTTTCCTAGGAGGGATGCATTAGGCTTAACAAGAAAATGGGCATTAAGAAATAATAAATGGGATGTAATTATAAAACTAGGCAGTAACTATAAAAAAATCCACCGAACACGTGATTACTTTATAAAATATTATTTTTGGATACTGAAAATTTTAATTTCATTATTTGGTGCGAGCGCAATGTTTCATTGGATTTTTACATAATATAAATTTATATTGAGATTGTATTTTATTTGACTAGAAATTTCGGGATAAAAATATTTCAGATTCCATCAAAATGTGGGAAATTTTATTGAATTCTGTTTTGAACGGTTGGTTGAAATGGGCTGTACTCTTAACAAACTGTTAATGGGCTGTAGTAAATTCCAATAGAATTCAAAAATGGGCACACATTCTTACAATTCTCAAATGGGCTATAAGTTCTCTGCCACACACTTCTGGTCTTACTAAGTTGACGTGTCCCCTAAAAAAACAGAGTTGACGCGTATGCAAGGCTTTGTCAACTTATAATCAACACACGGTTCTAGCAGCAGTGGCCGTTGGATGTCCATCCAACGGATGCCGTGCTTCTTCTTCAATCTCGGATATTCTAGCTTCACCCGCCCAAAAAATGATTCCTCCCCCTGACATCTGGGGCGCACCGTTT
Source organism: Triticum urartu (assembly GCF_056163025.1). Classification (NCBI taxonomy): domain Eukaryota; kingdom Viridiplantae; phylum Streptophyta; class Magnoliopsida; order Poales; family Poaceae; genus Triticum; species Triticum urartu. The sequence continues at coordinate 212,331,562 of NC_141877.1, read as the reverse complement.
CGGAAGCTGACCTGTGGGCCTACTAAGTTGACGTACCAAGGGCTTTGTCAACTTAGTCAATATAAATGATTATAGCTGCAGTGACCGTACGATGTCCATCCAACGGCCGTCGTGCTTCTTCAACCTCTGGTCTTCTTGCTCCCGCCGCCCAAAGCAGCGCCGGTCGTGTCGCCTGCTCCTGCCTCCCGTGGCCGGCTGTGCTGCCGCGGAGGCCTCACCGCCCCCTTCTACTCCCACCGCTGGCCAGGCCATCCCTCCACTCACCCACACCCCCTGTTATTCCGCGGCGACGGCAACGCAGCCCAACCAGTGAACCCTCGTACTCCTCTCCGCATGTGCATCCACTGCTGCGTCTTCCCCGGCTCCGTGTTGTCCCCTTCCTAGGCCTTGCCGTCATCCATCGCCCTCGTGCTCTCGGTGCAGCGTGGTCAACATGGTCAAGGAACGACTTCCATTGGACGTGGACTATACGTGGAGAGGCTGACAGCTGGGTCCACGGCAGCCTCAAGGAAGTGCCTCCTTATTACGTGCAAAATAATTATTCCTCCACCTGATAGCGGGGACCCATCGGACGGGCCACCGTATTTCGTGAAAAAAATGATTCGCCCCCTGACTGCTGGGACCCACGAGCTACATCTTCGCAGGCAAGGAAGTGCGTCCGAAGAAAACGATTTGCCCCCCTGACTGCTGGGACCCACCAGCTACATCTTCGCACGCAAGGAAGTGCGTCTGGGAAAAAAAGATTCGCCCCCCGACTGCTGGGACCCACCAGCTACACCTTGGCACGCAAGGAAGTGCATCTAGGCAAAAAAAACGATTCACCCCCTGACTGCTAGGACCCAGCAGCTACACCTTCGCACGCAAGGAAGTGCGTCCGGGCAAAAAAACAAAACAAAACGATTCGCCCCCCTGATTGCTGGGACCCACCAGCTACATCTTCACAGGCAAGGAAGTCCCGGACAGTCGGGACCCACCTGGTCGAAGGATATGTAGCATTGTCATTCTGGTCGCGAACGTGTGCGTACATACTGGTCGATGTAGATGCACGCACGTGTCGTAGTAGAGGCGCGCACGTTGCATGTACACGTACGTACAACGGCCAGGGTGCAAGAAAGAAAATACGGCCATGTATGTGTACATACGGGCAGGGTCTCGAACGCCTACTCGCGCATACGTACGGCCAGGGTTTGTGTACATGGCTGGGTCGGAACGGAGAAACAACGTCGTCGTCGTGTTCATGGGGAGGCAACGAAATGCGTCGTGTTCATGGGGAGGCAACGAAATGCGTCGTGTTCATGGGGAGGCAACGGAATGTGTCGTGTTCATCTAGAGGCAACAGAATGCGTCGTGTTCATCGGGAGGCAATGGAATGTGTGGGAGCCAACTGGCTGGGTCGGAACGGAATGCGTGGTCGTGTTCATCGGGAGGGTTTGGACGGGACACACGATGGAAACGAGGCCTGGCGTACCGCGGAACGGAGGAAATGGACCTCCTACGGTCGAAACGGGGGTCCAGTTGATTGGGAGGGGTTTGGCGTACCGCAAAACGGAGGAAACGGACCTACTACGGTCGAAACGGGGTCCTGTTGATCGGGAGGGGTGTGGCGTACCGCAAAACAGACGAAACGGACCTCCTACGGTCGAAACGGGGGTCCTGTTCATCGGGAGGGGTGTGGCGAACCGCAAAACGGGACTCCACGGGATATTGTTCATCTCCACCGTCGACCTCCTCGAGCCTCCACGGGCTACCGTCGACCTCCTCGAGCCTCCACGGGCTCCTGTTCATCCAGCCTCCACCATGCGCTACTCCACCGGCTACTGTTCAACCACCCCTCCACCAACTACTGTTCATCCAGCCCTCCACACCACGGGGTCCTGTTCAACCACCCCTCCACGGGCACCCCTCCATCGTCTACTATTCATCCAGCCCTCCACCACACCACGGGGTCCTATTCGTCCAGAGGCAACGCCACCGCTCACTATTAATCCAACCCCCCCCCCCCCCCCGCAATGCTCACTGTTCATCCAATCGATTGGCTTCAGTTAGCAGCAGTAGCGAAGGAATCGCTCGATCGGGTTCAGTTAACAGGCATCGATCGATCGCTCGGATTGAGTAACGCATAGCCTGCAGTGCAATCGCTCGGGTTTAGTTAGAGCCCAACGCCTCGCTCGGGTTCAGTTAGAGCCAACACATCGCACACACGCTCGTACGTGTACGAGAGAAACACGCATCGCTCGGCCCCCGACCTCCCACCGTAATCGGGAACTCCCCGAAATTTTCCTCGCCCTCGCTTCTACCATGGTTTTTCCGTCATGGATGGCCCAAAGAATGTCATGCAACTGCGTCTCCGGCCCGCCTAGGAAGAAAAGCCCATTTTCTGTCATGATTTTTTGTCATAGAAGTAGGACTATGAAGATAACGGGTTTTGTCACAATTATCGTCATATAAGTGTCATATGTATGACAGAAAAAAATTCGTTCGGCCCAAAATATCACGGATGTGTCTTTTTTTTGTATTGTTGGTGATGTTCTTCTCCTTGACGGAGGAAACCATCCACTTGCCTTGTGCTCTAGATCCGGGCATGGCTGGAGTGCTTTTTTGAGGTGGAAAGTGTCGGCGTCCTGGGAACGGGGGTCCCCAGACTTGCCTGCCTGCGGCCCGCGGCGTGGCTGAGCCAGCAGGCCGTACATCCCATCTTCACCAACAAAGCACCCAAGACCATCGCGAGGGGCGAAGCCTCGCAAGGCGGACGAAGCAAGACCTCCTCTAGAGTGGCCTAGCTAGGCAAGCTCACGAGGAGCAGAGATATCAAGGCGAGGCGAACCTCGCGAGGTTCTCATGACGTGAGCCGTGACAATCGACACCAGGCGGGCGCCAGTGCGCACAACGTCCTTGTTTCCTCTTTGGTGCAAAGGGGGCAATTGCAGCTGCGGAGTACCAAGGCATCAGGCAAAGGTTGCCATTTCGGTGCAACAAGACCAAGATCAACGACTGCAAGACGGAGGTCATCATGGAGCCTAGAACATCGTCACCTCCAGAACTTTGTGCAGGCGAAGACTACTCTTTTCAGGATAGCTTGTACTAGCTGTCCCCCTTCAAACTAGCCCGCCATTGTTGGCTCCCTTGCCGCTCGATATTTGGGAAGAGGACCAGGGCCTCTATAAATAGGACTAGCCACCGTAGTGGAGGACAAGAGATCAGAGTGACAGAAGGAAGGGATCATCTTAGCTCGAGAGAGACCACCTCACACACAAGCTCAACGAGCACAAGAACGCCTTAACCTCAGGAGGCCGTTCTGCCCTTGTATTGTTCATCATCAGCCCAAGGGGAAATCCACCACCACCACACTGGAGTAGGGTATTACACCATAACGGTGGCCCAAACCAGTATAAACCCTGTGTCCATCTGAGTTGTGAGTTCTTCGAGTTCGTCTGCGAGATCCTAGCAAGCTAGAGCGTAGATCGGTTGAAGGGAAAGACTTCGCGCGCACCCCAATGTTGAAACCTTAAGGGTTTGCCGGGACCCCATACCCTGACATTTGGCGCGCCAGATAGGGGTGCACCGTAGCTTCCGTTCCATCAGTTCATCGCTCCGTCGATCCGTCGTCTCCATGTCGGACGCTCGCCGTGCTCGAGCTGAGCGTCGGGTCGCCCTCGCCGCCCACGTCACATAGACGGCTCCCGTCGGCGGGCCGCCTCGTCGTTCTCCGTCCGCCGCCGCCAACGCTGCCACCGGCCCGGTAGGAAACGAGCAGCAGGCGTCCTTGCAACATCCTTCGGTGCGGCAGGACGGCCGCACCACTACTCCATCACTCACTCCTGTTGGCTCTTCGTCCCACGCGCACCGTGCTCCCCTGGAGGCGCGGGCTGCACTCATCGCGGCGAACGAGCTCCTGCATTACCGCCCACTCAACGACGTCTACGAGCAGTGGCTCGACCGCGTCGCCGAGCTCGTCCGTGCCACGGGGGGGGGGGGGCTCTTTAGGCGCCGTCTCACTCTCTGCCTCCCCCTCAGCAGGCCGCAGGCAACGATGCTCGTGGCACGCCTCCACCACCTCGACCCCAAGACGGTCCCTTGGCGCTAAGGCGCGCGCCTCCGTGGCGCGATCCCCCGCGCCCGGCGCCCGCGCGTGAAGAAAGGAGCTGCCAAGAAATCCCGTGGCCGTGATTAGCTGCACCAGCGCTCCCCGCGCCACCTTGTCAAGACCGCGCGCTGCCTGCAGTGGCACAGCGCGGACCTCGCCAAGACCAAGCTCCGCCCCCGAAGCGGGCCCCGGCAACCACGGCAGGCTGCCGCGCCTTCACCCCTGAGCTGCGCAGTGTTGCCTGGCCGGGCAAGTTCAAGCTAGATCTGCCTCCTCGGTACGACAGCACCGCCGACCCCGCGGAGTTCCTGCAGCTCTATGAGTTGAGCATCGAAGCGGCCAACGGCGACGAAAATGTCATGACGAACTGGTTTCCCATGGCTCTCAAGGATGGGGCCCACTCCTGGCTCCTGAACCTGCAGCACGGCTCGATCTCCTCCTGGGACGAGATGCGCGACCGCTTCGTCGCCAACTTCCAGCGCACTCATGACCGCTAACCGGTTGCGGGCGACCTACGCCGCATCAAGCAACAGCCAGGAGAGACCCTCCAGAAGAACATCCAGCGCTTCAACAACACCCGCCTCAAGATCCCCAAGGTCACGGACAAGGCCATCATCTCCGCGTTTTCCGATGGCATCCACAATATCATCAAGATGAAGGAAGAGCTGGCAATCCATGAGGAGCTTTGCACATCTCAGGCGCTGTTCAACCTGGTGACCAGGTGCGCAAGAGCTGAGGAGGGGCGCCTCTCTCCTTGAGATGCCAGATGCAGTAGTAGAGGAAAAGAAGGCCAAGGCCAAGGACGTGAAGTGCAAGGAGGCAGTAGTGCTCGTAGCAGAGCCCGACACCAAGCAAGGCAGAGATCAGCCCGAGTCATGCAAGAATGGCCGCACATTCTGCGCCTTCCACAACCTGAAGACCCACAACACCAGCGACTGTCAAGAGCTCAGAGCCATTCGGGAAGGACGCTTCGGCTGATGCCCCGAGCACAACGAGAGGGGCTATGGCCATGGAGGAGGACGTGGAGGCGGACGCTTGGACAATCGTGGCCCGCGCCAGGAATGGCGTGACCGGCCTCGTGAGGACCGCTGGCAGGACCAACCTCGCGAGGGCGCCTGGAGGGACGTGCCTCGTGAGGATCGCCCCTAGGGCAACGCTGGTCTTCCCCCATTGCTGCCGCCAAGGAGGAACGACGACCAACACCAGGACAAGGGGGCTGGGGGCTTCCAGGAGCCGCGCGCAGTCGCTTGCATCTAGGGCGGCGCTCAGGCCCCAGCCTCTCAGTGCATCTTCAAACAATTCGCTCGCGAGGTGAACGCGGCGCTACCCAGGCTCGAGGCCATGCACCCGCTCTGTTGGTCCCAATGTGCCATCACCTTCAGCTCGGCCGACCAGCTCACGTGCGCAGCCACCCCTGACACGCTCCCTATGTTGTGCTCCCCAGTCATCAGTAATGTGCAAGTCAACAAGACTCTCATCGACGGCGGTGCAGGGCTCAACGTCCTATCCGCCGACACATTCGACAGCCTCGAAGTGCCCTATGAGCAGCTCCAACCAACCAAGCATTTCTCAGGAGTGACTGACGTTTCCACCACACCAATAGGGCAAGTCTGTCTTCCTGTCACCTTCGGGGAGCGCAAGAATTACCACACCAAGCTCATCGACTTCGACGTCGCACACATCCGCCTGCCGTACAAAGCCATCCTCGGGTACCTAGCCCTGGCCAAGTTCATGGCAGTCACTCACCACGGCTACAACATCCTCAAGATGCCAGGAAGCGGGGGGGGGGGGGGATCATCACGGTCCCATGTGAAGAAAGGGATGCGGTGTGCTCCCTTGAGCGCGCCTTTCAAGCCGTGGCAAACGACAACCCTGACAGCAGAAGTGAAGGCCCTCCGGAGACCATCCCCAAGAAGAATTTACCGTGCCATGCGGGACCTCAGGAAGATGGCTTCGCAACAGGAGCCTTGTGAGGATCGGTGCCCGCTCCAGGGGCGCCTCCCTCCACCTCATAGGAAAGCGTTGCTACCTCTTGAGCTTGCCTTGGATTTCCCCGAAGAGGAAAGGATGATTCAGCAGAGTAGCGTAAGTATTTCCCTCAGTTTTTGAGAACCAAGGTATCAATCCAGTAGGAGGCCACGCTCAAGTCCCTCGTACCTGCAAAAAACGATAGCTACTCGCAACCAACGCTATTAGGGGTTGTCAATCCCTTCACGGTCACTTACGAGAGTGAGATCTGATAGATATAATATTTTTGGTATTTTTGGTATAGAGATGCAAGGTGAAAAGTAAAAGGCAAAGTAAAAATCAAAGCAAGATTAAAGTGATGGAGATTGATATGATGAGAATAGACCTGGGGGCCATAGGTTTCACTAGTGGCTTCTCACAAGAGCATAAGTATTCTACGGTGGGTGAACAAATTACTGTTGAGCAATTGACAGAATTGAGCATAGTTATGAGAATATCTAGGCATGATCATGTATATAGGCTTCACGTCCGTGACAAGTAGACCGAAATGATTCTGCATCTACTACTATTACTCCACTCATCGACCGCTATCCAGCATGCATCTAGAGTATTAAGTTAAAAACAGAGTAACACTTTAAGCAAGATGACATGATGTAGAGAGATAAATTCATGCAATATGAAATAAACCCCATCTTGTTATCCTCGATGGCAACGATGCAATACATGCCTTGCTGCCCCTTCTATCACTGGGAAAGGACACCGCAAGATCGAACCCAAAGCTAAGCACTTCTCCCATGGCAAGAAAAACCAATCTAGTAGGCCAAACCAAACTGATAATTCGAAGAGACTTGCAAAGATAACTAATCATACATAAAAGAATTCAGAAAAGATTCAAATATTATTCATAGATAGACTTGATCATAAACCCACAATTCATCGGTCTCAACAAACACACCGCAAAAAAGAAGAAGATTACATCAAATAGATCTCCACAAGAGAGGGGGAGAACTTTGTATTGAGATCCAAAAAGAGAGAAGAAGCCATCTAGCTAATAACTATGGACCCGAAGGTCTGAGGTAAACTACTCACACTTCATCGGAGAGGCTATGGTGATGTAGAAGCCCTCCGTGATGACGGCCCTCTCCGGCGGAGCTCCGGAACAGGCCCCAAGATGGGATCTCATGGATATAGAAAGTTGCGGTGGTGGAATTAGGTTTTTGGCTCCGTCTCTATTCGTTTGGGGGTACGTAGGTTTATATAGGAGGAAGAAGTACGTCGGTGGAGCTTCGGTGGGCCCACAAGGGTGGGGGCGCGCCTGGGGGTATAGGGCACGCTCCCCTACCTCGTTCCCACCTCGAAGCTTCCTTGGCGTAGGGTCCAAGTCTCCTGGGTCATATTCAGGAAGAAAATCACGTTCCAGAAAGGTTTATTCCGTTTGGACTCCGTTTGATATTCCGTTTCTTCGAAACACTGAAATAGGAAAAAAACAGCAATTCTGGGCTGGGCCTCCGGTTAATAGGTTAGTCCCAAAAATAATATAAAAGTGGAAAATAAAGCCCAATATAGTCCAAAACAGTAGATAATATAGCATGGAGCAATCAAAAATTATAGATACGTTGGAGACGTATCAAGCACGCTCAGGGGCTCTCTTCTGGAGGGCCTCAGACCTTGCCAGTCTCATGAGGGAGGTGCGTGGGCACCACTTGGAAGCGTGCTTCGTGGCACGTGTTCCTCAGGAGAGCATGGGGCAAGGAATGCCCACCACCCAGGAGTTCATCACCAAGACCATCCAAGAGCTACAAGACGCAAGAGCCATGCGTGGCGACAACCGCTCATGGAGTGTGGCTCACCACCCAGGCGAGGGTGTTGAGCTGTGCGCCTGCATCGACATCCCAGGGCTCAACAGGGCCGCATCTCAGGAGCGCTTCTGGCCATCACGCGCGGGCCACTGTGAGGGTCCACCCCACAGCTTCGTTCGCATGCCCCTCGGCTTGCCGAACGTGGCGTCGGCCCATCAGCGCCATGTGCAGCAAGTCCAGGCGGCTTAGGAGGCCAGGTTCCACGCCATTCGGGAGGAGATGGCGGCGGCCTTCAGGGAACCTTGTAACGCCCCGAGACCGATGTGCCAGGTGTCCTCTAGTTATTCGCTGTTGTTGCCTTGTCATTGCTTTTGTGTCATGCATTGCATATCATGTCATCATGTGCATTTTATTTGCATACATGTTCGTCTCTTGCATCCGAGCATTTTCCCCGTTGTCCTTTTTCCAATCCGGCGCTCCTATGTCACCCGGTGTCCCTTTCTAACACTTTTTATGTGTTGGTGTTAAACGTTTTCGGATGGGACCGAGACTTGTCGTGCGGCCTTGGTTTACTACCGGTAGACCGCTTGTCAAGTTTCGTGCCATTTGGACTTCGTTTGATACTCCAACGGTTAACCGAGGGACCGAAAAGGCCTCGTGCGTGTTGCAGCCCAACACCCTTCCAATTCGGCCCAAAACCCACCAAAAGCTCCTCCATCATCTCGGACGTTCGATCACGATCGCGTGGCCGAAAACCGCACCTCATTTGGACTCTCCTAGCTCCCTCTACCTATAAATATGTGGTCTCCTCCAAAATTTCCCCGCAGTCTAACCCTAGCGTCTTCCTCCTCGCGCCACCAGACATGTCCGTCCCGCCGCTGGACGTGTCCGCCGCCGCCGCCACATCGCTCCAACCAATCAGCGCTCGCCACGTCACCTGCACCGCCGCCCTGAGCCACTCACGGCGCGTCACCTGGCCCGCCGGCTCCCCTCCCACCGCGCTAGGCCTGCGGACCCGGATCCGGCCCTCCAGGCCCAAGCCGCGCCTCCGCTCCTCGCCTCCCGTGCGACCGCGACCACCGCCGCCCTTCTCGCTCACCGCGCCTCCCGCGCATCGCCGCCGCCGGCCACCGCCATGTCTCCCGCGCCGCCGCGCGCCGTGCACCGCGCTCGCCGCCTCGCTCGCCGCGCGCCGCTGCCTCTGGTGCCGTGCGCCGCCGCCTCGGCTTCCGTGTTCCTCGCCGGAGTTCATCCTCGCCCTCACCGGAGTCAACTCCGGCCAGATCTGGTGAGGGTGGATCAGATCCCATCCCAACAACCAAACGGGTCCTTCCCCACATCCCGGATATCCTCATCCCATGTTGACTTTCGCGGAGGTAAAATTCCACTAAGTCCCCGAAGTTTCCAGATTCATATGCCCATATTCAAAGCATCGTAACTCTGCACCCGTAGCTCCGATTCATACGTGTAGCATATCAAAATGTTCGCCTCGACTACTACATCATTTCATCTGACTGCATCATTTTCATTTGAGCTAATATTGATGCCCAAAATACTGTTGGAAGAGGGCTATATGGTGAATTTTGTCCGATCTGTTTCAGCAAATGGCATTTTGTCCTTTTTGCCATGATTAATGTGTGCATGATATGACCCTGAGCTCTACATGTGTTTTGTTATATGCCATGCCATCTTTACAGAGGTGCTTGCCATGTATTTTTGTGATATGTGTGGTGACTAGCACAAGCTTGCAAAGTAGCGTAATCGGTAATGCTGATTTAGGGACTTAGTTTTTCACCAAATCCTTGTTCTGTTTTTGTCGGTATGCCATATGTTCATGTTGTTTCCTAGTGATCCGTGCCTCTTTTGAGGATGATCAGTAAGGATGTTTTGTTAACATTGTGGTTCTCTATCCATCCATGTATTTGTTTGCATTTATGGAGCACCCTAGCTTGAGTCAATCGAGCTCTACTTTTGCTAAATTATGATCCTGGCAGATTGTTGACTTGTTTAGCGATTTTGCCGAGGATGTTGCTATTGATCCGTGCATGCTATGATGTTGTTCTTGCCATGTCTAGCTTCTATGCCATGTCTTCTTGATGGGTGTATGATTGGTTTGTCATGCCATGCTCTGTAGTGAGTGCATTGAGCTCGTAAACATGCCTACTCGTTAACTGTTTTGCATGCTCCAGTTTTTCACTAAGTCTGAGATCTGTATATGTTTTTGCTATGTTCACATGCTTGCAATTGTATTTTCTGATCCCTTTCGGCTGAAGGTCACTAAGGGACTTTTGTTAAGTGCTTTGAGTAGCTTCATGCCATGGCCTTGCTTTGCCATGTTAAGTTCCTGTAGCTTGTAGTTTTCATGCTCTAAAGTGTGCTTCCTGATGATAAATTCCAGACTTGTGTTAATTTCACCAAGTCTGAAACCTGTTATCATTTGCATTTTTGCCAAGCTTGTTTCAACTTGTTAATGGATGAATTAGCCGTAGCTCAGTGTTCATCTTTTGCCAAGCATCTTGAGTGGATCCCTGCCATGTATTTTGTTGCCACGTTTGAGTGCTGTAGCATATTTATCTTGTTGCATTTAGATGGTCACTTGTTGTTTATCGCACACCGGTGCCATATTTGTTTTGCTTGCCGTTTCCAAACCGTGCATCTGATTCCGGTGATCTTTATATCGATTTCAACCAAAATCACCTCACCTTTCCAGTGGCACTCTTGGATTTCCAAGTTAAGGCAAGGTTCAATCGTTCCCTTGCAAATCATGCATATGCATCGCATACCGCATCCCGCATATCATACCATGTTCATGTGTTGGTTGTTTACTATGTTGTGTGCTTCTTTCCGGTGTTTGCTTCTTCGGGTTGGTTCCGATTACGTGCGTTTGTGAGGACCCGTTCGACTACGTCTGTTTGTCTTCTTCATGGACTCGTTCTTCTTCCTTGCGGGATCTCAGGCAAGATGACCATACCCTCGAAATCACTTCTATCTTTGCTTGCTCGATGCTCGCTCTTTTGCTATGCCTATGATGCGATACCTACCACTTGCTTATCATGCCTCCCATATTGTTTAGCCAAGCCTCTAACACACCTTGTCCAAGCAAACCGTTGTTTGGCTATGTTACCGCTTTGCTCAGCCCCTCTTATAGCGTTGTTAGTTGGAGGTGAAGATGAAGTTTGTACCTTGTTGGTACATGGATATGTTGTTCCTTGTTGGAACATGTTTACTTGTTGGGATATCACAATATCTCTTATTAAATTAATGCATCTATATACTTGGTTAAGGGTGGAAGGCTCGGCCTTATGCCTGGTGTTTTGTTCCACTCTTGCCGCCCTAGTTTCCGTCATATCGGTGTTATGTTCCTGGATTTTGCATTCCTTACGCGGTTGGGTTATAATGGGAACCCCTTGACAGTTCGCCTTGAATAAAACTCCTCCAGAAATGCCCAACATTGGTTTTACCATTTGCCACCTAGCCTTTTCTTTTCCCTTGGGAGTCGCGCTCCTGAGGGTCATCATTATTTTATGCCCCAGGCCAGTGCTCCTCTGAGTGTTGGTCCAAACTAGAGCCCTGTGCAGCGCCCCCTCGGGGAAACTCGAGGTTTGGTTTTAGTTGTATGGAGCGCTCATCTGAGTGTGCCCTGAGAACGAGATATGTGCAGCTCCTATCGGGATTTGTTGGCACATTCGGGCGGTGTCGCTGGACTTGTTTTACCATTGTCGAAATGTCTTGTAACCGGGATTCTGAGTCTGATCGGGTCTTCCCGCTAGAAGGAATATCCTTCGTTGACCGTGAGAGCTTGTGATGGGATAAGTTGGTACACCCCTGCAGATCAAGACGCCTCATAGGTCTTTCACAAAGCACATACCTTGATAAGATATTGAAGAAGTTCAATATGGATCAGTCTAAGAAGGGGTTCTTGCCTGTGTTGCAAGGTGTGAAATTGAGCTCAGCTCAATGTCCGACCATGGCAGAAGATATAGAAGAGATGAGTGTCATCCCCTATGCCTCAGCCATAGGTTCTATTATGTATGCCATGCTGTGTACCAGACCTGATGTAAACCTTGCCGTAAGCTTGGTAGGAAGGTACCAAAGTAATCCCAGCAAGGAACACTGGACAGCGGTCAAGAATATCCTGAAGTACCTGAAAAGGACTAAGGAAATGTTTCTCGTTTATGGAGGTGACGAAGAGCTCGTCGTAAAAGGTTACATCGACGCTAGCTTCGACACAGATCTGGATGACTCCAAGTCACAAACCGGATACGTGTATATTTTGAATGGTGGGGCAGTAAGCTGGTGCAGTTGCAAGCAGAGCGTCGTGGCGGGATCTACATGTGAAGCGGAGTACATGGCAGCCTCGGAGGCAGCGCATGAAGCAATTTGGGTGAAGGACTTCATCACCGACCTAGGAGTCATACCCAATGCGTCGGGGCCAATCAAACTCTTCTGTGACAACACTGGAGCTATTGCACTTGCCAAGGAGCCCAGGTTTCACAAGAAGACCAGGCACATCAAGCGTCGCTTCAACTCCATTCGTGAAAATGTTCAAGATGGAGACATAGATATTTTTAAAGTACATACGGACCTGAATGTAGCAGATCCGTTGACTAAACCTCTCCCTAGAGCAAAACATGATCAACACCAGAATTCCATGGGTGTTCGATTCATCACAATGTAACTAGATTATGGACTCTAGTGCAAGTGGGAGACTGTTGGAAATATGCCCTAGAGGCAATAATAAAAGCATTATTATTATATTTCCTTGTTCATGATAATTGTCTTTATTCATGCTATAATTGTGTTATTTGGAAATCGTAATACATGTGTGAATAATAGACACCAACATGTCCCTAGTAAGCCTCTAGTTGACCAGCTCGTTGATCAACAAATAGTCATGGTTTCCTGACTATGGACATTGGATGTCATTGATAACGAGATCACATCATTAGGAGAATGATGTGATGGACAAGACCAAATCCTAAACATAGCACAAGATCATATAGTTCGTTTGCTAGAGTTTTCCAATGTCAAGTATCTTTTCCTTAGACCATGAGATCGTGTAACTCCCGGATACCGTAGCAATGCTTTGGGTGTACCAAACGTCACAACGTAACTGGGTGACTATAAAGGTATACTACGGGTATCTCCGAAAGTGTCTGTTGGGTTGACACGGATCAAGACTGGGATTTGTCACTCCGTATGATGGAGAGGTATCACTGGGCCCACTCGGTAATGCATCATCATAATGAGCTCAAAGTGACCAAGTGTCTAGTCACGGGATCATGCATTACGGTACGAGTAAAGTGACTTGCCGGTAACGAGATTGAACGAGGTATTGGGATACCCACGATCGAATCTCGGGCAAGTAACATACCGATTGACGAAGGGAATTGTATACGGTGTTGCTTGAATCCTCGACATCGTGGTTCATCCGATGAGATCATCGAGGAGCATGTGGGAGCCAACATGGGTATCCAGATCCCGCTGTTGGTTATTGACCGGAGAGCGATCTCGGTCATGTCTACATGTCTCCCGAACCCGTAGGGTCTACACACTTAAGGTTCGGTGACGCTAGGGTTGTAGGGATATTTATATGCAGTAACCCGAATGTTGTTCGGAGTCCCGGATGAGATCCCAGACGTCACGAGGAGTTCCGGAATGGTCCGGAGGTAAAGAATTATATATAGGAAGTGCTATTTCGGGCATCGGGACAAGTTTCGGGGGCACTAGTATTGTACCGGGACCACCGGAAGGGTCCCGGGGGTCCACCGGGTGGGGCCACCTGCCCCGGGGGGCCACACGGGCTGTAGGGGGTGCGCCTTGGCCTGCATGGGCCAAGGGCACCAGCCCCAAGAGGCCCATGCGCCTAGGGTTAAGGAAGGGAAGAGTCCCAAAGGGGGAAGGCACCTCCGAGGTGCCTTGGGGAGGAGGGACTCCTCCCTTGGCCGCCGCCCCCCTAGGAGATTGGATCTCCTAGGGCCGGCGCCCCTCCCCTAGGCTCCCTATATATAGTGGGGGAAGGAGGGCCTCTCAATCCACGCCTTTGGTGCCTCCCTCTCCCTCTCCAACACATCCTCCTCCTCCATAGAGCTTGGCGAAGCCCTGCCGGAGTACTGAAGCTCCATCACCACCACGTCGTCGCGCTGCTGCTGGAGCCATCATCCTCAACCTCTCCTTCCCCCTTGCTGGATCAAGAATAAGGAGACGTTACGCTGACCGTACGTGTGTTGAACGCGGAGGTGCCGTCCATTCGGCTCTAGGATCTCCGGTGATTTGGATCACGTCGAGTACGCCTTCCTCATCCCCGTTCTTTGAACGCTTCCGCGCTTGATCTACAAAGGTATGTAGATGCAATCCAATCACTCGTTGCTAGATGAACTCCTAGATGGATCTTGGTGAAATCGTAGGAAATTTTTTGTTTTCTGCAACGTTCCCCAACATCAACGTCCTATCCGCCGACACATTCGAGAGCCTCCAAGTGCCCTATGAGCAGCTCCAACCAACCAAGCATTTCTCAGGAGTGACTGATGTTTCCACCACACCAATAGGGCAAGTCTGCCTGCCTGTCTCCTTCGGGGAGCGCAAGAATTACCACACTGAGATCATCGACTTCGACGTCGCACACATCCGCCTGCCGTACAACGCCATCCTCGGGTACCTAGCCCTGGCCAAGTTCATGGCAGTCACTCACCACGGCTACAACATCCTCAAGATGCCAGGAAGCAGGGGGGGTCATCACGGTCCCATGTGAAGATAGGGATGCGGTGTGCTCCCTTGAGCGCGCCTTTCAAGCCGTGGCAATCGACAACCCTGACAGCAGAAGTGAAGGCCCTCCGGAGACCATCCCCAAGAAGAAGCTACCATGCCATGCAGGACCTCAGGAAGATGGCTTCGCATCAGGAGCCTCGTGAGGATCGGCGCCCGCTCCAGGGGAGCCTCCCTCCACCGCATAGGAAAGCGCTGCTACCTCTTGAGCTTACGTTGGATTTCCCCGAAGAGGAAAGGATGATTCAGCAGAGTAGCGTAAGTATTTCCCTCAGTTTTTGAGAACCAAGGTATCAATCCAGTAGGAGGCCACGCTCAAGTCCCTCGTACCTGCAAAAAACGATAGCTACTCGCAACCAACGCTATTAGGGGTTGTCAATCCCTTCACGGTCACTTACGAGAGTGAGATCTGATAGATATAATATTTTTGGTATTTTTGGTATAGAGATGCAAGGTGAAAAGTAAAAGGCAAAGTAAAAAAGCAAAGCAAGATTAAAGTGATGGAGATTGATATGATGAGAATAGACCTGGGGGCCATAGGTTTCACTAGTGGCTTCTCACAAGAGCATAAGTATTCTACGGTGGGTGAACAAATTACTGTTGAGCAATTGATAGAATTGAGCATAGTTATAAGAATATCTAGGCATGATCATGTATATAGGCTTCACGTCCGTGACAAGTAGACCGAAACGATTCTGCATCTACTACTATTACTCCACTCATCGACCGCTATCCAGCATGCATCTAGAGTATTAAGTTAAAAACAGAGTAACGCTTTAAGCAAGATGACATGATGTAGAGAGATAAATTCATGCAATATGAAATAAACCCCATCTTGTTATCCTCAATGGCAACGATGCAATACATGCCTTGCTGCCCCTTCTATCACTGGGAAAGGACACCGCAAGATCGAACCCAAAGCTAAGCACTTCTCCCATGGCAAGAAAAACCAATCTAGTAGGCCAAACCAAACTGATAATTCGAAGAGACTTGCAAAGATAACTAATCATACATAAAAAAATTCAGAGAAGATTCAAATATTATTCATAGATAGACTTGATCATAAACCCACAATTCATCGGTCTCAACAAACACACCGCAAAAAAAAAGAAGATTACATCGAATAGATCTCCACAAGAGAGGGGGAGAACTTTGTATTGAGATCCAAAAAGAGAGAAGAAGCCACCTAGCTAATAACTATGGACCCGAAGGTCTGAGGTAAACTACTCACACTTTATCGGAGAGGCTATGGTGATGTAGAAGCCCTCCGTGATGACGGCCCTCTCCGACGGATCTCCGGAACAGGCCCCAAGATGGGATCTCGTGGATATAGAAAGTTGCGGCAGTGGAATTAGGTTTTTTGCTCCGTCTGTGTTCGTTTGGGGGTACGTAGGTATATATAGGAGGAAGAAGTACGTCAGTGGAGCTTCGGTGGGCCCACGAGGGTGGGGGCGCGCCTGGGGGTATAGGGCGCGCCCCCCTACCTCGTGCCCACCTCGAAGCTTCCATGGCGTAGGGTCTAAGTCTCCTGGGTCATATTCGGGAAGAAAATCACGTTCCAGAAAGGTTTATTCCGTTTGGACTCCGTTTGATATTCCGTTTCTTCGAAACACTGAAATAGGCAAAAAACAGCAATTCTGGGATGGGTCTCCGGTTAATAGGTTAGTCCCAAAAATAATATAAAAGTGGAAAATAAAGCCCAATATAGTCCAAAACAGTAGATAATATAGCATGGAGCAATCAAAAATTATAGATACGTTGGAGACGTATCAGGCATCCCCAAGCTTAATTCCTGCTCGTCCTCGAGTAGGTAAATGATAAAAAGAGATTTTTTGATGCGGAGTGCTACTTGGCATAATTTCACTCCAAATCTTCTTAATTGTGGTATGAATATTCAGATTTGGAAGATTCAAGAGAAAATTTCATATTTACATAGAGAATAATAGTACTCCAAGCAAATCAACAAAGCAATTATGTTTTCTTAAAGTAACATGGCCAAAGAAAGTTCATCCCTACAAAATCATATAGTTTAGTCATGCTCCATTTTCATCACACAAGAATGCTCTCATCATGCACAACCTCGATGACAAGCCAAGCAATTGTTTCATACCTTAATAATTTCAAACTCATAAACTTTCATGCAATACATGAGCACGAGCCATGGATATAGCACTATGGGTGGAATAGAATATAATGATGGGGGTTATGTGGAGAAGACAAAAAGGAGAAAGTCTCACATCAACGAGGCTAATCAATGGTCTATGGAGATGCCCATCGATTGATGTTAATGCAATGAGTAGTGATTGCCATGCAACGAATGCACTAGAGCTATAAATGTATGAAAGCTCAACAAAAGAAGCTAAGTGGGTGTGCATCCAACTTGCTTGCTCACGAAGACCTAGGGCACTTGAGGAGGCCCATTGTTGGAATATACAAGCCAAGTTCTATAATGAAAATTCCCACTAGTATATGAAAGTGATAACTCAATAGACTCTCTATATGAAGAACATGGTGCTACTTTGAAGCACAAGTGTGGAAAAAAAGGATAGTAGCATTGCCCCTTTTTATTTATTTTCTTTTTTGGGCATTTTTTTGGCCTTTCTCTTTTGTAGGGGACAATGCTCTATTGAATGATGACCATCACACTTCTATTTATTTACAACTCAATGATTACAACTCGATACTAAAACAAAGTATGACTCTATATGGATGCCTCCGGTGGCGTACCGGGATATGCAATGAATCAAGAGTGACAAGTATGAAAATTTTATGAACGGTGGCTTTGCCACAAATACTATGTCAACTACATGATCATGCTAAGCAATATGACAATGATGAATGTGTCATGATAAACTGGATGGTGGAAAGTTGCATGGCAATATATCTCGGAATGGCTGTGGAAATGCCATAATAGGTAGGTATGGTGGTTGTTTTGAGGAAGATATAAGGAGGTTTATGTGTGAAAGAGTGTATCATATCACGGGGTTTGGATGCACCGACGAAGTTTGCACCAACTCTCGATGTGAGAAAGGGAAATGCACGGTACCGTAGAGGCTAGCAACGATGGAAGGGTGAGAGTGCATATAATCCATGGACTCAACATTAGTTATAAAGAACTCATATACTTATTGCAAAAATCTACAAGCCATCAAAAACCAAAGTATTACGCGCATGCTCCTAGGGGGATAGATGGGTAGGAAAAGACCATCGCTCGTCCCCGACCGCCACTCATAAGGAGGACAATCAAATAACACCTCATGTTGCAAATTTGTTGCATAACGTTTACCATACGTGCATGCTACGGGACTTGCAAACTTTAACTCAAGCACTTCTCAAATTCACAATTACTCTACTAGCATGACTTTAATATTACTACCTCCATATCTCAAAACAATTATCAAGCATCCAACTTTTCTTAGTATTCAACACACTCAAAAGAAAGTTTCACAAATCTTGAATACCAAGCATGTTATTATTAAGCAAATTACCATGCTATTAAGACTCCCAAAATAATTTTAGTGAAGCATGAGAGATCAATTGTTTATTTAAAACAAATACACCACCGTGCTCTAAAATATCTAAGTGAAGAACATAGAGAAAAATTATAGCGCTCAAAAGATATAAGTGAAGCACATAGAGCAAAACTACTTAGCTCAAAAAGATATAAGTGAAGCACATAGAGTATTCTATCAAATTCTAATTCATGCATGGCTCTCTCAAAAGGTGTGTACAGCAAGGATGATTGTGGCACACTAACAACCAAAGACACAAATAATAGAAGACGCTCCAAGCAAAACACATATCATGTTGGTCAATAAAAATATAGCTCCAAGTAAATTACCGATGGAAGTGGACGAAAGAGGGGATGCCTTCCGGGGCATCCCCAATCTTTGACTTTTTGGTGTCCTTGGATTATCTTGGGGGTGCCATGGGCATCCCCAAGCTTAGGCTCTTGCCACTCCTTGTTCCATAATCCATCACAAGAATTCACCCAAAACATGAAAACTTCACAACACAAAACTCAATAGAAATCTCGTGAGCTCCGTTAGAGAAAGAAAAAGAAAGACCACTTCAAGGTGCTGTAATGAAATCATTATTTATTTATATTGGTGTTAAACCTACTGTATTACAACTTCTCTATGGATTAAAACTATTTTACTAACCATAGATTCATCAAAATAAGCAAACAACACACGAAAAACAGAATCTGTCAAAAACAGAACAGTCTGTAGTTATCTGTAACTAACGCAAACTTCTGGAACTCCCAAAAATATACCAAAATTGGACGACCTAGAAAATTTGTTTATTGATCAGTAGCAATTAGAATCAGTATTTTATCGCGTTCTGGTGATTTTTAACAATTCGGACACTGAACGCAAAGTTTCTGGAAATTACAGCAAGATCAAATAACTATCATCCAAGAAGATCCAATAGGTCTAACTTGGCACAAACACTAATTAAAACACAAAACCAAATCCAAACAGAGGGTAGATGGGTTGTTTATTCCCTAACAGAAGAAAAACACAAAAAACTAAAAATAAAATTGGGTTGCCTCCCAACAAGCGCTATCATTTAACGCCCCTAGCTAGGCATAAAAGCGAGGATAGATCTAGGTTGTGCCATAGTAATAAGATAGATCGGTGAAACTCATTTCATATTCTCTATGTTCGGCAGCAAGTTTTCTTTGAGGCAAGCAAAACTAATCAAAAGGGCTAAATGTAATAGGACAGAGGTCCTCAAGATCAATTTTAGGAGGTATAGGTTCATCTTTTGGCCCTTCGTATTGCACAACCAATTCATCATTATAAGCATTCTTTTGACAGAACATTGTGAGCCTAAACTCAAGACAACATCCTAGCTCATTGTTTCGAATAGCCAAATCATCATTAAGTTCAGAGATTCTATCAATTAAAATATTTATTGGCACCTTTTTTCTAAGGTTTTCATTGAAAGCAACATAGTCAAGAGATTGAAAGCGCATAATTTCTTCTTGATCAAAGAGGATAGATTATATGGGAGGACGATTAGCGTCCACCCTATAGTGCGCAAAGATTTCTTTGGCTTCTTTTATTATAAATCTGAATTCATGAGCCAAAAAGATAGTAGCGGCATGCTTAACAGAAGAATGCTCGATATTAGAAAATTCTAGGAAAATTCTTTGTATAGATGGGTGCATATGCATAAATTGCCTTTCAAGGTCAATGATAAGCATGGCAATAGCGTCCACAAGACTACTAGTTCTATGAAGAATAGAACCGCCCATAGAGGGCAAAGCACCGGCACAAGTAAAAAAATCTTGGATGACTCCTTTTCCAATAATATTACCACTACCGATTTGAAATCTTTTTGTATGATAGGTAGGGGGTTCTTCAGCCGGAGCATCAGAATTTTCTATGATATTGTTATCGCCCATATCGGCGATAACTTCCCCAACTTCAGACATAGCGACAAGCAAGTAATACAACACACGGGCAAACAAAAAGGCAAGAGAGAAAAAGGCAAACGGAAAAGAGAGGCGGAGAAGGAGAAGTAGATTGGGAAAGAGAGGGCGAATAAAATGGCAAGGGTGAAGTGGGGGAGAGGAAAACGAGAGGCAAATGGCAACTAATGTAATGAGAGAGATAGGGATTGTGATGGGTACTTGGTATGTTGCTTTTTGCGTAGACTCCCCGGCAACGGCGCTAGAAATTCTTCTTGCTACCTCTTGAGCTTGCGTTGGATTTCCCTGAAGAGGAAAGGATGATGCAGCAGAGTAGCGTAAGTATTTCCCTCAGTTTTTGAGAACCAAGGTATCAATCCAGTAGGAGGCCACGCTCAAGTCCCTCGTACCTGCACAAAACGATAGCTACTCGCAACCAACGCGATTAGGGGTTGTCAATCCCTTCACGATCACCTACGAGAGTGAGATCTGATAGATATAATATTTTTGGTATTTTTGGTATAGAGATGCAAAGTGAAAAGTAAAAGGCAAAGTAAAAAAGCAAAGCAAGATTAAAGTGATGGAGATTGATATGATGAGAATAGACCTGGGGGCCATAGGTTTCACTAGTGGCTTCTCTCAAGAGCATGAGTATTCTACGGTGGGTGAACAAATTACTGTTGAGCAATTTACAGAATTGAGCATAGTTATGAGAATATCTAGGCATGATCATGTATATAGGCTTCACATCCGTGACAATTAGATCGAAACGATTCTGCATCTACTACTATTACTCCACTCATCGACCGCTATCCAGCATGCATCTAGAGTATTAAGTTAAAAACAGAGTAACGCTTTAAGCAAGATGACATGATGTAGAGAGATAAATTCATGCAATATGAAATAAACCCCATCTTGTTATCCTCGATGACAACGATGCAATACATGCCTTGCTGCCCCTTCTATCACTGGGAAAGGACACCGCAAGATTGAACCCAAAGCTAAGCACTTCTCCCATGGCAAGAAAAACCAATCTAGTAGGCCAAACCAAACTGATAATTCGAAGAGACTTGCAAAGATAACTAATCATACATAAAAGAATTCAGAAAAGATTCAAATATTATTCATAGATAGACTTGATCATAAACCCACAATTCATCGGTCTCAACAAACACACCGCAAAAAAGAAGAAGATTACATCGAATAGATCTCCACAAGAGAGGGGGAGAACTTTGTATTGAGATACAAAAAGAGAGAAGAAGCCATCTAGCTAATAACTATGGACCCGAAGGTCTGAGGTAAACTAGTCACACTTCATCGGAGAGGCTATGGTGATGTAGAAGCCCTCCGTGATGACGGCCCTCTCCGGCGGAGCTCCGGAACAGGCCCCAAGATGGGATCTCGTGGATACAGAAAGTTGTGGCGGTGGAATTAGGTTTTTGGCTCCGTCTCTATTCGTTTGGGGGTACGTAGGTATATATAGGAGGAAGAAGTACGTCGGTGGAGCTTCGGTGGGCCCACAAGGGTGGGGGCGCGCCTGGGGGTATAGGGCACGCTCCCCTACCTCGTGCCCACCTCGAAGCTTCCTTGGCATAGGGTCCAAGTCTCCTGGGTCATATTCAGGAAGAAAATCACGTTCCAGAAAGGTTTATTCCGTTTGGACTCCGTTTGATATTCCGTTTCTTCGAAACACTGAAATAGGCAAAAAAACAGCAATTCTGGGCTGGGCCTCCGGTTAATAGGTTAGACCCAAAAATAATATAAAAGAGGAAAATAAAGCCCAATATAGTCCAAAACAGTAGATAATATAGCATGGAGCAATCAAAAATTATAGATACGTTGGAGACGTATCAAGCACGCTCAGGGGCTCTCTTCTGGAGGGCCTCAGACCTTGCCAATCTCACGAGGGAGGCGCGTGGGCACCACTTGGAAGCGTGCTTCACGGCACGTGTTCCTCAGGAGAGCATGGGGCAAGGAATGCCCACCACCTAGGAGTTCATCACCAAGACCATCCAAGAGCTACAAGACGCAAGAGCCATGCGTGGCGACAACCGCTCACGGAGTGTGGCTCACCACCCAGGCGAGGGTGTTGAGCTGTGCGACTGCATCGACATCCCAGGGCTCAACAGGGCCGCATCTCAGGAGCGCTTCTGGCCATCACGCGCCGGCCACTATGAGGGTCCACCACACAGCTTCGTTCGCATGCCCCTCGGCTTGCCGAACGTGGCGTCGGCCCATCAGCGCCAAGTGCAGCAAGTCCAGGCGGCTTAGGAGGCTAGGTTCCATGCCGTTCGGGAGGAGATGGTGGCGGCCTTCAGGGAACCTTGTAACGCCCTGAGACCGATGTGCCAGGTGTCCTCCAGTTATTCGCTGTTGTTGCCTTGTCATTGCTTTCGTGTCATGCATTGCATATCATGTCATCATGTGCATTTCATTTGCATACATGTTTGTCTCTTGCATCCGAGCATTTTCCCCGTTGTCCGTTTTCCAATCCGGCGCTCCTATGTCACCCGGTGTCCCTTAGTAACACTTTTTATGTGTGGGTGTTAAACGTTTTCGGATGGGACCGAGACTTGTCATGTGGCCTTGGTTTACTACCGGTAGACTTCCTGTCAAGTTTCGTGCCATTTGGACTTCGTTTGATACTCCAACGGTTAACCGAGGGACCGAAAAGGCCTCGTGCGTGTTGCAGCCAAACAACCTTCCAATTTGGCCCAAAACCCACCTAAACCTCCTCCATCATCTCGGTCGTTCGATCACGATCGCGTGGCCGAGAACCGCACCTCATTTGGACTCTCCTAGCTCCCTCTACCTATAAATATGTGGTCTCCTCCGAAATTTCCCTGCAGTCTAACCCTAGCGTCTTCCTCCTCGCGCCACCGGACATGTCCGTCCCGCCGCTGGACGTGTCTACCGCCGCCGCCACATCGCTCCAACCAATCAGCGCTCGCCACGTCACCTGCGCCGCCGCCCTGAGCCACTCACAGCGCGTCACCTGGCCCGCCGGCTCCCCTCTCACCGCGCCAGGCCTGCGGACCCGGATCCGGCCCTCCAGGCCCAAGCCGCGCCTCCGCTCCTCGCCTCCCGTGCGACCGCGACCACCGCCGCCCTTCTCGCTCACCGCGCCTCCCGCGCATCGCCGCCGCCGGCCACCGCCATGTCTCCCGCGCCGCCGCGCGCCGTGCACCGCGCTCGCCGCTGCTCGTCATCTTGCTCGCCGCCTCGCTCGCCGTGCCCCGCCGCCTCGCTCGCCGCGCGCCGCTGCCTCTGGTGCCGTGCGCCGCCGCCTCAGCTTCCATGTTCCTTGCCGGAGTTCATCCTCGCCCTCACCGGAGTCAACTCCGGCCAGATCTGGTGAGGGTGGATCAGATCCACCCATCCCTCCAACCAAACGGCTCCTTCCCCACATCCCGGATATCCTCATCCCACGTTGACTTTCGCGGATGTAAAATTCCACTAAGTCCCCGAAGTTTCCAGATTCATATGCCCATATTCAAAGCATCGTAACTCTACACCCGTAGCTCCGATTCATACGTGTAGCATATCAAAATGTTCGCCTCGACGAGTACATCATTTCATCTGACTGCATAATTTTCATTTGAGCTAATATTGATGCCCAAAATGCTGTTGGAAGAGGGCTATATGGTGAATTTTGTTCGATCTGTTTCAGCAAATGGCATTTTGTCCTTTTTGCCATGATTAATGTGTGCATGATATGACCCTGAGCTCTACATGTGTTTTGTTATATGCCATGCCATCTTTACAGAGGTGCTTGCCATGTATTTTTGTGATATGTGTGGTGACTAGCACAAGCTTGCAAAGTAGCGTAATCGGTAATGCTGATTTAGGGACTTAGTTTTTCACCAAATCCTTGTTCTGTTTTTGTCGGTATGCCATATGTTCATGTTGTTTCCTAGTGATCCGTGCCTCTTTTGAGGATGATCAGTAAGGATGTTTTGTTAACATTGTGGTTCTCTATCTATCCATGTATTTGTTTGCATTTATGGAGCACCCTAGCTTGAGTCAATCGAGCTCTACTTTTGCTAAATTATGATCCTGGCAGATTGTTGACTTGTTTAGCGATTTTGCCGAGGATGTTGCTATTGATCCGTGCATGCTATGATGTTGTTCTTGCCATGTCTAGCTTCTATGCCATGTCTTCTTGATGGGTGTATGCTTGGTTTGTCATGCCATGCTCTATAGTGAGTGCATTGAGCTCGTAAACATGCCTACTCGTTAACTATTTTGCATGCTCCAGTTTTTCACTAAGTTTGAGATCTGTATATGTTTTTTCTATGTTCACATGCTTGCAATTGTATTTTCTGATCTCTTTTGGCTGAAGGTCACTAAGGGACTTTTGTTAAGTGCTTTGAGTAGCTTCATGCCATGGCCTTGCTTTGCCATGTTAAGTTCCTGTAGCTTGTAGTTTTCATGCTCTAAAGTGTGCTTCCTGATGATAAATTCCAGACTTGTGTTAATTTCACCAAGTCTGAAACCTGTTATCATTTGCATTTTTGCCATGCTTGTTTCAACCTATTAATGGATGAATTAGCTGTAGCTCAGTGTTCATCTTTTGCCAAGCATCTTGAGTGGATCCCTGCAATGTATTTTGTTGCCACGTTTGAGTGCTGTAGCATATTTATCTTGTTGCATTTAGATGGTCACTTTTTGTTTATCGCACACCGGTGCCATATTTGTTTTGCTTGCCGTTTCCAAACCGTGCATTCGATTCCGGTGATCTTTATATCGATTTCAACCGAAATCACCTCACCTTTCCAGTGGCACTCTTGGATTTCCAAGTTAAGGCAAGGTTCAATCATTCCCTTGCAAATCATGCATATGCATCGCATACCGCATCCCGCATATCATACCATGTTCATGTGTTGGTTGTTTACTATGTTGTGTGCTTCTTTCCGGTGTTTGCTTCTTCGGGTTGGTTCCGATTACGTGCGTTTGTGAGGACCCGTTCGACTACTTCTGTTTGTCTTCTTCATGGACTCGTTCTTCTTCCTTGCGGGATCTCAGGCAAGATGACCATACCCTCGAAATCACTTCTATCTTTGCTTGCTAGATGCTCGCTCTTTTGCTATGCCTATGCTGCGATACCTACCACTTGCTTATCATGCCTCCCATATTGTTTAGCCAAGCCTCTAACACACCTTGTCCTAGCAAACTGTTGTTTGGCTATGTTACCGCTTTGCTCAGCCCCTCTTATAGCGTTGTTAGTTGGAGGTGAAGATGAAGTTTGTACCTTGTTGGTACATGGATATGTTGTTCCTTGTTGGAACATGTTTACTTGTTGGGATATCACAATATCTCTTATTTAATTAATGCATCTATATACTTGGTTAAGGGTGGAAGGCTCGGCCTTATGCCTGGTGTTTTGTTCCACTCTTACCGCCCTAGTTTCCGTCATATCGGTGTTATGTTCCCGGATTTTGCGTTCCTTACGCGGTTGGGTTATAATGGGAACCCCTTGACAGTTTGCCTTGAATAAAACTCCTCCAGCAATGCCCAACATTGGTTTTACCATTCGCCACCTAGCCTTTTCTTTTCCCTTGGGAGTCGCGCTCCTGAGGGTCATCATTATTTTACGCCCCAGACCAGTGCTCCTCTGAGTGTTGGTCCAAACTAGAGCCCTGTGCAGCGCCCCCTCGGGGAAACTCGAGGTTTGGTTTTAGTTGTATGGACCGCTCATCTGAGTGTGCCCTGAGAACGAGATATGTGTAGCTCCTATCGGGATTTGTTGGCACATTCGGGCGGTGTTGCTGGACTTGTTTTACCATTGTCGAAATGTCTTGTAACCGGGATTCTGAGTCTGATCGGGTCTTCCCGCTAGAAGGAATATCCTTCGTTGACCATGAGAGCTTGTGATGGGATAAGTTGGGACACCCTTGCAGGGTTTTGAACATTCGAAAGCCGTGCCCACGGTTATGGGTAGATGGGAATTTGTTAACGCCCGGTTGTAGAAAACCTGAAGTTGACCTTATTTAAAATACATCAACCGCGTTTGTAACCGTGATGGTCTCTTTCCGGCGTAGTCCGGGAAGTGAACACGGTGTTGGAGTTATGTTTGACGTAGGTTGTTCTAGGATCAGTTCTTGATCATTGTTTCTCGATCGCGCTTTGCCTTCTCTTCTTGCTCTCATTTGCGTATGTTAGTCACCATATATGCTAGTCGCTTGCTGCAGCTCCACCTCATACCTTTTACTCCTATAAGCTTAAATAGTCTTGATCGCGAGGGTGTGAGATTGCTGAGTCCCCGTGACTCACAGATACTTCCAAAACCAGCTTGCAGGTGCCGAGGTTACCGTGCGGATGACGCATCCAAGCTCAAGGAGGAGCTCGATGAAGATCTTGTCCTTTGTGTTGTTTCATTCTAGTTGATCAGTAGTGGAGCCCAGTTGGGTCGATCGGGGATCTGTGTAGCTTTTGGGGTAGTCTTCTTTTATTTTGGTTCCGTAGTCGGACCTTGATTGTATCTGGATGATGTAATTCTTTATTCATGTAATTGTGTGAAGTGGCGATTGTAAGCCAACTATGTATCTCTTCCCCTTATGTATTACATGGGTTGTGTGAAGATTACCTCACTTGCGACATTGCTTTCAACGCGGTTATGCCTCTAAGTCGTGCTTCGACACGTGGGAGATATAGCCGCATCGAGGGTGTTACAAACCTCCTGAGCCCCCAGAGCCTCCCGAGGCTCAGGGTCCCGATGGCTCATGATGAGTCATTCCTTCGACACGTGGCTTCAGCTGCACTAGCTCTACTTCGTCTACAGACGTAGGTGACATTTTCCAAGTTCATTTAAGCTGGTAGCGCCCCTCGGGCTGCACGATTCCTAGGCCACGTGGGTCCGTCCCTATGGCATGTATCCCTTTTGCTTATGTTCCTAAGTTTACCTCGCTGGGGGCGCCCCTCGAGCTGCATCATCCCCACGCTGCACGGGCTAGACCCAGTGGCATGTACCTTCCTGCATTTATCTCAGGCAATCTGCTCTTCATGCTTAACCTGCCAACTGCTATCACCTGTTTCATCACTGCCCGCCACGGGTCCATTCACCCCATGCAATTTGCTTGTATGTTTAAAGGGGGGCTCCTGAGCATCACGACTCAGGAGCTCTTACTGGCTCTCCAGCCCTCACCCCCTGGCCTTGACCACAACATCGTGACCTGGAATACCAGCGGCGGCTGAGCTCGCTCGAGGGCCGGGACCTGAGGACGTAGAGTGCGCATCTAACCGCCTTGCAGGGACATACAGTCACCAAGACTCAAGACCAGGCGCAACCCGCCTTGAGGTAGGGCCTCATGAGTCCCGCGCTGGCTCACGGATGCCCATATACACCTCGTAACCATGCTGTGCAAGCCACGTGTAGGCGGGGCTGTACACGCCCCGGTGTCTCCTCCCAGAGGGGGGCCCCCATCCCACGCCCAAGTGGAAGCTCCATGCTCCGCGCTGGCTGTCGACACTGCCGAGGAGCGGCTGTGCCCGTGCACAAGCGGAAGCACTACACACCGCGCTGGTGATAAACAACTGAGGGCGACCCCACGGTCGTACCAACCTCAGGGAGCCCAGAGCTCAGCGCCCAGCCTCACCACGATGCCTCCCCTCAGGAGAGTCACACGAGGGGGCTAGGCACGGGGGCTGTGCTCAGGTCACGCCCAAGCGCACGCCACCCAAGCAGGCCCCCCGGACCTGGGCGTCGCGCACCCCTCCCGAGTCTTCGGCGAGGGCAAGTATGGAAATTGTTTGAACGTCAAGGGGGACTCCTGAGCATCGCGACTCAGGAGCCTAACTGGTCACGTATGTTGGAAATATGCCCTAGAGGCAATAATAAAAGGATTATTATTATATTTCCTTGTTCATGATAATTGTCTTTTATTCATGCTATAATTGTGTTATCCGGAAATCGTAATACATGTGTGAATACATAGACACCAACATGTCCCTAGTAAGCCTCTAGTTGACTAGCTCGTTGATCAACAGATAGTCATGGTTTCCTGACTATGGACATTGGATGTCATTGATAACGAGATCACATCATTTGGAGAATGATGTGATGGACAAGCCCCAATCCTAAACATAGCACAAGATCGTATAGTTCGTTTGCTAGAGTTTTTCCAATGTCAAGTGTCTTTTCCTTAGACCATGAGATCGTGTAACTCCTGGATGCTGTAGGAGTGCTTTGGGTGTACCAAACGTCACAACGTAACTGGGTGACTACAAAAGTATACTAAGGGTATCTCCGAAAGTGTCTGTTGGGTTGACACGGATCAAGACTGGGATTTGTCACTCCGTATAACGGAGAGGTATCTCTGGGCCCACTCGGTAATGCATCATCATAATGAGCTCAAAGTGACCAAGTGTCTGGTCACGGGATCATGCATTACGGTACGAGTAAAGTGACTTGCCGGTAACGAGATTGAACGAGGTATTGGGATACCGACGATCGAATCTCAGGCAAGTAACGTACCGATTGACAAAGGGAATTGAATACGGGGTTGCTTGAATCCTCGACATCGTGGTTCATCCGATGAGATCATCGAGGAGCATGTGGGAGCCAACATGGGTATCCAGATCCCGCTGTTGGTTATTGACCGGAGAGCCATCTCGGTCATGTCTACATGTCTCCCGAACCCGTAGGGTCTACACACTTAAGGTTCGGTGACGCTAGGGTTGTAGAGATATGAATATGCAGTAACCCAAAAGTTGTTCGGAGTCCCGAATGAGATCCCGGACGTCACGACGAGTTTCGGAATGGTTTGGAGGTGAAGAATTATATATAGGAAGTGCAGTTTCGGCCATCGGGAGAGTTTCGGGGGTCACCGGTATTGTACCGGGACCACCGGAAGGGTCCCGGGGGTCCACCGGGTGGGGCCACCCATCCCAGAGCGCCCCATGGGCTAAAGTGGGGAGGCGAACCAGCCCATAGTGGGCTGGTGCGCCCCCCTTGGCCCACCCCATGCGCCTAGGGTTGGGAACCCTAGGGTGGGGGGGCGCCCCACCTGGCTTGGGGGGCACTCCACCCCTTGGCCGCCGCCCCCCCTAGGAGATCCCATCTCCTAGGGCCGGCGCACCCCCTAGGGGGCCTATATAAAGGGGGGGAGGGAGGGGGCAGCCGCACCCTTGAGTCTTGGCGCCTCCCTCTCCCCTGCTACACCTCTCCCTCTCGTAGTAGAATGGCGAAGCCTTGCTGCGGTGACCCCTGCATCCACCACCACGCCGTCGTGCTGCTGGATCTTCATCAACCTCTCCTTCCCCCTTGCTGGATCAAGAAGGAGGAAACGTCACGCTGACCGTACGTGTGTTGAACGCGGAGGTGCCGTCCGTTCGGCGCTAGGATCTCCGGTGATTTGGATCACGTCGAGTACGACTTCCTCATCCCCGTTCTTTGAACGCTTCCACGCGTGATCTACAATGGTATGTAGATGCAATCCGATCACTCGTTGCTAGATGAATTCATAGATGGATCTTGGTGAAACCGTAGGAAAATTTTTGTTTTCTGCAACGTTCCCCAACAGTGGTATGAGAGCTAGGTATATGCGTAGTTCTCTTTGCACGAGTAGAACACAATTTGTTGTGGGTGTAGATGTTGTCAACTTTCTTGCCGCTACTAGTCTTATTTTCCTTCAGCAGTATTGTGGGATGAAGCGGCCCGGACCAACCTTACACGTACGCTTACGTGAGACCGGTTCCACCGACTGACATGCACTAGTTGCATAAGGTGGCTGGCGGGTGTCTGTCTCTCCCACTTCAGTTGGAGCGGATTCGATGAAAAGGGTCCTTATGAAGGGTAAATAGAAGTTGACAAATCACGTTGTGGCTTTAACGTAGGTAAGAAAACGTTCTTGCTAGAGCCCTCTTGCAGCCACGTAAAAACTTGCAACAACAATTAGAGGACGTCTAACTTGTTTTTGCAGCAAGTGTTCTGTGATGTGATATGGCCAAAGTTGTGATGAATGATGAACGATATATATGTGATGTATGAGATGTTCATGCTATTGTAATAGGAATCACGACTTGCATGTCAATGAGTATGAAAACCGGCAGGAGCCATAGGAGTTGTCTTTATTTTTTGTATGACCTGCGTGTCATTGAGAAACGCCATGTAAATTACTTTACTTTATTGCTAAACGTGTTAGCCATAGTAGTAGAAGTAATAGTTGGCGAGAAACTTCATGGAGACACGATGATGGAGATCATGGTGTCATGCCGGTGACAAGATGATCA
Source organism: Triticum urartu (assembly GCF_056163025.1). Lineage (NCBI taxonomy): Eukaryota > Viridiplantae > Streptophyta > Magnoliopsida > Poales > Poaceae > Triticum > Triticum urartu. The sequence goes on along the minus strand of NC_141877.1, from coordinate 212,301,297 downwards.
TGGAGCCCCAAGATGGAGATCAAAGGAGCTATGTGATATTGGCCATATCATGTCACTATTATTATTTGATTGCATGTGATGTTTATCATGTTTTTGCATCTTGTTTACTTAGAACGTCGGTAGTAAATAAGATGATCCCTCATAATAATTTCAAGAAAGTGTTCCCCCTAACTGTGCACTGTTGCGACAGTTCGTTGTTTCTAAGCACCACGTGATGATCGGGTGTGATAGATTCCAACGTTCACATACAATGGGTGTAAGACAGATTTACACATGCAAACACTTAGGTTGACTTGACGAGCCTAGCATGTATAGACATGGCCTCGGAACACAGAAGACCGAAAGGTCGAGCATGAGTCGTATAGAAGATACGATCAACATGAAGATGTTCACCGATGTTGGCTAGTCCGTCTCACGTGATGATCGGACACGGCCTAGTTAACTCGGATCATGTTATACTTAGATGACTGGAGGGATGTCTATCTGAGTGATAGTTCATTGAATAATTTGATTTAGATGAACTTAATTACTATGAACTTAGTCTAAAATATTTACAATATGTCTTGTAGATCAAATGGCCAACGTTGTCCTCAACTTCAACGCGTTCCTAGAGAAAACCAAGCTGAAAGACGATGGCAGCAATTATACGGACTGGGTCCGGAACCTGAGGATCATCCTCATAGATGCAAAGAAAGATTATGTCCTAGAAGCACCGCTAGGTGATGCACCTGTTCTCCCTGCAGAACAAGACGTTATGAATGCTTGGCAGACACGTACCGATGATTACTCCCTCGTTCAATGCGGCATGCTTTACAGCTTAGAGCCGGGGCTCCAAAAGCGTTTTGAGAGACACGGAGCATATGAGATGTTCGAAGAGCTGAAAATGGTTCTTCAAGCTCATGCCCGAGTCGAGAGATATGAAGTCTCCGACAATTTCTTCAGCTGTAAGATGGAGGAAAATAGTTCTGTCAGTGAGCACATACTCACTATGTCAAGGTTACATAACCGCTTGACTCAGCTGGGAGTTAATCTCCCGGATGAAGCGGTCATTGACAGAATCCTTCAGTCGCTTCCACCGAGCTACAAGAGCTTTGTGATGAACTTCAATATGCAGGGGATGGAAAAGACCATTCCTGAAGTATTTGCAATGCTGAAATCAGCAGAGGTAGAAGTCAAAAAGGAACATCATGTGTTGATGGTGAATAAAACCACTAAGTTCAAGAAAGGCAACGGTAAGAAGAACTTCAAGAAGGACGGGAAGGGACTTGCCGCGCCCGGCAAGCAAGCTGCCGGGAAGAAGCCAAAGAATGGACCCAAGCCCGAGACTGAGTGCTTTTATTGCAAGGAAAGTGGTCACTGGAAGCGGAACTGCCCCAAATACTTAGCGGACAAGAAGGCCGGCAAAATGAAAGGTATATGTGATATACATGTAATTGATGTGTACCTTACCAGTACTCGTAGTAGCTCCTGGGTATTTGATACCGGTGCAGTTGCTCACATTTGTAACTCAAAGGAGGAGCTGCGGAATAAGCGGAGACTGGCGAAGGACGAGGTGACGATGCGTCTCGGGAATGGTTCCAAGGTCGATGTGATCGCCTTCGGCACGCTACCTCTACATTTACCTACGGGATTAGTTTTGAACCTCAATAATTGTTATTTAGTGCCAAGTTTGAGCATGAACATTGTATCAGGATCTCGTTTAATACAAGATGGATACTCATTTAAATCTGAGAATAATGGTTGTTCTATTTATATGAGAGATATGTTTTATGGTCATGCTCCGATGGTGAATGGTTTATTCTTAATGAATCTCGAGCGTAATGCTACACATATTCATAGTGTGAGTACCAAAAGATGTAAGGTTGATAATGATAGTCCCACATACTTGTGGCACTGCCGCCTTGGTCACATAGGTGTCAAACGCATGAAGAAGCTCCATGCAGATGGACTTTTAGAGTCTCTTGATTACGAATCATTTGACACATGCGAACCATGCCTCATGGGTAAAATGACCAAGACTCCGTTCTCAGGAACAATGGAGCGAGCAACCAACTTATTGGAAATCATACATACTGATGTGTGCTGTCCAATGAGTGTTGAGGCTCGCAGTGGCTATCGTTATGTTCTCACCCTCACTGATGACTTGAGTAGATATGGGTATGTCTATTTAATGAAACACAAGTCTGAGGCCTTTGAAAACTTCAAGGAATTTCAGAGTGAGGTTGAGAATCAACGTGACAGGAAAATCAAGTTCTTGCGATCAGATCGTGGAGGAGAATACTTGAGTCACGAGTTTGGCACACACTTAAGAAAATGTGGAATAGTTTCACAACTGACGCCGCCTGGAACACCTCAGCGTAATGGTGTGTCCGAATGTCGTAATCGCACTCTATTAGATATGGTGCGATCTATGATGTCTCTTACCGATTTACCGCTATCATTTTGGGGCTATGCTTTAGAGACTGCCGCATTCACTTTAAATAGGGCTCCATTGAAATCCGTTGAGACATCACCATATGAATTATGGTTTGGGAAGAAACCTAAGCTGTCGTTTCTAAAAGTTTGGGGATGCGATGCTTATGTCAAGAAACTTCAACCTGAAAAGCTCGAACCCAAGTCGGAAAAATGCGTCTTCATAGGATACCCTAAAGAAACTATTGGGTATACCTTCTACCTCAGATCCGAAGGCAAGATCTTTGTTGCCAAGAATGGATCCTTTCTAGAGAAAGAGTTTCTCTCGAAAGAAGTAAGTGGGAGGAAAGTAGAACTTGATGAAGTATTACCTCTTGAACCGGAAAGTGGTGCAACTCAAGAAAATGTTCCTAAGGTGCCTGCACCGACTAGAGAGGAAGTTAATCATGATGATCATGAAACTTCAGATCAAGTTGCTACTGAACTTCGTAGGTCCACAAGGACACATTCCGCGCTAGAGTGGTACGGCAACCCTGTCTTGGAAATCATGTTGTTAGACAATGGTGAACCTTCGAACTATGAAGAAGCGATGGCGGGCCCAGATTCCAACAAATGGCTTGAAGCCATGCAATCCGAGATAGGATCCATGTATGAAAACAAAGTATGGACTTTGACAGACTTGCCCGATGATCGGCGAGCGATAGAAAACAAATGGATCTTTAAGAAGAAGACGGACGCGGATGGTAATGTTACCATCTATAAAGCTCGACTTGTCGCTAAGGGTTATCGGCAAGTTCAAGGGGTTGACTACGATGAGACTTTCTCTCCCGTAGCGAAGCTAAAGTCCGTCTGAATTATGTTAGCAATTGCCGCATACTATGATTATGAGATATGGCAAATGGACGTCAAAACGGCATTCCTTAATGGTTTCCTTAAGGAAGAATTGTATATGATGCAGCCGGAAGGTTTTGTCGACCCTAAGAATGCTAACAAGGTATGCAAGCTCCAGCGATCCATTTATGGGCTGGTGCAAGCATCTCGGAGTTGGAATATTCGCTTTCATGAGATGATCAAAGCGTTTGGGTTTATGCAGACTTATGGAGAAGCCTGCGTTTACAAGAAAGTGAGTGGGAGCTCTGTAGCATTTCTCATATTATATGTAGATGACATACTTTTGATGGGAAATGATATAGAACTTTTGGACAGCATTAAGGCCTACTTGAATAAGAGTTTTTCAATGAAGGACCTTGGAGAAGTTGCTTATATATTAGGCATCAAGATCTATAGAGATAGATCAAGACGCCTCATAGGTCTTTCACAAAGCACATACCTTGATAAGATATTGAAGAAGTTCAATATGGATCAGTCTAAGAAGGGGTTCTTGCCTGTTTTGCAAGGTGTGAAATTGAGCTCAGCTCAATGTCCGACCACGGCAGAAGATATAGAAGAGATGAGTGTCATCCCCTATGCCTCAGCCATAGGGTCTATTATGTATGACATGCTGTGTACCAGACCTGATGTAAACCTTGCCGTAAGTTTGGTAGGTAGGTACCAAAGTAATCCCGGCAAGGAACACTGGACAGCGGTCAAGAATATCCCGAAGTACCTGAAAAGGACTAAGGACATGTTTCTCATTTATGGAGGTGACGAAGAGCTCGTCGTAAAGGGTTACGTCGATGCTAGCTTCGACACAGGTCTGGATGACTCTAAGTCACAAACTGGATGCGTGTATATGTTGAATGGTGGAGCAGTAAGCTGGTGCAACTGCAAGCAGAGCGTCGTGGCGGGATCTACATGTGAAGCGGAGTACATGGCGGCCTCGGAGGCAGCGCATGAAGCAATTTGGGTGAAGGAGTTCATCACCGACCTAGGAGTCATACCCAATGCGTCGGGGCCGATCGAACTCTTCTGTGACAACATTGGAGCTATTGCACTTCCCAAGGAGCCCAGGTTTCACAAGAAGACCAGGCACATCAAGCGTCGCTTCAACTCCATTCGTGAAAATGTTCAAGATGGAGACATAGATATTTATGAAGTACATACGGACCTGAATGTAGCAGATCCGCTGACTAAACCTCTCCCTAGAGCAAAACATGATCAACACCGGAATTCCATGGGTGTTCGATTCATCACAATGTAACTAGATTATTGACTCTAGTGCAAGTGGGAGACTGTTGGAAATATGCCCTAGAGGCAATAATAAAAGGATTATTATTATATTTCCTTGTTCATGATAATTGTCTTTTATTCATGCTATAATTGTGTTATCCGGAAATCGTAATACATGTGTGAATACATAGACACCAACATGTCCCTAGTAAGCCTCTAGTTGACTAGCTCGTTGATCAACAGATAGTCATGGTTTCCTAACTATGGACATTGGATGTCATTGATAACGAGATCACATCATTAGGTGACTGATGTGATGGACAAGACCCAATCCTAAACGTAGCACAAGATCGTATATTTCGTTTGCTAGAATTTTTCCAATGTCAAGTGTCTTTTCCTTAGACCATGACATCGTGTAACTCCCAGATGCCGTAGGAGTGCTTTGGGTGTACCAAACGTCACAACGTAACTGGGTGACTATAAAGGTATCCTACGGGTATCTCCGAAAGTGTCTGTTGGGTTGACACGGATCAAGACTGGGATTTGTCACTCCGTATAACGGAGAGGTATCTCTGGGCCCACTCGGTAATGCATCATCATAATGAGCTCAAAGTGACAAAGTGTCTAGTCACGGGATCATGCATTACGGTTTGAGTAAAGTGACTTGCCGGTAACGAGATTGAACGAGGTATTGGGATACCGACGATCGAATCTCGGGCAAGTAACGTACCGATTGACAAAGGGAATTGAATACGGGGTTTCTTGAATCCTCGACATCGTGGTTCATCCGATGAGATCATCAAGGAGCATGTGGGAGCCAACATGGGTATCTAGATCCCGCTGTTGGTTATTGACCGGAGAGCCATCTCGGTCATGTCTACATGTCTCCCGAACCCGTAGGGTCTACACACTTAAGGTTCGGTGATGCTAGGGTTGTAGAGATATGAATATGCAGTAACCCAAAAGTTGTTTAGAGTCCCGGATGAGATCCTGGACGTCACGAGGAGTTCCGGAATGGTCCGGAGGTGAAGAATTATATATAGGAAGTGCAGTTTCGGCCATTGGGAGAGTTTCGGGGGTCACCGGTATTGTACCGGGACCACCGGATGGGTCCCGGGGGTCCACCGGGTGGTGCCACCCATCCCGGAGGGCCCCATGGGCTAAAGTGGGAAGGGGAACCAGCCCATAGTGGGCTGGTGCGCCCCCCTTGGCCCACCCCATGCGCCTAGGGTTGGGATCCCTAGGGTGGGGGGGCGCCCCACCTGGCTTGGGGGGCACTCCACCCCTTGGCCGCCGCCCCCCCTAGGAGATCCCATCTCCTAGGGCCGGCGCACCCCCTAGGGGGCCTATATAAAGGGGGAGAGGGAGGGGGCAGCCGCACCCTTGAGTATTGGCGCCTCCCTCTCCCCTGCTACACCTCTCCCTCTCGTAGTAGAACGGCGAAGCCCTGCTGCGGTGACCCCTCCATCCACCACCACGCCGTCGTGCTGCTGGATCTTCATCAACCTCTCCTTCCCCCTTGCTGGATTAAGAAGGAGGAGACGTCACGCTGACCGTACGTGTGTTGAACGTGGAGGTGTCGTCCATTCGGCGCTAGGATCTCCGGTGATTTGGATCACGTCGAGTACGACTTCCTCATCCCCGTTCTTTGAACGCTTCCGCGCGTGATCTACAAAGGTATGTAGATGCAATCCGATCACTCGTTGCTAGATGAACTCATAGATGGATCTTGGTGAAACCGTAGGAAAAATTTTGTTTTCTGCAACGTTCCCCAACAACGTAGCCCCTCACTCCTTGGTCCGTCCTGGTCTCCGTCGGCCCAATGGCGGTTGAGGTATGCGCGGGGCCGGGCTCTGCCGATGTAGAACATTAATCTATCCTCACGAACTCTCCCTATATGTTGTTCGCACGTCAAGGTGGACTCCTGAGCATCGCGAGTCAGGAGCCTAACTGGTCACGTACCCCCTCACTCCTTGGAACGTCCTGGTCTCTGGTCGGCCCAACGGCGGTTGAGGTATGCGCGGGGCCGGGCTCTGCCAACGCAGAACAAGGCAAATAAGGAAGGAAAATGCAGAATCGCATAGCAAATATTACAAGCATACTATTCTCACAATACCAAATGGAAAGTCTAAACACCTCCACAAGGCCTGATGTATGTCACAGGAATAAAACAAGGAGAATAGCCGTGGGTCACCCCTGGATGTCACCGTCGCCTGCGGAAGGAGCTCCCTTGTGGGCGACGATGTCTTCACCTTCGCCACCAGCTGCAGGATCCGCGGCATCACTAGACAGAGGATCGGAGACAAAGCCGCGGAACTTCCCCAGCAAAGCCTCCACTTGACCTTGAACGGTTGCGGCGTTGGTCTCATAGAGATCTTCAGCCACAGGCTCCAGCAGCTCGTCAAGCTGGACGTTGGGGTCGCGGAGGTGCAGATGGCTGAGGACGCGGGTAAGAGCGGCTGAAGACAGAACGCGAGCTTCCGCCTCCGCCATGGAACCGAGGCCCTCAACGACCTCCTCAAGCGCCTTCACCACAAGAGGAAGCAGTTCGGCGGGGCCGTCCTCGATGGTATCCAGCGGCTTCTCCTGGCCACACTCGTAGAGCGCCTTCAGCCCCTTTCGAGATCTCTTCTTGAGATCGGCGAAGGCCACACAGTCTTCGGCCAAGACCCGTGCCTTGGCGTTGAGATCGGCCTCCTTCGCCCCCATCTTCTGCTCCAGCTCCTCCAACCGGTTGCGCTCGGCAACCTGCCTCTTCCCCAGCTCTGCCAGCTCAGCATCACGGTTCTTGACAGCTTCCTCCCGGGCCTTCACCTCCTTCTCCTCTGCTTCGTGGCGGCACGCCTCTTCGGCGTGCTTATCGCGCAGGTTCTGCAACTCGCCCTCCAGCGCTTGGCAGCGGTCACAGGCGTCCTGGGCGTCTTACAGCACCACCTCACGATCGGCCGCAGCACCGACAGCCCCTTGGTTCTCCCTCTCGGAAGCCGCAACAGCCTGGCCCAGCGCCGCGCGTACCGCCATGTCAGAGTGAAGCCAGCCGGAGGCCAACTCCAGATGCCCGGCCACCAGGCGCGGGTCGGCGCTCAGGAGATCCTCCTGCAATTGGGTCATCTCTGAAAAGGCACGCTCCAAGACGGCAGCAGGAGTAGAGGAACCAAGGAGTGGATGCGCAATAGTAGGAGGAATTGGCGCCGTCACCAGGGCTTGGGAGACTGTGGGCTCCGGAGCAGCTGGGACCTCATCAGCCGCACCAAGTACCGGCACCTCCGGAGCCAGCGGGGCCATGGGGGCTAACTCCATGCGACGGGTCTCCTCTTGGCCCTGTGAAGACGACCTGGCCGGGGAGGCACGGGCAATGTTGCCTCCTTGCTCTACGGAGGGAGGCACAGTTGCCTTACCATCCTTCCTTTTCTTCGCCGAAGATGTCGGCCTGATCAACCAAAGGCGAGCGTCAGAAAAAAACAGGCACCTGCACGGACCAAGCGAAGTTCGAGACACCTACCGGTCCACCGCAAGGTACTCCACCCTTCGATTGTGAAGCTTGAGGCCCGACAGCATCGGGACCTGAGGAGCATGCGCTCGGGCTCCGATGGCGCCATGCGGTGCAGAGGCGGAACCGGATCCAGCCCCAGGAGGTGTTGGAGTGGAGGCAGCATCACGGTCCACTAGCGACGACCTACCCTTCGTTGGGACGAGGGGTTGCTCCTTCCCTCCTTGGTAGGCGTCCGCCTCAGCATCATCAGGAAGGGTGCGAAGAATCTCGGCCTTGCTCGGAGGGGAGGTGTCCTCCACCTCTTCCGGGGTGTCCTCAGAGTCCTCCTCCTCCTCCCCCTCTCCGCGGGACTCGCCAGAAGACACCTCCATCGGCTTTGGCGCCGAAGGAGCTCCCGAAAGCACCGGCGGCACCAGCCCGCGCGCATAAAAACTCGGCCTGGAGGCGAAGAATTCCTCCTGGTCCCTGTGTTGGAACAGGGGAATGAAGGCACTAGGCGGGTACTCCTGGTTGTCTCCAACTATGAGGCGCAGGACGGCGTCCAGTTCATCGTCAGGCAGGTCCCCCGGCCTCAGACGGGCCTTGTTCTCCCCTCCTTCAAGCTGCCAGAAGGGGTGCACACGCGCCTAGAGTGGGGCAACCCGCGGCGTTAAGAACTCCCTTAGGAGCATCGCTCCTTTTATTTTAGCCGCCCTCGCATTGTGCGGCTTCAGGTCAGCCATCATCTACTCCAACACCGACGACGCCCGCTCATCGACAAGCTCCGCCCTGGGCCATTCCTTGCCTCGCCGAGGCGCCTCCGTCGGCAACACCAGACGTGGATGGGAGAGCTTGGTGTCTACCATGACCCACTTGGATCGAATGTTGTCAGCCCTCTTCCCGGTGCTCGAGATCGAGTTGGTCATGCCGGACGCAATCGAGTGAGAGATGTGGCCCTCACTGACGCAGAGGAAGAAGAAATGGCGCAAGAGTGCCATGGACGGCATCACGCCCAGGTACGCCTCACAATAGTAGGCAATGATGGACAGGAGGAGGACAGAGTTGGGATGGAGGTGCAACGCTTGCAGCCCATAGTGGTCGAGGACTTCATAAAAGAAATCAGAGAAGGGGGAACCAACCCGACAGTAACGCCGCTCGAAAAGAAGGGGAAGAAGGTGCTCCCCTCAAGCTCCGGCTCGTCGGAGGCAAGCCGGAGCTCCATCTTCCCGCACTCATTGCTCTCCCCCACCGTCAGGAGGCGCACGGAGGCAAGGATTTCTCCGTGACTGTGGGCGCCTCAAGAGCGGGCTCGTACCAAGCCGGGGACAAGGAAGCCTTGACCTTGCGCGGTGCCATGAGCGGCAGATGCAGAACGAGGCCGGAGCAGATCTATAGGTAGCGGCGGCAAAGAGCAAGAAAGGGGATCTGGAGCGAGGCGAGGAAGAAGCAATGAAGGCAAGTGCCCCCCGCAGAAGCCTTTTGTCAGGTCAAGCAGTTGCTGAAATAGCGCGGGGAAGCGGAGACGCCCATGTCCAATCAACCGCCACGCGTCAATCAAGGCCGCAGGCTTTGGGGGCCCGTGGTGCTCTGAACTTGACCCTTGGCTTCACCACGAAACCAAGCCCACTCGCACCTTGGGCCCAGGGGCTACTATCGGCGTCCTGGGAACAGGGGTCCCCAGACTTTCCTGCCTGCGGCCCACGGCGTGGCTGAGCCAGCAGGCCGTACGACCCATCTTCACCAACAAAGCACCCAAGACCCTCCCGAGGGGCCAAGCCTTGCGAGGAGGACGACGCAAGGCCTCCTCTGGAGTGGCCTAGCTAGGCATGCTCATGAGGAGCGGAGATATCAAGGCGAGGAGAACCTCGCGAGGTTCTCGTGACGTGAGCCATGACGATCGACAGCAGGCGGGCGCCAGCGCGCACAACGTCCTTGTTTCCTCTTTAGTGCAAAGGGGGCAAGTGCAGCCGCGGAGTACCGAGGCATCAGGCAAAGGTTTCCATTTTGGTGCAACAAGACCAAGACCAAGGACTGCAAGACGGAGGTCCTCGTGGAGCCCAGAACAGCGTCACAACTAGAACTTTGTGTAGGCGAAGATTACTTTTGTCAGGATAGCTTGTACTAGTTGTCCCCCTTCAAATTAGCCCGCCATTGTTGGCTCCCTTCCCGCTCGATATTTGGGAAGAGGAACAGGGCCTCTATTAATAGGACTAGCCACCGCAGTGGAGGACAAGAGATCATAGTGAGAGAAGGAAGGGATCACCTTAGCTCGAGAGAGACCACCTCACACACAAGCTCACCGAGCGCAAGAACGCCTTAACCTCAGGAGGCCGTTCTGCCCTTGTATTGTTCATCATCAGCCCAGGGGGCAATCGGCCACCACCACACTGGAGTAGGGTATTACACCACAACGGCGGCCCAAACTAGTATAAACCCTGTGTCCATCTGTGTTGTGAGTTCGTCGAGTTCGTCCGCGAGATCCTAGCAAGCTAGAGCGTAGATCGGTTGAAGGGAAAGACTTCACACGCACCCCGGTGTTCGAACCTTAATGGTTTGCCGGGAGCCCATACCCCGACAGAAAGGATGGAAGCTTGGGCGCTGGAGCTCAAGAATGGATGGGCAGAGAGAAGGAAGGTGTGGGTGAAAGAGGTGAATCCTTCTCCCTTCATAAAGGCAGTGAATATCAAGCGCCTCCCCACTCGCCTTAAAACTCGCCTATTCTGTGACGCCCCGAGACCGGAGCTTCAGATGCCTTCCAGGGTTTCCGGGTATCATCGTGTGATTTGTTTGGTTCTTTGCATTCATCATTGCATCATGTGCATTGCATCATGTCATCATGCCATCATGTCATTTCTTTTTCTTAACTCAACTAAATGAATGGCATGGATCCTTGATCCATTTAAACCGAGGGAATTCACATGGTGATTCTCTTTACAACATATCCTCTTGATATTTAAAGAGCTATAGTAAATATTCCAATTATTTGGATTTGCCGCAAACACACTTGCAATTTAAAACTCCTAGGTCTTTTCTGCTTCGAGTTGCTCCTCGAACCTTGCCATATATTCTTTCTTCACTTTCCGGAGTTCCACCAAAAACCTCAACATTTTGGATACTTCTATAACCAAGTACTAGTTAAAACCCATTTGAATTAAATTCAAATGAGTTTGAATTTGTATCTTTCAATCTTGTCGTTTCTATTTTTCTTGGGTCAAACTCATTTTTGTGAGTCCGGGAAATTTATCCGCAAGTCCAACTTCGTTCCCTAACCCCCCTCTTTCTTTCTTTTTTCTTCTCTTGTTTTTTTGTTAAGGAAAATAAGATGGAGAGAGGAGAGCCAGCCCAACTGGGCCTCTCTAACCCGACCCAGGCCGGCCTCCTCTAAGTCATCCCGCAGCCGCCTAGGCCCAGTCTCCAGGGGCCTCTAAGGCCCAGCTGCGCCCCCACCTAATCCTAACCCTAGCCCGATCCCATCTCACTCCCTCGTCTCCCCTTGCGCCGCCAGAGTCCCGCATTGAGCCAGAGAGCCTCGTTCAAACCTCCCTCTCCTATCGATCCCACTCCTCCTCGTTCCCTTCCACCGCCGCCAGCAGCGCAACACGCACACCCGCACAGCGCCCCCGCAGACAGCGCCAGGAGCCCGCGTCCCCTCGCTCGACCTCACAGCCCTATCCCCTTGGCGCCAGGGTCGCCGCCAAGCATCTGCACGCTGAGCCCTGCCCGACCTCCTCCTACGCTGTCGCCTCGCCATGGAGCCACTTCGCTCGGACCTCTTCTGCGCCTCCATGCCGTCTTCCGCACCCCGGCCTCCTCGTCACTGCTGCACCTGTCCCCGGCCATCGGTGCCCTTGCCGGAGCCACCTTGCCTCGGCTCCTCCTGCAGGTCCCGACGACACAAGCCCCGACGCGATTGCCCTTGGCTCGCCTGCCTTGCCTCGCGCGACCCACATGGCCGCCGGCCATGGAGGCCACCATGCTGGCCTACAGCTTCTCGCACACCGCCGCTGCCCTCCTCTGCTCCGCCTCCGTTGCGCCAGGGAACCCCGGCCATCTCCTACTCCTCTCCGGACTTTGCTGTGTGCGCCGCCGCTCCCCTGCTTCAGGCCAAGGCCAACGCCGGCCACTGCTTCTAGCCGCGGCTCGGCCACGCACCAACAACCGGCAGCTCAAGTTGCCTCCATTCATCTCCGGTGACCTCCCAAGGAAGAGCCGTGCAAAACCCCAATGCACCCGTGGGCGCCAAGTACCTCTGCCAAAGACTCCCACCGAAGACACGTGAACGTCTACTACATGAACGAGCACCACGACGACCCTCGAAGAGTTCGGATTCGTCAAGTTCATCTACGTGTGTGTACGACTACATACCCGAGATTCGTCTAGTACCTCTACGGGAGACCCGAACGTCTACGAACGGTGCATGACGCCCGGAGCCCTCGGATCCATCAAGTTTGACTACCTTCATGTACCACTACCGTCGCCCCGAAGACGTTGGAGTCATCAAGTACCTCTCCGAACGAACGTGAACAACTACCGTCACAAAAACGAGACCGGAAAGTCCGAAGACCCCAAGTACCACGACACCGATGACATGGACATCTACGGAAACTCGGGCAACGATAAACATGTACCTCTACCGTCACCAAGATCGCGAGAACCTCTACCGTCGACCCTAGAGCATGCGAGAACGACTACTTCCCCTACCGCCGTCGCGAGAACTGTCCCGTTTGCATGCTTCAAAGGTATAACCCCAAGACGACCGTCCGAAAATGTTTGCATGTGTTGTATGAGATGCACCCGTTTTCTGCATAATGTCCGGATTGATCCTTGCACGTTCCTCGTTAGCCTTGTCGCGAACCCGTGGGACACCCGGTATCCGGGATCACTCCCCGTACCTCTTGCACATTTCGTGCACTCACACTTGTTCCTTGGCACTAGCATCTCATTTGAGTTGCCGGATCACCGGAATGTTGCCATGGTAACATTTCCGTTTCGTCGCCGTGGCACCCTTTCTTTCCACCACGGTGACAAATGCCTCATAATGCTCTTGTCAACTTTTAATAAACATTGCATAAACTTGTTCATGTCATCCGCATCATGATAACAACAATTAAAATGTTTAAATTATTGTTGCATTAAATTACTAATACATATGGGGTTTTACCGGATTCGCTATTTGTTATATCCGGCCCCATTTAAATTGATTAGGTAGTATAGTTTTGTTATGCTTCACCTCTTGCCATGTTAATCAACATTTAATATTGTTGGGTACCTAAACGAGAGAGAACTAAATAATTAAATGTGGTGTTCCGTCAATATGCAACTCGTTGCATATTGGGATCCACTTAACTTGTAGTTTTATGTGTGCACTTTGCCATGCCATGCATATTTAGACCGGACATGCATCATACTTGTTTGCGCATCGTGCCATGCTTATGTGATGATTGTTTACTATGTTGTTTGCGTCTTTCCGGTGTTGCTTCTTCGGGTTAGTTCCGACAATGTCGCGTTTGTGAGGATCCATTCGTCTACGTCTGTTGTCTTCTTCATGGACTCGTTCTTCTTCCTTGCAGGATTTCAGGCAAGATGACCATAACCTCGAAATCACTTCTATCTTTGCTTGCTAGTTGCTCGCTCTTTTGCTATGCCTATGCTACGATACCTACCACATGCTTTATCATGCCTCCCATATTGTTAAGCCAATCCTCTAACCCACCTTGTCCTAGCAAACCGTTGTTTGGCTATGTTACCACTTTGCTCAGCCTCTCTTATAGCGTTGCTAGTTGCAGGTGAAGATTGGAGCTTGTTCCTTGTTGGAACACGGATATTTTGTTGGGATATCAAAATATCTCTTATTTAATTAATGCATATATATATACTTGGTAAAGGGTGGAAGGCTCGGCCTTATGCCTAGTGTTTTGTTCCACTCTTGCCGCCCTAGTTTCCGTCATACCGGTGTTATGTTCCTTGATTTTGCGTTCCTTACACGGTCGCGTTATAATGGGAACCCCTTGACAGTTCGCTTTGAATAAAACTCCTCCAGCAAGGCCCAACCTTGGTTTTACCATTTGCACTAACAAGCTACCACCTTCCCTTGGGTTCTGTAGACTCAAGGGTCATCTTTATTTACCCTCTGGGCCAGTGCTCCTTTGAGTGTTGATCCGAACTGAGCTGCCTGCGGGGCCACTCGGGGAAACTTGAGGGTTGGTTTTACTCGTAGCTAGTCTCATCTGGTGTTGCCTTGAGAACGAGATACATGCGACTCCTATCGGGATTTGTCGGCACATCGGGTAGCTTTGGTGGTCTTGTTTAACCATTGTCGATATGTCTTGTAACCGGGATTCCAAGCCTGATCAGGTCTTCCTGGAGAAGGAATATCCTTCGTTGACCGTGAGAGCTTGTGATGGGCTAAGTTGGGCACCCCTACAAGGTTTTGAACTTTTGAAAGCCGTGCCCGCGGTTATGGGAAGATGGGAATTTGTTAATGTCCGATTGTAGAAAACCTAAAACTTATCTTAATTAAAATGCATCAACCGTGTGTGTAGCCGTGATGGTCTCTTTCCGGCGGAGTTCGGGAAGTGAACACGGTGTTGGAGTTATGCTTGAACGTAACTAGTTTCAGGATCACTTCTTGATCACTTCTAGTTCACAACCGTGCTTTGCCTTTTCTTCTCGCTCTCATTTGCGTAAGTTATCCACCATATATGCTAGTGCTTGCTGCAGCACCACCTCACATACCTTCTACCTTACCCATAAGCTTAAATAGTCTTAATCGCGAGGGTGTGAGATTGCTGAGTCCCCATGACTCAAAAATTACTTCCAAACCAGATTGCAGGTGCCGATGATACCGTGCAGGTGACGCAACCGAGCTCAAGGAGGAGCTCGATGAAGACCTTGTTCGTTGCGATGTTTCGTTTCAAGTTGATCAGTAGTGGTGCCCAGTCGGGGCGATCGGGGGTCTGTTGCATTAGGGGTGGTCTTCTTTTATTTTGGTTCCGTAGTCGGACCTTGATTGTATCTGGATGATGTAATGCTTTATTCATGTATTGTGTGAAGTGGCGATTGTAAGCCAACTATGTATCCCTTTCCTTATTCATTACATGGGTTGTGTGAAGATTACCTCTCTTGCGACATTGCCATCAATGCGGTTATGCCTCTAAGTTGTGCGCCGACACGTGGGAGATATAGCCGCATCGAGGGTGTTACAAGTTGGTAATTAGAGCCTTCCCCGACTTAGGTGTCCCCTTCTTGATCGAATCGCTGGCGTTGTTGAGTCTAGAAAATTGTTTTGAGTCTTTTAGGATTATATATCGGAGAGTAGGATTCTTTTTACTCCTCAGTCCCTTCGTCGCTCTGGTGAGGAATCCTGACGTAGAGTTTTGACTCTCCTCTTCTCAAATTTCACGAAAAAAAATTTAGGATCACGCGGGTATCTTGGAATCGTTCCGATGGTTTTGTGACGAGAACATTGTTCTTGGTGCCTCCTGACATTTAGGGGTTGTGGCAGTGTCCCGGGGAGTTGAGCTCCGAGGTGTTGTCGTCACAATTTTATCGTTGCAGTTCTAGAATACCTGAGTTTCGCCGACATCGAAAATCTCTTTTATGCAGTTGTTGGTGAGATAACCTTGACGCCACCCAGTACTGGGGCGGGAGTTCGGGAGTATTGCCATAACTTGTATAACGGATGCTTTTCGAAGGTTGAGGTAAATGATTTCCGAAGGTTTCTTGGTTATGTGTTGAAGGATGGATACAACTGGATGTAGGATTTGTTAGTTTGGGTGAGATATTATGCTTCCCCTGTATCCCCAACACCTGATTGCATAACCGAAAAGTTTCGGGACTTTATTAGTGGGAATTCAAGTAGCTCTTAGGATATCTTTCTGACAGATGTATGATATGAAATTGGGGTTCAATGTCTAGTGGTCCGCCTATCCACGGTTGGTTTTACAGTGGTCTCGTTGTGTCTTAAAGAGTCCTTGGCTATGCTGACTCGGGGACACTTCGTATGTCATGTGCACTGCCTTGTACATGATGGTGCTGTACGATCGAGCCCGTGTGGGCCCCACCACGAAAACTTCGGACGAAATCTCTATCATATGTTTGTTCCGGCTTATTTTGCAAGCCAATTTGTTTTTGTTTTTTTTTGTGGTATTCGGGTTGCTTCGAAGTCAAATGTTGATTCCATACCTTTCCTAAACGGTGTTCTCATATTTCTATGTGAATACTAATCATTCATGATAATCGAGATTTTCATGTCAATCCTTTTCACCGGCGTGTTTCTCTTCAAGTGTATCCGATCTTTTTCAACATCCGCAAGATCAACTATTAGTTCTTTGCAACTTTATTTGTTTCATCTGTCCCAAGTCTCCTTTTGTTTCCCACCCTCCCACCCTTTTTCTTCAAGGAATCAGATTTCTTAATCAAGTATCATCTTATTGATGGGAAGCCTCTCCATTTCTTTTCCTTCATGTTCTTACCCGGTGGTTCTCATGAAGATGCTCTACAAGTTCATCATTCTTCGTTCTCCTTCTTCTCCGGTGGTTTCAATTCAAGTTTTGCTGATCATATCCTATCCTCATTTTAAATTTCTTCTGATGTCGGTGCATCTCTTGATCATTCCCCGCTCGCTATTCAATTGTTCCGGAGTGCTCAAGATATCTCGAAGATTTGTGTTTCCACTCTGCTTTCGTTCAAGCTCTTTCGAGGATGTTCTCTCATTCAAGCCATTTAATTCAAACGGCGCAATCTCTCTTTCAAATCGTTCAATGGTGTTTCTCTTGAGTGAGCCCTAACCCACAGGTCTTTTTCCAGGATCTTACCTGACTCGTCTAATTTTCCCGGAGTTACTCTCAAATTCTTTTCCAAGTTGGACGTAAGAATGAATTATCATCAGTCATATGTTCTTCTCTAAGATCTTTCAAATTCTTTTCGTTGTTGGTTCACCTTTCTAATTTCCATTCCGGAGTGCCTCAACAACTCAAGGTGGGGTTTCTCATCGTCATTCTCTGCATTTGAAGACCGAAGAAGAGTTTCTCTACAATCATATTCGTTCTTTCAAAGATTCGTGATTCTAGCTTGATGCCATACTCTCATAATTGTTTTGATTGTGAGAATTCTTTCCACCTATCTAGAGAAATTCAGGAGTATTTTCAGTTTGATCATCCAGAGCCCATCATCTTAGAATTATTCATTCTCAGCTTCCAGCTCTCGTTCTCCAAATCTTACTGGTGCATCAATCAAATATCCTCTAATCAGTTCGTGATCTCTTCGTTATCTTGTATCTAAACTCTATCATGTATCTTCATTCATTTGCAAATTCTTACCAGTGTTCATCCCTTTACTTCGTTCCTTTTTCAATTCTTACGGTGGTTCGTGCAAGAGTTCTCGTCATTCGTTATCATATCAATTCATTCGTTCTTTTCAGCCCTTCCGGTGGTTCATTAAGACCTTCCCATGTTTGTGCTATATCTATTTTAATCCTTTCTACGAGAATAAGTAGTATGTCAAATCCGTTGCTTGTCATCAAGTTAAATTGATGATGGATAAGCATAATGTAATTCTTATTCTTGTTTCATCGAGTGATTAATTCCTTATTCCAGAGGCTCATCAAATTCTCGGTTTCAATTGTTTCATCTTTTCTTTTCCCAGAGTTCCAAGTTTTTCCGTGTTATCTCGTCGCGAAGCTCCTTCTAATCATTGCAAGGCTTCAGTCTTATTCTTTTCTTCCTTATTTTTCGTTTGATCATCCTTTTATTACCGGAGTTCTTCATGGAGGCTCAACATGATGGTTCATCAAGGATTTAATTCATTCTCGAAGTGTTCATTGAGATTCTTTTCAGAGGAGCCCAAGCATTCTTCATCTTGTAATCTGGAGTGCAATTATTTCTTCCGTATCATTGGAGGTGGTATTATGTCATTCTTGATAATTTGAGTTCATGTTTCATGATTCACATGTTGTTAAGAATGAGGTATTTTAAATCCATCAATCTCCTCGTTGGAGCTATCTTGGGTTATATTTCACCTAAAGCTTTCTCTAAGGATTGTTGCTATTTATGGTGCTCATAAATGACCCAAGTTCTTCATCTATCCCCCTGGTGAAATAAGCTTCTCGTCACATTGTTCATATCAATCCAATCTATTGTTTCGTTAGTGGCAGAATTTCACCTCATAATTTTGGGATGTTTTTGAAAACCCCACATCAAGCTTACTCTTTTCGTTGTCGGTTTTTTCCAACAACTCCGTTCTAGCATTTGTTGTAAGCATGCTCTCTCAAGATATTGTTTCCCTCCGTTCAATCCATTCCATTCTTTTATTTGTCCCGGAGGCATTGTTATGTTGCTCTCTTCAACCCATCTTCTTGTTTTGTCAGGGTCGTGTTCTTTTCGTGCTTATTCTTTTATCCGGAGTGTTGTGACCTCTACTCAGGTTCTTTCCACCTTATCAAGTCTTGCATCTCTTTTCAATCGGAGTGCTGCCCGAATTGGTTCTTCCTCGTTCCTCTTTTCCTAACGGAGTGTTTGCAACTTTCTTCTTCTTCGTTGCATTCTTTCTTTCAATTTTCTCAACCTCTCAAGGTTCTTTGGTTTCATTCGTTTGTCAAAGAAGCAACTTAGTTTTACCTTTTCTCATTCTCTTCCGTTTTGCCCTCCGGTGCCATTCTAGATCTCGGGGCGAGATCCTCTCGTAGTGGTGGAGTGTTGTGACGCCCCGAGACCGGAGCTTCAGATGCCTTCCAGGGTTTCCGGGTTTCGTCGTGTGATTTGTTTGGTTATTTGCATTCATCATTGCATCATGTGCATTGCATCATGTCATCATGCCATCTTGTAATTTTTTTTCTTAACTCAACTAAATAAATGGCATGGATCCTTGATCCATTTAAACCAAGGGAATTCACATGGTGATTCTCTTTACAACATATCCTCTCGATATTTAAAGAGCTATAGTAAATATTCCAATTATTTGGATTTACCGCAAACACACTTGCAATTTAAAACTCCCACGTCTTTTCTGCTTCGAGTTGCTCCTCAAACCTTGCCATATATTCTTTCTTCACTTTCCGGAGTTCCACCAAAAACCCTAACATTTTTGGACACTTCTATAACCAAGTCCTAGTTCAAACCCATTTGAATTAAATTCAAATGCGTTTGAATTTGTATCTTTCAATCTTGCCGTTTCTATTTTTCTTGGGTCAAACTCATTTTTGTGAGTCCGGGAAATTTATCCGCGAGTCCAACTTCGTTCTCTAACCCCCCACTCTTTCTTTCTTTTTTCTTCTCTTTTTTTTCTGTTAAAGAAAATAAGATGGAGAGAGGAGAGCTAGCCCAACTGGGCCTCTCTGACCCGACCCATGCCGGCCTCCTCTAAGTCCTCCCGCAGCCACCTAGGCCCAGTCTCTAGTGGCCTCTAAGGCCCAGCTGCGCCCCGACCTAATCCTAACCGTAGCACGATCCCATCTCACTCCCTCGTCTCCCCTTGCACCGCCAGAGTCCCGCACCGAGCCAGAGAGCCTCGTTCAAACCTCCCTCTCCTCTTGATCCCAATCCTCCTCGTTCCATTCCACCGCCGCCAGCAGCGCGGCACGCACACCCGCACAGCGCCCCCGCAGACAGCGCCAGGAGCCCGCGTCCCCTCGCTCGACCTCATAGCCCGATCCCCTTGGCGCCAGGGTCGCCGCCAAGCATCTGCACGCCGAGCCCTGCCCGACCTCCTCCTACGCCATCGCCTCGCCATGGAGCCGCTTCGCTCGGACCTCTTCTGCGCCTCCATGCCGTCTTCCGCACCCCAGCCTCCTCGTCACTGCTGCGCCCGTCCCCGGCCACCGGTGCCCTTGCCGAAGCCACCTTGCCTCGCCTCTTGCTGTAGGTCCCGACGACACAAGCCCCGACGCGACCGCCCTTGGCTCGCCTACCTTGCCTCGCACGACCCGCATGGCCGCCGGCCATGGAGGCCACCATGCTGGCCTACAGCTTCGTGCACACCGCCGCTGCCCTCCTCTGCCCCGCCTCCGTTCTGCCAAGGAACCCCGGCCATCTCCTGCTCCCCGCTGGCCTTCGCTGTGTGCGCCGCCGCTCCCCTGGTTCAGTCAAAGGCCGACGCCGGCCACTGCTTCTAGCCGCGGCTCGACCACGCACCAACAACCAGCAGCTCAAGTTGCCTCCATTCATCTCCGATGACCTCCTGAGGCAGAGCCGTGCAAAACCCCAATGCACCCATGGGCGCCAAGTACCTCTGCCCAAGACTCCCACCGAAGACACGTGAACGACTACTACATGAACGAGCACCACAACAACCCTCGAAGAGTTTGGATTCATCAAGTTCATCTACGTGTGTGTACGACTACATACCCGGGATTCGTCTAGTACCTCTACGGGAGACCCGAACGTCTACGAACGGTGCACGACGCCCGGAGCCCTCGGGCCATCAAGTTTGACTACCTTCATGTACCGCTACCGTCACCCCGAAGACGTTGGGGTCATCAAGTACCTCTCCGAACGAACGTGAACGACTACCGTCGCAAAAACGGGACAGGAAAGTCCGAAGACCCCAAGTACCACGACACCGATGACATGGGCATCTATGGAAACTCGGGCAACGATAAGCATGTACCGCTACCGTCGCCAAGATCGCGAGAACCTCTACTGTCGACCCTAGAGCATGCGAGAACGACTACTTCCCCTACCGCCGTCGCGAGAACTGTCCCATTTGCACGCTTCGAAGGTATAACCCCAAGACGACCGTCCGAGAACGTTTGCATGTGTTGTATGAGATGCACCCGTTGTCTGCATAATGTCCGGATTGATCCTTGCGCGTTCCTCATTAGCCTTGCCACGAACCCGTGGGACACCCGGTATCCGGGATCACTCCCCGTAACTCTTGCACGTTTCGCACACTCACACTTGTTCTTTGGCACTAGCATCTCATTTGAGTTGCCGGATCACCGGAATGTTGCCACGGTAACATTTCCGTTTCGTCGCTGTGGCACCCTTTCTTTCCACCACGGTGACAAATGCCTCATAATGCTCTTGTCAACTTTTAATAAACATGGCATAAACTTGTTCATGCCATCTGCATCATGATAACAACAATTAAAATGTTTAAATTGTTGTTGCATTAAGTTACTAATGCATATGGGGTTTTACCAGATTCGTTATTTGTTATGTCCGGCCCCATTTAAATTGATTAGATAGTATAGTTTTGTTATGCTTCACCTCTTGCCATGTTAATCGAAATTTAATATTGTTGGGTACCTAAACGAGAGAGAACTAAATAATTAAATGTGGTGTTCCGTCAATATGCAACTCATACTTGTTTGCGCATCGTGCCATGCTTATGTGATGATTGTTTACTATGTTGTTTGCTTATTTTCGGTGGTGCTTCTTTGGGTTAGTTCCGATAACGTCGCGTTTGTGAGGATCCATTCGTCTATGTATGTTTGTCTTCTTCATGGACTCGTTCTTCTTCCTTGCGGGATTTCAGGCAAGATGACCATACCCTCGAAATCACTTCTATCTTTGCTTGCCAGTTGCTCGCTCTTTTGCTATGCCTATGCTACGATACCTACCACATGCTTTATCATGCCTCCCGTATTGTTAAGCCAAGTCTCTAACGCACCTTGTCCTAGCAAACCGTTGTTTGGCTATGTTACCGCTTTGCTCATCCCCTCTTATAGCGTTGCTAGTTGCAGGTGAAGATTGGAGTTTGTTCCTTGTTTGAACACGGATATTTTGATGGGATATCACAATATCTCTTATTTAATTAATGCATCTATATACTTGGTAAAGGGTGGAAGGCTCGGCCTTAGGCTTGGTGTTTTTTTCCACTCTTGCCGCCCTAGTTTCCGTCATACCGGTGTTATGTTCCTTGATTTTGCGTTCCTTACACGGTCGCGTTATAATGGGAACCCCTTGACAGTTCGCTTTGAATAAAACTCCTCCAGCAAGGCCCAACCTTGGTTTTACCATTTGCACTAACAACCTACCACCTTCCCTTGGGTTCTGCAGAATCAAGGGTCATCTTTATTTACCCCCCCTGGGCCAGTGCCCCTCTGAGTGTTGGTCCGAACTGAGCTGCCTGTGGGGCCACCTCGGGGAAACTTGAGGGTTGGTTTTACTCATAGCTAGTCTCATCCGGTGTTGCCCTGAGAACGGGATACGTGCGAATCCTATCGGGATTTGTCGGCACATCGGGTGGGTTTGCTGGTCTTGTTTTACCATTGTCGAAATGTCTTGTAACCGGGATTCCGAGCCTGATCGGGTCTTCCTGGGAGAAGGAATATCCTTCGTTGACCGTGAGAGCTTTTGATGGGCTAAGTTGGGAAACCCCTGCAGGGTTTTGAACTTTCGAAAGCCGTGCCCGTGGTTATGGGCAAATGGGAATTTCTTAATGTCTGGTTGTAGAAAACCTGAAACTTATATTAATTAAAATGCATCAACCGCGTGTGTAGCCGTGATGGTCTCTTTCCGGCGGAGTCCGGGAAGTGAACACGGTGTTGGAGTTATGCTTGAATGTAAGTAGTTTCAGGATCACTTCTTCATCACTTCTAGTTCATGAATGTGCTTTGCCTTCTCTTCTCGCTCTCATTTGCGTAAGTTAGCCACCATATATGCTAGTGCTTGCTGCAGCTCCACCTCACATACCTTTTACCTTGCCCATAAGCTTAAATAGTCTTGATCGCGAGGGTGTGAGATTGCTGAGTCCCTGTGACTCACAGATTAATTCCAAACCTTATTGCAGGTGCCGATGATACCGTGCAGGTGACGCAACCGAGCTCAAGGAGGAGCTCGATGAAGACCTTGTTCGTTGCGATGTTTCGTTTCCAGTTGATCAGTAGTGGTGCCCAGTCAGGGCGATCGGGGGTCTGTTGCATTAGGGGTGGTCTTCTTTTATTTTGGTTCCGTAGTCGGACCTTGATTGTATCTGGATGATGTAATGCTTTATTCATGTATTGTGTGAAGTGGTGATTGTAAGCCAACTATGTATCTATTTCCTTATTTATTACATGGGTTGTGTGAAGATTACCTCTCTTACGACATTGCCTTCAATGCGGTTATGCCTTTAAGTCATGCTTCGACATGTGGGAGATATGGCCGCATCGAGGGTGTTACATATTCCCCAAGGACGTGCATGCGGCGTGGTTAGATTACCCACGCCCAAGGGGACACAATCTCTGCTTTGACAAGACATGCCAATAAAACCGCATCTTGAAACATGGAGCGAGAGGCTAAACAACAGTTCGAAATAATAACTGGGCAGTGACGTGATGTCACGCTACAAAACGTGTCAGTGGATTGGATTCGTAAAATACTATACTCTCTGCGTGTGTGCGTGTGTGTGGTACTCGTTTTGTAGAGCCAGACACGTTTTTTGTGTTCGAAAGTTCTTTTGGAGTATTCAGAGGAGGAACCCGCCTTGCAATGCCGAAGACAATCTACCCACAGGACATATCGTCATTGAAGCCTAGTTCAGGGGCTACTGAGGGAGTCCTGGATTAATGGGTCCTCGGGCATCCGGGCTATGTAACATGGGCCGGACTGATGGGCTATGAATATACAAGACATAAGAATTCCTCCCATGTCCGGATGGGACTCTCCTTTGCGTGGATGGAAAGCTTGGCATCCGTATATGTAGATTCCTTCCTTTGTAAACCGACTCTGTACAACCCTAGGCCCCTCGGGTGTCTATATAAACCGGAGGGTTTAGTCCATAGGAAAAAGATCGTAATCATACAGGCTAGGCTTCTAGGGTTTAGCCACAACGATCTCGTAGTAGATCAACTCTTTTAATCCACATATTTATCAATATCAATCAAGCAGGACGTACGGTATTACCTCCATCAAGAGGGCCCGAACCTTGGTAAACACCGTGTCCCTTGTCTCCTGTTACCATCGACCCTAGACGCATAGTTCGGGACCGCCTACCGAGATCCGCCGGTTTTGATACCAACAAGGGGCCAAGCCTAGCGAGGCGCACAACACCAAGACCTCCCTGGGGGCAGCCTCACTAGGCTGGCTCCCGAGGAGCGGCGTTATCTATGCAAGGGGCACCTCATGAGGTTCACGTGACGTGAGCCATGACAACCAAGGCCAGGCGGGTGCCAGCGGGCACAGTGTACCAGTTTCCTCTTTGGTTCTAAGGAGATAAGTGTAGGCGAAGAGTCCTGAGGCATGAGGCAAAGGTTTCCATATTGGTGCAACAAGACCAAGAAAACTAGCATGGCAGTACGGAGGTCACCGCGGAGTCCACAGCAGCGTCACCACCAGAGCCTTTGGTGGGCGGAGAGTACTTTTGTTAGGATGGCCCGAACCAGTATAAACCCCTGTGTCTCTTGTTCTTTGGGTTCGTCGAGCTAGGCCGTGGAATCGTTGAGCGAGCCAGCTGGGGAGAGAGTGTTCTTCGTGCGCACCCCAGAGTTCAAACCTCTCAAGGGTTTGCCGGAACCCGTAATCCGACATTTGGCGCGCCAGGTAGGGGTGCGCCGAAGCCCCTCTTCCATCAATCGACCCGCCAACACCCCACGGTTCTGATGTCTGACGATCCGAGGACTCACACTGACAATTGGGCTACTTGTACCATCCGGGCGGCGCCTTCCGCTCAAGAAGATCTCAAATCCGCACTCCAAGCGGCCCGCACATAGCCAAACACCGTTGGGCGCGGGTGGCGTGGACCGGCGCCCGCCACCCTCACGCTGCAGCGCACGCGCGCCACCACGCGATCTTCAGGCTACGCTGCGGTAACGGCACCGCACACTCGACGGGAGCAGGCGAACATGCAAGCCATGCTCATCGCGGCACGGGAACTGGTGCGGTGCAGGCTGGCGGAGAGCCACCGCGATGGGCTGCTGGAGCGCGTCGCTTAGCTCATGGATGCTGCCTCCAGAGGTATGCCACCTTTTTGCTCCTTGCCCACGTCGCAGGTTGTGGCAGAAGCGTGCGCGAGGCCCCCGGCGAGCTCCCGCGCCCCTGGAGCGCTATGGGGACCCGACAAGACCAACATAGACCCCGATGTAGCCCGTCCTGCCACGACGGCGCCGGTGCCAGGGGGAACAAGTGTTGGCGGTCCATCGCGAGGGCGCGCTGGAGCGCCACCAAGTGGCCACCAGGGCCAAGCGCCACGGCTGGTTGCTCATGGCGCAGGGCACTCAGGTGACGGCTCCGGCGGGGGGACCAAGGACACCTACGTGCCCCGCATGGTGAACTTGGAGTACATGCTAGGGGAAGGCCCCAACCCGTTCCCCGAACCAGGATGGGAGGGCGGAACACCCGCACCGGGGGCCTTCCATGAGTAGCTCGGCGGCTTCGCAGACCCCTTCAGCGATGATGACGGCGGGGTATATCCAACATATCGGGAGCAAGTTTACGCTAACCATGGGCTGTAGGTGAACCAGACCACAGCAGCAGTCGGAGACCCCAGGGCGGTGGCTCCACCCCCGGTGGGAGGAGTGTACTGGGGGCTGCGCAGGAGGGGCCTGGAGCCAGGGCCTCCCCCGCGCCGCACGGAGCAAGGCGCTGCACGGAGGTAGGTCCTCTATCGGGGGAGGCGCCGGCGAGCCCTTCCGCCCGGCAGAGGGCCCGTGGTCGCCGAGGGTGTTGCCAGCGTCCCCTTTATCCCTTGGCCTCGTCCTGGTTTCCAGACGCCCCAACGGTGGTCGGGGGTGGCGCAGGGCGGGGCCCTCGACTGGCGATATGAAGCAAGGCTCACGCCTGTGAAGGTCTCCGCTCATGACACTCTCACGTAATGATGAGTGGGGCCATACACGCCCCAGAGTGTCCGGAGCGCCGCCCTCAAGCCTTGGCGGCTCCCGCCCATGTTGTAGTGGAAGCACCATGCTCTGTGCTGGCCATTGACACTGTCCCCCCAATGACTATGCTCACAGCTAGTGAAAGCACTTAGCTCCGCACTGGTTGGAAGACAAGAAGACTAGCTAGGTGCCGGACGCGGCCATTTGCTTTCATCCCCGTTTCTGTAACTCGATTCGCCGCCCTTTTGGATTGAACTTGAAGTCTATTTTGTTGTCAAGCGTGGGGGGAGTCTTCTCTTGTGCGTGTCGATTTCTTGGATTTTGGTTGCATGCTTTATTTCGAGGCTCACGCCTGCTATCCCTCCCATTGCGAGCGCCTCGCAAGGGGGGGCTGGGCGTGGTACGCGCACGCCGACCACGCTCGGGCAAGCCTGGGTAGTGACAAACCCTCCAGGATCAAGAGTACCATCACCGCAGGACCACCGTGCGCTCACCCTGCCATAGTCTGGCATTTGCTCCTCACGAGACTCTCTCGGGCGGATCAGCAGGCTCCTCGGGAGATCTAAAACTTTGCGGTCCCCTAAAGGGCCCCCCTTAGGAGAAGGGCACATCAGCAACCTCAAAGCCCGCTCAAGGCCTGCTGGGATCAAGGTAAGTCAAAGCAACAACCCTACTGAGGGGCTCATAAGCTCGCAAAAGCGCATTTCAGGTTCGGCCTTAAAGATAGAACATCAATTTACATACACGAATGGCTCCCCCTCCTCCAAAATGCTCTCACGCCCTGCGGGGCCATGTCCAAGTCTCTGCGTGCAGGTTCAAGCAAAGGAATGTGGGCTTAATTGGAAAAGCCGCTCGCAGCGTCGTCCTGGTCGCTCTCGTACGCGTTGCTGGCACTGTCGCTAGCGTCGTCTTCGCTATCGTCGACTGCATCATCTTCATCTGCCACGACCACCACCGCGTCGTCCTCGGTGGCGAATGCCCTGACCAGGGCATCCACGTGATTGCCACCTAGTGTGACAGGTTGTCCCGGATAGCCCCGGGCACTGGGGCAATGGTGGCGTCAAAGTGAAAGTGGGGGTCGAGGTTCTGGAGATGGCTGAAGATGCGTGAGAACGCGCGCCCAATGAGGCCCTGGCTCCTCTCCTCAACAAGCTCGCGAGCCCTCGCAGCCCGGTCCTCTAGGCGCGTCACGCTTTCGGTGAAGAAGCGGAGGTGGCTGGCATAGTCTTCCCCGTAGGGATGAGGGACGCTATCCTCGCAGATGACGCCTAGTACTTGGTTGGTCCTCACTCTGAGGGCCTAGGGCATGTTGGCGTGCTCATGCTGTAGTGTTTGACGATGACACACCTCCTCATTGTTCTGTTGCGCAAGGGATGCGGCGTCATCAATCTGCTGCTGGAGCGAGAGAAGATCAGCACGAGCTTTGGCCAGGTCGGCCTGGGCAGAGGTCGAGGCCACCGCATCGGTCCTCTCGCGCTGCTCCGCCTCGTCCAGCCTTGACCTAAGGGCGGTGGTCCTGCCCTCAGCTTCGGCCTTCGAGAACTTCAACTTCAGGTCATACTCGTTGACATGATCTGTACGAGCTTTCACTACCCTCCGGTCAACCTCCTCCTGGATCTTTGCTTCGTGTGCAGCGACGGCATCTTCGAAGATGGCCCCATGGCACTCCCTCGTCTCCAGCCGCTCAAGCTCGAGGTTGCGCTCCGGGGCCTCCAACATCAGCGCTTCCTCATGCTTCTGGATCTCCTTCTCTTTGGAAGACGGCCCTGCGCGCCTCAACCTGCTGCTCAAGGGTAGCATTCAAGGCCAGGAGCTCCTGTTCGCGCTTCTCGGCGGCCTCACGGCAGCGATCGGCTTCTCTGGCCTCCTCCAAGGCTCGGGCGCTAGCCTCGTGTGAGATCGCAAGGGACACCTTGGCCCTCGCACTGGCTTGCTCGTGCTGAAGACGCCCGAGGTTGATGGCCACCTTCAACTAATGCCGCTCGCTCGCCCACTAAAGGCCCTCTATCTCAAGGTGAGCGTCAACATCGACAAGCTCTTCCTCGAGCCGGCTCAACACACCCATCGCCTCCCGAAAGAGCTCGTGGTGGACAGTGTCGCGCCTGCGTGTAAGTTCAAACGCACGGCCAGGTCTGTCCTCTGCGCCGGGAATCGTCGAGGAGGCTTGAGGTGGGTGGCCTTCTCCTAGCAGGGGGCTGGAGGTCGGCGCCTTCCCCGCCGCCTTTAGGTCCTCGACAGAGGTGCTCCAGCGTGAGGCCTCGCGGCTTAAAGAAGAAGCCAGGGCTGAGGCCACCGAGCTACGGGAGATGACCAATGGAGGAGCCCTCGGCATGCCTTCAGCACCCTAGACGGGACCGTGAAGGACGGACGACAAGAACGCAGGATAAAGACCCCCAGTTAGCGTACCCTCCTCAGGAACGGGCCCTGAGTTGCGCACAGCGGCCTGGCGAGGGGAGCTTAGGGTCAGTGGCGAGCCAATGGCAGGCGGGGGCCACTCTTCAGGAGATCTTGCCGCTCCAACCGAAGGGACCCTGAAGAGTTGTGGTCAGGAGGGGATGCAGCACTCAGGAAATCACGCAGATGAGGTACTTACTCGTCTTTGGCAATGTATTCCTCTGTTTCAACGGCCGGTAGGTGCCACCATTGTAGCTTGGAGGCACCTTCATCTTGCGGAGTGCTCCAAAATTCAGGCAAAGCTGGCCAAAGCCCTAGCCGCGATCGCCGCCGCCTGGGGCAGTTGGTGGGGCTTCGGAGGGGGCGACCTTGGGAGTGTCAGGCTGCGTCGGCCCCTCAGCCTCCCCCTCAGGACAGCTCGCTTGAGCCTCGAGGGCTTCCACCCCAGGAGCCTCGGACCGCGCCGACCCCACAGCCGCCGCTGGGGATAGCTCGCCCGAGCCCCAGGAGCTGCCACCTCGGGGGCCATGATCAACGTTACTTCCTCGACGACCACTTCGCTGGCATTCAGCGGTGCTCGCCCCTGCACCCGCTTACGAGGTGAGCACCGACGCGACGGCATGCAAGGGAACCACGAGAACGGGGCTCTCGCGGGGCCCTTCAAGGCCGACTGGGCGCAGTCCCCATTCGTTGAAAGGGGGCACCTATGTCACGAACTCCACCTTGTTCGAGCAACAATACAAGAGGCAACCCTCCTCCGGCAGGTCTGCCTGCGCCGGGTCGCCCGTCAAGAGCTCAAGCACCGTCCGCAACGCCTTGGTAGGGAGCACGGGCATGTGGAGCCTTTTGGGGTCCCTGCTGCCGAAGAAGGTCCACATCGGTCGAGAGTGATGCTGGAGTGGAGCAATGTGGCACTGGATGAACTCCTTCACCATCATAGGCACCGCCACCCCAAGGTCCTTCAACGTAGCCAGCCGGCACCAGACGTGGGCGAGCCCCCGGTCGACGAGCTTCGCATGCCCCTAGGCAGAGCTCGGGACGGCCGGCGCATGTGGGAGCAGGAGGAGAGGGGTGAGCATGCCAGCATCCACGAATACCCACCGCTTCTAATATCCATCCACAACTAGTGAGAGCTCGAATTCAATCCCTGAGCCGGCCGTCGCTGCAATGGCCTGGAAGGTCATGCTCCCCGAGCACTAGCGGGCGTTAGTCAGGTGCGGCAAGAAGAAATGGTGAAGCAAAGCCACGGAAGGGGCAATGCCCACCATGGCCTCGTAGACAAAGGCGAAGACGGTGAGGGGTATGATGGACTGGGGATCCACGTGCAGCGCATTGTTTTGGCAGTGCGAGAGCAGGGCGTTGAAGACATCGGAGAAGGGGGAATTAGGCCAGCCCAGAGGGCGTGAAGATGGAAGGGGATCTCGGTGGCCGTCCTATCGATCGTGGCGCCGGAAGCTGGCCAAGACACCGTCGCCTTCCATTCATTGGAATCAGCGGCGAGCTTGGGGCGAACCTTGTCCATCCCTTCTTGATTGACCACCACCGACCGCGCGATGGCGGGCTCGAAGACCGGCGATGCCTGGGCTGAGGTATGGGTCATCTTCTTTCCCTTCTTCTTCTGGCTCGGCGCCATGGCGACGGAGAGAATTGGTGTCGGGTCAGACCAGGGGAGGAAACCGCTGTTTCCTGGAAGACGGAGGAGCTGTGGAAGCGCACTGCCAGCAATCGAGGTGGAGCTATGTTGACAACAGCGGCCTCCAAGCCTGGCGGATATCAAGGCTCCGTGGGGGATTGGAGGAAACCATGTACCAACAATCGTAACTCGTCGACCGAGGCTACGGGCGGTTGGGGCTCGCGGCACTCCGCACTTACCCTTTGGCTTCGCGTCGAAGCCAAGTTCAACCGCGCCTTGGGCCTGGGGGCTACTGTCGGCATCCTCGGAATGGGGGTGCCCAGACTTTCCTCCCCGCGGCCTGCGAACGTGGCTCCATCAACGGCCCGGTACAGCCCAACTTTAGTAGTGACGAATAAAGACCCTGGCGAGGCAGACGACACCAAGACCTCATTGGGGGCAGCATCACTAGTCTGGCTCCCAAGGATCGGAGATATCTATGCAAGGGGCACCTCACGAGGTTCACGTGATGTGAGCCATGACGACCAAGGCCGGGCAGGCGCCAGCGGGCGCAACACACCAGTTTCCTCTTTGGTGCTAGGGAGGCAAGCGCAGGCAAGGAGTCCCGAGGCATCAAGCAAAGGTTTCCATATCGGTGCAACAAGACCAAGACCAGCAGGACGACAGGATGGAGGTCATCACGGATCCCACACTAGCGTCACCACCAAAGCTTTTGGCAGGCGAAGACTACTTTTGTCAGGATAGCTTGTACTAGTTGTCCCCCTTCAAACTTGGCCTTTGTGGGATCCCTTCCCGCCTAAACATTTGGGAAGAGGACCAAGGCCACTACAAATGGGAACTAGCCACCACCGTAACAGGGGGGACGGATCATTCAGATCATCCTCACACTCACCTACTGATCGAGCTCAAGAACACCTCACCTCCTGAGGTTTTTCATCCACTGTATTAGTTCATCCTCAGCCCCCCCGAGGCAATCCACCACACACTGGAGTAGGGTATTACACCGCGAGGTGGCGCGAACTAGTATAAACCCTTATGTCCCTTGTTCTTTGGGTTTGTTGGGCTAGGCCGTGGAATCGTTGAGTGGGCGAGCTAGGGAGAGAGTGTTCTTCATGTGCACCCAAGAGTTTGAACCTCTCAATGGTTTGCTGGAACCCATAATCGGGCATTGCTCAAGAAAAACTCTGCTTACACCTAAAAAAACAAATACTGCTCGAGCTGCTGGGTCCCAACTGTTGGCCGCTCCTAGTGCAATTCTCTCATTTATTGACTATATAGGTTGACGATGGTGAGGAACCGTGATGTTAGGAAACCAGGAGGAAGCAGAAAAAAGTATAGTTGTATATAATAAGGAGGAACTTGCGTACGTACGGCTATGGCCCTAGTCGGTCTGTACTGTCATTCAGTCCAAATAAAGTCATCTCCCGATTCCTCATGTTCATTGACCTTTTGACAATGCTTGGTGCCATGGCGACCACGACAACTCGAAGGATGACGGAGAGGGCCTCGTGGGCCCTACAGATGGTCTGGTACAACGCCCGCTGCTCATTCAGGAAGCCAGGATCATCGGACACCTACGAGCACCTTCGAGAGACTGAGATGGCATGAAACAGTAAGGCCGCGCTCGGGAGCTCTGGATCGTTTCACACCTATATTAAGATACAAGTGTAATTAACTCGTCGTCGGAAACAATGCGCAAAATACAAGCATAATGAAACCGAGGGCCCAAGGTCTGTAACGAAAACCGGTGAGTTACGCGTGTAATTTGAGAGACCAGTGTATATTTTACTAGTCGAAATCGACCAACCAAGCGCTTCGCCCAAGACCATCTACTTTTTTTACAAGCGTTAGTTTTACAAGCGGTTTTGGTTGGAAAACGACGATCCAATGGTGGGAAGATCATATGGTTTCACTTCTAACCTACCCGAGTTGTCGTATAGGCTATGAATGAAACATAAGAGAATGAACTTCTTAAGCATAGAAAAAACAGAAGAGGATGATCTTCTTAACATGCAAATCACATGCATTACGTCAACATGCAAAACAATATGAAGCATTATTCTCAGGAGGCATGGTGAACAACTCATGATGCCGCATGCCACATCATTCCAAGCTCAACTTTGCAAACAAACTCACAAGGCCTAGAATTACATAGACAACATTCAGAACAAACTCTTAAAGTACCTTACATAAGTCAACATTCATGTGACTATGCATCTGAGCAGTGTAAATATTTAGTTCTAAACAGAAGACAGGAATAGGAAAAAAGATCGACGTTGCTCACAACAAAGTTTGTCCCACTCAAAAATATCAAATGAATGTCTTTTGGCTAACATCACTGAGCAAAATTTGACAAGGTTTTCCAATCCCAATATATTAAACGAATGTCTTCTTGCTAACATCAATGATTAAACTTTGAAAAGCTTTTCCCATTCAAAATTTGTAAGGCCTATGATTGTGGAATGGGCAGGGTTTGTCATCTGATAGTCCGGTGGCTCAAGGTGACGACAAATGATCAGAGAACCATTCGATGCATTGTGCATGATGAAGTATTATGGAGGACGCGAACCATCTAAATATTTTGTGCAGTTCCACTAAAATCAAGCTGAGCATCCTTGTGATTTTGTATTTATATGCTGCAAGAAAACAAAGACACATCAATTGGTGGACTAACAAACTGAAAGTACGGTAAACAGATTACCATACCCAGATGCCCCATCATTGTTGCCTAGAGTGACATTGACAGACTTGGAGTTCTGTCCTGGCTTTTTGTACTTGTTTAGGCACTTGTTTGCCTAGTGTTCCTCCGAACCACAAGTAAAGCAGCCATTTCTATTTTTGTCTTTCTTCTTACCCTTCCTAATGGCCGAAGTTCGCGGCTCCATCCAAGCAGATAGTCCGGTGGCTCAAGGGGACGATGAATGATTAGAGAACCATTCGATGTATTGTGCATGATGAAGTATTATGGAGGACATGAACCATCGGAAAATTTTGTGCAGTTCCACTAAAATCAAGCTCAGCATCCCTGTCTGCATAAATATAAAAAAGCGTGATGAATATAATAGTGGTACTAGTTGATTAAACATACACTTACAACTATAATCATCTTCATTATCTTTAACAAGAAAACATAGCAATCCAATAGCTTGAATTAAACATTTATTCAAAAAAATACAACAATATAAGTTGCACAACATAACAAAGCACAATCATGTGGATGAAGGTCGATACTGACCTCGTTTGTTACAGATGCATGGGCAACTGACTTGGTCATACCTTTCCTTGTCGAGTAAATTTTGCACTCCACGTGTTGTCAAGTTGCCCATGCTCTCTGCAGACTAGTCATGTCACAAGCGTCTACTAATACTTTGTAAAGCTTCTCGATCATTCCTTGTGTAATGTAGCGCAAATAGTGACTGCTTCTTTCTGCAAAGTGGTAAGACCAACTATACCAACTAATGCAGATGTTTGCCTTAGACACATTAGCTCCTTCTGTGTAGTTCAACTAAAATCAAAGTCGAAATAAAATCCAGTAGAAATTTTGATATCCCTTTAAGCAACAATAGTATAAGGGAAGCAATTACAGAAAAATAACGGTTGATGACTTGTACTCCCAGACGAAAAACATCTACTGATATACCTTATCTTAATGGGAAACAAAGGAGGAGAGTAGCAATTCTCAATCACTGTGATTCATTCCTATTAACTGAGACATTATCTTAAAAATGTCTTGTTTCAACATGTATAAAGAACGACAAAGCATAATGTAAATTTCCTAAAACAATGCAACTGATTCATATTAACACAGACATTATCTTAACAATACCTTGGTTAAACACATAGAAAGAACTACAAAGAAGGATAGTACCATTTGTAACTAATATATAATAACAGAGACATTATCTCAACAATACATTTCTTAAACATGTACTCCGGCCGATCCCTAATAGAAATGGTAATCCCGCCGATCCCTAACAAGTGTTTTACACCAGTGCGCGTCGGTCCTAAAAAACGGTTTTTAAGCCCTTTCCACGACGGCATTTGGATCCATCGCCAAGTGAGTGCGGGAGATAGGGGTCCTTCCCACACAACCCAGAAACTGTCGGGGATAGGGAGCCTTCATGCATACAGTTGTCCCTATATAACCGTTTCTGATATCTCGAATATCCCAAACGCTTCATCCTTGCTACTCATTTGTGCTCGCATTGCCATCGCAGTCGGAGTTTTGTGGTTCTGCCTAAAACCAGGCGGATTCTAGGCACAAGAGTTTTCCAAGAAGATTCTAGGCACGGGAGTTTTACGATGGCTGCCACATCACAAACAGTTCATGATTATAAACCGTGTATGATAGGTAGACAATCACACACATTTAGTTTTCCCACACCGTATGTGATAGTGTCTAACTTCACACACGCTTTGCAAATGACAACTGTGTGCATGCTTGTACACGTTTCCTCTCTGTGAACCATCTCGGATTATGGTGTATTTAAAATTGTACCTAATTTAAACTTGAAAGTAGGCTATAGCTTTATTCATATCCATCAAGTTCAAACAACCAATGCATTATTCGATTCACAGGTACATATGTTTAATAATTACATAAGCACCAAATAAAGAATGATGTACCAGGGTTCTATACTTGTACTATTACAGATCATAAAGAAAGAGGCGACAGACATTCCAGTTGCTGAACAAGGTGAAGAGGAGTGGCCCTATTGTGCTCTCCTAGATGCAGAAGGCATGCAGGACTCTAGTCCAACCCCTTGTGATGGTCGGCGCCAATCATGTAGTTTGAGAGGTAATCTTGTGTAAACTGCTTCAGGATCCACTGCAAAAGAAAAAACCTTCAGATATTGTCATCTAACACAACTCATTACGGGCAGTAAAAAGAAGGCTACAGGGTTCTTACTTACCATCCTGCAGTTCACTGTTCTCTTGCATAAACTGTAAACAAATAGTTCAATTGACATCTTTTGACCCATTTTAATAACAATCTTTATCAGTTTCCTCACTAGATGTTGGTTCATGAATATCTCATTGCCCCATATGCAAAAAGGGTCGAAGTTTCGATCTTTGGCAATCATATATGTACCTAAAAGCACCAAGTTAATATTAGAAGATAAACAACAATTGAAAAATGATGTAGTACAACACTCCATCCATCCCATTATATAAGATTTTATTACATGTATATCTAGACATCATCAGAACATTAGGTAACACTCTTCCTTCTTGCTATGTAGCCTGGGATTGCATTCAGTACAATGCATGTTGCTAAAAAACAATTGAAAAACGAAAAGGCATGTTAACTGCAATATCCTTAACAGCAACCAAATATCGTAATTCATAGTGGTATTGTTGAAACTCCTATTGATGAAATTGAAATGCACGGCAAATGCATCACATTGTGAAGAACTGAAATAAACAAGTCATAAGGACATCTCTAGGCGATCCTTAAAAAGTTAAAGGACTAAAACCCTTAGTGGTTATCTATATACTCTAGCAATTTTTTGTCTTTTCTAGTTGATCCCCTAAACTTAGGGTTGCGAACTTCAATTTGATCTAGTTCAAAGCAGGTTCAACGAAAGTAGCATGCATTCAAACATAGACATAGATAGATTTGCATAACCGAACATAAAACATAAATTTAAACTAACCACCACTACTTTCGGTCGAAGTAGAGGTCGAGCCAATCCTTCCTCATCATGTACGGTGTGCCGCGAGCCAGGTCCGGGCCAGTACCGTCGTCGGGCTCATTGGGGAAGGCACTCCTCCACTCGTCGACGTCGATCTCCTTGTCCTCGGGGCCCACCTCGACGCCCTCCGCGCCACCGTCGCCGTCGCCTTCGACCTCATCATCAGATGAGAGCGCGATAACCTCGCTGCCCTCTGTGCCGTTGTCCTCACCGCCTTCGACCTCATCATCGGAGGAGAGCGCGATAACCTCGCTGCCCTCCGTGCCAGCAAAGATCGCCCGCTCCGCCTCCATGAGTTCCGGGTGCTGCCGGCGGAGCTCTTGCATGTAGGCCTCATCGGCAGCCTTGGCCTCGAGGCACTCCCATGCCTCGCGGTCCTCCCGCACCATAGCCAAGCTCACCGCCCCTGGATCCGGCAGAACGAGGTCGACCGGACGTGTGCCGAAGGGGAAATTGAGCCTAGACGCCGCGCCGTGGTAGCGGACCTGCAAGCGGTCGCACTCCATGGCCGCGAGCTCAACCGTGTGGAAGCTACCAAGCCACGGGCGGGTGTTGGTCTCTCGATCTATAATCTCCGCGACCCACGTACGTCCCCCACCGCCGCTTACGGACCCCGAGGTAGCACTTCGTCGACTGTCGGGTCCGGGGTAGGACAGGGAAGTCCTTGAACCGACGTAGGGGCGCGGCGGCAGGCGGATCGGGGGCCCGGCGACGGCGGATCGGGCCCGGAGAAGACGACGGGGACACCTCGGCGGCCACCTTGCCTGCGTCGGGCGAAAAGGCCGCGATAAAACTCTTGGCCATTGGCTCCTCGAGCTCCCCAACACACAGGCAGAGGTTGAGGATGGAGGCACCGTCGATGGAGGCGACCTACCAATGGTTTTGAGGGTTGTGTTTGTTTGTGTGAGCGGAGGTTGTGTTTTAGGAAACACTGCGACAACTGAAAATTTTCCTAGGCAAGAGTAACAAGGCGGGGCTACTGAAAATTTGGATCACCGGCGAGCAGATATTTTTGTGATTGCGAGGGATGCAGAGGCGGGAGTAAAATGCCGGGGCTACTAAAAATTTGAATCAAGGGACTGAAAGAGAGCAGGAGTAACAGACATCGCACACGGTCCGCACATACTAATTATGTGCTATCAAACATTAAAACCTTCATGGCAGTAGATATTTTCGAGATTGCGAGGGATGCAGAGGCGGGAGTTTTTGGGGAGCGAGCTAGTGTGCTTGATACGCCGGCTGTGGACTATAGCTGACGCACCTTATCGCGTAATCCATAGGCATACTATACACCGACGGTGCTCCAAGATATTATGTACTACATCTCACATCGTTGGTGCTAATAAACTATGTGGGATCTACTTGATTTGAATTACAAAATGGGGTCACCGTGGCAATGGACGTTGTTTGAATCTTTTTGGCCATTGGCTCCTCGAGCTCCCCAGCACACAGGCACAGGTTGAGGATGGAGGCGCCATCGATGGCGGCGACCTACCAATGGTTTCGAGGGTTGTGTTTGTTTGTGTGAGCGGAGGTTGTGGTTTAGGAAACACTGCGGCAACTGAAAGTTTTCCTAGGCAGGAGTAACAAGGCGGGGCTACTGAAAATTTGGATCACGGGCGAGGAGATATTTTTGTGATTGCGAGGGATGCAGAGGCGGGTGTAAAATTCCGGGGCTACTTAAAATTTGAATCAAGGGACTGAAACAGAGCGGGAGTAACAGACATCGCACACGGTCCACACATACTAATTGTGTTCTATCAAACATTAAAACCTTCATGGTGGGAGATATTTTCGAGATTCCAAGGGATGCACAGGCGGGAGTTTTTGTGGAGCGAGCTAGTGTGCTTGATACGCCGACTATGGACTATAGCCGACGCACCTTCTCCCGTAAGCCATAGGCATACTATACACCGACGGTGCTCCAAGATATTATGTACTACATCTCACACCGTTGGTGATAATAAACTATGTGGGATCTACTTGATTTGAATTACAAAATGGGGTCACCGTGGCAATGGACGATGTTTGAATTGCTAGACCTTTTATCTGCAGTGAACATGCAAGTATATGTGTGTCGTAAAATAATTGGAATTATTCAGGGTTCGTTTGGACATTTTATTCATTAAACTGGTTTTCTAGCCATTTTCAGGTGCACAATTCAAAATTAAACTACATGCACATGCTCCGGTGCATACAAATTGGTTGAAAAATCAAATCTGTGTCCTTTAGTGCATTCTTAGGTCCCACGCAACAAATGGGAATGAATTTTTGGGGTTCGTTTGGCCTTTTGTATACATTAAGTGGGTTTTCTAGGCATTTTATGTGCATAATTCAAATTTGATCTACAAGCACATGCTCCAATGCACTAAAGTTGGTTGAGAAATCACATGTGTGTCCTTGGGTGAATTTCTAGGTCCCATGCAAGAGATGGGAAAGAATTTCAAACACCAGGGCATTGTTGATTGCAGGCAAAACATTGAGATACCCGATTTTTAAATTCTAGTAAATCTAAAACTCGTCTGAAATTCATGAAATTTGGCATGCTATCATGGAGCGGCATCAACATACCGTGGTGAAAATTTTGTCACGTTTGGGGCTGGTTTGGGTATAAGCTTCTGACAAACCAGAGCTTCTCACAACAAGCATGATGTTTCGATAGGGAACGTACCAGCTTTGGGGACGGGACGATATCCGTTGCCTCTTATTGCTTTAAAAAATTTCTAGTGTCAACATAGAACAATAGGAGTGTTGTGTTTAATCTTGGAATTTTTCGGGGTTCGTTTGGCCTTTTTCATACATTCACTGGGTTTTCTATTCATTTTATGTGCATAATTCAAATTTGAACAACAAGCACATGATCCAATGCACCAAAGTTGGTTGAAAAATCACATTCGTGTCCTTGCGTGAATTTCTAGGTCCCATGTAAGAGATGGGAATGAATTTCGAACATCAGGACACTGTTGATTGCCGGCAAAACGTTGTGATACCTGGTTTTCAAATTATAGTAAATCAAAAACTCTTCTGAAATTCATGAGAGTTGGCATGCTATCATGGAGCGACATCAACATGCCGTGGTAATAATTTTGTCCCATTTGGGGTCGGTTTGGGTATAAGTTTCTCACAAACCAGAGCTTCTCCCAACAAGTGTGATGGTTTCGATAGGGAACATACCACCTTTGGGGACAGGATGATATGCGTTGCCTCTTATTGCTTTCAAAAAATTTCTAGTGTCAACATAGAACAACAGGAAGGTTGTGTTTAATCTTGGAATTTTTCAAGGTTCGTTTGGCCTTTTTGATACATTAACTGAGTTTTCTAGGCGTTTTATGTGCATAATTCAAATTTGACCTACAAGAACATGCATCAATGCACGGAAGTTGGTTGAAAAATCACATGTTTGTCCTTCGGTGAATTTCTAGATCCCATGCAAGAGAAGGGAATGAAATTCAAACACCATGACACTGTTGATTGCCGGCAAAATGTTGAGCTGCCTGGTTTTTGAATTCTAGTAAATCCAAAACTTGTCTAAAATTCATGAAACTTGGCATGTTATCATGGAGCGGCATCAACATGCCGTGGTAAAATTTTGTCCCATTTGGCGCGGGTTCGGGTATAAGCTTCTCACAAACCAGAGCTTCTCACAACAAACATGATGGTTTTAATAGGGAACGTACCACCTTTGGGGACGGGACGATATCCGTTGCCTCTTATTGCTTTCAAAAAAATTCTAGTGTCAACATAGAACAACAGGAGTGTTGTGTTTAATCTTGGAATTTTTCGAGGTTCGTTTCGCCTTTTTATACATTAACTGGGGTTTCTAGGAATTCTATGTGCATAATTCAAATTTGAACCACAAGCACATGCTCCAATGCACCAAAGTTGGTTGAAAAATCACATTCGTGTCCTTGGGTGAATTTCTAGGTACCACGCAAGAGATGGGAATGAATTTCAAATACCAGTGTAGTGTTGATTGCCGGCAAATCGTTGAGATGCCTGTTTTTAAGTTCTAGTACATCCAAAACTCTTCTGAAATTCAAGAAACTTGGCATGTTATCATGGAGCGGCATCAACATGCCGAGGTGAAAATTTTGTCCCATTTGGGGTAGGTTTGGGTATAAGTTTCTCACAAACTAGAGCTTCTCACAACAAGCATGATGGTTTCGATTGGGAACATACCACCTTTAGGGACGGGATGATATTCGTTTCCTCTTATTGCGTTCAAAAAATTTCTAGTGTCAACATAGAACACCATGAGTGTTGTGTTTAATCTTGGAATTTTTCGGGGTTCGTATGGCCTTTTTTATACATTAACTGGCTTTTCTAGGCATTTTATGTGCATAATTCAAATTTGAACTACAAGAACATGCTCCAATGCACCAAAGTTGGTTGAAATATCACACGTGTGTCCTTTAGTTAATTTCTAGGTCCCATGCAAGAGATGGGAATGAAATTCAAACACCATGGCACTGTTGATTGCCGGCAAAATGTTGAGATGCCTGGTTTTTAAATTCTAGTAAATCCAAAACTTGTCTGAAGTTCATGAAACTTGGCATGCTATCATGGAGCGGCATCAACATGCCGTGGTAAAAAATTTGTCCAATTTGGGGTAGGTTCGGGTATAAGCTTCTCACAAACCAGAGCTTCTCACAACAAGCATGATGGTTTTGATAGGTCATGTACCACCTTTGGGGACGGGATGATATCCGTTGCCTCTTATTACTTTCAAAAAAATTGTAGTGTTAACTTAGAACAATAGGAGTGTTGTGTTTAATCTTGGAATTTTTCGGGGTTCGTTTGGCCTTTTTTTACATTAACTAGGTTTCCTAGGCATTTTATTTGCATAATTCAAATTTGAACTACAAGCACATGCTCCAATGCACTAAACTTGGTTGAAAAATCACATGTGTGTCCTTGGGTGAATTTCTAGGTCGCATGCAAGAGATGGGAATGAAAATCAAACAGCAGGGCACTTTTGATTACCGGCAAAACATTGACATGCCTGGTTTTTAAATTCTAGTAAACAGCAGCATCAACATTGACATGCTGTGGTAAAAAAATTGTCCCATTTGGGGTAGGTTTGGGTATAATCTTCTCATAAACCAGAGCTTCTCACAACAAG
Organism: Triticum urartu; assembly: GCF_056163025.1. Classification (NCBI taxonomy): domain Eukaryota; kingdom Viridiplantae; phylum Streptophyta; class Magnoliopsida; order Poales; family Poaceae; genus Triticum; species Triticum urartu. Next base: position 212,260,725 of record NC_141877.1, on the reverse strand, counting down.
CATGATGGTTTCGATAGGGAACGTCCCACCTTTGGGGACGAGACGATATCCATTGCCTCTTACTGCTTTCAAAAAATTTCTAGTGTCAACATAGAACAACAGGAGTGTTGTGTCAATTTTTTGTTTTTTTCGGGGTTCGTTTGGACATTTTTAGGCATTAACTGGGTTTTCTAGGCATTTTATGTGCATAATTCAAATTTGAAGTACAAGCACATGCTCTAGTGCACTAAGGTTGGTTGAAAAATCTAATCTGTGTCCTTGGGTGAATTTCTAGGTCCCATGCAATAGATGGGAATGAAATTCAAACACCAGGGCACTATTGATTGCCGGCAAAACGTTGAGATGCTTGGTTTTTAAATTCTAGTAAATCCAAAACTCGTCTGAAATTCAAGAAACTTGGCATGCTATCACGGAGTGGCATCAACATGCCATGTTAAAAAATTTGTCCCATTTGGGGCAGGTTCGGGTATATGCTTCTCACAAACCAGAGCTTCTAACAACAAGCATGATGGTTTCGGTAGGGAACGTCCAATCTTTGAGGATGAAACAATATCCATTGCCTCTAATTGCTTTCAAAAAAATTCTCGTGCCAACATAGAACAACAGGAGTGTTCTGTCAAAATTTGGGATTTTTTGGTGTTCGTTTGGACATTTTTATGCGTTAACTGAGTTTGCAATGCATTTATGTGCATGCTTCAAATTTGAACTACATACACATGCTCCAGTGCATATTAGTTGGTTGAAAAATCAAATATGTGTCCTTGGGTGCATGCTTAGGTACCATGCAAGAAATGGGAATGAATTTCAAACACCAAACGTTTGTATAGTACAAACCGTATGTGTTCTGTTAACCATTCACGTGACGCCATGTGTCTTGGTTTTAATGGTTGTAGGAGGTGCCGTGCGGACAGTTTCTTGACTGTGACTGAACAGGAGGCGTGCGAGCGCAGTCCGGTGCGCAGGCTAACCGAGAAGCGGGCGAGCTATACGCTGCGTAGGGTCACTGGGAAAGAGGGCCCTTTGACTTCCATGGCCGCCCGCCTTCCTCTCCATTAGCGGCGCCCGAGTCGCTGTTTAATACGGCCCGCCTGACTGTTCGCCTCCCATTCCCCTCCCTCCCACAGACCTCCACCAACGCCATGGCGCAAAATGATCATCTGCCACTAGTCTTCAAGTTTGGTGGAGTCGACTCCGAGCAGGAGGAGATAGAAAATAAGGAGGAATGGGGCCTCATGGACATGGCACAGAACAAGCTGGATGCGGCGGTTGCTGCCCCCTCTCCCGTCCCAGCTCCCATCCCCATGCCCGTGCCAGCGACCATCCCCATAGCATTGACGGGCTAGTCGCCGAGCACTATCGCAGAGCTAGAAGCCGCGGGCGTCAGCGAGGTCTCCGCAGACCCACATGAGCTCGTGTACATGCCAGCGCTAGTGCCCGTGCCCGTGCGCACCCCTCCACCCATCATGGCGCCGGCCCCCATGCGTTTGGCTGCACCCGCCGCAACCGTGCCCCTGCCCGTGCGTGCCTCTCCACCCACCGCGGCGCCGGTCCCCGTGCGTTTGGCTGCACCCGCCGCGCCCATGTCCGTGCCCGTTCGCATGCCCCCTCAGCGGCATGGGACGCTGCCGTCGACCGCTACCTCTCAGCGGTGCCAGTTGCCGTCCTCCCGCGCCCCGCCAGTTGATTGCGCGACGACATGATGTTTGATTTACAAGTGAAGAACATTTTGTGCTGCCTTGAAGACTTCAACAACGGCGTCCCGGTGGACGACAACGACAACGATGGCACGGCACGCCGCCTCCGCTGCCGCTGGAAATAGTTTTTTTGGGGTTTAATACTGTATCTCGAATTCTCGATCATATGAACATAAATTCGCAGTGTGACTGAATGAAAGATATGGTTTGAACAAACTTGCGTTTTTCTCTCTTAATGTACAAACTTATCAAACGATTTTATTTTGAAAAAACGTCAATGTTTTTTAAATATGAAACACTCATCACAAACGTTTTAGTTAGAACACCCGTGCAAACTGATAGCTTCCCTGGGAAGCCATGGGATAATGTGCCGAGCAGGATTTCTGCATCCCTTCAACGCAAATGGTTGTTTTGCATGACCCGTGTGCCAGCACGTACAAACAATTGGGTAAGATTTGTATATCTATCATTTTGGGTATGTTGCCATTTGTCAAACTAGAAAGATTGACATTTGTTTAGCTAGTAACATTGCCATTTGTCAACCTTGTAACACCGCAATTTGTCAAAATATGTAGCTACAAATCACTAGAACTATCTAACTTTTGCAACTAAAATCACTAGCACTGTTCATATGGACACCACTGCAGGCATGAGTTGATGGACGCATATGCAAATGTACCATTCATTACATACAACAAGTCATCAACCCACAATGACAGCGAGGATACACGTTGGATTATAGATCATTTCCAACAAAACATTCGAGTAAAGTTTTTCTCACACAACAAATAACAAAGCGATGAAATGAACTTTCAATACTGAACCAGGGAGAAGGTGTTGGTGCTAGTACACTAGTATCCATCCCGAATACCCTGCAACGGATGTTGGAATAGGTCCGGAGAGTGCAACCATGTGAGACAACACCTGCTTCCTTAGTAACATCAGCAGTGCCCTGTATACAGACAAGAAGAGGTGATCCATCGAAATAAGTTGCGAGGTGCCACTGAGTATATGGGTCCTGCTCATCCTCATGGTCGTAAAAATTTACAATTATAAGCGGTGGAATGTTCATAGTACCTTGGAAACACAACAAGATTAATTAGTAAAGGGAAACTAGCTAACCCGCATGCATGTCGATGAAACAATTATAATTACGGTGGAAGACAAACGTACCGAAAGCATCAGGATTCCATGCAAAAACAGTGCCACGAGTGGTGGCAGCAAACACAAGACCCTCGTATTGAATTGCATCACAGTACTCATCCGTGTACATAAATTGATTTTTGAACAATATCCATCGAGGCGTGGAAGTAAGGATGGCAACAAGCTTGTCGAAGATAGCAACAACTTCATAGTTCGTGTAGTCCCAATAGCGTTTGGGAACTCGACAAATTTCTATCTTCCGCAGACGACAGTTAGCATGATCGTATTTGAACTCACGTAGAATGCCGGTGTACTCAACCTCTGGGCAGTCGTCTGAGATTTTTGGAAGTGGAACCCGGTGACGAGTGTACACATTCACATGTTCCCACTCACAGTTGTACCCAATATAAACAAACCAATCACCATTTGCGCCTGCCCAAGCCTTTCCCTCAAGCGATGGCATATTAATATCATATGTATCATTATCAAGGGACATCAACTTACACAAGGCGAGGCTTCCCTTGTCCCCGGGCCAGTCAGCAGGGTCACGGCGAAGAAGATAGGGGAGACCAAACTGCTCCTAGAACCTTGGGTTCCTTGTAATGATGTTATTAGTTGAGTCGAGAATGGTCTTAAACGAACCTGCCATGCTAGCCGAGGTGATGACGTCGCACCGATCAATGAGTTCCTCCACCGCGTCATCATTCAGATTGGGGCAATAATAACGGGGTTGTTTCTGGCCTGTTCCCTCCATGGAGAAGACGATCGAACAATGGCGGAAGGAAGGGTGAAGGAAAAGGAAGGAGGGAGGAAGATCTAGCGTGCGGCAGCAGTTCCTAATCGAGAAGGAAAGGAGAAGAGTTGGTGGACGGTTGCCACAGTACACGAAGAGGCGCGTGGGGAGCGAACGGTTGCCACAGAGGTCACAGACTGACGACAAGGGCCGAGTGAACCGCATGCGTACATCGCACACACCTTGATCTGGCTGACCATTTCTTTTGTGTTGCCTAATCACAAACAGTTCATCCGAGTGAACTGTATGTTGTATATCACACACACCTTCATCTGGCTGCCCATTTCTTTTGTTCCTCCTCATCACAAATAGTTCATCCGAGTGAACTGTATGCTGTGTATCGCACACGCCTTCATCTGGCTGCCTGTTTCTTTTGTTCCTCCTCATCGCAAATAGTTAATTGAACTTAACCGTATGCCCTTCATCGCACACGCAACTAAAATCTGAATCGTGTTTGATGCATCCGTCATCGCAAACGTTTTATACATTTTTGACAGTTTTCATACACCACCGTTTGCGATTATTCCATCGCACACAGTTTCTCGAAGGGTCTCTGATCATAGTGTCGCGTTAGCAGCATCCTGCAGTAGTGGTAGTTTTGAACTAAGATTCAATACTTAATTCTGAGAGTGGCATTTCTTAATTTTACAAGTGGCATTAGATTAACAAAAAGCATAAACAGTTCTAAGGGAGAGTGGGCGCAACTACACCATGTGCTTCCATCTGCTTATAAAGGGGGTGATGTAGAGTTTTGTTGTAACAAAGAAACAAGCATCATGTCTGGCTTGGAACAATTTTTGCTCACTTAATGGTAAAAGACAATAGTTCAATAGCTTCGATTCAAGATTTATCCAAAACAGTACCAATACAAGTAGCACAACATCTCAAAGCACACTACAACATCATGTGGATGAAAGTCGGTACTGACCTTTCTTTACCAAGATTTGAAACAACTCGCGAGGAGGACCTCAAAGAGATCTCAACACATATATGGAAATCCGATTTCATTTTGTGCAGTTCCACCAAAATTAAGCAATGTCGCCAGTGTGATGTTCAAGTTGAACTGCACAAAACACTCTTAAAATAGAAGTGTTTCGCGTAGCGAAGATGTCGCAATAGCAACAAGTTGAATAGATATCCCTGTTTTAGCCAATAAAGGAGGATGAAACATGCGGCCACAAAAAGAAGCATCTACCTTATATTGATGGAAAACAAAGTATAAGACAGTAGCATTTCCAAAATGGTTGCATTGGTTCATATTACCAGAGAAATTCTCTTAAAGTAACATTCATTAAAAATGTAATTTACTTTTAACGGTGGCATTGCTTCAATTTTCCAGCGGCATTCTGAGATTTACAACAGAAAAATAGTTGTATGGAACATGGCACATACCAGCACCATGTGCCTCAACATGTATAAATGGGTGATGTAGAGTACGTTGCCAAGCAGCATATCTGTGTTTTTCCCATATTTGTTCTCTTTTAACCTTTTTCATATGCGACACTAGGTATAAGGGAAACAATTACTAAGAAATAATGGTTGATGACTTATACTCCCAGAAGAAAAACATCTACTGATCTACCTTATCTTAATGGGAAACAAAGCAGGAGAGTAGAAATTCTCAATCAGTGTGATTCACTCATATTAACTGAGACATTAGCTTAACAATGCCCTGTTTCAACATGTATAAAGAACGATAAAGCAGAAAAGTACCATTCCTAAAACAATGCAACTGATTCATATTAACAGAGACATTATCTTAACAATACCTTGGATAAACATGTAGAAAGAACTACAAAGCAGGATAATACCATTTGTAAAACACTGTAACTGATATACAATAACAGAGACATTATCTCAACAATACATTTCTTAAACATGTACTCCGGTTGATCCCTAACAAAAATGGTACTCCCGCCTATCCCAAACAAGTGTTGTAGCTTTGAACTAAGGTTCAGTACTTAATTCTGAGAGTGGCATTGCTTAACTTTACCAGCGGCATTAGATTAACAAAAAGCATAAATAGTTCCAGGCGAGAGTGGGCGCAACAACACCATGTGCTTCCATCTACTCATAAAGGTGGTGATGCAGAGTTTGTTGGAACAAAGTAGCAAGCATCATGTTTGGTTGGTCCCATTTTTGTTCACTACTTAGTGGGAAAAGACAGCAATTCAATAGCTTCAATTCAACATTTATTTAAAATAGTACCAATACAAGTAGCACAACATCTCAAAGCACACTGCACGATCATGTGGATGAAGTCAGGTACCAACCTTTCATGACGCAAACAAGATCAGCTACGAATCTGCCAACACGAATAGGAAATCCAATCTCGTTTTGTGCAGTTGCACTGAAATCAAGCAAAGTCACTGGTGTGACATTTAAGTTCGCTATAGCAACAAGTTGAATAGATATCCATTTTAACCAGAGACAAAAGTGGAAACAATTACTGGCCAATAAAGGAGGATGAAACATACGGCGACGAAAAGAAGCATCTAACTTATCTTGATGGAAAACAAAGTAGGACAGTAGAATTTCTAAAATGGTTGCATTCATTCATATTAATAGACATTCTCTTAAAGAACATTCGCTAAAAATGTAATTTACTTTTAATAGTGGCATTGCTTCAATTTCTAGTGGCATTCTTAGATTAACAACAGAAAAATAGTTGTATGGGACATGGGACATGCCAGCACCATGTGCGTCCACACGTATAAATGGGTGATGCAGAGTATGTTGCCAAGCAGCATATCTGCGTTGGTCCCATATTTGTTCTCTTTTAACCTTTTTCCTATGTGAGGGAAGCAAATCTAGTCCTGCACAAACTACCAGACCCCCGGTTTCTTTCCATTTTCAACAAAGAGATCGGTTCCTTACAGATGTGTGTACTGGGTTACCCCCTTTATCCCTTTTCGACCAACAAAGCGGCTATATAGCCAGTCTATACTACTTTCCCTCCCACCTTTCGTCATTGAATCATGTCCTAGATTCATGCTCCACCCCACCCACTACTAGGAAAAGGGCTATAGATGAAATTGACACTAATGGCGCATCAGACATGTGGTGCGCCACAACTATATACTAATGGCGCACCATGTGTCGGTGCGCCATTAGTGTCCAAATACTAATGGCGCACTACATCCACGGTGCGCCATTAGTAATAAGATTTTTTTAATTTTTTTTTTTCAAAACTAGTAATGGCGCATCGTGGGTGTGGTGCGCCATTACTAGTTTAACTAGTAATGGTGCACCGTGGGTGTGGTGCGCCATTACTTGTTTAACTAGTAATGGCGCACCACATACACGGTGCGCCATTAGTAAATTTTTTTAAATATTTTTTTTGAAAACTAGTAATGGCGCACCAAGGGATAGTGCGCCATTACCAGTCAAACTAGTAATGGCGCACCACATCCATGGTGCGCCACTAGTAAATTTTTTTTCAAATTTTTTCAAAAATAGTAATGGCGCACCGTGGGAGTGGTGCGCCATTACTAACTTGGCACAAATATTCCCTCGCATGCACCCCCCCCCCCCCCCCCCGTGGACCGCCTTTTCAGTTAAAAAAATAAAATGATGAAAGAGTCAAAAAAATAAAAGAAAATAAGTTTCCCATGTCATATGTGGTCTAGTTGTGGGGAAAATTTACAACTATGAATTTTGACTTTATTTGCAAAATCTCTCTGGAATTTGTAAAATGGGCATAACTTTTGCATATGAACTCGGATTAAAAAGTTTTCTATATGAAAAATCATCTACTCGAAAAGTTACATCCGAATTTAACTAGGGGAACCCCGTTAAACATTTTCAAAATCCTCAAAAACCTAACAGAAAAAAAAGTTACGGGGCAAAAAAATTCAAAAAATGTCAAACTTACTAGTGGCGCACCGTATGCCAAGTGCGCCACTAGTAACAGAAAAAAATAGTTTCCATTTTTTTCGGGAATTTTTTTTCAAAATATGATACGTAATATGAACAGAAGTTTGAAATATTTTTTCAAAATTTCATCACACTCATGAACGTGAACAAAGACCTAAACATCAACAAGGTTTAATAGGATTGATATGCTAGATATATCAACAAGTGCTTGTGAAGTGAGCTGTTGCTGGGGTTGGATAGAACTCTGAAGTTAAGCGTGCTTGGGCTGGAGTAGTGTGAGGATGGTTGACCTTTCGGGAAGTTTGACCACGGAGTGCGATTTGACCTGAGATTAAGCATATTGACCCGAGATTAAACCATAGTGACCAGCTAGATTAAAAAAATTTGATTTTTTTTAAAAAAATTTATTACTAATGGCGCACTTCTATATGGTGCGCCATTACTAAGTCAAATAGTAATGGCACACCTCTAGACATACTAATGGCGCACTACAGGTGCGCCATTAGTATCTGGTATACTAATGGCGCACCAGTGGTACGCCATTAGTAAAAAATACTAGTGGTGTGGTACTAGTGGCGCACCAGTAGTGCGCCATTAGTAGGCAAAACTGGTGTGCCACTAGTAGGCCTTTTTCTAGTAGTGGGCGCCCCTTCTTTCCTCTTTGACCGAAGACCTAGATTCGACCAAAAAATCAAAAAAATCCACATGCAGCGAGAGCAATGACGGTTTTAAAGAAAGTTATACCTTAGGGTCGTCGGGATGTGGCTAGGCGAGTGGCGGGAAGCTGGATCTGCCCACACTATGTACGACCGCGAGGAAGAAGGGGTCGGTGGCCCTCCCTCACAGGCGCTGGGTGAAAGAGAACAGCGCAGCCGGCAGTGCATTGCCTCTCTCACCGAAGGCGATAGAGTGAACGTTGCACCTCCTCCCCTTCCTGGTGAAACGGGATCTGGACGGCTCCTTCACCAGCTGTGAGGGGGGAGAGAGAGACAGAGGCCAACGCAGTCTTGTTTAGATCTAGTGAAGAGGGTGAGAGACTATGAATATAGCAAACCCTAGCAAAGGAACGTTGAGCCTCCAACGTGTATATATATATATGTAGTGCGGCGAGAGTGTGGAGAGTGCAAACCCTGGCGAGCAAGTGCTGAGGATCCATCTTATATAGTACTACTTGTGTATAGTACTAATATATAGTGGAGTGGTTTTCTTTTTCTCTCCATAACAATCGTTTTAAATTGTGTAAGTACGAAACAGAACTCTTTATTTAACGTACATGTGAAGAATTTTAATTTCAATTATCAGAAAGCTTTGAGAGTATGTACAGTTTTCCCTCTCTCAGTAATTATGGTTTGTTGTCTTCAGCCTAAACTTGGTCAAACTTTATAAACCTTGACTTCAGTCAAATCTCATATGCATAGTAAATAAAAATGGAGGGCTACTACATCCATCCGGGTATTTAGTCCACATAATTTTTTAAAATCAAAGTCTAACCACATATTTAGTTAATAGCTGGACAAATAAAATTACAGGGGAGCTGAAGACAAAGTTGTGAGAAGGCTTAGAAGTCAATACAAAACTTATGCTCTTAATACCAACGTCGATCCTTCTTCGAGGAAACATTTGGTTCATAGCCAATTGTGTAGTAAAATTGCACCAACGTGAAAGACAACTGCGTCTCCAATGCAACCAAGGTGAACTGATGAGGGATATCATCTTTGTGGGTAACAAGCAAAGAGCACTGATGGAAGACAACTTGTTTTTCATTGAAAATCTATCACCTTCACCAGCCGATGCAACCATGAGGCGCAAGCATGAGCATCGATAGGTCATTGTGGTGATGCATCATCCATTTGGCATCAAGTTTGGGTGAGGCACCAATGAAGTTCAACAAATCCTCACCGTGGTCTGTTTCTTCTCGGTAATCAAGCTCGAGGAAGGAAGAACCATGTGGCAGAGGACAGTGAGGCGGAACAACAATGGCCATCCAATTTTGTGCAGTTCCGCTAAAATTTAGGAAGACATGCCCGGGTGTGGAGATACGCATAGCTGTTTGCAAAAATATAAAAAAGGATATAGTGTTGTTACTTTGTGTTGGCAGTGGTACAAGATTGACAATAACATCTCAATTGTCAATAAGAATTAATGAAAAGTACACCAACAAACAGAAGCATCATGATTATCTTGATGGGAACTAAACCAGGATACCCGAGAAAAATGCATTTCTTCAATTAACCACTGATCGTATTAGATTAGCAGCGGCAATAGGAGCATATGGACAATGGCCGCACAGCCACCATGTACTTTTTTTCGAAACAACATGTATACCTCCACCGAGGCATCCACCAGGACAACTTTTCGAGTGGCATTTCCTCTATAATAGTAAAAAATAGGTGATGTTGGACCAGCCGACGAACCCTAGCTACTGTACATGGGGAGCTAGGGAGTAGTGGCATATAATAAAACCCGCATGCAGGGACCTTGGGAGCTGGACCAGTACAAGAAGTTATACCTCAGGTGGGCGAGATGTCGCTCAGGCGGGCGGGCGGGATCTGCCCACACAACGGCAGCGAACAAGGGCGCGGAGGACCTTCATCCGCTCCAGCACCGGCTTCGAGAGGATGGTGCGCATCGGCTTCCTCCATCGCCGATGGCTACAACATCAACGCTGCACCTCCTCACCTCTCGCAGCGGACGGGATTCGGCTGGATCAATGACCACCAGTGAGGAGAGAGATAGAGTGGACACTATCATCTTATTTTGATATAGAGAGGGTGAGAGAGCAAGACGTGAGAAACCCTATCAACAGAGGCTATATATACAATGGAGTAAAAAAATCTCTCCATAGCAATGGTTTTAAATAGAATACGTGCGATCCCGAAAAAAAGAAACGAAAACTGGCGGACAATTTGTTTAACGTACCAAGAAAGAAAACTCGATCAAAAACACGCCCCGCTTCCAGGTTGCGAGAGTCGTCGCGCATACACACATAGACATAGACATGCATATCTGTGTTTATGTAAAATTCCATCTCCATATCCAATCATATTTGTCCAACTGGCACATTATTTACGTTGTTAATTATATACGCAACAATATTAACTTACAACATCTCTTGTTTGCGGGCGTCCGGACCGTTGCCACACCCGCTCCTAACCAACTTGAACCCTCTTCATCACCCGCATGTGCTTCCCGCCCGAAAAGGTCAGTGCCGCATACATGCCCGGCTAGAGCGGACATGACCTCTCATTGGCACCAGCATTGAAGCGGCACGCTGGCGGAGAGAGCGTCGCCCGCGCCGCTTCCCGGTGCATGCGACTGTTCCACCTTCAAAGGTCGCAATAGCCGGCCACAACATGCATGTAAAAGGTTCATGGGAGTCCGTGCTACTAGCTGTCCTCCCCCTCCTCATCAGTCTCTTCCAGTACTGCTAGTACTACTCCATGGCGCGATCCATCAACAAGCAGGCGGGAAAGTTATCGTATACATGGTTTGTGGTGAGTGGCATGTCGAGCGACCATGTGGGGTGGAGCCATGGAGAAGGGTGAGACACGAATGCGACAGATGTGATTTAAACGTTGGTTCTGCTCGATGGCGTGATCCAACGAAATGAAATGTTGGTTTCTCTCTGTTTCCACTTTTTCTCTGAAAAATGGAAACTTTCTACTCCATTTTCATTCCTATTCCAAGGTTGCCCCATTACAACATTCCATCAAATACAAAGGAAAACTAACACGCATGATGATGCATATCACTGATTCACAGATCATAGCCAATATTGACTTCACAACTAAAGAAAAAAGTTATGACAGTGTGTACAAAAGAAAAAATACTGATGGGGTCACTACGACTTAAACCCTCAACCCTAAACAAGATTTAATTTCCTGGCTTGGTAGAACCTGTCGAAGGAAAGACGGCTGGCACCCTCGGATCATACGATGCTTTTGTGCAGTTCCACTAAAATCGAGCTGAGCATCAATGATGGCAAAGATATTGAAGAAGTGTGATTAGAATAATAGTACTCGCACTAGTTCATGAGACATAAACTCATCACAAATAGAAGCCGCTAGAAGTAGAGAAAGATCGACATGGAGATGGAGCTACGTGGGGAGCTACGGTAGTGGAGCAAGCCGGCTCCAAAAGGAAGATGTATTTGGGACGTCGGGCTATAGCTAGAAAGGCGGTTGGGAGGCGGCATCAGCCCATACCGTAGGGTCCCCCGATTGGGACATGCCGACAGTGGCCTCACTGATGTCGACCACGTCTACGCAGAACATCGTCCCCTTCCCCCAGGGTGGGATCAGGCCGGATCTGTGACCAGCGGTGTGGCCACTGTCGTTCTATGCTTGTGAAGAGAGCAACCCAAGCAAGCAGGCTTGTAGCTTAGGCTCCTGCTAGTGTATATATAGTGGTTTTCTTTTTCTCTTTGTATTAACCATTTTATATTGCGTACGTGTCACTGAAGAGTGAAATGATGGTTGCTTCTGCCGACTAACTTACTATGTGATTTCACTGCTCCTTAGTCGTCCCTACACGTACTCCCCCTACATGTATGACCGTTCCCGAGTCTCACTTGTACTTATCTCTATTTTCTTGCATGACACATAGACATGATGCGCATAGAGGATTTTTGTTACTGCATGTTGTTATGTAGTACTACTAGTACCTACTCCCTCCTTCTGGTTCACTACTAGTACTCCCTCCGCCCCGGCTTATTGGTCCCCTTTGTACTCAATTCATGGGCTTGTTTTCCTCAAGAAATTGTCTTTACCAACATATTAATATCGGGAATGCATGCGTGAACAATGAATGATCAAACCTTGCATGCAACGTCTTGACAAAGCATTGAATTGTGAACATGTGAATGTGAGGCTGGTTGTAATGGGAGTATCATATACCAGTATCATGCATATGATACTAGGGTGTGATACTACGTCCGTAATGCATAGTATCATAAGTTAGTATCTTAGATTGCCTTATTAATTGCCATGGATGACACAAACTAGCGGAGCATTTAATATGATATAGTATCAAGATATGATACTACATCCCCTCTTTCCTCATTTAATTGTGTGCCACATCATCCAAAACATCTAGTTGGCATGCATGATACTACTTATGATACTCCCACTACAACCAGCCTGAGGGACTACAACCTCGTGCATGCATGCAACAGTCACAAATACACATGGATGCAAAAACGCGCGCGGCGCCCTAATGCATGCATGTCCGAGCACATGTCGAACACATGCGGTCATGCTCAAGTGCTCAACCTACAGGTGCATGCATACACATATGTAGCCAGGGTGAGCTAGTGACCGTATAAAAACCGAAAAATGTATATATTGAGCGCAATGAGCGTATTATGAAGTCCACTGACTGTATTTTTTACAAATATACATTGACAAATAGTGTATTTAACTCGTTTGAAATTAAGCCATATTAACCGTAAAGGAGGCAGTATGGACTAGCATTACTTTGCTATGTCCTGTCAACTTGCCGAACGAGGAGAAGCTTGTAGGACGGGAGAAGCTTGCGCACGGTGGCTCACAGGACAAGGAGAAAGTTTTGACTAATGCAAGCTCTCCCTCACTCAGGCGGTGGACATGCAATAGTTAATTCGGTGTCAGATTGCTAGAAGCATACACTTTACTAGTACCATTATTGTTCGAGTTCCCGAAGAGGCAACAGCCAAGCACAAATTTTACTAGTACTAGAACTAAAACTATAGAGGTATGTACTTCTACTAGGAACCGGATGGAGGAGCGTCTGCACTCTTATTTTATTTTAAAATGTGATAAAGCAGTCTTCAACACATTTGGTTCTCTTCGAGGGTTCTCGCATGTGATAATGGAAATTGATTACATGGAACACTTGCCACAATTTTGACTTAATTTTGGCTCATAATCTGTTACAAATAGGAGCGCTTGGTAATGTTTTCTCTTTTTTTGTTATTCAGCATGTAAACAGGTCAGCAAACCTTGCGGCTCATCTTTGTGCGAACCGTGCTTGCTGCACTTTGAATGTGACCGAGAGCTGGCTTGATGAAACACCTCGCTTCCTACTTCTTTTTTTCGGGGTACCTCACTTCCTAGTGACCAGTCTCTTGGTTGATCGTCCTAAGAATGCTTATATATGAATAAAGCTCTCTCATTTACCCGCAAAAAAGATTAAGCCTTATTAACCGAAAAGGAGGGAGTATGGACTAGCACTACTTTTTGGTGTGTCCCGTCAACTTGCAGAACGAGGAGAAGCTTGCAGGACAAGGTGAAGCTCGCTTATGCCCTCTCCATCTACCTCAAGCCTGGTGGCTCATAGGACGAGGATAATTTTTTGACTAATGCAACCTACCCTCGCCCAGGTGGTGGACATGCGGCAGTTCATTCAGTGTCAGATTGCCAGAGGCATACACTGTAGTACCATCATTGTTCGACGTCACGAAGAGGCGAAGAGCCAAGCACAAGGTTTAGTAGTACGAGTACTACTACTACTAGAACTGCATGGTGGAGCATCTTTCCTCTTATTTTATTTTAATCTCTGATAAAGTACACATTTATTTGGGAGAACTATGGAAAATGGCAACCCAATAGTAGTATTAAAAAACATCGAACATGTAATGATGATATTGATCAACCATGCTCGAATATATCTTGGCCTCCTTGTGAGTCCGTCTATGTGTTCTCGCTCCTCATCTCTCTCAAGGAACAGTGGGTTGGCCACTTTGTCGTCAATTGAGATCGGTTTGCTCACACTCCGGTCCCACATGTCAGTGATATGCCAAGAGGAAGTGCGTTGACCGATTGGCCATACGAGTACTTGGTTTTGCACCTTCACACTACTCCTCCCTCTGTCATAGTTTACAGGGCGCGCTTTATTCTCATGCATTTCTCTCCATGAATTTCCACCACCAGAGAGACTTTAGACGCGTTTGGTTTAATGCTTAATTAATTAGGGCGTGGTAACAGCAATCAAGTCCACAATTTTCTCTCGATGTACTACGTGTGTACACGGAGTGGAGTAAGTGCATGCATGTGTGTACCCGGGGTGGAAGCACTGCATGCATCTGTGTACACATTATTTCCTCTAGTAATAGACGCGGTGCTATAACTACCAGTGCTATTTTTCAGGACGATCGCTAGTCGCCTTGGTCCCAGAGATTGTTTTTTTTGAAGCGCACTACTGGAGGGAGTAGTATGAGCGGATTCAAATCAGGGCGTATTGATGGTTGCTTCTTCCGAGCAACTTATAGTGGGAAGGGTGGGGCTTATGATTTGATTGCTCATTACTCACTATAAGTGTGGCGCAACAACCGAGCTGAGTCTACCATGCGGTTGTGCACTACTCCCTCTGTTCTTAAATATACTATGAAGTATTTGTCTTTCTAGATATTTCAACGAGTGACTACATACGAAGCAAAATGAGTGAATCTACACTCTAAAATATGTCCATTTGAAATTTGTAAAAAGAAAAATATTTAGGAACGGAGGGTGTATAATTTTGTGCATGGCACATGGACCCAGATGCTGAAGAGGCTTCTGACAATGCTATCAAGCTTTGGGCATTTTTTTTACATAATTGACGTACTATACAAATAATTTTCTGGTGACATGAAATTGTACAATGCTCTGACCTTTTAGGTTTTGTATTGTGTGTCTTGCCATCCATGCTCTGTCAGAAAAAAATAAAAAACTAACTTCCTTAATAATGCATCTCAACGATTAGTAGACCAGAGCTAATATTTACATCACATCTGAAGACAAAGTTGTGAGAAGGTGTTAAATTAAAATTGATCCATGCTTTCATTGGCATTAACTTCCCCCAGCTCTGTCTAAATCAACAAGGCATATTGGGAAAAAAGTAGCTGTCTAGAGCATGCAACATTCTGATCATTTTGTGCAGTTCCACTAAAATAGAGCGGAGTGTCCCTATTCCAAAGATATTAAGTGTGATCACAATAATAGAGGGCTGTTGATGAAACAATAAACACACAAATAGAAGTCGGTCACCTTTGCAGTCTCTCTTAAGACTAACTAGTTTGAGAGGATTAAGAAAATAGTTGGAGAAGATTGGGCTCGGAGTTGGATGAGGAGGATAGAGCAAAACCAATCTCCCTTTATGCAGTCGCACTAAAATGTAGAGACGTTGCCCGTGTGACATTTTAGTACAACTGCACAAAACCCTCTTAAGAAAAAAGTGATTTGTGTAGTTCACCAAAGGGTCGCAATAGCAACAAGGTGAAATGGATAGCCCTGTTTGCAAAAAAGAGGTAGAAAGGAAACAACTACTGGCCAATAATAGTTGATGACACATACGAAGACAGAAAAGAATCATATTCCTTGTCCTAAGGGAATATGACAACACGGTTGTGTTTGTCTAAAACGGTGTGAGGACGAGATTGCAAAATGGAAAGTACACCGGACGAGCTATATTTTGGGCAAAGAACAATGGAAGATCCACATGCAAGATTTTCCACATGCAGCGATGTGGGAAGACGAGCAGTGGAGCAAGGCCGGAGGGGATACCTGGGGGTCATCGGGATGTAACTAGGAGAGCGTGGGTGGTCGGGATCTGCCCATACTACTGTAGCGAGCAGGTGGCGTAGGACCTACCGCACCGGAGCTTGGTCAGAGAGAACGTCGGGTACCATAGATCGGGACGTGCTGCCTCGGCACTGTTGAACGGAGAAACGATGCACATCCTCCCTTTCTGCCGGCAGATGGGATGCTGCCGGATCAGTGACCAGCAGTGAGAGAGAGAGAGAGGCCACCGCCGCCTTGTGTGAGATACTATGAAGAGACACAAACCCCGATAGGCAGGCTCCATTGTATATAGTGGAGCGGACTATCTTTTTCTCCATAAAAATCATTTTATATTGTGTGTACGTGATATTAAGCAATATAACTTTATTTAAAGATAACGCGCCAATGCATCAAGTCGAACTTTGTTTCATGCACACGTGGTACACGGCCTTCATAGGTAAACAACCACTACACGCGCTCAAATTAGCGTGTGGGCTGCCATTTCATACAAAAATGAGCTCCACCATGTACCCGCGCGGGTGTGGCTGGGCATGAAGCGTGAGTACATGCACCTATTCTCTTCGTGTACGTACACCACCTACATGGGGTTGTGTGAGAGAGGGACACAAATGTAGAGAGATATAGTGTGTGGGTTCGCGAGTGTTTTTTTTGAGGGGGGTGCGTGAGAGATAGATAGGAAATATGTGTCGATGATATTTCAATCAAAAAATGTAACATATGCAATGTGTGTGAAATAGAGGCCTAGATATATCATATATATAGAGGGAGCGATCCACGAGAAGAGAGTGGAGGTATCATCGGCGTGAGGTATCCATAGAATCGAAGAGAGGGATGATGCGTGTGTGTGCGCGCGTGATCGATAAAGAGTGCCATCAAATTTGTGTGTGCCCACATCAAAGATATAGGGTGGCTGGCCTGGTGGAACATGAGAGGGGACATGTGTTGTTTGTCTCTATGGCATGGATAGCTACCTACAGTGCCCGACTACCGGTGTGTAGTGTGGGGTGGGGGAAGAGACCTAATTAACTATAGAGGTACAATGGCTGGTAGATGTGTGGCGGAGGAGATAGACCTACCTTATGTATTGAGGGAGATCGATCGGCATCCATGCATATGTTTAGGAGAGGAATAAGGTGGGGATAGAGACATTGTTAGAGTGTCGGAGGGGTTGGTGGTGTAGTTGCTTCTAACAAATGGTGGGAGAGGCTTGTTAGACAAACGGAGGGAACACCTGCAATATAAATAATAGAGGGGATGCCTGCCTGTCTGTGCACATGTTCGTGAGAGATGGGTCAGGAGGCATGCACGAATGATGAGGGGTACGATATGGTTGTGCTAAGCAGATGTAACTACATAGGAAGATCAATCGTCCTTTGCCGAAGAAAGGAGAGACATAACTTATGAGGTACGTCGGTCGATGGGTGGGATAAAATAGTTAAAGTCGACCTAGGTATATGTAGGGAAATCGATCAGTATACATGCATTTATGTGTTAGAAGAAAATAAGGCCCGAAGAGAAGGATAGAGAGAGAGGGGGGGTGCAGCTAGGAGATGGTGCGAGAGGCATACTATATCGAGGGGGAAGGAGAGTGCAAGTACGAGATCGATTAAAAGAGGGGCGGGAGTGAGGCATGAACGGTGAGAAGAGAAGAGGGAAAGCTTGTGTTTGTGGTAGACACACCTGGCTAGAGAAGCATATCGATCGATGTGTGCAGTAAAGAAGGAGTTGGGGGGTCTACACACACCGTGGGTGAACGACCTAAAGTGAAAAGACGAATTTGTGCGACAGAGCTAGAGAATGCTGAGAGAGGGTAAGAGGGATGCGGGCGTGTGCATGCACGAGATAAAGTTAGTGCTAGCTACAAAGTGTAAGTGCATCTAGTGCCACCCCTAGTTGGTTTTGGAGTATTGACGACAAACCTAGTTGAGGGACTAATGTGTTTGTGAGAATTGCAGGATAACACAGGTAGAAGTCCCTCATTGATTCGGTTTTACTACCAGAGATGACCCCTAAAAATGTATGAAGACATTGATGTCAAAGGTGGTATGTGAAGATATTCACATTGAAGACTATGACACGAGAAGACGTCGCATGAAGCTATTGGAGCTCGAAGACTTAGATCTTTCGTAGTTCTTTTTCTTCTTTGTTGAGTCATAGGAACCACCGTACTGTTAAGTGGGGTCCAAGAGAACCAGTCAGAATGACTAAAGTGATGCTTAACCAAAACCTATGTCTTCGAGCGAAGACTATGAGAGCAAATCTTGTCTAGAGTCGGACAAGTCAGCTTTGCTTGTAGCCCAAGTAAAGTTGCCATGTGTGTTTGAAATCTGACCGTTGGAACACGTGTCAGTTCCTTAGTGACCCAGGGTCATTTCGGACAAATCAGGTCGGGTTGCCTAGTGGCTATAAATAGCCCACCCCTACAACCATAAACGGTTGGCTGCTCAGAGTTAGAGTACGACTTTTGTCGTTTGAGAGCAACCCACCTCGAAGCCTTTGAGAGAGAATTCCTTGCGAGGATAAAGCCCTAACCACCCAGAGCCAAAGAGTGTTAGGAATCACTTAAGTCTTCCTGCCTGTGTGATCTGAAGACTTATTACACTTGAGGACTGTGAATCCTCCAGCCGGTTAGGCGTCACGTTCTGAGCATCCAAGAGCCATTGTGGATCGTTGGTGAACGAAGTCTGTGAAGGTTTGGGAGTCTACCTTGAAGACTTACCAGAGTGATTGGGCGAGGTCTGTGTGACCTTAGCTCAAGGGGAATACGGTGAGGACTGGGTGTCCTGAGCTGCGTGTTCAGGACTGGGTGTCCGGGACTTTGTGTCCTTAGGTTTAAATACCTAGCCGCCCTAACCAGACGTACAGTTGTCACAGCAACTGGAACTAGTCCAGCAAATCATTGTCTTCAACGAATCACTGGTTTCATCCTTCCCTTCCCTTTACTTACTGTTGGTCCTAGTGAAGTCATTGTATGATTGCACTATCTCTTGTCTTCACTGAGTGACTGCTTGTTCTGATTGGCTTCATAATATCTTCCTACCTGATCCTTACTACCCAGCTGCTATTAGTCATTGTGCTTTCACCTCATTGAATACTTGACTATGGTTTGCCTAGTGTAGTCTACCTTCCGCTGCATGGTAATAGGTTTATTTCTATTGTTTGTCTTCGAAACTTCCACGTTTGAAGACTTTCATAAAAATCACCTATTCACCCCCCTCTAGTCGATATAACGCACTTTCAATTGGTATCAGAGCAAGGTACTCCCTTGTTCTGTGTGATTCGGTTTAACCACCTGGAGTTTTAGCTATGTCGACTGCAGGGATAATTAAAGTCTCCGCTGCGTGCCCCGTCTTCGATGGAACTGAATATCCCTACTGGAAGAATAAGATGCGCATGCATCTTGAAGCCATTGTCGTCGACCTATGGTATGTCGTCAAGAACGGCGTTCCCAAGGCTGGAGAAGGTGTCACTACTGCTGACGTCAAGAAGTTCGTTCAACTGGACTCTACTGCCAAGAATATCATGTGTGGTCATCTGACCAAAGGACAGTATGGCCACGTGAGTGCTTTGGAAACATCTAAGCTAGTCTGGGACTGGCTCTCCAAGGTCAACGAAGGCGTCTCAACCCAGAGAGATCAGAGAATCAGTGTCCTTCGCAACCTCTTCAACCGCTTCAAGAGAAATGACAATGAGAATGTCCAGCTCACATTTGATCGACTCACTGACATCACAAATGAGTTTCAAGCCCTCGGCGCTACTAAGATCACCAAGCATGAAGTCGTCAAGACACTCATGAGATCACTTGACAGTTCGTTTGACACCCTAGCCCTGATGATTCAAGAACATCCTGATTTCAAGACACTCGATCCGTCTGACATACTTGAGAGGCTCAACACACATGAGTTTCAGCTTTCTGAGAAAAGAGATATCTACGGTCCCAACTATGTGCGAACTCGTGCCTTGAAGGCAAAAGCTGTCTCCACATCTGAAGAAGAATCCGACAGCAGTACTGATGATCCTGAAGACATTGGAAAGGAGCTTGCTATTCTTGTGAAGAAGTTCCAAAAATTCACCACGAAGAAAGGCTTCAGAAAGTCTTCACGATCAAGCTCAAGGAATGATGAAGCTTCTGCTTATGACTACAAGAAAAGATCATGCCACAAGTGCAAGAAACCTGGCCACTATATCTCTGAGTGTCCACAGTGGGACAATGAGAACAAGAAGAAGAAGAAGAGAAAGGAGTATGACTCTGAGACAAGAAGAAGAAGAAATACTCAAAGTCTTCTTCCAAGTCTTCCTCCAAGTCTTCATCGCACAAGAAAAGCTCATCTGGCAAGGCCCGTGCGTTTGTTGGCAAGGAAATGGTTTCAGAGGAGGAGTCTTCTTCTGAGGAGGCGGAGGTGGAGTCTGAGGAGGAGTCCGATTCTGGCGTTGCGAGTCTGGCTACAGCATACGTTGCCAAGTCCATCTTCAACACTGAAGACAACGACTTCATCACCGACACCGATGAAAATGACAAGGACTACTCCGATCCTACCTACTGCTTCATGGCACGTGGTGCCAAGGTAAACACACGCACTACTCACTATCAAACATCTAGTGAAGATGACTCTGATTGTGATTCCAAACCCAGCTACAAAACACTTGCTAAAATTGCAACTGAACAACAGAAAGCTATGGAACATATTCAAAAACTGTTAGACAAAAGCGATGATCTGCTAGACGCTGAAATGACTCGATCCCAGTCCTTAATTGAAGACATTAAAAATCTTCATGTTAAGTATGAGGAACTTGAAAGTCGTCATGAAACGCTCTCAACAACTCATGAAAGGCTTTCCTATGATTATCTTCAAAGGAAGCAAGATCTTGAGAAACTGAGAGCGGCTCGTGAAGATCTTCAAAAGGAAAACGAGTCACTTCGCGCCAAACAGATCAGTTCCGCTCAGGAAGGATTTGAACCACCATGTCTTAAATGCATTGAGCGTGATAATGCTACTTCTGTTGCTGAATGTTCTACTGCTGCTACTATTGCAATATCTTCAACTGTTGATGTGGGAACTAACCCCTCTGCTGAGGACACCACTGCTATTGCTGATGAGAATGCTAGGTTGAAGACATTGCTTGAAATAGGGATGTACAAAAGTCTCAAAGGGCATCAGACACTATGTGATGTCCTCAAAAGGCAGATCCTGAACCGAAAACCTAGGAAAGAGGGTGTTGGGTTCATAAGGAAAATGAATGCTGATGGCTCTTACTAGAAACCTGAGCAGTACCCCAAAACCATATGGGTTGCTGCAAAGGAACCTTCAGCAGATCCATCCACTCTATCTGGCTTCACTTGTGCTAACCCCATTGTCATTGATGAATCCTTTGATGCAAACTATAAACTGTTTAAGAATCAAAATGGTGAAGTGTTTGCCAGGTATATTGGTCCTAACTGCAGGACTGGACCGCCTATGAAGAAGATCTGGGTGCCAAAAAAGTGTTTGGAGAATCTTCCTGTGAATGTCATCATGACACCACAGGTGAAGGAGACAAACCCCAGACCACAGGCTTCATACGGTCCAAAGACTTCATACAGACAGAGGACTCACCTGAGTCACACTAACGCAAATGTTTTGCAGGGAAGCCATACTCAGGCCTATGAATATGAGCACGGTTCATCAAACCGCCATGTTCATAAGACCAAGAACTATTCTGCTTATTCTTATGGGTACTATTGTCCTCCTGCAAGACTTTTTGCTAGGGCTCCAAAGCCAAAGTTCTTAGATGCTGCACTTAGACTTATTGCTTCTGCGCCACCCTTGAAGATGTGGGTGGTTAAGAAAGCTTAACTCTCTTTTGCAGGGAAGGGTCTCCAGCAGAAAAACAAAATCGTCTGACGCTATTGCCGGGGACCTTAAACATCTTGTAGGGCGCAAGATCAAATGCCCGAATGGTCTTATTATGTACTTCGTTCCTGAATCGCTTGCTACTCTCCCTATCAGTCCAAATCTTGATCTAAGCTTTCATAACCCACTGGTTCGTCAAATGTTTTTGCTTCACAATTCTCTTCGTGAAGCCTATCCCCCTAACTGCACTATAGGGTATGACACCAGTAGCTTCAGAATGGATTATTGATAGTGGGTGTACCAATCACATGACTGGCAAGCGAAGTCTTCTTATGGACTCAACCTTACGTCCATCCGACAAGAGTCACATCACATTTGCTGACACTGGTAAAGGTAAGGTATTGGGTCTAGGTAGAGTTGCAATCTCAAAGGATCAACACATGGATAAAGTCATGCTTGTTGAATCCCTTGGCTTCAACTTAATGTCTGTCTCAATGCTTTGCGATTTAAATATGATCGTGATATTTGGAAAATATCGTTGTCTTGTTCTAATGGAATCTGACAAGTCTCTAGTGTTTGAAGGGTATAGGAAGGATGATTTGTACGTGGTAGATTTCTCAGCAGGACCACAGCTTGCCGTATGTCTTCTGGCAAAAGCTTCAGAATGCTGGCTCTGGCATCGGAGGCTAGGGCATGATGGCATGAGGAACCTCCACACCCTTGCAAAGAAGAAGCATGTCATAGGCATCGAGGGCGTCAAGTTCAAGAAAGATCACTTATGCGGTGCCTGTGAAGCAGGAAAGATGACGAGGGCCAAACATCCCTCGAAGACAATCATGACAACAACTCGACCCTTCGAACTGCTCCACATGGATCTCTTCGGTCCCATTCATTACTCAACTCTTACTACTACTGCTTGTCTCTATGGCTTTGTCATTGTTGATGATTATTCTAGATATACTTGGGTGCACATAATCCTCTACAAGACTGAAGTGCAGGATGTCTTCAGATGCTTCGCCAATCGAGCAATGAACAACTATGGCGCCAAGATAAAGCAAATCAGAAGTGACAATGGCACTGAATTCAACAACACTGGCCTTGACACATATCTTGATACTTTGGGCATCACACATGAATTCTCAGCTCCGTACACGCCACAGCAGAATGGCGTCGTCGAACACAAGAACAGAACACTCATTGAGATGGCCCGAACGATGCTTGATGAGTACAAGACTCCAAGAAAATTCTGGCCTGAAGCCATTGATACAATCAATCATGTTTATCTTCACAAGCTTTTGAACAAGACATCTTATGAGCTCCTTACTGGCAAGAAGCCAAATGTCAGTTACTTCAGAGTATTTGGCGCCAGGTGCTGGATCAAGGATCCACATCACACTTCAAAATTTTCACCAAAAGCACATGAGGGTTTTATGCTTGGATATGGAAAGGATTCGCACTCCTACAGAGTCTTCAATCTCTTTCATTATAAAGTGGTTGAAACAGTGGATGTGCGGTTCGATGAGACTAACGGTTCACAAAGAGAGCACCTACCAAATGTGCTAGATGAAGTTCCATCCAGTGAATCAATCAAACTTATGGGAACTGGAGAAATCATACCCTCTGAAGCTCAACCTGAAGAGGAACTTATCAACTCTGCACCTGATCAACCTGAAGACAATGCTCAGCCTGAAGACATTCCCTCTAACAATGACAATGATCAGCAAGAGCAAAATCTTCGCCCTGTACATCTTCGTGTTGCCAATGAAGTGCAGATTGAGAGAATAATTGATAGCATAAATGCACCCGGTCCGCTCACTCGTTCAAGGGCAACACAGCTAGCAAATTTCTGTGGGCACTTCGCATTCGTCTCAATAACAGAACCCAAGAAAGTCGAAGAAGCCTTCATGGAACCTGAATGGATTCAAGCTATGAAAGAAGAGCTTCAACAGTTTGAGCTGAATAATGTATGGGAACTGGTTAAGCGTCCTGATCCTCGGAAGCACAATATAATAGGCACCAAATGGATATATCGCAACAAGCAACATGAGCATGGTCAAGTGGTTAGAAACAAAGCTCGCCTCGTTGCTCAAGGATATACTCAAGTTGAAGTCATTGACTTCGATGAATCATTTGCTCCTGTGGCTCGACTTGAAGCCATACGCATACTGCTGGCCTATGCAAATCATCATAACATACTTCTATATCAAATGGATGTGAAGAGCGCTTTTCTCAATGGCAAGATTGAAGAAGAAGTGTATGTTGCACAACCACCTGGCTTTGAAGATCCAAAACATCCTGACATGGTATACAAGCTCAAAAGGGGACTGTATGGCCTCAAACAGGCCCCTCGGGCTTGGTATGACACACTCAAATACTTCCTGAAGAGCAAAGGCTTCACACCTGGTTCCCTCGACCCCACGCTCTTCACGAAGACATATGATGGTGAACTGTTTGTGTGCCAAATATATGTGGATGACATTATCTTCGGCTGCACCAATCAGAAATATAGTGAAGAATTTGGATATATGATGCAAGAGCAATACCAGATGTCCATGATGGGAGAGCTGAAGTTCTTCCTTGGACTTCAAATACGACAGCAACGCAACGGCATCTTTATATCTCAAGAGAAGTATCTCAAGGATTGCCTGAAGAAGTTCGATATGCAAGACTGCAAAGGCTTCAAGACGCCAATGCCATCCAAACATCATCTGGGTCCCGACGACAATGGTAAAGAGTTCGATCAAAAGGTATACCGCTCCATGATTGGTTCCTTACTTTATTTATGTGCATCTAGGCCAGATATTATGCTTAGTGTTTGCATGTGTGCTCGATTCCAAGCGGCACCAAAGGAATTGCATCACTTAGCTGTGAAGCGAATTCTTCGATATTTGGCTTACACCCCAACTCTAGGATTATGGTATCCTAAGGGCTCAGAGTTTGATCTAGTTGGATTCTCGGATGCTGATTATGTTGGTGACAAGGTGGATCGCAAGTCTACATCAGGCACATGTCATTTTCTGGGACGATCACTTGTATGTTGGTCTTCAAAGAAGAAAAACTGTGTATCTCTCTCCACTGCTGAATCTGAATACATTGCTGCTGGATCTTGCTGCGCTCAGCTTCTATGGATGAAGCAAACACTCAAAGACTATGGCATTCATCTGAAGCAAGTGCCACTCTACTACGACAATGAAAGCGCCATCAAGATTGCCAACAACCCAGTTCAGCACTCGAAGACAAAGCACATTGAGATTCGTCATCACTTTCTCAGAGATCATGTTGTGAAGGAAGATATTGATATCATACACGTCAACACTGAAGAGCAATTGGCAGATATCTTCACCAAGCCCTTGGATGAGAAGAGATTTTGCAAGTTACGGTGTGAGCTAAATATCTTCGAATCCTCAAATGTCCTGTGATCAGGCACACATCCTAACATTTATGCGTATTGATGACTTGGATGTGCAACACACGGAGTAAAGTATATCTTCAATCAATGAAGACATGCATTCTAAGTGTGAATACATTAATGATGAATTTGACTTCGGAGCGCCACGATAATTGTGCGCCGTGTCTGGGTCTAATACTTGTTATACGGTGGGTCACGCCACCACCAAATGTTCTGTTTGAAGTGTTTCACTCATGGCGTTACATTTGCTATGTCTTCACATTTGGTTTGGCTTCAATCTCAACATGTCTTCATGATTGTCTTCGCTATGATGATTATATATGTATACTAGTGTTCTGTCCTCTACAGCATTCACTTATAGCTATGTCTTCTTGTTGAATCTTTTGAACTAAGTGAATGTGATCGGACCCTAACCTCTCTATGCTTTCTATCTCAAACTATATCTCTCCAAGTCATATGCATTCTTTTGAAACTGTCAATTGTCTTCTCTGCGTCCTTGTCAGCAGAAGATACAGAGACAAACATTAGGTCCGCTTTCAATGCTAATTCCTTCACCTGAAACCCGGAGAAGTGGGAACGACCCCCCGACAATCCAGGCGTGCGTGGGACGTGGAACAACCTCCGACATGCTGCATGATGGCCACGTGTTCCATAGATGTGAATCGCCAGGGGCACCTGTGTAATAACACTGAGCCGCCCCTGTCCCTCTAAATACATGCCACACCACAGTCATTATCCCTTCTTCCACTCTCGCACGAACCCTAGCACCACCGCTAGCCGTCGACAATGCCGGCGACGAAGTGCTTACCTGCCGCAACCTCTCCGACGCCGTCTTCACGCTGACCGCGGACATTGTCTTCTCCGCCGTCGCCGTAGGTGTCCTCCGTCGCCAAGTTAGGGCACGGACGATCGGACTGCTCGGCCTCCTCTTCCACTCTGTCTAGCAGTTCTACGTGTGGTAAATAAAACTTCCTTTTTATGGCCCCTTTGATCCTATAGATTCGTCACTTTCTACCACAAGTGGTTTTTGTTCACACATGTTGGATCCACTTCTTACTGCATCTCATAATATGCCTACTATATTCACTTATGCTTCACAAAGTAGTTAGATTCCTCACTTGTACTGATCCGTGGATTCGTACAAATCTGGAACCAACTCCTTATCTGTGAGTGAATGTCTTCGCACGATGAGGTCAATGTCTTCTAAACTGATTTATCTTCAAAATCTTCTAAGAATGCATATGACTTCTTCCCCTTCCCTCGCACCTTAATGCTGTCATAGGTACATGTCCGTGGGAGAATCCCTTGGTTCTCATAGTCTGCATTCATTTGCAGAATTCTTATAGAATCACATAAATTCTCCCGAAGCTAGTTCCTGTTTGTCCAGCAAGAAAAAGCCTTTGAAGCCTTTGAACGTATTGAAGCCATTCAGTTTCAAGTTCATGGCTGCAGAGAAATCAGCAAGGAAGGGTGGCAGAAAGCATCGAGGAGAAACATCAAGAGATCTTCCTGATGACCTCTCAAAACTGTACATGACAGATCCTGAAGAAGAATACAATCAGCGCAAGACACGAATCCAATGGATTCGACGATATTGGGCAGAACAGTGGTTCAAGTACAGGTTTGTGACAAAGGAATATGCTGAGAAGAATGCCATCAAGCGACCATGGGGAGACATCCTCTACAAAAATCTTCAACCCAGGTCCAGAGATGAAGCCATTGAACAAGGCTTCTATCCCTGCATGGTCCGTGGACCACATCCTGCGGATGCTGACCCATCATCACTGCTATGGTGTCGTGACGACAATCTGTTCAAGCGCAACTTCCAGTTTACCCAGAACTCAGTGAAGCAAAACAAGAAGTCTTTGGGATTAGACTTCAACCCTGGACCCTCTGCTCCCTGTGCCGATGGAACTCGCGAAGCTGAACCTAATCTTCTTGGGCCCTTCTACAACTCGGAAGCTCTCATAAATCACATCATAGTTCAAGGGACAGCCGTGAATGAGCCTGCAGATGACGCTGAATCAGATGAAGCGCCTGCAGCACCGAAGCCAAAGAAGTTGAAGCAGCCTAAAGCTTCAAGGCCTGCCTCTGCACCAAAAATCTCACGGGCGAAGCCACTGGCTACTGCACCTCCTGAAGACAGTGTGCAGTCTGAAGATTTGTCACGCATCTCCAAGCCCCAGAAAGTCAAGATGCCTCTGCCACACACCAGCCAAGCACTGATAGCTACTGCTATTCTGCGCAATGATGCCATCGATCTGTCCAGTGATGAAGATCTTGCAGATGACGCTCTTGAGCAACTGATCAAGAGCAAGGAAGAAGCAGAAATCTTCAATGATCTACCTCTCTTTGACGTGGCAATCATACACAACTTCATTGATGAGTGGTTTGACTCGCCCAACCTCAGCTTCGAAGATCTGCAACTTCCCATTGGCCTCAATGTCGCCTTCCATGGTGCCATTGCTTCAGATTTAGCTATCACCCAGCGCATTGTTGAACTGAAGCAGAAGATTGACTTTGAGAAAGCTCAATTCAAGAAGCATATGGCCAAGCTCAGCGTGCAAGAAGTGAAGAATTTCAAGATTATGCTGCACGAGCTCAAAGAAGCCTTTCTCAAGAAACTTGCAGAAGCTCAGGGTTCTCTTGAGCGCATGAAGAGCCTGGCTGACAAGTGTGTGCAAGGCTACAACGAGGCTGAGAAGTGCAAGGCCCTTGGGCGTCTGGGCATTGATCCCAGGATGGCTGCTAAGCAGAAGAAGAAGCCCATTGTGGCCGAACCCACACCAAGGCAGGAAGCAGATCCCATTGTCTTCCTAACTAGCATGACTGGCCCAAAGCCAAAGGCCAGGTAAACCGCTTCAAAACTGAAGAAGATGAGGACTGCTAAGGCTGAAGCTAGAAAGAGGAAACACTCTGAAGCCTCTGATGCTGCTCCCTCCAAGAAGAAGAGGAAGACCAAGAAGGAACGGGCTGCTCCCACAGAGCCCTTAATTGTTGAACCCATCTCCATGGTTCGCCCTGCCACTGAACACCAAGAGCGCCAGCTGACTGTCCATGAGCCTGCTTCCACAGGGGCTCATGAAGCTGAAGACTTTCCAGCAGCTGATCCCACCGCTGCTGAAGACATTGGTCACCATGACCATGTTGAAGATGATGAAGTTCTTCCTCAGATCAAGCACCAACAGGTATCATCGCCTGTGCTTACGCACAGCGAACTCATCAGCATTGGTCGTCCTGTGACACCAATTGCTCAGGATGCATCATGGGCTGATCACCCACAAGCGCAAGAGGAAGATGAATTTGAGGCCCAGCCAACTCCAACTCCACAGGCGTCGCCAGCGTTACGCAGGCTTCGCAAAGGACCAAGGCCTCCAGTCTCCGAGTCTGAAGCTAAAGCTGCTGAAGACATTCCGGCTGCATCAGCCAATGAAAAAGAAACACCAAGAGTTGCTACACCCCCGTCTCACCAAGAAGCTGTTCTCGAGGAGAACGAGTCTGTGCCCGACCCTCCAGCTCATCAAGTGGAGGTAGAAAATCTTGATGCTGCCACCACCAACACCAATGAAGCCACTGACGATGTCATGGCTGAAGCAAATGTGGAGCCTCTACCAAGCCACGAACCAGAAGTCAGTGAAGCAAATACTACTGCTCCTGTTCCTGCGCCTGCTGCTGGTCCTCAGTTTGACTATCATGTTGAGCATAGGCCTCAGGTACAGAAGCCAATTCCAAGGTTGCCTAGGTTTCCAGGTCCTGCATCAGCACCTGGATCCTTCAACGTCAACGGCTTCAAAGCAGACAACACTTTCTTCAATAGCTCCAAGAACCCCTACTCAAGGGAAAGAATATCTTCTAATCGGTTCTGGAGCTCTCCGCAGCGAAGCTATTACTCCTGCATTCTGTATAATCAAGGTCGCATCTTCCCACATAAGCGTCTTGACACAGAAGCCATAGCTGGTCTGCCCTGTCTGAAAGAAGCTCTGGATTGCTTCAAAGAGGTTGGATTGTTGCCGTTTGTCACTGACCAAGAGTACTGGAATGAAGAGTTGCTGCTCCAATTCTATGCCACACTTCACATCCGTGGGTACAACAGAGATCTGAAGACTTGGGTCCTGGAGTGGATGACAGGAAATGTTCATCACGAAGCCAAAGCCTTTGATATCATTGAGCTCACTGGTCTGCCCACTCCTGGCGATCTCTACGAACCTGGCTGTCAGCTTCATAGTGAAGCTATGGAGAGCATATTTCAGAAGCCTGAACCAAACACGAGCCAGATGCTCAGTATGATGAAGCCCTTGCCACAAGATGCTGCATATCCTAAGGAGTTCTTTGTTGAAGACCTTGAGTATCTGCCATGGACTATTTATCACATCATAAGGCGAACTATCTGGCCTATCAAAGGACATTCTCCCCATGCCAAGCTGGAAGGTGCAATGAAGACTTTGGTCTTCAATATTCTTCATGGCAAATGCTTCAATGCACAAGACTTCTTCATCCGCCAACTTGCTGCATCAGGCTCTGATCTTTTTGGCTTGAAGTTCTACGCTCCATGGATAATGCGGATAATTAAACTCCACTCCGCTATCTCATATCAGCCATCTGCTCGCAATCATCGGATCTTTCTGCCTGATGTGGATATGTCTGTTGAAGCCATTTATCCTGAGCCTGCCAAGGAACCTCTTAGTCTTCAGAATGCGGAGCATCAAAGTTTTTCTCAGAACATTGTAGGAGTTGAAGCAGTCACTCGTGTTTATCCTTTGGCTGGAACTACACGTGCACCACATCCTGCCCTTACCGAAGCCACCGATAGCATAATTGCCCAACGACCCAAGAAGCGCACTCGTGTTCTCAATGACCGAGAGCTTCTGGTGGCTCTTCATCAGAAACAGGATAGGCATCATGACTGGCTGAAGCGCCAAATTCAAAGCCTCTTGGTGGATGTCAACTGCATTCGCAATCTTGCCACCAAGAATGCCTTTGTTGCACATGAAACCTCTCGACGCACATGGAAAGGACTGATGCTTATGTGCTCTGAAGATGATCTTCAAGAGGATGGCTTCTCTGAACGCTTCAAGTTTGACTCCACACCTCCTCGAAGGGCAGTGCTGCGACGAACTCCATCTCTTGAAGACTCTGAGTTCTCTTCCTCTGCGGCAACTGTGAATGCCAGAGTGATCGAGGAAGAAGACGATGCTACTTCAGCGCCACCTCCTTCAGCATGCTTCGACACTGCTCCAAGTTCTTCTGCACCGCCGAGAACCAACGACGACCCTGCTGCTTCACCTACTCATCTTGGGAATGAGTAGATGCTCTATGTCTTCAAACCTTTTTGGTCCTTACTGACAAAAGGGGGAGAAGCATATGAGTTTGATAGTCTTCAAGCGGGTCCCTATGGGCAGTTGCTTTATATTTTGCCTAGTGTTTACAACTCTCGTTTTGATACGTTTGGTTCTTTGAGTCGTAACACTTAAACTCGATGGTCGTCTGCTACTTATTTGCTACTTTGTGATGCGATGATAAATTCCGCATGTGCGACGATAAATTCCGCACTTAGATCATTTTGCAGACGTCCATTTTCCATTATGCATGTCATTATCTTCACATACCTTCACATGCATAATGAATTGTCATCATAAGTTGAAGAGGATCTCCACAAGTACAACCTGCCATGTGCATTTGCATTCCGACAGCAAATTACTTATATGCACATCTTCAGGGGGAGCCCTTGCAGCTTATGAAGACAATTCCTTATCCTTTTACAATTTCACATATTATATTCCCCGTTGAAAACTTCAACTAGTTTGTCATCAATCACCAAAAAGGGGGAGATTGTAAGTGCATCTAGTGCCACCATAGTTGGTTTTGGAGTATTGACGACAAACCTAGTTGAGGGACTAATGTGTTTGTGAGAATTGCAGGATAACATAGGTAGAAGTCCCTCATTGATTCGGTTTTACTACCAGAG
This sequence comes from Triticum urartu, assembly GCF_056163025.1. Taxonomy (NCBI): domain Eukaryota; kingdom Viridiplantae; phylum Streptophyta; class Magnoliopsida; order Poales; family Poaceae; genus Triticum; species Triticum urartu. The sequence continues at coordinate 212,229,477 of NC_141877.1, read as the reverse complement.
ATGACCCCTAAAAATGTATGAAGACATTGATGTCAAAGGTGGTATGTGAAGATATTCACATTGAAGACTATGACACGAGAAGACGTCGCATGAAGCTTATGGAGCTCGAAGACTTAGATCTTTCGTAGTTCTTTTTCTTCTTTGTTGAGTCATAGGAACCACCGTACTGTTAAGTGGGGTCCAAGAGAACCAGTCAGAATGACTGAAGTGATGCTTAACCAAAACCTAAGTCTTCGAGTGAAGACTATGAGAGCAAATCTTGTCCAGAGTCGGACAAGTCAGCTTTTCTTGTAGCCCAAGTAAAGTTGTCGTGTGTGTTTGAAATCTGACCATTGGAACACGTGTCAGTTCCTTAGTGACCCAGGGTCATTTCGGACAAATCAGGTCGGGTTGCCTAGTGGCTATAAATAGCCCACCCCTACAACCATAAACGGTTGGCTGCTCAGAGTTAGAGTACGACTTTTGTCGTTTGAGAGCAACCCACCTCGAAGCCTTTGAGAGAAAATTCCTTGCGAGTATAAAGCCCTAACCACCCAGAGCCAAAGAGTGTTAGGCATCACTTAAGTCTTCCTGTCTGTGTGATCTGAAGACTTATTACACTTGAGGACTGTGAATCCTCCAGCCGGTTAGGCGTCGCGTTCTGAGCATCCAAGAGCCATTGTGGATCGCCGGTGAACGAAGTCTGTGAAGGTTTGGGAGTCTACCTTGAAGACTTACCAGAGTGATTCGGCGAGGTCTGTGTGACCTTAGCTCAAGGGGAATATGGTGAGGACTGGGTGTCCTGAGCTGCGTGTTCAGGACTGGGTGTCGGGGACTGTGTGTCCTTAGGTTTAAATACCTAGCCGCCCTAACCAGACGTACAGTTGTCACAGCAACTGGAACTGGTCCAACAAATCATTGTCTTCAACGAATCACTGGTTTCATCCTTCCCTTCCCTTTACTTACTGTTGGTCCTCGTGAAGTCATTGTATGATTGCACTATCTCTTGTCTTCACTGAGTGACTGCTTGTTCTGATTGGCTTCATAATATCTTCCTACCTGATCCTTACTACCTAGCTGCTATTAGTCATTGTGCTTTCACCTCATTGAATACTTGACTATGGTTTGCCTAGTGTAGTCTACCTTCCGCTGCATGGTAATAGGTTTATTTATATTGTTTGTCTTCGAAACTTCCACGTTTGAAGACTTTCATAAAAATCGCCTATTCACCCCCCTCTAGTCGATTTAACACACTTTCACAAAGATAAGAGGATTGTGTAGGTGTAAAAGACAAACAGAGATCATAATTCATTATAATAAGTGAATTCGGATTTTTGAAGAATTTATCATGGTGTTTTAAACCGACGCATGCGTGAATATATATATAACGGTGATACACATGGTGTGGTTATTGTCGGTGTCAAAACCGGCAGATCTCGGGTAGGGGTTCCTGAACTGTGTGTGTAAGGCAGATGGTAACATGAGGCGGGGGACACAATGCTTACCCATGTTCGGGCCCTCTCGATGGAGGTAATACCCTAATTCCTGCTTGATTGATCTTGATGATATGAGTATTACAAGAGTTGATCTACCACGAGATCGTAGAGGCTAAACCCTAGAATCTAGTCTATGATTATGATTGTTATTGTCCTACGAACTAAACTCTCCGGTTTATATAGACACCGGAGGGGGCTAGGGTTACACAGAGTCGGTTAGAAGGCAGGAGATCTACATATCCCAATTGCCAAGCTTGCCTTCCACGCAAAGGAGAGTCCCACCTGGACACGGGACGAAGTCTTCAATCTTGTATCTTCATAGTCCAACAGTCCGGCCAAAGTATATAGTCTGGCAGTCCGAGGACCCCGTAATCCAGGACTCCCTCAGTAGCCCCTGAACCAGGCTTCAATGACGATGAGTCCGGTGCACAGATTGTCTTCGGCATTGCAAGACGGGTTCCTCCTCCGAATACTTCATAGAGGATTTCGAACACAAGGATAGTGTCCGGCTCTGCAAAACAAATTCCACATACCATCGTAGAGAGTATAATATTCCCACAAATCTAATCTGCTGACAACTTTTCATAACATGACATCACGCCATGGCCCGGTCATTATTCGAACTGTTTTTCTCAACCAGCTACTGCACATATTGCGAGGCGGTTTTCTTGGCACGTCTTGTCAAAGCAGAGATCGTGTCCACTTATCACGGGATTCACATCAATACGGGTGTGAGTAACCCAACAGCGCTTGGGGAATAAGCGAGCTTACCAGGCAGGTGGGGAGGCGCATAGTTTCTTCCGCCCTTATAAAGGGACAAGGACTCCTCCTTTTCACCCACGCCTTCTTCTTCCCCGCCCATCCATTCTCGCGCACTCAAGCTCCAGTGCCCAAGTTCGCATTTTCTCCACAAAACCACTCCAAACATGTCTGGAGCGGGAGGCAAGTGGATGGTCTCCTCTGTTACGGAGGAGAACATTACAAAGCTCCGGGAAGCCGGATACCTGGCCGCAGATATCGCGCACCGGCTCCCAGATGTGGGCCAGATCATCCCTACCCCCCGAACCGTACGAAAGGGTTGTATTCCTTACCCATTTCGATTGCGGGTTGGGATTTCCCCTCCAACCATTTGTCCGCGGGATCATGTTCTACTACGGGCTGGACTTCCATGATCTGGACCCCAATTTCATCCTCAACATCTCAGTGTTTATCATCGTGTGCGAGGCCTTCCTCCGCATCAAGCCCCACTTCGGCCTATGGCTGAAGACCTTCAACATTAAACCGAAGGTGGTGGTCGGCCAGCAAACGGAGTGCGGAGGCACCATGGTGGGAAAAATTCCCAACGTCAGCTGGCTCGAAGGCTCCTATGTGGAGACCGTGAAGGGGTGGCAATCGGGGTGGTTCTACATCACCGAGCCGCATGACACCAACTGGGTGGTGGCCCCCGAATTTCGATCCGGAATCCCCATGCGGCTAACCTCCAGGAAAGAGAAGGGCCTATCCCGGGGATCATCGGTGGAGCTGACTGGACTCCAGAACTGTGTTAAAAACATGATAAGTAAGAAAATCAAGCTTGTCAACATGGTCCAGGTCATGCTCTTCCGCCGGATCCTCCCATGTCAAAGACGGGCATTCAATATGTGGGAGTTCGACCCGGCTAAGCACCAGATGCCACGAGAGCTCTTCGACACGACGCACCAGGATATCTGGAAGGTGTTGTTTAAGTCCGCCGAGGTACCTCCTCCCCTCACCGGGGATCGCAGACTCTGCGCAAAGCGCGCTGCTAATCCGGTGAGCTAGTTATATCTCGTAAGATGTTTCTTTCCCAAGTATAATCATGTGGGGGATCTAAGCCTCCACGCCATTTAACAGGAATCGGTCGCAATAGTGGAGCGAATCGATTGTCCAGCCCCACTGCCCGAAGATCCAGCAAGGGCTCCCTTAACAGAGATGCTGGTTCCGGCGCCCTATGAGTCTCCGGAGAAGAAGGCCAAGAAGAATGCCACGGGAACAAGGAAAGGTCTCCGTCGCAAGGTCGTATCGGTCTCATCGTCTGATAACACTGAGGTGCCCTCCTCCCACGAAAACGAGGTGGAGGAAGAGGAAAGTTCTCCCCCAGCCGAGGGAGACAAGAACAGGAAGGCCGCCTCGTCCGGGGCGGCCGAAGGGTCCATGAAGGGAAGGACTCTCCTTCCGGACTGCTCCTCTGCGACCGCTTTTAGTGACGAGGAGTGGTTACATAGGGACAAGCCCCTAGCGAAGTCGTAAGTATTCGGATACCATAATAGTTCCTGGTATGTTTTATTCTATTGCTTCTTATCATGCCGAACATGATCATGGAGCCCATCCAAAGCCCATATCGACGTATCCTCTTTGGATGAGTCTTTGGGCCCGTCGGAGATGAACAGCGATTCACTGCCGACCGCCTCCTCCCCCCGCCCTACGGACAATGTCGAGGTGTTGTCTCAAAGGGTACTGAACCAAGGGGAGTTAGTTTCGGAGGTGCCCCAAGGCGACATTCCGGACGCTGGGCGCACGAGGGGCAAGACTCCCATGGGCTCTAATGCCGGGGGCAGCAAGTCTAGCCCCTAGCTGAATACTGCACCGGAACCTCTAGTGGTTCCGGATTCTGTCAGGCGACCCCTCGCCATGGGGGGCAAGCCATCTGTGCCAATGGCCTCTGTCCATCTAGAGGCATCGGACAATTTGCTGGAAGTGCTTCACGGCGCTTCCATTGACGAAGAGCACCGCACTATCATGAGTGCGGTGGTCAAGAAGGTTCGGTCCGCCAAAAGTGGACTGACTGAAGCCTGTGCCAGCCTCCTAACAGGCTTTGAGGCAAGTAATCAAATTATGAGTAAATGTTAAAGCATAGACATTAGCGCCTGATGCTCTATTTGGTGTTTGCAAAGAAAGGCCGAATAGAGGATCAAATAATAATCACAGGAGTCTAATCAGAATATGTCTATGTGAATAAGCAGGCTTCGCTGCTGGCCGCTGCCGCTCACACGGCGGAGGTCTCCGCACTGAAGCGGGACCTTGAGCGGTCCGAGGAAGAGCCCGGCCTTACCAAGAGGCAGCTCGAAGAGAACAAAGGTAAGTAATACCTTGTCTTTTATTGATAAAGAAAAAGGAAATTGGTTGTTAGATCACAGGAGCATCATGAATTTTGCTAGGGTCCACGACCGAGTGGCGGCCCAGAAGAAGGCGCTGTCCCAGGCCGAAGGCAAAGCGGCCAAGGAGTCGCCGAGCACGAGAAGCAAGAGGCCCGAGTCGGTGAGGTCCAGCAAGAGCTTCAGGAGTTTGTCAAGAAGTACGAGTCCTTGGAGCGTGACTCTAAGACACAAAGGTCCGAGCTTGCGAAGGCCCTCGAGAACGCACAAAATCCCAAGGCCGAAGCCCAAAAGGCCCTCCAGGAAATTGAGGCGATCAGGAAGATAGCGGTGGTTAAGGCATTCGTTATGAAAAGCAAGCATGTGAATGAAACTTTCCTTTTACTTACCCGAATTCGGAGCTCTCCAGGAGCGTTCACAGATCTACCCAGCAATGTGTCGGATGCCGCGGAGTTCTACCGGGCCGAGGAAGGGAGCTCGACGGAGAAGTTGTTCTAGTATCAGTATACTGGGACCGAACGTCCGATGCCCTTGAGCGACCAGTTGAAGCAACTGGTCGAGCTTCACAAGGCGGACGAACTGGCCATGAAGGGCCTCATAGTCCGATTGTGGCCTGGCGAGGCCCTGCCTTGCAGCTATTTCGGCCTGGTAAGGCGGCTTGTGAATGCCTGCCACCGGTTTTAAGTCATAAAGCGGTCTGTTTGCATTGAGGGTGCGCGCAGGGCTTTTGCCCGGGCGAAAGTGCACTGAGCGAAGATGGACGCCGAAAAGCTGGTGAAGGAGGGGCCGCCAGAGGGCAACGAGCATCGCCACCCCGAAGAGTATTATGACAGTGTCCTGAAGGGTGCTCGCCTTGTGGCATAGGAATGTGCTAAGGATGTAATATTTGAATGAATGTACTCATGTGATCCTGTAATGTGAAACGAGTTCATGTGCGCTATGTAACGCTTGTTAATTTAAAATATTACCTTCTGTGCGACCGTTTATAAAATTTGAGAGTTTGCCAGTCGTCGGCTTCTACTCTCATGTAACTAGTACTGAGGTGTTCAGGATAAACCTGATCACTCTTTATCCCAGTTTTGGGTCCTTCGAAGGAGGTGTTCAGCACAATGAACCAGACAATCGGACTATAAAGCTTTATCACTCTCACTTAGCCATAGAAGTCTACAATTTTAAATTTTGGCGAAGCCCCTAGTATTCGGAAGGCCGAACTTGGGGCGCTATGTACGCCTAAATCGGACAAGGCCGACTCCTCACCCGAAGCGGAAAAAAACTTTAAGGATTTGAGACCTCTCGAACAGCGACCAACTCTCGCCGCATCATGACAGTCAGTTTTCGTGTTTCTCTACTGAGGTGCTCGTCCGGAAGAACTGGGACACAATCGCAGTAGTTCTCCCAGTGCTACCTTAGCCGATATAGTGGAACGTAAGGTACCAAAACATGGGAGCCGGGCAAACCCAACTATTGACCCAAGACATGATTCGGAGCTGATGCATATAATGCTATAAGTTCGGGGTACCGCTCTGTCGAAAGTGTTCGGACTTTTCATGCCGTGTTATGGGGTACAATGAAGCCCCTGGCGCACTGGTCATATCAGAATGTACGGGTGTGATTTGTCATAAATAAGAAGACAGGGAAAAAAAGATAAAGGAATGCAATAATGAGCTGATGCTGTACATTGTTATTTAAATAATACGTCAAGGCGTATGCGTACATGTAGTGAAATAAGTAAAAAATAGGACTATTTTACATGTCCTATCCAAGGTCATGCTGCGTGTGGGTATGCAAAATAGGTATATCGATCGTTATTAGATTCCACCTGAGGATTCCCTTATACGTCAAAGCTTCTTGTTTCCTTGGTGTTTCCTTCCCGTGACGGGTCCGATAATCAGACGATCGGAGAGGGCCTTCACAGAATAGGGGCCTGAAAGGAAGAAAATGTTAAAGATATACGGGTCCTGTAGCGGTTGAGCCGCATTGTGGGCCGTGCCATGGCCGTGCCTCTGCCTATGCCCATGGTATGTTGAGTGCGTAATTATGTATGCGCGGCGCAAATTTCGCCGCTTGACTAGGACTAGGACAGATGCCGAATTGCTAGGCGAGCTTAAAATGTGCCTGGCGATCCTCTTGCAGGGTACTCCGGACTCGCTTAAAGGTGTCCGGGGTCTTTTTCGCTGAATTGGCGGTTTGCCTCATGAGGCTGCTTTGCGCTTCTGCTGCGAGGGCTACAGTGTGCTCCTCCGTGCGGAACGAGCGTTCTATGTTTCCACTAACTGTTATAACCCCGCGAGGTCCTGGCATTTTGATCTTGATGTATGCATAATGCGGTACCGCAGTGAATCTGGCAAATGCGGTTCGTCCGAGTAGTGCGTGATAGCTACTGCGGAAGGGGATGATATCGAAGATTAACTCCTCGCTTTGGAAGTTGTCCGTAGATCCGAAGACTACTTCTAGTGTGATTGAGCCTGTGCAACAGGCCTCTACACCTGGGATGACACCTTTAAAGGTGGTTTTGGTGGGTTTGATCCTCGAGGGGTCTATACCCATTTTACGCACTGTATCCTGATAGAGTAGGTTCAGGCTACTGCCACCGTCCATTAGGACTCGAGTGAGGTGAAATCCGTCAATGATGGGGTCAAGGACCAATGCGGCAGAACCGCCAAGACGGATACTGGTGGGGTGGTCCCTGCGATCGAAGGTGATCCGACAAGAAGACCATGGGTTGAACTTTGGGGCGACTGGCTCCATCGCATAGACGTCCCTCAGTGCATGCTTCCTTTCCCGCTTGGGAATATGGGTTGCGTATATCATGTTTACTGTTTTCACTTGGGGAGGAAATTTCTTCTGTCCTTCTGTGTTCGGCGGCCGGGGCTCCTCCTCGTCGTCGCTATGCAGCCCCTTTTCCTTGTTTTCGGCATTCAACTTGCCGGCCTGTTTGAACACACAACATTCTCTGTTGGTGCGGTTTGCTGGTTTATCGGGGGTGCCATGAATTTAACACAATTGATCGAGTATGCGGTCTAAGCTGGACGGGCCGGATTGCTTCTTCTGAACGGCTTTTTTGCTGGCCGGATTTAGAGCCACTGAATCCGGCATTAACTGTCGTGTCTTCGACGTTGTCGCCGTTGTTGAGGCGCTTGTGTCTGTTGCGACGTGGCCTGCTATTGCTATCTTTGGCATCTGAATGGCCAGGGTTTCTTGATGTGTTGTTGCTGCGAGCCAGCAAGCTATCCTCGCCCGCACAAAAGCGGGTCATGAGTGTCGTGAGGGCTGCCATGGATTTCGTCTTTTCTTGGCCGAGGTGTCGGGCGAGCCACTTGACGCGGATGTTTTGCTTAAATGCCGGCATCCGGACAGTCGACAATTTGGTTCTTTTTAGTTGGGAACCGAGTCCAGAATTTCCTGACTGATTCCCCTGGCTATTGGGTTATGTGACTCAAGTCATCGGCATCCGGTGGTCGCACATAAGTGCCCTGGAAGTTGTCAAGGAATGCATCCTCCAAGTTCTCCGAACTGCCAATGGAGTTTGCCGGCAGGCTATTGAGCCAATGCCGGGAAGGTCCTTTGAGTTTTAATGGGAGGTACTTGATGGCATGTAGATCGTCACCGCGGGCCATGTGGATGTGGATGAGGAAATCTCCGATCCATACCACGGGGTCTGTTGTACCATCATATGACTCAATATTCACGGGTTTAAAACCTTTGGGAATTCGTGATCCATTACTTCATCAGTGAAGCATGGGGGGTGTGCGGCACCTCTGTGTCGGGCTATATCATGACGCAGTTCATATGAGTCTTGTCTACTGCATTCGGCCCGGACGGATTTGCTTTTAGTATATCTGGCATGACGGTCATCGTCACGCGTTGGGGCGTGCCCCCGTGATCCATAGATCGATCTTGCATGTCGTGCCTTGTTTGCCAATACGTCCCGCAGGTCCTGCGTGTTACCCCGGGCCCTGGTATTTTTGTTTAACTGGTGACGGGTTGTCGGCTGGACTTCGGCTTGACATGCCGCTTTGTCTCGGCCATGAGGTGGCCAGTCAGCCGCATCATACGCTGGAGGTGTAGGCTTTAATGCTTCTTCCTCGAGTTTGGGTAGCAACCTGCGCTTTGGGTAACTTTTGGTTGGGTGCTCGAGTTCGTATTCCTCGGCCGCCAGGACCCCGGTCCATCTATCTGTTAGCAGATCTTGGTCAGCTTGAAGCTGTTGTTGCTTTTTCTTCAGGCTTTTTGTTGTGGCTATAAGCCGGCGCTTGAAGCTCTCCTGTTCGGTGGGATCATCAGGCACGATAAATTCTTCGTCGCCGAGGCTCACCTCACATTCAGAGAGAGGCATGTAATTGTCATCCTCTGATTCTCCATCTGCTGCATGTTCCTTAGGGCTAGCTTGCCCATCCTCCCGCTCGAGGCCTGGCTGGAGGGGATTGTCTTCGTCTTCGGCACTATCCGCAGCGTTATTGTCTCTTGTGCCGGTATCGCTGTTTTTGCTATGGCAGGGCTTAGAGTGGCGCCGTTGATGCCGGTGCTTATATTGCTTCTCGAGGGGATTATCCTATGTTGCCTTATTGCCATCGCTTTCTTTGGGGGTGTCCACCATGTATATATCATATGATGAGGTGGCAGTCCAGCGCCCTGTGGGCGGTGGTTCCTGTTCTTCTCCTACATCGTCGTCCATACCGTGGATGTCTTCGGAGCCGAAATCAAGCATGTTGGTTAAGTCGTTGACAGTGGCTATTAAGTGGGTGGTGGGTGGGGAAGGAATTTCTTCGTCGTTCGCTTCCCACTCAAGCTGGACATAGTTCGGCCAAGGGCCTTCCGACAAGGAGAGAGACCTTAATGAATTCAGCAGGTCGCCCAGGGGCGAGTGCTAAAAGATATCCGCGGAGGAAAACTCCAAAATCGGCGCCCAATCAGATTCGACAACACGGACGCAGGCGGTTCGGAGCCCGTGGCCGGGGACGAATCTAAGGGTCCGGCAACACAGGTCTCGTAGGAGGTGAAGTTGGTATTTGGCTCTATTGCCGCTGAGTGTGCGGCCTTCGTGGTGGGGTCCATCCAACCATCCTCGGACAGCACGATCTGCTCCGGATCAAGGGCCAGAGTTGCCACAGGTGTGATCTACCGAACACTGTTCGGCGGCAGAGCTAAATCATGCTCGTCGTGGCTGCGCGGCGCACCTGACACGGGCTCGAATCCGTCGAAGATCAAGTCTCTACGGATGTCGGCAGTATAGTTTAAGTTTCCAAACCTGACCTAACGGCCAGGGGTGTAGCTCTTGATCTGCTCCAGATGGCCAAGCGAGTTGGCCCACAGTGCGAAGCCGCCGAATATGAAGATCTGTCTGGGGAGAAAAACCTCACCCTGGATCGCATCGTTGCCGATGATCGAAGGAGCCATCAAGCCTTATGGTGACGGCACAGTGGAACTCTCAATGAAAGCACCAATGTCGGTGTCAAAACCGGCGGATCTCGGGTAGGGGGTCCCGAACTGTGCTTCTAAGGCGGATGGTAACAGGAGGCGGGGGAGAGAATGTTTACCCAGGTTTGGGCCCTCTCGATGGAGGTAATACCCTACTTCCTGCTTGATTAATCTTGATGATATGAGTATTACAAGAGTTGATCTACCACGAGATCGTAGAGGCTAAACCCTAGAAGCTAGCCTATGATTATGATTGTTGTTGTCCTACGGACTAAACCCTCTGGTTTATATAGACACCGGAGGGGGCTAGGGTTACACAGAGTCGGTTACAAGGGAGGAGATCTACATATCCGTATTGCCAAGCTTGCCTTCCATGCAAAGGAGAGTCCCACCCGGACACGGGACGAAGTCTTCAATCTTGTATCTTCGTAGTCCAACAGTCCGGCCAAAGTATATAGTCCGGCAGTCCGAGGACCCCCTAATCCAGGACTCCCTCAGTTATGAACATGTTATACTACATATAATATATTTTATCTCTACTCTTATAAAAACAGAGTTGTTGATGATGGTGTGCCTGCCATCCTGCAATATAGGCCGTCCAATTTATATCTAATGGACAGGAAGGAAACTATGGCGGTTTTGCAAAAAGATACCCACACCCATCTCCACATTTGCAAATAAGGCATCCCCTCGATCATGTTGATGTTCTGTGGAACGCATGGGCATCTTGCTAGTACTACATATAATATATAGATCATTGATTATAATTTGGGATAATGTGTGGCTTTTGCAGCTCAAGGCTAAATACTTATCATAATGTAGGGGGTGGGGAACTATACTATGTGTGTTAAACACAGTGTACTTATGGAACATGGTCTAGATTCTGAATATCTAGTTAGTACATCAAATGTACTATTATTTGGAAACAACATCAAGTATATTCAAAAAATTGAATTCGAGTTCATATAGTACACATAGTTCATATCTATCTCTATAGTAATCATGTGGTGTGTTGTTAAGGTAATACACGAACAATGGTTGAAGTTGGCAACAATCATGATTATAGATTCTTATTCAAATAGAGAAACTAATTCCAATTTAGTTCGAATTGCAGTGGAAGTATAGACATTTGGAATGCACTAAAATGTTGGTATGAGTAGGTTACATGCATTATATAGCCAGCGAAAAAATTTAATTGGACATAACATGTATTCATAGCTTTGAATAACATTTGTATAATAAAATGGGAGAAGACACTCTCTTTGGGTCATGTGAATAGTTTTATTTTTTTTCATTTTTTCATTGAGGGAAGTGCGAATTGATTTGGTACGTACAAGGACTATATTACACGTTAGGATTGTCCCTAAAATCCAACTCGTGCCTTGTTATATCCAAAAAATTCAGATATCGTGCTCCCAAAACTCACACCTTCACAACCCGCGCCTTGCTATCCCGAAATTATAACGCGCGTGAAAACTCCCTCCAGCTGCCAAATCCCGACACACGAAACCCCCCTTCTAACCCTGAGCCGAAAGGGCCGCTGGTTCAAATCGGTGGGGGCACTTGTGTAACACACCCCACATTTTTGACAACCATGTCCCTAAGTCATGGTTCCCCCTCCCATTGCCTCCTTTTCGCCATTCGAAATCCCAGGCCGCCATAACCTCTCCCCTCCAGCCGCCAAACCCCACCCTCCTCTGTCCGCCACCTCACCACTGCCCAGCCGGAGCCTCTTCCCCGACGACATCGTCCACTGCAATAGCTCCACGTCCCTCATCCACGTCCCCGGATGAGGATCTGTCGTCCATCTCATCGTCCCGCCGGTTCAGCCAACCCGTCCTCCACCTCCAATGAGCTGCTCCTACGATCGCCATGTCTATCTCCGCTGCTCCATCCCCACAGTGCCGCCTTAACCTGCTCCACCGGAACCGCAACATCCTCACCGACTCCTCGGACGAAGCCGAGGCCAACTCGGCGCCACCAAAGAGGTTGTACACTCATCACATCGCACCTTCTCCTTAACTCGACCTCCTAGCACCGACGGTGCTCCATCCCGCACCCCCATGTCGCGACTACCTCGAAGCCGGCGCTGGAGGCGACATCTGCACGGCGGCTCTCCCCCAGTGCGAGGCCCATTCGGCAATGACGTCTATACCAGCCGGATCTACTGCTGCAGCTCCGGCTCTCGCTCGCTCGCTCGCACTGCTACTGCTGCTGCTCTCCCCCTCGCTTCTTCTGCTGCTCTGCTCCGATTTAGCTACACTTCAGTCAACTGAATCGACTTTTGGGTCAGTCAATTTTTAGGGGGTGGGGGGCTCGCTGGAGTTAAGGAAGAACCACCCGCAGTGGGGAGGGGGGCTCACTAGAGAAGTATCCCACTATCTATCTTAGGGCTCAGTGCGGGGGAGGTGGTCGCCGGCGGTGGGGGGCGCGGTAGCGTGGGGGTCGCTGGCGGTGGGGGGCGCGGTGGCGTGGGGATTGCCGGAGAAAAAGCTCAGCGTCGGGGGGGCTAGAGGGCTGGCTGGGGAGGCGGCGGACCGACGGTGGGGAGTTGTTTCGGGGCGGCGAGGTGGCGCGGGAGCACCGCCGGCGGGGGCCGGCGGTTTGGACGGCGGTGGCTGGCGGCTCAGGGGGGTGCAGGTTGAAGATGAATTGCAGGCCTTCCCTAAACTACATGTGAAGTGCCTCTCTGCTACCATTGCGTTCAGTTTCGACAGTAACATTCAGATTCCATAGTAAATTAAAGTTTCGACAGTTAAGTTCAGAGTCAATAGTTTTTACCTCATCTGTTGTAGTCAGGTGTTTTTTGGTGATGTAAATTTTACATCTACCACTTTTGGGTAGTGTATTTTACATCATCTATAGGAGATGCTATTAGAATCCCACTTGAGATTAACGATATTTGTCTTGTACTACTTCATCCTCAACGTCCTACGGCTCGCTGGAGCTCCTCCAATGATGGAACCATCCATCACAACAGAGATGTGCCCTGGACGCCGTCTAGAGATTCCTCTCAGATCTTCCTCCACTCCTACGACAGCCTCCTCTGCCTCAACTTCTTCAGCGACCAACCCAATGATGCTGAGGTCGACACGGCTATGACAAAGAGGTTGTACACTTGTCACATCACTTATTACTCTACATTCATGTCGATCCATTAGGGCTATTTTGGTTAAAAGGAAAAAAATAGCAATAGGAAATTTTCCTATGGCACTCTACTATTCAATTATTCATGCACTTCGCTGAAAGGAATGGAGCAAAACATCCACCTAGACCTACTTTTCAAAATCCTATGCATGACAACAAGACCAAGTGCATTAGTGGCAGAATAACATTCTAACTGTAAACGTTTTCATATGGTTTCACTTTAATTTGGCCATGTTTCTTTGCATTCCTCTGCTCTTCCAATTCCTGTGAACCAAACACCCAAGTTGACAGAAATCCTGGTGTTTTTCCTATCCCTGCGTTTTTAGAATCATGCAAGCCAAAGGAGCCCTTACAGAATTACTTCAGTTATAGGTAGGTGTCGAACAAAACTTTGTGTGGTTTGTCCTGCTCTTACCGTGATGTTGTCCACCTCACTTGAGCTCCTCCATCAAGAGAAGCATCCACCAAACCAGACATCACGACTCCTGACCATCTTTCGCCAACTCAGGTCTCCTTCCCTGCTGCTGGCACCGACCGCAACAGCATCACCATCATCAACTGAGCAGATGAACCCGAGGAGTACACGGGTCCGCAAGAGAGGTCGCACTCTTTTGTTTCTTCTTATGTTATGCATTGCTTAATATTACCTGCTACTTTTTCGTCCTGTTCATCTCTTAGACTCCAAGTCAGGTCCAAAATAATGTTCAAACTTGAGTTCTAAATTAGTTGTGGGGCACATATCGAGGCAGCAAAGAATAGTATCTCTGTCTAATATCTGGTTCACCTAGGGTATGCCTATGTTGTTCATCTTGGGTGGGAAACAAATAGTAAAGCAATCATCATCTGTATTTTTATTAAATTAAAGCAATCATCATCCTGATATCATTATTTTTGGATCCATCCACTGGTTGTTACCATCACTCTGGATTTATGCATGCTCTCCTTACATAATCTCACTATATTTTTTTCATTGGCATGTCGGATATTGTACACAGTCATGCTAAATATTTCTTAGTTCAGACATCGCTCCATGGTGGGTTCAATGGCTAACCCTCCCTCCCTCTCCAGATTGTAATCCAGAGGAAGATATCTATTATAAGGCGGATTTAGACGCAACTGACCACTCCTATTTACCCCCCAAGGTGTTTGCTCTAACTTGGCATGATGTTGTTAGTCATATCATGCATATGTTGCCTTGCAGTGCCTACTTTCGACATCATATATGTCATCTGCTCAGTTTAGACATGTTCTTTAATGCCACCTGTTTAGTTTCTATATCATATATGGGAATTATGCAGCTTCATGTCTTTTAGCCAGCCATAATATATGTGAAATGTGCAATGCCATCCTATTTAACCAGGCCTCATATATTTGAATGATATCTTGCCCATCCTTTTCTTCTTTACATTTCCATTTGTTGACAATGTTTGTACATTAAACTACTCTTCCTGTGAATCAGCCATTTGAGTGCGTGATGGAAAAATTTGGAGTTAAAACAAGGCCTTCAGAGCAGACAGTGATACCTGTCGAAGTAGATCTCTTGCTGGGTCCCGATAGCTCCTCAGAGATGGATTCAGAGACAGATGACCAGTCATATTCCCCCACCGAGGTATATGCTCTAAGTTGGCACGGTTATACTGCTCATATCATGCATATGGTGTCTTACATTGCATAGTTTAGACATCACATACACAATATTCAACACCATGTTCTTAGTTTAGACATCATATATGTGAATGCCTTCTGCTTAGCATATAAATAACATATGTGAATTAAATAATGCGATCCTGATTACTTAGATAACATGTATGTGAATTATGTCATGCGATCTTGTTTAGTTAGTCATCACATCATTGAATTATGTTATGCTATGCTATCCAGTTTAGATAGACATCATATATGTGAAATTATGTCATGATATCTGTTTTAGTTAAACAATATACATGTCAACTATTTCATGCCCTCTTTTTTCCACACTATCTATTGCATCTGTCTCTCATACAATGTACGTACATTCAACTATATTTCCTGTTTATCAGCCATTTGAATTGGAGCGAGTGATGGCAGTATCTAGTGGAGTAAAAACACGGTCTTCAAATAAAACAGTGCTACCTCTTGGTGGAGATAGCACCCCAGTTGTACATGCACGAGAACCAGCCCTACCACACATAACCCGGACTCTCGCAGATTGTACCCATACTGCGATGGACAAAAACTAGCTTCACCCAATCTAACCCCAACCCAAGCAGATAGTAACACAGTTCCTGTTGACACAACACCATCTCCACCATAGAGCTCCCAAACAAGAGCAGTTAGTAAGGCAGCTCCAGTGCCCAAAGCGCCAGTACTACCACGACGAACCCCAACTCCACAAGTTAGTAAACCTATTCCTGTGGAGGAAGCACAACCAACCATTCATAGTTTAGCATCTATCGCATTTGATGTTGATAAATCCTATGTGCGTATCTTCTCATCATGGAAATATGATACTCAAGATGAAGGAAAATGCCAGTTGCAGGTGTTTGTATAGGAGTTATGTGTAAGTAATGTTATTCATGGCAACTACTTTGCTTTGTCCCATACACTCTACCTCCATGATGGTTATAATACAGCAAATTTTCCCATTTTTCTCTATAGAGAAGGACCGATTTGGAAACTCAGGATGAGGTAACATGTGCTAATACCTCTGCTATTTTCAAGAATGCTTGGTGGAAGTATCGGAATTAACTAAAGAAAACATACTTCACTGGCAAAGAAACTCATCAAATTCCCTTACATTCTCCTGAGACACATTTACTAGACGATTACTGGGAACACCTTCTTCTGTACTGGTCCCAAACCAAGAATGTGGTAAGGTCTATGAGCTCATTTTTAAGTACTATATGCTTGTGTCTTACTGTACTTTGTTCATGTAGAATAAGTGCTTAAACATGAAGAACAACTGTTCTCATATAAGATTCCATTGCTATCATGCATACTGCTTTGCTCTTGTATCACTATATTTACTCATACAAACTTATTTTTAAATGAAACTATCCAATGGAAACTCCAATGGCACAACGGGTATGTTTACGCATGTTTCTTTATCAGGTTTGCTCTTATAAATAGCTCTGCTGATTTCAATTTCAATTGTGTATACAGTTGACTTCTCATATCATGCACATTACTAGCATCACAACAGAGACAATAGTGTTGTCGTACATGTAGAACTGTGGTACCCATCTGAAATGTTGTTGTGCCGTGTAGTTTCCCATGCTTTATATTCTTTCAGTGCTACTTTCTCTTGAACTGATATGATTTGATCCGTGTCTCTATTTTGATTTGGCAAGACAATGCAGTGACCATAGGACATAGATATATGTTTGTTTGATGCTTTTATAATGTACTGCTTGGCAATACAAGACTTGGTAGTTTAATCTTGCCCACCTTACTAATGAACTGGTTCACCGAAATGAGTTTCATATACTAGTACATGCTAAACCTATTACTAGAATGCTAACAGAATATTGGGGAAGAGTGCCTTATTAAGCAATGGTAAAGGAAGTAATGCAGATAAGGTTCAAGATAGTGAGACATCCTTGTTGGTATCCAACAAAGCTGATAAAACAGCTAAGGAAAACTATCTTGAAGACAATTAGACAACCACAAAGTCTTGTCTTGGTTTAGTGTTCGAGTTACTGGCCACTACCACTGGCACAAGCTATTCAAACTCACTGTCCGAATCAATTCGGTTTCTTGAGTCTCAACTACAAGCTGAAAGACATCGATCAGCTGTGCTGCGACAAGAAGCGGAAGGACTATGGAAGTCCCTGGAGCATTCAGATGCCTACTTTCTTGTGCAACATCAAGCGTTGGAGGATTTTAGCGCCAAACGGGACAAAGCTAATAAGCTTTCTAAGCTTATTGCCAGCATGGTGGATACCCAGGATAATGTTTCTTGAGCTCTTCTGAAGTTGTTTCAGTTATGGACTTGTTTTGCTGCCGTGTTTATTTGCACTGGCGGCCAATTTAGACGGCCACTGTATGAAATATGCTGCTTTGTTCTATATATTTGCACTGGTGGTGAACTTTGATGCCTAGTAGATATAATATGTCTAATAGCCGTAATGGCCTAGCATTAGTTGCTTGCTTATTTATTTCCTTATTGTCTTGTTTAGTTGTTTGCTTGTAGTCAGTGCAGTTCTTTTTCCGCATTTTTCTAGTGGCCACAATAACCTATTTTTGGTCACTAGGCCACAATAACCATGGCAACACACGGGCTTTAGGATCCATGGGCCTCCTACGGGTCGTAGGATCCATGGGCCTCCTACGGGCGTAGGATCCATGGGCCTTCTACAGGCCGTAGGATCCATGGGCCTTCTACGGGTCATAGGATCCATGGGCCTTCTATGTGGCGTATAATAATTTCGCCAAACATGGGCCATACTATTCATGGACCATAACGGGTCGTTAATAGGTCGTATATCATAACATTGTGAAAATATCCCAATGGGTTAACAGGCCACAAACGGGCCAAATGTAACCACGGGTTGAATTTGTCCCACAAACGGAACAACCAGTAACGGACTGTAACCAATAAATTCTAGAAACGAGCCCAAGAATAAATGGGCCCTTAGAAGGCCGAACGTTCACATGGGTTGGAAACGGCCGACCGAATAATGGGTCGTTGATGGGTATAAAGTGATACACTGTTCATTATGGGACAATTTCATGTAGGGCCTTTAATGGGACCAGAGTTATGAAGGGACTCCTATGGGCCGAAAGACGTCATGGGCCATACATGGGCCGGAAATTACAACGGGCTAGTATCATATTGGACGGCCCAGATGATGCTACTGGGCCAAATTCCGGTAGGCCATGAGTTAGCGGGCTGTAAATGGGCTATATGCGAACACACCGTTAATAGGCTTTCCATGGGCCAGCCCGCTACCTTTTGACCAAGTCAAACGGGCCGGCCTTTTCACTGGAATGGGCCTCTGTTGGGCCGTGCCACGTGTCAATGAATCATAGGCGCCTTCGGTCCAATGAGTGGATGACATATGTCCCAACGGTGAGCTGACACATGGTTACTCTGGCCATTGAGAATTGTAGACATGGAAAATCCCCATTGGTCTGGTCTGTTAATGGGTTATCGGATCCAACCGGAATTCGATAACTTAACGGTGACCCGTTACGGTGGATGCCACGTGTCAGTCACCCTTAACGAAAGCACTTCTGTGACGCGCGATTTATCTCCATGGAAGTGGACACTTCCGTGATGATAATTTTGGTAATGTCATGGAACACTTCTATGACAGTACATGTATGCCTATCTTGATTCTGTCATGAAATTGTCATGGATGTACATGCATGACAGAAAACATGACCTATTGTGACAAACACGTATCATCACGGAAGTGTATTTTTTTGTAGTGCAAGCATCTAATAGCAAGCATTCCACAAGAAAAGCCAAACTAACACTAAGGTGAAAGGTCATCAAACCATTAATAGTAATATGCACATCGTACAAGGCATGTGAATGGAGAATAACTAGAGGTCTTAACAAATAACACAAGCATCAGACATACAAGTGATCATGAGAAGATACTAAACTACGAGATGGTATTAATAATAAAGAACAACTAATACTAATGACCACTAGCAACAATATTATCACCACATGCTTGCAATAATAAAGAACGATACACACACTGAGTGTGTGATCAAAGCACAACTCTACTGACATGACATATGACTCGTCCTATGTATAAGAGTCATAGCAACAAGTATTAAAACATTCATAAGGCCAAGATGTAACGAAGTTAAACATCTACAAAGAAGAACTAAACTAGGCAACTATAACACAAAGAACTTCATAAAACATGAAAGATCACTTGCATGACAATGGCTACACATACAACAATGCAACAACTAGATATAATAGATATGACAAAGGACATGCACACAAGAAATGCAATAGTAAGATAAACCCGATATGATGCTAAGCATGGGTGATCATCACACGAGATGCCAAAGTATGCTACTAATAGAATGAGATTACTTAGTTGATAATAACTAACCTAAAGATCAAACACGATGTTAGCATACAACACTATACCATGATAGTTATGGTAAATAAGCACATGGAAGCACACTACGCCTGTAGAGAAGTAAACAACTAGATCATCTCATCAACCAAATCAACATGTATTATAGAAGCAGGAATAACAAGATGACATGTATTTCTATCTAGTACAACCTACAATTGCAAGTACATAAGATGCATCACTAGTCATGATCTTCTAATACATGAATTGGTACACACACACGCACACACTATGTAGTGTAGTTATACAATCACAACATCATGGCATAGTATTGGTCAAGCAAGAAAGAAACTACTTGTTAAAAATATATGAAACTATATAATTTAGATAAACAATAACCTACACCATGTCATCACTTCAAATAAATAAAACACATATGCAACATGTTTGAGAATGACTCTAGAGACCGAAACTAAGACACCTGCATTGCTACTATAATCAAAACAATTAAACAACACATATACATTATTTAGTAACTCAAACAAATTCAAGACACAATGTACACAATACTAAGCATGACAATAATTCATAACAAAATAGTGCACACGCATAAAATACAACTATACGTAGCAACACAATTTATCGAGCCGACACAAGACGTACAACTATTTTTACGAATTAAATAAGAATAGAGTAAATCTACTAAATCATATGTTACTCCTTAAACCATGAAATTAATCAAAGATATTCCCATACATATCAAGAACATAAAGAAAATAATAATAACACAAATTTCACTACAACCCCTATGCGATGTACTCAAAATCTAAACAACCGATGGCTACCCAGGGTCATATAGAATATTTCATCTATTAGTCTCGACATTAACCAAGGAACAAAAACTATGGGAACATGCCGATGCCATCAGTTGACATCCGGTCATGCATCGGCATGCACGACACCGGAAATTGGCCGAACCATGATGTCTAAGAGGTACTAGTATGTGATGTTGAGAACACTTCCAAGGTGGATTGGTCAGATGATCACCGAGTTTGATGGAACGCTAAGATGAACTCGACGAACAGAGTCGCAGAAGATGCAAAAATAATTGTGTGTGGTCGGTCAATGATGTGGACGAAGATGTTGGCGTGCTCCTGCATGTGAGGTGAAGAAGATCACGCGGATGGAGTCAGATGCGTCCTCGCACAATGATGGCATCGTGCCTGAGATGTAGCAGCGGCACGGCTCCATTGTGCGCGCATCCAACAAAATAAATAGGCCAAACTATGATGTCTAGGAGATTGGTTGAACATGGTTAAGTACACAAGAAATAGAATTGAAACGAAACTCACCAAGTGCGATGAATCGATGAGATGAACTCCACGAACAGTGTAGACATACATGTAAAATTGTCCGCGTGTAGTCAACGGAACGAGTTCCTTCTTCTCTGAATGGATTCACAGCATGGAGGAGAATGTTGAGTATGATATTTGTGCATGTATATTGTCTTTTGCCCATTAGGCCCACCTCTCTAGTTTGTTGTATAGATTGAGGTAGAGGCCCCACCTTGTACTTATATATACCGTGCACATTGCACTGAATTAATACATCATGCAATTCATACATCTTCATGGTATCAATTTTTAGGTTTAGGTTTTTACACTAGCTTCCGCTACCGCCGCCGCCGCGCTCCTCCGTGCTGCCACCGCTGCTACCCCCGACCTGCTCCCTCCCGCCTGCTAAGCCGCCGCCTAGCCCCGCCCGCCCCTCCCGCCCGCCCCAATCCCTCCCGCCCGCAAGCCCCGCTCCCTTACTCGCCCCCGCTCGCGCCAAGTGCCAACCGGCCGCTCGTTCACCCGTGCGAGTCGCCTCGTCCGTCGGCCGCACTCGCGATCGTCTAGTCGCCTGCTCGCCACTTCTCGCGACTCAGACCAGCTGTCAGGACCCCAATTCCAAGTCACATCGATCTAGCTAGTAACACCTCGTATCACTTTGCGGCCTCGCGCACGGTATTCCCACGGGTGTCGCCTTACCATGGCCCGGGACCGTTTGCGCCTTTTGGCTCACGTATATGATAGTGTCGCTAGCATCCATATGACAGAGAACCCGGGCTGACATGACTAGTCGTGAACCCAAAGTGGCACTAACTTACGGAGACAGGCATACATGAATCAACATCGAGCATGTCGGTCAGCAGCGTGTGAATCCGGGCTGTAGCACTGGGCTAACAGGACTCCGGTGAACTGGGCTGTAGAAGGCTAGGCAGGACTCCGGATATCACCGCGTGACATTTCCCCAAAGGGACAGACACATGAACGAAGTGAATCACATGCCGGCCAGTCAAGTGTTCCGGAGCAGTAGTGCTGGGCTAGCAGGACTCCGATGAACTGGCCTGTAGCGGACTACTAAGGCTCAAGGAAGCACAAGACTACATTTCCCCACAAGAGAGGCTACCAAGGATAAACAACTAGGTTGTCGGATCCCACACATACCCAGCATTTCAATCATACACACAATATGCTCAATATGTGCAATACAACATGGCATCACAACAAGATTCTACGACTCATAGTATTTATTCATTAGGCTCCGAGGAGCGAGATATTACAACATGGGTCTCATGACCCACCAATCATAGCATACAATCAGAGCACATGCGGAAGCTTAACATGTCTGAGTACAGACATCTATAAATGAAAAAGGCTGAGAAGCCTGACTATCTTCCAGATCCTGCCGAGGGCACAAGATCTTAGCTGAGGTATCGAGCTGAACGTCGAAGTCCACACGGAACTACTAGTGAGACTGACGTCTCTACAAAACATAAAATAAGCAAACGTGAGTACAAATGTACCCAGCAAGACTTACATCAGAACTAACTACATATGCATTGGTATCAACAAAGGGGGTGGTGGAGTTTAACTGCAACAAGCCAGCTTTGACTCAGTGGCTAACCAGAACTACGACTGCAAGTAACTCTTTTGAGGTGGCGCACAAGAGTCCACATATTCACCATACCAATACACCACTATGGATCCGCTCCCGTCTCCCTACGAGAACGCCATCCATAGCACTCACGCTTATCTTGCGCATTTTAGAGTATCCACTCTCACTTGTCTATGAACGATGCAAGGGGTCCAAGTTTCCATATCCGAGGAATCCGGCTATTCGAATAGATAATGATAACCCTGCAGGGGTGTACTTCTTCACACACGCTCTCGCCACTTACCACCATGTACATGTTGTGTATCTCGGCAACCTTCAAGCGGAAGCCCGGCGAGGGAGTCGGCCACGACCTGACTAACCAACAAGTCTCTAGTCCAGGTTTATCGCCTATTCCGGTTCCATCCGCAAGAAGATCCGGTCGGGGTGTCGCTCACGGCCCCAAACAATGTGTATAGGGTTCCCAAGCCCACCATCCGGGTGCCAATTGGTACACCGGGCCACGGTGCCTAGTCTGTCCCAAGCCCACTTGTACCGGGTGCCACTTGGTAGACTACTAACACTACCTACAAACACCAGAAACTAGTTGCAACTCCTGGACAGAGATCAGGTTGATTAATAAGTCGAGAGGGGCACTTAAGCATTCCAATGCGTGGTAGTAGCTGTTCATGGATCACAAACACAGAACTCAGTTCCTAAGGATGGCTGCAATGAGACAACCCACCATGTACTCCTACATGGCCTCTCACCGCTACCTTTACCAAATCGTGTTCACACACTTAGCTCTCAACAGTAGGACATGTTCACCACATTCCAATTCATCCCCGATGAATCAGACCTGACTCAACTCTAAGCAGTAGCAGGCATGACAAACAAACATGAATGAGTAGGCACATCAGGGCTCAAACAACTCCTGCTCATGCTAGTGGGTTTCATCTATTTACTGTGGCAATGAAAAGTCATGCAGAGGAAAGGGGTTCAGCTACCGCAACATGTAACAATTGAAACGTTGTCGTCCTAATGCAGTGAAAGAGAGCAGGAGCGAGAGAGTGGGATTGTATCAGAATGAACAAGGGGGTTTTGCTTGCCTGGCACTTCTGAAGATAGTATCTCATCGCCGGAACAACATCTACCGAAGGGGGACAAACACCGGCAACTGAGAAAGAGCACAATCAACACATGACGATATGCAACAATATGATGCATGCTATGACATGGCAATATGAATGTGTTTTGGGATAATGCAACAAAAAGTCATTTTAATTGAAGTGGAATTCAAAATTATATCAAATTCCAACTCCAAACCTATTATGAATTTTTCCCTAATCATGTTTCATCCTAAACAGTGAGGTTAGCTTGCTCAAACATGCATGAAAATGGTACAGATGGATTCCCTGAATATTTCTGATAATTTTTCATATATAATTTATTTCATTTGGAGCTATAGATTAATTTCTATGATTTTTAGAAGTTTTGGGCATTTTTTGGAATTTCCTGAATAAACTTAAATCAGAAAATGATTTATAGCGTCAGCATGACGTCTGTGTGACATCAGCAGGTCAACTGAGCTGTTCTGGGTCAAAACTGACCAGTGGGTCCCACTGGTCAGTGACACGGTGCTGGCCAGGGTCACTGACAGCTGGGCCCGGTCAATGGCCACGTCAGCGTAGTCAAAACTGACACATGGCCCCATGGTAATTAGATTATCCCTAAACGATTTGGTTAGCCGATTAGTAATGCGGTGGGGCCCGGCTGTCATTGACTGCAGGGGTAATTAGCATGGTGCTTAGGCCCTAATGTATGGTTACGCCGACAGTTAGTCACCGACGACCACAGCCGACGGCGAAGGTACTCCGGCCGGCCGATTCCGGCGGCCGTTTGAAGCGCGGCTAGGCTCTTTCGAAAGCTCGCAGAGAGGAGCGTCGGGTGGTGCAAGTGGCAGCTGCAAGGGAGGGATGTGGCTTCGCCGGCGTTGTGGTGGCCGGCGGCGGCGCTCGGGCACATGCGGGCAGCGGTGCTACGGGTCACGGGTGGGCTAGCAAAAGGGATAGCCGGCCTCCTAGAGGCACGACGAGCTCGTTGCCATGCTCTGCAACGACGGGCGCAGGCTGCAATGGTGGCGCACGACAAGGCAGGCGGCGGCGGAGCTCGGCCATGGTGGCAACGCTAGCTAGAGGTCGAGCGAAGCAACGAGGTTAGGGGTAGGGGAAAGAGGGGCTCACGGAGGTCTCGCAGAGAAGCTCAGAGTGCTCAGGGAGGTCCTGTAGCTCCTGAATCGGCGGCAAGGATCCGCGGTGACCGACGAGGGGAACGACGGTGTTGGCAAGGCTTCAGGGCGTTCGGCGTCGCGTGAGTCGTCGAGGAGGCGTAGACAACGGAGGCGGAGCTCATGGGCACGACGGAGGGGCGAGGGGGTGGCTCTGGTGACGACTACGGCGAACGGCGGTGAGGATGGTGCTCGGCCATCGCGGGAGAGGGTGAGGGAGACGAGGGGGGAGAGGGGAGAGGTGCAGGGGGTGCTGGGCATCTCCGTGGCGTGGCTGGAAGCGCCGGGTCATCGCGCTGGAGCAGGAGGTGGCGTCATCGGCCGCGCGTGTGCAGGCACGCAACTGCTTCTCCTCCTGGCAGGAGGAAGAAGACGGTGTTGCCCCTGTGGGCTGGGCCAGAACAGGAGTTGGGCCAGGCAGGTAAGTCAGGTAAGGCCCTGCCTTTTCTATTTTCTGTTTGTTCCATTTTCTATTTTTTAAGTTTGTTTTGAGTTTGGTTTTCAAACAAACCAATTTTTATGCTTCTAAAAATTATTTTGTGGACTTAGGAAACTAGTTCACAGCCACATGCAAATTTTCAAAATTATTGGGCTTATATCTATCTTGTAGTAAATATAAACCCAAATCAAATAGCTAGTGATTTAATTCAAATGCCCAAGAATAAATATTTTTGTGATTCCAAAAATATTGGTTTGAGTTATAGCTCTTGCCAATATTTTTAGAGGTTAGCAGGAACATTTTGTTGGGCTCATTTGAAACAATTTTTAATGTTGATCATTTTTGTTAAAGACTTCTGAGGCTTTCCACTTTCCCCAATTCAACTTTCAATAAAATTTAAACATGATGCAACAAGATCAAGCAAGGACAACAGGGGCTGAGCTAGGGCTATGACACCAGCCGCTACTACCACCGCATCTGTGTGACTCGCCAGCCGCCCCGTCCGCTGCCGACCTGTCGGATCATCCAAAGCCGCTGTTGCCGCCAAGAGCCATGTCGTCCGTGACCTCCTCCGTGTCCACCAACTCCAACCTGTTCACCGACACCAACCCTCCTGACATCAACGACATCTGCAAGCTCAACATCTTCGAGCGGGTGCTGGTTCGTCTCTCCCAGGCGGACTCCTCCTACCACACATGGAAGACGTATTTCTCCCTCGTGTTCCGGGAGTACCATCTCATGGACCACGTGGACGGCACCGTCGACTCCAGCCTCATCCCCGAGTTTCATGACTGGTCCACCATTGACACCACGATCATCCACTGGTTTTTCAAACAATCATGACGGACGGTGATGATGCCTGCGCCGTGTGGACCAAGCTGAACGGGCTCTTCACTGACAACAAGCTCCAGCGTCGTGTTTTTCTGCATCAATAGTTCTTTGGGTGTCATCAGGACAACACCTCCATCGATGACTATTGTCGCCGCCTTAAGACTCTCGCTGACGAGCTTCGCGACATCGGTGCCAAGGTCGATGATGACCTCCTCCTCAGCACGCTCACTACCCGGCTCAACGAGGACTTTGACAACGCCGCAGGGAACCTTAGTCTCATCCCCAACCCGTCCTTCGCCAAGATTGTTGCGTACCTCTGCTTTGAGGAGCGATGGATGAAGCAGGTGAAGATGCGTGCCGTCCACACTGCCCTCGCCACCAGCACCACCCGCGGCGGGCCTCTAGAGCCTCCTACTACCGTGGCGCCCCAACAACGTCCTCCAGCGCCCTTCCTGGCACCCCAGCAGCCGGGGCTCCTGCCACAGCCATACGGCCCGCCCGCGCCTCCTGGCCCTCCCGCTGCCAAGCGCCGCGCGGGCCGGCGCGGTGGCCGCCACGACGGTCAGCAGCAGCCGCAGCAGTTTCAGGCGCCACCGCAGCTACAGGTGCCGCCCCCATGGGCCTCCGGCTACAACCCTGGACCGGTGTCGTCCATGCGTACACCATGTCGGTTCCACGGGCTCCTGCACTAACGCTTCCCGTGTCGCGCCCACCGGCACACCAGGCATATTACGCGGCTCCGCATCCCTACAGAGGATACCGACAGCCACAGCTGAGCAGCGGCTACGACAGCCCCATGGCGCCGCCGTCACCTTCACCGGCCCTGCCGCCGGCCCCTTGGGATCCAGCGCTCCTCGCCGCGCTGCACACCGCTCCTATGCCAAACAACTACACTGGAGGTGGTGATTGGTACATGGACATCGGTGCCACAGCTCACATGTTTGCTCATCCTGGTAATCTTACCTCCTCCACTCCCGTCACCACCGATCGCCGCATCATTGTCCGTGATGATTCCACCCTTCCTATTACACATATCGGGCACACCTCTTTTTTGTCTAACTCCATGCCTGTATCTTTGTCTAACATACTTGTGTCACCTCATCTTATTAAGAATCTTGTTTTTGTTCAGTGTTTTACTCTTGAAAACCCTGTTACTGTTGAGTTCGACCCGCTTGGTTTTTGTGTCAAGGATGCTTGAACCAGGATGGTGCTTCACCGATGTGACAGCCCCGACGATCTATATTCGATGCACTCGCCTCCATCCACCACCACCGCACCGGTTGCTTTCTCCGCTGGCGTCGATCTCTGGCACGCTCGTCTGGGTCATCCCAACCCCGTCACACTTCATCATATTCTTAGGAGTTTCAGTTTCAGTTTTAATAAGATAGATGATCACACTTATCATGCATATCGTGTCGGCAAACATGTTCGCCTCCCGTTTAATAACTCTACCACCATCGCTTCTTTTCCTTTTCAATTGATTCATAGTGATGTGTGGACCTCTCCGATTCCTAGTAATTTGGGATTTTTATATTATCTGGTTATTCTTGATGATTATTCTCACTATGTGTGGACTTTTCCTTTGTCATGCAAGTCGGATGCTCTTACCACTTTGTCAGCTTTTTACTCCTATGTCAGCACGCAGTTTGGGCGTCCCATTCTTGCTCTTCAGACAGACAATGGAAAAGAGTTCGACAACCTCACCTTCCACATTTTTCTGTCGCACCAAATCACAGTTTTTCATCTCACATGCCCGTATACTTCACAGCAGAACAGTCGAGCCGAATGCGTCCTTCGCACTCTGAACGACTGCGTTCACACGCTCCTGTTCCATGCTAATGTGCCGCCTCATTTCTGGTCGGATGCACTCGCCAGTACTTCACTTGCCCTTAACGTCAGACCCTGCCGCCCATGGTAGAACTTTGCACCTCATCATCTCCTCTTCGGTACGCCCCATCCTATGACGGCTTGTGTATATTCGGGTGCCTTTGCTATCCTAGCACCACCGTCACCGCTCCTCACAAACTCGCACCCGGTTTTGTCGCTTGCATCTTCATTGGCTACCCTTCTAACTCTAAGGTATATCGGTGCTATGATTCCATCTCCCACCATGTGTTCACTTCCTGGCATGTTTAGTTTGATGAGCATGTGTTTCGGTTTCACCAGGTACACCCGGTTGTTCCTCCCGCCACCTGTGACGTAGGCCCCTCGCGTGCCTCCCTTGGCCCATCGCCAGGCTTTGAGGTGCGCCCCCTGCATGCGGCGGCCCCTACAGTCACGGTGCCCGCTGCCCCCTTGGCGTCCGCGGCCCCTCTGGCGCCCGGGGTCCCTTCGACGCTCGCGGCCTCTCCGGCACCCTCCGTCCCCTCGACGCCTGTGGCACCGGCGCCCGCTGACTCGACGCCATCCTCATCGGCGCCTGTGGCCTGTCCGGTCACCCGCGCCCGTACGGGCATCTTTCACCCGACCTCGCGCTACACCTCGGATGACTACGCCCATGCAGCATCCACCTCTGATCCATCGCCATTGGCGTCCTCCGTCCGAGCCGCTCTCCGTGACCCGCTCTGGATGGCTGCGATGCATGAGGAGTTTGACGCCCTGTTGCGTAACCGGACGTGGCGGCTTATTCCCCGTCCCTGGCACGCCAACATGATTACCGGTAAGTGGGTCTTCAAACACAAGCTCCGTCCCGATGGTACCCTTGATCGCTATAAAGCGCGTTGGGTCATTCGTGTCTTCTGACAGCGTGCTGGCATCGACTTCATCGACACCTTTGCTCTGATCGTCAAGCCCGACACGATACGCACGGTTCTCCACCTTTCGATCTCCGTGCTTGGCTGGTGCACCTGATGGATGTCTCCAACGCCTTCCTTCATAGTCATCTCGAGGAGCAGGTCTTCTGCCAGCAGCCCACTGGGTTCGTTGGTCCGGCGCTTCCCGACCATGTGTGCTTGCTTTCGCGGTCCTTGTACGTACTCAAGCAGGCTCCGCGCGCTTGGTACCAGCGCATCGCGGCGTTTCTTCATCAGCTTGGGTTCTACTCCACTCGCTCAGACACATCGCTCTTCGTCACCAGGGCTCCGACACAACCTATGTGCTGCTATATGTCGACAACATCATCCTGACGGCATGTATGGCTAGTCTTCTCAATCAGCTCACGACTCGTCTTCGCGCTGAGTTTGCCATCTAGTAGTTGGGTCCTTTTGCACTACTTTCTCGGTGTTGTGGTGGTGCGCCATTCGGATGGCTCCTTTCTCATCAGCGGAAGTACGCTCATGAGCTCCTGGAGCGTGCTGGCATGCTTAACTGCTGGCCCGCCGCCACGCCTGTTGATACAAAGGCCAAGCTCTCTACCACGGATGGTTCCCCTGCTTCGGATGCTGCATCCTATCGGTCTATTGTTGGTGCTCTCCAGTCCTCACTTTGACTCGACCAGAGATCTAGTATGCCATGCAGCAGGCGTGTGTCTTGATATACATGCTCCTCGGGATGTTCACTGGGCCGCTGTCAAGCGGATTCTCCGCTATGTTTGTGGCATGATGGATCTTGAAGTCACGCTTCACGCCTCCGCCGACACCGCCCTCACCGCCCACTTCGATGCAGACTAGGCGGGCTACCCTGACACACGTCGCTCCACCTCGGGCTATTGTCTCTACCTTGGGCCCTCACTTATCTCGTGATCGTCCAAGAGGCAGCCTACGGTCTCTCGCTCCAGTGCTGAGGCTGAGTATCGTGCGGTGGCCAACGCCGTCGCCGAGTGTTCCTGGCTTCGTCAGCTGCTTCAGGAGCTATCTTGCCCTGTTGACCATGCCACGGTGGTCTACTGCGACAACGTCTCGGCGGTCTACCTCTCCGCTAACCAAGAGAGAATGAACTTGGCGCAAGCGTTTATACATCTTCAGAGAAGAACTTGGTGCAAGGGTTTGGATGGAGATGCTTGGAGTCACCGGGAATGAGCACCGGTGCCCATGAAACACCTTCTGTTAGCAGAGACTTCAAGAGAGAATGAGGAAGGAAGAAGGCAGAAGTTTCTATGGTATTGGAAGAGGAGATGGAAACGCACATACACATATCTTCAGTTTTGGAAACTGTAGCAATTAAAGGGAGTAAGTGGAGGAGGAGAATGGTTGGTTGTACGTTTCTTTTTCTCTAAGTTGTGAACGTAAGGAGAAGAGGAGGAGGAAGGGGCGGTAGGTCAGGGGGGCATGGGCCAGGTGGAAAGAAATACGCAAAGGCCCAGGTGGGAGAGAATTAGTAGTAGAGAGAGAAAAATTGGGCTAGGCCCATTCGGTTGGAGAAAGGAAAAATAGAATTAGGTGGCTACGCCTAGGAAAAGAGATAGAGAAAATAAAAATAAAACCAAGAGATGAAATTGGACTATTCGGTGGACCAACACAAATAAGATACACACCAAAAAGAAAGATGGATTGGGACATGGAAATTATGTCCAGAGTTTGATAGGTGGAAAATAAATTAATTTCCTTTTAGGACATATAGAGAATTAATAGAAGCTCAAGAAATATCAAACAAACGGAGAAATCCAATAAATTGGAGACTTGCATATTTAAATATGCCAAAGAGGAAAAATTACTCGAACTAGATTTTTTTGGCAATAGTTAAAATTAAATCCTCCAAATATAAAAGTCCAATTTAAACTTTGTGAACAAATAAAAGAAACGAAATTTTCTCGCCTGATTTTTGAAAAACTTTTTCTTAAACATACAGAAAATCTGGATTTTACATTTAAGTCAATGTTATATTCATGCCCCAATCATGAGCTCTCAAGGGCAATTATCATTCAGAATTTTTATGCTCGGCTTTCCTGTGATGATCAATCCATGCTCGATACTTCTTGTATTGGTTCTTCATGAAGAATACTATTGAATTCAGGTGGGATCTTTGAGAAAGAATTAAATGCAACTCCGAAGATTGAGAACTCAACAAAGTTAAAGAGTCAGGTATTAAGCTTATGTTTGATTGTATTAAATCTTTTATGAATATCGATGCTTTTGAAAAGTTAAGCACTAAATATGGACTTGACTCTGAGATACTAGCCTCCTTTGTGAATCATTTTCTACTCATGTTGATCTCCCTAAGGAGAAGTGGTTTAAATACCATCCACCTATTAAATTAGAAATTAAGGAACCGATAATAGCTAAAGTTGAAACTATTATTTATAATGTTAATCCAGTTGTTCCTACTGCTTATATTGAAAAATCACCTTTCCCTCTTAGGATAAAGGAACATGCTAAGGTTTCAACTGTGATCAATAAAAGTTATATAAGAGCACCTAAACCTACTAAAAAAATCAAAGTAGAACCTAGCATTGCTATGGTTAAAGATCTCTAGGTAGAAGATATAGATGGGCATGTTATTTACTTCTGTGATGAAGCTACTAGAATTGCTAAACCCGATGAGAAAGATAAACATAGACCTGTTGTTGGCATGCTTGTTGTCTCAGTCAAAATAGGAGATCACTATTACCATGGTTTATGTGACTTAGGTGCTAGCATGAGTACTATTCCTTTTACCTTATATCAAGAAATTATGAATGATATAGCACCCGCTGAAATAGAGTGCATAGATGTTACTACTGAACTTGCTAATAGAGACACTATCACACCACATGGGATTGTTAGAGATGTTGAAGTCTTGTGTGGGAAAATAAAATATCCTACTAATTTTCTTGTTCTTAGTTACCCACAAGATTACTTTTGTCCCATTATCTTCGGTAGACCTTTCTTAAACACCGTTAATGCTAAAATAGATTGTGAGAAACAAACTGGCGGTGTTAGTTTTGGTGATGAGTCTCAAGAGTTTAATTTTTCCAAGTTCAGTAGAAAACATCATAAGAAAGAATTTCCTAGTAAGGATGAAATAATTGGTCTTGCTTCTATTGTTGTGCCTCCTACTGATCCACTAGAAAAATATTTGCTAGACCATAAAATTGATACACATATGCATGAAAGAAATGAGATAGATAAAAATTTCTTTGAACGACGACCTCTGCTTAAACACAATTTCCCTATTGAAATTCTAGGAGGTCCTTCTCCACCTAAAGGTGATCCTGTGTTTGAATTAAAACAATTGCCAGACACTTTGAAATATGCTTATGTTGATGAGAAAAAGATATATCATGTTATTATTAGTGATAACCTGTCAGAACATGAAGAAGAAGGATTATTGAAAATTCTGAAGAAGCACCGTGCTGCTATTGGATATACTCTTGATGATCTTACGGGCACTAGTCCCACTCTTTGTCACCACAAGATTAATATGGAACCTGATGCTAAACCCGTTGTTGATCACCAACGACGTTTAAATCCTAAATGGAAGAAGTGGTAAGAACTGAAGTACTGAAGCTTCCGGAAGCATGTATAATCTATCCCATAGCTGATAGTAGATGTGTAAGTCCCTTTCATTGTGTCCCTAAGAAACGAGGTATTACCGTTGTTCCTAATGATATGAATGAACTTATTCCTAAAAGAAATGTTACTAGTTATAGAATGGTAATTGATATTAGGAAACTAAATAAAGCTACTAGAAAAGATCATTACACTGTACCTTTCATTTATCAAATGTTAGAAAGACTATCTAAGCACACACACTTTTGTTTCCTTGATGGATATTCTGGTTTTTCTCAAATACCTGTTTCACAACCTGATCAAGAGAAAACCACCTTTACTTGCCCTTTTGGAACTTATGCTTATAGACATATGCCTTTTGGTTTATGCAATGCACCTGCTACCTTTCAAAGATGTATGACTGCTATATTCTCTGATTTTCCTGAAAAGATTGTTCAGGTTTATTGTATGATTTTTCCGTTTACAGAACTTCTTTTGATGATTGCTTAACCAACCTTGATCAAGTTTTGCAGAGATGCGAGCAAACTAATCTTTTCTTTAATTGGTGGAAGTGCCACTTTATGGTTAATGAAGGTATTGTCTTGGGCATCATGCGGGAGATAGAAAAGCTCACAATGTATTGCAATCTAGTTTTTGTAGGCCTACTCTCTTCAAGGATGCTGATAAGTTTGTTTTATCTTGTGATGAATGTCAAGATTTGGTAATATTGGTAAGTGTCAAGAAATACCTATGAATTATTCACTTGCTAGTGAACCATTTGATGTTTGGCGTTTTGATTACATGGGACCTTTTCCTTCCTCAAATGGGTATACTCATATTTTGGTTGTTGTTGAATATGTTACTAAGTGGGTAGAAGCTATTCCAACAAGTAGTGCTGATCACAATACCTCTATTAAAATGTTTAAGGAAGTTATTTTCCCAAGGTTTGGAGTACCTAGATATTTAATGACTGATGGTGGTTCACACTTTATTCATGGTGCTTTCCGTAAAATGCTTGCTAAGTATGATGTTAACCATAGAATTGCATCACCCTATCATCCTCAGTCTAGTGGTCAAGTTGAACTTAGCAATAAAGAAATAAAATTAATTTTACAAAAAATGTCAATTGGTCCCAAAAGAATTGGTCTAAGAAATTAGATGATGCACTTTGGGCTTATAGAACAGCATATCAAAATCCTATGGGCATGTCTCCTTATAAAATGGTTTATGGAAAAGCTTGTCATTTCCCTCTTGAGGTAGAACATAAAGCATATTGAGCAATTAAAGAACTCAACTATGATTTCAAACTTGCCGGTGAAAAGAGGTTATTTGATATTAGCTCACTAGATGAATGGAGAACCCAAGCTTATGAAAATGCCAAATTATTTAAAGAAAAAGTCAAAAGATGGCATGATAAAAGAATCCAAAAGCATGGGTTAAAAGTTGGATAATACATTCTTTTGCACAACTCTTATTTCAGATTCTTTGCAGGAATACTTCTCTCCAAATGGGAAGGACCTTATGTTATCGAGGAGGTTTATCGATCTGGAGCTATCAAAATAAATAATGCTGAAGGTACTAACCCGAAGGTTGTCAATGGCTAAAGAATAAAACATTATATCTCATGTACGCCCATTATTGTTGAAAGCAATATTATCCAAACTATGACACCTGAAGAACACATAAAAGAAACATTCCGGAACACTGTAGAATTGTGAAAAAAGAGGAGGTAGATGATACGGTAAGTAAACGGACTCCAAAAAATCTGCAAAAATATTTTCTATAAGTTTTGGAATATATTAAAAACTAGGAAAATAAGAACAGCCAGGAAGGTAACCCTGGTGGGCACAAGACACCAGGGCGCACCTGGCAAGGTGGGTTGTGCGCACCTCAGGTAGTTTCCAGACTCTGTTTTTCTCCCATTTGCTTGTTTCCCAAGATAAACAATCTTTATATACCCCCCGAACCTATTTCCCATCGTATCGCAGAGAAATCTTCTGTTTTCTTTTCTCACTATTTTCTGTCAGGTCCATGAAAGCCAGCATCATGTATTCCCCCTCTTCCAACAACGGAGAAGACGATGCAGGGTTGCTACAAGAGGAGCTAGAGGGGGAGGGAATTGAAGATGTGGCGATGGAGGAAGATGAGGGGAACTTACTTGGAGTTCACCCTCCAGCCTCTAAGAGAGGCACCCTAGCCAACATCTCCACTCCTCCTAATCCTCATCAGGCCATGAGACTAGTGAACAATCGGGAGAGCCCTGAAGTGCAAGAATAACTCCCTCCAAGGAGGCCTTTACATAGGTTACATCGAAATAATTTTTACAACTTGATTCATAATTATGGGTTCGAGAATAATCCTCGTGTGCACCTACCGTCCAATTGGGACATTCCTCGTCGAAGAGAAAGTGATGCAGGAACAAACTCTTGGGGGGCAGAGAATAAACACGTTATGGGTGAAGTGGAGAAAAATACTGAATTACTTCATCGAGCCCTTCGATAGATTCAAGACTTGAAGGGGTTACTCATGAGTATATTGGGGAACATGACCTCACCACCGCCACCTTCTTCATCACCAAGGGAGAATTGAGTATCCGGTATGGGCACTCCCCTTGGCTTGTGCCAAGCTTGGGGGAGGTGCCCCCGTATCGTATCACCTCCACTATATTTTGCCTTTACTTATCTTAGTTCGATCATTAGTTATCTTTCGCTTTAGTTGAATAAAAGTTTAGTTTGATCCTTTCTTTTCAAGTGCTTACTTAGTGATATATCCCTGTAATCGTGTGCGAGATATATAATAAAGTTTAGTTTGAGTTTTTGCTTTCTTTATTTTCAGGTTCAATAAAAAGAAAGGAAATAAATGAAAAAGATCATATGCTCATCTTATGGTAAGTAATGATAGCACATAATGAAGAGTATAAGTAGAAAATTTTATTGGAGATTTACAAACATAGCATTGGTCAATGATGCAATTCAGGAAAGACTAATAAGGGAAGATAAGATTCACATGCAAATACACTATCTTGGACATCTTTTATGAGTGTGAGCCCCCATCAAAATATTATATGCCAAAATTGTTGACGTTGGACAAGGAAGAAAACGTAATGATTTATCTTTGTTCATATTCACATAGAAGTTATATTGTCATAGATCCTTTAACATGTGGTGCTTTCCCCCTATCTTTTCTAGCCAAAAATTCCGCACTAAGTAGAGATACTACTTGTTCATCCAAAACCCTAAACCCAAATCTTATTTTGAGAGTCCACCATACCTACCTATGGATTGAGTAAGATCCTTCAAGAAAGTTTTCATCGGTGCAATAAGGGAATAAAAATGGCTTCTAAATGTGTTGGATCATTTAGTGTAAGAGAAAATTGAGCATTGTACGAACTTGTGATGGCAAAGAATAAAAGCGACAGACTGGATAATAAAGGTTTCTATTATAAGGGGCAATATAACATGACGTTCTTTTGCCCTAAGATATTGAGCATACAAATAAAAAAGCGCATGAAAACCTCTGCTTCCCTCTACAAAGGGCCTATCTTTTACTTTTATGCATTTACTTTTATGCAGAGTCAAAGTTTCCTTCTTTATTCCTTTTTATTTTTCTCTTTTGGCAAGCACCATGTGGTGAGTAAAGATCTAGGCACATATATCCAGTTGGATATGGGAGGGCATGAGTTATTATTGTTGACATCACCCTTGAGGTGAATACGTTGGAAGGCGAAACTATAAGCCCGCATCTTTCTATGTGTCCGGTTGAAACTTTTTTCTCATGTGTATGTGGTGAGTGTTAGTAATCATAGAAGACTATATGATGGTTGAGTATGTGGACTTGCCAAAACGGCTCTGATATGTGACCCTTCCTAAAAAGATGATGAATTGTAGTTGTAAAGTTGACTGAGAACATAGTTTGTTGGTTTTCAATAGAGTTTATGCTTTATACTACGATGTTGGGATGAATTGTTACTTATTCATGAGAAGTCTATGATAAAATTTATCTGATAAAAGTTCTATGATAAAGTGTGTTGCTATTATAATAATATACATGATGCTTCTATGTCCGTATTTTATTTTCTCGACACCTCTCTGTCTAATTTTCGATTTCGGTTTTCACTTTAGGACAAGTGACGTCTAAGCTTGGGGGAGTTGATACGTCCATTTTGCATCATGTTTTACTACTATTATTTATGATGTTTTTATGTATAATAATGCTTTATGGAGTCATTATAATGCCTTTTCTCTCATAATGTGCAAGGTTCACACAAAGAGGTAGAAAACCGGGAACTGGAATTCTGGACCTGAAAAAGCTACACCAGGCCACCTATTCTGCACATCTCCAAATGAGCTGAAACTTCGCGGGGATTTTTTATGCAATATATAAGAATTATTGGATCAAATAACTACCAGAGGGGGCCCACTAGGTGCCCCTATTGTGGTATATAAGTTATTTTGACCTAGAAAAAATAAGGAGAGGACTTTCGAGACGAAGAACCACCGTGTCGAGGCGGAACTTAGGCAGCCCTTCTGTGGAGTGATTACGCTGGGGGAACTTCCCTCCCGGAGGGCGAAATCATCGTCATCATCATCACCAAAACCTCTCCCATCTTGGGGAGGGGGTGTCGGTGTCAAAACCGGCGGATCTCGGGTAGGCGGTCCCGAACTATGCGTCTAGGATTGATGGTAACAGGAGAAGGGGGACACAATGTTTACCCAGGTTTGGGCCCTCTCTATGGAGGTAATACCCTACATCCTTCTTGATTTATCTTGATGAATATCAGTATTACAAGAGTTGATCTACCACGAGATCGTAATGGCTAAACCCTAAGAGTCTAACCCGGCTATGATTATTAGGATTCAGCCTATCTACGGACCTAGCCCTCCGGTTTATATAGACACGGGAGGGATCTAGGGTTACACAAGTGCGGTTACAGAGAAAGGAATCTTCATAGTTGGTCGCCAAGCTTGCCTTCCACACAAAGGACAGTCCTATCCGGACACGGGTGGAGTCTTCGGTCTTTGTATCCTTACAGCCCATCAATCCGGCCCATATCCAATAGATCGGACACCCGAGGACCCGTTAGTCCAGAACTCCCTTAGGGGGGCAATCTCCATCAACCATCAACATCTTCAACAACACCATCTCCTCTCAAACCCTAGTTCATGTCTTGTGTTCAATCTTTGTTCACGAACCTTAGATTCGTGCTTGTGGGTGACAGGTAGTGTCGATTACATCTTGTAGTTCATTACTATATGGTTTATTTGGTGGAAGATTATATGTGCAGATCCATTAAGCTATTTAATACCCCTCTGATCTTGAGCATGATTATCATTTCTGAGTAGTTACATTTGTTCTTGAGGTCACAGGAGAAATCTTGTTGCAAGTAATCATGTGAACTTGATATGTCTTCGATATTTTGATGATATATATGTTGTGATTCCCTTAGTGGTGTCATGTGAACGTCGACTACATGGCACTCACCTTATTAGGGACTAAGGGAATGCATTGTGGAGTAGTTATTTGATGATGGGTTGCGAAATTGACGCTTAAACCCTTCTTTATGCGCTACTTCGTAAGGGATTGATTTGGATCCAAAAGTTTAATGCTATGAGATTTTATCTTAATACTTTACTCATAGTTGCGGATGCTTGGGAGGGGGTTAATCATATGTAGGAGGTTCATTCAATTAAGAACAACACCTAAGCACCGGTCCACCCACATATCAAATTATCAAAGTAGCGAACACAAATCAAACCAACATGATGAAAGTGACTAGATGAAATTCTTGTGTACCCTCAAGAACGTTTTGCTTAACATAAGAGACAGTTTTGGCCTGTCCTTTGCCACAAAAGGATTGGGATACCTTGCTACACTTTTGTTACCGTTAACGTTACTTGCTCGTTACAAATTATCTTGCTACCAAACTACTCGTTACTTATAATTGCGGTGCTTGTAGAGAATACCTTGCTGAAAACTACTTGTCATTTCCATCTGCTCCTCGTTGGGTTCGACACTCTTACTTATCGAAAGTACTATGGTTGATCCCCTATACTTGTGGGTCATCAAGGCTATTTGGACCCTCTGATTATATCAGACGGTCGAGAACAAATAGGCTAGGGAATTCCAATGGAAAAACCAAAGATGTTAGGCATGTTCGGGATTGATCTGGACCCACCGGTAATGACTGAGCGGTTCGGGTTCGAGGAAGTATTCAGACGTGTGCGAGGTTACGATGGGGGTCTATGACTGTGCAGCGAGATAAGGTGGTCAAACAAGAGTGAAACAGGAATCCAGTTGGTCTGAGAAAGGTCAACAGAGACAAGGAAGAAGCGGCAACAACGAGCGAATGCAAGTTTTGAAAAATGACGGCAACGAGGTGTTGATGCAATGTAGATGATGGAATGATGAATGCAAAAGTGTCAGTCTCGGGCTATCACACAGGCTGACAGGGAATTTTATGTCCCACCCACCACCCACCTAGTAGCTAATGTCGAAGACTTAGCTGACATGCTGAACTACGCCTCTGAGGAGGCCGACGGCATGGCTGACAAAGCGAAGCCATGGCTCACACTGCCCCTCCTGTCACCGGCCGATGGACGGCCACCTCCACCTATGACGTCTACATGGTGGAAACACCCAAGGACAACGGCTATTGCGCTAATAATCGGGAAGGCACCCCCAGAAGAGATACCAACAAGCCTGACGCGGAGCTCCCCAAATGCCGAACACAACGTCAAAGATCCAAGGGGCGTCGAGGCAGGGAAACTAACATGGGCACAGGAGAGGGCGATACTCCGGACAATGTGGAAGACCTCGGCGACCCCACCCCCGAGCACCAGCCTGATGGCTTAGAGGGCCATGGGGGTTAGTATTACCCTGAGGACCCCAATGATTTCAATGATAGAAACTATATGCCTCTCTCCGAAGAGGAGGTCAGCCTTGGAGCTGAAGATTTTATTGTTCCAGAAGATCAATTGGACCAAAAGCTGTTCAGGCAGCAGTTCATAGCCACAGCGCAAAGCTTGAAAAAGAAGCAGCAGCAACCGAAGGCCGAATAGAATACCCTCAATGATAGATGGAGAAAAGTCCTGGTAGCTGAAGAATGGTACGGCTACCAACTACAAATTAAGAGCTACCCAAGGCGGAAGCAGCTGCCACAATTTCACAACGAGGCGTTTGCGCCCGCACCACCAAGATACGCAGATGCTGACTAGCCTGAATCCCCCCTCGAGGAAGGGACAGGCCGGCTGTAGAGGTTGAATACCCACCCGCCCCTCCCTGCCATAAAGGCAAGGAGGTGGCATAGCAAGAATATCAATATGACCTCCGTCATGACCTTGACATTAGAGCAGGAAAGACACAATCCATCTATGGATCTCGGTATTAATTATGCCCTAGCTGGATGGGATGGATACCACTCATGGCGCGACTGAAATGATAAAATTCGGGAGCAGCACCAGGCCGATGCTGCTGCCAATCTACGACGAGACATCACTTGGGTTAGAGGCACCGCTCACCCGATGTGCTTCACCGATGAGGGAATGCGGCATTAGTTCCCTGAAGGGTTTAATCCCATAAACATCAAACACTATGATGGGACTACAGATGTGGCCATGTGGATCGAAGACTTTCTTCTCCACATTAATATGGCTCGAGGGGACAACCTTCACGCCATAAAATATTTGCCATTAAAGCTCAAAGGACCAGCCATGCATTGGCTAAATAGCCTCCTCAAAAACTCTATAGGGAGTTGGGAATAGCTCGAGGATGCCTTCCGAGCTAAATTTCAAGGCACTTACGTCCGGCCTCCAGATGCTGATGACCTGGGCCACGTGGTCCAACAGCCCGGAGAATCAGCCCGACAATTTTGAAATTGGTTTTTGACCAAAAAGTACCGGATTGTCGACTGCCCGGATGCAGAAGTAATAGTCACATTCATGCATAGTATCCAGGACGAATGGCT
Source organism: Triticum urartu (assembly GCF_056163025.1). NCBI lineage: Eukaryota > Viridiplantae > Streptophyta > Magnoliopsida > Poales > Poaceae > Triticum > Triticum urartu. The sequence goes on along the minus strand of NC_141877.1, from coordinate 212,189,515 downwards.
AGTGCGCCAGCTCGGCCCGGATAAGCCGAAGACGATGTGAGCACTTACCTCTCTAATGACTCGCTTTTGTGTGGGGGAAGACAGTTGGTTGGATCGTAGAAGCACCAACCCAGAAGATCCTGGCACCTTGGATGTCCGGGACGGAAACGAGGAACCACGGCGTAACAGAAATAAGCATCACCACAATGGCCGCGAAGCCAATGACATGGCAATGAATGCTGGATTTTGCATCTCCAAAACAGGACCATGAAAGAAACCCTCTAAGGGGAACCGGGATGGACCCACCAAGTTGGACATGATCTTGGATAGACCCTACCTAACCCACGACACGTCTGACAAGCTCGCCAACCACACCAATCGTAACTGTTTGGTAATCAAACAGGCCGGCAAGCTCACAGCTAAGGACACAAGCAAAAGCCCCCGTAGCAAGGACAATGAAGAGCCTCGCAAGCCGAACAATTGAGGCCAGAAAAAAATTCCCTCCCAAGGTAAAAGCGGTGAATATGATCTATGCCACTCACACACCCAAGAAAGAGCGAAAAAGAGCACTTCGGGACGTCTACGCCATAGAGCCTGAAGCCCCAAAATTTATCCAATGGTCGGCATGCCCGACCACCTTTGACTATAGTGACCATCCGACCAGTATCCATCACAGAGGATCGGCTTCCCTGGTCCTCGACCCCTATCGATGGGTACCACTCAACCAGAGTCCTTATGGACGGAGGCAGCAGCCTCAGTCTGATCTATGCATATACAGTGAGGAAAATGGGTATAGAACCATCAAGGATCAAACCCAGTAACACTACCTTCAAAGGGGTAATACTTAGTGTGGAAGCCCGCTGCTCGGGCACCCTAACTTTGGAAGTGGTATTCAGTTCGCAAGACAACTTCCGCAGCGAGGACTTGATCTTCGACATTGTCCCCTTCCGCCGCGGTTATCACATACTCTTGGGCCGGACAACATTCAATCATTTCAATGTTGTCCCCCATTATACATACACAATGTTAAAAATGCCCAGACCCAAGGGCATCATCATAGTCAATGGCAACACGGAGCACTCACTCCAGACCGGGGAACACACAGCAACCCTAGTAGCTGAAATTCAAACAAATATCAATAGGCCCCATTATCAGCGTGTCGTCAAGGCACGGGAAACAAGGAAATGGGCCTGAGCTCTATCTCCATTTGATGATCATCCCTACGCTTCGTGTAACTAGGGATATGCTCCCCACAACACACCCTCCCAATTCTCATATTATGTGCCTCGGCAGCACAACTTCGCACTCAAAATGCTATACGCGGCCGTGGGGACCGAATTCACCTAAGAACCAAGTGTTCGGCTCAATTTAACTATGGTCATACACTGTCTTCGGACGTCAAACAGGTACCATTACGGACCGATATGGCATTAAGCTAGAACAGCTCTACAACATCTCAAGGCCCCTAGTCAAAGGCCTGTCAGCCAATTCTCAACCCCTCAATAGAGTCCCCCCAACAGAAGCAAAGGCAAAGACGTGCAGTAGGGCACAGTAGGGATATCAACCCACGCTTCAAGCCCTTGTGTAAACCTTTCATCTGTAAAACTTTTCCTTTTTATAAAGTGTCTATGGCGGATGCTTTGGTAGTTTGAATTGTACATATAGACGTCATGAGCTTTTTGAAATAAAGACCACTTTTTATGGTCCTCTTACAGTCTTTCATATTGCACCTTTCTTCTGCTCTTCAATGCCACTATAAGCTAGTTCAACACAATTTTTCCTTAAGGAAACAATCGGGTAATAGACTGGGGGCTCGACCATAATACTCTCTCTATACCTAAAGTCCAACACTACTCTTTCTTTACATGTTCAGCATCTCCGGTATTGCATTATATGCATCGGTTCCGAATTATGTCTAAGGTCAATAGTAGGGTTGCCCGACTCCTGTGCTTACCTTCTTACGTTCCGCTATGTTCGGCTAAGGAGCTAAAGGGAGAACCACCGCAATTGTACTTCTGGCTAGCCTGGTTAAGTACCTCAATGGAGAAAGCCGAAAACTGACTGTCATAAAACGTCAGAACTGGTCGGCAATCTGATGACGAGTATGATAATAAAAAGCAATGGTGATTACCCGGTGTTACACGAAGGGTTTGTCTTTACACAACCACGTGATAAAACGCATATGCCTTGGCTCTACCGAATGTCACAAAACTAGTCGCCGCAGTCAAGCTCCTATGGCTGAGTGAAGGTAATAAAGTCGCATAGTTTGATTGCCTTGTTCCCCTCACGCACTACTGCCTCCGAGCACCGAGACATCGGCTAAGGGTCACGGTGTTGTAACGCCCTCGATGCGGCTATATCTCCCACGGTCGAAGCGCGACTTAGAGGCATAACCGCATTAAAAGCAATGTCGCAAGTGAGGTAATCTTCACACAACCCATGTAATACGTAAGGGAAAGAGATACATAGCTGGCTTACAATTGCCACGTCACACAATACATGAATAAAGCATTACATCAACCAAATACAATCAAGGCCCGACTATGGAACCAAAATAAAAGAAGAACCCCAAATGCGACAAGGTCCCCGATCATCCCGACTGGGCTCCACTACTGATCAACTGGAAACGAAACAATACGAAGGACAAGATCTTCATCGAGCTCCTCCTTGAGCTTGGTTGCGTCAACTGCACGGACTCATCAACACCTGCAAGCTGGTTTTGGAAGTATCTGTGAGTCACGGGGACTCAGCAATCTCACACCCTCACGATCAAGACTATTTAAGCTTATAGGTAAGGCAAAGGTATGAGGTGGAGCTGCAGCAAGCGACTAGCATATATGGTGGCTAACATACGCAAATGAGAGCGAGAAGAGAAGGCAAAGCACGTTCGAGAAAGTATGATCAAGAAGTGATCCTAAAGCAACCTATGTCAAGCATAACTCCAACACCGTGTTCACTTCCCGGACTCCGCCGGAAAGAGACCATCACGGTTACACACGCGGTTGATGTATTTTAATTAAGGCCAACTTCAGGTTTTCTACAACCAGACGTTAACAAATTCCCATCTGCCCATAACCGCGGGCACGGCTTTCGAAAGTTCAAATACCTGCAGGGGTGTCCCAACTTAGCCCATCACAAGTTCTCACGGTCAACGAAGGATATTCCTTCTAGCGGGAAGACCCGATCAGACTCGGAATCCCGTTTACAAGACATTTCGACAATGGTAAAACAAGTCCAGCAAAGCCACTCGATGCGCCGACATCCTGATGGGAGCTGCACATATCTCATTCTCAGGGCAACACCGAATGAGACATCCTACGAGTAAAACCATCCCTCAAGTTTCCGCGAGGTGGCCCCGCAGTCTACTCAGTTCGGACCAACACTTAGACAAGCACTGGCCCGGGGGGGGGGGGTTTAAAATAAGATGACCCTTGGGCTGGCCTAACCCACGGGAAAAAGGCTAGGTGGCGAATGATAAAACCAAGGTTGGGCCTTGCTGGAGGAGTTTTATTCAAACCGAACTGTCAAGGGGTTCCCATTATACCCAACCGCGTAAGGAACGCAAAATCCAGGAACATAACACCGATATGATGGAAACTAGGGCGGCAAGAGTGGAACAAAACACCAGGAATAAGGCCGAGCCTTCCACCCTTTACCAAGTATATAGATGCATTAATTAAATAAGAGATATTGTGATATCCCAACAAATAAACATGTTCCAACAAGGAACAAACTTCAATCTTCACCTGCAACTAACAACGCTATAAGAGGGGCTGAGCAAAGCGGTAACATAGCCAAACAACGGTTTGCTAGGACAAGGTGGGTTAGAGGCTTGGTTGAACAATATGGGAGGCATGATAAGCAAGTGGTAGGTATCGCAGCATGGGCATAGCAAAAGAGCGAGCAACTAGCAAGCAAAGATAGAAGTGATTTCGAGGGTATGGTCATCTTGCCTGAAATCCTGCAAGGAAGAAGAACGAGTCCATGAAGAAGATAAACGGATGTGGTCGAACGGATCCTCACAACACGACGTTATCGGAACCAACCCGAAGAAGCAACACCGGAAAGAAGCACACAACATAGTAAACAAACTACTACAACACCATGGCATGATGCACAACAATATGATGCATGTCCGGTTTAATGAAGCCTGGCATGACAAAATGCACAAGCAACCCTACAAATTAAGTGGAGCTCAATATGCAACGAGTTGCATATTGACGAAACATCACAACAAGTTATTTAGTTCAATCTCGTTTACGTACCCAACAATATTAAATGTTGATTAACATGGCAAGGGGTGAAGCAAATGAAAACTAGCTATCTAGTCAAGTTTAAATGAGGCCGGGAACAACAAACAACAATTCCGGAAAAATCTCATGTGCATATTTTACGGTTTGGTACTGTTCTTCCCTAAACCATATTCAGAGTTATTAAACATGAAAAGTAAAGCCATCATGTTAAACTAGGCATTTTTCTACCCCATTTACATATAAAGTTTATTAAATTCCGAGTTACGGTTATTTAGTTATGAAATAAATCATTTTAGCAAGTTATTTAAACAAACAGCATTTTAAACATTTCAAACATAGATGAAAGTTGCATATTATGAACCTAGACAAAATTCTAAGCAAGTTTCATATATAAAACATTTTAATCCGATGCACGGTTAGTGAGTTATTAAATGCATGAACTAGGGGAACTTTTCTGTAAAACTGGAACTCTCTGGAAAATTGCTAAAATCGCAGATCTGAAAAAAAACAGGAACTAGGCCGAATCTGGCCGGCCCATCAAGAGAAAAAAACAAGAGGAGGTGGCGGTGGCCTCACCCATGGGCTTCAGCCCGTTTGAGGAGGAGGGGGATAGGCCGGCAGGGGCCCTGCACTAGGCCGGGGATGCGCTGGGCCTTGGTGCTCTAGCTGGAGAGGCATCGAAGTAGTTGGGCCGTGGCGCGGTCAACGCGAGGAGCAGGGACGCGTCGTCCCGTCCTGCTCGAAGCAGGGGAAGCAGGGCGGCGACATGGACTTGGCGACGGCGAGACAAGCGAAGGCAGCGGCGATGTAGGAGAGCGACGCCGGCGAACTTAGCGTGCGAGGGAGAGGAGCTCGGGCTGCAGGAGAGGTCTGGCAGGGTAGCTCATGGAGGAGGGCACGCCATGCCTGAGGCCCTGGTGGACTTGGCCGGTGGAGCCCGATGCAGCGACGGCTCAACAAGGACGTCCATGGCAGCGGACGTGGTTGACCCACGACGAGGCTTGCGGAGCGAGGGAGGTAGGGGTTGCAGGCACGGTTGAGGAAGGGGTGCCGGTAGTGGGAGGTCGTCACAGTGTGGTGGAGAAGGTCGGCCTCCATGGCAGCATCCATGGTGCAAGGAGCACCTGTTGCAGGAGAAGAACGAGGAAGATGAGAGGAGGAGACGAAGGGAGGAAGGAGAAGGGTAGGGCGACGGGGTCCTGGTCCGGTTGAGGCGCCGGCGAGCGATGGGAGGCTAGGCCTCCTGGATTGAGCGACCTGGGAGCTCTTTTCCCAATCCAGAACAGATCGAGGAGGCTGCGGGCGACGGGAGGTCCTGGCCTGATGGCGGCAGAGCTGCGGCTCTGGGTGATCCTACTCGGGCCCAACTGCGGAGGGGCATGGGGATGGATCAAGAGGAGGAGGAGCTCGCTGGTAGGGTTTGTGGTGAAAATGAGGAGGAGATGGATTTGGTTTGAGCGATGGGGATCCCGATGTTGGGGAATGAGTGCGGCGGCGGCGGCTGGGAGGATCCCTAGAATTTAGGGATTTGGTCTGAAATTAGACTAGGGGTGGACTATAAATATACATCACGGATTAGGTTAGGGGCTATCTTGGCCCTACGATCGCAATCGAACGACCGCGGATAAAATAGCTTGGAAGTAGAAATAACAAATCGGTGACATTTTGTAGACGTTTGGGGATGATCCAGACACAACAGTGGTGACACCCCGGGTCGGGTCCGGGACAACTTTCGGACGCTCACGTGAGGGGTTCGATGCACTGTGCAGAGAGGGTTTCGGACCGTGCGGTCGCATCGTACAACTCCGGAAGCGAAGAGGGGAAGGAGGATGGACTAGGTGGGCTATGGCGAGACTGCGAGGGGGAGAAGAGAGAGAGAGGGCCCGGCATCTGTTTCTGGAGACCGAAAATGTCCGGCGTTAGACCGGCTATAATGCCGCTATAGTTATCCGTTGGGGCATCGAACGATCTCCGAATGCGATGAAACTTGACAGGAGGTCTATCTACACTATAATAAGACCACACGTCAAATCAAATCCCATTCCGAGAACATGTTCCAACCACTTATAAAATAATATTTTGGACATGCCACGGGCACGTGCAAGTGTGTCTGGACTCAGAATGGATAACAGACGAAACGAGGAGACCGGGACGGATGCAAGTTTTGAAAACATGATGATGCAAAGCGGATGATGACATGGCAAGATGCAACACGCAAGCAAAAGACAAGGCAACAATAGCGAATAACTGGAGGACACCTGGCACATCGGTCTCAGGGCGTTACAACACTCCACCACTACGAGAGGATCTCGTCCCGAGATCTAGAATGGCACCGGTGGGAAACCAGAAGAGAAAGAGAAGAGGTAAAACTAAGTTGCTTCTTTGACAAACGAGTGAAACCACGAACCTTGAAAAGGTTAAGTCATTTCAAGAAAAGAATACAACGGAGATGAACGAAGTTGAAAGCACTCCGTTAAGAAAGGGGAAAAGAAAGAACCGATTCGGGTAGCACTTCGGTTTAGAAGGGATGCAAGACTTGATAAGGCGAAAAGGGCGTGAGCAAAAAGGTCACAACACTCTAGTTAAATGGATAAACCAAGAAAAGAACACGATCCTGACAGAACAAGATGATGTGTTGAAGAGAGCAACATCACAACGCCTCCGGAAGGAAGAAATAGAAGATAGATAATTGAAATAAAAGAATGGGGAAGAAAATGCCACGTTGTGCCACAATTGAGCTTGAAAAGGCATCCTTAGGAGAATGGTTGAACGGAGTTGTTGGAACACCAACAACGGAAGGGTAATCTTGAAGTGGGCTTATAGAAGGCATCTCAACATTACGAGGTGACAACTTGCCACTCACGGAAAAGATTTGATTGGATTTATAAGACAAGGGGACGAGAAACTATTTTACCGGGAGGATAAATGAAGAACTTGGGTCATTTATGAGCACCATAATAGTAAAAATCCTTAGGGAAGGCTTTAGGTGAAATATAACCCAAGATAACTCCAAAGAAGAGATTGATGGATTTAAATACCTCATTCTTAACAACATGTGAATCATGAGACATGAACTCAAATTATCAAGAATGACATAATACCACCTCTAATGATACGGTTGAAAGAATTGCACTTTAAAATGCAAGATACAGAATACTCGAGCTCCTCTGAAAAGAATCTCGATGAACACTTCGAGAAGGAATTGAATCCTTGATGAACCACCATGTAGAACCTTCATGAAGAACTCCGGTAAACAAAAGAATGATCAAACGAAAGGAAAGATAAGTAGAGAACACAAGGTGAAGCCTTGCAATGCTTAGATGAATCTTCGCAATGAAATAATTGAGAAAACATGGAAATCCGGGAAAAGAATAGATAAAGCATCTCGAACCAAGAATTTGATGAGCCTCTGGAATAAAGAATTAATCATTTGGGTGAATCAAGAATAAGAATTATGTTATGCTCCTCCTTCACCAATTAAATTGATGACGAGAAAACGGATTGCATACCACTTGTTCTCGAAGAAAGGATTAGGATAGATACGGTGCCAAATTGAGAAGGTCTTCAACTAACCACTGGTAGAATTAGGAAACAATGAATGCATTGATATGATAAGAAAGAAGAAAATCTTGAATGAACCACCATAAGCATTGACAAAAGAACGAAGTAAAGGGATAAATCACCGGAAAGGAATTAGAGAACGAATGAAAATACTTGAGGGAAATTAGATCCACGAGAACAAAGATCATGAGCTGATTAGAGAATATACTTGAATGATGCATCGGTATGATTGGAGAATGATAACTGGAAGCTGACATGAATAATCCACAATTGATGGACTCCGGATAACAAACTAAGAAGAATCTTGAATTACTCCGGATGGGTGAAAAGAATTCTCACAATCGAAAACAACCGAGAGAATGGCAACAAGCTAGAACCACGAATCTTGAAGAGAATGGAGCAAGAAATGGAGGAAAAACTCTTCTTCGGTCTTCAAATGCAGAGAATGACGATGAGAAACACCACCAAGAATTATTGAGGTACTCCGGAATTAAAATTGGAAAGGTTGAACCAACGATGAAAATAATTTGTAAGATCTTGGAGAAAGACATTTGACTGATGATAAATCATTCTTACGTCAAACTTCAAAAAGAAATTTGAGGAAAGCTCCGGGAAAATAAGAAGAGTCAGGTAAGATCCTGGGAAAAGACCTATGGGTTAGGGCCCACTCAAAAGATACACCGTAGAACAATTGCTTGAAAAGAGAGATTGCATCGGTTGAATTAAATGGCTTGAAAGAGATAATAACCTGGAAACATGTTGAACGAATGTAGAGTGGAAACACGAATCTTCCAGATACCTTGAGCACTCCGGAATAAATGAATAGCAAGCGGGGAAGATTAAGAGGTGCACCGGCAAGAGACGACATTTGAAATGAGGAAAAGATATGATCAACAAAGCTTGACTTGAAACCACCGGAGATGAAAAGAATGAAGAATGATGAACTTGAGGTTCTGTTAGTATCTTCTTGAGAATCACCGGGTAAGAACATGAAGGAAAAGAATAGAGAGACTTCACATGAATAAAAGGATACTTAATTACGAAATCTGAATCCTTGAAGAAAAAGGGTGGGAGGGCGGGAAAAACAAAAACTACTTGGGGACGGATGAAATAGATAACGTTGGGAAAAAACGAGAGGTGATCTTGCGATGTTAAAATGATCGGATCCACTTGAAGAGAAGCACACCGGTTGAAAAGGATTGACATGACAGTCTCGATTATCATGAAGGTTTAGTATTCACATAGGAGTATGAGAACACCGCTTAGGAAAAATATGGAATCAACATTTGACTTCGAAGCAACACGAATACCACAACTCAAAACAAAACAAGGGATTGGCTTTCAGAATAAGCCGGAACAAACATATGATAGAGATTTCGTCCGAAGTTTTCGTGGTGGGGCCTACACGGGCTCGATCGTACAGCACCATCATGTACAAGGCAGTGCACATGACATACGAAGTGTCCCCGAGTCGGCATAGCCAAGGACTCTTTAAGACACAACGAGACCACTGTAAAACCAACCGTGAATAGGCGGACCACTAGACGTCGAACCCCAATTTCATATCATACATCTGTCGGAAAGATATCCTAAGAGCTACTTGAATTCCCACATATAAACTCCCGAAATTTTCCGGTTATGCAATCAGGTGTTGGGGATACAGGGGAAGCATAATATCTCACCCGAACTAGCAAATCCTACATCCACCTGTATCCATCCTTCAACACATAACCAAGAAACCTTCGGAAATCGTCTACCTCAACCTTCGAAAAGCATCCGTTATACGAGTTATGGCAATACTCCCGAACTCCTGCCCTAGTACTGGGTGGCGTCGAGGTTATCTCACCAACAACTGCATAAAAGAGATTTTCAATGTCGGCGAAAACAAACTCATGTATTCCAGAACTGCAACGATAAAATTGTGACGACAACACCTCGGAGCTCAACTCCCCGGGACACTGCCATAACCCCTAAATGACAGGATGCACCTAGAACAATGTTCTCGTCACAAAACCATCGGAACGATTCCAAGATACCCGCGTGATCCTAAATTTTTTTTTTTGTGAAATTTGAGAAGAGAAGAATCAAAACTCTACGTCAGGATGCCTTATCAGAGCGATGAAGGGACTGGGGAGTAAAAAGAATTCCTAACTCTCCGATATATAATTCCTAAATGACTCAAAACATTTTTCTAGAATCAACTCGTCAGCTAATTCGATCAAGCAGTGGGGGCTCCTAAGGTCGGGGAAGGATTTGATTACCAACTTATAACGCCCTCGATGCGGCTATATCTCCCACGTGTCGAAGCACGACTTAGAGGCATAACCGCATTGAAAGCAATGTCGCAAGTGAGGTAATCTTCACACAACCCATGTAATACATAAGGGAAAGAGATACATAGTTGGCTTATAATCGCCATGTCACACAATACATGAATAAAGCATTACATCAACCAAATACAATCATGGTCCGACTAGGGAACCAAAATAAAAGAAGAACCCCAAATGCGACAAGGTCCCCGATCATCCCGACTGGGCTCCACTACTGATCAACTGGAAATGAAACAACACGAAGGACAAGATCTTCATCGAGCTCCTCCTTGAGCTTGGTTGCGTTAACTGCACGGACTCATCAACACCTGCAAGCTGGTTTTGGAAGTATTTGTGAGTCACGGGGACTCAGCAATCTCACACCCTCGCGATCAAGACTATTTAAGCTTATAGGTAGGGCAAAGGTATGAGGTGGAGCTGCAGCAAGCGACTAGCATATATGGTGGCTAACATACGCAAATGAGAGCGAGAAGAAAGGCAAAGCACGTTCGAGAAAGTATGATCAAGAAGTGATCCTAAAGCAACCTACGTCAAGCATAACTCCAACACCGTGTTCACTTCTCGGACTCCGCCGGAAAGAGACCATCACGGTTACACACGCGATTGATGTATTTTAATTAAGGTCAACTTCAGGTTTTCTACAACCAGACATTAACAAATTCCCATCTGCCCATAACTGCGGGCACGACTTTCGAAAGTTCAAATCCCTGCAGGGGTGTCCCAACTTAGCCCATCACAAGCTCTCATGGTCAACGAAGGATATTCCTTCTAGCGGGAAGACCCGATCAGACTTGGAATCCCGTTTACAGGACATTTCGACAATGGTTAAACAAGTCCAGCAAAGCCGCCCGATGCGCCGACATCCTGATGGGAGCTGGACATATCTCGTTCTCAGGGCAACACCGGATGAGACATCCTACGAGTAAAACCAGCCCTCAAGTTTCCCCGAGGAGGCCCCACAGTCTACTCAGTTTGGACCAACACTTAGACAAGCACTGGCCCGAGGGGGTTTAAAATAAGATGACCCTTGGGCTGGCCTAACCCAAGGGAAAAAGGCTAGGTGGCGAATGATAAAACCAAGGTTGGGCCTTGCTGGAGGAGTTTTATTCAAACCGAACTGTCAAGGGTTTCCCATTATACCCAACCGCGTAAGGAACGCAAAATCCGGGAACATAACACCGATATGACGGAAACTAGGGCGGCAAGAGTGGAACAAAACACCAGGCATAAGGCCGAGCCTTCCACCCTTTACCAATTATATAGATGCATTAATTAAATAAGAGATCTTGTGATATCCCAACAAATAAACATGTTCCAACAAGGAACAACATCTCCATGTTCCAACAAGGAACAAACTTCAATCTTCACCTGCAACTAACAATGGTATAAGAGGGGCTGAGCAAAGCGGTAACATAGCCAAACAACGGTTTGCTAGGACAAGGTGGGTTAGAGGCTTGGTTGAACAATATGGGAGGCATGATAAGCAAGTGGTAGGTGTCGCAGCATAGGCATAGCAAAAGAGCGAGCAACTAGCAAGCAAAGATAGAAGTGATTTCGAGGGTATGGTCATGTTGCCTGAAATCCCGCAAGGAAGAAGAACGAGTCCATGAAGAAGACAAACGGACGTGGTCGAACGGATCCTCACAACACGACGTTATCGGAACCAACCCGAAGAAGCAACACCGGAAAGAAGCACACAACATAGTAAACAAACTACTACAACACCATGGCATGATGCACAACAATATGATGCATGTCCGGTTTAACGAAGCCTGGCATGACAAAATGCACAAGCAACCCTACAAATTAAGTGGAGCTCAATATGCAACGAGTTGCATATTGACGAAACACCACAACAAGTTATTTAGTTCGATCTCGTTTATGTACCCAACAATATTAAATGTTGATTAACATGGCAAGGGGTGAAGCAAATGAAAACTACCTATCTAGTCAAGTTTAAATAAGGCCGAGAACAAAAATAAAACAATTCCGGAAAAACCTCATGTGCATATTTTATGGTTTGGTACTGTTCTGCCCTAAACCATATTTTAGAGTTATTAAACATGCAAAGTAAAGCCATCATGTTAAACTAGGCATTTTCTACCCCATTTACATATAAAGTTTATTAAATTCCGAGTTACGATTATTTAGTTATGAAATAAATCATTTTAGCAAGTTATTTAAACAAATTTAAACAAACAGCATTTTAAACATTTCAAACATAGATGATAGTTGCATATTATGAATCTAGACAAAAATCTAAGCAAGTTTCATGTATAAAACATTTTAATCCGATGCACGGTTAGTGAGTTATTAAATGCATGAACTAGGGGGACTTTTCTGTAAAACTGGCACTCTCTGGAAAATTCCTAAAATCGTAGATCTGAAAAAAACAGGAACTGGGCTGAATCTGGCTGGCCCATCAAGAGAAAAAAACAAGAGGAGGGGGCGGTGGCCTCACCCATGGGATTCGGCCCGTTTGAGGAGGAGGGGGGTAGGCCGGCAGGGGCCCTGCGTTGGGCCGGGGATGCGCTGGGCCTTGGCGCTCTAGCTGGAGAGGCATGGAAGTAGTTAGGCCGTGGCACGGTCAACGCGAGGAGCAGGGACGCGTCGTCCCGTCCTGCTCGAAGTAGGGGAAGCAGGGCGGCGACATGGACTTGGCGACGGCGAGACAAGCGAAGGCAGCGGCGATGTAGGAGAGCGACGCCGGCGAACTTGGCGCTCGAGGGAGAGGAGCTCGGGCTGCAGGAGAGGTCCGGCAGGGCAGCGCATGGAGGAGGGCACGCCATGCCTGAGGCCCTGGTGGACTTGGCCAGTGGAGCACGATGCGGCGACGGCTCGACGAGGACGTCCATGGCAGCGGACGCGGTTGACCCGCGACGAGGCTTGCGGAACGAGGGAGGTAGGGGTTGCAGGCGCGGTTGAGGAAGGGGTGCCGGGAGTGGGAGATCATCACAGTGCGGTGGAGAAGGTCGGCCTCCATGGAGGCATCCATGGCGCAAGGAGCACCTGTTGCAGGAGAAGAACGAGGAAGATGAGAGGAGGAGACGAAGGGAGGAAGGAGAAGGGCAGGGCGACGGGGTCCTGGTCCGGTTGAGTTGCCGGCGAGCGATGGGAGGCCAGGACTCCTGGATTGAGCGACCTGGGAGCTCTTTTCCCGATCCAGAACAGATCGAGGACGCTGCAGGCGACGGGAGGTCCTGGCCTGATGGCGGCAGAGCTGCGGCTCTGGGTGATCCTGCTCGGGCCCAACCGCGGAGGGGCGTGGGGATGGATCGAGAGGAGGAGGAGCTCGCTGGTTAGGTTTGTGGTGAAAATGAGGAGGAGATGGATTTGGTTCAAGCGATGGGGATCCCTAGAATTTAGGGATCTAGTCTGAAATTAGACTAGGGGTGGACTATAAATATACATCACGGATTAGGTTAGGGGCTATCTCGACCCTACGATCGCAATCGGACGATTGCGAATAAAATAGCTAGGAAGTCCAAATAAGAAAATGGTGACATTTTGTAGACGTTTGGGGATGATCCAGACACAACGGTGGCGACACCCCGGGTCGGGTCCGGGACAACTTTCGGATGCTCATGTGAGGGGTTCGATGCACTGTGCAGAGAGGGTTTCGGACCGTGCGGTCGCATCGGACAACTCCGGAAGTGAAGAGGGGAAGGAGGCTGGACTAGGTGGGCTGTGGCGAGACTGCGAGGGGGAGAAGAGAGAGAGAGGGCCCAGCATCTGTTTCTGGAGACCAAAAACGTCCGACGTTAGACCGGCTATAATGCCGCTATAGTTATCAGTTGGGGCATCAAACGATCTCCGAATGCGATGAAACTTGACAGGCGGTCTATCTACACTATAATAAGACCACATGTCAACTCTCATCCCATTCCGAGAACATTTTATGGCCACTTATAAAATAATATTTCGGACATGCCGCGGGCGCGTGCAAGTGTGTCTAGACTCAGAACGGACAACGGACGGAACAAGGAGACCGGGACGGATGCAAGTTTTGAAAACATGATGATGCAAAGCGGATGATGACATGGCAAGATGCAACACGCAAGCAAAATACAAGTCAACAATAGCGAATAACTGGAGGACACCTGGCGCATCGCTCTCGGGCCGTTACAGGTGTGGAGGGAGGAACACCCCTCGTAGCATCTACATGGGGATGAAGCCGACAAATGGCAACTTTCATATTCAAAATGGCCGCACATGAGTCAAAATAAAACCAAAACAGATTCAAGTATGATAAACCATACGAAAGACCGCATTACACAAACGGTCTAATTGTCATTACATAATAGTTTACTCAAGGATTACATCTTTAGGACACTGGTCCTCTATGGCCAGAGCACAATAGGGAAATTCTCATTTTCAATAGGTGGTGGACCAGTGGTCTTCTTCTCAAGGTCCTCACATTTATGGATAGCATACTTGAGCTCTTGTTGCACTTCGTCCACTCCGGCCTCGTGCTTCTCACTAACGGTTTTCACCATCTTGAGCTCGGCGGCTGCTCGATCGGCTGCCGCCTCTTTTGCCTTCTTTAGTTCCACCCTGAGGCCTTGTCGAGCTTCTCATCAGAGCTGTCCAGCTTCCAATTCATCTCATCCAGCGCCACGACATTAGCATCCACCGCAAGAGATGAGGCCTACAATAACAATACAAGGACCTCAGACAGTTCAGACTCCGGATTTCATGATTTTTTGATCCTCTGCCAGGTTTCTCAAACCTGACAAAGTCTCGGGGGTTGCTATATGCAAGGGGTGTATAACTTTGTTCAAAAATACACTTTGTGAAAATAATATTAGATGGCTTACCTTGAAGTCTGTGAAGAGGCCGCTTAAGGCTTCCTTCAGTCCGCTGTGAACGGACCAAATACTCTGTAAAACCACGTGCATCGGGGTGCGGTGTTCTGCAACGATAGAGGAGTTGTTCACCACCTCCTCCATCATGTCCAGCCACCCTGCCACACCCTAATCATCGGTGTTTGGCGCTGGCCGCGGGGCCCTGTTAGCTCCTTTGGTGGAAGGTAGAATTGACACCTTCGGGGGCCTTGGGGGTGATGTCGCTTGAACTACTATTTCCCCAAAGAGGAAGGTATGATGCAGTACAGCTACGGTAGGTATTTCCCTCAATTTTGAAACCAAGGTATCAATCCAGTAGGAGAACCAAGAAACACTATCTAAACGGTGCATGCACACAAAGAACAAATACTTGCAACCCGACGCGTAGGAGGGGTTGTCAATCCCTCTACGGTAAAAAGATAGATAAATTTGTGGTACATTGGATAAATAGCTCTCGATTAAACGCGAAATAAAATAAATAATAAAATACATGTAGCAAGGTATTTTGGGGTTTTTGGAATGATGGATCTGAAAATAAAAGCGAATAAAAATATATCTCAAAGGAAATATGATAAAGTATAGACCGGGGGGCCGAAGATTTCACTAGTGGCTTCTCTCGAGAAAATAGCAGACGGTGGGTAAACAAATTATTGTTTGGCAATTGATAGAAGATCGAATAATTATGAATATATCCAAGGCAATGATCAATATATAGGCATCATGTCCAAGGTTAGTAGACCGACTGCTGCCGGCATCTAGTACTGTTACTCCACAATCGACCGCTATCTCGCATCCCTCTAGTGTATTAAGTTCATGGAGATATAGAGTAATGCAATAAGACTGATGACATGATGTAGACGAGATCTATTCACGTATGAATAGCCCCCATCTTGTTATCGTTAATAGCACCAATACATGCGTGTCTTGCTGCCCCTTCTATCACTAGGAAAGAACACTGCAAGATCGAGCCCGTCACAAAGCACCTCTTCCCATGGCAAGAAAAATCGATCTGATTGGCCTAACTAAACCAAAGATTCGAAGAAGAAATACGAGGCTACAAATAATCATGCATATAAGAGATCGAATGAATACTCAAATAATATTCATGTTTATAGATCAGATCATAAGCTTAAAGTTCATCGGATCCCAACAAAAACACCAAGAAAAGAGTTACATCAAATAGATTTCCAAGAGACCATTGTATTGAAAATCAACAAGAGAGAAGAAACCATCTAGCTACTGCCTACAGACCTATAGGTCTATGGTGAACTACTCACGCATCATCGGAGAGGCACCAATGAGGACGATGAACCCCTCTGTGATGGTGTCTAGATTGGATCTCATGGTTCTGGAACTTGCGATGGCTGGAATTGTGTTTCGTCAAGTCTCCTTGGATTTCTGGAATATTTGGGAATTTATAGGGTGAAGAGGTGGTGCGGGAAGTCGGCACAACCGACCTTGGCGCGCCTGGCCTCCTGGCGCGCCCAGGTGTCTTGTGCTCACCTCGGCCTCCCCTCTGGTAGTTCTTTGGCCGACTGGGTGTCTTATGGTCCAGAAAAGATCTCCAAAAAGTTTAGTTGCGTTTGGAATCCGTTTGGTACTGATATTCTGCGAAGTAAAAAACAAGCAAAAAATAGCAAGTGCCACTGGGCACTATGTCAACAGGTTAGTCCCAAAAAAGTTATAAAGTTGCTATAAAATTGTCGGTGGGAACGACACCTATGGGATCACGAGAATCCCTACTACGGTTAGCGGGGCGCGGGGTCGTGAGAAGAGCGGATCAAGCAGGTAGCACACGGTTCATTTATCCAGGTTCGGGCCGCAAGGATGCGTAAAACCCTACTCCTGCTTTGGTGGATTGTGTATTTGTGTTCTTGAGCTAGCTATGGGGCGTGAGGAGCTCCAAATAGCCGAATCCCTCTCCTGGTCTCCTCAGGCGTCCTTTTATAGGAAAAGGGGTGGCCACAGTGGCACACAGGAGGTGGAAAGGGAACAGTGATGCGAGGTTATCCCCCGCATTACATGACAAGGCGCATTTAATGCATCTTGCTTAGGTGTCCTTGCTTTATCGGGGACGGGGGAGAGATCTGCCTCGTCCGTCGTCGCCGCTCCTTCTTGTGTCGACACGCGCCCTAGCCAGCGACGCCTGCGATGCCACGTAACTAGGCAGGCAGCTGAGGTGGTGCAGTGGTGGGTCTTCACGAAGATCTGCATGCCACCACGCAGGTGCCTGCTCAGCTGGTTGTGTCGGCAGCTGCATGCATGCGGTGGTGGAGGCTCAGTCGGCGTGGGCCTGACGGTGGCCCTGCGAGTGTCCTTGGCAAGGGCCTTGCCAGGGGCCTTGTGGTCTTCCTCGGCCGGGATTCCGCCAAGGGTTGTCGTCTCCTTAGTGCGTATCCGGTCTTGAACGTCTTCACAAAGATCTGCATGTCGCCATGGGGATGTCTCCCGAATCCTTGCCCTTTGGGGGCAGTGGACTCAAGGGTGATTCGCTCCGTAGGCGCGGGATGAGTCGCCGTAGCAAGGGTCTTGCCGGGGCTGCTAGAACTGTCTCCCGGCAAGGATCTTGCCGGGGGAGTCTGCTTCGTCCTCTTTGTTCTTTGTGGTCTTGGTCTTGGCATCGCAGTTCTCTTGAGCTTCGGTCTTACCCTGGATCACCTCCCTTGCCTTTCTTGGTGTGGTGGTGCCCGCGGCTCAGACTGCCTGTGCACAGTTATAGGGGTACAAAAAGTGTAGCCCTCTTTTTGTACACCGACAGGAGCCCCCGGGCCTGGGCCACACATAAGCGCAACGCGTTGTTGGGCTAGGCCCAAAAATGGTGCGCGGGCAGGCGGGGCGGTTTTTACCGTGGTAAGATTCTTCGCACGTTGCACTTCCCACGATTCCCGCGCGTGGCGCGGGGTGGGGAGGCGTGTGTGACGTGGGCGGCATGCGTGGGGTTGGTCTCTGCACGCATGCGTCACGTCGCAGTTAAGGGGGCGGTTCGCGCCTTCCCCATAAACGGAGGGAGGCGTGGAGGCACGGCCCATTTACTGAATGGGGCCGAGGCGCGGTCCTCGAGGCGTCCACTCCCACGATCACGGGGTGGGGAGAGGTCACCTCACCCGTCCCTTCGGTTCTGCACGTTCGCCACGTGTCTCCCGTGCGCTTGGGGTGGCAAACGGTGGAGGCGGGAAACCGAGCCATCGCTGGTTGGGTCAGCGGGTCGGCCCTGGCTCCCTGCGCCTCCCGTGTCTTGATTGGCCGAGCGGGGCGGCCAAGACCCAACCCCAATCCTTTATAAAGAGCGGGAGGGGGGGATGGCGTCCCACATTCTTTCATCTTCTTCTTCCTTCAGCTTCTGCTCCTCCCTTCTATCCATCATGGAGAGAGGGAACCCCGGTCCTTCAACATTGGCGGCGAGGGTCGCCGCTCGACAACGCGCCCCTCCTTCTCCTGCGCCTGTGGTGGCAGAGCTAGCCGCGAGGGGAAGGGGGAGGGGGCGAGGCCGGGGCGCTCGGGGAAGAGGAGGACAGGGTGGCGCGTCGGCCTCGCCTCCGCCAGCAGCTCCTCCTCCAATGGAGGGCCATGTTGGGGATGACCCTTGTGAGTTCTTCGTTAGGCTGCGCCAGCCGCGCCGCCGTCGCCTTCGTCTCCCGACTCCATTTGCGCAGGAGATGGAGTTGGATCCGCCGGAGTCGTTGTGGCTGCACATGAGGGGCTGCGGGATCAATGGCACGCGGGCCCGCGTCGACTTCCCCGCCCCTCACGTGATGTATCTCCGTCGGGGATGGAAGATGTTTGCCCATATCCACCATGTGATGGAGGGGCTCACTCTCCATTTTAAGTTGATGGAGGGTGGCCTTCTCTCCGTCAAGGTCTTCGGGTGCTTTGGGACCCGTGCAAGGTGCTACGTGGAGAGCTCTTCTGATAGTGAAGACTCCTCCACGGGCGGTAGTGACGAGGAGGACAGCGGCAGCGACGACGAGGGTAGTAGGCGGCAGGATGACGGGTCCGATTAGGTGTCGGGTGCCGCTCCGTGCAGCACCGGCGACCCCATCATCTGCGTCGCCGGCTCCCTGAACTTCTCGGGGCCGTCTCCTTGGGCGGCTGGCGTTGGGAGGCTGCGGAAGATGAAGAGGGCGGGCGGCAAGGCCGTCAAGTCGGAGTACATGGGCACCGACGCCTTCGACGCGTGCTGACGTCCTGCAGCCTCGTCTTCGAGCTCTGCTTCCGGCGCCGCCATCACCATCCAGCCTTTGGACGGCCACCAAGATGTTCTCTTGGTGTCTTCTGCCACCCGTAGCTCGCCTAGGCGCTCCTTTTGTCTCTTTTGCCTCCTTGACCTGCCTCCTGAGGAGAGGGACAAGAAAGGGATTACAGGCACCTTATCTCTTTTTAGTTTGTAAGCCTTCGGGCCTTTGTTGAATTTAAAACTTGTAATCCCATCATTCATGTTTTTCATTCCCTATGGACTGTACCTGAGTGGAATGTTTTTAAAGAAAAAGGGATGCTTGCCGGGTCATTTGTTTGCGGGTGGAACCCACGAAAAGGATTAAATCCTTGATATCTTCAAGATAAACATTTCCTTGCCCGGCAACAGGCCTTGCCATCTCCCCACTTCGCTCGACCTTCCTCATGCATTTGGCGCAGCCAGGGATGAGGCGGGTTCAGGCTCCTTGTTTCATTCTTTCGCTGCCGCGACTATGACCAAACTTGGCCCCAGGAACGAGCCCTAGGGCCTAGAGTTATGGGAGCATGGTAGCTTAGGGGAAAACGAGGTTTCACATACCTCATTCCATAATGGAATGCGTGATAAGGGATGAAGAACTTATCTGAAGCTGCAGCCCCCGGCAACCCTGGTTCGCTGTGGGTGAATCTTTGCTCTTGCAGCCCCCCGGCAATACTGGCTTGCTGGGGGCTAGATGCTGGTCTGTTCATCTTGTTTTCCTCCCCAAGTGGTTCGACACGGATATCCGTGTGTCCTGTGAACCAAAGAAGACGAAAGAAAGACAAGGAGACGCACACTCGACCTCTAAGCTAGGGGTTAGTCACCGCTAAGCACTATCAACCCTAACCAAGGACGAGACTCGACCTAGCATGCATGCTATGACTCAGGGCGCCAGCGCTTCATTTACTTATGCTCAGGGTCTGCGCCTGGCTTTGTACAAAGGGTTGCATGCGTCATCGGCAATGCTCGTACAAAATGTGGCTTGCCGGGGGGCCCAGCAAGCCGCGCCTTACGGGTAAAACTTGCGAAGATGCTCAATGTTCCCAGAGTTACTCACCGGAACGACATCTTCGGTCTCTAGGCGGACTGCGCCGGGCCTGGTGACTCGTATTACCCGATAAGGGCCTTCCCACTTCAGCGTCAACTTGTTGGAATTTTTGGCCGATTGAACGTGCCGAAGAACAAGGTCGCCTTCCTCAAAGCTTCGGGCATGAACCTTGCGGCTATGGTAGCGGCACAAGGCTTGCTGGTAGCGCGCTGCTCTCACAGCCGCCCGAAGACGATCTTCCTCAAGGAGCGTTGCGTCATCTTGGCGCAGTTGCTCTTGCTTAAGCTCATCATTAGCGAGTACTCGAGGTGACCCGTATATGAGTTCAGTGGGGAGAACTGCTTATGCCCCGTATACCAGGGCAAATGGTGTCTGGCCGGTGGCTCGATTTGGCGTCGTTCTGATTGACCAAAGAACCGCCGGTAATTCATCAATCCAGCGCCTTCCACTCTTGTGCAGCCTCTCAAAGGTCTTTGTCCTTAATCCCCGCAGTACTTCAGCATTTGCCCTCTTAGCTTGACCATTGCTTCGTGGGTGAGCAACGGAAGCGAAACAGACTTTGCTGCCGAGGTCTTGGGTATATTGCATGAAGGTGCGGCTTGTGAACTATGTACCGTTGTCGGTGATGACCCTGTTGGGTACACCAAAAAGGCACACAAGTCCCATGAAGAATTTGACGGCTGACTGAGCTGTGACCTTCCTCACTGCTTCCACCTCTGGCCACTTTGTGAACTTGTCGATTGCGACATACAAGTACTCAAAGCCCCCGGCAGCGCGGGGGAAAGGGCCCAGTATGTCGAGCCCCCAGACCGAGAAGGGCCAGGAGAGAGGAATGGTTTGAAGGGCTTGAGCTGGCTAATGAAGCTTCTTTGAATGGAACTGACACGCTTCACACCTGGTGACTAGTGTCATCGCATCCTGGAGGGCGGTGAGCCAGAAGAAGCCTTGCCGAAACGCTTTGCCAGCAAGGGCCCTTGACCCGATGTGGGATCCACATATGCCTCCATGTATCTCCGCCAACAGCCCCAGTCCTTCCTCTCGAGGGATACACTTCAATTTCACGCCGTTCGGCCTCTTTCTGTACAGGACGTCATCGACGAACTGGTACATAGTAGAGCGACGGGCTACTTTTTTCGCTTCTTCTTCCGCCTCAGGAAGTTCCCCTGTTTGGAGGAACCGGACGGTATGCTGTTCCCATGCTGGAGCCTGGGGCTCGACGGCGAGGACTAAAGGCATTTCCTCCGCTACAGGAGCGGCTATCTCGACGGCAAGAGCTTGACGCTCCGATGGAGCTAGCCGTCCCGTGGCAGGCTCAGTATCTCCGGCAACATCCTTGCCGGAGGCTCTGGGGAGCTCGGCGGGAAAGTACTTGTCGGGCACTGATTTCCTCCTCTTGTTTTGATCAATGGATGGCTGAGTTAGCTGAAGCACAAAGGTACCTGGTTCCACAGGTAGCTTGAGGGCAGCGCGTTTTGACAGGTAATTGGCGATATCATTCTCCGCTCGGGGAACGTATTCTGCCTGTATACCGTCAAAACGCTCTTCTAGCTTTCTCACTTCATCGACGTAGGCCTTCATCAATGGGCTCTGGTAATACTTGTTGACTTGCTTGACGACAAGTTGCGAGTCGCCTCTGACGACGAGTTTCTTGATTCCGAGGTCCGCTGCGATCCTAAGACCGGCAAGCAGCCCTTCGTACTCAGCCGTATTGTTTGTTGACACTTCCCTGGGGAAGTGCATCTGGATCACGTACTTGAGGTGCTCTCCGGTGGGCGCGATAAGCAGTACGCCAGCCCCAGCGCCCTGTAAGGAGAAAGCTCCATCAAAGTACATGATCCAGTCGCAACTTGCCTCCTTGCCGGGGAGAGCAGTCTCTTGGGCTTCTTCGTCAGGCGTCACGGTCCATTCTGCAACGAACTCCGCCAGGACTCGGCTTTGAATCGTCAAGGTACTCTCAAACTTGAGGCCAAAGTTGGACAGTTCCAGTGCCCACTCTACAATCCTTCCCGTTGCGTCTGGATTGTGCAATATCCGTTGCAGAGGGAGGCGAGTGATGACAGTGATTTCGTGCGCCTGGAAGTAGTGACGCAGCTTCCTCGAGGCCATAAGAAGGCCGAAGAGCAGTTTCTGCACACCGAAGTACCTTGATCTAGCCCCCTGTAGAAGGGAGCTAACAAAGTAGACCGGGTGCTGCATCATCTTCTTCCTTGGCGGCACTCCAACCGGTTGTGTTGTCTCGGCATCGGTGGCATCGGGCTTCGTCGTTGCTATTACCTCATCATCAATTTATCTCTGCGCCACTAGTGCGGCGCTGACCACCTAGTTCGTTGCCGCCAGGTACAGCAGCAACAGTTCCTGTGGCCTAGGCGCAACTAGTATTGGCGCGGAGGAGAGGTACCTCTTCAAATCTTGCAATGCTGCTTCGGCTTCTAGTGTCCACTCCATCGGGCCCGCCTTTTTCAAAATCATGAAAAAGGGAAGGGAGTGCTCGGTGTACTTGAGATGAACCTGCTCATGGCGGCAACGCAACCGGCAAACCGACGCACATCCTTGACTCGCTTGGGCGCTTCAATCCGCTCTATAGCTTTGATCTTGTCCGGAATTGCCTCTATCCCACGCTGTGACACAAAGAACCCGAGAAGCTTGCCAGATGAGACGCCGAAAACACACTTCTCAGGGTTCAGCTTGAGATTGATCTTGCGTAGGTTTGCAAATGTTTCTTGTAACTCTGATATGAGGGTTGCCCTGTTCTTGGTTTTGACCACTATATCATCCATATAGGCTTCCATATTTCTATGGAGCTGGAGTTCAAAACCAATCTGGACCGCCCTTGCAAACGTTGAACCAGCACTCTTCAACCAGAAAGGCATCCGTATAAAGCAATACTTACCACATGGGGTGATGAATGCCGTTTTCTCTTCATCTTCCCTTGCCATGAATATCTGGTGGTAGCCGGAGTAGTCATTGAGGAATGACAACAGATCACACCCAGCTGTGGTGTCAACAATCTGGTCGATGCGCGGCAACGGGAAGGGGTCTTTGGGACAAGCCTTATTAATATCTGTGTAATCAATACACAGCCTCCACTTCCCATTTGCCTTGCGCACTACCACCGGATTAGCCAACCATGTTGGATGGAGCACTCCTCTTACCAAACCCGCTGCTTCCAGTTTCCGGATCTCCCCTGTGATGAACTCTTGTCATTCCAAAGCTTGCTTTCTGACCTTCTGCTTGACGGGCCGCACATGAGGACAGACAGCAAGGTGGTGCTCAATCACCTTCCTGGGAACGCCGGGGATGTCGGATGCTTGCCAGGCAAACACATCGACATTCACCCGCAGGAAGGTGACGAGCGCGTCTTCCTATTTGTCGTCAAGGGTGGAGCTTATGGTAAAAGCTCCTCCCGTGTCGTCCTCCTTGACAGAAACCTTCTTGGTTCCTGGCGGTGTGGCCCTGGACTTCTTGTTTCTGTCGGCGGAGCTCTTTGGCATGTCCTCGACGGGAGCGCTACACTCCGAAGAGGTGCGCTTGCCAGAGTGGGTGCCTGAGGTCTCACCGGTCTTCTTCTTTTGCCTTCCCGGGGCTCCAACGGCAGGAGCAAGTGCCTTGGCAGTGGCGGCTGCTGCAACTGCTTGTTGATAGAGTTGGTCAACGCAAATTAGCACATCCTTCTTGTCCGACGGGACGGTGATGATCGTCATAGGCCCCGGCATCTTCAGGGTGTTGTAGGCGTAATGTGACGCCGCCATGAACTTGGCCAGCGCTGGGCGGCCAAGGATCCCGTTGTAAGGCAAGGGGATCTTGGCAACGTCGAACACAACCCTTTCTGTCCTGTAGTTCAGATCGCTCCCAAAAGTCACGAGCAACATGACCTTTCCCTTAGGTTGACTTCTTCCCAGGTTGACCCCCTGAAACGTGCCCGTCTCTTCGAGGTCTTCATCAGGAATCTGCAATTTCTCGATCACGGCAGGAGAGATTAAGTTCAGACCGGCCCCGCCATTGACTAGCATCTTTGTCACCTTGAGGTTGTGTAGTGCGATCAGGGTGATCCTCAGTGTCAAAAATGATAGGTGTGCTGGACCACTTCAACGGCCTTTGGGCATGAAACGACGGTTCCGCCGCTGTAATCTCACGCGCCCACTGTTTAAGCTGGCAGTGAGAGGTATGCAGCGAGGCGCCGCCATCGATGCACATGGCCTCTGTAGCTTTCTGAAATCATTGGTCACCAGACTCATCGTCCTCTTCGTGATCATCGTCTTCTGGATTTTTGTCACGGCCCCGGGCGGGCCTCTCCTGCTGTTTATCTTTGCCGCGACGGCCCGCCTGGCCGTCACGCTTCTTGCCGGACCCCTCAGCACCGTCCTAGCCTTTCTCCTTGTCCCGCCTCTCATATTTAGCCCTCTACTTCTCAGCAAGGAGCTCAACCCGTCTGCAGTTTTGGAGATCATGGCCTTTGGTGCGATGGATCTTGCAGTATTTCTTGTCGGAGTTTCCTGGCTTCTCAGCAGCCGCCAAGGCCCGGCAGGCGAAACATCCGGCAATTTCCTTGCTGGGGTCATCTGCCTTGGTTTTCTTGGTGGAGCCGGAGTCGCCAGATCCCTCGACGGCAAGCACAACTTTACCTTTCCGCTTCCTGTTGCGGCGCCGGCCTTTCTTCGCCGGGGCAGCAGTATCCTCATCTGAGGAGTCGGTTTCCACGCCGGCATCTTCGCTGGGGTACTTCCTTCCCTCTTCAGCCCGGGCACATTTGTCAGCAAGAACATAGAGTTCTGCCACATCTTTCACCTTGTTCATCGCCAGTTCTTCGCGCATCTTGCGGTTACGCACGTTCTGATGGAACGTGATGATGATGGCGGTAGGGTGAACATCAGGGATATTGTACTGTACACGGCTGAACCACTATATATACTTGCGCAGACTCTTGCCTCCCTTCTAGGGAATGACATGTAGGTCGCTTGCTTGGCCGTGGGCTTGGTGACCCCCAGTAAAGGCGCCCACAAACTCATGGCACAAGTCTGACCAGGTGGAAATAGAGTCTACCAGCAAGTGCATCAACCACGACATGGCGTTAGGTTTAAGAGCCAATGGAAAGTAATTCGCAAGCAACTTATCATCGTGGGCTCCGGCGGCTTGCATCGCGATGGTGTAGATGCTGAGGAACTCAGACGGGTGAGTCTTGTCCTTGTACTTTTCGCCAACGTCAGGTTTGAAGGTGCGGTGAGTGGGCCACTGGAACTGCCGTAGGTCATGGGTAAAAGCCGGACAGCCTATCTCGTAAGGTCGGCCTCTAGGGCTCTCCGGGGCCGGGTGGTTCACAGCAGGCCCTACTCGCCTGTCTGACTGGTGGCGCGCTCCGCTCCGGCGCTCGATAGTGGTTCGAGCGTCTTCATGGGCTCGTTCCCGAAGAACTTGGCACTGGTCACAGTGGGTCCGCGGGTCAGACGATGCTATGGAGATGGCATCGCCCACGACGTCGCGACGAGCCGGCGCCCGCGGTACCGGATGGGGAAGAGGTGAATGCACCGTGGTCGCGGCGCCGCCGGCTTTTCTACCACTGGTCCGCGGGACTCCATCGGAGCGTCGACCCGGGGGCCTCACCGGACTTGGTTCATTTGTGTTGGCCACCGCAACAAGGCTTCGGATAGTGGCTCTCCATTCGTCGAGTTTCCCCGTAGTGGGAGGAAAATCGAGGAGCAACTGCGCGCGCGCCAGGGCCTCTACTGGCGTTGGCGGCAGCGAAACCTGCACGGAACGCGACGCGCCTCGACTTCTGACCATGTCAGAAGGAGCTCTATCACGACCCCGCGGTCGCATGCCGCTTTCACCAACGCCTCGGCGAGTGGGCAGGTCTTCTACGTCCCGGGAGCGGCGCTCGGGGCTCTTCCCGCGGCGACGCCCGGGGTCTTCGGCATGATTACACCGTTCGTCACATGCTGCCTGGGAGGAGCGTGCTGTTGATGCCGGCATGGGAGTCTTGGAGGCCCTCGCGTCGCCTTCGGGCGGGGCGGCGATTACCTTGGAAGGCCCCGCTCCACCCGCGAAGGACTTGGCTCCGCCTTTGGATTTGGCGACATGTGGCCCGTTACCAGGCACGCAAACATCGCCGCCTCCCAAACTCCGGCTGCTGGGATGGTGTTGGTGTTCGCGAGCAGCGCCCCGGGTCCTCTCTGCGACCGGTCCGCTGCTCGCCCGCGTCGGGACGGGCTGTCCGGCTTCCGACTGGCCAAGCGCCACCGTCGTCTTCTTCTTGGGCGCCATGATGATGAAGAAGCGCCAAACTAACTGCTAGAGCCGATTCTCACAACTGCGCCCCCTACCTGGCGCGCCAAAGATGTCAGTGGGAACGACACCTATGGGATCACGAGAATCCCTACTACGGTTAGCGGGGCGCGGGGTCGTGAGAAGAGCGGATCAAGCAGGTAGCACACGGTTCGTTTATACAGGTTCGGGCTGCAAGGATGCGTAAAACCCTACTCCTACTTTGGTGGATTGTGTATTTGTGTTCTTGAGCTAGCTATGGGGCGTGAGGAGCTCCAAATAGCCGAATCCCTCTCCTGGTCGCCTCGGGCATCCTTTTATAGGAAAAGGGGTGGCCACAGTGGCACACAGGAGCCCTGGCCAGTGACGCCTGCGATGCCACGTAGGTAGGCAGGCAGCTCAGGTGGCGTAGTGGTGGGTCTTCACGAAGATCTGCATGCCCCCATGTAGGTGCCTGCCCAGCTAGTTGGGTCGGCAGCTGCATGCATGCGGTGGTGGAGGCTCAGTCGGCGTGGGCCTGACGGTGGCCCTGCGGGTGTCCTTGGCAAGGGCCTTGCCGGGGCCCTGGCAAGGGCCTTGCCAAGGCGCCTGCTGTCATCCCCGGCAAGGCGCTTGCCGTGGGCCTTGTGGTCTTCCTCGGCCGGGATCCCGCCAAGGGTTACCGTCTCCTTAGTGCGTATCTGGTCTTGAACGTCTTCACAAAGATCTGCATGTCGCCACGGGGATGTCTCCCGAATCCTTGCCATTTGGGGCAGTGGACTCAAGGGTGATTCGCTCCGTAGGCGCGTGATGAGTCACCGTGGCAAGGGTCTTGCCGAGGCTGCTAGAACTGTCTCCCGGCAAGGATCTTGCCGGGGGAGTCCGCTTCATCCTCTTTGTTCTTTTTGGTCTTGGTCTTGGCGTCGCAGTTCTCTTGAGCTTCGGTCTTACCCTGGCTCACCTCCCTTGCCTTGCTTGGTGTGGTGCTGCCCGCGGCTCAGACTGCCCGTGCACAGTTATAGGAGTACAAAAAGGGTACCCCTCTTTTTGTACACTGACAAAAATGGTTGTAAAACATCCAAGAATGATAATACAACAGCATAGAACTAGCAAAAATTATAGATACGTTGGAGACGTATCAGCATTCCCAAGCTTAATGCCTACTCGTCCTCCAGTTGGTAAATGATAAAAACAGAATTTTTATGTGAAATGTTGCCTAACATGTTCACCACATATTCTTTTATTTTGTAGAATGGACATTTGGCCATTTATATGGTTCAAAGCAATAGTCTACTTTTTACATGAAGATTTGAATACTCAAGCATATCAACAAGAAACCATGTCTTTCAAAATATCAATACTAAAGAAAGTTATCCCTAGCCCATCTTGCTCAATCATTGATTCAGTCATGATACACACTCGCATATTAGCTACATCTAATGCTCAGGTATGATCATAGTGCTCCCTTGTTGGTGCTTTATAAGAGAAGATGGAGACTCAAAAATAAAAATCGCATAAAGTAAATAGATAGGCCCTTCGTAGAGGGGAGTATGGATTTGTGGAGGTGCGAGAGCTCAAAGCTTAAATTGAGAGATTTTTTTGAGAGGCATACTTTTCCCATCAACGAAAACGACCGAGTAATTCCCAACACTTTTCATGCATGCTAGATATATCATAGACGGTTCCCAAACAGAAAATAAAGTTTATTCCTTTTTCTACCATACTTTCACACTCCACTACTAGTCGTATCCACGGGTACCGTCCATACCAACACTTCACAAGGAATTTATTATTTGACAACGTAAAGTAAATTTATTTTTCATTTCGGGACTGGGCATCACAATTACTGCCGTACTCTCATGCAATGACAATTGAATAAACACTCATCTTGACAAAAACACAACTAGCATGGAAAATATTGGCCATACCCTGCCGCTTCATGAGCGGTACAGGCACACAAAAATGAAATTCATTTTCAAAATTAGAAATTGCACATACATATTTGCATAGAATGGTATGGAAATACCGCATGTAGGTAGGTATGGTGGACTCATATGGAAAAATTGGGTTTAAAAGATTTTGGATGCACAAGTAGTATTTCTACTTAGTACAAGTGGAGGCTAGCAAAAAGATTGAGAAGCAACCAACCAAGAAACGAAAAATCACATAAGCGAGCATTATGCATAATACTGAATAATGCACCACAAGTAGGATGTAATTTCATTGCATAACTATTGACTTTCGTTATTGCATGGGGAATCACAAACCTTAACACCAATATTCTTACTAAAGCATAATTACTCACCAACATGACTCAGATATCACTATCATCATGCCTCAAAACTATTACAAAGAATCAAGTTCATTTTTTCCAATGATCTTCATGAAAGTTTTTATTATATCCCTCTTGAATATCTATCACTTTGGGACTAGTTTCATATATTGCAAATGCTTTAGACAAGCTCAAATAAATATGAGTGAAGAATATGAGCATTAAAATTTTCATCTCTCAAAATAATATAAGTGAAGCATCAGAGAATTTCTTCAAAACTTTACTAACTCTCAAATAAATCAAAGTGAAGCATGACATCATTTCTTCAAAAATATAAAAGCACACCGTGCTCAAAAAGATATAAGTGAAGCACTAGAGCAATTCCATAGCTCAAAAAAATTAAGTGAAGCATATTGTCGGCGTTCTGGGACCAAGGGTGCCCAGACTTGCCTGCCTGCGGGCTAGTGCGTGGCTCCACCAATGGCCTGGTATGGCCCATCTTCAGCAACAACAACTCAAGACCCTAGCGAGGGGACGAGCCTCGCGAGGCGGACGATGTCAAGAACTCCCTAGGGGCAGCCTCACTAGGCTGGCTCCCGAGGAGCGGAGATCTCTATGCAAGGGGCACCTCGCGAGGTTCACGTGACGTGAGCCATGACGACCAAGGCCAGGCCGGCGCCAGCGGGCGCATTGTACCAGTTTCCTCTTTCGTGCTAAAGAGGTAGGCGCAGGCGAGGCGTCCCGAGGCATCAGGCAAAGGTTTCCATATCAGTGCAACAAGACCAAGACCAGCAAGACGGCAGGATGGAGGTCACCACGGAGCCCACAAAAGCGTCACCACCAGAGCCTTTGGCAAGCGAAGACCACCTTTTGTCAAGACAGGTTGTACTAGTTGTCTCCCGTCAAACATGGCCGTTGTGGGATCCCTTCCCGCCTAACAATTGGGAAGAGGATCAGGGCCTCTATAAATAGGGCTCGCCACCTAAGTAGCAAAGGGAGAGAAAGGAGAGGGGAGGAGACTCATCTTGGACTGGATCCATTCCATCCTCACACCCACCAGCTAGCTGAGCTCAAGAACACCTCTCCTCCTGAGGCTGTTCATCGATTGTACTAGTTCATCCTTAGCCCACAAGGCAATCCACCAACACCACACTGGAGTAGGGTATTACACCGCAAGGTGGCCCGAACCAGTATAAACCCTTGTGTATCTTGTTCTTTGGGTTCGTCGAGCTAGGCCGTGGGATCGTTAAGCCAGCAAGGTAGGGAGAGAGTGTTCTTCGTGTGCACCCCAGAGTTTGAACCTCAAGGGTTAGCCAGATCCCACAATCCGACCTTTGGCGCGCCAGGTAGGGGTGCGCCGAAGCTTCCCCTCTCTGCCTGCTTCATCTTGCGCCCATGGCAGGCGTCACTCCTCCGTTGGGTCGGCGGGCGCCCGCGGATGCGCCACAGGCATCCGCGCCTTCACCCTCTCCTTGTAGAAAGTGCAGTGTCTGCACAAGTTCAAGCCAGAGATGCCTCCTCGCTATGACGGCGCCGCGGATCCAGCGGCCTTCCTGCTGGCGTACGAGGAGGCTGTTCTGGAAGCCGGAGGCGGCGACCAAGTCATGGCCAACTGGTTCCCATGGCCCTCGCCGGCGTGCCGCGCGCATGGTTGCTCAACCTGGTGCACTCCTCCATGGCCTCCTGGGAGGAGCTACTCGGCCTCTTCATCGCGCGCTTCGCTGCACAGGCACCCCCCGCCGTAGCAGCCCTCCTTAGTGGTTCGCGGGCGCCACCCTCGGATCGCCACGTCAAGCAGTTTATCCGCCAGATGGGCGCTGCCCGCGTGTAGTAGGGGGCTCCCCCAGGATGGGCAGCGCCCCAGGCCAACCACACCTTCAGCTCGGAGGACCACCCAGCAATCACCGCGGGCTCGGGCGCGCTCCCGATGCTTTGCACGCCCACCATCTGCAACGTAGCAGTTACCAAGACCCTCATCGACGGAGGAGCCGGCCTCAACATGCTCTCCATGGAAGCTTTCAGCTTGCTCCATGTGCCGCTCGCCCGGCTCCGCCACACTAAGATTTTCTTCGGAGTCGGTGGCGGTTCCACCAGCCCCGTAGGGCAGATCCGCCTCCCGTCACCTTCGGCACCCGCAACAACTACCGCACCGAGCTCATCGACTTCGACATCGCTCACATCAGCCTCCTATACAGTTCCATCGTCGGGTACCCAGCCCTGGCTCAGTTCATGGCGGTAACCCACCCCGCATACAACCTCATGAAGATCTCGGGGAGCAACGGCGTCCTCACCGTGGGTGGAGACGCCAATGAGGCCCTGATGTCCCTCAAGCTCGCCTTTAGGGCCATGGCGGCGGTATGCCCCGCAGGTGAAGCAGCACCCAAGACTGAAGGGGTTGCGCTGGCCAAGAAGAAGCAAGTGTTCTCCCAAGATCGGGCCAAGACGAAGAAGGTGCCGGTCGACGAGGACGGGGCCTTGGAGCCACCTTCACCATAGGCGCCAACCTCAACTCGGAACAGGAAGAGGCACTGGTGAAATTCCTGCGCACAAACAAGGAGGTATTCGCCTGGGAGCCCAAGTAGCTGGTAGGGGTCCCAAGGGGAGTAATCGAGCACCACTTGAGGGTGTGCCCCAATGTACGCCCATTGAAACAGAAGGCGTGACGACAGTCCACAGAGAAGCAGTCCTTCATCATCCAGGAAACCCGCAAGCTATAGGCGGCGGGTGTCATCCGCGAAGTCCGGTAATCGGAGTGGCTGGCAAACCCCGTCGTCGTGCCCATGAAGGGTGGAAAAGAATGCATGTGCGTCGACTTCACCAACCTCAACCAGGCCTGCCCCCAAGACATGTTCTCTCTTCCGCGCATCGATCAGATCGTCGACTCCACCGCCGATTGCGACCTGCTATATTTCCTAGATGCCTTCTTAGGTTACCACCATATTAATATGGCAATGGAGGACGTAGAGAAGACGGCATTCTTAACCACGTGCGGGGTGTACTTCTATACATGCATGCCGTTCAAGCTGCGTAACGCCGGGGCGACATTGCAGCGGCTGATGCACATCACACTAGGACAAAACCTTGGAAGGAATGCGGAAGCCTACGTTAATGATATTGTGGTGAAATCTCGGGAGGTTAGGACCCTCATTCAGGATCTGGAGCAGACTTTTGCCAGCCTGCACAAGGTAGATCTGTGGCTAAACCCGGAGAAATGCGTGTTTGGTGTCCTCTCCGTCAAGCTGCTGGGTTTCCTCGTGTCGCATAGGGGGATCGAGGCGAACCCAGGGAAGGTCAAGGCAATAGAATACATGAGCCCACCGCAGACTCTCAAGGAAATGCAAAAATTCGTGAGTTGCGTAACCTCACTAGGGTGCCTCATCTCCAAGCTGGGGGAGCGTGCCCTCCCGTTCTTCAAAATTATGAAGAAGAAGGGCCCGTTCGAGTGGACTCTGGAGGCCGACATGGCGTTTCAAGACCTCAACAGATACCTAACCAGCCCACCGGTGATGGTGGCGCCTCTACCTCTCGAGCCCCAGGTGCTTTACCTGGCTGAGACACCTCATTCTGCTAGCGCAGCGCTGGTGGCCCTCCGGGAAGAGCGACAGGCCAAGAGCCTACCCCACAGCGTTGCACGTTCAGTCGAAACGGTACGGCACCAAGACAGTGTTTCAGAGGCTGCGGCGGTCCCGGTGGGTAATGAAGCACCTGAGGTCCCCCAGTCTCAGGAGCTGCCCATGCCTCAGGAGATCTCGCACTCGACCGACACTCCCGTGATCGTCTAACATACCGTGTACTTCGTCAGCACGGTGTTGCGAGACACGCGGGCCCGCTACCCCATGCCACAGAAGCTTCTGCTCGTGCTCCTCGTGGCTTCGCACAAGCTGCGCCACTACTTCCATGGACACCCCATCAAGGTCGTCTCAGCTTACCTGCTGGAAAGGGTGCTCCGAAGCCCCAACACAGCGGGGAGGGTCGCCGAGTGGAACATCGAGTTGCAAGCATTCCAGCTGGAGTTCAGCACCACCAGGGTCATCAAGGGAGCCGCGCTCGCTGACTTCGTGGCGGAATGGACTGATGCTCTAGGTCCCGAAGCATGCGAGGATCGGTCTCTCTCACAAGGAAGGGAAGCACAGGACGGCTGGGTCGTGTACTTCGACAGCGCCTTCGCGCGCCAGGCGCGGGGAGTGGAGACGTACAACATCGCCGGCCTGCAGGACAAGCTCTACTACGCAGTGCACCTCTACTTCCAACGAGGTCTAAAGGTCTCCAACAACATCATGAAGTACGAAGGTTTGATCGCCAGCCTCAAGGCTACGGTGGCCTTGGGAGTGAAGCGCCTCACCATCAAGGGCGACTCTCAGCTCCTCGTCAACTTCTCCAAAAATTTGTACGAGCCAAATGACGAGCACATGGAGGCATACCTCGCGGAGGTACGCAAAATGGAGAAGCAATTCTTGGGCCTAGAACTGCAGCATGTGCCCCATGGCACAAACAAGGAAGCTGATGATATCGCTAAGAGGGTGTCAAGGCCTCAGCCCCAGGAGCCTGGCGTCTTCGAGGAGCGGCTCTTTAAGCCTTCAGCGGCCCCTCCAGCTGCGGAGCCTATTCCGCCTCAGGAGAAGCTCCCCCCGCCACCAACCTCAGGAGCTCCCGCCTGCGATCCAACCTCAGGAGCACGCCTGCTCCTTATGCTTGAAACCCAGGAGGGGTGCTGGACTTAAGAATTTAGGGCGTACCTTCCGCAGCGGACCCTGCCGGAGAAGGAGGAGGACGCGGAGCGCGTAGCTCGGTAGGCTACAGCTTACTGCATCCGGGAAGGTGAGCTATACCAAAAACGCCCGAATGATGTTCTCTTATGATGCATATCCAGGGAGAAATGGAATGAACTGGCAAGCCTCGCAGGATTTCACCAGCAGCGGATTCTATTGGCCCACGGCACTCAACGACGCAACCGAGCTGGTGAAATCCTGCGAGGCTTGCCAGTTCCATGTGAAGCAAATCCACCAGTCTGCTCAGGGCCTCTAGACCATCCCACTCTCATGGCTGTTTGTAGTCTGGGGGTTGGATATCCTAGGTCCATTCCCTCGAGCGCATGGGGGCTACCACTACCTCTACGTCGCCATCGACAAGTTCACCAAATGGGCGGACGTGGAAGCCGTCCGCACCATCCCAGCTGGCTCCATGGTCAGGTTCATCAAGGTCCTGTTGATCTGTTTCGGGGTCCATAACCGCATCATTACCGACAATGGCTCGCAGTTCACTAGCAATCTCTTCAAAACATATTGTGCTAACCTTGGAACACAGATATGGTACGCCTTAGTAGCAGACCCCAGAAGCAACGACCAGGCTGAGCACGGTAACGCGGAGGTCCTGAGGGGCCTCAAGACAAGGACCTTCAAAAAGAAGCTCGAGGCCGACAGCAGGGGCTGGTAGGACAAGCTCCAGTCCATGCTTTGGTCCATCTGCACCACTACCACCAAGACGACAGGTGAGACTCCGTTCTTCCTTGTCTACGGAGCCGAAGCGGTTCTCCCTCACGAGGTCAGGCATCGCTTCGCGCGGGTCCTGGCATTCGACGAGGCACGCCAGGACGCTATGCGGGGGATGGACCTCGTGATGGGTGAGGGACGCCGCCGCCAAGCCTCGCTCTGTGCGGCAATGTACCAGTAGGCGCTGCGGCAGTACCACTGCCGCATCGTCCACTCCAGGACGCTCGAGGTGGGTGATCTCGTCCTGAGGCCGGTGCTATCTAGGGAAGGGCTGCATAAGCTCTCAGCCATGTGGGAGGGCCCGTTTAGGATTGCCCGCGTCTCCAGCCCTGGCGGTGTGCGCCTGGAGACGCAGGACGGGATCCCCATTTAGAACGCCTGGAACATCCAACACCTCTGGAAGTTCTACCCATGAAGCAAGGCCCAATTCATGTGAAGGTATCCGCCCGTGACACTCTCACATAATAATGAGTGTGGTTGTACATGCCCCAGAGTATTCGGAGTGCCGCCCTTGGGCCATGGGGGCTCCCTCCCACGTCCTAGTAGAAGCACTTAGCTCCGCGCTGGTGAGAAGATTAGACTATGTGCCGGACGCAGCTGTTCATTTGCTTTCTGTAGTTGGTTTGCTACTTTTTAGTGAAATTTGAAGTTCTGGAATTTCTCAATTTCTCGGTTGAATCCTTTCTTTTCTCTACTTCTTCGCTCTGTTCTTTGTTTCACGCCAGGGAGGGCGGCAATTGCCCGAAGCTCTCCCTCGTGTGGCTCGTGCGGGGGCTGAGCACATGTGTGCATGCGCTGGGCTATCCTAAGCCACGAACACACCTCGCCAAAGCCCTATCGCTCTAGAGCTTCAGCTCCCCTGACCTTCGCGAGGCACCCTCGATTGAGCTCGGGGTTGGCGCACCCCTCGGAGTCTGTGCCCCATGGGTAACGCGACATGGTGTGCTAGGCCATGATTATGAGGCCTCGTGCAAGGAAGGATAAGGCACCCGACGGACATCCTAACAATTTCTGTAGCTTTGTGACACCTCCAGAGGTCAACGACTCCTAAGCCAGCAACAAGGAGGGCTCACCAGGTGCCAGAGGGCGCGCCCTCACGAGACAGGAAACTACCCCGGGTGTATCCAGCTAACTTATCCCCCTATGTCTACATGAAGCACGAATGCCACAACATAACACAAGTGGCATGAAAATTACGGTTCATTACATGCCCTCACAGGGCCCCATTCTTGTTCCTTGGAATGCAGGAAGAAGGGAAAGGACAAGCAAAAGCGGCACGCGTGCCCGCAGCGGCTCCTGAGGGTCGGCTCCCAACGCACCCCCGGGCTCACCCAGAGTCCTCCTCGCGCTTCACCAGAGCGTGGCGGCGGGACGACCCACCACCTTCCTCATAGAGGGCCCGATGATGTGGCAGCTGGTCGTAGCCACCGCTGCTGGAGCTTTCGCTAGAGGAGGAGCTGCTGCCGCCAGACGAGCCACGACCATCACCAAGGGCGAACTCGCCTCCGGCGACGTCGCGACCATGGTCAAGGCCCGGCTCATCGTTGCCACCGCTCTCCTCGGGGCAGCACCCTGCGCGGCGGCCATCTTCCATAAAAACCCTCACGTAGAGGGTCGCGATGCCGTCATACCTAGAGTGGAGGGTGCACCTCCTACACAGGCCGCGCACGCGGGCAAACGTCTGCCAGCCGCGGGCCAGGACCACATTGCCCACGGTGGAGACCTCCACTGTGGCCCATGAGGCCTTGCTGCAGCAGCTGGCATCTTGCAGCCAGAAGCCGTCAAGACCTGCAGCCGGTAGCTCACCAGCGAAGGAGCGTGGGAGCTGGAGCCAAGTGCCGACTAGCTGCTCCGACCATACAACGAACTCTGGGAGCACCTCTGCCAAATGGAAGCGCGATCGAGGAAGCCGGGCGACCATGGCGCGCCTCCCCTCGGCACAAGGGCTGCTCCGGCTAGAGTGGCCCCCGCCATGGGAGGGGGTACCACTGCGACCGCCGAGGACGACGTCGGTACCCGAAGGAGTACGCCCGTGCCCGCGAGGGGCTACGGCAGGGGTCACGGCATGCTTGCGGGGGCGGCCACGACCAATCTTGAGCGGTGGAGAGCCGGGCCCCTCCTGGCGTGCCTTTCCCTTCTCCGCAGCCGCGAACCTCTTCATCGGTGCCATGGGTGTCGCAGCAAGAAAGTCGAGCAAAGAGGAAGAAGAAGAAGCAAACGAAGTGTAGGCGAAGATGAGCAATGGGGGCTCCGCGCCCTCCTCATTTATAGTCCGAGGGAGGCCGACCGTCAGCCTCCACAATCACAGGTAATGATGGTTTTCCTCCTGCAAGCAGCAGGGTCTCATCAAGTCAAACGCTTGCCGAGGCACCGTGGGGAAGCAGAGGCACCCACGTCCCATCAATCGCCATGCATCAATCAAGGCCGCAGGCGGTTGGGGCCCGCAGCTCTCTGGAATTGACCTTTGGCTTCGCCTCGAAGCCTAGCCCGAGTGCGCCTTGGGCCCGGGGGCTACTGTCGGTGTTTTGGGACCGAGGGTGCCTAGACTTGCCTGCCTGCGGGCTTGTGCGTTGCTCCGCCAACGGCCTGGTACGACCCATCTTCAGCAGCAGCTCAAGACCCTTGTGAGGGGCCGAGCCTCGCGAGGCAGACGATGTCAAAACCTCCCTAGGGGCAGCCTCACTAGTCCGGCTCCCAAGGAGCGGAGATCTTTATGCAAGGGGCACCTCACGAGGTTCACGTGACGTGAGCCAAGACGACCAAGGCCAGCCAGGCGCCAGCGGGCGTAGTGTACTAGTTTCCTCTTTCATGCTAAAGAGGCAGGTGCAGGCGAGGAGTCCCAAGGCATCAGGCAAAGGTTTCCATATCGGTGCAACACGACCAAGACCAGTAGGACGGCAGGACGGAGGTCACCATGGAGCCCACAGCAGCGTCACCACCACATCCTTTGGCAGGCAAAGATCACCTTTTGTCAGGACAGCTTGTACTAGTTGTCTCCCTCCAAACTGGGCCGTTGTGTGATCCATTCCCGCCTAACATTTGTGAAGAGGACTGGGGCCTCTATAAATAGGGCTGGCCACCATCGTAGCAAAGGGAGAGAAAGGAGAGAGGAGGAGACTCATCTTGGACTGGATCCATTCCATCCTCACACCCACCAACTCGCTGAGCTCAAGAACACCTCTCCTCCAGAGGATGTTCATCAATTGTACTAGTTTATCCTTAGCCCACGAGGCAATCCACCAATACCACAGTAGAGTAGGGTATTACACCGCAAGGTGGCCCGAACCAGTATAAACCCTTGTGTCTCTTGTTCTTTGGGTTCGTCGAGCTAGGTCATGGGATCGTTGAGCGAGCAAGCTAGGGAGAGATTGTTCTTCGTGTGCACACCAGAGTTCAAACCTCAAGGGTTAGCTGGAACCCACAATCCGACACATATAGAGCAATTCTAACAAATCATACCATAATTTTGGCTATCTCAAATATGTGTGTCCAGCAAGCATAGATGACACAAACTAAAAAGCAAAACAAGCAAAGGCTCATATAATACAAGATGCTCCAAGCAAAACTCATGATATGTCTATCCCTAATAATAAAGCACGGATTGACTTTGTCGGGTTCATCGTCACAATACGCTTTCTTCTCATGTCATAATACGCTTTTATGATTTGTATAAACAAAATTGTAATATAAACGAGGTGGTACTTGTCGGTGTTTTGGGAACGGGGGTCCCCAGACTTGCTTGCCTGCGGCCCATGGCTTGGCTTTGCTGGCAGGCCTGTATGGCCCATCTTCATCAACAAGGAATCAAGACCCTCGCGAGGGGCCAAGCCTCATGAGGCGGATGAGACAAGACCTCCTCAGGAGTGGCCTCACCAAGCTGGCTCATGTGGGGCAGAGAGTTCAAGGCCGAGCAAACCTCACGAAGTTCTCGTGATGTGAGCCATGACCATCGAGACCAGGCGGGCGCCAGCGTGCGCATCGTCATTGTTTCCTCTTTGGTGCTAAGGGGCAAGCGCAGGCGCGGAGTACAGAGGCATCAAGCAAAGGTTTCCATATTGGTGCAATGAGACCAAGACCAGAAGGACGGCAAGACGGAGGTCACCGTGGAGCCCAAGACGGCGTCACCACCAGAGCCTTTAGCAGGCGAAGACTGCTTTTGTCAGGATAGCTTGTACTAGTTGTCCCCTTTCAAATTGGTCATTGTTGCTCCCTTCCCGCTCAATATTTAGAGAGAGGACCAAGGCCACTACAAATAGAACTAGCCACCACCGTAGCTAGGGAGGGAGATCGAAGATTGGAGCCTCCACAACCTTGGCAGCACACCCACCAAGCACAAGAACACCACAACCTCAGGAGGCTATTCTTCCCCTTGTGCTATTCATCCTCAGCCCAAGAGGCAATCCACCACCACACTGGAGTAGGGTATTACACCACAACGGTGGCCCGAACCAGTATAAATCTTGTGTCCTTTGGGTTGCGAGTTCGTCGAGTTAGTTCGTGAGATCTTAGCTAAGTTAGGACGTGGATCGATAGGGGGGAGATCTTCACGCGCACCCCAGTATTCGAACCTTAAGGGTTTTGCCAGAACCCGTGATCCGACATTTGGCGCGCCAGGTAGGGGTGCGCCGGAGCTTCTTCCCCACCAGACGATCCGCCGACTCTCCATGGTTCCAATGTCTGGTGACCCGAGGGCTGACGACGACCGATGGGCAGCCTGGCCCGCCCGGGCGGCGCCGCCTACCCAGGAAGACCTCAACCCCGCGTCTCAGGCGGCGAGCGCACCAAACACCGTAGGGAGTGGGCGGCGTGGCCACTTACCCTCTGCTCTTACTCTCCGACAGACGTGAGCTACTGCAAGGGCCGCAAGCCATGCCGCGGCGACAGCACCGCACACCAGGAGCGAGCAGGCGAACATGCGGTCCGTGCTCACAGTGGCACGGGAGCAGCTGCGGT
Source organism: Triticum urartu (assembly GCF_056163025.1). Lineage (NCBI taxonomy): Eukaryota > Viridiplantae > Streptophyta > Magnoliopsida > Poales > Poaceae > Triticum > Triticum urartu. The sequence goes on along the minus strand of NC_141877.1, from coordinate 212,150,339 downwards.
GCCGACTGATGTAGAGCGGCCAGGATGGACTGCTGGAATGCGTCGCCGAGCTCCTGGACACGGCGGCCATGGGAGCACCGCCCTTCTGCTACCAGCTCACGCCCCAGGCAGCAGCAGGATCCCACGTCGGGCCTCGCCGCGCCCGCGTACCCCCAAGTGCGCCCAGGGGCTTCGTCGACATCAGCACAATGCACGGCAGAGGGCACCCACTCGCATCCGAGCCACCTCGGATGGGCGCGGGCACGAGCGTCATCGCACACAGCCCCATCCGAGCACCGCCCCGCCATCCTAAGGACAGCGTGACGGGCCGAGCGACGTGGAGCGTGGGGCACTTCAGCGAGGTCTTCGGGGCAACGTCCTGGGAGGCGTACGTGCCCCGCATGATGGACCAGGCTCGTTCCTCGGGCTAGGATGGGAGGAGGAGGCGTTAGAAGCTGAAGCCTTCCAGGAGCCGCCAGAGAGCCCTGCCGGCGGCGCTGTCGACAACAGATACAGGGTACCACTAATCCCTCAGGGACAAGCTTACACTAACCATGAGTCACAGATGAACCAGGTCACGGCGCCGAGCGATGGTTCCGGCACGGCAATGCCCGCCCCATCAGGAGAGACTCACTGGGGGCTGCGTGGAAGGGGCCAGGAGCAAGGCCCCTCCCTGCGTCGCACGGAGCAAGGCAACACCCGGAGGTAGGCCCTCTGCCGGGGTGGCGCCGGCGACCTTTCCCCCGGTAGAGGACCCATGGTCGCCGAGGGTGTCGCTGGCGTCCCCTCTACCCTCGTTGGGTCGTCCTGGTTTCTAGTCGTCCCAGTGGTGGTAGGGGGTGGCGCAAGGCGGAGCCCTCGTCAGGTGGTATGAACTAAGGCTCACGCCTATGAAGATCGCCGCCCATGACACTCTCACATAATAATGAGTGGGGCTGTATGATACGTCTCCGTCGTATCTACTTTTCCAAACAGTTTTGCCCTTGTTTTGGACTCTAACTTGCATGATTTGAATAGAACTAAACCGGACTAACGCTGTTTTCAGCAGAATTGCCATGGTGTTATTTAAGTGCAGAAACAAAAGTTCTCGGAATCACGTGAAACTTTACGGAGACTATTTCTTGGAAATAATAAAAAATCCTGGCAAAAGATCAAGACCAGGGGGCCCACACCCTGGCCACGAGGGTGGGGGCGCGCCCCCTACCTCGTGGGCGCCCTGAAGCTCCTCTGACCTCAACTCCAACTCTATATATTCACTTTCGGGGAGAAAAAATTAAAAGAGAAGGATTCGTCGCGTTTTACTATACGGAGCCGCCGCCAAGCCCTAAAACCTCTCGGGAGGGCTGATCTGGAGTCCGTTCGGGGCTCCGGAGAGGAGAATCCGTCGTCCTCGTCATCATCAACCATCCTCCATCACCAATTTCATGATGCTCACCGCCGGGCATGAGTAATTCCATCGTAGGCTTGCTGGACGGTGATGGGTTGGATGAGATTTATCGTGCAATCAAGTTAGTTTTGTTAGGGTTTGATCCCTAGTATCCACTTTTTGTTCTGAGATTGATGTTGCTATGACTTTGCTATGCTTAATGCTTGTCACTAGGGCCCGAGTGCCATGATTTCAGATCTGAACCTATTATGTTTTCGTGAATATATGTGAGTTCTTGATCCTATCTTGCAAGTCTATAGTCACCTACTATGTGTTATGATCCGGTAACCCCAAAGTGACAATAATCGGGACCACTCTCAGTGATGACCGTAGTTTGAGGAGTTCATGTATTCACTATGTGTTAATGCTTTGGTCCGGTACTCTATTAAAAGGAGTCCTTAATATCCCTTAGTTTCCGCTAGGACCCCGCTGCCACGGGAGGGTAGGACAAAAGATTTCATGCTAGTTCTTTCCGATAAGCATGTATGACTATATTCGGAATACATGCCTACATTACATTGATGAATTGGAGCTAGTTCTGTGTCACCCTAGGTTATGACTGTTACATGATGAACCACATCTGGCATAATTCTCTATCACCGATCCATTGCCTACGAGCTTTCCATATATTGTTCTTCGCATATTTACTTTTCCATTGCTATTGTTACAATCACTACAAAATACCAAAAACATTACTTTGAGCGATCATTGCCTTATGCTACCGTTACCACTACTATCATATTACTTTGGTACTAAATAATTTACTGCAGATATTAAGTTTCCAGGTGTGGTTGAATTGACAACTCAGCTGCTAATACTTGAGAATATTCTCTGGCTCCCCTTGTGTCGAATCAATAAATTTGGGTTGAATACTCTAGCCTCGAAAATTGTTGCGATCCCCTATACTTGCGGGTTATCACTGTACACGCCCTGGAGCCTCAGGAGAGCCGCCCTCGGGCCTCGGTGGCTCACTCCCACGCCGAGTGGCAGCACTTAGCTCTGCGTTGGCGAGAAGATGTCGAAGACTAGACTAGGCGGCGGACGCGGCCGTTTGCTTTGGACCTCTTTTCTGTAACCCTGCCTTCTTGATTTGGATTTAAGTTGAAGTTGAATTTTCATTTGATGCGCGCAGGGGGGATGCCTTTTCTCATTCGAGCTATTTCTCGCAGTCTAGTTCTTGCCTTATTTTGGAGTTCACGCCTGTCGCTCCCCCCTCGCGGACCCCTCGCGAGCCGGGCTGGGCATGAAGCACATGAGCCACACACATGTCGAGCCGTGGCTAGCGCTCGCTTATCACGCTGCCCCCTCGGGCGTCTCAACGAATACCTCAGGAGCTTTTCAGAAACCCACAAAATCTTGAGCCTGTTTTGGGATCGTCTAGGCTAAGGTAAACCGCAACAACAACCTTGCCCCAGCATACGTAAGCTCGTGAAGATGCATAATCAATTTGACACAGAAGGATAAAAGCTGTGATTTTTTACATGACGGGCTCCCCCTCTTAAAATATTTCTTGCGGGGCCACTCCCAAGTTTTTACAGGGTAAATAGCAGGGAAACATGGGATCAGCCAGATATGTCGCTCGCCGCGTCCCCCATGTCATCTTCAGATGCACCGCTGGCGTCGTTTTCGCCATTGTTGGCCTCGCCTCCACCTTCACCGGCGCTGGCATCCCCGGCGTCAACCACGCCGCCTTCGTCCGCTGCAACTACTACCCCGTCGTCGTCAGAAGTGAAGGCACTGACCAACGCATCCATGTTGTCTTCAACCCATCGCGCCAAGTCGCCCCGGATGGCTTCTGGTACGGGAGCAACGGCAGCGTCAAAATCGAAGTTGGGATCGACGTTCCGGAGGTGGCTGAAGACGTGGGAGAACACGCGCCCAAGCAGGCTGCGACTCTTCTCTTCAACAAGTTCGCGAGCCATCTCAGAACGGTTCTGCAGGAGAGTCACCACATTGCCAAAGAAGCGTAGGTGGCTGGCGTAGTCGTCCGCATGGGGATGAGGAGCACTCTCATCGCAGATATGGCCTAGGGCGGTGCTGGTCCTATTCCTGAGGTCCTTGAGCATGGGGTGTGCAAACGCTCCAAAGTCCGCCGCTCAAGCACTTCGTCCTTGTTCTGCCGCGCGACAGACTCTACGTCGGTGACCCGCTACCGAAGAGAGAGCAGCTCGGCGCGGGCGGAAGCCAGCTCAGCCCGCACCGAGGCCAGGGCGGATGCGGCGGCCTCCTCGTGCCGCTCCACCTTGACCAACCTGGACTTGAGGGCGGCAGTCCTACTAGTGGCCCTGGCTTCCACTAGCTTCAGCTTCAGGTCGTGCCTTCTCTCATGATCCGCGCAAGCCTCAGCCACCCGGTGGTCGACCTCCTCCTAGGCCCTGACCTCGCAGGCGACGACGTCGTCCTCCGCCTGAGCAACCTGGTGCTCCCTAGTCTCCAGCCGTTCAAGTTCAAGGCTGCGCTCCACGGCTTCCAGCGCCAGCACCTCCTCGCGCTTCCGAATCTCTTCCTCCTCGGTGGGCGTCCCCCTCAACGACGCAAGGGCAGCCCTCCGCGCCTCCACCTGCTGATCCAAGACGGCACTCCGGGCTTGGAGCTCCCACGCGCGTTTCTCCGCGGCCTCGCGACGGTGGTCAACTTCCCGAGCCTCTTCCAGAGCTCGGGAGCAGGCCTCATGGGAGGCTGCGAGGGAAGCCTCAGCCTTCACGTTATCCAGCTTGCGCTGGTGGCGCCCGAGGTTGATGGTCACCTTCAGCTTGTGCCGCTCCTCCACCAACCGAAGACCCTCGGCCTCAAGGCGCGTGTCGACACCCACGAGTTTTTCACCGAGACGGTTCATCGCGCCCATCGCCTCCTGGAAGAGCTCTTGACGAACAACGCTCCGCCCATGCTCAAACTCAAGTGCGCGGCCCATCTCGCCCTCCGCCACGGGGCTGTGGGCGACACCCGACGCGGTGCGCCCCCTCTCAGTAGGGGGATGGGGGCTGGCGCTGCCCCATGCACCAGCTGGGCCTCAGGAGGGGCCCGAACTAAACTGGGCCCGCTGCTTGAAGAAGACCCCAGGATCGAAGCGAGCCAGCCGCCGACCGCGACCAGGGGGGAGCCCTTGGCACACTTGCTGTGCTCCGAGCAAGGCCGTGAAGAAAAGACGGCGAAGGCGCAAGCTCAAGACACCTTGATGACGGGCCAACTTGCACGGTTGACCCCACGCCATGGGCAGCGCACGAGCCTGCATCGCTCGAGCTTGACAGGTGCAACGGGGCGAGTGGGAGCTGCTTCGCAGGAGATTTCGCGGCCTTGGCAGAAAGGGTCCTGAGGAGACAATCGTCAGGAAGGAAAGAAACACACAGAAGATCACTAAGATAAGGTACTTACTCGTCAACGGTGATATACTTCCTCCATTTTAACGGCCCGAAGGTGCCGTTGCCACAGCTCGGGGAACCCATTCTCTTGCGGAGTTCTTCGAAGTCGACCCAAAGCTGGCCGAAGCGCTGGACATGGATGCCGACACGAGGCGCAGCTAGAGAAGCGCTCGGAGGGGCAGCCTCCGAAGCGCCAAGCTGAGGAGAGCTAACCAGCTCTGCCTTGTAGTGACTTGCCGAGGCCTCAGGAGCCCCATCCGCAGGAGATGCGGGCTGCGTCGCCCCTTCAACCGCCGCCCCAGGGCTAGAGTCACGAGACCCCGAGGTCGATGCCTCGGGAGCCTTGGGAAACATCAGCATCTCGGCACCTTCACTATCGGCCCCCAGCGGTGCACGGCCCCCTGCACCAACACATGGGGCGAGCTCAACGCCAGCGTCAAGGAGAGGGTCCACGAGGATGGCGTTCTCATGGGGCCCCACGAGGGCATCCGCTCTATGAAGGTCATCTTGTTCGAGCAGCGGTACAAAACACAACTCTTCCTCGGCAAGTCGTCTAGCAATGGGACGCCCGTTAGGACCTCAAGCACCGTTCACCGCGCCTCATGGGGGAGCTTAGACTCTTGAAGTCTCATGTGGTCCTGGCTACTGAGCAAGGCCCACATCGGATGGGAGTGGTGCTGAAGCGGAGCAATTCGGCACCGGACGAACTCCCTCACCACCATAGGCGCAGTCACGCCAAGGTCTTTGAGCCACCTCAACCTGAGCGAGACGAGGACAAGGCGTGGACCGGTGAACCTCCGATGGCACCAACCAGGGATAGGAATGGCGGGCCCTGACGGAGAGGAGAGCAGGGGGCTGAGCATTCCAGCGTCAACAAACACCCACCGTGTTCGAAACCCGCTCGTGGATGGTGGAAGCTCGAAGTCGATCCCATCGCCGGCCGTCCCCGGCACAGCTTGAAAGCTCAGGCATCCGGAGCTCTGCCGAGGATCAATCAGGTGCAGTGAGAAAAAGTGGCGGAGAAGAGCCACACAAGGAGCAATGCCTACCATGGCCTCCCAAATGAAGGCAAAGACGGCAAGAAGGGCCACGGATTGGGGATCAAGGTGCAACATGTGGATCTGATAATGGGAAAGCACTGCATTGAGGAAGGCGGAGAAGGGAGGGACCAAGCCGGCCCAGAGGGTGTTGATGAAGAAGGGGACCTCAGTGGCCGTCCGGTCAATGCGAGCACGGGATGCAGGCCAAGCCACCGTCTCTCCCCACTCATTGAAGCTGGATGCGAGCATGGGACGCACCTTGCCCATGGCCCCATCGTTGAGCACCAGCAATCGTCCTACTGCGGGCTCGGCGGTCGGGGGCGCACTAGCCGAAGACAGAAGCTTCTTCCCCTTAGCCACTTGCGTCGTTGCCATGGCGATGGGGCGAGCAGAGCTAAGGTCAGATTGAAAAGAGGAGCAAAGTCTGGGGGAAGAAAAGGAATTGTAGGAGAATGGCGCAACTGATGGAAGAATAACCGTGTAGACCGCGGTGGTCGTTTAGCCAGGCGGGTATCAATGCAGCGTGGGGAAGCGGAGACGCCCACGTCCAATCAACCGCCACGCGTCGACCGAGGCCGTAGGCTATTGGGGCCCGCCGCATTCCGCACTTGACCTTTGTCTTCGCCTCGAAGCCAAGCCCGAGCACGCCTTGGGCCCGGGGGCTACTGTCAGCATTCTGGGAATGGGGGTCCCCAGACTTGCCTGCCTGTAGCCCACGGCGTGGCTTTGCTGGCTGTCCTGTACGGCCCATCTTCATCAACAAGGAATCAAGGCCCTCGCGAAAGGCCAGGCCTCGCGAGGCGGACGACACAAGACCTCCTCAGGAGCGGCCTCACTAGACTGGCTCGTGAGGGGTGGAGAGTTCAAGGCCGGGAAAACCTCACGAAGTTCTCGTGATGTGAGCCATGATGATCAAGACCAGGCGGGCGCCAGCGCGCGCAGCATCCTTGTTTCCTCTTTGGCGCTAAGGGGGCAAGCACAGGCGCGGAGTAGCGAGGCATCAATCAAAGGTTTCCATATTGGTGCAATGAGACCAAGACCAGAAGGATAGCAAGACGGAGGTCACCGTGGAGCCCAAGACGGCGTCACCACCAGAGCCTTTGGCAGGCGAAGACTGCTTTTGTGAGGATAGCTTGTACTAGCTGTCCCCTTTCAAACTGGCCGTTGTTGGCTCCCTTCCCGCTCAATATTTGGGGAGAGGACCAAGGCCACTATAAATAGAACTAGCCACCACCGTAGCTAGGGAGGGAGATCGGAGATTGGAGCCTCCACATCCTTGGTGGCACACCCACCAAGCACAAGAACACCTCAACCTCAGGAGGCTGTTCTTCCCCTTGTACTGTTCATCCTCAGCCCAAGAGGCAATCCACCACCACACTGGGGTAGGGTATTACACCACAATGGTGGCCCGAACCAGTATAAATCTTGTGTCCTTTCTGTTGCGAGTTCGTCGAGTTAGTTCATGAGATCTTAGCTAAGTTAGGACATGGATTGATAGGGGGAGATCTTCGCGTGCACCCCAGTGTTCTAACCTTAAGGGTTTTTCCGGAACCCATGATCCGACAGTACTAATTTACGTGATTCTGTCGAAATAACGTTCACGCGTTCTATTGGGCCTGGAGCTGTAGAATTGGGTCTTGGGCCTTGCGCTAAACAACAAGAGAACACATGATCTTGGCCTTCAAAGAACAAAGCACTGCCTGAACGCACAGGGACGCACGACGTACGGCGCCGCCGCAACATGTTGCCGATCTTCATCTCCGACTTCTCTCCTGTGTCGTCCCTGCCGCTACTTTGTTCTCCTTGCCTTCCCTACCCAGCCCCAATCTTCCCCGGCGTTAGCCTTAGCCTCCTCCACGGCCAACCTCCCTTCGGCGGCTGTGTCTTTTTTGGATCGGACCTGGACAACACATAGAATTTGCTGGTATAAGACGAAAGCCTCTATTAGAAATCCAACTAAATTACATTGCAAGTCTGCAAGTTTGGAACTATGCAATGTTGCCTCCGCCCACTTTGCTGGAAGACCACCCAATGTCGCCTCTGTCGACTTCGCCTGAAGACAATCCATTGTCCAACAATGTTCTACAGTTTGCCGAAACTTCGTCGGCCGGTTCTCCACTTGAGGTATATAGTCAAGGAGGGTCAAAATCATGGTCTGTGGTTTTCTGCAACATGTACATTGCTTCAAATTTGTCTATGGTCTTATTTTACTACTGGTTGTGAATGTGGTGCACAACACTCTGATGTTCAAAACGTGGATCAGGTCTTGTAGTATAAGTATAGCACATATAATGGTTATAGGATGGAAACTTTGTATTATTTTTCCCTCGTGTTTCGTTTCTAAAACTAGCTGTAGCAAGTAGCAATCTGAATTGATGCCAGCAAGTAATTAACGACATGAATAGAAAAGACAAGTTCAAGCTCGCCGATGTCTTCCGTGGGAGCGGAGCAGGTAGCAAGCAGCACAGGTGGCATCATTGGCACGAGCGACACGCGTGTGCTAGCCACATCGGTTCGTTGTTTTGCGGCTGGAAGTACATTCACAGCCAGCGTTAGTGCATGTGGCTACTTGCAGCCCTACCGCTGTCTACGCTTACTAGAGATCGGTGCTCTTCCTCCGCTGTCGCGTGCTGCCGCTCCAGCTCTCCATAACTCCTTCCTCTCCACTTCAATAGATGAGATTTCCGATCTTGTGGTAACCTGCTCCTTTAGCTCTTCCATGTTGTGAGATCATAATATTGTTGTTTTCTCTGGTGACTGCAGTTCGGGTCAAGCCAAAGAGGGGCTAATCTCTAACACTCTTTAGCAAGAACTCGATCCACTCATCTGCTCTAACTTCCACCGCTGAAATTCCGCATCCACATCTTTTGAAAGCCCTTGCTGAATTTGTATGGTAAGAGTGCTCCCTCCTGTTATATACATTCCATTGAGTACTAAATGAATAATTTTCCGGCTAGTTCAATAGAATTTAATTAGGAGGGCAAGTAATTATGGGTGACAACTACTCAGTTTATTTTTGTACTCTTACAGTCCTATAGTATTTTGTAATTGGGCTGAGATTTGTTGTCTGAATCTAGATTTTATTCTTAGAGTTTCTCTCCGCAAACACCATATGTTGTCCGCCCATACTCCACACTTTGTCGGAACTCCGTCTGTAGGTTCTCCACTTGAGGTACGTATGAAGCTAACCTTGGAATTTCCGGATAGTCGTCTACACGCCTTGTTTTGTTTGCACCAGGTCAGGTCATACTCCTTTAGGACGGGTGTTTTTTACTTTTTTTGCTGGGAGGCTTAGCGATGTAATATGACGATGTTCTTCAGTCAACACTACTACAGAATGCTCCTCCCTTTACTTACTTGTATCTGTAGGGTGCCCAGTAGTTTGTTCTACTACTGAAAGTATTTTCTTCAGTTGCGGAAATGTAAGCTTGGGTACCAATTTTACACCAAATTTGTGTCAAACTATCGATAGTGAATGTCTAAACTTGAATGCTAGACCTACTTATGGTTAATAGATCTTGTTGTTATCAAGACTCAACTATGGATGTCAAAATGTAGATACTGGATTTCTAAACCTGAGTGCTAGACCTACTTATGGTTAATAAATCTTGTTGTTCTCATGACATAACTATAGATGAACAATTTTGCAAACTTTGTCTATTGCCATACACTCAAGCAAGCACCTCTTTGAGTTGTACTTGCCAGACTTAGGAGTTAGTTAATCCTCTTTGTTCCTATTGATGCACATGAATTTGGATATATGATTATTGGTTCATGTTTGATCTCTGATATACCCGTGAAGAGGTCGAGAAGGTGGACCTACAATTAAGCACCTGTTGTACTGGGTCGGTATATGACATATTCTCTATTACCTGAGTCAACACCCACTGCAGAGCATAGGGCTTGAACATGGGTAGCAGGATGGGTGCGCGCCCACGCATACACCTATTTTAAACACGATGACCCATTTATCAACTAATCATAATTCATAATGACATGACCTCTTCGAAGCATGCTATTTGCATAGTATCTTGAACGATGTTATGAAAGATAAAATAATAACTATAAGAACTGAAGTTTGTTCAGTCTCTTTGTGCAACCAGTCATGCCATGGCTTTTCATAATTAGGTAAATAAATAGATTAATCATTAGGTAAAGATATACTGATATTTATTTGCAATGATTTCATCTTTCCTTTCACCTCCCTGTTCTTCTTGCTGGTGGTTTTGATTTTAATCAAGCAGTCCAAAAGTCTATTGGTAAACAATTTTGTGTTATGTTGCGTTTGTATAGCGGATCTAATTAACAATTTGGGATCTAGAAAAATGATAAAATCATTGTGTTCCAATTCAATTAGAGGCTTATTTGATACCTATCATATTCTTCGTTTGTTATTCAGCTTGTTGTTGTGTGTATGTAGCAAAATCCAAGATGTTATAGCTGAAGCAACTTTTGTTCGATCTTGCTCTTCTGTTCATTTTCTTCATTTTTATTATGACAACAACATTGTTGTTTAATTATGGCTGATGTGTATGCCAGAAATAGGCAGATCCAGTAATGGTTAATTAGATTAGAATGTAAATTTTTGTCATGCCATCACAATGCTTGTGCTGAAGTTCAATACATAGGGAATCAACTGAGCTATCATTTGTCTATCATTAGTTTATTTTTCTTCTTTCCATTGGATGAAGTGTAGAGTCTTTTCTTGGTCTTTTGATGGTCTGCTAGAGTGTGTTTTGACAATGCTTTAGGCCATGTTTGGATGCTCAGTTTTCTAAACCACAGTTTTAAATTCTTTGACGTGTTTGCTATCATGTAATATAGTAGTTTCATAAGCCGAAGTTCCAGTATCGTGGTATTTTTGGAGTATTTGAAAAAGATCTCAACATCTCTTTATTCTAAACCAAAACTAGAAAGCTTTGGTATTAGTAACTCAAGTATTCACAGCACATGCATTGGAATACTGATGTATTAAATTACTATAGTTTCATAAATCAAAGTTCCAGTATCTGTTTGGTTATGGCAAGTATCAATGTGAATTTTTTATTCTTGTAGTTGCTACACTGGTACTTTAAGTTATTTCTATTGCAGAAATAATATTCAATTTAGAGACATAGACATAGCAGAGGCGACCATGTTGTATCCAAGGTGGCATCCCCACATCATTCAAATTCCTTTTCTCGGTGATGCATAGATGAACTTAATTTGGCAGGTGTAGAGTGGTCGGCAGAGGATATTACTATTGTGGCATGGGTTCACTTTATATATACAAGTGCAGTGTTACCTTTAGAAATTTCAAGGAAGTATTTTCTGGTGTTTTCTCGCTCCTGATTGTAGTCAATCCTTACGAAGGATGGTGTATGGACTAGGCAGCCGTCATGTTCAACTCAACAAGATTATTTTTGGAAGTTTTAATCATTTCCTTGCGCAGGTGCGATTGAATGATCACTCGCCTAAGGATTGACCATGTTTGAACACACAGATGACGTGGATGTGTGGGGTCTTTAGGCATGTTTATCAGACTAGCAGCGTGTGATTTTTTTCTCCCGTTGCAACGCACGGGCCCTTTTGCTAGTGATTAATAAAAATATAGCTCCAAGTAAAATACCGATGGTTGTTAGAAGAAAGAGGGGATGCCTTCCAGGGCATCCCCAAGCTTAGTTGCTTGGTTCTCCTTGAATATTAACTTATGGTGCCATGGGGCATCCCCAAGCTTAGGCTCTTTTCACTTCTTATTCCTTCATCCATCGCGATCTCACCCAAAACTTGAAAACTTCAATCACACAAAACTAAACTAAACATTCGTGAGATCCCTTAGTATAATAAAGAAAATCACCACTGTAAGTACTGTTGCAAACCCATCCATATTTTATTATTGCATTATATCTACTGTATTCCAACTTTACCATGGCTTATACCCCCGATAGAATCCATAGATTCATCAAAATAAGCACACAATGGAGGGAAAACAAAATCTATCAAAAACAGAACAGTTTTAGTAATCTGGACTTCGACCATACTTCTGTAACTCCAAAAATTCTAAACAATTAGGACAATGTAGGCAATTTATTTATCAATCTTGTGTAAACTATTTAGAATTTTTTGTTGCTTCTGTGATTTTCCAACAAGATCAAAGCAACTATCACCCAAGATGATCCCAAATGCTTTACTTGTTACAAACACAAACTGAAACATAAAAACACAACCATAACAGAGGCATAATTGTGGAAAAACTCAAGAACAGAAAGAAAAAGGAAAAAATAAACTTTATTCATTGGGTTGCCTTGTAACAAGGGCTATCGTTTTATGCCCCTATCTAGGCATTGATAATTTTAATGATGCTCACATTAAAGATAGTAATTGAAACACAAAGAGAGCATCATAAAAACTGCGACAAACACATTTAGGTCTAACAGATTTCCTATACATAGGCATTCTATGAGGAAACAAATCATCAAGGCCTGCAAAACTAGCATATGCAAAGGAGAAGGATAAAGCATTGACGATCTCAACATAACGAGAGGTCATTTAGTAACATGAAAATTTCTACAACCATATTTTCCTCTCTCATAATAATTACATGTAAGATCATAATAAAATTCAACAATATAGCTATCATATAAAATTTTCTTTTCATGATCCACATGCATAAAAGTTTTATAATCTTCCAAGATAGTGGGATTAACATCAACTAAAGTCATTACCTCTCCAAACCCACTTTTATCATAAGATTGAAACACTCTCCAAATATGTCGGATTATTTTTAGCTAAATTTAACACTCCTCCAGACCGACTTTTAATATCATTGGAAGCATATTCATCATGAGGTTTAAACAAGTTTTCAAGATCATAAGAATCATTATCACCCCAATCATGATCATTGCGATAAGTAGTCGACATAGCAATATTAGCATCTCTAAGCTTGGGCTTTTGCATATTATTAGCATAATTGACATTAATATAATTTATAATAACATCATTGCAGTCATCCTTTACATACAAGGGCCTATCATGAATCACTTTATAAATTTCTTCTTTAACACTTCATCACAATTTTCAGATTTACGAATCTCAAGCAAAACTTCATAAAGCTAATCTATTGAACTCAACTCACTAGAGATTAGTTCATCATAATTGGATCTTTTAAAAAGATTAGCAAGTGGATGAGGATCCATATCAATAGATTTTGAGCAAGCAAAGATGGAAGAAAATAGAAGACACATGGCAACACAAGCAAAGATAGCAAACAAGAAAACACGCAAACAAAAGATCAAAAAGGAAAAAAGGAAAACAAAAAAGAAGGCAAATAAAATGGCAATTTTTTGTGAAGTGGGGGAGATGAAAATGAGAGGCAAATGGCAAATAATGTAAATTGCAAGGAGATGATATTTGTGATTAGGAACCTGATAGATGTTGATGATGTCTCCCCGGCAACGGCGCCAGAAATTCCTTTTGATGTCGCTTGAACTACGTCGGTATTTCCCCAAAGTGGAAGGGATGATGCAGTACAGCTACCGTAGGTATTTCCCTCAGTATGAAACCAAGGTATCAATCCAATAGGCGATCCAAGCAACACTATGTAAACTGTACCTGCACACAAAGAACAAATACTTGCAACCCGACACGTAAGAGGGGTTGTCAGTCCCTCCATAGTAAAAAGATAGATAAATTTGTGGTAGATTGGATAAATAGCTCTCGATCAAATGTGAAAGAATATAAATAATAAGAAGGTGCAGCAAGGTATTCTTGGGTTTTTGGAATAATAGATCTGAAAATAAAAGAGAATAAAAATAGATCTCAAAGAAAATATGATAAAGAATAGACCCGGGGGTCATAGATTTCACTAATGGCTTCTCTCGACAAAATAGCACACGGTGGGTAAACAAATTACTGTTGGGCAATTGATAGAATATCAAATAATTAAGACGATATACAAGGCAATGATCAATATATAGGCATCACGTCCAGGATTAGGAGACCGACTCCTGCCTGCATCTACTACTATTACTCCACACATCGACCGTTATCCAGCATGCATCTGGTGTATTAAGTTCATGGAGAAACGTAGTGATGCAATAAGAAGGATGACATGATGTAGACGAGATATATTCATGTAGGAATAGCCCCCATCTTGTTATCCTTAATACCAACGATATATGCGTGTGTTTATACCCCTTCTATCACTAGGAAAGAACACCACAAGTTCGAACCCATCACAAAGCACGTCTTCCCATGGCAAGAAAAATCGATCTAGTTGGCCTAACTAAACCAAACATTTGAAGAAGAAATATGAGGCTATAAATAGTCATGCATATAAGAGATCAAATGAAGACTCAAATAATATTCATGGATATAGATCTGATCATAAACTTAAATTTCATCGGATCCCATCAACCACACCGCAAAAAGGAGTTACATCGAATAGATCTCCAAGAGACCTTTGTATTGAGAATCAAAAAGAGAGAAGAAACCATCTAGCTACTGCCTATGGACCCATAGGTCTAAGGTGAACTAGTCATGCATCATCAAAGAGGCACCAACGAGGATGATGAACCCCTCCGTGATGGTGTCTAGATTGGATCTCGTGGTTCTAGAGCTTGCGGCAGCTGGAATTGTGTTTCGTTGACTCTCCTAGGGTTTTTGTTATATTTGGGAATTTATAAGACAAAGAGGCGGTGCGGGAGGTCACCGAGGTGGGCACAACCCACCTGGGCACGCCAAGGTATCTTGTGCTCACCTCGGGCCTCCCCTCTGGTACTTCTTTGGCCCACTTGGTGTCTTTTGGTCTAGAAAAAATCTAAAAAAAATCGCTACGTTTGGACTCCGTTTAGTACTGATATTCTGCAAACTAAAAAACAAGAAAACAACAACAACTGACACTGGTACTATGTCAATAGGTTAGTGCCAAAAATGATATAAAGTTGCTATAAAATGATTGTAAAAGATCCAAGAATGATAATATAATAGTATGGAACAAGCAAAAATTATAGGTACGTTTGAGACGTATTAGGGGGCTCTGAGGCCGTCACCTGGGAGGGCTCGGATTGAACGAGCTCCACCTCTTTGTTCACCAGGAGGTATCCCTACTCCTGGTCTTCGGGAGCCGAGGTATTAGGCTTGGCCATAATCTCGTCGCCACCACCACCAGTGTCCGCGCCCGGTGGGGTCCTTCAGGACAGCACCTTCCCGGTCTCCCCGATGACCGAAGGAGGCGCGGAGTGCAACGCAGACCCGCTCTCCTCCAGTTCGGCTGGAGGAGAAGTCCCCTTTGAGGTTTGGTCGGTGTGGTGGGCGCACGGTGGACTACAACATAAAGGGCACATATGCTATCTGTCGTCGTTGTGGGAACCAGCTCGCCTGCCTGCGGCCGATGGCATGGCTCCCTCGACGGCCTGGTACGTCCCATCTGCAAGACCTTCGAGACAAGACCCTCGCGAGGGCCCGTAGACTCGCAAGGTGGACGCCACCAATACCTCCCGAGGGAGTGGCCTCCCCAGGCGGCCTCTCGAGGGGCGGAGATTCCTATGCAAGCACCCAGCCTCACGAGGCTGCGATGACGTGAGCCATGGCGACCAAGGCCAAGCGGGCGCCAGCTGGCATAGAGGAGGCAGTTTCCTCTTTGGTGGTAAGGAGGCAAGGACAGGCGTGGGTTCCTGAGGAATCTCCCAAAGGTTTCCATTCCAGTGCAACGAGACTAAGCCCACGAGCTCAGCAGGACGGATGTCATCACCGAGCCCACAGGTGCGTCACGACCAGGAGCTTTCAGGCAAGGACCACCTTTCATCAGGATCAGATGTACTACTTGTCCCCTTTCGAATTGGCCATTGAGCGATCCCTTCCTGCCTAAGTTTTGAGGGAAGAGGACCAAGGCCGCTATAAATATAGGTTAGCCACCACCGTAGAGAGGGATCAGATCCTTTCCACCCTCACCATCATAGCCCTAGGGAGGCTGTTCCTCCTCTGTACTTGTTCATCCTCAGCCCCTCATGAGGCCAATCCCCAATAAAGCAGGAGTAGGGTTTTACACCGCAAGGTGGCCCGAACCTGGGTTAACTACCGTGTTCATCTTCTTCCTCACTCTCACGAATCTGGCTAGGCTAGGCCCCTGAGTTCAAACCTTCTTGGGTTCGCGCAGCCCTGAATCCGACATTTGGTGCACCAGGTTGGGGCGTGTCAAAGTCTTCCATTGAGTCCCACTTCGTCCCGCCATGTCGCTCCCATGGCCGATGCCCGCCGGGTCCTTGCCAAGCGCTGAGCTGCTCGCGTCGCTACCACGACGCCCGCGGGCTTTGGCGCCCGGCGCCACTCTACTTCCCTTGTGACCAATGCTGCCACAGACACTATCATCCATGAGCAGCAGGATTCGTCGCTGCCACATTCTGTGTGGTGCGACGGCCGCACCACCACTTCATCTCCCACTCCAGCTATGGCGTCATCCTCCCATGCTCGCCACGGCCCGGCGAACATGCAGGCTCCGCTGCTCATGGCGCGTGAGCTGCTGCGTTACCGTCCCACCGACGACTAGCTCAGCCACATCGCCAGGTTCGTCAGCGCCGTGGGCGAAGCCCCGGCGCCATCCCGCCAGCTTCGTCCCCCGCCATCCCAGGCCAACAACATGGCCCACGTCGCAACTCCTCCTCCTCGGCGCGGCGCCGATCTTGAGGACGTGCGTGATGCGCAAACCCGCGACCCGTCGCGCGGGGATCTAGCGCGTGAAGAAGCGAGCTGCCAGGTGGTGCGTCATCCCCAAGGCGATGCGCGTGCTACCTGTGCTGTCGTGCCAGGACCGCGCGCCGCTGGAGGAGGAGGTGCGTGGGCGTCAAGATCAAGCTCCACCCATGCATCCTGCACCAGTGAGCGTGGCGGGCTGTCGTGCGTTCACCCTAGAACTGTGCCGTCTAGCCAGGCAAGTTCAATCTGGATCTGCCTCCACACTATGACGGGAACCTTGACCCCGCGGAGTTCCTCTAGCTCTACTCGTTGTGCATCGAGGCGGCAAATGGAGATGAGAAGGTCGTGGCGAATAGGTTCCCCATGCCTCTCAAGGACGGTGCGCTCTCCTGGCTCCTGCACCTCACGGATGGTTCGATCTCCTTGTCGGACGACCTTCGCGAGCGTTTGATCGCCAACTTCCAAGGCACTCGTGATCCCGCTTCTGCGGTGGGCGACCTGCGGCCCGTAAAGCAGCAGCCAGGCAAGACCTTGCACAAGTACGTACAGCTCGCCATCATCTCGAACGTATGCCTCAAGATCCCGAAGGCCTCGGACGAAGCCATCATCTCAGTGTTCACTTATGACGTCCGGGATGTCAAGATGAACGACGAGCTCTCCATCCACGAGGATCTGTGCTTGGCCCTAGAGATGTTCAACCTGGCGAACAAGTGTGCAAGGGCCGAGGAGGGATGCCTCTCCCTCTTGGAGCTTCCTGAGGCCGACCCTGAATATAAGAAGGCCAAGGCTAAAGAGGTGAAGCGCAAGGGTCCTACCGTGCTTGCGCCTAAACCTTAGATGAAGCAAGGTCGTGACCATGATGAACCTCCCAGGGGCAACCGCCCACTATGCATCTTCTACAATGTGCACAGCCACAACACCAATGACTGCTAGGAGCTTAGGGCCCTCCACGAGGAGCGCCTTCGTCACCAACCCGAGCGTGGTGAACATGGCTAAGACCGTGGAGGAGGCCGCGGCGGAGGCCGTGGGGACAACCCCGACCCTCGTCAGGACTGGCGCGACCAGCCTCGCGAGGACTGTTAGCGCGATGAGCCTCGTGATGCGCCCTTGCACGATTAGTCTAGAGAGACCCGTACAAAGGGCAACGCCGGCCGCCCTCCACTGCCGCTACTGCCAAGGAGAAACGACGACAACCGACAGTATGAGGGGGCTAGGGGCTTCCAAGAATCTTATGCTATCGCCTGCATCCTAGGTGGTGCGCAGGCCCCAGCCTCACAGTGCATCTTCAAGCAGTTTGCTCGTTAGGTGAACGCGGCCCTCCCGAGGCTCGAGGCCACGTGTCCCCTCAAATGGTCACAATATGCTATCATCTTCGATTCCAAGGACCACCTCAAGTGCTCGGCTACCGGAGGCACGCTTCCCATGCTCTGCACGCCCACCATCAGCAACATCCTCGTCACCAGGACCCTCATCAACGGTGGCGCGAGGCTCAATGTCCTCTCCGTCGAGATGTTTGAGATGCTCCAAGTACCTTATGACTAGCTTCTTCCAACCAAGCCTTTCTTAGGGGTGACCGACGGCTCCACCATCACCCTGGGGTAGATACACCTCCCGGTCACCTTCGGCAACCGCAACAATTACCACACCAAGCTCATTGACTTTGACGTCACTCACATTGGCCTCCTGTACAACGCCATCCTTGGGTATCCGGCCCTCGCCAAGTTCATGGCGGCAATGTCCTCAAGATGCCAGGGAGTGGCGGCATCATCACGGTCGCCTGTGATAACAAGGATGCGGTGTGCTCCCTCAAGCGCACCTACCAGGCCGTGGCGGCTGACAACCCGAATGACGAGGGCGCCGTCTTGCCTCTGGAGACCATCCCCAAGAAGAAGAAGAGGCTCCTCCTTAAGAGTCGTCAGGAGGCTGGGCCACTTGCCGATAGCATCTCAGGCCCCTCGCCCGCTACTGGGGCGCTGAGGTAGTCCTGGACTAAGGGGTCCTCGGGTGTCCAGGCTATTTGATATGGGCCAGACTGGTGGGCCATGAAGATACAAGGCAGAAGACCTTTCCCTAAGTCCGAATGGGACTCTCCTTTGCGTGGATGGAATGTTTAAATGTCCAAATGTGTATTTTCCTTTCTTTGTAAACTGACTCTATACAACTCTAGGCCCCTCCGGTGTCTGTATAAACCAGAGGGTTTAGTCCATAGAGGCTATCATAATTCAAACAGGCTAGACATCTAGGGTTTAGCCATTATGATCTAGAGGTAGATCAACTCTTGTAACCCCTATACTCATCAAATACAATCAAGCAAGACGTAAGGTTTTTACCTCCATCAAGAGGGACCGAACCTGGGTAAACATTGTGTCTCCCTTCTCTCCTGTTACCTTCGATCCTCAGACGCACAGTTCGGGACCCCCTACCCTAGATCAGCCGGTTTTGACACCAACATTGGTGCTTTCATTGAAAGTTCCACTATGTCCTCGACAGATGGTTCGATCATCAACAATGATGCCGTTTCCGGGGAAACTTTCCTCCCCGTCCAGATTTTTGTGTTTGGCAGCTTCGTTCTGCGTGCCAACTTGATTGGCAACCTCAAACAGAAAGATAGCTATGCTCCTGGTGATCATATCAGTTTTGGGAACCTAAATTATGTCGTTGATATCTGGGGAGACTTGATCTTATAAGGGTTCATGGCCCCGACCACCGCTCTATCCTTAGATCCGGAGCAAAGTGCCTAGTCCAAAGATGGGCGAAGTGCGCCGGAGTCTCAGCTACGAAACTCACAATCGGGGAACCGGAGGCGATTTTGTCTTCTGCCAGCCCGGAGTCAGGCTGGGTTCCCTCTATCATGGAAAGGCTGGACTTGCCACCGGACTCTAGCTCCGAATTATCGAAGCCCGCACCTAGCAAGCGTGGCTAGGAGGCCTTTGCCCTGACCAGCCTCGCGGACTCTCGTTTCCCCGTCCACCCATTGCTCTTAAACGAGACTCTAGAGTTGATGCGGTCCCTCGCCATTACAGGGGAATCACCTTCGAACTATGCCCAGCCCGGACTAAGGGCTAAGAGTAGGGAATTTTACATCCCACCCACCACCCACTTCACAGCCACCGTCGAGGACTTAACCGACGTGCTGGATTACACCTCCGAAGACATCAACAACATGGACGATGATGCTGGAGACGCACAAGGCCAAGACCCTCCGGTTACCGGACGTTGGACGGCCACCTCCAGATACGACGTGTATATGGTGGACACACCCAAAGAGGATGATGGTGCAAACAGGAAGGATCAAGTGGAGGACAAACCTGATGAGGCATCGCCGAAGCGTCGATGCCAGCGACGCCGCTCAAAATCGTGTCGTGACAAAGATAGTAATACTGGCACTAGAGACAATAACACTCCAGAGGACGCCAAAGACCCCGAAGCTCCTGTCGAGCCCACATTCGAGCAGGATGATGGGGAGGAGGGGCAAGTTAACCCCAACGATCCGGTCAGGAACGAGGATTCGGAAGATAGAAACGATCTACCGCTCTCCGAGGATGATGTCAGCCTCGGCAACGAAGATTTCATCGTGCGAAAGGAACCCCTCGAGCAGGAGCGCCTCAAGCGCCAACTAATCGCCACTGCAAGAATCCATACAAAGCAGCAGCAATGGCTCCAAGCCGAACAAGATACACTCAACGACAAATGGACCCAGTTCCTAGCTGCCGAAGACTATGGCCTACAACACCTAACAAAGATTTATCCAAAGCATCGGCTTGTCGCGAGATTTCCGCGGCCACCTATGGGACCGAGTGGCCCCATGTTGGTTCAGCAGGGCGGACGGCGCGTTGCACAAAGAGCAGACCAGTGCACGACAGTGCGTCGGAGAGCACACAAGCAATTTACCCAGGTTCGGGCCGGCGTGAAGCTTAAGACCCTGCTCCTGCTTTAGTGGATTGATGGAAGAATGAATGTGGTGGTGCGTGGTACACTTGCCGGCAAGGTTTGCCTCGAGGGCACAGTGACTACGTGTGTGTGGTGGCTTGGGGTTCTCAACTTTCAAACCTTCTAACCCCTCCTACGAGTGCCATGGGCCTCCTTTTATAGATTAAGGGGTCACCACAGTGGCAAAGTGGTCATTAACCACAGATATGATAGCGAACAATGCTATCATACCTAACTCTGCGGGCTGACATGGTGCATTAAATGCACCACTGAGTGTCACATCACTGGTCGCCCGGCAAGGCCTGTCGGGCTATCTCGCCAGCTTCGCACATGTTCTCTTGACACATCGCGGGACGGGTGTTATCTGTAGGCTTCTCTATAGGAAATGGCTACCATGTGGTGAACGACTGTCACTTAATCATCTTGCGGCTTGACACCGCTCTGATTGATGATGTGAGTCGTGCTTGAGTGGTTGGTGGGGTGGTTCTGCCACCGCAAGCCCTGGCAGCTTGCTTCTAATGGTGGCCCTACCCCTTGTCGGGCTCACCTGCCCGGCAAGGGAGGCCCTTCTCTTGCTGATATCTTGCTCCTTAGACTCGACATTGGTCCCTCGGAGCTGCATGTTGGTTCTTCAAATATCTTGCTTCTTCAATCTCTAACTTAATAAGGTGCTTCAATCTTGATCTTGTGCATGTGCATAGTAGGTGAACAGGCCTAGGGTTTGTTGCACCGACAGAAGCCCCCGGTCCTGCCCCGAACGCGCTACTGAGCGTCGTTGGGGTAGGGCCTAATAAGTGCACAGGCAAGGCTGCTGAAGGGGTTGGCCCCTTAAGTTTTCCATTGCTGCTTCACCAGCCTTGATTCCGAGCCAGTTTCCGGTTTTCCTGCATGCAGCATAGAGCCAACAGGGGTGGGGCCGCTCTAGTAATGGCACGTGAATGAGTTTGACGCACAGGGTAGAAACTGCCAATTTACTCTTCCCACAACACGCCCTTATCCTTAACCACGTATGCATCATGCATCGTGCGCGGTAGGTAATGGAGTCACGTGGCGCGGGAGGGTGCCTTTGGAAAGGGTACGCCTATGTTGAATTGGATGGAGCAACTGCCCTTCCCTGCCCGGCATATGAAAGGGAGGAGCGGAGGAGGGTGGAGTCATTCATCTCCGTGGTCCTCCTCTGCTCATCTTCTATTTCTGCTGGTCATGCTTGAGAAGGGAGCCTGGGGCCAGCCCCCGGGCTCTTGTTCAGTGCATTTGTCGCCTCACGCCAATGCTGACACTTGGGGAGTGAGCCTGGTCTGGGAGGAGGGGCTGGAGATCATCGGTAATCCTAGCACTTCCCCTCCCAGAGGTCTTGGGCTGATGTCAACGAGAGGCGCGCCTTCCTGCCTGCCAAGGTGGGATGCGGTACACCTCGAGCCCCATGGCCGACTTGGCTGCTTGCTGTTTCTCCACTGGAGGCGCCGAACCGGAGTCTTGGCACTTCCCGGGAGGAGAGGTGGTGAGGAGAAAGCGAGGGAAGACGGAGAAGGCTGTTGGCAGGGGGTCAGGTCAGAGTACGATGGCATGGATGCCTTCGCCTCCGACCGTCGACCTGCCGCCTCATGTTTTCGCTCTTCCCCTCCCTCCCTGGCACCGTCATCACCAGCCTCTTCGGGTGATGGCCGGGGAGGAATGTTCTCTTGTTTCCTTCTCCTCACCTCCAGTAGTCTTCCGGCTGAGTTTTGGTGGAGGACTCCACCGGCCTCAAGCCGGGGCTTCTTGCTGGCTCTAGAGATAGCGAACAAAAGGCGCCGTCCCGTCACCCTCGCTCATATCCTTCGCAGCCTCGCCACTCCCGATCTTGTCAGGCCGTGCCCAATGGGCCCTAACGGGACCGGGGTGGGCTCCTGCCTGGGTGCTCCTTTTCTCGTCTTTTCCTCCTTCCGCCACAGTGCCTGAAGGAGGGAAAACGAAAAGAGGGGATCACGGGGCACTTATATTTTTTCAATCTTAAAGTTGTAGGCAATCGCTAAATTTTAATTCAAATAATGTAATCCTTTCATCCATGTTTGGGTTCTGTAATGCTTGTACTTGTATCTACATGTCAATGAAAGAGATAAGCCTTGCCAGGAACCCGTGCATGTATATGTCCATGAAGAGGTGGAGTGCCTCTTTATTGTAATAAACTAGTTTTCCCCCGCAGGATATCCTGCCGGCACCGTTTTTGTCTGCCGGAGAACCATGCCTGCCGGGGAACAGACTGAGGTGCTAGCGCTCCACCCACTCCCTTTTCGCCAAGGGCCACTACGACCATCCAGGTCGAAGCAACGTTTGAGCCAAGGACGGGAGCACCCTAGTTTCAAGAGAGCGTCGAGGTTTCTATGTGCACAAGTTATAGCTTACAGAACACTAATGGACAAGAGGTAAACTTATCTGTTTGGCTTGCCAGGGATCACTGTTACGTGCAATCTTCTCGTCCCTTATTGGAGTTAAGTTCACGGCAGGAACCTACAACTCCATGTGGGTGAGAATGAATGCAGGATGCAATCCTATCTATATGCATATGCAAATGCTCATGAAATGCTTATGCAGTGATTTGGGTGTGCTCGTGCATGCATGCGATCTCGATCGGGGCCCCCACAACGCTTCTTTATTTTATGTTGCATGGGGTCAATGCCACGTCTTTGTACAAGGGGTTACATGCAACTGAGGCAAGCAGCATCGCACCTTAATGGTAGTACTTACGGAGATGCTCAATATTACATGACTTTTGCAACTGTGTGTCATCCCTGGTCTCCAAATGGACTGCGCCAGGTCTGGTGACTCATACCAACCAGTAAGGACCTTCCCACTTTGGTGAGAACTTGTTTGTACCCTTGGTGGACTGAACGCGCCTAAGGACAAGATCACCTTCCTCAAAAAACCGGGCATGAACCATGCGGCTATGATAGCGACGCAGGGCTTGCTGGTAGCGTGCAGCACCCGTAGCAGCCCGGAGACGGTTCTCCTCAAGTAGCACAGCGTCATCACGCCGGTGCTGATCTTGCGCTACTTCATCATAGGCAAGCACTCGAGGGGACCCGTAAATGAGTTCCATGGGGATAACTTCTTCTTCCCCATAGACCAGGGAGAAGGGAGTCTGCCCGGTAGCTCGGTTAGGTGTCGTTCTTAGGGACCAGAGAACTACCGGCAGCTCCTCAATCCACCACCTGCCGTACTTCTGCAGTGTATCGGAAGTTCTTGTCTTGAGTCCATGAAGCAGTTCAGCATTTGCCCTCTCAGCTTGTCCATTGCTCCGAGGGTGTGCCATAGAAGTGAATGATATTTTGCATCTTAGGGTGTGAACATATTGCATGAAGGCATGGCTCATGAACTGGGTGCCCTTGTATTGTCTGTCATGATCCTTGCTGGAACTCCGAGACGACACACCAATTCTTTCAAGAACTTTATAGTTGACTGGGCAGTCACCTTTCTCACGGCAATCACCTTTCTCACAGCCGAGGATATCGAGCCCCCAGACCAAAAATGGTCATGATAGAGCGATTGTCTAAAGGTCTAGGGCAGGAAGGTGCGTTCTATTGGAATGGAACTGACAGGCTTCACATTTCGTGACGAGCTCAACTACATCTTGGAGGGCTGTGGGCCAATAGAATCCTTTCCGGAATGCTTTCCCAACTAATGCCCTTGATCCAATGTGTGAGCCGCACAATCCTCTGTCAATCTCAGCCAGCAGTTCCTTTCCATCCTCCCGGCAGACACACTTCAATTTCACACCGTTGGGCCTCCTTTTGTACAGAGTGTCATTGACAAACTGGTACATACTGGTCCTCCGGGCTACTCTTTCAGCTTCATCCTGATTGCTAGGGAGTTCTCCTGTTCGGAGGAAGTGGACAATGTACCTTGCCCAAGTTGGAGCCTGAGACTCGGCAACGAGGACTAGCGTCACCTCCTCTGCTATGGGAGCACCAGCCCCGTACGCGGGGTCCATAGGCCCGGTCGGAGGGGGTGGTCCGGCAGGCTGTGAAGAGTTGTTTCCGGCAGGGTCTCTGCGAGGAGAGAATGGATCTGCCGGGAGAGGCTTACCGTAGTCCGTCTCTCTCCTCTTCCGAGCCATTGTGGCTGGTGATACGGAGGGTTGAGAGAAAGGGAGAACAAAAGTTCTTGGTTCCATAGGAAGCTTCTTCGCAGCAAACTTTGACAGGTGATCAGCTATGTTGTTTTCCGCACGGGGCACGTGCTCCGTTTGCAACCCGTCAAAGCGCTCCTTCAATCTCCTTACTTCCTCGACGTATGCTTCCATCAATGGGGTTTGGTAATCCTTCTTGACTTGTCTCACCATGTCAGAGCCCTAGAATTTGCTTGCCATTAGTTGCCTTAAAGCATCCATGCATCATGTCTATTTTTCAATTAAAGTTGAAATGGGGATTGTTGAAACCCTAGCATCAAAAGAATTCAACTAGGTTCAATATAAATATTTTCAATGAACCCAAATGCCCTGCAGAAAAGTTCATCATTTTTGAATTGGCTAAAAACCTCTGCCAAAAATGATGAACATATTTTTAGGCCACTCTGGATTTTTGAATTAATTCATACTATATTTGAATTGGAGCAAATAAATACTATAAATACTTTATAGCTCCAATAATTCTGATTTTTGTTGCGGGGCTTTGGAATAATCCTTTTAGTCCCTGCAAAATATATCAGAAGCAACAAAATTAGTTTGGTTCAAAAACCAAATTAAAACAAATGTCAGAAATAGAAAACAGAAACAAAATACAGAAATGAGAGAGAAAGGAATTACCTGGCGCTTACCTACAGCCCAGCGGCCCAGCTGAGCCGGCCCAGCCCACCTGGCCGAAGCGGTTGTCTTCAACCTCTGCCAGTAGGCAGAGGCAAGACAGCGCGTGCGTGCCCGAGGACACCACGCCTGCTCCCTGCCTGCTTCACCCCCCGTGCCTTCTAGCGACGCCATGGACACGCCCTGGAGCCTCCTCTCCCGCTCCCCACTCTCCCTGGACCCCTTTCCCCCTCCTCTGCTCTTCCCCGCAGCAGCACCAAACACGCCGTCGCCGCCGACACCGTTCACCGCGGCCACCGGGCCTCCCTCGTCCGTCCAGTGTGTCTAGTGGCTCCGTCGTCGTCGTCGTTTTCGTCTGCCAAGCAGAAGGAACCACGCAGATCTGCCCTAAGATGAGTGGCTCGTCATCGTTCCCCTTCTCGGATGCCGGAGATCGCCGCCGACGCCCCGCCTGCTCCAGGCCTTCCCCGAGCCCGCTTCGGCGTCCCCTGCACTCGATGTGAGCTCCACCGCCTTTCCCCTCCTCCCCGAGCTCGTTCCTGTCTTCTAGCCATGCCAGCCGCCGCACGCGAGCGCCACCGTCCGCCATGGTTGTTGCTACCGCAGCCACCGTGCACCTCCACTCAAGCTTGTGCCTCCGGCGTGCTCCTGGAGCAACGTCGAGGCCAACACAGCCTCTAGATAGCTTCCTCGTGCACTAGAACCACGCGGCCACACATGCTCGAACTCCGGCAGCCGCAAAAGAGCCACCGCCGTCAGCTCCGGCCACCCCAGCTGCTGCCGCTTGTTGCTTTGGACGGGCCTCACTCCCGCGAACCCATAGGAGCAAACCGCGCATCATATGGTGCTCCGTAGCGAGCGCACGGTGCACCTCCCCCGTCGGCCGTGGTAGTCGCCGGTTAGCCTCCGGCGAGCTAACGTGGCGACGTCTTTATCCTAGTGAAACTGATAGACGAGCCCCACCGGTTTAATTAACTAGCTAACGAAAATAGTTAGAACTAATTGAATTCAACTAGACCCATGCGTCAGCATTGACTTTGCTGACGTGTCCGTTGACCAGCCCACCTGTCAGTGACCCTGACCAGCACTGTGTCACTGACCAGTGGGACCCACTAGTCAGGTTTGACCTGGACCGCCTTTGTTGACCTGCTGACGCTAGCATGACGCAATGCTGACGCAGTTAATGGTTTTCTGGATTTAAAATAATTCAGAAATTCTAGAAAATGTTATAAACTACAAAAATTCATAGAAATTAAACCGTACTCCAATTGAAATAAATTATATATGAAAAATTATCAAAAAATGCAATCTATCCATCTTTACCATTTTCATGCATGTTAGAACAACTTATAGCTGCTGTTTAGGACAAATCATATGAATGACATTTGAATATCCACATATGGAGTTTGAATTTGAACCTTTGGTTCAGACCAACTTCATTTAATCTTGTTGCTAGTTGCATTAGCTCAAATCACATCATATGGCCACATCATGATCATGCATCATATTGTGCATTGCATTGATTGTGTTCTTCCTTGTTTGTCGGTAATTGTCCCCTCTTGGTAGACGACGTTCCGGCGATGAGTTCGATGACACCGATGAAGAACTATACTATCTTCAAAAGTGCCAGGCAAGCAAAACCCCCTTGTTCATTTCGATACAATCCCACTCTCTCGCTCCTGCTCTCTTTTACTGCATTAGGACAACATCGATTCAACTGTTACATGCTGCGGTAGTTGAACCCCTTTCCTCTGCATGACCTGTCATTGCCACAGTAAATAGATGAAACCCACTAGCATGAGTAGGAGTTGTTTCAGCCCTGATGTGCCTACTCATTCATGCTTGTTTTCCAGGAGTTGCAACTAGTTTCTAGTGTTTGAAGGTTGTGTTAGTAGTCTACCAAGTGGCACGCGGTACAGGTGGGCTTGGGATAGACTAGACACCATGGCACGGTGTACCAAGCATAGATCCATCCGTCGAGGTGGGCTTGGGAACCCTGCACACATCGTTTGGGGCCGTGAGTGACACGCCGGTCGGATCTCCTTGCAGATGGAACCCGAATAGGCGATAAACCTGGACTAGAGACTTGTGTGGTTAGTCAGGTCGTGGCCGACTCCCTTGCCAGGCTTCCACTTGAAGGTTGCCGAGATACACGATGTGTACATGGTGGTAAGTGGCGAGAGCGTGTGTGAAGAAGTACACCCCTGCAGGGTTAACATCATCTATTCGAATAGCCATGTCCGCGGTAATGGACTTCTGGGTTGCCTGTACAGTTCATAGACAAGTGAAAGTGGATACTCTAAAATGTGCAAGACAAGCGTGAATTCTATGGATGGTGTTCTCGTACGAAGACGGGAGCGGATCCATAGGGTGTATTGATATGGTGAATATGTGGACTCGTGTGCGCCACCTCAAAAGAGTTACTTGCAGTCGTAGTTCAGGATAGCCACCGAGTCAAAGCTGGCTTGCTGCAGTCAAACTCCACCACCCCCTTTATTGATACTAATGCATATGTAGCTAGTTCTGATGTAAGTCTTATTGGGTACATTTGTACTCATGTTTGCCTATTTTATGTTTTGTAGAGAGACGTTAGTCTCGCTAGTAGTTCCACGTGGACTTCGACGATTAGCTTGTGACCTCAGCTACGATCTTGTACCCTTGGGAGGGTCTTGTAGATAGTCAGGCTTCTCAGCCTTTTTCATTTGTAGATGTCTGTACTCAGACACGTTAAGCTTCCGCATGTGCTTGTTGTTTGTATGCTCTGTATATTGGGTCATGAGACCCATGTTTGTAATATCTCGCTCTTCGGAGCCTAATGAATAAATACTTTGAGTCGTAGAGTTATGTTGTGATGCCATGTTGTATTTACACATATCGAGCATATTGTGTGTATGATTGAAATGCTTGGTATGTGTGGGATCCGACAATCTAGTTGTTTATCCTTGGCAGCCTCTCTTATGGGGAAATGTAGTCTAGTGCTTCCATGAGCTATAGTAGTCCGCTACAGCCTGGTTCACTGGAGTCCTGCTAGCCCAGCACTACTGCTCAGGACACTTGACTGGCCGGCATGTGTTTCACTTCATTCCTGTGTCTGTCCCTTCGGGGAAATGTCACACGGTGACATCTGGAGTCCTGCCTAGCCTGCTACAGCCCGGGTTACCGGAGTCCTGTTAGCCCAGTGATACAGCCCGAATTCGCACGCTGCTGACCGACATGCTCGAAGTTGATTCATGTATGCCTGTCCCCATGGGTTAGTGCCGCTTTGGGTTCACGACTAGCCATGTCGGCCCGGGTTCTCTATCATATGGATGCTAGCGACATTATCATATACATGAGCCAAAAGGCACAAACGGTCCCGGGCCATGGTAAGGCGACACCCGTGGGAATACCGTGCATGAGGCCGCAAAGTGATATGAGGTGTTACAGGCTAGATCGGTGTGACTTAGAATCGGGGTCCTGACAGCTTTGGTATCAGAGCCTGACTGCCTATAGGATTGCCAAGCCAAACCGGTCGAAGTTGTGTCTAGAAATGCTTTAGTTATGTAGGGGAATTGATTGTGGAAGGGAACGTAAGGCTCTTTTTACTCTTTTACCTTATGCCCTTCTGATCTGAGTCATCCTCTTCCTTTCTACGGGGATTAAGAACTAGGCCTTCTCATCTATCTATTAGGATGACGAGTTACTATGATAGAGACTTATACGATTGATGGATTTAAGCCCCAGTTCTGTTTCTAGTACTTCCGTGTGTTCATAGTTGGTCTCAAAACCTTGATATGATGATGCTAAGTGGTTATGCCACCATTTTGCATGATGTCTCAAATCATTTTGAGCATTTACAGCCGTTATGTTGTCCGAGTCATCCCAGGTTTCTATATAATCTGATGCATTTGCAATCCTTTCTTTCCGTTCCCGATGTCCTTTATGGTCAGAATAGGCACACTAACCGGTGCGTTGAGGTAATTTATTGTCTCGACATATATGTTGGAGATATTATTATGACCGTAGGTGTTTTAGGGAGTCACCTAGTAATCTAGCAATGCTTTGTATCCCCAGTGTGATGCTTCTGGCCACCATTCTCGAAAGCATTCCGCGATGCCATTTAGTAGTAGGTATTCTACTCCTGGGTTCTTGACCCAAGATCCACTCTACTTACCTCGTGTTGATAGTGTTTCTCGTACCTTTAGGATATTAGTAATCTTTGTGATAGTCTTCGAGGTCCATGGTATATCATTCTTCCAAATACCATGAACCATCCTTGGAAGAAATTCGTTTGAATCAAAAGATCACAACCAGAGTGCTCTTAATGAGTTCTCGATTCTACATTGTGAATCTGCCAGTTCTACCTTTCTACATGGGTTGTCCAGAAGAAATGTTGAGCTTTGCTCGACATACTAATCTATGCATCCACAACTCAGAAAATTATATGTTCCCCGAGGTGTTCCTCTTCAGTTTATCCCGACCATCTTCTATCAGTTGATAGTCAAGAGTATGCGTGCATTCGTTCATCGTTGCCTTTACTCTTGCGTTCCGTCAAGCCATTCTATCTCAGAATGACTAGGAGAAACAGACTCCAGCACCTCATCCATATCCAGGATTGGGTCAAAGTAGTTGTATTCCACAAATCAAATGCCAAACCAGCTTTTGTTCTGTTCTACCTTGGAGTATTACCCTATTTATGTCAAGAATATCATAGGAATTGCACCATCTCTTATGAATTTTTGATGCAGTGATACTTATTGCCATCATTGTTCATTCCTCGGCTCCCGTGTTATTGTAACCGGAATGCCGGCAAGTGAGTCGTGATGTGTGAAATCAATACTCCTAGCAACTCCGTTGCTTGGTAGTTAATGGACAATATTCTCATTCTTAGCGTGTTGTTTATTAAATCATCATCCTAAGATTGATCGTGTTACCTAGTCCATATTTTCTGGTGCACTCTTCGATCAATGAGTTAGGATTGTGCTGGTCCCTCGCTTATTTGATCATATCGTCTTGTCCTGAAAAGCAAGATCGTTCTCGAGCTTAGTAACATATCGGTGGTTCGTGATTTTCCGAATATCTTCTCGGAAGTATTACCAGGTTGTCCCCTGACTGCTATGTTGAGTTCGTGATCTTGTTGGTTTTCCTCTAAACCACCAATTCTCCAAGATTCTGTGTTGGATACCCTGAGCTAGTTGGTTAAGCTAAACAACAACTTGGAGAGTTGGAAGATAAAAGCTTTATCTGACTTAGTTCATTCCAAGGGATATCTTTTGTGTGTGTGTGTGTTGAAGGAAGATGATATCTCCATCGATTGGTCCTTGTGATTAGTGGTCGGATTTGTTGTCTTGTCAAAACATTGATTTGAGTGTGGGCTATCGTCAAGTCAAATCAAAACCAACGATGCTCATAATGTTGTCTTACTCGTGGATGATCCTCAAACATACACCATTACATCTTTTGGTCTGACCAATACTATCACATTGTTCACATAATGGTGGAAGTCCAGTGACATGGAAATTCTGATGAGTTGTTGTTGAGCCCATCAGCAACATCTTGTCTTCTCCATGATTCGTGTTAAACATTAGGCTAGTGTTGGAAACTTTGTAAACAATGCCTTCTTGTTCCGTTCATGAAGCATATGTTTGGATGAAAGAAGTGACTTCCTCAAATTCATGTGCATTTGGAGCAAGTTGCCGCCATGGGTTCTAGAAAGATTGTTTTGTTTCCTCTGGTACCATCCCAAGTTAGTTATGCATGTGCGAATGTATTCTATGGTTTGGTAGATTAATTACCTCCACTCCATATGTATTCCCTAGCACACCAAGCCACTGATTGATTTGTTCAAGGAGAAGAAGTTCCTTCTTAAGAGCATGCCTTATGTAAGGACTTTGTTATCCTCGATGGTGGTTCCCCACCTGAACTCGGTAGTGTTTTTATTATATGACTACTACGTGGTCATGCTTGTCTAGGACAACATGATCACATGTGTTAGCAGAACCAGCTCATGTTTTGGAGCTTAGTACCATAGTCCATTTCCCGAGAATCTCGCAATGCCATCTCGTCGATTTGTGTTGCAAACTTTCATTTTCTTCTAGACTCGATGGGTCTGGAATATCCTGTTACCAACCAGATCTGAATCCCAGGCAGATATGATGGTTGGAACTTTTCCAAGATCTATGATGTAGGTCCCCGACAAGGTTGATGTTCTGGCCGACACACCTAGACAGAAGATCTATCATTGTAGTTTCTTGATTGAGCTATTTGACCATCTTCTCCATGAGGATTTAGTGTGACCTATTCTTGAAGTTGTTCCTTAGGGATCCTTGTGCTCTCAGTTTCTTCGATGATTCTATAACCATAGGAACGTTGAAAACACTCTCGACTGTTGAGTTCTTTCCCAGTTACCAGAATCATTCCCAACATTTGCATTTTGTTCCCAGCTTGCACCTCAGTTGTTGTTGTTTGGGATCATCTTCAAAAGTGGAATTACCATGGGTCGCATCCATTTCCGATGATAAGCTAAAAATCATCCATTGCGTTGTCTTCAACAAGGTACTCCACATCATCCATCCTAGTCGGAGTATGACATTCTTTCGAACCCCTTCCAATGATCGATTGTGATTACCTCAGGCTGGCATAAAGAGTTTCAATGATCTTTGTATCAAAAGTAATTCTTTTTGCCACTTAAGGGAAATGCTCTACGAGTCACCTTTCCCTAAGGTGTCCCGTTATGGAATCATGGCAATTACCTCCTCGCTACTTTGAAACCATGCACCATCCTACTCCTGCGTGGAATTGTTGCCTACCAATTTGAACCCTTGTCATCTATTACCTCCCATCTCTCTCGATGTGTGTTTTGTGTCTCAGCCCAAGAGATGTTTCAACGTCTCACTCCATGAGTTGATCTTGAGTTGCTCGATCTTTGAGAAGATCGTTTCCTATAGAGTTTCCTTCTATCGTCATCATGTTGGATGAAGAGCTCAAACGCAAAGACGTCAAGATCAATTGGAGAAATGAATCAACATATTCGAGAAGGGCAATCGGATCATGAAGATCGTGTTAGCTTTGTGACCCCTCTGTCTTCTTACATCATGCTTGAATCTCGGGACGAGATTCTTGTTTTAGTGGGGGTGAGTTGTCACAGCCCTAGAATTTGCTTGCTATTAGTTTCCTTAAAGCATCCATGCATCATGTTTATTTTTCAATTAAAGTTGAAATGGGGATTGTTGAAACCCTAGCATCAAAATAATTCAACACGGTTCAATAAAAATATTTTCAATGAACCCAAATGCCCTGCAGAAAAGTTCATCATTTTTGAATTGGATAAAAACCTCTGCCAAAAATGATGAACATATTTTTAGGCCATTCTGGATTTTTGAATTAATTCATACTGTATTTGAATTGGAGCAAATAAATACTATAAATACTTTATAGCTCCAATAATTCTAATTTTTGTTGAGGGGCTTTGGAATAATCCTTTTAGTCCCTGCAAAATATATCAGAAGCAACAAAATTAGTTTGGTTCAAAAACCAAATTAAAACAAATGTCAGAAATAGAAAACAGAAACAAAATATAGAAAGGAGAGAGAAAGGAATTACCTAGCGCTTACCTACAGCCCAGCGGCCCAGCTGTGCTGGCCCAGCCCACCTGGCCGAAGCGGTTGTCTTCAACCTCTGCCAGTAGGCAGAGGCAAGACAGCACGCGCGTGCCCGAGGACGCCACGCCTCCTCCCTGCTTGCTTCACCCCCCGTGCCTTCTCGCGACGACACGGAGACGCCCTGGAGCCTCCTCTCCCGCTCCCCACTCTCCCTGGACCCCTTTCCCACTCCTCTTCTCTTCCCCACAGCACCACCGAACACGCCGTCGCCGTCGACACCGTTCACCGCGGCCACCGGGCCTCCCTCATCTGTCCAGTGTGTCTAGTGGCTCCGTCGTCGTCGTTTTCGTCTGCCAAGCCGAAGGAACCAAGCAGATCTGCCCTAAGATGAGTGGCTCATCATTGTTCCCCTTCTCGGATGCCGGAGATCGCCGCCGACGCCCCGCCTGCTCCAGGCCTTCCCCGAGCCCGCTTCGGCATCCCCTGCACTCGATGTGAGCTCCGCCGCCTTTCCCCCTCCTCCCCGAGCTCGTTCCTGTCTTCTAGCCGTGCCAGCCACCATACCCGAGCATCGACGTCCGCCATGGTCGTTGCTCCCGCAGCCACCGTGCACCTCCACTCGAGCTTGTGCCTCCGGCGTGCTCCTGGAGCAATGTCGAGTCCAACGCAGCCTCTAGATAGCTTCCTCGTGCACTGGAACCATGCGGCCACACATGCCCGAACTCCGGCGGCCGCAAAAGAGCTCGCCGCCGTCAGCTCCGGCCACCCCAGCTGCTGCCGCTTGTTACTTTGGATGCACCTGACACCCGCGAACCCATAGGAGCAAACCGCGCATCGTATGGTGCTCCGTAGTGAGCGCACGGTGCACCTCCACCGTTGGCCGTGGTCGTCGCCGGTTAGCCTCCGGCGAGCTGACGTGGCGACGTCTTTATCCGCTAACAGTCACGCTAATTAACCCCTAGTGAAAATGACAGACGGGCCCCACCATTTAATTAACTAGCTGACGAAAATAGTTAGAACTAATTTAATTCAACTAGACCCACGCGTCAGCATTGACTTTGCTGACGTGTCTGTTGACCAGCCCACCTGTCCGTGACCCTGACCAACACTGTGTCACTAACCAGTGGGACCCACTGGTAAGGTTTGACCTGGACCGCCTTTGTTGACTTGCTGACGCTAGCATGACGCAATGCTGACGCAGTTAATCGTTTTCTGGATTTAAAATAATTCAGAAATTCCAGAAAATGTTATAAACTTCAAAAATTCATAGAAATTAAACCGTAACTCCAATTGAAATAAATTATATATGAAAAATTATCAGAAAAATGCAATCTATCCATATGTACCATTTTCATGCATGTTAGAGCAACTTATAGCTGCTGTTTAAGACAAATCATATGAATGACATTTGAATATCCTCATATGGAGTTTGAATTTGAACCTTTGGTTCAAACCAACTTCATTCAATCTTGTTGCTAGTTGCATTAGGTCAAATCACATCATATGGCCACTTCATGATCATGCATCATATTGTGCATTGCATTGATTGTGTTCTTCCTTGTTTGCCGGTATTTGTCCCCTCTCGGTAGACGACGTCCGACGATGAGTTCGATTACACCGATGAAGAACTATACTATCTTCAGAAGTGCCAAGCAAGCAAAACCCCCTTGTTCATTTCGATACAATCCCACTCTCTCGCTCCTTCTCTCTTTTACTGAATTAGGACAACATCGATTCAACTGTTACATGTTGCGGTAGTTGAACCCCTTTCCTCTGCATGACCTGTCATTGCCACAGTAAATAGATGAAACCCACTAGCATGAGTAGGAGTTGTTTCAGCCCTGATGTTCCTACTCATTCATGCTCGTTGTCATGCCTGCTATTGCTTAGAGTTGTGTCAGGTCCGATTCATCGGAGATGAGTTGGAAAGTTGTGAACATGTCCTACTATTGAGAGCTAAGGTGTGAACACGATTTGGTAAAGGTAGCGGTGAGAGGCCATGTAGGAGTACATGGTGGGTTGTCTCATTGCAGCCGTCCTCAGGAACTGAGTTCTGTGTTCGTGATCCATGAACAGTTACTACCACACATTGGAATGCTTAAGTGCCCCTCTCGACTTATTAATCAACCTGATCTCTGTCTAGGAGTTGCAACTAGTTTCTAGTGTTTGTAGGTTGTGTTAGTAGTCTACCAAGTGGCACCCGGTACAGGTGGGCTTGGGACAGACTAGACACCATGGCACGGTGTACCAAGCGTAGATCCATCCGTCGAGGTGGGCTTGGGAACCCTGCACACATCGTTTGGGGCCGTGAGCAACACCCCGACCGGATCTCCTTGCGGATGGAACCCGAATAGGCGATAAACCTGGACTAAAGACTTGTGTGGTTAGTCAGGTCGTGGCCGACTCCCTCGCCAGGCTTCCGCTTGAAGGTTGCCGAGATACACGATGTGTACATGGTGGTATGTGGCGAGAGCGTGTGTGAAGAAGTACACCCCTGTAGGGTTAACATCATCTATTCGAATAGTCGTGTCAGCGGTAAAGGACTTCTGGGTTGCCTGTACAGTTCATAGACAAGTGAAAGTGGATACTCTAAAATGCGCAAGATAAGCGTGAGTGCTATGGATGGCGTTCTCATAGGAAGACGGGAGCAGATCCATAGTGGTGTATTGATATGGTGAATATGTGAACTCATGTGCGCCACCTCAAAAGAGTTACCTGCAGTCGTAGTTCAGGATAGCCACCGAGTCAAAGCTGACTTGCTGCAGTCAAACTCCACCACCCCCTTTATTGATACTCATGCATATGTAGCTAGTTCTCATGTTTGCCTATTTTATGTTTTGCAGAGAGATGTCAGTCTCGCTAGTAGTTCCGCGTGGACTTCGACGATTAGCTTGTTACCTCAGCTATGATCATGTACCCTTGGGAGGGTCTTGTAGATAGTCAGGCTTCTCAGCCTTTTTCATTTGTAGATGTCTGTACTCAGACACGTTAAGCTTCCGCATGTGCTTGTTGCTTGTATGCTCTGTATGTTGGGTCATGAGACCCATGTTTGTAATATCTCGCTCTTCGGTGCCTAATGAATAAATACTTTGAGTCGTAGAGTTATGTTGTGATGCCATGTTGTATTTACACATATCGAGCATATTGTGTGTATGATTGAAATGCTTGGTATGTGTGGGATCCAACAATTAGTTGTTTATCCTTGGCAGCCTCTCTTATGGGGAAATGTATTCTAGTGCTTCCATGAGCCATAGTAGTCCACTACAGCCCAGTTCACCGGAGTCCTGCTAGCCCAGCACTACTGCTCAGGACACTTGACTGGCCGGCATGTGTTTCACTTCGTTCCTGTGTCTGTCCCTTCGGGGAAATGTCACGCGGTGACATCCGGAGTCCTTCCTAGCCTGCTACAGCCCGGGTTACCGGAGTCCTGTTAGCCCAGTGCTACAGCCCGGATTCGCATGCTGCTGACCGACATGCTCGAAGTTGATTCATGTATGCCTATCCCCATGGGTTAGTGCCGCTTTGGGTTCACGACTGGCCATGTAGGCCCGGGTTCTCTATCATATGGATGCTAGCGACACTTTCATATACGTGAGCCAAAAGGCGCAAACGGTCCCGGGCCATGGTAAGGCGACACCCGTGGGAATACCGTGCGTGAGGCCACAAAGTGATATGATGTGTTACAGGCTAGATCGGTGTGACTTAGAATCAGGGTCCTGACACACCACGAGTTGTGAATCTCCTTGAATGATCAGCTTCTTAATTCCCAATTCTGCTGCAATCTTGAGCCCGGCAAGGAGCCCTTCATACTCTGTTGTATTGTTGGTGGCTTCTTCTTGGGCAAAGTGCATCTGGACGACATACTTCAAGTGCTCCCCGGAGGGGGCAACAAGAAGCATGCCAGCTCCTCCACCTTGTAGGGAAAAAGCACCATCAAAATACATAATCCATTCTTGGGGTGATTCTTTGCTAGGGAGAGCTATCTCTGTCCTTTCCTCATCAGGGGCGGGCATAAATTTTGCAATAAACTCTGCCAAATCCCTGCTCTGGATAGTTGATGTGCTCTCAAACTTCAAACCAAAGCTAGATAACTCCAAAGCCCATTCCACTATTCTGCCAGTTGCATAAGGGTTTCGGAGTATCCTTTGCAGCGGGAAACGAGTGACAACCGCGATCTCATGTGCTTGGAAGTAGTGGCGCAGTTTCCTAGAGGCCATAATGAGACCAAAGATCAACTTTTGCATGCTAGAGTACCTCGATCTAGCCCCTTGTAACAAGGAGCTGACGAAGTACACTGGGCGCTGCACCACTTTCTTCATTGCCGCGTCCTTGGGGTTGCTCTCGCTGCTGTGCTCATCGCTGTCCTGATCCTTTCCTGACTCTGCCGTGATCTTGCAACTTTCTGCCTCATCCACCTCTCGCTGCTCTACCAAAGCTGCACTGATCACTTGGTTGGTTGCCGCCAAGTAAAGCAACAACGGCTCTTGGGGTTTGGGTGAAACCACGGTAGGCATAGATGATAGGTAGGCTTTCAATTCCTGTAGAGCTGAATCTACTTCCGGGGACCACTTCATTGGCTCCGCGTTCTTCAAAACCTTGAAGAACGGCAGGGCATGCTCGGCAGACTTGGAGATGAATCTGTTTAGCGGGGCAACGCGTCCCGTCAAGCGCCTCACATCTTTAATTGTCCTTGGCTCTTGGATCTACTCAATGGCCTTGATCTTGTCGGGGTTGGCTTCGATCCCCCGATGGGACACGAAGAACCCAAGTAGCTTGCCGGAGGGAACACCAAATAGACACTTCTCTGGATTAAGCTTCAGATTGACCTTGGGCAGATTAGAAAATGTCTCTTCCAAATCCTGGATAAGGGTGGCCTTATCCTTGGTTTTGACCACAATATCATCCATACAGGCTTCTATATTTCTGTGCAACTGTGCCTCAAAATCGATCTAGACTTCCCTTACAAAAGTGGACCCGACACTCTTTAATCCAAACGGCATGCGAACAAAGCTGTATGTACCACATAGAGTGATGAATGATGTATTCTCTGCATCTTCCTTGGACATGAAGATCTGATGATATCATCAGTATGCATCAGAAAGGAGATCAAATCACATCCTGAAGTAGAATCCATGATCTGGTCGATGCGCGGCAAGGGAAATGGGTCCTTCGGGCAAGCCTTGGTGAGGTTTGTGAAATCAATGCAAAGCCTCCACTTCTCGTTAGGTTTCCAGACCACTACTAGATTTCCTAACCATGTAGGATGCAGTACTCCTCTGACCAAACCAGCTGCCTCTAACTTCTTGATCTCTTCGGCAATGAACTACTGCCTCTCCAAGGCCTGCTTCCGTACTTTCTGCTTGACGGGTGATAACCCACAAGTATAGGGGATCGCAACAGTTTTCGAGGGTAGAGTATTCAACCCAAATTTATTGATTCGACACAAGGGGTGCCAAAGAATATTCTCAAGTATTAGCAGCCGAGTGGTTCATTCAACCACACTTGGATAACTTAATAACTGCAGCAAGGTATTTAGTAGAAAAGTAATATGATAGTGGTGGTAACGGTGGCAAAAGGTAACGGTAGCAAAAGTAATTTTTTTGGTGTTTTATAGTGATGATAACAATAGCAATGGAAAACTAAATAAGCGAAGAACAATATATGGAAAGCTTGTAGGCAATGGATCTGTGATGGAGAATTATGTCGGACGTGGTTCATCATGTAACAGTCATAACATAGGGTGACACAGAACTAGCTCCAATTCAGCATTGTAATGTAGGCATGTATTCCGAATATAGTTATACGTGCTTATGGAAAAGAACTTGCATGACATCTTTTGTGCTACCCTCCCGTGGCAGCGGGGTCCTAATGGAAACTAAGGGATATTAAGGCCTCCTTTTAATAGAGTACCGGACAAAACCATTAACACATAGTGAATACATGAACTTCTCAAACTACGGTCATCACCGGGAGTGGTCACGATTATTGTTACTTTGGGGTTGCCGGATCAAAACACATAGTAGGTGACTATAGACTTGCAAGGTAGGATCAAGAACTCGCATATATTCATGAAAACATAATAGGGTTCAGATCTGAAATCATGGCACTCGAGCCCGAGTGACAAGCATTAAGCATAGCAAAGTCATAGCAACATCAATCTCAGAACATAGTGGATACTAGGGATCAAACCATAACAAAACTAACTCGATTACATGATAAATCTCATCCAACCCATCACCGTCCAGCAAACCTACGATGGAATTCCCCTCTCCGGAGCCCCGAACGTACTCCAGATCAGCCCTCCCGAGAGAGTTTTGGGCTTGGCGGCGGCTCCGTATCGTAAAACACGATGAATCTTTCTCCTTGATTTTTTTCTCCCCGAACACGAATATATGGAGTTTGAGTTGAGGTCGATGGAGCTCCAGGGTCCCATGAGGCAGGGGGGCGCGCCCCCACCCTTGTGGCTATGGTGTGGGCCCCCTGGCCTTGATTCTTTGCCAGTATTTTTTATTATTTCCAAAAATAATCTCCGTGGAGTTTCAGGTCATTCCGAGAACTTTTGTTTCTGCACATAAATAACACCATGGCAGTTCTACTGAAAACAGCGTCAGTCCGGGTTAGTTCCACTCAAATCATGCAAGTTAGAGTCCAAAACAAGGGCAAAAGTTTTTGGAAAAGTATATATGACGGAGACGTATCAACTCCCCCAAGCTTAAACCTTTGCTTGTCCTCAAGCAATTCAGTTGACAAACTGAAAGTGATAAAGAAAAACTTTTACAAACTCTGTTTGCTCTTGTTGTTGTAAATATGTAAAGCCAGCATTCAAGTTTTCAGCAAGGATTATGAACTAACCACATTCATAATAATACTTAGGTGTCATGTTTACTCATAATGACTGACTAGAAATTGTAATTCATGGTAAAAGAGATCCAGTCAAGTCATACTCAATGTAAACTAACATTAATGAATGTAAATTACAATGGTACTCTCCAACTGGTGCTTGTAAATAAGAGGGTGATGACTCAACATAAAAGTAAATAGATAGGCCCTTCGCAGAGGGAAGTAGGGATTTGTAGAGGTGCCAGAGCTCGATTTGGAAATAGAGGTGAATAATATTTTGAGCAGTATACTTTCATTGTCAACATAACAACCAAGAGATGGCGATATCTTCCATGCTACACACATTATAGGCGGTTCCCAAATAGAATGGTAAAGTTTATACTCCCCCTCCACCAACAAGCATCAATCCATGGCTTGCTCGAAACAACGAGTGCCTCCAACTAACAACAGTCCCGGGGGAGTTTTGTTGGCAATTATTTTGATTTGATTTGCATAAAGCATGGGACTGGGCATCCCGGTGACCAGCCATTTTCTCGTGAGTGAGGAGCGGAGTCCACTCCTCTTAAGAATAACCCGCCTAACATGGAAGATACGGACAGCCCTAGTTGATACATGAGCTATTCGAGCATACAAAACAGAATGTTTATTTGAAGGTTTAGAGTTTGGCACATACAAATTTACTTGGAACGGCATGTAGATACTGTATATAGGTAGGTATGGTGGACTCATGTGGAACAACTTTGGGGTTTATGGAATTGGATGCACAAGCAGTATTCCTGCTTAGTATAGGTGAAGGCTAGAAAAAGACTAGGAAGCGACCATCTAGAGAGCGACAATAGTCATGAACATGCATTAAAATTAATCAACACCGAATGCAAGCATGAGTAGGATATAATGCACCATTAACATAAATATCGTAGAGGCTATGTTGATTTTGTTTCAACTACATGCGTGAACATGTGCCAAGTCAAGCCACTCGAATCGTTCAAAAGAGGATACCACCCTATCATACCACATCACAACCATTTTAATAGCATGTTGGGACGCAAGGTAAAGCATTATAAGCTCCTAGCTAATTAAGCATGGCACGAGCAACTATAATATCTAATTGTCATTACAAACATGTTTATTCATAATAGGCTGAATCAGGAACGATGAACTAATCATATTTACAAAAACAAGAGAGGTCGAGTTCATACCATCTTCTCCCATCTCAATCAGTCCATCATATATCGTCATAATTGCCTTTCACTTGCATGACCGAATGATGTGAATAAATATAACAGTGCACGTGCATTGGACTAAGCAGGAATCTGCAAGCATTCAATAAGCAGGAGAAGACAAGGCAATATGGACTCTTGGTTAAATCAACAGTAATGCATATAATAGCCCCTTTAACAATTTAATTATGGTCTTCTCCTATCAACCCCCAAAGAAAAGAAAATAAATAAAACTATTTACACGGGAAAGCTCCCAACAAGCAAAAGAAGAACAGGAAATCTTTTTGGGTTTTCTTTTTAATTACCACTACAAGCATGGAAATTAAAACTAGCTAAAAACTACAACTAATTTTTTGTTTTTCTTAAGGTTTATTTCAAACACACAAGAAGAAAGCATAAAAAGAGAAAATAAACTAACATGGATATTACAGTGAAAGATTATGAGCACCGATATCTAGCAATGAGTGTGTGAACATGAATGTAATGTCGGTGAGAAATACGTACTCCCCCAAGCTTAGGCTTTTGGCCTAAGTGGGTTTATTGCCACGGATGGCCTGGCGGATATCCAAAGTTGTAGTTGGGGTCGTACTGTGATGGATAGTCAGATTGCCACTGGCTGGCGATCACCTCTGGATCCCACCGGTAATCAGACTGTCGTGGAGGATCAAATTGTGGTTCCGGAACTGGCGCTGCAGCTGATGTAGGGTTCCGGTAGGCGTGAATGGCCTCCAACGGAACAAGGTACTTGCATGCAGATAAATCAAAAAAGGAAGGAGCAGGCAGGGTAATAGTCTCAGGATGATGTTTATCAAAGAACAATGTGTATTTAAGCTCATTTTCCCTATTCTTAACAATAAAATCATGTGCTACCATACTCTTATAATCTAAATAAACAGTAGGCATCAATTTTTATTCCTTTTCATAGAGCCTAATAGGTATGTTATAGTATGCAGCAAGGCGTGAAACATAGACACCTCCAAAGATGGGGCCCTTTGTACGGTTCAGACTTAACCATTTGGCAATAATACCGCCCATACTAACAGAGTCGTCACGGAATAAACCATGGAACAAAATAATAATATCAGGAACACTAAGGTTTCCACAGTTTCCACGACCAATTAAGCAACAACAAGCAAATATTGCAAAGTAGCATAAAATAGGAAAATGTATGCTAGTGATTCTTGCATCGGAAACTTTCCTAGTTTCCCCTATAGTAATAGTGTCAATAAACCCGTCCACATCTCTACGATGTGGTTCCTATAAGCTACCCTCGAAAGGTATTTTGCAAACCCTGCAAAATTCATATAGTGACATCTTCTTAACCACATCATATAAATGAAACTCTACTGAAGGAGGTGATTCCCTAGGATAATAGTGGAAGTTTTGCACAAAAGTATTGGTGAGTAAGAGATACTGTTCGCGTTTGTCGCGGAGTAAGTCGGTGAGGCCTGCATTCTTAGCCAATTCATAAAAATCATCATAAATCCCGGCTGCTCTCAAAAAATCATCGAAAGGCCATTCACATGGCCGAACCTCCGCCGTGTGAGGCAGATTATATTTGGGCCTCTCTGCTTCTTCATTTTGCTTTTCCTTTGAGCTTTGGATCGATGAGCCCCTCAAAAGTCTCTTCATTATTTTCTAAAAAATTCTGAAATTTTTAGTAACTTCAAATAAAAGTGAACCAAGCTCAACAAAATTGATAGCAACTACTCGTACAAGTGCCTAGGACCTATATCATGCATTACAACTACATGGAACCATATAAATTTGACATGTAAGCTCAAGAACATGGTCACCTAGGCAGCACAAATTTGCAATGAATAAAGTACTAGAACAAAAACTAATTGGACCAATGGAGGAGTCACATACCAAGGAACAATCCCCCAAAGCAGTTTTGTGAGAGATGCTTTGAGAAAGGAGATCGAAAATCCCAGCAAAATGAGCTAGAACTCGTGCTTGAGCTGGATGGTGATTTTTTGGGGAGGAAGAAGAAGTGTGTGGGTGCAGGAATAACTGGAGGGGAGCCATCATGGGCCCATGAGGTAGGGGGCGCGCCCAGGGGGTGGGCGCGCCCTGGACCCTCGTGGCCAGGTGCCAGCTCCCACTGTTGTGTTCTCAGTGCCAGATATTCTCAAATATTACAGAAAAAATCATATTAAATTGGTAGAGCATTTGGAGAACTTTTATTTTCGGGGTATTTTTATATTGCACGGATAATTCGGAAAACTAACAAAAAGTACTATTTTTACTTTATTTCAACTAAATAACAGAAAGTAAAAGGAGGGTAGAGAAGGTTGTGCTTTCTAACTTCATCCATCTCATGCTCATCAAAAGGAATCCACTAACAAGGTTGATCAAGTCTTGTTAACACACTCATTTCGAGTAACATGAAACCAGATAAATTTCGAATGACACTATGTTACCTTAACGGGGATATGCACATCCCCAACAATAAGAATATCATATTTCTTCTTGACAGTAGGAAGAGGAAATTCAAAACCTCCAAAAATAATCAATGGAATTTTTCCAATAGAATTGATACTGTGGACTTGAGGTTGTTTCCTCGGAAAGTGTACCATATGCTCATTACCATTAACATGAAAAGTGACATTGCCTTTGGTGCAATCAATAACAGCCCCTTCAGTATTCAAAAAGGGTCTTCTAAGAATAATAGACATACTATCGTCCTCAGGAATATCAAGAATAACAAAGTCCGTTAAAATAGTAACGTTTGGAACCACAACATGCACATCCTCACAAATACCGACATGTATAGCACTTGATTTATCAGCCATTTGTAAAGATATTTCAGTAGGTGTCAACATATTCAAATCAAGTCTATGATATAAAGAGAGAGGCATAACACTAACACCGGCTCCAAGATCACATAAAGCAGTTTTAACATAGTTTCTTTTAGTGGAGCATGGTATAGTTGGTACTCCTGGATCTCCAAGTTTCTTTGGTATTCCACCCTTAAAAGTGTAATTACCAAGCATGGTGAAAATTTCAGCTTCCGGTATATTTCTTTTATTAGTAACTATATCTTTCATATATTTAGCATAAGGATTCATTTTAAGCATATTAGTCAAACGCATACGCAAAAAGATAGGTCTAATCATTTCAGCAAAGCGCTCAAAATCCTCACCCTCCTTTTTCTTGGATGGCTTAGGAGGAAAAGGCATGCGTTTCTGAACCCAAGGCTCTTTTTTTTTGCCGTGTTTCCTAGCAACAAAGTCTCTTTTATCATAACGTTGATTCTTTGATTGTGCGTTATCAAGATCAACAGCAGGTTCAGCTTCTACATCATTATCATTGCTAGGTTGAGCATCAACATGAACATTATCACTAGTTTCATTTTCATTATCAAATTGTGTTTCAGCATCAGAAATAGAGATATCATTGGGATTCTCAGGTGTGTCAATAACAGGTTCACTAGAAGCATGCAAATTCCTATCATTTTTCTTTTTCTTCCTCTTAGAAGGAGTAGGTGCAT
This sequence comes from Triticum urartu, assembly GCF_056163025.1. Taxonomy (NCBI): domain Eukaryota; kingdom Viridiplantae; phylum Streptophyta; class Magnoliopsida; order Poales; family Poaceae; genus Triticum; species Triticum urartu. Next base: position 212,106,021 of record NC_141877.1, on the reverse strand, counting down.
TAATATCATTTCTCTGAGAATCTTGCTCAATTCTCTTAGGATGGCCCTCAGGATATAAAGGTTCCTGTGTCATTTTACCACCTCTAGTCATAACTATAACAACATTATCATTTTTCTTACCATTTAATTTATTGAGCAAATCATTCTGAGCTTTAAGTACTTGTTGTACTTGAGTGGTAACCATAGAAGCATGTTTACTAATGAGTTTAAGTTCACCTTTAACTCTAGACATATAATCACCCAAGTGTTCAATCATATAAGTATTTTGTTTCATTTGTCTACCAAAATAAGCATTGAAGTCTTCTTGCTTAGCCATAAAGTTATCAAACTCATCCAAACATTGGCTAGCAAACTTAGTAGGAGGGATTTCAGCTTTATCATATCTATAGAGAGAATTTACCTTTACTACCTATGTCGGGTTATCAAGACCATGTGTTTCTTCAATAGGTGATGGATTAAAACCATATATTTCCTCAACAGGCGGTAAATTAAGACCATGTATTTCTTCAATAGGAGGTAAATTCTTAACATCTTATGCTTTAATACCCTTTTTCATGGATTTCTTTGCCTCTTGCATATGACTGAGAAATAGAACACCCCTTTTCTTTGAAGTTGGTTTAGGAATAGGCTTGGGAGCTGGCTCAGGAAGTGTCCAATTATTTTCATTTGTCAACATATTATTCAATAGAATTTCAGCTTCATCTGGTGTTCTTTCCCTGAAAACAGAACCAGCACAACTATCCAGGTGGTCTCTGGAAGCATCGGTTAGTCCATTATAAAAGATATCAAGTATTTCATTTTTCTTAAGAGGATGATCAGGCAAAGCATTAAGTAATTGGAGAAGCCTCCCCCAAGCTTGTGGGAGACTCTCTTCTTCAATTTGCACAAAATTATATATATCCCTTAAGGAAGCTTGTTTCTTATGAGCAGGGAAATATTTAGCAGAGAAGTAATAAATCATATCCTGGGGAGTACGCACACAACCAGGATCAAGAGAACTAAACCATATCTTAGCATCACCATTTAATGAGAACGGAAATATTTTAAGAATATAAAAGTAGCGAGTTCTCTCATCAATAGTGAACAGGGTGGCTATATCATTTAATTTAGTAAGATGTGCCACAACAGTTTCAGATTCATAGCCATAAAAAGGATCAGATTCAACCAAATTAATTATATCTGGATCAATAGAGAATTTGTAATCCTTATCAGTAACAAAAAGAGGTGAAGTAGCATAAGAAGGATCATATTTCTTTCTATCATTCAGAGTTTTTTGTTTAAGCTTAGCTAATAATTTCTTAAAATCAATTCTATCATTGCATGCAAGAAAGTCTCTTTTAGTTTCTTCATCCATAACATAGCCCTCAGGCACAACAAGCAATTCATATTTATTAGGAGAGCCTTCATCATCACTTTCATCAATATTATCAGTATCAATAATTTCATTTTCTCTAGCCCTAGCAAGTTGTTCATCAAGAAATTCACCAAGTGGCACAGTAGTATCAAGCATAGAAGTAGTTTCATCATAAGTATCATGCATAGCAGAAGTGACATCATCAATAATATGTGACATATCAGAATTAATAGTAGAAGCAGGTTTAGGAGTCGCAAGCTTACTCAAAAAAAGAAGGTGAATCAAGTGCAGAGCTCGATGGCAGTTCCTTACCTCCCCTCGTAGTTGAGGGATAAATTTTTGTTTTCACGTCTTTCAAGTTCTTCATAGTGACCAGCAGATATAAATCCCAAGTGACTTAAATAATAGAGCTATTCTCCCTGCAACGGCGCCAAAAAATAGTCTTGATAACCCACAAGTATAGGGGATCGCAACAGTTTTTGAGGGTAGAGTATTCAACCCAAATTTATTGATTCGACACAAGGGGAGCCAAAGAATATTCTCAAGTATTAGTAGCTGAGTTTTCAATTCAACCACACCTGGATAACTTAATATCTGCAGCAAGGTATTTAATAGCATATTAATATGATAGTGGTGGTAACGGTGGCAAAAGGTAACAGTGGCAAAAGTAATATTTTTGGTGTTTTATAGTGATGATAACAATAGCAACGTAAAAGTAAATAAGCGAAGAACAAAATATGGAAAGCTCGTAGGCAATGGATCAGTGATGGAGAATTATGCCGGATGTGGTTCATCATGTAACAGTCATAACAACGGGTGACACAGAACTAGATCCAATTCATCAATGTAATGTAGACATGTATTCCGAATATAGTCATACGTGCTTATGGAAAAGAACTTGCATGACATCTTTTGTCCTACCCTCCCGTGACAGCGGGGTCCTAATGGAAACTAAGGGATATTAAGGCCTCGTTTTAATAGAGTACAGGACCAAAGCATTAACACATAGTGAATACATGAACTCCTCAAACTACGGTCATCACCGGGAGTGGTCCCGATTATTGTCACTTCGGGGTTGCCGGATCATAGCACATAGTAGGTGACTATAGACTTGCAAGATAGGATCAAGAACTCACATATATTCATGAAAACATAATAGGTTCAGATCTGAAATCATGGCACTCGGGCCCTAGTGACAAGCATTAAGCATAGCAAAGACATAGCAACATCAATCTCAGAACATAGTGGATACTAGGGATCAAACCATAACAAAACTAACTCGATTACATGATAAATCTCATCCAACCTATCACCGTCCAGCAAACCTACAATGGAATTACTCACGCACGGCGGTGAGAATCATGAAATTGGTGATGGTGGATGGTTGATGATGACGACGGCGATGGATTCCCCTCTTCGGAGCCCCGAACGGACTCCAGATCAGCCCTCCCGAGAGAGTTTATGGCTTGGCGGCGGCTCCGTATCATAAAACGCGATGAATCTTCCTCCTTGATTTTTTTCTCCCCGAACACGAATATATGGAGTTAGAGTTGAGGTCGGTGGAGCTCCAGGTGGCCCATGAGGTACGGGGCGAGCCTAGGGGGGCAGGAGCGCCACCCACCCTTGTGGCTAGGGTGTGGGCCCCCTGGCCTTGATTCTTTGCCAGTATTTTTTTATTATTTCCAAAAAATCTCAATGGAGTTGCAGGTCATTCCGAGAACTTTTGTTTGTGCACATAAATAATACCATGGCAATTTTGCTGAAAACAGCGTCAATCCGGGTTAGTTCCATTCAAATCATGCAAGTTATAGTCCAAAACAAGGGCAAAAGTGTTTGGAAAAGTAGATACGACGGAGACGTATCAACGGGTCAGACATGCGGGCAGACAGCAAGGTGGTGCTCAATTACCTCCCTAGGAGCACCGGGGATATCAGACGGTTGCCAAGAAAACACATCGATATTCGCCCCGCGGGAAGGCAATGAGTGCGCCTTCCTATTTTTCATCAAGGGTGGCGCTGATAGTGAAAGTACCATCAACGCCAGCCAGCCCTGCCAAGACCTTCTTCACTTGGGGTGCAGTAACCTTGGCTCTCTTGCTATTGGAACACTCCAGCACATCATCAACGGGTGTCATGCATTCGGAGGGGGCACGCTTCCCAGACTCCTTGCTAGAGGTGCTACAATCCATCTTCTTTCTTTGCTCTCCTTGGCGGGAGCTGCTGCTGCCGCAGCTTCTTCTGCGACTGCATCCCGATACATCTTATCCACACAGATAATTGCATCCTTCTCATCTAACAGGATTGTGAGGACTCCCAATGGCCCAGGCATTTTCAGGTTGTTGTAAGCATAGTGGGATGCTGCCATGAACTTGGCCAGGGCTGGTCGTCCAAGAATCCCATTGTACAGCAGGGGGAGATCAACCACATCAAACACAATCTTCTCAGTTCAAAAGTTGAGCTCTCCCTGTCAGGACCCCGATCCTAAGGCACACCGATTTAGCATGTAACACATCATATCACTTTCCGGCCACATGCATGGTATTCCCACGAGTGCCACCTTACCTGGCCTGGGACCGTTTGCGCCTTTTGGCTCACGTATATTATAGTGTCGCTAGCATCCATATGACAAAGAACCTGGGGCGACATGACTAGTCGTGAATCCAAAGTGGCACTAACTTACAGGGATAGACATACATGACCCAACAATGAACATGTCATTCATCAACGTATGAACCCAAGTCGTAGAAAGCTACAAGGACTTAAAGGAACAACGCATGACATTTCCCTGAAGGGACAGACACAAGAACGAAGAAGGGCACATGCCGGCCAGCCTAAGTGTTCCGGAGCAGTAGCAATCTACCATGGCTCAGTGGAAGCACTAGGAGACATTTCCCTATAAGAGAGGCTACCAAGAATAAACAACTAGATTGTCGGATCCCACACATACAAAGCATTTCAAAATCATACACACAGTATGCTCGATATGTGCAAATACAACATGGCATCACAACAAAACTCTACGACTTAGATTATTTATTCAAAGGCTTCAAAGTGTCATACAACACGAATTACAATCATGGGTCACATGACCCAACATACAGAGAATACAAGCAACGGAAGCATAACATGTCCGAGTACAGACAACTATAATGAAAAAGGCTGAGAAGCCTGACTATCTACAAGACCCTCCAAGGGTACAAGATCATAGCTGAGGTAACAAGCTAAATGTTGAAGTCCACGCAGAACTACTAGTGAGACTGAAGTCTCTCTGCAAAAACATAAATTAAGCAAATGTGAGTACAAATGTACCCATCAAAACTTACATCAGAACTAGCTACATATGCATCAGTATCAACAAAGGGACGGTGGGGTTTAACTGCAGCAAGCCAGCTTTGACTCAATGGCTATCCTGTACTACGACTGCTGGTAACTCTTTTGAGGTGGCGCACATGAGTCCACATATTCACCATATCAATACACTACTATGGATCCGCTGCCGTCTCCCTACGAGAAGGCCATCCATAGCACTCACGCTTATTGAGTATCCACATTCACTTGTCTATGAACTGCATAAGCAACCAAGTAGTCCATTACCACGGATGCGGCTATTCAAATAGTTTGATAACCCTGCAGGGGTGTACTTCTTCACACACGCTCTCACCACTTATCGTCGTTTACACGACATGTACTCGGCAACCTTCAAGTGGAAGCCCAGCGAGGGTGTCGGCCACGACCTAACTAACCACACAAGTCCCTAGTCTAGGTCTGTCGCCTATTCAGGTTCCATCCACAGGGAGTCCGGCCAAGGTTTCCACTATGGCCCCGAATGATGTGTGCAGGGTTCCAGAGGCACCAAACGGGCGTCCCGGTACACCGTTCCACGTGCCTACCGCATCACAGCCTACCCCTCAGGTCAGTGCTGCGCACAGCCTCCAGCATACTACAAACACCAGAAACTACTTGCAACTGCTGGACAGAGGACAAGGGCGGTTAATAAGTCGAGAGGGTCCATTGGTTTCGGGCCTAACGCGTGGTAGTAGCTGATATTAAATCACATACAAAGATCTTAGTTCCTAAGGACCGTTCCAATGAAACAACCCACCATGTACTCCTACATGGCCTCTCATCGATACCTTCACCAAACCATGTTCGCACACTTGGCTCACACACAGTAGGACATGTTCATCACCACTCCAATTCATCCCCGATGAATCAGACCTTACTCAACTCTAAGCAGTATCAGGCTTAACAAACAAGCATGAATGATTAGGCACATCAGGGCTCAAACAACTCCTACTCATGCTAGTGGGTTTCATCTATTTACTGTGGCAATGACAAGTCATGTAGAGGAAAGGGGTTCAACTACCGCAACATGTAACAGTTGAATCATTGCTGTCCTAATGAAGTAAAAGAGAGCAGGAGCGAGAGAGTGGGATTGTATCGGAATGATCAAGGGGGTTTTGCTTGCCTGACACTTCTGAAGATAGTAAAACTCTTCATCAGTGTCATCGAACTCATCGTCGGAACTACGTCCACTAAGAGGGAACAAATACCAGCAAATAGAGAAAGAACACAATCAATGCATTGCAACAATACGGTGCATGATAATGACATGGCAATATGTTGTTTATTGAGCTAATTTAACTAGAAACAAGTTAAATGAAGTTGGTTTGAACTCAAGGTTCAAAATAAAACTCCATAAGTGGTTAGTTAAATGCCATTTATTTGATTTAACTTATACAGTAGGTATAAGTTGCCTGAACATGCATGAAACCAGTACCAATGGATAGATTGTATTTTTCTCATAATTTTTCATATATAAATTATTTCATTTGGAGTTATGGTTTATTTTCTATGAATTTTAGAAGTTTTGGATATTTTCTGATTTATTTGAAATGCCAGAAAAACATTATTGCATCAGCAACATGTCATGCTGACATCATCTAGTCAACAGACCGTTATATGTCAAACCTGACCTGTGGGTCTCGCACGTCAGTGTAACAGGGCAGGAACAGAGGTTGACTAGTAGGGCCAGGTCAACGTTGACGTGGCAGGGTCAAACTGATAGGTGGGGCCGGCTGGATTAATCTAAACTAAATAGGGAATAAATAGTCCATGGGGCCCATATGCCAGTGGGATAGGGGGTCAAATAGCAGGGTCATCAGTGGCTAATGACAGCGCCATGTCGACTTCACCGGAGTTTGGCCGACGATGACCAAACCGAAGGGCGACGCGGCTCGGATTTAAGCTACGGGCGGTGGTTTGGCGTGCTGAGGGCACCAAGGAAGAGCTCTTCCTCGTCCGCATCCAAAGGACCGAACGAGAGGCTGCGGGGTGGCCGGGAGCAGCACCGGCAGCGAGCGAGGCGGCGGCCAGAGTTTAGCTAACAGCGGTGTGGGCGATGCGGGGCGCGGGAGGACCCGTGGATGGTCGTGTTCAACTCGTGGGAGTGCAGTGAGTTCAATGGTGAGCTCGGACACGTGCTTGCATGGCCGTAGCTGTGGTGGCGACATGGCCGGTGGCAAGGAGCTATCGGCTCTGATGGCCACGGCGGTTAGAGGGCACGGACGAGCGCAAGGGGAGAGAGAAAAGGGGAAGGGGCTCACGGCGAATCCAGCAGAGGCAATGGCGACGCCAGGGAGGGTCTGAAGCTCGCGAATCCATGGTGAGGTTGCTGGCGGCCAGAGGTTGAAGATGAGGTCGGGGACGACGCTGCAGGGTACCTCCACTCGCATGGGTTGGCGGATACGGCATAGAGGTCGATGGTGGAGATTCTTGGCGCGTCGAAGAGATGTGTGGAGGCCGGTGGCCGTGGTGGTGCTCGTCGGCGCGCTGCGAGACGCTCGGTGGCTGTGCGCGCGAACACTAGGGAGAGTGGGAGGAACCAGAGAGAGGGGAAGAGGCGGAGGGGTTCCTGGCAGCCCGGTGGCGCGACTAGAGAGCTGGGGAGGTAGGCAGGCTGCTGCTGGCGTGGCACGCCCGCGCGGGGGCGTGCTCCGCTTCTCCTCTGCCTTCTAGCAAGAGGATGGAGATGTCTGGCAGCGTTGGTGGGCCGGGGTGCATAGTGTTGCGCCAAAAGTGCCAGGTAAGTTTTCTCTGCTCTGTTTTATTACTGTTTTGTTTTTATTTATTCATTTTTCCACTATTTAAAACTCCAAACAAATTGAAAACAGTGACAACATTCCTCTGAATATTTTTATATTGCACAATGGGATTATCCATATGCAAATAAAATGTTTCAGATCATTTGGAGATATATACTTTACATATTATGAGTATATTTCCAAATTCAAATCCAATAATGATTTAAATTCAATGCCCAAAATATTCCACAAAAATGTTCACTATTTTTGGTTTGGACCCAAAGCCTTGCCAAAATTATCAAACATTGATGGAAGCATTTTGGGTTCACTCAATGCATTCCTTTTAAGCTGGACCTATTTGGATTTCAAAGTGCTAGGGCTTGATCACCCCCATTTCAAGTTTCAAATAAATTTAGACATGATGCAACAACCAAGTTAGTCCAAGTGCATAGCAAGGCTAGGGATGTGATAACTCACCCCCACTAAACAAGAATATCGTCCCGAGATTCAAGATGTGAGGAAAGAGGAATGGGGGTCACAAAACTATCACAATCTTCATGATCCATTTTCCCTTCGCGAAGATGTTGATTCATTGCTTCAAATTGATCTTGGCGTCTTTGCTTTTGAGATCTTTATCCAACACGATGACGACAAAAGAAAACTCTACACAAAATGATCTCCTCGAAGATCGAGCGATCAATATCAACTCACAAATTGAGACGTAAGACCACCTCTTGAGTTGATACACAAAACACACACCAGGAGCAATGGAAGAAGTAGATGACAAGGGTTCAAATTGGTAGCAACCATTCCATGCTTAAAGAAGATGGTGGGCAGGGTAAAGGTAGCAAGGAGCTAATTTCCCTGATGCCATAATGAGGCACCTCAGGGAAGGTGACTCGTAGAATTATTCCCTTAAGTGGCAAAAAGAACTACTTTTGATATCTAGATCATTGAAACTCTATACCAGCATAAGGCAAATCTCAATTGGTCATTTGAAGGAGTTTGGAAGAATGGCACACTCAGACTGGAATAGATGATGTGGACTACCTTGTTGAAGACAACGCACTGGATGATTTTTGCTTATCATCAGAAATGGATGGGACGCATGGTAAGCCCACTTTTGAAGATTATCCTGAATAACAGTTAGTGAGAAGGCAGACCATAGAAAAAATGGCACAATGGCGGTGCAAGCTGGGAACAAAATGCAAATACTGGGAATGATTCTGGTAATTGGGGGAAAGCCCAACAGTAGGGAGTGAATATATTGTTTGAATGGTTATAGCATAACCGAAGAATCTGGGAGAACAAGAATCCGTAAGGAACAACTTCTAAAATAAGTTGCACGAAATCCTCATGGAGAAGATGGTCAAATTGCTGAATCAAGATACTGCAATAATAGATCTTCCAACCAGGTGCATCCACTTTACCGGAAACTACATCGTAGATCTACGGAGAATTCCAACCATCATATCTGCCTAAGATTCAGATCTGGTTGGTGGTAAGATGCTTCAGACTCAGCATGTCCTAAAAAGAAAGGTTGCAACACAAATCGACGAGATGACGTTGCAAGATTCTCGGGAGATGAACTACGATAGCAAGCTCCAAAACATGAGCTGGTTCTGCTACACACATGTGAACACGCTATCCCGAATAAGCATGACCACGTAGTAGTCTTACAACAAAACACTACCGAGTTTAGGTGAGGAACCATCATTAATGATATCGAAGTCTTCGCGCAGAAGTCTAAAGGATTAACTATGAGTACCCATAGACGTTCTTCTCGAACGAGAAGCACGGTAGTGTGATCGATCCACACAAGAAGCTCTAAATAAGACCTCCAGACGTGCCACATGGCTTCGTGGATGCCCCACACATCATATTATTCACACTATGTTGACTCAAAAAAAAAGATAAATCACCCAAAACAAGATCTTCCCTTTTTTTCCTACGATGTTGTGTTGTGCACATACCTAGTAGTACAAACTTCGTAGTAGGAGTAGTATAGAGTGTTCCTACTCAATCAACGAGTCCCATCTGACACCAAATTACTTTGCTTTTGATATACATATATAGCACTAAAAATATATTACTTTTCACTCAAAATATATTTCTTAGGCTATTTTGATGAGGTGGGGGAGGGATGTGGTTGCTTTCAAGATAATCAGGGGTTTTCTGTAAATTGGAGCAGAGAAGTGGGCCACTCTTGCAAAAATACCACAACTTACCTCACAGCCATTAGATGCAGATCTAATGGTCAGAAATGACGGATGGAAGACACACCACCATCACCAACTGAGTGTTTTATGGGAGTAGAGAAACATGTATAAATTGTAACATTTGGTTTTGCTCCTTGGCACGATCTATAGATAGAAATAAGGATTGGAAATGCTAGGGTAGGTCTTTTCCCGCTATATAAGCAGGGTAGTAGCTAGGTTGGGGCATCGTCGGTTTCGTCACATGTGGTCCCACATGTTGTAGTGATATAAAGCCTAGCCAATGCGCGTTGACCGAGGGGGCAGAATGATAGTTTGGTATCCGACGGGGAAGGGACATGCTTCATGTACATGTTCCAGTTCATCATTTTGAACTTGCAAACGTGACAGGCGTGTTGTACGAGTAGTTTTCAATTTATAGGATTGGTCACAGTTTTTGAATTTAGGGGTAGTCCATAGGTCGGGTAAAGCATCAAACTTAAATTAGGAAGTTGATGGAAAAGTTAAGCACAACTTATAAATTAACGGATGGAGTACTAGTTACAGTGATGCATATAATTGCCTCCAAATGTGAGCAAAGGGATCGCACATCTCTGTATTGTTCTGAACGAGAATGCAATAGCACAATAAGAATTAAGGCCACGATGATGTGATCGCAGTGGTGGTTATAGGAGGCAAGAATAAAGATGCATCCATCAACATAAGACCTCATCCTCCTCGACTCAGTGCACCGGGCCACCGACCAGCGGCTTAGGAGTGGCGGCTTTTGTGGTGAGGTCAAGGTGCTTCTCAACAAAGGCATCCAAGGCTTCCAGCCGGTTGACGAAGGCGAACGTCGTAGCGTCCTCACCGGCCTTGTAGATACCTATGTACATGACTTCCTCGTACATGTGGATGTGTAGGTTGACAAATTCTTGCAGGGCGAGGAGCCTCGCGGTGAGCACGACCTCCAGGTGGACATTCTCTGTTGCGTCAGTGGGATGTCACATGGGCCATCAGTGCTTGAATGAGGTTCTCGCCATGGAGGCTGATTAGGGTGGCAGTCAATGAGGAGCCCGGGCACATGGGCTGGATGAGTATGGTGATGTCGTCTGCAAGCTTCTTGACAACGGTGAACCTGTTGATGGTGGCAATGATCATCTTGTCCAACTGAGAGTCGTAGCTCGCGCCGACGATGGCCATGAACCAACCGGTCGCCAACACCCTCTAGAGACGATCCTCGGTGCCATGCCGCAGGCCGGCGTCGTGGACCATCTGGCACCGCCGCTGGCCAATCGCGTGCATCGCCGCCATGGGTCTGGAGTGAGAACTTTTTCACTTAGTGTAGGTGCTTAGGTGCGTATGATGTGGTAGATGCATTGGAATGGAGGGGCGCCTTTATATGAGTGCGAACTGTATTGCATTCACATCATGCTGCCTCTTCTCCCCCTCCTCCTCCCATTACTTCCCTCGTGCATTCAAGATGCTAATTGAAGGAGGAATCAGTGAGCGTTCAACATTTTAGGAACAGCTACCCTCTCGCTTGTCCGCATTAAAGACGTAACGGGAACTGTCCTGGTTTATTCGTAGCTGTCAAATTGAATAGTACTGCGCCGCCCGCTGTTCACCCGACTGAACACTAAAAGTGCTAGTGATCGACTAGAGGGGGGGTGAATAGGCGATTTTTATGTAAGTCTTCAAAACATGGAAGTTTCGAAGACAAACGATAGAAATAAACCTATTGCCATGCAGTGGAAGGTAGACTACACTAAGCAAGCCATAGTCAAGTATTCAATGAAATGAAAGCACAAAGACTAATAGCAGCTAGGCAGTATAGATCAGGATGGAAGATAGTATGAAGCCAATCAGAACAAGCAGTCACACAGTGAAGACAAATAGATAATGCAAACAGGCAATGACTTCACAAGGACTGACTATAAATAAAGAGATGGAAAGGATAGAACCAGTGGCTCGTTGAAGACAATGATTTGTTGGACCAGTTCCAGTTGCAGTGACAACTGTACGTCTGGTAAGGGAGGCTGAGATTCAACTCAGAAGACCGCGTCTTCACCTTATTCCCCTTGAGATAAGGACACCCAGTCCTCGCCCAATTACTCTGGTAAGTCTTCAAGGTAGACTTCCAAACCTTCACAGACTTCGTTCACCGGCGATCCACAATGACTCTTGGATGCTCAGAACGCGATGCCTAACCGGCTGGAGGATTCACAGTCCTCAAGTGTAATAAGTCTTCAGATCACACAGACAAGAAGACTTATGTGATGCCTAACACTCTTTGACTCTGGGTGTTTAGGGCTTTGTCCTCGCAAGGATTTCTCTCTCAAAGGCTTCGAGGTGGGTTGCTCTCAAACGACAAAAGCCGTGCACTAACTCTAAGCAGGCAACCACTTTATGGTGTAGGGGGTGGGATATTTATAGCCACTAGGCAACCTGACCTGATTTATCCGAAATGACCCTGGGCACTAAGGAACTGACACGTGTTCCAACGGTCAGATTTCAAACACACACGGCAACTTTACTTGAGCTACAAGCAAAGCTGACTTATCCAGCTCTGGATAAGATTTGCTCTCATTGTCTTCGCTCGAAGACATAGGATTTTGGTTAAGCATCACTTCAGTCATTCTGTCTGGTTCACTTGGACACCACTTAACAGTACAGTGGTTCCTATGACTCCACAAAGAAGAAAAAGAACGATGAAACAACTAAGTCTTCGCGCTCCATAGTCTTCACGCGATGTCTTCTCTTGTCATAGTCTTCAATGTGAATGCCTTCACATACCACCTTTAACTTCAATGTCTTCATACATTTTTAGGGGTCATCTCCGGTAGGAAAACCGAATCAATTAGGGACTTCTACCTGTGTTATCCTGCAATTCTCACAAACACATTAGTCCCTCAACCAGGTTTGTCGTCAATACTCCAAAACCAACTAGGGGTGGCACTAGATGCACTTACAATCTCCCCCTTTTTGGTGATTGATGACAAACTGGTTGAAGTTTTCAACGGGGATAGAAATATGTGAAATGGTAAAGGTTTTAAGTATTGTCTTCATAAGTAGCAGAAAGGCTCCCCCTGAAGATGTGCATATAATTATTTTGTTTTTGAATGCAAATGCACATGGCAGGTTGTACTTGCGGAGCTCCTCTTCTACTTATGAAGACAATTCATCATGCATGAAATGATATAATGAAGATAATGACATGCATAATGAAAAATGGATGTCTGCAAAATGACTTCGTGTGGAATTTATCGTCGCACATGCGGAATTAATCATCGCATCACATAGGGTCGAAAAAGGTAGCAGACGACCATCAAGTTTAAGTGTTACAACTCAAAATGAACCAAATGTTTCAAAAGCGAGAGTTGTAAGCACTTGGCAAAAGTAGCAAAAAGTAAAGCAACCACCCATTTGGACCCGCTTGAAGACTATCAACTCATATGCTTCTCCCCCTTTTGGCAGTAATGACCAAAAAGGTTTGAAGACATAGAGCTTCTACTCGTTCCCATGAGGTGCAGGCAAAGCAGCAGGGTCGTCGTTGAGGTCCGGTGGTGCAGAAGAACTTGGTGCAGTGTCGAGACGCGCTGAAGGTGGAGGTGGTGAAGTGGCATAATCTTGATCATCGATAACTCTGGCATTCACCGTGGCAGCTGGGGAAGAATAGTCAGAGTCTTCGATGGAGGGAGTCCTACGCAAGTGAGCATTCCATGGAGGAGTGGAGTCAAACTTGAATCTTTCTGTGAAGCCATCGTCTTAAAGATCTTCTTCAGCAGTGAGCAAAGTCAAACTCTTCCAGGACCTTCGACAGGTTTCATGTGTAATAAAGGCATTCTTGGTGGCAAAATTGCGAATGTGATTGACGTCCACCAAGAGGCTTTGCATCTGACGCTTAAGCCAATCATGATGCTTATCCTGTTTCTGATGTAGCGCGACGAGAAGCTCTCGGTCATTAAGAACACGAGATCGCTTCCGAGGCCTTTGGGCAATGGTGCTTCCAGTGGCGTCAGTTTGGGCACGAGGGGTACGTGCGTTACCAGCCAAGGGATAGACATGAGAGACTGCTTGAACTCCTTCAATGTGCTGGGTGAAGCTTTGACGATCAACGTTGTGAAGATAGATTGGATCCTTAGCAGGCTCTGGGTAAATAGCTTCAATAGACAGATCAACCTCTGGCAAGAATACAAGATGATTGCGCGCAGACGGCTGATAGTTGAAGGCAGAGAAGCTTGATAAGGCGCATTAGCCATGGAGCGTAGAAATTCAGACCAAAAATGTCAGAGCCAGATGCAGCCAACTGCCTGATGAAGAATTCTTGAGCATTGAAGCTTATGCCATTGAAGATATAGAAAACCAATGTCTTCATTGCTCCTCAAGCTTCGCTGCAGATGAATGTCCTTTGACAGGCCATAGAGTCTTTCTGATGATATGATAAATGGTGCGGGGCAGATACTCTAGGTCTTCAACAAAGAATTCGGTTGGGTATTCAGCGTCGCGTGGCAAAGGCTTCATCATGCTCAGCATTTGACTCATGTTGGGTTCTGGCTTCTGGAAAATGCTCTCTAAAGCATTCTGGTGTTGTTGACAACCTGGTTCATAGTATTCACCAGGAGTGGGCAGTGCTGTGAGCTCAATGATGTCTTGAGCTTTAGCTTCATGATGAACATCTCCTGTCATCCACTCAAGGATCCAAGTCTTCGGATCCCTTTTGTATCCACGAATGTGGAGGGTAGCATATAATTGAAGTAGAAGTTCTTCATTCCAGTGTTCCTTTGCAGTCATAAAATTAAGCAGACCCGCATCACGGAAGCAGTCAAGGGCTTCTTCAAGGCATGGCAGTCCAGCAATGGCTTCATAGTCAAGATGTATGTGAGGGAAGATGCGTCCCTGATTGTACAAGATGCATGAATAATAGCTTCGTTGCTGATAACTCCAGAATCGGTCCAAAGAGATTCTTGGCCTTGTGTAGGGGTTCTTGGCACTAGTGAAGAATGTGTTGTGTGCCTTGAATCCATTCAGATTAAATGATCCTGGTGAAGTTGCAGTACCTGGAAACCGTGGTAGCCTTGGCTTTGGCTTCTGGACCTGAGGCATGTGCTCCACATGATAGGCAAACTGAGGTCCGGGAGCAGGCGGAGGAACCAGGATTGGCCAGCGGACGGTAACAAGCTATCCACGATCATATGCTTGCTCGATGGTGTGTGGCGTTGGAGGAGGTACAGGAGCAGATGCATTGGCTTCAAGCAGCGGATTTGCTTCTGGTGCTGCATTGGCTTCAGGTGCAGCATCATCTGGCATCACATTAGCTTCAGGCGCCACATTATCTTTAGCCATGACAACGTCATTGGCTTCAGTGTTGATGTTGGTGGCCGCCTCAGTATTGGTAACCTCCACTTCAGGAGCTGGAGGGTCAGACACGTTCTCCTCGAGAACAACTTCAGGGTTGGACGGGGGTGTAGCAACTCTTTCTTCATCACGTGGTTCTTCTTCTTCATCGGCTGATGCAGCCGGAATATCTTCAGTCGCTTTGGCTTCAGATTCAGGGATGTTAACAGTAGGAGAGGCTTCCGGAAAGACTTCGCGTGAGATGGATTGGCGCTCTTCTCCTTCGGGAACACTTGACAATGTGACATGTGGCCTAGGTCCTTTGCGAAGCCTGCGAAATGCTGGCGACGCCTGTGGAGATGGAGTTGGTTGGGCCTCAAAGTCTTCACTTTCAATCACCGGAGTGGTGACCTGTGGTGGGGGAGTGACTGGTGTTTCTTCAGCACGAGGTGATTCTTGAGGGTGATCAGCCCATGAGTCATCCTGAGCAATTGGCGTCAATGGACGACCAATGCTAATGAGTTCGCTATTCATGAGAACAAGCGATGATACCAAATTGTGCCCAATTTGAGGAAGGACTTCATCATCTTCAACATTGTCATGAGGACCAATGTCTTCAGCTGTGGTGGGGTCAACAGCTGGATTCTCTTCAGCTTCAGGAGCCTCTGTGAAAGCAGGCTCATGAACTAGCAAACGACGTTCTCGATGTGCAGAGGAAGGACGAGCAACAGAAATTGGCTCGACAACAAGGAGCTCTGTGGAAGCAGCCCGGTCTCTCTTCTTTGTTTTTCTTTTCTTGGTTGGGGGGGCATCATCAGTGGTGGCTTTGGTCTTGCGCTTTCTCGCTTCGGCTTCAGCTGCTCTAGTTTTCTTGCATTCTGAAGCCATTGTGGGGACCTTAGGCTTCGAGCCTGTCATACTGGCTGGGAAGACAATGCGAGGTTCTTCCTGCCTTGATGCTTCTAGTTCGGCCACAGTTGGCTTATTCTTCTTCTTGGCAGCCATTCTGGGGTCGATGCCTGGTCGCCCCAAAGCCTTGCGCTTTTCAGCTTCATTGTAGCCTTGAACACATTTGGCAGCAAGATTCTTCATGCGGTCACGAGAACCTTTTGCTTCTTCTTGTTTCTTGTGGAATGCCTCCTTGAGCTCATGCATCATGACCTTGAAGTTCTGAATGTCTTCAACATTGAGCTTGGCCATGTGCTTCTTGAACTGAGCCTTTTCATAATCGATCTTATGCTTCAGCTCAACAATTTTCTGAGCAAGAGCCAGCTCAGGAGCAATGGCTCAATGGAAGGAGACGCTGAGGCTAATTGGAAGCTGAAGATCATCAAAACTGACATCTGGGTTGTCAAACCACTCATCAATAAACTTGTATAAGATTTCCACATCAAAGAGGGGAAGATCATTGAAGATTTCCGCCTCTTGCTTGCTCTTTATCAACTTCTCAAGAGCGTCATCGCCAAGATCGCCACCGCTGGACAGAACAATGGCGTCATTCTCGTTTCTCAAAACAGCAGCAGGGGTCAGTGCTTGACCAGTGTGTTGCATGGGCTTTTCCAACTTGGCATACTTGGAGATGCGTGAGACATCTTTAGACTGCACACTGGCTTCAGGAGGTGCAGTGGCTAGAGGCTTCGCCCATGAGACCTTTGGTGCAGAGGGGGGCCTTGAAGCCTTTGGTTTCTATTACTTCACAGGCTTTGGAGGTGCAGGTGCTTCGTCAGAATCAGTGTCATCTGCAGAGTGGTCCACAGCTGCCCCTTGAACCTGAATGTGAGTGATGAGACCTTCTAAGTTGTAGAAGGGCCCAATAAGATTGGGTTCAGCTTTGCGTGTGCCATCGGCTCGTGGAGCAGAGGGGCCTGGGTTGAAGTCTAATCCCAAAGACTTCTTGTTTTCGTTGGCCGAGTTCTTTGCTGCCTGATAGTTGCGCTTCAACAGATTATCTTCACGACACCATAACAGAGAGGATGGGTCGGCATTAGCAGGCTGAGGTCCACGAATCATGCAGGGGTAGAAGCCTTGAGCAATAGCTTCGAACTTCGACTTGGGCTGAAGACCTTTGTAAATTATATCTCCCCAGGGGCCCTTTAAGGCATTCTTCTCAGCATACTCCTTGGTGATGAATCTGTACTTGAACCATTCCTCTGCCCAATGTCTTCGAATCCATTGGATTCGGTTCTTGCGTTCTCCATAGGTTTCTTCTGGATCTGACTTGTATAACTCATAGAGATCCGGTGGTAGGTCCTTAGCAATGTTGCCACGGCGTTGTCTGCCGCCCTTCCTGACTGATTCACTACAACAGGACCCCGCCTATAGCAACGCTCTTTTTCGTATCTAAATGTCCATATATGCGTTGCTAGTGTCTCTACCAACGGTTTGGGATCCGTTGCCTTATCCAGTGTTGCTAGCGCATAATGCAACACTTATACAGCTGTTGGTAAAAGAGACCGTTGCAAGGGTACAACAAATAAAACTGGTTTTTACAACACTTATATACGTTGGTGGTTAATGTACTGGAATACAAATCTCGTTACTTGGCAACCGAGAATTTGCAATGCTTCATCTATTTTTACATATATAATGTGAATAATATTTTATATATACATTTATTTATTTATTGCCAGCAATTAAATTAATGCTCCACACAATGATGATAATTATGTATATTAAGTAAGGGGGAAAAGGAGAGTATACTCGCCAGAGGAAGAACCCATATTTGTATAAAACTGTTGGATTACAATAGTTGGTATTACAGGAAGAACATCATCGAAATGTGATGCATAATCCAAATAATTTCTTGACAATGAAGATCAAACTGAAAGAGCATCCATCAACATCCCTACATCTTAACTAAAACTTAGCCGAGGAACATCATCCAACAGGAACAACATGCCTACTGCATAATTAAAACTGAAAGCATCCATCATCTTCATCATGAACCGAAACATCATCATCATCATTGCAGTATACTTGCCATGCACCCATATAATCATCCATATATCTTTTGAATCTACAAAGAAAATAACAAAATGAACAATTAACACACAATGCATTGACGATAGAGGCAGGATATTACACACGTACTAAGGTTGAAGGCCATGCAATCTTTGTATTTTCTGCATTACCGAGAGTATTGTAGTTTTTGCGACTTCATACCAAATTTCACAAGTGCCATATCGACATGCACTGCCCAGAATACTTTGAAGACAATTTGTATGTGATTATGATAAGATACCAGCATGAGTGTAGTTGTCATTGATGACTAATCCACATGCCACAATATACCACACAGTCTGCAGAACAACATGGCTCTGTAAAATTATATGGACATTAGCTAAAATGCTTATGTGCATTCAAGGGCAATGTGAGTGACAGTACCACTTCTCTTATTATCTCCAGTTAGTTAGCAAACTGAACCAAAACGGTTTTAGTCATCTGAAACTGAACCAAAACATTTAGCTCTAGTTGGTTTGACTCATCCAACAGGAAACAAACAAACCGATAGGTGCCCACCATGCTTTGGAGCAAACCTACAACTTTTGAAAATATAAGATTCATTATATGATGGATTAGAAGTTTAAGAAATCAGATGGGAAGGATTTATAGTTTGGTGTAGCAAAGAAAACAGGGGTCATTAGCTTAAAGTATGACGTCTGAACAAATGATGTAGTACAACATATATGATTACCTAAATGTACGTTTCAGTTAAAAGAACCTGATGCTACAGTTACTCATTTTGATTGAAGATCAAACTCAGCGTTCTCTTTCTAGTATTGACACTTGGAACTAAAAGTCTAAAATACACATTTTGTGTCAATGAGTTTCCACACCAGAACTGAATACAATTTAACAGATCAATTGGCCTTGTGGAATCTTGATCTTAAGCTAAAAAGTGAGAATCTACAAATGTGACGTTCAAACTCTCCCATGCTTGTTAAATATTAACGTATAATTAAGTTAAGAGTATCAAATACTTTTAATTTTTTAGAGAAGACATATCAGGTAGTAACCATCAGTTTTACCCTTGCTTAGATATCAAACGAACCTGAATATGTGCTCAAAAGATAGCTCTTCAAAAAAAACTTCTCCTTACGATGAATATTGACTGCAACCTGAATATGTGCATAAGTAGCACCGTTATCCATAACGTACATAAATAAAAAGGAAGGATGCAAACCTCTTATGAATTATTTACATCAGCCAAATCTTAGCTTCTGCTCGGACATTTATAAAGAAAACATAAGTTTTTAGGTTCACAGGATCAAATTTGCAAGTCACGGTCTCTTTCTAGCTTCAGGGAGAGAATTAGTAAGTAAAAGGAGAGAAGGCACATGATAATTTACAGTAGAGCAAATCAAGCATGCCATCCCCACCAAGACACTTCTTTGCTCAGCACTTCGTTTACACATCCAAGATGGATCTAGCTCGTTTCTGCAGGAAAACAATGTCCACTTGGATTAATATATTTCTTTTGTCACCCACATGCCTATAGTACTGAACCGACTCTCTCGAACAAAAATCTACAATGTAATGCCTTACATTCCATTGGCTAGCACATCCAATGATTCTTTGTAACTCTCTTCTAGAATTAATATGGAGGCTCTAATAGTGCTTCTCATACAACAAAATGGTGCAATATGCGGATACACCAAGAAAATAAAAAATAAAATCAAAGAGTTCTTTCACTGAAATCATTAGTTGTTACTTAAAATAGTTCAGACTTCGGACATAGAAAAAAGTTGTACTCATGCAAATACATGTGGATTTGACAAATCTGTGCGCGTGTTGACATCTATGCTAAATATTTCTACTATAAAATGTGATTATACCAACTATGACAGTAATGAAATATTTGTAGCAGTGGATTAACTCATAATATTCCTCGCTATTGTTGTTAATTTGGTCCTTACGGAAGGCCAAATCGGAAGATTCTGCTCCCTTGAACATAGGTTTCCACACCTAATTACTAATTAGATTATAGGAATTCGTCAGACTAACTACGGTGAAGATAAGCATGAAGTATGACTGGCAGGCTTAGCACACGACATTGATCTGCCATCCAATCTCCACATGCGCACGCTGTGCAGAACTTAAGCATGCTGAAGCTATATTGGTGCCGTAATGTAGGTTTCTCCTATTTGGATTTATTGTTTTATCCTTACCTGGGTTAAATAATATCCATGAAGCTATGTTGGTCCTTATGGTTGTGAGGGCACCTCCATGGCGATGAAGACGAACCATATCAATGAACCAAAGAAAACCTAGCTGGGTGTGTCTAGTGACTAAGCAATGCAAGGAGGGAGTTACGAAGCGCCGATCTTAACTGCAGCAGATGGAGGACTTGGGAGTAGAGAAGAGGAGTGGAACAACGCACCTGAAACCAGAGGAGAACAATGAGAAAGCTCCATGGCTGCTTCGTCCCGAGCTGTAGCAAGGCTATCCACTGGTCGTTCCTCCCTGCACGTCTACACGAGAAGAGAAAAACAGAGGTTAGAGAAAGGGGGGAGAGAGAGAGCACGAAGCTAGGGGAGGGTATGCACTCACCGGACAAGAGGATGACGACATGGCCACCGGCGCCAGAGTCCATGACAGAAACCCTAGCCATGGAGGAGGGTAGCCGGTGGGCTTTGGTGGCCGCGAGCGCCGGATCTAGCCGGATGGAAGGGCGTCGTGGTGCGAGGTAACCTCAGGCTATGCTTCGAGATGGTGGGATTCACCGGACGTCACCTGAATCAGCCGCCATAGGTGGCGCAGCGGGGAGCCGCGTGAAGAGAGAGAGAGATGGGATGCGAGAGGGGATGGGTGGTGGGGGATGCGGCAAGTCCAGCAGCCTCCGGAGCTGCAAAGTGGGAGGAGGGTAGGGGGGAGGCCGTCGGCGAGTTGGATCAGAGCAGGGAGACAAGGCGGTGGGCGGCGGCGATTTGGGGAGGTGAGGGGAGAATCAGGGGCTCTGTTTCTTGTGCGCCCCTTTCTCCTTTCCTCTATTTTTTTTCATATGTACCACGATAGGGTCATGAGGTGCAAACCTGCAAGGCATATGAACTTTAATATGCGTATCTCCTGTGAATTTTGCAACATATAGTCAAAATGTTGTACAACTTGTGTTGCTTTATAGAGGGTATCCTTGTAGTGATTTTTGAGTTGTCATGAAGTTTAGACCAAAAGGCTTCAACACTGTCAAAGTCTTCCGTCTACTGGTCAGACAGGAACTGGCTTCAGGAGAATTTATGTGACGCTGTAAGAACTCTGCAAATGAATGCAGACTATGAGAACCAAGGGATTCTCCCATGGACATGTACCTGTGACAGCATTAGAGATGCGAGGGAAGGGGAAGAGGTCATATGCATTCTCAGCAAGATCAATCTTGCTCTTCAGGGCAAGATGATATGATCAAAAGAGCAAGGGTTTGGCGAAATCCTAACCCGTTGATCGAAGAGTGCACCAGGAAATAAGGACTAGGTAGCACGATCAACCTTAGGGTGATGATTCAATAATCAGCACACTAAGAATGATATTAATGTCCATTAACTACCAAGCAAAGGGTTGCTAGGAGTATTGATTTCACACATCACGATCCACTTGTCGGTATTCCAGTTGTGACAGCACGACACCGAGGAATGAATAATGATGGCGAGAAGTATCACTACGTCAAGAATTCATAAGGAAAGGTGCAATTCTCATGACATTCCTGACATCAAGTGGATAATACTTCAGGGTAGAACAGACCAATAGCTTGATTGCATTTGATCTACGAAATACAACTGCTTTGACCCAATCCTAGAAATGGATGAGGTACTGGAGTTTGTTTCTCCTAGTCATTCTGAAATAGAATGGCTCGACTGACCACAAGAATAATAGGCACCGATGAACGAATGCTCACATACTCTTGACTATCAATTGATGGACGAGGGTCAGAATACAACTAAAGAGGGACAACTCAAAGGAACATATAATTTTCTGAGTTATGGATGCATGGATTAGCATGTTATTTCTTCCGGATAACCCATGCAGAAATGTTGAACTGGCAGAATCGCAATATAGAATGGAGAGCTCATCGAGAGCACTCCTGTTGTGATCTTTTGGTTTAAGAGAACTCCTGCCATATTGGATCATGGTATTGGAAGAACATTGTACCACGGACCTCGAGGACTATTGCAGAGGTTACTAATATCCTAAAGGAACTAGCAAACACTATCAAGACGAGGTAAGTAGGGTGAATCTTGGGCTCAAGAACCCAGAAATAGAAGGCCTACTAACTAATGGCATCACGGGATGCTTTCAAGAATGGGGGCCAGAATCATCACACTGGGAATACAAAGCATTGCTAGATTACTAGGTGACTCCCTAAGACACCTAGGGTCATAATAATAGCTCCAACATATATGTCGAGGCAATAGAGTACCTCAAATCATCGATTAGTGTGGTTGAACTGGCCCAAAGGGACATCGGGAATGGAAAAGAAGGGATTTGCATATGCATCTGACTATTTAGAAACCTGGGATGACTCGGACAACATAACGGTTGTAAATGCTCAAAAGATTGAGACATCCTGCAAAATGGTGGCATAACCACTCAACAACACAATATCAAGGTTCTGAGGCCAGCTATGAACATATGGAAGTAGGAGGAACTAAACTAAGGCTTAAACTCAACAATCCTAGGCAACTACGGTTTAGTAGCACGTCATCCTGATAGATAGATGAGAAGGCCTAGTTCTTAATCCCTGTAGAAACAAAGAGGTTGACTCAGATCAGAAGGACATAAGGTAAAGGAGTAAAAAGAGCCTTACGTTCCTTCCACAATCAATTCCCTTATATAACTAAAGCATTTCTAGACTCAACATCGACCAGTTTTGCATGGTAATCCTACAGACAGTCAGGCTCTGATACCAAAGCTGTCAGGACCCCGATTCCAGGTCACATTGATCTAGCCGGTAACACCTCATATCACTTTGCGGCCTCACACACGGTATTCCCATGGGTGTCGCCTTACCATGGCCCAGGACCGTTTGCACCTTTTGGCTCACGTATATGATAGTGTCGCTAGCATCCATATGATAAAGAACCCGGGCCGACATGGCTAGTCATGAACCCAAAGCGGCACCAACCTATGGGGACATGCCTACATGAATCACATCGAGCATGTCGGTCAGCAGCGTGTGAATCCGGGCTGTAGCACTGGGCTAACAAGACTCCGGGAACCCAGGATGTAGCAGGCTAGGCAGGACTCCGGATGTCACCACATGACATTTCCCCGAAGGGACAGACACAGGAACAAAGTGAAACACATGCTGGCCAGTCAAGTGTCCTGAGCAGTAGTGCTAGGCTAGTAGGACTCCAGTGAACCGGGCTGTAGCAAACTACTATTGCTCATGGAAGCACTAGACTACATTTCCCCATAAGAGAGGCTGCCAAGGATAAACAACTATATTGTCGGATCCCACACATACCAAGCATTTCAATCATACACACAATATGCTCGATATGTGTAAATACAACATGGCATCACAACATAACTCTACGACTCAAGTATTTATTCATTAGGCTCCAAGGAGCGAGATATTACAGACATGGGTCTCATGACCCAACAATCATAGCATACAAATCAAGGCACATGCGGAAGCTTAACATGTCTAAGTACAGACATCTACAAATGAAAAAGGCTAAGAAGCCTGACTATCTACCAGATCCTGCCGAGGGCACAAGATCGTAGCTAAGGTAACAAGCTAAATGTCGAAGTCCTCACGGAACTACTAGCGAGACTGACGTCTCTCTGCAAAAACATAAAATAGGCAAACGTGAGTACAAATGTACCTAGCAAGACTTACATCCGAACTAGCTACATATGCATCGGTATCAACAAGGGGGGTAGTGGAGTTTAACTGCAACAAGCCAGCTTTGACTCGGTGGCTATCCTGAACTACGACTGCAAGTAACTCTTTTGAGGTGGCGCACACGAGTCCACATATTCACCATATCAATACACCACTATGGATCCGCTGCCGTCTCCCTACAAGAACGCCATCCATAGCACTCATGCTTATCTTGCGCATTTTAGAGTATCCACTTTCACTTTTCTATGAACTATGCAAGGGGTCCAAGTTTCCATATCCGAGGAATCCGGCTATTTGAATAGATAATGATAACCCTGCAGGGGTGTACTTCTTCACACATGCTCTCACCACTTATCACCATATACACGTCATGTATCTCGGCAACCTTCAAGCGGAAGCCTGGCGAGGGTGTCGGCCACGACCTGACTAACCACACAAGTCTCTAGTCCAGGTTTATCGCCTATTCGGGTTCCATCCGCGAGGAGATCCGGCCGGAGTTTCGCTCACAGCCCCAAACGATGTGTGCAGGGTTCCCGAGACACCAAACGGGCGCCCGGTACACCGTGCCACGGTGTATCTACTGCATCATAGCCCACCCCTAGGGTCAGCGCTATGCACGGCTGCCAACACATATGCTATAAACACCAGAAACTAGTTGCAACTCCTGGACAGAGGACTAGGGCAGTTAATAAGTCCAGAGTGTCAATCAAGGATCCCAATGAGTGGTAGTAGCTGTTCATGGATCACAAACACAGAACTCAGTTCCTGAGGACGGTTTCAATGAGATAACCCACCATGTACTCCTACATGGCCTCTCACCGCTACCTTTTACCAAATCGTGTTCACACACTTAGCTCACACACAATAGGACATGTTCACACACCTCCGATTCATCCCCGATGAATCAGACCTGACACAACTCTATGCAATAGAAGGCATGACAAACAAGCATGAATGAGTAGGGACATCAGGGCTCAAACAACTCCTACTCATGCTAGTGGGTTTCATCTATTTACTGTGGCAATGACAGGTCATGCAGAGGAAAGGGGTTCAACTACCGCAGCATGTAACAATTGAATCGTTGTTGTGCTAATGTAGTAAAAGAGAGCAGGAGCGAGATTGTGGGATTGTATCGGAATGAACAAGGGGGTTATGCTTGCCTGGCACTTCTGAAGATAGTATAGTTCTTCATCGGTGTCATCGATCACATCGTTGGAACCACGTCTACCGAGGGGGAACAACACTGGCAAACAGAGAAGAACACGATCAATGCAATGCACAATATGATGCATGATCATGACATGGCAATAATGTTATGATTTGCACTAATGCATCTAGCAACAATTTAAATGAAGTCCATATGGACCAAGGGTTCATATGCAAACTCCATATTTAGCATTTAAAATGCCATTATCATGTTTTCACTTATACAGTGGGTATAAGTTGGTTTAACATGCATGAAAGTATCATAAATGGATAGATTGCATTTTTCTGATAATTTTTCATATATAATTTATTTCATTCTGAGCTGCGGTTAATTTTATATGATTTTTAGAAGTTTAGAACATTTTCTGGAATTTCCTCAATAAGAATAAATCCAGAAAATGAGTTATTGTGTCAGCATTGCGTCACTGTGACGTCAGCTGGTCAACAACGCCTAACCAGAGTCAAACCTGATAGTGGGACCCATATGTCATCGACTCAGCTAAGTAATATAGTTAATTAGCCTTAACTTAAGCCTAACTAAAATGCCAGTGGGACCGGGGCCCACATGTCAATGACCCAGGATTAGATTAGTAGGGTCATTAGTCTAATTAGCTTGTGGTTAGGCCGGTGTTTAGCCGGCAGCGACAGCACGCATGGCGGAGGCTCACCGGAATTCCTCCTCCGGTGGCCTAAAGCACGGCGGAGGGCATCTACGCGTTGCTCGTGCTCGTCCGCATCAAGAAGTGCAAGCAGCAGTGGCTAGGGCGGCCCGTAGCAATGGCAACGGCGACAAGTGTGGTGGCCGGAGCTCGGCCGGCAATGGTTTGGGCGATGCCGAGCAAGGGAGGAGCCGTGGTTAGTCGCGTTCGACTCACGGAAGTGTGGTGAGTGCAGCGGTGAGCTCGGATGCGAGCTTGCGCGACCGTAGCCACGGTGGCGACATCGCCAGCGGGGTGGAGTTCTCGGCCAAGATAGGGCTATGGCCTAGAGGTCGAAAGTGACCAGGGGAGAAGGGGGAAACGACTCGGGGTCTCACTATGGTGACGTAGGGATGGCCAGCGTGCTCGGGGAAGC
The DNA here is from genome assembly GCF_056163025.1 of Triticum urartu. Taxonomy (NCBI): domain Eukaryota; kingdom Viridiplantae; phylum Streptophyta; class Magnoliopsida; order Poales; family Poaceae; genus Triticum; species Triticum urartu. Next base: position 212,079,934 of record NC_141877.1, on the reverse strand, counting down.
GTCGGAGGCGGCGAATCGACCGGTGAAGTCTGGCGAGCAGATGCTATGGTGACGAGCTCGAAGACGACGGCATGGTGATCCTAGGCTTGCGTGGCTTGGCGAGGAGGAAGAGGGGGACCAGGCGGAGCCTCTGAGCGTGTTGGCGAGGCGAGGTAGTGGCTTTGGCCACGGCGGTGCTCATCAGCGGTGACGGCTGTGCTCGGGTTCGAGAGAGAGAGAGAGAGGGAGAGAGACGGGGCAGGGAGAGAGGGGAGCGATCGAGGGGGTCCAAGGGTCTGCGTGGCGCGCCCAGGGCGTCGAGGAAGCAGCGGGAAGCAGGAGGTGGCGCGGCGTGTGGCCAGCGCGCAGCGAGCACGCGCCCCAGTTCTCCTGGCGGGAGGTTGGGGACGACTGGCAGTGGCCAGTGGGCTTGGCCTGTCTGCTGGGCTGCTGCTACAGGTAAGTGGCCCAGGTAACTCTCACTGCCTTTTTTCTATTTTGTTTTGTTTTCTAATATTTCTGCAAGTTTGTGGCTTTTCTAAAAATACCTAGGCACTTCCAAAAATCACCAAACTCCTCATGCTCACTGTATGGAATAAACCCAACATGGAACATTTCAGTTTAGGATTATTTGGACATTATTTCTTATATAACAGAAATAATTCCAACCCAAATATATTATTGATTTAAATCAAAGGCCCAAATAAATTATTTCTGTGACTCCAAAAATATTGGTTTGAATTTCACCTCATGCCAATATTTTCACAGAATAACAGGAACATTTTCTCGGACCCATTTGAAGAGATTTAAATGTTGGTTATTTTAGGGGTTTTCTAGGGCTTTGAAAATTCCTCAATTCAGATTTCAATTGAATTTAAACATGATGCAGCAACCAAGCTAGTCAAAGGCCAGGGTAAAGCTAGGGATGTGACAGTTTTGGACTCTAATTTGCATGGTTTGAATGAAACTAACACCGGACTAACACTGTTTTCAGCAGAACTCCCATGTTGTTGTTTTTGTGCAGAAATAAAATTTCTCGGAATGGAACGAAACTTTGCGAGGATTTTTTTATATCAATAATAAGAATTTCTGGAGCCAAGGGCCCCTGGGTGGGTGTCGGTGTCAAAACTGGTGGATATCGGGTAGGGGGACCCGAACTGTGCGTCTAAGGCGGATGGTAACAGGAGGCAGGGGACACAATGTTTACCCAGGTTCGGGCCCTCTCGATGGAGGTAATACCCTACTTCCTGCTCGATTGATCTTGATGATATGAGTATTACAAGAGTTGATCTACCACGAGATCATAGAGGCTAAACCCTAGAAGCTAGCCTATGATTATGATTGTTGTTGTCCTACGGACTAAACCCTCCGGTTTATATAGACACCGGAGGGGGCTAGGGTTACACAGAGTCGGTTACAAGGGAGGAGATCTACATATCCGAATTGCCAAGCTTGCCTTCCACGCAAAGGAGAGTCCCACCCAGACACGGGACGAAGTCTTCAATCTTGTATCTTCATAGTCCAACAGTCCGGCTGTCTGAGGACCCCCTAATCCAGGACTCCCTCAGTAGCCCCTGAACCAGGCTTCAATGACGATGAGTCTGGCGCGCAGATTGTCTTCGGCATTGCAAGGCGGGTTCCTTCTCCGAATACTCCTTAGAAGATTTTGAACACAAGGATCGTGTCCGGCTCTGCAAAACAAATTCCACATACCACCGTAGAGAGTATATTACTCCACAAATCTAATCTGCTGACAACTTTGTATAACGTGACATCACGCTATGGCCCGGTCATTATTCGAACCATTTTTCTCAACCAACTACTGCACATATTGCGAGGAAGTTTTCTTGGCACGTCTTGTCGAAGCAGAGATCGTGTCCCCTTATCACGGGATTCTCATCAATACGGGTGTGGGTAACCCAACCGCACCATCAATCACGACGCTTGGGGAATAAGCGAGTTTACCAGGCAAGTGGGGAGGCGAAGAATCCATGCTGCCTTTATAAGGGGATAAGGACTCCCTTTCACACCCACGCTTTCTTCTTCCCGATCCATTCCCCTTCGCCGAGCTCCAGCGCCCGAGCGTTCGTCTTCTCCGCCCATAAAGGCCTTCCGAAAATGTCCGGATCCGGAGCAGGAGGCAAGTGGATGGCCTCTACCGTCCAGGAGAAGCATATCAAAAAGCTTCAGGAGGCCGGGTATCTGGCCAAAAAAATCGGCCACCGTCTCCTGACGGCGGGACAGATCGTTCCTACTCCGTAACCCCAAGAGAGGATTGTATTCCTCCCTCATTTTGTCCCCGGGCTAGGTTTTCCCCTCCACCCGTTCGTTCGCAGCATCATGTTTTATTACGGGATCAATTTTCATGATCTATCCCCCAATTCCTTCCTCAACATCTCGACATTCATCATCGTGTGTGAGGCTTTTCTCCGCATCTCGCCACACTTCGGCTTATGGCTGAAGATCTTTAATGTGAAGCCCAAGGTGGTTAGCGGCGAGCACGCCGAGTGCGGGGGCGCCATGGTGAGTAAGATGCCCAACGTCACATGGCCAACAGGTACTTTTAATGATTCTGTCAAAGAGTGGAAACAACAGTGGTTTTGCATTACTGAGCCGCGCGACACGGAATGGGCCGCTGCTCTAGAGTTCCGATCCGGAGCCCCTCTGCGGCTTACATCCTGGCCCAAGAAGGGCCTGAAATGGTCTTCGTCCGATGAACTGTCTATGCTCCAGACGCGTGTTAAAGATATGGAAGACAAGAACATCGAACTTGTCAATGTAGTCCAGGTGATGTTAGTTCGCCGGATCTTGCCTTGTCAGCACTGGACTTGAAATCTATGGGAATTCGATCCGGCCAAGCACCAGACCTTGCGAAAGCTCTTTGGCTCCTCGCACGAAGACATCTGGAAGGTGCTTTTCAAGTACGGAAAATCATGGCCGGACTCGGCCGAGGACCGCGGATATCAACTGTCCCGCCCTGCAAGCTCGGTAAGTTTTTATGCGTTTTACCCGCATAACCCAAGGGAAATGCTTAATGTGTTTTCCTCAACTCTCCTAGGGCTGAAAGAAGAAGGTGGGGCGGATCCACTGTCCGGCCCCGTTGCCCGAAGAACCGGCCAGCCCAGTTCTGACGAAGATGTTGGCCCCGACGCCGTACAAGGCGCCGAAGAAGAAGACCGAGAAGGAGGCCAAAAAGACCCGGGGCGGCCTTCATCCCCGCGGCACTTTGGGCACAATATTCAAAGGCTCCAACGTCCGTTCTGCCTCCGAAGAGGACGAGGAGGAGGAGGAAGACGAATCCCTAGCGGGGGGAAGAAAGAAGAGGGCGGCCTCCATACACTTGGAGGCCGAGTCGCCTAAAAGGGGAAAAGCTCCTCTTCCGGAAGAGTCCACTGCCGCCGCCGACAGCAGCCTGGCGTGGGATCCCAGGGCCCAGCCCCTGGTGAACTCGTGAGTATAAAATCCAAGCACGTTTATGCGTCCAGACTCATCATGGCATAATATTTTAACCTGAGCTATATTTTTTGTTGTCCGGCGAGGTCCCGCACCGAATGATCCTCATCATAAGATTCGCTGAGCTCGGATGCTATAGAGAGTGGGACGCCCCCGAAGGCCCCTTCCCCTAAATATGTGCATAACACCGAGGCTTCGTCCCAGAAGGACCCCGGCCAATGAGGGGGGAAGAGATCATTGTAACACCCCGTGATCGATTTGCCAGGTGTCCTCTAGTTTTTCGCTGTTGTTGCCTTGTCATTGCTTGCGTGTCATGCATTGCATATCATGTCATCATGTTTTCAAAACCTGCATCCGTCCGGGTTCCCCAGTTCCCTCTGTTGTCCGTTCTGGGTCCAGACCACTTGCACGCGCCCGCAGCATGTCTGAAATAGTGTTTTATAAGTGGCTGGAAAATGTTCTCGGATTGGGGTGAAAGTTGGCATGCGGTGTTGTTTTAGTGTTAGTAGGTCGCCCGCCAAGTTTCATCACATTCGGAGATCGTTTGATGCCCCAACAGTTAACCATAGCGACAATATAGCTGGTCTAACGTCAGACGTTTTCGGTCTCCGGAAATGGTTGCCGGGTTGCTTTCCTTTTTCTTCGCAGTCCAACCACACACTTGACCTTGTCCATCAAACCCTCTTTGCACGGTTCATCGACCCCCTCGCGCGCCCGAAAGCTGTCCCGGACCCGACCCGGACTGTCGCTACCGTCGTGTCTAGATCATCTCCAAACATCTACAAAACGTCTCTGTTTTGTTAATTGGACTTCATAATATATATATTTTTTCGTGACGTCCGATTTTAATCGGAGGGACGAGATACCCCCTATCCCGGCCCGCTCAGTCGTAACAGTTGAGTCCGGATCAACCCTGAAATACCACGATACTTCTTTCGTTTCTTCTTTTCCCATTTGACCCGGAGCCATCCGATGACAATCAGACGCACCTAAAAACCCCTTCCATCTGCTATATAATCAGACCAACCCTAAAATTGAGGACAGCTGTCCCATACTCCCTAATTCCTAGCGCCGCCGCCACTCTTGTCCCTTCTCCCTCGGGATCCATCCAACCCACCTCTCTTTTTCCGTATGCAACCAACCAGCGCCGCTCGCCAGTCCCCTCGCGCCCAAGACCTCATCGCGCCGACGACCATGGCCAGGCCATCGCCCTCACCTGCGCCCTTCTTCTTTTTTCCTGCCTTCTCCTCCCTCCTCTGCTCTAATCCCCCCTCTCTCCTTCTCTTGCTTCAACAGGAACCTAAAGGAGCTCTGCCCCGACGCCATGGACAGGAGTCGTCGTTCTCTAGTTCCGACCTCGTGCGAGCTTGCCAAGCCCCAAGCCGCGCCGGATCTGGAGGGGATCACCGCCGCCGCGCCTTTTTCCCGACCCCCACGACCTTCTCCGGCCCCGTTCCCATCGATAGCCCGCCGTCGCCGCTCCTCTGCTTCCACTGCGTCGAACGGCAGCAGTCCAGACAGAGGACGCCGCCTCTACCTCGACCGCTCCTGTCCTCCCCGAGATCCTCATCAGCGTTGAGAGCCTCCAGCTGGACCCCGCAGGCCGCGCCCTCTAGCTCGTCTCCGCGGTCGGTCCTCCCAAGTCCTCGTCGCCGGCCTCTGCTTCTGCATGTGGGAACGACGACGGCCAGCGACAAGTCACCCCGCCCCGCGTTGACTAGTCCAGCGCCAGCCTGGACGAGTGCCACTCGCCGCGCGAGGCCTCCTCTGCTTCGCTCGCAGCACAGATGCCCAGCTCCACCTCAGCCCGTCGACCCCTAGATCCACCGAGCAGCGCCAGTTCGCGCAAGGCCCAGCGCTCGGCCTCCCGGCCCAGTATCGCCCCTGCCGGCCTCTTCTCTGCAACAGCGGGCCGAAGCCCATGGGTGAGGCCACCTAGCGCCCCACCTTTTTTTTCTTCCTGCTGTTGGGCTTGTCCCAGAGTCAGTCCGCTTCTACATTTTTTTCCCAGTTTCTGCGAATTTATCTTTTATTCCAGTAAAACAGTTTTGCAGAAACACCCTTGAACTTCATGCATGTTTTAACTCACAAACTAAGCATCACATGTAAAAACTTAATATATGAAACTTGCTTAGAATTTTATCTAGTTTCATAATATGCCACTTTCATCCATGTTTAAAATGTTTAAAATGATGTTTGTTCATAATTTACCTAATGCCATGTTAAAATGCTTTAATTCATAACTATTTAACCGTAACTCGAAATTTAATAAACTTTATATGTAAATGGGGTAGAATTTTGCCTAGTTTATCATGGTGACATTGTTGCATGGTAAACAACTCTAAAATATGGTTTAGGGAAGAACAGTACCAAATCTATAATATGCTCATGAGGAGTTTCCTGATTTGTTGTTCGTTGCTTCCGGCCTCATTTAACCTTGACAAGATGGGTAGTTTTCTTTTGCTTCACCCTCTTGCCATGTTTAACAACATTTAATATTATTGGGTACATAAACGAGATCGAACTAAATAATTGATGTGGTGCTCCGTCAATATGCAACTCGTTGCATATTGAGCTCCACTTAACTTGTAGTGTTGTTTGTTGCATTTTGCCATGCCATGCCATGAATCATTAAACCGGACATGCATCATACTTGATTGTGCATCATGCCATGATTATGTGGTGGTTGTTTACTATGTTTGTGTGCTTCTTTCCGGTGTTGCTTCTTCGGGTTGGTTCCGGTAACGTCGCGTTTGTGAGGATCCGTTCGACTTCGTCCGTTTTTCTTCTTCATGGACTCGTTCTTCTTCCTTGCGGGATCTCAGGCAAGATGATCATACCCTCGAAATCACTACTATCTTTGCTATGCGAGACGCTCGATCTTTTGCTATGCCTATGCCGCGATACCAACCACCTGCTTATCGTGCCTCCTATATTGTTGAACCAAGCCTCTAACCCACCTTGTCCTAGCAAACCGTTGTTTGGCTATGTTACCGCTTTTCTCAGCCCCTCTTATACCGTTGTTAGTTGCAGGTGAAGGTTGAAGTTTGTACCTTGTTTGACCATGGAGCTGTTGTTCCTTGTTGGAACATGTTACTTGTTGGGATATCACAATATATCTTATTTAATTAATGCATCTATATACTTGGTAAAGGGTGGAAGGCTCGGCCTTATGCCTAGTGTTTTGTTCCACTCTTGCTGCCCTAGTTTCCCTCATATCGGTGTTATGTTCCCGGATTTTGCATTCCTTACGCGGTTGGGTTATAATGGGAACCCCTTGACAGTTCGCTTTGAATAAAACTCCTCCAGCAAGGCCCAACCTTGGTTTTACCATTCGCCACCTAGCCTTTTTCCCTTGGGAGGTGCGCATCCCGAGGGTCATCTTATTTTAACCACCCCGGGCCAGTGCTTGTCTAAGTGTTGGTCCGAACTAGAGTCCTTTGCAGTGCCACCTCGGGGAAACTTGAGGGCTGGTTTTAGTTGTACGGAGCGCTCATCCGGTGTTGCCCTGAGAATGAGATATGTGCAGCTCCTATCAGGATGTCGGCGCATTGGGCGGTCTTGCTGGACTTGTTTTACCATTGTCGAGGATGTCTTGAAGAACCGGGATACCGAGTCTGATCAGAATGTCTCGGGAGGAGGTCTATTCCTTCGTTGACCGTGAGAGCTTGTCATGGGCTAAGTTGGGACACCCCTGCAGGGTTTTGAACTTTCGAAAGCCGTGCCTGCGGTTATGGGCAGATGGGAATTTGTTAACGTCCGGTTGTAGAAAACCTGAAGTTGACCTTAATTAAAATGAATCAACCGCGTGTGTAACCGTGATGGTCTCTTTCCGGCGGAGTCCGGGTAGTGAACACGGTGTTGGAGTTATGCTTGACGTAGGTTGTTTTACGATCACTTCTTGATCATACTTTCTCGAACGTGCTTTTCCTTCTCTTCTCGCTCTCCTTTGCGTATGTTAGCCACCATATATGCTAGTCGCTTGCTGCAGCTCCACCTCATACCTTTTACCCTACCCATAAGCTTAAATAGTCTTGATCGCGAGGGTGTGAGATTGCTGAGTCCCCGTGACTCACAGAAACTTCCAAAACCAGCTTGCAGGTGCCGATGAGTCCGTGCAGATGACGCAACCAAGCTCAAGAGGAGCTCGATGAAGATCTTGTCCTTTATGTTGATTCGTTCTAGTTGATCAGTAGTGGAGCCCAGTTGGGGTCGACCGGGGGACCTTTGTCGCATTTGGGGTTCTTCTTTTGTTTTGGTTCCGTAGTCGGACCTTGATTGTATCTGGATGATGTAATGCTTTATTCATGTAATTGTGTGAAGTGGCGATTGTAAGCCAACTATGTATCTCTTTCCCTTATGTATTACATGGGTTGTGTGAAGATTACCTCTCTTGCGACATTGCTTTCAATGCGGTTATGCCTCTAAGTCGTGCTTCGACACGTGGGAGGTATAGCCGCATCGAGGGCGTTACAAGTTGGTAATCAGAGCCTTCCCCGACCTTAGGAGCCCCATTGCTTGATCGTTTTTAGCGGCCGAGTTGTCTCTAGAAAAATGTTTTGAGTCATTTAGGAATTATATATCGGAGAGTTAGGAATTCTTTTTACTTCCCAGTCTCCTCATCGCTCTGGTAAGACATCCTGACGTAGAGTTTTGACTCTTCTCTTCTCAAATTTCACTAAAAAAAATTTAGGATCACGCGGGTATCTTGGAATCGTTCCGATGGTTTTGTGACGAGAACATTATCTTGGTGCCTCTTGTCAGGGGTTTTGTGGAAGTGTCCCGGGGAGTTTAGCTCCGAGGTGTTGTCGTCACAATTTTATCGTTGCAATTCTGGAATACCTGAGTTTAGTACGCCGACATCGAAAATCTCTTTTATGCAGTTCGTTGGTGAGATAACCTCGACGCCACCCAGTACTGGGGCGGGAGTTCGGGAGTATTGCCATAACTCGTATAATGGATGCTTTTCGAAGGTTGAGGTAGATGATTCCCGAAGGTTTCTTGGTTATGTGTTGAAGGATGGATACAACTGGATGTAGGATTTGCTAGATTTGGGTGAGATATTATGCTTCCCATGTATCCCCAACACCTGATTGCATAACCGGAAAGTTTCGGGAGTTTATATGTGGGAATTCAAGTAGCTCTTAGGATATCTTTCCGACAGATGTATGATTTGAAATTGGGGTTCGACATCTAGTGGTCCGCCTATTCACGGTCGGTTTTACAGTGGTCTCATTGTGTCTTAAAGAGTCCTTGGCTATGCCGACTCGGGGACGCTTCGTATGTCATGTGCACTGCCTTGTACATGATGGTGCTGTACGATCGAGCCCGTGTAGGCCCCACCACGAAAACTTCGGGCGAAATCTCTATCATATGTTTGTTCCGGCTTATTCTGCAAGCCAATCCTTTGTTTTTGTTTTGAGTTGTGGTATTTGATTTGCTTCGAAGTCAAGAGTTGATTCCATACCTTTCCTAAATGGTGTTCTCATACTCCGATGTGAATACCAATCCTCTTGATAATCGAGATTGTCATGTCAATCCTTTTCAACCGGCGTGTTTCTCTTCAAGTGGATCTGATCATTTCAACAACCGCAAGATCAAGTATCAGTTCTTCTCAACGGTGTTCGTTTCATCCATTCCAAATTGTCTTTGTTTTTTTCCCACCCTCCCTCCCTTTGTTTTTTCTCCAAGGATTCAGATATCTTAATCGAGTATCCATCTTATTTGATGTGAAGTCTCTCCATTCTTTTCTATCATTATTCTTACCCAGTGGTTCCCTTGAAGGTGTTCTTCTAGTTCACCATTATTCGTTCTTTTCTTCTCCGGTGGTTTCAAGTCAAGCTTTGTTGATCATATCTTTTTCTCGTTTCAATGTTTTCTCATGCCGGTGCAATCCTTAATCATTCACCTCTCCCTGTTCAATTGTTTCGGAGTGCTGAAGATATCTCAGAAGGATCGTCTTGTCATCCAAGATCCGTTAATCCTATTTTGAGAATGTTTATCTCATTCAAGTCTTTTAATTCAACCGGGGTTTTCTCTCTTTTAAATTGTTCAACGGTGTATCTTTTGAGTGGGCCCTAACCCACAGTTCTTTTCCCAGGATCTTTCCTGACTCTTCTCTTTTCCCGGCGTTACTCTCAAATTCTTTTTCCAAGTTTGACGTAAGAATGAATTGTTATCAGTCAAATGCCTTTGTCGAAGATCTTCCATTTCTTTTCATCGTTGGCTCAACCTTTCTATTCTTCATTCCCGAGTGCCTCAACAATTTTTGTTGGTGTTTCTCGTCGTCATTCTCGGATTTGAAGCCTGAAGAAGACTTTTCCTCCATATCTTGCTCCATTCTCTTCAAGATTCGTGATTCTAGCGTGTTCCCATCCTCTCATAATTATTTTTTGATTGTGAGAATTCTTTTCACCCATCCGGAGCAATTCAAATTTCTGTTCAGTTTGATTATCCGGAGCCCATCATCTAAGATTTATCCATTCCAGTTTTCAGCTCTCATACTCTAAATCATACCGGTGTCTAAATCAAGGATTCTCTAAACAGCTCGTAATCTTTTCGTTCTCATGGGTCTAAATTCTCTCAAGCATCTTCGTTTAATTGCTAATTCTTCCCGGTGTGTCTTCATGTTTTAATCGTTCGTTTCAATTCTTACGGTGGTTTGCTCAAGAGTTCTCTTCCTTATTCATCATATCAATTCATTCATTGTTTAAATCCTACCGGTGGTCCATTAAGTTTGCGCTATATCTATCTAAATCCTTTCTACGAGAATAAGTCATATGCGATCCGTTGCTTGTCATCAATTTAAATTGGTGAAGGATAAGCATAATATAATTCTTATTCTTGTCCCACCCAAGTGATTAATTTTTTTCCGGAGTGGTTCATCATATCATATTCTCAGTTCGAGATGCTTTATCTTTTCTTTCCCGGAGTTCCAAGCTCTCATCATCACGAAGTTCCATCTTAAATCATTACAAGGTTTCACCTTGTGTTTTTTTAAACGTCTTTTTCTTGTCGTTACCCTTTGTTACCGGAGTTCTTCATGAAGTTTCTACATGATGGTTCATCAAGTTTTTATATTCCTTCTCGAAGTGTTCATCGAGATTCTTTTCTAAGGAGCTCAAGCATTCTCATCTTGCAATCCGGAGTTCAATCTTTCTTCCGTATCATTGGAGATGGTATTATGTCATTCTTAATAATTTGAGTTCATGTTTCATAACTCACATGTTGTTAGGAATGAGATATTTTAAATCCATCAACCTATTCATTGGAATTATCTTGGGTTATATTTCACCTAAAGCTTTCCCTAAGGATTGTTGCTATCTATGGTGCTTATAAATGATCAAATGTCTTCTTTTATCTTTTCCGGTGGGATATAGTTTCTCGTCTCCTTGTTCTTATCAATCCAATTCTTTTCCCGTGAGTGGCAGGTTGTCACCTCATAATTTGAGATGTATTCCATAAGACCATATCAAGCTTATCTTTTTCATTGTTGGTTTTCCAACAATTTCGTTCAACCCTTCTTTTAAGGATGCTTTTCAAATTCTATTGTGGTAGAAGATGTCTTTTTCCTCTCAATTCTTTCCTTTCCAAGAGCCAACTTCTATTCTTTCTCCCGGAGGTCTAGTGATGTTGCTCTTTTCACTCCTCATCTCGGTTTGTCAAGATCATGTTCAATTTCTTCCATTTATAGTCGAAGTGTTGTCCAAATTTATATCATTCTTATACCTTCCCTATCTTGTTTTAACAGGAGTGTTGTGTCCCTTTTGCTCAAGCTCTTTCATTTTATCAAGTTTTTCATCTCTTCTAAACCGGAGTGCTGTCCGAGATCTTTCTTACCCATTGTTCCATTCATTCAATAGTTACGGAGGCAGTGTATTGCGATTTCATCAAGTATCTTCTCATCTTATCAAGTTCTTATTCAATTCCTTTTCTTTTCAATCGGAGTGATGTTTGAATTTGTTCTTCCTTGTTCCTTTTTCCTAACGGAGTGCTTTCAACTTTGTTCTTCTCCGTTGCTTTCTTTCTTTCATTTTGCTCAACCTTTTCAAGGTTCTTTGGTTTCACTCGTTTGTCAAAGAAGCAACTTAGTTTTACCTCTTCTCTTTCTCTTTCTCTTCCGTTTTCCCCTCCGGTGCCATTCTAGATCTCGGGACGAGATCCTCTCGTAGTGGTGGAGTGTTGTAACACCCCGTGATCGATGTGCCAGGTGTCCTTTAGTTTTTCTATGTTTTTGCCATGTCATTGCTTGCGTGTCATGCATTGCATATCATGTCATCATGTTTTCAAAACCTGCATCCGTCCGGGTTCCCCCAGTTCCCTCTGTTGTCCGTTCTGGGTCCAGACCACTTGCACGCGCCCGCGGCATGTCCGAAATAGTGTTTTATAAGTGGCCGGAAAATGTTCTCGGATTGGGGTGAAAGTTCGCATGCGGTGTTGTTTTAGTGTTAGTAGGTCGCCCGCCAAGTTTCATCGCATTCCGAGCCCGTTTGATGCCCCAACGGTTAACCATAGCGACAATATAGCTGGTCTAACGTCGGGCGTTTTCGGTCTCCGGAAACGGTTGCCGGGTTTCTTTCCTTTTTCTTCGCAGTCCAACCACACACTTGACCTTGTCCATCAAACCCTCTTTGCACGGTTCATCGACCCCCTCGCGCGCCCGAAAGTTGTCCCGGACCCGACCCGGACTGTCTCTACCGTCGTGTCTGGATCATCTCCAAACATCTACAAAACGTCTCCGTTTTGTTATTGGACTTCCTAATATATATATTTTTTCGCGACGTCCGATTTTAATCGGAGGGACGAGATACCCCCTAACCCGGCCCGCTCAGTCGTAACAGTTGAGTCCGGATCAACCCTGAAATACCACGATACTTCTTTCGTTTCTTCTTTTGACTACCCATTTGACCTGGAGCCGTCCGATGATAATCGGACGCACCTAAAAACCCCTTCCGTCTGCTATATAATCAGACCAACCCTAAAATTGAGGAGAGTTGTCCCATACTCCCTAATTCCTAGCGCCGCCGCCACTCTTGTCCCTTCTCCCTCGGGATCCATCCAACCCACCTCTCTTTTTCTGTACGCAACCAACCAGCGCCACTCGCCAGTCCCCTCGCGCCCAAGACCTCATCGCGCCGACGACCATGGCCAGGCCATCGCCCTCACCTGCGCCCTTCTTCTTTTTTCCTGCCTTCTCCTCCCTCCTCTGCTCTAATCCCCCCTCTCTCCTTCTCTTGCTTCAACAGGAACCCAAAGGAGCTCTGCCCCGACGCCATGGACAGGAGTCGTCGTTCTCTAGTTCCGACCTCGTGCGAGCTTGCCAAGCCCCAAGCCGCGCCGGATTTGGAGGGGATCACCGCCGCCGCGCCTTTTTCCTAACCCCCACGACCTTCTCCAGCCCCGTTCCCGTCGATAGCCCGCCGTCGCCGCTCCTCTGCGTCGAACGGCAGCAGTCCAGACAGAGGACGCCGCCTCTACCTCGACCGCTCCTCTCCTCCCCGAGATCCTCATCGGCATCGAGAGCCTCCAGCTGGACCCCGCAGGCCGCGCCCTCCAGCTCGTCTCCGCAGTCGGTCCTCCCCAAGTCCTCGTCGCCGGGCTCTGCTTCTGCGTGTGGGAACGACGACGGCCAACGACAAGTCACCCCGCCCCGCGTTGACCAGTCCAGCGCCAGCCTGGACGAGTGCCACTCGCCGCGCGAGGCCTCCTCTGCTTCGCTCGCAGCCCAGATGCCCAGCTCCACCTCAGCCCGTCGACCCCTAGATCCACTGAGCAGCGTCAGTTCGCGCAAGGCCCAGCGCTCGGCCTCCCGGCCCAGTATCGCCCCTGCCGGCATCTTCTCTGCAACAGTGGGCCGAAGCCCATGGGTGAGGCCACCCAGCGCCCCACCTTTTTTTTCTTCCTGCTGTTAGGCTTGTCCTAGAGTCAGCCCGCTTCTACATTTTTTTCCCAGTTTCTGTGAATTTATCTTTTATTCCAGTAAAACAGTTTTGCAGAAACACCCTTGAACTTCATGCATGTTTTAACTCACAAACTAAGCATCACATGTAAAAACTTAATATATGAAACTTGCTTAGAATTTTATCTAGTTTCATAATATGCCACTTTCATCCATGTTTAAAATGTTTAAAATGATGTTTGTTCATAATTTACCTAATGCCATGTTAAAATGCTTTAATTCATAACTATTTAACCGTAACTCGAAATTTAATAAACTTTATATGTAAATGGGGTAGAATTTTGCCTAGTTTATCATGGTGACATTGTTTTGCATGGTAAACAACTCTAAAATATGGTTTAGGGAAGAACAGTACCAAATCTATAATATGCTCATGAGGAGTTTCTGGATTTGTTGTTCGTTGCTTCCGGCCTCATTTAACCTTGACTAGATGGTTAGTTTTCTTTTGCTTCACCCTCTTGCCATGTTTAACAACATTTAATATTGTTGGGTACATAAATGAGATCGAACTAAATAATTGATGTGGTGCTCCGTCAATATGCAACTCGTTGCATATTGAGCTCCACTTAACTTGTAGTGTTGTTTGTTGCATTTTGCCATGCCATGCCATGAATGATTAAACCAGACATGCATCATACTTGATTGTGCATCATGCCATGATTATGTGGTGGTTGTTTACTATGTTTGTGTGCTTCTTTCCGGTGTTGCTTCTTAGGGTTGGTTCCGGTAACGTCGCGTTTGTGAGGATCCGTTCGACTTCGTCCGTTCTTCTTCTTCATGGACTCGTTCTTCTTCCTTGCGGGGTCTCAGGCAAGATGATCATACCTTGAAATCACTACTATCTTTGCTATGCTAGACGCTCGCTCTTTTGCTATGCCTATGCCGCGATACCTACCACTTGCTTATCGTGCCTCCTATATTGTTGAACCAAGCCTCTAACCCACCTTGTCCTAGCAAACCGTTGTTTGGCTATGCTACCGCTTTGCTCAGCCCCTCTTATAGCGTTGTTAGTTGCAGGTGAAGGTTGAAGTTTGTTCCTTGTTGGAACATGGAGATGTTGTTCCTTGTTGGAACATGTTACTTGTTGGGATATCACAATATATCTTATTTAATTAATGCATCTATATACTTGGTAAAGGGTGGACGGCTCGGCCTTATGCCTAGTGTTTTGTTCCACTCTTGCCACCCTAGTTTCCGTCATATCGGTGTTATGTTCCCGGATTTTGCGTTCCTTACGCGGTTGGGTTATAATGGGAACCCCTTGACAGTTCGCTTTGAATAAAACTCCTCCAGCAAGGCCCAACCTTGGTTTTACCATTCGCCACCTAGCCTTTTTCCCTTGGGAGTCGCGCATCCTGAGGGTCATCTTATTTTAACCCCCCGGGCCAGTGCTTGTCTAAGTGTTGGTACGAACTAGAGTCCTTTGCAGCGCCACCTCGGGGAAACTTGAGGGCTGGTTTTAGTTGTACGGAGCACTCATCCGGTGTTGCCCTAAGAATGAGATATGTGCAGCTCCTATCAGGATGTCGGCACATCGGGCGGTCTTGCTGGACTTGTTTTACCATTGTTGAGGATGTCTTGAAGAACCGGGATACCGAGTCTGATCGGAATGTCTCGGGAGGAGGTCTATTCCTTCGTTGACCGTGAGAGCTTGTCATGGGCTAAGTTGGGACACCCCTGCAGGGTTTTGAACTTTCGAAAGCCGTGCCCGCGGTTATGGGCAAATGGGAATTTGTTAACGTCCGGTTGTAGAAAACCTGAAGTTGACCTTAATTAAAATGAATCAACCGCGTGTGTAACCGTGATGGTCTCTTTCCGGCGGAGTCCGGGTAGTGAACACGGTGTTGGAGTTATGCTTGACGTAGGTTGTTTTACGATCACTTCTTGATCATACTTCCTCGAACGTGCTTTGCCTTCTCTTCTCGCTCTCCTTTGCGTATGTTAGCCACCATATATGCTAGTCGCTTGCTGCAGCTCCACCTCATACCTTTTACCCTACCCATAAGCTTAAATAGTCTTGATCGCGAGGGTGTGAGATTGCTGAGTCCCCGTGACTCACAGATACTTCCAAAACCAGCTTGTAGGTGCCGATGAGTCCGTGCAGATGACGCAACCAAGCTCAAGAGGAGCTCGATGAAGATCTTGTCCTTTATGTTGATTCGTTCTAGTTGATCAGTAGTGGAGCCCAGTTGGGGTCGACCGGGGGACCTTTGTCGCATTTGGGGTTCTTCTTTTGTTTTGGTTCCGTAGTCGGACCTTGATTGTATCTGGATGATGTAATGCTTTATTCATGTAATTGTGTGAAGTGGCGATTGTAAGCCAACTATGTATCTCTTTCCCTTATGTATTACATGGGTTGTGTGAAGATTACCTCTCTTGCGACATTGCTTTCAATGCGGTTATGCCTCTAACTCGTGCTTCGACACGTGGGAGGTATAGCCGCATCGAGGGCGTTACAATCGTGAAAGCGGCGCCTGGAGGTCAAGCTTCGAAAGCCGGAGACATGGTGGAGAAGATTCCCATGGGAGTCAACGGCGGGAGCCATCTTGAATTCGGCTCCCAGCCGGACGCAATTCCGGAGACCAATACAGCTCCAGAATCAAGCAGACGGCCTCCCCCGGCGGGAGGGGGTGTGCCTGTTCCACCGGCAATCTCTGTCCAGCCAAAGGGGCCGGATGTTTTGTTGGCGGCGCTGAAGAGCGCCTCCATCGTCGATGAACACCATGCCCCGATGGGTGCGGTGATTAAGGAGATTCATTCTGCTAAGAGTGGACTGAATGAAGCCTGTATCAACCTTATAAGAGGCTTTGAGGTATGTTTTATGAGGTTTCGGAGAGTTTCATAATATGGATAGTAGCCCCTGATACACTGCTCTGCGGCTGCCTTTTATGAGGACCGGACAGAGGATCAATTTTATGTTCGCAGAAAGACTCACTTCATGACATCTATCTCTCTTCTTTTATTAAGCAGGCATCTGCAGCGGCTACTGGCTCTCATGCTGCGGAGGTCTCCGGACTAAATCAAAGTCTGGAGCAGGTCAAAGAAGAACTTGGCCAGTTGAAAAGGCAGTTGGAAGATAAACAAGGTATGCACAAGCCTTGTTCGCGTTCAGTGCGAAAAAATTCTCAGTATGATAAAATATTTTTCATTATTTGCGCCAGGGGAAATGACCAAAGTCGAGGCTCTGAGGAAGGCTATTGCCGAGGCCGAGGAAAAGGCACCCACAGAGCAGGCTCTTCATGAGAAGCACGAGGCCAGGGTTAACGGAGACCTTGGCGCAGAGTTTAACGGAGAAAGAATCCGAACTCGCCAGGGCTCATCAGGCCGCGCGCGATGCCCAGGGGGAAACCCAAGGCGCCCTGTAGGAGATCCAAGAGGCGAGGACGATCGCGGCAGGTAAGGCTTTTCCATGTAAAGCAAGTATTTGAGGAGAAAATCATGTTTCTAATTTTGAGTCGGATTTCTCCAAGGGTATTTGCGGAACTGCCCCGCAGCATATCGGATGCCACCCAATTCTACCGAGCCGAAGAAGGGAACACTACGGATAAGCTCTTCTAGTCGCAGGATCTGGCACCGAATTATCCGGTGCCTTTTGCCGACCAACTGAAACAGCTGATCGAACTGCATAGGGCGGCCGAACTAGCCATGAAGGATTTGATTATCCGGCTATGGCCTGCCGAGCCGATTCCAGGCAGCTACTTCAGGCTCATGAAGCGGCTTGTGAGTGCTTGCCCTCGACTTGATGTCATCAAGCGGTCGGTCTGTATAGAGGGTGCGCGAATGGCATTCGCCCTCACAAAGGTGCACTCGGGGAAGATGGATGCTGAAAAGCTGATGACCGAGGGACTGCCAGAGGGGAAGGAGCACCGCAAGCCTGAATTATATTATGAAAGTGTCCTGAAAGGATCCTGCCTAGCGGCGGAGCAATGCACCAAGGACATTATATTTCCATGAATACAATCATGTTGTCCTTTGTAATGTTGAACAAGGTCGTTTCTATTATTTATTGCCTGTTATATAAAAGTGTATCCTCCTACGCGGCCGTTTTATATATTAATCCTGAGAGTTGGCCAGTCGTCGGCTTCTGCCCCCCTGTACGAAGTACGGTGGTGTTCGGGATAAACCTGATCACTCTTTATCCCAGTTTTGGGTCCTTCGAAGGAGGTGTTCAGCACAACGAACCAAGCAATCGGACTATAGGGCTTTATCACTCTCACTTAGCCATAGGAGCTTTATAAAAGGAAGGTAGGCGCAGCCCCTGGTGTTCGGAAGACCGCACGAGGGGCTATATAAGCACCTGATCAGAACAAAAGCCGATCCATCGCACGCTGCATTGGTTATGGCATTATGCGGGAGAAATCCTCAAAGATTTTACAACCTCTCGAATAGCTGATGTCATGCCCTCGATGCGGCTATATCTCCCACGTGTCGAAGCACGACTAAGAGGCATAACCACATTGAAAGCAATGTCACAAGTGAGGTAATTTTCACACAACCCATGTAATACATAAGGGAAAGAGATAAATAGCTGGCTTACAATCGCCACTTCACACAATTACATGAATAAAGCATTACAACATCCAAATACAATCAAGGTCCGACTACGGAACC
The DNA here is from genome assembly GCF_056163025.1 of Triticum urartu. Taxonomy (NCBI): domain Eukaryota; kingdom Viridiplantae; phylum Streptophyta; class Magnoliopsida; order Poales; family Poaceae; genus Triticum; species Triticum urartu. Next base: position 212,061,933 of record NC_141877.1, on the reverse strand, counting down.
AAAAATAAAAGAAGAACCCCAAATGCGACAAGGTCCCCGATCGACCCCAACTAGGCTCCACTACTGACCAACTAGAACGAAACAACACAAAGGACAAGATCTTCATAGAGCTCCTCCTTGAGCTTGGTTGCGTCATCTGCACGGACTCATCGGCACCTGCAAGCTGGTTTTGGAAGTATCTGTGAGCCACGGGGACTCAGCAATCTCGCACCCTCACAATCAAGACTATTTAAGCTTATGGGTAAGGTAAAAGGTATGAGGTGGAGCTGTAGCAAGCGACTAGCATATATGGTGGCTAACATACGCAAATGAGAGCGAGAAGAGAAGGCAAAGCACGGTCGATAAAAGTATGATCAAGAAGTGATCCTAAACAACCTACGTCAAGCATAAATCCAACAACCGTGTTCACTTCCCGGACTCCGCCGGAAAGAGACCATCACGGTTACACATGCAGTTGACTCATTTTAATTAAGGTCAAGTTTAGGTTTTCTACAACCGGACATTAACAAATTCCCATCTGCCCATAACCGCTGGCACGGCTTTCGAAAGTTCAAATCCCTGCAGGGGTGTCCCAACTTAGCCCATCACAAGCTCTCACGGTCAACGAAGGAATAGACCTCCTCCCGAGACATTCCGATCAGACTCGGTATCCCGGTACAACAAGACATTTCGACAGGGTAAAACTAAACCAGCAACACCGCCCAAATGTGCCGACAAATCCCGATAGGAGCTGCACATATCTCTTTCTCAGGGCACACTCAGATGAGCGCTCCATACAACTAAAACCAAACCTCGAGTTTCCCCAAGGGGGCGCTGCACAGGACTCTAGTTTGGACCAACAATCAGAGGAGCACTGGCCCTGGGGGGGGGGGGGTAAAATAATGACGACCCTCAGGAGCGCGACTCCCAAGAGAAAAGAAAAGGCTAGGTGGCAAATGGTAAAACCAATGTTGGGCATTGCTGGAAGAGCTTTACTTAATGCGAACTGTCAAGGGGTTCCCATAATAGCCCAACCGCGTAAGGAACGCAAAATCCGGGAACATAACACCGATATGACGGAAACTAGGGCGGCAAGAGTGGAACAAAACACCAGGCATAAGGCCGAGCCTTCCACCCTTTACCAAGTATATAGATTCATTAATTAAATAAGATATATTGTGATATCCCAACAAGTAAACATGTTCCAACAAGGAACAACATCTCCGTGTTCCAACAAGGAACAAACTTCAATCTTCACCTGCAACTAACGATGCTATGAGAGGGGCTGAGCAAAGCGGTAACATAGCCAATCAACGGTTTGCTAGGACAAGGTGGGTTAGAGGCTTGGTTCAACAATATAGGAGGCATGATAAGCAAGTGGTAGGTATCGCAGCATAGGCATAGCAAAAGAGCGAGCAACTAAGCAAGCAAAGATAGAAGTGATTTCGAGGGTATGATCATCTTGCCTGAAATCCCGCAAGGAAGAAGAACGAGTCCATGAAGAAGACAAACGGACGTATACGAACGGGTCCTCACAATCACGACGTTATCGGAACCAACCCAAAGAAGCAACACCGGAAAGAAGCAAACAACATAGTAAACAACCACCACATAAACATGGCATGATGCACAACCAAGTTTGATGCATGTCCGGTTTAATGATTCATGGCATGGCAAAGTGCACAAGCAAAACTACAAGTTAAGTGGAGCTCAATATGCAACGAGTTGCATATTGACGAAACACCACATTCAAGTTATTTAGTTTCGATCTTATTTATGTACCCAACAATATTAAATTTTGTTAAAACATGGCAAGAGGGTCAAGCAAAGTAAAACTACCTATCTAGCCAAGTTTAAATGAGGCCGGAAACAACAACCAACATGGCCGGAAACTCCCCATGTGCATATATTAGGTTTGGTACTGTTCTGCCCTAAACATAATTTTAGAGTTGTTAAGCATGCAAAATAAGGCCACCATGTTAAACTAGGCAAAATTCTACCCCATTTACATATAAAGATTATTTAATTCGGAGTTACGGTTATTTAGTTATCAAATAAATCATTTTAGCATGACATAGAGAAAAAATTAATCAAACAATATTTTAAACATTTTAAACATGGATGAAAATGACATATTATTAAACTAGATGAAAAACTAAGCAAGTTTCATATTAAGTTTGTTTTAAACCGATGCACGGTTTGTGAGTTATTATATGCATGATCTAAAGGGACTTTTCTGCAAACTGGTAAATCTCTGGATACATAGACAGATCGCCTGATAAAAAAATAGAAGTTGGGCCGAAAGTGGCTGGCCCAACTATGCACAGTCAAAAGGGCTGGGCGGAGCTCACATTGGGCCTGGCCCGGTCAGCGGGGAGGAGGCACGCCAGTAAAAGGAGCGGCTGGGCCGGCGTGGGAGATGGGCCTAGCGCGCCTTGCAGGCCACGCAACGGGCCAGCGCGGTGGAGGACGGGGTCAACGCGGTAGCAGGTCTCCTCGTTCGATGCAGGGAAAAACAAGGCGATGGCGCTGCTGGTCAACGGCGCGGCGGGGAACTCCGGTGGGACGACGGGGATGAAGCGGACGGGCGGTGCTGGGCCTTGGCGCCTGCCCACGCTGGCAGGATCGAACAGGTGGAGGGCGCGGTCAACTGACGTTGAACGAGGCAGCTTCCTCCTCTAATCGAAGCAGAGGCTGGGCAGGCGCTGCGCGATGGGGCTTGGGCGCAACTCGGGCGGCGTAGTGCTCTCTGGCGAGGGTAGCAAGATGGCGGCGATGACGGCAAACTGGGGTCGCTGGGATCCGAGGCGGCGGGGACTTGGCGCATGGCGCTCGATCGGCAGCAGCGGATGTACTCCTATAGGCATGTACATGAAATCGAGAGAGTTTCAGAGAGGAGAGATACAGAGAAGAAAACGAGAAAACGGAGGGAAGAACAGGCGCAGTTGGCTCGCCGGAGCTTTGCCAGAGGCGTCCGGGCACGGCGGCGCTGGATCTGCTACTGTTAGCGGCAGCATCCGAGGCAAGCCCCTCGAGCACAAGCAGGAGGGAGGAGCAGTGACGCTCGATCGAGCTTTGAGGCTAGCGAGGCGTTCGTCTCCTCGAACGCGATGAGGAGGAGGCGGTGCCTGTGGTCGAAGGCGACAGGAAGAGGCCTGGCTCCATGGGGCTTGAGGACGCTGCTTGAGAGGCGGAGTGATGGATCGGTGGTGGTTGGCCGGTGGGGATTTGGGAGGATCCCAAGGAAGAAAAGACCAGAGGAGCGGCGGCGGCTAGGAGGATCCCTAGAAATTAGGGATTGGTCTGAAATTAGACTAGGGTTGGACTGTAAATATACATACATCATGCATTAGGTTAGGGCTATCTCGACCCTATGATCGCAATCGGATGATCGCGGATAAAATAGCTAGGGTGTCCAATTAACAAAACGGAGGTGTTTTGTAGATGTTTGGGGATGATCCGGATCCAACAGTGACGACTGCTCGGGTCGGGTCCGGGACAATTTTCGGACGCGCGCGAGGGGGGGTGCGGGCTGACGAGAGAGGTTAGGTTGGACCTGGCGGTAGGTACTGAGCTGTGTAGACGGTCTCGAGCTGAGAGAAAGAGAAGAGAGGGAGGCCCAGCGACTGTTTTCGGAGACCGAAAACGTCCGACGTTAGACCGGCTATATTGCCGCCATAGTTAATCATTGGGGCATCAAACGAACTCCGATTGAGATGAAACTTGGCAGGCGGTCTACCTACACCATAACCAGACCGCACGCCAACTCTCATCCCAATCCGAGAACATTTTCCGGCCACTTATAAAATACTATCTTGGACATGTCGCGGGCGCGTGCAAGTGTGTCTGGGCTCAGAACAGACAACAGAGAGAACGAGGAGGCCGGGACGCATGAAGGTTTTGAAAACATGATGATGCAATGCACATGATGACATGACAAGAAGCAACACGCAAGCGAATGACATGGCAACGACGGCGAATAACTGGACGACAACTGGCACATCGGTCTCGGGGCGTTACAGCTGACCAGCTCTCGCCGTATCATGATAGTCATTTTTCGGCTTTCTCTACTGAGGTGCTCGTCCAGAAGAACTAGGACAAAATCGCAGTAGTTCTCCCTGTGCCGCATTAGCCGATATAGCGGAACGTAAGGCAGCAAAACATGGGAGCCAGGCAAACCCAACATTTGACCCAAGACATGATTCGGAGGTAATGCATATAATGCTATGAGTTCGGGGTGCCAAACTTCCATGAAAGTGTTCGGACTTTATTGTTGTATTATGGGTAAAACGAAGCCCCTGGCATATTTAAAGCATATCGCGGTGTACGGATGCCACTTGACAAAAGAATTTCAATAAGAAATAACAAAAGATAAGCGTTATAAAAATCCACATGTTGTATTTGAATAGTACGTCGATGCGTGTGAGTACAGGTAATGAGATAAAAAAGAAATATAACTGTGGAACCTGCTGAGGCCAGGGAGTAGAAGCTGTGTGTGGATCCGGAGTATAGTCGGATGGTCATCACGGGGAATACCTAAAGATTCCCTTGCGCATTCGAGCTGCTTCCATATCGCCAGTCCTGGCCTGTGCAAAGTTGAACCTGCAAACAAAATGTAATAAATGCTTGTGTGCCACAGAGCGGTTGAGCCGCGGTATGTGGCCTATCCTGGCTATCGGGGGAGTGTTTAATTGAGCTCTGGACGAGTCGGGCTATATTGCCGCGAAGTAGTTCGAAGTACTTTGGCGGTGTCCGGGAATCAGGCTGTCGAGTCGAGGTTCGGTTGGAAGGTGCCACTTGTAGCTTCTGCTGTTAAAGCAGCGGTATGCTCCTTGGTGCCGAGGGGATGTTCGAGCTTGCCATTAACCGTGATGACGCCGCGCGGACAGGGCATCTTGAGCTTACGGTAGGCATAATGTGGTACCGCGTTGAATCGAGCGAACGCGGTTTGTCCGAGCAGTGCCTGATAATCACTACGAAAGGGGACGATGTCGAAGATTAACTCTTCGGCACGGTAATTTTCTGGTGATCCGAAGACTACTGCAAGGGCGATGGAGCCTGTAGAGCTGGCCTCCATACCTGGTATAATACCTATGAAGGTGGTTTTAGTGGGCTTGATCACCGAATAATCGATGCCCATCTTGCACACTGTGTCCTAGTAAAGCAGGTTTAGACTGCTCCCTCCGTCCATAAGGACTCGTGTGAGGTGGAACCCGTCAATTATTGGGTCGAGGACTAGTGCAGCTGGATTTCCCTGATTGGTGTTAAGCGGACGATCCGTGTGGTTGAAGGTGATCGACCCTAGTTTATATTGTGGGATGACTGGTTTCATTAAGTCGACATCCCTAAGGGTGTGTGTCCGGTCCGGGTTGGGAGTGTAGGTGCCATTTACCACGTTCACTGTTTGGATTTGCGGGGGAAATTTCTTTTGCCCTCCTGTACTCGGTGATCCGGGCTCCTCAACGCCATCATCGCTTTGAAACCCCTTATCTTTGTTTTTGGCACCTGACCTGCCGCCTTGTTGGAAGACCCAACATTCTCTGTTGGTATGATTGGCTGGTGTTCCTGGGGCGCCATGAATTTGGCATGGGTAGTCGAGTATGCGGTCTAGACTGGACGGACCAGAATTGTCATTTGTGAGTGGCCCATTTCGCTGACTGGATTTAGAGCCCCTGAACCCGGCATTGACTGCCGTATCTTCGGCATTTCCACCATTTTTGCGGTGCTTGTGTTTGTTGCATCGGGGTTTGCCGTTGCTATCTCTGGCTTATGATGTGCCAGGGTTGCTTGCTGTGTTGTTGCTACGGGCCAACTAGCTGTCTTCGCCCGCGCAAAAGCAGGTCATGAGTGTCGTGAGGCCTGCCATGGATTTTGGCTTCTCTTGGCTGAGATGTCGGGCGAGCCACTCGTCACGGATGTTATGTTTAAAGGCCGCTAGGGATTTGGCGTCTGGACAGTCGACAATTTGGTTCTTTTTAATTAGGAACCTAGTCCAGAATTTCCTGGCTGACTCTCCGGGCTGCTGTGTTATGTGACTTAAATCGTCAGCATCCGGTGGCCGCTCATAAGTTCCCTGGAAGTTGTCCAGGAATGCGTCTGCCAGGTTCTCCCAGCTTCCGATGGAGTTTGCCAGCAAGCTATTCAGCCAATGCCGAGCCGGCCCCTTGAGTTTTAGCGGGAGATACTTGATGGCGTGTAGATCATCCGCGCGGGCCATGTGAATGTCGAGGAAGAAATCCTCTATCTATACCACGGGGTCTGTAGTGCCGTCATATGATTCAATGTTCACGGCTTTAAACCCTTCTGGGAATTCATGATCCATTACTTCATCAATGAAGCATAGGGGGTGTGCAGCATCTCTGTGTCGGGCTATATCACGACGCAGTTCATACGAGTATTGTCTGCTATTTTCGGCCCGGCCAGATTTGCTTTTAGTATATCCGGTGTGACGTGTTGTCACGCGTTGGGTCGCGCCCCCATGATCCGTAGACTGATCTTTTATGTCCCGATTTGTTTTCCAATACTTCTCGCAGGTCCTGCGTGTTACCCCGGTCCTTGGTATTTTTGTTTGACTGGCGACGTGGTGCGGTATGGACTTCGTGCTGATATGCCGCTTTGTCTCAGCCAGGAGGTGGCCGGTCAGCCGCATCACATGCTGGTAGTGTAGGCCTTAATGCTTCCTCCTCGAGTTGGGGTAGCAACCTGTGCTTTGGGTAACTTTTGGTTGGGCACTCGAGTTCGTATTCCTCGGCTGCCAGCACCTCGGTCCATCTATCCCCTAGCAGATCTTGATCATCTTGAAGCTGTTGTTGCTTTTTCTTTAGGCTTTTTGCTGTGGCTTTAAGCCGGCGCTTGAAGCGCTCCTGCTCGACGGGATCCTCAGGCACGATAAATTCTTTGTCACCAAGGCTCACCTCATCATCGGAGAGGGGCATGTAATTGTCATCCTCTGATTCTCCACCTGCCGCCTGTTTCTTAGGGCTAGCTTTCCCATCCTCCCGCTCGAAGCCTGGCTGGAGGGGATTGTCTTCGTCTTCGGCACTATCTGCAGCGTTATTGTTTCTTGTGCCTGTATCGCTACTTTTGCTATGGCGGGGCTTAGAGCAGCGCCGATGACGCCGGTGCTTAGATTGCTTCTCGAGGGGATTATCCTCCGTTGCCTTATTGTCATCGCTTTCTTTGTGGGTGTCCACCATGTATATATCATATGATGAGGTGGCTGTCCAGCGCCCTGTGGGCGGTGGTTCCTGTTCTTCTCCTTCATCGTCGTCCATACCGTCGATGTCTTCGGAGCCGAAATCAAGCATGTCGGTTAAGTCGTCGACAATGGCTATTAAGTGGGTGGTGGGTGGGGAATGAATTTCTTCGTCGTCCATTTCCCACTCAAGCCGGACATAGTTCGGCCAAGGGTCTCCTGACAAGGAGAGATACCTCAATGAATTTAGCACGTCGCCTAAGGGCGATTGCTGAAAGATATCCACGGAGGTAAAATCCATGATCGGTGCCCAATCAGATTCCATAGGCACAGATGGAGGCGGTTCGGAGCCTGTGGCCGGGGACGAATCCAAGGGTCCGGCAACACAGGTCTCATAGGGGATGAAGTCAGTATTCAGCTCTATCGCCGCTGGGTCTGCGGCCTCCGTGGTGGGGTCCATCCACCCATCCTCAGACGGCACGATATGCTCCTGATTGAGCGCCGGAGTAGCCACATGTGTGATCTCCCGAACACCGTCCGGCGGCAGAGATAAGTTGTAACGCCTCGAGACCGATGTGCCAGGTGTCCTCCAGTTATTCGCTGTTGTTGCCTTTTCATTGCTTGCATGTCATGCATTGCATATCATGTCATCATGTGCATTTCATTTGCATACATGTTCGTCTCATGCATCCGAGCATTTTCCCCGTTGTCCGTTTTGCAATCCGGCGCTCCTATGTCATCTGGTGTCCCTTTCTACCTCTTTTCGTGTGCGGGTGTTAAACGTTTTCGGATTGGACCGAGACTTGTCATGTGGCCTTGGTTTACTACCGGTAGACCTCCTATCAAGTTTCGAGCCATTTGGACTTCGTTTGATACTCCAACGGTTAATTGAGGGACCGAAAAGGTCTCGTGTGTGTTGCAGCCCAACACCCTTCCAATTTGGCCCAAAACCCACCTAAACCTCCTCCATCATCTCGGTCGTTCGATCACGATGGCGTGGTCAAAAACCGCACCTCATTTGGACTCCCCTAGCTCCCTCTACCTATATATTTGTGTCTCCCTCCGAAATTTGCAGTCTAACCCTAGTCTACCTCCTCCACCGCGCATCCGGACACGTCCTCGCCGCGCCGAACATGTCCACCGCGCCCTCCACGTCGCCCGACCAATAAGCGGCCGCCGCGTCAGCTCGCGCCGCCGCCCCGGGCCACTCACAACGCGCCACATCAGCCTCGCCCACGCCCACTTCGCCGCGGCCCGCAGAGCCCATCGCGGGCCCGCGCAGGCTCATGCGCCGGCGCCGCTCGCCTGCTGCGGCCCGAGTCCCCGCCGTCCAATCAGTTTGCATCGCCGCCTGAGGGCCTCGTCGCCGGCCATCGTCTCCGGTGAGCTTTCGCCGGAGCTCTGCCACCGCGTCGACCCTGCCGCTCCTCCGCCGAGCACCTCGCGCCTCGGACCGCCCTGCGCCGCCGCCTCACGACGCCACCATCGAACGCCGCCGTGGCTCCAGGTCCTCGCCGGGGTCGTGTATCCCTTTCCCTCCGCCCTTCGTCACTTCTCTCTCCCTCGCCCTGCAGGATCTGCCATGGCCGCCCGACCCCGAAGCTCTTCTCGTCGTCGCCGGTCATCTCTTGGGCGGCGCCTCCACCAGATCTGGATCCCCCTCGCCGGATCTGTCCATTTCCGCCGTCACGGCCTCCTTCCGGCGACCGGCGCCGCCGCCATCCACTCCCGGAGCACCGGCGATGCCTCCCTACAGGAGGAGAGCGACGACCCACGAGTGGGCTGCCCCTCCGTTCATGGGCCCTGCACGGTCCAGCCGGCCCGATCGACTTCCTCCTCTGCTGGGCTTGGCCCGTGGTGAGCGCCCAACTATCTTCCTCCCCCGTGCGACTTTTACTATTTGACGCTCACTGAAATTCTGCGAAGTCCTGAGATTACAGATTCATGAGCCTCTGTTCATCACATCATAACTCTGCATCCGTAGCTCCGATTCATGCGTGTAGCTTATCAAAATGTTCGTCTCGACGAGTACATCATTTCATCTCATTGCATCATTTTCTTTTGAGCTCATATTGATGCCCGAAATGCTGTTGGAAGAGGGCTATGTGATGAATTTGTCAGTTCTGTTTCAGCAAATGGCATTTTGTCATTTTTGCCATGATTAATGTGTGCATGCTATGATCCTGAGCTCTACATGTGTTTTGTTATATGCCATGCCATCTTTACAAGGGTGTATGCCATGTATTTTTGTGATCTTTGTGGTGACTAGCACAAGCTTGCAAAATAGCATTATCGTTAATGCTGATTTCAGAGACTTAGAATTCCACCAAGTCCTTGTCCTGATTTTGTTGTTATGCCATATGTTCATGTTGTTTCCTAGTGATCCGTGCCTCTTTTGAGGATGATCAGTAAGGATGTTTTGTTAACATTGTGGTGCTCTATCCATCCATGTCTTTGTTTGCATTTATGGAGCACCCTAGCTTGAGTCAATCGAGCTCTACTTTTGCTATGAAATGATCCTGGCAGATTGTTGACATGTTTAGCGATTTTGCCGAGGATGTTGCTATTGATCCATGCATGCTATGATGTTGTTCTTCCCATTTCTAGCTTATATGCCATGTCTTATTGATGGTTGTATGCTTAGTTTGTCATGCCATGCTTTGTAGTGAGTGCATCGAGCTCGTAAACATGCCTGCTCGTTAACTGTTTTGCATGCTCCAGTTTTTCACTAAGTATGAATCTATTTATGTTTTTGCCATGTTCACAAGCTTGCAATTGTATTCTATGATCCCTTTTGGCTCAAGGTCACTAAGGGACTTTTGTTAAGTGCTTTGAGTAGCTTCATGCCATGCATTGCCGTGCCATGTTAACTTCATGTAGCTTGTAGTTTTCATGCTCTAAAGTGTGCTTCCTGATGATAAATTCCAGACTTGTGTTAATTTCACAATGTCTGAAACCTGTTATCATTTGCACTTTTTCCATGCTTGTTTGAACCTGTTAATGGATGAATTAGCCATAGCTCAGTGTTTATCTTTTGTCAAGCATCATGAGTGGATCCCTTCCATGTATTTTTTTGCTATGTTTGAGTGATGTAACATATTTTCCTTGATGCATTTAGATGGTCACTTGCTGTCAATCACAGACCGGTACCATATTTGTTTTGCTTGCCTTTTCCAAACCGTGCATCCGATTCCGGTGATCTTTATATCGATTTCAACCGAAATCACCTCACCTTTCCAGTGGCACTCTTAGATTTCCAAGTTGAGGCCAGGTTCAACCATTCCTTTCCAAATCATGCATATGCATCAAATACCGCATCTCGCATATCATGCCTTGTTCATGTGTTGGATGTTTACTATGTTGTGTGCTTCATTCCGGTGTTGCTTCTTGAGGTTGGTTCTGATAACGTCGCGTTTGTGAGGACCCGTTCGTCTACGTCTGTTTGTCTTCTTCATGGACTCGTTCTTCTTCCTTGCGGGATTTCAGGCAAGATGACCATACCCTCGAAATCACTTCTATCTTTGCTTGCTAGTTACTTGCTCTTTTGCTATGCCTATGGTGTGATACCTACCACTTTATTATCATGCCTCCCATGTTGTTGAGCCAAGCCTCTAACCCACCTTGTCCTAGCAAACCGTTGTTTGGCTATGTTACCGCTTTGCTCAACCCCTCTTATAGCGTTGTTAGTTGCAGGTGAAGATTGGAGTTTGTTCCGTGTTGGAACATGGATATTTTGTTGGGATATCACAATATCTCTTATTTAATTAATGCATCTATATACTTGGTAAAGGGTGGAAGGCTCGGCCTTATTCCTGGTGTTTTGTTCCACTCTTGTCGCCCTAGTCTCCGTCATATCAGTGTCATGTTCCCGTATTTTGCGTTCCTTACGCGGTTGGGTTATAATGGGAACCCCTTGACAGTTCGCCTTGAATAAAACTCCTCCAGCAATGCACAACATTGGTTTTACCATTTGCCACCTAGCCTTTTCTTTCCCTTGGGTAGGCCTGCCCAAGGGTCATCTTTATTTAACCCCCCCGGGCCAATGCTCCTCAGAGTGTTGGTCCGAACTGAGCTGCCTGCGGGGCCACCTCGGGGAAACTCAATGGTTGGTTTTACTCGTAGCTAGTCTCATCTGAGTGTGCCCTGAGAACGAGATATGTGCAGCTCCTATCGGGATTTGATGGCACATTCGGGCGGCTTTGCTGGACTTGTTTTACCATTGTCGAGGATGTCTTGTAACATGGATGCCGAGTCTGATCGGAATGTCTTGGGAGAAGGAATATCCTTCATTGACCGTCAGAGCTTGTGATGGGCTAAGTTGGGACACCCCTGCAGGGGTTGAACTTTCGAAAGCCATGCTCGCGGTTATGGGCAGATGGCAATTTGTTAATGTCCGGTTGTAGAAAACCTGAAGTTGATCTTAATTAAAATACATCAACCGCGTGTGTAACCGTGATGGTCTCTTGCCGGTGGAGTCCGGGAAGTGAACACGGTGTTGGAGTAATGCTTGACGTAGGTTGTTCTAGGATCACTTCTTGATTATAGTTTTATTGACCGTGACTTGCCTTCTCTTCCCGCTCTCATTTGCGTATGTTTAGCCACCATATATGCTAGTCGCTTGCTGCATCTCCACCTCATACCTTTTACCCTTCCTGTATGCTTAAATAGTCTTGATCGCGCGGGTGTGAGATTGTTGAGTCCCCGTGACTCACAAATACTTCCAAAACCAGTTTGCAGGTGTCGATGTTGCCGAGCAGGTGATGCAACCAAGCTCAGGGGGAGCTCGATGAAGATCTTGTTCTTTGTGTTGTTCCATTTCCAGTTGATCAGTAGTGGAGCCCAGTCGAGACGATCGGGGATCTGTGTAGCAGTTGGGGTAGTCTTCTTTTATTTTGGTTCCGTAGTCGGACCTTGATTGTATCTGGATGTTGTAATGCTTTATTCATGTAATTATGTGAAGTGGCAATTGTAAGCCAACTATGTATCTCTTTCCCTTATGTATTACATGGGTTGTGTGAAGATTACCTCACTAGCGACATTGCTTTCAATGCAGTTATGCCTCTAAGTCGTGCTTCGACACGTGGCAGATATAGCCGCATCGAGGGCGTAACAAGTTGGTATCAGAGCCTTCCCCGATCTTAGGAGCCCCCTGCTTGATCGAATCGCTGGCATTGTTGAGTCTAGAAAAATGTATTGAGTCATTTAAGAATTATATATATCGGAGAGTTAGGACTTCTTTTTACTCCTCAGTCCCTTCGTGGCCCTGGTGAGGCATCCTGGCGTAGAGTTTTGACTCTTCTCTTCTCAAATTTCACTAAAAAAATTTAGGATCACGCGGGTATCTTGGAATCGTTCCGATGGTTTTGCGACGAGAACATTGTTCTTGGTGCCTCCTGAGATTTAGGGATTGTGGCATTGTCCTGGGGAGTTGAGCTCCAAGGTGTTGTCGTCACAATTTTATCGTTGCAGTTCTGGAATACCTGAGTTTAGTTTCGCCGACATCGAAAATCTCTTTTATGCAGTTGTTGGTGAGATAACCTCGACGCCACCCAGTACTAGGGCGGGAGTTCAGGAGTATTGCCATAACTCGTATAACAAATGATTTTCTAAGGTTGAGGTAAAAGATTTCCGAAGGTTTCTCGGGTATGTGTTGAAGGATGGATACAACTGGATGTAGGATTTGCTAGATTTGGGTGAGATATTATGCTTCCCCTGTATCCCCAACACCTGATTGCATAACTAGAAAATTTTGGGAGTTTATAAATGGGAATTCAAGTAGCTCCTAGGATATATTTCCGTCAGATGTACGATATGAAATTGGGGTTCGACGTCTAGTGGTCCGCCCGCCTATTCACGGTTGGTTTTATAGTGGTCTCGTTGTGTCTTAAAGAGTACTTGGCTATGCCGACTCGGGGACGCTTCGTATGTCATGTGCACTGCCTTGTACATGATGGTGCTATACGATCGAGCCCGTGTAGGCCCCACCACGAAAACTTCGGACGAAATTTCTATCATATGTTTGTTCCGGCTTATTCTGCAAGCCAATTCTTTGTTTTGTTTTGAGTTGTGGTATTCGAGTTGCTTCGAAGTCAAATGTTGATTCCATACCTTTTATAAGTGGTGTTCTCGTATTCCTACGGGAGTACTAATCCTTCATGATAATCGAGATTGTCATGTCAATCCTTTTCAACCGATGTGTTTCTCTTCAAGCGGATCCATTCATTTTCAATATCCGCAAGATTCAATCTCAGTTTTCTCAATGGTGTTCGTTTCATCCATCCCATGTTGCCTTTGTTTTTCCCGCCCTCCCTCCCTTGTTTTCTTCAAGGACTCGGATTTCTTAATCAAGTATCATCTTATTGATGGAAGTCTCTCCATTCTTTCTTTAATATTCTTATCCGGCGATTCTCATGAATATTCTAATGGAGCTTCAAGTTCATCATTCTTCGTTCTTTTTCTTCTCCGGTGGATCCAATTCAAGCTTTGTTGATCATATCATTTCCTCATTTCTATGCCTTCTCTTTCCGGTGCACCTCTTAATCATTCACTTCTCGCTACTCATTTGTTCCGGAGTGCTCAAGATATCTCAAAGATTCGTGTTTCCACTCTACATCCATTCAAGATCTTTCGTGAATGTTATCTTATTCAAACCATTTAATTCAACCGATGCATTTTCCTTTTTCAAGTAATCATTTCAACGGTGTTTCTTTTGAGTGGGCCCTAACCCACAAGTCTTTCCCCAGGATCTTACCCAACTCTTCTAATTTTCCCGGAGCTATCCTAAATTCTTTTTAAAGTTTGACGTAAGAATGATTCATCATCAGTCTTATGTATTTCTCCAAGACCTTCCAAATTCTTTTCATCGTTGGCTCAACCTCTTCGCTTTTGATTCTCCCAGAGTGTCTAAATAATTCAGGGTGGTGGTTTCTCATCATCATTCTCGGATTTTGAAGTCCGAAGAAGAGTTTTCCTCAAAATGTTAACCATTCTCTCAGAGATGCGTAGCTCAAGCTTGATACCATCCTCTCATAATTGTTTTCGATTGTGAGAATTCATTTCACCATCCGGAGCAATTCAAGATTCTGTTCAGTTTGATTATCCGGAGCCCATCATCTAAGATTTATTCATTCCAGCTTTCAGCTCTCATACTCTAAATCATACCGGTGTCTAAATCAAGGATTCTCTAATCAGCTCATAATCTCTTCGTTCTCATGGATCTAAATTCTCTCAAGCATCTTCGTTTAATTGCTAATTCTTCCCGGTGTTTCTTCATGTTTTTAATCGTTCTTTTTCAATTCTTACGGTGGTTCGTTCAAGATTTCTCTTCCTTGTTTATCATATCTATTTATTCGTTGTTTCAATCCTTCCGGTGGATCGTCGAAGACCTTTCCAAGTTTAGGCTATATTACTCTTAACCCCTTCTACGAGAATAAGTAGTGTGCCAAATCCATTGGTTGTCATCAATTTAATTGGTGAAGGATAATCATAATGTAATTCTTATTCTTGTTTCATCGAGTGAATTCAACTCCTTATTCCAGAGGTTCATCGTATCACATTTTCGGTTCGAGAGGCTTTATCTTTTCTTTTCCAAGAGTTCCAAGCTCTCGCAATTATATCATCGCGAAGCTCCATCCAAATCATTGCAAGGGTTCACCTTGTGTTTTCAATTTCTCTTTCTTTTCATTCCTTTGTTTATCAGAGTTCTTCAGGGAGGTTCTACATGATGATTCATCAAGGATTTAATTCCTGCTTGAAGTGCTCATCAAGATTCGTTTCTAAGGAGCTCAAGTTTTCTTCATCTTGCAATCCGGAGTGCAATTCTTTCTACGATATTATTGGAGGTGGTATTATGTCATTCTTGATAATTTGGGTTCATGTTTCATGATTCACATGTTGTTAGGAAAGAGGTATTTTAAATCCATCAATCTCTTCTTTGAAGTTATCTTGGGTTATATTTCACCTAAAGCCTTCCCTAAGGTTTGTTGCTATCTATGGCGCTTGTCGGTGTCAAAACCGGCGGATCTCGGTAGGGGGTCCCGAACTGTGCGTCTAGGTGGATGGTAACAGGAGGCAGGGGACACAATGTTTTACCCAGGTTCGGGCCCTCTTGATGGAGGTAAAACCCTACGTCCTGCTTGATTGATATTGATGATATGGGTAGTACAAGAGTAGATCTACCGCGAGATCAGAGAGGCTAAACCCTAGAAGCTAGCCTCTGGTATGATTGTTGTTCGTCCTACAGACTAAACCCCTCCGGTTTATATAGACACCGGAGAGGGCTAGGGTTACACAGAGTCGGTTACAATGGTAGGAGATCTACATATCCGTATCGCCAAGCTTGCCTTCCACGCCAAGGAAAGTCCCTTCCGGACATGGGATGAAGTCTTCAATCTTGTATCTTCATAGTCCAGGAGTCCGGCCGAAGGTATACTCCGGCTATCCGGACACACCCTAATCCAAGACTCCCTCAGTAGCCACTGAACCAGGCTTCAATGACGACGAGTCCGGCATGCAGATTGTCTTCGGCATTGCAAGGCGGGTTCCTCCTCCAAGTACTTCATAGAAGATTTTGAACACAAAGGTAGTGTCCGGCTCTGCAAAATAAGTTTCCACATATTGTGTAACACCCCGGATGTAACTTTCCCAATTTGTACTCCAACTCTTGCCGTTTCCGGCGTTAAGTTATAATTATTTCCTCGGGTTCGGGTTTTTGCCTCCGTGTGTTGTTGTCGTAGTCATGCATCTCATATCATGTCATCATGTGCATTGCATTTGCATACGTGTTCATCTCATGCATTCGAGCATTTTCCCCGTTGTCCGTTTTGCATTTCGGCGCTTCGTTCTCCTCCGGTGGCCATTTCTAGCTTTCTTTCGTGTGTGGGAATTAAACATTTCCGGATTGGACCAAGACTTGCCAGGAGGCCTTGGTTTACTACCGGTAGACCGCCTGTCAAGTTTCGTACCATTTGGACTTCGTTTGACACTCCAACGGTTAACCGAGGGACCGAAAAGGCCTCGTGTGTGTTGCAGCCCAACACCCCTCCAATTTGGCCCAAAACCCACCAAACTCTCCTCCATGTCCTAGAACGTTCGATCACGATCGCGTGGCCGAAAACCGCACCTCATTTGGACTCTCCTAGCTCCTCCTATGCCTATATATACACCCCCCATTCCAATTCGCGGATCCTCTCCACCCTAACCCTAAAATTTTCCACCTCACGCGGCCGGACATTGTCCGCCCCGCGCCGGACGTCACCGCCGCCCCAACCGGGAGCCGCCATGTGGCGCTCCACCACCAGCCGCCGCCGCGGCCCGGGAGCCCAGGTCCGGCCCCCGCGGCCCGCTCCCGCTCCCCGCCGCCTCGCGACGTCCCCGCCGCCTCGCGCTGCCCCCGCCGCCTCGCGCCGCCGCCGCCACCACGCCGCCTGCCTCCTCCACCGGCCACCGCCTCCCGCCGCCTCGCCGAGCCTGCCGGCCGCCGCCGCTAGCTCCGCCGCGGCCGGGACGCCGCGCCGCGCCGCCCCTCGCCCCGGCCGGCCCCAGCTCCGGCCCGGCCACCGGCGACCTTCCCCTCGCCTGATCCGGCACCTCCAACCCCGGCCGCCGCCGTCCTCGACTTCTCCGGCGAGCCGCGCCACCGTCCTCGGATTCCGTGCCGTGAACAGTAAACCCTAGATCCAGATCTGAGGGTTGTTTTTTTTCTCCAAGTCCCAGATATTTTAGCTCATATGCCCATGTTCGCGGCTCCGTAACTTGGCATCTGTAGCCCCGATTCATGCATATAGCATATCAAAATGTTCATCTCAGAGAGTACATCATTTAGTTCAATTGCATCATTTTCATTTGAGCTCATCTTGATTCCCGAAATGCTGTTAGAAGAGGGCTACTTGAGTTAATTGTCAGATCTGCTACTTCATCTTAGACTTTTGTCATTTTTGCCATGATTAATGTGTGCATGATATAGCCGTGAGTTCTCATATGTTTTGTTAAGGGTTTTGTCATCTATCCAGAGGTGCAACCCTTGTATTTTTAGGATGTGCATGGTGACTTGTGCAAGCTTGCAAAGTGGTGCACTTGCTAATTCTGTTTTCAGGAACTTAGTAATTTCACAAAGTCCTGGGATTGTTTAGTTCATGATGCCATATGTTCTTGTTGTTTCCTAGTGATCCGTGCCTCTTTTGAGGATGATCAGTAAGGGAGTTTTGTTAATCTTGTAGTGCTCTATCCATCCATGTCTTTGTTTGCAATTATGGAGCACCCTAGCTTGAGTCAATCGAGCTCTACTTTTGCTTCGTTGCGAATCTGGGCAGATCGTCAACTTGTTTGCGATTTTGCCGATGCTATTGTAGTTGATCCGTGCATGCTATGCCATTGTTCTTGCCATTTCTAGCTTGTATTTTGTGCCTTCTTAAGGGTTATATTCTTGTCTTGCCATGACTTGCACCGTCGTGAGTGCATCGAGCTCGTAAACATGCCTTCGTGAGTTATGTTTCAGCAAGTCCCAGTTTTCACAAAGTCTGAAAACTGATTATATTTTTGCTATGTTCGTATGCTTGTTAGTATATTTTGTGATCCCTTTTGGCTCAAGGTCACTAAGGGACTTTTGTTAAGCTTGTTGAGTATCTCCATGCCATGTCTTTCTTTGTCATGTTCAGGTCCTGTAGCATGTTGTTTTGTTGCTCCGAAGAGGGCTATATGATCTGAAATTCCAGACAAGTGTTAATTTCACTAAGTCTGAGATCTGTTTTACCATTTGCGTTTTTGCCATGCTTGTTTGAACCTGTTAATGGATGATTTGGCCATAGCTCAGTGGTAGACTTTTGTTAAGAATCTTGTGTGCATCCCTTCCATGTATTTTTTTGTCATGTTTGGGTGCTGTAGCATGTTCATTTCATTGCATTTAGATGCCTACTTGCTGTAAATCGTAGACCGGTGTCATTTTTGAATCGCTTGCCATTTCCAAACTGTAACTCCGATTCCGGCGTTCTTTATATCGTTTTCAAGAGATTTCGTCTCATCTTTCCAGTGGCACACTTGGAATTCCAAGTTGAGGCCAGGTTCATGCATTTCCTGTCATATCTTGCATTTTGCATCCCGCGTCGCATCCCGCATGGCATATCATCATTTCATCATATTGCTTGGTCTTGCACATGGTTGATTGTATCCTTGTTGCTTGTTTGTCTTGTTTGGGTAGAGCCGGGAGACGAGTTCGCTAACGAGGATCCCGTTGAGTTTGCTCTTGAGGATCCAGTCAACTCTGACAACTGTGCAGGCAAGATGATCATACCCTCGAAATCACTACTATCTTTGCTATGCTAGTTTGCTCGCTCTTTTGCTATGCCATTGCTACGATGCCTACCACTTGCTTGAAAGCCTCCTAAATTGCCATGTCAAACCTCTAACCCACCATTGTCCTAGCAAACCGTTGATTGGCTATGTTACCGCTTTGCTCAGCCCCTCTTATAGTGTTGCTAGTTGCATGTGAAGATTGGAGGCCGTTCCTTGTTGGAACATATTTTATTTACTTGTTGGGATATCATTATATAGCCATGTTATCTTAATGCATCTATATACTTGGTAAAGGGTGGAAGGCTCGGCCTCTCGCCTAGTGTTTTGTTCCACTCTTGCCGCCCTAGTTTCCGTCATATCGGTGTTATGTTCCCGGATTTTGCGTTCCTTACGCGGTTGGGTTATAATGGGAACCCCTTGATATTTCGCCTTGATTAAAGCTTTTCTAGCAATGCCCAACCTTGGTTTACCATTTGCCACCTAGCCTTTTCTTTCCCTTGGGTTCTGTAGACTCAAGGGTCATCTTATTTTAACCCCCCCCCTGGGCCAGTGCTCCTCTGAGTGTTGGTCCACCTGTTAGCTACCGGTGGCCACCAGGGGCAACTCTGGGCTGGCCTACCCGTACCTAGGACAATCTGAGTGTGCCCTGAGAAAGAGATATGTGCAGCTCCTATCGGGATTTGTCGGCACATTCGGGCGGTGTTGCTGGTCTTGTTTTAACCTGTCGAAGTGTCTTCAGTTACCGAGATACCGAGTCTGATCGGAACGTCTTGGGAGGAGGTCTATTCCTTCGTTGACCGTGAGAGCTTGTCATGGGCTAAGTTGGGACTCCCCTGCAGGGATTGAACTTTCGAAAGCCGTGCCCGCGGTTATGGGCAGATGGGAATTTGTTTATGTCCGGTTGTAGATAACTTGAACCTTAGTTAATTAAAATGAATCAACTGAGTGTGTTACCGTGATGGCCTCTTCTCGGTGGAGTCCGGGAAGTGGACACGGTGTTGGAGTAATGTTTGCGCAGGTTGCTCTCTAGTTTCTCGCTCGCGCTTTGCCTCCTCTTCTCGCTCTCCTTTGCGAATAAGTTGGCCACCATATTTGCTAGTCGCTTGCTGCAGCTCCACTCATATTTCACCTTGCCATTCCCATAAGCTCAAATAGTCTTGATCGCGAGGGTGCGAGATTGCTGAGTCCCTGTGACTCACAGATTACTATTACACCAGATGCAGGGCCTGATGTTTCCGCTCCAGGAGACGCGTACGAGCTCAAGTGGGAGTTCGACGAAGACTCTCAACGATACTATGTTTCCTTTCCCGACGATCAGTAGTGGTGCCCAGTTGGGGGTGAACGGGACCGTTGTCGCATGTTGGGTTCTCTTTTATTTTGGCGACGTAGTCGGGCCATGAGTGTTTGGATGATGTAATGTTATTTATGTACTTGATTGACGTGGCGAGTGTAAGCCAACTATGTTATCTCCCCTTTTATTATTATTACATGGGATGTTGTGAAGATTGCCTAACTTGCGACATATGCCTTCAATGCGATTATGTCTCTAAGTCATGCCTCGACACGTGGGAGCTATAGTCGCATCGAGGGTGTTATAAGTTGGTATCAGAGCCTTCCCCGACCTTAGGAGCCCCATTGCTTGATCGTTTTTAGCGGCCGAGTTGTGTCTAGAAAAAAAATGTTTTGAGTCTTTAGGAATTATATATCGGAGAGTTTAGCAATTCTTTTTACTTCCCAGTCTCCTCATCGCTCTGGTAAGGCATCCTGATGTAGAGTTTTGACTCTTCTCTTCTCAAATTTCACTAAAAAAAATTTAGGATCACGCGGGTATCTTGGAATCGTCCCGATGGTTTTATGATGAGAACATTGTCTTGGTGCCTCCTGTCAGGGGTTTAGTGGAAGTGTCCCGGGGAGTTGATCTCTGAGGTGTTGTCATCATAATTTTATCGTTGCAGTTCTGGAATACCTGAGTCTAGTACGCCGACATCGAAAATCTCTTTTATGCAGTTCGTTGGTGAGATAACCTCGACGCCACCCAGTACTGGGGCGGGAGTTCGGGAGTATCGCCATAACTTGTATAACGGATGCTTTTCAAAGGTTGAGGTAGATGGTTTCCGAAGGTTTCTTGGTTATGTGTTGAAGGATGGATACAGCTGGATGTAGGATTTGCTAGTTTGGGTGAGATATTATGCTTCCCCTGTATCCCCAACACCTGATTGCATAACCGGAAAGGTTCGGAAGTTTCATAGGTGGGAATTCTAGTAGCTCTAGTTCTTGTTCCACGGATATTGGTTTGAGATTGGGATTTCTTACCGATTATTCGTTCTTGATCCGTACCTTGTTGATTTATTTCTCTACCTTAATTCTACGTGGCTTCTCAATTTATGGATATGTGACCATTTCAAGAGGAATGCATTCGTTCATTTTGTTCGGATGTGAAGACTATATGTTGCATTTTTCATTCCGTTGGATTCAGCTTCAATATTTATTTGTCAATGTGCTAATGGTGGTCAACCTCTTCAGGATGGCTCCTCCAATGCGCACGACTCCGAATCCTGATCCGCCACCACCTCCACCTCCTCCGGAGGCATGGCAAGCTGTGATGGCCGCAACCAATGCAAACACACAGCTAATCATGCAAATTCTTCAAGAGCGCAATCAAGGCAGTCAAGGGAATCAAGGCAGCAATCAGAGTCACTTTGCTACACTCAACCAGTTCCTTGCTAACGGGCCAAAGACTTTCAGCAATTGTGTTGAGGCAACCGATGCTGACGATTGGCTTGTGGATCTATGTAAGCATTTCGAGTGCAGTAACGTCAGGCCTGAGGACTTTGTTAAGTTCGCTTCCTTCCAACTCAAAGATCAAGCTGCAGAATGGTTCCAGCAGTACAAGGACTCCAGAGGTGGACGTGTTATCACTTGGGATGATTTCCGTCGAGATTTCCGAGCTCATCATATTCCGTAGAGCGTGGTTGAAAGCAAGCGTGAGGAATTCCGCAATTTGAAGCAAGGCTCTTTGTCTGTCTATGACTACAACAAGTTGTTCCAGAAGCTCGCGCGCTTTGCCAAGCAGGACGTTCCTGATGAGAAGAGCATGATATATCAGTTCAGGGGTGGTCTCAGAGAAGAAATTCAGCTCGCTCTTGTTCTCTTTGAGCCCTTGAGATACGATGAGTTCTACAACATGGCACTGAAGCAAGAGGCTGCTCAGTTGAGGTGTGATGCTTCCAAGAAGCAAGTCAGAGATGTTACTCCTTCTTCCTCTACTCAAGTGGCCAAGCAGCAGAAGTTTTAGCTTCCTCCTCCTCCGTTCCGTCAGCCGTATCAGAAGAGCAAAGGTGGCAGTGGTTCTTCCCACCCACCCAACCCTGGCTTTCAGAACAAGACTTCATCTCAAGCTCCAAGATCGAGTGCTTCGTATCACCGTCCGCTTTCAGAGGTCACGTGCAACAAGTGCCAACAGAAGGGTCACTATGCCAACAAGTGTCTCAACCAGAGGCATCTTCCTCCTCCTCCTGTCAGATCGGCAAGTACAGTTGTGGTCAAGCATAACCCCAAACATGCCAAGGTCAATTTGATGAATGCAGCTCAGGCAGAGGACTCGTCAGATGTGATCATGGGTACCCTTCCTGTTAATGATATTCCTGCAAAAGTTCTTTTTGACACTGGTGCATCGCATTGCTTCATCTCGAGACCGTTTACAAATAGGCATGAATTGGTTTCGCAAGTTTTGCCTAGTCCTTTAGCAGTTGTCTCTCCCGGTAAGCGCATGCAGGCTAACTCCATCATTCCGGATGTTTCTATCACTTTGGGTGACTACAAGTTCTTGGCTTCTCCAATGGTTCTTGGTGACTCGGATATTGATCTTATTCTCGGAATGGATTGGCTTTCTAAGCACAAGGCTCAGCTTGATTGTGCAGCCAGGCAGATTCAATTGACTCATTCGTCTGAGGATGTAATTGTCTTTGCCACTCGTGATGATACCATTCGTCTATTTTCTCTCAATGAGAAGGGTGAATTGGATGCCATCTCTCAAATTCTAGTCGTTTGCGAATATCAAGGCGTCTTTCCAGAAGAGCTCCCAGGAATGCCTCCGCACCGGCCAGTTGAATTCGTTATTGATCTTGAGCCTGGTACGGAACCTGTGTGCAAGCGTCCTTACAAGCTCGGACCTGAAGAGTTGAAGGAGCTGAAGAAGCAAATCGATATGCAAGAGAAAATGGGTCTCATCCGGCCTAGTTCTTCTCCGTGGGGTTGTGGTGTTCTTTTTGTGAAGAAGAAGGATGGAACGGACCGACTTTGTGTTGATTACCGTCCAGTGAACAAGAAGACCATCAAGAACAAATACCCACTTCCCAACATCAATGAGCTGTTCGAACAACTCAAAGGTGCCCAAGTATTCTCCAAGCTTGATCTCCGTATGGGTTATCACCAAATTCGCATTCGTGAAGAAGATATTCCCAAGACAGCATTCAGAACAAGCTTTGGTTCATATGAATACACTGTCATGTCTTTTGGCCTCGCCAACGCTCCTCTGACGTTCTCTCGCATGATGAACTTCATCTTCAACGCCTACACCAATGACTTCGTTTTGGTCTATCTCGACGACATTCTGGTTTTCTCGAAGAACAAGGAAGATCATGCCAAACACTTGCGTTTGGTGCTTGATAAGCTCAGGGAACATCAGTTCTACGCCAAGTTCTCCAAGTGTGAGTTTTGGCTTGATGAGGTTCTTTATCTTGGTCATATCATCTCTGCCAAGGGCATTGCCGTGAATCCTAAGAAGGTGTCTGCAATTGTGAATTGGGAACCTCCTCAGAACGTGAAGCAACTCCGCAGTTTTCTCAGTCTCGCAAGCTATTGCCGAAGATTCGTTGAAAACTTTTCTAAGATCGCGAAGCCTCTCTCAAATCTTCTCTAGAAGCACGTCAAGTACGTTTGGTCTCCGGAGTGTGATATTGCTTTCAACACTTTGAAAGAGAAATTGATCACTGCTCCAGTTCTGACTCCGCCTGATGAATCCAAGCCGTACGAGGTCTTTTGTGATGCCTCTCTCCAAGGTCTTGGCGCAGTATTGATGCAAGAGAAGAAAGTTGTTGCTTATACATCTCGCCAGTTGAAGCCTAATGAGAAGAACTACCCCACTCATGATCTCGAGTTGGCGGCAGTTGTGCATGCTCTTTTGACTTGGAGACATCTTCTATTGGGAAGAAAAGTGGACATTTTCACTGATCACAAGAGTCTCAAGTACATCTTCACTCAGCCTAATCTCAACCTCAGGCAAACTCGATGGGTCGAAATGATTCAAGAGTATAATCCGAGTATCAAGTATACTCCAGGCAAGGCCAATGTGATTGCTGACGCTTTGAGCAGAAAGGCTTACTGCAACAGTCTGATTCTTAAGCCTTATCAACCCGAGCTTTGTGAAGCCTTCCGCAAACTTAACCTGCAAATTGTTCCTCAAGGTTTCCTCGCCAACCTTCAAGTCTCTCCTACCTTAGAAGACCAGATTCGCCAATCCCAGCTTCTTGATGCTATGGTGAAAAAGGTGAAGATTGGGATTGCTAAGAGCCAGTCCAAGTACAAGTGCTACTGCCTTGATGACAAGGACACTCTCTTCTTCGAGGATCGTATTGTTGTGCCCAAAGGTGACCTCTGTAAAGTGATCATGAATGAGGCTCACAATTCTCTCCTCTCCATCCACCCTGGGAGCACGAAGATGTATCAGGACCTCAAGCAAGCTTATTGGTGGACTCGAATGAAGCGCGAGATCGCTCAATTCGTGAATGAATGTGATGTCTGCAGAAGAGTGAAGGCAGAACACCAAAGGCCAGCAGGTCTCCTCCAACCTCTTGCCATTCCAGAATGGAAGTTTAACCACATGGAGATGGACTTCGTGACTGGGTTTCCAAAGTCCAAGCGTGGCAATAATGCTATATTCGTTGTCATCGACAAACTCACCAAAGTGGCTCACTTTCTGCCTATCAAAGAGTCGATCACTGGAGCTCAATTGGCGGAACTCTATACCTCTCGTATTGTCTCTCTGCACGGTATTCCACAAGTGATCTCTTCAGACCGTGGCAGCATCTTTACCTCGAAGTTTTGGGATTCTTTTCAGAAGGCCATGGGCACCAACATCCGCTTCAGCACAGCTTTCCATCCTCAAACAAGTGGTCAAGTCGAGCGTGTCAACCAGATTCTTGAAGATATGCTCAGGGCTTGTGTGATCTCCTTCGGCATGAAGTGGGAGGATTGTCTTCCTTATGCTGAATTCTCCTACAACAACAGTTTTCAAGAAAGTTCGGGCAAGGCCCCTTTTGAAATTCTGTATGGCAGGAAGTGCCGTACCCCTCTCAACTGGTCTAAAACCGGTGAACGTCAGCTTTTGGGTAATGACTTAATCACAGAAGAAGAAGAAATGTGCAAAGTCATTCGTGATAACCTCAAAGCAGCCCAATCCTGCCAGAAGAGCTACTATGATAGTAAGCACCGTGATTTGGCTTTCGAGATCGGAGATCATGTTTACCTCCGCGTCTCTCCTATGAAAGGTACTCGTCGCTTCGGTATCAAAGGGAAGCTTGCCCCTAGATACGTGGGACCTTTCAAGATTGTCAGCAAGAGAGGCGACCTCGCCTATCAACTCGAGCTTCCTTCAAACTTTGTAAATGTTCATGACGTGTTCCATGTCTCTCAGCTTCGAAAGTGCTTAAAGACTCCTGACCGCACCGTCAACTTCGAGGACATTGAGCTCCAAGAAGATCTCTCTTATCGTGAGCACCCAGTTGCTATTCTTGAAGAGACTGAACGCAAGACTCGCAACAAGTCAATCAAATTTCTCAAAGTCAAGTGGTCACACCATTCCGACCATGAAGCTACCTGGGAACGCGAGGATCACCTCCGTTCTGAGTACCCGGCGTTCTTTCAGTCCTAGATCTCGGGACGAGATCCTTTCGTAGTGGTGGAGTGTTGTAACACCCCGGATGTAACTTTCCCAATTTGTACTCCAACTCTTGCCGTTTCCGGCGTTAAGTTATAATTATTTCCTCGGGTTCGGGTTTTTGCCTCCGTGTGTTGTTGTCGTAGTCATGCATCTCATATCATGTCATCATGTGCATTGCATTTGCATACGTGTTCATCTCATGCATTCGAGCATTTTCCCCGTTGTCCGTTTTGCATTCCGGCGCTTCGTTCTCCTCCGGTGGCCATTTCTAGCTTTCTTTCGTGTGTGGGGATTAAACATTTCCGGATTGGACCGAGACTTGCCAAGAGGCCTTGGTTTACTGCCGGTAGACCGCCTGTCAAGTTTCGTACCATTTGGACTTCGTTTGATACTCCAACGGTTAACCGAGGGACCGAAAAGGCCTCGTGTGTGTTGCAGCCCAACACCCCTCCAATTTGGCCCAAAACCCACCAAACTCTGCTCCATGTCCTAGAGCGTTCGATCACGATTGCGTGGCCGAAAACCGCACCTCATTTGGACTCTCCTAGCTCCTCCTATGCCTATATATACACCCCCCATTCCAATTCGCGGATCCTCTCCCCCCTAACCCTAAAATTTTCCACCTCGCGCGGCCGGACATTGTCCGCCCCGCGCCGGACGTCGCCGCCGCCCCAACCAGGAGCCGCCACGTGGCGCTCCACCGCCAGCCGCCGCCGCGGCCCGGGAGCCTAGGTCCGGCCCCCGCGGCCCGCTCCCGTTCCCCGCCGCCTCGCGCCGTCCCCGCCGCCTCGCGCCGCCGCCGCCGCCTCGCCGCCTGCCTCCTCCACCGGCCGCCGCCTTCCGCACTCCGCCACCTCGCCGAGCCTGCCGGCCGCCGCCGCCAGCTCCGCCGCGGCCGGGACGCCGCGCCGCGCCGCCCCTCGCCCCGGCCGGCCCCAGCTCCGGCCCAGCCACCGGCGACCTTCCCCTCGCCGGATCCGGCGCCTCCAACCCCGGCCGCCGCCGTCCTCGACTTCTCCGGCGAGCCGCGCCACCGTCCTCGGATTCCGTGCCGTGAACAGTAAACCCTAGATCCAGATCTGAGGGTTGTTTTTTTTCTCCAAGTCCCAGATATTTTAGCTCATATGCCCATGTTCGTGGCCCCGTAACTTTGCATCTGTAGCTCCGATTCATGCATATAGCATATCAAAATGTTCATATCAGAGAGTACATCATTTCATTCCATTGCATCATTTTCATTTGAGCTCATCTTCATGCCAGAAATGCTGTTAGAAGAGGGCTACTTGAGTTAATTGTCAGATCTGCTACTTCATCTTAGACTTCTGTCATTTTTGCCATGATTAATGTGTGCATGATATGGCCGTGAGTTCTTCATATGTTTTGTTAAGGGTTTTGTCATATATCCAGAGGTGCAACCCTTGTATTTTTAGGATGGGCGTGGTGACTTGTGCAAGCTTGCAAAGTGGTGCACTTGCTAATTCTGTTTTCAGGGACTTAGTAATTTCACTAAGTCCTGGGATTGTTTAGTTCATGATGCCATATGTTCTTGTTGTTTCCTAGTGATTCGTGCCTCTTTTGAGGATGATCAGTAATGGAGTTTTGTTAATCTTGTAGTGCTATATCCATCCATGTCTTTGTTTGCAATTATGGAGCACCCTAGCTTGAGTCAATCGAGCTCTACTTTTGCTTCGTTGCGAATCTGGGCAGATCGTCAACTTGTTTGCGATTTTGCCGATGCTATTGTAGTTGATCCGTGCATGATATGCCATTGTTCCTACCATGTCTAGCTTGTATTTTGTGCCTTATTAAGGGTTGTATGCTTGTCTTGCCATGACTTGCACCGTGGTGAGTGCATCGAGCTCGTAAACATGCCTTCGTGAGTTATGTTTCAGCAAGTCTCGGTTTTCACTAAGTCTGAAAACTGATTATGTTTTTGCTATGTTCGTGTGCTTGTTAGTATATTTTGTTATCCCTTTTGGCTCAAGGTCACTAAGGGACTTTTG
Source organism: Triticum urartu (assembly GCF_056163025.1). Lineage (NCBI taxonomy): Eukaryota > Viridiplantae > Streptophyta > Magnoliopsida > Poales > Poaceae > Triticum > Triticum urartu. The sequence goes on along the minus strand of NC_141877.1, from coordinate 212,034,527 downwards.
TTAAGCTTGTTGAGTAGCTCCATGCCATGTCTTTCTTTGTCATGTTCAGGTCCTGTAGCATGTTGTTTTGTTGCTCCGAAGAGGGCTATATGATCTGAAATTCCAGACAAGTGTTAATTTCACTAAGTCTGAGATCTGTTTTACCATTTGCGTTTTTGCCATGCTTGTTTGAACCTGTTAGTGGATGATTTGGCCATAGCTCAGTGCTAGACTTTTGTTAAGAATCTTGTGTGCATCCCTTCCATGTATTTTGTTGTCATGTTTGGGTGCTGTAGCATGTTCATTTCATTGCATTTAGATGCCTACTTGCTGTAAATCGCAGACCGGTGTCATTTTTGAATCGCTTGCCATTTCCAAACCGTAACTCCGATTCCGGCGTTTTTTATATCTTTTTCAAGCGATTTCATCTCATCTTTCCAGTGGCACATTTGGAATTCCATGTTGAGGCCAGGTTCATGCATTTCCTGTCATATCTTGCATTTTGCATCCCGCATCGCATCCCGCATAGCATATCATCATTTCATCATATTGCTTGGTCTTGCACGTGGTTGATTGTATCCTTGTTGCTTGTTTGTATTGTTTGGGTAGAGCCGGGAGACGAGTTCGCTAACGAGGAGCCCGTTGAGTTTGCTCTTGAGGATCCAGTCAACTCTGACAACTGTGCAGGCAAGATGATCATACCCTCGAAATCACTACTATCTTTTCTATGCTAGTTTGCTCGCTCTTATGCTATGCCATTGCTACGATGCCTACCACTTGCTTGAAAGCCTCCTAAATTTCCATGTCAAACTTCTAACCCACCATTGTCCTAGCAAACCGTGATTGGCTATGTTACCGCTTTGCTCAGCCCCTCTTATAGTGTTGCTAGTTGCATGTGAAGATTGGAGGCCGTTCCTTGTTGGAACATCTTTTATTTACATGTTGGGATATCATTATATAGCCATGTTATCTTAATGCATCTATATACTTGGTAAAGGGTGGAAGGCTCGGCCTCTCGCCTAGTGTTTTGTTCCACTCTTGCCGCCCTAGTTTCCGTCATATCGGTGTTATGTTCCCGGATTTTGCGTTCCTTACGTGGTTGGGTTATAGTGGGAACCCCTTGATATTTCGCCTTGATTAAAGCTTTTCCAGCAATGCCCAACCTTGGTTTTACCATTTGCCACCTAGCCTTTTCTTTCCCTTGGGTTCTGCAGACTCAAGGGTCATCTTATTTTAAGCCCCCCTCCCCGGGCCAGTGCTCCTCTGAGTGTTGGTCCACCTGTCAGCTACCGGTGGCCACCAGGGGCAACTCTGGGCTGGCCTACCCGTACCTAGGACAATCTGAGTGTGCCCTGAGAAAGAGATATGTGCAGCTCCTATCGGGATTTGTCGGCACATTCGGGCGGTGTTGTTGGTCTTGTTTTAACCTGTCGAAGTGTCTTGAGTTACCGAGATACCGAGTCTGATCGGAACGTCTTGGGAGGAGGTCTATTCCTTCGTTAACCGTGAGAGCTTGTCATGGGCTAAGTTGGGACTCCCCTGGAAGGATTGAACTTTCGAAAGCCGTGCCCGCGGTTATGGGCAGATGGGAATTTGTTTATGTCCGGTTGTAGATAACTTGAACCTTAATTAATTAAAATGAATCAACTGAGTGTGTTACCGTGATGGCCTCTTCTCGGTGGAGTCCGGGAAGTGGACACGGTGTTGGAGTAATGTTTGCGCAGGTTGCTCTCTAGTTTCTCGCTCGCGTTTTGCCTCCTCTTCTCGCTCTCCTTTGCGAATAAGTTGGCCACCATATTTGCTAGTCACTTGCTGCAGCTCCACTCATATTTCACCTTGCCATTCCCATAAGCTCAAATAGTCTTGATCGCGAGGGTGCAAGATTGCTGAGTTCCTGTGACTCACAGATTACTATTACACCAGATGCAGGGCCTGATGTTTCCGCTCCAGGAGACGCGTACGAGCTCAAGTGGGAGTTCGACGAAGATTCTCAACGATACTATGTTTCCTTTCCCGACGATCAGTAGTGGTTCCCAGTTGGGGGTGAACGGGACCGTTGTCGCATGTTGGGTTCTCTTTTATTTTGGCGACATAGTCAGGCCATGAGTGTTTGGATGATGTAATGTTATTTATGTACTTGATTGACGTGGCGAGTGTAAGCCAACTATGTTATCTCCCCTTTTATTATTATTTCATGGGATGTTGTGAAGATTGCCTAACTTGCGACATATGCCTTCAATGCGATTATGTCTCTATGTCGTGCCTCGACACGTGGGAGCTATAGTCGCATCGAGGGTGTTACATATTGCCATAGAGAGAATAGTATTTACACAAATCTAATCTGCTGACGTATTCCGTAGCGTGACATCACACTACGGCCAAGTCTTTATTCGAATCGTTTTACTGTCCCACCTCAGCATGTTTAGCGAGGCGTTTTCCTTGGCATGTCTTGTTAAAGCAGAGATCGTGTCCCCTTATTCCGGGATTCTCATCAATACGGGTGTGGGTAACCCAACCGCGCCATTGACCACGGCGCTTGGGAGATAAGCGAGTTTTACCAGGCTGGTGGGGGTGCATAGTCGCGTCCATCCATATAAGTGGATAAGGATCCGCCTTTTCATCCATGCCTTCTTCCTCCTTGCCTATCCATTTCCGCGCACTCGAGCTCCAGCGCCCAAGTCCGCAGACCCCACCTCAACCTTCTCCGGCCATGTCCGGAGCAGGAGGCAAGTGGATAGTCTCCTCCGTCACGGAGAAACACATCAAAAGACTGAGGAAGGCCGGATACTTGTCTAACGACATTGCGCACCGGCTTCCCGAAGAGGGGCAGCTCATCCCCACCCCTAGGCCCCATGAGAGGGTGGTGTTCCTCCCCCATTTCCTCCGCGGACTGGGCTTCCCTCTCCACCCATTTGTCCGGGGCTCATGTTCTACTATGGCCTGGATTTCCATGATCTGGCCCCGAACTTTGTCCTCGATATCTCGGCGTTTATCGTCGTGTGTGAGGCTTTCTTCTGCATCCGCCCCCATTTCGGCCTATGGCTCAAGACTTTCAATGTCAAGCCGAAGGTGGTGCGCGGCACCCAGGTGGAGTGCGGAGGCGCCATGGTGGGCAAGATGCCCAACGTCCTATGGCTCTCGGCTCTTTCGTGGAGTCCCTAAAGGGGTTGCAATCGGGGTGGTTTTACATCACCGAGCCGCGCGACCCTAAATGGGTCGCAGCCCCCGAGTTCTGATCCGGACCCCCTACGCGGCTCACCTCCTGGAAAGAGATGGGCCTGTCGTGGGTAAAGAAGGAGAGCTGACCGGACTCCAAACATGCATCCAAACCCTGGTGGACAAGAAGCTCAAACTTGTCAATGTAGTCCAGGTTATGCTCATCCGCCGAATCCTCCCGTGTCAACAACGGGCTTTCAACCTGTGGGAGTTCGACCCGGCGCAGCACCGAACTCTGAGCAGGCTCTTCGACACGACGTACGAACATGCCCGGAAGGTGCTTTTCAAGGGCGCCGAGGCCCCCGCATCCGCTACCGAGGATCGTGGATTCAGCACGCAGTGTCGCACTCGTGCGGTAAGCTGTTTTTACCTTTTACAGGGTATTAGTTTTTCATAGTTTGACTCCATGCGGGTTCTAAGCTCCCTTACCTTTGACAGGATTGGCAGGAGACGTCCGAACAAATCAACTGTCCGGCTCCTTTGCCCGAAGGCCCAGCGAACGCTCGCTTGGCGAAGCTGGTGGTTCCGGCACCCTATGTGGTGCTGGAGAAGAAGGCCAAGAAGAAGGCCACGGGGACTCGAAAGAGTGCATGGCGCCAGGAGGTGTTGGATTCATCATACGACGACTCCAAGGCGCACTCCTCCCGTGAAGACGAGGAGGAGGAAGAAGAGACCTCTGCCCCTCCAGCGGGGGGAGGGAAGAAAAGGAAGGCCGCCCCAACTAGGGAGGCCGAAGGGTCCAAGAAGGGGAAAACCCTTCCTCCGGACGGCTCCACCAATGCCGAGGACGGCAAAGAGGAGTGGCCGCACAGGGCCAAGCCCCTGGCGAGATCGTAAGTATCCGGATACCAGAGTGATTCATAGTATTCCTCCATTGCACAGCTTTTCCTTATGTCAAACATGTTTATGCAGTCCACCCAAAGACCGGCTCGACGTGTCGTCGAGCGGTTCCCTGGATTCGTCGGATGTGAATTCGCTTCCGACGGCTACCTCCCCCCACCCTACGGACGATGCCGAGGTGCTGTCCCAATAGGTTCCAAGCCAGGAGGAGGTTGTCCTGGAGGCGCCGCAAGGCGACCTCCCGGACTCCAGGCGCAAAGGGGATAAATCCCCCAAGGGCTCCGAGTCCGGCCTTGAGCGGGACACCGCTCCGGAACCTTCAACGGTTCCGGACTCCGGTAGGCAGCCTCCTTCCAAGAGGAGCAAGCCTACCGAGCCGGTGACCTCCGTTCAACCGGAGGCACCAGACAATTTGCTGGAGGTGCTTAACGGTGCCTCCATCGACGAGGAGCACCACACTATTATGAGTGTGGTGATCCAGAAGGTTCAGTCCGCTCTTGGTTTGAGGTAAGTAAAGAATATGTAAAAATATTACCGCATAGACAGTAGCCCCTGATGCTCTGTTCGGCATTCGGAAAGAAAAGCCGAATAGAGGATCTAATAACATTCACAGGAGTCTAACATAATCATGTCAATATGCGTATGCAGGCTTCGCTGCTGGCCTCCGCCGCACTGACTGCGGAGGTGGATACGCTGAAGCAAAACCTTGCGCGGTCCGAGAAAGAGCTCGGCCATGCCAAGAGGCAAATCAAGGAGAAGGAAGGTAAGTAATACCTTCCGCAAGTATATAGAGAAGATGTGGTTGCGAAAAATGACAGGATCAACGTGCTATTATAGGGGCCATGACCGAGGTGGCAACCCTTAAGCAAGCGCTGTCCGAGGCCAAAAACAGAGCGGCCGTGGAGCGCACAGAGAGAGGGAAGCAGGGGGCACGGGTGGAGGAGGTGCAGAAAGAGCTCCAGGCTCTCGTGAAAAAACACGAGAGTTTGGAGCTTGACTCAAAGCGCAATCGTCTAAGCTTGTGGAAGCCCTCAAAAGCGTGAAGTCTGCCAAGGCCAAAGCCCAGAAAGCCCTCCAAGAAATTGAAGCAATGAAGAAGATAGCGGTGGGTAAGGCATTCATTATGCAAAGCAAGCACGTGAAAGTGAATTACTTGTTACTTACTCGAGTCCGAAGCTCTCCAGGAGCATTCACAGATTTGCCCCGTAGTGCGTCTGATGCCGCCGCCTACTACCGAGCCAAAGAGGGGAGCTTGATGGAGAAGGTGTTCTGGTCTCAGTATGCTGAGGCCGGACACATAGTGCCTTTGGGCGACCAGCTGAATCAAATGGTCGAGCTCCAGAAGGTTGCCGAACAGGCCATAAAGGGCCTCATAGTTCGGCTGTGGCCTAGAGAGGCTCTGCCTGGGAGCTACTTCGGGCTGGTGAGGCGGCTGGTGGATGCCTGTCCACGTCTTGAAGTAATCGAGCGCTCCGTCTGCATCGAAGGTGCCCGTAGGGCGCTTGCCTGTGCTAAAGTGCACTGGGGCAAGATGGATGCGGAGAAGCTGGTGAAGGACGGGCCGCCGCTGGGCAAGGAGCATCGCATCCCGTAAGCGTATTATGAGGGCGTCCTGAAGGGTGCGCGCCTTATAGCGGATGAATGCTCCAAAGATATAATTTTTGAGTAAACTTGCATTTGTGATCATCTACGCTGAAAACTTGTTCATATGCGCTAAGCAACGCTTTTGAATTTAAAATATTACCTTCTGTGCGGCCATTTATCAAATTTGAGAGATGGCGAGTCGTCAGCTTCTGCCCCCATGCTATGAGTGCTGGGGTGTTCGGGATAAACATGAGCGCTCTTTTTCCCATTCTTGGGTCCTTCGAGGGAGGCATTCAACACAACGAACAAGGCAATCGGACTATAATGCTTGAACACTCTCACTTAGCCATAGAATTCTATAATTTTAAATTTCGGCGAAGCCCCTAGTGTTCAGAAGATCGAGTTCGGGGCGCTATCCACGCCTAGGCCGGACAAAGCCGACGCCTCGCTCTAAGCGGCATAAGTCTTTAGGGACTCGAAAACCTCTCGAACAGCGACCAGCTCTCGCCTCATCATGACGGTCAGTTTTAGCTTTCTCTACTCAGGTGCTTAGCCCACCTCAACTGGGGCACAATCGCAGTAGTTCTCCTAGTGCTACCTTAGCCGATATAACGGAACATAAGGTACCAAAACATAGGAGCCGGGCAAACCCAACTATTGACCCAAGACATGATTCGGAGCCGATGCATATAATGCTATAAGTTCGGGGTGCCGCACTTGTGAAAGTGTTCGGACTTCTCACACCGTATTGTGGGGTACTTAAGCCCCTGGCGTATTGGCCATACCAAAGTGTACGGGTGCAACATGTCATTAATGAACATATATTCGTAAAAAAGAGTAATGCAATAATAGACGGAAGCTATGCATTGTTTATTTAAAAAAGCTGCGATCAAAGCAAAACGATACAAATAGTGCGATAAGCAAAAAATGGGACTATTTAACATGTCCTTTCCAGGGGCGAGCTACGGAATTGTATTGGAAACAGGTATACTGCTCGTTATAGAGACCACCTTAGAGTTCCATAGTGCGGCGTAGCTTTCTTCTTCCCTGGTTGTATCGTTTGTGTGGCAATTGTACTACCGGACAAGCCTTCCGAAGAATGGAGTCCTGAAAATAAGAGAAAGTTAAGAAATCAGCAGCCCCTAGTGCGGTTTAAGCCGCGTTTCTGGCGTGCCGTGATGGTGCCCCTCCCCCTGTGCCCATGGAATTTCTAGAGCGTAGTTATGTACGCGCAACACTGGTTTCGCAAGTTCGTGAGGGCTGGGGTTGGGGCCGCATTGCTACGCTTGCTCGGAACGTGCCAGACGGTCTTGTTGTAGGTTACTCCGGGCACGCTTTACAGTGTCCAGACGTTTAATGGCCGGACTGGAGAATTTCCTTGAGATTCTGCTTTGTACTTCCGTTGCGATAGCCGCCGTATGCTCCTTCATTCGGAGAGAGCGTTCGGTGTTTCCATTGACCGTGATGACTCCTCGAGGGCCTGGCATCTTGAGCTTGAGGTATGCATAGTGCGGCACCGCATTGAACTTAGCAAATGTGGTTCACCCGAGCAGTGCGTGATAGCCACTTCGGAACGGGACTAGGTTGAAGATTAACTCCTCGCTTCGAAAATTATCCGGAGATCCGAAGACCACTTCAAGTGTAACTGAGCCTGTACAGTTGGCCTCTACACCTGGTATGACGCCTTTAAAGGTCGTTTTAGTGGGCTTAATCCTCGAGGGATCGATGCCCATTTTCCACACTGTATCCTGGTAAAGCAGATTCAAGCTACTGCCGCCGTCCATAAGGACTCTAGTGACGTGAAATCCGTCAATAATTGGGTCTAGAACCAATGTGGCGAATCCGCCATGACGGATGCTAGTGGGGTGGTCCCTTCGATCAAAAGTGATCGGGCAGGAAGACCATGGGTTGAACTTTGGGGCGACTGGCTCCATCGCGTATGCGTCCCTTAGCGCACGCTTCCGCTCCCTCTTGGGGACGTGGGTTGCATATATCATGTTCACCGTCCGCACTTGTGGGGGGAAACCTTTCTGTCTACTGTTGTTCGGCGGCCGGGGCTCCTCCTCGTCATCGCTATGCAGCCCCTTGTCTCTGCTTTCGGCATTTAACTTTCTTGCCTGCTTGAACACCCAACAATCCCTGTTGGTGTGATTGGCTGGTTTTTCGAGGGTGCCATGCATCTGGCATGAGCGGTCGAGTATTCGGTCCAAACTGGATGGTCCCGGAGTATTTCTTTTGAATGGCTTTTTCCGCTGACCGGGTTTAGAGCCTCTGAATCCGGCATTAACTGTCGTATCCTCAGCATTGTCGCCGTTAATGCGGCGCTTTTGCTTGTTGCGACGCGACCTGCCACTGCTGTCCTTGGTATCCGAATTACCAGGGCTCTTGGTCATGTTATTGCTGCGAGCTAGCCAGCTGTCTTCTCCCGCGCAAAAGCGGGTCATAAGTGTCGTGAGGGCTGCCATAGATTTCGGCTTTTCCTGTCCTAGGTGTTGTGCAAGCCACTCGTCGCGGATGTTATGCTTGAAGGCTGCTAGGGCCTCTGCGTCCGGACAGTCGACGATTTGATTTTTCTTGGTTAGGAACCATGTCCAGAATTGTCTGGCCGATTCCTCTGGCTGCTGAATTATGTGGCTTAGGTCATCTGCGTCTGGTGGTCACACATAAGTGCCATGGAAATTGTCGAGGAATGCGGCTTCCAGGTCCTCCCAACAACCAATTGATTCTACTAGCAAGCTGTTAAGCCAATGCCGAGCTGGTCCTTTAAGCTTGAGTGGGAGGTATTTGATGGCGTGTAGGTCATCACCGCGGGCCATGTGGATATGAAGGAGATAGTCCTCGATCCATACCGCAGGATCTGTTGTGCCATCGTATGATTCGATGTTCACGGGTTTGAAACCCTCGGGGATTTGATGATCCATTACTTCATCTGTGAAGCATAGTGGGTGTGCGGCACCTCTGTATTGGGCTATATCACGACGCAGCTCAAACGAGCTTTGTCTACTGTGTTCGGCCCGGCCAGATTCACTGTATCCAGCATGACGAGTACCGCCTCGTGCCGTGGGGCGCCCACGTGATCCGTAGATCGATCTTGTTTGCCTTGCCTTGTCCTCCAATATATCTCGTAGGTCTGGCGCATTTTCCCATTCCTTGGTATTTTTTGAGCGGCGCCGGGGTGTGGCTTGAGTGGAGGGCCGAGAGGCCCCTCTATCGCGGCCACGGGGTGGCCGGTCGGCCGCATCATGCGCTGGTGATGTAGGTTTAGGTGCTTCCTCCTCTAATTGGGGTAGCAACCTGCGCTTTGGGTAGCTCTTGGAGGGGCGTTCGAGTTCATACTCTTTGGCCGCAAGGACTTCAGTCCATTTGTCGGCTAGCAAATCTTGATCAGCTCTAAGCTATTGTTGTTTTTTCTTGAGGCTGGTCACCGTGGCCATAATCCTGCGTTTGAAACGCTCTTGTTCGACGGGATCCTCCAGCACAACAAATTCGTCATCGTCAAGGCTTTCCTCATCTTCGGAGGGAGGTATGTAATTATCGACCTCGACCTCTCTCTGTGCCGCTCTCTCATGAGGGCTGGCTTCTCCGTCCTCCTGTGCTGAATCTTGCTGGAGGTGGTTGTCTTCGGCACTGCCCGGGGTGTTATTATCTCCCGTGCCGGAATCACCGTTTTTGCTTTGGCGGGATTTAGAGCCGCGCCGCTGACGCCGGCGCTTAGGCTGCTTTTTGGAGGGGTCATTCTCCGATGTTCCATCGCCATTGCCTTCTTTTGGGGTGTCCACCATGTATATATCATACGACGAGGTGGCTTTCCAGTACCCTATAGGCGCTGTTTCTTGATCGTCTCCTGCATCGGCGTCCATACCGTCGATGTCTTCGGAGTCGAAGTCGAGCATGTCGGTTAAATCATCGACAGTGGCTACGAAGTGGGTGGTGGGTGGGCTTTGAATTTCTTCATCATCCGCATCCCAACCTTGCTGACCCTAGTCCGGCCAGGGCTCTCCTGATAAAGAGAGAGACTTTAGTGAATTCAGAATATCGCCAAGGGCGAGTGCTGAAAGATGTCCGCGGCGGTGAACTCCATGATCGGCGCCCAATCGGGTTCGATCGGTAGGGGAGCGGAGGGCTCAGAGTCAGGAGAGGAGTCCGGCTCCTTGGAGTCACGGGCTTCGCAGAGAATAGGGCTGGTGTTCGGCTCGATCACTGTAAAGATTGCAGCCCCCGAGGCGGTGTCTAACCACCCATCCTCGATTGGTGTGATCGGCTCCGAGCTAGGGGTCGGAGCGGACACAGGTGTGGCCTCCAGGGCACTGTTCGGCGGCAGAGCTAGATCATGCCCATCGTGACAGTGCGGCGCGCTCGGCTGTGGCCCGAATCCGTCGAAGATCAAGTCTCCGCGGATGTTGGCCGTGTAGTTCAAACTTCCAAATCTGACCTGATGGCCAGGGGCGTAGCTTTCGATCTGCTCCAGATGACCAAGCGAATTGGCCCGCAGTGCAAAGCCGCCGAATACAAAGATTTGTCCGGGGAGAAAAGTATCACCCTGGATTGTATCGCTGTTGATGATCGGAGAAGCCATCGGGCCTAAAAGTGACGACACAGAGGAACTCTCAATGAAAGCACCAATGTCCGTGTCAAAACAGGCGGATCTTGGGTAGGGGGTCCCGAACTGTGCGTCTAGGCGGATGGTAACAGGAGGCAGGGGACACAATGTTTCACCCAGGTTCGGGCCCTCTTGATGGAGGTAAAACCCTACGTCCTGCTTGATTGATATTGATGATATGGGTAGTACAAGAGTAGATCTACCACGAGATCAGAGAGGCTAAACCCTAGAAGCTAGCCTATGGTATGATTGTTGTTCGTCCTACGGACTAAACCCCTCCGGTTTATATAGACACCGGAGAGGGCTAGGGTTGCATAGAGTCGGTTACAATGGTAGGAGATCTACATATCCGTATCGCCAAGCTTGCCTTCCACGCCAAGGAAAGTCCCTTCCGGACATGGGACGAAGTCTTCAATCTTGTATCTTCATAGTCCAGGAGTCCGGTTGAAGGTATAGTCCGGCTATCCGGACACCCCCTAACCCAGGACTCCCTTAGTGCTTATAAAGGACCCAAGTTCTTCTCTATCCTCCCGGCGAAATACTTTCACGTCTCCTTGTTCATAACAATCCAATTCTTTTTCCCGTGAGTGGCAGGTTGTCACCTCATAATTTGAGATGTATTCCATAAGACCATATCAAGTGTATTCTTTTCGTTGTTGGTGTTCCAACAACTCCGTTCAACCCTTCTCCTAAATATGCCTCTTCAAGCTCTTTTGTGGCAGAAGTTGGCATTTTCTTCTCAATTCTCCTATTTCAATTATCTATCTTCTATTATTTCGTCCCAGAGGCTTTGTGATGTTGCTCTCTTCAACGCATCTTTTCATTTTGTCAGGATCGTGTTCTTTTCTTGGTTTATCCATTTAACCGGATTGTTGTGTCCCTTTTGCTGAAGCTCTTTCATTTTATCAAGTCTTTCATCTCTTTTCAACCGAAGTGCAACCTGAATCGGTTCTTTCTTATTCCTCTTTCTTAAGGGAGTGCTTTCAACTTTGTTCTTCTCCGTTGCTTTCTTTCATTTTGCTCAACCTTTTCAAGGTTCTTTGGTCTCACTCGTTTGTCAAAGAAGCAACTTAGTTTTACCTCTTTTTTTCTCTTCCGTTTTCCCTCCGTTGCCGTTCTAGATCTCGGGACGAGATCCTCTCGTAGTGGTGGAGTGTTGTAACGCCCCGAGACCGATGTGCCAGGTGTCCTCCAGTTATTCGCTGTTGTTGCCTTTTCATTGCTTGCATGTCATGCATTGCATATCATGTCATCATGTGCATTTCATTTGCATACATGTTTGTCTCATGCATCCGAGCATTTTCCCCGTTGTCCGTTTTGCAATCCGGCGCTCCTATGTCATCCGGTGTCCCTTTCTACCTCTTTCATGTGCGGGTGTTAAACATTTTCGGATTGGACCGAGACTTGTCATGTGGCCTTGGTTTACTACCGGTAGACCGCATGTCAAGTTTCGAGCCATTTGGACTTCGTTTGATACTCCAACGGTTAGCCGAGGGACCGAAAAGGCCTCGTGTGTGTTGCAGCCCAACACCCTTCCAATTTGGCCCAAAACCCACCTAAACCTCCTCCATCATCTCGGTCGTTCGATCACGATCGCGTGGTCAAAAACCGCACCTCATTTGGATTCCCCTAGCTCCCTCTACCTATATATTTGTGTCTCCCTCCGAAATTCGCGGTCTAACCCTAGTCTACCTCCTTCACCGCACATCCAAACACGTCCTCGCCGCGCCGGACATGTCCACCGCGCCCTCCACGTTGCCCAGCAAATCAGCGGCCGCCAGTCAGCTCGCGCCGCCGCCCCGGCCACTCACAGCGCGCCACATCAGCCTTGCCCGCGCCCACTTTGCCGCGGCCCGCGGAGCCCATCACGGGCCCGTGCAGGCCCGTGCGTCGCCGCTGCTCGCCCGCTGCGGCCCGAGTCCCCGCCATCCGATCCGTTTGCATCGCCGCTTGAGGGCCTCGTCGCCTGCCACCATCCCCGGTGAGCTTTCGCCGGAGCTCTGCCGCCGCGTCGACCCTGCCGCTCCTCCGCCGAGCACCTCGCGCCTCGGACCGCCCTGCGCCGCCGCCTCACGACGCCACCGTCGAACGCCGCCGTTGCTCCAGGTCCTCGCCGGCTTCGCGTCTCCCTTTCCCTCCTTCCTTCCTCACTTCTCTCTCCCTCGCCCTGCAGGATCTGCCATGGCCGCCCGACCCCAAAGCTCTTCTCGTCATAGCCGGTCATCTCTTGGGCGGCGCCTCCACCAGATCTGGACCCCCCTCGCCGGATCTGTCTATTTCTGCCGTCCCGGCCTCCTTCCGGCGACCGGCGCCGCCGCCGTCCACTCCCAAAGCGTCGGCGATGCCTCCCTGTGGGAGGAGAGCGACGACCCACGAGTGGGCCGCCCCTCCGTTCATGGGCCCTGCACGGTCCAGCCGGCCCGATCGACTTCCTCCTCTGCTGGGCTTGGCCTGTGGTGAGCGCCCAACTATCCTCCGCCCCCGTGCGACTTTTACTATTTGACGCTCACTGAAATTCTGCTAAGTCCTGAGATTACATATTCATGAGCCTCTATTCATCGCAACATAACTCTGCATCCGTAGCTCTGATTCGTGCGTGTAGCATCTCATAATGTTCGTCTCGACGAGTACATCATTTCATCTCATTGCATCATTTTCTTTTGAGCTCATCTTGATGCCCGAAATGTTGTTGGAAGAGGGCTATGTGATGAATTTGTCAGATCTGTTTCAGCAAATGACATTTTGTCATTTTTGCCATGATTAATGTGTGCATGCTATGATCCTGAGCTCTACATGTGCTTTGTTATATGCCATGCCATCTTTACAGGGGTGTATGCCATGTATTTTTGTGATCTTTGTGGTGACTAGCACAAGCTTGCAAAGTAGCGTTATCGTTAATGCTGATTTCAGGGACTTAGAATTTCACCAAGTCCTTGTCCTGATTTTGTTGTTATTCCATATGTTCATGTTGTTTCCTAGTGATCCGTGCCTCTTTTGAGGATGATCAGTAAGGATGTTTTGTTAACATTGTGGTGCTCTATCCATCCATGTCTTTGTTTGCATTTATGGAGCACCCTAGCTTGAGTCAATTGAGCTCTAATTTTTCTATAAAATGATCCTGGCAGATTGTTGACATGTTTAGCGATTTTGCCGAGGATGTTGCTATTGATCCGTGCATGCTATGATGTTGTTCTTGCCATGTCTAGCTTCTATGCCATGTCTTCTTGATGGGTGTATGCTTAGTTTGTTATGCCATGCTTTGTAGTGAGTGCATCGAGCTCGTAAACATGCCTACTCGTTAACTGTTTTGCATGCTCCAGTTTTTCACCAAGTCTGAATCTGTTTATGTTTTTGCCATGTTCACATGCTTGCAATTGTATTCTCTGATCCCTTTTGGCTCAAGGTCACTAAGGGACTTTTGTTAAGTGATTTGAGTAGCTTCATGTCATGTCATGCCTTGCCTTGCCATGTTAAGTTCCTGTAGCTTGTAGTTTTCATGCTCTAAAGTCTGCTTCCTGATGATAAATTCCAGACTTGTGTTAATTTCACAAAGTCTGAAACTTGTTATCATTTGCACTTTTGACATGCTTGTTTGAACACGTTAATGGATGAATTAGCCGTAGCTCAGTGTTCATATTTTGTCAAGCATCATGAGTGGATCCCTGCCATGTATTTTGTTGCTATGTTTGAGTGCTGTAGCATATTTTACTTGATGCATTTAGATGGTCACTTGCTGTCAATCACAGACCGGTACCATATTTGTTTTGCTTGCCTTTTCCAAACCGTGCATCCGATTCCGGTGATCTTTATATCGATTTCAACCGAAATCACCTCACCTTTCCAGTGGCAATCTTTTATTTCCAAGTTGAGGCCAGGTTCAACCATTCCTTTCCGAATCATGCATATGCATCACATACCGCATCCCACATATCATGCCTTGTTCATGTGTTGGTTGTTTACTATGTTGTGTGCTTCTTTCCGGTGTTGCTTCTTCGGGTTGGTTCCGATAACGTCGTGTTTGTGAGGACCTGTTTGTCTACGTCCATTTGTCTTCTTCATGGACTCGTTCTTCTTCCTTGCGGGATTTCAGGCAAGATGACCATACCCTCGAAATCACTTCTATCTTTGCTTGCTAGTTGCTCGCTCTTTTGCTATGCCTATGCTGCGATACCTACCACTTGCTTATCATGCCTCCCATGTTTTTCAGCCAAGCCTCTAACCCACCCTTTCCTAGCAAACCATTGTTTGGCTATGTTACGGCTTTGCTCAGCCCCTCTTATAGCGTTGTTAGTTGCAGGTGAAGATTGGAGTTTGTTCCATGTTGGAACATGGATATTTTGTTGGGATATCACAATATCTCTTATTTAATTAATGCATCTATATACTTGGTAAAGGGTGGAAGGCTCGTCCTTATGCCTGGTGTTTTGTTCCACTCTTGCCGCCCTAGTTTCCGTCATATCGGTGTTATGTTCCCGGATTTTGCGTTCCTTACGTGGTTGGGTTATAATGGGAACCCCTTGACAGTTCGCCTTGAATAAAACTCCTCCAGCAATGCCCAACATTGGTTTTACCATTCGCCACCTAGCATTTTATTTCCCTTGGGTAGGCCTGCCCAAGGGTCAGCTTTATTTAACCACCCCCCCCCCCCCGAGCTGAGTGTTGGTCCAAACTGAGCTGCCTGCGGGGCCACCTTGGGGAAACTTGAGGGTTGGTTTTACTCGTAGCTAGTCTCATCTGAGTGTGCCCTGAGAACGAGATATGTGCAGCTCCTATCGGGATTTGTCGGCACATTCGGGCGGCTTTGCTGGACTTGTTTTACCATTGTCGAGGATGTCTTGTAACCTGGATGTCGAGTCTGATCGGAATGTCTTGGGAGAAGGAATATCCTTCGTTGACCGTGAGAGCTTGTGATGTGCTAAGTTGGGACACCCTGCAGGGATTGAACTTTCGAAAGCCGTGCCCGCGGTTATGGGCAGATGGGAATTCGTTAATGTCCGGTTGTAGAAAACCTGAAGTTGATCTTAATTAAAATACATCAACCGCATGTGTAATCATGATGGTATCTTTCCGGCGGAGTCCGGGAAGTGAACACGGTGTTGGAGTAATGCTTGATGTAGGTTGTTCTAGGATCACTTCTTGATCATAGTTTTATCGACATTGCCTTGCCTTCTCTTCCCGCTCTCATTTGCATATGTTTAGCCACCATATATGCTAGTCGCTTGCTGCAGCTCCACCTCGTACCTTTTACCCTTCCTATAAGCTTAAATAGTCTTGATCGCGCGGGTGTGAGATTGCTGAGTCCCCGTGACTCACAGATACTTCCAAAACCAGTTTGCAGGTGGCGATGTTACCGAGCAGGTGACGCAACCAAGCTCAGGGGGATCTCGATGAAGATCTCGTTCTTTGTGTTGTTCCGTTTCCAGTTGATCAGTACTCGAGCCCAGTCGGGACGATCGGGGATCTGTGTAGCAGTTGGGGTAGTCTTCTTTTATTTTGGTTCCGTAGTCGGACCTTTATTGTATCTGGATGTTGTAATGCTTTATTCATGTAATTGTGTGAAGTGGCGATTGTAAGCCAACTATGTATCTCTTTCCCTTATGTATTACATGGGTTGTGTGAAGATTACCTCACTTGTGACATTGCTTTCAATGCGGTTATGCCTCTAAGTCATGCTTCCACACGTGGGAGATATAGCCGCATCGAGGGCGTAACATAAGTCATGCTCGTCGAGACTGTGCGCCGCACCTGACATGGGCTTGAATCCTTCGAAGACCAAGTCTCCGCAGATGTCGATAGTATAGTTCAAGCTTCCAAACTTGACCAGATGGCCAGGGGCGTAGCTCTCGATCTGCTCCAGACGGCCAAGCGAGTAGGCCCGCAGTACGAAGCCGCCAAATACGAAGATCTGTCCGGGAAGAAAAACCTCACCCTGGATCGCATCGTTGTCGATGATCGAAGGAGCCATCAAACCTTATGGTGACGACACAGTGGAACTCTCAATGAAACCACCAATGTCGGTGTCAAAACCGGCGGATCTCTTGTACGGGGTCCCGAACTGTGCGCCTAAGGTGGATGGTAACAGGAGGCAGGGTACACAATGTTTACCCAGGTTCAGGCCCTCTCGATGGAGGTAATACCCTACTTCCTGCTCGATTGATCTTGATGATATGAGTATTACAAGAGTTGATCTACCACGAGATCTTAGAGGCTAAACCCTAGAAGCTAGCCTATGATTATGATTGTTGTTGTCCTATGGACTAAACCCTCTGGTTTATATAGACACCGGAGGGGGCTAGGGTTACACAAAGTCGGTTACAAGGGTGGATATCTACATATCCGAATTGCCAAGCTTGCCTTCCACGCAAAGAAGAGTCCCACCAGGACACGGGACGAAGTCTTCAATCTTGTATCTTCATAGTCCAACAGTCCGGCCAAAGTATATAGTTCGGTTGTCCAAGGACCCCCTAATCCAGGACTCCCTTAGTGGGCACAACCCACCAGGGCGTGCCCCCTCTCCTGGCGCGCCCAGGTGGGTTGTACCCACCTGGTGGCCCCGTAGATGACCCCCTTGATACTATAAAATCACATATTTCCAAAAAAAATCAGGGAGAAAGAATTATCGCAATCCACGAGACGGTGCCGCCGCCAAGCCCTGTTCTTCCTCGGGAGGGCAGATCTGGAGTCTGTTTGGGGCTCCGGAGAGGGGGATGTTCGTTCTTTGTCATCAACAACCCTTCTCCATCGCCAATTCCATGATGCTCCCCACCGGGAGTGAGTAATTCCTTCGTAGGCTCACTGGTCCATGAGGAGTTGGATGAGATTCATCATGTAATCGAGTTAGTTTTGTTAGGGCATGATCCGTAGTCTCCACTATGTTCCTAGATTGATGTTGCTATGACTTTGCCATGCTTAATGCTTGTCACTTTGGGCCCAGGTGCCATGATTTCAAATCTAAACCATTTATGTTATCATCATTATATCCATGTTCTAGATCCGATCTTGCAAGTTATAGTCACCTACTACGGTTATGATCCGACAACCCCGGAGTGACAACAACCGGGCCCACTCTCGGTGATGACCATAGTTTGAGGAGTTCATGTATTAACTATGTGTTAATGCTTTGTTCCGGTTCTCTATTAAAAGGAGGCCTTAATGTCCCTTAGTTTCCAATATGGACCTTGCTGCCATGGGAGGGTAGGACAAAAGATGTCATGCAAGTTCTTTTAATAAAGCATGTAAGACTATTTACGGAATACATGCCTACATTATATCGATGAACTGGAGCTAGTGTCGTATAGCCCTAGGTTATAACTGTCACAAGATGAATATCATCCAACAAGTCACCGATCCAATGCCTACGAACTTCTCCATATTGTTTCTGCTAAGTTACTACTGCTATCATCACGGTTACACTTGCTACAAAATTACTACTATCACGGTTACTGTTACTATTGCTGCTGTCACTACTATCAAAACTATCAAACTACTTTGCTACTGATCACTTTGCTGTAGATAATTAATCTCTAGGTGTGGTTGAATTGACAACTTAGCTGCTAATGCCTTCAAATATTTTTTGGCTCCCCTTGTGTCGAATCTATAAATTTGGGTTGAATACTATACCGTCGAAAACTATTGCGATCCCCAGCTTGCGTGTTTGTTTTTACTTGAGGGTCGTCGAGGAGCATCGTCGAGGAGCAGACCATGTGGGACTAGCTGGACAGAGCATCGAGGAGCAGACCAGGTGGGACTAGTGGCGACGGCTTTCTGGAGGAACCCCAGCATTGCAGGCAGGGGATCAAGGTAGAGGGAAAGGGGAGAGGAGATGCAAGCGGGCAGGGCAATGAACATTTGTGTGTTTGTTTTTACTTGAGGGTCAGGTGTGACGCGAGCGTGAGCAGTGGGATTTTGAGTGTAATATAGGCAAACATGAGAGTCATTAACTATTCCCCTTCCCTTTAATTTTTAGTGAGCTTTTACCTGAAGCACCACCCCCCCCCCCCCAAAGAGAAATAAGTTAAGCCCAAGCCCATAAGTCAAAAATGACGTATTTACATCTTTTATGGGTTATTTTGACAATAAGCTCTAAAAAGGCAGAATAGAACTGGCCCTTATCCTGCAATTCAATTGTGCGTGGAATGATGAATCGCTCCTACCTACTATAGTGTACATTTAGGCATCATACATGGCATAACCTAATACATGTGCATTTCATTATAGAGTCTGAAATATGCAATGTTTATTTTAGTTCATACATTGCACATGATGTTTAAATGCCCCTTAAATCTGGTTAGTCAAGTGATGGTCTTTAAGCCTCCTTCTATGCTTATTTTCTTGATATGTAATTCAATGTTGTGCATGATTTGCTCACACATCCGTTCAATTGCTTTTTTGTATCAGCCAGGCATACTAGGATTGTTTGCTTTGATTACTTGTTGTTCTTGAACTAACAAAGCTTGTCAATGATTTAAACACTAAGGGCTGCTGTGGTGGGGGCTTGTATAACTCATAGGTGACATAAAGGTTTGGCTATACACTAATGTAGGCTCTCCAAGAGTACCTGGAGATCCAGTTCGAAGGTATGCCTAGGTTTTACACAATGCACACATAGTTAATTTACATTTCATTGTGTGCAAGAGATGTGGCATGTTTCATTATGTGGTTTTGTTTTTTTATAAACTCATCCTTTTGTTACAAAAAAGTATGCATATTTATCTTCCAAGGAGACGAGTAACTAGTTTGGTCACCTTGCAGAGGGGGTGCAATGAAGTTAAGATTGAGGATTTCCAAGTACAAGATGTTAGGAAGGAGCCTTGCAAGAGAAGGAGGAGCAGTCCTGAGCCTGTTCAGCCAGTTATGGTAAGTCACTTGTTTTACAATTACTAGGACATCCTATTTGTCTAGCATTGTGCCTTCGTAGGGTTCTTCACCTGTAACACAGTCATTGGGCCATTGATTAAAACCCCCTCTGCTCACTTTTTTTGTAAATCAGATGTATGTAAACGTATTTTAATGTGTCTGTTCACTCATTATGGATGTTGTCTATTTTTAAATATCTAAAACATCTTATAGTAGTGAACAGTGTGAAACTGTTTCCTGCTATGATAGAGCTGTCGATGTCATAAATGTCATAACCAAACGCATCCCTACAAAAAAAGACACATCCGTGACATTTTTGGCCGAACGAAAAAAATTCTATCATGCTTATGACACTTCTATGATGATAATTGTGACAAAAGCACGTATCATCATAGATGTGGTGGGCTCATACTTTTATGACAAAAATAATGATAGAAATGGGCTTTTCGTCCTGGGCAGGCCGGGGACACACCTGCATGACATTCTTTGGGCCGTCCATGACGGAACAAATCGTGGTAGAAGCAAGGGCGAGAATAATTTCGGGGAGTTCCCAGTTACGGTAGGTGGTCGGGGCCGAGGGATGCACGGAGGGATTGCATGTTTCTCACGTACATGTATGCGCGTGTGTGTAAGGAATTGGGCTCTAACTGAACCCGAGAGAAGCGTTGGGCTCTAACTGAACCCAAGCGATTGCACTAGCTACATTATTGAACCGCAATAGATTCCTTGGCTATTAACTGAACCGAGTGATTCCCTTGCTACTGCTGCTAATGAAGCCGATCAAAACTGCCTCTTGATGAATAGTGCTCGGTGGGGGTTGGATGAATAGTTCCCGGTGGAGGAAGGATGAACAGGATCCCTTGTGTCGCAGGAAGTCCGCGGCCACCTATGGGACCAGGGCGGCCCCTAGCTAGTTCGGCGAGGGACGTCGTGTTGCACAAAGATGAGACCAGCACGCGGTAGTGCGGCAGAGAGATCACTGGCAATTTACCCAAGTTCGGGCCGCCGCGAGGCGTAAGACCCTACTCCTGCTTTTGTGCATTGATGGTGGAAATGAACATGGTGGTGCGTGGTAAACTTGCTCGGCAAGGCTGGCCTCAAGGTTACAGTGACCACAAGCGTATGATGCTTTGGTTTTGTCAAGTTTCCAAACCTCTAACCCCTTCCTACAATTGCCATGGGCCTCCTTTTATAGATTAAGGGGTCACCACAGTGGAAAAACAGTCATTACCCACTGATATGATAGCAAACAGTGCTATCATACCTAACTCTACGGGCTGGCAGGTGTGCATTAAATGCACCGCTTAGTGTCACATCACTAGCTGCCTGACAAGGCCTGCCGGGCTTATGTTGCCAGCTTCGATCCTGTTCTCTTGACACATCGCTGGACAGGTGTCACCTGTGGGTTTCTTCTGTAGGAGATGGCTGACATGTGGCCAATGCTGCCACTTAATCACATTGCGGCTTGACACGGCACTGATTGACGATGTGGGTCGTTCTTGCATGGTTGGCGGGGTGGTTCAGGCCCCGCAATCCCCGGAAGGTGCTGCCGGGGAGTCTTGGCTACTTGTTTCTTGTGGTGGCCTGGTCCCTTGCCGGGCTCGTCTGCCTAGCGAGGGAGGCCCTTCTCTTGCCGATATCCTGTCCCTTTGGCTCGATCTTGATTTCTCTGAGATGCATGTTGGTTCTTCAACCTCTAAACTAAGCGGGTGCTCCAATCTTGTGTATGTGCATAGTTGGGCAACATACCCGGGGTCTCTTGTACCGACAGAAGCCCCCGGGCCTGCCCCGATCGTGCTGCGCAGCGTCGGTGGGGTAGGGCCTAATAAGTGCACCGGCAGGGCTGCTAAAGGGGTTGGCCCCTTTGAAGTTTTCCTTTACTGCTTCATTAGTCTTGATCTTGGGGGCGGTTTCCAATTTCCATGTGCACGGTGCGCGGCACCGTGGAAGACCTTGGAGCATGGCCCTCGGATTCTCCTCGCCCCACGATCATGGGGCAAAAACTACCATCCCACTAGCCCCCCGTTCCGCACGCACCTTGCCACGTGCTCCGCATGCATTGGGCCTGGTAGGTAGCGGATGCGGAGGACATGGGGAGGAGCGTTGATGCTGAAACCCAAGTGTCGATGGTTGGGGCAGAGGGGTGGCCTCGTCCTTCAGAGCCATAATGGGTGCAGAGAAGCCGCATTGGAGGAGAGGGGCGGACGCCTCTCATAGGAGGGGTCATCCCCTTGCCCTGTTTCCCTATAAAAAGGCCTGAGGCAGTATTCTTCATTGCACATTCCTCCTTCTCTCTCTGTGATCCTTCTTATCTAGCCATGGCGGCGAAGAGGGCTTCTTCTCGACAGCACGACCCTCCTCCCCCGGACCCTAAGGTAGGAAGAAGGGAAGGAAGGGGGCGTGGCCATGGTCACCGCGCTGCTCCAGGAGGAGGACGGGGCGGCGCCCCGGTGGTGCCTCCGTCGGCAGCTCCACCCCCGATGGAAGGCCATGTCAGGGACGATCTGCTACCTCTTGAGCATTGCGTTGGTTTTTCCCCGAAGAGGAAGGGGTGATATAGCAGAGTAGCGTAAGTATTTCCCTCAGTTTTTGAGAACCAAGGTATCAATCCAGTAGGAGGCTACGCGCGAGTCCCTCGTACCTGCACAAAACAAATAAATCCTCGCAACCAACGCATAAGGGGTTGTCAATCCCTACACGGCCACATACGAGAGTGTGATCTAATAGATATGATACGATAATATTTTTTGGTATTTTTATGATAAAGATGCAAAGTAAAATAAAAGCAAAGTAAATAACAAAGTATTGGAAGATTAATATGATGAAGATAGACCCGGGGGCCATAGGTTTCACTAGTGGCTTCTCTCAAGAGCATAAGTATTCTACGGTGGGTGAAGGAATTACTGTTGATCAATTGACAAAATTGAGCATAGTTATGAGAATATCTAGGCATGATCTTGTATATAGGCATCACGTCTGAGACAAGTAGACCGACTCCTGCCTACATCTACTACTATTACTCCACTCATTGACCGCTATCAAGCATGCATCTAGAGTATTAAGTTAATGAAAACAGAGTAACGCCTTAAGCAAGATGACATGATGTAGAGGGATAAACTCATGCAATATGATGAAAACCCCATCTTGTTCTCCTGAATAGCAACAATGCAATACATGCCTTGCTGCCCCTGATGTCACTGGGAAAGGACACCGCCAGATTTGAACCCAAAGCTAAGCACTACTCCCATTGCAAGAAAGGACAATCTAGTAGGCCAAACCAAACTGATAATTCGAAGAGACTTGCAAAGGTAACCAATCATACATAAAATAATTCAGAGAAGATTCAAACATTGTTCATAGATAGACTTGATCATAAACCCACAATTCATCGATCTCAACAAACACATCGCAAACAGAAGATTACATCGAATAGATCTCCACAAGAGAGGGGGAGAACATTGTATTGAGATTCAAAAAGAGAGAAGAAGACATCTAGCTAATAACTATGGACCCGTAGGTCTGAGGTGAACTACTCACACTTCATCGGAGGAGCTATGGTGATGATGTAGAAGCCCTCCGTGATCGATGCCCCCTCCGGCGGAGCTCCGGAACAGGCCCCAAGATGGGATCTCGTGGATACAGAAAGTTGCGGCGGTGTAATTAGGGTTTTGGTTCCGTATCTGATCGTTTGGGGGTACGTAGGTATATATAGGAGGAAGGAGTACGTCGGTGAAGCAACAGGCGGCCCACGAGGGTGGAGGGCGTGCCTGGGGGGTAGGCGCGCCCCCTACCTCGTGGCCTCCTCTTTTCTGTCTTGACATAGGGTCCAAGTCTCCAGGGTCTTGTTCATTGAGAAAATCACGTTCCCGAAGGTTTCATTCCATTTGGACTCCATTTGATATTCCTTTTCTTCGAAACCCTAAAATAGGCAAAAACAGCAATTCTGGGCTGGGCCTCCAATTAATAGGTTAGTCCCAAAAATAATAAAAGTGGATAATAAAGCCCAATAATGTCCAAAACAGTAGATATATAGCATGGAGCAATCAAAAATTATAGATACCTTGGAGACGTATCAAGCATCCCCAAGCTTAATTCATGCTCATCCTCGAGTAGGTAAATGATAAAAACAGAATTTTTGATGCGGAGTGCTACTTGGCATAATTTTAATGTAATTCTTCTTAATTGTGGTATGAATATTCAGATCCGAAAGATTCAAGATAAAAGTTCGTACTGACATAAAAATAATAATACTTCAAGCATACTAACAAAGCAATCATGTCTTCTGAAAATAACATGGCCAAAGAAAGTTATCCCTACAAAATCATATAGTTTGGCTATGCTCTATCTTCACCACACAAAGTATTTTAATCATGCACAACCCCGATGACAAGCCAAGCAATTGTTTCATACTTTTGACATTGTCAAAACTTTTTCAATCTTTACGAAATACATGAGCGTGAGCCATTGATATAGCACTATAGTTGGAATAGAATGGTGGTTCTGGAGAAGACAAAAAGGGAGAAGATAGTCTCACATCAACTAGGCGTATCAACGGGCTATGGAGATGCCCATCAATATATATGAATGTGAGTGAGTAGGGATTGCCATGCAACGGATGCACTAGAGCTATAAGTATATGAAAGCTCAACAAAAGAACTAAGTGGGTGTGCATCCAACTCGCTTGCTCACGAAGACCTAGGGAAATTTGAGGAAGCCCATCATTCGAATATACAAGCCAAGTTCTATAATGAAAAATTCCCACTAGTATATGAAAGTGACGAAATGAGAGACTCTCCACTATGAATATCATGGTGCTACTTTGAAGCACAAGTGTGGTAAAAGGATAGGAGAGACTCTCCACTATGAATATCATGGTGCTACTTTGAAGCACAAGTGTGGTAAAAGGATAGTAGCATTGCCCCTTCTCTCTTTTTCTTTCATTTTTTTATTTGGGCCTTTTCTCTTTTTTTATGGCCTCTTATCTTTTCCTTTTTTTCGTCCATAGTCTCATCCCGACTTGTGGGGGAATCATAGTTTCCATCATCCTTTCCTCACTTGGCACAATGCTCTAATAATGATGATCATCACAATTTTATTTTCTTACAACTCAACAATTACAACTCGATACTTAGAACAAAATATGACTCTTTATGAATGCTTCCGGCGGTGTACCGGGATATGCAATGACTCATGAGTGACACGTATGAAAGCATTATGAACGGTGGCTTTGCCACAAATACGATATCAACTACATGATCATGCTAAGCAATATGACAATGATGGAGTGTGTCATAATAAACGGAACGGTGGAAAGTTGCATGGCAATATATCTCGGAATGGCTATGGAAATGCCATAATAGGTAGGTATGGTGGCTATTTTGATGAAGGTATATGGTGGGTGTATGATACCGGCGAAAGGTGTGCGGTATTAGAGAGGCTAGCAATGGTGGAAGGGTGAGAGTGCGTATAATCCATGGACTCAACATTAGTCATAAAGAACTCATATACTTATTGCAAAAATCTACAAGATATCAAAGCAAAGTATTACGAACATGCTCCTAGGGGATAGATTGGTAGGAAAAGACCATCGCTCATCCCCGACCGCCACTCATAAGGAAGACAATCAATAAATAAATCATGCGCCGACTTCATCACATAACGGTTCACCATACGTGCATGCTACGGGATTCACGAACTTCAACACAAGTATTTCTCAAATTCACAACTACTCAACTCTCAAAACTTTAATATCACCATCTTCATATCTCAAAACAATTATCAAGCATCAAACTTCTCATAGTATTCAACACACTCATAAGAAAGTTTTATTATTATTCTTGAATACCAAGCATATTAGGATTATTTAAGCAAATTACCATGCTATTTAAGACTCTCAAAATAATCTAACGGAAGCATGAGAGATCAATAGTTTTTATAAAACAAATCCACCACCGTGCTCTAAAAGATATAAGTGAAGTACTAGAGAAAAACTATGTAATTCAATTGATATAAGCGAAGCACATAGAGTATTCTAACAAATTCCAAATCATGTATGGCTCTCTCAAAAGGTGTGTACAACAATGATGATTGTGGTAAACTAACAAATAAAGAATCAAATAATACAAGACACTCCAAGCAAAACACATATCATGTGGTGAATAAAAATATAGCTCCAAGTAAAGTTACCGATAGAAGTAGACGAAAAGAGGGGATGCCTTCAGGGGCATCCCCAAGAATTGGCTTTTAGGTGTCCTTATATTATATTGGGTGTGCCATGGGCATCCCCATGCTTAGGCTCTTGCCACTCCTTGTTCCATAATCCATCAAATCTTTACCCAAAACTTGAAAACTTCACAACACAAAACTTAAAGTAGAAAATCTCGCGAGTTTCGTTAGCGAAAGAAAACAAAAGACCACTTCAAGGTACTGTAAGGAACTCATTATTTATTTATATTGGTGTTAAACCTACTGTATTCCAACTTGTCTATGGTTTATAAACTATTTTACTAGCCATAGATTCATCAAAATAAGCAAACAACACACGAAAAACAGAACCTGCCAAAAACAGAACAGTCTATAATAATCTGTAGGTAGCGCAAGATCTGGAACCCCAAAAATTCTAAAATAAATTGCTGGACGTGGGGAATTTATCTATTAATCATCTGAAAAAATAATTAACTAAATAGAACGTTCCAAATAAAAATTGAAGCAGTTCTCGTGAGCGCTAAAGTTTCTGTTTTTTTACAGCAAGATTAACAAGACTTTCCCCAAGTCTTCCCAACGGTTCTACTTGGCACAAACACTAATTAAACACAAAAAACACAACCTAAACAGAGCCTAAATAAATTATTTATTCCTAAACAGTAGAAAAAAGCAAGTAATAAAAATAAAATTGGGTTGCCTCCCAACAAGCGCTATCGTTTAACGCCCCTAGCTAGGCATAAGAAGCAAGGATAGATCTAGGTATTGCCATCTTTGGTTGGCAATCCATAAGTGGATCTCGTAATAAATTCATAAGGTAATTTAATTTTCTTTCTAGGAAAGTGTTCCATGCCTTTCCTTAACGGAAATTGGAATCTAATATTTCCTTCCTTCATATCAATAATTGCACCAGTTGTTCTAAGGAAAGGTCTACCAAGAATAATAGGACATGAAGGATTGCAATCTATGTCAAGAACAATAAAATCTACGGGTACATAATTCCTATTTGCAGCAATAAGAACATCATTAATTCTTCCCATAGGTTTCTTAATAGTGGAATCCGCAAGGTGCAAGTTTAGAGAGCAATCATCAAAATCACAGAAACCTAACAAATCACACAAAGTCTTTGGAATCGTGGAAACACTAGCACCCAAATCACATAAAGCATAAAACTCATGATCTTTAATCTTAATTTTAATAGTTGGTTCCCACTCATTATAAAGTTTTCTACGGATAGAAACTTCCAATTCAAGTTTTTCTTCATAAGATTGCATCAAGGCATCAACGATATGTTTAGTAAACGCTTTATTTTGACTATAAGCGTGAGGAGAATTTAGCACGGATTGCAACAAGGAAATACAATCAGTCGAAGAGAAATTTTTAGAATTAAATTCCTTGAAATCCAAAATAGTGGGTTTAGCAACATCTAGGGTTTTAATTTCTTCGATCCCACTTTCATGAATTTTATCATCAAGATCTAAAAACTCCGAATTCTTGGAACGCCTTCTAGGTAAAGGTGGATCATATTCAGTCCCATCATTATTAAGATTCATATTGCAAAACAAAGATTTAATAGGGGACACATCAATAACTTTTAGATCTTTATCTTTATTTTCATAGCGATCCGGTTTAGCGGCCATCCTATTAACTAAGGTGGCTTGCTTATCCGAAATTTCAGTGGTCAACTTCTCAAGACGAGCAATTTGGGATCTTAAACCATCAAATTTTTTAGACATATCATCGAGCTCTTTATTCATAAAACTCATAAAAAAATTTTGTTCCTTAAGCTCGTTTCTAAAGAAACTATTATGCTCAAATTGCAAGACCATAAAACTCCTAATGTTGTTTTCGATTTCTTCTAACCTTTTAAGGTGAAGATCACCAAATCGGGGAAGAGCCATCGAGAGAAGCAAATAAACTAACACACAAGCAAACAAAAAACAAGCGGGCAAAAAGAGGCAAATAGAGAAAGAGAGGGAGGATAGAGAGAGAGGGCGAATAAAACGACATCGGTGAAGTGGGGGAGGAAAACGAGAAGCAAATGGCAAATAATGTAATGCGGGAGATAGGGATTGTGATCGGTACTTGGTATATTGACTTTTGCGTAGACTCCCCGGCAATGGCGCCAGAAATCCTTCTTGCTACCTCTTTAGCAGTGCGTTGGTTTTTCCTCGAAGAGTCAGGGATGATGCAGCAGAGTAGCATAAGTATTTCCCACAGTTTTTGAGAACCAAGGTATCAATCCAGAAGGAGGCTACGTGCAAGTCCCTCGTACCTGCACAAAACAAATAAATCGTCGCAACCAACGCGATAAGGGGTTGTCAATCCCTACACGGCCACTTACGAGAGTGAGATCTGATAGATATGATAAGATAATATTTTTTGGTATTTTATGATAAAGATACAAAGTAAAATAAAAGCAAAGTAAATAACAAAGTATTGGAAGATTAATATGATGAAGATAGACCCGGGGGCCATAGGTTTCACTAGTGGCTTCTCTCAAGAGCATAAGTATTCTACGGTGGGTGAACGAATTACTGTTGAGCAATTGATAGAATTGAGCATAGTTATGAGAATATCTAGGCATGATCATGTATATAGGCATCACGTCCGAGACAAGTAGACCGACTCCTACCTGCATCTACTAGTATTACTCCAATCATCGACCACTATTCAGCATGCATCTAGAGTATTAAGTTAATGAAAACAGAGTAACGCCTTAAGCAAGATGAAATTATGTAGAAGGATAAACTCATGCAATATGATGAAAACCCCATCTTGTTATCCTCGATGGCAACAATACAATACGTGCCTTGCTGCCCCTGATGTCACTGGGAAAGGACACCGCAAGACTGAACCCAAAGCTAAGCACTTCTCCCATTGCAAGAAAGATCAATCTAGTAGGCCAAATCAAACTGATAATTCGAAGAGACTTGCAAAGATAACCAATCATACATAAAAGAATTCAGAGAAGATTCAAATATTGTTCATAGATAGACTTGATCATAAACCCACAATTCATCGGTCTCAACAAACACACCGCAAAAAGAAGATTACATTGAATATATCTCCACAAGAGAGGGGAGAACATTGTATTGAGATCCAAAAAGAGAGAAGAAGCCATCTAGCTAATAACTATGGACCTGTATGTCCGAGGTGAACTACTCACACTTCATCGGAGGGGCTATGATGATGATGTAGAAGCCCTCCGTGATCGATGCCCCCTCCAGCGGAGCTCCAGAACAGGCCCCAAGATGGGATCTCGTGGAAACAGAAATTTGCAGCGGTGGAATTAGGGTTTTGGCTCCGTATCTTATCATTTGGGGGTACGTAGGTATATATAGGAGGAAGGAGTACGTCGGTGGAGCAACAAGGGGCCCACGAGGGTGGAGGGCGTGCCTGGGGGGTTGGCGCGCCCCCCTAGCTCGTGGCCTCCTCTTTTGTGTCTTGACGTAGGGTGCATGTCTCCTGGGTCTTGTTCGTTGATAAAATCACGTTCCCGAAGGTTTCATTCCGTTTGGACTCCATTTGATATCCCTTTTCTTCGAAACCCTAAAATAGGCAAAAAAAGCAATTTTGGGCTGGGCCTCCGGTTAATAGGTTAGTCCCAAGAATAATATAAAAGTGGATTATAAAGCCCAATAATGTCCAAAATAGTAGATAATATAGCATGGAGCAATCAAAAATTATAGATACGTTGGAGACGTATCATGATCCTCGAGAGTTCATCATTAGGCTGTATAAACCCCTGCGGAGCCGCCTTCGTCTTCCATCCTTCTTTGTGCGGGAGATGGAGCTCGAGAAGCCGCGCGCCCTGAGGCTGCACATGAGGGGCTGTGGGGATGGGGGCACGAGGGTTGACTTCGACTTCCCCGCCCCTCATGTTATGTAT
Source organism: Triticum urartu (assembly GCF_056163025.1). Classification (NCBI taxonomy): domain Eukaryota; kingdom Viridiplantae; phylum Streptophyta; class Magnoliopsida; order Poales; family Poaceae; genus Triticum; species Triticum urartu. The sequence goes on along the minus strand of NC_141877.1, from coordinate 212,005,359 downwards.
CTCCATTGTGGCTTGAAGACCTTTGTCCGTCCCACAGCTTTTCGGAGGGGCACATTCTCCATTTCAAATTAATGGAGAGTGGCCTGCTCACCATCAAGATCTTTGGGCGCTCGGGAGGCCACTTAGGTTGCTTCATGGAGAGCTCTACCGACGACGAAATCTCCTCCTTGAGCAAAAGCGACGAGGAGGACAGTGATAGTGATGACGACGACAACAGGCGGAGGAGCGACGACTCTGACTCCGGCTGCTCGTCGCCAGCACCATCTTCATCAGGCGGTAGCACCATCATCTGCATCTGCATCTCCTCCCGGCAATGTGATTTGCCGGGGAGTTGGACGCAGAGGTGTGGATGGTGCTGCCGGGCTCCTCCAGCAGTCTTCCAACTAGACCCCGACAGACTTCTTGTTGGGCTACAGCTTCGTTAGCACTGCTGAGTCCTGCTGGCCCTGGTGACGGCGGTTGGTAAGGTCACCCTCCGCCGTGCACTCCATCGAGGGGTTCCCTCGCGCTTCCGCTTCTCCCGGGCTACCTCTCCTGGAGCACGATGAGAGTGGGTCGGGTCTTCGCCTTGGCGCTCCTTTTGCCCTCCTCCCCTTCTACGACTGCAGCTAGGAGGAGAGGGACATGAAAGGGCATCACGGAGCACTTATATTTTTTCAATCTTAAATTAGCCGACAATTGCAAAATTTTAATTCAAATAATGTAATCTCTCAAGTCCATCTCTGTATTCTGTAATGCTTGTACTTGTAACTGCATATGAATGAAAAAGATGAATCTTGTCGGGAACTCGTGCATGTATATGTCCACGCAGAGGCAAAGTGCCTCTTTAATAGAATTAACGAGTTCTCCCCAGTAAGATATCCTGCCGGCACCTTCTTTGTCAGCCGGAGAACTTTGTGTGCCGAGGAACAGACAGAGGGGCCAGCCCCCCGCCAACCTCTTTTTCCCAAAGTCCACTGCGACGACCCAGACTGAAGCAGCGTTCGAGTCATGGATGGGAGCACCTAAGTTTCAAAGAGGGGAGGCGAGGTTTTCTCATGCAAAGTTGTAGCTTTACAGAATACTAACGGACAAGAGGTGAGCTTATCTGTTTGGCTTGTCAGGGATCGTCGTGCCATGCAATCGTCTCGTCTCTTGTCAAATCCAGGTTCATGGCAAGAACCTGTAACTCCATGCAGATGAGAATCAATGCAAGATGCAATCCTATCTATATGCATATGCAAATGCTCATGAAATGCTTATGCAATGATCTGCGTGTGCTTGTGCATGCTTGCAATCTTAGTTGGGCCCCCCTACAACGCTTCTTTATTTTCTCTTGCACGGGGTGATCGCCCCGGCTTGTACAAGGGGTTACATGCTGTCGGATTTCAGATTGCGGCAAAACCCTTGAGGTTCGAACACTGACTTGCGCATGAAGATCTCCCCCTCTCTATCTCGTGCACTCAACGATCTCACGGCCTAGCTTGACCGACCCAAATACACGACACACAAGATTTATACCGGTTCGGGCCACCGTTGTGGTTTAATCCCCTACTCCAGTGTGGTGTGGTGGATTGCCTCTTGGGCTGTGGATGAACAGTTACAAGGGAAGAACAGCCTCCTGAGGAGAGGTGTTCTTGTGCTCGGTGAGCTTGTGCGGTGAGGATGATCTCCCTCTAAGATCATCCCCCTAGCTATGGTGGTGGCTAGTCCTATTTATAGAGGCCCTGGTCCTCTACCCAAATATTGAGCGGGAAGGGATCCCACAACGACCAATTCGAAGGGAGAAAACTAGTACAAGTTATCCCGGCAAAGGTAGTCTTCGCCTGCCAAAGGCTCTGGGGGTGACGCCGTCCTGGGCTCCACGGTGACCTCCGACTTGCCGTCCTGTTGGTCTTGGTCTTGTTGCACCGATATGGAAACCTTTGCCTGATGCCTCGGGGCTCCTCGCCTGTGCTTGCCCCTTTAGCACCAAAGAGGAAACGAGGACACTGTGTTCGCTGGCGCCCTCCTGTCTTGATAGTCATGGCTTGCGTCATTGGAACCTCACGAGGTTCACCTTGCCTTGATCTCTCCGCCCCTCGCGAGCCAGCCTGGTGTGGCCGCCCCTGAGGAGGTCTTGCGTCGTCCGCCTCGTGAAGCTTGGCCCCTCGCGAGGGTCTTGGGTGTTTGCCAATGAAGATGGGCCGTACGGGGCCACTAGAGGAGCCATGCTGCGGGCCGCAGGCAGGCAAGTCTGGGGACCCCCATTCCCAGAACACCGACAGTAGGCCCTAGGCCCAAGGCGCTCTCAGGCTTGGCTTCGAGGCGAAGCCAAAGGGCAAGTGCGGAGCGCCGCGGGCCCCAACAGCCTGCGGCCTTGGTCGACGCGTGGCGACTGATAGGACATGGGCATCTCCGCTTCCCCACGTAGCCTCGACAACTGCCCGCTTGACAAAAGACTGGCGTGGGCTACGCTCGCCTTCATTGCTTTACTCCGCCTTGCTCCAGATCCCCTTTCTTGCCCCTAGCTTCTGAAACCTCCAAATCTGCTCTGATCTCCTTCCAAGCTTCCCTCCAATGGCGCCCCGAAATACCAAGGTTGACTCGCCGCCCGCCTGGTATGAGTCAACCCTAGAGGCGCCCAATGTCCCGGAGAAAAACAATGCCGCCGCGCAGCTGCTGATGGCGGGGGAGAACAATGAGAAGGGGGAGACCACGCTCCGGGCTGGCTCAGCCGTGCCCGAAGCTCCGAAGAGCTCCTTCTACCCCTTCTTCATGAGCAGCATCGCCGCTGGCCTCGTTCCCCCCTTCTCCGACTTCTTCTACGCGGTCCTCCGGCACTACGAGTTACAGGCTCTTCATCTCCATCCCAACTCCGTTCTTCTCATGTCCATCTTTGCCTTCTACTACGAGGTGTACGTCAGGGTGATGCCGTCCGTGGCATTGCTGCGCCACTTCTTCTACCTCTGGATCAACAAAGGCCACACCAGGGGGTGCGCCAACTTCATCGCAGCCGGCAAGGCCAACATGATTTCGAAGACTGGGAAGAAGTCAGATGGCTTCAGAAGCAAGTGGGTTATGATGTGTGTCCATCCATGGCTGAAGCTGCCAACGAGGATGCCCCGACCTGATGAGTGGTGGTCCTGCGCGAAGCTTACCGACGAGCGGGCTAAGTTGGTGCTGGAGAAGATGAACGCCGACCTAAGGCCGGGAAGCGCGAAGGCGGCGAAACTGACGGGGGCCATGCTCCTGATGGAATTCTTGGCGCAGCGGGTTGCTCCTCTCCAGGCGCACACGCGCCCCCTATGGACGCTTGTGGATGTAGAAGACAAGCTCCGCCTGAGCCCAAAGTCCTTTTCCGACGAGGAGCTCGCCGCGGCCCTCCGTCTCCGACGACCAAGAGTGTTTGCCGAATCCCCACGCTCCCTTGTTCCTCCGGAAGGGCGAGGCGCAGGTCGTGGCCGGCATACCTGATACGTGTCCAACGTATCTATAATTTTCGATTTCTCCATGCTATTATATTATCTGTTTTGGATGTTAATGGGCTTTATTTTACACTTTTATATCATTTTTGGGACTAACCTATTAATCGGAGGCCCAGCCCAAATTGATGTTTTTTGCCTATTTCAGTATTTCGCAAAAAAGGAATATCAAATGAAGTCCAAACGGAATGAAACCTTCGGGAACATGATTTTCTCAACAAACGTGATCCAGGAGACTTGGAGTGGGCGTCAAGAAACAATCGAGGAGTCCAGAGGCAGGGGGGCTCGCCTATCCCCCTGGGCGCGCCCTCCACCCTCGTGGGCCCCTTGTTGCTCCACCGACCTACTTCTTCCTCCTATATAAGTCCGCGTACCCTGCAAACATCCAAGAGCACCACGAAAACCTAATTCCACCACCACAACATTCTGCACCCGAGAGATCCCATCTTGGGGACTTTTATGGAGCTCCGCTAGAGGGGGCATTGATCATGGAGGGCATCTACATCAACTCCATGGCCTCTTCGGTGATGTGTGAGTAGTTTACTTCAGACCTTCGAGTGCATAGCTAGTAGCTAGATGGCTTCTTCTCTCTCTTTGGATCTCAATACAAAGTTCTCCTTGATTCTCTTGGAGATCTATTCGACGTAATCTTCTTTTGCGGTGTGTTTGTCGAGATTCGATGAATTGTGGGTTTATGATCCAGATTATCTATGAACAATATTTGATTCTTCTATGAATTCTTTTATGTATGATTGGTTTATCTTTGCAAGTCTCTTCGAATTATCAGTTTGGTTTAGCCTACTAGATTGATCTTTCTTGCAATGGGAGAAGTGCTTAGCTTTGGGTTCAATCTTGTGGTGATCGATCCCAGTGACAGTAGGGGAAACAACATGTATTGTATTGTTGCCAATGAGGATAAAAAGATGGGGTTTATATCATATTCCATGAGTTTATCCCTCTACATCATGTCATCTTGCTTAAGGCGTTACTCTGTTCTTCTAAACTTAATACTCTAGATGCATGCTGGATAGCGGTCGATGTGTGGAGTAATAGTAGTAGATGCAGAATCGTTTCGGTCTACTTGTCGTGAACATGATGCCTATATACATGATCATGCCTAGATATACTCATAATTATTCGTTTTCTATCAATTGCTCGACAATAATTTGTTTACCCACCGTAATACTTATGCTATCTTGAGAGGGGCCCCCGGGTCTATTTTCCATCATACAAGATTCCAATCTATTTTCCATCATACAAGATTCCAATCTATTTTAATTTTTTTAGATAAAGGGGTTGTCAATTCCTATATATCTTATTCAATCTATATCATAAAAATACCAAAAATATTTATCTTATTATTATTATTATCTCTATCAGATCTCAGTCTTGCAAGTGGCCGTGAAGGGATTGACAACCCCTTTATCGCGTTGGTTGCGACGTTCTTATTTGTTTGTGTAGGTATGAGGTGACTCGCGCGTGGTCTCCCACTGGATTGATACCTTGGTTCTCAAAAACTGAGGGAAATACTTACGCTGTTTTACTGCATCACCCTTTCCTCTTCAAGGGAAAACCAACGCAGTGCTCAAGAGGTAGCAAGAAGGATTTCTGGTGGTGTTGCCGGGGAGTTCTACGCCAAGTCAAGACATACCAAGTACCCATCACAACTCTTATCCTCCGCATTACATTATTTGCCATTTGCCTCTTGTTTTCCTCTCCCCCACTTCACCCTTGCCGTTTTATTCGCCCTTTTTTTCCTCTCGCCCTCTCTTTCCATTCGCTTTCTCTCCGCTTGTTTGCTTGTGTGTTGGATTGCTTGCCTATCACGATGGCTCAAGACAATACTAAATTGTGTGACTTTGCCAATACCAACAATAATGAATTTATTAGCACTCTGATTGCTCCTCTTACCTATGTTGAATCTTGTGAAATTAATACATCTTTGTTGAATCTTGTCATGAAAGATCCGTTTTCTGGCCTTCCTAGTGAAGATGCCGCTACCCATCTAAACAACTTTGTTGATTTGTGTGATATGCAAAAGAAGAAAGATGTGGATAATGATATTGTTAAACTTAAGCTATTTCTGTTTTCGCTTAGAGATCATGCTAAAGCTTGGTTTTCGTCTTTGCCTAAAAATAGTATTGATTCATGGAATAAGTGAAAAGATGCTTTTATCTCTAAGTATTTTTCCTCCCGCTAAGATCACCTCTCTTAGAAATGATATTTTGAATTTTAAGCAACTTGATCATGAACATGTTGCATAATCTTGGGAGAGGATGAAATTAATGATACATAATTGCCCTATACATGGTTTGAATTTATGGATGATTATATTGAATTTTTATGCCGAATTATATAAAAGTGCATGCGAATGAAGAGATTAATGTTTTGAGTGGAAAGATGGACGGACTTATGAAATTGTTTGCTAATAAGAGTGCTCCTACTGATCCTAATGATATGCCTTTGTCTACTTCGATTGAGAATAATAATGAATCTATGGATGTGAATTTTGTTGGTAGGAACAATTTTGGTAATAATGCGTATAGAGGTAATTTTAATTCTAGGCGTTTCCTAGTAATTAGTCTAATAATTATGGTAATTCCTACAACAATTCTAATGGATATTATAATAAGATGCCCTCTGATTTTGAATCTAGTATTAAAGAATTTATTACTTCGCAAAAAGGTTTCAATGCTTTGATTGAAGAAAAATTGCTTAAGATTGATGAGTTGGCTAGTTACATGGATAGAATTTCTCTTGATGTTGATTCTTTGAAACTTAGATCTATTCCACCTAAGCATGATATCAATGAGTCTCTCGAAGCCATGAGAATTTCCATTGATGAGTGCAAGGAAAGAACTGCTGCGATGTGTGCAAAGAAAGGTTGCTTTGTGAAAGCATGTTCTTTTGGTTTTCATGATAATAAGGATGAAGATCTAAAAGTTATTGATGTGTCCCCTATTAAATCTTTGTTTTGCAATATGAATCTTGATAATGATGGGACTATAGATGAGTCAACTTTAGTTAAAAGGCGTTCCAATGATTCGGAGTTTTTAGATCTTGATGTTAAAAGTGGGATTGAAGAGGTTAAAACTTTAGATAGCAATAAACCCACTATCTTGGATTTCTAGGAATTTAATTATGATAATTTCTCTTTCATAGATTGTATTTCCTTGTTGCAAACCATGCTAAATTCTCCTCATGCTTATAGTCAAGATAAAGCTTTTACTAAACATATCATTGATGCTTTGATGCAATCTTATGAAGAAAAACTTGAGTTGGAAGTTTCTATCCCTAGAAAACTTTATGATGAGTGGGAACCTACAATAAAAATAAAAATTAAAGATCATGAGTGTTATGGTTTGTGTGATTTGGGTGCTAGTGTCTCCACGATTCCAAAAACTTTGTGTGATTTGCTAGGTTTCCGTGATTTTGATGATTTTTCTTTAAACTTGCATCATGCGGATTCCACCATTAAGAAACCTATGGGAAGAATTAATGATGTTCTTATTGTTGCAAATAGGAATTATGTGCCTGTAGATTTCATTGTTCTTGATATAGATTGCAATCCTTCATGTCCTCTTATTCTTGGTAGACCTTTCCTTGGAACGATTGGTGCAATTATTGATATGAAGGAAGGGAATATTAAATTCCAATTTCCATTAAGGAAAGGCATGGAACACTTGCCTAGAAAGAAAGTTAAATTACCATATGAATCTATTATGAGAGCCACTTATGGATTGCATACCAAAGGTGGCAATACCTAGATCTATCTTTGCTTTTATGCCTAGCTAGGGGCGTTAAACGATAGCGCTTGTTGGGAGGTAACCCAATTTTATTTTTATTCCTTGCTTTCTAGCCTCTGTTTTGGTTGTGTTTTTTTGTGTTTAATTAATGTTTGTGCCAAGTAGAACCGTTGGGAAGACTTGGGAAAAGTCTTTTTGATCTTGCTGTAAAAAACAGAAACTTTAGCGCTCACGAGAATTGCTGCCATTTTTATTTGGAAAGTGATATTTAGTTAATTCTTTTTGCAGATGATTAATAGGTAAATTCCTCACGTCCAGAAATTTATTTTAGAATTTTTGGGTTTCCAGAAGTTTGCCTTAGCTACAGATTACTACAGACTTTTCTGTTTTTGACAGATTCTGTTTTTCGTGTGTTGTTTGCTTATTTTGATGAATCTATGGCTAGTAAAAGAGTTTATAAACCATAGAGAAGTTGGAACACAGTAGGTTTAACACCAATATAAATAAAGAATGAGTTCATTACAGTACCTTAAAGTGGTATTTTGTTTTCTTTCGCTAACGCAGCTCACGAGATTTTCTATTTTGAGTTTTGTGTTGTCAAGTTTTGGGTAAAGATTTGATGGATTATGGAACAAGGAGCGGAAAGAGCCTAAGCTTGGGATGCCCATGGCACTCCAAGGTAAAATTCAAGGACACCAAAAAGCCTAATCTTGGGGATGCTCCGGAAGGCATCCCCTCTTTCGTCTTCGTCTATCGGTAACTTTACTTGGAGCTATATTTTTATTCACCACATGATATATGTTTTGCTTGGAGCGTCTTGTATGATTTGAGTCTTTGCTTTTTAGTTTACCACTGAAAGTGCGTTATATCGACTAGAGGGGGGGTGAATAGGCGATTTTTATGAAAGTCTTCAAAACATGAGAGTTATGAAGACAAACAGTGAAGATTATGCCTGTTACTATGCAGCGGAAGTTAGATTACACTAGGCCAGCCATGGTCATGTATTCAATAGAGTGAAAGCGCAATCACAACCAGCTTCAGTGTAATAAGGATCAGGTAGGAAGAAGTTATGAAGCCAAACAGATCATACATTCATGTTGTGAAGACAAAAGATAAAGCAAGCATGCAATGGCTTCACAATGAATAACTGTAAGTAAAAAGGAAGTGAAGATGAAACCAGTGACACATTGAAGACAATGATTTGTTGGACCAGTTCCAGTTGCTGTGACAACTGTACGTCTGGTTGGAGCGGCTAGGTATTTAAACCAAAGGACACACAGTCCCGGACACCCAGTCAAGGACACTTAGTCCAAGACACCCAGTCCTCACCGTTTTCTCCTTGAGCTAAGGTCACACAGACCTCGCCCAATCACTCTGGTAAGTCTTCAAGGTAGACTCCCAAACCTTCACAGACTTCGTTCACCGGCAATCCACAATTTCTCTTGGATGCTCAGAACACGACGCCTAACCATCTGGAGGATGCACAGTCTTCAAGTGTAATAAGTCTTCAGATCACACAGACACGAAGACTTAAGTGATGCCCAATTTACTCTGGCTCTGGGTGGTTAGGGCTTTTCTCCTCACTGGGAATTTTTCTTTCAAAGGCTTCGAGGTGGGTTGCTCTCAAACGACAAAAGCCGTGCACTGAAATCTGAGCAGCCAACCATTTATGGTTGTGGGGGGTGGACTATTTATAGCCACTTGGCAACCCAACCTGATCTGTCCGAAATGACCCTGGGTCACTAAGGAATTGACACGTGTACCAACGGTCGAATTTTGAACTCACACGGCAACTTTACTTGGGCTACAAGTAAAGCTGACTTGTCTGACTCTAGACAAGATTTTCTCTCAAAGTCTTCGCTCGAAGACATAGGATTTGAATTTGGCATCACTTCAGTCATTCTGACTGGTTCTCTTTGACCCCACTTAACAGTACGGTGGTTCCTATGACACAACATGAATGAAATAAAACTATGAAGGATCTAGGTCTTCGAGTTCCAAAAGCTTCATAGGGAGTCTTCTCATGTCATTGTCTTCAACATGAATATCTTCATAAGCCACCATTGTCTTCAATGTCTTCGTACATTTTTAGGGGTCATCTCTGGTAGTAAAACCGAATCAATGAGGGACTTCTACCTGTGTTTTCCTGCAATTCTCACAAACACATTAGTCCCTCAGCTAGGTTTGTCGTCAATACTCCAAAACCAACTAGGGGTGGCACTAGATGCACTTACAATCTCCCCCTTTTTGGTGATTGATGACAAACTAGTTGAAGTTTTCAACGGGAAACATAATTTGCGAAATTGTAAAAGAATTGTCTTCATAAGTTGCAAGGGCTCCCCCTGAAGATGTGCATATAAGTAATTTGCTTCTTGAATGCAAATGCACATGGCAGGTAGTACTTTGTGGAGATCCACTTCAACTTATGACAATCCACTATGCATGTGAAAGTATATGAAGATAATGACATGCATAATGGAAAATGGACGTCTGCAGAATGAGATGAGTGCGGAATTTATCTTCGCAAAATGGAGTGACAAACAGGTAGCAGACGACCATCAAGGCTAAGTGTTACAACTCAATGAAGCAGATGTAGCAAAAAAAACGGGAGTTGTAAGCACGAAGCAAAATGTAGCAAAATATGAAGGCACCCGCCCATAGTGACCCGCTTGAAGACTATGACCATCATATGCTTCTCCCCCTTTTGTCAGTGATGACCAAAAAGGTTTGAAGACATAGAGGTTTCTACGCGTTCCCAGGCGCAGCAGGGTCGGTGGAGTTGTTGGGCGGCGGTGCAGACGAGCTAGGTGCAGATTCGACGCGCGTTGAAGCAGGTGGAGATGATGTCGCGTCGTCTTCTTCTTCAATAATCCAGGCAGACACGGTGGCAGCAGAAGAAGAGAACTCTGACTCTTCAAGTGATGGTGTGCTGCGCATCACCGCTCTTCTTGGAGGCGTGGAGTCAAATTTGAAATGCTCTGTGAAGCCATCCTCATGCAGTTCAGCTTCAGGGCACATCATGGTGAGGCCCTTCCAAGTGCGGCGACAGGTCTCGTGTGTGACAAACGCATTCTTGGTTGCCATATTTCTGATGCGATTGACGTCTTGCATGATGCTTCTCATCTGCCTCTTGAGCCAGTCGTGATGCCTATCTTGCTTTTGGTGAAGAGCCACAAGAAGCTCTCTGTCATTGAGTGCACGAGCGCGCTTCTTGGGTCTCTTTGCAGCTGTGCTGTTGGTGGCTTCAGTTGATGCAGGGGCACGTGTGGTGCCAGCCATTGGATACACTCGGGAGAGAGCTTCAACACCTTCAATATTTTGAGTGAAGCTCTGGTGTTCTGCATTCTGAAGACTTAGTGGTTGCTTGGCCGGCTCTGGATATATTGCTTCAGCAGATGTGTCCACATCTGGCAAAAATATCCTATGATTGCGGGCTGAGGGTTGATAGGAGATTGCAGAGTGAAGCTTGATCAGCCTCATAACCCAAGGAGCATAGAACTTTAATCCAAACAGTTCTGAAGCAGACGCTGCAAATTAACGGATGAAGAGATCCTGTGTATTGAAGCATTTGCCGTGAAGAATGCAGAAGATGAGAGTCTTCATTGCACCATCAATCGTTGCATATCGAGAGTGACCCTTGACTGGCCAGAGAGTCCGCCTTATGATGTGATATATTGTTCTGGGCACGTACTCTAAGTATTCAACGAAGAACCTAGTTGGATAGGGTGCATTTGGAGGAAATGGCTTCATCATTGAGAGCATCTGACTCATATCTGGCTCAGGACGCTGAAATATGCTCTCAATTGCTTCAGCATGGAGTTGGCACCCTTCTTCAAAGAATTCACCAGGAGTGGGAAGGCCGGTAAGCTCAATTAGGTCGAAAGCATTTGCTTCATGATGGATATTGCCTGTCATCCACTCAAGGATCCATGTCTTCGGATCTCTGTTATAGCCTTTGATATGCAAAGTGGCATAGAACTGGAGTAGAAGCTCTTCGTTCCAGTGCTCTTCGTCAGTGATAAATGGCAGCAAACCCACTTGCTTGAAGCAATCCAGTGCTTCTTCCAGACCAGGCAGACCTGCAACAGCTTCAACCTCAAGGCGCTTGTGAGGAAAGATGCGGCCTTGGTTGTAAAGGATGCATGAATAATAGCTGCGCTGTTGATGGCTCTAGAACCTATCTGATACAATCCGTTCCCTTGAATAAGGGTTCTTGGAGCGGTCGAAAAAGGTGTTATCTGCCCTGAAGCCGTTGATGTTGAAGGAACCAGGAGCTGATGCAGGACCTGGGAACCTTGGTAGTCGTGGGATCGGCTTCTGGACCTGGGGCCTGTGCGCAATATGATAGTTGAATTGTGGTCCGGCAGCAGACTCAGGCACAGAATGTTCAGGAGCAGTAGCTTCGGTGTCTTCTGAAGCTGTTGTTGGGGAGGGCTCCACATTGGCTTCGGCGTTGTTTGTGGCAGCCTCCACATTTTCAGCTTCAGGCACGTTCTCCTTGAGAACTGCTTCTTGTTGGTGCGGGGGAGTTGGAGCTTGTGGTATTTCTGCTTGCTCTTCGGCTGATGCAGCCGGAATATCTTCAGCAGCCTGAGCCCTTGGCCCTTTGCGAAGCCTATGGAGTGTAGGCGCTGGTGGAGTTGCAGTGGGTTGGGGCTCATCTTCCTCCTGTGGGCGATCTGCCCACGACGCATCTTGTGTGATTGGCGTCAATGGACGACCAATACTGATCTGTTCACTTGTCTCAAGCTGAGGAAGGGCTGCATCACCTTGCACATTGTCTTGGGGACCAATGTCTTCAGCAGCATTGGGGTTGGCTGCTGAAATGTCTTCAGCGTGCGGAGCCTCTATGTAAGCAGGCTCATGCACTGTCAACTGACGATCTGCGTCAGGATAGCGGACGCAGAGGGGTTCAACTATGAGGGGCTCTGTGGGAGCAGCCCGAGATTTCTTGGTCTTGCGCTTCTTGATGATGGGTTCAGAAGGAGAGGCTTCAGAATGTTTTCTCTTCTTAGCTTAAGCCTCTGCAGTCCGTGTCTTCTTGTGCTGTGAGGCGGTTGATCGACTCTTTGGCTTCGAGCCAGTCCTTGCAGCGGGGAAGACAATCGGAGCATCAGGTTCTGACCTTGGCGCTTCAGGTTCGGGCACAGCCGCCTTCTTTTTCTTCTTCGCGGCCATCCTGGGGTCAATGCCGGGACGCCCAAGTGCCTTGCGCTTTTCTGCCTCATTGTAGGCTTGCACGCAGCGATCAGCCAATGTCTTCATGCGTTCTCGCGAGCCTTGAGCTTCGGCACGCGTCTTCAGGAAGTTTTCTTTCATCTCGTGCAACATGATCTTGAAGTTCTTCACTTCTTGCACACTGAGCTTGGCCACATGCTTCTTGAACTGAGCCTTTTCATGGTCAATTTTCTGCTTCAGTTCTACAATTCGCTGGGCTATTGCAAGTTCTGAAGCGATTGCACCTTGAAAGGCAACGCTGAGGCCTATGGGTAGCTGCAGATCATTGAAGCTTATGTCTGGTGTGTCAAACCATTCATCGATGAAGTTGTGGATGATGGCGACATCAAACAGAGGCAGATTGTTGAAGATTTCAGCCTCCTCCTTGCTCTTGATGAGCTGCTCAAGAGCATCATCTCCAAGATCTTCATCGCTTGAGAGATCAATGGCTTCGCAGCGCAGAATGTCAGCAGCTGTGAGCTCTTTGCCTGTGTGTGGCTGGGGCTTCTTGGCTTCTTGGGGCTTGGACACTCGTGATAAGCCTTCTGACTGCACACTGGCTTCAGGAGGTGCAGTTGCTAAAGGCTTCACTCTTGCGATCTTGGGAGAAGCGGCTGGCTTTGAAGCTTTTGGAGCTTTTGGCTTCTTCTGCTTTGGCTTCGGAGCAGCAGGGGCGTCATCAGACTCAGTATCTGCTGGAGGGTCATTCACAGCAGTCCCTTGGACTAGGATGCGAGTGATGAGGCTTGCAAGATTGGCATACGGCCCGATGATATTGGGATCGGCGTTGCGTGTGCCATCTGCCCTCGGTGAGGAGGGACCCGGGTTGAAGTCAAGCCCAAATTTCTTCTTGTTTATCTTCGCTGACTGTTGTGCAAACTGAAAGTTGCGCTTGAAGAGATTATCATCGCGGCACCAGAGAAGTGATGACGGATGTGCCTCAGCTGGCTGTGGTCCTCTCACCATGCATGGATAGAAGCCTTGAGCAATGGCTTCGTCTCTGGACCTGGGTACGAGATTTTTGTATAATACATCTCCCCACGGTCTCTTGATGGCGCACTTCTCCGCATATTCCTGAGTGACGAAGCGGTAGTGGAACCATTGCTCTGCCCAATATCTTCGAATCCATTGGATTCGTGTCTTGCGCTGACCATAGCTTTCTTCAGGATCAGTTTTGTACATCTCTGCCAATTCATCAGGCAGATCTTTGGACGTTTCACCACGTCGCTGTCTGCCTCCCTTCCTTGCTGCTGTTTCTGAAGCCATGAATAACTTGGAAGGCTTCAAGATGTTCAAAGGCTTCAAAGGCTACCTTTTGCAAGAACTGGCTTCAGGCGAGTTGATGTGATGCTGCAAGTACTCTACAAATGAATGCAGACTATGAGAACCAAAGGATTCTCCCACGGACATGTACCTGTGACAGCATTAAGGTGCGAGGGAAGGGGAAGAGGTCATATGCATTCTCAGAAGATTTTGAAGATAAATCGGTTTAGAAGACATTGACCTCATTATGCGAAGACATTCACTTATAGATAAGAAGTTGGTTCCAGATTTGTACGAACCCGTAGATCAGTACAAGTGAGGAATCTAACTACTTTATGAAGCACAAGTGAATATACTAGGCATGTTATGAGATGCAGCGAGAGATTTAACTGGTGTGAAGAGAAACTTCTTGTGGCAGAAAGTGACTGAACTGTAGGATCAAAAGAGGCTGTAAAAAGAGGTTTTATTTACCACACTTGGAACTGCTAGACGAAGTGAGAGTTGAGGTCGGGCAGTTCAATCCTCCGTGCCCTAACTTGGCAACGGAAGACACCTACGGCGACGGCGGAGAGAGCGATGTCCGCTGTCGGCGTGAAAACGGCGTCGGAGAGGTTGCGGCAGTGAAGCGCTTCGTCGCCGGCGTCGTCGAGTGCTAGTGGTGGCGCTAGGGTTCGTGCGAGGATGGAAGAAGGAGATAATGACCGTAGTGAATCGTGTATTTATAGGGATAGAGGCGGCACTGCGCTATTACGCAGGTACCCCTGGCGGTTCGCATTTGAGACACGCGTGGCCAGTTAGAGGAAGATTGGGATTTGTTCCATGTCCCACGCACGCCTAAATTGTCGGGCGGTCGTTCCTTCTTCTCCGGATCTTATGTGGAGGAATGAGCATTAAAAACGGACTTTTATGGTTGTCACTATGTCTTCAGCTGACAAGGACACAGTGAAGACATTTGACAGTTTCAACAGAATGCATATGACTTGGAGAGATAGAGTTTGAGATAGAAAGCATAGAGAGGTTAGGGTCCGATCACATTCACTTAGTTCAAAAGATTCAACCAAGAAGACATAGCTATAAGTGAATGCTGTAGAGGACAGAACATCAGTACATATATATCCATATAATCAACGCAGTGAAGATAATCATGAAGACATATTGAGAATGAAACCAAACCAATTGTGAAGACATTGAGAGGTAACGTCATGAGAGAAACACTTCAAAATGGAACGTTTGGTGGTGGCGCTACCCACCGTATAGGAAGTATTAGACCCAGACACGACGCACAATTATCGTGGCGCTCCGAGGTCAAATTCCACATTAATGTATTCACACTTAGAATGTATGTCTTCATTGTTTGAAGATATACGCTACTTCGTGTGTTGCACATCTAAGTCATCAATATGCTTAAGTGTTAGGATGTGTGCCTGATCACAGGACATTTGAGGATTCCAAGATATTTAGCTCACACCGTAACTTGAAAAATCTCTTCTCATCCAAGGGTTTTGTGAAGATATCTGCCAATTGCTCTTCAGTGTTGACGTGTATGATATCAATGTCTTCCTTCACAACATGATCTCTGAGAAAGTGGTGACGAATTTCAATGTGCTTTGTCTTCGAGTGCTGAACTGGGTTGTTGGCAATCTTGATGGCGCTTTCGTTGTCGCAGTAAAGTGGCACTTGCTTCAGATGAATGCCATAATACTTGAGTGTTTGCTTCATCCACAGAAGCTGAGCGCAGCAAGATCCAGCAGCAATGTATTCAGATTCAGCAGTGGAGAGTGATACACAGTTCTGCTTCTTTGAAGACCAACATACAAGTGATCGTCCCAGAAAGTGACATGTGCCTGATGTAGACTTGCGATCAACTTTGTCACCAGCATAATCAGCATCCGAAAATCCAACTAAATCAAACTCTGAGCCCTTTGCATACCATAATCCTAGAGTTGGGGTGTGAGCCAAATATCAAAGAATTCGCTTCACAGCTAAGTGATGCGACTCCTTTGGTGTCGCTTGAAATCGAGCACACATGCAAACACTAAGCATGATATATGGCCTAGATGCACATAAATAAAGCAAAGACCCAATCATGGAGCGGTATACCTTTTGATCGAACTCTTTACCATTGTCGTCGGGACCCAGATGATGCTTGGCTGGCATTGGTGTTGTGAAGCCTTTGCAGTCTTGCATACCGAACTTCTTCAGGCACTCTTTAAGATATTTCTCTTGAGATATGAAGATGTCGTTGCGTTGTTGCCGTATTTGAAGACCGAGAAAGAACTTCAGCTCCCCCATCATGGACATCTGATATTGCTCTTGCATCATGTATCCAAACTCTTCACTATACTTCTGATTGGTGCAGCCGGAGATAATGTCATCCACATATATTTGGCACACAAACAGTTCACCATCATATGTCTTCGTGAAAAGAGTGGGATCCAGGGAACCAGGTATAAAGCCTTTGCTTTTCAGAAAGTACTTGAGTGTATCATACCAGGCCCTAGGGGCTTGTTTGAGGCCATACAGTGCCTTGTTGAGCTTGTATACCATATCAGGATGTTTTGGATTTTCAAAGCCAGGTGGTTGTGCAACATACACTTCTTCTTCAATCTTGCCATTGAGAAAGGCACTTTTCACATCCATTTGATATAGAAGTATGTTATGATGATTTGCATAGGCCAGCAGTATGCGTATGGCTTCAAGCCTAGCCACAGGAGCAAATGTTTCATCGAAGTCAATGCCCTCCACTTGAGTATATCCTTGAGCAACTAGACGAGCTTTGTTTCTAACAACTTGACCATGCTCATCTCGCTTGTTGCGGTATATCCATTTGGTGCCTATTATGTTGTGCTTCCGTGGATCAGGACGCTTAACCAGTTCCCATACATTATTCAGCTCAAACTGTTGAAGCTCTTCTTGCATAGCTTGAATCCATTCAGGTTCCATGAAGGCTTCTTCAACTTTCTTGGGTTCTGATATTGAGACGAATGCGAAATGCCCACAGAAGTTTGTTAGCTGAGTTGCCCTTGAACGAGTGAGTGGACCAGGTGCATTGTTGCTGTCCAGTATTTTGTCAATTTGTACTTCATTTGCAACACGAGGGTGTGTGGGGCGAAGACTTTGCTCTTGCTGATCTATGTGATCATTTGAAGGTATATCTTCAGGCTGAGCATTGTCTTCATGTGGATCAGGTGCTGAGATGATAAGTTCTTCTTCAGGTTGAGCTTCAGAAGGTACAATTTCTCCAGTTCCCATAAGCTTGATTGATTCATTTGCTGGAACTTCATCTAGCACATTTGGCAATTGCTCTCTTTGTGATCCATTGGTTCCATCAAATCGCACATCCACTGTTTCAACCACTTTGTAGTGGAAGAGATTGAAGACTCTGTAGGAGTGCGAATCCTTTCCATATCCAAGCATGAAACCTTCATGTGCTTTTGGTGCAAACTTTGAGGTGTGGTGTGGGTCCTTGATCCAGCATTTTGCGCCAAACACTCTGAAATAACTGACATTTGGCTTCTTGCCAGTTAGGAGTTCATAAGATGTCTTGTTCAGAAGCTTGTGAAGATAAACACGATTGATTGTATGGCATTCAGTATCAATGGCTTCAGTCCAGAATTTTCTTGGAGTCTTGTATTCATCTAGCATTGTTCTGGCCATCTCAATGAGTGTTCTGTTCTTGCGTTCGACGATGCCATTCTGCTGTGGCGTGTATGGAGCTGAGAATTCATGTGTGACGCCCAAGGTGTCCAGATATGTATCAAGACCAGTGTTCTTGAATTTAGTGCCATTGTCACTTCTGATGTGCTTTATCTTGGCGCCAAAATTGTTCATAGCTCGATTTGCGAAGCGTCTGAAGACATCCTGCACTTCAGTCTTGTAAAGGATTATGTGCACCCAAGTATATCTAGAATAATCATCAACAATTACGAAGCCATAGAGGCATGCAGAAGTAGTAAAAGTTGAGTAGTGAGTGGGACCGAAAAGATCCATGTGAAGCAGTTCGAAGGGTTGAGTAGTGGTCATGATTGTCTTCGAAGGATGTTTTGCCCTTGTCATCTTCCCTGCTTCACAGGCACCGCATAAGTGATCTTTCTTGAACTTGACGCCTTCGATGCCTATGACATGCTTTTTCTTCACAAGGGTGTGGAGGTTCCTCATTCCAGCATGCCCAAGCCTTCGATGCCAAAGCCAGCATTCTGAAGCTTTTGCAAGAAGACATACTGCAAGTTGTGGTCCTGCTGAGAAATCCACCACATACAAATCACCTTTCCTATACCCTTCAAACACTAGAGATTTGTCAGATTCCATTAGCACAAGGCAGCGATATTTGCCAAACATTACAATCATATTCAAATCGCAAAGCATTGAGACAGACATTAAGTTGAAGCCAAGGGATTCAACAAGCATGACTTTATCCATGTGTTGATCCTTTGAGATTGCAACTCTACCTAGACCCAATACCTTAATTTTACTGGTGTCAGCGAATGTAATGTGGCTCTTGTCGGATGGACGTAAAGTTGAGTCCATAAGAAGGCTTCTTCTGCCAGTCATGTGATTTGTACACCCACTGTCAATAATCCATTCTGAAGACTTTGAAGTCGCTGGTATCGTACCCTACAGTGCAGTTAGGGGGATAGGCTTCACGAAGAGTGTTGTGAAGCATAAACATTTGACGAACCAGTGGGTTATGAAAACTTAGATCCAGATTAGGACTAACGAGGAGAGTAGCATGCGATTCAGGAACGAAGTACATAATGATGCCATTTGGGCATTTTATCTTGCGCCCCACAAGATTTTTATGGTCCCCAGCAATAGCATCAGAAGATTTTGTTTTTGTGCTGGAGACCTTTCCCTGCAAAGGAGAGTTAAGCTTTCTTAACCACCCACATCTTCAAGGGTGGCTTAGAAGCTATAAGTCTAAGTGCAGCATCTGAGAACTTTGGCTTTGAAACCTTAGCAAACAGTCTAGCAGGTGGAGAATAATACTCATAGGAATAAGCAGAATAATTTTTGGTCATATGAACATGACGGTTTGATGAACCACTCTCATATTCATATGCCTGAGTATGGTTCCCCTGCAAAACATTTGCGTTAGTGCGACTCAGGTGAGTCCCCTGTTTGTATGAAGCATTTGGACCATATGAAGCCTTTGGTCTGAGGTTTGTCTTCTTCAAGTGAGGTGTCATGAAGACATTCACAGGAAGATTTTCCAGACATGTTTTCGGAACCCAGATCTTCTTCATAGGCGGTCCATTCCTGCAGTTAGTACCAATGTACCTGGCAAACACTTCATCATTCTGATTCTTAAACAGTTTATAGTTTGCATCAAAGGATTCATCAATGATAATTTGGTTAGCACAAGTGAAGCCAGACAGATTGGATGGATCCGCTGAGGATTCCTTTGCAGCAACCCATGTGGTTTTGGGGTACTGCTCAGGTTTCCAGTAAGACCCTTCTGCATTAATTTTCCTCACGAACCCAACACCCTCTTTCCTAGGGTTTCAGTTCAGAATCTGCTTCTTAAGGACATCACATAATGTCTGATGCCCTTTCAGACTTTTGTACATCCCTGTTTCAAGCAATATCTTCAACCTAGCATTCTCATCAGCAATAGCAGTGGTATCCTCGGCAGAGGGGTTAGTTACCACATCAACAGTTGAAGATATTGAAACAGTAGTAGTAGTGGAACATTCAGCAACAGAAGCAGCATTATCACGCTCAATGCATTTAAGACATGGTGGTTCAAATTCTTCCTGAGCGGGACTGATCTGTTCAGCGTGAAGTGACTCGTTTTCCTTTTGAAGATCTTCATGAGCCACCCTCAATTTCTCAAGTTCTCGCTTCCTTTGAAGGTAATCATAGGAAAGCTTTTCATGAGTTGTTGAGAGAGTATCATGACGATCTTCAAGTTCCTGATACTTAACATGAAGGTTTTTTATGTCTTCAATTAAGGATTCAGATCGAGTCATTTCAGCACCCAACAGATCATCGCTTCTGTCTAACAATTTTTTAATATGTTCCATAGCTTTCTGTTGTTCAGTTGCAATTTTAGCAAGTGTTTTGTAGCTAGGTTTTGAATCACATTCAGAGTCATCGTCACTAGATGTTTCATAGCGAGTTGTGCGTGTGTTTACCTTGGCACCGCGTGCCATGAAGCAGTAGGTAGGAGTGGAGTCGTTCTTGTCATTTGCGTCAGTGTCGGTGATGCAGTCATTGTCTTCAGTATTGAAGATGGACTTGGCGACGTATGCTGTAGCCAGACTCGCAATGCCAGAATCAGACTCCTCCTCAGACTCCACCTCTGCCTCCTCAGATGCGAATTACTCTTCTGAATCCATCTCCTTGCCTACAAACGCACGCGCCTTGCCAGATGAGCTCTTCTTGTGTGATGAAGACTTTGATGAAGACTTAGAAGAAGACTTTGAGTGTTTCTTCTTCTTCTTGTCGTCAGAATCATATTCCTTGCTCTTCTTCTTCCTTCTGTTCTCATTGTCCCACTGTGGACACTCAGAGATGAAGTGTCCAGTTTTCTTGCACTTGTGACATGTTTTCTTCTTGTAGTTATGAGCAGAAGCTTCATCATTACTTGAACTTGATCGTGAAGGTTTTCTGAAGCCTTTCTTCTTGGTGAATTTTTGAAACTTCTTCACTAGCATTGCAAGTTCTTTTCCAATGTCTTCAGGATCATCAGAACTGCAGTCAGATTCTTCTTCAGATGAGGAGACAGCTTTTGCCTTCAAGGCACGAGTTCGCCCATAGTTTCGACCGTAGATATCTCTTTTCTCAGAAAGCTGAAACTCATGTGTGTTGAGCCTCTCAAGTATGTCAGACGGATCGAGTGTCTTGAAATCAGGACGTTCTTGAATCATCAGGGCCAGAATGTCAAACGAACTATCAAGTGATCTCAGCAGCGTCTTGACGATTTCATGTTTGGTGATCTCAGAAGCGCCGAGGGCTTGAAGCTCATTTGTGATGTCAGTGAGCCGATTAAAGGTGTGCTGGACATTCTCATTGTCATTTCGTTTGAAGCGGTTGAAGAGATTGTGAAGGACACTGATTCTTTGATCTCTCTGGGTTGATATGCCTTCATTAACTTTGGAGAGCCAATCCCAGACCAGTTTGGATGTCTTCAAGGCACTCACACGGCCATACTGTCCTTTGGTCAGATGACCACAGATGATATTCTTGGCAGTAGAGTCCAGTTGAACGAACTTCTTGACATCAGCAGCAGTGACACCTTCTCCAGCCTTGGGAACGCCGTTTTCGACGACATACCATAGGTCGACGTCAATGGCTTCAAGATGCATGCGCATCTTATTCTTCCAGTAGGGATATTCAGTTCCATCGAAGACGGGACAAGCAGCGGAGACTTTGATTATCCCTGCAGTCGACATAGCTAAAACTCCAGGTGGTTAAACCGAATCACACAGAACAAGGGAGCACCTCGCTCTGATACCAATTGAAAGTGCGTTATATCGACTAGATGGGGGGTGAATAGGCGATTTTTATGAAAGTCTTCAAAACGTGAGAGTTATGAAGACAAACAGTGAAGATTATGCCTGTTACTATGCAGCGGAAGTTAGATTACACTAGGCCAGCCATGGTCATGTATTAAATAGAGTGAAAGCGCAATCACAACCAGCTTCAGTGTAATAAGGATCAGGTAGGAAGAAGTTATGAAGCCAAACAGATCATACATTCATGTTGTGAAGACAAAAGATAAAGCAAGCATGCAATGGCTTCACAATGAATAACTGTAAGTAAAAAGGAAGTGAAGATGAAACCAGTGACACGTTGAAGACAATGATTTGTTGGACCAGTTCCAGTTGCTGTGACAACTGTACGTCTGGTTGGAGCGGCTAGGTATTTAAACCAAAGGACACACAGTCCCGGACACCCAGTCAAGGACACTTAGTCCAAGACACCCAGTCCTCACCGTTTTCTCCTTGAGCTAAGGTCACACAGACCTCGCCCAATCACTCTGGTAAGTCTTCAAGGTAGACTCCCAAACCTTCACAGACTTCGTTCACCGGCAATCCACAATTTCTCTTGGATGCTCAGAACGCGACGCCTAACCGTCTGGAGGATGCACAGTCCTCAAGTGTAATAAGTCTTCAGATCACATAGACACGAAGACTTAAGTGATGCCCAATTTACTCTGGCTCTGGGTGGTTAGGGCTTTTCTCCTCACTGGGAATTTTTCTTTCAAAGGCTTCGAGGTGGGTTGCTCTCAAACTACAAAAGCCGTGCACTGAAATCTGAGCAGCCAACCGTTTATGGTTGTGGGGGGTGGACTATTTATAGCCACTTGGCAACCCAACCTGATCTGTCCGAAATGACCCTGGGTCACTAAGGAATTGACACATGTACCAACGGTCGAATTTTGAACTCACACGGCAACTTTACTTGGGCTACAAGTAAAGCTGACTTGTCTGACTCTGGACAAGATTTTCTCTCAAAGTCTTCGCTCGAAGACATAGGATTTGAATTTGGCATCACTTCAGTCATTCTGACTGGTTCTCTTTGACCCCACTTAACAGTACGGTGGTTCCTATGACACAACATGAATGAAATAAAACTACGAAGGATCTAGGTCTTCGAGTTCCAAAAGCTTCATAGGGAGTCTTCTCATGTCATTGTCTTCAACATGAATATCTTCATAAGCCACCATTGTCTTCAATGTCTTCGTACATTTTTAGGGGTCATCTCTGGTAGTAAAACCGAATCAATGAGGGACTTCTACCTGGGTTTTGCTGCAATTCTCACAATCACATTAGTCCCTCAGCTAGGTTTGTCGTCAATACTCCAAAACCAACTAGGGGTGGCACTAGATGCACTTACAACCACAATCATCCTTGCTGTACTCACCCTTTGAGAGAGACTCCCATGATTTGAAATTTATTAGAATACTCTATGTGCTTCACTTATATCTCTTGAGCCATATAGTTTTTGCTCTAGTGCTTCACTTACATCTTTTAGAGCACGGCGGTGGTATTATTTTATTGAAATAATTGATCTCTCATGCTTCACTTATATTATTTTGAGAGTCCTTAGAACAACATGGAAATTTACTTTTAGGAAGAATATAAAAACTTTCATAGAAGTGCATTGAATACTATGGGAAGTTTCATACTTGATAATTGTTTTGAGATATGGAGATGGTGATATTAGATTCATGCTAGTTGAGTAGTTGTGAATTTGAGAAACACTTGTGTTGAAGTTTGTGATTCCCGTAGCATGCACGTATGGTGAACCGTTATGTGATGAAGTTGGAGCATGATTTATTTATTGATTGTCTTCCTTATGAGTGGCGGTCGGGGAAGAGCGATGGTATTTTCCTACCAATCTATTCCCTAGGAGCATGCGCGTAATACTTTGTTTCAATAAATAATAGATTTTTGCAATAAGTATGTGAGTTCTTTATGACTAATGTTCAGTACATGGATTATACGCACTCTCTGTCAGGACCCCGATTCCAAGTCACATCGATCTAGCCGGTAACACCTCATATCACTTTGCAGCCTCACGCACGGTATTCCCACGGGTGTCGCCTTACCATGGCCTGGGACCGTTCGCGTCTTTTGGCTCACGTATATGATAGCGTCGCTAGCATCCATATGACAGAGAACCCGGGCCGACATGACTAGTCGTGAACCCAAGGTGGCACTAACTTACGGGGACAGGCATACATGAATCAACATCGAGCATGTCGTTCAGCAGCGTGCGAATCCGGGCTGTAGCACTGGGCTAACAGGACTCCGGGAACCCGGGCTGTAGCAGGCTAGGAAGGACTCCGGATGTCACCGCGTGACATTTCCCCGAAGGGACAGACACAGGAACGAAGTGAATCACATGCCGGCCAGTCAAGTGTTCCGGAGCAGTAGTGCTGGGCTAGCAGGACTCCGGTGAACCGGGCTGTAGCGGACTACTATGGCTCACGGAAGCACTAGAATACATTTCCCCATAAGAGAGGCTGCCAAGGATAAACAACTAGATTGTCGTATCCCACACATACCAAGCATTTCAATCATACACACAATATGATCGATATGTGCAAATACAACATGGCATCACAACAAGACTCTACGACTCAAAGTATTTATTCATTAGGCTCCGAGGAGTGAGATATTACAAACATGGGTCTCACGACCCAACATTCAGAGCACACAAGTCAAAGCACATGCGGAAGCTTAACATGTCTGAGTACAGACATCTACAAATGAAAAAGGCTGAGAAGCCTGACTATCTACAAGACCCTTCCAAGGTACAAGATCGTAGCTGAGGTAACGAGCTAAACGTCGAAGTCCAAGCGGAACTACTAGCGGGACTGAAGTCTCTCTGCAAAACATAAATTAAGCAAACGTGAGTACAAATGTACCCCGCAAGACTGACATCAGAACTAACTACATATGCATCGGTATCAACAAAGGGGGTGGTGGAGTTTAACTGCAACAGGCCAGCTTTGACTCGGTGGCTATCCTGAACTACGACTGCAAGTAACTCTTTGAGGTGGCGCACACGAGTCCACAAATTCACCATACCAATACACCACTATGGATCCGCTCCCGTCTCCCTGCGAGAACGCCATCCATAGCACTCACACTTATCTTGCGAGTTTTAGAGTATCCACTTTCACTTGTCTATGAACTATGCAAGGGGTCCAAGTTTCCATATCCGAGGAATCCGGCTATTCGAATAAATAATGATAACCCTGCAGGGGTGTACTTCTTCACACACGCTCTCGCCACTTATCGCCCTGTACATGACATGTACCTCG
Source organism: Triticum urartu (assembly GCF_056163025.1). Lineage (NCBI taxonomy): Eukaryota > Viridiplantae > Streptophyta > Magnoliopsida > Poales > Poaceae > Triticum > Triticum urartu. The sequence continues at coordinate 211,980,913 of NC_141877.1, read as the reverse complement.
GCAACCTTCAAGCGAAAGCCGGACGAGGGAGTCGGCCACGACCTAACTAACCAACAAGTCTCTCGTCCAGGTTTATCGCCTATTCGGGTTCCATCCGCAAGGAGATCTGGCCAGGGTGTCGCTCACGGCCCCAAACGATGTGTGCAGGGTTCCCAAGCCCACCATCCGGGTGCCACTTGGTACACCGTGCCACTGTGCCTAGTCTGTCCCAAGCCCACCTGTACCGGGTGTCACTTGGTAGACTACTAACACTACCTACAAACACCAGAAACTAGTTGCAACTCCTGGACAGAGATCGAGTTGATTAATAAGCTAAGAGGGGCCAAGTTACCAGGACCCAATGTGTGGTAGTAACTGTTCATGGATCACAAACACAGAACTCAGTTCCTGAGAACAGCTGTAATGAGACAACCCACCATGTACTCCTACATGGCCTCTCACCGCTACCTTTACCAAATCGTGTTCACACACTTAGCTCTCAACGGTTGGACATGTTCACCACGTTCCAATTCATTCCTGATGAATCAGACAAGACTCAACTCTAAGCAGTAGCAGGCATGACAAACAAGCATGAATGAGTAGGCACATCAGGGCTCAAACAACTCCTACTCATGCTAGTGGGTTTCATCTATTTACTGTGGCAATGACAGGTCATGCAGAGGAAAGGGTTCAACTACCACAGCATGTAACAGTTGAATCGGTGTTGCCCTAATGCAGTAAAAGAGAGCAGGAGTGAGAGAGTGGGACTGTATCAGAATGAACAAGGGGGTTTTGCTTGCCTGGCACTTTTGAAGATAATATAGTTCTTCATCGGTGTCATCGATCACATCGTCGGAACGTCGTCTACTCAGAGGGGACAAACACCGGCAAGAGAGAGGAAACACAATCAATGCAATGCAACAATATGATGCATGAATGTGACATGGCAATAATGTTATGATTTGCACTAATGCATCTAGCAACAATTTAAATGAAGTCCATATGGACCAAGGGTTCATATGCAAACTCCATATTTAGCATTTAAAATGCCATTATCATGTTTTCACTTATACAGTGGGTATAAGTTGGTTCATCATGCATGAAAGTAGCATAAATGGATATATTGGATTTTTCTGATCATTTTTCATATATAAATCTTTTCATTTGGAGTTACGGTTGATTTTCTATGATTTTTAGAAGTTTAGGCAATTTTCTGGAATTTCCTGTAAAAGAATAAATCCAAAAAAGAGTTATTGCGTCAGCAAGACGTCACTGTGATGTCAGCGGTCAACGGGCGTGGTCCAGGTCAAACCTGACCAGTGGAGCCCACTGGTCAGTGACACAGGACTGGTTAGAGTCGCTGACATGTGGGCCTGGTCAACAGCCACGTCAGCAGGTCAATTCTGACGCGTGGGTCCCGCTGGTTTAATTAAGTAATCTAATTATTTTGTTATCCAGTAAACTAACAAAGAAGGTCCCACTGTCAGTGTCTAGTGTTAAACTAATTGGGTTAGTTAGTCCCTAATCTAATGATGGCCACGTCAGCAAATCGGCGATTAGCCGCCGGCGGTAAGCAGGACACGGCGAAGGTCCTGGTCTGGCCGTTTCCGGTGACGAGAGGCCGCGCGGATGGGTTCTACGGGACCGGCACGACGAGGCGCGTCGGACGGTGGCAGCTGCGGCTGCTGGGGTGGCGTGCAACGGCGGCGACGACGAGCCGGGCGGCGGCCGGAGTACGGGAGCAGGCGGGTTCGGCGCTACAGCGTACGGGAGGAGGATCTGGTGGGTTTGCTCGGCTTCTGGGAGTGTGCTGAGCGCGCTGATGGGCTCGGATGGGAGCGGCAGCAGCTTTGGCCGCGGCGGCGCCATGGCCGGCGGTGATGATTTCTCGGGCTCGGTGGCGGGGCTAGTTAGAGCTTGAAATCGATGCGGGAAGGAGAGGGATTTGGAGCAGGTGCTCACTGGGAGTCGCAGGAGCTGGTCGTCGGGCTCGGGGGCGACTTGACGGTGACGGATCGACGACGAAGAACGGCGGCCACCAAGGTTGAAGAAAGCGGTGGTGACGATGTTGTAGGCCTTCCGGCGGGGCGTGGCTCGGTGGGGAGGAAAAGGGGCTCGAGGCAAAGCTTCTGAGGGCATCGGCGAGGCGAGGCAGTGGCTTTGGCCGCGGTGGTGCTCGTCGGCGGCGGCAGCCTCGGACACGAGCGAGGAAAACGGGGAAGAGAGACAGAGGAGGGGGAGAAGCATGGGTAGAGATCGAGGGGGGGATCCAGGGGTCGCGTGGCGTCGAGGAGGGGCTTTGAGGCGCCCAGTGAGGCAGGCGAGCAGGGAGGTGCGTGGCGCCGCGGGCGCGCGTGCGTTGTCTCCCTCCTCTGCCTACTGGCAGAGGTAGGTGATGACTGGCACGGGCCAGGTGGGCTGGGCAGCATAGCTGGGCCGCTGGGCTGTAGGTAAGCGCCAGGTAGGTCTTCTGCTCTTTTTTAATTTTTCTTCTGTTTTGTTTTATTTAATTGCCACTGAATTCAAATTCAAACAAATTTGAAAACAGTGCCAAAACTCCCCTAGATAATTTTATGTCACTTAAGGTCTACTCCTCATATACATAAAATATCTCAGGGCATTTGAAAATATATTCATTATATATTATGAATATAACTCCAAATTCAAATAGAATATTGATTTAAAATCAGAGCCCAAATAATTCCTTAGAAATGTTCCAAAATTTTGGTTTGATTTATAACTCTTGCCAAAATTGTCAGAGCTATTTCTAGGGCATTTTGGATTTACTGATTGCAATTTTAGGGTTTCTTGCCCTTTTACTAAAATGATTTCCGAGGCTTTCAATTTCCTCATTTCAACTTTCGGAGTATAGACATGATGCACATATGAAGCTAGCCTAGAGGATTACCAGAAGCTAGGGATGTGACAGCTCACCCCTACTAAACAAGAATCTCGTCCCGAGATTCAAGCATAGGGTAAGATGATGGGGGAACGCAACTAACGCAATCTTCACGATCCAGGTTGTACTTCAAATGAACGTTGATTACATCACCATCTTTGTCTCAAAGTCTTGCCCCGAGAACTCCAACTAACATGACAATGAGAGGAGAAGGAAAACTCAAGAGGGATCGATCTTATCGAAGGTCGAACAACTCAGGATCAACTCACGGAGTGAGACATTGAAACATCTCTTGAGCTGAGACACAAAACATACATCAAGAGGGATGGAGTGGAACAGAGAACGAGGATTCAAGTTGATAAGCACAATTCCACGCTGAATAAGATGGTGCATGGCTTCAAAGTAGCAAGGAGTTAATTGCCATGACTCCATAACGGGGCACCTTAGGGAAGGTGGCTCGTAGAATTATTCCCTTAAGTGGAAAAAAGAATTACTTTTGACACGTAAATCATTGAAAATCTTCATACCAGCCCAAGGCAATTTGCAATCGATTACTTGAAGGGGTTCGGAAGAATGGCATATTCCGACTAGAATGGATGATGTGGACTACCTTGTCAAAGAAAACGCAATGGATGATTTTCACCTATCATCGGAAATGGATGGGACCCATGGCAGGACCACTTTTGAAGACGAACCCGGACAGCAACTGCTGAGAAGGACAGCCCATGGAAAATTGGCACGATGGGGTGCAAGCTGGGAACAAAATGCAAATGTTGGGAATGTTCCAACCATCATATCTGCCTGAGATTCAGATCCGATTGGTGATAGGATACTTCAGACTCAGCATGTCCGAAAAGAAAGTTTGCAACACAAATCGACGAGATAACGTTGCGAGATTCTCGGGATATGAACTACGATAGCAAGCTCCAAAACATGAGCCGATTCTGCTACATATATGTGAGCATGTTGTCCAAGACAAGAATGACCACATAGTAGTCTTATAATAAAAATAATACCGAGTTCGGGTTGGGAACCACCATCGAGGATATCGAAACCTTTGCATAAGTCCGGATCCTAAGAAGGAACTTCTTCTCCTTGAACAAATCAATCAGTGGCTTGGTGTGCTAGGAACACATATGGAGTGGAGGTAATTAATCTACCAAACCATAGAATACTTCGCACGTATGCATGACTGATTTGGGAAGATTCCAAGGGAACAAAACAAACCTTTCTCAAATTCATGGCGGCAACTTACATCAAATGCACGTGAATTAGAGGAAGTCACTCCTTTCATCCAAACGTATACCTCATGAGCGGAACATGAAGGCAATGCTTACAAAGTTTCCAATACTAGTGTAATGTTCAACATGAATCACGGGGGAGACAAAATGCTGCTGATGGGCTCAACAACAACTCATCGAAATTTCCATATCACTGGACTTCCACCATCATGTGAACACGGTGATAGCATTGGTCAGACCAAAAGATGTAATGGTGTATGCTCGAGGGATCAACCACGAGTAAGACAACATTACGAACACCGTCGGTTCTGATTTGATTTGACGATAGCCCACACTCAAATCAAAGGATTGATAAGACAATAGCGCCGACAATTGATCACGTGGATCAATTGTTGAAGATATTATCTTTCTTCAACACAAATACAAGATATCCCTTAGGGATGAGCGTGGTAGGACAAGCTTTTATCTTCCAACTCCCCAAGTTGTTGTTAAGCTTAACCAACTAGCTCAGGGGTATCCAACACAGATTCTTGGAGAATGGGTGGTTTACAAGAAACCAACTTGATCACGAACTCAACATAGCGGTCAGGTGACAACCTGGTAACACTTCCGAGAAGATATTCGGAAAATCACGAACCACCGATATGTTACTAAGCTCGAGATCAATCTTGCTTTTCAGGGCAAGACGATGTGATCAAGAGAGTGATGGATTGACACAATCCTATCTCATTAATCCAGGAGTGCACCAGAAATAAGGACTAGGTAGCACGATTAATCTTAGAATTATGATTGAATAACCAACACGCTAAGAATGATATTATTGTCCATTAACTACAAAGCAATAGGGTTGCTAGGAGTATTGATTTCACACAGCATAGTTCACTTGGCGGCATTCCGTTTACAACAACACGGGACCGAGGAATGAATAATGATGGCGAGAAGTATCACTGCGGCAAGAATCCATAAGAGGTGGTGCAATTCTCATGAAATTCTTGACATAAAGATGGTAACACTCCAAGGTAGAACAAAACAAAAACTGGATTGGCATTCATTCTGCGGAATACAACTACTATGACCCAATCCCAGAAATGGACGAGGTACTGAAGTTTGTTTCTCCTAGTCATTCTGAAATAGAATGGCTTAACGGACCACAAGAATAATAAGCATCGATAACACGGATGCACAATTACTCCTGACTATCAATTGATAGATGATGGTCAGAATACAAATGAAGAGGGACAACTCAAGGAACATATATGTTTCTGAGTTGTGGATGCATAGATTAATATGTCGAACCAAGTTCAACAGGTTTCTTCCAGATAACCCATGCAGAAAGGTAGAACTGGCAGAATCACAATGTAGAATGAAGCACTCATCAAGAGCACTCTTATTATGATCTTTTGGTTCAAAGGAACTCCTGCCAAAGATGGTTCATGGTATTAGGAAGAATGATATACCACGGACCTCGAGGACTATCGCAAAGGTTACTAATATCTTAAAGGAACTAGCAACACTATCAACATGAAGTAAGTAGGGTGAATCTCGGGTTCAAAAACCCAGGAGTAGAATACCTACTACTAAGTAACATCACGAGAAGCTTTCAAGAAAGGTGGCCAAAATCATCACACTGGGAACACCAAACATGGCTAGCTTACGAACTCTAAGATACCCTAGTGTCATAATAACAACTCAAACATATATGTCGAGGCAATAGAGTACCTCAACTCACCGATTAGTGTGCTTAATCTGGCCCAAAAGGACATCGGAAACGGGATGAAGAGATTTGCAAATGCATCAGACTGGTTAGAAACCTGGGATGACTCGGACAGCATAACGACTGTAAATGCTCAAAAAGATTTGAGGCATCCTGCAAAATGGTGGCATAACCACTCAGAAGCACAAAATCAAGGTTTCGAGACCAACTATGAACACACGGGGGTGGTAGAAACTGAACTGGGGCTTAAATCCATCAATCCTATAAGTCTCTAGCATAGTAACTCGTCATCCTGATAGATAGATGAGAAGGCCTAGTTCTTAATCCCCGTAGAAAGGAATAGGACGACTCAGATCAGAGGGCATGAGGTATAAGGAGTAAAAGAGCCTTACGTTCCCTTCCACAATCAATTCCCTTATATAACTAAAGCATTTCTAGACACAACTTCGACCAGTTTTGCTTGGTAATCCTATAGGTAGTCAGGCTCTGATACCAAAGCTGTCAGGACCCCGATTCCAAGTCACATCGATCTAGCCGGTAACACCTCATATCACTTTGCGGCCTCACGCACGGTATTCCCACGGGTGTCGCCTTACCATGGCCCGGGACTGTTTGCGTCTTTTGGCTCACGTATATGATAGCATCGCTAGCATCCATATGACAGAGAACCCGGGCCGACATGACTAGTCGTGAACCCAAGGTGGCACTAACTTACGGGGACAGGCATACATGAATCAACATCGAGCATGTCGGTCAGCAGCGTGCGAATCCGGGTTGTAGCACTGGGCTAAGAGGACTCCGGGAACCCGGGCTGTAGTAGGCTAGGCAGGACTCCGGATGTCACCGCGTGACATTTCCCCGAAGGGACAGACACAGGAACGAAGTGAATCACATGCCGGCCAGTCAAGTGTTCCGGAGCAGTAGTGCTGGGCTAGCAGGACTCTGGTGAACTGGGCTGTAGCGGACTACTATGGCTCACGGAAGCACTAGACTACATTTCCCCATAAGAGAGGCTGCCAAGGATAAACAACTAGATTGTCGGATCCCACACATACCAAGCATTTCAATCATACACACAATATGCTCGATATGTGAAAATACAACATGGCATCACAACAAGACTCTACGACTCAAAGTATTTATTCATTAGGCTCCGAGGAGCGAGATATTACAAACATGGGTCTCACGACCCAACATTCAGAGCATACAAGTCAAAGCACATGCGGAAGCTTCACATGTCTGAGTACAGACATCTACAAATGAAAAAGGCTGAGAAGCCTGACTATCTACAAGACCCTTCCAAGGTACAAGATCGTAGCTGAGGTAACGAGCTAAACGTCGAAGTCCAAGCGGAACTACTAGCGGGACTGAAGTCTCTCTGCAAAACATAAATTAAGCAAACGTGAGTACAAATGTACCCAGCAAGACTTACATCAGAACTAACTACATATGCATTGGTATCAACAAAGGGGGTGGTGGAGTTTAACTGCAACAGGCTAGCTTTGACTCGGTGGCTATACTGAACTACGACTGCAAGTAACTCTTTGAGGTGGCGCACACGAGTCCACAAATTCACCATACCAATACACCACTATGGATCCGCTCCCGTCTCCCTACGAGAACGCCATCCATAGCACTCACACTTATCTTGCAAGTTTGAGTATCCACTTTCACTTGTCTATGAACTATGCAAGGGGTCCAAGTTTCCATATCCGAGGAATCCGGCTATTCGAATAAATAATGATAACCCTGCAGGGGTGTACTTCTTCACACACGCTCTCGCCACTTATCGCCCTGTACATGACATGTACCTCGGCAACCTTCAAGCGGAAGTCGGGCGAGGGAGTCGGCCACGACCTAACTAACCAACAAGTCTCTCATCTAGGTTTATCGCCTATTCGGGTTCCATCCGCAAGGAGATCCGGCCGGGGTGTCGCTCACGGCCCCAAACGTTGTGTGCAGGGTTGCCAAGCCCACCATCCGGGTGCCACTTGGTACACCGTGCCACTGTGCCTAGTCTGCCCAAGCCCACCTGTACCGGGTGCCACTTGGTAGACTACTAACACTACCTACAGACACCAGAAACTAGTTGCAACTCCTGGACAAAGATCGAGTTGATTAATAAGCTGAGAGGGGCCGAGTTACCAGAACCCAATGTGTGGTAGTAACTGTTCATGGATCACAAACACAGAACTCAGTTCCTGAGAACGGCTTTAATGAGACAACCCACCATGTACTCCTACATGGCCTCTCACCGCTACCTTTACCAAATCGTGTTCACACACTTAGCTCTCAACGGTTGGACATGTTCACCATGTTCCAATTCATTCCCGATGACTCGGACAAGACTCAACTCTAAGCAGTAGCAGGCATGACAAACAAGCATGAATGAGTAGGCACATCAGGGCTCAAACAACTCCTACTCATGCTAGTGGGTTTCATCTATTTACTGTGGCAATGACAGGTCATGCAGAGGAAAGGGTTCAACTACCGCAGCATGTAACAGTTGAATCAGTGTTGCCCTAATGCAGTAAAAGAGAGCAGGAGCGAGAGAGTGGGACTGTATCGGAATGAACAAGGGGGTTTTGCTTGCCTGGCACTTCTGAAGATAATATAGTTCTTCATCGGTGTCATCGATCACATCGTCGGAACGTCGTCTACTCAGAGGGGACAAACACCGGCAAGAGAGAGGAAACACAATCAATGCAATGCGACAATATGATGCATGAATGTGACATGGCAATAATGTTATGATTTGCACTAATGCATCTAGCAACAATTTAAATGAAGTCCATATGGACCAAGGGTTCATATGCAAACTCCATATTTAGCATTTAAAATGCCATTATCATGTTTTCACTTATACAGTGGGTATAAGTTGGTTCATCATGCATGAAAGTAGCATAAATGGATAGATTGGATTTTTGTGATCATTTTTCATATATAAATCTTTTCATTTGGAGTTACGGTTGATTTTCTATGATTTTTAGAAGTTTAGGCAATTTTCTGGAATTTCCTGTAAAAGAATAAATCCAGAAAAGAGTTATTGCGTCAGCATGATGTCACTGTGATGTCAGCGGTCAACGGGCGTGGTCCAGGTCAAACCTGACCAGTGGAGCCCATTGGTCAGTGACAGAGGACTGGTTAGAGTCGCTGACATGTGGGCCTGGTCAACGGCCACGTCAGCAGGTCAATTCTGACGTGTGGGTCCCGCTGGTTTAATTAAGTAATCTAATTATTTTGTTATCCAGTAAACTAACAAAGCAGGTCCCACTGTCAGTGTCTAGTGTTAAACTAATTGGGTTAGTTAGTCCCTAATCTAATGATGGCCACGTCGGCTAATCGGCGATTAGCCGCCGGTGGTAAGCAGGACACGGCGAAGGTCCTGGTCCGGCCGTTTCCGGTGACGAGAGGCCGCGCGGATGGGTTCTACGGGACCGGCACGACGAGGCGCGTCGGACGGTGGCAGCTGCGGCTGCTGGGGTGGCGTGCAACGGCGGCGACGACGAGCCGGGCGGCGGCCGGAGTACGGGAGCAGGCGGGTTCGGCGCTACAGCGTACGGGAGGAGGATCCGGTGGGTTTGCTCGGCTTCTGGGAGTGTGCTGAGCACGCTGATGGGCTCGGACGGGAGAGGCAGCAGCTGTGGCCGCGGCGGCGCCATGGCCGGCGGTGATGATTTCTCGGGCTCGGTGGCGGGGCTAGTTAGAGCTTGAAATCGATGCGGGAAGGAGAGGGATTTGGAGCGGGTGCTCACTGGGAGTCACAGGAGATGGTCGTCGGGCTCGGGGGCGATTTGACGGCGACGGATCGACGATGAAGAACAGCGGCCACCGAGGTTGAAGAAAGAGGTGGTGACGACGTTGCAGGCCTTCCGGAGGGGCATGGCTCGGTGGGGAGGAAAAGGGGGTCGAGGCGAAGCTTCTGAGCGCATCAACGAGGTGAGGCACTGGCTCTGGGCGCGGTGGTGCTCGTCGGCGGCGGCGGCCTCGGACGCGAGCGAGGAAAATGGGGAAGAGAGACAGAGGAGGGGGAGAAGCACGGGGAGAGATCGAGGGGGGATCCAGGGGTCGCGTGGCGTCGAGGAGGGGCTTCGAGGCGCCCGGTGAGGCAGGCGAGCAGGGAGGTGCGTGGCGCCACGGGCGCACGTGCAATGTCTCCCTCCTCTACCTACTGGCAGAGGTAGGTGATGACTGGCACGGGCCAGGTTGGCTGGGCAGCATAGCTGGGCTGTAGGTAAGCGCCAGGTAGGTCTTCTGCTCTTTTTAAATTTTTCTTCTGTTTTGTTTTATTTAATTGCCACTGAATTCAAATTCAAACAAATTTGAAAACAGTGCCAAAACTCCCCTTGATAATTTTATGTCACTTAAGGTCTACTCCTCATATACATAAAATATCTCAGGGCATTTGAAAATATATTCATTATATATTATGAATATAACTCCAAATTCAAATAGAATATTGATTTAAAATCAGAGCCCAAATAATTCCTTAGAAATGTTCCAAAATTTTGGTTTGATTTATAACTCTTGCCAAAATTGTGAGAGCTATTTCTAGGGCATTTTGGATTTACTGATTGCAATTTTAGGGTTTCTTGCCCTTTTATTGAAATGATTTCCGAGGCTTTCAATTTCCTCATTTCAACTTTCGGAATATAGACATGATGCACACATGAAGCTAGCCTAGAGCATTACCAGAAGCTAGGGATGTGACACTCTCACCTTTCCACCGTTGCTAGCCTCTCCAGTATGGCGCAACTTTCGCCAGTACCATAAACCCACCACATACCTTCCTCAAAACAGCCACCATACCTACATATAATGGCATTTCCATAGCCATTCCGAGATATATTGCCATGCAACTTTCCACCGTTCCGTTATTATGACACGCTTGATCATTGTCATATTTCTTGCATGATCATGTAATTGACATCGTATTTGTGGCAAAGCCACCATTCATAATTCTTCATACATGTCACTCATGCATCATTGCACATCCCGGTACACCACCGGAGGCATTCACATAGAGTCATATTTTGTTCTAAGTATTGAGTTGTAAGTAAATTAAAGTGTGATGATCATCATTATTAGAGCATTGTCCCAGTGAGGAAAGGATGATGGAGACTATGATTCCCCCACAAGTTGGGATGAGACTCCGGGCCAAAAAAAGGAAAAGAGGCCAGAAAAAGAAGGCCCAAATAAAAAATGAGAGAAAAAGAGAGAAGAGACAATGTTACTATCCTTTTTCCACACTTGTGCTTCAAAGTAGCACCATTATCTTCATGATAGAGAGTCTCCTATGTTATCACTTTTATATACTAGTGGGAATTTTACATTATAGAACTTGGCTTGTATATTCCAATGATGGGCTTCCTCAAAATTGCCCTAGGTCTTCATGAGCAAGCAAGTTGGATGCACACCCACTTAGTTCTTTTGTTGAGCTTTCATACACTTATAGCTCTAGTGCATCCGTTGCATCGCAATCCCTCCTCACTCACGTTGATATCTATTGATGGGCATCTCCATAGCCCGTTGATACGCCTAGTTAATGTGAGACTATCTTCTCCTTTTTGTCTTCTCCACAACCACCATTCTATTCCACATATAGTGCTATATCCATGGCTCACGCTCATATATTCTGTGAAGATTGAAAAAGTTTGCGAACATCAAAAGTATGAAACAATTGCTTGGCTTGTCATCGGGGTTGTGCATGATTTAAATATTTTGTGTGGTGAAGATAGAGCATAGCCAGAATATATGATTTTGTAGGGATAACTTTCTTTGGCCATGTTATTTTGAGAAGACATGATTGCTTAGTTAATATACTTGAAGTATTATTATTTTTATGTCAATATTAAACTTTATCTTGAATCTTTCATCTCTAAACATTCATACCACAATAAAGAAAAATTACATTGAGAAATGTGTTAGAAAGCATTCCACATCAAAAATTCTTTTTTATCATTTACCTACTCGAGGACGAGCAGGAATTAAGCTTGGGGATGCTTGATACGTCTCCCACGTATCTATAATTTTTTATTGCTCCATGCTATTATATTATCTGTTTTTGATGTTAATGGCCTTTATTTTACACTTTTATATCATTTTTGGGACTAACCTATTAACCGGAGGCCCAGCCCAAATTGCGGTTTTTTGCATATTTCTGTATTTCGCACAAAAGGAATATCAAATGAAGTCCAAATGGAATGAAACCTTCAGGAACGTGATTGAGGGAGTCCTGGATTAGGGGGTCTCCGGATAGCCGGACTGTTGGACTATGAAGATACAAGATTGAAGACTTTGTCTCGTGTCCGGATGGGACTTTACTTGGCGTAGAAGGCAATCTAGGCAATACGGATATGTATATCTCCTCCTTTGTAACCGACCTTGTGTAACCCTAGCCCCCTCTGGTGTCTATATAAACCGGAGGGTTTTAGTCCGTAGGACAACAACAATCATACGATAGGCTAGCTTCTAGGGTTTAGCCTCTCTGATCACGTGGTAGATCAACTCTTGTAATACTCATATCATCAAGAACAATCAAGCAGGACGTAGGGTTTTACCTCCATCAAGAGGGCCCGAACCTGGGTAAAACATCGTGTCCCATGCCTCCTATTACCATCCGCCTAGACGCACATTTCGGGACCCCCTATCCGAGAACCGCCGGTTTTGACACCGACATTGGTGCTTTCATTGAGAGGGATGGCTCAACGGACCCTGCAAAATTCATAGTACAACGGATACCATACCAACACACAGCCTTAGAGCATGTTGGGTACTCTGGCAGGTGGCCAAAAGTGGTGAGGATCTTCTCATCCCAGATGCCACAGAGCACCATCCCGGGGATAACAATACGGTATTAACAGTATTCGAAACCTTCGCATCAAATAATAGGCGCAAGCGAACACTCCGCAGCCTTGCCGAAATCTGCCACGTGGCAGCAATAAATCCATGGAGTGACACGGCTATTACCTTCAATGCTAGTGACGAACCTAAATTCCGAACAGCCCGAGCACCAGCTGCACTGGTCCTTAGTCCAATTGTGGACGGCTTTCGACTCACCAAAGTACTCATGGACGGCAGCAGTGGATTAAACCTCATCTATGAGGAAACTCTTCAAAAAAATGGAAATAGACTGGAACCGCATTGAGAAAAGCAGCACAACCTTCAGAGGAATCATCCCTAGTCAGAAAGCACGCTATGCTGGGAAAATCACACTAGATGTGGTATTCGGCACATCGGAGAACTATAGGTCCGAAGAAAATACATTCCAAGTGGCCCCATTTAGTAGCGGATACCACGCCATTTTAGGGCGGGAGGCATTCACGATCTTCCAAGCTATACCCCATTACGGGTACATGAAGCTCAAAATGCCCGGGCCCAATGGAATCATCACTCTCGCTAGTCATCCAGACACAGCACTCCGCGCCGAAAACAAAACAGCTGCATTGGCCCTCAAGGCATTATCCGAAGCCCTTGCGGCCGAGGAATTAACTGCACTGCGCTCCATAGTGGACAGGGACGACGTGATACTTGACAAGAGATCCAAGTCCACCTCTTTTAAACCAGCAGATGAAATAGTCAAATTCCAAGTCCACCCAACGGACCCTACAAAAACAACCTCCATCGGGGCACATTTAAACCCCGTTGTGGACACCGCACTACAAGAATTCCTGCGAGAGAATTGGGACATGTTCGCCTGGCACCCCTCAGACATGCCAGGTATCCCACGCAGGCTGGCCGAGCACAGCCTTAATGTTCTAAAGGGATTCAAGCCAGTCAAGAAGACTCTTCGGTGTTTCTCCGAACCTAAGAGACAAGCTATGGGAGAGGAACTAGCCAAGTTATCGGAGGCCGGATTCATTAGAGAAATAAAACACCCGGACTGGCTAGCAAACCTGGTGATGGTACCAAAGAAGGACAAATCCTGGCGCCTATGTGTCGATTTCAAGGACCTCAACAAGGCTTGCCCAAAGGATCCCTTCCCCCTCCCCCGCATCGACCAAATTCTCGATGCTACCACAGGACACGATTCATTGTGTTTCCTCGACGCATACTCCGGCTACCACCAAATCAAGATGGCGGAGTCCGACCAAGTCGCAACGGCATTCATCACACCATACGGCCCCTTCTATTTCAACATAATGCCTTTTGGGCTCAAAAAAGGCGGCACAACATATCAGCGCATGATTCAGACATGTCTGGAGAAATAGATCGGCAAAACAAAAGAGGCATACATAGATGATGTGGTTGTCAAAACCAAACACGTCGACTCTCTAATAGACGACTTGAGGCTCACATTCGACAACCTCTGAACATACGACATCAAGCTCAATCCGGAAAAATGCATTTTCGGTGTACCAGCCGGAAAGCTCCTGGGTTTCATTGTCTCCAGTAGAGGAATTGAAGCAAATCCGGCCAAAATCCGACCTCTGTCATAGTTGGCTATACCAACGGACCTCAAACAAATCCAGAAATTAACCGGATGTGTGGCGGCTCTAAACCGCTTTATCTCCAGCTTAGGAGAAAAGGCATTACCCCTTTATCGCCTCCTTCGGCGCACCGAACACTTCGAGTGGACGAACGCTACCAAAGCCGGATTGGAAGAAATAAAAGCCATACCGGCAACCAACCCAATCCTGGCCGCGCCAAACATCGGAGAACCAATGCTGTTGTACATTGCGGCAACTCATCAGGTTGTAAGCGCAGCGCTTGTCGTCGAACGAGAAACGGACGGACACAAATTCCCCCTTCAAAAGCCGGTATATTATGTATCCACTATCCTCACTCCATGCAAATCACGGTACCCACATTATCAAAAGATAGCCTATGCGGTATTCATGGCATCCCGGAAGCTGTGACACTACTTTCAAGAGTGTTCAATTACAGTAGCGTCGGAAGTGCCACTTATCGATATTATAAACAACCACGACGCCACGGGCCGGATTGCAAATGGGCCATTGAGATCCTCCCGTTCGACATAACATACAAGCCCCAACGAGCCATTAAAGAGTATGACGCATACTCCAATTGGATCATGCACTACGACGGCTCCAAAATGCTGGCTGGTCTGGGGGCTAGCGTCGTCCTGACGTCCCCAACCGGAGATACAGTTCAATACGTACTACAGATACTATATACAGACTCCAACAATGCAGCCAAATACGAAGCCCTATTACATGGTCTTCGGATGGCAGTCTCCATGGGCATTCAACGCCTGGAGGAGCGTGGGGATTCGAACCTCGCAATACCCCAAATAAATGGAGACTTCGATGCCAAGGATCCAAAGATGGCTGCCTATCGCAACGCCGTCCTAAAGATGTCAGCTCGGTTCAAGGGGCTCGAATTTCACCATGTGGCTCGGGAAAACAATCAGGCGGCGGATATCCTCGCCCACATCGGCGCAAAACGCGATGCGGTCCCCCCCCCCCCCCCGCAACATCTTTTTGGAGAGGTTGTTTAAGCCATCTGTGGTATGGGAAGGGGACACCGGTAACAATAGTTCGGACCCGGCCAAAACGCCCGATACCGAACACTCTGACATAATCGGAGGCTCTGCCACCGAAATAACACCTTCAGCCCATGTAATAATGGCCATCATCGCCCCATGGACAGAACTATTCCTGGCCTACCTAACTAGGCAGGAACTTCCCGAGGACCAAAATGAGGCACGCTGCATAGTGCGGCGATCTAAAGCCTACAGGGTCCACGAGGGAGAGCTGTATAAAAAAAGCACTACCGGAGTCCTTCAAAGGTGCATCTCCGAAGAGGAAGGGCGCAAGCTTTTGGCAGAAATTCACGCTGGACTCGGCAGCCACCACGCCGCAGCCCAGGCCCTTGTAAGCAAGGCCTTCCGTACAGGTTTTTATTGGCCGACGGCCCGGGTAGATGCACAATACTTGGTCCAACGATGCGCCGGTTGCCAGCTTTTTGCAAACCAAAGCCACATGCCACCCACCGCCCTCCAAACAATCCCAATTACCTGGCCCTTCGTGGTCTGGGGGCTTGACATGGTTGGACCCCTTAAAGGGGGAACCCATAAGAAAAAAATACTTACTGGTCATGGTGGATAAATTCACCAAATGGATAGAAGCCAAACCTGTTAAAATGGCCGAATCCGGACCGGTGATAGACTTCATATCCGGGGTTGTACACCGATATGGCGTCCCCCACAACATCATCACTGACAACGGCACAAACTTCACGGTCGATGAGGTAAAACTCTAGTGCAGCAACATGGGCATTAAGCTCGATTATGCCTCTGTCTATCACTCACAAACTAACGGCCAAGTCGAGCGAGCAAATGGTCTTATCATGAGCGGCCTTAAACCCAGATTAGTGCGGTCCTTAAAGGAGTCTAACATGCACTAGGTAGAGGAGCTCGACTCCGTACTCTGGGGGCTGCGGACCACGCCGAATCGTACTACCGGATACACACCCTTCTTTATGGTGTATGGCACAGAGGCAGTTCTGCCCTGCGACATAGTTCGTGACTCACCTCGAGTGCGCATGTACGAAGAAAGAGAAGCCGAGCTCGATCAGCAGGACAGTCTGGACACCCTGGAGGAGGAGCGCAACGTGGCAAAAGCCCGTTCCGCATTCTATCAGCAACAGGCTCACAGATATCAAAGCAGAGAAGTACGGGCCAAAACTTATAACGTTGGTGACCTAGTTCTACGCCTGCCGGAGAAGAAAAAGACCAAGCTCGTGCCCAAATGGGAAGGTCCCTTCATTATTGACCAAGTTCTGACTGGTGGAGCGTACCATCTGCGGGATGCATCGAATAATTGACTTGAGCCGAACCCATGGAACGCAGCCAGGCTCTGAAGATTCTATGCCTAGTGCCGGACTCTATGTGCGTCTCCTTCCTCTGTCCATTTTTTGCATATACAGTATCTGTCTTTTTTCCCTTCCTTTCTTTTATTCTTTCTCAAGGCCTTAAAGGGCCAACTTGTGCCTTGCTTGCACACTATTGACGCGCTAACCGCGCTCATTATACCTGGGGGCTTCTTACACGGAAGCTTAATTATTCATCTGGGCTTCATGCCCCGCACATGTGTTATTCTTCCGCATGTACCTTTTCTTCGCCATTATATGCATCGATATGACTTAAGTTTTGGCCAAGATGGGTTGCCTGGCTCTTGTATTTATGCCCTACGTTCCCTTTAATTCGGCTAGGGCATAAGGGGAGCACCTCTGCGATTGTTACTGCCGGGTCAGCCGGATGTGTACCTCAGACTGGGTGAAGCCGAAAGCTAGCATTCTTAAGGGAATATTCGATCGGTGAACAAAAGATGATTTTTATTTATTTTCCATATGTGCCCCCAGATGTTTCTACCCGCGTCTCCTCTCATAGTCCGGACATGCACCTTAGGGCATGCGTACCCATGGAAAGGAACCCTTAACGGAACTATTCTCCCTGGAAGATGTTTCTTACTACCCATGTAATATAACATAACTAGTTGGATACTTGTCTGTTCAAGCACTAATGATGCCTACGCCTGATTTCCACGCATACCCCGGTTCTTATATAACTGAGCGGGTATTCGGATACACTCCGGACTATTGGGTCCCAAGGTTCAAGCGAAAAGGTCCGCCATGACAAATGATTTACAATCCGGCTAGAAGGCATTATACATGTCACTTTAATTACACATGTAGACTGACTAAATTCCTCTTCTATACCATCCAACAGGCTGTCTAGCCTACAATCCTGTTGGGAATACTTTGCGGCTAATTCTACTTGCCCATACACTAAGCTAACGGGGATATCTTTCCCATCAGGCCCCACAGGTCCGACCTCGGCAATGTGGTTTGGGTCAGCCTTGGTATACCGCGTCTTCACCATGGCCCAGGCTTCCCTGGCACCTTGATGGTAGGTCGATATCTTCCATAATCGGAAGCGCCGCCATGCTCCCGTGACCTTCTCCGCAAGCTCTCCAATGCCTGATGGCAGGGAGACGGATGGCCACAAGGCCTGGGCAATACCTTGCATCACCTGCCGAACTTGTTCGTGAAGTTGTGAGAGCTCGGGTAGAAGATCACCCGCAGACCCGTGCATCTCCTCTGCGGGACGACACGTCAGCATACCTGCAGACATAAATCTGTTAGCCGGCTTCTCCGCCGCACTCTTTTAAGGGTTCATTCAAGCACTTACTGAAAATGCCGCGTCGAAGCCGCTTATTTTCCTTCATGGAGTCCGCAAGCTGGGCTCGAATATCTTTCAGTTCCATGCTCAGCTTGGTATTGGCGTCTTGGAGATTGTTTTTCTCCTGCATGACCTTAGTCAGCACGCGTTCGCCAGCCTTTAGCTTCTGTACGACATGCTGGTCCTCCGGATTCTCCTCGGAGTCATCTGCAATATCTATTGTTAGATCTGCAGCCATGCCGCACACTATATGGTACCTATCATTCATTGAAACAAATGTTACCAGCTGGGGACTTTTCAGGTTCTTTCAATGTGGCAACTGCGGCCCAAAGTTGGGTCTTGCATTCCTCGAGCTCCTATGACAGTCGAGTATTCTTCTCTGTAAGAACCTGCACAATAAATGATCCTTAAATTAGTTGTGCCAACTGTTTCAAGTCTCAGGGGATACTGATACAGATAATCGTTAGATTTTCTTACCCGTACATCCCTTACATACTGGTCCGTGGCTCTGGCTAGACCATTTTGAGCAGCACGGAGGTACGCATCTCTAGAATTGAAGGCATCAAATGCCTCTGGTGAGAAGCAAGCGTCACGGAGTACGGCCCAGCGACGCTTGTGATTCATGGCACTCTCCACTTCTGAATTTGTAGCGGACAGTCTATCCGCATCCTCTGTACGAGGAGTATTCGGCGTCCGCCCCGTGTCGGCTTCCGCCTCTATGTCCGGCCCTGGAGCCCGACTGGTGGAAGCATGATCGGCGGCCTCTCCGGACATATTCCGGCGAGCATTTTTTCTATTAAAGAAACATGGACGTCATTACATTTTGAGAAAGACGACAACCACGGAGCGGGGTTTTTTGTCATACCTCTGCCCCGGCGTCTTCGTCCTGACCGCCTTCCTTTTTGGCCTACCCGGTCTCGGTGCCTCTTGTTGGCGAGTTGCTGCGGGTTCGGCACGGCGTCCCAAATGCCTTCCCTGTAAAACACCATATGTATATGGTAGGTGAAGTGTCTAAAAGGGGATCCTAGTTTTTGGAGTTGGGATTTTGGTTTTTCTTACGTGCGACGCAGGGAGCAGTCCGGGATAGTCGGCCATAATGACCACCATGACGTCATCACAGCTCAATTGATAGAACTACCTGTCTATCAGCTCCACAAATATGTCCGGATCTTCTTCGAGTCCGGGACCAAGGGCCCGTTCAGGGTCCTCAGGTTGTGGAGATGGGTTGTTGACCTCCCTTACAGCTTTTCGTAGTTCCTGCCGTAAAATGGCAAGGTGAGTACCTACGACAAAGAATGCGGGAAGAATGGGAGTAAGGAGATATAACTCACCCAGCTTGGAGGGTTGTACATGGAGAATCCATCCCGTCGTTTGATGCGGATGAACTCCTCTTCCTCTCCCTCGAACAACTCAGACAGAATTTTTGCTAAAGCAGCAGCGGTGTCCGGTCCCTTACGCTTGCAACGGGTGGCATCATTTTCCCCGTTAAAACACCACAGGGGGTGCCCTCGATATTGAAGTGGCTGCACTCCCCGCATTATGCATATTGACATAACCTCAATTACTGTCAATCCTGATTGAGCCAACGCTTTAATCCGGTTCATCAGGTAAAGGACTTCTCCGTTGTCTTCCTCCTGGGGGCTCCGTGGGCGCCAGCTTCGCGTTTCTTCAGAGGAGCATTGTTGAACTCAGGAAGACCCCGCCGAACAGGGTCCGGAAGGGGGACGTCCTCCATATAAAACCATTCCGAAGGCCAGTCCTCAGACGTTTTCTTCGGAGTACCGGACAGGTATCCGGTTTCGGCGATGCTCCATATTTCGGCTCCGCCTACTTGATAAAGTGACCCATTCTGTGTGCGGAGGACGAGGCAAAATAACCTTTTCCACAGCTTGAAATGAGCCTCGCAGCCCAGGAATAACTCGCAGAGGGCAACATAGCCGGCGATGTGTAATATGGAAGCAGGGGTGAAATTATGCAGTTGGAGGCCGTAAAACGCCAGGAGCCCGCGGAGGAACGGATGAATTGGAAATCCGAGTCCCCTTAATAAGTAAGGAACAACGCATACCCGCTCCCCTGTAGAGGGGCTGGGGAAGCTCTCCGCTTGCTCCCCGCCATATACGCTGGAGGGAGAAATCCCTGAGTCAGCTGTTCGACTAATCGACTGTGTGAGACAGAACACATCTCCCAATCACCGGGCTTAGTGCTATGGGGGCGAGAGGAGGAGCTGCGGTGGTCGGCCATGTTGGAGTGGATTTTTCCGAAGCTCGCTCCGATGGATTCTCGCTGTCGGAGGATGGTACGGATTGGATCTAAGAATCCCCACCCCTTTAATAGACAATTTATTTATCTTCTAGGGGGGCGCGTGTAAAAATGCCCTGGCTCCTCGTATTCATTCGACGCGTGGAAGATAGCCCTTATTGGGCACGGAAGCCAAGAGGTCCAATATTTATGGGGCCGGACACTACTTAACAAACATTCAAAATATGGAGAAGAACCCGCCTTGCAATGCCGAAGACAATACTGCGTGCCGGACTTGACGTCATTGAAGCCTGGTTCGGGGGCTACTGAGGGAGTCCTGGATTAGGGGGTCTCCGGACAGCCGGACTATATCCTTTGGCCGGACTGTTGGACTATGAAGATACAAGATTGAAGACTTCGTCTCGTGTCCGAATATGTATATCTCCTCCTTTGTAACCGACCTTGTGTAACCCTAGCCCCCTCCGATGTCTATATAAACTGGAGGGTTTTAGTCCGTAGGACAAGAACAATCATACCATAGGCTAGCTTCTAGGGTTTAGCCTCTTTGATCTTGTGGTAGATCAACTCTTGTAATACTCATATCATCAAGAACAATCAAGCAGGACGTAGGGTCTTACCTCCATCAAGAGGGCCCGAACCTGGGTAAAACATCGTGTCCCCTGCCTCCTGTTACCATCCGCCTAGACGCACAGTTCGGGACTCCCTACCCGAGATCCGTCGGTTTTGACACCGACAGTGGTTTTCTCAACAAACGTGATCCAGGAGACTTGGAGTGGGCGTCAAGAAACAATCAAGGAGGCCACGAGGCAGGGGGTGCGCCTACCCCCTAGGTGCGCCCTCCACCCTCGTGGGCCCCTCGTTGCTCCACCGACCTACGTCTTCCTCCTATATAAGTCCATGTACCTCGCAAACATCCAGGAGCACCATGAAAACATAATTCCACCACCGCAACCTTATTTACACGAGAGATCCCATCTTGGGGCCTTTTCCGGAGCTCGGCCGGAGGGAGCATTGTTCCTGGAGGGCCTGTACATCAACTCCATGGCCTCTCCGGTGATGTATGAGTAGTTTACTTCAGACCTTCGGGTCCATAGCTAGTAGCTAGATGGCTTCTTCTCTCTCTTTGGATCTCAATACAAAGTTCTCCTCGATTCTCTTGGAGATCTATTTGATGTAATCTTCTTTTGTGGTGTGTTTGTCGAGATCTGATGAATTGTGGGTTTATGATCCAGATTATCTATGAACAATATTTGATTCTTCTCTGAATTCTTTTATGTATGATTGGTTTATCTTTGCAAGTCTCTTCGAATTATCAGTTTGGTTTGGCCTACTAGATTGATTTTTCTTGCAATGGGAGAAGTGCTTAGCTTTGGGTTCAATCTTGCGGTGCTCGATCCCAGTGACAGTAGGGGAAATGACATGTATTGTATTGTTGCCATTGAGGATAAAAAGATGGGGTTTATATCATATTGCATGAGTTTATCCCTCTACATCATGTCATCTTGCTTAAGGCGTTACTCTGTTCTTATGAACTTGATACTCTAGATGCATGCTGGATAGCGGTCGATGTGTCGAGTAATAGTAGTATATGTAGAATCGTTTCGGTCTACTTCTCGCGGACATGATGCCTATATACATGATCGTGTCTAGATATTCTCATAATTATTCGCTTTTCTATCAATTGCTCGACAGTAATTTGTTTACCCACCGTAATAATTATGCTATCTTGAGAGAATCCACTAGTGAAACATATGGCCCCCGGGTCTATTTTCCATCATACAAGCTCCCAATCTATTTTATTTTGCAATCTTTACTTTCAATCTATATCATAAAAATACCAAAAATATTTATCTTATTATTATTATCTCTATCAGATCTCACTCTTGCAAGTGGCCGTGAAGGGATTGAAAACCCCTTTATCACGTTGGTTGCGAGGTTCTTATTTGGTTGTGTAGGTACGAGGTGACTCACGCGTGGTCTCCTACTGGATTGATACCTTGGTTCTCAAAAACTGATGGAAATACTTACGCTGCTTTACTGCATCACCCTTTCCTCTTCAAGGGAAAACCAACGCAGTGCTCAAGAGGTAGCAATGCCCACCTTTGACGGGGGCGGCCTGGTGCCGCCAACACCTTCTGAGGTCCCTATGGCGACGGCGATGGTGAATGTATCTTCCGGTGAATCCCGCAGGGACGGAGAGGAGGAGGAGGAGGATGACGGGGAGCGCGACCTAGAGGTAGCCTAGAGGAGATGGGGGAGATCTCCCCTTGCGCAAGGCAGACATCCTCCGCCTCCTGCCTGATGACGATGGCGAGGACGATATCCTCCCGAAGAAGGGGGAGCCGCCCGTGGTTCCGACAAAGAGCAGGTCGACGCTGATCTCCCGAGACGCTGATGTTGTTCCAATGCCGCCTGGAGCAACCTCCGGCCCATCTGCTGCTCCTCCTTCTGCTCCCGGAGCTGGCATGCCTGCGCCTCGGGTCGCGAAGCTCTTCGGCTTCAAGCTTATCAAGAGGAAGGTGGGCTACACCATGGTGGATGAGTAAGTGTTCGAGCTCTATCTTGTTCTCGATTATGCTGTTGATCCTTGACATTCGCTGTTGGTTGGCTAGGCCGCTGTCTGCGGCGAAGAAGAGGAAGGAGGACACGGTGACACCGCCCGGGGCCAATCCGCCCACGGCGGCCGCACCTCCCCCCGCGGGGCAGGGGAGCAATGGCGCTCGCGCCTCCCCAGCCCGGTCATCCTCACGAGGATCTGAAGGGTGTCCTCGTGAGGAGTCAGCCCCCGTGACCCTGCTGGCTCTGGAGGCACTGATGTCATGCGTGGCTGCTGAGGTCCCCAAAGCTAAGGAGCTACCAGTCTCTCAGGCCATGGTGACATCACCGCCTCTTTCTCCTCCAGCCATGCTACTGGTTCCAGGTTCTTCCGCCACCCCTGATGTCTTGGAGCGTGCCCTTTCTGAGATGACCAGGCTGTGAGAAGATCTTCAGGGCGCCGACCCCCCTCCTGGCGGCTGGGTGCCTGGAGCTGGTCTCTGGCTAGCTTCATTCTGACGTGTCTGTTTGGGCGGCACTGACCCAGGCCACGGCGACCACCAAGGGGGAGAAGCGAGCCACCGCTCAGGCAGCAGTTGCTGGCGAGGCGGCGCTGAAGGATGTCGAGGCCGCCCAAGGTCACTGCCGGGTGCTGGAGGCCGAGCTGAAGACCCTACGTGAAGAGCATGCAAAAGATGCTCGTGGCCGTAAGGCGGAGGAAGAGAGGATGAAGGCCCGGGAGGACGCCATCAAGGGTTGCGACGCTGAGATGGAGCAGTTGGTGCAGGTGCAGGCCGCTGAGCGCGGCTAGCTGGAGGAGATGGAGCGGAAGGTGCAGGCAGAGAAAGCCAAACTTGACGCCAAGGAGAAGGTTCTGGGCGAGGACCGTCCGGCCTTCAAGCTCCTCGATAAAAGGTCTTGTGAGGCTCTGAAGACACTTTATGAGAAGGGCTTGGAGAAGCCGCTAGCCACCGATGAGGACGGCCCCGCCCAGTTGCTTCCCTACTTAGTCGAGGCGCTTGAGGAAGTCGTGAGCGGCATCGGCCCCATGGCAGAGGAAGAGGCTCGCGTCCCTTCTTCAGCCGCGCTGACGCGCGTCTTCATCCACCTCCATCTTCGCGATCCTGCTGCCCACCTTGACGAGCTGCTGGAGCCTGTGGAGGACGAGCGCTACGCAGCCGTCGCCGCAGCCGTGAAGGGTCAGGTGGAGGCCCTGATGCAGAAGTTCCGCGCCTCCGGCCCCGCGCCTTTGACCGGCGGTACAGGTGAAGGCGACACCACCCAGGACGGGGAGCCTCTTGCGGGTGCCGGCGGTGTCCAGGGATGACTCGCTTGCGGCTCCTTTCCTGTTTAAACTCCTGGAGCATGTAGCGTGCCTTGTGGAGGCGTTTAAACTTGTGTTTGATACTCAGAGAACAATATGTCTTGTAATATTTGCTTCGAGATTTTGCGATTTCCTTCCCATTTGCTTTACATTCTACGTCGGCAGGACGGACCAAGGAGTGAGGGGCTACGTGGTCAGTTAGGCTCCCGAGTCGCGATGCTCAGGAGTTCCCCTTGACGCGCAAACAGCTTGTGTAAAGGAGATGCAAGGGTAGGTCTAGTGTTCTACATCGGCAGGGCCCGACCCCGCGCATACCTCAGCCGCCATTGGGCCGACTGGATCACTAGGACGGACCAAGGAGTGAGGGGATACGTGGTCAGTTAGGCTCCTGAGTGGCGATGCTCAGGAGTCCCCCTTGACGTTCAAACGACCCTCATACCTTAGCTCTGCTTGGGAGAGCGCGCGACGACCAAGTCCGAGGGACCTGGCGGGGCGGCGTACGCTTTGGTGTGACCCGAGCGCAGCCCCCGTGCCCGGCCCCATCGCGCGACTCTCCCGGGGGGAGGTGTTGCGATGAGGCCAAACACCGAGCTCGGAGGCTCCCTGAGGTTGGTACGGCTGTGAGGCCGCCCTCAGTTGTTTATCACCATGACGGACCATGGCGCTTCCGCACTTGCATAGGCATAGCCACTCCTCAGCAGTGTCGACTGCCAGCGCGAAGCATGGTGCTTCCACTGGTACATGGGAGGGGGCTCCCTCTGAGTGGAGCCCTGGGGAGTGTACAGCCCCGCCCTGACATGTGGCTTGCACGGCAGGGCTGGAGGAGGTGTATCCGGGCACTCGTGAGCCAGCACGGGACTCACGAGGCCCTACCTCAAGGCGGGTTGCGCCTGGTCTAGATTCTTGATGGTTGTGGCGTTCCTGCGAGATGGTTAGACAACCCACAATGAGTGGATTTCCTGAGGGTATCATACGAGAAGGCCAAGCACCAACGACCCCAGGAGGTGACGTGAACGGGGCCGGCCCGCCAGACAAAGCTCAGTCGTTGGATTTATCGACGCTGCAGGGACGGGCCCGAGCACTGACATCGTGCCTAGCCTTCTTATGCGAAGGATCCTGAAGAAAGACAATCGGCGCGTGGCTCCCATAGAAGGTGACAATCGGGCAGGGGATATCCATAGATATATTATGTATGAAAAGCAAACTGGCTTAGATAAACGCAGGAACGATACATGCCATTGGGTCAGACCTGAGCAGCTTGGGGATGATGCAGCCCGAGGGGCGCCCAAGTAGAGTGAACTGAAGATGCAAGAAGATACATGCCGCAGGGATGGACCCATGCGTCCTGCGGATGATGCAGCCCAGGGGGCGCTCCCAGCTAAATGAACATGGAAAGATGTCACCTAGTTTGGTTGCCGATGGGGTGTTGGGGTAGCTGAAGACGCGTAGCGAAGAAGTCGCCCCTCACGAGCCGCCAAGGCCCTGAGCCTCGGGAGGCTCTGGAGGCTCTGGCGGCCTCCAGAGGACCGTCTCCATCTCCGCTAGGACTGTGTGATGCATGTCCTCCTGACCCGCCATGATGCTCCGCAGGTTGCGCTGGATGGCAGCAGCCATGCTCGGTAGGATGAACGGCATGCGAACGTAGCTGTGAGGTGGACCCTCGTAGCGTCCAACATGTGAAGGCCAGAAGAGCTCCTGAGACGCGGCCCGGTTGAGCCCTGGGATGTCAATGCAGACGCGCAGCTCACCACCCTCTCCTGGGTGGGGAGCAATGCCAGGTGGGCGGCGGTCGCCGCGTATTGCTCTTGCTTCCTAAAGCTCCTGAGATGCCTTGTCGATGAACTCCCGAGCACCAGGCGCTCTTCGCCTGGCGCCCTCCTGAGGGAAACGTGCCGCGAAGCACGCCTCCACGTGGTGCCCGAGCGCCTCTCTCATGATGCTGGCCAGGTCTGAGACCCTCCAGAAGAGAGCCCCCGATCCCTGTCCGAGGACGGCGCCGGGCGCGCCTCCCTATGGAAGGGAGAGAGGCGCCCTAGGCGCGGGCGTAGAACCTGAAGTGGTGCCTCTAGAGGTGCCGCTCCCTTGGGGTCCAGTGTGGAGCAGCTGCTTCTTCTTCTTGGGGTTGGCCTCGAGAGGGCACTGCACCGCGTTGCTGTCGGGCTCTTCGAGTGATGCAGCTTGGAAGGCGTGCTCGAGGGAGCACACCGCGTCTCTTTCTTTGCAGGGGATGGTGATGATTCCGCCGCTTGCGGGCATCTTGAGGACGTTGTAGCCATGGTGGGCAACTACCATGAATTTGGCCAGCGCTAGGTACCCGAGGATGGCATTGTACGGCAGGCGGATGTGGGCGATGTCGAAGTCGATGAGCTCGGTGTGGTAGTTGTTGCGCTGACCAAAGGTGAAAGGGAGGCGAACCTGCCATATCGGGGTGGTAGAGCCGTCAGTCAGTCCTGAGAAAGGCTTGGTAGGCTGGAGCTGATCGTATGGCACTTGAAGGCTGTCTAAGGTCTCGACAGACAGGACATTAAGCCCTGCGGCGCCGTCGATGAGGGTCTTGGTGACTTGGACATTGTTGATGACGGGTGAACAGAGCATCGGGAGAACACCGGCCGTTACCGTGCACTTGAGCTGGTCCGCCGAGCTAAAGGTGATGGCGTACTTGGACCATCTAAGCGGGCGTGTGGCCTCGAGCCTGGGGAGGACTGCGTTAACCTTACGAGCAAACTGCTTGAAGACTCGTTGAGAGGCTGGGGCTTGAGCTCCGCCCAAGATGCAGGCGATAGCTCGCGGCTCTTGGAAGCCCCCAGCCCACTCGTCCTATTGATGGTCGTCATTCCTTCTTGGTGGGGGCAGCGGAGGGATACCAGGTTTGCCCTGAGGATGGTCCTCACGAGGCTGGTCCCTCCAGGCGCCCTCACGAGGTTGGTCCTGCCAACGATACTTGCGAGGTTGGTCGTGCCACTCCTGGCGGGGCCCACGGTCGTCCCAATGTCCTCCACCACGTCCACCTCTCCAGTCGTAGCCCCGGTCATTGCACTCGGGGCGTCGACTGAAGCGTCCATCTCGAATGGCCCTGAGCTCTTGACAGTCATTAGTGTTGTGCGTGCGCACGTTGTGGAAGGCGCAGAATGTGCGGTTGCCCTTGGACGACTCGGGATGATCTCGGCCGCGCTTGGTGTCTGGTTCCGCCATGAGCATAGCCACTCCCTTTTGCTTCACGTCCTTGTCCTTGGCCTTCTTATCCTCTGGATCCATAGAAGTGAGCTTGAGGAGGGAGAGGCGCCCCTCCTCAGCTCTTGCACACTTGGTCGTGATGTTGAACAGCTCCAAGGTCGTGCACAGCTCTGCATGGATGGCGAGCTCCTCCTTCATCTTGACGTCGCGGACGCCATCAGAGAACGCTGAGATGATGGCCTCGTCCGTTACCTTGGGGATCTTGATTCGCGCGTTGTTGAAGCATTAGATGTACTTCTACAGGGTTTCTCCTAGTTGTTGCTTGATGCAGCGTAGGTCACCCATGACCAGGGGCGGTCGCGAGTGCCCTGGAAGTTAGTGATGAAGCGGTCATGCATCTCGTTCCAGGAGGAAATCGAGCCTGGGGGCATTTTCAGGAGCCATGAGCGGGCGCCGTCCTTGAGAGCCATGGGAAACCAGTTCGCCATGACCTTTTCATCGTCGTTGGCCGCTTCGATGCTCAGCTCGTAGAGCTGCAGAAACTCCGTCGGGTCAGGGGTGCCATCGTAGTGAGGAGGCAGATCTGGCTTGAACTTGCCCGGCCAGACGACGCTACGCAACTCAGGAGTGAAGGCGCGGCAGCCCGCCGTGGCCACCGCGGCTCGTCGTGGAGGCAGATCTTGGTCGTGGTGCCCCTACGCCGCCACGGCACGCCATGCATGGACCTGTCGCAGCAAGCAATCCTAGCGCAGTGGAGGTGGGAGTGGTGGAGCGTTTCCTTGTGGACGAGGAAACTCTTGGCAGCTTCGTTCCTCGTGCGCGGGCACGTGGTGCGGTGGGTCGCGCCGCTGGGCCGCGTATCTAGGAGCGAGGACGCCGTCTTGACGTGGGGGAGGATGAGGTGCTCCCTGAGCCGCACGCCTCGGCGCAAGGGTGCCATCTTGTTGCGGAGGAGGCGGAGGCGCTCCGTGAGCCACATTGCCCGTAGCTGGGGGGCGGGCGAGGCAGCGAGAGGGACGGTGCAGAAGAGCCTCCCATGGCGCTGACGAGCTCGGCGATGCGGTCCAACCAGTCCTCGTAGAGGTCGTCGACTGGACGGTAGCGCAGGAGCTCACGCGCCATGAGTAGCACGGCCTGTGCATCCGTGGGTGCACGGCGAGCGTGAGATGACGAGCCGGACGGAGTCAGCAACGGGGTGGTAGTGTGGCCATCACGGCACACAGAGGGATGCAGAGAAGAGGCTTGCTGCTCGTTTGCGCGCCAAATGTCGAATTTCGGGTTCCGGCAAAACCCTTGAGGTTCGACCACTGGGGTGCGCACGAAGATCTCCCCCTCTCTAGCTCGCACACTCAACGATCTCACGGCCTAGATTGACGGACCCAAAGAACACGAGACACAAGATTTATACTGGTTCGGGCCACCGTTGTGGTGTACTACCCTACTCTAGTGTGGTGTGGTGGATTGCCTCTTGGGCTGTGGATGAACAGTTACAAGGGAAGAACAGCCTCCTGAGGAGAGGTGTTCTTGTGCTCAGTGAGCTTGTGCGGTGACGATGATCTCCCTGTAAGATCATCCCCCTAGCTATGGTTGTGGCTAGTCCTATTTATAGAGGCCCTGGTCCTCTTCCCAAATATTGAGTGGGAAGGGATCCCACAATGGCCAATTCGAAGGGAGACAACAAGTACAAGTTATCCTGACAAAAGTAGTCTTCGCCTGCCAAAGGCTCTGGTGGTGACACCGTCCTGGGTTCCACGGTGACCTCCGTCCTGCCATCCTGCTGGTCTTGGTCTTGTTGCACCGATATGGAAACCTTGGTCTGATGCCTCGGGACTCCTCGCCTGCGCTTGCCCCTTTAGCACCAAAGAGGAAACAAGGACACTGTTCTTGTTGGCACCCGCCTGGCGCCTCCCTGTCTTGAACATCATGGCTTGCGTTATTGGAACCTCGTGAGGTTCGCCTTGCCTTGATATCTCCGCCCCTCGCGAGCCAGCCTGGTGTGGCCGCCCCTGAGGAGGTCTTGCGGCGTCCGCCTCGCGAAGCTTGGCCCCTCGCGAGGGTCATGGGTGTTTGCCGGTGAAGATGGGTCGTATGGGGCCGCTGGAGGAGCCACGCTATGGGCCGCAGGCAGGCAAGTTTAGGGACCCCCGTTCCTAGAACGCCGACACATGCAACTTCGGCAATGCCATGTACAATGAGTGGCTGCCGGGCAGGGCCTGGTAGCCTCTGCGCCTTACGGGTAGAACCATTGTTGAGGAAATCGTTAACTGGTAGCTGCTCGGTTGGCTGGCGAGTAGGGATTAATCAGCTAATCGGCAAGTTAATCGGCCAATTAATCAATTAATCGGACGATTTTTTGGTTTATCGGCTACTCGGTGACCCTATGAGTAGAGATTAATCGGCAAGTTAACTGGTTAATTGGATGAATTCTTGAACATGGGGTAGAACTTATGGAGATGCTCAATGTTCCATGAGTTTTGCAACGGCGTGCCATCTCCGGTCTCTAGACGGACTGCGCCGGGTCTGGAGGCTCGTACTACCCGGTAAGGGCCTTCCCACTTCGGTGATAACTTGTGTGTACCATTGGCGGACTGAACGAGCCTAAGGACATGGTCACCTTCCTCAAGACACCGGGCACGAACTATGTGGTTGTGATAGCGACGCATGGCTTGATGATAGCGTGTGGCACGCATAGCGGCCCAGAGACGGTTCTCCTCAAGTAGCACAGCGTCGCCAGGCCGGTGTTGATCCTGCGCTACTACTTCGTAAGCAAGCACCCGAGGAGACCCGTAAATGAGTTCTATGGGGATAACTGCTTCTGCCCCGTAGACCAGGGAGAAGGGAGTGTGCTCGTTAGCTCGATTAGGTGTTCTTCTAAGGGACCAGAGAACTACCAGTAGCTCCTCGACCCACTGCCTATCGTGCTTCTACAGCGTATCGAAAGTTCTTATCTTGAGTCCACGAAGCACTTCAGCTTTCGCCCTCTCAGCTTTTCCATTGCTCCGGTGGTGTGCCATAGAGGCAAATGAGATCTTGCATCTGAGGGTTTGAACATATTGCATGAAGGCGTCGCTCGTGAATTGGGTGCCGTTATCAGTGATGATCCTTGGCGGAACTCCGAAACGAAACACCAATTCTTTCAAGAACTTGATAGCTGATTAAGGAGTCACCTTCCTCTCGCAGTCACTTCCGGCCACTTTGTAAACTTGTCGATGGCAATGAACAAGAATTCAAAGCCGTCGATTGCTTAGGGGAAGGGGCCGAGGATATCGAGCTCCTAGACTGAAAATGGCCATGACAGAGGGATTGTCTGAAGAGCTTGGGCAGGCAGCTGTGTTTTCTTGGAATGGAACTGACAAACTTCACATGTCGTGACGAGCTCAACTACGCCTTGGAGGGTTGTGGGCCAATAGTATCCTTGCCGGAATGCTTTCCCAACTAATTGCCTTGATCCAATGTGTGAGCCGCACATTCCTCTGTGAATCTCAGCCAGCAGTTCCGTTCCATCCTCCCGACAGACACACTTCAATTTCACACTGTTGGGCATTGTTCTGTACAGAGTGTCATCGAAGAACTGATATATACTTGCCCTCCGGGCTACTTTCTCAGCTTCATCTGGGTCGCCGGGGAGTTCTCCGGTTTGGAGGAAGCGAACGATGTGCCTTGACCTAGTTGGAACCTGAGGCTCGGCAACAAGGACTAGCGGCACCTCCTCGGCTGCAGGAGCACAAGCTTCGTTCGCGGGGTCCATAGGCCCGGCTGGAGGGGGTGGTCCGGCAGGCCGTGAGGAATTGTTTCCCGCAGGGTCTCTGCCGGGAGCGGATGGCTCAATCGGGAGAGGCTTACCATAGTCTAGCTTTCTCCTTTTCTGGGACATTGTGGATGGTGATACGGAGGGTTGAGAGAGGTGGAGAACAAAAGTTCCTGGTTCGACAGGAAGCTTCTGTGCAACACACTTTGACAATGATCAGCTATGATGTTTTCCGCACGGGGTACGTGCTCTGTTTGCAACCCGTCAAAGCGCTCCTCTAACCTCGTTACTTCCTAAACGTATGCTTCCATCAATGGGCTTTGATAATCCTTGTTGACTTGTCTCACCACCAACTTTGAATCTCCTCGAATGATCAGCTTCTTGATTCCCAATTTTCCCGCAATCCTAAGCCCGACAAGGAGCCCTTCATACTCAGTTGTATTGTTGGTGGCTTCTTCCCGGGCAAAGTGCATTTGGATGACGCACTTCAAGTGCTCCCTCGAGGCGGCAACAAGTAACACGCCAGCTCCTGCACCTTGTAGGGAAAAAGTACCATCAAAATACATAATCCATTCTTAGGGTGATTCCTTGCCAGGGAGAGTTGTTTCCATTGCTTCCTTGTCAGGGGTTGGCGTCCATTCTGCAATAAACTCTGCCAATGCCCTGCTTTTAATGGTTGTAGTGCTCTCAAACTTCAAACCAAAGTTGGATAACTCCAAAGCCCACTCCAATATTCTGCCAGCAGCCTCAGGGTCTCATGGGCTTGGAAGTAGTGGCGCAGTTTCCTTGAGGCCATTACGAGGCCAAAGATCAGCTTTTGCACACTAGAGTACCTCAATCTAGCCCCTTGCAACAAGGAGCTAACAGAGTACACTGGCCGCTGCACCACTTTCTTCCTTGCTAAATCCTTGGGATTGCACTCGTTCCCGTGCTTACTGGTGTTCTGATCCTCTTCTGACTCTGTCGTGGTCTGGCCGCTCTCTGCCTCACCCATTTCTCCCTATGATACCAAGGCTGCACTGACCACTTCTTTGGTTGCTACCAAGTAAAGCAGTAACGGCTCTAGAGGTTTGGGTGCAACCAAGGTAGGCACAGATGACAGGTAAGTCGTCAACTCTTGCAAAGTTGTATCTACTTCCAGGGTCCACTTCATAGGCCCTGCCTTCTTCAAAATTTTGAAGAACGACAAGGCATGCTCGGAAGACTTGGAAATGAATCTTCTTAGCGCGGCAACGCATCCTATCAAGCACCTCACATCCTTAACCATCCCTGGCACTTGGATCTGCTCAATGGCCTTTATCTTGTCGGGGTTGGCTTCAATCCATCGATGGGACACGGAGAATCTAAGTAGCTTGTCGGAGGCAACACCAAACACACACTTCTTTAGGTTAAGCTTCAAGTTGATCTTGCACAAATTAGCAAATGTCTCCTCCAAATCCTAGATAATGGTGGCCTTATCCTTGGTCTGGACCACAATGTCATCCATATAGGCTTCTATGTTTTTGTGTAGTTGTGGCTCAAAACCAATCTTTACTGCTCTTGCAAAAGTAGATACGGCACTCTTCAATCCAAAAGGCATGCAGACAAAGCAGTATGTACCGCATGGAGTGATGAATGATGTTTTCTCTTCATCTTCTTTGGATATGAAGATCTGGTGATATCCGGAATATGCATCCAAAAAGGAGAGCAGATCACACCCTGAAGTAGAACCCACAATCTGATCGATGCGCGGCAAGGGGAATGGGTCCTTCGGGCAAGCCTTATTGAGATCTTTGAAATCAATGCAAAGCCTCCATTGCCCATTCGCCTTCCAAACTACCACTGGGTTTGCTAACCACGTAGGTTGCAGTACTCCTCTGACCAATCCAGCTGCCTCTAACTTCTTGGTTTCCTTGGCAATGAACTACTGCCGCTCCAAGGCTTCCTTCCTAAATTTTTGCCTGACAGGTCGGGCATGTGGGCAGATAGCAAGGTGGTGCTCGATTACCTCCCTGGGAACACCGGGGATATCAGATGGTTGCCAGGTAAACACATCGATATTCGCCCGCAGGAAGGCAACGAGCGCGCTTTCCTATTTGTCGTCAAGGGTGGCGCTGATGGTGAAAGTACCATCAACGCCAGCCAGCCCTGCCAGGACCTTCTCCACAATGGGTGCTGCAACCTTGGATCTCTTGCTGTTGGAACACTCCGGCACGTCGTCAACAGGTGTCGTGCACTTGGAGGGGCCACGCTTCCCGGACTCCTTGACAGAGGTCTTACAATCCTTCTTCTTTCCTTTACTTTCCATGGTGGGGACGGTTGCCGCCGCGGCCTCTGCTGCAACGGCATCCCGGTTCATCCTATCCACATAGATGATTGCATCCTTCTCATCTGATGGGATGGAGATGACTCCTAGTGGCCCAGGCATCTTCAAGGTGTTGTAAGCATAATGGGATGATGCCATGAACTTGGCCAAGGCCGGTCGTCCCAGAATCGCATTATATGGTAGGGGGAGCTCAACCACATCAAACACAACATTCCCAGTCCTATAGTTCAGCTCTCCCCCGAACGTTACCGACAACGTAATCTTTCCCTTGGGACGGCTCCTGTAGGTCACCCCGGGCATAAAAAACGAAGACCGAAGACCGAAACTGAAAAGACCGAGACCGAAACCAAAAAGACCGAACTTGAAAAGACCGAATAAAAAACGGTCTGTGAAAATAGAAGATCGAACTTTTTTTGCTCTGATCGGTCATGCTATGCACATGACCGAATAGCCCGTATAGACCGATTAACAAAAGCCCATCCTATAAGGCCCGTCCAGCCAGCCCAATGGTTGCACACAAGACACAACTACAGAGTACACGACCTATGTCTCATCCTCACTTCCCGATTCTTCTCTCCCATTGCTAACCCTGGCCGGTGAAGACCAGCGCCCAAGCAGCGGCCCTGGTAGATTAAGAAAGGCGCCCCGAGCGGCAGCCCTGACCTGTGAAGACTGGCGCCCGCGCCACCAACCCCAACCTCCCGTTAGTCGCTCCACCGCCTGCTAAGTGACCGTCCGCCGTCGGTGCTCCACCTCCCGACGACTAGTTCAACAACTACAGTTCGTCACCACCACACATCCTCTTCCACACTATTTGGTTCCCCACATCGCCGCTGAAGGTGAGGAACTCCATCGCAGCTGAATGTATTTTGTAGACAATACATGCCATTGCTTTGTGCTAAGAGTCAGCACTTGGAGACAGCAAGTACAACTCTGTACTTGTGATTGGTTTGTGTCAAATGTTAGCAACTTCAATACTTTAGTACTACACAGTAATGCATCTGTGCTTGTTTGCTGAAACGAGATATATACATGTTGTGCATTTATGTTCTGATTTTATCATGTCAATGTTGTTTGTTGGACAGACCAATATCCTCTTTTCTTGTAGATGTTTTCTATACCAGAATCTGAACATGATGAGGAATTGAATGAGAAAGATGATGCATTTATGAGTGTAGAGGCAGAGGCAGAGGCATATGAAGAAGTAGTAGATGAATATGTCTTATGTAGCATTATTAAAGATGAAGATGCCGAACCAACAGTTGTCGAAGGTGTCGTACTATGTTGTGGTGGTCTTTTTTGTTACTAGTTGCCTTTGTATTCCATGGACTGGTGTTGCTTATTATATATCTTCTTACTTTCTGTCAAAATATAAATGATTATGCATGCATGAATATTGTTGTTGGACCATGAATCATGAATTTTCTTACTTCGAGTCATATAAATTTTGTTACTTGCTATTGAATATAAACATGTACTGGTACTTTCTGCTCCCAAATATAAACATGTATTCGTACTGGAAGTAACATGAATATGAGTTGCAGGAAATTAATTTGGTCTATTTGGTAGGGACTGAAGACCGAATATTAAAGACCGAAGACCGAATAGTGAATGACCGGAAAGACCGAAATTATTTCGGTCTTCAATTCTGGAACACCGAATCCTTGGAAGACCGAAAAGACCGAACCGAACAAACCGAAAAGACCGAACACCCGGGGCTACCTGTAGGGATTGACTCCTTGCAACGTGCCGGTAACCTCCAGCTCTTCCTCTCTTATCTGAAGCTTGTTAATAACTGCTGGGGAAATCAGATTCAACCTGGCCCCGCCACCCACTAACATCTTTGTGACCTTGAGGTTGCGAATCATTGCAGAGACCAACAACAGCAAACACCGTAACAGGAGGCAGGGGACACGATGTTTACCCAGGTTGTTGGTGTCAAAACTGGCGGATCTCGGGTAGGGGGTCCTGAACTGTGCATCTAAGGAAGATGGTAACAGGAGGCAGGGGACACGATGTTTACCCAGGTTCGAGCCCTCTTGATGGAGGTAATGCCCTACGTCCTGCTTGATTGTTCTTGATGATATGAGTAGTACAAGAGTTGATCTACCACGAGATCAGAGAGGCTAAACCCTAGAAGCTAGCCTATGGTATGATTGTTGTTTTCTCTACGGACTAAACCATCCGGTTTATATAGACACCGGAGGGGGCTAGGGTTACACAGAGTCGGTTACAAGGAAGGAGATCTATATATCCGTATTGTCAAGCTTGCCTTCCACGCCAAGGAGGGAGTCCCATCCGGACATGGGATGATGTCTT
Organism: Triticum urartu; assembly: GCF_056163025.1. NCBI lineage: Eukaryota > Viridiplantae > Streptophyta > Magnoliopsida > Poales > Poaceae > Triticum > Triticum urartu. Next base: position 211,945,271 of record NC_141877.1, on the reverse strand, counting down.
CAATCTTGTATCTTCATAGTCCAACAGTCCGGCCAAAGGGTATAATACGGCTGTCCGGATACCCCCTAATCCAGGACTCCCTCAGTAGCCCCTAAACCAAGCTTCAATGGCGACGAGTCCGGCGCGCAGGTTGTCTTCGCATTGCAAGGCGGGTTCCTCCTCTGAATACTTCATAGAAGATTTTGAACACGAGGATCATGTCTGGCTCTGCAAAACAAGTTCCACATACCACCGTAGAGAGAATAATATTTCCACAAATCTAATCTGCTGACGTACCCCGTAGCATGACATCACACCACAGCCAGGTCTTTATTCAAATCGTTTTTCATAACCTATCTCAGTGTGTTTCGCAAGGTGGTTTCCTTGGCATGTCTTGTCAAAGCAGAGATCGTGTCCCCTTATTACGGGAGTCCCATCAATACAGACGTGGGTAACCCAACCGCGCCATCAATTACGGCGCTTGGGGGATAAGCGAGTTTTACTAGGCTAGTGGGGGCGCATAGTTTCGTCCGCCCTTATAAAGGGATAAGGTTTCACCTTTTTCTACCCACGCCTTCTTTCTCCTTGATCATCCATTCTCGCGCACTCGAGCTCCAGCGCCCAAGTCCACATCCTTCTCCTCAACTCTCTCCAAACATGTCCGGAGCGGGAGGCAAGTGGATGGTCTCCTCCGTCACGGAGGGACACATAAAAAAACTACGTGGGGCCGGATACTTAGCCGCGGATATCGCGCACCGGCTGCCAGCCGCGGGGCAGATCGTCCCTACCACGGAACCTTATGAAAGGGTGGTTTTCCTCCCTCACTTTGTCCGCGGACTGGGGTTTCCCCTCCATCCATTCGTCCGTGGACTTATGTTCTATTATGGGCTGGACTTTCATTATCTGGCCCCGAATTTCATCCTCAACATCTCGGCGTTCATCGTCGTGTGCAAGGCTTTCCTCCACATCCGGCCCCACTTCGGCCCGTGGCTGAAGACCTTCAATATCAAGCCGAAGGTAGTAGGCAGCCAACAAGCGAAATGCGGCGGAGCCATGGTGGGCAAAATGCCCAACGTTACATGGCTCGAGGGCTCCTTCGTGGAGACCATAAAGGGGTGGAAATCAAGGTGGTTCTACATCACCGAGCCGCGCGACACCAACTGGGTGGCGGCCCCCGAGTTTCGATCCGGAATCCCCACGCGGCTCACTTCCTGGAAGGAGAAGGGCCTGTCCTGGGGCTCATCGGTGGAGCTGGACGGACTCCAGAGTTGTATCCGGAACATGATAAGCAAGAAATTTAAGCTTGTCAACATAGTCCAGGTCATGCTCTTCCGCCAGATCCTCCTGTGTCAACAACGGGCTTTCAACTTATGGGAGTTCGACACGGCCCAGCACCAGACTCTACGCCAGCTCTTCGACACGACGCATAAGGACGTCTGGAAAGTGCTGTTCAAGGGTGTCGAGGTCCCCCCCCTTCTCTTACCGAGGACCATGGGCTAAGCGCGAAGCGTCCTGCGAATCTGGTAAGTTCTATACATCTGGTAGGGTATTTATTTCCCATAGCTTAACCATGTGCGGGGTCTAAGCTCCCATGCCTTTGACAGGACTGGGTGGAGACATCGGAGCGGATTAACTGTCCGGCCCCTCTGCCCGAAGACCCTGCAGACGCTCTCCTGACGAAGATGCGGACTCCGACTCCTTATGAGGTGCCGGAGAAGACCAAGAAGAAGGCCACGGGAACCCGAAAGAGTTCCCGGTGCTAGGTGGTATCGGACTCATCGTCCGATAACTCCGAGACGCACTCCTCCCATGAAAACGAGGAGGAGGAAGATGAAGATTCTCCCCCTCCAGCCCGGGGAGACAAGAAAAGGAAGGCCGCCCCAACCGGGGAGGCCGAAGGGTCCAAGAAGGGAAGGACTCTCCTTCTGGACTGTTCCACCACCGCTGCCGACGGCGAAGACGAGTGGCTACTCAGGGCCATGCCCCTGACGAAGTCGTAAGTATTCGGATACCAGAGTAACTCATAGAATAGTTTTGTTGCACTGCTTCTCCTAACGTCAGATATGATTATGCAGTCCGCCCCGAGCCCGTATCGACGTATCCTCGTCGGACGGTTCCTTGGACTCGTCGGATATGGATAGTGATACACTTCCAACCGCCTCCTTTCCTTGCCCTATGGACAACGTCGAGGTATTGTCTCAAGGGGCACCGAGCCGGGGGGAGACAGTCTCGGAGGCGCCTTAAGGCGACCTTCCGGACTACAGGCGCGAAGGGAGCAAGACTCCCAAGGGCTCCAAGTTCGGCCCCCAGCCGAACGCCGCGCCGGAACCTCCAGTGGTTCCGGACTCCGGCAGGCGGACCCCTTCCAAGAGGGCCAAGCCGCCCGTGCTGGTGACCTCTGTCCATCCAGAGGCACCGGACAGCCTGCTGGGAGCGCTTCGCAGCACTTCCATCAACGACGAGCACTGCACTATTATGAGTGCGGTGATCAAGAAGGGTTAGTCCGCCAAGAGCAGACTGACTGAAGCCTGTGCCAGCCTTCTAACAGGCTTTGAGGTAAGTATTTAAAATATAGGAAAATATTACCGCATAAACAGTAGCCCCTGATGCTCTGTTTGGTGTTCACAAAGAAAATCCGAATAGAGGATCAAATAATATCTGCAGGAGTCTAATATAAGTATGTCTATATGCGTATGCAGGCTTCGCTGCTGACCTCTGCCGCACTGACTGCGGAGGTCGCTGCACTGAGGCAGAACCTCGAGCGGCCCGAGAAAGAGCTCGGTCTTGCCAAGAGGCAGCTCAAGGAGAACAAAGGTAAGTAATGCCTTGTCTATATAGTGCAGTGGGGCCACGACCGAAGTGGCGACCCTGAAGCAAGCGCTGTCCGAGGCCGAAAACAAAGCGGCCAAGGAACGCACCGAGCGGGAAAAACAAGAGGCACGGGTGGGCGAGGTGCAGCAAGAGCTCCAGGCTCTCGTGAAGAAGCACGAGGCTTTGGATCTTGACTCGAAGACGCGAGAGTCCGAGCTTGCCGCGGCCCTCGAGAACACAAAGCATGCCAAGGCTGAAGCCCAAAAGGCCCTCCAGGAAATTGAGGCGATGATGAAGATAGCGGCGGGTAAGGCCTTCAATATGCAAAGCAAGCATGTGAAAGTAAATTACTTGTTACTTACCCGAGTTTGGAGCTATCCAGGAGCCTTCATAGATTTGCCCTGCAGCGTGTCGGATGCCGCGAAGTATTACCAAGCCGAGGAGGGAAGCTTGCCGGATAAGTTGTTCTGGTCTCAGTATACTGGGACTGAACACCCGATGCCTGTGAGCGACCAGCTGAAGCAACTGGTCGAGCTGCACAAGGTGGCCGAACAGGCCATGAGGGGCCTTATAGTCCGGATGTGGCTTGGCGACTCCCTTCCCAACAGCTACTTCGGCCTGGTGAGGCGGCTTGTGGATGCCTGCCCACGGCTAGAAATCATAAAGTGGTCCGTCTGCAACGAAGGTGCACGTCGGGCTTTTGCCCGTGCGAAGGTGCACTGGGCCAAGATGGACGCCGAGAAGCTGGTGAAGGAGGGGCCGCCACAGGGCAAGGAGCATCACCACCCTGAAATGTATTATGAGGGTGTCTTGAAGGGTGCCTGTCTTGTGGCGGACGAGTGTGCGAAGGATGTAATTTTCGAATGAACTTGCTCGTGTGATCCTGTATTATGAAAACTTGTTCATATGCGCTATGCAACGCTTGTTTGAATTTAAAATATTACCTTCTGTGTGGATGTTTATTAAATCTGAGAGATGGCCAGTCGTCGGCTTCTGCCCCCATGCCACGAGTGCTGGGGTGTTCGGGATAAATCTGAGCACTCTTGTTCCCATTGTTGGGTCCTTCGAGGGAGGTGCTCAGCACAACGAACAAGACAATCGGACTATAATGCTTTATCACTCTCACTTAGCCATAGAAGTCTACAATTTTAAATTTTGGCGAAGCCCCTAGTATTCGAAAGGCCGAATTCGGGGCGCTATACATGCCTAAGCCAGACAAAGCCGACTCCTCGCCCTAAGCGGCATAAGTCTTTAGGGACTCGAGACCTCTCGAACAGCGACCAGCTCTCGCCTTATCATGACAGTCAGTTTTAGCTTTCTCTACTGAGGTGCTTAGCCCAGATGAACCGGGGCACAATCACAGTAGTTCTCCCAGTGCTACCTTAGCCAATATAGCGGAACGTAAGGTACCAAAACATGGGAGCCGGGCAAACCCAACTATTGACCCAAGACATGATTCAGAGCTAATGCATATAATGCTATAAGTTCGGGGTGCCGCACTGTCGAAAGTGTTCGGACTTCTCACGCCGTATTATGGGGTACGCTTAAGCCCCTGGTGTATTGGCCGTACCAGAGTGTACGGATGTTGAATGTCATGAATGAACATATATATAAAGGGAATAGAGAATGTGGTAATAGTCTAGTGCTATGCATTGTTTATTCAAAAAGGTGCGTCGAAGCAGAATGATACAAGTAGTGTGATAAGGAAAAAGTAGGACTATTTGACATGTCCCTTCGAAGGGCAAGCTGAGGAATGGTATTTAAAGGAGGTATTTCACTCGTTATCAGAGACCACCTGGGAATTCCATGATGCGACATAGCTTTTTGCCTCCTTGGTTGTTGCATCGTGTGTCCGACAATCGTACTGCCGGACGGGGTTTCCAGAGAGTAAAGTCCTGAAAGAGAGAAAAATAACAAAGCGGGAAGCCCCTAGTAAGGTTGAGCCGCGTCTTGGGGTGTGTCGTAGTCGTGCCCCCCTCCCCACCTATGCCCATGGTATTTTCAATGCATAATTATGTACGCGTGGCACAGATTTCGTCGTTTGGCTGGGACTGGGGTGGGGGCCACATTGCTATGCGAGCTCGGAATGTGCCTGGCGGTCTTGTTGCCGATTACCCCGGGCGCGCTTGAAGGTGTCCGGGTGTTTAATCACCGAACTGGTGGATTGCCTTAAGAGGCTACTTTGTTTTTCTACTGCGAGGGCTGCAGTGTGCCCCTCCATGCGGAGAGAGCGCTCTGTGTTTCCATTGACTGTGATGACCCCCCCCCCCTGAGGTCCTGGCATCTTGAGCTTGAGGTATGCATAATGTGGTACCGCATTGAATCTCGAAAATGCGGTTCGCCCGAGCAATGCATGATAGCCACTGCGGAACGGGACTATATCGAAGATTAACTCCTCGCTTCGGATGTTATCCGGGGATCCGAAGACCACTTCCAGTGTGACTGATCCTATGCAATGGGCCTCTACATCTGGTATGACGGCTTTGAAGGTCGTTTTTGTGGGTTTGATCCTTGAGGGATCTATACCCATTTTGCGCACTGTGTCCTGATAAAGCAGGTTCAGGCTGCTGCAGCTGTCCATAAGGACTCGAGTGAGGTGAAATTCGTCGATGATTGGGTCTAGGACCAGTGCGGCGAATCCACCATGACGGATACTAGTGGGGTGGTCCCTGCGATCGAAGGTGATCGGACAGGAGGACCATGGGTTGAACTTTGGGGCGACTGGCTCCAATGCATATATGTCCCTTAGCGTACGCTTCCGCTCCCTCTTGGGGATGTGGGTTGCGTATGTCATGTTCACCGTCCGCACTTGTGGGGGGAACCTCTTCTGCCCTCCGGTGTTCGGCGGCCGGGGCTCTTCCTCGTCATTGCTATGTGGCCCCTTATCTTTGTTTTCAGCATTTAACTTGCCGGCCTGCTTGAACACCCAACATTCATATTGGTGTGGTTGGTTGGCTTGGCGGGGGTGCCGTGTATTTGAACGAGCGATCGAGTATACGGTCCAAACTGGACGGGCCCGGGGTGCTTATTTTGAATGGCTTTATCCGCTGACCGGGTTTAGAGCCTCCGAATCCGGCATTGACTGTCGTATCCTCGATATTTGTCGGATTTCGGGTTCCGGCAGACCCTTGAGGTTCGAACACTGGGGTGCGCACGGAGATTTCGCCTTCTACCTACCTGCACCCCTCCGCCTCGCTAAGATCTAAGCTATGGAAAGAACAGCACAAGAGCCACAGGGTTTATACTGGTTCGGGCCACCGTTGTGGTGTAATACCCTACTCCAGTGTGTGGTGTGGTGGATTGCCTCTTGGGCTGATGATGATGAGCAATACAAGGAAGAACAGCCTCGCGAGGGTCTGTTCTTGGCTGAGGGGATGAACTTCTAGGAGGAGTTCAGTCACCCTTCTCTCTCTCTCTCTTCTCGATTCTCTCTCCGATTTCGATCCCCCTACCCTGTGGGTGGCTAGTCCTATTTATAGGCAAATGCCCTGGGCCTCTTCCCAAATATTGAGCGGGAAGGGTGCCAACAATTGGCCATTTTGAAGGGGAACATCTGGTACACTTATCCTGACTAAAGTTGGTCCTCGCCTGCCAAAGGCTCCGGTGGTGACGCTGGCTTGGGCTCCACAATGACTTCCTCCCTGCTGTTGGACTGGTCTTGGTCTCATTGCACTGAAACGGGTGCCTTTGCTTGATGCTCTCGCCTGCGCTTGCTCCCTTTGCACCAAAGAGGAAAGGAGGACTGAAAGTGCGTTATATCGACTAGAGGGGGGGTGAATAGGCGATTTTTATGAAAGTCTTCAAAACGTGAGAGTTATGAAGACAAACAGTGAAGATTATGCCTATTACAATGCAGCGGAAGTTAGATTACACTAGGCCAGCCATGGTCATGTATTCAATAGAGTGAAGGCGCAATGACAAACAGCTTCAGTGTAATAAGGATCAGGTAGGAAGAAGTTATGAAGCCGAACAGATCATACATTCATGTTGTGAAGACAAAAGATAAAGCAAGCATGCAATGGCTTCACAATGAATAACTGTAAGTGAAAGGAAGTGAAGATGAAACCAGTGACACGTTGAAGACAATGATTTGTTGGACCAGTTCCAGTTGCTGTGACAACTGTACGTCTGGTTGGAGCGGCTAGGTATTTAAACCAAAAGGACACACAGTCCCGGACACCCAGTCAAGGACACTTAGTCCAAGACACCCAGTCCTCACCGTTTTCTCCTTGAGCTAAGGTCACACAGACCTCGCCCAATCACTCAGGTAAGTCATCAAGGTAGACTCCCAAACCTTCACAGACTTCGTTCGCTGGCAATCCACAATTTCTCTTGGATGCTCAGAACGCGACGCCTAACCGTCTGGAGGATGCACAGTCCTCAAGTGTAATAAGTCTTCAAATCACACAGACACGAAGACTTAAGTGATGCCCAATTTACTCTGGCTCTGGGTGGTTCGGGCTTTTCTCCTCACTAGGAATTATTCTCTCAAAGGCTTCGAGGTGGGTTGCTCTCAAACGACAAAAGCTGTGCACTGAAATCTGAGCAGCCAACCGTTTATGGTTGTGGGGGTGGACTATTTATAGCCACTTGGCAACCCGACCTGATCTGTCCGAAATGACCCTGGGTCACTAAGGAACTGACACGTGTACCAACGGTCGAATTTTGAACTCACACGGCAACTTTACTTGGGCTACAAGCAAAGCTGACTTGTCTGACTCTGGACAAGATTTTCTCTCAAAGTCTTCGCTCGAAGACATAGGATTTGAATTAGGCATCACTACAGTCATTCTGACTGGTTCTTTTGGACCCCACTTAACAGTACGGTGATTCCTATGACACTACATAAATGAAATAAAACTACGAAGGATCTAAGTCTTCGAGTTCCATAAGCTTCATAGGGAGTCTTCTCATGTCATTGTCTTCAATATGAATATCTTCATAAACCACCATTGTCTTCAATGTCTTCGTACATTTTTAGGGGTCATCTCTGGTAATAAAACCGAATCAATGAGGGACTACTACCTGTGTCTTCCTGCAATTCTCACAAACACGTTAGTCCCTCAACTAGGTTTGTCGTCAATACTCCAAAACCAACTAGGGGTGGCACTAGATGCACTTACAAGGACACTGCGCGGGCTGGCGCCCGCCTGGCACCCTTGGTCGTCATGGCTTGCGTCATGGGCACCTCGTGAGGTACCCTGCCTTGATCTCTCCGCCTCCTCGTGAGCCAGCCTGATGAGGCTGTGCCAGAGGAAGCTCCGTGTCGTCCGCCCCGCGAGGCTTGGCCCCTCGCGAGGGTCTTGGGTCTGTGTTGATGAAGATGGGCCGTGCTGGGCCCCCCTTTGAGCCACGCCGCAGGCAGGCAAGTCTGGGGACCCCCGTTCCCAGAACGCCGACAGTAGCCCCCGGGCCCAAGGCGTGCCCGGACTTGGCCGTGCAGGGAGGCGAAAGGGCAAGGGCGAAGTGTCATGGGCCCTAACAGCCTGCGGCCTTGGGCGCCGCGTGGCGGTTGATTGGACGTGAGCGCCTCAGCAACCACGCGAGTTGATAAAGGAGCGGCATCTGCCTAGGCTTTGCTTTTTGCTTTCTCCGGTTGCTGCTCAGATCCCCTTTCTTGCGCCTCTCCTTCGTTCCTCCAAAATTTCCAGATCTACTTCGACCGCGTGACCTAGGAAGCCATGGCACCTCGTCAGTCCCCGGCCGGAGCTTGGTACTCGTCTGCCCTGGACTCACCGAACGTGTCAGAAGCGAGCCTCGCCCAGTTGTGCCGGATGGCGGCGGCGCAGGGCATCGACGGGGCGAAGGTGTTCAAGGCCGGCTCTGCCACCCCTGAGGGCCAAGGGAGCACCTTCTATCCGTTCTTTGTAAGCGCCATTGCTGCTGGCCTGGTGCCTCCCTTCTCCGAGTTCTTCTTCTCTGTCCTCCGCCATTATAAGCTACAGGCTCCGCATCTCCACCCCAACTCTGTCCTTCTCCTGGCAATCTTCGCCTATTACTGCGAGGCTCACGTAGGGGTGCAGCCCTCAGTGGCCTTGCTGCGCCACTACTTCTACCTCCGGACCTCTCACGGTCCTGCTTCCGCGTGCGCGAGCTTCATCGCGTACGGTAGCGCCATTGCCATTTCGAACCCCGGGAAAAGGTTTGAGGGCTTCAAGAGCAGGTGGGTCTTGGCATATGCTGGGTGCATCCACCCTCGGCTGATCTTGCCCACGGAGCAACCCACGAGCTCCAGCGATTGGGGTCGAGCGGAGCTCGCGGACCCCCGCGCGAAGCTGGTGTTGGAGAAGATGGACGCAGATCTGAGGCCGGCCAACATGGCGGCGGCGAAGCTGACCGGCGCGTCGCTGCTGAGGGAATTCCTGGAGCACCAGCTGGCTCCGCTTCGGCAGTACTCACTTCCGATGTGGAGGCGCCATCCGAGCCCCGCGGCCTTGGCCAACGAAGAACTGGCTGCGGTCCTCCAATCTCTAGTCGGGGGCGATGTGGCGAGGTTGGAGGGCGCTCCTATGCCCTTGTTCCTCCGCGACGACTGGGAGCAGGTAGTGGAGTCCATGCCCGTCTTCAACGGGGACGGGCCTGTGCCCATGGAAACTCCCGGGGAATCGGTGGACGTGTCCTCCGACGACTCCAGCGAAGAGGAGGAAGGAGGGGAGTGGGAAAAAGGGCCTGACTCCGAGGCGACTGACGGAGAGTCGAGGGCTCCCCTCCCCCAGCGCAGGTCCCGCGCTCTCCGCCTCTCTCTGAGCGATGACGACAAGGATGATGACGAGCAGGGCGGCGGGAGCTTGCCCCCGATCCCGAAGAAGGACAGGACCGGGCTGATCCCCCGCGGGTCTGCCCCGGCCCCGAGGCGGACCGCAGACGCGCCTTCCGCTCCCGAGCTTCCCTAGGTTGACCCTTCCAGCCGGCTTTCAGGCTTCAAATTTGGCCGGAGTCTACCTGAGCTCACTGGCGATGACCCGTAAGCGCTTGATTCTTGTCTTTATTTCTTGTTCTGCTGCTGAGGCTTGACGTCCACATCTCTTGGACAGGCTGGCGCCCGCAGCAAAGAAGCCGAAGGGAGCTCCTGAGGTTCCATCCGTGGCAGTGCCTCTGCCCGCGAAGGAAGGTGACCGCGACGCACGGGCTTCTCCTGCCTGGTCGTCCTCGCGAGGCCTGGCTGAGCCGGCTGGTGCGAGCTCAGCCCCCATGGCCCAAGTGACTCCCGAGGTGCCTTTGCCTGCTGCCGCCACTACAGCCGTTGGGGCACAGCAGGCTCCGCCTCAGGATGATGTGGTCGCGCTGCTGCCTTCTCCTCCTACTCCACCGACTGCTGTCTCTCCGACTCCTCCTGCCGTTCTGGATCGTGCTGCTGCTGAGCTGGACCGGCTGCGGCAGGATCTTCTTGGTGCCGACCCTCGCTTGGTGGCCGGGCGCTTGGAGCTGGCTTCAGGATGGATTCGCTCGGACGCTTTGATTTGGGCGGCGCTGGTGCAGGCCTCGACGGCTTGCGATGAGGAGAGGCAGGCTGTCCTTGAGGCGAAGGCTGCTCGTGACGCATCCCTGGGGGAGGTGGTCGACGTTCGTGGTCGCTCCAAGGCGCTGGAGGATGAGCTGCAAGGCCTGCGGGACCAGCTCGCGAAAGAGGCCCGCCTTCGCCAAGAGCAGGAAGAAGGCATGAAGGCTTGCGAGGCGGCCGTCAAGGAGAGGGAGGTCAAGCTCAGGAGGCGCCGTGACCGCCTAGGCGCGCTGGAGCAGGAGTTGGGGCGAGGAAGGTCGAGCTGGACGACAAGGCCCAGGTTCTTGCCGAGGACCGCATGGCCTTCGCGGAGATGGAGGCGAAGGCTCGCTCCTCGCTGAGGACACTTTACGACAGCGGCCTGGAGAGCCTGGTGGCTGGCGCCGAGGACGGCCCCGCCAAGCTGCTTCCCTTCCTGGTTCGCGCTCTTGAAGATGTCGCCCTTGGCCTTGGTCCCACGGCCAAGGCCGAGGCGCGTGTCCTATCTTCTGCAGCGCTGACGAGGGTCCTCACCCACATCTACCTTCGCGATCCCGGCGTCGACCTCGACAGCCTGCTGGAGCCAGTAAGCGGCGAGCGTGCCGCTGCCGCTGCTGAGGCCATGAAGGGTTGCGCGGAGGCTCTGTTGAGGAAGTTCCGGGCCTTCAGCACCAAGCCGAAGCAAGGCGCTGCCGACCCCGCTGCTCCATGAGGCGAACCCACTCCGCGCTGCTCCACCGCCGACAAGTGACTCCGTTGTGGCTCCTGTCCTGCCTTTAATTCCTGCACATGTATCATGCCTGGGGAGGTGTTTAAACTTGCGTTTGGCATTGAGATAACAGTGTGGACTGTAATATTTGCTTTTGAATTCCTTGAAATTTACGCTTTTCCTTCCTACTAGCTTATGTTCTACGCCGGCAGAGCCCGGCCCCGCGCATACCTCAGCCGCCGTTAGCCCCAACCCGAAACTAGGACGGGACCAAGGAGTGAGGGGCTACGTGACAAGTTAGGCTCCTGAGTCGCGATGCTCAGGAGTCCCCCTTGGCACACGAACAGCAAGTAGGGAGGTGTGATGTGGGTGGATCTACCGTTCTACATCTGCAGAGCCCGGCCGCGCGCATACCTCAACTACCGTTAGCCTTTCGAAACTAAGGAGTGAGGGGCTACGTGACCAGTTAGGCTCCTGAGTCGCGATGCTCAGGAGTCCCCCTTGATGCTGTACCTTGGCTCCGCTCAGGGAGAGACGCGCGACGAACCAGGCCCGGGGGGGCCTGGCTGGGTGGCGTGCGTCTGGGCGTGACCTAGGCGCAGCCCCCGTGCCCAGCCCCCTCGCGCGGCACTCCCGAGGGGAGGCGTTACGATGTGGCTAGACACTGAGGTCTGGGCTCCCTGAGGTTGATGCATCCCGGGGGCCACCCTCAGTTGTTTATCACCAGCGCGGAGCATAGCGCTTCCGTATGTCTACGAGCATAACCGCTCCTCGGCAGTGTCGTCAGCCAGCACGGAGCATGGTGCTTCCACTGGTACGTGGGAGGGGGCTCCCCTCCAGGAGGAGCCCCCAGGGCGTGTACAGCCCCGCCCTGACACGTGGCTGGCACGGTAGGGCCTGGCGAGGTGTATCTGGGCACCCGTGAGCCAGCGCGGGACTCACGGGGCCCTACCTCTAGGCGGGTTGCGCCTGGCACTGGGCCTTATCTTGTGATGTGTACCTGCAAATTTGGTTAGATGCCGGCACTCTACGTCCTCGGGTCCCGGCCCTCGAGCTGGTCTCAGCCGTCGCTGGTATGCCAGGTCGCAATGCCGTGGACAAGTCCAGAGGGTGAGGGCTGGAGAGACAGTAAGAGCCCTGAGTCACGATGCTCAGGTACCCCCCCTTTAACGTGCAAGTGGTCGGCATGGAGAAGAAGAGGTGCCGTGGACAGGCATCAAATAATCAAGCATTGTGGGTCGAACGCATAGCCGGAAATAAACGCAAAAGGGATACATGTCGCTAGGTTTGGCCCGAGCGACTTGGGGGATGATGCAGCCCGAGGGGCACCCCCAACAAGGTAAGCTAACAACATGAAATAAAAGGGATACATGCCGCAGGGACGGACCCACGCGGCCTGGGAATAATGCAGCCCTGGGGGGTACCTGAGCATCGTGAAAGATGTCACCTGATGATGTTGAGGACGAAGGAGTGTTCATGTAGCAGACTCGGTGGGCTGCAGAAGCCGATCCTCACGAGCCCCCAGGCCCGGGGGCCTCGGGAGGCTCCGGAGGCGCTGGTGGCTCCTCGCGGACCATCTCCATCTCCGCCAGGGCTGCGGAACGCCTGGCCTCTTGAGCCTCCATGATGCCCCTCATGAGGTGCTGGTATGCGGCAGCCGCGTTCAGCAAGCCGTAAGGCATGCGAACGTAGCTGTGGGGTGGACCATCGCAGTGCCCCACTCGCGAGGGCCAGAGGCGCTCCAGAGAGGCGACTCGATTGAGCCCTGGTATGTCGATGCAGACGCGCAGCCCACCATCCTCGCCTGGATGGGGAGCCACAGCTGGTAGGCGGCGGCCGCCTTTCATGACTCTTGACTCCTGTAGCTCCTGAATGGCCTTGCTGACGAACTCCTGAGGGTCTGGCCCTCCTTGCCTTACTCCTTCTTGAGGGAAACGTGCTTCGAAACACGCCTCCATGTGGTGCCCAAGCGCCTCCCTCGTGACCTTAGCCAGGTCGGTGGCCCTCCAGGGGAGAGACCCCGAGCCCTTCCTGAGGAGGGCGCCGGGCGCACTTTCCTATGCGATGGAAGGAGGTTCCCCCTGGGCAGGCGCGGGCCCTGAGGGGCTAGGCCGGACGATGTCTTCTTCTTCTTCTTGGGGGCGGTCTCGGGAAGCCTCCTGCTTCCGCGATCCAGGTCTTCCAGTGATGCGGCCTGAAAGGCTCGTTCCAGGGAACACACCGCGTCCTTCTCTTCACAGGGCACCGTGATGACTCCGCCACTTCCTGGCATCTTGAGGACGTTGTAGCCGTGGTGAGTTACAGCCATGAACTTGGCCAGTGCTGGGTACCCAAGGATGGCGTTGTACGGCAGGCGAATGTGAGCGATGTCGAAGTCGATGAGCTCGGTGCGGTAGTTGTCGCGTGCCCCGAAGGTGACAGGGAGGCGGACCTGCCCAATCGGGACCGTGGAGCCGTCGGTGACTCCGGAGAAAGGCTTGGTTGGCTGAAGCTGGCTGTAGGGCACTTGGAGATTGTTGAATGTTTCCACGGATAGGACGTTGAGCCCTGCCCCGCCATCGATGTGGGTCCTGGTGACCACCACGTTGCTGATGATTGGGGAACAAAGCATCGGGAGGACTCCGGCTGCGGCCGCACACTTGAGCTGATCTGCTGAGCTGAACGTGATGGCGCACGCCGACCACCTGAGAGGGTGCGTGGCTTCGAGCTTGGGGAGGACTGCATTCACTTCGCGGGCGAACTACTTGAAGATGCGTTGAGAGGCTGGGGCTTGAGCCACGCCCAGGATGCAGGCGATCGCGCGCGGCTCCTGGAAGCCCCCAGCCCCCTCGTCCTGATGGCGGTCCTTGTTTCTCCTTGGCTGCGGCGGCAGCGGAGGGAGGCCTGTGTTGCCTTGTGGGTGATCCTCGTGAGGCTGATCCCTCCAGTCTCCCTCGCGAGGTGGGTCCTGCCAGCGATCCTCGCGAGGTTGATCGCGCCACCCTTGGCGCGGGCCGCGGTCTTCCCAGCGTCCTGCGTTCCTTCCTCCTCCTCGACCGTAGCCCCGGTCACCGCGGTCGGGACGATGGCCGATCCTTCCTTCTCGCACGGCTCGGAGCTCTTGACATTCATTGGTGTTGTGGGTGTGGAGGTCGTGGTACACACAGTACCGACTGCCCTTGGAAGATTCGGGCTGATCTCTGCCCCGCTTGGTGTCTGGTTCTGCCACGAGAACGGCAGCCCCCTTGCGCTTCACATCCTTGGCCTTGGGCTTCTTCTCTTCTGGGTCTGCGGCAGGCAGCTCGAGGAGGGAGAGACGCCCTTCCTCAGCCCTGGCGCACTTGGTTGCCAAGTTGAACAACTCCAAGGAAGTGCACAGGTCTTCATGCATCGCCAGCTCCTCCTTCATCTTGACGTCACGCACACCATCGGAGAAGGCTGAGATGATGGCCTCCTCGGTCACCTTGGGAATCTTGAGGCATGCGTTGTTGAAGCGCTGGATGTACTTCTGCAGGGTCTCTCCAGGTTGTTGCTTGATGCGGCGCATGTCGCTCACGGCGGGTGGCCGGTCGCGAGTACCATGGAAGTTGGCGATGAAGCGGGTGCGCATCTCGTCCCAGGAGGAGATCGTGCCTGGAGCCAGGTTCAGGAGCCAGGTGCGGGCCCCGTCCTTGAGCGCCATGGGAAACCAGTTCGCCATGACCTTCTCGTCTCCATTGGCAGCTTCGATGCCCAGCTCATAGAGCTGGAGGAACTCCGCAGGGTCAGCCGTGCCGTCGTAACGAAGAGGCAGGTCTGGCTTGAACTTGCCGGGCCACGCGACGCTACGTAGCTCGGTGGTGAAGGCACGGCAGCCTGCTGTGGCCACGGAAGGCCTTGGGTGATGGAGAGCTTGGTCTTGCATGCCCCCACGCGCTGCAGCTGGGAGCAGCGCGGGGTCTTGACGTGCGGGAGCAGGAGCATGGTCGCGACGTGCTGGAGCAGGGAGCGCCCGGGCAGCTTCTTGCGGGCGAGGGACTTCTTGGCAGCTCTTCTCTTGCCGCGCTGGCACCTAACGGAGCGGGTTCCGCCCAGGGGCCACGCGCCTTGGAGCCACGGCGCCTTCTTGAGGAGGAGGCGGCTGGGGCGCCCCCGAAGCTTCGTCGCCCGCGTGGGGCGGGGTGCGGTGCAGCGGAACGGACGGCGCGGGAGAGCCCCCTGCGGCGCGGACGAGCTCGGCGACGCGGTCGAGCCATTCTTCGTAGACGTCGTCGACGGGATAGTAGCGCAGGAGCTCGTTTGCCGCGATGAGCGCATCTCGAGCCTCCATGGGTGCGCGGAGCGCGCGGGACGAAGAACCAGCTGGGGTGAGCGAGGGAGTAGCGGTGCGGCCGTCTTGCCGCACAGACGGATGTTGAGACGACGCTTGCTGCTCGTTCCCCGCCGGGCCGGTGGCGGCGTTGACAGCAGGTGACGGGGAACGGCGAGGACGCCCGCCGACAGGAGTCGTCTGGGTGACGCAGGAAGCGAGAGCGGCCCGGCGCTCGGTGCGGGCCCGACGAGCGTCAGACATGGACGCGATGGTCGGAGGAGAACGGGGTGGTGGAAGACGAATTCCGGCGCACCCCTACCTGGCGCGCCAAATGTCAGATTTTGGGTTCCGGCAGACCCTTGAGGTTCGAACACTGGGGTGCGCGCGGAGATTTTGCCTTCTACCTACCTGCACCCCTCCGCCTCGCTAAGATCTAAGCTATGGAAAGAACAGCACAAGAGACACAGGGTTTATACTGGTTCGGACCACCGTTGTGGTGTAATACCCTACTCCAGTGTGTGGTGTGGTGGATTGCCTCTTGGGCTGACGATGATGAGCAATACAAGGAAGAACAGCCTCGCGAGGGTCTGTTCTTGGCTAAGGGGATGAACTGCTAGGAGGAGTTCAGTCACCCTTCTCTCTCTCTCTTCTCGATTCTCTCTCCGATTTCGATCCCCCTACCCTGTGGGTGGCTAGTCCTATTTATAGGCAAAGGCCCTGGGCCTCTTCCCAAATATTGAGCGGGAAGGGCGCCAACAATTGGCCATTTTGAAGGGGAACATCTGGTACACTTATCCTGACTAAAGTTGGTCCTCGCCTGCCAAAGGCTCTGGTGGTGACGCTGGCTTGGGCTCCACAATGACTTCCTCCCTGCCGTTGGACTGGTCTTGGTATCGTTGCACCAAAACAGGTGCCTTTGCTTGATGCTCTCGCCTGCGCTTGCTCCCTTTGCACCAAAGAGGAAAGGAGGACACTGCGCGGGCTGGCGCCCGCCTGGCACCCTTGGTCGTCATGGCTTGCGTCACGGGCACCTCGTGAGGTACCCCGCCTTGATCTCTCCGCCTCCTCGCGAGCCAGCCTGATGAGGCCATGCCTGAGGAAACTCCGTGTCGTCCGCCCCGCGAGGCTTGGCCCCTCGCGAGGGTCTTGCGTCTGTGTTGATGAAGATGGGCCATGCTGGGCCCCTCTTTGAGCCAGGCCACAGGCCGCAGGCAGGCAAGTCTGGGGACCCCCGTTCCCAGAACGCCGACAATATTGCCGTTGTTGATGCGGTGCTTGTGTTTGTTGCGACGTGACCTGCCATTGCTATCCTTGGTATCCGAAGTACCATGGTTCTTTGATATGTTATTGCTTCAAGCCTGCCAGCTATCCTCTCCCGCGCAAAAGTGGCTCATGAGTGTCGTGAGGGCTTCCATATATTTCAGCTTTTCCTGGCCAAGGTGCCGGGCGAGCCACTCGTCGCGGATGTTTTGCTTAAAAGCTGCTAGGGCCTCTGCATCCAGACAATCGACGATTTGATTTTTCTTTGTTAGGAACCGTGTCCAGAATTGCCTGGCCAATTCCTCTGGCTGCTGAATTATGTGGCTCAAGTCATCGGCATCTGGTGGTCGCACATAAGTGCCCTGGAAGTTGTCGAGGAATGCGGCTTCCAGATCCTCCCAACAACCAATGGATTCTGCTGGTAGGCTGTTGAGCCAATGCCGAGCTGGTCCTTTGAGTTTGAGTGGGAGGTATTTGATGGTGTGTAGATCGTCACCGCGGGCCATGTGGATGTGCAGGAGGAAGTCCTCGATCCATACCGCAGGATCTGTTGTGCCGTCGTATGATTCGATATTTATGGGTTTGAAACCCTCTAGGATTTGGTGATCCATTACTTCGTCTGTGAAGCATAGAGGGTGTGCAGCGCCTCTGTACTGGGCTATGTCGTGATGCAGCTCAAATGAGTCTTGTCCGATGTGTTCGGCCCGGTCGGATTTACTTTTAATATATATGGTGTGACGGTTATCGTCTCGCGTAGTGGCGCGCCCTCGTGATCCGTAGATCGATCTTGCGTGTTTTGCTTTGTCCTCCAATACGTCTCGCACGTCTAGCGTGTTTCCCCGTGCCTTGACATTTTTATTTGAGTGGCGTCGGGGTGCGGGCTGAGCTTTTGGCTGAAATGCCTCTCTGTTGCGGCCACAAGGTGGCCGATCAGCCGCGTCATACGCTGGAGATGTAGGTTTTAATGCTTCCTCCTCTAGTCGGGGTAGCAACCTGTGCTTTGGGTAACTCTTGGAGGGGCGTTCGAGTTCATATTCCTCGGCCGCAAGGACTTCAGTCCATCTGTCAGCTAGCAAATCTTGATTAGCTTGAAGCTGCTATTGCTTTTTCTTAAGGCTATTTGTCGTGGCTATAAGCCAGCGCTTGAAGCGCCCTTGCTCGACGGGATCCTCAGGCACGACAAATTCGTCATCGTCGAGGATTGCCTCGTCTTCGGATGGAGGCATGTAATTATCATCCTCCGCCTCTCCATCTGCCGCTCTCTCGGGAGGGCTGGCTTCTCCATCCTCCTGCTCTCAATCTTGCTGGAGGGGATTGTTGTCATCTTTGGCATTGTCTGGAGTGCTATTATCTCCTGTGCTGGTATCACCGCTTTTGCTTTGGCAAGACTTAGAGCGGCGCCGCTGACGTCGGCGCTTGGGTTGCTTCTTGGAGGGGTCATCCTCCGCTGTCTCGTCGCCATTGCCTTCTTTGGGTGTGTCCACCATGTATATATCATATGATGAGGTGGCTGTCCAGTGCCTTGTGGGCAGTGGTTCTTGTTCATCTCCTGCATCGTCGTCCATACCGTCAATGTCTTCGTAGTCGAAGTCGAGCATCTCGGTCAAATTTTCAACAGTGGATACTAAGTGGGTGGTGGGTGGGCGGCGAATTTCTTCGTCATCCGCATTCCGGTCCAGCCGGACATAGTTCGGCCAGGACTCTCCTGACAAGGAGAGAGACCTTAATGAGTTCAGTATGTCTCCAAAGGGCGAGTGCTGAAAGTTATCCGCGGAGGTGAACTCCATGATCGGCGCCCAGTCGGATTTGATAGGCACGGGCGCAGGCGGTTCGGAGTCCGTGGCCGGGGAAGAATCCGGCAGTTTGGCGTCACGGCTCCCCTGAAGGGTAAGGTCGACACTCGGCTCGATCGCCGCTGAGGATGCGGCCTCCGTGGCGGGGTCTATCCACCCGTCCATGGATGGCGCAATTGGCTCCGAATTGAGGGTCGGAGCGGTTGCTGGTGCGATCTCCCAAACGCTGTCCGATGGTAGAGCTAAATCATGCTCATCGTGACCGTGTGGCGCACTCGGCAAGGGCTCGAATCCATCGAAGATCAAGTCTCCGCGGATATCGGCCGTGTAGTTTAAGCTTCCAAACCTGACCTGGTGGCCAGGGGCGTAACTCTCGATCTGCTCCAGATGGCCAAGCGAGTTGGCCCGCAGTGCGAAGCCGCCGAATACAAAGATCTGTCCGGGGAGAAAATTCTCACCCTGGACTGCATCGCTATCGATGATTGAAGGGGCCATCAAGCCTGATGATGACGACACAGAGGAACTCTCAATGAAAGCACCAATGTCGGTGTCAAAACCGGCGGATCTCGGTAGGGGGTCCCGAACTATACGTCTAAGGCGGATGGTAACAGGAGGCAGGGGACACGATGTTTACCCAGGTTCGGGCCCTCTTGATGGAGGTAATACCCTACGTCCTGCTTGATTGTTCTTGATGATATGAGTAGTACAAGAGTTGATCTACCACGAGATCAGAGAGGCTAAACCCCAGAAGCTAGCCTATGGTATGATTGTTGTTTTCTCTACGGACTAAACCATCCGGTTTATATAGACACCGGAGGGGGCTAGGGTTACACAGAGTCGGTTACAAGGAAGGAGATCTATATATCCGTATTGCCAAGCTTGCCTTTCACGCCAAGGAGAGTCCCATCCGGACACGGGACGAAGTCTTGAATCTTGTATCTTCATAGTCCAATAGTCCGGCCAAAGGATATAATCCGGCTGTCCGGATACCCCCAAATCCAGGACTCCCTCAGTGGTCCTCCTCATCAAAGATGATGGGTATGGGTGACCATTTGAGCGGCTTCCGGGCCTATGGTGCTGGCTCCATAGCATTGACGTCTCTTGCCCATCGCTTGAGCCGTCGATCGGAGGAGTGCAAGGTGCACCCCCATCAATGCATAGGGCGTTAGTGGCCTTCTGAAATTCCTCCTCACTGGTTTCCTCTTCATTCACTCCATCACTCAAATCATCACAGGCTTCCTTCTCTTGGCCCCTGGTGGGTTTTCCTTAGTTCTGAAAGGGTTTGCCGGGACGGTTTGCTTCACCGCCTCGGCCCTTTCCTCTAGCAGCATTCTGACCTTTCTCCTTATCACGCTTATCATACTCTGCTCTCTGTCTCTTGAAAAGCTGCTCAACTTGATAACATTCATGGAGGTCGTGGCCCTTGGTCCGATGGATCTTCTAGTACGACCCTTCACCTTTCCCGGCTTTCTCTGCGGCAGCGGCTTCCCGGCAAGCAGTGCACGAGGCAACTTCCTTATCGGGGGCCTCAGCTTTGGCCTTCTTGCCGGTACTGGGCATGCCAAAACCTTCCACAGTCATCACTGTCTTATCTCTTGGCTTCTTGTTGCGCTTTTTTCCCTTTCTTTGACTGGTTGATTCATCTTCTTCCTCTGAATCAACATTGATGTAATCCTCCTCTCCGTGAAACTTCCTTCCTTCCTCCATCCTAGCACACTTATCCAGTAGTGTGTACAGCTCCTTCATAGTCTTGGGAAACCGCACATTCATCTTAGAATGAATCCGATGGTTGCGCACATTGGACTGGAAGGCTGCCATAACAGCTGCGGGATGGATGTTCGAAATATTCCTATGGACTTTACTGAATCTTTGTAAATACTTACGGAGAGTTTCTCCTTCCTTCTGCTGGAGAAGTTGTAGGTCGTTGGGCCTGTCGGGTTCCTGGTGGCCACTGGTGAAGGCACCAATGAACTCGTCACACAGGTCTGCCCAGGATGAAATGGAGTTCTCCGGCAGGTGCATGAGCCAAGATCTCACATTGGACTTGAGAGCCAATGGGAAGTTGTTGGTGAACACCTTCTCGTCCCTTCCCTCGGAAGCCTAAACAATGATGGTGTAGATTCTTAGGAACTCTGCCAGGTTCAGTCTCCCGTTGTACTTCTCGGGTACCTCCGGCTTGAACGTGTGGAACGGACGACCAGTGGACTTGCCGCAGCTCACATGTAAAGGCAGGGTAGTCGACCTTGAAAGGTAGGCACCCGCCAACACCGAGCGCTGGCTCGTCGACGTTGAGGTCACCGCACCCGTCGGTCTGGTGGGGGTCGTTGAGAGGTCATCCCACGACGACGCGCGCGTCTCCCCGCCGCCTATCTTCTAGGGTCCGCCATTGGCCCGGACGTGCTCGAGGGTCAGAACAGGCCATCGAGACGTCGTCGAGATCTTGTTCTTTCTACACCCGCGCCTGCTGCTGTGGTGGGGACTGCACGATAGGGATAGCCCCCTCCATTTGGCCAGTAGTATGAGCAGTCGTCATCACTTGGGGAGGTCGTGGCAAGTCGGCACGCCGCAAGCCCCCAGCCTCAGCGAAACCGAGTAGACTTTGGATGGTGGCATGTCATTCATCCATTTGCTCGGCTGCTGGTGGGAGCCTTAGTAGCAGCTGGGCCTGTGCCATAGCCTCCATGGTTGTTCTTAGCATGGAAGTTGATGACCTCGACCGCACCGTCACCTGGCTCCCGACGGTGCCCGCAGCAGTGGCGACGGTGGCGCGCCCGTGCTGCGTCGGAATGGCCATCTGTGCTGCGGGGTCGCGCGTTGACGGTGCTCAAGGGTCTGCGGCTCCGTCGGTGGGAGGGGATGTAAACGGAGGCACCCTTTCGTCCACACCTTGCGCAGCTTGACAATCGACATGCTACTGAAGATATTCTCCTCCGACGCCCTCAGCCCCCATGCCCGCCATAGGGGGGACTGGTGATGGCACCACCTGCTCCTGCCATGCCCCCAATAGTGCTCGCGTCCTCACTTGTCCCCGCACCCACGGCGGCATCTGGGGACACGGGCATAGGAGCCTTCGAGGTAGATGGCTGGGACAAAAGGCCGGACTTCTTCTTCTTGGGCGCCATGGTCGATGGCGTCGTCGAAGACGAAGATGGCGATGAAGATGACGCGCTACGCACACTTTCAGGTTCGCACAAGAGAGCCCCCTACCTGGCACGCCAAAGATGTCGTGGGATGTCTGCGGCCACCTATGGGACCGGGGCGGCCCCTTGCTGGTTCGGCGGGGGGCGTCGCGTTGCACAAAGAGCAGACCAACACGCGGCAGCACGGCGGAGAGAACAAAAGCAATTTACCCAGGTTCGGGCTGCCGCGAGGCGTAAGACCCTACTACTGCTTTGGTGGATTGACGGTGCAAACGAACGTTGTGGTGCGTGGTACACTTGCCCAGAAAGGCTTGCCTCAAGGCTACGGTGACCACAAACGTATGATGGCTTGGGTTTTGTCAAGTTTCCAAACCTCTAACCCGCTCCTATGATTGCCATGGGCCTCCTTTTATAAGATTAAGGGGTCACCATAGTGGCAAAACAGCCATTACCCAGTGATATGATAGCAAACAGTGCTATCATACCTAACTCTGCGGGCTGGCAGGGTGCATTAAATGCACTGCTTAGTGTCACATTAATGACCCACAAGTATAGGGGATCTATTGTAGTCCTTTCGATAAGTAAGAGTGTCGAACCCAACGAGGAGTAGAAGGAAATGATAAGCGGTTTCCAGCAAGGTATTCTCTGCAAGTACTGAAATAAGTGGTAACTGTAAGTGCATCTAGTGCCACCCCTAGTTGGTTTTGGAGTATTGACGACAAACCTAGTTGAGGGACTAATGTGTTTGTGAGAATTGCAGGAAAACACAGGTAGAAGTCCCTCATTGATTCGGTTTACTACCAGAGATGACCCCTAAAAATGAATGAAGACATTGAAGTCAAAGGTGGTATATGAAGATATTCACATTGAAGACTATGACAACAGAAGACACGTTATGAAGCCTATGGAACTCGAAGACTTAGATCTTTCGTAGTTCTTTTTATTTTTGTTGAGTCATAGGAACCACCGTACTGTTAAGTGGGGTCCAGGAGAACAAGTCAGAATGACTTAAGTGATGCCTAAATCAAAAACCTATGTCTTCGAGTGAAGACAATGAGAGCAAATCTTGTCCAGAGCCGGACAAGTCAGCTTTGCTTGTAGCCCAAGTAAAGTTGCCATGAGAGTTCAAAATCTGACCGTTGAGACACGTGTCAGTTCCTTAGTGACCCAGGGTCATTTCGGACAAATCAGGTCGGGTTGCCAAGTGGCTATAAATAGCCCACCCCCACGACCATAAACAGTTGGCTGCTCAGATTTCAGTGCACGGCTTTTGTCGTTTGAGAGCAACCCACCTCGAAGCCTTTGAGAGAAAATTCCTAGTGAGGAGAAAAGCCCTAACCACCCAGAGCCAGAGTAAATTGGGCATCACTTAAGTCTTCTTGTCTGTGTGATCTGAAGACTTATTACACTTGAGGACTGTGAATCCTCCAGACGGTTAGGCGTCGCGTTCAGAGCATCCAAGAGACATTGTGGATTGCCAGTGAACGAAGTCTGTGAAGGTTTGGGAGTCTACCTTGAAGACTTACCAGAGTGATTGGGCGAGGACTAAGTGACCTTAGCTCAAGGAGATTACGGTGAGGACTTGGTGTCCTGAACTGTGTGTTCAGGACTGGGTGTCCGGGACTGTGTGTCCTAAGGTTTAAATACCTAGCCGCTCCAACCAGACGTACAGTTGTCACAGCAACTGGAACTGGTCCAACATATCATTGTCTTCAACGAGTCACTGGTTTCATCTTCACTTCCTTCTCTTGCTGTTACTCATTAAGTCATTGCGTGCTAGCTTTATCATTTGTCTTCACAACGTGAATGCATGATCTGTTTGGCTTCATAACTTCTTCCTACTTGATCCTTATCACACTGAAGCTGTTTGTCACTGTGCTTTCACTCTATTGAATTCATGACCATGGCTGGCCTAGTGTAATCTAACTTCCGCTGCATAGTAATAGGCATAATCTTCACTGTTTGTCTTCATAACTCCCAAGTTTTGAAGAATTTCATAAAAATCGCCTATTCACCCCCCCCCCTCTAGTCGATATGACGCACTTTCAGTAACAAATAGTTTTGTGATAGGATAATTTGTAATGAGCAACAAGTAACAAAGGTAAATAAAGTGCAGTAAGGTGGCCCAATCCTTTTGTTAGCAAAGGACAAGCCTGGACAAACTCTTATATAGAGAAAAGCGCTCCCGAGGACACATGGGAATATCGTCAAGCTAGTTTTCATCACGCTCATATGATTCGCGTTCGGTACTTTGATAATTTGGTATGTGGGTGGACCGGTGCTTGGGTACTACCCTTACTTGGACAAGCATCCCACTTATGATTAACCTCTATTGAAAGCATCCACAACTACAACAAAAGTATTAAGGTAAACCTAACCATATCATGAAACATATGGATCCAAATCAGCCCCTTACGAAGCAACGCATAAACTAGGGTTTAAGCTTCTGTCACTCTAGCAACCCATCATCTACTTATTACTTCCCAATGCCTTCCTCTAGGCCCAAATAATGGTGAAGTGTCATGTAGTCGACGTTCACATAACACCACTAGAGGAGAGACAACATACATCTCATCAAAATATCGAACGAATACCAAATTCACATGACTACTAATAGCAAGACTTCTCCCATGTCCTCAGGAAAAAAAGTAACTACTCACGAAGCATAAACATGTTCATAATCAGAGGGGTATTAATGTGCATATAGGATCTGAACATATGATCTTCCACCAATTAAACCAACTAGCATCAACTACAAGGAGTAATTAACACTACTAGCAACCTACTAGCGCCAATCCCGGACTTGGAGACAAGAATTGGATACAAGAGATGAACTAGGGTTTTGCGAGGAGATGGAGCTGATGAAGATGTTGACGAAGATTGCCCTCTCCCGATGAGAGGAGCGTTGGTGATGACGATGGCGATGATTTCCCCCTTCGGGAGGGAAGTTTCCCCGACAGAACAGCTCCGCTAGAACCCTAGATTGGTTCCTCCAAGGTTCCACCTCGTGGCGGTGGAGTTTCGTCTGAGAAGATGGCTTATTATTTTTTTTCCCATTGAAAGACTTCATATAGCAGAAGATGTCCACCAGAGGGCCACCAGGGGGCCCACGAGGTAGGGGGGCACGCCCAGGGGGTAGGGCGCGCCCCCCACCCTCGTGGGCAGGGTGTGCCCCCTGGTGAAGTTCTTGCTGTCAGTAGTTTTTTTATATTTGGAAACGTCTTCCGTGAAGTTTAAGGACTTTTGGAGCTGTGCAAAATAGGTCTCTAATATTTGCTCCTTTTCCAGCCCAGAATCCCAGCTGCCGGCGTTGTCCCTCTTTGTGTAAACCTTGTAAAATAAGAGAGAATAGGCATAAGTATTGTGACATAATGTGTAATAACAGCCCATAATGCAATAAATATCGATATAAAAGCATGATGCAAAATGGACATGTCAACTCCCCCAAGGTTAGACCTCGCTTGTCCTCAAGCGAAAAGCCGAAATCGAAAAATATGTCCACATGTTTAGAGATAGAGGTGTTGATAAAAATAAAATACCGACATGAGGGCATCATGATAATTCTTAGAACAACAACTTATATAATTCTTGCCATATGATTTCTTATGCTAGAGTAATAATTCAATCACAATCTCAAGTATGAATAGTAAACTTCATTGAAAACTAACAAACTATAATCTCAGTCATTGGAGCAATTGCAATTTATCATAACATACGAAAGAGTCAAAGTATAAGAGCTTTTCAGCAAGTCCACATACTCAACTATCATATAGTCTTTCATAATTGCTGACACTCACGCAATACTTATGGGTATGGAATTTTAATCTGACAAAGAGAAAGATAGGGGCTTATAGTTTTGCCTCCCAACGTTTTACCTCAAGGGTAATGTCAATAGTAATAGTTCATGAAAACTCACATCCAATTAGCCAGATATACCAGGATCTTTCCAACAAACTGATGTCTACTACACAACCTTATTCTTGTAGACGTTGTTGGGCCTCCAAGTGCAGAGGTTTGTAGGACAGTAGAAAATTTCCCTCAAGTGGATGACCTAAGGTTTATCAATCCGTAGGAGGAGTAGGATGAAGATGGTCTCTCTCAAAAAACTCCGCAACCAAATAACAAAGAGTCTCTTGTGTCCCCAACACACCCAATACAATGGTAAATTGTATAGGTGCACTAGTTCGGCGAAGAGATGGTGATACAAGTGGTATATGGATGGTAGATAAAGGTATTTGTAATCTGAAATTATAAAAACAGCAAGGTAACTAATGATAAAAGTGAGCGTAAACGATATTGCAATGCGTTGAAACAAGCCCTAGGGTTCATACTTTCACTAGTGCAAGTCCTCTCAACAATAATAGCATAATTGGATCACATAACTATCCCTCAACATGCAACAAAGAGTCACTCTAAAGTCACTAATAGCGGAGAACAAACAAAGAGATTATGGTAGGGTACGAAACCACCTCAAAGTTATTCTTTCCAATCAATCCATTGGGCTATTCCTATAAGTGTCACAAACAGCCCTAGAGTTCGTACTAGAATAACACCTTAAGACACAAATCAACCAAAACCCTAATGTCACCTAGATACTCCAATGTCACCTCAAGCATCCATGGGTATGATTATACGATATGCATCACACAATCTCAGATTCATCTATTCAACCAACACAAAGGACCTCAAAGAGTGCCCCAAAGTTCTACCGGAGAATCACGACGAAAACGTGTGCCAACCCCTATGCATGGGTTCATGGGCGGAACCCGCAAGTTGATCACCAAAACATACATCAAGTGAATCACGCGGTATCCCATTGTCACCACAGATACGCACGGCAAGACATACAGCAAGTGTTCTCAAATCTTTAAAGACTCAATCCGATAGGATAACTTCAAAGGGGAACTCAATTCATTACAAGAGAGTAGAGGGGGGGAAGAAACATCATAGGATCCAAATATAATAGTAAAGCTCGCGATACATCAAGATCGTATCACCTCAAGAAGACGGGAGAGAGAGAGAGAGATCAAACACATAGCTACTGGTACATACCCTCAGCCCCAAGGGAGAACTACTCCCTCCTCGTCATGGAGAGCACTGGGATGATGTAGATGGCCACCGGAGAGGGATTGCCCCCTCCGGCAGGGTGCCGGAACGGGTCTAGATTGGCTTTCGGTGGCTACGGAGGCTTCTGGCAGTGGAACTCCCGATCTATTGTGCTCCCCGGTAGTTTTTGGGTATATGGAGATATATAGGCGGAAGAAGTACGTCAGGGGGGCCACGAGGGGCCCACGAGGGTGGAGGGCGCGCCCTAGGGGGGTGGGCGCGCCCCCCTACCTCGTGGCATCCTTGAAGCTTCCTTCACGTGGACTCCAAGTCTCCCGGGTTGCTTTCCTTCCAAAAATAAGTTCCGTGAAGTTTCAGGTCAATTGAACTCCGTTTGATTTTCCTTTTTGATACTCTAAAACAAGGAAAAAACAGAAACTGGCACTGGGCTCTAGGTTAATAGGTTAGTCCCAAAAATAATATAAAAGTGTATAATAAAGCCCATAAACATCCAAAGTTGATAATATAATAGCATGGAACAATCAAAAATTATAGATACGTTGGAGACGTATCACATACCGTTCTTGCCAGAGGATAAAATGTAAAAAGGAAGGGTGAAGATCAACATGACTCTTATTCAATGTAGGAGATAAAAGTAAAAGATAAGCCCTTCGCAGAGGGAAGCTGAGGTTGTCATGCGCTTTTATGGTTGGATGCACAAAATCTTAATGCGAAAGAACGTCACTTTATATTGCCACTTCTGATATGGACCTTTATTATGCAGTTTGTCGCTTTTATTTCTTCCATATCACATGACTGTATAAAGTTTATTTTCTCCCACACTAATAAGTCATACATATTTAAAGAGCAATTTTTATTGCTTGCATCGATGACAACTTACTTGGAGGATCTTACTCAATCCATAGGTAGGTATAGTGGACTCTAATGGCAAAACTGGTTAAGGGTATTTGGAAGCACAAGTAGTATCTCTACTTGGTGCGATGAATTTGGCTAGCACAAGGGGGAAAGGCAAGATCAACTATGTTGGATGATCCATGACAATATAATTTATCTTAGATGTAAGAAAACATAACCCATTATGTTGTCTTCCTTGTCCAACATCAACTCTTTTAGCATGTCATATTTTAATGAGTGCTCACGATCATAAAAGATGTCCAAGATAGTATATCTATATGTGAAGACCTCTCTTTCTTTATTACTTCCTATTAATTGCAACGATGACCAAAACTATGTTTGTCAACCCTCAACAACTTTTATTCATCATACTTTTTCTATGTGAGCTCATAACTCTCCATAAGACTCACATGATCTCTTTGTTTCTTTTTACTTCTTTCTCTTTTCTTTTATTCATTTAAGATCATGGAAAAATAATCAAGCCCTTGACTCAACACTAATCTTTATTATATAGCTCACAGACTCGATTACATAGAAGGATTATAAGGCAAAACTCACAACTAGATCATACTAAGAACTTTTATTCTACTTGATCAAGATATTACCAAAAGGATCGAACTAAGAAAAACGGTAAAGATAAAAGTGATGGTGATACGATACCAGGGCACTCCCCAAGCTTGGCAGTTGCCAAGGGGAGTGCCCATACTAGATACTCAATTCTTCTTTGTTGGTGGAGACGGTGGTGATTTTGTTGATGGCGTAGGCTTGTCGTCCTTCTTCCAAGGCATAGGTTCACCATCATAGAAGGATGACCGAGTCTCCGGGATCCTCAAATCTGTAGCCAAACTCATCCTTTTGAATCTATATTCATACTCACAGTTTTGGTTTTGCAGGTCATAGATTTGAGCTTGAAGGTGCTCGATTTTCTCGTGAAGCTTGAAGATGGTCTCCCCGATGTTGTCGACATCCAGCTTGTGTTTGTTGGTGAACTCTACGATCATTATGTGGTTGGAGTTGATTCCATGCTCCACCATCCCCTGACACTTGAAAACTTGTTGCTCCATTGCTTCGAGCATTGTCTCCACACTTCCGGTCCCCTTCGGTCCCTTAGCATCACGGATGTGCAGCAACCCATCACGCATCTCAATGGTTTGAGGGTGTCGCTGCACCTCCGCGAGGTAAGGGTTGATGACCTTCTCGAAGAACTTGTCCTTGGGGGCACTTGGAGACGTCATGATAATCTCGATCGGTCAGAAAAACAACTCGAAACAAGAACAGAGGATATTTGCGTGATACGGGAGACAAAACCTTCGGGAGATTATATAATGAATTTTTACCGACCAAAATACATGTCATGTACGAAAACGGAGTCCAGAGAGCACACGAGGTGCCAACGAGGTAGGGGCGCGCCCTCCACCCTTGTGGAGCCCTCGTGTCCATCCCGGACTGCCACTTATTTTTCTATTTTTCTAAATATTCCAAAACGGAGAAATATTGCCTTAAAAACTGTTTTGGAGTCGGTTTGCTTACCGTACCACATACCTATTCCTTTTCGGAGTCTGAAACATTCCGGAAAGTGTCCCTTATGTATTCCTCCGGGGTTACGGTTTCAATAACATTGGTTTCAACATTTATGGGATTACCTGAGATATAATGTTTGATTCTTTGACCATTCACCACCTTCGGATTTGTGCCTTCGAAGTTGTTGATTTTTATAGCACCGGAACGATAGACCTCCTCGATAACGTAAGGACCTTCCCATTTAGAGAGAAGTTTTTCTGCAAAAAATCTTAAACGAGAGTTGTATAGCAATACATAATCACCTACATTAAACTCACACTTTTGTATCCTTTTGTCATGCCATCTTTTAACTTTTTCTTTAAACAACTTGGCATTTTTATAGGCTTGGGTTCTCCATTCATCAAGTGAGCTAATATCAAATAGCATCTTCTCACCGGCAAGTTTAAAATCATAATTGAGTTCTTTAATGGCCCAATATGCCTTGTGTTCTAGTTCAAGAGGTAAGTGACATGCTTTTGCATAAACCATTTTATACGGAGACATACTCATAGGATTTTTATATGCAGTTCTATAGGCCCATAATGCATCATCAAGTTTCTTGGACCAATTTTTTCTAGATCTATTAACGGTCTTTTGCAAAATTAATTTGAGCTCTCTATTACTCAATTCTACTTGACCACTAGACTGAGGATGATAAGGAGATGCAATTCTATGGTTAACATCATATTTAGCAAGCATTTTACGGAAAGCACCATGAATAAAATGTGAGCCACCATCAGTCATTAAATATATAGGGACTCCAAATCTTGGAAAAATAACTTCTTTAAGCATTTTAATAGAAGTGTTATGATCAGCACTACTAGTTGGAATAGCTTCTACCCACTTAGTAACGTAATCAACAGCAACTAAAATATGTGTATATCCATTAGAGGAAGGAAAGGGTCCCATATAGTCAAAGCCCCAAACATCAAATGGTTCAATTACGAGTGAATAGTTCATAGGCATTTCTTGACGTCTACTAATATTACCAATTCTTTGACATTCATCACAAGATAGGACAAACTTACGGGCATCCATGAAGAGAGTAGGCCAATAAAAACCAGATTGCAATTCCTTATGGGCAGTTCTATCTCCAGCATGGTGTCCTCCATAAGCTTCGGAGTGACACTTGCGTAGGATCTATTCCTGTTCATGCTCAGGTACACAACGTGTAATAACACCATCTACTCCTTCTTTATAAAGATGTGGGCCATCCCAAAAGTAATGCCTCAAATCATAGAAGAACTTTTTCTTTTGCTGGTATGTGAAACTAGGTGGTATAAACTTAGCAACAATGTAATTAGCATAATCAGCATACCATGGAGCAGTATGAGAAGCATTTATGACATTCAATTGCTCATCAGGAAAGCTATCATCAATAGGAAGTGGGTCATCAAGCACATTTTCTAACCTAGACAAGTTGTCTGCAACAGGGTTCTCAGCTCCCTTTCTATCAACAATATGCAAATCAAATTCTTGTAGCAAGAGAACCCATCTAATAAGTCTAGGTTTAGCATCTTTCTTTTCCATAAGATATTTAATAGCAGCATGATCAGTGTGAATAGTTACTTTAGAATCAACAGTATAAGGTCTGAACTTATCACAAGCAAATACAACCGCTAAGAATTCTTTTTCAGTAGTAGCATAATTTCTTTGAGCATTGTCTAGGGTTTTACTAGCATATTGAATAACATTTAATTTCTTATCAACTCTTTGTCCTAGAACAGCACCTACAACATAATCACTAGCATCACACATAATTTCAAAGGGTAAATTCCAATCAGGTGGCTGAACAATAGGTGCAGAGATTAATGCTTTCTTAAGTATTTCAAATGCTTCTACACAATCATCATCAAAGACAAATGGTATATCTTTTTGTAATAAATTAGTCAGAGGCCGAGAAATTTTTGAGAAGTCCTTAATGCACCTCCTATAAAATCTGGCATGGCCAAGGAAACTTCTTATACCTTTGATGTCCTTGGGACATGGCATCTTCTCAATAGCATCAACTTTGGCTTTATCAACTTCAATACCTCTTTCAGAAACTTTATGCCCCAAGACAATACCTTCATTAACCATAAAGTGGCACTTTTCCAAATTCAAGACAAGATTAGTTTCTACACATCTCTGCAAAACTCGATCAAGCTTGCTCAAGCAATCATCAAAAGAAGATCCATAGACGGAGAAGTCGTCCATGAAAACCTCACAAATGTTTTCACAAAAGTCAGAGAATATAGCCATCATGCATCTTTGAAAGGTAAACCAAAAGGCATACGTTTATAAGCAAAAGTACCAAAAGGGCATGTAAAAGTAGTCTTTGATTGATCTTTGGCTGACACAGGAATTTGAGAGAAACCAGAATAACCATCTAAAAGCAAAAATGTGTATGTTTGGATAATCTTTCTAGCATTTGATCGATAAAAGGTAAGCGGTAATGATCCTTTTTAGTAGCCTTATTTAATTTGCGGAAATCAATTACCATCCTATGACCTGTAATAATTCTTTGCGGGATCAATTCATCTTTATCATTAGGAACAACAGTAATACCTCCCTTCTTAGGGACACAATGGACAGGGCTTACCCACTGACTATCAGCAACGGGATAAATTATACCTGCCTCAAGGAGCTATAGTATTTCTTTTCTTACCACTTCTTTCATTTTAGGATTCAGCCGGCGTTAATGATCACGAACTTGTTTAGCATCTTCTTCCAAATTAATTTTATGTTGACATAGAGTGGGACTAATGACCTTAAGATCATCAAGAGTATACCCAATAGCAGCACAGTGCTTCTTCAGAGTTTTCAATAATCTCTCTTCCTCATGCTCTGAAAGGTTAGCACTAATAATAACAGGATATATCTTTTTCTCATCAAGATAAGCATATTTAAGAGTATCAGGTAACGATTTAAGCTCAAACACGGGATCACCCTTGGGTGGAGGAGGATCCCCTAAGATTTCAACAGGTAAATTGTTTTTCAGAATAGGTTCCTGTTTAAAGAATACTTCATCTAATTCCCTTCTTTCATTCATAAACATATCATTTTCATGGTCTAGCAACTATTGTTCTAAAGGATCACTAGGAGATACAACAATAGAAGCAAGACCAATAATTTCATCCTTACTAGGTAATTCTTCTTCACGGTGTTGTCTACTAAATTTAGAAAAATTAAATTCATGAGTCATATCATCTAAACCGATAGTAACAACATCCCTTTTGCAATCTATGGTAGCATTAACAGTGTTCAGGAAGGGTCTACCAAATATAATGGGACAAAAGCTATCTTGTGGGGAACCAAGAACAAGAAAATCAGCAGGATATTTAGTTTTCCCACACAAGACTTCAACATCTCTAACAATTCCCATTGGTGAAATAGTATCTCTATTGACAAGTCTAATTGTGACATCAATATCCTCTAACTCAACAGGTACAATATCATGCATGATTTCTCTATATACGCTAATAGGTATTGCACTAGCACTGGCACCCATATCACATAAGCCATGATAACAATGGTCTCCTATTTTAACAGAAATAACAGGCATGCCTACCACAGGTCTAGGTTTATCTTTAGCACAAGGTTTAGCAATTCTAGCAGTTTCATCAAAGAAATAAATAACATGCCCATCAATATTATCAGACAAGAGATCTTTAACAATAGCAATATCAGGTTCAACTTTAATTTGCTCATGAGGTGTACAAGGTTTAATATTTCTTTTATGAACCACAGTTGAAGCTTTAGCATGATCCTTTATCCTAACAGGAAAAGGTGATTTCTCAACATAAGCAGTAGGAACAATAGGGTCATTATAAGTGACAATCTTTTCTTCAACTTTAATAGGTGCAGCTACTTCTACTTCTATGGGAGGATGATATTTAAACCACTTCTCCTTGGGGAGATCGACATAAGTAGCAAAAGATTCATAGAAAGAAGCTACTATCTCAGAGTCAAATCCATATTTAGTGCTAAATTTACGAAAAATATCGGTATCCATAAAAGATTTAACACAACCAAAACTAGGTGTCATACCTGACTCCTTACCTTTGTCGAGGTCCCAATCTTCAGAGTTGCCTTTAATTCTTTTCAATAAATCCCATTTGAATTCAATAGTCTTCATCATAAAAGAGCCAGCACAAGAAGTATCAAGCATGGTGCGATTGTTTTCAGAAAACCGAGCATAAAAATTTTGAATAATCATTTCTCTTGAGAGCTCATGATTGGGGCATGAATATAACATTGATTTAAGCCTCCCCCAAGCTTGAGCGATGCTTTCTCCTTCGCGAGGCCAAAAATTATATATGTAACTGCGATCACGATGAACAAGATGCCTAGGATAAAATTTCTGATGAAATTCCAATTTCAATCGTTTGTAATTCCAAGACCCCATATCATCACATAGCATATACCATCTCGATGTGTCTCCCTTCAAAGATAAAGGGAAGACCTTCTTCTTAACAACATCTCCGGGTACACCTGCAAGCTTAAATAATCCACAAACTTCATCCACATATATTAGATGCTCATCAGGATGTTTTGTTCCATCTCCTAAAAAAGGATTAGCTAGCAGTTTTTCTATCATACCCGAAGGAATTTCAAAGCAGACATTTTCATTTTCATTTTCAGTAGGTTCAGTAGGTTGAGGAGCAACTCTTTGCTCTACTGGTCGGGGTGAAGATACCCCGAACAAGCCCCTCAGAGGATTACTTTCCATAGTAACAAGTGACAGTAAATTTCAGCACACTATATAAATTTTTCCTTGCCAAATTCCACCTACCAAAGGTGCTTCACTCCCCGTTAACGGCGCCAGAAAAGAGTCTTGATGACCCACAAGTATAGGGGATCTATCATAGTCCTTTCGATAAGTAAGAGTGTCGAACCCAACGAGGAGCAGAAGGAAATGATAAGCGGTTTCCAGCAAGGTATTCTCGGCAAGTACTGAAATAAGTGGTAACAGATAGTTTTGTGATAGGATAATTTGTAACGAGCAACAAGTAACAAAGGTAAATAAAGTGCAGCAAGGTGGCCCAATCCTTTTTGTAGCAAAGGACAAGCCTGGACAAACTCTTATATAGAGAAAAGCGCTCCCGAGGACACATGGGAATATCGTCAAGCTAGTTTTCATCATGCTCATATGATTCACGTTCGGTACTTTGATAATTTGGTATGTGAGTGGACCGGTGCTTGGGTACTGCCCTTACTTGGACAAGCATCCCACTTATGATTAACCTCTATTGCAAGAATCCAAAAGTACAACAAAAGTATTAAGGTAAACCTAACCATAGCATGAAACATATGGATCCAAATCAGCCCCTTACGAAGCAACGCATAAACTAGGGTTTAAGCTTCTGTCACTCTAGCAACCCATCATCTACTTATTACTTCCCAATGCCTTCCTCTAGGCCCAAATAATGGTGAAGTTTCATGTAGTCGACGTTCACATAACACCACTAGAGGAGAGACAACATACATCTCATCAAAATATCGAACGAATACCAAATTCACATGACTACTAATAGCAAGACTTCTCCCATGTCCTCAGGAACAAAAGTAACTACTCACAAAGCATAAACATGTTCATAATCAGAGGGGTATTAATGTGCATATAGGATCTGAACATATGATCTTCCACCAATTAAACCAACTAGCATCAACTACAAGGAGTAATTAACACTACTAGCAACCTACTAGCGCCAATCCCGGACTTGGAGACAAGAATTGGATACAAGATATGAACTAGGGTTTTGAGAGGATATGGTGTTGATGAAGACGTTGATGGAGATTGCCCTCTCCCGATGAGAGGAGCATTGGTGATGACGATGGCGATGATTTCCTCCTCCGAGAGAGAAGTTTCCCTAGCAGAACAGCTCCGCCAGAACCCTAGATTGGTTCCGCCAAGGTTCTGCCTTGTGGCAGCGAAGTTTCGTCTGAGAAGATGGCTTATTATTTTTTTTCCCATCGAAAGACTTCATATAGCAGAAGATGGCCACCGGAGGGCCACCAGGGGGCCCATGAGGTAGGGGGTGCGCCTAGGGGGTAGGGCGCGCCCCCCACCCTCGTGGGCAGGGTGTGGCCCCCTGGTGAAGTTCTTGCTGTCAGTATTTTTTATATATTTGGAAAATGTCTTCCGTGAAGTTTCAGGACTTTTGGAGCTGTGTAGAATAGGTCTCTAATATTTACTCCTTTTCCAGCCCAGAATCCCAGCTGCCAGCATTCTCCCTCTTTATGTAAACCTTGTAAAATATGAGAGAATAGGCATAAGTATTGTGACATAATGTGTAATAACAGCCCATAATGCAATA
Source organism: Triticum urartu (assembly GCF_056163025.1). Classification (NCBI taxonomy): domain Eukaryota; kingdom Viridiplantae; phylum Streptophyta; class Magnoliopsida; order Poales; family Poaceae; genus Triticum; species Triticum urartu. The sequence goes on along the minus strand of NC_141877.1, from coordinate 211,910,009 downwards.
AATGATTATATAAAAGCATGATGCAAAATGGACGTATCACACATCACTAGCTACCCGGCAAGGCCTGCCGGGCTTATCTTGCCAGCTTCACTCCTGTTCTCTTGAGACGTCATTGGATGGGTGTCACCTGTGGGTTTCTTATGTAGGAGATGGCTGCCATGTGGCGAATGCTGGCACTTAATCACCTTGCAGCTTGGCACCACACTGATTGACGACGTGGGTCATTCTTGCGTGGTTGGCGGGGTGGTTCATGCCCCACAATCCCCGGCAGGTGCTGCTGGGGAGTCTTGGCTACTTGCTTCTAGTGGTGGCCTGGCCCCTTGCCGGGCTCGTCTGCCCAGCGAGGGAGGCCCTTCTCTTATCGATATCCTGTCCCTTTGCCTCGATCATGATTTCTCCGAGCTACATGTTGCTTCTTCAAGTCTCTTGGTTCTTCAACCTCTGACATAAGCTGGTGCTCCAATCTTGATCTTGTGCGTGTGCACAGTTGGGCAACATACCCGGGGTCTGTTCCACCGACACCTTGGTAGTAGAGGTTGTTGCCACTGGATGAACAGGACCCCAATCGAGGAGGTGGGGTGGATGAATAGTAGTCGGTGGAGGGACCCCCGTGGAAGGCTGGTTGAATAGGGCCCCTGGAGGGCTGGTTGAACAAAACCTCGTGGAGGGCTGGTTGAACACAAGTCGGTGGAGGCTGGATGAACAGGAGCCGATGGAGGCTGGATGAACAGTAGCCGGTGGAGGTTGGATGAACAGGACCACCGTGGATGAACAGTAGCTGGTGGAGGCTGGAGGAAGTCGACGGTGGATGAATAGTAGCAGGTGGAGGCTAGAGGAAGTCGATGCTAGATGAAAAGTAGCCCGTGGAGTCCCGTTTTGCGGTATGCCACACCCCTCCCGATGAACAGTATCTCGTTTTGACCATAGGCGCTCCAACACAAGTCTGTTTCCTCCGTTTTGCAGTACGACACACCCCTCGCAATGAATAGGATGCCATTTTGACCGTAGCCAGTCGAACAGAAGGTCGTTTCCTCCGTACTGCAGTAAGCCAAGCCGGTTGGCTGCCAATGAACATGACGCGTTCAGTTGCCTCCCGATGAACATGACACAGTTTCTCCGTTTCGACCCAGCCGGTTGGCTTCCGATGAACAGGACACCATTGTTGCTATCCATTGCCTCTCCATGTACACGAGCCCTGGCCATAAGTATGCGTGAGTAGGCATTTGAGACCCCGCCCGTATGTATGTACGTGGTCGTATTTTTTGGCATGAGGTTGTATGTACGTGTACACGGTTTAGAAGGGACTGCGTTGGGGCCTCTACTACTACACGTGTCGCTGCTTGCTCGGCCACAGTTCATTGTTGTAGAGAGACCAATCGACTAGTATGTATGTACACGCTCATGACCAAACAGAAAACGCTATGCACGCTTCGACTGGGTGGGTCCCAACTGTCAGGGAGGACAAGGATGCACTTCCTTGCGTGCGAAGATATAGCTAGTGGGTCCCAGCTTTCAAGGGGGGAGAATCGTTTTTTTGCCCATAATATGGATGTGCTTCCTTGCGTGTGAAGATGTAGCTGGTGGCTCCATCTGTCAGCCTCACCGCATAGAGTCCTCTTCCGATGGCTGTCATTCGTTGACCACGTTGACCACGCCACACGGGCATCACCCAGGCGGTGGACGACGGTGAGGCCTAGAAAGGGAACGACACAGAGCCAGGGAAGACGAGGCAGATGGATGCCCACGTGGAGGGGAGTACGAGGGTTCACTGGTTTAGCTGTGGTGTGAGGCTATCGTCGCCGGATAATAACAGGAGGTGTTGGTGAGTAGAGGAATGGCCCGGACAGCGATTGGAGTAGGGTGGGCCGGTGAGTCCTGCGCGGTAGCACAGCTGGCCACGGGGGGCGGTAGCAGGCGGTACCGCCGACGGTGGTTTGGGCGGCTAAAGCAAGAATATCTGAGATTGAAGAGGAAGTACAACATCTGTTGGATGGAGATCCAACGGCCACTACTGCTAGAATCGTGTGTAGACTATAAGTTCACAAAGCCTTGCGTACGCGTCAACCTAGTAGGCCCACAAGTGTGTGGCAGAGAACATATGGCCCATTCACGATTTGTAAGAATGTACAGCCAATTTTTTAATTATAATGGAATTTACTACAGCCCACTCACAGTTTGTTACAATTGCAACCCATTTTCTAGCTAGGACAATGATTAATAATTTCAACCAAACGCTCAAAACAGAACTGAATAAAAATTCCCACATTTTGATGGGATCCGAAATACTTTTATCCCGAAATATGAAGTCAGATTAAATATAATTTCAAAATATATTTGTATAACGTAAAAATCCATAGAAATAGTGAGCTTGCAATACGTAATGAAATTAATATTTTCAAAATCCAAAAATAACAATTTTTTAACTAATTACATGTTTGGTGCATTTTTTTAACAGTTACAACCTAGTTTTTTTGACTATATACTGCAAGGCAAAAATCCTCATGGCCCTATTTATTGATAACAAAAATAAAACAGTCCTTCACAAAATAAAAGGAAAGAAAATATACTTACACAAGAAACAGGAAAGGAAGTTAGCCTATACAACTAACTAAGGCAGATAAGCCAGCCAGTCCAAGTAGCTATCCTTAGCTTTACATTTGATCCTATGAGTTAACAGAGTCATGTCATGGATGAAATTGTGTCTCCAAATCCTGAAGAGGGGCTTTTCATTTCTAAAATCCTTTCCATTTCTGATTGTCCAGATGTTCCAAGCAGCAGGGAAAACCACCTCAGTGAAGAAAGGCTTGCCAAAGTTTGTCCTGGCCTGCAAAGCCAGCTGATATGTTGTCATGCCAGGAAGTGGTTCCCATGAAATCTATAAATAATTCCAAACCCTTTGACTAAAGTTGCAGGCGAAAAAAGGTGACCAACATCTTCATGAATGAGGTGAGGACAGAGAACACATGTTTGATCATCCAAATGCCAATGCCTACGATAGAGCATATCTCTGGTGTTTAATCTACTCCTCAGCAACAACCACCCAAACATCTTTATATTCAGAGTAGATGAGCTTTTCCATATCCATGGAAATATAGGATCAACCACAACACTATCATGCACCTGAGTGTAATATGATTTAGGCCTAAAACACCCTTTATTGAAAGGCCATCTCCATTGACCATTCATTGTAGAAATCTCATAGTTAGCCAAAATCTGCTGCAGAGAGTGCAGCTCCTCAAAAGCCTGTGTTGATAGAGGCAATTGAAAGTTCTCCAGGATATCATGTTCCAACACCTCTACAACAGAAAGTTGTCCATCAAGTACATAGGAAAATAAGAGTGCAAAGATCTAGCTAATGGAGGAGCCATTTAGTTCCAAGATCCAAGTATCATTCCGGAACATTATGGACCTCCCATTTCCAAGAGTGGGTCGAGCAAACTGGCAATATTTGGAGAATAATTTAAACATATCACGCCACCAGAAGGAGCCGCAAAGGGTAGTTGCATGAGGCACAGAGCCATGATAATATGAATCCCAGATCAAACCAACCCAAGGAATGTCATGATGATTATAAAGCTTATGCAGAAATTTCATGAGAAGGGCTTCACTCTGAACTCTAGGGTTAAAAACTCCTAAACCACCTTTGTTTTTTGGCAGACAAACAAGATTCCAGGCAACAAGAGATTGCCTGGGTGTGTCGGAATTGCCTCTCCAAAGACACTGCCTCCGTATGCGCTCAATTTGCTTCAAGATGCCAGGGGGAATATCCAAAGTGCAAATAAAATATATCGGCATTGATGTAAGGACGGACTATAACAGTTTTCACCTGCTATCTTGGTTGGGAAACATGAAGTAGGAGATAGTCTCCTCTCAATTATGTGTATAAGGGGCATGAGGTCTTGTATAGAGGGCCTAGTGGTGCCCATAGGAAATCCAAGATATGTAAAAGGCATTGATCCCAACTTACAGCCCAAGACACTGGATAATCTGTTGGCTTCCTCGGGAGAACCATTCAAAGGCATCATCATGGACTTTGCAAAGTTTATAGACAATCCAGTGGATGCAGCATAAATCTCCAACATGTCCTTCAAAGCAAGGAGTTGATGATCCACTGCTGGGAGAACAATCAATGTGTCATCAGCATACTGAACTATAGGGTAATCCTGACAGTTTGTGGGTATTGCCAGAGTTAAGATTCCCTTAGCACACATGTCATTAACCACAGATTGAAGCAAATCAGCAGCTAGGACAAAAAGCAGAGGAGACATTGGGTCCCCCTGTCTGACACCTCTCTCACACTTGAAATGATGACCAGGCACACCAGTTAATAAAATAGATGATGATCCAGAGGATAAAATGTTCTTGATCCAAGAAATCCACGGTTCATTAAAATCTTTGTATCTGAGGATTATGATAATTGCCTCATGCTCAATAGTGTCAAATGCCTTTGTGAAATCCAACTTGAGCAATACAATTGGTCTCTTGGAAGCTTGACATTGATGAATATATTCAAAGCACCAGCCCAAGCAATCGTGAATAGATCTAGACTGCAAGAATCCATACTGGTTTTTGTGAATGCAGGACAAGATCACTTATTGCAACCTACTAGCCAGGAGCTTAGTTAAGAACTTCACACACGTGTTGGTAAGTGAAATTGGCCTATTGTCATTTAAAGTCTTAGGACTTATTTTCTTAGGGATCGAAGTGATCAAAGAGCTATTAATGCACTGAAGGTACAATTTTCCTTTAGAGAACTCTTGCACCAGTAGCATAAAATCATCCTTGGTTATTTTCCAACATTTTTTCAAGAACAGGCCAGTAAAACCATCTGGCCTAGGAGTTCTATCTGGTGGTATCTGATTAATCACCAAGTTAATTTCCTCTGCGAAAAAAGGTTTTGTCAGATCATCCAACCCCTCAACCTTTTTGATTACTGCTCCTAGATCAAAACCCATCTGAATATCATTGGAACAGCCCATCCTTTGCTTGAAATCTTTCAAAAACATAGCTGCCATAGCAGAATGGTCACATACCACTTCATCATCCATTGTGATTCTCGATATAGTGTTGGACCTAAAACGTTCAGTTGCCATTGCATGAAAGAATTTAGTATTCTCTCCCCCCCACCATTATAGACCTAATGGTGCATCTTTGCTTCCAATAGATGAATTGTAGTGTAAGCACTTCTTCCAAATGAACCTTCACAATTCTTCTAAAGTTGGATTCAGGAAAAGAAAGAGACCTCCGCTCCTCAACAGAATCAAGACAGAAATAACCTTATTGCAATCAGAAATCAAAGCTTTAACCTTGGAAAGATTAGTATGCCAAATCTTGAGGGTGTATCTCAGGTTTTTGAATTTAGCTGCGATAACAGCAGTAGAGGACTTTCTATGTACAGGCTTGGACCAAGAGTCTCTGACATAGTCAAGGAAGCCAGGTAAATTAACCCAATAATTTTCAAAACGAAATATCTTTGCCTTTGGAATCATTGTTTTGATAGAAAACACACAAGGTGTATGATCAGATCCAGTCTTGGCTAGGGGAAACACCATCATATTAGGATAACTAGATGTCCAATTGACTGTTGTGAAAAACCAATCAATTTGCTCCAAGAGGGGAACATCTTGCATATTGGACCATCTGAACCTTCTCCCTTTTAAAGATCGTTCATTTAGCCCCAACTAGCCAATAACCTCATTAAAAAGAAGCATGTCATTAACATTTCCTCCTGGCATGTTTCTGTTTTCCATGGAACGCAAGAAGTTAAAATCACCCAACAAAAGCCAGTTATCATCAATAGGAATAACTAGATTATGTAGACAATTAATAAACTCTTCTCTTGCAGGGTTTTGATATGGGCCATAAACAGTAACCAAAGTCCAACCATCAGAATTATTCTAGATTGAAATTTCACAGTGATACCATAACTTAATGAAGCAATAAGTTTGCCACCGAAAATCGCAGAGTTCCACAGCACAATCATACCACTAGAAGCACCAATAGAGGGAACATAAACAAAATGATCAAAACGCTATGGACAAAATTTGCAGATAAAGCGCTAATCCATCACCTCACACTTTGTCTCTTCCAGACAAATAACTGAACAACCACTTTCATCAATTTTCTGACGAACAGCACGTTGGCGATTATCAGAGTTCAAGCCATGCACATTCCATCATAAAACCTTCCAATCCCTAAAGGTGGTCTGATTCATTACAGATCGATGTAAAAGAGCACCAAAAGACCACCACATAATGGCAGTACCTAACTAACCACACATAATAATTAAAGTGCTGATAAGAAAGCAAATAAAACCCTAGATAGATGGTTTTAACATGGGTTAACCATAAACCCATTAAGGAAAAAGCTCTAAATATCATCAGATGATGGTGCGGAAGAAGAAGACTCAGGACCAGCATTAACCTGATCGGCAAAAAGCTTCTCTGGAGCTATTCCAAGATGACCTCCAATGTGCTGCAGAACTCTGATTGGAGTAGGGGGAGGGACCACCTCCTGTGTATCCTCTGGCTCTTGCATAGGTGAACTATGCTGCATTTTACGCTTCTTGATAGGCTTTGTAGATGGCTTCTTCAGAGAAACTAGTTTGGGTGAACTGTGCTTGAAGCCATCCCTGAGAGCCGAGAGCCGAGCACTATGTCTGACCTCAGACTCAACCACAACAGCTCTTGGCTTGCGAGGACGGCGTGATCCTTTGATAGAAGCAGTGAAACTGAAAGAGTTCATCTCAACATCAGACAGAACAGTAGGAGCAACAGGCCCGTCAGTGAAAATAGAGTTGTCTTCAACTGAACCAAAACAGAGTGCACGAGCCACACTAGGCTTAGATTGAGCAGCCACAAACTTGTGAGGAGGGGTCTGATGATACACCATCTTGTTTCCCATGAGAGCGTATCAAAAAACAATTCCCATGATCTCTTGGATAAGACAAATGGCTTGAAAGGGCTGATGGCAGGCATTCCTTTTGGTATCTGCATGACCTACAGAAAAGGCATCACATGAGCAAAATTCCTTGTCAATTGCATAACTGGTGGAATCTCACGTCCAAAAACAGTAAGCACCCGATCAATAATAATCGGGGGTTGAACCACGGGAGGTTGATAAACTTCTAGAGCTTGTTGATTGTCAATATCAGAGCTATTAGCTGGCCCTGAATTCTGGATGACTACTGATTCCTGGGAGACAACGTGCTGGTCCTCATCCTCAATCCAGTCATCCACAACAACATTATTATCATTGAGATCTCCCTGTTGGTTCTGGTGTTGATTTGTAGGTTGCGGTGGCACCGGTGGGTCATCCCAGCATAACTGAGGAAACTCAGGAATAACAAAATTGAGATTGTCAAACTGCAACTGGCTAGGCAAAGGGTGCGGATTGCCATTGAGGGGCATCTGATCCTCGTCTCTTGGCAAGATGTCAGTGAACTCAGCAGACAGAACATAAACAGGGGTAGTCCAAGATACCCGGGTGGCAGACAAAATCTACATATTCGCGATAAACCACATCGCGAGGAACTTGCTCAGGGTATGGAAAAGAAGCATAAACCAAGGTTCTGACCATGCGAGGATCCTCCTGATGCCATAGATGAAAGCGACCAAAAGTACCAACATTATCAGATATGTATTGTGTGGTGCGATAGTCTAACGGAACTCCCAAAAGCATAATCCCAACCACGACGGAAACCATGAGTAGCTCTATGATTGATTCCATGGTCATGCGGTATGAAACGAACAAAGTGACCATTGCCAAGATCGTAGGGTCGATGACCCATGATGGCATGCCTAGATGCAGGGCTACGGAACTCAAACAGGCCAACGCCCTCAATCCATGGCTGATCGCTAAGCACATCACGGTGGAGCTGAGTAATCATGAAATCACTAACCGTCTGATGAAACTGCTGAAGTTTCCCTGGCGGTGATGGAGGCTCGACGATGCCGATGGCGTACTGCTCATGGCGATGGTCTGGATCCACCGCATGCAAGAAGAAGGTCTGAGGCAGATGAGTCGGGCCACCGTCGATGATGTCGAAGCCCGACGGGATGAATTCCATCTGGTCGAGAGCAAAGTTGGCCATTGTTGGTGGACACGATGGTTGTGAAGCTGGGAAAATTGGCGAGGACGGTTGGGACATGACAATACCCCACTGGGGCACGTGGGTGGTCGTCTCAAAAACCGAGGAGTTCCTTGGTGGTTGAATAGGATTGTGACTCGTGGCAGGTATGGATACAACCGCCGGTGATTTACCGGGATTTCATGATATATTTTTAACTTTCCAAACATATCCATTGTCCCTTGCCCATTGATTGCATTGAAAACGGTGGTGACCAAATCAATTACAGGCTAGGCAGACTGGCCAGGCAGCTGACATGTGGCATTGTTGATGGCATTTACTGCAGGATAGAACACGGGCCACCATGTCATCGACCATAGCATCACACAAAGCATCAGCCTAGTGTGTTGAAGGAATGTCACGCTGTTGCACATCCTCAGGGCGGTGAGAGTCCGGCCCAGACGCTAACCCTGGCCCAACATGGGAAACCAGAGATCCCGGATTTGACGTGACAAAATTTTGAAGATTCTCGTCCATGCCATGCAGATCATGCAGTTGTGTGGAGCTGGCTGAGATATCCGGGGGCTAAAACACCGGCGATCTAATAGAACCAAAAATAATGGTTGGAGCGACCGTCGTCCAATGAAGGTTCACCTGCGGTGGGGGACGAGCAATAACCATCTCATGGGAAGAAAGATCATAACCCGAAGAAGAGACATCATCAATATCATCCTGGGTGGCAGGGTATTGATATTCCATGCATCATATTTTTGCAACGTGGCGAAGGAAAGCTTCTTCCTAATGGCATGCGCCGATCTAATGGAGGACTTGCGAGGTGGATGATGCATAGCCAACATGCCTAAAGCAGCACGCTGCTTGGAAGGACTGACTAGAATCCATTCAGCATCACACTCTAATTTCCAACGATTAACTCACGCTCCCAATTAGGTCCTCCACGACCCCAGAGATTGAAATAGCATTTAAAATTTGGGCAAGCAAACGTACGAAGATCAAGAACACAAAAACCAACTTTCTTAGATGAGACATTGAAGGAATAAACCTTGTCATGCAAGTATAAAACACCCAACTCAATTGCCGAACCTCCAATGGCCGCCTCCAAAGCCGCCGCCACAGAATCACCCGAGAGACGAAAATCATGTCGTCCAAAAGACACAACCATCATGAAATGGCTAGTGTCATGTGTAGGATGAACGGGAAATCGAGTAGATTAGAAAACCTTACCCGCAAACTCAAAACCCTTGGAGAAATCCAAGCCAAGGGTTGATCCAGAAGATCGTCATAGGAGAATAGTGTCACCAGGAAGAGAAGAAGATGCCGGAGATAATGATCAGAGGGGATCCTTAGATCAATGGTGGTGTGAGGAGATCGTCGTCCATGGTGGGTGGGAGGTGGGAGGGGAAGCGCCATCTACCTTAATTCTTCCTTCATAGTTCCTGGACCTTTTATTACAGCCTAGTTTTTAATTACATCCCATTTATTATTTCCTAAAACCCATTTTCTTGTTAAGCCTAATGCACCCTTCCTATGAAAGATTTGCAGCCCAGCGGGGCAGAGAATAACAAGTTGACCTTAGCTGGGTATTTCTCAAAAAAAGTATAGCTGGGCTAGCCATTTTCAGCTTGAAAGAAATTAATATCTGGGCTAGATATTTGATCGACGTAAAATAATAGCCTGGGCTAGACAGGCCACAGCCCGCCCAGGTGATCTCCTCTGAGCAACAACAAAACTTCGCTCAAGAAAAACTCTGCTCACACCTCAAAAACTCAAATACTGCTCGAGTTGCTGGGTCCTAACTGTCGGCCGCTCCTTGTGCAATTCTCTCGTTTATTGACTACTAGCAAAATTGCTCGTGCGTTGCTACGAAAAACAAAATTGCTCGTGCATTGCTACGAAAGTGCATTGCTACAAAAAAAACATATCACATAGACGTAGACCAAAAATAAGCATGGCTCAAGACCCCCCTCCCCCTCCCCACATGCTAACATACTCTATCTCAACACGGCGCCCACTCAGGTCACCCCTTACTTAACACTCACTGACGGTAGATGTTGTGTCCACTTGATCACAAACCCATCCAAGCATTGGCAATCCAAAGACAATGAGCTCGGCTAGAAAAATGTAAAACTAACTTGTAATTCCGTAGAAATGTCCCTTGAAGAATCCATACAAAAGACAATCCAGCCAATAGTTTTATAATGATATGTTTAGAAACTTTAGTTGTGCTATTACAGACCATGTTTAAGTTGGTAAATAAGAAACTTAATGAAGCTGCATGTTGTTTCGGAATCACATTTATATTATCTCCCATAGAAAAATTGCTTCAATTCTTTCAAGACAAAACCATACAATAAAAGGTTTCAGAATGCAAGGAGTCATAATGCTCTGAATCAGTTTATACACTGTGAAATAAAAATTCAGGCCATATAAATCCCGCTTATGCAGCTAACCTAGCTAGTATTACACTTCTAGGTCCAAAAGCTTGAAAGTGGAATAGCACAGAATTAGTAAAGAAATAACCTCCATTTGAAATCAATTGCACGCATTTGTGAACCCAAGCATAGTTATCTAGAGGAAATAATTCAGCAAACTCAATATGCGTTGAAAAGTCAGATCTCATGAGAGGTGGACTGGTGCCCAATATATCGGGAAAAATATGCATGTTTCACCATGTAGAACTGAAGCAAATTATCTAGAAGGAATAGAAGAAATAAATTGGTAAAAATACTATAATCTTGAAAATAAACATCAAATCAGTAAATGTGACAACGACACAACTACAGTCTTCTGCCACTTCCGGTTGCACCCCATAAAATAGCAAGAGAACCACACATAGTAACGAGCAGGTGGCTTTGCCTGACCAAGCAGCGGCAAACAAAATTTTGCTAGTTTCTATTTTTCAAGTAAACATCAGAGCTTCAAAAACATAGTACAATGAAAAGGATAGAAGAAGATTGCCATCTAACTAAAAGGATCTTATCAACTGCAGCATACAACCATAGTTGCAACAAGCTAAATTGCGTAAAATGAAGATAAAAGTAACCAAAGTAACATGTTCCTCTCTAATACCTATTGGGTCATGTGAAGAGAATGGGTATATAACACCAACCAGTTCAGGATTGATCCAAGGCCACACAGAACTGTCCCCAAAAGAGATTCACAGTTGTCAAAATGGAGCATATGCATTTAGTAAAGCATGAATATTTGCCGTGTGATTCCACAATATGCATTGTGCATACTTTAGTTAAGCATGTATATATCTAAACTTGCAAAATATATATTGGCCAGTGCTATTCTTTTCTATTTAAATTTTGTGTTCCACCATGATATAGAAATTGTATATAAAATACAGTTCAAAACATGTGCTATAAATGAAATTATATTTATCACCGTTGTATTGGTTTTCCTAAGAAAGTTTGTAATCATTACAATTATGCTCATGAAGCATCATGCACCATGTTTCATCTTGCACATCCTCTGAATTTATGGTCTCGCACCTGCACCAAATTCAGTTTGAAGCTATCAACAATGGGGAGCAGACTTGTGTGACTGAAAAGTGAAAACATAAATTTTATGTTCTTTCCAGATGGTCCTAGAACTTATGCAATTTTGAACTTTGGCACACACACCACAATGCAGAACCGTGTATGATGTGGATTGTAACAAACAAACAAATTGGAGCATCATGGATGAGGAGGACGTCGGCAACCGTTGTCACTGTATGCTGCTGAATTCGGATGGAGCGGGTATGGGAGATGATGTCGAGGGCTTACCAGGAGAGACGGAGAAAACACTGCAGCGTCCGGATCGCCGGTGCCTCATATTTTCCTCCTGCCTCTTAGCACGTGTAGGGGAAGCCTCAAATCCGCCTCTGCTCCAGCTCCTTCCTCAACCCACCACCTGCTCTGGCTCCTTCCTCAATTCGCATCGAATCCATTGGATTTCTCATAGGGATGGTTTGTACCGCATATCCTGAAACAAACATCATCAATAAACTTTAGTATCTCAGATGGAGAATTATGGAGGTATACTCTACAAAATTGAGTAGTTGCTTTAGAGACATATATCTAAAATTGTCTCAATATTTGGTAAGAAATTATCTTTTAATTAGAGAAAAGGTATGTAGTGTAAACTTCTTAAGTTAGCAAGTGCTATCAGCTAGCACCATGTCCGTCTCTGCTTGTGTCAAGCAAACATGCTATGATATAGTAAGAAACCCGGCACCAAAGCATGTCGTGAAAGACGCACAGGGGGCGGGTGTGCTTCGACCGTATCTCCGGGGCATAGTTGATAGAAAACTTCTTGATCTAGTTCTAGCATTTGCTTATTTTCTTAAAAATTGTATAAGAACAGACCGCTTCCAAGGTTCAAACTATCTTTTGAGTTATCTATCTTATAAAACATTGTCTATGAACTGAATGTAAACAACATGTCTTAAAATAGTTCATCCACGGATTGCAAAAACATACGTATAACATATGCCTTTCAAGGTTCAAATGGTTCTTTGAACAATCTATCATAGCCATGAAGATTTGCATAACCTTGGAGAATCACAGAAAATAGGGCAGTGTTAAGATAGATTCTATCATGGTTGATATACATCAAACAGTTCCCTTGATGGACGCACTTCATTATAAATTAGGTGCTATGCCTACCAAACAAAAACTTAACATCAAGGCTACAAAAAATCCAAAATACAGGCAATGATGGATGTGAGAGGCACCGTTCATCTTAGTAAAGATAGCTCCACTTGTCCTGAAACATATCTCAAAAGGCAAAATAACTAACTTGATTCATGCATAATTAATAATCTATAATAGGATGAACTGCTTGCCAGAAAAGAGAATATGAAGTTAATCACACGTTAATAAGTGTAGAAGCAAAACAGAAGACCTATCAGACCCACGGCTCATAGATGCATCAAGAGATCACATTCTCCATGCATGGCCTCAGCCGAAGACTCTACTATTCAGAAACAAGAGAATACAAGACCAGCTAAATAAACTACAGACAAGTTCACAAATAAAATTATCCATAAGTAGATGGGTTCGGATGATCTCACCATGAATAATTTGCCGCCTAGATTTCAGGTGGGCTTGGTCACAAAACAATGGAGGTGAGGCACACACGCACCACAACTGCTTTCTACCCCATCTTCTTCACCTCGCTCCCCGTCCCAGTGCCTCCAAGTGCACCATCATCTTTACCCCCGCCGTCACACCCGTGGTGAATCAGCTCTGCCTCCATGACAACTCGCATGGCGGGGGATAAGATTCCCGGCGGTGCCGTGGTAGCAGAGGCAGGGGAGCTAGCAGCGGCCGCACCGTGGACTCTCGCCAGCGGTGGAAGGCCGCGAGGGTGGGGGGACTTGGGGTAGGGTAGGGGCTAAGACCGGCGGCGTGGCAGGGGTGCGGCGCGCTAGAGGTGGAAGATGAGATGGATCGTGGGTCATACGGCTGGGCTGTCGCTCGTACCATCATACGTTTTGTGTTGATTTTCATCTGGACTACGGGTTGGTTCCTCTAAAACCTAGGGTTGTTTTTGTAAAATTGTTGCCGGTGAACCCGCCATGTATGTGCGATAGGCGAACTAGGTCAGACGGACGGACGAACATGCTACTAGTACCACCTCGTTTATATTACGATTTTGTCTATACGAATCGTAAAAGTGTATTATGACTGTGCGGAATCGTATTGTAACGATGAACCCACAGAGTCAATCCGTCATTTATTATTAGTTACAGATATAGGTTGATAATAGTGTGGGACCATGATGTCGGGAAACCAACAGGATGCAAAAAAATATTATAGTTGTATATAATAAGGAGGCACTTGCGTATGTGCGGCTATGGCCCTGGTGGGTCCCCACTATCATCCTTCCCAATTAAAGTCATCTCCTGATTCCTCATGTTCCTTGACCAAGTTGACAACGCGAGACGACAGCATCAAGACGAGCGCAACAACAGGAAGGACGGTGGAGAGGGCCTCACGGGCCCTACGGATGGTCTGATACAGCACCCGCTACTCATTAAGGAAGCCAGGATCATAGGGGCACATGTCCGTGACGACATTGTCGTTCGTTTGTTCGCCGGTGACTCGTCCTTCCTCGAGCCGGTGCTCATTGAGGAGACGGAGGTTGCAGCACAGATCCTCCTGTGCTGGTAGCTCTTCCGTCATTAGGGCGTCGAACTGCGGCCGCACCTGCTCAATGGTGAACACGGCATGAACCGGCTTGGGCGGTGGCGCCGGCTCTAGGTCGGAAGCCGCGTCCATCGTTTGATTGTCGTTGCTGAGCTCAGCCAGCTCGCTGGCAAGCCAGCATGTCCAGCTGCTAGACCTGACCGCTGGCAAGCACGAGTCTGACCGCCTTAGCCCACCCAGACCCCCTCCCTCGCCCGCACGAGCTTTCCGCCCAAAACGATCAGCGCCGCCCGCGTCGCTTCCCAGTGCAGGCGATATCTCCGCGTTCAACTGACACAAGTTTCGTCCGTCTGCCGCTCACGTTAATGAGATGCGGTTGCCGAGGTGGCTACTCCGGCGCACCCCTCAGTCCCTCTGCCACCCACCATTCCTATATAAACGCATGCATTGTCCATAGCCGTAGTCATCCGCCTTCGTTCCCTTTCTCCTGTCCACACCACTCCCACCATGGCTTCGTCGCGCTCCAGCGTTCAGGATGGGCGGACAACGGACCAGAAGGAGATGGTAGCCATTGTTGCCGACTGGCTGGCCTGCAGGCAGCTGGAGGATGACGACGTCCCAATGGAGAATTTTGTTGGGTTTCGTAGTAATTTCAAAAAATTTCCTACGCACACGCAAGATCATGATGATGCATAGCAACGAGAGGGGAGAGTGTTGTCTACGTACCCTTGTAGACCGCAACGGAAGCGTTGACGCAACATAGAGGAAGTAGTCGTACGTCTTCCGATCCGACCGATCCAAGCACCGTTATTCCGGCACCTCCGAGTTCTTGGCACACGTACAGCTCGATGACGCTCCCCGGGCTCCGATCCAGCAAAGCTTCGGGGATGAGTTTCGTCAGCACAACGGCGTGGTGACGATGATGATGTTCTACCGACGCAGGGCTTCGCCTAAGCACTACTACGATATGACCGAGGTGGAATATGGTGGAAGGGGGCACCGCACACGGCTGAGGAACGATCACGAAGATCAACTTGTGTGTTCTAGGGTGCCCCCCTGCCTCCGTATATAAAGGATCCAAGGGGGGGTGCGGCCGGCCTAGAGGAGGCGCGCAGGAGGAGTCCTACTCCTACCGGGAGTAGGACTCCCCTCCCGTTCCTTGTCCAACTAGGAGAGGTGGAGGGAGAGAAGGAAAGGGGGGATGCCGCCCCTCCCTCCTTGTCCAATTCGGACTAGGGGGAGAGGTGGCGCGCGGCCTGCCCTGGCAGCCCCTTACTCTTCTCCACATTAGGCCCATAAGGCCCATTAACCCCCCGGGGGGTTCCGGTAACCCCCCGGTGCTCCGGTTTTATCCGAAACTTCCCCGGAACCCTTCCGGTGTCCGAATATAGTCGTCCAATATATCAATCTTTATGTCTCGACCATTTCGAGACTCCTCGTCATGTCCGTGATCACATCCGGGACTCCGAACTAACTTTGGTACATCAAAATGCATAAACTCATAATAACTGTCATCGTAACGTTAAGCGTGCGGACCCTACGGTTCGAGAACAATGTAGACATGACTGAGACAAATCTCCGGTCAATAACCAATAGCGGGACCTGGATGCCCATATTGGCTCCTACATATTCTACGATGATCTTTATCGGTCAGACCGCATAACAACATACGTTGTTCCCTTTGTCATCGGTATGTTACTTGCCCGAGATTCGATCGTCGGTATCCAATACCTAGTTCAATCTCGTTACGGGCAAGTCTCTTTACTCGTTCCGTAATACATCATCTCACAACTAACTTATTAGTTGTAATGCTTGCAAGGTTTATGTGATGTGCATTACCGAGAGGGCCCAGAGATACCTCTCCGACAATCGGAGTGACAAATCCTAATCTCGAAATACGCCAACCCAACATCTACCTTTGGAGACACCTGTAGAGCACCTTTATAATCACCCATTTACGTTGTGACGTTTGGTTGCACACAAAGTGTTCCTCCGGCAAACGGGAGTTGCATAATCTCATAGTTATAGGAACATGTATAAGTCATGAAGAAAGCAATAGCAACATACTAAATGATCGGGTGCTAAGCTAATGGAAATGGGTCATGTCAATCAGATCATTCACCTAATGATGTGATCCCATTAATCAAATAACAACTCTTTGTTCATGGTTAGGAAACATAACCATCTTTGATTAATGAGCTAGTCAAGTAGAGGCATACTAGTGACACTTTGTTTGTCTATGTATTCACACATGTATTATGTTTCCGGTTAATACAATTCTAGCATGAATAATAAACATTTATCATGATATAAGGAAATAAATAATAACTTTATTATTGCCTCTAGGGCATATTTCCTTCAGTCTCCCACTTGCACTAGAGTCAATAATCTAGATTACACAACAATGATTCTAACACCCATGGAGCCTTGGTGCTGATCATGTTTTGCTCGTGGAAGAGGCTTAGTCAACGGGTCTGCAACATTCAGATCCGTATGTATCTTGCAAATCTCTATGTCTCCCACCTGGACTAGATCCCGGATGGAATTGAAGCGTCTCTTGATGTGCTTGGTTCTCTTGTGAAATCTGGATTCCTTTGCCAAGGCAATTGCACCAGTATTATCACAAAAGATTTTCATTGGACCCGATGCACTAGGTATGACACCTAGATCGGATATGAACTCCTTCATCCAGACTCCTTCATTTGCTGCTTCCGAAGCAGCTATGTACTCCGCTTCACATGTAGATCCCGCTACAATGCTTTGTTTAGAACTGCACCAACTGACAGCTCCACTGCTTAATGTAAACACGTATCCGGTTTGCGATTTAGAATCGTCCGGATCAGTGTCAAAGCTTGCATCAACGTAACCTTTTACGATGAGCTCTTTGTCACCTCCATATATGAGAAACATATCCTTAGTCCTTTTCAGGTATTTCAGGATGTTCTTGACCGCTATCCAGTGATCCACTCCTGGATTACTTTGGTACCTCCCTGCTAGACTTATAGCAAGGCACACATCAGGTCTGGTACACAGCATTGCATACATGATAGATCCTATGGCTGATGCATAGGGAACATCTTTCATATTCTCTCTATCTTCTGCAGTGGTCGGGCATTGAGTCTTACTCAACTTCACACCTTGTAACACAGGCAAGAACCCTTTCTTTGCTTGATCCATTTTGAACTTCTTCAAAACTTTGTCAAGGTGTGTGGTTTGTGAAAGTCCAATTAAGCGTTTTTATCTATCTCTATAGATCTTAATGCCTAATATGTAAGCAGCTTCACCGAGGTCTTTCATTGAAAAACTCTTATTCAAGTATCCCTTTATGCTATCCAGAAATTCTATATCATTTCCAATTAGTAATATGTCATCTACATATAATATTAGAAATGCTACAGAGCTCCCACTCACTTTCTTGTAAATACAGGCTTCTCCAAAAGTCTGTATAAAACCAAATGCTTTGATCACACTATCAAAGCATTTATTCCAACTCCGAGAGGCTTGCACCAGTCCATAAATGGATCGCTGGAGCTTGCACACTTTGTTAGCTCCCTTTGGATCGACAAAACCTTCTGGTTGCATCATATACAACTCTTCTTCCAGAAATCCATTCAGGAATGCAGTTTTGACATCCATCTGCCAAATTTCATAATCATAAAATGCGGCAATTGCTAACATGATTCGGACAGACTTAAGCATCGCTACGGGTGAGAAGGTCTCATCATAGTCAATCCCTTGAACTTGCCGAAAGCCTTTTGTGACAAGTCGAGCTTTGTACACAGTAATATTACCGTCAGCGTCAGTCTTCTTCTTGAAGATCCATTTATTCTCAATTGCTTGCCGATCATCAGGCAATCAACCAAAGTCCATACTTTGTTCTCATACATGGATCCCATCTCAGATTTCATGGCTTCAAGCCACTTTGCGGAATCTGGGCTCACCATCGCTTCTTCATAGTTCGTAGGTTCATCATGATCTAGTAGCATGACTTCCAGAACGGGATTACCGTACCACTCTGGTGCGGATCTTACTCTGGTTGATCTACGAGGTTCAGTAGTATCTTGTTCTGAAGTTTCATGATCATCATCATTAGCTTCCTCACTAACTGGTGTAGGTGTCACAGAAACAGTTTTCTGTGATGCACTACTTTCCAATAAGGGAGCAGGTACAGTTACCTCGTCAAGTTCTACTTTCCTCCCACTCACTTCTTTCGAGAGAAACTCCTTCTCCAGAAAGTTCCGAATTTAGCAACAAAAAGTCTTGCCTTCGGATCTGTGATAGAAGGTGTATCCAATAGTCTCCTTTGGATATCCTATGAAGACACATTTCTCCGATTTGGGTTCGAGCTTATCAGGTTGAAGCTTTTTCACATAAGCATCGCAGCCCCAAACTTTCAGAAATGACAACTTTGGTTTCTTGCCAAACCACAGTTCATAAGGCGTCGTCTCAACGGATTTTGATGGTGCCCTATTTAACGTGAATGCGTCCGTCTCTAGAGCGTATCCACAAAACGATAGCGGTAAATCAGTAAGAGACATCATAGATCGCACCATATCTAGTAAAGTGCGATTACGACGTTCGGACACACCATTACGCTGTGGTGTTCTGGGTGGCGTGAGTTGCGAAACTATTCCACAATTTTTCAAATGTACACCAAACTCATAACTCAAATATTCTCCTCCACGATCAGATCGTAGAAACTTTATTTTCTTGTTACGATGATTTTCAACTTCACTCTGAAATTCCTTGAACTTTTCAAACGTTTCAGACTTATGTTTAATTAAGTAGATATACCCATATCTGCTTAAATCATCTGTGAAGGTGAGAAAATAACGATATCCGCCACGAGCCTCAATATTCATCGGACCACATACATCTGTATGTATGATTTCCAACAAATCTGTTGCTCTCTCCATAGTACCGGAGAACGGCGTTTTAGTCATCTTGCCCATGAGGCACGGTTCGCAAGTACCAAGTGATTCATAATCAAGTGGTTCCAAAAGTCCATCAGTATGGAGTTTCTTCATGCGCTTTACACCGATATGACCTAAACGGCAGTGCCACAAATAAGTTGCACTATCATTATCAACTCTGCATCTTTTGGCTTCAACATTATGAATATGTGTATTACTACTATCAAGATTTAACAAGAATAGACCACTCTTCAAGGGTGCATGACCATAAAAGATATTACTCATATAAATAGAACAACCATTATTCTCTGATTTAAATGAATAACCGTCTCGCATCAAACAAGATCCAGATATAATGTTCATGCTTAACGCTGGCACCAAATAACAATTATTCAGGTCTAATATTAATCCCAAAGGTAGATGTAGAGGTAGCGTGCCGACTGCGATCACATCGACTTTGGAACCGTTTCCCACGCGCATCGTCACCTCGTCCTTAGCCAATCTTTGCTTAATCCGTAGTCCCTGTTTCGAGTTGCAAATATTAGCAACAGAACCAGTATCAAATACCCAGGTGCTACTGCGAGCATTAGTAAGGTACACATCAATAACATGTATATCACATATACCTTTGTTCACCTTGCCATCCTTCTTATCCGCCAAATACTTGGGGCAGTTCCGCTTCCAGTGACCAGTCTGCTTGCAATAGAAGCACTCAGTTTCAGGCTTAGGTCCAGGTTTGGGTTTCTTCTCTTGAGTAGCAACTTGCTTGCCGTTCTTTTTGAAGTTCCCCTTCTTCTTCCCTTTGCCCTTTTTCTTGAAACTAGTGGTCTTGTTGACCATCAACACTTGATGCTCCTTCTTGATTTCTACCTCCGCAGCTTTCAGCATCGCGAAGAGCTCGGGAATAGTCTTATTCATCCCTTGCATATTATAGTTCATCATGAAGCTCTTGTAGCTTGGTGGCAGTGATTGGAGAATTCTGTCAATGATGCAGTCATCTGGAAGATTAACTCCCAACTGAATCAAGTGATTATTATACCCAGACATTTTGAGTATATGCTTACTGACAGAACTGTTCTCCTCCATCTTGCAGCTATAGAACTTATTGGAGACTTCGTATCTCTCAATCCGGGCATTTGCTTGAAATATTAACTTCAACTCCTGGAACATCTCATATGCTCCATGACGTTCAAAACGTCGTTGAAGTCCCGATTCTAAGCCGTAAAGCATGGCACACTGAACTATTGAGTAGTCATCAGCTTTGCTCTGCCAGACGTTCATAACATCCGGCGTTGCTCCTGCAGCAGGCCTGGCACCCAGCGGTGCTTCCAGGACGTAATTCTTCTGTGCAGCAATGAGGATAATCCTCAAGTTACGGACCCAGTCCGTGTAATTGCTACCATCATCTTTCAACTTTGCTTTCTCAAGGAACGCATTAAAATTCAACGGAACAAGAGCACGAGCCATCTATCTACAATCAAACATAAACAAGCAAGATACTAATCAGGTACTAAGTTTCATGATAAATTTAAGTTCAGTTAATTCACTTAAAGAACTCCCACTTAGATAGACATCCCTCTAATCCTCTAAGTGATTACGTGATCCAAATCAACTAAACCATGTCTGATCATCACGTGAGATGGAGTAGTTTCATTGGTGAACATCTTTATGTTGATCATATCTACTATATGATTCACGCTCGACCTTTCGGTCTCCGTGTTCCGAGGCCATATCTGTATATGCTTGGCTCGTCAAGTTTAACCTGAGTATTCCGCGTGTGCAACTGTTTTGCACCCGTTGTATTTGAACGTAGAGCCTATCACACCCGATCATCACGTGGTGTCTCAGCACGAAGAACTTTCTCAACGGTGCATACTCAGGGAGAACACTACTTGATAATTTAGTGAGAGATCATCTTATAATGCTACCGTCAATCAAAGCAATATAAGACGCATAAAAGATAAACATCACATGCAATCAATAAAAGTGATATGATATGGCCATCATCATCTTGTGCTTGTGATCTCCATCTCTTAAGCACCGTCGTGATCACCATCGTCACCGGCGCGACACCTTGATCTCCATCGTAGCATCGTTGTCGTCTCGCCGAGCTTGTGCTTCCACGACTATCGCTACCGTTTAGTGATAAAGTAAAGCATTACAGCGCGATTGCATTGCATACAATAAAGCAACAACCATATGGCTCCTGCCAGTTGCCGATAACTCGGTTACAAAACATGATCATCTCATACAATAAAATTTATCATCATGTATTGACCATATCACATCACAACATGCCCTGCAAAAACAAGTTAGACGTCCTCTACTTTGTTGTTGCAAGTTTTTACGTGGCTGCTACGGGCTTAAACAAGAACCAATCTTACCTACGCATCAAAACCACAACGATAGTTTGTCAAGTTGGTGCTGTTTTAACCTTCGCAAGGACCGGGCGTAGCCACACTCGATTCAACTAAAGTTGGAGAAACTGTCACCCGCAAGCCACCTATGTGCAAAGCACGTCGGGAGAACCGGTCTCGCGTAAGCGTACGCGTAATGTCGGTCCGGGCCGCTTCGTCCAACAATACCGCCGAACCAAAGTATGACATGCTGGTAAGCAGTATGACTTATATCGCCCACAACTCACTTGTGTTCTACTCGTGCATATAACATCAACATATAAAACCTAGGCTCTGATACCACTGTTGGGTTTCGTAGTAATTTCAAAAAAATTCTTACGCACACGCAAGACCATGATGATGCATAGCAACGAGAGGGGAGAGTGTTGTCTACGTACCCTTGTAGACTGCAACGGAAGCGTTGACGCAACGTAGATGAAGTAGTCGTACGTCTTCCGATCCGACCGATCCAAGCACCGTTACTCCGGCACCTCCGAGTTCTTGGCACACGTACAGCTCGATGACGCTCCCCGGGCTCCGATCCAGCAAAGCTTCGGGGATGAGTTTCGTCAGCACAACGGCGTGGTGACGATGATGATGCTCTACCGACGCAGGGCTTCGCCTAAGCACTACTACGATATGACCGAGGTGGAATATGGTGGAAGGGGGCACCGCACACGGCTGAGGAACGATCACGAAGATCAACTTGTGTGTTCTAGGGTGCCCCCTGCCTCCGTATATAAAGGATCCAAGGGGGGGTGTGGCCGGCCTAGAGGAGGCGCGCAGGAGGAGTCCTACTCCTACCGGGAGTAGGACTCCCCTCCCGTTCCTTGTCCAACTAGGAGAGGTGGAGGGAGAGAAGGAAAGGGGGGATGCCGCCCCTCCCTCCTTGTCCAATTCGGACTAGGGGGAGAGGGGGCGCGCGGCCTGCCCTGGCAGCCCCTTCCTCTTCTCCACATTAGGCCCATAAGGCCCATTAACCCCCCCGGGGGTTCCGGTAACCCCCCGGTGCTCCGGTTTTATCCGAAACTTCCCCAGAACCCTTCCGGTGTCCGAATATAGTCATCCAATATATCAATCTTTATGTCTCGGCCATTTTGAGACTCCTCGTCATGTCCGTGATCACATCCGGGACTCCGAACTAACTTCGGTACATCAAAATGCATAAACTCATAATAACTGTCATCGTAACGTTAAGCGTGCGGACCCTACGGTTCGAGAACAATGTAGACATGACTGAGACAAATCTCCGGTCAATAACCAATAGCGGGACCTGGATGCCCATATTGGCTCCTACATATTCTACGATGATCTTTATCGGTCAGACCGCATAACAACATACGTTGTTCCCTTTGTCATCGGTATGTTACTTGCCCGAGATTCGATCGTCGGTATCCAATACCTAGTTCAATCTCGTTACGGGCAAGTCTCTTTACTCGTTCCGTAATACATCATCTCACAACTAACTTATTAGTTGTAATGCTTGCAAGGTTTATGTGATGTGCATTACCGAGAGGGCCCAGAGATACCTCTCCGACAATCGGAGTGACAAATCCTAATCTCGAAATACGCCAACCCAACATCTACCTTTGGAGACACCTGTAGAGCACCTTTATAATCACCCATTTACGTTGTGACGTTTGGTTGCACACAAAGTGTTCCTCCGGCAAACGGGAGTTGCATAATCTCATAGTTATAGGAACATGTATAAGTCATGAAGAAAGCAATAGCAACATACTAAATGATCGGGTGCTAAGCTAATGGAAATGGGTCATGTCAATCAGATCATTCACCTAATGATGTGATCCCATTAATCAAATAACAACTCTTTGTTCATGGTTAGGAAACATAACCATCTTTGATTAATGAGCTAGTCAAGTAGAGGCATACTAGTGACACTTTGTTTGTCTATGTATTCACACATGTATTATGTTTCCGGTTAATACAATTCTAGCATGAATAATAAACATTTATCATGATATAAGGAAATAAATAATAACTTTATTATTGCCTCTAGGGCATATTTCCTTCAAATTTGGTAGTCGATGATCCGACGCCAACCCCCTCCTCCGCGCCATCCTCGCCAGTGCATGGCACCATGACCGTCGGCGAGGCCCGTGCCCAATACATGGGCATGGTGAGGCAGAAGTGTGAGGAGCAGTTCCGGGAGGCGCTGGTCGACGCCGCCTACAGCCACCATGTCCTCCGGGAGCACTTGCAGGCGGAGGAGCATATCACTGTGGAGCGGGCGGAGCAAGAGGCGCTGCTCGAGTCGTACCGCTCAGCCCGCGAGAGCCGCCTCGCGCGCTGGCGGTACCGCATGCGGGTGGCAGAGGTTGCGTCCGCCTATAAAGAGGGCGATGAAGCGGGCGAGGTGTTGTTTGGCGAGATCGACGACGAGGCGGATGACAATGTCGGCTTCGCCGAGGCCTCGCCCCGCCAGCACTGAGGCGGAGGACTTCGCCGGCTTCGGCGAGGCCCTGCTCCGCCAAGGCCCCGCCCCGCCAAAATGAGGCAGAGGACATCGTCGGCTCTACCGAGGCCCCAACCTGCCGGCAACGAGGGGGAGGATTTCCCCCGCTCTGCCGAGGCGCTGCCCAGCGGGCAACGAGACAGAGGACATCATCGTCTCCGTCGAGGCCCCGCCTCACTGCCAACGAGGCCACGCCACATAGAAAATGAGGAAGAGTAGAACATGGTAGGTCGCCGTCGCTTGGGTCCAAGTAAGGCCACCGCTGCGACCCTCCGGTTGAAGCCAAGCTTGGTGGGTTGAACATTCATGGCCAATTAGCTTCTAGGCGGCGACATGGAGTCGGAGAGCAGTGCAGGAGAATAAGCTTCTGTTCGGCTCAGCCGGACACGGGAAATGGGCGCCGGGGATTATAGATTAGGATAATTAATTATACCTCCAGCGCACCTCTTTTTTGTTGAAGAATGTATGAAATGTAATGAAATCTGGCATGTTTATATGAAACTAGCAAGAGGCCCATGCGTTGCATGGAACATCAAGATGCATTTGTATGAGTAGTTTATCTTGTGGGAGAAAAGGACGAATGATGGAAGGCCTAATTTGCAAGTGTGGAGAGCGGTATGGGTATCATTTTGCAAAATTCCCATAGTTTCCTTCCTATCTGTCAGATATAAATCGGATGGCCTATATTGCAGGCTGGCAGGCACACCATCATCACTAACTCTGTTTTTTATAAGAGTAGTAGACTAGCAAGATGACCATGCATTGTATGGAACATCAAGATGCATTTGGATGAGTAGTTTATCTTGTGAGAGAAAAGGATGAACGAGGGAAGGCCTTATCTGCAATTGTGGAGAGGGGTGTGGGTATCTTTTTGCAAAATTGCCATAGTTTCCTTCCTATCCGTCAGATATAGATCGGGTGGCCTATATTGCAGGATGGCAGACACACCATCATCACCAACTCTATTTTTTATAAGAGTAGTAGATAGATAGATATAGATATAGATATAGATATAGATATAGATATAGATACGACCTTTTATGAATGAATTTAGTTCGATTGGTTCGAATTCTTGTATCACAGGTATTGGATGAACATGCAAAACAATACATACTAGCATTATTCCTAGGACGCACGGTTACCACCTCGTTTGCAGCAGTTTCACCCGTACAAAAAGGTTGAGCATCTTTTTAGCATGCATGTACATTGCAATTGAACTCACAGGCCTGGCAATTCATA
Source organism: Triticum urartu (assembly GCF_056163025.1). NCBI lineage: Eukaryota > Viridiplantae > Streptophyta > Magnoliopsida > Poales > Poaceae > Triticum > Triticum urartu. The sequence goes on along the minus strand of NC_141877.1, from coordinate 211,884,762 downwards.
GATAACATTCAAAACAATCGATGATTATGCATCTCAGTGATTCAAATGTCAGAGCCAATATTTACTTCACAACTAAAGAGTAAAAAAATCGATCGATGCTGCTGAAAGCAAAGGGTATCCCATTCGAGAATATCAAACGCATGTCTTCTTGCTAACATCAATGAGAAAATTTTGACAAGGTTGTCCCATTCTAAAATATCAAATGCGTGTCTTTGCGTACATCAATGAGCAAACTTTGACAAGGTTTTTCCATTCCAAAATATCAAATGCCTATGATTGTTGAATGGGCGGGGTTTGCCATCTATTCGAACATTAACATGTCACCTCGTGCTAAATATACCAATTGTTCTTTCTGTGTAGTTCCACTAAAATAACCAACTTCGCACGTAGCTTGTATTATTTCGCCTTTATATGTTGCAATGCCTTGAACATATCCGCACCTCCTTTCTTGTAGCTAATTTTGTGGCTGGAGGTGGAAATGATGATTCGAGAGCATTTGATGTATTATGCATGATGAAGTATAATGTTGGGCACGAACCATCAGAACATTTTCTACAGTTCCCATTGAAATCAAGCTGAGCTTCCCTGTTTTCATAAATACAAAAAAGTGATTAGTATAAAGAAAACTGTACAATGAATTGACAGTTTAAACAGGCAACCTACATGATCCATGTAGAGCACACATTTAAAAAAATGGAACTCACCAGAAAGAATCCTAAAACAACATTGTATTGGCCATCACAGCAACAAAGATGGAGATCCGTGAGTCCTTTTTTGCTGAAGTTAGTTTGTTCTTGTGGGAAGTAATGTAACCATCCTTCAACTGCTTCCTTCTGATATGAACAGAATGATCCGGTTGTGCAAAGACAATAGAACAACTAAATGCTACATCCCTGTTTGCTCGAAAAAAATGAAAGGAAATAATTAAAACATAACTTGGTTCAATAACAGACAAGCTTCGCCTTCAATGTAAGATTTTGCATGGTAATTTGGGAGCACAAGTATAGCACTAAACAACGACATTAATTTTCTGATGATAGTAGCAAAATACAGGCCAACAATTGTGAAATATCATTATCTTACCTCAATGGGATATTATGGTGCACATACAGATTGAAAGTCTGGTCTCCATCTGTGCGGTTCAGTAAAATCAAGCTACATTACCGTATAAGTAGCACAACATGTGAAAGCACATTGCACAATCATGTGAAAGAAGGCCAGTACTGACCTCTCATGATGTAGAATTCAAACAAATCACAAGAAGAAGATCTGATACAAATTTGCCAACATGGATAGGAAGTCAGATCTCCTCTTGTGTAGTTCCACTAAGATCAAGTAATCAAGCAACGTTGTCAGTGTGACATTTTGGTTGAACTGCACAAAACACTCTTAAAACAAAAGTGTTTTGTGCAGTGCACGAAAAGGTCGCAATAGCAACGAGGTGAAGTAGATAACCCTATTTGTATAGAGGTGCAAAGGAAACAATTACTAGTCAATAACGGTGGATGACACAGAAGCCCACAAAAAGAAGCATCTAACTTATCTAAATGGGAAAGAAAGCGAGACAGTAGCATTTCTCAAAGAGTTGCACTGATTCATATTAACAGAGAGATTATACTAACAATAAAATTCATTAAACATGTAATTTGCTTTGAACTGTGGCATTGCTTCAATTTTCCAGCGGCATTATTATATTAACAACATCTAAAGAGTTGTATGGGACAGTGGACGCACAAGAACCATGTGCATGTACCGATGTATAAAGGGGCGATGCACAGTCTGTTGCAACAAACAACCAAGGAACATATTTGTGTTGGTCCCATTTTTGTTATCTTTAGACACCTTTCCCTATGTGAGGGCAGAAAATCTAGTCCTGCTCAAATTATACAGCCTTGTCCCCCACCCACACAAAGATCAGTTCCTTACAGATGTGTGTACTATGTTTGTCATTGTTTTCCCTTTTCGACCAACATAGGTGTTCGATAGCTAGTCTGTACTACTTTCCCCCCTTCCTTTGATCTTTGAACCATGTCCTAGATTCAAGGTATACAACTTTCCCCACTACTTTCTTGTTTGATCCAACACCTAGAATCGAGTGTAGAAGTGAAAAAATTCCAGATGTAGGAAGAGAAATGCCTGTTGATTAAGAAAATTATACCTTAAGGTTCTCGGGGTGTGGCTCGGTGGGCGGCTGGATGCCGATCTTCCCACACTATGTACGACGGCGAGTAAGAAGGGGTCAGAGGTTGTCCGTGCCGCTGCTGGGCGAAAGTGAACAGCGACGCCGGCAGTGGATTCCCTACCTTGCCGACGGCGAAAGCGTTAAGCCTCCTTGCCTTCCCCGACGGACGGGATCCTGTCAGCTCTTTGACCAGCAATGAGGGGAGAGAAAGAGAGGAGAGGCGAATGCAGTCTTGTTTAGATCTGGATAGGGTGAAAGAGTGTGTAGAGAGCAACTACAAGCGCTGAGGCTCCAACGTGTATATATATAGTGGAGAGAGAGTGTGAAGAGAGCAAACCCTAGAAAACCAGCGCTGAGGCTGCAGGGTATATAGTTGGCGTGGTTGCTTTTTCTCTCCATAAAAATCATTTTAAATTGTGCATGAAACGTAACTCTTTATTTAATGTACTACTAGTGAATAAAAATACTACTAGTAGGCAAAGCTAATAATACTACGTGAAGAAAATTTAACGCTCCAAGGAGTCAACTCGAAATTAACGCTCCATGCCTCCCGGTCGCACTTACTATCGTTCATGTGTGGTACCCGACCCTCCGAAGCAACAACTGAACCACACACAATCAAAATATCTGAAAGGTGGGTTGCACCATCCTCCAATTTTAAATATTTTTGGCACTTGTATTCAGCCTAAGTTAGTGTGCTAAGGTATGTACTAAGGGTTACAACGAGTGCTAAGAAACTAGGCGTATTGAGAGTAATAGTCATGCCATTTATTTGTAGGGTCTCTTGCAAAATGTCAAACTCTATTCTGCTCTTATTTAATGGATGAGGCAAATCTTTTGCCTCCTGTCGCAACCCTAGCTTTAACCCTGCCTATCTTTGCATTAGCATCATGCATCATGTTTCAATTTTGTTAAAGTTGAAATGGGGATTGATCAAACCCTAGCACCAGAAAGAACTCAAATAGGTTCAAATAAAATCTTTTTCAATGAACCCAAAATGCCTTTGAAAATGTTCATGATTTCTGATAAATGTGAAAACCTCTACCAAAAATGATGAGCATATTTCTTGGAGATTTATGGATTTTTGAATTAACCCATATTATATTTGAACTAGGGCATTTGAATTCTATAAATATATTAAATGCTCCAAATATTCTGGAATCAATTGTGAGCTTTTGGAATAATCCAAATAGTGCCCACAATTTGTCTTAGAAGTTTTAAAAATGAATTAGTATTTTTACTAATTCAAAACAAAATAAAAGAAATAGGAAAACTGAAACAAAAAGAAGAGAGAGAGAGGAAACCTACCTGGGCTTACCTCTTGTGTAGCCCACCTGGCAGCCCAGCCCACCCACAGCAGCTAGTTATCCCCAAACTCTCGCCAGGAGGATGAGGGGCGCGTGCTCGCCGCGCGCATCCACGCGCGAGGCCGCCTCCTGCTTCTGCCGACGCACGAGAGGCTCCAGGAGCCGCCACGCGCCATCCTGGTCCCTCTCGCTCGTCGCTCGTCCTCATCCCCTCCTCTGCCCCCTCCCTTCTCTTTGTCCATGGGCACCGAAACCACTGACGAGCACCACTGTGACCATAGCCTCCCCCGTGCCTCTCCGACGTGACCTCGAGCTCCGTCGTCAACCCATACACTGTCTTCATCGAGCCAAGCAACGGGAAGATCCCCAGTGTGCCGTCCCTGACGTCTTCTTCCTCCTCGGGTCACCGAGATCACCGACGGTCGTGCTCCCGCTCTGACGCGTCCCCGAGCCCGCTGACCTTCTCCTCCGCCACCAGTGAGCCCCTGATCGCTTTCCCCTTGTCCCCTTCTTAGATAGCGCGCCCTAGATATCCCACCGTCGAGCCCAAGTTCTCCCCGCCGCCGGCCATGTCGCCACAGTGGCTATGGTCGCACAAGCTCGTGTCCAAGCTCACGGTTGCACTCACCGCACTCCCGCGAGTCGAACACGACCATCCACAGCTCCTTTCGTGCCCCGCATCGCCCAAACCTCTGTTGGCCGAACTCCGGCTGCTGCACTCATCGTCACCAACGTTGCTACAGAGCACCTCAGCCCCGTCCACAACCACCATTGGACGTGCCGCACTGCGGGCGTTCCAACGAGCCAAACCCCGCCTCAAACCATGGTCCGTAGCAAAATCCCGATGACCTCCGCCGCATTTTTGGTCGTCGCCGGCCTAACTCCGGTGACTGTCGACGTGGCAGTGATTAGCTTAGGCTAATTACCTCGTTGGTTTAACACTAGGCCACTGACAGTGGGCCCCAGTGCCTGTTCATTAGTTTGGTTAGGTTTAAGTAATTACTGTTTAGCCACCGTGTCAATGACAGGTAGGACCCGCACGTTAGGTTTGACCTGGACCGGGTCAATTGACCTGCCGACCTCACTAACGTAATGCTGATGTAGTAATTGTTTTCTGGTGTTTTACATAAATCAAAAACGATTTATTTATTTCAGAAAATGCCTAAAACTTCTAAAATTCATAGAAAAAGAACCGTAGCTCAGAATGAAGTAATTTATATATGAAAAATTATCAGAAAAATCCAAAGAATCTGTTTATGGCATTTCCATGCATGTTTGAACAACTTATCTATAAGACATTTTGAACTAATGGCATTTGAAATGTCTTATGTGGAGTTTGAATTTGAATCTAGTACTCAAACCAACTCCAATTAAATCGTTGCTAGATGCATTAGCTCAAATCACAGCATATTGCCATGTCACATTCATGCATCATATTATTGCATCACATTGATTGTGTTTCCTCTTTGTTGCTGGTGATTGTCCCCTCTCAGTAGACGTTGCTTCGACGATGTGATCGATGACACCGATGAAGAGCTATTACTATCTTCAGAAATGCGAGGCAAGCGAAACCCTCATGTTCATTTTGATACAATCCCACTCTCTCGCTCCTTCTCTCTTTTACTGCATTAGAACAACAACCAATCAACTATTACATGATGTGGTAGTTGAACCCCTTTCCTCCGCATGACCTATCATTGCCACAGTAAATAGATGAAACCCACTAGCATTAGTAGGAGTTGTTTGAGCCCTGATGTACCTACTCATTCATGCTTGTTTGTCATGCCTGCTACTACTTAGAGTTGAGTCAGGTCCGATTCATCGGGGATGAATTGGAATGGTGATGAACATGTCCTACTGTGTGTGAGCTAAATGTGTGAACATGATTTGGTAAAGGTATTGATGAGAGGCCTGATACGTCTCCAACGTATCTATAATTTATGAAGTATTCATGCTATTATATTATCAACCTTGGATGTTTTATATGCATTTATATGCTATTTTATATGATTTTTGGGACTAACCTATTAACCTAGTGCCCAGTGCAAGTTTCTGTTTTTCCCTTGTTTTTGAGTTTTGCAGAAAAGGAATATCAAACGGAGTCCAATTGACGTGTCAATTTTTGACGATTTTTTATGGACCAAAAGAAGACCCCGGAGTAAAAGAGTTGGGCCAGGAGAGTCCCGGGGCGTCCACGAGGGAGGGGGGCGCCCTCCCAGGCGCGTAGGCCTGTCTCATGGACGCCTCGGTCACCTCTTTGACGTGAGACCAATGCCAGAAATTCCTATAAATATAGAAACCTCGGAAAATTAACCTAGATCGGGAGTTTCATCGCCAGAAGCCTCCGTAGCCACCAAAAATCAATCTAGGCCCTCTCTGGCACCCTACCAGAGGGGGCCATCATCACCGGAGGGCATGGAGGAGGATCCCGGAGGGGCCATTATCGTCATCAAGGCCAAGGACCAGAGGCAGAACCTCTCCCCGTCCAGGGGGAGGCCATGGAGGAGGAAGCACAAGGGGGAAAACCTGTCCTCCTCTCTCTTGGTGGCACCGGAGTGCCATCGAGTGGGGAATCATCGCCGCGGTGATCGTCTTCATGAACATCACCATCATCATCATCACCCTCATCTCTTCTACGCGGTCTACTCTCCTGCACCCCACTGTAATCCCTACCTGAACATGGTGCTTTATGCCACATATTATGATCCAATGATGTGCTGCCATCATATGATGTTTTGAGTAGATATCCTTTGTCTTTGGGTTGATTAATGTTCTATATTGGTATGAGTTGTATGTTTTACTTTGGTGTTGTCCTATGGTGCCCTCCGTGTCGCGCAAGCATGAGGGATTCCCATGGTAGGGTGTTGCAATACATTCATGATTCACTTATAGTGGGTTGGTGAGTGACTGAAACACAAACCCGAGTAAGGGGGTTGTTGCATATGGGAATAAAGAGGACTTGATGCTTTAATGCTATGGCTGGGTTTTACCTTATTGATCTTTAGTAGTTGCGGATGCTTGCTAGAGTTCCAATCATAAGTGCATATGATCCAAGTAGAGAAAGTATGTTAGCTTATGCCTCTCCCTCAGATGAAACTGCAATAATGATTACCGGTTTTGTTAATGATTGCCTAGGACAATTTCGCACACCGATCCACCATTATTCCACACTCACTATTTACAATTTTTAGTAATATATTCTAACTTTATGATAACAGCACCTACTTTTATATTTTAGCTCTCCGATATCATACAAAGTTATCCTCTTCATACCCACAACATAGTTTTATTTCTCGTTGCTAGTTGGAAGCAAACGTTCGGTGTACGTAGAGACGTATCAGTGGTAGATAGGGATTGAGAGAATATTGATCTTATCTTTAGCTCCTTGTAGGTTCTACACACCATACTTATCACTTCCCCCTTTGGAAATTGCTACGATGATTCCCTGCACTTGGGGATTATCAAGCTCTTTTCTGGCGCCGTTGCCGGGGAGCAATAGTGTGGGGTTGATATTCTTGTGTATGCTTGTTTGCTTTCTTCACTAAGTAGATTTTGTTTTTACTTTTTTGTTTCTGTTTAGTTGTGGGTGAAACATACAAAAAAATTTAAAAGAATGAAAATACAAAAAAATTACTTGCTTCTCATGCCTAAAAAGTTTTTCAAAAAGAGAAGTAATTGGAAAGTTATGCATTGAAGAAGTGAGGGTCGACCTTGAGCACTTGTGTTCATGCTCACGGAAACAATGTAGAATTTTTCATGGAAGTTTCTCTGTAAATAATTATCCCCTTATATGTATCCATTGTATTATAAAAATAATGTGCCAAGCTTTGGTTTTAGGATGATTAGATTGCTTGTTTACTGTGTGCAGAACAAAAACGGAAACTTTGGCTGTAGAGTGTGATTTTACATTTTTTACTGGAAAGTTAAATGGGTCTGAAATTTTTTGCACATTACTTCTGTATAAATTGTTCAAACTGTCAAATTTATTTCATAATTTTTGGAGTTACAGAAGTTTACTAAACCTCCAGATTACTACAGTCTGTCCTGTTTTAGACAGATTATGTTTTTCGTGTGTTGTTTGCTTATTTTGATGAATCTATGGGTAGTATTGGGGGGTATGAACCATGGTGAAGTTGGAATACAGTATATATAGTTCTAATATGAAATTGGAATGAGTTTTCAACAGTACCTAAAGGTAGTGATTTGCTTTATTATACTAACGGATCTCACAAAGTTTTTGTTAAAGTTTTTTATAGATGAAGTGTTCGAAGAACGAGGAGTTACCAATGTGAGAAGAATAAATAGGGGCAAGAGATCAAGCTTGGGGATTCCCAAGGCACCCCAAGTAAATATTCTAAGTGTACTCAAGCATCTAAGCTTGGTAATGCCCCGGTTGGCATCCCATCTTTCTACTTCAACAATTATCGGTATACCTCGGTTTTTGTTTCGTTCACATGATTTGTGTCCTTTGTGTTTTTTGTTCTTCCTTTATGAACCATGCTTGTATGAGATAGCCCTTTATTTATTTATAGAATGCTTCATGTGCTTCACTTATATCTTTTAAGTATGATCTTAGAGAATTGCTCTTTGTGCTTCACTTAAAACTTTTGAGTATGGTTTTATAGAATGCTTCGTGTGCTTCACTCATACATTTTGAGCTTGGACATTGGTTATCTTATATTAGTTGTAGAATGCTCCATGAACTTCACTTATATCTTTTGGAGTATGAATAATACTATCATCTAAAGCGGGTTTGGAAGAGTGTCAACTTTAGGAACTAGTGATCCCGCCATTCCGAATGAGGAGAATTTTGCTTATGTGGAGAGTAGTAAAATTTCTATGCTCGTAGATCATGAAAATAATGCTTTATGTGATGGTAATATTGTTGAACTCATTCATGATGCTACTTAAAATTATTATGAGGGAGGAATACATGCTTGTACGAGTGCAATAATATCAAGTTTTCCTCTCTATGTGCTTAAAGTTTTGAAGTTATACTTGTTTTGCCTTCCTATGCTAGTTGATTCTTGTTCCCATAAATTGTGTGCTCACAAAATCCCTAGACATAGGAAGTGGGTTAGGTTTAAATGTGCTAGTCATATTCTTCATGATTCTCTCTTTATGTTCAAGTCTTATCTTTCATGTGAGCATCATTGAAATCATCATGCCTAGCTAAAAGGCATTAAAGAAAAACGCTTGTTGGGAGACAACCCAATATTTACCCTTACTGTTTTTGTGTGTTTACATCATTAAGCTACTGTAATAATCATGTTTTATAGCTTTTGTTTCAATAAAGTGCCAAGTAAAAGCTTTGGGAAGACTTGGGTGAAAGTTAATGTGATCTTGCTGTAAAAAACAGAAACTTTGCTCTCACGAGATTAGCTGCCATGTTTTACAGAAGAGTGCTTTGGTGCTGATTCTTTTTGCAGAAGATTAATAGACCAATTCCTCACGTCCACCAATTTATTTCATAATTGTTTAAGTAGCAGAAGTATGGTTAGTGTTCAGATCATTACAGACTGTTCTGTTTCTGACAGATTCTATTTTCATTGCATAGTTTGCTTGTTTTCTAGTTTCTATGACTTATATTCCTCAATATAAATTGTAGAAATGATATGGTACAGTAGGAATTATGTGAGAACAATTATGATCTTTGACTTTTACAGTACCAAGGTGAATGGTTTACTCTTTATCATACTAACATATCTCACGAAGTTTCGTTAAGTTTTGTGTGATTGAAGTTTTCAAGCTTTGGGTGAGATATCGATATGAGGAGAATAAGGAGTGGAAAGACCCTAATATTGGGGATGCCCAAGGCACCCCAAGGTAATATTCAAGGAAGAATCAAGCGCCTAATCTTGGGATGCCCCGGAAGGCATCCCCTCTTTCGTCTTCAAAAACTATCGGTATACCTTACTCGGAGCTATATTTTTATTCGTCACATGATATGTGTTTTGCTTGGAGCGTATTTTCAATTTTACTTGCTGTTTGAATAAAATCATTGGATCTGAAATCTTAAATGAAAAATAACCCTCCCATGCCTAGTTAATTATTTGACTACTCAGTGTCCTTCACTTATATCTTTTTGGAGTAGTTTGTCATTTACTCACGTGCTTCACGTATATCCTACGAGTAAATGGTTGAATAATTGAATATCATAAATCTGAATTTATATATGTTTCATATACTTATACCATGGGGAGTAATGAATTCACATAGAATAATTATAGGTAGTAAGCTTATTGAAAGTTAGCAAACGTAGAATTGGTCACTTGAACAATTCATGAAAGAATATTGAACGAAGAGAGATTTCACATATAAATATACTATCTTGGACATCTTTTGTAATTGTGAGCACTCATTAAAATATGACATGCTAAAAGGTTGATGTCGGACAAGGAAGACAACGTAATGGGTTATGTTTTCTTATATCCGAAATAAAGTATATTGTCTTGGATCATCCAACATGTTGATCTTGCTTTTCCCTCTCATGCTAGCCAAATTCTTTGCACCAAGTAGAGATACTACTTGTGCTTACAAACATTCCTTAAACCAGTTTTGCCATGAGAGTCCACCATACCTAGCTATGGATTGAGTAAGATCCTTAAAGTAAGTTGTCATCGGTGCATGCAATAAAAATTGCCCTCTAAATATGTATGATCTATTAATGTGGAGAAAATAAGATTTATACGATCTTGTGATGTGTAAGAAATAAAAGCGATAGACTGCATAATAAAAGTCCATATCTCAAGTGGCAATATAAAGTGACGTTCTTTTGCATTAAGATTTTGTGCATCCAACCATAAAATCGCATGACAACCTCTGCTTCCCTCTGCGAAGGGCCTATCTTTTACTTTTATCTTCTACCTTATGCAAGAGTCATGGTGATCTTCACCTTTCCTTTTTACATTTTATCCTTTGGCAAGCACATTGTGTTGGAAGGATCCTGATATATATATCCAATTGGATGTAAGTTATCATGAACTATTATTGTTGACATTACCCTTGAGGTAAAAGGTTGGGAGGCAAATCTATAAGCCCCTATCTTTCTCTGTATCCGATTAAAACTTTCAACCCATTAATATCACGTGAGTGTTAGCAATTGTGAAATGCTAAATGATAGTTGAGTATGTGGAGTTTGCTAAATCAAAGCTCTGACATAGACCCTTCCTGAAAATAACATGAACTGCAATTGTTTGATGACTGAGAATATAGTTTGTTAGTTTCAAGAAAGTTTATGATCTATACTTTAACATGTGAATAGCTTGTTACTTGATCATGAAAAGCTTTATGGAGATGAGCTACTGTTATGATATATAATGATGCTAGAAAAAGTGATTGGAACTATCATTGATGAAACTTATGCACTTGATAGCATTCACACTCCATAAGTTATTTCTTTTATCATTTACCTACTCGAGGATGAGCAGAAATTAAGCTTGGGGATGCTGATACATCTCCAACATATCTATAATTTATGAAGTATTCATGCTATTATATTATCAACCTTGGATGTTTTATATGCATTTATATGCTATTTTATATGATTTTTGGGACTAACCTATTAACCTAGTGCCCAGTGCCACTTTCTGTTTTTCCCTTGTTTTCGAGTTTTACAGAAAAGGAATATCAAACGGAGTCCAATTGACGTGCCAATTTTTGACGTTTTTTATGGACCAAAAGAAGACCCTGGAGTAAAAGAGTTGGGCCAAGAGAGTCCCGGGGCGTCCACGAGGGTGGGGGGCGCCCACCCCCCCCGGCGCGTGGGCCTGCCTCGTGGACGCCTCGGGCACCTCTTTGACGTGAGACCAATGCCAAAAATTCCTATAATTACAGAAACCTCGGAAAAATTAACCTAGACCGGGAGTTTTGCTGCCAGAAACCTCCGTAGCCACCGAAAACCAATCTAGGTCCTCTCTGGCACCCTGCTGGAGGGATCCATCATCACCGGAGGGCATGGAGGAGGATCCGGGAGGGGCCATTATCATCATGAAGGCCAAGGACCAGAGGGAGAACCTCTCCCCATCCAGGAGGAGGCCATGGAGGAGGAAGCACAAGGGGGAGAACCTCTCCTCCTCTCTCTTGGTGGCACCGAAGTGCCATCGAGAGGGGAATCATCGCCGCAGTGATCGTCTTCATCAACATCACCATCATCATCATCACCCTCATCTCTTTATGTAGTCCACTCTCCCAGACCCCGATGTAATCCCTACTTGAACATGGTGCTTTATGCCACATGTTATGATCCAATGATGTGTTGCCATCCTATGATGTTTTGAGTAGATATCCCTTGTCTTTGGGTTGATTGATGATCTAGATTGGTATGAGTTGTATGTTTTACTTTGGTGTTGTCCTATGGTTCCCTCCATGTCGCGCAAGCGTGTGGGATTCCCGCTGTAGGGTGTTGCAATATGTTCATGATTCGCTTATAGTGGGTTGGTCAGTGACTGAAACACAAACCCGAGTAAGGGGGTTGTTGCGTATGGGAATAAAGAGGACTTGATGCTTTAATGCTAAGGTTGGGTTTTACCTTAATGATCTTTAGTAGTTGCGGATGCTTGCTAGAGTTCCAATCATAAGTGCATATGATCCAAGTAGAGAAAGTATGTTAGCTTATGCCTCTCCCTCATATGGAACTACAATAGTGATTACCGGTTTTATTAATGATTGCCTAGGACAATTCCGCACACCGATCCACCATTATTCCACACTCGCTATTTATAATATTTAGCAATATATTCTAACTTTATGCTAAAAACACCTAGTTTTATATTTTAGCTCTCCGATATCATACAAATTTATCCTCTTCATACCCACAACATAGTTTTATTTCTCGTTGCTAGTTGGAAGCAAACGTTCGGTGTACGTAGATTCGTATCTGTGGCAGACAGGGATTAAGAGAATATTGATCTTATCTTTAGCTCCTTATGGGTTCGACACTCCATACTTATCACTTCCACCTTTGGAAATTGCTACGATGATTCCCTGCACTTGGGGATTATCAAGGCCATGTAGGAGTACATGGCGGGTTGTTTCATTGGAACCATTCTTAGGAATTGAGATATGTGTATGTGATTTAAGATCAGCTACTACCATGCGTTGGGCCCAAAAACCAATGGACCCTCTCGATTTATTAACCGCCCCTGTCCTCTGTCCAGGAGTTGGAAGTAGTTTCTGGTGTTTGTAGTATGCTAGAGGAGGTGCACAGCGTTGACCTGAGGGGTGGGCTGTGATGCGGTAGGCACGTGGCCCGGTGTACAGAGTCGCCCGTTTGGTGACGCAGGAACCCTACACACATTGTTCCGGGCTATAGTGGAAACCTCGACCGGACTCCCTACAGATGGAACCTGAATAGGGGATAAACCTGGACTAGGGACTTGTGTGGTTAGTCAGGTCGTGGCCGACACCTTCGCAAGGCTTCCACTTGAAGGTTGCCGAGATACATGACGTGTACATGGCGGTAAGTGGTGAGAGCGTGTGTGAAGAAGTACACCCCTGCAGGGTTAACATCATATATTCGAATAACCGCGTCTGCGGTAAAGTACTGCTTGGTTGCTTATACAGTTCATAGACAAATGAAAGTGGATACTCTAAAATGCGCAAGATAAGCGTGAGTGCTATGGATGGTGTTCTCGTAGGGAGACGGGAGCGGATCCATAGTGGTGTATTGATTTGGTGAATATGTGGACTCGTGTGCGCCACCTCAAAAGAGTTACCAGCAGTCGTAGTACAGAATAGCCACTGAGTCAAAGTTTTCTTGCTGCAGTTAAACTCCACCATCCCCTTTGTTATATTGATCCATATGTAGCTAGTTCTGATGTAAGTCTTGTTGGGTACATTTGTACTCACGTTTGATTAATTTATGTTTTTGCAGAGAGACTTCAGTCTCCATAGTAGTTCCTCATGGACTTTGATGTTTAGCTTGTTACCTCAGCTACGATCTTGTACCCTTCGGAGGGTCTTGTAGATAGTCAGGCTTCTCAACCTTTTTCATTGGTAGTTGTCTGTACTTAGACATGTTTATGCTTCCGCCTGTGCTTGTTGCTTGTATGACTTGAGTGTTGGGTCATCAGACCCATGTTTGTAATATCTGGCTCTTCGGAGCCTAATGAATAAATACTTTGAGTCATAGAGTTTTGTTCTGATTCCATGTTGTATTTGCACATATCGAGCATATTGTGTGTATGTTATTGAAATGCTTGGTATGTGTGGGATCTGGCAACCTAGTTGTTTATTCTTGGTAGCCTCTCTTATGGGGAAATGTCTCCTTGTGCTTCCACTATGCCATGGTAGCTTGCTATTGCTCCGGAACACTTAGGCTGGCCGGTATGTGTCCTTCTTCATTCCTGTGTCTGTCCCTTCGGGGAAATGTCACGCGTTGTTCCTTTAAGTTCTTGTAGCTTGCTACGACTTGGGTTCATATGTTGATGACCGACACGTTCATTGCTGGGTCATGTATGCATGTCCCTGTAAGTTAGTACCACCTTGGGTTTATGACTAGACATGTCAGCCCGGGTTCTTTGTCATATGGATGCTAGCGGCACTATCATATACGTGAGACAAAAGGCGCAAATGGTCCCGGGCCAGGTAAGGTGGCACCTGTGGTAATACCGTGTGTGAGGCCGCAAAGTGATATGATGTGTTACATACTAGATCGGTGTGACCTAGGATCGGGGTCCTGACACCTCCGTTTCAAAAAAACAAGAAATTCAATTTTAATTATTTTGTATGTACACTTTGCTCTCTTCCAATAATTTTGGGCACTTGTATTCGGCCAAAGTCAGTGTGCCACCGTATCTCGTACTACTCCCGTCGTCTAGGTGTATAAGTCACGTTAAAAGGTGCAGCGAGACCAAGGTGCAAGCAGATTTGAGGAGAAGGAGAAACTTGACCGGTCCTTCCTCCAATCAAAGCCCTGATTTCTCTCTCTAAATGCAACAATTAATCACAACAATTAAGAGATGATGTTTTAGCTACCATGTAGGGCCACGTATTAACTCACATGCAAGTCGGCCTCGATTCCTTGACTAATCAACGCGTAGTTGCACTCCATGCATTGGGTTTTTGGGGAGAGATAACAAGGCAGAGTAAGTAACGCTCACTAGAAACAAGGCTAGGAGGGGATTGAGATGCAAAGTTAATGGACGACGCCTAAACATTTTGGGAATATCTAATATTTGTAAGATGGCTTAACACCTAGACGGAGGGAATATTACCTCACTCCAACTTTTTACGCCAGGTCAAATATTTTTTTGTCAAAGTTTGACAATTTTTTTAACTACTCACCACTTTCCGGTTAATAGGGCATACATTTTAAATCTCATCAACCAAGGCTGATGATGAATGGAGAAATGTAGTACTCCATCTCGTAGTTTAAAAAATTACTCAAACTTTATTCTACGTTAATTACAATATATTCATGGACGACCACTAATTGAGTAGGAATGGTTACATGCACTGGTTGGTTTCTTTTAATCCTTGCATGCATCAATTTAATGCACCTTGGAATGGGAACACATTTATTTTCTAGCACATCTCTTTATTTCGTCAATGACATTTTGATACAGGGAAGCACATTCACCAATTCTTTGCTAGGAGAGCCAGACCAATGAAAACAAGAACCATAATTAGACATTTTTTAAAAGATATTCAATTTCCATAACTGCTCCCACTAATTGTATTAATATCTTGTCTATGTCTTCATTGTTGATCTGTGGCTTCTCGAGCTTGCACACTTCTTTATTCTTTGATTCTAAAGAACTAGACGTTGCTTCACATCTAATATCATCTCTAGTCTCATCTCTACCGTCTATTCTAGCAAGGAGTTCACGAACATCTACCAAATTTCATGTTATCAATAGATCGATGTATTGTTCTTCCCAAAACCAAAACTTGCATCCATCCTACGCACAAGTTTGATTTTAAGCTGCCGAACATGCGCCGAATAAGGAAGCACAGCCAAATCAAAAGAACTACTACGCACCTTATCTTTTTCGCACTTGATAAACACCCATCCAGGATGTGGCGTGGTCGAAACATGGCGCAGGACCTGCCGTGAGCAGCCATCGCACTTTATGAGCGGCAACGATGAACTGACTAGCCACTGGGCCAGGGTCGAGCCCGGACGGTGGCCGGCCGTGTCTTTGCTGGCAATCCGCCAACGGGATAGATCTGAGCGGCTAGAGGTGGATTCAGTACCTGCACGCGACGTGGAGGCATTGCCATTGTTGTGTGACCCGGTACCCGGACATTCCATGGCAAGGAGAAGTATCAGGCGGGCGGAATGCTCCAAATCCAGCAGCCGCATGCGTCAAATCCCGCGGCCGCAGATATGGCGGCTGACCGCCGGCATCGGGATGAGAGGCACAGATCCGACCATTGTGCTGTGGTCGGCTGGGCTATAGTGTGAGGCTTCGACGGACGTGCGTGTACCTCTTCTCTTCTTGTACGTACTCCATTTATCTCACGTCCTGTGGCTTCCCACTCCCACGATATTCCTATTCTATGAACCTGTGTGCGCGTGTATGTGTTAGAGAGAGCGACACATCGACCTACTCTTACAGAGAGATGGTGTGTAGTACTACAATTTAGCCGCGAGAGTCGGTGCATCCTCTCGTTTCTGGGCATCTGGTCGGGATAGCTGCCACGACCGCTCCTGGCCAGCCTGGCCCACTAAAAGCCCCTCCATCGCTCGCACGTGCTTCCCGCCCGAAACTGTTAGCGCCGCTCCAGAGAATCAGTGCCGCATTCATGCCCGGGTAGAGCGGACGTGACCTCTCACTAGCGCATGCATTGAAGGGAGAAGTGGATTCAAGAGTGATGGTTGCTTTGTCTGTCCAACTTTTGCGGCCGGGTCTATGTGATTTGATGGCTCATTGGTCATTACCGTCAGATCATTTTGCGCAGTTTCACAAAAATCAAGCTGAGCATCCCTGTGGCAAAGAAATTAAAGAAGTGTGATTATAATAAGACTAGTGGGACTAGTTGATGAGACATAAACTCATCACAAATACAGTAGAAGCCAGTAGAGGTATGTGTGGGGCAAAGAAGTAGAGAAATATCCACATGGAGTGATGTGGGCAGCTAGGGCAGTGGTGCAAGCCGGCTGTAAAGGAAGTTGTACCTGAGGGATGTCGGGATGTAGCTAGCTTAGAGGAGGGTGGCAGGAGGCAACAACTGCCCATGTCACGGCAATGAGCAAGGGATGAAGGCAACCACATAGGCATTGTGAGAGAGAATGGCGAGGACGCCTGACCGGGACGCGCCGACAGTGGGTTTTCGCCGTTGGTGATGACAACTGCATCTACACAAAGCATCCACCCTTTCCCCTGGTGGACATGATCCGCCCGGATGTTAGAGATGTGGCCACAGTCGTTTTGTGCGAGAGAGTGTGAAGAGGCAACCCCATTAAGAAACCATCTGGCTCGTCCTGGCTATGTATATAGTGGAGCGGTTTCTTTTTCTCTCCATATGAACCTATTTATATTGCGTATGTGCCACTGAAGAAAAAGAACTTTATTTAGGCCCTTCCCAATGCTCCACCTTGTACAGGTGCTAAGCTTGCCATGTAGGCGAAAAATCTGATGTGGCAAGACAATTAAGAGGAGAGAGATGAGTTTGGTGACCCCAGGAAGAACCAATGCCAAGCACGCAAACCTAGGCCAAACATTTAAATGAAGTAAGCTCACCAATGCATGAAAGAGTTTAGGAGCTAAGTCATTAAATGAAGGGAGCTTCGCAACTACAACTTAAGGATCTATGCATTGGGGACTATGGTTTCTAAACTATTTAATGTTCTTAGCACCTCATCCAAGCAACTATCCATCGAAAGAGGTTTTATAAATGATGCAGCATCACATGCGTGGTTCCCGACCCTCCATTAAGTGAGTAACTACTACTAGACGCGTAAATTATCACCTGTGTTGCATCATCGTACAGAAATGAGCTCCGCCATGTCACGTGTGTGGTTGGGGAAGATGCAAAAGACACAAAGAGTGCTACTAGTACTACATGCGTAGGTGTGTGCACCTCTTCTCTTCAAGCATGGTTATTAAAAGTACAGCCCACTACTCTACCACGCGGTTATTATATGGGCAAAGAATATAGGCAGTAATAATGACTAATAAGCTGTCAAATCACGAGGCCCACCTTTCTCTATGTTTTGAAGGAAATATGCCCTAAAGGCAATAATAAAGTTGTTATTTATATTTCCTTATTTCATGGTGAATGTTTATTATTCATGCTAGAATTGTATTAACCGGAAACTTAGTACATGTCTGAATACATAGACAAACAGAGAGTAAGTAGTATGCCTCTACTTGACTAGCTCGTTAATCAAAGATGGTTAAGTTTCTGACCATAGACATGAGTTGTCATTTGATAAACAGGATCACATCATTAGAGAATGATGTGATTGACATGACCCATCTGTTAGCTTAGCACTATGATCGTTTAGTTTATTGCTATTGCTTTCTCCATAACTTATACATGTTCCTATGACTATGAGATTATGCAACTCCCGAATATCGGAGGAACACTTAGTGTGCTATCAAACATCACAACGTAATTGGGTGATTATAAAGATGCTCTACAGGTATCTCCGATGGTGTTTGTTGAGTTGGCATAGATCGATATTAGGATTTGTCACTCCGATTGTCGGAGAGGTATCTCTGGGCCCTCTCGGTAATGCACATCACTATGAGCCTTGCAAGCAATGTGACTAATGAGTTAGTCACGGGATGATGCATTACGGAACGAGTAAAGAGACTTGCCGGTAACGAGATTGAACTAGGTATGATGATACCGACGATCGAATCTCGGGCAAGTAATGATGAGAGACGAAGGAGATTATGCGTCAAGTACATGAGCTGCTCGACAAAGGTTATATGTGCGAATCTCTTAGTCCTTGTGTTGTTCCTATAATACTAGTGCCTAAAAAGGATGGTATGTCGCGTATGTGTGTTGATTGTAGAGGCATTAATAATATTACTATTCATTATCGTCATCCTATTCCTAGGCTAGATGATATGCTTGATGAATTGAGTGGCTCTGCTATATTCTCCAAGTTGATTTGCGTAGTGGAGACCATCAAATTCGTATGAAATTGGGAGATGAATGGAAAACAACATTTAAAACTAAGTTTGGATTATATGAGTGGTTAGTCATGCCTTTTGGGTTAACTAATGCACCTAGTGCTTTCATGAGACTAATAAACGAAGTTTTACGTGCTTTCATTGGACGATTTGTGGTAGTCTATTTTGATGATATACTAATTCATAGCAAATGTTTGGAAGAACATTTGGAACATTTACGTGTTGTTTTTATTGCTCTATGGGGTGCACGTTTGTTTGGTGACCTTGGGAAGTGCACCTTCTGCATCGACCGAGTACCTTTTCATGGATATGTTGTTACTGCACAGGGAATTGAAGTTGATAAAGCCAAGATTGAAGCTATTGAGAGTTGGCCGCAGCCCAAAATAGTCACACAAGTGAGGAGTTTTCTTGGCCTCGCTGGATTCTATAGGCGTTTTGTGAGAGATTTCAGCACCATTGCTACACCTCTCAACGAGCTTACAAAGAAGGATGTGCCTTTAGTTTGGGGTACCGCACATGAAGAAGCCTTCATGGTATTGAAATATAAGTTGACACATGCTCCTTTACTCCAACTTCCTGATTTTAATAAGACTTATGAGCTTGAATGTGATGCTAGTGGAATTGGATTAGGAGGTGTGTTATTACAAGATGGCAAACCTGTTGCATACTTTTCTGAAAAACTGAGTGGGCCTAGTCTAAATTATTCTACTTATGATAAAGAATTATATGCTCTTGTTAGGACCTTACAAACATGGCAACATTATTTATGGCCCAAGGAATTTGTTATACATTTTAATCATGAATCTTTGAAACACATTAAAAGTCAAGCAAAACTGAACCGTAGACATGCTAAATGGGTTGATTTCATTGACTTACCCTTATGTCATTAAACACAAGAAGGGTAAAGAAAATGTTATTGCTGATCCATTGTCTCATCGTTATACTATGCTTTCACAACTTGACTTTAAAATATTTGGTTTGGAGCCCATCAAAGATCAATATGTGCATGATGCTGAATTTAAAGATGTATTGCAGAATTGTAAGGAAGGGAGAACTTGGAACAAGTTCGTTCTTAATGATGGATTTGTGTTTCGTGCTAACAAGCTATGCATTCCAGCTAGCTCTGTTCGTCTTTTGTTGTTGCAGGAGGCGCATGGAGGAGGATTAATGGGACACTTTGGTGTCAAGAAGATGGAGGATATACTTGCTACACATTTGTTTTGGCCAAAGATGAGACGGGATGTTGAGCGTTTTGTTGCTTGCTGCACTACATGTCAAAAAGCTAAGTCATGACTCAATCCTCATGGTTTGCATATGCATTTCCCTGTACCTAGTGTTCCTTGGGAGGATATATCTATGGACTTTGTTTTAGGTTTTATATGAACAAAGAAGGGGAGGGATAGCATATTTCTTGTCATGGATAGATTTTCAAAAATGGCACACTTTATACCATGTCATAAAAGCGATGATGTTGTTAATGTTGTTGATTTGTTCTTTCGTGAAATTATTCGCTTGCATGGTGTGCCAAATACTATTGTTTCAGATCGTGATACTAAATTTCGTAGCCACTTTTGGAGATGTTTATGGGCTAAGTTGGGGACTAAACTGCTTTTTAGTACTACTTTTCACCCCCAAACTGATGGACAAACTGAAGTAGTCAATAGAACAATGTCTACTATGCTTAGGGCTGTGTTGAAGAATTATAAGAAAATGTGGGAAGAATGCTTGCCTCATATTGAATTTTATTATAATCGTTCATTGCATTCTACTACTAAGATGTGCCCTTTTGAAATTGTGTATGGTTTCCTACCTCGTGCACCTATTGATTTGTTGCTTTTTCCATCTTCGGAGAAGGTTAATTTTGATGCTAAAGAACGTGCTGAATTGATTTTAAAAATGCATGAGTTAACTAAGGAAAACATTGAGCGCATGAATGCTAAATATAAACTTGCTGAAGATAAGGGTAGAAAACATGTTGTGTTTGCACCTGGAGATCTTATTTGGTTACATTTGCGTAAGGATAGGTTTCCAAATTTGTGCAAATCAAAGCTAATGCCACGTGTTGATTGTCCTTTTAAGGTGTTAGAGAAAATAAATGATAATGCATATAAACTTGAGCTGCCTGCAAATTTTGGGGTTAGTCCCACTTTTAACATTGCGGATTTGAAGCCTTATTTGGGTGAGGAAGATGGGCTTTCGTCGAGGACGACTTAATTTCAAGAAGGGGAGGATGATGAGGACATCAATACCATTGTTACACCCACAGCCCCTACTGCTATACGTACTGGACTAATTACTAGAGCTCGCGACCCCAATTGAATTATCAGGTACTTTCGTTTCTTGGTAACGATTCTAATGTTCATGAGAATATGTTGCTGCCTAAATTGGATACATTTGTTTTGCTTACAAATGAAGGGCCTAGCTTGGACAAGAAAGATGAACCTTGGAACAAGTTCAAGCATGGAGATGATGGCATGCGCAAGGGGAACAAGAACAGAGTTACAAGTGATGATTCCAGGACTTTGAAGCCACCATAATGAGTGCATGAAGCCTTGGACGAAATATACAAGATGCCACTTCATAAATTTCATCCATAGGCTATTCTAGGTGCTGTGTCACCTTATTTTTGGGCCAGGCCCATGCAATTTCAAAATACTTGATTATAGGCAGTTTTTAGAGTCTATATGTGTGGGGAAACAAGTGTTAGGGTTGGTTTCGGACCCCTCCTCCAAGGGCCACGAAATTTCCCCTCTCTCCTCCATATGTACAGCCCTTAGGGCATCGTTTAGGCTTTGGATTTTGTTTAGATTAAAAGTTCGCCATAGCTGCAACTTCGCGTACTTTGTTTGTGTTCAACGACGAGACCAAGACGTCACAGAACCCCACCTTGATCAATAAAGCTTTCCTCTTATATTCGCAATATCCAGATTGCAATCTTCATTTCTTGTTTTCTTCATTTTCCTGCAGGAAACAGACCTTCGTGCTCAGGTTGATCGTGCTCTGGGGTGGTCAATAACCTCTCGGAGTTGGTTTAGCGATTGCTAAGGAGCAACGTCCTCGCACGTTCGTAGTCGGATCATCAAAGTCGCCTTCCTCCAAAACGATAGCCACCATCTCATCGAAAGTTGGGACACCTTTGCCTCTATCAAGTAACATACCGATGACAAAGGGAACAACATATTTTGTTATGCGGTTTGACCGATAAAGATCTTTGTAGAATATGTAGGAACCAATATGAGCATCTAGGTTCCGCTATTGGTTATTGACCGGAGATGAGTCTCAGTCATGTCTACATAGTTCTCGAACCCGTAGGGTCCGCACACTTAACGTTCGATGACGATGTATTGTGAGTTATGTGATTTGATGTACCGAAGGTTGTTCAGAGTGCCAGATGTGATGACGGACATGACGAGGAGTCTCGAAATGGTCGAGACATGAAGATTGATATATTGGAAGGTTATGTTTGGACACCGGAAAGGTTTCGGATTAGTTCGGGCATTTTCGGGAGTGCCGGGGGGTTACCGGAACCTTCGGGGGGCTTAATGGGCCTACATGGGCTTTAGTGGAAGAGAGGAGGAGGCGGCCAAGAGGTGGGGCGCCCCCCCAAGCCCAATCTAAATTGGGAGGGGTCGGCCCCCCTTTTCCTTTCTCTCCCTCTTCCCTTCCTTCCCCCACCTAGTTGGACTAGGAAAGGGGGGAACCTACTCCTAGTAGGAGTAGGATTCCCCCCTTGGGGCGTGCCATAGGAGGTCGGCCGGCCCCCTCATCCACTCCTTTATATACGGGGGAGGCGGGCACCCCATAGACACACAAGTTGATCTCTTAGCCGTGTGCGGTGCCCCCCTCCATAGATTTCCACCTCGGTCATATTATCGTAGTGCTTAGGCGAAGCCCTGCGTATGTAACTTCATCATCACCGTCAACGCGCCATCGTGCTGATGAAACTCTCCCTCGACCTCAGCTGGATTTAGAGTCCAAGGGACGTCACCGAGCTGAACGTGTGCAGATCGCGGAGGTGTCGTGCATTCGGTACTTGATCGATTGGATCGCGAAGACGTTCAACTACATCAACCGCATTGCTTAACGCTTCTGCTTTCAGTCTACGAGGGTACGTGGACACACTCTCCCTGCTCGTTGATATGCTTCTCCTAGATAGATCTTGCGTGATCGTAGGCAAATTTTGAAATACTACGTTCCCCAACAGTGGTATCAGAGCCAGTTTATGCGTAGATGTTATATGCACGAGTAGAACACAAAGGAGTTGTGGGCGTGGGTATATACATATTGGTAGCTGTCACTAGTTGTTTCTTGATTCGGCGGTATTGTTGGATGAAGCGGCCCAGACCGACATTACAAGACCGCATTCATGAGACTAGTTCTACCAACGTGCTTTGCACACAGGTGGCTGGCGGGTGTCAGTTTCTCCAACTTTAGTTGAATCGGATTCAATGAACAGGGTTCTTTCTGAAGATCAAAAAGCAATCACTATACCGCGTTGTGGTTTTTGATGTGTAAGTAAGAACGGTTCTTGCTAAGCCCGTAGCAGCCACGTAAAACTTGCAACAACAAAGTAGAGGACATCTAACTTGTTTTTGCAGGGCATGTTGTGATGTGATATGGTCAAGACGTGATTATATAAATTATTGTATGAGATGATAATGTTTTGTAACACAGTTATCGGCAACTGGCAGGAGCCATATGGTTGTCGCTTTATTGTATGAAAAGTAATTGCTTTACTTTATCACTAAGCGGTAGCAATAGTCGTAGAAGCAATAGGTGGCGATACGACAACGATGCTATGATGGATATCAAGGTGTCAAGCCGGTGACGATGGTGATCATGACGTTGCTTTGGAGATGGAGATCAAAGGCACAAGATGATGATGGCCATATCATATCACTTATATTGATTGCATGTAATGTTTATCCTTTATACATCTTATTTTTCTTAGTACGGCGGTTGCATTATAAGATGATCTCTCACTAAAATTTCAAGGTATAAGTGTTCTCCCTGAGTATGCACCGTTGCTACAGTTCATCGTGCCGAGACACCATGTGATGATCGGGTGTGATAAGCTCCACGTTCACATACGATGGGTGGAAGCCAGTTTTGCACAAGCAGAATACTCGGGTTAAACTTGACGAGACTAGCATATGCAGATATGGGCTCAGAACACACTAAGACCGAAAGGTCGAGCGTGAATCATATAGTAGATATGATCAACATAGTGATGTTCACCATTGAAAACTACTCCATCTCACGTGATGATCGGACATGGTTAAGTTGATATGGATCACGTGATCACTTAGATGATTGGAGGGATATCTACCTAAGTGGGAGTTCTTAAGTAATATGATTAATTGAACTTTAATTTATCATGAACTTAGTACCTGATAGTATTTTGCATGTCTATGTTATTGTAGATAAATGGTCCGTGATGTTGTTCCGTTGAATTTTAATGCATTCCTAGAGAAAGCTATGTTGAAAGATGATGGTAGCAACTGTTGGGATCTACAGTAGGGTGCGTCGACTACAAATTAAAATTTCCTACGTGCAGAACAACCAAGAACATGCTACGGGAGATGGATCAGAGTTCGTTACCACTAGACGCGCAGTGGCATGCAGCGGAAGAAGAGTTGGGGCAGCGCGTCCGCGTGGATCATCTCCTCCTCGTCCGATCTCCCTCGTACAGCCGGTAGTCGGTTCCCACATACAGATTCACCAGAGCGGCACAAGTGCACCGCCTCTAACGGTATCTGCGCGTGCAGGAGGAACGTCGTGTGGCGGACTGCTAGGTCCGATCACACAACCGGCGGCGAGTGGAGGTGTCTATTCGCAACACATGCAAACCCTAGTGACAGCGCCGAAGCGATCAACTGCATGAGTGTGCGGCACCTCCACTATGTATAGGCGTCCATCGTAGTCTCAACACTTGAGCCTCGCACGGACCCTAAAGCCCATAAGTCTACTCGGCCATAATCCGAATACAGTTCAGATCACATCCGACTAGTGTCCTCGGATCCGACCTCGTAGGTTCCTTCCCTTAAGCGCGCGACCCCTTAGGTTCAAGTCGGCTTGGTCGCAGTTCGGATCACCTCCGAACTGCATAGTTGGTAGCGGCCTCTAGCAAGGCATGCCGAACACCAAGTAGACTATGAAGCTGGTTAGTGAACCTGTACATCACACTTCCATTCCTTTTGCCACACGATATATGTTGTCGAGCTCAAGGCGAGTTTGTCATCCTTGTGGTAGCCCGACCTCTTTCTCGTTCCAGTGATGTCGACCACAAACCAGATTATCTCATAATCCTTGTCGCATAGCCATGCTTATCCTGGTCGGATCACACGAGGGGCCCAGAGTATATCTCTCCTGATCAGAGGGGCAAATCCCATCTTGATCGATCACATCTCGCAGCATAGGTCTGGACAAGCCTGAAACCTACCTTTGTAACTACCCAGTCACGGAGTAGCGTTTGGTCGGCCCAAAGGAAGTCTGCCACCATCCCGAGTACATGCGTCAGCTCAGGTCTTAGGACATAGAACATATGTTGTACTAGAGACTCACAGATGACATATCGCTGCGTCTCATAGTTGGGTCTGTCCGACTCGGACCTTATCTCGACTCGGATCCGACTACGTCGAATCCGACCAGATCCTTCCAAGTCCATATTATCCGGTTAGCATCCAATGCTCCATGGCTAGTGAGACCAAGCCATCGACCGTGTCATATGCTAGTCTAGTCAGCTCCGCGTCCACACAGCCCTTTCAACTAGGGACCTTTTAGGACAGTCATCATACAATGCATAGTCCCACAAACAAGTCACGTACTTGCTGATACACATCATTGATAATGTCCAAGAACTATCTTTATTCATAAACACATAGGAAATATCATCACACATGATTGCCTCTAGGGCATATCTCCAACAGTCTCCCACTTGCACTAGAGTCAATCAAATAGACATCGAATGCCCATAGCTCAAACGTGCCCCTCATGCTTGGGTTGTGGAAGCGGCTTAGTCAACGGATCCGCAACATTTGCGTTCGTGTGAATTTTGCATAACTCTACATCACCACTCTTTACGATCGTTCGTATCAGGTGATATTTCCGATCTATGTGTCTGACCTTGTGGTGATTCCTCGGCTCCTTGGCTTGTGCGATGGCACCAGAATTATCACAATAAAGGTCCAACGGTTTTACCGAGGCTGGAAAAATACCAAGATCATCCAGAAAGTTCCGGATCCAAACACCTTCCTTTGCAGCTTCACAAGCCGCAATGTATTCGGCTTCTGTAGTAGAATCGGCCATCGTATCTTGCTTGGAACTCATCCAGCTCACTGCTCCTCCGTTCATGACGTACACGAATCCGGACTATGATCGACAATCATCTCTGTCGGTTTGGAAACTAGCATTGGCGTAACCCCTTACGACGAGCTCTTCCTCACCTCCATAAACTAGGAACATCTCTGTAGTCCTTTTCAGGTACTTCAAAATAGTCTTTACCGCTGCCCAGTGACTCTCACCTGGGTTGGCCTGGTATCTACTTGTTAGGCTTAATGCAAAAGCAACATCGGGCCGCATATATATCATGGCATACATGATGGATCCAATTGCCGAGGCATATGGAATCCTACTCATCCTGCTTCGCTCATCAGATGTCGAAGGACTCTGAGTCTCGCTTAGCCTTATACCATGTGAGAGTGGCAAGAACCCTTTCTTTGCCTCACTCATGTTGAACAGCTTCAACACATTATCTATGTACGTGCTCTGGCTTAAGCCAAGCAGCCTCCTTGATCTATCTCTATAGATCTTAATGCCTAAAATGTACATTGCCTCACCAAGGTCCTTCATCGAAAACTTGCCATTCAATGACTCCTTGACCGAGTTCAGCATCGAAATATCATTTCCGATCAGTAGTATGTTATCCACATACAAGATCAAAAACACTATCGAGCTCCCACTTAACTTCTTGTATAAAAAATAGTCCTCTTCGCTTTTGATGAAGCCGAAACCAGTGACGACCTCATCAAAACGAATGTTCCAGATCCGAGATGATTGCCTCAACCCATAAATGGATCTCTTGAGCTTGCATACTGTGGGAGTCCTGGATTAGGGGGTCTCCGGACAGCCGGACTATCTCCATTGGCCGGACTGTTAGACTATGAAGATACAAGATTGAAGACTTCGTCTCGTGTCCGGATGGGACTGTACTTGGCGTGGAAGGCAAGCTAGGCAATACAGATATGGATATCTCCTCCTTTGTAACCGACCTTGTGTAACCCTAACCCTCTCTGGTGTCTATATAAACCGGAAGGTTTTAGTCCATAGGACAACAACTACAACAGACAATCATACCATAGGTTAGCTTCTAGGGTTTAGCCTCTCTGATCTCGTGGTAGATCTACTCTTGTACTACCCATATCATCAATATTAATCAAGCAGGACATAGGGTTTTACCTCCATCAAGAGGGCCCGAAACTGGGTAAAACATTGTGTCCCCTGCCTCCTGTTACCATCCGGCCTAGACGCACAGTTCGGGACCCCCTACCCAAGATCCGCCGGTTTTGACACCGACATTGGTGCTTTCATTGAGAGTTCCTCTGTGTCATCACTTTTAGGCCCGATGGCTTCTCCGATCATCAACAACGATGCGGTCCAGGGTGAGACCTTTCTCCCCGGACAGATCTTTGTGTTCGGCGGCTTTGCACTACGGGCCAATTCGCTTGACCATCTAGAGCAGATTGAAAGCTACGCCCCTGGCCATCAGGTCAGATTTGGAAGTTTGAACTACACGGCTGACATCCGCGGAGACTTGATCTTCTACGGATTCGAGCCACAGCCGAGCACGCCGCACTGTCATGATGGGTATGACCTAGCTCTGCCACTAAACAGTGCCCTGGAGGCCGCGCCCACACCAGCTCCGACCCTTAGCTCGGAGCCAACTGCGCCGATCGAGGATGGGTGGCTAGACAGCGCCTCGGGGGTTGCAGTCTCAACGGCGATCGAGCCAAACACCAGCCTCATCCTCTGTGAAGCCCGTGACTCCAAAGTGCCGGACTCTTTTCTGGACTCCGAGCCTTCCGCGCCCCTGCCAATCGAATCCGATTGGGCGCCGATAATGAAATTCACCACTGCAGATATCTTTCAGCACTCGCCCTTCGGCGACATTCTGAATTCACTAAGGTCTCTCTCTTTGTTAGGAGAGGCCTGGTCGGATTATGGCCAACAGGATTGGGATACGGACGATGAAGAAATTCGACGCCCACCCACCGCCCACTTCTTAGCCACTGTCGATGATTTAACCGACATGCTCAACTTCGACTCCGAAGACATCGATGGTATGGATGACGATGTAGGAGACGAACATGAACCAGCGCCTATAGGGCACTGGAAAGCCACCTCATCATGTGATATATACATGGTGGATACACCCAAAGAAGGCAATGGCGACGAGATAGCGGAGGATGACCCCTCCAAGAAGCAACCCAAGCGCCGACGTCAGTGGTGCCGCTCTAAGTCCCGCCAAAGCAAAAGTGGTGATACCGGCATAGGAGATAATAACACTCTGGATAGTGCCGAAGACAACAACAACCCCCTCCAGCAAGATTTAGAGCAGGAGGATGGAGGAGCCAACCCTCCTGAGAGAGCGGCAGACGGAGAGGAGGATGATGATACTTACATGCCCCCCTCCGAAGACGAGGCAAGCCTCGGCGACGACGAATTCGCCGTGCCAGAGGATCCAGTCGAACAAGAGCGCTTCAAGCGTCGGCTTATGGCCATGGCAAATAGCCTGAAGAAAAAGCAGTAGCAGCTTCAAGCTGATTAAGACCTGCTAGCTGACAGATGGACTGAAGTCCTCGCTGCCGAGGAATATAAACTCGAGCACCCCTCCAAGAGTTACCCAAAGTGCAGGTTGCTACCCCGACTGGAGGAAGAAGCGTATGATGCGGCTGATTGGCCACCTCATGGCCGTGATAGAGAGGCATTCCAGCCAAAATCTCGGCCCACACCCCGACGCCATTCAAATAAAAAGGCATGGGGAAACACGCCAGACCTGCGAGACGTATTGGAGGACAAAGCAAAGCATGCAAGATCGATCTACGGATCACGAGGGCGCGCCACTATGCGAGACGATAAACGTCACGCTGGACACAGTAAAAGTAAATCCGGCCGGGCCGAACACAGCGGGCAAGACCCATTCGAGCTACGTCGCGATATAGCCCAATACAGAGGTGCCACACACCCTCTATGCTTCACAGACGAAGTAATGGATCATCAAATCCCAGAAGGTTTCAAACCTGTAAATATTGAATCATATGACGGCACTACAGACCCTGCGGTATGGATCGAGGATTTCCTCCTCCACATCCACATGGCCCGCGGTGATGACTTACACACCATCAAATACCTCCCACTAAAGCTCAAAGAACCAGCGCGGCATTGGCTTAACAGCTTGCCAGCAGATTCCATTAGCTATTGGGAAGATCTGGAAGCCGCATTCCTTGACAACTTTCAGGGCACTTATGTGCGACCGCCAGATGCCGATGACTTGAGCCACATAATTCAGCAGCCAGAAGAGTCGGCCAGACAATTCTGGACTCGGTTCCTTACAAAGAAAAATCAAATCGTCGACTGTCCAGATGCAGAGGCCTTAGCGGCTTTCAAACACAACATCAGTGACGAGTGGCTATCCCGGCACCTTGGTCAGGAAAAGCCGAAATCTATGGCAGCCCTCACGACACTCATGACCCGCTTTTGTGCGGGAGAAGAGAGCTGGCTGGCTCGCAGCAATAACATGTCAAAAAACCATGGTACTTTGGATACCAAGGACGACAATAACAGTTCACGTCGCAACAAACATAAGTGCCGTATTAACAGTGATAATACTGAAGACACGGCAGTCAATGCCGGATTCAAAGGCTCTAAACACGGTTAGCGGAAAAAGCCATTTACACAAAGTACGCCGGGCCCGTCCAGTTTGGACCGCATACTCGATTGCTCGTGTCAAATACACGGCACCCCCGACAAGCCAGCCAACCATGCCAATAGGTATTGTTGGGTATTCAAGCAGGCCGGCAAGTTAATTGCCGAAAACAAAGATAAGGGGCCATGTAGCGATGACGAGGAAGAGACCCGGCAGCTGAACAACCAGAGGACAGAAGAGGTTCCCCCCACAAGTGCGGACGGTGAACATGATATACGCAACCCACATCCCCAAGAGGGAGTGGAAGCGTGCGCTAAGGGACGTATATGCGTTGGAGCCAGTCGCCCCAAAGTTCAACCCATGGTCCTCCTATCTGATCACCTTCGATCGCAGGGACCACCCCACTAGTACCCGTCATGGCGGATTCGCCGCACTGGTCCTAGACCCAATCATTAACGGATTTCACCTCACTCGAGTCCTTATGGATGGCGGCAGCAGCCTGAACCTGCTTTATCAGGACACAATGCGCAAAATGGGTATAGACCCCTCAAGGATCAAACCCACAAAAACGACCTTTAAAGGCGTCATTCCAGGTGTAGAGGCCCATAGCACAGGCTCAATTACACTGGAAGTGGTCTTCGGATCCTCGGATAACTTCCGAAGCGAAGAGTTAATCTTCGATATAGTCCCGTTCCGCAGTGGTTATGATGCACTGCTCGGGCGAACCGCATTTGCTAGATTTAATGCGGTACCACATTATGCATACCTCAAGCTCAAGATGCCAGGACCTCGCGGGGTTATTACTATCGATGGAAACACAGAGCGCTCTCTCCGAACAGAGGAGCACACTGCGGCCCTCGCGGCGGAAGCGCAAAGCAGCCTCTCAAGGCAATCTACCAGTTCGGCGTTTCAAAACCCGGACACCTCCAAGCGCGCTCAGAGTAATCGGCAATTAGACCGCCTGGCGCGATCTGAGCTCGCGTAGCAATGCGGCCCCCACCCCAGTCCCAACCAAACGGAGAAATCCGTGCCACGCGTACATAATTATGCATTAAAAATACCATGGGCGCAGGTGGGGAGGGGTGCACAACTGCGGCACACCCCAAGACGCGGCTTAAACCGCACTAGGGGCTTCCCGCTTTGTTATTTTTTTTCTCTTTTTCAGGACATTAATCTCTGGAAACCCTGTCCGGTAGCACTATTGCCGAACACATAATGCAGCAACCAAGGAGCCAGAAAGCTACGTCACACCACGGAATTCCCAGGTGGATTACAGTAATGAGCGAAATATTTAATTTAGTACTATTCCTCAGCCTGCCCTTGGAATGGACACAGTCCTACTCTTTGCTTATCGCACTATCTGTATCATTCTGCTTTAACGCACATTTTTGAATAAACAACGCATAGCACTGCGCCTATTATTGCATTCTTGTTATATATATGTGCTCATTTACGACGCCTTGCAACCGTACACTTCGGTACGGCCGATACACCAGGGGCTTAAGTACCCACAATATGGTGTGAGAAGTCCGAACACTTTCACAAAGTGCGGCACCCCAAACTTATAGCATTATATGCATCAGCTCCGAATCATGTCTTTGGTCAAATGTTGGGTTTTCCCGGCTCCTATGTTTTAGTACCTTACGTTCCGCTCTATCGGCTAAGGTAGCGCTAGGAGAACTACTGCGATTGTGCCCCGGTTCTGCCGGGCTGAGCACCTCAGTAGAGAAAGCTAAAACTGACTGTCACGATAAGGCGAGAGACTGGTCGCCGTTCGGCGAGGTTTTCGAGTCCCTGAAGACTTATGCCGCTTAGGGCGAGGGGCCGGCCCTGTCCGGATTAAAGGCGTGTATCGCGCCCCGGTCCAAATACCAGGGGCTTCGCCAAAATTTAAAATTATAGAATTCTATGGCTAAGTGAGAGTGATAAAGCATTATTAGTCTGGTTGCCTTGTTCGCTGTGCTGAGCACCTCCCTCGAAGGACCCAAACATGGGAACAAGAGTGCTCAGGTTTATCCCGAACACCCAAGCACTCATGGCATGGGGGCAGAAGCCGAGGACTAGCCATCTCTTAGATTGGATAAACGGCCAAACAGAAGGCAATATTTTAAATTCAAATAAGCGTTGCATAGCGCATATGAAACAAGTTTTCATAAATACAGGATAAAACGAGCAAGTCTTGCTCAAATATTACATCTTTTGAACACTCATCCGCTATAAGACGGGCACCCGGCAGAACACCCTCGTAGTACATCTCGGGGTGGCGGTGCTCCTTGCCCTCCGGCGGCCCTTCCTTGATCATCTTCACGGCGTCAAGCTTGACCCTCTGCAATTTCACACGGGCGAAAGCCCGGCGTGCAGCTTCAATGCAGACGGATCGCTTGGCGACCTCAAGCCGCGGGCAGGCATCCACAAGCCGCCTCACCAGGTCGAAGAAGCTGTTCGGAAGGGCGTCGCCAGGCCACAGCCGGACTATAAAGCCCTTCATGGCCTGTTCGGACGCCTTATGTAGCTCGACCATCTGCTTCAGCTGGTCGCTCATGGGCACTAGGTGTTCGGCCTCAGTATACTGAGACCAGAACAGCTTCTCCGTTGAGCTTCCATCCTCGGCCTGGTAAAATTGTGTGGCATCGGACATGCTGCGGGGCAAATCTGCGAATGCTCCTAAAGAGCTCCGGATTCGGGTAAGTAATCGGTAATTTACTTTTACATGCTTGCTTTTCATATAGAAAGCCTTACCCGCCACTATCTTCTTCATTGTGTCGATCTCCTGGAGGGCCTTTTGGGCTTCGGCCTTGGCACTTTTTGCGCTCTCAAGGGCCGCGGCAAGCTCAGACTCTCGCGTCTTTGAGTCAAGCTCCAATGCCTCGTGCTTCGCCACGAGAGCCTGGAGCTCTCGCTGCACCTCGCCCATCCAAGACTCGTGTTTCTCTCGCTCGGTGCGCTCCTTGGCCGCTTTATCTTCGGCCTCGGACAGCGCTTGCCTTAGGGTCGCCACTTCAGTCGTGGCCCCTGGAAAATTCATGATAATCCTATCATTTTGCAATTGCATTATTTTTATACATATACATAGACTAGGTGCTACTTACCTTTATTCTCCTCGAGCTGCCTCTTGGTAAGGCCGAGCTCGTCCTGGGACCCTTTAAGGTCCTGCTTCAGTACGACGACCTCCGCAGTCAGTGCGGCGGACGCCAGCAGCGAAGCCTGCATGTGCATATTGACATACTTCTATTAGACTCCTGCGATAGTGTTTGATCCTCTATTCTGCTTTTCTTTGTGAACATCGAACAGAGCATCAGGGGCTACTGTCTATGCGATAATATTTTTCCTATACTTGAAACACTTACCTCAAAGCCTGTTAGAAGGCTGGCATAGGCTTCAGTCAATCCGCTCTTAGCGGACTGAACCTTCTGGATCACCGCACTCATAATAGTGAGGTGCTCCTCGTCGATGGAAGCGGTGCGAAGCGCTTCCAGCAGATTGTTCGGCGCCTCTGGATGGACAGAGGTCGCCGGTGCAGGCATCTCACCCCTCTTAGAAGGAGGCCGCCTACCCGAGCCCGGAACCACTGGAGGTTCCGGCGCAGTGTCCGGCTGAGGGCCGAGCTCGGAGCCCTCAGGGGCTTTGTCCCCTCTGCTCCCAGAGTCCGGAAGGCCGCCTTGAGGCACCTCCGGGACGGTCTCCCCTCGACCCGGTGCTTTGTGAGACAGCACCTCGGCGTCGTCCGCAAGATGAGGGGAGGTGGCGGTCGGGACTGGATCGCTATCCATATCCGACGAGCCCAGGGAGTCTTCCGATGATACATCGATATTGGCTCGGGGCGGCCTGCATAATCATGTTCGGCGTTAGGGAAAGCAGTGCGGCGAAGGAATACTATGACTTACTCTGGTATCCGAATACTTACAACTTCCCCAGGGGCTTGGCCCTGGGCATCCACTCATCTTCGCTATCGGCGGCGGTGGCGGAGTGGTCCGTAGGGAGGGTCCGCCCTTTCTTGGACACTCCGGCCTCCCCAGTTGGGGCGGCCCTCCTTTTCTTGTCTCCCCCATCTGGAGGGGGAGCATCCTCCTCGTCTTCGGGGGAGGATTGCGCCGTAGAGTCCTCGGACAGTAAGTCCGGTGACGCCTGGCGTCGGGAACTCTTTCGGGTTCCCTTGGCCTTCTTGGTCTTCTCCGGCACCGTATAGGGAGCCAGAGTCAGCATCTTCGTCAGAAGAGCGTTCGCTGGGCCTTCGGGCAAAGGAGCCGGGCAGTCGACCTGTCCGGCCATCTCCTGCCAATCCTGTCAAAGGTACGGGAGTTTAGATCCCGCATGGAGCTAAGTTATGAAAAACATCTATCCTGTAAGAGGTAAAAGCAGCTTACCGCGCTGGCTTGGCGCTTCGAGTTGAATCCATGATCCTTAGTAGTAGGAGGGGGACGTCGGCGCTCTTGAACAGCACCCTCCAGGCATCTTCGTGAGTTGTGTCGAAGAGCCTATTCAGAGTTTGGTGCTGCGACGGGTCAAACTCCCACAAGTTGAAGGCCCATTGCTGGCACGGGAGGATCCGGCGGATGAGCATAACTTGGACTACGTTGACAAGTTTGAGCTTCTTGTTCACCATGCTTTGAATGCATGTTTGGAGTCCGTTCAGCTCTCCTGGACTACCCCATGACAGTCCCTTCTCTTGCCAGGAGGTGAGCCGTGTGGGGAAGCCAGATCGGAACTCAGGGCCACTACCCATGTAGGGTCACGCGGCTCGGTGATATAGAACCACCCCGATTGCCACCCCTTTATTGTCTCCACAAAGGAGCCCTCGAGCCATGTGACGTTGGGCATCTTGCCCACCATGGCGCCTCCGCACTCCGCCTGGCAGCCGCCCACGACCTTCGGCTTGACATTGAAAGTCTTCAGCCATAAGCCGAAGTGGGGCTTGATGCGGAGGAAGGCCTCGCACACGATGATAAACGCCAAGATGTTGAGGATGAAGTTCGGGGCCAGATCGTGGAAATCCAGGCCGTAGTAGAACATGAGTCCCCAGACAAATGGGTGGAGAGGAAATCCTAGTCCACTTAGGAAATGGGTGAGGAACACCACCCTCTCATGGGGCCTGTGGGTGGGGATGAGCTGCCCCTCATCTGGGAGTCGGTGCGCGATGTCGTCGGGCAGGTATCCGGCTCTCCTCAGCTTCTTGATGTCTCCCTCCGTGACGAAGGAGACCATCCACTTGCCTCCCGCTCCGGACATGGCTGGAGAAGGTTGAGGTGGGGAATGCGGACTTGGGCGCTGGAGCTCGAGTGCGCGAAAACGGATAAGCAAAGGAGGAAGAAGGCGTGGATGAAAAGGTGAATCCTTATCCCTTTATATGGGCGGCCGAAACTAAGCGTCCCCACTAGCCTGGTAAAACTCGCTTGTCCCCCAAGCGCCGTAATTGATGGCGCGGTTTGGTTACCCACACCCGTATTGATGAGAATCCCGTAATCAGGGGACACGATCTCTGCTTTGACAAGACGTGTCAAAAAACTGCCTCTCGTTATGTGCGGGGCCAGTTAAAGGAAACGGTTCGAATAATCACCGGGCCATGACGTAATGTCATGTTGCCAGAATAAGTCAGCAAATCGGATTTGTGAAATATTATTCTCTCTACGGTGGTATGTGGAACTTATTTTGCAGGGTCGGACACTATCCTTATATTCAAAATTCTTCCGTGGTGTATTCGGAGGAGGAACCTGCCTTGCAATGCCGAAGACAATACTGCGCGCCGAACTCATCGTCATTGAAAGCTTGGTTCAGGGGCTACTATGGGAGTCCTGGATTAGGGGGGTCTCTGGACAGCTGGACTATCTCCATTGGCCGAACTGTTAGACTATGAAGATACAAGATTGAAGACTTCGTCTCATGTCCGGATGGGACTCTACTTGGCGTGGAAGGCAAGCTAGGCAATACGGATATGGATATCTCCTCCTTTGTAACCGAACTTGTGTAACCCTAACCCTCTCCGATGTCTATATAAACTGGAGGGTTTTAGTCCGCAGGACAACAACTACAATAGACAATCATACCATAGGCTAGCTTCTAGGGTTTAGCCTCTCTGATCTCGTGGTAGATCTACTCTTGTACTACCCATATCATCAATATTAATCAAGCAGGACATAGGGTTTTACCTCCATCAAGAGGGCCCGAACCTGAATAAAACATCTACAAGGCCAGTGAGGATGCTACGACGTTGGCCTTCCTCAACCCGCTAGAAGCCTTGGATGCCTTTGCTGAGAAGCACCTCGACCTCGCCACAAAAGCCGCCGCTCCTTGGCCGCCGGTCGGTGGCCCGGCGCACTAAGTTGAGGAGGAGGAGGTCGTACGTTCGTGGATCCATCTTTCTTCTTGCCTTCTGTAACCACCACTACGATCGCATCATCGTGGCCTTAATTCTTATTGTGTTGTTGCATTCTCGTTGCAGTCAATACCGACATGTGCGATCCCTTTGCTTAATTATATGCATCATTGTAACTAGTACTCAATCCGTCAATTTATAAGTTGTGCTTACCTTTTCCATCAACTTCGTGCAACACGCGGGCATCTTGCTAGAAACACTACTCCCTTCGTCTAGGTGAATAAGTCATCTTAGATTGTGTGTATGTCATGTGGGGCCTTAGTGTAGCTTGCCTAAGGTGTGGCTTGAACCAAACACTCACCTAAGTTAATCAAACTTGCCTAACCTTACATTCCACGAGATTTTGCCACATGTTAGAATCCAGAAAGCTCCACATGTAGAAGCATAATGCACAAACCACCAGAATCTCATGCATGCAATGCACGTGTACCTTACTAGTACTAGTTGGTAGGAGTAGTAGTAAGAAACAAATTCCAGTTTTGGCACGAGCTCGTACTGCGGGAGCACCACAAGGCCTGCCGCAGGAGTTACATTTCCCTCTCAGGGCCCACGGGACCGAACTTCAGTGGCTTAGTGCCCGGCCTATGAGTCAATGACATGCAGACCTTAAATGCGGCAGGCCCACATGTCATTCTCATGGTGGTGGCATGGTTTGCGACTCACTTGTTCGAGATGAATCGGCCGGTGGTGGCGTGGCCGTGGTGAGGGTGCCATAGCTGGGCGTCGGGGCGTTACAAGGCGTAGATGGCCACACCGGCGGGTACTACCTGTAGTACATAAGTACTCCAGCTGAGGATTGATGCCCGAGACGAAATGTGTCACAGCCGCTGGATGAAAATTCGATGGTGCAGGAGTACGGATCAGAGCACAACAGCGGAGCAAGCAAACCGCGTCCAATCGGGTGTGTCTGTGGTAGAAAGTTGATGGTCGCCGCAGTTCAGCTGGCCCGCATGTCATGCACACAAAGGCAGAGGAGCGGTGGGGCCGAGAGGGATGACGGGCATGTCAGGGGGATGAGGATCCCCTGACGCGGACAATCCAACCATTCTGTCACTAACATGTGGGACCCATAAGCGTGGGTCCCACCTGTCAGCGAAGGAAAGGAAGGGCAAGGCAGTGATAGCCACGTCAGAGGATCCATGTCCACATCGGGGGACGTCATGCCGTGGGTTGGAGCGGCGTCGTGGGAATCGCGTGTGGGTGTGGCAGTGGTAGAAACAAGAAACGTGATGGTCGCCATGGTTCAACTTCCATGGACAAGCTGTCATGTCTGCTGACACATGTATATCAAAACTAGAGTGTTTATATTTCAAGCATGTGAACAAGTATTATTCTACTACTTTGGATCCATTGCAACGCACAGGCCAACACATTGGTAGTAGTAGTGTCCATCTCTATCTCTAGAGGCCTTCCCTCATTCATCCTTTTCTCTCACAAGATAAACTACTCATACAAATGCATCTTGATGTTCCGTGGAACGCACGAGGATGTTTCCTTGGGGGTCTCTCCAGCGCGGCGTGGCCGTAGTTGCAAGTTGACTCCCCTTGAGATGTCGACGTTGAGGGGCACTCGGATTTCCTCCGATGAGCAGGTAAGATGAGTTTGATCACATAGTAAATGCATTCTAAAGACTATTTCCGTGTCCATTTCCTAATTCTCCCCCTGCCCACTGTTTCACAGGTTAGGCTCGGTGCGAGTGGAGATTGGCTTGCATATGTACGGGAGGGTACCAACATCAATTTGCACAACATTTACAATGGTGAAACCGTTCCCATAGAACCTTTGTCCAACATTGGGATCATCCATGCAATGGGCCACCGCATGAATTGGTACGATGGAACAATGGTGAGATTGAATAAGATAGCACGAACCTTGCACATGGCGGTCAAAGGCGGACCATGATGTCTGTGGTTGATTTGTTGTCATACGAGTAGGAAGACGATGTGCTCCTTTCTAACCGCATCTTCGCGGTGACAAACCAGGGGACTTATTTTGTATGGGACACATCCTACGGTATACTCCCTCTCTCCCAGTTTATTTGCTTTGAATCTTTTCGTTTTATAAGTTTCAAATTCAAATTTAGAGCTCCCCATCACATGTAGAGATTACAATGTCCATTAAATCGTTGCGTGCATGTATAGTAAAGAAACAAATCTCGAGTTTGGCACGAGTTCGTGCTGCGGGAGCACCACAAGCCCTGGCGCAGGAGTTACATTTCCCTCTCAGGGCCGTCGGGACTGAGCTTCAGCGCCTTACTACACCTACCTTTGAGTCAATAACATGTGGACCTTATAGGTGACTGGTCCACATGTAATGCTCCCGTAGGCACAGGGGCAGTGGGGCCAAGAGGGGTGAGCCGCAAGTCGGGGGACGTGTGGTTTCATGGGTTCGAGTGGCGTCGTGGGAATCGCGGGTGGCTCTGGTAGAAACTTGATGCTCGCTGCATTTTAGGTGGCCCACATGTCATGCACACAAAGGCAGAGGGGCGGTGCGGCCGAGAGGGGTGAGGCGCACGTCGGGGGGCGTGGTGCCGTGGGTTGGAGAGGCGGCATGGGAATCGCGAGATGAAACGTGATGGTCGCCGTAGTTGAACTTCCATGGACAAGCCGTCATGTCTACGGACACATGCACTGCATACCGATCACTGGAAGGAGTAGCAGAGAAAGCTATATATGTGGATAAATAGCTCCTTATAGTCAAGCAGACCCACGCTACTACTCTGTTCCAAAGACATGCACACCATCGAAATAGTCCATCTATATCAATATACACCGAGAGGGAATAATTTTTTTTTACAAGAGAGGAAATAGTTCATCCATCCATAATGCCCTCCTGTTGGTGCAGCCTTTTCTTCTTCTTCTTCTTCTTCTTCTTCTTGTTCTCATTCTCTGTGGGAGACGGCTTTGCAACAAGCTCTTTAGACCTTGCAGCTATCTCGAAACTCACACGGGCATCGAGGGCA
Organism: Triticum urartu; assembly: GCF_056163025.1. Taxonomy (NCBI): domain Eukaryota; kingdom Viridiplantae; phylum Streptophyta; class Magnoliopsida; order Poales; family Poaceae; genus Triticum; species Triticum urartu. The sequence continues at coordinate 211,845,925 of NC_141877.1, read as the reverse complement.
GCATATTTTATCCGCTCGTATGTCAAGGGATAGTTCTCCCATCCAGACGACCTTAATGCCACCGTCTCGCCACCCTTCTGAAGATTTGTACCGAGCACAAAATTTGCTACGTCGAATAGGGATGGTGTCTGTTTATCACAAACTTCTACAGGAATTTTGATTCTGGTTTGTACGTCAGCGATGCTATTCAAATCAAGGTTGTACGGCTCCAGCTTCTGTTTGTCCCCTTCGATGGCTGCCCCACAGAAGTATACGTCCTCCCGAGACAAGAAATCGTGAAGGTCACCTGGTATGGAGGGCGAGTGTATGATGTGGTACACCAAAACATCATCTTCAAGGCACAGCTGAAGGACGGCGGCGCGCTGGATCTTCCTAGGGGAACGCTCCGTGTACTCTGCGTCGAGACCGATGACCCACGTCTCTACCTTTTCGAGGGAGTTGGATACATTGTTGATCCAGTGCCGAAAAACCCTTGGGTGGACGGTGACGGTGGCAACTATGTGCATCGAGCCTTTGACGAGGACATGTTGGACGCTAAAAACCTGCATCTCGATCTCTATCGCCATTTGGAACCGCTGGAATGGAGGGCTATGGTTTGGAGAATTAGGATTAGATGGCTAGTCTAACTAAAGTAGTAGATGATTATTTAAAGAGGATAAAACAATGTGAACGTAGTGGGGTTTGGATGCAAATGAAGACGCAGGGGAGGTGAAGAAGCCGAGGAGAATCGGTTCCCGATGGAGAAGTAAATGGGAGAAGTGGCGTGCAGGCAGTTGATTAGACGGCTAGGTAGACTAAACGAAAAGGCTATGCAGGTAGACTGATGAGTCGTACCTGTTCGTGTACGTGCCCATCCTTCCTGATAGGTGGGACCAATGCAAACAGATAAAAAAATGTGTCGTAGTTTTTTTTGAGCGCGTGAGTGGGAGACACAACATTCTCTGGTTAAGGAATACTCCCTCCATTTTGGTGAGTATAAGTCACCTTATGAAAATCAGGTTTTCCCAAAACCTTTACGTGTGGAGCATTAACTTCCTGCTCGATCCCCTCCCAGCCTCGTTAGCCAGCGTTCTCTTCCTCTGCTACCGCGTTCTACCTTTCCATTTTCCTCTTCTCAAGTGTGGAACGATCTGCATGTCGTCCTTGATGCACCAGAACGACCACTGCACGCATCGCGGCAGAGCGTTGATTGGGCATGCATGAGAATTTGGTTCTGCTCGCAATATGGATGATACCTGAACGATCAAGTGAACAGGCATGCTAGCACGGGAGACCTATTTACGCTATACAATACTAGAGTACTCATGTACCTACTAGTAGTAGTAGTACAACTGTGGTACACTTGATGGTCAAAATACTATTCATCTGGTCCTCACAGTGAAGTGACAACACCCTGCGCCTGACACTAGTCCAGGCGGCGTGTTCGGGTTACCAAAGTCAGCCTCACCCTGTGCACAGTGCAGTCTGTCACCACCGCTATACAACACATTGGCGCCTCGCCTCGTCTCCCTCTCCGCTCCCATAGCACCACTCCATCTCCATCTCCTTCTCCGTCTCCATCTCACTGTGCCCCTGTGTACCGTCGCCTCACCCGCCTCCCCCAGTACCACTATTCCCTCGCTAGCCGCTCCAGCACCGACATCCTTCTCCCCCGTAAATCAAGCCCCCTTCCAAACTCCACCATGGCCGAATGCGAACCGCGCAACATCCATATGAGCCGCGATTGGAGCAATCTCCCCAGTGACATCCTCGACCTCTGTTGTTCGTGTATGGATATGTTGAGCGCCCTGCGGCTGGCTCCATGCTCGAGGGACATGCACATGGCCATCTTCGAAGCGAGGCCTAAGCTTTTCAAGACACCCTTCTTGTTGCTATCTGGTCTTGCAAGATTGGCTCACCATGATACGGAGGCATGCATGATGCCCCTCGTCTTCAATCCGATCTCCATTAGCCGAAACTTCTTTGCAGGTATGTAGTGGGTCGTCGTACATCATTTCCCTCGACATCGATCCGATCACCATCGCCCGAAACTTCTTGGGAGGTATGTACTGGGTCGGCATGAACTCCCACTGGATGGCTGCCTTCAGAGAAGACGGTAAAAAGTTGGTGCTCGTGAACTTCCAGACCTCCCATGAGATTAACCTTCCTCCGTTGGACTATATAGAGTATTACCATCGCGGTCCAAGTCATCTAGATTACTATGTCAGTTGGACGGACCTTATTTTGCAAAAGATTGTAATCTGCCAAGTGCCCACACGACATGCGAATTACGCAGACTTCAAGCTAATTGCCTTGTTCGACCGCGGACTCGCCTATCTTTATGCCGGTGCCTTCTTTAGCTGGAGACAACTCTGCTCGCAGTGGATCATCATCAAAGCTGATACACACTTCTGTGATGCTATTGAACACAATGGCATCATCTATGCAATCGACAAAGCAGATGGCACCACGTATTGCTGGGACGACGCGTGTAAGTTGTTTCCTCTCATGTTAATGATGACGCCATGACACTGTTTGAACTTTTTGTGATGATTGGCATATCTCTGTTTGAGCAGAATTTGAGTAGAACTATGGTAATGTATTAGAGACGCCGTAAATCAGCTATAATTGGAATGAGTTAATTCATGTGATTGTGACCATGTCATTACAGTCAATTTGTACCCTGAATAATCAAACGGTTAGGAATATATGGATATTATCCTTATTTTACAGTAATCTATATACTACTACTAAATATGAGTGTGTATCAATGGCCATGTTAATTTCCTCATTTTCATGATGTAGAAAGATGCACCACACTGTTGGTTTCATCTAACCATACATTAGGGAAGTAAATGTGCATATGGAGAACTCTACATTTGGAAGTAGTGAAATCCAGCAATGCTTACCATGTGTACATACCTATATTCGCCCTTCAGCAATCAATGGCTAGAATAATATCCTCACAAAAATTTTGCCCACAGAACACGAGTATATAACAATGCATGGTCTGTTAGTTACCTTGAAGAATTTGTTTGTGAGGACAGAACATGATTACATAACATGCATGACATGGTAGTTTCCTGTGAAGAATCGATTGCAAGATAACATGAGTATAACCATGCATGGCACTTCTATATTTTCGAACCCACTATACATTTCCCTGTATTTTCCTCCCAGTTCCAACAGGGACATATCAATGATGTTTCTTGCATTATCCTACTCATACTCTGAACAATGCTGATCTTACATTAACAATGCATGTCCTTTTTGATATGATGTAGTGTCCCTACAGTTACTGCCCTTTGTAATCACACCACCTTTGCCAAAAACAGGGAAGCACAACTGGTTCCTCGCTCAATCAGACGACGGCAAAAGACTGATGATCATTCGGACACATGAGCCGGAAAAGTTATATTGCAAAAACCCCACTGTATACAAGCACCGTGTTATACGTGCGTATCCGGACAGTGGCTGTTATGTCTATGAGCAGGATACCAGCTTGTTGGGGCCTTTAGGATTTTTTAGTTGGAGGTGGCTAAATAGCCTTAGTTCACACTCTCTGTTTCTCGGACTCAATTATCCGATTAACCAGGAGATCACCGTTGGCAAGGACCTTGATGGCAGAGAGGCTCTGTTTGCTATGGAAAAGTGTGTCTACACGGCGAGCCCTAGGAGTTCGGGAGCAAACTCCCCTGATTGTCAACGATACATCCTGCAGCCAAAAGAAGGTGAGAATGACAAAGGCATCCGGATTAACTTTGATCCTTGGATGTCTCAATTACGACAGGCAGTGATATGGTTCGAGCCTTCAGGTTGATAGGTAATTGGGCTGTTGCATCGAAAGGGTGGAGTACTGGTGTCTCCGGATCACTGGTCACTGAAGCGGGGCTGCAAATTATGATGGTGTTGGATCATATCTTCGAATGACTTTGTTGTCTTTGCTGCCGGTTCTGGATCGGTAGTTCTTTCTTTTGTTATGCATATTCCTTGTCATTTGGTCATCCTCGTCTATGTCACTCTTACTATGTAATAGTTGCTTCTGTTTAGAATGTCATTCTCATCTGGATCACGAGAGTCTGAGCGCTGTAGATGGGTGCGTTTTGGTGGTGTAGCAAGACTTCTTATGAACTATCATGTCTTGCTGTTTATGTCAGTAGTAGTCACTAGTCAGTGTTTGAATGTTGTATATATCGTTGTTTCGAACTGTTTATTGTCTCGAACTACTGGTGGGCTAAATGAGGGCATCACCATTCTCTAGTGTTCAGAGTATATCTCCTTTTTTCAAGTTACATAATTTGAGCTCAGTGTCTTTTCGATGATGTACACAAGTTTGGGCCAGTGAGGTGTCGTTGAATATGGGCCGAGTAGTAACGCAATGCCAAACAGGTCAATTATGACTCTCAGGTTGGGCTCTCAAAATATCCTGAAAAAAAGGCCGGGCTCTCCAAAAAAGAATGAATAAGGACTCTTAGGCCGACATGTGGGCGCCACCGGTGTTTTCATGCGCTTGCGCGCCGAGAGCTTATTGGCGCGTGTTCGAAATTCATGCTACCTTTTCATCCGCAGTCTCCTGCCCCTCCCCCACCTCTGGAATCTCGATTCCTTCTCCAGTTCCCCCAAATCCCCCTCCTGTACTCCCTATACTCAAGCGCACTATCATGTCGCCGGTCAACATGGATCTCCGAGCCGGAGATCCTGAGGTTCGTCCTGCCTTCGGTCGCTGCGTGCTGTCGCTCAACAGTGGCATGGCGGCGCTTGACGACCAGTTTGCTGGCAAAGTGCTGATGGTAACCATCAACGGCGACCGGCCTCCCATCTTGCGGGATGACCTTGTCAAAGCTCTTGGCATTGCGCACGGCATCCAAATAAGTGACTTGCTCGTCGAAGTCTGTCCGCCACTGGCCGATTTCTTCGTTAGGTTCCGGACAACTTTCGACTACAGTCGTGTGTTCGAATCTTCCCGGCGTTTGTTCTGCGATGGCGCGCTGGTGAGCTTTGATCGGTGGCACCCAGGATGGGGCTCGGTGCCCTCTGAGCTTGAGTTTTTAACAAAGCTTACCTTCTAGGGCATGCCTCGACGTGCTTGGAACAGCGAGTCCATGAACGAGCTTATCAACGACCTTGGAGGTGAGCTCGTAAGTATGTTTGTTCCTCCAGACAGCTGGGCTCTGACGGTTATGGCATGGATGAAGAAGCCGTCCACCATACCGAAGGTGATTGGTGTTGAGATACCGGTGCAGGAACCGGGGTTGTACTATTCATCGCCACCAAGGCCACCACGGAACACGTTAGGGATGTACCTGTATTGAGTGTTCGTGCATGTCGAAGAAGTGGTCAATCCATCAATCGAAGTCCTGTTGCCGCCGCTGGTGCCAGGGTTCGTCGACGGCGTCCATTAGAGGAGTCAATGTCAGACTTTCCCCGTGTTGCTCGGAACGATGGATGGCACAGGGCCTACTCCATCGCGCGGCGGAGGCCACTGCTTCTTTGGGAGAAGAGGCAAGGCTGGCTGCCTGGATGTGCTCTAATATGAGGTAACAACTGAATCTGGTCAGATACTAGTTAAATTCGAGCTATGGGTGTGAAGCACTGATATGCCAGTACATTTGATTGTGACATGTTCTAATTTTGTACCTGAACTTTTTTTAGAAAGGGCTGTATGTCAACTTAATGTGCTAGGAGAACTTATTGTGTTGTCTGTCTGTTTTCTTTGCACAACATTCAAGATATTTTCACATCATTGATAAAGACGATGAACCGTTATGTACGACTTCGTTGGTTTCAACATAGCCCTTCCCGTAGCGATCCACTACTTCCATCCTGATTATGCCGTCTGCGTGAAATTTTTGTATGCAAGTTCAGTGTGCTATGATGTTCTATATGATTGTGTCAACTATATAAGTTTTTACTGAGCATCAGCAATGCATATGGCTGAAAGATGTATTTACGAGCATCGGGCGATGGGTCTCTCTCTCTCTCTCTCACACACACACACACACGTGCGTACACGCACAAGTGGGACCCGTTGAATTATTTATTTGCTCGTGACAACTTTTAATTAGGTTCCACTATAATCTAACTTTTTTCTTAAGTTATTAATTGAGCTTAGTGACTTCAAAAAGTTGTATAGAAGCCTTGTTTGGGCCTTTCCGGCGTCGCTGAATGTGGGCTGAGTAACCATGTTAGGTTGTACTGTACTACACAGGCCTTTTTCGCTATTTTTTTAATAATATATTTTTATTAATTTTCAATAAATATTACGTTGGGTAATTTTTTTTCAAAAATAATACACCGTCGGCCCGCTGCGGGCCGACTGGGCCTAGTCGGCCCACAGCAGGCCGACTGGATTCCAGTCGGCCTACAGCTGGCCGACTAGCCCCTGTCGGCCCACTGTGGGCCGACTGGAGCTAATTGGCTCGCTGTGGGCTAATTGGTTTTGTAAAAGTGTTAATCATGTATTTAAAAAATATGTGTATTGTGACTTCCTCCGCTCGCTGTGGGCCCACTGTTAACTAAAAAATATGTATTAAAAAGTGTTAATCATGTATTTAAAAATTGTTAAATGTGTGTATAAAAATGTTCCTTATCTATACAAAAAAAATTAAATGTGTGTATAAAAAATAGCTTTTTTTTCAACATCAGCAATGCAACTGGGCCGACAGTTGTACACAATATCCGGGTCAACTTGTTATTCTCCGCCCCGCTGGGCTGCAAACTTTCCTAGGAGGTATGCATTAGGCTTAACAAGAAAATGGACTTTAAGAAATAATAAATGGGATGTAATTATAATAACTAGATAGTTACTATGCACCAAACACGTAATTAGTTTGAAAAATATATTATTTTTGGAATTTGAAAATTTTAATTTCATTACTTGTTGCGCGCGCAATATTTCGTTGGATTTTAACGTAATACAACTTTATTTTGAAATTATATTTAACGTGACTAGAAATTTCGGATAAAAATATTTCGGATCCCATCAAAATATGGGATTTTTTTTGAATTCTGTTTTGAGCGGTTGGTTGAAATTATTAATCGTTGTCCTAGCTAGAAGTTGGGTTGTACTTTTAACAAACTGTAAATGGGCTGTAGTAAATTCCATTAGAATTAAAAAATGGGATGTACATTCTTACAAATCGCAAATGGGCTATATGTTCTTTGCCAAATCCGAGTTGTGGGCCTACTATGTTGACGCGTACCAAGGGCTTTGTCAACTTAGTCAATATAAACGATTCTAGCTGCAGTGATCGTACGATGTCCATCCAACGGCCGTAGTGCTTCTTCAACCTCTGTTCTTCTTGCTCCAGCCGCCCAAAGCAGCGCCGGTCATGTCGCGTGCTCCTGCCTCCCGTGGCCGGCTGTGATGCCACGGAGGCCTCACCGCCCCGTACTACTCCCACCGCTGGCCAGGCTATCCCTCTACTCACCCACACCCCCTGTTATTCTGCGACGACGGCAGCCTCACATCGCAGCCGAACCAGTGAACCCTCGTACTCCTCTCCGCGCGGGCTTCCACTGCTGCGTCTTCCCCGACTCCGTGTCGTCCCCTTCCTAGGCCTCGCTGTCGTCCAGACCACCGCCCTGGTGCTCTCGGCACGGCGTGGTCAACGTGGTTAACGACCGACTTCCATCGAAAGAGTACTGTACGTGGAGAGGCTGACAGCTGGGTCCACGGCAGCCACAAGGAAGTGCCTCCTTATTACACGCAAAATAATTATTCCTCCACCTGACAGCGGGGACCCACCGGACGGGCCACCGTATTCACGAAAAAATGATTCGCCCCCTGACTGCTGGGACCCATGAGCTACATCTTCACACGCAAGGAAGTGCGTCCGGAAAAAAAAATGATTCGCCCCTTGACTGTTGGGACCCACGAGCCCCCCGACTGCTGGGACCCACCAGCTACACCTTCGCACGCAAGGAAGTGCGTATGGGCAAAAAAACAAAATGATTCGCCCCCTGACTGTTGGGACCCACCAGCTACATCTTCACAGGCAAGGAAGTGCCTGATAGTTGGGACCCATCTGGTCGAAGCGTATGTAGCATTGCCATTCTGGTCGCGAACGTGTATGTACATACTGGTCGATGTAGAGGTGTGCACGTGTCGTAGTAGAGGCGAGCATGTGTCGTAGTAGAGGCGCGCACGTAGCATGTACACTTACGTACAGCGGCCAGGGTGCAAGAAATAAAATACGGCCACGTATGTGTACATACGGGCGGGTTCTCGAACGCCTACTCGCGCATACGTACGGCTGGGGCTCGTGTACATGGCTGGGTCGGAACGGAGAAACAACATCGTCGTCATGTTCATGGGGAATTAATGGAATGCGTCGTGTTCGTCGGGAGGCAACGGAATGCGTCATGTTCATGAGGAGGCAACGGAATGCGTCGTGTTCATCGGGAGGGCTTGGACAGAACAGGCGATGGAAACGAGGCCTGGTGTACCGCAGAACGGAGGAAACGGCCTTCTGTTCGACCGGCCACGTTCGAAACGGGATCCTGTTCATCGGGAGGGGTCTGGCATACCGCAAAACGGAGGAAACGGACCTCCTACGGTCAAAACGGGGGTCCTGTTGATCGGGAGGGGTGTGGCGTACCGCAGAACGAACGAAACGGACTTGTGTTGGAGCGCGACGGTCGAAACAGGGGTCCTGTTCATCGGGAGGGTGTGGCGTACTGCAAAACGAGACTCCACGGGATACTGTTCATCTCCACCGTCGACCTCCTCCAGCCTCCACGGGCTCCTGTTCATCCAGCCTCCACCGCGTGCTACTCCACCGGCTACTGTTCAACCACCCCTCCACCGTCTACTGTTCATCCAGCCCTCCACACCACGGGGTCCGGTTCAAACACCCCTCCACGGGCACCCCTCCATCGTCTACTGTTCATCCAGCCCTCCACACCATGGGGTCCTGTTCAACCACCCCTCCACCGTCTACTGTTCATCCAGCCCTCCACACCACGGGGTCCTGTTCATCCACCCCTCCATGGGCACCCCTCCACCATCTACTGTTCATCCAGCCCTCCACCATACCACGGGGTCTTGTTCATCCAGAGGCAACGCCACCACTCACTGTTCATCCAATCGATCGGCTTCAGTTAGCAGCAGTAGCAAAGGAATCGCTCGATCGGGTTCAGTTAACAGCCATCGATCGATCGCTCGGGTTCAGTAACGCGTAGCCTGCAGTGCAATCGCTCGGGTTCAGTTAGAGCCCAACGCCTCGCTCGGGTTCAGTTAGAGACAACGCCTCACACACATGCGCGTACGTGTACGAGAGAAACGCGCATCGCTCGGCCCCCGACCTCCCACCATAACCGGGAACTCCCCGAAATTTTCCTCCCCCTCGCTTCTACCATGGTTTTTTCCGTCATGGACAGCCCAAAGAATGTCATGCAGCTGCTTCTCCGGCCCGCCCAGGACGAAAAGCCCATTTTCTGTCATGATTTTTTGTCATAGAAGTAGGAGCCCACCACATCTATGATGATACCGGGTTTTGTCCCAATTATCGTCATATAAGTGTCATATGTATGACAGAAAAAAATTTCGTTCGGCCCAAAATGTCACGGATGTGTCTTTTTTTTGTAGTGCCATCATCTACTTATTACTTCCCAATGCCTTCATCTAGGCCCAAATAATGGTGAAGTGTCATGTAGTCGACGTTCACATAACACCACCGTCGGGGTGTGGGGTCCCGGCAAACCCTTAAGGTTCGAACACTGGATTGTGCACGATGTCTTTCCCTCCAACCGATCAACGCTCTAACTTGCTAGGATCTTGCGGACGAAATCGACGAACTCACAACACAGAAGGAAACAGGGTTTATACTGGTTCGGGCCACCGTCGTGGTGTAATACCCTACTCCAGTGTGGTGGTGGTGGATTGCCTCTTGGGCTGATGATGAACAATACAAGGTAAGAACGGTCTCCCGAGGGAGAGGCGTTCTTGTGCTTGGCGAGCTTGTGTGTGTGGGGGGGTGGTCTCTCTCAAGCTAAGGTGAGATCCTCCTCTCAAGCTTTCCTCCTCCGCTGTGGTGGCTAGTCCTATTTATAGAGGCCCTGGTCCTCTTCCCAAATATCGATCGGGAAGGGAGCCAACAATGGCGGGCTAATTTGAAGGGGGGCGGCTAGTACAAGCTATCCTGACAAAAGAACTATTTGCCTGCACAAAGTTCTGGTGCTGACGCTGTTCTGGGCTCCACGATGACCTCTGTCTTGTTGTCCTTGGTCTTGGTCTTGTTGCACCGAAATGGCAACCTTTGCCTGATGCCTCGGTACTCCGCGGCTGCGCTTGCCCCCTTTGCACCAAAGAGAAAACAAGGACGCTATGCACGCTGGCGCTCGCCTGACGCCCGCCTGGTGTCGATCGTCACGGCTCACATCACGAGAACATCGTGAGGTTCGCCTCGCCTTGATATCTCTGCCCAGCTAGGCCACTCCAGAGGAGGTCTTGCGTCGTCCGCCTCGCGAGGCTTGGCCCCTCGCGAGGATCTTGGGTGCTTTGTTGGTGAAGATAGGCCGTACGGCCTGCTGGCTCAGCCACGCCGCGGGCCGCAGGTAGGCAAGTCTGGGGACCCCCGTTCCCAAGACATCGACAACCACTAGAGGAGAGACAACATACATCTCATCAAAATATCGAACGAATACCAAATTCACATGACTACTAATAGCAAGACTTCTCCCATGTCCTCGGGAACAAACGTAACTACTCACAAAGCATATTCATGTTCATAATCAGAGGGGTATTAATATGCATAAAGGATCTGAACATATGATCTTCCACCAAATAAACCAACTAGCATCAACTACAAGGAGTAATCAACACTACTAGCAACCCACAGGTACCAATCCCAGACTTAGAGACAAGAATTGGATACAAGAGATGAACTAGGGTTTGAAAGGAGATGGTGCTGGTGAAGATGTTGATGGAGATTGGCCCCTCCTGATGAGAGGATCATTGGTGATGACGATGGCATTGATTTCCCCCTCCTGGAGGGAAGTTTCCCCGGCAGAATAGCTCCGCCGGAGCCCTAGATTGGTTCCGCCAAGGTTCTGCCTCGTGGCGGCGGAGTCTCGTCCCGAAAGCTGGCTTATGATTTTTTCCTGATCGAAAGACTCCATATAGCAGAAGATGGGCATCGGAGGGCCACCAGGGGGCCCACGAGGCAGGGGGCGCGCCCCCACCCTCATGGGCAGGGGGTGGCCCCCTCCGGAACTTCTTGCGCTCAGTATTTTTTATATATTCTGAAAATGACTTCCGTGAAGTTTCAGGACTTTTGGAGCTGTGCAGAATAGGTCTCTAATATTTGCTCCTTTTCCACCCCAGAATCCCAGCTGCTGGCATTCTCCCTGTTTATGTAAACCTTGTAAAATAAGAGAGAATTGGCATAAGTATTGTGACATAATGTGTAATAACAGCCCATAATGCAATAAATATCGATATAAAAGCATGATGCAAAATGGACGTATCACGGGGGCGTCCCGTTGCGTGGTTACGATGAATATCATCCCAAGGCCCTCACTTCGGAGCAGAGGGAAGAGATGCATCATCACAATGTGGAGGCACTCCATACCCCCATCATTGGGGAGACCTCTGAGGCTCGGGCCTAGGAAACTGCGTGGCTGGCTACCTTAGCTGAGCGCGTGCGTTTGGAAAATCTCCAACACTCACTCGACGAACGTTTCATGGCTCGACCGTGTTACGTATATCCCGCTGAAGCCGCAGTTCTAAACCAAGGCAAGTTCAAAGGGAAGCCTAAGGGGCCATTGACACCCAAAAAGGTGAAGGATCAGTCCGGCAACGACCTCCTAGATTTACCGTGTCACATACACACGAAGATAGATGAGGAGGGTAACTTGATTCTGCCCAAGCATACCACACGACAATGTCGGCTCCTAATTCAGTAGTTGCGAGAGGCTCAGCCTCTATAGAAGGACTCTGATAAGGAGGAAGAGAAAGACGAAGATGATGGTTACCCCAATGTGAATGCTACTTTGGTGATTTTTGCTGACTTAGAGAGCAAAAGCTGACTGAAGGTCATTAACAGAGAAGTGAACATGGTTGCTCCGACAACTACGACGTATTTGAAATGGTCGAAAATTCCCATTACATTTGACCAGTTCGATCACCAAGCGCATGTTGCTACCCCCGAGCAGCCAGCATTGGTCATCGACCCAGTCATTGGGGACACCCCACTGACCGAGGTTCTCATGGATGGTGGCAGTGGATTGAAAATTCTGTATGCTGAGACCCTCCGAGGGATGGGAATTCCGATGTCCAAACTCAGTGAGAGCAACATGCCATTCAATGGAGTCATCCCAGGAAAGAAAGCAGATTCACTCGGTCAGATCACTCTTGATGTGGTTTTTGGTGATTCAAAGAACTATCGCAAGAAGAAGTTGACATTTGAGGTGGTGGATTTCCACAGTGCATATCATGCAATTCTGGGCAGAACCGCATATTCTCGTTTCATGGCTCAACCATGTTACGTATATGTTAAGTTGAAGATGCCAAGGCCAGAGGAGTGATCATGGTCATAGGAAAATCGGCAAAGAGCAGAGGAATGTCTTCGAAAAGGCTCAAAGATTGCTGACGAGCAGATGGCAGCAGTAGAGATGGAAGAATATAAGAAGAATGCAGATCCGAGTGATTTGTTGCGAGCTAAGAAGTTTGCTTCAGAGTCCACATTTTAGTCGGCCGGAGAAACAAAGCTTGTCAACATTCACCCGGAAGACCCCAATGCTGCTCTGACTCACATCTCAGCAACACTCGATAGTAAATAGGAAGAAGTGATCATCCAGTTCCTCCGTGAGAACTGGGAAATCTTCGCATGGAAACCATCTGACGTGTCGGGTGTACCCAGGGGACTGGCTGAGCACCGTTTGTGTGTCGACCCGAAAGCAAAACCTGTCAAGGAACACCTCTGCCGGTCTGCCGTGGAGAAGAGGAAGGCAATTGGCGAAGAGGTGGCTCGGCTCCTAGCAGCTGAGTTCATCCGCGAGATATACCACTCCGAGTGGCTTGCCAATGTCGTCATGGTCCCTAAGAAAGATGATTCACTTCATATGTGTATCGATATCAATCACATCAATCGGGCCTGCCCAAAAGATCACTTCCCTCTCCCCCGCATCGACCAGATTGTCGACTCAACTACGACTTGTGAGCATTTTTCCTTTTTGGACGCGTATTCCGGGTACCATCAGATCCGACTGTATGGACCCAATGAGATAAAAACGGCCTTCATCACCCCATTTGGGTGCTTTTGTTATGTTATCATGCCCTTCGGCCTCAAGAATGCTGGTGCCACATTCATGCGCATGATTCAGAAGTGCCTACTCACTCAAATCAGTCGGAACGTGGAAGCATACATGGATGATATCGTGGTCAAGTCACGTAAAGGTTCCGACCTGCTGACTGACCTCACTGAAACATTTGCCAACTTAAGCAGATATGATTATCAGGTATGACCCTCCCAGGAGGGGCCGGGTCATCCCTATGGCGGTTCATCTCAATGAAGCCCAAGGGCATATTAACAATGGCGGTTCATAGCTAGGCTTAGTAGAGGGCCCAATCCCGAAGGCGGCTTAAGGCCCACGAATATAAACCGCCATATGTAGACTCGTATCGTAAGGCATGTAAGAAAGGTCATCGAGCCGGATACGTTATATGAGCCGGCCGGGACTCTGTAGGCCGCACGGCGTCAACCCGTGTATATAAGGGGATGACCCAGCGGCGGTTTAGGACAAGAAACAACAGATCGAGAGCTAGATTAAGCGTATTCGCTCCCTGGTCATCGAAACCCTAGTAATACCACCTCCAACTGGATTAGGCTTTTACCTTCACCGCAAGGGGCCGAACCAGTATAAACTCCTCGTGTCCTTTGTCCTGATTAACCCCTTTAAGCTAATCTCGTTGCGATGGCTCCATGACTAAGTCCTCACACTAGGACATCTTCCATGACAATTCCACGACAGTTGGCGCCCACCGTGGGGCTATCGCACAATGGTTTCAAGTTCTTAGAGGGAAACTTCGAAGGTATCAAGGGATACGCCATGGGCCGGATGACCAAGAGTCGTCGCGGCAAGCTCTACATCGACGACGCAGGCTGGGGCCCCGAGCCGGCTCAGTTGAGTACGGGTACCGGGTCCCCTTCAGCGGAATTCACGTCTTCATCGGCAAGATCGGCGAACCGGGCCCTGAGCCGGACATCTACACCGACATCATCGAGATGGCTCAACGTGCGAGACCCGCCCGGGTTCGGCCAACAATGAATCTTACCTTCATGGGGTTTATCCATGGAGCGGAATCTGAGGATAGATCGGCATCTGGTGGTGAGACTGTCGTTTATTCTGATGGCTAGTCATCCACTGGTGAGACCGAGTCATTGTATCAACTTCAAGACTACCGGCTTGGGGGCTGTTCCGATGGCGACAGTATTCCGGACCCGTGCGAGCCGTCGAACTGGGTTGCAATCTTCATGGCCGGTACACAGCCTGTACAGCACTCGTCGACGGCAGCAGAGCTGATTTTCGGGTCAGCAGCGGCAACGGCTGCTGGGGCAGGAGACCCGGTGCGCCCACCGGGTCAGGTCTTAACTGACCTACGGGATAAGCTGACAGCATTGTTAACAACAGTGGTTAACCCGGCGGATCAGGATCAGCATAATGCGGCGGTCGCAAAATTGCGTGATGAGATAGCGCAGGCCAAGGAGGAGCTAAGCACAGAAAACACTAGGATGGCCGAGGAGTGGGCTGCTTTGGATGCTCAGGCGCAACGGATTCAGTCGTAGTCTTACTAGCTCATGCTAGATCAGAACGCTTCAAACGAAGTCATGAGGAGGAGCCATCAGACTTTCATATAAGTGCATTGAATACTAAGAGAGGTTTGATACTTGATGATTGTTTTGAGATATGGAGATAGTGATATCAAAGTTGTGCTAGTTGGGTAGTTGTGAATTTGAGGAATACTTGTGTTGAAGTTTGCAAGTTCCGTAGCATGCACGTATGGTAAACGTTGTGTAACAAATTTGAAACATGAGGTGTTATTTGATTGCCTTCCTTATGAGTGGCGGTCGGGGACGAGCGATGGTCTTTTCCTACCAATCTATCCCCCAAGGAGCATGCGTGTAATGCTTGGTTTTTGATGACTTGTAGATTTTTGCAATAAGTATATGAGTTCTTTATGACTAATGTTGAGTCCATGGATTATACACACTCTTACCCTTCCATCATTGCTAGCCTCTTCGGTACCGTTCATTGCCCTTTCTCACATTAAGAGTTGGTGCAAACTTCGCCGGTGCATCCAAACCTCGTGATATGATACGCTCTTTCACACATAAACCTCCTTATATCTTCCTCAAAATAGCCACCATACCTACCTATTACGGCATTTCCATAGCCATTCCAAGATATATTGCCATGCAACTTTCCACCGTTCCATTTAAATTATGACATGCATCATCATTGTCATATTGCTTTGCATGATCATGTAGTTGACATCGTATTTGTGGCAAAGCCACCATTCATATTTTTTCATACATGTCACACTTGATTCATCGCAATCCCGGTACACCGCCGGAGGCATTCATATAGAGTCATATCTTGTTCTAAGTATCGAGTTGTAATTCTTGAGTTGTAAGTAAATAAAAGTGTGATGATCATCATTATTAGAGCATTGTCCCAGTGAGGAAAGGATGATGGAGACTATGATTCCCCCAAAAGTCGGGATCAGACTCCGGACGAAAAAAAAGAAAGGCAAAAAATAAAAAAAAGAGAAGGCCCTAAAAAAATAAATAAATAAATAAATATGAGAGAAAAAGAGAGAAGGGACAATGTTACTATCCTTTTACCACACTTGTGCTTAAAAGTAGCACCAAGATCTTCATGATAGAGAGTCTCTTATGTTGTCACTTTCATATACTAGTGGGAAATTCTCATTATAGAACTTGGCTTGTATATTCCAACAATGGGCCTCCTTAAGTGCCCTAGGTCTTCGTGAGCAAGCAAGTTGGATGCACACCCACTTAGTTTCTTTTGCTGAGCTTTCATACATTTATAGCTCTAGTGCATCCGTTGCATGGCAATCCCTACTCCTTGCATTGACATCAATTGATGGGCATCTTTCTAGCCCATTGATTAGCCGCGTCGATGTGGGACTTTCCCATTTTTGTCTTCTCCACATAACCCCCTCATTATATTCTATTCCACCCATAGTCCTATATCCATGGCTCACGCTCATGTATTGCGTGAAAGTTGAAAAGGTTTGAGATTACTAAAGTATGAAACAATTGCTTGGCTTGTCATCGGGGTTGTGCATGATGAGAGTATTCTTGTGTGACAAAAATGGAGCATGACTAAACTATATGATTTTGTAGGGATGAACTTTCTTTGGCCATGTTATTTTGAGAAGGCATAATTGCTTAGTTAGTATGCTTGAAGTATTATTATTTTTATGTCAATATTAAACTTTTGTCTTGAATCTTATGGATCTAAACATTCACGCCAAAATGAAGAGAATTACTTAGAGAAATATGTTAGGTAGCATTCCACATCAAAAAATCTGTTTTTATCATTTACCTACTCGAGGACGAGCATGAATTAAGCTTGGGCATACTGATACGTCTCCAACGTATCTATAAATTTTATTGTTCCATGCTATTATATTATCAACCTTGGATGTTTTATATGCATTTATATGCTATTTTATATGATTTTTGGGACTAACCTATTAACCTAGAGCTCAGTGCCAGTTTCTGTTTTTTCCTTGTTTTAGAGTATCACAGAAAAGGAAAATTAAACGGAGTCCAATTGACCCGAAACTTCACGGAACTTATTTTTGGACCAGAAGAAGCCCACGGAGTATTGGAGATGGACCAGGAGAGTCCCGGGCTGCCCACAAGGGTGGGGGGCGCCCCCCCCTGGGCGCACCCCCCGGCCTCGTGGACAGCCCGGAGGTCCACCGACGTACTTCTTCCTCCCATATATACCCATATACCCTAAAAACTTCGGGGAGCACAATAAATCGGGAGTTCTCCCGCCAGAAGCCTCAGTAGCCACCGAAAACCAATCTAGACCCGTTCCAGCACCCTGCTGGAGGGGGAATCCCTCTCCGGTGGTCATCTTCATCATCCCGATGCTCTCCATGACGATAAGGGAGTAGTTCTCCCTCGGGGCTGAGGGTATGTACTAGTAGCTATGTGTTTGATCTCTCTCTCTCTCTCTCGTGTTCTTGAGGTGATACGATCTTGATGTATCGCGAGCTTTGCTATTATATTTGGATCCTGTGATGTTTCTCCCCTCTACTCTCTTGTAATGGATTGAGTTTTCCCTTTGAAGTTACCTTATTGGATTGAGTCTTTAAGTATTTGAGAACACTTGATGTATGTCTTGCGTGGGATACGCGTGGTGACAATGGGGTATTCTATTGATCCACTTGATGTATGTTTTGGTGATCAACTTGCGGGTTCCGCCCATGAACCTATGCATAGGGGTTGGCACACGTTTTCGTCTTGACTCTCCGGTAGAATCTTTGGGGAACTCTTTGAAGTACTTTGTGTTGGTTTGAATAGATGAATCCGAGATTCTGTGATGCATATCGTATAATCATACCCACGGATACTTGAGGTGACATTGGAGTATCTAGGTGACATTAGGGTTTTGGTTGATTTGTGTCTTAAGGTGTTATTCTAGTATGAACTCTAGGATAGATTGAACGGAAAGAATAGCTTCGTGTTATTTTACTACGGACTCTTGAATAGATCGATCAGAAAGGATAATTTTGAGGTGGTTTCGTACCCTACCATAATCTCTTTGTTTGTTCTCCGCTATTAGTGACTTTGGAGTGACTCTTTGTTGCATGTTGAGGGATAGTTATATGATCCAACTATGTTATTTTTGTTGACAGAACTTGCACTAGTGAAAGTATGAACCCTAGGCCTTGTTTCCTAGCATTGCAATACCGTTTGTGCTCACTTTTATCATTAGTTACCTTGCTGTTTTTATATTTTCAGATTTCAAAAACCTTTATCTACCATCCATATACCACTTGTATCACCATCTCTTCTCCGAACTAGTGCACCTATACAATTTACCATTGTATTGGGTGTGTTGGGGACACAACAGACTCTTTGTTATTTGGTTGCAGGGTTTCTTGAGAGAGACCATCTTCATCCTACGCCTCCTATGGATTGATAAACCTTAGGTCATCCACTTGAGGGAAATTTGCTACTGTCCTACAAACCTCTGCGCTTGGAGGCCCAACAACGTCTACAAGAAGAAGGTTGTGTAGTAGACATCAATCCACAGCCCATATCACGCTCTTTTTGGACGGCCGGCTTATGCCAAGTTCATGGCGCGACCTTGTTATGTGTATCTGAAGCTCAAGATGTCGGGTTACAAGGGAACCATTACAGTGCATGGGAGCCGTAAGATAGCTTAGGAACATGAAGAAGGTGATGCCGTTTATGCTGAGTCGGTTTGTGCAATGGAGGAGTTAAAATTTTATAAGGACAATGTTGATTCGGCGGATATGACATCTTTGAAAAAGCCAACTATAGAGCACGATCCGGTCTTAAAGTTTAAATTGGTAGATGATACCAAGATGGTTGATTTTGTTCCTGGCGATTCATCCAAGCAGTTCAGTATCAGTGCTAATCTGGATCCAAAATAGGAAAGCGGGCTCATCGGGTTCATCCGTGTGAACCGGGACATCTTTTCATGGAAACCTTCAGACATGCCAGGTGTACCTAGGGAACTCGCTGAGAACACTCTTAATATTGATCCCAAGTTTAAACCGGGCATTTTCTTCGTCGCTTTATTGAAGAGAGGCGTAAGGCCATTGGTGAAGAGGTAGCCCGGCTCTTGGCAGCTGGGTTTATTATTGAGGTGTTTCATCCTGAGTGGTTGGCTAACCCGGTGCTGGTACTTAAAAAGAACGGCACTTGGCACATGTGTGTGGATTACACGGATTTAAACAAGGCTTGTCCGGCTGATCCTTTTGCTCTCCCTCGTATTGATCAGATTATTGATGCTACGGCGGGTTGTGAGCGTTTGAGATTTTGGATGCTTATTCCGGTTATCATCAGATCAAGATGGCAGTTAAGGACCAGGAGAACACAGCTTTCATAACTCCCTTTGGAGCCTTCTGCTATGTGTCTATGCCTTTTGGGCTCAAGAGTGCCCAGGCGGCTTATCAAAGATGTGTGCAGAATTGCCTTCATGATCAAATTGGGCGCAATGTTCATGCTTATGTGGATGATATTGTGGTGAAATCCAGAGAGAAAGAGACATTGATAGACTATTTGAAGGAAACCTTTGATAATCTCCGGGTCTATAAAATGATGCTTAACCCGGCCAAGTGTGTTTTTGGTGTGCCGGCAGGTAAGCTCTTGGGCTTTTTGGTGTCGAATAGGGGCATTGAAGCTAATCCGAAGAAGATCAAAGCCATCACTTCTCTGGCTAAACCGGCGTGTGTCAATGATGTGCAACGTCTGGCGGGTCGTATTGCAGCATTAAGCCGGTTCATAAGTCGGTTGGGAGAGAAAACTATCCCTCTGTATCAGATGATGAAAAAGACAGATAATTTTGTCTGGAGTGATGCCGCTAATGCAGCGTTTGAGGACTTGAAGAAACAGCTGGTTGAGCCGCCCGTACTTGCTGCCCCTGTTAATAAAGAGCCTTTGTTGTTATATGTGGCTGCTAATAGCCAGGCTGTCAGTGTGGCCATTGTGGTAGAAAGGAAGGAGGCAGGCAAGGAATATCCGGTTCAAATGCCGGTTTACTATAACAACGAGGTGTTTATTGAGTCCAAGCAGAGATATCCGCACTGGCAGAAACTTGTATATGGGGTGTTCATGGCCAGTTGGAAGCTTAAGCAATATTTTCTGGCTCATCCCATCACTCTGGTTAGTTCTGCTCCTTCAGGGGACATTATTCAGAACAGAGAAGCCACAGGTCGGGTACCCAAGTGGGGCATCGAGTTTGGTCCTCATGGTTTGAAATATATGCCTCGCACGGCCATCAAGTCTCAGGCGTTGGTGGATTTCATCAATGACTGGATAGAACTGCAGATGCCTGAGGAAAAGCCAGATAACACGTATTGGACTATCCACTTTGATGGATCTAGGCAATTGGAGGGCTCGGGGGCTAGAGTTGTGCTTGCTTCCCCTCGAGGTGATAAATTTTGTTATGTTCTCCGTTTGATATTCCCTTGTACTAACAATGCAGCTGAATATGAGGCCTTGCTCCACAGTCTTCGGATGGCTAAGGAGATGAACTTAAGCCGGGTTAGGTGCCTTGGTGACTCAGATTTGATGGCTCAACAAGTCTCTGGTACTTGGGATTCTAACGATCCACTCATGGCGGCTTATCGACGAGAAGTGGATGTTATTGCTGGTCACTTAAAGGGTTATCAAGTTGAGCATGTTGATCGGAGAAAAAATGAAGCGGCGGATACCTTAATCCGGTTGGGTTCTCAACGTAAACCGGTGCCGCCTAATGTCTTTCTTGACGTTTTACATAACCCATCGGTCAAGTTACCTACAGAGGAGGACTTGGCTATTCCTGACCCGGAGGCTCAGTTGGTGGCAGCTCTTCATGTAATTCCCGATTGGACAGTCCCTTATTTGGCTTATATGACCTGGGGCGAGTTACCCGAGGATGAAACCTTAGCCAGGCAGATAACCCGGCGGTCTAAGTCAATGACAATTATCAATGGAGAGCTGCATCACCACAGTGTTATAGGGGCCTTTCAATGATGTGTTTCTCTAGAAGAGGGCCGTGAGATCCTGCGTGAGATTCATGAAGGAGACTGTGGTCATCATGCCGGTTCAAAGTCTCTTGTGGCTAAAGCTTTTCGTCATGGGTTTTATTGGCTAACAGCTCATGCTGATGCTGAAGACCTGGTCAGCAGGTGTGTTGGATGTCAGAAATTTTCACAACGAGCCCATGTACCGGCTCAAGAATTGAGGATGATTCCAATTACTTGGCCGTTTGCAGTTTGGGGGCTTGATATGGTTGGACCTTTCAAAAGATCCAAGGATAAGAAGACCCACCTTTTGGTGGCGGTTGATAAGTTCACTAAGTGGGTAGAGGCAGCGCCAGTCAGTAAGTGTGATGCAACAACGGCAGTTCAATTCATGAAAAAGGTAAACTTCTGTTTTGGCTTTCCACACAGCATTATAACAGACAATGGCACTAATCTCTCCAAGGGTGCTATGGAAGAATTTTGTAAACATGAGCATATCTGGCTTGATGTATCGTCAGTGGCTCACCCCCAATCTAATGGTAAAGTTGAGAGAGCCAATCAAGAGATCCTGAGAGGCATCAAGCCCTGGCTTATGGTTCCCTTACAAAGGATGTCGGGTTGTTGGTTGGAGGAGTTACCTTCCGTGTTATGGAGCATTAATACCACCCCCAACAGGTCTATGGGTTACATGCCTTTCTTTATGGTTTACGGAGCAGAGGCGGTTCTCCCTAGTGACATTCGTCATGGCTCACCTCGTGTGGCG
Source organism: Triticum urartu (assembly GCF_056163025.1). Lineage (NCBI taxonomy): Eukaryota > Viridiplantae > Streptophyta > Magnoliopsida > Poales > Poaceae > Triticum > Triticum urartu. The sequence goes on along the minus strand of NC_141877.1, from coordinate 211,824,440 downwards.
GCTTATGTTGAAGCTGACAATGAAAAAGCACATCAGGAAGCACTTGACCTGTTGTATGAGGAACATGACATCGCGATGGATCATTCGGCGATTTACCAGCAAGATCTGCGCCGCTACCACAGCCGCCGGGTTAAAACCAGAAATTTCCAAGAAGGCGATCTGGTGCTCCGGCTTATCCAAGATCAAACTGATATGCACAAGTTATCCCCACCTTGGGAAGGACCTTTTGTGGTCAGTAAGAATCTCAACAATTGGTCCTACTACCTTATCGATGTTTGAGAGCACAAAAACTCACGTAAGTCCGAGGAGGAGACCCATCGACCGTGGAATATTGGTCATCTTCAACCCTACTACACCTGAGCCACTGGCTCTTCTGATGTACATATTTTGACAATGTATATATTATGATCAATATAATAAAGCCGGCATCCCTATTAAAGCAGGGCCTTTGTCGTTTTTCTCTTTAAATAACGATTGTTTGGTCACTTGGGGGCTTCTTCTTTATACAACAAAGTTAAGGTTACCCTTTGATCCGGCTTATAGGCCACACATATATATATAAAAACTTGGGGACTTGCTACCCAAGTTAAAGGGACCAAAGAGAGTCTGTTGCAAAAGCACAACTCAAATATAGGTGCCCCTTGAGCACAGCTCAAAATATTGCTTGGGGGCTCTTTTGTTCTAAAGAACAAAGAGTTTTTATAACCCTTGTAATAGGCTTAAAAGCCAGGCTTAGAAGCCAGGTGTATTCACCTAAAACCCCGGGTTATCCTTCCTTTTTAAGTAAGCCACTCCGCCCAGGTAATCCTGGAACGACCTGCTGAACATTTGACAAGTCAATCTTATGCAGACACTGAACTTGTCAAAGTTAAAAGGACGATTGGTTATGTGACGTCCATCTTATAAGGTTTGTATATAGGTTTAACTCAGTGGTTGTGCGGCCCGTGAAAGCACTCGATTTTCGGCCTGGCAGCCCATGAAAAGCCTCGTTTTTTTGTTTGTTTTTATTCAACAGGTTTTCTTTTTTGAGGTTTATTTGATGAGGCTTATAAGGCTTTATGATTATAATTCACCGGTGTTTATTAACCCGGCCTGGCTTTTGACTATAAGTCTCCAGTATGAGATGAGATACTATCCAGTGTTTATTAACTCGGTCTGGCTTTTGACTATAAGTCACTAGTATGAGATATGATAATATCCGGTGTTTATTAACCCGGTCTGGCTTTGTTTATAAGCCGGCAATAAATGATAATTACCAATGCTCAAATTTTGGGTTATCAGCCTTATTACACTAGCTTCGTAAACCAACAGTGTGATCCAATATCACAGGTATGTTGTTCTCTTAACAGTTATCAGACCGGACATGGTTATGGACTATTTGTCCCCAGCGGCTTTCATTGGGTATCATGAACCGCCCGGCGGTAAGCCGGCAGGGCCTTTGTATTTTTCTTTGTGTGCAGGATCATAATAATTCAAATCCGCATAAGCTAAAGGTTATCATACAAGCAGTGGTTCTTTAGACCAGAGGATAATCAGTGTTTCGGAAGACAGAAAAACATGCATGATGGCACGACCAATTCAAGTTTAACTATTCTATTACATAGCTCCATGAGCTAGCATAAGGACAAGTGTTTTATCAAGACTTAATGTCTTTTCAACCGCTTGGCGGTTCACTCTTCTTGATCTTGCTGACGGGAGGCCTCCGGTTCATCTTGCCGGTTCTTCTTCCTCCTCCATCGTCAGGAAGTTTGGTTTGGACCAGTCAAATCCACGCAAGGCGAAGAATTCAGCCTCGTCGTCAATCAGATTGGACGGGTCAATATCAGGGGCAAAAGTGTGCTTACAGATCGGCGGAATTAGGTCCATCACTTTATATGAAGGCGTCTGCATCTTCTGATTATCTTTATCATAAGCCGACTGGTACTTGGAAAGATTGGTCTCTTCAGCGATGACTGTTGCATGAGGACGAATTTCTTTGACACGGGCAGCAAAGTCTTGCTGATCAAAAGAGGTTCCATCTTCCTTCAAACTAGGATACCCACTAGCTACATCTGTCGGGTCTAGTTCCGGTACCCATGCTGTGGCACGGCTCAAGGCTATTACAGCTCCGGCTCTAGCACAAGACCGTTTGATTTCTTAAAACCTGATGGGCAAGATGGACAGTTTCTTCAAAACATCACTTAAAATGTTTGGCCCTTGATTCATTGGGGAGATAGTAGCGAGAGTCCGCTGAGCTCTGGTGTATAGTTGCTCAACAAGAGTATAGACCGCCTTGAGCTTCACCAGTGTGTCTTGGCTAAGGTTGTTGCTCCTGGGACTTGAGTAAGTTCAAAATTGGTCAAATGGCGGCTTACATTATGGCGACAAATACTCACTTTGGATAAATAGCAAGGTGACTTACCGAAGATAGCAGAAACCATCTGAGACACACGGTGTTTTAAGCCGGTGAGTTCAGTGATAACTTCCTTAAGAGCCGCCTCTCCTTTCTAAGCACGCTATATCAGGGTAGTCTTTTCCTTAGCCCAAGCCTCTTTATCCGTAGTAAAGCAGGTCTTCAATTTTTCTGATTCAGACACACTAAACTGGAATTTTGATTCAGCCTTCTGGGTCTTAGTTTCCTGAGCCACCAGCCGGGTCTTGGCCTCGTTCAGTTGAGTTTCCAATTCAGTGGTAGCAGCCTGCAGGTAGCACAGATTTTATCAAAACTTTGCAAGCGAAACCACTTGGCACTTGGGGGCTAATGTCTGTCAACGCAATTTTTCAACGGAAATGGCTTTTCTAAAGTCCCAAGTGCTTTGCAAGCAACAACACTTGGCACTTGGGGGTAATGCATATTGCTTGTCTCTTCCTAAAGATGAGACGGCTGAGCTGTCAACAGTCTCAGCCGACTCATGGGGGCTATACAGTTCAGTTATGTTGTTTTACAGTGATCAATAGGACTGGCTCATTCATACTGATTAAACCGGCCCTTGGGGACTACAAATGCAAAATTATGCTACTATCAGCATCTGGTTTAGTTTTAAACCAGACTTGGAGGGAGTCTAGGACAGAAGCTTGTAAGTTTTTTAAGTCTACAGATTATTCAATCTTATCATAATCATAAGACTTGGGGGCTGGCAGGATATATAACTTATATAAGCCAGAGGACGTACCTCGTACTTCTGGTGCATCTATTTGACCATCTCAATTTCCAAGTCACGGCAGGAGTGCACTTGACTGAGATAACCAGATAATACTTCACTATTACTCAATTGAGCATAGTGGGAGACATCGAACCTCACTTTCCGTCTTTTCATGACTTCTTGTTTGGCAGAATGTCTCACTAGTATAGTTGGATTCCCCGACTCAGTAAATCCGGTGCCAGTGATTAAAATGTCATCAGCATGAGTCTCTAGTGGGTTAACTGAGCTTGACGGGTAAATATTCGTTTCATAAATAGACAACTCAGGTATCTCGGGTTGAGCATTGGGAGCAGGATCTTCTGGTTGTTCACAATTTTCTGGTGCAAAGGTTGGCTGGTCCAGTTCAGCGGCTTTAGGATCTTCGGCCAGTTTTGTCACCTTCGCTTTCTTGTTGGGCTTTGCTTGACCTCTAAAAAGAATTTGGACAGGTCAGCATAATGATGAAGATATAAAGGTACAAAAGAAAGATAATTATTCTTACCTAGGGGCAGTCTTGAAAGCCGGCAGTTGAGTATGCGATGAATCGCCAGAGGAAGAGCGGGAAATCTCCTGCAAAAATAAGTCAAAGGAATTGAGTGGTTAAAGAAAACAAAAACCTGCTAGTAAATAAAAGAGTTAAGGTTAAAGGAACCTCATTTTGATGTTTTCGAGGAGTGTTTGGTAAGCCAGAGGATAAATCTTCACCTCCACTGGTCCGGGTTGGCCGGCGGCTCTCGTGTTGCTATCATTTCAAAAGAAAGTGAGGGTCTAAATAAGCCAAGGGGTGTGAAAACCTTACTTTTCAGGTTACCCGCCGAAGTTTATGCCTTGGTAAAGGTTCTGAGTTGGAGGAAATGATAGTTACCTCTTCTTCAACCGCTTGGCTGGCTCCCGTGTCATCCTGGCAATAGTGAGTGTCAATAAGGTGGTTGAAAAACAAGCCAAGAGAGTCAAGGGCTACCTCCGACTCAGAGGTTTCGTCCAGCTTAAGCAGATCAGAGGCGCTTGGTTTCTTCCTAGATCTCCTGATGGTCTTTTTGGCGGCTTTCGTGGCAGCCCTAGCCTTTTTGGCAGCCTCATGGTCATATTTTGCCTTCCAGAAGTCAGATTTAGCCTACGGAAGAATAATATATTTGAGTTCGCGCACTGTTCGGGTGATGAAGTAAGGTAAAAGAAATCAAGAGACTTACATCTGGCGGCTGGTTAAGCTTGTAGAAAGGATTCAAGCCGATTTTGCTACAGTCTTCAAATTTGCTATTTACAAGCGTTGTTGCCATTTCAATGATGCCTTCTTCAGTTAGACCCAGAGAGCTATGCCATAAGGGATCGCCTGTTCCTCCAGTATAAATACACATTAAGCCGTGTCGGTGACTTAAGGGTATGATCCGCCATGCGACCCAACAACGGATTAAATCAACTTCGGTTAAATTGTTTCCTAGCAAGGCTTGGACTTTTCTGATTGTAGGAACGAGTTTCTTGCATTCGGCGGCGGTAAGTTTATCAGGGAGTTGATAACTTGAGTCGAGACGTTCAGCACAATAACCCGGCAATGGATTTTCATTAGATGGCAAGATATCTTTGCAGTAGAACCATGTTTGGTTCTAGTCCTTGGGGTGACTTGGCAGAGCTGCTTGAGGGAAAATGACATCTCTTCTGCGTTCAATTGAAATTCCACCAAGTTCCAAGCTGGGCCCGTTTGTGAACTCATTTTGCCGGTTAAGGTAGAAATATCCCCTGAAAAGTTCAACACTAGGCTCTTCTTGAAGGTATACCGCATAGAAAACTTGAAAGTTACAGATGTTTGATATGGACTTGGGTCCAATGTCTTGCGGATGGAGTTTAAAGAAGTGCAGGACATCCCTAAATAACTTAGAGCTGGGCGGTGAAAAGCCCCGGTTCATATGATCAGTGAAGACAATGACTTCACTGTCATTTGGCTGAGGTCTCTCTTCGCCCGGGTCAGGAGCACGGTAATGCATGACACTTTTCTCTGGAAAATATCCAACAGTGACAAAATCCTTCAAAGTGCTCTTAGTGACGATGGAGGGAACCCAGTTACAGGTCGTAATTGTCTTTGGCGGCATGTTGAAAGGACAACCTAAAGAAAGGAAATAATTTGCCGGCTCAAGTTAGTTGGTGGGATTACAATTTAACAATTGCAGTGCATGTTCAGAATGGCGGCTTAAGCGAGGGCTAATGATATATGAAGTAACAATAAGCTGGCAGAATAAGCCGCCATGACTAAGATAAAGAGCTACCAAGAGTAAAATTTGCTAAGTGTTGGGACAAACAGGTTCCACAGGTTGAAGCTATAATTCAGATCTACCGCTGTTCAGAAAAGGGAATAAATTCGAAACCTACAGAGGTGATACTGGAAAAGCATAGGTGCCCTAGAGGAGATCTATCGCGATGAGGATATATTCTAGTATCAAAAACAGGTGCTAAAACTACTACCACGCAAGATTTATGTGGCTTTTGGATCTAATCCATGGATCTAAACAAGGAGCAAGAATGGCGGCGACGAACATCGTCGAACACCGATGAATGCTAATGACAGATCTATGACGAAAGAAAGGAGGGCTTACTAATGCTGATAGGATAGCATAGGGGCGCCGCGGTTTTCAGGTCCTTTCAGGGTGATGCAGCAGCCGGAGTTGAGGTTGGCGACGAAGGTCGATGGCGGTGGGGCTCGTGCAGATTGGTGCATCGCGAGGAGGAAGAAAGCGAGAAGGAGAAGGAGAAGAATGAAAGGTGATTCCGTGGTCTTATTTATAGGCCTGGAAGTACAAACGGCAGGCACGGGAATCGAGGAAACAGTAAAATGGATATGTGACGGCACGGGCGCCTCGATTTTCGGAGGGTCAGTAAAGAAAGAGATTTATTAAGATTTGGATTCTGCGTAGCATTAATCGCAGGTGACGTCATGGCGGGTTATCACAATTTTCGGAGACGACGTCATGGCGGGTTACAATATTTCACAGTAAGAGGAGGAAGGATTTTTCTAAGTATTGAAGATTGACATGAACAAGTTCAAATCAACCTGGGGCCTAATGTTGGGGATATGACTATCAGGTATGACCCGCCCAGGAGGGGCCGGGTCATCCCTATGGTGGTTCATCTCAATGAAGCCCAAGAGCATATTATCGATGTCAGTTCATAGATAGGCTTAGTAGAGGGCCCAAACCCGAAGGCAGCTTAAGGCCCACGGATATAAACCGCCATGTACATAGACTTGTATTGTAAGGCATGTAAGAAAGGTCACCGAGCCGGATACGTTATATGAGCTGGCCGTGACTTTGTAGGCCGCAAGGCGTCAACCCGTGTATATAAGGGGATGACCCAGCGGCGGCTTAGGACAAGAAACAACAGATCAAGAGCCAGGTTAAGCGTATTCGCTCCCTGGTCATCGAAACCCTAGCAATACCACCTCCAACTGGATTAGGCTTTTACCTTCACCACAAGGGGCCGAACTAGTATAATCTCCTCGTGTCCTTTGTCCTGATTAACCCCTTTAAGCTAATCTCGTTGCGATGGCTCCACGACTATGTCCTCACACTAGGACATCTGCCGTGACAATTCCACGATAGATGATATCATGGTCAAGTCACATAAAGGTTCCGACCTGCTGACTGACCTCACTGAAACATTTGCCCAACTTAAGAAGATATGATATCAAGCTCAATTCGTCGAAGTGCACATTTGGAGTCCCAGGTGGAAAATTACTCGGTTTTCTCATTTCCAAACGAGGGATCGATGCAAACCCAGAAAAGATTGGAGCAATTCTCCGAATGAAACGCCATGTGCATGTGCATGATGTCCAGAAGCTTACTGGTTGTTTGGCTGCATTGAGTAAATTCATCTCTTGTCTCGATGAAAAGGCATTGCCTCTTTACCGACTTATGAAGAAGTCTGACAAGTTCGAGTGGACTCCCAAAGCTGAAGCAGCGTTTGTAGAGCTCAAAGCCCTGCTTTCCACCCAGCCTGTGCTTGCTGCCCCAGTAAGCAAAGAGCCTCTATGGTTATATATCGCAACCACTGGACAAGTTGTCAGCATAGTGCTCATAGTCAAGCGGGAAGAAGAAGGCAAAGCCTACAAAGTTCAATGCTCAGTGTACTATATTTCTGAAGTCTTGACTCCGTCCAAGCAAAGGTATTCGCATTACCAGAAGCTTGTCTACGGGATTTATTTGACCACAAAGAAAGTTGCACATTACTTCGCAGACGACTCGATTTCAGTCGTCAGCGACGCTCCACTGTCAGAAATTCTGAACAAGCGAGATGCAACTGGTTGAGTGGCCAAGTGGGCGATTGAACTCCTTCCTTTGGATATCAAGTTCAAAGCAAAGAAAGCAATCAAGTCTCAGGCAATCACTACTAGGGAAAAGGCTAGCAGCAGCGCGGGTTTTAGGTGTATCAGTAGCGCGGGGACCGGCGCTACAGCTAACACGTAGCAGTAGCACGTGCTCACCAGCGCTACTGCTACACAAGTGTAGCAGCAGCGCGCTTAATGGAAGCTCGCTACTGCTAATAGCTATAGCGTGCTTCTCCCGTGCGCGCTACTGCTAACTTTTCTCCACTCGCTACTGCTAATTTTAGTAGTTTTTTTGTTTTTTGGCATATTTGTTTTGTATTTGAACAGGCTTTATAGAAGAATCTTTAGCACATACAAATGTCATCATGATACACATACAAATGCCCGCGAGACCACAAATGTAATCATAGCATATACATACAAATAGTCTCATCATAATCATCATCGAACACAAAGTGGTATCTTGTCATCATCTCGAAAATAGCGATACATGCAAGTCTCGAATACTTGCAACTACAATGTCATCCATCTAAACAAAGGTATACGTGAGAAGAGCTATCACTATGAGTGAGAGCGGAACTATGCAGTACATGAGGTGGCGGTTACGAGTCCTCTCTTGCGCTAGCGTGAACCTCAAGTAACTAGCTTCTCCTTCTTGTCTGCTTTTGAAGCCTTTATGGCTGGCGCCCGAGAACCCATTCACTTGTGCCTGACACTCATGCCACTCGTTGTACACCCCCGGAACCTTCCCTTTGTACATGACATAGCACTTCCATCTCGCCATCAAGAAACTAGGTACCTGTTAGAGATGCATGTTCATGAAGAGGATGTACAATCATATATATGCAACAAAATATACTAGAGCAACACCGAAAAAGAAAGGGTTAGCAACTAGATGCAACATACAATATGCAAATTAATTAACTAGAGGTACCCTGGTCATCGTACGCAAACTAACAAAGTAGCGTTACGCAAGTTCGGCAGGGACCGTGGACATCACAAAGTTTCATCGCTACAAAAAGTATACAAGTTCAACCGACACATATCATCATCATCGGCATCATAAATCACTAGAAGTTCCATCCTTCCATATCATCGAGGATGGACCCTAGCTTCTTGAACGGCGTGAGGTCTAGACGTTGCATGCCTATGCGAGTTCGGACATCAGCTCGCGATATAGGGCCGTGGTGGAACATCCCCTTCTCATCGATGACTTCTTTCATGATGATCATCGCAATGTCGCTTTGGATGCGAAAGAAGTCATCTCTAAGTTTATAATCCGCTTCTCCATGAGATTCTAGCCACTTGTGGATATGATCATCATTTCTGCTTCTCATGCGAATCTTTTGGTGATCCGTGTTGAACTGAATCATGAGATGGACGATGTAGAATCCATCCTTCTTGCTTGGTTTTGGGACATGGATGCAGGAGAAGTTAGTTTTATGCGCGAAACCCATCTTCTTGTTCCTTTGTTTCCTGATCTGCATGTGGCCACCTGTAATGCTGAAGCCTTAGAGAGCATCATCTAGAATATTCATTATGTGGGTGTAGTCTTTTTTCTCGTAGTCTCTGGAAGGGTCAAAATACACTGTGTGGGAGACTTGCGGGTAAAGAACGATAAGGACGGCACGCCCATTGCTGCGGGGAAAAGACACCTCAAATTATTCCCCATATGAGAGAGAAGGAATGATTGAAATGTACGAAAGGGTTGTCCGGAACTGACTTACTTTGGATGATAAGGCATGAGGACAATTTCCTGGTCCTTATTCTGTACCATGAAGTTTTGGAGGTACTCCCTAGCAGTTTCACGCTCAAAGTCGCCGAGACTCAAGAAAGACTCGTGCATGTAGTACGGATCCACCACACAGATTTGCGAGACTTCTTCACTCTTCATGACAGAGCTCATATGTAGCGCAAAAAGGCGGACGATTGTAAAATCGAGCCGCCTTGTCAGAAACATCTCAAAGATATGGTCAAACCGCAGGAAGAACACCTCCACGGGCCGTGTCTCGACGTAGCACTTCCCCTCAGGCACACGAGCCGCGTATGTCGGATATCCTGGATCCTTTGAGGCTAGTAGGCTTTTCTCAGTCAATAGCACATGGTCATGCAGTCTCCTGAGATCCCTTGATAGTGCCTCTAGCGGTTTCGGCAGTAGCATCGGCTCGCCCGTGAGATGGAACATGGTCGCACCTTTCACGGGTACACGCTCTTCAGAATGCATCGTCTGGCTGCTTTGTGCTCTCGCTTGTTTGGAGGCCGTTATCTTCCCCGATCTCTTTCTCTCCTTTTTCATGGGCACACCTTCCAGACCCTTCCTTAACCCCTGCCCTAGGGTTCCCGGGCTAAGCACTGTACGACCCCCGGCTAGTTGAGCCTGTGTTGAGGCGACATCTTCAAGCGTGTCCTATGAGGAATTTATGAAGAGAGACTTTTTGCAATCCTTCCAACGACCTTCCTGCCCAGGCATATCATCCATATCCTCATTAGCATGCTGGTAGCCCGATTCGTCATATGGTTGACTCATCATATCTATGTCATAGTCATACGCGTTTGTATTGAGGAAACCCATAGGGTCGACCTTCGTCTCATCATCCATTCTCTGTTCTATAGGACCGATTACATCAGCCAGTACTATTGCACCCCCTTCATCACGTCATCCGCCGCTCTCACTCGGCACTACAGGAGCTGGTAATTGCGTAGGCGGGGTGGTTGTCTCTACACATGCTTGTTGATGTGTGGTTATTGGTGTGCTCTCGGCCGGCTCCAGACGAATAAGATTCTTTGGCCATAGCAGCACCCAACCCTTGCAGCTTCCAATCCGCGGCGGGGTCTCGTCGTCCTCTCCCACATGCTGTACTGGAGGAGGCAACGCGTCGTGCCCCAATTTCACACTGGACAAGCTAACCCTGAAGTGCCCAGCGGGGATCGGCTGGTTGTGGAATGTGGGTTTCAAGGGGTTCAATATCATCCCCTTTCCCATGTCGACCTTCTGGCCTTTTATCAAGTAGAGTATGGTGCACGGGGTTTCTTCGCCCTGCAAACACATATGTTGGTGCGACATGTAATTACCGTGACGGCGTTGAGCTCAACCAAAGACGAAGGCCCACCTAGCGCGCCAGAGACTGAGGACGGGCTGCTATGAGCGGGAGCGACCGCGAGAGGAGGCCCGGTTGTGTGAGCAAGTGATGGTGCGGTGTTGTTGTTCATGGAGTTGCTCCTGACGAAACTGGGCATCGGGAAATCATGTACCGTCTTGTCTGGGTTTTCCTTCGTCCAGTTGATGATAGCTGGAACCAAGTTAGTAGCGAAATCATTTTTGCAGGCAGTTACAGCTGCATTGACTGCCTGCTGTAGCAACTCATTTTTCTCCTCGGCTATTTTTTCCGCGTCCTCAGCTGCTTTTTTCTCAACCACAAGCTTCACCTTCGCGTTGATGTCCGCCTGACTAAACTTCTTTTTCTACTTCTTGGCCTCCGGGCCCTTGTTGTAAAACACCTTCCACGTGGTGCCGTCTCCAGCGCCATGCACACGACCATATTGCGGCTGCTGTCCCAAAGGGAGTCCCTTAAGTTCGTTCAAGGCCCGGTTGAGAGGGGTGTCCCACTTGGGCCTCGTCGGAGAAGTAGGGCTTTCGGCTGCAAGCTGGTGATGCTTCTCCAGTAGTCTAATCAATTTCCTCGTGATCTAGTCCGTGTAAAAACCTTTTTCTCCTTGTCCCACTTGTAGCGGGCCCTGATGAAGTCACGCTCCAAGGGGTTGGTGAACTTCGCGAAGGGGTCCGGGAGACCCACGGCTTCACATTCCGCGTCCTCCTTATCCTATATGGGCCTTTTACCGAGGTAGCCACGGCTTCCGAGGCGATGCTTCCCCGCGTTCCTTTGCTGAAGGCTCTTGAATTTCGCAGCCTTAGCCTTGGCTGCCTCGGTGGCGCAAGTGTCCTTGAACTTTTTGAACTCCTCTTCCGTAAGTGTCAGATTTTCCTCCAGAATCTTGGACAGGGGTTCCTCAGCCTCAATAGCTCGTCTCACCCTCCCTTTCCAGGAGGCCAAATCATTGCTAAACATGCCCATGGCGTGATTGTTAATATTTTTCATCTTTGGACCATCCCATGGTTGTTCTATGTTATCATCCCGGTCGGGGAACTTGAATCTCTTGTGCAACTTCGTTAGGAGAAACTGCGTCAAATGTTCTTTACTCCTTAAGTCATCGTCGTTGATGCTCACGCATTCCCGTAGGATGCATCCTAATTGGTTCCCATAGCACTTGTGAGGTTCTTCCGGCTCTAATGGCTCAATCTTGCTAGATGCCATCTTTGTGATCACAAGTCGTCCAATCCCTAGTTTGTTAGGTTTTCGTATCCTCTGCTTCTTATGCTTCCTCTTTTCGGTAGCGGCATCGGCGCCAGTACCTTCCCCGCCGGTCTCGGCGCCGCCATCGGTGCTGGCGCCGTCGGTATCGATGTCAGCGTCAGTACCATCATCGAGGCCGACCTGCAAACCTTTCTTAGCACTCAAATAGTCGAGGTACTCTTGTTCACCCTCATAATCCATCTCGTCTGCATCTTGGTCAGAAGGCCTAGTTTCTTCGTTGTTCGACATGTTTCCTATGATTAAGTGTCCTCGTTTTTTTGTAAAAGTATGAATAAATGAGAAATGACATAAAAAAGAAATCTATGTGCCAGCACTCGATATGCCAACTTGTAGCACAAATTATGCCTTTATTCACGGCAAATTTCGGCATGACCTTTGCTAAAAAATGGAGATATCGAGCGCCTGAAATTCACCGGAACAGAAATGAGTCAACATTCTGGCGTAACATAGGCCACTCGGATCATTTACCAAAATTGAACCAAAACATCACATGTCCAAATGACATGTTCAAATTCCAAACATGACATGTGCAAAACATGACATATCCACATATCACATGTCCAGTTCAAATTTGCATATAAATTTAGCCTACCTAAATTTGCTTTAACAAGGGATGTTGATTTGGACAATTGCTTAAATGCTGCCTTTTCTTTTAACTACAATTGCTTAACCCTAAATTTTTGTCCTATTTTAAAACCTAGCTAAATTCATAACTAAATAGATAACCTAATTAACCTACTGCCCTAACTAAAACCTAAGTAAATTAACCGAAGAGCCCTAGCTAGTAGAGAGAGGGGGGTTTACAGAGGGTGCAGGGACGACGGCCGAGGTTGGGAGGGGAGGAAGCAGAGGAGGGAGGTGAGGGCCAACAGTTCGGGGGCGAGTGCCGGGTCGGGGGCGAGCGCCGGGGTCGGGGTCGAGCGCCGGGTCGGGGGCGAGAGCCCGGGTCGGGGTCGAGGGCCGGGTCGGGGGCGAGCGCCGGCCAGGGTCGGGGGCGAGCGCCGGGGCGCGGCGGTGCGACGGGGGAAGAGAGAGTGGGGATTTGGGGGGAAAAGAGGCGGGATGAAGCAGGGGGAGTGAGAATTTTGGGTTAAGTGGACGTAGCAGGAGCGCGTTTAGACAAAACGCGCTGCTACTACCTTCACTAGCTGTAGCGGTTTAGATAAAACGCGCTCCTACTACCTTCACTAGCTGTAGCGGTTTTATAAGAAAATCGCTACTACTAGCTTGACTGTAGTTGTTTTATAAAGAAATCGCTACTGCCAGTTTTCCTTTTTCTTTTCCTTTATTTTCTCCCACTTTTATTTCCCGAGAGCAGTGAACGAAGGGAAGGTGATATATATTGCATCATTTGACGGTTAAATATGTATACAAAATAGGAACATATATATGACATCATTGGACCCATGCATAATAATGGCTAAGTGTGTATAAAAAATAGGAACATATATATATATTACATCATTTGACCGATAACATACGGTTCCTCAGCACTGACGTTTTCGTTTTTGAGTCAGCTTCTTTCCCTTCTTGTTCGTCGAAGAATAATTGAGCCCCTCATTGTGACTTTGCCTTTTCCATGGAGTACGATTTTTCTTAGGTAATGTAGTATTGATTCTTATTTTGACGTATACTTCATCATAATCGTCATCTTCCCTCATTGGGTTGCCGTACTGATCATAGTCTTCCTCGTTGGCGACTCCATCCATTCCAATGATGTTCCTTTTGCCTCTCCTCACGACAACACGACTGGGATTGCATGGGTCGGTTATGAAGAAGCATTGTGTCACGTGCTTAGCATGTACCCATGGCTCGTTTTTGGCGATAGCGTTCACGGTAGCGCTCTTGGCGTCGGGTATAGTCATGGTAGTGAAAATCCGGTTTTCTCTTTCGACATTCTTAGCCCATCTGACACGGAACATCGTCGTGTTGTGTAGTCCAGAGTAGTCAAGCTCCCAGATCTCCTCGACCCTTCCATAAAATTGTTCAGTTGCGCTGTTGTCGTTGCCGGTCATGCATTCCATCGTCACCCCTAAGTTCTGATCATCACTGTCCATATCTTTGGCCTCCGTGTAGAACGTGTATCTGTTGATATCATATGCCTGATAGGTTACGAGGTTGAGCGAGGGGCCATGTGCTAAGGCGTATATGAGCAATCCGTCCTTAGAGCCCTCCTCCGGAGGATTAGCAATAATATGCTCCTTGAACCAATGCAGGAAAGTGGAGTTGTGCTCTCTAGTAACTTCGGCGTCCGTCCTGCATAGCCCCCGGTCACGATACTTCTTTGCGATAATTTCTTTGTGCAGTGCCACGAAAGGATCTACCTCGTCTAGGTGTTCTAGCACTACCAAGTTTGCTCTGTCAAAGTCGCTGCGTCGATCTGAGTATGCCACGTGCAGTTCCCTGCGACCGTTGTAGTGACCTTCTCCTTTGATCCTCCCATCGTGGTTGTTAACGAGCAAACCAACACTAACACCAGGCGGCTGGTCTGCGCCATGTAGAAAATTCTCACAGAAAGAGATGCACTCTTGTGTCACATAGCCCTGGACGATGCTTCCATCCGGACGGGACATGTTACGAACAAATCCTTTGATGATCCCATTCATCCTCTCAAACGGCATCATGTTGTGCAGGAATGATAGCCCCAGGTCTATTATGTCATCCACAATATGGACACATAGATGCACCATCACGTCAAAGAACGCGGGCGGGAAGTACATCTCAAGCTCATTCAGTATCACAACGATCTCTTCATGTAGCCTTCGGAGCTGCTTCACACTGATCGACTTTCGAGAGATGACGTCGAAAAAGTTGCAGAGACCAATAAGCGTGTCACGGACGTGCTTGTCCATTATCCCTCTAAGGGCAACATGTAGTATCTGCGTCATCATCACATGACAGTCATGGGACTTCATCCCGCTGAACCTTTTCTTGTCCGTGTCTAGATATTTGTTTATCTTGCCATAGTAACCGGAACTAACTTTGACTCCGGTAAGGCACTTAAAGAATTGATCGATCTCAGCCTGACTTAAGGTGAAGCAAGAAGGGGGGCAATAATCCTCTTTCTTTATTTTCTTGCCCTTCTTCTCCCGTGCCTCTGTCTCCGTCTCTGTCTCGTCTGAAATTTTACGGGGCGGCATGTGTAGATCTTCCCTGATTTTCAAATCTTGCAAGTCTTTTCTTGCCTTCGGCCCATCCTTGGTCTTATCCGGCATGTTCATCAGTGTTGCGAGCAAGCTCTCAAGGACATTCTTACAGATATGCATTTGATCAAGGCAATGAGGTGTATCAAGTTTGTGCCAGTACTCCAAGTCCCAGAATGCATACCTCGTCTTCCATACCTTCAGCAGCGGCTCCGGCGCCTTTCTCATCGTCTTTCCCGGCACGGGGCACTCCTTCCAGTTTTACAACAGCTCATCAATTTCGGCACCGCTCCGCTTACGTGGAGGTCCTCGATGCTCAGTGTGACCATTGAGTAGATCTCCACGGTTTCTCCACGGGTCGTCTTGTTCGAGCCATCTTCGATGCCCCATGTACATGATTTTCCCAGACCCGCTATCTTTCCTTGACGTTAGCTGCTGAGACGTCGTATCATCCATGCACCGCATGCATCCGCAATATCCATGGCACACCTGGCCTGCCACATATCCGTAACCAAGATAGTCCTGCACTGTCGTGATCAGCGCGGCTCTCATGTTGAAATACTCGCCTTTGCTGGCATCCCATGTCTTGGCCGGTGTTTTCCATAACGTGTCTAACTCCTCTTGAAGTAGCCCCAGATACAAATTAATATTATTTCCTGGTTGTTTCGGCCCTTGAATAAGCATGCTCATGTGAATGTACTTCGATTTCATGCACATCCAGGGGGAGGTTGTACATCCATACAAACACGGGCCATGTGCTATGGTTGGTGTTCTGGTTGCCAAACGGATTCATGCCATTGGTACACGCGCCGAGCACGATGTTCCTTGCATCACATTCAAAATACCGATAGAAGTTGTTCAACGCTCTGCACTGGCTTCCATCCTTGACGTGTGTCAGCTTCGGATCATCTCCATCGTCGGGCTTCTTCCTCTCCGCGTGCTAGCGCATTAGCTTTGCTTCCTTGGGATCTACAAAATACCTCTGGAGACGGGGAGTGATCGGTAAGTACCATACCACTTTCTGGGGACATTTCTTCCCCGCCTTCTTGTATCGAGAAGCATTGCACACTGGACAGCTTGTTTTTTCCGCGTGCTCCTTCCGATAAATTATGCAATCGTTGATGCATGCATGGTATCTAACGTGTGGCAGATCAAGAGGGCACACGATCTTCTTGGCCTCATCAACACTACTAGGACATAGATTACCCACGGGAAGAACATCCTTTAGGTACTTGAGATGCTCATCGAGGCTAGTGTCGGTCCATTTGTTTTTAGCCTTCGTCTTCAGGAGTTGGAGCGTGAAACTCAAGCGGGTCACCTCAGGATTACAACCATCATACAATGGAGTGTTCGAGTCTACCACCAGTTGCTCTAGCTTAGCCTCCTCTCTAGAAGCAGCTCTCTCAGTACTCGTCTCCTTGCGAAGAAATGCTTGAACATGAGGGTCCCGCACGATTGAACTTAGTACCGACAAACTCTGCATCGTGGAGTCCATGTCGTTCTCTCCGCCGCCATGTCCGGCCCCTTCTCCGCCGCCATGTCCGGCCCCTTCTCCGCCGCCATGCCCGGCCCCTTCTCCGCCGCCATGTCCGGCCTCTTCCCTGCCGCCATTATCGATCATATCTTCGTCTTGCCCCGTGTCATCATTGCCTGCCCCGTCGGCATCCTCAACATCGTCATCCTCATCTTCAATTATCCACCGAGTATAGCCATCCATGAAACCAATCATGAGCAGGTGCGCTTCGACACGACCATCGTCATGGGGGTCGAGCCAAACTATTCCTTTGCATTTTTGACACGGACATAAAACCTCTGTTCGGTTATTTTCTTTCATGTCCTGCACCGCCGACCGCAACCACCTGTCCACCATCATTCCACTGACCATCGTCAACTCTGCACGGTAATAATAAACAAATTGATTATAAAAATGCGTGCATGCATCAAAGTCATACAAAAATTTGGCATGACCTCCCTTAAAAATAGGACATATATAGATCTAGAGTTTGCCTAGAATTCACCGAAATGGAAATAAATCGACATTTTGGCAAAACATAGGCAACTCAAAAGCACAATTTGGCATCAACTCATGCCACACACACTATTTCCATAAACATATCACACACACATAAACATATTTCCATTTTGCAAAAGCATGAAATTTTAATCACCTATATCTAGAGATCGAGCACACGGTGGAGATGATGATGTAGGGAGATCAAAAGTGCACAAAGCTCTTCTTGACAAAGATAGATCTAGTTAGGGGGCAAATAGGTCACTTAACTAAATGCTACATCTACCTAGCTACCTAATTTGGGAGGAGACAACTTCAACTAGTGGAGGGGGGAGGAAAAAGAGAAAGGAGATGCATTAATGGAGGTGGTGTAGTTAGGTAGGAGTAATGAAGAGAGAGAAAGGTAGGTAGAAGAGGGAGAGTAATGGGGGAGAAGTATTGAGGAAGAAGAAGAGTGAGAGTGGGAGAGGTAGGGGAAAGGGAGAGGAGGGGGAGGGGGAGGGCGGGTGGGGAAAAGGTGGTGGGTGCGGATTAGCAGTAGCGCGGGACGTAAAACGCGCTGCTGCTAAGAAAGTAGCAGCAGCGCGCTTTCGGTACAAGCTCTACTGCTAACCAGGACCAAAAGTGTGCCTGATTTGAAAATTAGCAGCAGCGACCTCAGAAAAACCGCGCTACTGCTACAGCTATAGCAGTAGCGCGACTCGCGGCACCACGCTGCTGCTAAATGGAGTAGGGTGGGCACTGTCGGTCCATATTTGTAACGGCGCAGGTTACGCCGAGTGCGCTACTGCTAAGCACTTGTCAGTAGCGGGTTTTCCACACCCGCGCTACTGCTAATTAGCAGCAGCGCTCCTTTTTGAGCCGCGCTGCTGCTAAGATTCTGTGTATAGGGTTTTCCCTAGTAGTGAATAGCGGATTTTCCGGCCGAGTGGATTGAGCAGTAGTAGCCGACTCAAGTTCACTCGGAACATTGGACTATGTTCTTTGATGGGTCCAAGATATTGAACGGATCTGGTGTTGGAGTGTTCCTAGTGTCCCTAAGAGGAGATAAGCTCAGTTATGTCCTCCAGATTCACTTCGACTCCTCAAACAATGAACCTGAGTATGCGGCACTTCTATATGGGTTGCGTATGGCCATCTCACTCGGCGTCCATCGCCTGATGGTCTACGGTGACTTGGATTTGGTGGTCAATCAGGTAATGAAGTAGTGGGACATCAGGAG
Source organism: Triticum urartu (assembly GCF_056163025.1). Lineage (NCBI taxonomy): Eukaryota > Viridiplantae > Streptophyta > Magnoliopsida > Poales > Poaceae > Triticum > Triticum urartu. The sequence goes on along the minus strand of NC_141877.1, from coordinate 211,806,218 downwards.
CCTTGCCATGACTGGTTATTGCAATGAAGTGGGAAAATTAGAGAAGAAGTTTGAAGGGTTGGAGCTCCACCACATACCCCGACTCAAAAATCAAGCAACTGATGATCTGGCGAAGATAGGCTCCACTCGAAAGCCTATTCCTAGTAATGTGTTCTTGGAGCATCTCCATACCCCATCAGTCCAAGAGGATCCCTTTACGGAGGAGCCCCCGCAAGCAATAAGTTCAGCCAATCAAACTGAGATTGAAGTTCCAGCAGTAGTCGACTTGATCATGGAGTTTTTAGCGATCACTCCTGACTAGACGATGCCATATATTGCATATTTGCTGAGGATGAAGATGAGGCCCGCCAGATCGTCCGCAGATCCAAAGCCTTCACGGTGATAAGTGGACAGCTTTACAGAGAAAGTGTTATCGGAGTGGCTCAGCGTTGCATCTCTCTAGAAGAAGGTCGACTGATCTTAAATGAGATTCACTCGGGGACCCGTGGTCACCACGCGTCCTCTCGGACCATACTTGCCAAAGCGTAACGAGCAAGATTTTTCTGGTCGCGTGCGAATGAGATGGCTAAAGATATAGTCGGTAAGTGTGAAGGCTGCCAGTTTTACTCAAACATGTCTCACAAGCCTGCATCTGCCTTGAAGACTATTCCACTCGTCTGGCAATTTGCAGTTTGGGGGTGGACATGGTTGGACCTTTCAAAACCGGCAGAATCGGTTTCACTCATTTGCTCGTAGCAGTCGACAAGTTCACCAAATGGATCGAGGCCAAGCCTATCAAGAATCTTGACTCAAGCACTGCCATTAGTTTCATCAGAGAGCTGATATTCTAATATGGAGTCCATCACAACATTATCATAGATAACGACTCCAACTTTGATTCTGATGAGTTCAGAGCATTATGCGCTTCCCAAGGCACTCGGGTCGATTACGCATCCGTTGCGCACCCGCAGTCGAATGGGCAGGCGGAAAGAGCGAATGACTTGATCCTACAAGGGTTGAAATACCAATTGATGTGCGACCTCAAGAACGTAGCTGGAGCTTGGGTGACTGAGTTTCCATTTGTCTTGTGGGGATTGAGAACGACTCCCAATCAGTCGACTGATCGAACCCCTTTCTTCATGGTATATGGTGCTGAAGTTGTGCTTCCGAGTGATTTGCTGCACAATACCCCCAAGTGGAACTATTCTTAGAAGCTGAAGCAGAATAGGCACGCCAGGACGCAGTTGATCTCCTAGAGGAGGAACGAGAAATGGCTCTGATGTGGTCGACCATCTATCAACAATACCTGCGTCGATTCCATGCCCAAAATGTCAGAGGCCGAGCATTTCAAGAAGTAGACCTTGTGCTCCGAGTGCACCAGAAACGGCCTCACAAGCTCGCTCCGGCCTGGGGAAGGGCCCTTCATCATCACCAAGGTGCCCCACAACGGGGCATATCACCTCTACAACATAGCCAAGAAAGAAGAAGAGCCACGCTCGTGGAATGCGGATCTGCTCCGCCATTTTTATACCTAAACACTCGGATCGACGAGTTGTAATAATAATCCTTCAGTTTGCTTATGAAAGATATGATTTTTGCAGTATTTTAATGATTGTTTTCACATAAACATGTGTGTTCAAATCCCCCAGTGGGTGGCTTAGCAGCGAACCCGATAGGCCTAAGTTTCAAAAACACTCCGAGTGAAGAGCAACCCTCTCACTCGGGGGCTTAGCCGCGAACCCGATTCGCAAATTTTCAAAAACACTCCGAGTGAAGGGAAACCCTCTCACTCGGGGGCTTAGCCATGAACCCGATTCGCCTAAGTTTGAAAAACTGATAGAGGCAAAGGTGTCCCGTCTTTCGATAAGATGATGGATATCGCTTTGGTGGAAGTCGACTTTGACGATCCGACTACGAACATGCGAGGACGTCGTGCCTTAGCAATCGCTAAACCAACTCCGAGAGGTTATTGACCACGCCGGCGCACGATCAACCTGACCACGAAGGTCTATTTCCTGCAAGCAAATGAAGAACGAGCAAGAAACTAAGATTGCAATCTGGATATTGCGAACATAGGATGAATGCTTTATTGATCAAGGTGGGGTTATGTGACGTCTTTGTCTGGTCGTTGAATACAAACGAAGTACGCGAAGTTGCAGCTATGGCGAACTTTTAATCTAAACAAAACCCAAAGTCTAAATGATGCCCTAAGGGCTGTATATATGGAGGAGAGAGGGGGGAATTCCGTGGCCCTTGGAGGAGGGGTCCGAAACCAACCCTAACTCTTGTTTCCCCACACATACGGACTCTAAAAACAGCCTATAATCAAGTATTTCAAAATTACATGGGCCTGGCCCAAAAATAAGGTGACGCAGCACCTAGAATAGCCTCTGGACGAAATTTATGAAGTGGCATCTTGTATATTTTGTCCAAGGCTTCATGCACTCATTATGGTGGCTTCAAAGTCCTGGAATCATCACTTGTAACTCCGTTCTTGTTCCCCTTGTGCATGCCATCATCTCCATGCTTGAACTTGCTCCAAGGTTCACATTTCTTGTCCAAGCTAGGCCCTTCATTTGTAAGCAAAAAAATGTATCCAATTTAGGCAGCATCATATTCTCATGAACATTAGAATTGTTACTAAGAAACGAAAGTACCTGGTAATTTAATTGGCGTGCGCGAGCTCTAGTAATTGGTCCAGTATGTATAGCAGCAGGGGCTGTGGGTGTAACAATGGTATTGATGTCCTCATCATCCTCCCCTTCTTGAAATGAACTCGTCCTCGACGGAAGCTCATCTTCCTCACCCAAATAAGGCTTCAAATCTGCAATGTTAAAAGTGGGACTAACCCCAAAATCTGCAGGCAGCTCAAGTTTATATGCATTATCATTTATTTTCTCTAACACCTTAAAAGGACCATCAGCATGTGGCATTAGCTTTGATTTGCACAAATTAGGAAATCTATCCTTACGCAAAGGTAACCAAACAAGATCTCCAGGTGCAAACACAACATGTTTTCTACCCTTATCTCTAGCAAGTTTGTATTTAGCATTCATACGCTCAATGTTTTCCTTGGTTAACTCATGCATTTTTAAAATCAATTCAGCATGTTCTTTAGCATCAAAATTAACCTTCTCCGAAGATGGAAGAGGCAACAAATCAATAGGTGCACGAGGTAGGAAACCATACACAATTTCAAAAGGGCACATCTTATTAGTAGAATGCAATGAACGATTATAAGCAAATTCAATATGAGGCAAGCATTCTTCCCACATTTTCTTATTATTCTTCAGAACAGCCCTAAGCATAGTAGACAATGTTCTATTGATTACTTCAGTTTGTCCATCAGTTTGGGGGTGACAAGTAGTACTAAAAAGCAGTTTAGTCCCCAACTTAGCCCATAAACATCTCCAAAAGTGGCTAAGAAATTTAGTATCACAATCTGAAACAATAGTATTTGGCGCACCATGCAAGCGAATAATTTGATGACAAAACAAATTAGCAACATTAACAGCATCATCGCTTTTATGACATGGTATAAAGTGTGCCATTTTCGAGAATCTATCCATGACAACAAATATGCTATCCCTCCCCTTCTTTGTTCGAGGTAAACCTAAAACAAAGCTCATAGATATATCCTCCCAAGGAACAGTAGGTACAGGCAAAGGCATATATAAAAAATAAGGATTGAGTCGTGACTTAGCTTTTTGACATGTAGTGCAGCGAGCAACAAAACGCTCAACATCCCGTCTCATCTTTGGCCAAAAGAAATGTGTAGCAAGTACGTCCTTCGTCTTCTTCATGCAGAAGTGTCCCATTAATCCTCCTCCATGTGCCTCCTGCAACAACAAAAGACGAACGGAGCTAGCTGGAATGCATAGCTTGTTAGCACGGAACACAAATCCATCATTAACGATAAACTTGTTCCACGTTCTTCTATCTTTACAATTCTGCATTACATATTTAAAATTAGCATCATGCACATATTGATCTTTGATGGTCTCCAAACCAAATATTTTGAAGTCAAGTTGTGAAAGCATAGTATAGCGACGAGACAATGCATCAGCGGTAACATTTTCTTTACCCGTCTTGTGTTTAATGACATAAGGGAAAGTCTCAATGAATTCAACCCATTTAGCATGTCTACGATTCTGTTTAGCTTGACTTTTAATATGTTTCAACGATTCATGATCAGAATGTATAACAAATTCTTTGGGCCATAAATAATGTTGCCATGTTTCTAAAGTCCGAACAAGAGCATATAATTCTTTATCATAAGTAGAATAATTCAGACTAGGCCCACTCAATTTTTCAGAAAAGTATGCAACAGGTTTGCCATCTTGTAATAACACACCTCCTAATCCAATTCCACTAGCATCACATTCAAGCTCAAAAGTCTTATTAAAATCAGGAAGTTGGAGTAAAGGAGCATGTGCCAACTTATCTTTCAATACCGTGAAGGCTTCTTCCTGTGCGGTACCCCAAACAAAAGGTACATCCTTCTTTGTAATCTTATTGAGAGGTGCAGCAATGGTGCTGAAATCTCTCACAAAACGCCTATAGAATCCAGTGAGGCCAAGAAAACTCCTCACTTGTGTGACCGTTTTGGGCTGCGGCCAACTCTCAATAGCTTCAATCTTGGCTTTATTAACTTCAATTCCCTGTGGAGTAACAACATAGCCAAGAAAAGATACTCGATTGGTGCAGAAGGTGCACTTCCCAAGGTTACCAGACAAACGTGAATCACATAGAGCAATAAAAACAGCACATAAATGTTCCTCCAAAGATCTGGTATAAATCAGTATATCATCAAAATAGAATACCACAAATCGTCCAATGAAAGCACATAAAACTTCGTTCATTAATCTCATGAAAGTACTAGGTGCATTAGTTAACCCAAAAGGCATGACTAACCACTCATATAATCCAAACTTAGTTTTAAATGTTGTTTTCCATTCATCTCCCAATTTCATATGAATTTGATGGTATCCACTACGCAAATCAACTTTGGAGAATATTGTAGAGCCACTCAATTCATCAAGCATGTCATCTAGCCTAGGAATAGGATAACGATAACGAATAGTAATATTAATAATGCATCTACAATCAACACACATACACGACGTACCATCCATTTTTGGCACTAGTATAATAGGAACAACACAAGGGCTAAGAGATTCATGTATATAACCTTTGTTGAGCAGCTCATGTACTTGACGTATAATCTCCTTCGTCTCCTCTGGATTGGTATGGTATGGCGCACGGTTAGGCAGCGAAGCACCGGGAATTAAGTCAATCTGATGCTCAATCCCTTGAATAGGAGGTAATCCCGGTGGCACGTCTTGTGGAAAGACGTCAGCGAACTCCTGAAAAATGTTAGTGACAGCATGAGGCAAAGAGGAAGGTACATCCTCGAAAGAAAAATAACGCCTCTTTGCACACAAAAGCATAACAAACAGATTTGCTAAAATCTAGATCATCAATATCAGATTTGGTGGCAAGTAAACATGCACTTTTCAATTTAATTTCAAAAGCAACACTAGATGGTTTATTATTAGGCTTCATTTGTTGCTCAAATTCTTTTGCCACAATCTAATTTTCACTCTTATGTTTATCCTGTTTTGCTTTATTATCCCTATTAATATCATCTTTCAAAATGGAATCAGGAGTCATAGGAAGCAAAGTAATATTTTTGTCCTGATGAACAAGAGTATATTGATTATTTGTACCATGGTGTACATAATTTTTATCAAATTGCCATGGTCTACCAAGTAATAAGGAACATGCTTGCATAGGTACCACATCACAATCAACATGATCAGCATATGTAGAGATACTAAAATGCACACGAACAGTACGTGTTACCTTAACCTCGCCGCTGTTATTGAACCATTGGATGTAGTAAGGATGTGGATGTGGTCTTGTGGTGAGAGATAGCTTCTCCACCATCTCCATGCTAGCCAAGTTGTTGCAGCTCCCTCCATCTATGATGACGCAAACAGAACGTTCCTTCACGACTCCCTTTGTATGGAACAAATTATGCCTCTGATTTTGCTCAGCTTGTGTAACCTCCACATTCAAAACATGTTGAGCAACTAAACATTCATACCTATCAGCATCTTCAGCAGCCATGTATTGCGTCTCATGATCGGAATCATCTCCACCGTGTTCTTCACTTGTAATAAGAGCCAAAGTCTCCTCATCACAGTCACTAGCGGACTCATACTCACCATCCTCCGTAACACTCATCACATGCTTAGATGGGCATTGTCTTGCATAATGACCTCCACCCTTGCAACGCCGACAAATAATATCATGTGTTTGCCCTGTTGATGCCATGGATGAAGAAGAACTCTGTGCAGGCCTAGAAGGTGTGCTCTTTGTAGATAGTGGTGGTTGTGCCTGCTTTCTTGTATCATGGTAGGCGGTTGCAGCTGACGGAGGCACCGGTGCAGCAGAACGTGTGGAAGTAGAGGATGCACGCGGTGTCCATGATGAAGGTCGACCTGCAGAAAAGTTAGTTCGCGCCAATGCTTGTCGATCCTGCACTTCACGTTCAGCTTTGCAAGCAAGATGGAATAAATGAGTGATATTATTATATTCCTTATACTCTAGAATGGTCTGAATCTCTTTATTTAATCCACCCATAAAACATGCAAGCATAGCTTCATTTTCCTCAACAATACCACATCGAATCATGCCGGTTTGTAATTCCTGATAATATTCTTCTACAGGATTTTTTCCTTGTCTTAAGCGTTTCAATTTTTGAAGTAATTCACGTTGATAATATGGTGGAACCCAACGAGTATGAATAGCAGTTTTCAAAGCAGCCCAAGTAGCTGGAATAGGATATAATCTACAATGTTCGGACCACCGAACACATGCAAAACTAGTGAAAGCACAAACAGCAACAGGAACACGTCTCTCCTCAGGATATTGTAAACATGTAAAACATTGTTCAGTTTCTAACTCCCAAGTAAGATATATATCAGGAACATATCTACCCTCAAATGGTGGAATATTCAATTTTAGTTTAGGAAGATGGTCATGATCTCGTACCTCAGGTGGTTGGCCTAAAAACTGCCCGGGGGTCTCCAGACTCTTTTTTTCCGAAACCTACTCAGGCAAGGAAACATGAATTGGAAATTATATGGATCTCGAAAACAAACCTAATATGAGAGGAACTCGGATTGGTGGTGGATATATGGTGGTAGGATATGGCAGTGGTGTTTGTATATGGCAGCGATGGTGGTAGCGGTGGTGGTATATGGATACGGAACGGTGGTGGTATACGGATACGAATCGGTGGCGGATAAGCGGTGGTGGTAGATGGCAGGGGAGATGATGATGGTGCGGCGGCGGTGTGACAACTTATGACCAAAACTCAAAACTCTAAAAGACTAGACGCTAAGAGCAGCAACTAGACACGAGATGCAACCGCAAATTCAACAAAGCAAAAACCCTAAAAATATTATGCAAAGGCTCAGATTGGTTCGGATATGATGAACTAACCCTAACTTGTTTGTGGCATTTTCGTGGACTATAGGTATGAAGAACAGACTCAATCTAAACTACGAAAAACTGTAAAATCTCACCGAGCAACCTGAAAATCGTATTCCACTTGATAGAGGCAAAGGTCTCCCGTCTTTCGATGAGATGATGGATATCGCTTTGGTGGAAGTCGACTTTGATGATCCAACTACGAACGTGCGAGGACGTCGCGCCTTAGCAATCGCTAAACCAACTCTGAGAGGTTATTGACCACGCCGACGCACGATCAACCTGAACACTAAGGTTTATTCCCTGCAAGCCAATGAAGAACGAGCAAGAAACTAAGATTGCAATCTGGATATTGCAAATATAAGATGAAAGCTTTATTGATCAAGGTGGGGTTCTGTGACGTCTTTGTCTGGTCGTTGAACACAAACGAAGTACGCGAAGTTGCAACTATGGAGAACTTTTAATCTAAACAAAACCGGAAGTCTAAACGATGCCCTAAGGGTTGTATATATGGAGGAGGGAGGGGGAATTTTGTGGCCCTTGGAGGAGGGGTCTGAAACCAACCCTAACTCTTGTTTCCCCACACATATAGACTCTAAAAACAGCCTATAATCTAGTATTTTGAAATTACATGGTCCTGGCCCAAAAATAAGGTGACGCGGCACTTAGAATAGCCTCTTGTCGAAATTTATGAAGTGGCATCTTGTATATTTCATCCAAGGCTTCATGCACTCATTATGGTGGCTTCAAAGTCCTGGAATCATCACTTGTAACTTCGTTCTTGTTCCCCTTGCGCACGCCATCATCTCCATGCTTGAACTTCCACCAAGGTTCATCTTTCTTGTCCAAGCTAGGCCCTTCATTTGTAAGCAAAACAAATGTATCTAATTTAGGCAGCATAATATTCTCATGAAGATTAGAATCGTTACCAAGAAACGAAAGTACCTGGTAATTTAATTGGCGTGCGCGAGCTCTAGTAATTGGTCCAGTATGTATAGCAGCAGGGGTTGTGGGTGTAACAATGGTATTGATGTCCTCATCAAAAACACTTCAAGTGAAGGGCAACCCTCCCACTCGGGGGGCTTAGCTACGACCCCGTACTCGCCTAAGTTACAAAAACACTCCGAGTGAAGAGCAACCCTCTCACTCAGGGGCTTAGCTGCGACCCCGTACTCGCCTAAGTTTCAAAAACACTCCAAGTGAAGAGCAATCCTCTCACTCGAGGGCTTAGATGTGACCTTGTACTCGCCTAAGTTACAAAAACACTCCGAGTGAAAAGCAACCCTCTCACTCGGGGGCTTAGCTGTGATCCCGTACTCTCCTAAGTTTCAAAAAAACTCCGAGTGAAGAGCAACCCTCTCACTCGGGGGCTTAGCTGCGATCCCGTACTCGCCTAAGTTTCAAAAAACGCTCCAAGTGAAGAGCAACCCTCTCACTCGGGGACTTAGCTGCGATCCCGGCCTCGCCTAAGTTTCAAAAACACTCCGAGTGAAGAGAAACCCTCTCACTCGGGGACTTAGCTGCGATCCCGTATTCGCCTAAGTTACTAAACATGCTCCGAGTGTAGAGCAACCCTCTCACTCGGGGGCTTAGCTGCGACCCCGCACTCGCCTAAGTTACAAAATATACTCTGAGTGAAGAGCAACCCTCTCACTCGGAGGCTCAGCCATGCACCCTGAGTTGCGCCACAAGTACAATGTCTGGTCACACTTTGAGCTGCGCCAGAAGTACAACGTATGGTTGCACTCTGAGTTGCGCCACAAGTACAACGTCTGGTTGCACTCTGAGCTACGCCACAAGTACAATGTCTGGTTGCACTCTGAGATGCGCCACAAGTACAACGTATGGTTGCACTCTGAGCTGCACCACACATACAACATATGGTTGCACTCTGAGCTACACCACAAGTACAACGTATGGTTGCACTCAGAGTTGCACCATAAGTACAATGTCTATTCTGATTGAAGAGCAATCCTCTCACTTGGAGACTCAACTGCGATTCTAAATTCGCCCGAGTCAGGAAATCTGAAGATAATAAAGACAAAGCGATTGCATTCAAAAGAAGCAACCAAGTTCAGATAAATCTAGCATGGTTCAGGATCACTAGCAGGAGTACTCGAGCACCAAGCCCAAAAGAGTTTAACTATTACAGAATCACTTGGCATTCCAAGGCAAATGAAGTCAAGATATCAAGTTTTTCACTCGTCAGGAGGAGGACTTGCTGGCTCGAGAAAGCTGTCCAAATCAATGTCGTCTGCGATATGAGTGGCTGCATCGATGAAGATCTCCATGAAATATTGGAATTGAATCTTCTTGGTGTTGGCAACCTTGATAGCCGCCAGCTTCTCTTCCTTTACTTCCTTACAAAGGAAGCGGACGAGTGATAAAGCCACGTCAGCACCGCAATGTGTAGCTGACTTCTTCCATGCCTGCACTCGCTCTTGGATGCCGTTGAGTCGAGTCACCGGTGACTCGAGATCGTTCAGAAGACATCCTTTGGCCATAACTCCTTGTCGTTCCTGGACAGCGCGACCTTCAGTCGAGCAACGTAATCCAAGACATTAGCGAGGCATGATTCCAGTCGCAACACGTTCATTGCAGCTTTGTCCTTGACAGGGGAGTTGATAGGATCCAAACCTGTCTCGATCCGCCCAGTTTCTTCCTTGAAGTTCTGACAGAATTCTGCGTGCAAAGAAAAGTAATGAATTGGCAGTTGCATGGTGAAGAAGTTTTGTGCAATTCAGACCACCCAGATAAGTTTCCAGTTCGTCTCTCTTCCGAGTGAGAACATCAACTTTGTCAGCCAAGGCCACCTTCTCCTCCTTCAGCTACACGACTTCTTTCTTCACTTCATCAATAGTAGTTTTCAACTTGGTGTTCTCTTCTTCCAACTTTCCGACTGAAGCCAGCTTCTTGTCGGCAAGTTCTGTCTTCTCCTGCGCCGTCTTCTGCGCCGCTGCAAGGTCAAGGTCCTTCTGCTCCAGAGCCTACTTCATTTTGTCTAGAGAAATAGCATTCTTCAGACGAGCTTGGAGTTGACAATTTTCACTATGCACATCTGTTCAAGTGGAATCACTCGATTCAAAGGATGAAAGGAAAAAGATCAGAAGGCGAGCAGTCGACAAATTGTTACCTCCCATGACAGCAGCTTCATCCTGGGCTTTCTTCAAGTTCTTCTTGCCCAATTCCAGATTGAGGTTGAGTTCGATCTGCTTCTTCTCCAAATCAGCAAATTTGGCTCCAAGCTCACAAGATTTCTGCAATCAACAACAAGACACGTCAATCGACAGAAACAAAGATCAGTCGCTTCTGAGTGATAAAATGCAAAAAAGAGGATAGAATTCTAAGACTACTACGGAATCATACATTCAACAGCAGTCTCAGGGACTACATGAATTGGTTGCACTTGGCGTGCCCCCACTAGTTCGATTTGTCACTCGACATGGTCTGCCCAGCAAGAGTGGAAGGAGTAAAAATAGAAAGATTTAAGACCACCGTCGACTGCCGGCAGTCAACATCGGTCTTGGGGACTACACCCAGTGGGTGCACTTAGCGTGCCCCCACTTGACCAAGAATTCACTCGACATGACCTGTCTAATTCGAGTGAAAAGAGTTGCAAACAACTACATGACACACACCCACTGGGTCTACAGATACAAGGTGCAAACTCATGATAGATGCGCATAAGGTTCCAAAACGCTCATCCACAGACAATGATACGTCCATTTTGCATCATGCTTTTATATCAATATTTATTGCATTATGGGATGTTATTACACATTATGTCATAATACTTATGCCTATTCTCTCTTACTTTACAAGGTTTACATGAAGAGGGAGAATGCCGGCAGCTCGAATTCTGGGCTAGAAAAGGAGCAAATATTAGAGACCTATTATGCACAACTCCAAAAGTCCTGAAACTTCACGGGAGCACGTTTTGGAATATATAAAAAATATTGGGCAAAGAAAGAACCAAAGGGGGGCCACCCACCGTCCATGAGGGTGGGGCCGCACCCTACCCTTGGGTGCGCCCCCTTCCTCGTGGGCCCCCTGGCAGACCTCTGGTGCCCATCTTTGTCTATCTGAAGTCTTTCACCCTGGAAAAAAATCATAATAAAGCTCACGGGACGAAACTCCACTGCCATGAGGCGGAACCTTGGCGGAACCAATGTAGGGCTCCGACGGAGCTGTTCTGCCAGGGGAACATCCCTCCGGGAGAGGGAAATCATCACCATCGTCATCACCATCGATCCTCTCATCGGGAGGGGGTCAATATTCATCAACATCTTCACTAGCACCATCTCATCTCAAACCCTAGTTCATCTCTTGTATCCAACCTTTGTCTCAAAACCTCAGATTGGTACCTGTGGGTTGCTAGTAGTGTTGATTACTCCTTGTAGTTGATGTAGTTGGTTTATTCGATGGAAGATCATATGTTCAGATCCTTTATGCATATTAATACCCCTCTAATTATGAACATGAATATGATTTGTGAGTAGTTACGTTTGTTCCTGAGGACATGGGAGAAGTCTTGTTATAAGTAGTCATGTGAATTTGGTATTCGTTCGATATTTTGATGAGATGTATGTTGTCTCTCCTCTAGTGGTGTCATGTGAACGTCCACTACATGACACTTCACCATTGTTTGGGCCTAGGGGAAGGCATTGGGAAGTAATAAGTAGATGATGGGTTGCTAGAGTGACAGAAGCTTAAACCCTAGTTTATGAGTTGCTTCGTAAGGGGCTGATTTGGATCCATATGTTTCATGGTATGGTTAGGTTTCCCTTAATACTTCTTTTGTAGTTGTGAATGCTTGCAATAGGGTTTAATCATAAGTGGGATGCTTGTCCAAGGAAGGGCAGTACCCAAGCACCGGTCCACCCACATATCAAATTATCAAAGTAACGAACGTGAATCATGTGAACGTGATGAAAACTAGCTTGGCGATAATTCCCATGTGTCCTCGGGAGCGCTTTCCTTTATATAAGAGTTTGTCCAGGCTTGTAATTTGCTACAAAAAGGATTGGGCCATCTTGCTGCACCTTATTTACTTTTGTTACTTGTTACCCGTTACAAATTACCTTATCACAAAACTATCTGTTACCGATAATCTCAGTGCTTGCAGAGAATACCTTACTGAAAACTGCTTGTCATTTCCTTCTGCTCCTCGTTGGGTTCGACACTCTTACTTACCGAAAGGACTAGATAGATCGCCTATACTTGTGGGTCATCAAGACTCTTTTCTCGCGTCGTTGTCGGGGAGTGAAGCAGCTTTGGTAGGTGAAATTTGGTAAGGAAAAATTTATATAGTGTGCTGAAATTTACTATCACTTGTTACTATGGAACATAATCCTTTGAGGGGCTTGTTCGGGGTATCTTCACCCCGACCAGTAGAGCAAAGGGTTGCTCCTCCACCTACTGAACCTACTGAAAATGTTTACTTTGAAATTCCTTCGGGTATGATAGAGAAACTGCTAGCCAATCGTTTTACAGGAGATGGAACATTACATCCCGATTTGCACCTAATCTATGTGGATGAAGTTTGTGGATTATTTAAGCTTGCAGGTATGCCCGAGGATGTTATCAAGAAGAAGGTCTTCCCTTTATATTTAAAGGGAAAGGCATTGACATGGTTTAGGCTATGTGATGATATGGGATCATGGAACTACAACCGATTGAAACTGGAATTTCATCAGAAGTTTTATCATATGCATCTTGTTCATCGTGATCGTAATTATATATATAATTTTTGGCCTCGCGAAGGAGAAAGCATCTCTCAAGCTTGGGGGAGGCTTAAGTCAATGTTATATTCATGCCCCAATCATGAGCTCTCAAGAGAAATTATTATTCAAAAAATTTATGCTCGGCTTTCTCTCAATAATTGCTCCATGCTCGATACTTCTTGTACTGGTTCTTTTATGATGAAGACTATTGAATTCAAATGGGATTTGTTGGAAAGAATTAAACGCAACTCTGAAGATTGGGACCTCGACGAAGGTAAGGAGTCAGGTATAACACCCAAGTTTGATTGTGTTAAATCTTTTATGGATACCGATGTTTTCCGTGAATTTAGCACTAAATATGGACTTGACTCTGAGATAGTAGCTTCTCTCTGTGAATCCTTTACTACTCATGTTGATCTCCCTAAGGAGAAGTGGTTTAAATATAATCCTCCCATTGAAGTAAAAGTAGTTGCACCTGTTGAAGTTGAAGAAAAGACTATCACTTATAATGTTGATCATGTTGTTCCTACTGCTTATATTGAGAAACCACCTTTCCCTATTAGAATAAAGGATCATGCAAAAGCTTCAACTGTGGTTCATAAGAGTAATACTAGAACACCTACACCCTCTGAGCAAATTAAAGTTGAACCTAGTATTGCTATGGTTAAAGATCTCTTAGCTGATAATATGAATGGGCATGTTATTTATTTCTGTGATGAAGCTGCTAGAATTGCTAGACCCGATACTAAGGGTAAACATAGACCAGTAATTGGCATGCCTGTTATTTTTGTTAAAATAGGAGATCATTGTTATCATGGATTATATGATATGGGTGCTAGTGCAAGTGCAATACCTCATTCCTTATACAAAGGCATGATATTGCACCTGCTAAGATAGAAGAGATAGATGTTACAATTAAGCTTGCCAATAGAGATACTATTTCTATGGTTGGGATTGTTAGAGATGTTGAAGTCTTGTGTGGGAAAGTTAAATATCCCGCTGATTTTCTTGTTCTTGGTTCCCCACAAGATGACTTTTGTCCCATTATATTTGGTAGACCCTTCTTGAATACTGTTAATGCTAAGATAGACTGGAAAAAGGATGTTGTTACTATTGGTTTGGGGGATATGTCTCATGAGTTTAATTTTGCTAAATTTCATAGACAACCCCATGATAAAGAATTGCCTAGTAAAGATGAAATTATTGGCCTTGCTTCTTTTGCCGTGCCTCCTAATGATCCTTTAGAACAATATTTTCTCAACCATGAAAATGATATGTTTATGAATGAAAGAAGGGAAATAGATGAAGTATTCTTTAAACAGGGACCTATTTTGAAACAGAACTTGCCTGTTGAAATCCTAGGGGATCCTCCTACACCCAAGGGTGATCCCGTGTTTGAGCTTAAACCATTACCTGATACTCTTAAATATGCTTATCTTGATGAGAAATAGATATATCCTGTTATTATCAGTGCTAACCTTTCAGAGCATGAAGAAAAGAAATTATTGAAAACTCTGAAGAATCACCGTGCTACTATTGGATACACTCTTGATGATCTTAAGGGCATTAGTCCCACTCTATGCCAGCACAAAATAAAATTGGAAAAAGATGCGAAACCAGTTGTTGATCACCAATGACGGTTAAATCCTAAGATGAAAGAAGTGGTAAGAAAAGAAATACTAAAGCTTATGGAGGCAAGTATAATTTATCCCATTGCTGATAGTCAGTGGGTAAGTCCTGTCCATTGTGTCCCTAAAAAAGGAGGTATTACTGTTGTTCCTAATGATAAAATGAATTGATCCCACAAAGAATTGTTACATGTTATAGAATGGTAATTGATTTCCACAAATTAAATAAAGATACTAAAAAGGATCATTACCCTTTACCTTTTATTGATCAAATGCTAGAAAGATTATCCAAACATACACATTTTTGCTTTCTAGATGGTTATTCTGGTTTCTCTCAAATACCTGTGTCAAAAGAGGATCAAGAAAAGACCACTTTTACTTGCCCTTTCGGTACCTTTGCTTATAGACATATGCCTTTTGGTTTATGCAATGCACCTGCTACCTTTCAAAGATGTATGACTGCTATATTCTCTGACTTTTGTGAAAAGATTGTTGAGATTTTCATGGATGATTTTTCTGTATATGGAACTTCTTTTGATGATTGCTTAAGCAACCTTGATCGAGTTTTGCAGAGATGTGAAGAAACTAATCTTGTCTTGAATTGGGAGAAGTGCCACTTTATGGTTAATAAAGGTATTGTCTTGGGGCATAAAATTTCTGAAAGAGGTATTGAAGTTGATAAATCTAAAGTTGATGCTATTGAAAAGATGATGTGTCCTAAGGACATTAAAGGTATAAGAAGTTTCCTTGGTCATCCCGGTTTTTATAGGAGGTTCATTAAGGACTTCTCTAATATTTCTAGGCCTCTGACTAATCTCTTACAAATTGATGTTCCATTTGTCTTTGATGATGATTGTGTAGAAGCATTTGAAATACTTAAGAAAGCCTTGATTTCTGCACCTATTGTTCAGCCACTTGATTGGAATTTACCCTTTGAAATTATGTGTGATACTAGTGATTATGTTGTAGGGGCTGTTCTAGGACAAAGAGTTGATAAGAAATTAAATGTTATCCAATATGCTAGTAAAACTCTAGACAGTGCCCAGAGAAATTATTCTACTACTGAAAAAGAATTTTTAGCAGTTGTATTTGCTTGTGATAAGTTCAGACCTTATATCGTTGATTCCAAAGTAACTGTTCACACTGATCTTGCTGCTATTAAATATCTTATGGAAAAGAAAGATGCTAAACCTAGACTTATTAGATGGGTTCTCCTACTACAAGAATTTGATTTGCATATTATTGATAGAAAGGGAGCTGAGAATCCCGTTGCTGACAACTTGTCTAGGTTAGAGAATGTTCTTGATGACCCACTACCTATTGATGATAGCTTTCCTGATGAACAATTAGCTGACATAAATGCTTCTCGTACTGCTCCATGGTATGCTGATTATGCTAATTACATTGTTGCTAAATTTATACCACCAGTTTCACATACCAGCAAAAGAAAAAAGTTTTTCTATGATTTAAGACATTACTTCTGGGATGACCCACACCTCTATAAAGGAGTAGATGGTGTTATTAGACGTTGTGTACCTGAGCATGAACAGGAACAGACCCTACGCAAGTGTCACTCCGAGGCTTATGGAGGACACCACGCTGGAGATAGAACTGCACATAAGGTATTGCAATCCGGTTTTTATTGGCCTACTCTCTTCAAAGATGCCCGTAAGTTTGTCTTGTCTTGTGATGAATGTCAAAGAATTGGTAATACTAGTAGATGTCAAGAAATGCCTATGAATTATTCACTGTTATTGAACCATTTGATGTTAGGGGCTTTGATTATATGGGACCGTTTCCTTCCTATAATGGGTATACACATATTTTAGCTGCTGTTGATTCCGTTACTAAGTGGGTAGAAGCCATTCCAACTAGTAGTGCTGATCATAACACCTCTATTAAGATGCTTAAAGAAGTTATTTTTCCTAGGTTTGGAGAGTTCACATTTTATTTCATGGTGCTTTTCGTAAAATGCTTGCTAAGTATGATGTTAATCATAGAATTGCATCCATACCACCCGCAGTCTAGTGGTCAAGTAGAACTGAGTAATAGAGAGCTTAAATTAATTTTGCAAAATACTGTTAATATATCTAGAAAGAATTGGTCCAAGAAACTTGATGATGCATTATGGGCTTATAGAACTGCATATAAAAATCCTATGGGTATGTCTCCGTATAAAATGGTTTATGGAAAAGCTTGTCACTTACCTCTCAAACTAGAACATAAGGCATATTGGGCCATTAAAGAGCTCAATTATGATTTCAAACTTCCCGATGAGAAGAGGCTTTTTGACATTAGCTCACTTGATGAATGGACAACCCAGGCCTATGAGAATGCCAAGCTGTTTAAAGAAAAGGTTAAAAGATGGCATGACAAAAGGATACAAAAGCGTGAGTTTAATGTAGGTGATTATGTATTGCTATACAACTCTCGTTTAAGATTTTTTGCAGGAAACTCCTCTCTAAATGGGAAGGTCCTTGCCTTATTGAGGAGGTCTATCGTTCCGGTGCCATAAAAATCAACAACTTCGAAGGCAGAAATCCGAGGGTGCTGAACAGTCAAAGAATCAAACATTACATCTCAGGTAACCCTATAAATGTTGAAACTAATTATCGGTGTCAAAACCGGCGGATCTCGGGTAGGGGGTCCCGAACTGTGCGTCAAGGCCGGATGGTAACAGGAGACAAGGGACACGATGTTTTTACCCAGGTTCGGGCCCTCTCGATGGAGGTAATACCCTACTCCTGCTTGATTAATATTGATGATATGGGTAGTACAAGAGTAGATCTACCACGAGATCAAGGAGGCTAAACCCTAGAAGCTAGCCTATGGTATGATTGTTGTATATGGAGTTGATGTCCTATGGACTACAACCCTCTGGTTTATGTAGACACCGGATAGGGTTAGGGTTACACAGAGTCGGTTACAATGGTAGGAGATCTTGAATATCCGCATCGCCAAGCTTGCCTTCCACGCCAAGGAAAGTCCCATCCGGGCACGGGACGAAGTCTTCAATCTTGTATCTTCATAGTCCTGGAGTCCGGCTAAAGGTATAGTCCGGCTACCCGAACACCCCCTAATCCAGGACTCCCTCAGTAGCCCCCGAACCAGGCTTCAATGAAGACGAGTCCACCACGCAGATTGTTCAGCATTGCAAGGCGGGTTCTCCTCCAAATCCTGTGTACCTGTAGGAATAATGTCTGATTTTTGTAATGTAGTGCTCCTCGGCTTCCACGCCCAATAATGGTCGTCTTCCACGTGTCAAATGAATGCGAAAAGCCGGGGCGTTTTTACATCCACACCCCTAGCCGTATAAACGAGCCGCCTATTTAACGGGATGGGGATTTAGGTCCAAACCACATCTTCTCCTCTCCGCGAGTTATCATCAGAGTGCTTCCAGCAAAGGTCCATTCCAACATGACCAGCCGCCGCAGCTCCTCCCCTCGCCCCTCCGGTCCCAAACCCGGGGACTGGGAGAGTTGCACCATCCCGCATAGCGAGTTAGTGTCGCTTCAGGCCAAGGGATTTCTCCCTCAGGCATACATGGTCCCGGTCCGAGCCGGTCTCGCCACCTACAATGGCGGAAAACAAGCGGAGAGCACCCCCAATCCTTCTAAAGGAGAGCGGGTGTGCCTCGTCCCCTATCTAATAAGGGGACTAGGATTTCCAATTCATCCATTTCTCCGCGGGCTTCTGGAGTTCTATGGCCTCCAACTGCACAATCTCACGCCCGCCTTCGTATTACATATTGCGGGTTTCGTCGCCCTTTGCGAGCTATTTTTAGGCGTTGAGGCTCATTTCACGCTGTGGAAGAGGTTATTCTGCCTAGTGCCCCGTTCTCAAGAGGGGTCTATATAAGTGGGTGGAGCCAAAGTATGGCGCATCGCCGGGACCGGATACCTATCCGGAACCCCAAAGAAGGCGTCCGAGGACTGGCCTTCGGAATGGTTTTACATAGATGACGTCCCGCTACCGGATCCTATCCGGGTCGTTCTCCCTGAGTTCAACAGTGCTCCATTGAAGAAACGCTTGAGCTGGCGTCCGCGGAGCTCTCAAAGAGAAAACGATAGAGACGTCCTTTACCTGATGGGCCAGATAAGACTGTTGGCTCATTCCGGACTAACCATGATTGGAGTCATGGCCGCATGCATTATGCGGGGGGTGCAGCCGCTTCAATATAGAGGCCACCCCATGTGGGATTTCAACGGGGAGGATGCGCCACCCGTTACGGTCGTAAGGGGTCGGCCTCAGCCGCCGCCCTAGTAAAGATCTTATCCTCTTTGTACAAAGGAGAAAAGGAGGAATTCCTCTGCGTCAACCCGCGGACCGGATTTACTATGAACGATCCTCCAAGTTGGGTAAGTGAACAATTGCGCTTGCCCGTTTGTTTTATACTCCCACGGTTAGATATGTAGTCTAACGACTTCAATGCAGGAACTGCGACAGGAGGTAAAGGATATAAACAGCCGCCCTCCACAGCCCGAGGACCCAGAACGGTCCCTCGATCCGGACTCTGAAGAGGATCCGGACATATCGGTGGAGCTTATCGACGGGGTGTTCCATCAGCTAAGCAAGGACAATACCTTGGTAGCCATTACGGCTGATTACCCAGGGTTAATCCCGGCCTCCCAGGTGACAGAAACCGGAGTCTCATTCCCTTGAGAGAGATTCCATTCTCACGTATTCCGGTGTTTCTGACGACAACCATGTTTTGCAGGGGAGATTTCTGAGGCGGGAGGCCGAACCTGCGGCGGCTAGCCATCGAGGGGCCGCAGGGCCCCGTGGGGCAAAAAGGAATGTAGTCCGGACTGAGATGCCGGTGCAAAGGTATAGCGCACCCTCTGTTTCCCTGGTGTTATTCTGTCAGGGCATATTAATGTTCGTGCTATCTTCAGAACGAAGAGACCTCGCCAGACTACATCCGGAGAGGTTGCCAATCGCGCCTCCACCAGCCAGGCTCCAACGTCTGGCCAGGAAGCGGAGGCGAGCACAAGGCGCGCACCGGACACTCCTCCGACAGAGGATGCGGACAGGCTGTCTGCCACAAATTCTGAAGTGGAGAGTGCCATGAACCACAGCCGTCGCCGGACAGTTCTACGCGACGCTTGTTTCTCCCAAGAGGCTTTAGATGCCTTTAACTCGGGAGATGCGTACCTCCGTGCCGCTCAAAATGGTTTAGCCAGAGCCACGGAGCAGTATGTAGAAGACATACGGGTAAGAAAATTTTGGTCAAATGTATATATATACCAGTAGCCCCCAAGACTTGAAACAGTTAGAGCAACTGATTTAAGGATCATTTAATATGCAGGTTCTTACAGAGGAGAATACCGTACTGTCCTAGGAGCTGGAAAAGTGCAAGGCCCAACTAGAGGCCGCACTAGCCGCAGCAGGGGAGCCCAAAGAGACCCCCTCAGGTAAGATACACTTTGAAAGATTAGTATTGTGCGGTGTGGGTGCAAATCTGACAAATCATATTGCAGATGGCGCCGGACTCCATCCGGAAAAGCAACAACTCTTACGCCGGCTAAAGGACGGTGAGAGTATGTTGACAAAGGTGAGGCGAGAGAAGAATGATCTTCAGGATGCCAACACCAAGCTGGACATCGAACTTAAAGATGTTCGTGGCCAGCTGTCGGACTCCACGAAGGAGAATCAACGGCTTCGACGCGGCATATTTAGTAAGTGCTTGAACGAACTTTGAAAAAAGAGTTCGGCGAGGAAGTCGACTAACAGAGTAACGTCTGTAAGTATGCTCACAGGTCGTCCTGCAGAGGAGATACCCGGTTCTACGGGTGACCTTCTTCCCGAACTCTTGCAACTGCACGAGCGAATTCGGCGAGTGATGCGAGGCGTTGCCCAAACCTTATGGCCTGCCCACTCCATGCCCGAGGGCCTTGGAGAGCTTGCGGAGAAGTTGAAGGGAGCTCAGCGGCGCTTCCGGTTGTGGAAGATATCAGCCTGCCGACAAGGCGCTAGGGAGGCCTGGGCCATGGTGAAGACCCGTTTTACGAAGTCTGACCCGAACCACATGGCCGAGGTCGGACCAGTGGGGCCTGACGGGAAGGAGATCCCTGTAAGCTTAGTATACGGCCAAGTAGAGTTGGCCGCGAAGTATTCCGAGCAGGACTGTAAATTAGACAGCCTGTTAGATGGTATAGAAGAGGAATACAATCAGTTAGAATGACTATGTAATTTTGAATTGACATGTGTAATGCCTTCTAGCCGGATTGTAGATCGTTTGTCGTTGCCGACCTTTTCGCTTCAACCTCGGGACCTGACGGTCCGGAGTGTGTCCGAATACCATAGCGGTTATATAAGAACTGGGGTATGCGTGGAGACCAGGTGTAGGGGTCATTAGTTCTTTATTAGACAAGTGCCCAACTAGTTATGTTATATTACATGGTTAGTAAGAAACATCTTCCAGAGAGAATAGTTCCGTTAGGGGTTCCTTTTGCTGGGAGGCATGCCCTAAAGTACATGTCCGGACTGCGTGAAAAGACGCAGAAAAAAGCATCTGGGGGCGCATAAAGTGAGTAAAAAGATCATCTTTTATTTCACCGACCGAATATTCCCTTAAGAACGCTAGCTTTCGGCTTCACCCAGTCTGAGGTACACATCCGGCTGACCCGGCAGTAACAATCGCAGAGGTGCTCCCTTTACCGCCTAGCGGAACAATCGGGAATGTAGGGGTAAGAACAGGAGCCAGGCAACCCAGCTTGGCCAAAACTTAAGTCATATCGATGCATATAATGGTGAAGAAAAAGGTACATGCGGAAGTTTGACGCATGTGTTGGGCGTGAAGCCCGTATAAATAAGCTTCTGTTAAAGAAGCCCCCAGGTTTAATGAGCGCGAATGGCGCGTCACTAGATGAGCCTTTAAGGGCTATAAAAGAAAAGAGGGTAAGGAGAGAAATGTAAGACAGAAAAATGCAAAAAATGGACAAAGGAAGGAGACGAACACAGAGTCCGGCGCTAGGCATAGAATCTTCGGAGACGGGTGGCGTTCCACGGGTTCGGCTCGAGTCGGTTATCCGACGCATCTTGCAGACGGTACGCCCCACCAGTCAGGACTTGGTCAATTATGAATGGACCTTCCCACTTGGGCTTGAGTTTGTCCTTTTTCTTATCCGGCAGGCGTAGAACTAGTTCGCCAACGTTGTAATTTTTGGCCCGTACTTCTCTGCTTTGATATCTTCGGGTCTGCTGTTGATAAAATGCGGAACGGGATTTTGCCACGTCACGCTCCTCCTCCAAGGCGTCCAAGTTGTCCTGCCGATCGAGCTCGGCTTCTCTTTCTTTGTACATGCGCACTCTAGGTGAGTCATGAATTATGTCGCAGGGCAAGACTGCCTCTGCGCCGTACACCATAAAAAATGGTGTGTATCCGGTGGTGCGATTTGGCGTGGTCCGCAGCCCCCATAGCACGGAGTCGAGCTCCTCTACCCAGTGCGTGTTAGATTCCTTGAGGGACCGCACCAGTCTGGGTTTAATGCCGCTCATGATAAGACCATTTGCACGTTCGACCTGGCCGTTGGTTTGTGGGTGATAGACGGAAGCATAATCGAGCTTGATGCCCATGTTTTTGCACCAGAGTTTTACCTCGTCGGCGGTAAAGTTTGTACCGTTATCGGTTATGATGCTGTGGGGGACGCCATAACGGTGTACAACCCCAGATATGAAGTCTATCACAGGTCCGGATTCGGCCGTTTTAACAGGCTTGGCTTCTATCCATTTGGTGAACTTATCCACCATGACCAGTAAGTATTTTTTCCTATGGGTCCCACCTTTAAGGGGTCCGACCATGTCAAGCCCCCAGACCGCAAAAGGCCAGGTGATGGGTATAGTTTGGAGTGCGGTGGGTGGCATATGGCTTTGGTTGGCAAAAAGTTGGCAACCAATGCATCGTTCGACTAGGTCCTGAGCATCTGCCCGGGCCGTCGGCCAATAAAAGCCTGTACGGAAAGCCTTGCTAACAAGGGACCGAGCAGCGGCGTGGTGACCACCGAGTCCGGCATGAATTTTAGCCAGAAGGTTCCGCCCTTCCTCTTCGGAGATGCACCTTTGAAGGACTCCGGTAGTGCTTTTCTTATAAAGCTCTCCCTCATGGACTCTATAGGCTTTAGATCGCCGCACTATGCAGCGGGCCTCGTTTTGGTCCTCCGGGAGTTCCTGCCTAGTAAGGTAGGCTAGGAATGGTTCTGTCCACGGGGCGATAACCGCCATTATTACGTGGGCTGAAGGTGTAATTTCATTGGTAGAGCCTCCAATTATGTCAGATTGTTCGGCGTCGAGTGGTGCGGCTGGGTCCGGGCTGTTATTTGCGGGTTCCCCCTCCCATGCTACGGATGGCTTGAACAATCTTTCCAAAAAGATGTTGGGGGGGACTGCATCGCGTTTTGCTCCGATGCGTGCCAGGACGTCCGCTGCTTGATTGTTTTCTCGGGCTATATGGTGAAACTCCAGCCCTTCGAACCGAGCTGACATTTTTAGGACGGCGTTGCGGTAAGCTGCCATTTTTGGGTCCTTGGCGTCAAAGTCTCCATTTATTTGGGATATCGCGAGGTTTGAATCCCGGCGCACCTCTAGGCGTTGAATGCCCATGGATACTGCCATCCGGAGACCATGTAAAAGGGCCTCATATTCGGCTGCATTGTTGGAGTCCGTGTACATAATCTGGAGTACATATTGAACTGTGTCTCCTGTGGGGGACGTAAAAACGACGCCGGCCCCTAGTCCGGCCAACATTTTGGAACCGTCGAAGTGCATGATCCAGTTTGAATATGTGTCGTACTCTTTAGGGAGTTCGGCCTCCGTCCATTCTGCGACGAAGTCGGCCAAAACTTGCAACTTGATAGCTCGCCATGGCCTATAAGTTATGTCGAATGGGAGGAGCTCAATGGCCCATTTTGCAATCCGGCCCGTTGCGTCACGGTTGTTTATAATATCGTTGAGTGGTACTTCCAATGCTACTATGATTGAACACTCTTGAAAGTAGTGTCGTAGCTTCCGAGATGCCATGAATACCGCGTATGCAATATTTTGGTAATGCAGGTACCGTGATTTGCATGGAGTGAGGACAGTGGACACGTAGTAGACCGGCCTTTGAAGGGGGAATTTGTGTCCATCTGTTTCCCTCTCGACAACGAGCACTGCGCTGACAACTTGATGTGTTGCTGCAATATACAATAACATTGGTTCGCCGGTGTTCGGCGCGGCCAGGACTGGGTTTGTTGCCAATATGGCTTTTATTTCATCAAGTTCGCCCGTGGCGGCAGCCGTCCACTCGAAGTGTTCGGTGCGCCGAAGGAGGCGATAGAGGGGTAGTGCCTTTTCCCCCAAGCGGGAGATGAAGCGGCTTAAAGCCGCAACGCATCCGGTTAATTTTTGTATTTGTTTGAGGTCCTTTGGGATATCCAATTGTGACAAAGCTCGGATCTTGGCTGGATTTGCTTCAATTCCTCTACTGGATACAATGAAGCCCAAGAGCTTTCTGGCTGGGACGCCGAAGACGCATTTTTCCGGGTTGAGCTTGATGTCATATTTTCGGAGGTTATCGAATGTAAGCCTCAAGTCGTCTACTAGAGATTCGACATGTCTTGATTTGATGACCACATCATCCACATACGCCTCCACTGTTTTGCCGATCTAGTTTGCCAGACATGTCTGGATCATGCGCTGATATGTTGCGCCGGGGTTTTCAGCCCTAAGGGCATTGTGTTGAAGCAGAATGGGCCGTATGGTGTGATGAATGCTGTGGCGGCTTGGTCTGATTCTGCCATCTTGATTTGATGGTAACCGGAGTATGCATCGAGGAAACACAACGAATCGTTTCCTGCGGTGGCATCGATAATTTGATCGATACGGGGGAGGGGGAAGGGATCCTTTGGGCAAGCCTTGTTGAGGTCTTTAAAATCGACACACAGGCGCCAGGATTTGTCCTTCTTTGGTACCATCACCAAGTTTGCTAGCCAGTCCGGATGTTTTATGTCTCTAATGAATCCGGCATCCAATAGCTTGGCTAGCTCCTCTCCCATAGCCTGTCTCTTAGGTTCGGAAAAACGCCGAAGGGCTTGTTTGACAGGTTTGAATCCTTTTAGGATATTTAAGCTGTGTTCGGCCAGCCTGCGTGGGATCCCTGGCATGTCTGAAGGGTGCCAGGCGAAAATGTCCCAGTTCTCTCATAGGAACTCTCGCAGTACGACGTCTACATCAGGGTTCAGTCGTGCCCCGATGGAAGCTGTTTTATTGGGGTCCGTTGGATGGACCTGGAATTTGACTATTTCGTCAGCTGGCTTGAAGGATGTGGATTTGGATCTCTTGTCGAGTATCACATCATCCCTGTTAACCGTGGAGCGCAGCGCAGTCAGTTCCTCGGCCGCTAAGGCTTCGGATAGTGCCTCAAGGGCTAATGCGGCCGTCTTCTTTTCGGCGCGGAGTGCTATGTCCGGATCACTAGCTAGAGTGATAATTCCGTTCGGCCCGGGCATCTTAAGCTTCATGTACCCATAATGGGGTATTGCTTGGAAGATTGTGAATGCTTCCCGCCCTAGTAAAGCGTGATATCCACTTTTGAACGGGGCCACCTGAAACGTGACTTCTTCGGACCTGTAATTATCCGGTGTGCCGAACACCACATCTAGTGTGATTTTTCCTGTGCAGCGCGCTTCCCGACTGGGGATTATTCCTCTAAAGGTTGTGCTGCTTCGCTCGATGCGGTTCCAGTCTATTTCCATTTTTTGAAGGGTTTCCTCATAAATGAGGTTCAGTCCGCTGCCTCCATCCATGAGCACCTTGGTGAGGCGAAAGCCGTCCACTATGGGACTGAGGACCAATGCGGCTGGTGCTCGGGCTGTTCGGAATCTAGGTTCATCACTTGCGTTGAAGGTAATAGCAGTGTCGCTCCATAGATTTATTGTTGCAACTTGATAGACTTTGGCGAGGCTGCGGAGTGTTCTTTTTCGCATATTGTTTGATGCAAAAGTCTCGAAGACTGTGAGAACGGTACTGGTGTCCTCGGGCTGGCTTTCTGCGGCCTCCAGAATTAAGAGGTCCTCGCCAATTTTGGCCACCTGCCGGAGTATCCAACATGCTCTAAGGCTGTGAGTTGGTGGGGCGTCCTCTGTACTGTGAATTCTACAGGGTCCATCAAGCCACCTTTCCAGTACGGTCACATGCCCTGTAGAGGGTTTTTGGCTTTTTGGTGTTTATCCCGGGTGTCCTATGATGATGCACCCTCTTAGTTCGGACGGGATTACTATTCAAGGCTGGATTATCCCAAAATTTTATTTCGGTTTTCCAGGTGCTTTCCATCGCACAGTATTTTTGTAATATGGATGCCAAGTCAGCGAAGCGTGTAATATCACGACGACTTACGGCATTAAGGATTCCCTTGTCCGTGCAATTACTGCAGAAAATTGAGATTGCGTCTCCCTCGCGGCAATCCTTTATCCTGTTCATAACCAGGAGGAATCTGGCCCAGTAATGATGTACTGTTTCCTCGGGCCTCTGCCTGATTTGGGAGAGATCGCTTATGTTCAGGGGGGTGGGTGTCGTTGAATCTGAAACCTCACCCAAAACAAGATTCGGAGGCCGAAGAGTTTCCGAACTCTGAAGTTCGGATTCTTGGATGTTGTCCAATGAATCTAGCCCATTGCCTGATCCTAAGCTCAGGTCTTGAGTTACATCCTCCCCTCCGCGGGTATCCGTCTTGGAGGGGTCGAGGATTCGGACGTAGCTAGTCCTTAAAATAGATGAAGGGTCGCCGTACTGCGCCTCTACCACGGCAACGTGGTGGGTGACTTGGGGAGAGTTAATTTCTCTTAGATCGGGTTTAAGCCCAACCTGGTCGTAATCCGTAGCGACCCCCAGGGCAGCGATGCGATCCAAGAGCTCGTTTATGGAAGAGAGCTCCATTGGATCTAGCTGCTCGATGAGCTCCGAGCTGACGTGTAGGTTGCTTTTGATGACCCGAGAGGTCACCGTCGGCGCAACAGCCGAACAGGCGGTCATGAGAAAACCACCTAGCCGGAGAGTTTGGCCGATAGCCAAGGCTCCATTAGCAACGGCGCCGTCTTTAAAGACGGGAGGAGGCATCCTTCCTGATTGCGACGACACAGAGGAACTCTCAATGAAAGCACCAATGTCGGTGTCAAAACCGGCGGATCTCGGGTAGGGGGTCCCGAACTGTGCGTCAAGGCCGGATGGTAACAGGAGACAAGGGACACGATGTTTTTACCCAGGTTCGGGCCCTCTCGATGGAGGTAATACCCTACTCCTGCTTGATTAATATTGATGATATGGGTAGTACAAGAGTAGATCTACCACGAGATCAAGGAGGCTAAACCCTAGAAGCTAGCCTATGGTATGATTGTTGTATATGGAGTTGATGTCCTATGGACTACAACCCTCCGGTTTATATAGACACCGGATAGGGTTAGGGTTACACAGAGTCGGTTACAATGGTAGGAGATCTTGAATATCCGCATCACCAAGCTTGCCTTCCATGCCAAGGAAAGTCCCATCCGGACACGGGACGAAGTCTTCAATCTTGTATCTTCATAGTCCTGGAGTCCGGCTGAAGGTATAGTCCGGCTACCCGAACACCCCCTAATCCAGGACTCCCTCACTAATGTTATTGAAACCGTAACCCCGGAGGAATATATAAGGGACACTTTCCGGAACGTTTTAGACCCCGAAAAGGAATAGGTATGTGGTACGGTAAGTAAACCGACTCCAAAACAGTTCTAATAGCAATTTTTCTCTGTTTTGGAATATTTAAGAAAATAGGAAAATAAGAAGTCCGAAAAGGACACGAGGCTTCCACGAGGGTGGAGGGCGCGCCCCCTGCCTCGTGGGCACCTCATGTGCCCTCCGGATTCCGTTTTCTTGCACGATACTACTTTTGGTCGGTAAAAATTCATTATATAATCTCCCGAAGGTTTTGACCACCGTACCATGCAAATATCCTTTGTTTTAGTTTCGAACTGTCCTGCTGCCGATTTAGATCAAGATGTCTTCTCAATGAAGGAAATATGCCCTAGAGGCAATAATAAAGTTATTATTTATTTCATTATTTAATGATAAATGTTTATTATTCATGCTAGAATTGTATTAACCGGAAACATAATACATGTGTGAATACATAGACAAACATAGTGTCACTAGTATGCCTCTACTTGACTAGCTCGTTAATCAAAGATGGTCAAGTTTCCTAACCATAGACATGAGTTGTCATTTGATTAACGAGATCACATCATTAGGAGAATGATGTGATTGAATTGACCCATTCCGTTAGCTTACCACTTGATCGTTTAGTATGTTGCTATTGCTTTCTTCATGACTTATACATGTTCCTATGACTATGAGATTATGCAACTCCCGTTTATCGGAGGAACACTTTGTGTGCTACCAAATGTCACAACGTAACTGGGTGATTATAAAGGTGCTCTACAGGTGTCTCTGAAGGTACTTGTTGGGTTGGCGTATTTCGAGATTAGGATTTGTCATTCCGATTGTCCGAGAGGTAGCTCTAGGCCCACTCGGTAATGCACATCACTATAAGCCTTGCAAGCATTGTAACTAATGAGTTAGTTGCGGGACGACGTATTACGGAATGAGTAAAGAGACTTGCCGGTAACAAGATTGAACTAGGTATTGAGATACCGATGATCGAATATCGGGCAAGTAACATACCGATGACAAAGGGAACAACGTATGTTGTTATGCGGTTTGACCGATAAAGATCTTCGTAGATTATGTAGGAGCCAATATGAGCATCCAGGTTCCACTATTGGTTATTGACCGGAGACGTGTCTCGGTCATGTCTACATAGTTCTCGAACCCATAGGGTCCGCACGCTTAACGTTCGGTGACGATTTGTATTATAAGTTTATGTGTTTTGATGTAACTAAGGTAGTTCGAAGTCCCGGATGAGATCAGGGATATGACGAGGAGTCTCGAAATGGTAGAGACATAAAGATCGATATATTGGACGACTATATTCGGACATTCGAAAGGTTCGGAGTGATTCGGGTATTTTGCGGAGTACCGGAGAGTTACGGGAATTCACCGAGGAGTATATGGGCCTTATTGGGCTTTAGGGGAAAGCGAGAAGAGAGGCTGAGCGCCCCCCCCCCCCCCCTGAATGCTTAGTCCGAATTGGACTAGGGGGAGGGGCGGCGCACCCCTCCTTCCTTCTCTTCTCTTTTCCCTTTCCTTCTCTCCTACTCCTACTACTTGGAAGGGCTCCTAGTTCTACTAGGGAAGGGGGAATCCTACTCCCGGTGGGAGTAGGACTCCCCTAGGGTGCGCCATAGAGAGGGCCGTACCTCCCCGTCCTCCACTCCTTTATATACGGGGAGGGGGGCACCCCTTGGACACAACAATTGATCATTGATCTTTTAGCCGTGTGCGGTGCCCCCCTCCACCATAACCCACCTCGGTCATATCATAGCGGTGCTTAGGTGAAGCCCTGCGTCGGTAGCATCATCATCACCATCATCACGCCGTCGTGCTGATGGAACTCTCCCTCGAAGCTCTGCTGGATCGGAGTCCGTGGGACGTCATCAAGCTGAACATGTGCTGAACTCATAGGTGTCGTGCGTTCGGTACTTGGATCGGTCGGATCGTGAAGATGTACGACTACATCAACCGCGTTGTGCTAACGCTTCCGCTTTCGTTCTACGAGGGTACGTGGACACACTCTACCCTCTCATTGCTATGCATCACCATGATCCTGTGTGTGCGTAGGAAAATTTTGAAATTACTACGTTCCCCAACAGTGGTATCCGAGCCAGGTTTTATGCGTAGATGTTATATGCACGAGTAGAACACAAGTGAGTTGTGGGCGATACAAGTCATACTGCTTACCAGCATGTCATACTTTGGTTCGGCGGTATTGTTTGATGAAACGGCCCAGACCGACATTACGCGTATGCTTACGCGAGACTGGTTCTACCGACGTGCTTTGCACACAGGTGGTTGGCGGGTGTCAGTTTCTCCAACTTTAGTTGAACCGAGTGTGGCTACGCCCGGTCCTTGAGAAGGTTAAAACAGCACTAACTTGACTAACTATCATGTTGGTTTTGATGCGTAGGTAAGAACGGTTCTTGCTCAGCCCGTAGCAGCCACGTAAAACTTGCAACAACAAAGTAGAGGACGTCTAACTTGTTTTTGCAGGGCATGTTGTGATGTGATATGGTCAAGACGTGATGAGATATAAATTGTTGTATGAGATGATCATGTTTTGTTAAAGTTATCGGCAACCAGCAGAATCCTTATGGTTGTCTCTTTATTGCATAAGATGCAAGCGCCATACAATTGCTTTACTTTATCGCTATGCGATAGCAATAGTTGGAAGAGCAATAGTTGGCAAGACGACCATGTGACGACACATTGATAGAGATCAAGATGATGGAGATCATGGTGTCATGCTGGTGACGATAGAGATCATGACGGTACTTTGGAGATGGAGATGAAAGGCGCAAGATGATCATGGCCATATCATGTCACATATTTTGATTGCATATGATGTTTATCCTTATACATCTTATTTTGCTTAGTTTGACGGTAGCATTATAAGATGATCTCTCACTAAATTTCAAGCTAAAAGTGTTCTCCCTGAGTATGCACCATTGCCAAAGTTCGTCGTGCCCAGACACCACATGATGATCAGGTGTGATAAGCTCTACGTCCATCTACAACGGGTGCAAGCTAGTTTTGCACACGCAGAATACTCAGGTTAAACTTGACGAGCCTAGCATATGCAGATACGGCCTCGGAACACTAAGACCGAAAGGTCGAGCGTGAATCATATAGTTGATATGATCAACATAGTGATGTTCACCATTGAAAACTACTCCATTTCACGTGATGATCGGTTATGGTTTAGTTGATTTGGATCACGTGATCACTTAGATGATTAGAGGGATGTCTATCTAAGTGGGAGTTCTTAAGTAATTTGATTAATTGAACTTTAATTTATCATGAACTTAGTCCTGGTAGTATTAGCATATCTATGTTGTAGATCAATAGCTCGCGTTTAGCTCCCCTGTTTTATTTTTGATATGTTCCTAAGAGAAAACTAAGTTGAAAGATTTTAGTAGCAATGATGCGGATTGGATCCGTGATCTGAGGATTATCCTCATTGTTGCACAGAAGAATTATGTCCTTGATGCACCACTAGGTGACAAACCTATTGCAAGAGCAGATGCAGACGTTATGAACGTTTGGCTAGCTCAATATGATGACTACTTGATAGTTTAGTGCACCATGCTTAACAACTTAGAATCGGGACTTCAAAGACGTTTTGAACGTCATGGATCATATGAGATGTTCCAGGAGTTGAAGTTAATATTTCAAGAAAATACCAGAGTTGAGAGATATGAAGTCTCCAACAAGGTATATAGCTAAAAGATGGAGGAGAATAGCTCAAGCAATGAGCATGTGCTCAGATTGTCTGGGTACTACAATCGCTTGAATCAAGTGGGAGTTAATCTTCCAGATAAAATAGTGATTGACAGAATTCTCTAATCACCATCACCAAGTTAGTAGAACTTCGTGATGAACTATAGTATGCAAGGGATGATGAAAACAATTCCCGAGCTTTTCATGATGATGAAATCGATGAAGGTAGAAATCAAGAAAGAGCATCAAGTGTTGATGATTAACAAGACCACTAGAAAAGGGCAAAGGGAAAGAAAGGGAACTTCAAGAAGAACGGCAAGCAATTTGCTACTCAAGTGAAGAGGACCAAGTCTGGACCTAAGCCTGAGACTAAGTGCTTTTACTGCAAAGGGACTAGTCACTGGAAGCGAAACTTCCCCAAGTATTTGGCGGATAAGAAGGATGGCAAAGTGAACAAAGGTATATTGGATATACATGTTATTGATGTGTACTTTACTAGTGTTTATAGCAACCCCTCGGTATTTGATACTAGTTCAGTTTCTAAGAGTAGTAACTTGAAATGGGAATTGCAGAATGAACAGAGACTAGTTAAGGGTAAAGTAACAATGTGTGTTGGAAGTAGTTCCAATAATGATATGATCATCATCGCACACTCCCGGTACTTCCGGGATTAGTGTCGAACCTAAATAAGTGTTATTTGGTGTTTGCGTTGAGAATGAATATAATTTGATCATGTTTATTGCAATATGGTTATTCATTTAAGTTAGAGAATAATTGTTATTCTGTTTACATGAATAAAACCTTCTATGGTTCTACACCCAATGAAAATAGTTTGT
This sequence comes from Triticum urartu, assembly GCF_056163025.1. Classification (NCBI taxonomy): domain Eukaryota; kingdom Viridiplantae; phylum Streptophyta; class Magnoliopsida; order Poales; family Poaceae; genus Triticum; species Triticum urartu. Next base: position 211,774,148 of record NC_141877.1, on the reverse strand, counting down.
TGGATCTCGATCGTAGTGATACACATATTCATAATATTGATGCCAAAAGATGCAAAGTTGGTAATGGTAGTGCAACTTATTTGTGGCACTGCCGTTTAGGTCATATCGGTGTAAAGCACATGAAGAAAGTCCATGCTGATGGGCTTTTGGAATCACTTGATTATGAATCAGTTGATGCTTGCGAACCATGCCTCATGGGTAAGACGACTAAGACTCCGTTCTCCGGAACAATGGAGCGAGCAACAGACTTGTTGGAAATAATACATACTGATGTATGCAGTCCGATGAGTGTTGAGGCTCGTGGTGGGTATCGTTATTTTTCTGACCTTCACAGATGATTTGAGCAGATATGGGTATATCTACTTGAAGAAACATAAGTCTGAAACATTTGAAAAGTTCAAAGAATTTCAGTGTGAAGTGGAAAATCATCGTAACAAGAAAATAAAGTTTCTACGATCTGATCGCAGACGCGAATATTTGAGTTATGAGTTTGGCCTTCAATTAAAACAATGTGGAATAGTTTCACAAACTCATGCCACCTGGAACACCACAGCGTAATGGTGTGTCTGAACATCATAACCGTACTTTATTTGATATAGTGCAATCTATGATGTCTCTTACCGATTTACCACTATCGTTTTGGGGCTATGCATTAGAGACAGCTGCATTCACATTAAAAAGGGCACCATCTAAATCCGTTGAGATGACACCGTATGAACTGTGGTTTAGCAAGAAACCTAAGCTGTCGTTTCTTAAAGTTTGGGGTTGCGATGCTTATGTGAAAAAGTTTCATCTTGATAAGCTCAAACCCAAGTCGGAGAAGTGCGTCTTCATAGGATACCCAAAAGTAACTGTTGGGTACACCTTCTATCAGATCCGAAGGCAAGATATTTGTTGCTGAGAATAGATCCTTTCTAGAGAAGGAGTTTCTCTCGAAAGAAGTGAGTGGGAGGAAAGTAGAACTTGATGAGGTAACTGTACCTACTCCCTTATTGGAAAGTAGTTCATCACAGAAACCGGTTCCTGTGACATCTACACCAATTAGTGAAGAACCTAATGATGATGATCATGAAACTTCAGATCAAGTTACTACTGAACCTCGTAGGTCAACCAGAGTGAGATCCGCACCAGAGTGGTACGGTAATCCTGTTCTGGAGGTCATGTTAATTGACCATGACGAACCTACGAACTATGAGGAAGCGATGATGAGCCCAGATTCCGCAAAATGGCTTGAGGCCATGAAATCTGAGATGGGGTCCATGTATGAGAATAAAGTGTGGACTTTGGTTGACTTTCCCGATGATCGGCAAGCCATAGAAAATAAATGGATCTTCAAGAGGAAGACGGACGCTGATCGTAGTTTTACTATCTACAAAGCTAGACTTGTCGAATGACAAAGTTCAAGGTGTTGACTACGATGAGATTTTCTCACTCATTGCGATGCTTAAGTCTGTCCGAATCATGTTAGAAAATTGCCACATTTTATGAAATCTGGCAAATAGATGTCAAAACTACATTCCTTAATGGATTTCTTAAAGAAGAGTTGTATATGATGCAACCAGAAGGTTTTGTCGATCCTAAAGGTGCTAACAAAGTGTGCAAGCTCCAGCTATCCATTTATGGACTGGTGCAAGCCTCTTGGAGTTGGAATAAACGCTTTGATAGTGTGATCAAAGCATATGGTTTTATACAGACCTTTGGAGAAGCCTGTATTTACAAGAAAGTGAGTGGGAGCTCTGTAGCATTTCTAATCTTATATGTGGATGACATATTATTGATTGGAAATGATATAGAATTTCTGGATAGCATAAAAGGATATTTGAATAAGAGTTTTTCAATAAAGGACCTCGGTGAAGCTGCTTACATATTGGGCATCAAGATCTATAGAGATAGATCAAGACGTTTAATTGGACTTTCAAAAGCACATACCTTGACAAGATTTCGAAGTAGTTCAAAATGGAACAGTCAAATAAAGAGTTCTTGCACGTGTTACAAGGTGTGAAATTGAGTAAGACTCAAAGCCCGACCACGGCAGAAGATAGAAAGAGAATGAAAGTCATTCCCTATGCCTCAGCCATAGGTTCTATAAAAGTATGCCATGCTGTGTACCACATCTATTGTATACCCTACACTGAGTTTGGCAGGGGAGTACAATAGTGATCTAGGAGTAGATCACTGAACAGCGGTCAAAATTATCCTTAGTAGAATAAGGATATGTTTCTCGATTATGGAGGTGACAAAAGGTTCGTTGTAAAGGGTTACGTCGATGCAAGTTTTGACACTGATCCAGATGACTCTAAGTCTCAATCTGGATACATATTGAAAGTGGGAGCAATTAGCTAGAGTAGCTCCGTGTAGAGCATTGTTCACATAGATATTTGCAAAATACATACGGCTCTGAATGTGGCAGACCCATTGACTAAACTTCTCTCACAAGAAAAACATGATCACACCTTAGTACTCTTTGGGTGTTAATCACATAGCGATGTGAACTAGATTATTGACTCTAGTAAACCCTTTGGGTGTTGGTCACATGACGATGTGAACTATGTGTGTTAATCACATGGTGATGTGAACTATTGGTGTTAAATCACATGGCGATGTGAACTAGATTATTGACTCTAGTGCAAGTGGGAGACTGAAGGAAATATGCCCTAGAGGCAATAATAAAGTTATTATTTATTTCCTTATTTTATGATAAATGTTTATTATTCATGCTAGAATTGTATTAACCGGAAACATAATACATGTGTGAATACATAGACAAACATAGTGTCACTAGTATGCCTCTACTTGACTAGCTCGTTAATCAAAGATGGTTAAGTTTCCTAACCATAGACATGAGTTGTCATTTGATTAACGGGATCACATCATTAGGAGAATGATGTGATTGACTTGACCCATTCCGTTAGCTTACCACTTGATCGTTTAGTATGTTGCTATTGCTTTCTTCATGACTTATACATGTTCCTATGACTATGAGATTATGCAACTCCCGTTTACCGGAGGAACACTTTGTGTGCTACCAAACGTCACAACTTAACTGGGTGATTATAAAGGTGCTCTACAGGTGTCTCAGAAGGTACTTGTTGGGTTGGCGTATTTCGAGATTAGGATTTGTCACTCCGATTGTCGGAGAGGTATCTCTAGGCCCACTCGGTAATGCACATCACTATAAGCCTTGCAAGCATTGTAACTAATGAGTTAGTTGCGGTATGATGTATTACGGAACGAGTAAAGAGACTTGCCGGTAACGAGATTGAACTAGGTATTGAGATACCGACGATCGAATATCGGGCAAGTAACATACCGATGACAAAGGGAACAATGTATGTTGTTATGCGGTTTAACCGATAAAGATCTTCGTAGAATATGTAGGAGCCAATATGAGCATCCAAGTTCCGCTATTGGTTATTGACCGGAGATATGTCTCGGTCATGTCTACATAGTTCTCGAACCCGTAGGGTCCGCACGCTTAACGTTCGGTGACGATTTGTATTATAAGTTTATGTGTTTTGATGTACCTAAGGTAGTTCGGAGTCCCGGATGAGATCGGGGACATGACGAGGAGTCTCGAAATGGTTGATACGTAAAGATTGATATATTGGACGACTATATTCGGACATCGGAAAGGTTCCGAGTGATTCGGATATTTTTCGGAGTACCGGAGAGTTACGGGAATTCACCGGGGAGTATATGGGCCTTATTGGGCTTTAGGGGAAAGAGAGAGGAGAGGCTGTGTGCCCCCCCACCCCCAACGCTTAGTCCGAATTGGACTAGGGGGAGGGGCGGCGCCCCCTCCTTCCTTCTCTTCTCTTTTCCCTTTCCTTCTCTCCTACTCCTACTACTTGGAAGGGCTCCTAGTTCTACTAGGAAAGGGGGAATCCTACTCCCGGTGGAAGTAGGAATCCCCTAGGGCACGCCATAGAGAGGGCCGGCCCTCCCCCTCCTCCACTCCTTTATATACGGGGAGGGGGCACCCCTTGGACACAACAATTGATCATTGATCTTTTAGCCGTGTGCGGTGCCCCTCCATCATAATCCACCTCGGTCATATCGTAGCGGTGCTTAGGTGAAGCCCTGCGTCGGTAGCATCATCACCACCGTCATCACGCCGTCGTGCTGATGGAACTCTCCCTCGAAGCTCTGCTGGATCGGAGTCCGTGGGACATCATCGAGCTAAACGTGTGCTGAACTCGGAGGTGCCGTGCGTTCGGTACTTGGATCGGTCGGATCGTGAAGACGTATGACTACATCAACCGCGTTGTGCTACCGCTTCCGCTTTCAGTCTACGAGGGTACGTGGACACACTCTCCCCTCTTGTTGCTATGCGTCACCATGATCCTGTGTGTGCGTATGAAATTTTTTAAATTACTACGTTCTCCAACACTCAAGAGTCAGTCGGGGAGAGCCGGGTGTCTCATCCGACACCGAGACCAGGAGCAAACAGTGATGCTGACCACTTTGGGCCATCAACGGAGGAAGAGATGGAGGCCGACTTGAAAAGGATAGATGCCATGGAAGAGGATCAATAAGTTACTTCTCGTTTCCGAGCTGGATTCACGATGGGGGAACTACAGAGCTCAGCTATTCCTAACTCGGTCATCCCTTCCAATGTTAGATTTCTTTCTTATGAAAATATGAAAAAGAGTGTTACTTGTTCTCCAACAGCTATGCAACATCCATGGGTGAAAGGAGCTTTAGCCGTCATGGGCAAGCTCCGTAAGGAAATAATGGACCTCAAGCAACAAGTTAATAAGCTCGAGGAGGAGAATCGCGTCCTGAGGGGCATCATTGCCAAGAACATCACATCACCACCTCCGAAGAAAGAGACATAAATACATGGGTATGGGCACTCCCCGCGGCAACTGCCAAGCTTGGGTGAGGTGCCACGGTATCGTATCACCATCACACTTCTATCTTTACCATTTTTCTTAATTCGGTCCTTTTGGTAATATCTTGATCTAGTAGAATATAGTTTTAGTATGATTTAGTTTTGAGTTTTGCTTTATGATCCTTCTATGTAATCGAGTCTGTGAGCTATATATAATAAAGATTAGTTTTGAGTCAAGGGCCTGATTATCTTGCCATGATCTTGAGGGAATAAAAATAAAAGAGAAGAGAAAGAATAAACAGAAATAAAGAGATCATATGGATCTTATGGAGAGTAATGACTTCACATATAAAGAGTATGATGAATAAAAGTTGTTGAGAGTTGACAAACATAGTTTTGGTCATCGTTGCAATTAATAGGAAGTAACAAAGAAAGAGAGGTTTTCACATATAAATATACTATCTTGGACATCTTTTATGATTGTGAGCACTCATTAAAATATGACATGCTAAAGAGTTGATGTTGGACAAGGAAGACAACGTAATGGTTTATGTTTTCTTACATCCAAAATAAATTATATTGTCATGGATCATCCAACATGTTGAGCTTGCCTTTCCCCCTCATGCTAGCCAAATTCTTTGCACCAAGTAGAGATACTACTTGTGCTTCAGAACATCCTTAAACCCAGTTTGCCATGAGAGTCCACCATATCCAGCTATGGATTGAGTAAGATCCTTCAAGTAAGTTGTCATTGTTGCAAGCAATAAAAATTCCTCTCTAAATATGTATGATTTATTAGTGTGGAGAAAATAAGCTTTATACGATCTTGTGATGTGGAAGAAATAAAAGTAACGGACTGCATAATAAAGGACCATATCACAAGTGGAAACATAAAGTGACGTTCTTTTACATTAAGATTTCATGCATCCAACCATAAAAGCACATGACAACCTCTGCTTCCCTCTGCGAAGGGCCTATCTTTTATTCTTGTCTGATACTTTATACAAGAGTCATGGTGATCTTCACCTTTCCTTTTTACATTTTATCCTTTGGCAAGCACAATGTGTTGGAAAGATCCTGATATATATAGCTAATTGGGTGTGAGTTTTCATGAACTATTATTATTGACATTACCCTTGAGGTAAAAGGTTGGGAGGCAAAACTATAAGCCCCTATCTTTCTCTGTGTCTGATTAAAACTTCATACCCATAAATATTGCGTGAGTGTTAGCAATTATGAAAGATTAAATGATAGTTGAGTATGTGGACTTGCTGAAAAGCTCTTATATTGACTCTTTCTGATGTTATGATAAATTGCAATTGCTTCGATGACTAAGATTATAGTTTGTTAGTTTTCAATGAAGTTTTTGATTCATACTTGAAATTGTGAATGAATTGTTACTCTAGCATAAGAAATCATATGACAATATATATATATATGTTGATATTCTAAGAATGATCATGATGCCCTCATGTCCGTATTTTATTTTATCAACACCTCTATCTCTAAACATGTGGACATATTTTTTGATATCGGCTTCCGCTTGAGGACAAGCGAGGTCTAAGCTTGGGGGAGTTGATACGTCCATTTTGCATCATGCTTTTATATCAATATTTATTGCATTATGGGCTGTTATTACACATTATGTTATAATACATATGCCTATTCTCTCTTATTTTACAAGGTTTACTTGAAGAGGGAGAATGCCGACAGCTGGAATTCTGGGCTGGAAAAGGAGCAAATATTAGAGACCTATTCTGCACAACTCCAAAAGTCCTGAAACTTCACGAGAGCACGTTTTGGAATATTAAAAAATATTGGGTGAAGAAAGAACCAGAGGGGGCCACCCACCATCCACGAGGGTGGGGGGCGCGCCCCCTGCCTCATGGGCCCCCTGGCAGGCCTCCTGTGTCCATCTTTGGCTATATGAAGTCTTTCTCCCTGGAAAAATCATAAGCAAGCTCACGGGACGAAACTCCTCAGCCACGAGGCGGAACCTTGGCGGAACCAATCTAGGGCTCCGGCGGAGCTGTTCTGCCGGGGAAACATCCCTCTGCGAGGGGGAAATCATCACCATCGTCATCACCATCGATCCTCTCATCAGGAGGGGGTCAATCTTCATCAACATCTTCACCAGCACCATCTCATCTCAAACCCTAGTTCATCTCTTGTATCCAATCTTTGTCTCAAAACCTCAGATTGGTACGTGTGGGTTGCTAGTAGTGTTGATTACTCCTTGTAGTTGATGTTAGTTGGTTTATTCGGTGGAAGATCATATGTTCAGATCCTTTATGCATATTAATACCCCTCTGATTATGAACATGAATATGATTTGTGAGTAGTTACATTTGTTCCTGAGGACATGGGGAAGTCTTGCTATAAGTAGTCATGTGAATTTGGTATTCGTTCAATATTTTGACGAGATGTATGTTGTCTCTCCTCTAGTGGTGTCATGTGAACGTCGACTACATGACACTTCACCATTTTTTGGGACTAGGGGAAGGCATTGGGAAGTAACAAGTAGATGATGGGTTGCTAGAGTGATAGAAGCTTAAACCCTAGTTTATGAGTTGCTTCGTAAGCGGGTGATTTGGATCCATATTTTTCATGTTATGGTTAGGTTTACCTTAATACTTCTTTTGTAGTTGCGGATGCTTGCAATAGGGGTTAATCATAAGTGGGATGCTTGTCCAAGGACGGGTAGTACCCAAGCACCGGTCCACCCACATATCAAATTATCAAAGTAACGAACGCAAATCATATGAACATGATGAAAACTAGCTTGGCGATAATTCCCATGTGTCCTTGGGAGCGCTTTCCTTTATATAAGAGTTTGTCCAGGCTTGTCCTTTGCTACAAAAAGGATTGGGCCATCTTGCTGCACCTTATTTACCTTTGTTACTTGTTACCCGTTACAAATTACCTTATCACAAAACTATCTGTTACCGATAATTTCAGTGCTTGCAGAGAATACCTTACTGAAAACCGCTTGTCATTTCCTTCTGCTCCTCATTGGGTTCGACACTCTTACTTATCGAAAGAACTATGATAGATCACCTATACTTGTGGGTCATCAAACATCTTATGAATAATAAAGCAGCACTTTCGAGTAGCATATCCTAAACAGAGCAAAGATCAAGCTGAAAACCGATCGAAAATCAACTTACAATCCCACTTACTCGGACGTTGGTTTGAAGGGCAGAGCTGGCATGATAGGCGGCCTTGCTGGTTCCATACACCACCTTCATTCGGTCCATCATTAAGCATGTATGGATCATGGCTTCCTTGGCAATGCTTACTTGGTCCTCCGGGATGCGATGAGCAACAAAACGAGGGTTTGTTGGAACAGACGAGGTAGCCGGAGGAGCTGAAGCTTGAAGTTGCACAGTCGGAGCAGGGGCCTAAGCAGTCAATGCCGAGGGCTGATCAGTCGACAAAGGATCAGCAAAAGAAACAGGAGTTCAAACTGGATTACCAAGTTGTTGAACGACTGGTTCTGATGTTGATGTCGAGTGAGACACTTTCCTGGCAGGCACCCTCTTTCTCAGAGTCCTGCCCCTCCTCCTTGTATCCCTTTGTGGCACTTCTTCATCATCTTCATCGTCTGGAAGTTGGATAACATTTGTTGGCGCTGCAAAACACTCGACCGTAAGAGTTCGGTCGACCATCAAAATAGTTGGCGAAGTAAGAGCTTGGGTGTGGAGCCGTACCTGCTCGAGAAGTGGCCGCGTCTGCGGTTTCCGCGTCATCCTGCTCCTTGTCAATATCCATGGACGTCCCAGAAGTAGCAGCGCTGAAAGATCCTAACTTCACTCGGTCAAACAAAGAAAGAAGTTCCCAATCAAAATGAAGACAAAGAGGAGAAACAAAACACTTACGCACAGGCAATAGGAAAAGCCACCTTGATCTTGGGCAAGGCATTCCGGGGCTACGGTGGGACAACCTTGGGCTGCTTCGCGGCCTTCTCCAACGGCTCTGGAGTCGAGGTCCGAGTGCGCTTCGGAACTTCCGTACCTAGCGGAGCTGTTTTGCCGCGGCCGCCCGCAGGATCCTGCGACTATTTGGAATGACGCTCTGAGCGGGGTGGCGAGTCAACCTCCTTGCCGCTGCTCGAGTCCTCATCGTCCTTGTCACTGTCATCTGTGTATTCCCATTCGGCACTGTCAGCATCACTCTCCGCTCCCTCTTGGAGCTGCTCCCCGTTTGGCATCGAATACATCTTGGTATAAATCTACAAGACATAAGCTACAAGTATTAGTCGGATTCGGGAGCAATTGCAGATTGGAAGAAGAAAACACTTGGTATTTTGAGCCTGACCTCTTCCCGATCATGTTCGGCGTCGAATAGCAGAACCCTCCTAGACCCCCTGGGGTTATCTTTGTTCCCAGTAATGCTCCGCAGCCACTGAGCCACCGTCTCCTCGGGGACCTCCTCTGGGTGTACCCGAGTGGTGTCTCCAGGGCCCGAGTACATCCACATTGGATGATCACAGGCTTGGAGAGGCTGGATATGATGAGGACATCAATACCATTGTTACACCCACAGCCCCTACTGTTACATATACTGGACCAATTACTAGAGCTCGCGCACGCCAATTAAATTACCAGGTACTTTCGTTTCTTGGTAATGATTCTAATGTTCATGAGATTATGATGCTGCCTAAATTGGATACATTTTTTTTGCTTACAAATGAAGGGCCTAGCTTGGAGAAGGATGAACATTGGAGCAAGAACACGCATGGAGTTGATGGCATGCACAAGGGGATCAAGAACGGAGTTACAAGTGATGATTTCAGGACTTTGAAGCCGCCATAAGGAGTGCATGAAGCCTTGGACGAAATATACAAGATGCCACTTCATAATATTCGTCCATAGGCTATTCTAGGTGCTGCGTCACCTTATTAATGGGCCGGGCCCATGTAATTTTGAAATACTTAAGTATAGGCTATTTTTAGAGTCCGTATGTGTGGGGAAACAAGATTTAGGGTTGGTTTCGGACCCCCACCCTCAAGGGCCACGAAATCCCCCCCTCTTCCTCCATATATACAGCCCTTAGGGCATCGTTTAGACTGTGGGTTTTGTTTAGATTAGAAGTTCGCCATAGATGCAACTTCGCGTACTTCGTTTGTGTCCAATGACCAGACCAAGACGTCACAGAACCCCACCTTGATCAATAAAGCTTTCATCTTATATTCGAAATATCCCGATTGCAATCTCAGTTTCTTGCTTGTTCTTTGTTTGCTCGCAGGAAACAGACCCTCGTGGTCAGGTTGATCGTGCTCCGGCGTGGTCAATAACCCTCGGAAGTTGGTTTAGCGATTGCTAAGGCGCGACGTCTCGCACGTTCGTAGTCGGATCGTCAAGGTCGACTCCCACAGAAAACGATAGCCACCATCTCATCGAAACATCGGGACACCTTAGCCTCTATCAAGTGGTATCAGATTTCCAGGTTGCTCGGTGAGATTTTTACAGTTTTTCGTACATTAGATCGAGTCTGTTCTTCATACCTACAGTCCACGAAAAAAAGCCACACAAAAAATTAGGGTTAGTTCATCATATCCGAACCAATCTGAGCCTTTGCATAATCTTTTTAGGGTTTTTGCTTTGTTGAATTTGCGGTTGCATCATCGTGTCAAGTTGCTGGTATTAGAGTCTAGTCTTTTAGAGTTTCGAGTTCTGGTCATAAGTTGTCACGCCGCCGCCGCACCATCATCATCGCCCATCTACCACTTTTGCTTATCCGCCACCGCTCTGAATCCATATCCATATACCACTACCAATCCGTATCCATATACCACCACCAATCTCTATCCATATACCACCACCGCTACCATATACCACCACCGCTGCCATATACCACAACCATATATCCACCACCAATCCGAGTTCTTCTCATATTAGGTTTGTTCTTGAGATCAATCTAAATTCCGAGTCGTGTTTCCTTGCCTGCGTAGGTCTCAGGAAAAAAAAGTGTCTGGAGACCCCCGGGCAGTTTTTAGGCCAAAATTTTCACAAGCAAATTTTTTTTCCCTATCCTATTTTTAGGCTTTTCTGAGTCTTTTGAGCCACGTGCCATCATAGTGATTTTTTGTCGCACTTTTTCGTCGTCGCTGCCCTGATTTCCGAAAAAAAAAGTGAATTTTTTTTTCGTGCCCATCCTATCAGTTTGACGAGGGAAGAGTTTTGAGACACTCGCCATTATAGTGATTTTTCGCAAAAAAAAGAGGAGCACAAAAAAAAGGAGCGCAAAAAAAAGAGCGAAAAAAAGTTCCAGAGTGTGCTTTTCCCTTATTTACGTGCAGCGCCGTGATTTTGTTAGTGTTCTAGGCTCGCGTCTCTAGCACGGTCTAGCCTAGGACCAGCACAGTACCGTCGTTGAGCGTTTATTCAACTTTGCATCTCTGAATTGATTATTGCTGACCCTTTTTGCTACCATACTATAAGCCTTCCCAGCTCCACATACATCTACGTCGTGCGTTTGACTCTCCCTGGCAATCGCTCTATCCAAGCTTTTGAGAGTTTTTGACTACAACGGTTGCCGATCACCGCCTGCTGCTGGGTAAGAACTGGTAAGAATTTGAGATTTGCTTGACGGATTTGTGACACCCGCCACCACCACCACTTGTTAGTAGTCTGTAGGATCATATTCTTGTGTGTTTCTATTGCTGCTAACCATGCCAGGATCACAAGCCGACGAGACTGACTGGGAGAACTTGACGAACAAGGAGCTTCATGATACGTTTCAGCAAATGATGAATGGACAGGTGCAAGATGTGATAAACAGATTTGAAGAGGCCATGGAGAAGATAGATGGCATGGAGAAGACGTTTGAAACAAAGCTCGATAACAAGTTTGCTGAATTGCTTTCGCGTTTTCCACCACCACCACCGGCTGCTCCTGCCGCACCTCTGCAACAACAGCAACAACACCGACTACCTCCACGTCGGGAAACAGCCCTCCGCCGAGCGAGCCGTGTCCCTCTTCAGTCGGGCCAAACTGCTGGTGCTGCTGTTGATACTTCTGTGGCTCCTACTGCTGATGTGGAGGAGGATGCTTATGTGGGAGATTATGAGGATGAGGTTGATCAAAATCAGAACTACGTGCCACCAACAGCACAGCAACCACCAGGTCGTCCACATGCAAATAATGGCAATGGTAGGGCTCACCCTCAGGTACGAGATCATGACCATCTCCCTAAACTAAAATTGAACATTCCACCATTTGAGGGTAGATATGTTCCTGATATATATCTTACTTGGGAGTTAGAAACTGAACAACGATTTACATGTTTACAATATCCCGAGGAGAGACGTGTTCCTGCTGCTGTTTGTGCTTTCACTAGTTTTGCATGTGTTTGGTGGTCTGAGCATTGTAGATTATATCCTATTCCGGCTACTTGGGCTGCTTTGAAAACTGCTATGCGTACTCGTTGGGTTCCACCATATTATCAACGTGAATTGCTTCAAAAATTGCAGCGCTTAAGACAGGGAAAAAATTCTGTAGAAGAATATTATCAGGAATTACAAACTGGCATGATTAGATGTGGTATTGTTGAGGAGAATGAAGCTATGCTTGCACGTTTTATGGGTGGATTAACTAGAGAGATTCAGACGATTCTAGAGTATAAGGAGTAGACTAATATCACTCGTTTATTCCATCTTGCTTGTAAAGCTGAACGTGAAGTGCAGGATCGACAGGCATTGGCGCGGACTAACTTTTCTGCAGGTCGACCTTCATCATGGACACCACGTGCATCATCTACTTCCACACGTTCTGCTACACCGGCGCCTCCGTCGGCTACCACCTCCAACCGTGATACAATAAAGCAGGCACAATCACCACTATCTGCCAAGAGCACACCTTCTGGGCCTGCAAAGAGCTCTTCTTCATCCATGGCATCAACAGGGCAAACACATGATATTATTTGTCGACGTTGCAAGGGTGGAGGTCATTATGCGAGAGAATGCCCATCTAAGCGTGTGATGATTGTTACTGAGGATGGTGGGTATGAGTCCGCTAGTGACTATGATGAGGAGACTTTGGCTCTTATTACACGTGACGAACATGGTGGAGACGATTCTGATCATGAGACGCAATACATGGCTCCTAAAGATGCTGACAGCTATGAAAGTTTAGTTGCTCAACGTGTTTTGAGTGTGCAGGTTACACAAGCTGAGCAAAATCAGAGGCATAATTTGTTCCATACAAAGGGAGTTGTGAAGGAACGTTCTGTTCGCGTGATCATAGATGGAGGGAGCTGCAATAACTTGGCTAGCATGGAGATGGTGGAGAAGCTATCTCTCACCACAAGACCACATCCACATCCTTACTACATCCAATGGTTCAACAACAGCGGCAAGGTTAAGGTAACACGTACTGTTCGTGTGCATTTTAGTATCTCTACATATGCTGATTATGTTGATTGTGATGTGGTACCTATGCAAGCATGTTCCTTATTACTTGGTAGACCATGGCAATTTGATAAAAATTCTGTACACCATGGTAGAAAGAATTAGTACACTCTTGTTCATAACGATAAAAATATTACTTTGCTTCCTATGACTCCTGATTCCATTTTCAAAGATGATATTAATAGAGCTAATAAAGCAAAACAGGAGACAAATAAGAGTGAAAATCAGATTGTGGCAAAAGAATTTGAGCACCAAATGAAGCCTAATAATAAACCATCTACTGTTGTTTCTGAAATTAAATTGAAAAGTGCATGTTTACTTGCCACCAAATCTGATATTGATGAGCTAGATTTCAGCAAATCTGTTTGCTATGCTTTTGTGTGCAAAGAGGCATTATTTTCATTCGAGGACGTGCCTTCCTCTTTGCCCCCTGCTGTCACTAACATTTTGCAGGAGTTCGCTGACGTCTTTCCACAAGACGTGCCACCGGGATTACCACCTATTCGAGGGATTGAGCATCAAATTGACTTAATTCCCGGTGCTTCGCTACCCAACCGTGCACCATACCGTACCAATCCAGAGGAGACGAAGGAGATTATGCGTCAAGTACAAGAACTGCTCGACAAAGGTTATATACGCGAATCCCTTAGTCCTTGTGCTGTTCCTATCATTTTAGTGCCGAAAAAGGATGGTACGTCGCGTATGTGCGTTGATTGTAGAGGCATTAATAATATTACTATTCGTTATCGTCATCCTATTCCTAGGCTAGATGATATGCTTCATGAATTGAGTGGCTCTACAATATTCTCCAAAGTTGATTTGCGTAGTGGATACCATCAAATTCGTATGAAATTGGGTGATGAATGGAAAACAGCATTTAAAACTAAGTTTGGATTATATGAGTGGTTAGTCATGCCTTTTGGGTTAACTAATGCACCTAGTACTTTCATGAGGTTAATGAACGAAGTTTTACGTGCTTTCATTGGACGATTTGTGGTAGTTTACTTTGATGACATATTGATTTATAGCAAATCTTTGGAGGAACATTTGGAACATTTACGTGCTGTTTTTATTGCTCTACGTGATGCACGTTTGTTTGGAAACCTTGGAAAGTGCACCTTTTGCACCGACCGAGTATCTTTTCTTGGCTATGTTGTTACTCCACGGGGAATTGAAGTTGATAAAGCCAAGATTGAAGCTATTGAGAGTTGGCTGCAGCCCAAAACGGTCACACAAGTGAGGAGTTTCCTTGGCCTTGCTGGTTTCTATAGGCGTTTTGTGAGAGATTTCAGCACCATTGCTGCACCTCTCAACGAGCTTACAAAGAAGGATGTGCCTTTTGTTTGGGGTACCGCACAGGAAGAAGCCTTCACGGTTTTGAAAGATAAGTTGACACATGCTCCTTTACTCCAACTTCCTAATTTCAATAAGACTTTTGAGCTTGAATGTGATGCTAGTGGAATTGGATTAGGAGGTGTGTTATTACAAGATGGAAAACCTGTTGCATACTTTTCTGAAAAATTGAGTGGGCCTAGTCTGAACTATTCTACTTATGATAAAGAATTATATGCTCTTGTTCGGACCTTAGAAACATGGCAACATTATTTATGGCCCAAGGAATTTGTTATACATTCTGATCATGAATCTTTGAAACACATTAAAAGTCAAGCAAAACTGAACTGTAGACATGCTAAATGGGTTGAATTCATTGAGACTTTCCCTTATGTCATTAAACACAAGAAGGGTAAAGAAAATGTTATTGCTGATGCCTTGTCTCGTCGTTATACTATGCTTTCACAACTTGACTTTAAAATATTTGGTTTGGAGACCATCAAAGATCAATATGTTCATGATGCTGAATTTAAAGATGTATTGCAGAATTGTAAGGAAGGAAGAACTTGGAACAAGTTCGTTCTTAACGATGGATTTGTGTTTCGTGCTAACAAGCTATGCATTCCAGCTAGCTCCGTTCATCTTTTGTTGTTGCAGGAGGCGCATGGAGGAGGATTAATGGGACACTTTGGCGTCAAGAAGACGGAGGATATACTTGCTACACATTTCTTTTGGCCAAAGATGAGACGGGATGTTGAGCGTTTTGTTGCTCGCTGCACTACATGTCAAAGAGCTAAGTCACGACTCAATCCTCATGGTTTATATATGCCTTTGCCAGTACCTAGTGTTCCTTGGGAGGATATATCTATGGACTTTGTTTTAGGTTTACCTCGAACAAAGAAGGGGAGGGATAGCATATTTGTTGTCGTGGATAGGTTCTCGAAAATGGCACACTTTATACCATGTCATAAAAGCGATGATGCTGTTAATGTTGCTGATTTGTTCTTTCGTGAAATTACTCGCTTACATGGTGTGCCAAATACTATTGTTTCAGATCGTGATACTAAATTTCTTAGCCACTTTTGGAGATGTTTATGGGCTAAGTTGGGGACTAAGCTGCTTTTTAGTACTACTTGTCACCCCCAAACTGATGGACAAACCGAAGTAGTCAATAGAACATTGTCTACTATGCTTAGGGCTGTTTTGAAGAATAACAAGAAAATGTGGGAAGAATGCTTGCCTCATATTGAATTTGCTTATAATCGCTCATTGCATTCTACTACTAAGATGTGCCCTTTTGAAATTGTGTATGGTTTCCTACCTCGTGCACCTATTGATTTGTTGCCTCTTCCATCTTCAGAGAAGGTTAATTTTGATGCTAAAGAACGTTCTGAATTGATTTTAAAAATGCATGAGTTAACTAAGGAAAACATTGAGCGTATGAATGCTAAATATAAACTTGCTGGAGATAAGGGTAGAAAACATGTTGTGTTTGCGCCTGGAGATCTTGTTTGGTTACATTTGCGTAAAGATAGATTTCCTAATCGGCGCAAATCAAAGCTAATGCCACGTGCTGATGGTCCTTTTAAGGTGTTAGAGAAAATAAATTATAATGCATATAAACTTGAGCTACCTGTAGATTTTGGGGTTAGTCCCACTTTTAACATTGCAGAGTTGAAGCCTTATTTGGGTGAGGAAGATGCGCTTCCGTCGAGGACGACTTCATTTCAAGAAGGGGAGGATGATGAGGACATCAATACCATTGTTACACCCACAGCCCCTACTGTTACATATACTGGACCAATTACTAGAGCTCGCGCACGCCAATTAAATTACCAGGTACTTTCGTTTCTTGGTAATGATTCTAATGTTCATGAGATTATGATGTTGCCTAAATTGGATACATTTGTTTTGCTTACAAATGAAGGGCCTAGCTTGGAGAAGGATGAACATTGGAGCAAGAACACGCATGGAGTTGATGGCATGCGCAAGGGGATCAAGAACGGAGTTACAAGTGATGATTTCAGGACTTTGAAGCCGCCATAAGGAGTGCATGAAGCCTTGGACGAAATATACAAGATGCCACTTCATAATATTCGTCCATAGGCTATTCTAGGTGCTGCGTCACCTTATTAATGGGCCAGGCCCATGTAATTTCGAAATACTTAAGTATAGGCTATTTTTAGAGTCCGTATGTGTGGGGAAACAAGAGTTAGGGTTGGTTTCGGACCCCACCCTCAAGGGCCACGAAATTCCCCCCTCTTCCTCCATATATACAGCCCTTAGGGCGTCGTTTAGACTGTGGGTTTTGTTTAGATTAAAAGTTCGCCATAGATGCAAGTTCGCGTACTTCGTTTGTGTCCAACGACCAGACCAAGACGTCACAGAACCCCACCTTGACCAATAAAGCTTTCATCTTATATTCGCAATATCCCGATTGCAATCTCAGTTTCTTGCTTGTTCTTCGTTTGCTCGCAGGAAACAGACCCTCGTGGTCAGGTTGATCGTGCTCCGGCGTGGTCAATAACCCTCGGAAGTTGGTTTAGCGATTGCTAAGGCGCGACGTCTCGCACGTTCGTAGTCGGATCATCAAGGTCGACTCCCACAGAAAACGATAGCCACCATCTCATCGAAACATCGGGACACCTTAGCCTCTATCAGGATACGTCGACTGAGGACACCTCCAACAGATCCATGCCAGTCACACCCTCCCGGACTAAGTTAACAACTTGGTCGACTAAAAGGGACACCTCGCCTTTCTCCTCTGGGGTCACACTCTGTGAAGAAGGTTGGCGGAGTCGCTCCATAGTGAAAGGGGGGAGACCGGTCGACTGACCACGAGTCGGGATGTCTTTGTAGTAGAACCAGGTCGACTGCCATCCTTGGACTGACTCGGGAAGGGTCATGGAAGGAAAAGTGCTTCTACCCCTAGTTTGAATTCCTAAACCCCCGCACATCTGGATCACATGCGTCTTTTCGTCAGTCGGATTTTGTTTTTTCACCGTTTGAGAACAGCAAGTAAAGATGTGTTTCAATAGACCCCAGTGTGGTTGGCAGCCCAGAAAGTTTTCGCACAAAGAGATGTACGCAGCAAGATATGTGATTGTGTTGGGGCGGATGGTGAATCTGAGCACCGAAAAAGTTCAAGAAACCACGAAATAACGGATGCGGGGAAGGGAAAAACCTCGATCGACGTGGGTGGTGAGGAGGACACGCTCACCCTCGCGCGGCCGGGGCTCGAATTCCCCCTCCGGCAACCTCCAAGATCCGTCAACGATCATGCCATCTGTGGCAAGCCTCTCAAATCCTCCAGCTCGACGGCGGAGTGGATCTAGTCCCCCTAGATCCAACTAGGCGGCAGACCGGACCGCGGCGACGACCCCCGAGCCGTCTTCTTGCCTTTCGCCGCTGCCTTCTTCGCACACTCCATAGCCACGGTCTTCTCCTTCCCCATAGTGGCGGAGTGCAAGCAGGGAGGGCGGAAGCGTCGAGAGCAGAGAGATGTGCGGTGGAGAAGCAGAGGAGAAGAGGACCGAATGAGGAGCACTGTGCATTGCATTGGCCTGAGCGCTCTTTATAGGTCTGCTTCCGAGTGGCTGACTTGTGGGCCCGGGCGATCTTATCACATCCCGCAACAATCGCTTGCCCGATATGTGGCCAAAAAGGTGGCGCGTAGATCAAGGCATCCCTGTCTTTTCGCTCCTTTTACTGCGGCACGCCCTGTCCCGCGCGCTTCTCCAAATTTTTGAATCCCATGAGATCTGGGAACCGCAGAGCAATCAATCGCATAGAAGATTTCACACTCTAATTCACTCGAAGATGACCATCATAGTTCACTCGACGACCTCTAATTTGATCAAGGCGACTCAGAAGAGGTTGAAGCTTCAGCGTGATTTCCAGACTCTAGTGAAATGCCTCCGAAGTATGGAATCGAGTCAGAACTAACTCCAACCCTTCTTCACTCGGACCTCAATCCATTCGGGGGCTAATGATGATGACATGTACCTAGGGTAGGGCCATAGGCCTGACCTAGATGCTCTACCTAAGGACACTGACCTAGAGTCAAGGATAGTCAAAGTGCAAAAGAAGATACCGACTGAAATCGCCTTAGAGTGCAATCCACTCGACCATCTATTCCACTCGGATACCCCAATTCCACTCGACCAAGATAGAGACACTCGACCACATGAAGAATCACTCGGAGTACAGAAGATCTAAAGCCACCCAGGATGGCAACGGTCAGGCGTTCACTCCGTAGTCTTAAAGGTCATTAATAGTCATTCATAGCAGGCGCTACCAGTAACACCCCTGTCTTAACTTACATTAAACCCTGTGTAAATGAGGGCTGGAGGGGTCTGGCGCACTCTATATAAGCAACCCCCCTCCTCTGGTACAAGGGTTCGGACCCCCTGTAACCCACACACATATTCCAGTCGACAAGCCTCAGGGCACCGAGATGTAGGGCTGTTACCTCCTCCGAGAGGGGCCTCAACTCGTAAAAATCGTGTGTACAACCTCGTCGTAGCTAGGGCCTTGCCCCCTCCTTCATACCCCCTACTCTTACTGTCAGACTTACTCCCATGACAGACCCCAACCCTAGTCTTTTCTTTCTAGGCTCTTCGAATCTCGAGGACGAGAATCATTTTAAGGTTGGTAGATTTGTAACATCCCAAAATTTCAAATTTGGAATGTTAGTAAGATCATTATTTTACATCATGATTTCTATGCATATTTGAAATTTTGGAGGTTATGGAATGTTCTAATGAGAGGGAACGAAATGGCTTCCCCACATATTCATTTGACTCTTATTTTGAATTCACAATTATTCAAATCATTTTTAACTCAAGGAAAAATATGTGAGAAGGAAATATGACTTCTTCAAAACAATATGTTGAATATGCATTGAATAATATATGGATATTTATTTGCAGTTGAAAAATATTTTATGGAACATTTATAAAGCCCCAAATAAATTTTGTAAAAATCTTTTGTGTATTTTATTTTATATTGGGATGGAAAAATGTTCACTGTGTTCTTTAGTAGCACTAAGATTTTATTGCAAGTTCTGGTGATATTTTTAGATTTGGTCTGTTACTTTATTTTTATCCAAATGTGTTTCCGGTAATATAAAAAGGCCGATGCTAGGCGCCGGCGCACCGGCCCAACAGTTGGGCCGGTCCAGCCCTGGCCGCCCGATATAGCGATTGATGACCGTCAGATCTGTCCTTCGCTTCGTCCTCCTCAGGAATCAATTTTCCAAAAAAAATGCAACGCCCGAGCGCCGCCGACACCACGCCATATCCCCGCAAGAAAACGGCAGAGCCTCAAGCACCACCGCGGCGTTCCTCGTCGCCAGTGGGCGCCCTCGCGGCTGTCCGCGCTTGCCCGAGATCCACGCTCGCCATGGATGCAGCTCCGCCTCTCGCGCTCATCAGAGATCTGCGCTCACCATGGATGTAGCTCTGCTGCCCGGCGCTTGCCATGGATGCAGCTTCGCCTCTCACGCTCGCCATGGATGGATCCCGTCCTCGCCGCCCGCGCACGCCATGGATGCAGCTCCGCCTCGTTGGTGATTGACTGGTTCCAGCAAATAGAATTGCCCGTTGTAGCATTTTTCGTTGTTTGTCGTAGCAAAATGGAGACACGGTTGCAGCAAAAAAGAAGCGTCGCCGTTTTCGCTGGCTGTAGCTCACCGTTGAAGGTAGCAAACGTTTGCATAAATGAACGGATGTAACAAAACCCATTGCCGGACGTAGCAAATACCTACAATGGTTGCAACAAAAAAGTCGTCGTCGCCGTCGCGGGGTCACAACTCAGCCGCGCTGGATGTAGCAAAACATTATGCCGGTCGTAGCAAAAAGCGATGCTAGTTGTAGCAAAACCACGATGCGGGTTGTGTGTTGTAGCAAAACGTGGCCCTAGCTGTAGCAAAATGATATGCCGGTTGTAGCAAAAATCTATTCTAGTTGAAGCATGTAGCAAAAATTGTAGCGTTTTGTCCATCTTCTTCCACCTCCAGGCGTCGCTGGTTGAAGCTTTTTCAAACTACAGTTGAAGCTTTTCGTATGAACGGTTGTAACTTTTTCAGTGCATGGTGTCCAGTTGAAGCTTGATATACTGCTAGTTGAAGCTCTCAAATTGAACGGTTGTAGCTTTTTTGTCGTCGGTTGCAACATTGGTGGAGGAGAAAAAAATGCTTCCAAAGTTCGTCTGGAAGCATATGGTTGCAGCGGTGGGGAAGGAGGTCGCGCACTCGCGCTGCCGTGGTTGAAGCATCTCCGGTGGATGGGTCCAGCACATGGGAGTACGAGCAGCAACTCGCGGATGGCATATTCGTGGCGGCTTCCAACTCCGGCTCGCCGGCGCGTGGAAGGAACCTGTAGCCGGGGGGAAGGGTGGGCAGCGGGAAAGAAGTGGGCGTCCGCACTAAGGATGGAGGTGACCTCCGCGGGGATAGGGCTAGCCGGCGGCGGGATCTGAAGGAGGAAGAAGGGGATCGGGAGGAGTGCGAGGCGTACGATGCGCTTCGCCTCGTATCGATCGAGTGGCCCGCGCGGGACCGGCGGAATGGTTCCACCGGTGTGCCGTTTTTAAACACTTCCCATATAAAAAAGGGGTCTACTGTGCACGCACAGCCAGCGGCGGCCCATTTGCTATTCTTCGCACGCGCGCGCGCTCAGCTTCCAGGCCGCAGCCCAGCACCACAGCGCACCTTGCCCAGCGTGTTTTTCCCGAACACATTAGCTGCCGAACCCAGCCACAATCAGATCGGCCAATTCAATTGATCCCTGGACTCCATGCGTGAATTGATGCCCTATATAAGATATCCAGCTCCTCCTCTTTCGATTTTCACCTTTTTGTAGGTCCCCATGCACTATCTCGCCTGTTCCAGAGAATCCCGATCTTGCCGGAGTACATCCGCCCGAAGCTTCTACCGCAGTCGATTCCAGCCACCCTCTGCTGTCGTCCTCGCTCGCCACAGACGCCGCTGAGGACGTCTTCGAGACCACAGCAAAGCTCCTCGCCCCGTACGCTACCCTCCGGAGTCTGGATACCACCGGAGCAGGCGCCACCGTCGCCGCCCGAGCCGCCGCGCCGCCGTTTTGTCCAAGTCCGGCTGCCCTGCCCTTGTTTCTCCGGTGAGCACGTCTCCCTGTTGTTTTTTTCGTTGAAACATTTTGTGTTATAAACCGGCCGTCCGTCGCTTAAGTCTGGCAGTTCTTCCAGGAACGCTGTTATGGCACAATTCTTTTTGGGCAGATTTCATATCATATTTTCGTTTAGGTATATCTTGAGATCCGTAACACCAAATTCAACGATTCTTTTTTCTGTGTACTTGTAGTGACCAGTAGAATATTGTAGAACCAAAATTTCACATTTTTGAACTGTTTAAATTTGAATTTGCTTAAATTTGAATTTAACCTTCTGGAGGCCATATCTTTCAAACCGTTGATCCCAATTAGTTGATTCGTTTTGCATTGTGATACCTCTAGCATGTAGATAAGATATACCTATTGATATGTTCTGTTCTGTTATGTTAGTTCTTATTTGGATTCTTTGTTGTTGGCTTTTATTGTCCGGAGTGTGAAGCAAATCAGAATTAAGCATTAGAGTACTTCAACACTGCTCAAGGCAAGTTTGCACTTTTGATTATGCTCATCCTATATTTCTGCTATGCATGTGTGGTTGTTGTGATATGTTATATGTTTGGTTGATCGTTATGTTCTGTGTTGTCATGTTTTGGTATTGATTGTGTTATGTGATGGTGTGGGTAGCTAGCGATGGTAGACATGGGTATGTGTCGAGTGATGCCTGGAAGTGGTGAGTCTTCATAGCTATAGGCTCGGGACTTTTTCTCAGGTGAATGCGTCAATGGCTGAGCGCTCTATTGTCCCTAGAGAATGCGCCATGGCTGAGCGCACTTGAGGTTTGGGGGCTTAAATCAGGTGAATGCGTTGATGACTGAGCGCTCTATTGTCCCTAGAGAATGCCCCACGACTGAGCGCACTTGAGACATCTTGAAGATCTTTGTCATCCATGTTTGTGTGCACCTTGCCAATGTAGTGGAGGTAGGTGGAGACATTCTTCTGCAAACCAACTTGAGTGTTTTCTTTGTCATACTTTACTTGTGGATGTAGGTTTTGCTATATCATTATGTGTGATTTTCCAATACATTGAATGTATTGACCCTTGTGGCTGCAACTTATCATGTTGCGGGATTTTCAGATGATCAATGAGATACAGTAGGGTCATGAGTCTTCACTCAGCATTTTCGCCAGTGGGCATTGATGGGACTCACTGTTTAATTATGCTACATTTCCGCTGTTATTATTGAATAAAGTTAGCTATGTGCTACTCAGTTTGTAATACTTTATGAATTCTGGATCATACGTTGTTGTAAATGATGTACTTGTTATTTGATATTCATATGTACTGTGTGTGCTAGCTAGTCGATCTAGGGACTAGCACGGTGAGCACAGAGACATCGAATCTTATCAGGTTCAGATCATTACAATTCAAGCAAAATAACAAGGCAATTATGTCTTCTGAAAATAACATGGCCAAAGAAAGCTTATCCCTATAAAATCATATAGTCTGGCTATGCTCCATCTTCATCACATAAAATATTTAAATCATGCACAACCCCGATGACAAGCCAAGCAATTGTTTCATACTTTTGATGTTCTCAAACTTTTTCAACTTTCACGCAATACATGAGCGTGAGCCATGGACATAGCACTATAGGTGGAATAGAAGGTGGTTGTGGAGAAGATAAAAAGAGGGAGACAGTCTCACATCAACTAGGTGTATCAGTCTCACATCAACTAGGCGTATCAACTATGGAGATGCCCATCAATAGATATCAATGTGAGTGGATAGGGATTTCCATGCAACGGATGCACTAGAGCAATAAGTGTATGCAAGCTCAAAAAGAAACTAAGTGGGTGTGCATCCAACTCGCTTGCTCACTGAAAGGATCGAGAAGAGGTGTCTAGAGGGGGGGGTGATTAGACACTAAGTACCAAAATTGCAGTTTTTAATTTTTTTAAGTTGAAGTAGAGTTTTGGCACAAGTTTAACAAACACAATATATATCAAGCAAGCGTGCAAAGAGTATATGAGCAGCGGAAAGTAAAGCATACAACTTGTAAGAATGTAAAGGGATGGGATTGGAGTGTGCAAACACAATTTGGAGACACGGAGATTTTTGAGACGTGGTTTCGATAGGTGGTGCTATCGTACATCCACGCTGATGGAGACTTCAACCCACGAAGGGTAACGGCTGTGCGAGTCCACGGAGGGCTCCAGCCACGAAGGGTCCACGAAGAAGCAACCTTGTCTATCCCACCATGGCCGTCGCCCACAAAGGACTTGCCTCACTAGCGGTAGATCTTCACGAAGTAGGCGATCTCCTTGCCCTTACAAACTCCTTGGTTCAACTCCACAATCTTGTTGGAGGCTCCCAAGTGACACCTAGCCAATCTAGGAGACACCACTCTCCAAGAAGTAACAAATGGTGTGTTGATGATGAACTCCTTGCTCTTGTGCTTCAAATGATAGTCTCCCCAACACTCAACTCTCTCACAGGATATGGATTTGGTGGAAAGAAGATTTGAGTGGAAACCAACTTGGGGAAGGCTAGAGATCAAGATTCATATGGTAAGAATGGAATATCTTGGCCTCAACACAAGTGTAGGTGGTTCTCTCTTAGAAAAAGTAAGTTGGAAGTGTAGGTTTGTTCTGATGGCTCTCTCCATGAATGAAGAGGAGGTGGAGGGGTATATATAGCCTCCACACAAAATCTAACCGTTACACACAACTTGCCAATCTCGGTGGAACCGAATTGATAAACTTGGTCGGACCGATTCAGCAAATCTAGTGAGCGTTAGGATTTTCGGTGGGACCGACATGCAACTCGGTAAGACCGATATGGTTAGGGTTAGGGAATAACGTCATCTCGGTGAGACCGATTACACAAACTCGGTGAGACCGATTTTTGTAATAAGCTAACCAGAGAGTTGGTCAGGTAAACTCGGTGGGACCGATTTGCTAATTTCAGTGAGACCGAAATGTTACGAAAAGGTAACAGCGAGTTTACATTGCAATTTCGGTAGGACCGATTACGCAAACTCGGTGAGACCGATTTTGGTAATAGATCCATATAGAGAGATTGCAATCCAATCTCGGTGAGACCGATTTGCCTAGGGTTTGTGGCAGTGGCTATGACATCTGAACTCGGTGGCGCCGGATAGAAAGAATCGGTGGGGCCGAGTTTGACTTTTGGTTTAGGTCATATGTGGATGTGAGAAAATAGTTGAGGGCTTTGGAGTATATCACTAAGCGTAAACAAGGTTAGATAACAGAGATACACCTACTGGCCAGAGCAAACAAAAGAAACCATAAGAGTACCAAGACTGGGATGACATGTAGAGCGAGTACTAAGTACCACATTGGATATAGACATGTTCCCAAAGGTAAAGATGTGCAATAAATTTAAGGATTTCCTTCCCATAGATGTTTGCTCCCCTGAATCTAGCATGGGATACTGGGAGAAGATAGGGAACAGAAAATCAAAGCAAAATCAGAGCTCAAAGGAAATAAAAAGAGCTAATGCAAACGAGCAAATATGAACATGTCTTTCCCCTCTTGAAGACATGTGACTTCTCTCCTCTTGAACACCAAGCATCTGGGGTCCTTGATGATTACTCTTTCTTCCCTTGAGTATTCTCTCCCCCTATAAATATGATTAAGCTTTGATGTGATCTCTCTCTCCCCCTTTGACATCAATTTCCAAGAAGGGTTCTTATGGATTTTTGTCATGATGGGTTTGGTTCTTGAGTCACAGAACAAAGCAGCAAGTTGAATGGGATGCCGGTCAAGGACAAGATTCATTGAGTGGAGCTGGATCAAAAAGAATGCAGAAACAAGTGGCAAGATGTCTTTCCTGTAGTGAAATCGGTGACACCGAGTTGTATGGTTCGGTTGTACCGAAAGCATCAGCCCAGTGAGACCGAGTTCATCGCAGAGAAAACAGTTGTCACCTCGGCTCACTAGACAGGTAAGATCTCACAAGGATTTGCAAGGAATTAACTGAAAGATTTCCAATGAATTGGATGCAAGGAATGCAGAACAGAAAATAAAAGAGAAGAAACTAAAAAGGAGTCTAGATGAAGTTTTTTTTGAAGAGAGAAACAAATATGCATGAGACAGATGCAAGAGCACAGAAAAGAACACAAGAGAACTTCATCTAGAATTGATCGGTGACAAAGTCACCTATGTTAGAGTATATTGACTTAGGAGTCAAGTGAGATCACTTGATCATAGGTCATACTCATCGTTTAAGCTCAAAATGGGGTTACCATTTTTCGTTTAAGCTTTTTGATGTATTCACATCTTTTCGAGTTGCTTTGACTCATGACTTGGAGTAAATCTTCTCTAAGATGGAATAACATACCTTGGGTGGTGGCGTTGATCATGATCATGTAGTTGAACTTGTGTGGGTTTCTCAAGGTTGATGTAGCTCATCAAGAGTTGGGAGCACCACTTGGAGTTTGAGTTCATCTACCTACATGGGTTAGTTCTTGCAAGGAAGAGCACTTGTATATCCAAAATGACAATCATGAAACTGAACATAAAATTTGTCAAAGGATATGTTTGAATGGTTGTGTGCTTCCTTGTCTTCATCCACCCTTGTGTAGGGACTTGGTGATATATAAATTGCTCAAGATGTGAGTGAGTTTCAATCTCATAGATTTAGATTCATCCAAGTACCTACACGGGTTAGATAACATGCAAGATGCAAATATGTCCAAGACATAAGATAGTCAACATAAGAGAAATATCAAGGATTAGTCATAGGCTCATGCCTTGCATGTATCAAATGGAGTTCTTACTCCAAGTTTGAAGCATCAATGATGTTCAATTCACATCTTAACCTGCAAAACACTTTCTCATCAAGTGGTTTTGTGAATATATCAGCTAACTGCTTTTCGGTGCGAACATGCTTAGGATTAATGTCCCCTTTGGCAACATGATCTCGAATGAAATGATGACGAACTTCAATATGCTTAGTTCGAGAATGTTGCACGGGATTGTGAGCAATCTTAATAGAACTTTCATTGTCACAAAGTAATGGAACATGTTTCACAGATATCCCATAATCTTTAAGAGTTTGGGTCATCCAAAATAATTGAGCACAACATGATCCAGCGGCAATGTATTCCGCTTCGGCGGTGTATAAGGATACCGAGTTTTGTTTCTTGAAAGACCAAGACACAAGAGATCTACCAAGAAATTTACAAGTACCCGAAGTGGACTTTCTATCAACCTTGTCACCGGCATAGTCCGAGTCGGAGTAGCCAACAAGATCGAAGGAGGCCCTCTTTGGATACCAAATGCCAAAATTTGGTGTATGGATTAAGTATCTCACTATCCTTTTCATGGCCTTAAGATGACATTTTTTAGGAGCGGCTTGATATCGTGCACACATGCACACACTTAGCATAATATCGGGACGTGAAGCACATAGATATAACAATGAACCAATCATAGAACGATAAACCTTTTGATCAACCGGTTCACCATCTTTGGTTAAATCAAGATGTCCACTAGCAGGCATGGGTGTAGTCATACCTTTGCATTCTTGCATATTGAACTTCTTAAATAAGTCCTTGGTGTACTTCGTTTGAGAGACAAAGGTACCTTCCTTAGTTTGTTTGATTTGCAAACCAAGAAAAAATTTGAGTTCACTCATCACTGACATCTCAAACTTCTCCTACATTAGCTTTCCAAACTTTACACTAAAATGAGGGTTAGTTGATCCAAATATAATATCATCGACATAAATTTGGCACACAAATAGTTCTCCATTAACCCTTTTAGTAAAAAGAGTAGAATCTATTTTTCCAATTTCAAAGCTTTCAATAAGGAATTTGGTCAAGCATTTATACCATGCTCTAGGAGCTTGTTTAAGACCATAAAGAGCTTTGTGAAGTTTGTAAACATGATTAGGTTTCTTAGGATTGACAAATCCGGGAGGTTGCTTAACATAAACTTCCTCCTCTATTTCACCATTTAGAAAAGCACTTTTAATGTCCATTTGGTACAAGGTGATATCATGATTATTAGCATAGGCATGTAAGATGCGAATGGACTCAAGTCTAGCAACGGGGGCATATGTCTCACCATAGTCCATACCTTCGACTGGAGTGTAGCCTTGGGCGACGAGACGTGCTTTGTTGCGAACTACTTGTCCATCTTCATCTTGCTTGTTGCGAAACACCCATTTTATACCGATGATGTTGTGGTTGTTGTCGGGCTTCTCAACTAATGTCCAAACTTGATTTCTCTCAAAGTTGTGTAGCTCTTCATGCATGGCATTTATCCAATCCGGATCTTCCAAAGCTTCTTCAACCTTCATAGGTTCAATGCTAGAGATGAATGAATAGTGTTCACAAAAGTTAGCTAAACGAGTTTTTGAGCGAGTGATTCTCCTGGTTTGGATATCATTGTAGATTTGCTCGACGGGATGATCTTTAGCAATTCTTGCTCGAACTCGTGAAAGCTTTTGCATGGATCTTGGTTGAACATCTTCTTCATCTTGGCCTTCTTCGTTGTTAACGTTGTCATTCTCTTGTCGTGGTGGAGAAGGAGGTTGTTGGCGTTCATCTTGATGCACTTCCTCGTTTTCTTCATTTTGGTGTGTCCCAATTGTGGATGCTTCCGTATCAACTCTTGGTTCACCTTGTCGTGAGGTAGAAGCTTCACCTACGTTGGACGAATCTTGCCAATGGACAAGTCTTGGATTGCTTCTGAAGGGTCTTTGTCTCCTACATTAATTGGCAATTGCTCTACTTGCGAGCCGTTAGATTCATCAAACTTCACATCTACCGTTTCTTCAACCTTTCGGGTGAAATTATTGTAGACACGGTATGTGTGAGAGTTTGAGCCATAACCAAGTAGGAAACCTTCATGAGACTTAGGAGCAAATTTAGAACGACGACGCTTATCAAGAATGCAGCACTTTGAGCCGAATACTCGAAAGTATCCAACTTGTGGTTTGTTACCGGTGAGGAGCTCGTATGTCGTCTTGCCGAGTAGCTTGTGAAGATACAAGCGATTTGTTGCATGACAAGCTGTCTCAACTGCTTCCGCCCAAAAGTGCTTTGGCGTCTTGTACTCATCAAGTATCGTTCTCGCCATTTCGATGAGTGTCCGGTTCTTCGTCTCAACAACTCCATTCTGTTGAGGTGTGTACGTAGCCGAAAACTCATGTGAAATCCCTTCTTCGTCAAGAAAGGTGTCCACATTTGCGTTCTTGAACTCCATTCCATTGTTTCTGCGAACCTTCTTGATTTTCACTTCAAATTGATTTTGGGCCTTCCTAGCGAAGTTTTTGAAGATCTTTTGGACCTGCGATTTATCATCGAGAAAGAACACCCATGTAAATCTTGAAAAATCATCAACTGTACCTAGGCCAAAAGAATTTCCACCGAGACTTTTGTAAGCGTTAGGACCAAAAAGATCCATGTGAAGTAGCTCGAGTGGCCTCCTTGTGGTCATGATGTTCTTCATGGGATGCCTTCCTCCAACCTGTTTACCTGCTTGACAAGCGCTGCAAAGTCTATCCTTATCAAATATGACATCATTAACGCCAAGGATATGATTTCCTTTAATAAGCTTGTCAAGGTTTCGCATACCAACATGACCTAATCATCTATGACATAACCAACCTTTAGAGGATTTAGCAATTAAGCAAGTTCTAGGTTGAGCCTTTTTAGTGAAATCAACAATGTAAAGATCACCTCTGCGTATACCGATAAAGACTATTTTATGATTATCTCTACGAAACACTTGGCAATCTACTTCAGTAAATAGGACATTGAAACTGAAATCAGCAAGTCTAGATACTGAAAGTAAATTGTAGCCAAGAGATTCAACAAGCATGACATTTTGTATGGAGCTATCATGTGAGATGGTCACCTTACCTAGGCCAACCACCTTACCCTTTGAGTTATCACCAAAGGTGACATACTTTCGAGGGTCGTCGTTTTCAGCAAGCTCACGGAACATATCTTTATCTCCGGTCATATCTTTATCCAAAAGCTCAGTCACTACTTCCAGGAGTGTTCGATCACGGTGGCTTTCGAAGTACCACTAAATGACATTATAAACAACGGCGATGCCACGGGCTAGAATGCCAAATGGGCCATCGAGCTCCTTCCATTTGATATTACATACAAACCACGCCGAGCTATTAAATCCCAAGTACTGGCTGACTTCATCACCGAATGGACAGTGGCCGAACTCTCTAAAGAGTACGGCACATATTCCAATTGGGTTATGTATTTCTATGGCTCCAAAATGCTGGCAGGGCTAGGGGTGGCCATCGTTTTAACGTCACCTACTGGAGACGTCATTCAGTACATACTCCAAATACTATACACAGACTCCAACAACGCAGCCGAGTACGAGGCCTTATTGCATGGTCTCCGGATGGCTGTCTCCATGGGCATACAATGCCTAGAAGTGTGCGGGGACTCAAACCTTGCAATATCTCAAATAAATGGAGACTTCGACGCCAAAGATCCAAAGATGGCAGCTTATTGTAATGCCGTCATAAAAATGTCAGCCCGGTTCGAGGGGCTCGAGTTCCATCATGTGGCTCGAGAAAGTAATCAAGCGGCGAACGTTCTTGCTCGTATCGGCGCTAAGCGCGACCCCGTCCCACATAATATCTTTCTGGAAAGGCTTTTTAAGCCATCCATGGTGTGGCAGGGGAAAACGACAACACTAGCCCGGATCCGAATATAACCCCAGATTCCTAAAACACTGACATCATCGGAGGCTCAGCCACCGAAATAACACCGTCGGCGCATCTCATCATGGTAGTCATTGCCCCATGGACCGAACCCTTCATGGCCTACCTTAACAGGAAGGAGCTTCCCGATGATCAGAATGAGGCCCGCTGCATTGTCCGGCGTTCGAAGGCCTACAAGGTTCATGATGGAGAGCTCTATAACAAAAGCGCTACGGGAGTTCTTCAATGATGTATCTCCGAGGAAGAGGGGCGACAGCTCTTGGCTGAAATTCACGCCGGACTCGGCGGTCACCACGCCGCAGCTCGGGCCCTTGTTAGCAAGGCCTTCCGTACAGGGTTTTATTGGCCGACGGCCCGAGCAAATGCACAGGACCTTGTCCAACGTTGCGTCAGATGCCAAATCTTTGCCAACCAAAGCCATATGCCCCCCACTGCCTTACAAACAATCCCCATCACTTGGCCTTTTGCGATCTGGGGACTCGATATGGTCGGACCCCTTAAAGGAGGAAGCCATAAGAGAAAGTATCTGCTGGTCATGGTGGATTAATTCACTAAGTGGATAGAGGCCAAACCAGTCGAAGCGGGGCCGGTAATAGATTTCATATCGGGCGTGGTGCACCGTTATGGTGTCCCACATAGCATAATCACCGATAATGGCTCTAATTTCATAGCCGATGAAGTGAAAACATGGTGTGCTAATCTAGGCATTAAGCTCAATTACGCCTCTGTCTATCACCCCCAGACAAACGTTCAAGTCGAACGGGCTAATGGTCTTATTATGAGCGACATCAAACCTAGACAAGTGCGGTCTTCGAAAGAATTAGAAAAGCACTGGGTGGAGGAACTTGACTCCGTACTCTGGGGGCTGTGGACCACGCCCAACCGCACTACTAGATATACACCTTTCTTCATGGTGTACAGTGCAGAAGCAGTGTTACCCTGCGATATTATTCATGAATCACCTCGAGTGCGCATGTACAAAGGGAGAGAAGCCGAGCTTGATCGGCAGGACAGCTTAGATGCCCTGGAGGAGGAGCGCGACGTTGCAAAAGCCCGTTCCGCATTTTGTCAACAGCAGGCTCGCAGGTATCAAAGCAGAGAAGTGCGGGCCAAGACTTATAACGTTGGTGAACTCGTTCTACGCCTGTCGGAGAAGAAAAAGGACAAACTCAAGCCCAAGTGGGAGGGTCCCTTCATCATTGACGAAGTTCTCACCGGAGGAGCGTACCGCCTGCGTGATGCGTCAGACAATTACCTGGAGCCGAAACCCTGGAACGCGGCCAGACTCCGACGATTTTATGCCTAGCACCGAACTCTGTGTTGATCTCCTTCCTCCTGTTATTAACGTTATTTTTCTCTCTCTCTTTTCATTTTTTATCTTTTTTCATTTTGCTCTTTAGCCCTACGGCTTTAGTACGGCTAGACCGTCCTCCCCTAATGCGTACCACAACACATATGTACACTCATTATACCTGGGGGCTTCTCGTAAAGAAGCTTGCTATTATTCTTCGAGCATCAATCTCACCACATATGCATTTTTCCATATTTACCTTTTCTTCGCCATTATATGCATCGATATGACTTAAGTTTTGGCCAAGCTGGGTTGCTTGGCTGTTGTGCTTATGCCTTACGTTCCCGTTAGTTCGACTAGGGCATAAAGGGAGCACCTCTGCGATTGTTACTACCAGGTCATCCGGATGTGTACCTCAGACTGGGTGAAGCCGAAAGCTAGCATTCTTAAGGGAATATTCGGTCGGCGAATTAAAGACATTTCCGCATTCACTCCATTGTGAAACCCCAGAAGTTACTTACTCTCTGATTTTTTCAATCACAGTTCGGACAAGCACATTAAATGCATGCACACCCAGGAAAGGAACCCTTAACGGAACTATTCTCTCTGGAGGATGTTTCTTACATAATGTAATATAACATAACTAGCCGGATACACATTGTCTGTTCAAGGAACTATGACCCCTACGCCTGGTTCCCATGACTACCCCGGTATATTCTACCGTTAGGGTATTCGAAAACACTCCGCACCTTCGGGTCCAGAGGTCGAAGCGAAAAGGTCGGCCATGGCAATTGTTTTTATTATCCATCTAGAAGGAAAATACATAGTCACTTAGGACTTAAAAACTTCCTCCTCTATACCGTCCAACAGGCGGTCTAATTTACAATCCTGTTGAGAGTATCTAGCAGCCACCTCCACTTGGCCATATACTAAACTAACGGGAATTTCTTCCCCATTTGACCCTAGCGGTCCAACCCGGGCCATGTGATTCGGATCCAGCTTGGGATATTGTGTTTTTACCATGGCCCAGGCCTCTCGCGCACCCTCTCGGCAGGCCGATATCTTCCATAGTCAGATACGCCGCCGTGCTCCTTTGAATAGCTCTACAAGATTCTCCATACTCCCTGGAGGGGAGTCGGATGGCCATAAGGCCTTGGCTACACTCCGCATTGCCTGCCGAGCTTGCTCGTGCAACTGCGACAACCCTTGCAAAAGATCACTCAATGATCCGGACACCTCCTCTTTGGGACGGCCCGTCAATACACCTGCAATCACAGCTATATCAGCTACTTTTACTTCCAAACTGTTATAAGGTAAATACGGCCACATACTGAATATGCTGCCTCGCAGTTCTTTGTTCTTCTTCACGGAGTCGGTTAGCTGGGCCCACACATCCTTCAGCTCTTCGCCAAGCTGGGTGGTTGCATCTTGGAGTTTGTTTTTCTCCTGTCTGACACGGGTCAAAACCCGCTCGCCTGCGGCCTGCAGTCTTTTCGACTCTTTTTCCTCCAATTGATCCGATGACCCTGTTATGAGATAAAGCCAAAGTGTTAACATGGTCGCTATGCAATAATTGTTTCTCAATGGAGGGAAATATCACCGGAAGACGCCGCTTTGGATTTTTCCAGTTCGACGGTCGTTGCGTTTAACTGCGTCCGACACTTTTCTAGCTCTTGGGCTAGCACGTCGTTCTTCTGCGATAGAACCTGGTCATGCAACGATCCTCAAATCAGTTGTCCCAACTACTTTAAGTCTCGGGGGCTACTGGCATATGGTTATCATAGTCAGACAAAGTAAACTTACCTGCACATCTTTTAAATGCTAGTTTGTGGCTCTGTTAAGCCCATCTCGAGCAGCTCGGATATATGCATCAGCCGAGCTGAAGGCGTTAAATGCTTCTTCTGAAAAGCCAGGGTCTTGTAAAACGGCCCTGCGGCGCCGATGATTCATGGCGTTCTCCACTTCCGAGTTGGTGACGGATACATCATCCGAATCCTCGGCTGGAGGACAGTCCAACGTCACCCCCGCATCAGCCCCGGTCTTCACGACAGGATCTGGATCCTGGCTGCATGAAGTATGACCGGCAGGACCCCCGAATATAGTCCGGCACACCTTTTTCCTTATGCGGGGTAAACGGAAAGGTCACAGTTGGATGTGACTGTCAAGGTGCATATTTGCAAATTCATACCTCTTTGATGAAGGCTCGGTCGTATCTTCATTTGCCTGGTATGGGGGACGCTCTCTTCGGAGATGCCCCCGGGGCAGTATGGCGCACCGAACACCTCCCCTTTTGAGCACAGGACAGTGTGGTGGGTAAGGAGGAATGAGAAAACTCTCTTGACAAGGTATCTCCAAATTAATTACATGTGAAGCAGGAAGGAGGCTGGGGTAATCGGCGATGATGGGTATATCCGTTCCGTCATAGCTCATTTGATAGAATACTCCATCCTCGAGCTCCACAAATATGTCCAGATCTTCCTCATATCCGGGGTCAAGATCCCGATTGCGATTCTCTGGATGAGGGGCAGGGTCATGGATCCCCTCGACAGCCTTTCGCCATTCGTGTTATAAGAGGATAAGATACTGCCTACCAAGAATGATTCAGGGACAAGAGTAAAATAGTGGAGCTGAAGCTTACCCAGCTGGGAGGATTATACATGGAAAATCCGTCTCGATATTGGAGACGGGTGAACTCCTCCGTCTCCCCTTTATACAACTTGGCCAGTATTTTGGCCAGGGCGGCGGGAGTCTTCGGGCCCTTCCGACCATAGCGTGAGGCGTCGTCTTCCCCGTTATAATGCCACATGTGCAGCCCTCTGTATTGGAGTGGCTGGACCCCCCATGTTATAGAGATCGCCATTACCTCGACTATTGACAATCCGGACTGGGCAAGCATCTTAATCTTGCCCAATAGCAGGCTGACCTCTGCACTATCCTCTTCCTTGAGGCTCCGAGGACGCCAGCTATGGTGTTTCTTCAGCGGAGCATTTGAAAACTCAGGAGGCCCTTGCGGACGGGGTCGGGTAGAGCGACGTCGTCGATGTAGAACCATTCGGAAGGCCACTCTTCAGGAGCTTTCTGCGGCGTGCCGGACAGGTATCCGGTCCCGACGATGCGCCACACTTCGGCTCCTCCCACTTCAAAAATCGACCCACCTTGATTGCGAGGGACGAGGCAGAACAGTCTTCTCCATAAATCGAAATGGGCCTCGCAGCACAGGAATAGCTCGCATAGAGCGACGTAACCCGCAATATGACGGATAGAGGTGGGAGTGAGACTATGCAGTTGGAGGCCGTAATACTCCAGCAGATGATTTCTACTACACAACCTTCTTATTGTAGACGTTGTTGGGCCTCCAAGTGCAGAGGTTTGTAGGATAGTAGCAAATTTCCCTCAAGTGGATGACCTAAGGTTTATCAATCCGTAGGAGGCGTAGGATGAAGATGGTCTCTCTCAAGCAACCCCGCAACCAAATAACAAAGAGTCTCTTGTGTGCCCAACACACCCAATACAATGGTAAATTGTATAGGTGCACTAGTTCGGCGAAGAGATGGTGATACAAGTGGTATATGGATGGTAGATATAGGTTTTTGTAATATGAAAATATAAAAACAGCAAGGTAACTAATGATAAAAGTGAGCACAAACGGTATTGCAATGCGTTGAAACAAGGCCTAGGGTTCATACTTTCACTAGTGCAAGTTCTCTCAACAATAATAACATAATTGGATCACATAACTATCCCTCAACATGCAACAAAGAGTCACTCCAAAGTCACTAATAGCGGAGAACAAACAAAGAGATTATGGTAGGGTACGAAACCACATCAAAGTTATTCTTTCCAATCAATCCGTTGGGCTATTCCTATAAGTGTCACAAACAGCCCTAGAGTTCATACTAGAATAACACCTTAAGACACAAATCAACCAAAACCCTAATGTCACCTAGATACTCCAATGTCACCTCAAGTATCCGTGGGTATGATTATACGATATGCATCACACAATCTCATATTCATCTATTCAACCAACACAAAGAACTTCAAAGAGTGCCACAAAGATTCTACCGGAGAGTCAAGACGAAAACGTGTGCCAACCCCTATGCATAGATTCCCAAGGTCACGGAACCCGCAAGTTGATCACCAAAACATACATCAAGTGGATCAATAGAATACCCCATTGTCACCACGGATATCCCACGCAAGACATACATCAAGTGTTCTCAAATCCTTAAAGACTCAATCAGATAAGATAACTTCAAAGGGAAAATTCAATCCATTACAAGAGAGTAGAGGGGGAGAAACATCATAAGATCCAACTACAATAGAAAAGCTTGCGATACATCAAGATCGTACCACCTCAAGAAGACGAGAGAGAGAGTGAGAGAGATCAAACACATAGCTACTGGTACATACCCTCAGCCCCGAGGGAGAACTACTCCCTCCTCGTCATGGAGAGCACCGGGATGATGAAGATGGCCACTAGAGAGGGATTCCCCCTCCGGCAGGGTGCCGGAACGTGTCTATATTGGTTTTCGGTGGCTACGGAGGTTTCTAGCGGCGGAACTCCCAATCTATTGTCGTCTCGAAGTGTTTAGGGTATATGGGTATATATGGGAGGAAGAAGTACGTCGGTGGATCTTCGGGCTGTCCACGAGGCAGGGGGCGCGCCCCCACCCTCGTGGGCAGCCCGGGACTCTCCTGGTCCATCTCCGATACTCCTTGGGCTTCTTCTGGTCCAAAAATAAGTTCCGTGAAGTTTCAGGTCAATTGGACTCCATTTGATTTTCCTTGTCCGCGATACTCTAAAACAAGGAAAAACAGAAACTGGCACTTGGCTCTGGGTTAATAGGTTACTCCCAAAAAATAATATAAAAGTGTATAATAAAGTCCATAAACATCCAGAACAAATAATATAATAGCATGGAGCAATCAAAAATTATAGATACATTGGAGACGTATCAGCATCCCCAAGCATAATTCTTGCTCGTCCTCGAGTAGGTAAATGATAAAAACAGAATTTTTGATGTGGAACGCTACCTAACATATTTATCCATGTAATTCTCTTTATTGTGGCAAGAATATTCAGATCCATAAGATTCAAGACAAAAGTTTAATATTGACATAATAATAATAATATTTCAAGCATACTAATTAAGCAATTATGTCTTCTCAAAATAACATGGCCAAAGAAAGCTATACCTACAAAATCATATAGTCTGGCTATGCTCCATCTTCACCACACAATGTATTTAAATCATGCACAACCCCGATGACAAGCCAAGCAATTGTTTCATACTTTTGATGTTCTCAAACTTTTTCAATCTTCACGCAATACATGAGCGTGAGCCATGGACATAGCACAATAGGTGGAATAGAATGGTGGTTGTGGAGAAGACAAAAAGGAGAAGATAGTCTCACATCGACTAGGCGTATCAACGGGCTATGGAGATGCCCATCAATAGATATCAATGCGAGTGAGTAGGGATTGCCATGCAACGGATGCACTAGAGCTATAAATGTATGAAAGCTCAACAAAAGAAACTAAGTGGGTGTGCATCCAACTTGCTTGCTCACGAAGACCTAGGGCACTTGAGGAGGCCCATTGTTGGAATATACAAGCCAAGTTCTATAATGAAAATTTCCCACTAGTATATGAAGGTGACAAAACAAGAGACTCTCTATCATGAAGATCATGGTTCTACTTTGAAGAACAAGTGTGGAAAAAGGATAGTAGCATTGTCCCTTTTTTTTATTTGGCCTTCCCTTTTTTTGCCTTTCTATTTTTTTGGCCTTTTTTTGGGACAATGCTCTATTAATGATGATCATCACACTTCTATTTATTTACAACTCAATGATTACAACTCGATACTAGAACAAAGTATGACTCTATATGAATGCCTTCGGTGGTGTACCGGGATGTGCAATGACTCATAAGTGACATGTATGAAAGAATTATGAACGGTGGCTTTGCCACAAATACAATGTCAACTACATGATCATGCAAAACAATATGACAATGATGGAGCGTGTCATAGTAAACGGAACGGTGGAAAGTTGCATGGCAATATATCTCGGAATGGCTATGGAAATGCCATAATAGGTAGGTATGGTGGCTGTTTTGAGGAAGGTATATGGTGGGTTTATGATACCGGTGAAAGGTGCGCGGTATTAGAGAGGCTAGCAATGGTGGAAGGGTGAGAGTGCGTATAATCCTTGGACTCAACATTAGTCATAAAGAACTCACATACTTATTGCAAAAATCTATTAGTTATCGAAACAAAGTACTACGCGCATGCTCCTAGGGGGATAGATTGGTAGGAAAAGACCATCGCTCGTCCCCGACCGCCACTCATAAGGAGGACAATCAATAAATACATCATGCTCCGACTTCTTAACATAACGGTTCACCATACGTGCATGCTATGGGAATCACAAACTTCAACACAAGCATTTCTCAAATTCACAACTACTCAACTAGCACGACTCTAATATCACCATCTCCATATCTCAAAATAATTATCAAGTATCAAACTTCTCTTAGTATTCAATGCACTCTATATGAAAGTTTTTATTATATCCCTCTTGGATGCCCATCATATTAGGACTAGTTTCATAACCAAAGCAAACTACCATGCTGTTCTATAGACTGTCAAAATAATATAAGTGAAGCATGAGAGTTCATCTATTTCTTCAAAATAAAACCACCACCGTGCTCTAAAAAGATATAAGTGAAGCACTAGAGCAAATGATAAACTACTCCGAAAGATATAAGTGAAGACCAATGAGTAGTCGAATAATTATGCAACTATGTAAAGACTCTCTAACATTAAAGAATTTCAGATCTTGGTATTTTATTCAAACAGCAAGCAAAACTAAATAAAATGACGCTCCAAGCAAAACACATATCATGTGGTGAATAAAAATATAGCTCCATGTAAAGTTACCGATGAACGAAGACGGAAGAGGGGATGCCTTCCGGGGCATCCCCAAGCTTAGGCTTTTGGTTGTCCTTGAATTTTACCTTGGTGTGCCTTGGGAATCCCAAATCTTATGCTATTTCCACTCCTTGTTCCATAATCCATCGAATCTTTACCCAAAACTTGAAAACTTCACAACACAAAACTTAACAGAAAACCCGTAAGCTCCGTTAGTATAAGAAAATAAATCACCACTTAGGTACTGTTGTGAACTCATTCTAAATTCATATTGGTGTAATATCTACTGTATTCCAACTTCTCTATGGTTCACACCCTCCGATACTACTCATAGATTCATCAAAATAAGCAAACAACACATAGAAAACAGAATCTGTCAAAAACAGAACAGTCTGTAGTAATCTGGATCAAACGTATACTTCTGGAACCCCAAAAATTCTAAAATAAATTGCTGGACGTGAGGAATTTATCTATTAGTCATCTTCAAAAAGAATTAACTAAATATCACTCTCCAATAAAAACTGGCAGCAATTCTCGTGAGCACTAAAGTTTCTGGTTTTTTTTGACAGCATGATCGCAAAGACTTTCCCAAGTCTTCCCAAAGGTTCTACTTGGCACAAACACTAATTAAAAAAAAACTCAATCATAACAGAGGCTAGATAAATTATTTATTACTAAACAGGAGCAAAAAGCAAGGAATAAACATAAAGTTGGGTTGCCTCCCAACAAGCGCTATCGTTTTACGCCCCTAGCTAGGCATGATGATTTCAATGATGCTCACATAAAGGATAAGAATTGAAACATAAAGAGAACATCATGAAGAATATAACTAGCACATTTAAGTCTAACCCACTTCCTATGCATAGGGATTTTGTGAGAAAACAACTTGTGGGAACAAGAATCAACTTGCATAGGAAGGTAAAACAAGCATAACTTCAAAACTTTAAGCACATAGAGAGGAAACTTGGTATTATTGCAATTCCTACAAGCATATATTTCTCCCTCATAACAATTTTCAGTAGCATCATGAATGAATTCTACAATATAACCAGCACTTAAAGCATTCTTTTCATTATCTACAAGCATAGAAATTTTATTACTCTCCCTAGAAGCAAAATTCTACTCATGAATAATAGGGGGAGCAAACTCAACAAAATAATTATCATGTGAGGCATAATCCAATAGGAAACTAAAATCATGATGACAAGTTTCATGGTTACCATTATTTTTAATAGCATACAAGTCATCACAATAATCATCATAGATAGCAACTTTGTTCTCATAATCAATTGGAACCTCTTCTGAAATAGTGGATTCATCACAAAATAAAGTCAAGACCTCTCCAAATCCACTTTCATCAATATAATCATCATAAATAGGAGGCATGCTTTCATCATAATAAATTTGCTCATCAAAACTTGGGGGACAAAAAATATCATCTTCATCAAACATAGCTTCCCCAATCTTGTGGCTTTGCATATCATTAGCATCATGGATATTCAAGGAATTCATACTAACAACATTGCAATCATGCTCATCATTCAAATATTTAGTGCCAAACATTCTAATGCATTCTTCTTCTAGCACTTGAGCACAATTATCGGAATCCTTATTCTCATGAAAGATATTAAAAAGATGAAGCATATGAGGTATCCTCAATTCCATTTTTTTATAATTTCTTTTATAAACTAAACTAGTGATAAAACAAGAAACTAAAAGACTCGATTGCAAGATCTAAAGATATACCTTCAAGCACTCACCTCCCCGGCAACGGCGTCAGAAAAGAGCTTGATGTCTACTACACAACCTTATTCTTGTAGACGGTGTTGGGCCTCCAAGTGCAGAGGTTTGTAGGACAGTAGCAAATTTCCCTCAAGTGGACGACCTAAGGTTTATCAATCCGTAGGAGGCGTAGGATGAAGATGGTCTCTCTCAAGCAACCCTGCAACCAAATAACAAACAGTCTCTTGTGTCCCCAACACACCCAATACAATGGTAAATTGTATAGGTGCACTAGTTCGGCGAAGAGATGGTGATACAAGTGGTATATGGATGGTAGATATAGGTTTTTGTAATATGAAAATATAAAAACAGCAAGGTAACTAATGATAAAAGTGAGCACAAACGGTATTGCAACGCGTTGAAACAAGGCCTCGGGTTCATACTTTCACTTGTGCAAGTTCTCTCAACAATGATAACATAATTGGATCACATAACTATCCCTCAACATGCAACAAAGAGTCACTCCAAAGTCACTAATAGCGGAGAACAAACGAAGAGATTATGGTAGGGTACGAAACCACCTCAAAGTTATTCTTTCCAATCATTCCGTTGGGCTATTCCTATAAGTGTCACAAACAGCCCTAGAGTTCGTACTAGAATAACACCTTAAGACACAAATCAACCAAAACCCTAATGTCACCTAGATACTCCAATGTCACCTCAAGTATCCGTGGGTATGATTATACGATATGCATCACACAATCTCATATTCATCTATTCAACCAACACAAAGAACTTCAAAGAGTGCCCCAAAGATTCTACCGGAGAGTCAAGACGAAAACGTGTGCCAACCCCTATGCATAGATTCCCAAGGTCACGGAACCCGCAAGTTGATCACCAAAACATACATCAAGTGGATCAATAGAATACTCCATTGTCACCACGGATATCCCACGCAAGACATACATCAAGTGTTCTCAAATCCTTAAAGACTCAATCAGATAAGATAACTTCAAAGGGAAAACTCAATCCATTACAAGAGAGTAGAGGGGGAGAAACATCATAAGATCCAACTACAATAGCAAAGCTCGCGATACATCAAGATCGTACCACCTCAAGAACACGAGAGAGAGAGAGATCAAACACATAGTTACTGGTACATACCCTCAGCCCCGAGGGAGAACTACTCCCTCCTCGTCATGGAGAGCACCGGGATGATGAAGATGGCCACCGGAGAGGGATTCCCCCTCCGACAGGGTGCCGGAATGGGTCTAGATTGGTTTTCGGTGGCTATGGAGGCTTCTGGCGGTGGAACTCCCGATCTATTGTCTCTCGAAGTTTTTAGGGTATATGGGTATATATTGGAGGAAGAAGTACGTCGGTGGATCTCGGAGCTGTCCACGAGGCAGGGGGCGCGCCTAGGGGGGTGGGCGAACCCCCACCCTCATGGGCAGCCCGGGACTCTCCTGGTCCATCTGCGATACTCCGTGGGCTTCTTCTGGTCCAAAAATAAGTTCCGTGAAGTTTCAGGTCAACTGGACTCCGTTTGATTTTCCTTTTCTGCGATACTCTAAAACAAGGAAAAACAGAAACTGGCACTGGGCTCTGCGTTAATAGGTTAGTCCCAAAAAATAATATAAAAGTGTATAATAAAGCCCATAAACATCCAAAACAGATAATATAATAGCATGGAACAATCAAAAATTAAAGATACGTTGGAGACGTATTAGCAGACCTCAGAGGAAGGGATGGGTCGGAAATTCGACACCTCTTAACAAGAAGGGGACGAAGCACACTTGTTCTCTCGCGAACGGATTGGGGAAAGGCCCCGCCTGGGTTTTGCCGTTGAAGGAGGCCAATCCTTCTCAAACAGGGACCAGATCTGCAGGAGGGAGAAATCCCTGCGTTTGCAATTACTCTAATTGGTTGTGGGACACAAAGCACCTCTCCCACTCGCCTGTCTCTGGGTCGGAACGGGAGGTGGAGCTGGGAATTTTAGCCATGTTGGAATGGTCTTTCCTAGCAATCTCTGAGGATTTTTCTCCGCGTGGTGGCGAATGGATCTGAGACCCAATCTCTTTAAATAGACGCTCTTTCTTGCGTGGCTGGGGTGTTATTTGCAAAGAATACCCTGACCGTCCGCATTCGCCTGACACGTGGAAGCTGAAGTCAAAGATGCACAGAAGCCAAGGGGTGCGACATTGAATTATAAGACGAATACATTACTTGGAAGTCATCGGAGGAGGAACCCGCCTTGCAATGCCGAAGACAATCTATGCGCCGAACATCTTGTCATTGAAGCCTGGTTCGGGGGCTAATGAGGGATTCCTGGATTAAGGGGTCCTCGGGCATCCGGCCTGTTAGCCATGGGCCGGACTGATGGGCTGTGAAGACACGAAGACCGAAGACTGCACCTATGTTTGTATGGGGCTCTCCTTGGCGTGGAAGGCAAGCTTGGCGGTCGAATATGTAGATTCCTTTCTTTGTAACCGACCTTGTGTAACCCTAGATCCCTCCTGTGTCTATATAAACCGAAGGGCTAGGTCCGTAGATAGGCCGAATACTCATTACCATAGTCATACAGGCTAGACTTCTAGGGTTTAGCCATTACGATCTCGTGGTAGATCAGCTCTTGTAATACTCGTACTCGTCAATATCAATCAATTAGGACATAGGGTATTACCTCCATAGAGAGGGCCCAAACCTGGGTAAACATCGTGTCCCCTGTCTCTTGTTACCATCGACCTTAGACACACAGTTCGGGACCCCCTACCCGAGATCCGCCGGTTTTGACACCGACAGTCATAGTGTACATGGGGATGATCGTAGGATGCTCCACATCATCTCCCCCCCTTGGGAAAGATCCGACCTCGGATCATGATCCTTATCACCATGGAAACGGTTGTCGTGGACGGACTTGTAGTTGGACGAAGTGGAAGTCATCACGCAATCCAAGTACTCCAAGTTGTCGCCGGAGGAGTATACATGCAAAAAGAGCAAACGCAAACAACACTCGTAAATACAATGGTCAGCGCACACAAAGTGTCCATCAAGTAAGAATGAGTCCGTTCAGCAAGATTGTTTGTGACAAAGCGCATGAAGCTTATCAAGATGATATAGAATGATATGTAAAGCATTCATGGGAGCAAAAGCATTCATTGTGCACACAAATGTATTGTGAATGTGATCAATTCAACCATTGTGCAAAATGATGTCATATGGGATGGTTTATCAAAAGCATGAACATGGTAGTGGGTGCTCAATATGAGTATGTGATCATGCAATTGATGATGGGCAATATGATCATGATATATGAAGATGCCATCAAGAAAGATCACAACAAATTTGCTAAGGAAATGAACAAGCTCATATATCATGGATGACATGGGAACACAAGATGCAACAAGGCAATCATAATGTGAGTCAATCCATGCATAAGATGCAAATTTGTCATGTGTATGATATGTCCATCGAGCATGACATGTGTGAGTACATTCAACAAATATGGAGGTGTTGGTGTACCAATGCTCGATGTCATGGCATGAGTGGATGTTCGAAGGTGCATCCAATAAGTCCGAGCGCTCCTCAATGTGAAGGTCCATAGAGCCAATTCTAATGCCGCTCCTCCGTTCGCGAGATGTATCATGTAGACAACAAGAAGGAAACAACAATGAAAGAATGACCCATCCGGTATGCATATTTGAGGATGGCTCAAATGGAAGGAGTTCACCTTATGAATGTTCACGAAGATGTTGGTGTCGCACATCGTATACACCTTGATATGACCAAGTTCTCTCATGACGGTACCGCCTTGTGAATCCTTCAAAATAAAAGAACATGACAAGCACTCAGAAAAACAAATGAGGTTAGCGGAAGTGCAAAACCTATCATTCGTGTGGTAAGATACCCAACAAGTGTATGCATCATGCTCATCATAAGAAAGGACAAGGGAGCATTTCATAGTATGGAGGCATATGATGCGAGAACAACCAAACACAATAGGCTCAATCAAACAAGCATGCATCACAAGTAATATGTCCAAGTCTCCACGATCAATAAGCATAGTGGATATGAGAGATGCCACTAATGGATACAAGAGACAATGATCAAGACAAATCAAGTGAGAGGCAAGAGCATATATGTCGTCAACCCAAGAAAGCGAGTAAGAGTTTAACATGGGTGATGCGATAAAGCAAGCAATCATAGTGATCAAGTCAAGCAAGCTAGTAGTGCAAAAATGCAACATACTAGAAGGAATCATGGCAAGCATGTCATGGGTGCAAATAGTGTGCATGATTTCACATGACATAGCAGAAGCATGAAAGGAGGATATGAGCAAAGTATCATCAATGTATTGGCGGGAGGCCATATGTAAATAGCAATGGGACATTATGACTCTCCCAACACAACAAGCAAGAATAGCATGAGGCACATGGTAAACATGGCAATAGCAACAAGGATCTCCACCAAGCATGCAAATACACATATGAGTAGTAAAATGGTGAATCATGGGTAAATGCAAGCAAGGGTCACAATTGCATGGCCAAGGCATAGAAACAAGCATAACATGCAAAGTGTACATGGTAGAACGGGCATAAGGTAACAAGTGATATATAGCACATAGTCGTTTGCGAGCC
This sequence comes from Triticum urartu, assembly GCF_056163025.1. NCBI lineage: Eukaryota > Viridiplantae > Streptophyta > Magnoliopsida > Poales > Poaceae > Triticum > Triticum urartu. Next base: position 211,729,168 of record NC_141877.1, on the reverse strand, counting down.
AAGTAGAAGAGATGCACGTAGTTCTTGCGCGAATGGAACGGTGGTATTGGTAGTCCACGAGATCCCAAGTCATCTTTGCTCTCAAGAGCTCGTTTCGTCAACTCTTGGGATTGAGAGGTTGACGAGTATACATGAGTACCTACACAAAACAAAGACAAAAGAAAAACTGTGTGTGCATGGTATATGTACACATCATCCATCATGATGCGCACGTGTTTGTGTTGGTTAGCACAAAATAGCCAATGCTCAAATAAATGAGATGTGTGATATAGAAACATGTCATCCATCATGAGAGGTTTATTGTTATGTATAGCATAATGGAGACTCAAATTGTGTAATGCATCATGGGAAATATGTAGAGCATTGTTATTCATGGAATGCGTATGGTGCAAGCAATTATGGGAATCATGAAAAGTATGGAATGCATCAAAATCTCCTAATATGTATGAGGAAACTATGGGGGTCTCCTCATGAGCATTAATGGAAACATCACACGGAGAATATTGACAACATCCAACAATGCATATTTGGAATATTGTGATCATGGCATGGCATAGTAGATGAATTGCGCAAATCATATAAAAGGAAGCATGTCAATATCATCACATGAAAGACAAAAGCCAATGACCATCATCTCGTCATCTATGCCATAAGTGCAAATGGGATTTATTTTAATGGGGCATTCATAGCTACTATGTTGAGATTGAAATGATGCAATATGGGAGATCTCACTCATAACATATGACAAGTTTAATAGATTGTCAAACATGATGTGACCAAAAGAATTTTCACATGATTTCCTATGGAGCATAACATCACAACTAGGCAACTCGACATGCTCGTCGTCATATTCATCATAAATAGGTAAGTCATGACATGAGGAAGTCGCACTAGCATGAAGCATGGGAATAGGTGTGTCAATATCATGCAAGCAATCATTCGTAAAATAGTCCACTAGTGGGAGAAGAGAAGCACCATCACCTATGTTACCTTTGGAGCATCGCTCATGTGTTGTAGGTGAGGTGTTTAATACCAAGTAGTGGTCATCTTCATCCTGATGGAACCATGTGGGGGTGCATCTTCTTCCACCATGGACATCGTTGTCTCCATTAGAGGTATGGACTCGTCGAGGATAGGTGTGTCATCACGTAGGAGACCTAGCACCAAAGAAGAAAACACACTAGGAGTAGAGGTTAAGTCATTAGAAATCAAAGTGGCCTCACATGCCGTGTCAACTACCTCACTCACTACGTGTTGTGGCTCACTCACTTCCTCTTGGATGCACTCACTCATATGGTTGGTGGAGTCACTCAAATGGCTCTCAACCTCACATAGGATGTGTGGCATGCTCTCAAGTGTGGGGATAGTGGTGGTCAGACTCATCCTCTCATAGGAAATGCACTCAATGTCACATATGGTGGAGTCACTCATATCACTCGTGGGGTGGTGGCTCTCCTCACATGGAAATTGGGGCATCTCGTCACATGTCGGTGTCGGAGATATGTTGGTACAAATGTCTCCATGCTCAATCATGTCGTAGTCATAGCCGTGGATGAAGACCGAAGATGGCACATCATCACTCTCCTCTAAGACCAAAGATAAGGTCTCATGTGCGGTCTCATAGCTTGACTCGGAATATGAGTCCCATATGGGCGCCGTCTTCATGTTGTTGAAGAGGTTCGTGCTCGTCGTCGTGGTCGAAGGGGATGGCCCTTGCTCGACCTTCTTGTTACCGTCTTGTTGTAGGAGGCCCATATGATGTGGCACCTTGTAGCTTGTCTCCATGACCGAAGGGAATGTCCCATGCTTGGCCATCTTCCTTAGGGGGCTTCTGAAGATGGAAGTGTCACCCTCGCTCGTAGGTGGTCGCCTTGTACTTGATGATGTTGATGTAGGCGAACTCACAGGAAGTAGGCAAAGATGCCGTACGTCCAAAGGCAAAGATGCCTTGATAGTACTTGGCGAAGATGCCGAAGTGGTTGTTGTAGTCGTAGCTCCATCTTGGTGGTGCTCGTCTCGCGGTCTTCTCTTATGCTCTTAAAGCTTAGCCTTGGCGTGAAGTAGGGCTTGTTGGGACTTGTATGTTTGTGCTTGGTGAGCATCTTCATGATGATGTTGGCGTTGTCGCACTTGAGCTCGTAGTAGATGTCGTTCGTTGTCGTCGTGCACATGTTGCTTGGAGGTGACTTTCCCTTCATGAAGAGGTGGATCACGAACGTGATGGTGGTCGCCATGGAGATGTGGACGTGGAAGACTTGCGCTTGCATCATTTTTGCTCTCCGAAGACTTGTGACTTGAACGTCGCCGCCTTGAGGATGATGAAGGGGAAGAACGGTTGATCAACAAGGTCTGAATCTCCTCCATCCTTGCATCTTGCTCCTCCTTTTGTGCGGAAAGCTTATTGTCGATGTAGTCCCTTTTCCTTGCTTTGGAGTGACGAACGTCGATGGAGAGGTTCTTGATGCGCTCTCGCAATCTTGATTGTGCGCCTTGCATTTGTCGTTGTAGATCGAAGAGTGACGCTTTGGTGATGTAGTTATTCACGCCGTCGTTGTTGTCGAAGACCGGAGATGAAATGACATGCCTATCCATCACAATACTCGAGCAAATATGAGTGGGAGAAAGATAAGAACTATACCAAATGTACCTTGACCAATGTTGAAGATGGATCAATGATCACTCAATGATGTAACAAGGAAATATCACAATTGGTACCGATCTTGTCGATTTCTCACACCTACACAAATAAGGCTTATGGTGGAGCTCGGTGAGGATAGTGGCACAAAAAAATTAATGCAAAATGTTAGCAAGAGTCAATAATGTTGAAAGAGATTCACAATTTCGCAAGTAAAACAAGTAGACCAATAGCAATGAATGGCACACAGAAACGCACACACGGATAGATAAATGGGGTCGTGCAACCAAGGATGAGCACAAAATGTGGAATCTAGGGAAAACTCTCATGTTGCACAACTCAATAGAGACGCTAGCACAATTGCTCAATAGGCGGATACGACACTTGTGCACAACCTATAAGATGCAAAATGTATCAACTTTCTATCCCAAGTATGGTATGTATGATGTTCCGGTGGTATGATCCAAGATGATCGGATGACAATCTTATATGCAATGTGGTATGATGCTATGGCTATTGCTTACAAGCTTCTTTGCTCTTTCTCTTTTGCTTAAAAGCTTTTTATGTATGGCCACTTTTGCACAATGCACAAACCAAGATAGCAATTGTATATATGCGGGAACAAACTTGTGGCACAAGGGATGATATGATACCAATATGATATGGTATGTATTCAATGGAAGGTGTAGATCACTAATGTGCACAAGTAACATTGCCGGCAATACTCAAATGGCTAGTCTCAATTGGCAAGTAACGCAAAATAGGCTAGGGGTTATCAATGCAATGGCAAGGGAATATACAATGGAGGGATACCACGATACCAAGATGATATGGAGGTTACCGTCCTTGGCGATGATGAGTGGTGGTGTTCTTGATGTAGATACCAAGATGATGGAGACTCACCCCTAAGTAGCCGAAACACCTTAGGAAACCGGAAAACCGTGAACTCAAAATCTCAAATGTCAAATGGTGGTAGCGAGAATGCGGTGGTGGTTGCGGAAGCTCATTGGGATTGCGGAAATGCAATGATGGGTTTTGCGAGTAGACAATGCGGAAATGGAGGGTAAGGTGGTGTACTATACACGATGTCGAAGTTGAGGTCACCGTCCCTAAGTAGCCGAAACACCTTAGGAGACACAACTCACAACTCAAACAAAATTGGTTTAAGTTGGGGTGGCGGAAGTGTATGGTGGGCAAGCCTATGCGGAAATGGTGGTGGTGGTTGAGGAAAAAGAAACCGTCCCTAAGTAGCCAAAACACCTTAGGAGACTCAAATCACTACTCAAGCAACCACTAATGCTATATGGATCACAATGGGTTAGGTTGCAGAAGTCGGTGGTGGTGTAGCGAATGTGGTGGAAGCCCTAGGCAAAGATGCCAAAGTTTCAAAAATTTGATGGAGTCAAATGGTGTTGGTAGTATTTTTTGGGAAGGGGGATGTCAAGAGCTTCAAAAAAAGCTAAAGAACGTCAAAATCAGAGTTCAGATGAATTAGTTATGGCCGATACAAAATTTCAGCGAAGTCAGTTTTTACACGTAGCGGACATCCGGAAATGGACGGATGTCCGGTCGCCGGACGTGCGGTCGGGTAGGAAATCCGCTAATTACAGCTCGGGTTAGGGGTTCCGGTCATCCAGTAAGGTCGGACGTCCGGTGGTTCCTAGGGATTTGGACGTCCGGTAAAGTGACAGTCGTCCGTGTATCGGGGTCAACGCGAGATGCGAGCTTTGGGACGCGATTTTGGGCGAAAATTGATGATTTCGGGGGCAAAATTGATGAGATGTCATGGATAAAAGATGGGGAAACTTTGGGAGATGCTAGATCCACTCGAAACCAAGCAAATCCATGGATCAAAAACAACAAAACTTCATCAAACCAACAAATCACAAAAAAAATTGGGGCTATTTTTGGTGGGGATTTTCGAAATTAGGGAAGAACACAACAAAATCAAGCTAGAAAACGAAGAGGGGAGGCTCCGAAATCGTGATCAGCATGGCTCATGATACCAAGATGATGTAGGGTGGAACCCTAGATGGCCGAAATTTCAAGAAAGGAGCGGATCCCGCGAAGAACACGAGCGAAAACACGAGGGAAAACACGAGAGAATCATTCAAACCAACAAGATCGATCACACATGTGCTAGATCCTCCAAACACAAAGGGATACACGATCCAAATCAAACAAAGGACGATACAAGAGGTAACCGGTTCTTCTCCGTAAGGAGGTCTTGAATCCACGAGGGGATCTTCCCGTGAGGGGTCTTGAATCCAAAGTGGATCTTCTCTGTAGAGGCCGCGGTCTCTCTCGTGGAGTAGATCCGATATGGATGAGCAAAGCTCTATCTCTAATGATCTACTACTTTGCTAACCCTAACTAGGAGAAGGTGGAGGAGTATATGTAGTCTAGGTCCACGAAGGGGTAAGTGGGAGAGGGATACATGGGCCTCTAGCCCGTAACTATGCGCACACAGGTACCGGACGTCCGCTCGGGACCGGTCGTCTGGTGGCTCATGGGATTCCGGACGTCCGGTAGTCACTAGACTTCCACTCACTTTGGCTCGGTTGAGGTGGCACCGGATGTCCGGTATGTAACACCCTCGATGCGACTATAGCTCCCATGTGTCGAGGCACGACTTAGAGACATAATCACATTGAAGGCATATGTCGCAAGTTAGGCAATCTTCACAACATCCCATGTAATATGATAATAAAAGGGGGAGATAACATAGTTGGCTTACACTCGCCACGTCAATCAAGTGCATAAATAACATTACATCATCCAAACACTCATGGCCCGACTACGGCGCCAAAATAAAAGAAAACCCAACATGCGACAACGGTCCCAATCACCCCCAACTGGGCACCACTACTGATCATCGGGAAAGGAAACGTAGTATCGTTGAGAGTCTTCGTCGAACTCCCACTTGAGCTCATACGCGTCTCCTGGAGCGGAATCATTAGGCCCTGCATCTGGTGTAATAGTAATCTGTGAGCCATGGGGACTCAGCAATCTCGCACCCTCGCGATCAAGACTATTCAAGCTTATAGGTATGGCAAGGTAAAATATGAGTGGAGCTGCAGCAAGCGACTAGCAAGTGTGGTGGCTAACTTATTCGCAAAAGAGAGCAAGAAGAGGAGGCAAAGCACGAGCGAGAAACTAGAGAATAACCTGCGCAAACATTACTCCAACACCGTGTCCACTTCCCGGACTCCGCCGAGAAGAGGCCATCACGGTAACACACTCAGTTGATTCATTTTAATTAATTAAGGTTCAAGTTGTCTACAACCAGACATTAACAAATTCCCATCCGCCCATAACTGCGGGCACGGCTTTCGAAAGTTCAATCCCTGCAGGGGAGTCCCAACTTAGCCCATGACAAGCTCTCACGGTCAACGAAGGAATAGACCTCCTCCCAAGACGTTCCGATCAGACTCGGTATCTCGGTAATTCAAGACACTTCGACAGGTTAAAACAAGACCAGCAACACCGCCCGAATGTGCCGACAAATCCCGATAGGAGCTGCACATATCTCGTTCTCAGGGCACACTCAGATAGGTCAAGCTACAAGTAAAACCAACCCTCAAGTTTCCCCGAGGTGGCCCCGCAGGCTGCCCGGTTCGGACCAACACTCAGAGGGAGCACTGGCCCGGGGGGGGGGGGGTTAAAATAAGATGACCCTTGGGCTCCGGAAACCCAAGGGAAAAAGAGGCTAGGTGGTGAATGGTAAAACCAAGGTTGGGCATTGCTGGAAAAGCTTTAATCAAGGCGAACTATCAAGGGGTTCCCATTATAACCCAACCGCGTAAGGAACGCAAAAATCCGGGAACATAACACCGATATGACGGAAACTAGGGCGGCAAGAGTGGAACAAAACACTAGGCGAGAGGCCGAGCCTTCCACCCTTTACCAAGTATATAGGTGCATTAAGATAACATAGCAATATAATGATATCCCAACAAGTAAATAAATGTTCCAACAAGGAACAACCTCCAATCTTCACCTACAACTAGCAACGCTATAAGAGGGGCTGAGCAAAGCGGTAACATAGCCAATCAATGGTTTGCTAGGACAATGGGGGGTTAGAGGTTTTACATGGAAATTTGGGAGGCTTGCAAGCAAGTGGTAGGCATCGTAGCAATGGCATAGCAAAAGAGCGAGCAAACTAGCATAGCAAAGATAGTAGTGATTTTGAGGGTATGATCATCTTGCCTGCACAGTTGTCAGAATTGACTGGATCCTCAAAAGCAAACTCAACGGGCTCCTCATTAATGAACTCGTCTCCCGGCTCTACCCAAACAAGACAAACAAGCAACAAGGATACAATCAACCACGTGCAAACTTAAACAACACAATGCAAAGATGATATGCTATGCGGGATGCGATGCGGGATGCAAAATGCAAGATATGATAGGAAATGCATGAAGCTGGCCCCAACTTGGAATTCCAAGGGTGCCACTGGAAAGATGAGATGAAATCGCTTGAAAACGATATAAAGAACGCCGGAATCGGAGTTACGGTTTGGAAATGGCAAGCGTTTCAAAAAATGACACCGGTCTGCGATTTACAGCAAGTAGGCATCTAAATGCAACGAGATGAACATTCTACAGCACCCAAACATGACAAAAAAATGCATGGAAGGGAAGAATTCAAGATTCTTAACAAAAGTCTAGCACTGAGCTACGGCCAATTCATCCATTAGGAGGTTCAAACAAGCATGGCAAAACCGCAAATGGTAAAACAGATCTCAGACTTAGTGAAATTAACACTTGTCTGGAATTTCAGATCATATAGCCCTCTTCGGAGCAACAAAACTACATGCTACAGGACCCGAACATGACAAAGAAAGACATGGCATGGAGCTACTCAACAAGCTTAACAAAAGTCCCTTAGTGACTTTGAGCCAAAAGGGATCACAAAATATACCAACAAGCACACGAACATAGCAAAAACATAATCAGCTTTCAGACTTAGTGAAAACTGGGTCATGCTGAAACATAACTCACGAAGGCTTGTTTACGAGCTCGATGCACTCACCACGGTGCAAGTCATGGCAAGACAAGCATACATCCCTAAAGAAGGAACAAAATACAAGCTATACATGGCAAGAACAATGGCATAGCATGCACGGGTCAACTACAACAACAACGGCAAAATCACAAACGAGTTGACGATCTGCCCAGATTCGCAACGAAGCAAAAGTAGAGCTCGATTGACTCAAGCTAGGGTGCTCCATAATTGCAAAAAAATACATGGATGGATAGAGCACTACAATATTAACAAAACTCCGTTAATGATCATCCTCAAAAGAGGCACGGATCACTAGGAAACAACAAGAACATATGGCATCATGAACTAAACAATCCCAGGACTTAGTGAAATCACTAAGTCCCTGAAAACAGAATTAGCAAGTGCACCACTTTGCAAGCTTGCACAAGTCACCACACACTTCCTAAAAATACATGGGTTGCGCCTCTGGAAAGATGAAAAAACACATATGAAGAACTCACGGGCATAGCATGCACATAATAATCATGGAAAAAATGACAAAAGTGCTAAACGGAGTAGCAGATCTGACAATTAACTCAAGTAGCCCTCTTCTAACAGCATTTCGGACATCAAGATGAGCTCAAATGAAATGATGCAATGAAATGAAATGATGTACTCTCTGAGATGAACATTTTGATATGCTATATGCATGAATCGGAGCTACGGATGCAAAGTTACGGGGCCTCGAACAGGAGCATAAGAACTAAAAAATTCTGAGACTTGGTGAAAAAAACTACCCCGGATCTGGATCTAGGGTTTTGGGCATGCAACCCGAGGCGGCTGGATCGAGCTCGCCGGAGAGGGTTCGTCGGCCGGGGAAGAGGGGGGGCGCGGCCGGGGCGGCTCCGGCCGGCGTGGTGGCGGCGGCGCGCGGTGGAGGCGGCGGCGGCGCGCGGTGGAGGCGGCGGCGGCGCGTGGTGGCTGCGGCGGCAGCGCGGCGTGGAGGCGGCGACGCGCGCCGGCCGGGCGGGGCCGGGCGGCGCCTCGGGCGAGGGAGCGCGGGGCGAGGGAGCGGGCTCGGGGGGGCCGGTCGCAGGCCTGCGGGCCGGCGGCGAACTGGGGACCCGCAGCGCTACGTGGCGGCACCGAGTTGGACGGCGGGGCGGCGGACGTGTCCGGTTGCGGCCGGACGTGTCCGATGCGCGCGAGGTGGGTGGATCTAGGGTTTCGTCCGGAGGAAGGAGAAGGAGATTTTTGGGGGGCCCTTTAAATAGGCATAGGAGGAGCTAGGAGAGTCCAAATGAGGTGCGGTTTTCGGCCACGCGATCGTGATCGAACGCTCTAGGACATGGAGCAGAGTTTGGTGGGTTTTGGGCCAAATTGGAGGGGTGTTGGGCTGCAACACACACGAGGCCTTTTCGGTCCCTCGGTTAACCGTTGGAGTACCAAACGAAGTCCAAATGGTACGAAACTTGACAGGCGGTCTACTGGTAGTAAACCAAGGCCGCTTGGCAACTCTCGGTCCAATTCGGAAATGTTTAATCCCCACACACGAAAGAGAGCTAGAAATGGCCACCGGAGGAGAACGAAGCGCCGGAATGCAAAACGGACAACGGGGAAAATGCTCGAATGCATGAGACGAACACGTATGCAAATGCAATGCACATGATGACATGATATGAGATGCATGACAAAGACAACAACACACGGAGACAAAGACCCGAACCCGAGGAAATAAATATAACTTAACGCCGGAAACGGCAAGAGTTGGAGTACAAATAGGGAAAGTTACATCCGGGGTGTTACATGGTAGCTGGCGATCGTTTGGTCGCCGGTCGTCCGGTGTTGTCGGTCTTCCTCTGATTTGGCTCGGGTGTAGATGTGCCGGTCGTCCGATGGCGTCGGACGTCCGCTCGCTGGGAGGTGTGGCCGGTCGTCCGTTGCAGGCCGGACGTCCGCTCGCTGGAGCTTCGTTGACAGCTTGTCGGTGTCAAAACCGGCGGATCTCGGGTAGGGGGTCCCGAACTGTGCGTCTAAGACGGATGGTAACAGGAGGCAGGGGACATGATGTTTTACCCAGGTTCGGGCCCTCTTGATGGAGGTAAAACCCTACGTCCTGCTTGATTAATATTGATGATATGGGTAGTACAAGAGTATATCTACCACGAGATCAGAGAGGCTAAACCCTAGAAGCTAGCCTATGGTATGATTGTATGTTGTCCTACGGACTAAAACCCTCCGGTTTATATAGACACCTGAGAGGGTTAGGGTTACACAAGTTCGGTTACAAAGGAGGAGATACACATATCCGTATTGCCTAGCTTGCCTTCCACACCAAGTAGAGTCCCATCCGGACACGAGACAAAGTGTTCAATCTTGTATCTTCATAGTCTAACAGTCCGGCCAATGGATATAGTCCGGCTGTCCGGAGACCCCCTAATCCAGGACTCCCTCAGTAGCCCCTGAACCAGGCTTTCAATGACGATGATTCCGGCGCGCAGTATTGTCTTTGGCACTGGAAGGCGGGTTCCTCCTCCGAATACACCACGGAAGAATTTGAATACAAGGATAGTGTCCGTCCCTGCAAAATAAGTTCCACATACCACCATAGAGAGAATAATATTTCCACAAACCCAATTTGCTGACTTGTTTTGGCAACACGACATTATTTCACGGCCCGGTGATTATTCAAACCGTTTCCATTAATTAGCCCCGCACATAACGTGAGGCAGTTTTTTGACATGTCTTGTCAAAGCAGAGATCGTGTCCCCTTATTACGGGATTCTCATCAATACGGGCGTGGGTAACCCAACCGCGTCTAGGACTCCTAGATTATAGGCAAGTCCCAAACGGCCACAGAGAGGACGCTTGATATTCACCCTCTTTATAAAGGGACAAGGCTTTTACTTTTTTCCCTCCCGTGCTCAATCGAATCCTTCCCCAGCCTCAAGTTCTAACACCCAAAGCCCAGGTCAGGTGCTCCGGATCTTCAATCATGTCCGGATCCAGCCTTCAAGGCCGATAGATGCCCTCCTCCGTTATGGAAGAGGATATCAAGAAGTTGAGGGAGGCCAGATACCTGACCACCGAGGTTTCGCATCGGCTGCCTGCCCGAGGGCAGGTCGTCCCTACTCCTAAACCCAACGAAGACGTCGTGTTCATCTCCCACTTCCTCCGAGGTCTAGGCCTCGCTCTGGATCCCTTCATAAGGGGTCTGATGTTCTTTTATGGGCTAGACTTCCATGATCTAGCTCCGGACTCCTTCCTCCACATCTCGGCTTTTATTGTGGTGTGTGAGGCCTTCCTCCGCATTACCCCTCATTTCGGCTTGTCGCTCGAGACCTTTGACGTGAAGCCGAAAACAGTCGAAGGGCATCATGTAGCGTGCAGCGGCGCATTAATAAGCAAGATCGCTGGAGCTCCATGGCCGAAGGGTTCCTTTCCAGAGGTGTCCAGATTATGGCAACGGTAGTGGTTTTACATCATGGCTCCCAGAAGTGCCAAGTGGGCGGCTGCCCCTGTTTTCCGCTCGGGCCTTCCACCACAACTGATGTCATGGATTAGCAGAGGGCTGAGCTGGGGTCCAGCCAAGGACGTGCATGTACTGCAGAGCCGCATTCAAGATCTCTTCGAAGGAGATTTCAGTCTGGTCATGGTGGTGCAAGTTATGCTGGTTCGACGAATCCAGCCATGCAAATGCCGACCCTTCCGCATGTGGGAGTTCAACCCAGAAGGACCGCGCTCTATTCAGAATTTCCTCGACCTGACGCACGAGGAGATGTATAAATTATTCTTTGGACCCCAAATAGGGTGTCCGGATACTACCGAGGACGTGGGCCTGAGCAGCAACCGCACCGCCGAACAGGTAAATAATCCTCTAGCCGAACACACCGTCTTTTATTTATCATGACGTCATTATGAGAAATTGCTCTTTGACCAGGACTGGCTAACAAAGGCGAAGATGATTCGGTGTTCGGCCCCCCTTCCTGAGGGTTTGGAAAATCTGGTACTAGAAAAGATGCTCGAGCTGGCACCTTGCTCGGAGCCCTCAAAGGAAGAAAAAGGGGGGAATAACGAGGGCGAGAGCGGGCCCCCATCGCTACCAATTCCAACCGAGGGAATGAGCGCCTCCATGAAGGAGGATAACCAAGGGGAAGAATCCTACATTCTCTCACTTCGGGGAAGGAAGAGGACTGCCTCTGAAGATCCGGAAACTAATGTTTCCAAATGGGAGAAGAAATCTCCACCAGAGGGTCCTGCCTTGGAGGGTGCTCTTGCCGCACAAAGTCCGCGCGGGGGTCAGCCCTCCAACGAGTTGTAAGTAATCAAAAAGTACTTTAATAGTGAAGATATACTATCCTACCTCTGAGGAAAATAACCGAAGCCTTTATCTTGCAGTTCGGACCTTAGCCCCTCTCAGCAGAGCTCGTCTTCGGGGATCTTCTTCCGGAGATGACGGAGAGCGAAACGCCTCCCCCGGAGTCCCCCGCTCAAGAAGTGGGTGACCTTGAAGTATCGTCATGGAGGACCTCTCCGGATCCGATGAGGCAAGAAGATAATCCTATAGTCACCCGAAGTCCCCAGCGTCCGGCTCTCGAAGAGAGCAAACAAAAGAGTCCGGCACCATCTGGTATGCGGTCGGACGTACTGAGGGAGCTGTTGGAGCGAGCGGCCATCTCAGAAGAACACCGTACATTGATGGGTACGGTGATGGAAAGAATTTCGTCCGCCAAAAGCGGATTACATGAAGCCTTTACGAGTCTACTAACGGGCTTTGAGGTACGTGAAAAGATATACATTTGATAGTACCACACATGTTTAGGTGTGCCCTATGTAGATAGTAGCCCCTGAGACTTTGGTTGTCGTCGAGAACGGCGGCGAATAGAGGATCATAGTCCCAGGTAATAACCAGACTGCCTTTATGTGCAGGTGGTGGAAGCTCCGGTGGCTAGCCGGACTAATGAGTTTGCTGAACTAAAGCGGCAACTGGATGCGGCAGACGCCGACATCGAGCTTGTTAACAAGCGGCTTGACGAGTCACAGGGTAAGTAATGTTTTCTGGTGAATGTCACATAGTAAGAGTGTCGGGACCCGATCCTAAGTCACACCGATCTAGCATGTAACACTTCATATCACTTTGCGGCCTCACGCACGGTATTCCCACGGGTGCCACCTTACCTGGCCCGGGACCGTTTGCGCCTTTTGGCTCACGTATATGATAGTGTCGCTAGCATCCATATGACAGAGAACCCGGGACGACATGATTAGTCGTGAACCCAAAGTAGCACTAACTTACAGGGACAGGCATACATGAATCAACCTCGAGCATGTCGGTCAACAGCGTATGAATCCGGGCTGTAGCACTGGACTAACAGGACTCCGCGAACCCGGGCTGTAGCAGGCTAGGCAGGACTCCGGATGTCACCGCGTGACATTTCCCCGAAGGGACAGACACAGGAACGAAGTGAATCACATGCCGGCCAGTCAAGTGTTCCGGAGTAGTAGTGCTGGGCTAGCAGGACTCCGGTGAACCGGGCTGTAGCGGACTACTATGGCTCATGGAAGCACAAGACTACATTTCCCCATAAGAGAGGCTACCAGAGGTAAACAACTAGGTTGTCGGATCCCACACATAGCAATACACGTTACACGTACGCATAACATGCAAGTATGTGCTGTACAACATGGCATCACAACATAACTCAAACTCATATAGATAAATGCCCAAAAGAGCCACATAGCATTCAATACAAACAGGGGTCTCATGACCCATCATTCAGAGCATACAAGCAATGGAAGCATTACATGTCTGAGTACAGACAACTACAAAAGGAAAAGACTAAGAAGCCTGACTAAACACGACCCTCCCAAGGGTACAAGATCGTAGCTGGGATACAAACTACTCGTCGAAGTCACTAGTGTAACCAACTGCAAAACATAAATAAGCAAACGTGAGTACAAAGGTACTCAGCAAGTCTTACATCAGAACTATCTACATATGCAACATTATCAACAAGGGGGTGGTGGAGTTTTAACAGCAGCAAGCCAGCTTTGACTCAGTGGCTAGCCTATACTATGAGTATCAGAAACTTCTTTGAGGTGAGAAGACGCACACGAGTCCACATATTCACCATATCAATACTCCACTATGGATCTGTTCCCGTCTCCCTACGAGAAGGCCATCCATAGCACTCACGCTTATCTTGCGGATTTTAGAGTATCCACTTCAAGTTGTCTATGTACTACATAAGTCCTCCAAGTTTCCATATCCGAGGAAAACGGCTATTCGAATAGATAATATTGACCCTGCAGGGGTGTACTTCTTCACACACGCTCTCGCCACTTATAGCCCTGTACACGTCATGTACCTCGGCAACCTTCAAGCGGAAGCCGGGCGAGGGAGTCGGCCACGACCTGACTAACCACACAAGTCTCTCGTCCAGGTTTATCACCTATTCGGGTTCCATCCGCAAGGAGATCCGGCCGGGGTGTCGCTCACGGCCCCAAACGATGTGTGGAGGGTTCCCAAGCCCACCATTCGGGTGCCACTTGGTACACCGTGCCACGGTGCCTAGTCTATCCCAAGCCCGTCCCGTCGGACACCACCTGGTAGACAAGTAGCACTACCTACAAACGCCAGAAACTAGTTGCAACTCCTGGACAGAGATCAAGTGGATTAATAAGCCGAGAGGGGCCGGATAACCGGAACCCAATGTGTGGTAGTAACTGGACTTGGATAACATACACAGAACTCAGTGCTTAAGGACGGTTCCAATGAGACAACCCACCATGTACTCCTACATGGCCTCTCATCGCTACCTTTACCAAAATGGGTTCACACACTTAGCCTTTACCGGTAGGACATGTTCACCACTCCGATTCATCCCCGATGAATTAGACCTGACACAACTCTAAGCATAGCTGGCATGAAGAAATCAAGCATGGATGAGCAGGCACATCAAGGCTCAAGCAACTCCTACTCATGCTAGTGGGTTTCAATTATTTACTGTGGCAATGAAAAGGTCATGCAGAGGAATGGGTTTAACTACCGCAGCAGAAAGTAGCAGTTTGAATCGTTGTTGTCCTAATGCAGTATAAGGAGCAGGAGCGAGAGAGTGGGATTTATCGAAATGCTCAAGGGGGGTTGCTTGCCTGATAGATCCACGAAGAAGCACTGCTCCTCAGACAAGTACTCCGGACACCTTCCGGAGTAGAACCTATCGAGAAGGGACGGTGCCGGCAATCAATAAACAACCATATGCGACAATATGATGCATGAAGATGACATTTCAAAGATGCTACGATTTGCCCTAATGCATCTAGCATCAATTTGGTTGAAGTCCATATGAACCAAGGGTTCATATGCAAACCCCAAATTAAGTATATAACATGCCATTATTACGTTTTCACATATACAGCAAGTATAAGTTGATTTTTCATGCACGAAACTAGCATTAATGGATTCCTTGCATTTTTCTGATGATTTTTCATATATAAATTATCTCATTCTGAGCTACGGTTTAATTTCTAGGAATTTTAGAAGTTTTAAATATTTTCTGAAATTCTCTGAATTATTTAAAATCCAGAAAATCAATTACTACGTCAGCGTGACGTCATAGAGGCGTCAGCAGGGCCGACCAGGTCAAACGTGACGTGTGGGGGCCACACGTCAGTGACACTGGGGTTAAGCCCGAGTCAAACCTGGGCTGATTAGCTTTTACTAAGCCCTGGGGCCCACTAGTCAGTCTCAGGGGGGGGATTAGGCTGTGGGATTAGCGCTAATGACAGCCACGTCGGCGCCCGCCGGAGTTGGCCGGCGGCGACCAAACCGCGCGGCGGTGCTTCGCCGGAACGCGCTACAGGCGGCAGAAGAGCGTGCGGGGACTACCAATCGGCAGCCCGCGCTCGACCGCATCCACCTGGGCATAGGGGAGGTCGCGGGGACAGCGGAGCTCGCTGGAGCAGGGCTCGCGGCGGCGGCCGGAGCTCGGTTGATGCGGGTTAGGCACTGCAGGGCGCTAGGGGGGCTGCGGTTTGGTGCGTTGGACTCGTGGGGGTGCGGTGAGCTCAGTGGTAAGCTTGGACGCGTGCTTGCACGGCTGTAGCTGCTGTGGCGACATGGCCGGCGGTGAGGAGCAATCGGCTCCGATGGCCACGGTGGCTAGAAGGCGCGGACGAGCACGGGGAGAGAGGGGAAAGAAACAGGGGCTCACGGCAAATCCAGCAGAGTCAATGGCGAGGCCGGGGAGGGTCTGGAGCTCGCGAATCCATGCCGGCGAGCTTCAGTGGCCGACGATGAAGAAGATGAAGATGGCGTTGATGCAGAGCTTCCCGGGTCGCCTGGCTCATTGAGGACGTAGCAGGCGGCGAGGCGGAGCTCTGGGGCAAGATGAGAGGCCCAGAGAGGCACAGTGGCTACGGTGAACGGCGTCGGTGGCGACAAGCGGGTTTGGGTCTGCTCGGGAGAGGGGATAGAGGCCAGGGTAGAGAGCAGAGAGCGAAGGGAGAGTGAGAGAGAGTCGAGGGGGTCTGCATGGCGTCTCTAGGGGTCGCGGGAGCAAGCAGGGAGGCAGGAGGTGGCATGCGGCGGCCGTGCGCATGTCGGGCACGCGCCGTGCATCCGACTGGCGGGAGGAAGAAGACCTCCCTGCCCCTGGTGGGCTGGGCCGGCCAGATGGGCTGCCAGGTGAGCGCCAGGTAAGTGTTTTCTTATTTCTTTCTGTTTTTTTTCTGTCTTCTGTTTGCATCTAAAAGAAATGTTAAAACATTTCCATAAATGCTGAAATTATTTGTGGCATCTAGATATAATATTCCAGAGGCCCTCACCAATTCCCAACATTTTTGGAGCCATTAAAATATTTATATAATTTAAACAGCTCCAAATCAAATATTTATGCATTGATTCAAAAATCCAAGATGTGTAGCAAAAATGTGCATCACCTCTGGTTGTTGTTCCCAACATTATCCAAAGAGCATGAACATTTTTGAAGAGCATTTGGGTTCATTGAAAATCCATTTTAAAGTTGAACCTATTGGAAAAAACTTTGGTGCTAGGGTTTGCAACTTTCCCCATTTCAAATTTATTTGAAAGATTAAACATGATGCACAAGCAAGCCTAGGACATACCAGAACTAGGGATGTGACAACCCGCCCCCACTCGGAAAAATCTCGTCCCGAGATTCAGGAGTTGGCGGAAAGAAAGTGAGGTACTCAAGTCAGAGACGATCTTCTCGCTCCCAAGTAGCTTCTCTCTCGGAATGATGAGACCATTGAACCTTGAGATACTTGATGTTATGACGTCGAGTGACACGCTTTGCTTGATCCAGAATGCGAACGGGGTACTCTCGATAAGTGAGGTTATCTAGGGTCTCAAGAGTTTCCAATGCTTTTGCATTACATTCCGCATCCTTATGTCGATGCTAATTCCATCCTTGTTTCCTTGGTTTCTGTGCCAGGATGTCGTCTGCTAACCGAGGTTCAGTTGCTCATAGCAAGAACCACGGAGATGGTAGGGATGAGGATCCTCCTGACCAGCCTTTGATGGCAGAGTTCTTGTTAGCATCCGAGAGGAACAAGCATGAGACTAACCGCTTGCTGGCACAGATTGAGCAGAACACCGCTCATCAGCGTAAGAAGTTGGTTTCCATCACCGACTTCATTGGTCTGAAACCACCCACCTTCCATCATTTCATTGAGCCACTCGATGCAGATGACTGGCTCCGGAGCATCACTCACAAGTTTCTTTCTGCGAACGTGGATGAAGGTGACAAGGTCACCTATGCTACCTATCACCTGGAAGGTCCTGCTAGTATTTGGTGGAAGAGCTATGAGGCTATGCTTCCAGCTGGTCAGATTCCCACCTGGAGGGATTTCACCGAGGCTTTTCGTGAGCACCACATTCCTCAGGATCTCATTGACCGCAAGAGGGAAGAGTTCTGTAATTTTACCCAGGGTAAGCTGCCTGTTGATGCTTAAAGTAGAGAGTTTGGAAGCCTCGCCCGCTATGCTACAGAAGAAGTGTCCACGGACGCTAAGAAGCAGGTTAGGTTCCGGAAGGGTCTCAACCCTAAGTTGCGTCGTGATCTCCACCTGCATCATTGTGATACTTTCCAGGCTCTTGTGAACAAGGCCATTAATGCAGAGACAACTCAGCTCACTTACGAGGAGTCTCGTAAGCACAACCGTGATCTGGGTTCTTCCTTCCGCTCTGGCTCTCAGAAGTGACAGATTTGGATTCCGAACTCAGCTCTTCCACCTGGATATTCACCAAGGCCATCCGATGTGGCGCCTCACCCAGCTCAACAACATGCTCCACCCAGGCCTATTAGTGGACCACTTCCCAATGTAGGTCCATGTCCTACCTTAGGAACTTGCTTCACCTGCGGAGAAGTAGGACACTATGCACGTGACTGCCCTCAGTCCAGTTATACTCCACCCCAGTCTGAGAGGTCTGTTGGCTGTGAAAAGCCATCAGTCAAGATGATCAGTACCAAGCCAGCCTCCATTGAACGAGCATGTGTGCACCATGTCTCAGCTACAGAAGCTCAAGATGATCCCGATGTCGTACTGGGTACGCTTCTTGTCAATTGTCACACAGCTTTAGTTCTGTTCGATACTGGAGCATCCCACTCCTTCATATCCGAAGGTTATGCTTGGTTGCACGACATGTCATTTTGTGATATGCCAACTCCACTAATAATCCAGACTCCTGGTTCCAAATGGCAAACCTCCAAGGTAAGCCATGGTAATGAAATCCTTGTTGGCAGACTGGTATTCCTTGCTTCTTTGATATCTCTCAAGTCTTCAGATATTAACATCATCTTGGGAATGGACTGGATGACAGCTCATCATGCCAAGATCGATTGTTACACTAGATCTGTTCAACTTACACATCCATCTGGCAAAATAGTCACTGTCTCCACTAGAGTTGCAAGGCGTCAACTCTATTCTCTTAATGCCATCCCTCTTCCAGACCTTGAAGATATCCGGGTAGTCTGTGACTTCCCGGATGTCTTTCTAGAAGAACTGCCAGGTGTCCCACCTGACAAAGATGTAGAGTTTGTCATAGAACTTATCCCAGGAACTGTTCCAATCTCTAGGAGACCATACAAGATGGCACCTTTGGAGTTAGCCGAGCTTAAGAAACAACTTGATGAGTCCTTGCAAAAGGGTTTCATCCGTCCCAGTTCTTCTCCTTGGGCTTGTCCTGTCCTCTTCGTCAAGAAGAAGGATGGTACGGATCGGATGGTTGTAGATTATCGTCCCGTTAATTTGGTCACGATAAAGAACAAGTATCCGCTCCCCAGGATCAACGACATGTATGATCAGCTCGCTGGATCCTCAGTCTTTTCCAAGATGGATTTGAGGTTAGGCTACCACCAAATTAAGATCAGAAATGGGGACATCCCCAAAACGGCCTTTGTCACTCGTTATGGTCAATACGAGTACACCGTGATGTCTTTTGGCCTAACCAATGCTCCAGCTACTTTCTCCCGCTTGATGAACTCTATCTTTATGGAGTACTTAGATAAGTTCGTCGTGGTTTATCTCGATGATATTCTTATTTACTCGAAGAACGAGGAAGAGCATGCCGAACATCTTAGACTCGTGTTAGAAAAACTCAGAGAGCACCGCCTTTATGCCAAGTTCTCCAAGTGTGAATTTTTGTTGCCAGAAGTGACCTATCTGGGCCACGTGATCTCTGGTAAGGGCATTGCTGTCAATCCCGAGAGAGTCAAAGCCGTTCTCGATTGGACTCCACCCGAAATGGTCAAACAAGTTAGGAGTTTCCTTGGTCTAGCCAGTTATTGTCGCCGCTTCGTTGAAAACTTCTCCAAAGTGGCCAAACCCCTCACAGAGCTTCTGAAGAAAGATAAAAGGTTTGAGTGGACCCCATAGTGTGAGCATAGTTTTCAGGAACTGAAAAGACGCCTGACTTCTGCGCCCATACTCGTGCCATCGGATTTCACTAAAGACTTTGTTATCTATTGCGACGCTTCATGTCAAGGACTAGGTTGCATTCTTATGCAGGATCGTCATGTGATTGCCTATGCATCTCGACAGCTGCATCCACATGAGGAAAATTATCCTACACATGATCTAGAGCTTGCAGCCGTAGTCTATGCACTTAAGACTTGGTGACATTACCTTCTTGGTAACCGTTGCGAAATCTACACTGACCATCAGAGTCTCAAGTATATCTTCACCCAACCGGATCTGAATCTCAGACAGAGACGTTGGTTGGAGTTGATCTCGGTTTACGACTTAGGAATCACCCACACCCCAGGCAAAGCCAATGTCATGGCTGATGCTTTAAGTCGTAAATCCTATTGCAACAACCTCATGTTGCAACAATGTCAACCACCCCTCCATGAGGAATTCTGTAAGCTTAACCTTCACATAGCTCCTCGTGGTTCCCTTTCTACCTTGGTGGCGAAACCTACCCTTACGGATCAGATCATAGAGGCCTAGAAGCATCATACGGGAATTTCCCGAATCAAGAAGAATATTTCCAAGGGAGTTGCTGGCTGTTTCTCTATGGATGAATGAGGTGTTGTTTACTTTGGAAACCGTTTGGTGGTTCCCAAATGTCAACAGATGCAGCAACTGATCCTTAAGGAGGCCCATGAATCCCCTCTCACGATTCATCCCTGTAGTACAAAGATGTATCAGGACCTACGCCGGAGGTTCTGGTGGACTAGGATGAAGAAAGAAATCGCTAAGTATATTGCCAACTGTGAAGTTTGTCGTCGCGTTAAGGCAGAGCATCAAAGACCTGCTGGCACCCTTCAACCTTTAGTTATTCCCGAGTGAAAATGGGACAAAGTTGGTATGGACTTCATCACCAGCTTTCCCAGGACCAAGAAAGGAAATTATGCTATCTTCGTAGTCATTGACCGTCTCTCCAAAGTGGCTCACTTCCTACCTGTTCGAGAGAGTATCACTGCTAGTCAGCTCGCTGACTTATATATCTCCCGAATAGTGTCACTCCATGGTGTTCCACTAGAGATCAATTCAGACTGTGGCAGTCTTTTCACCACTCATTTCTGGGAAAGTTTCCAGAATGCCATGGGAACCCATCTTTCTTTCAGTACCGCTTTCCACCCTCAGTCAAGTGGTCAGGTGGAAAGGGTCAACCAAATTCTCGAAGACATGCTTAGAGCTTGCATTATCTCATTCGGTATGGATTGGGAGAAATGTCTTCCTTTCGCCGAGTTTGCTTATAACAATAGCTATCAATCCAGTCTTAAGAAAGCACCCTTCGAGATTCTGTATGGACGAAGATGTCGAACACCTATGAACTGGTCAGAAACCGGTGAAAGACAATTCTTTGGGCCGGATATGATCCAGGAGGCAGAAGAGCAAGTTCGCATCATTCGTGAGAATTTGAAAACAGCCCAATCTCGTCAAAAGAGCCAGTATGACCGCCGTCATAAGGAAGTGGCTTATGAAGTTGCGACAAGGCTTACCTTCGGGTTACTCCTTTGAAGGGTACCCATCGTTTCAGTATCAAGGGCAAGTTGGCTCCTCGTTACATTGGTCCTTTTCACATTCTCGCTAAACGAGGAGAGGTTGCCTACCAGTTGGAACTACCCCCACATCTTTCTCGAGTTCATGATGTCTTCCACGTATCTCAACTCAGGCGTTGCTTCTCGGATTCCATCCGCGGAGTGGACCACAAAACGCTTGCTGTAGCGGACTACTATGGCTCATGGAAGCACTAGACTACATTTCCCCATAAGAGAGGCTGCCAAGGATAAACAACTAGATTGTCGGATCCCACACATACCAAGCATTCCAATCATACACACAATATGCTCGATATGTGTAAATACAACATGGCATCACAACATAACTTTACGACTCAAGTATTTATTCATTAGGCTCCGAGGAGCCAAGATATTACAAACATGGGTCTCATGACCCAACAATCATAGCATACAAATCAAAGCACATGCGGAAGCTTAACATGTCTGAGTACAGACATCTACAGATGAAAGAGGCTAAGAAGCCTAACTATCTACCAGATCCTGCCGAGGGCACAAGATCGTAGCTGAGGTAACAAGCTAAATGTCGAAGTCCATGTGGAACTACTAGCGAGACTGACGTCTCTCTGCAAAACATAGAATAGGAAAACGTGAGTACAATTGTACTCAGCAAGACTTACATCAGAACTAACTACATATGCATCGGTATCAACAAGGGGGGGTGGTGGATTTTAACTGCAGCAAGCCAGCTTGGACTCAGTGGCTAACTTGAACTACGACTGCAAGCAACTCTTTTGAGGTGGCGCACACGAGTCCACATATTCACCATTCAATACACCACTATGGATCCGCTCCCGTCTCCCTATGAGAACGCCATCCATAGAACTCACGCTTATCTTGCGAGTTTTAGAGTATCCACTTTCACTTGTCTATGAACTGTTATAGGCAACCCAGAAGTCCTTTACCACGGACACGGCTATTCGAATAGATCATTTATAACCCTGCAGGGGTGTACTTCTTCACACACGCTCTCGCCACTTACCACCATGTACACGTCGTGTATCTCGGCAACCTTCAAGCGGAAGCCTGGCGAGGGAGTCGGCCATGACCTGACTAACCACACAAGTCTCTAGTCCAGGTTTATCACCTATTCGGGTTCCATCCGCGAGGAGATCCGGCCGGAGTTTCGCTCACAGCCCCAAACGATGTGTGCAGGGTTCCCGAGACACCAAACGGGCGCCCGGTACACCGTGCCACGGTGTATCTACCGCATCATAGCCCACCCCTAGGGTCATCGCTACGCACGGCCGCCAACACATATCCTACAAACACCAGAAACTAGTTGCAACTCCTGGACAGAGGAGAAGGGCAGTTAATAAGTCGAGAGGGTCCATTGGTTTGGGGCCCAATGCGTGGTAGTAGACGGTCATGGATCACAAACACAGAACTCAGTTCCTAAGAACGGTTTCAATGAGACAACCCACCATGTACTCCTACATGGCCTCTCACCGCCACCTTTACCAAATCGTGTTCACACACTTAGCTCACACACAGTAGGACATGTTCATCACCGTTCCAATTCATCCCCGATGAATCAGACCTGACTCAACTCTAAGCAGTAGCAGGCATGACAAATAAGCATGAATGAGTAGGCACATCAGGGCTCAAACAACTCCTACTCATGCTAGTGGGTTTCATCTATTTACTGTGGCAATGACAGGTCATGCAGAGGATAAGGGGTTCAACTACCGCAACAAGTAACCGATGAATCGTTGTTGTCCTAATGCAGTAAAAGAGAGCAGAAGCGAGAGAGTGGGATTGTATCGGAATGAACAAGGGGGTTGTGCTTGCCTTGCACTTCTGAAGATATCATTGGGTCTTCATCAGTGTCAATGATCACATCGTCGGTACAATGTCTATCGAGAGGGGACAACCACCGGCAACAGAGAAGGAACACAATCAATGCAATGCACAACATGACGCATGATAATGACATGGCAATATGTTGTTGATTGAGCTAATGCAACTAGCAACACAATTAAATGAAGTTGGTTTGAACCCAAAGTTCAAATTCAAACTCCACATGTGGTTATTTAAATATCGTTCATTTGATTTGTCCTAAACAGTGGCCTTAAGTTGTTATAACATGCATGAAAATGGTACAGATGGATTCCTTGAATTTTTCTGATAATTTTTCATATATAATTTATTTCATTTGGAGTTACGGTTGAATTTCTATGATTTTTAGAAGTTTTGGGCATTTTCTGGAATTTCCTGAATTAAATTAAATCCAGAAAATAGCTTATTGCGTCGACATGACATAAGTGTGACATCAGCAGGTCAACACGCCAGGTCCAGGTCAAACCTAACCAGTGGGGTCCACTAGTCAGTGACCCAGTGCTGTTCAGTGTCAATGACAGGTGGGTCCGGTCAACAGCCACGTCAGCAAAGTCAACCTGACATGTGGGCCCGGTGGGTTAGTCTAAGTTAAACATGGAATAAAATCCGGGGTTAATTAGCGAGTGGGGCCCATCCGTCAGTGGCACAGTGATCAGCTAATGGCGCCATTAATGTTAACTAAGTGTGCCACGTTGGCTTGCCGGAGTTTTTCCGGCGACGACCAAAAACGTGGCGGAGACGCACCAGGGTGGCTCGGGTTTCGCCTACAGTGCACCGTTCGGTGCGCCCTTTGGCCCTACGGAGAGCTGGCGCGATGGCGCGTCGGATGGTGGTGGTCTCCGGGTCTGGGGTGGCCGGAGTCGACAGCGGCGAGCTCGATTGCGGCCGCCGGAGTTCGGGCATCCATGGTTTAGGCGTTAAGGGGCACGGCGGGCGCGGCCGATGGTCTTTATGGGTTTCTGGGATCACCAGGAGCACGCGGAGGCAACGAGCACAGCTGGAGGAGCTCGGGAGCACGAAGCTCACCGGCCATGGCGGCGGCCGGAGCTCGGGTTCGCGATGACGGTGACTAGCGAATGGGTAAGGAGGGGGTGAGCAAGGGGGGAGGAGCAGGAGCTCACAGTGAACTCGATGGCGTCGTCGGTGAGGTCGGGGAAGCCCGGACGGTGATGAATCGGACGGGGCAGCGCTCGGGGCAGAGGGAGAAGACAACGACGATGGCGGCGCTGCAGGGTGCTCTGGCGTCGTTTGGCTTGGAGAAGGTGTCGAGAAGGTCATGGCGGAGCTTCCAGAGAGGGAGAGGGGGCGCGAGGACAGCGGTGGCTACGAAAACGGCGGCGGTGGCGACGAGCTCCGCTCGGTGGGTGAGAGAGAGGGGAGGGGAGAGAGCTGCGAGGAGGGAGGAGGTGCAGAGGGTCAAGGGAGGGTGCGTGGCGACACATGGAGGCGTCCAGGGCGTCGGGGACGCAGGCAGGCAGGCAGGAGGTGGCTCGGGCACATGTGCGCGCGCGGCGAGCACACGCTCTGCCTACTAGCCGGGGAGGAAGACGACAGGGAGGCTGCGATGGTGGGCTGGGCCGGCCACTTGGGCCGCCAGGTAAGCCCAGGTACTATCTCTCTCTCTCTCTCTCTCTCTCTCTTTTTTCTGTTTTCATTTATTTAATTCTCTCTTGTTTATTTTGAATTAGAAGAAATACTAATCCATTTTAGAAAATTCTAAAAATAATCATAGGCACCTTTGGAATTACTCCCAACAGCCTAAAATTACTTTCAAAAGTATTTGGGCATTTAAAAGTATTTATAGTATTTTAAATGCCCAAATGCAAATAGTTATGTCTTAATTCAAAAATCCAAAATGGCTCCAAAATTTATGAACCCATTTTTGGCAGAGGTTTTAGCCAGAACCAAAAATGATGAACATTTTTTAAGGCATATTGGGTTCATTGAAAATATTTAAAGTTGGGCCTATTTGCATTGCTTTGGTGCTAGGGGTTTGATCAGACCAACGCTGTCGGGACCCCGATCCTAAGTCAATTTCGGCAGCATAACGACTGTAAATGCTCAAAAGGATTCTGAGACATTCATCAAAGGAATAGCATAATCAATCAGCATCATAAAATCAAGGTTCTAGGTCAAACAGAGGACACACGGAAGTAGTAGAACTGTACGGAGACACAACCCAACAATCCTAAGACTTTACGGTTTAGTAACACGTCATCCTGAGAGATAGAGGAGAAGCCTAGGCCTTAACCCTCGTAGAAAAGAAGAGGCTGACTCAGAAAGAATGACATGAGGTAAAGGAGTAAAAAGAGCCTTACGTTCCCTTCCACAATCAATTCCCTTATATAACTAAAGCATTTCTAGACTCAACTTCGACCAGTTTGGCTTGGTAATCCTACAGTCAGTCAGGCTCTGATACCAACGCTGTCGGGACCCCGATCCTAAGTCACACCGATCTAGCATGTAACACTTCTTATCACTTTGCAGCCTCACGCACAGTATTCCCATGGGTGCCACCTTACCTGGCCCGGGACCGTTTGCGCCTTTTGGCTCACGTATATGATAGTGTCGCTAGCATCCATATGACAGAGAACCCGGGCCGACATGACTAGTCGTGAACCCAAAGTAGCACTAACTTACAGGGACATGCATACATGAATCAACCTCGAGCATGTCGGTCAACAGCGTATGAATCCGGGCTGTAGCACTGAACTAACAGGACTCCGGGAACCCGGGCTGTAGCAGGCTAGGCAGGACTCCGGATGTCACCCGTGACATTTCCCTAAAGGGACAGACACAGGAACGAAGTGAATCACATGCCAGCCAGTCAAGTGTTCCGGAGCACTAGTGCTGGGCTAGCAGGACTCCGGTGAACCGGGCTGTAGCGGACTACTATGGCTCATGGAAGCACAAGACTACATTTCCCCATAAGAGAGGCTACCAGAGGTAAACAACTAGGTTGTCGGATCCCACACATAGCAATACATGTTACACGTACGCATAACATGCAAGTATGTGATGTACAACATGGCATCACAACATAACTCAAACTCATATAGATAAAGGCCCAGAAGAGCCACATAGCATTCAATACAAACAGGGGTCTCATGACCCATCATTTAGAGCATACAAGCAACGGAAGCATTACATGTCTGAGTACAAACAACTACAAAAGGAAAAGACTAAGAAGCCTGACTAAACACGACCCTCCCAAGGGTACAAGATCGTAGCTGGGATACAAACTACTCGTCGAAGTCACTAGTGTAACCAACTGCAAAACATAAATAAGCAAACGTGAGTACAAAGGTACTCAGCAAGTCTTACATCAGAACTATCTACATATGCAACATTATCAACAAGGGGGTGGTGGAGTTTTAACAGCAGCAAGCCGGCTTTGACTCAGTGGCTAGCCTATACTATGAGTATCAGAAACTTCTTTGAGGTGAGAAGACGCACACGAGTCCACATATTCACCATATCAATACTCCACTATGGATCCGTTCCCGTCTCCCTACGAGAAGGCCATCCATAGCACTCACGCTTATCTTGCAGATTTTAGAGTATCCACTTCAAGTTGTCTATGTACTACATAAGTCCTCCAAGTTTCCATATCCGAGGAAAACGGCTATTCGAATAGATAATATTGACCCTGTAGGGGTGTACTTCTTCACACACGCTCTCGCCACTTATAGCCCTGTACACGTCATGTACCTCGGCAACCTTCAAGCGGAAGCCGGGCGAGGGAGTCGGCCATGACCTGACTAACCACACAAGTCTCTCGTCCAGGTTTATCGCCTATTCGGGTTCCATCCGCAAGGAGATCCGGCCGGGGTGTCGCTCACGGCCCCAAATGATGTGTGTAGGGTTCCCAAGCCCACCATTCGGGTGCCACTTGGTACACCGTGCCACGGTGCCTAGTCTATCCCAAGCCCGTCCCGTCGGACACCACCTGGTAGACAAGTAGCACTACCTACAAACGCCAGAAACTAGTTGCAACTCCTGGACAGAGATCAAGTGGATCAATAAGCCGAGAGGGGCTGGATAACCGGAACCCAATGTGTGGTAGTAATTGGACTTGGATAACATACACAGAACTCAGTGCTTAAGGACGGTTCCAATGAGACAACCCACCATGTACTCCTACATGGCCTCTCATCGCTACCTTTACCAAAATGGGTTCACACACTTAGCCTTTACCGGTAGGACATGTTCACCACTCCGATTCATCCCCGATGAATCAGACCTGACACAACTCTAAGCATAACTGGCATGAAGAAATCAAGCATGGATGAGCAGGCACATCAAGGCTCAAGCAACTCCTACTCATGCTAGTGGGTTTCAACTATTTACTGTGGCAATGACAGGTCATGTAGAGGAATGGGTTCAACTACCACAGCAGAAAGTAGCAGTTTGAATCATTGTTGTCCTAATGCAGTATAAGGAGTAGGAGCGAGAGAGTGGGATTTATCGAAATGATCAAGGGGGGTTGCTTGCCTGATAGATCCATGAAGAAGCACTGCTCCTCAGACAGGTACTCGGGACACCTTCCGGAGTAGAACCTATCGAGAAGGGACGGTGCCGGCGATCAATAAACAACCATATGCAACAATATGATGCATGAAGATGATATTTCAAAGATGCTATGATTTTCCCTAATGCATCTAGCATCAATTTGGTTGAAGTCCATATGAACCAAGGGTTCATATGCAAACCCCAAATTAAGTATATAACATGCCATTATTACGTTTTCACTTATACAGCAAGTATAAGTTGGTTTTTCATGCATGAAACTGGCATAAATGGATTCCTTGCATTTTTCTGATGATTTTTCATATATAAATTATTTCATTCTGAGCTACGGTTTAATTTCTAGGAATTTTAGAAGTTTTAAATATTTTCTGAAATTCTCTGAATTATTTAAAATCCAGAAAATCAATTACTGCATCAGCATGACGTCACAGAGGCGTCAGCAGGGCTGACCAGGTCAAACCTGACGTGTGGGGGCCACACGTCAGTGACACTGGGGTTAAGCCCGAGTCAAACCTGGGCTGATTAGCTTTGACTAAGCCCTGGGGCCCACTGGTCAGTCTCAGGGAGGGGGGATTAGGCTGTGGGAGTAGCGCTAATGACAGCCACGTCGGCGCCCGCCGGAGTTGGCCGGCGGCGACCAAACCGCGCAGCGGTGCTTTGCCGGAACGCGCTACAGGCGGCGGAAGAGCGCGCGGGGACTACCAATCGGCAGCCCGCGCTCGACCGCATCCACCTGGGCATAGGGGAGGTCGCGGGGACAGCGGAGCTCGCCGGAGCAGGGCTCGCGGCGGCGGCCGGAGCTCGGTTGATGCGGGTTAGGCACTGCAGGGCGCTAGGGGGGCTGCGGTTTGGCGCGTTGGACTCGTGGGGGTGCGGTGAGCTCAGTGGTAAGCTTGGACGTGTGCTTGCACGGCCGTAGCCGCGGTGGCGACATGGCCGGCGGCGAGGAGCAATCGGCTCCGATGGCCACGGTGGCTAGAAGGCGCGGACGAGCACGGGGAGAGAGGGGAAAGAAACAGGGGCTCACGGTGAATCCAGCAGAGTCGATGGTGAGGCCGGGGAGGGTCTGGAGCTCGCGCATCCACGTCGGCGAGCTTCAGTGGCCGACGATGAAGAAGATGAAGATGGCGTTGATGTAGAGCTTCCCGGGTCGCCTGGCTCGTTGAGGACGTAGCTGGCGGCGAGGCGGAGCTCTGGGGCAAGATGAGAGGCCCAGAGAGGCACGGTGGCTACGGTGAACGGCGTCGGTGGCGACGAGCGGGTTCGGGTCTGCTCGGGAGAGGGGCTAGAGGCCAGGGGAGAGAGCAGAGAGCGAAGGGAGAGTGAGAGAGAGTCGAGGGGGTCTGCGTGGCGTCTCTAGGGGTCGCGGGAGCAAGCAGGGAGGCAGGAGGTGGCGTGTGGCGGCCGTGCGCGTGTCGGGCACGCGTCGTGCATCCGACTGGCGGGAGGAAGAAGACCTCCCTGCCCCTGGTGGGCTGGGCCGGCCAGATGGGCTGCCAGGTGAGCGCCAGGTAAGTGTTTTCTTATTTCTTTCTGTTTTTCTTTTCTGTCTTCTATTTGTATCTAAAAGAAATGTTAAAACATTTCCATAAATGGTGAAATTATTTGTGGCATCTAGATATAATATTCTAGAGGCCCTCACCAATTCCCAACATTTTTGGAGCCATTAAAATATTTATATAATTTAAACAGCTCCAAATCAAATATTTATGCATTGATTCAAAAATCCAAGATGTGTAGCAAAAATGTGCATCACCTCTGGTTGTTGTTCCCAACATTATCCAAAGAGCATGAACATTTTTGAAGAGCATTTTGGGTTCATTGAAAATCCATTTTAAAGTTGAACCTATTGGAAAAAACTTTGGTGCTAGGGTTTGCAACTTTCCCCATTTCAAATTTATTTGAAAGATTAAACATGATGCACAAGCAAGCCTAGGACATACCAGAACTAGGGATGTGATAAAGAGCAGCATGATGCCAGTATCTTTAATATGTTGTGACTGCAGACGGAGCTGCCATCGTGGAGACCCTTCGGGCGGAACTTGCCCGAGCCAAGGAACAGGCAAGAATTAGCAATGCGGCTGCTTTGAAGGCGGCCGAAGAGTTAAGAGCCGAGAAGGCCGCGCATTGCAAAAGCAAAGAGAAGATGGCCAAGATGGCCGTAAAATTAAAAGACACCGCCGACCGTTGCCAGTTCCTTGAAGAAGAGAACCGAGTGAAGGCGGCAGACCTTGAAAAGGCCACGGTGGCGACCAAAGACACCCGCTCTGCTATGAGGGCGAAGAAGGAGGAGCTACGTGAAGCCGGGGATATTGCGACTGGGAAGCCCTTTCTGCTGCAGAGGAAGTTTGGAGATCCATGGTATGCCCCTCTGGATCGGCTGTGGAGTTCATCAGACGCATATATGGACTTGGCAGCGGGTGATGTCGATGCGGTCGAGTACTTCCAAGATCAGACAGATCGTGAAGTGGACAAGCTGTTCTGGTCGCAATTTAACGTTCCAGAGCGTCCGCTTCCCTTGACTGATCAGCTAGCCGAATGGGCCGAACTTAATAGATTGTCCAGACTTGCCATGAGGTCCATCGTAGATCATCTGTGGCCGGAGAAGCCGAAGCCGAACAACTATTTCAGCTTAGTGCAGCAGTTCCTTGGTGCGGTGCCGCGCATCAATGTGATGAAGAGGTCGGCGTGCATAGAAGGCTCGCGGATGGCCCTTGCCTGTGTCAAAGCATACTGGGCGGAGATGGATGCTACCACTGTTGCGGCACAAGGTTCGGCCATAGGCCGAGTGGCTGCCGAGCACTATTTTGAAGAAGTTCTTGAGGGTGCTCGTTTGATAGAGGCCCAGTGCTCGAAGAATATTATGTTTGGGTGACATGTATTCCCATTGTAAACACAATGTTTTTATGAAATGTATTAAGGCTGTATTTATACTTTCGTCTAAAAGTAATATGATGCCTCCTGTGCAGCCGTTTATGTATATATGTATATAACCTGAAAGATTGCAGTCGTCGGCTTCAACCCCCACGAATATAATGCGGAGGTGCTCGCAGAAGAAGCGTGTTCACACTTAACCCAATGTCTTGGTCCTATTAAGGAGGTGATAGCGTAGCGAACGAGGCAACCGGACTATAATGCTTTAACACTTTCACTTAGCCATAGGAGTTTGGCGGTGGGGCTACTATATAGCCCCTGGTGGCTCTGCACTCTCCCGAACTCGGGGTGCGTATATGCCTGGCCGGGAAATGGCCCTTCGTTAAAGCGGAGGAATTCTAAGATTCTGATAGGTCATCGAGTGGTTGACCAGTCTCGCGCTATATCATGACAGTCAGTTTTCGGCTTTCTCTAGTGAGGTGCTCGTCCGGATGAACCAGCGCACAATCGCAGTAGTTCTCCTGGTGCTGCCTTAGCCGATAGAGCGGAATGTAAGGCACCAAAACACAGGAGCCGGGCAAACCCAACATTTGACCAAAGACATGATTCAGAGCTGATGCATATAAGGCCAAACTCGCGACGCCGAACACTCCCTAAGGTATTCGGTCTTTATGGTATAAACAGGGCCTAAATAGTGCCCTTTGTAAGAAGCCCCTTGTGTCCAGGTACGTGCATTATTCTGACGTGGCCACATGCCAAGACGTCAGCATCCTTCTCAATTGTACTGAGAATCCGATGGATGTGTATCAACAAGAGATAGTAAAAAAGGTTTACGCAGGGTCTTAATCTAAAAAGAATCCTTGGAGCGGGTCCCTGCTGCACGTCTGCGCCCGTGTCTCCATTGTGCCGTATCCTGGACAGGTGTAGCACGATGGTCATCTGTAAAAGAGAGGAACTTAGGTGAAAAGTTGTCGTGCAAAAAGGTAGTTTTAAAGAAACCATGTATAATTCAAGATGAGTAAAAATTGCCACTTGTCTGCGCGCGTTGAGCCCCTTGTATTTGTAATAGGGGTGTGGCCATCAATCCAGTATGAATTACATATAGCTGCGCCGGACTCGTCTAACCGTGTCCGTGGTCTTGACGACCTATCAAATGCTTTTGTTGGTGAGGCCGTTTTTAGTGTGCGGCTACCAAGGTAGTCGCACTCTCTTCGGCGCACAAAGATTGCTCAATATTTCCATTCACTGTAATGATGCCACATGGACCGGGCATCTTGAGCGTGAGGGAAGTGTAATGCGGTATTGCATTAAAGCGAGCGAAGGCTTCGCGTCCAAGTAGTTCTTGATAGCCACTTTGGAACGGAGCAATGTGGAAGGTTAAATGTTCGCTACGGAAGTTATCGGGAAAGCCAACTATAACCTCTAGTAGCAGGGAGCCCGTGTAATGAGCCCCTGGGCCTGGCATTACTCCTTTGAAGGTAGTAATGCTGTGGAAAATTTTTGTTGGGTCTATCACCATTTTGCGGATTGTGTCCTGGTATATCAGGTTTAGACTGCTGCCACCGTCCATCGGGACTCGTGTGAAGGGGCATCCGTTAATTATTGGGTCTAATACCAAGGTAGCCCATCCTGCATGCCGGATACTTGTTGAGTAATCCCGATGGTCGAAAGTGATTGGTTGAGACGACCAGTGGCAGGACTCTGCGGTGATAGGCCCTTGGGGATATTTTTCTAGGAGTGCCGCTTTGTTTCTCCCCTTGATCACGTGTAACACGTTTACTGTTTTGACTTCTGGTGGAAATTTCTTTTGTTCCCTAGTGTCTTGCTTGAGAGGCTTATCCTCGTCTTCGATTGGTGTATCCTCCCCCTTGTGTACGGCGTTGAGCTTGCCGGACTGCTTGAAGACCCAACATTCTCTGTGGGTATGATTAGCGGGTTTACCAGGGGTGCTATGGATCTGACATATTTGGTCCAGAATTTTGTTTAGGCTGGACAGTTCGTCTCTGGCGCCTTTACAGGGCGGCTTTTGCTGACTTGGCCGAGAGCTTCTGAATCCGGCGTTTACTACCATGCTCTTCGGGCTGTCTTCTTTATTCCGGCGTTTGTTATTGTTGTTGCGCCGTGATTTCCCATTTCCATCTCTAACTTCGGATGTACTGGGGTCACTGGTGCTGCATCTGGCTAGCCAGCTATCCTCACCCGTGCAAAAGCGGGTCATGAGGCTTGTTAATGCTGCCATTGTTCTCGGCTTTTCTTGGCTGAGGTGTCTGGCAAGCCATTCATCACGGACGCTATGCTTAAAAGCTGCCAAGGCTTCGGCGTCCGGATAGTCGACTATTTGGTTCTTTTTAGTAAGAAACCTGTTCCAAAGCTTTCGGGCTGACTCTCCGGGCTGTTGAGTTATATGACTCAAATCGTACGCGTCCGGAGGTCGGACATAAGTCCCTTGAAAATTTGCCCGAAAAGCATCTTCGAGCTCTTCCCAACTTCCAATGGAGCTTTCGGGGAGGCTTTTAAGCCAATGCCGAGCTGGCCCTTTGAGTTTGAGGGGTAAATACTTAATGGCGTGGATATCATCTCCTCGAGCCATATGGATATGGAGGATATAGTCCTCAATCCAGACCCTAGGGTCTGTTGTTCCGTCGTATGCCTCTATGTTTACGGGTTTGAATCCTTCTGGAAATTCATGGTCCAGCACCTCATCGGTGAAACATAGGGGGTGTGCGGCACCCCTGTATCTGGGTGTACCGCGTTGTTCGGATGTTTGTTGTGTTGCATTGTATGTTGGAGTACGCTTGCATGGTCCATAGATGGATCTGGTTGCGCCGTCCTTTTGATGCGAGCCCTCGCGTGGATCGCGTACTGGCTTATGTGCGGCGTTGTTTGCCGATCTATGTTGGCCGTGAGGTCATCTATCCGGCCAGATGGATGTTTTAATTTTTGTTTGTGGGGGATCTAAGGCCTCCTCATCGAATTCAGGTAGCAACTTCTGCTACGGGTAGCTCTTGGTGGGGCGATTGCCGCCGTACTTCGCTGCTGTGTTGAGTACTTTACTCCATCTGATTTGGAGTGTGTCTTGCGTAGCCTTGAGCCTTTGCTTCTGCTTTTTTAGACTCCTCGTGGTGGCAACGAGCCTTTGATGGACATTCTGTTGCTCCGGGTGTCTGTCCGGTGTGATGTCGTCTGGACTATTATCTTTGACAGAGTTGGGTTGTTCGGTTTGATTCTCCGTGTTGCCGTGGTCCGGCAATGGTTCACCCTGCTCTAACGCTGGGTCTGTATGATCGTTGTTTCTATCGAGGAAGGATTTGGGGCGGCACTTACACCGCCGCTTTGACTGCTTCTCGAGGGAACAACCCTTCGTTGCGTCCTTCCGTTCCTCGTCGTCATTTTCTTTTGGTGTGTCTACCATGTATACATCATGTGGTGAAGTGGGCGTCTAGTGCCCTGTGGGCAGTGGTTCATGTTCGTCTCCTGCATCGGCATCCATACCGTCCATGTCTTCGGAGTCGGAGTCAAGCATGTCGGTTAAGTTATCGACAGTGGCTACTAAGTGGGTGGTGGGTGGGCGGCGAATTTCTTCGTCATCCGCATCCCAATCCTGCCGGGCATAGTTCGGCCAGGACTCTCCTGACAAGGAGAGAGACTTTAATGAATTTAGTATGTCGCCAAAGGGCGAGTGCTGAAAGATATCCACGGAGGTAAACTCCATGATCGGCGCCCAACCGGATTCGATAGGAACGGGCATAGGCGGTTCGGAGTCCGTGGCCGAAGAAGTATCCGGCCGTTTAACAACATGACTCTTGTGAAGGGTAAGGTCGATATTCGGCTCGATCGCCGCTGAGGATATGACCTCCATGACGGGGTCTATCCACCCGTCCATGGATGGCGCAACTGGCTCCGAATTGAGGCTCGGAGCGGGTGCCGGTGCGATCTCCTGAATACGGTCCGATGGTAGAGCTAAATCGTACTCATCGTGACCATGTGGCGCACAAGGCAGGGGCTCAAATCCGTCGAAGATCAAGTCTCCGTGAATATCGCCCGTGTAATTTAAGCTTCCAAACCTCACCTGACGGCCAGGGGCGTAACTTTCGATCTGCTCCAGATGGCCAAGCGAGTTGGCCCGCAGTGTGAAGCCGCCGAACACAAAGACCTGTCCGGGGAGAAAAGTCTCACCCTGGACTGCATCGCTATCGATGATAGAAGGAGCCATCAAGCCTAACGGCGACGACACAGAGGAACTCTCAATGAAAGAACCAATGTCGGTGTCAAAACCGGCAGATCTTGGGTAGGGGGTCCCGAACTGTGCGTCTAAGGTGGATGGTAACAGGAGGCAGGGGACATGATGTTTTACCCAGGTTCGGGCCCTATTGATGGAGGTAAAACCCTACGTCCTGCTTGATTAATATTGATGATATGGGTAGTACAAGAGTAGATCTACCATGAGATCAGAGAGGCTAAACCCTAGAAGCTAGCCTATGGTATGATTGTATGTTGTCCTACGGACTAAAACCCTCCGGTTTATATAGACACCAGAGAGGGTTAGGGTTACATAAGGTCGGTTACAAAGGAGGAGATACACATATCCGTATTGCCTAGCTTGCCTTCCACGCCAAGTAGAGTCCCATCCGGACACGAGACGAAGTCTTCAATATTGTATCTTCATAGTCTAACAGTCCGGCCAATGGATATAGTCCGGCTGTCCGGAGACCCCCTAATCCAGGACTCCCTCACAGCTCTTCCTCTTGTTCCTCGCGCTTGGTGTCCTCGGTCTTTTCGTCCAATGCTCCTAGTTGTTCCATGGTCTCCCTCTCCTGGTCATGCATAGCATATAGATTTGAGGTAGCAGCCATGTCTCACATGTGGAAAGTGAAGGTTCCGAGAGGAGCGAGTTCACCTTGTGTCCAGTGGCGTATAGTCGAGGTCTCATCGTATGTCCTCTTGGGACATGGGGAGTAGTCGTGGTGTACATGGGGAGTACCTCCGGATCAAGAGTTCAACAATTTCTATAAAATAAAACCACCGTTGTCCTCTAATAAGATATAAGTGAAGCACTAAAGCAAAATTGCCTAGCTCAAAAGATATAAGTGAAGAACCTAGAGTATTCTAATAAATCATGATTCATGCGTGTCCCTCTCAAAAGGTGTGTACAGCAAGGATGATAGTGGCAAACAAAAAAGCAAAGACTCATATCATACAAGACGCTCCAAGCAAAACACGTAACATGTGGTGAAGAAAAATATAGCCTCAAGTAAACATACCGATAGACGAAGACGAAAGAGGGGATGCCTTCCGGGGCATTCCCAAGCTCAGGCTCTTGGTCCTTGAACACTCCTTATTCCATAGTCCATCAAATCCCAAAACTTGAAAACTTCACAACACAAAACTCAACATAAAATCCCATAAGCTCCGTTAGTATAAGAAAATAAATCACCACTTTTGCTACTATGGTGAACTCATTATTTATTTATATTGGTATAATATCTACAGTATCCCAACTTTTCCATGGTTTATACCCCCGATACTACCCATAGAATACTCAAAATAAGCAAACAACACATAGAAAACAGAATCTGTAAAAAACAAAACAGTCTGTAGTAATCTAGATAGCTCGAATACTTCTGTAACTCTCAAAACTTTGAACAATTAGGACAACCTAAGAAAATTTTTTATTAATCTTTTGCAAAAAGAATCAGTATTTTATCGCACTTTCGTTACAAATGAGAATTGTTTTCCTGAGCGCAAAAGTTTCTGTTTTTCAGCAAGCTCAAATCAACTGTCACCGTAAGCCATCCCAAAGGTCTTACTTGTCACAAACACTAATTAAAACACAAAAACCACACCTAACAATAGGCTAGATGAATTATTTATTGCAAAACAGAACCTAAAAGGCAAAAACAAAAATAAAATTGGGTTGCCTCCCAACAAGCGCTATTGTTTAACGCCCCTAGCTAGGCATAAAAACATGAATAGATCTAGGTGTTGTCATCTTTGGTATGCAATCCATAAGTAGCTCTCATAATAGATTCATATGGCAATTTAATTTCTTTCTTGGAAAGTTTTCCATGCCCTTTCTAAACAAAAATTGAAATCTAATGTTTCCTTCTTTCATATCAATAATTGCACCAATCGTTCTAAGGAAAGGTCTATCAAGAATAATAGGACATGTAGGATTGCAATATATATCAAGAACAATGAAATCTATGGGCACATAACTCCTATTTGCAACAATAAGAACATCATTAATCCTTCCCATAGGTTTCTTAATAGTGGAATCCGTAAGATGCAAATATAAAGAACAATCATCAAATTCACGAAAACCTAGCACATCACATATAGTTTTTGGAATAGTGGAAATACTAGCACCCGAATCACACAAAGCATGGCAATAATAATCTTTAATCTTAATCTTAATCTTAATAGTAGGTTCCCATTCATCATAAAGTTTTCTAGGGATAGAAACTTCCAATTCAAGTTTTTCTTCAAAAGATTGCATCATAGCATCAACGATATGTTTAGTAAAAGCTTTGTTTTGATTATAAGCTTGAGGAGAATTCAACATGGATTGCAACAAGGAAATACAATCTATTAAAGAAAAATTATCATAATTAAATTCCTTGAAATACAAAAGAGTGGGTTCATTGCTACTTAAAGTTTTGACCTCTCCAATCCCACTTTTATCAATTTTTGCATCAAGATATAAAAACTCTGAATCATTCGGACGCCTTTTAACTAAAGTTGACTCACCGCTAGTCCCATATTTATCAAGATTTATATTGGAAAACAAAGATTTAGTAGGAGTCACATCAATCACTTTAAGATCTTCATCTTTATTTTCATCGAAACTAGAAGAACATGTTTTTACAAACCAATCTCGTTTAGCACGCATCTTAGTGGTTCTTTCTTTGCACACATCAATGGAAATTCTCATAGCTTTGAGAGACTCATTAATATCATACTTGGGTGGAATAGATCTAAGTTTCAAAGAATCAACATCAAGAGAAATTCTATCCACGTTCCTAGCCAAATCATCAATCTTAAGCAATTTTTCTTCAATCAAAGCATTGAAATTATTTTGCGAACTCATAAATTCTTTAACACCATTATCAAAATCAGAGGGAATATTATTATAATTTCCATAAGAATTGTTGTAGGAATTACCATAATTAGTAGAGAAATTACAAGGAAACGGCCTAGGACTAAAATTACCTCTATACGCATTATTACCAAAATTGTTCCTACCAATAAAATTCACATCCATAGATTCATTATTATTATCAATCAAAGTAGACAAATGCATGTCATTAGGATCCACATAAGCACTCTTGCTAGCAAATAATTTCATAAGCTCATCCATCTTTCCAGTCAAAATAGTAATCTCTTCAATCGCATGCATTTTTTTACTAGTGGAAGATCTTTTGGTATGCCATTGAGAATAATTACCATAATATTATCTAGGAGTTTAGTAGCCTCTCCTAAAGTAATTTCCCTAAAAGTACCTCCCGCGGCAGAATCTAAAAGATTTCTAGAAGCAAAATTCAATCCGACATATTTTTTTTATAATCATCCTCAAATTCAAACCATGAGTAGGGCAGTTTCGTATCATCAATTTCATACTTTCCCAAGATTGTGCAACATGTTCATGATCAAGTTTCTTAAAATTCATAGTATTGTTCCTAAGGGAGACAATCTTAGTGCGAGGAAAATACTTGGACATAAAGGCATCTTTACACTCATTCCATGAATCAATATTATTTTTAGGCAAAGATGAAAAGCATGTTTTAGCACGATCTCGTAGTGAGAACGGAAATAGCTTCAATTTAAGAATATCATTATCCACATCTTTTTTATTTTTCATATCACATAACTTAACGAAACTATTAAGATGGGATGCGGCATCTTCACTAGGAAGGACGGAAAATTGATCTTTCATAACAAGATTCAGCAAAGCAGCTTTAATTTCATAAGATTCCGCACTAGTGGTGGGAGCAATCAGAGTACTAATAATATCATTGTTATTGGTGTTGGAAAAGTCACAAAATTTGGTATTCTCTTGAGCCATCATGACAAAGCTAGAAATCCAACACATGAGCACACAAAAAGCCAACGAAGAAGACGAATGGAAGAGGGGCAACGAAAAGGCAAATATTTTTGAAAATTGTTTTAAAAGTGGGGGGGGGGACGAGAAGCGAATGGCGAATAATGTAATGCAAGAGATGGGATTTTATGATGGGTACTTGGTATGTCTTGACTTGGCGTAGATCTCCCCGGCAACGGCGCAAGAAATTCTTCCTGCTACTTCTTGAGCTTGCGTTGGGTTTTCCCTTGAAGAGGAAAGGGTGATGCAGCAAAGTAGAGATAAGTATTTCCCTCAGTTTGAGAACCAAGGTGTCAATCCAGTAGGAGACAATGCACAAATCATCAATTCCTGCACAAACAATCAAACAACTTGCACCCAACGCGATAAAGGGGTTGTCCATCCCTTCACGGTTTCTTGCAAAAGTGTGATCTGATAGAGATAGATAAACGCTAAAGTAAATATTTTTGGTATTTTTTATTTATATATCGGAAATTAAAAGATTGCAAAATAGTAGATCGGAAACTTATATGATAGAAAATAGACCCGGGGGCCATAGGTCTCACTAGAGGCTTCTCTGAAGATAGCAAATAACACGGTGCACGAACAAATTACTGCCAAGCAATTGATAGAAAAGTGCAAAGTTATGACAATATCTAAGGCAATGATCATGAATATAGGCATCACGTCCGTGTGAAGTAGACCGAAATGATTCTGCATCTACTACTATTACTCCACACATCGACCGCTATCCAGCATGCATCTAGAGTATTAAGTTCATAAAGAATGGAGTAACGCATTAAGTAAGATGACATGATGTAGAGGAATTAACTCAAGCAATATGATAAAAACCCCCATATTTTTATCCTCGATGGCAACAATACAATCCGTGCCTTGCTGCCCCTACTATCACTGGGAAAGGACACCACAAGATTGAACCCAAAGCTAAACACTTCTCCCATTGCAAGAAAAACTGATGTAGTTGGTCAAGCCAAACTGATAGTTTTAAGAGAATTACAAAGATATCAAATCATGCATAAAAGAATTTAGAGAAGATTCAAATAATATTCATAGATAAGCCGATCATAAATCCATAATTCATCGGATCTCGGCAAACACACCGCAAAAAGTATTGCATCGAATAGATCTCCAAGAGCATCGAGGAGAACACGGTATTGAGAATTAAAGAGAGAGAAGAAGCCATCTAGCTACTAGCTATGGACCCATAGGTCTGTGGTAAACTACTCACGCTTCATCGGAGGGGCAATACAGTTGATGTAGAGGCCCTCCGTGATCGAATCCCCCTCCGCAAGGGTGCCGAAAAAGGTCCCTAGATGGGATCTCATGGGTACAGAAGGTTGTGACGGTGGAAAAGTGTTTTCGTGGCTCCCTTTGGTGGTTTGAGGATATTTGGGAATATATAGGCGAAAGAATTAGGTCAGGAGAGTCACAAGGGGCCCACAAGGGTGGGGGGGCGCCCACTACCCCCTGGGCGCGCTCTCTGTCCTTATGAACGCCTCGTGGATTCTCCGACTTCATCTCCAAGTCTCCTGATTGTCTTCTGGTCCAAGAAAAATCATCACGAAGGTTTCATTCCGTTTGGTATTCCGTTTCTTAGATAATCAAAAATAAGGAAAAAACAGAAACTGGCACTGGCACTGGGCTCTAGGTTAAGAGGTTAGTCCCCAAAATAATATAAAATAGCATATTAATGCATATAAAACATCCAAAAGATATAACGTAATAGCATGGAACAACCGAAAATTATAGATACGTTGGAGACGTATCAGTTCTCCTCGCCGAAGAGGTAACGCAGGAAGGGGTCGACGTGGAAGCTTTGGTTGGCTGACATGCTTGAAATAACTAATGGTAGATGGGTGTGGTATAGATCCGCGCACAGTGGCCCTATGGTGCGTTGCTGCCTATGCATATGGAGCTAGCCACTACCTGGTGGTGGGAAACCGATGAGAGAAGAGGCGTGAAGCATTGGCGTGGATTGTGGGACACGTGTACAACGCCACTAATTTCTACATTGGGCATCTGTGTTGGTATATGTATTACCTCCGTCATGGTTTATTGGTCTCCTTCGTATTTTGTACCAAAATTTTAACTTAGATTTAACTAAGAAAATATTAATGCATGTCATCGAAAATAATATTGTTGGATGCCTATTCCCTGCTATGTTCAATTGCTATATGCAATAATTATGCATGTGCTTGCTCGCCATTGATGTGGCCGCGGCGCGCTCTGCTCGCGTCCCTCTTCATGCTCTGTTCGCTGTTTAAGCGCTGAGGGTGCTCGAGTCACATCCCTCCACGCTCTCTGCTTGCCGCTTAGGCGCCGAGGCACGCTCGGGCCGCGTCCCTCAGTGCGCTCTGCTGTCGCGCCCCTTCACGCGCGATCTGCCTGCGGTTAGGGCCGACGCACCATCATGTTCGGGAAGCTTTAATTATTTGATCTCAGCCAAACACGGGAAACGAGTGATGGAGATCATAGATTAGGTTAATTAATTATACCTCCAAAGTCGTATGATCACCGCATGATCATCCGACTCTGAAGGTATAATCAATTAACCTAAAATTTGATCTCTGGAGCCTGTTCCCGTCGCACAACTCCATCCTGTCGTCGGCCGATGGTGGTATGCTTGTATGTTTGGCTAACTAGCTAGCAAGTGTATCAGTACTGAGTCACTCCGCCGGCCATTGCTGTGGTTATTTATAGCTAGCGGCTGGCTAGGGGATTGGAGATTTTACAATTCACCACTGTGGCGCGCGGGAAGCCTTCGCTGGAGCGCGGGAAGACTAAGTGGAGCACACAACCGTATGCGGTGTCACATGTTATCACACACGTGTTAACATAAGGAAATGTCTGTGTAACTTACTAATCATCCCACACGAGTACTCGCACCATGCATCATGTGCGATACTCCTAGCCATCGCAATCAACTCGTTTGCATTTTCAAAGTTTTTTCTACAGACATAATCGCACACGAAATAACTGTAGTAATTGTTTGTGTTATAATTTCTCATCGCAAACAATTCTTCCGAGTGGTCTATTTGCCAGGTATCACACATATCTTGTTTAAACGAATCGTTTGTGTTTTTTTGGCTCAAACACTTCATTTATGTGAACTGTATACGTCTATCGCACACACCTTGATTTAGCTGACCGTTTCTCTTGTTTTGGCTCATCACATGCAGTTCATCCAATTGAACGGTATGCCATCTATCGCACATACACCTTGATCTGCCTGGCCGTTTTTGTTGCGTTCCCTAATCGCAAACAGTTCATCCGAGTGAACTGTATGTCGTATATTGCACACACCTTGATATGGTTGTTCGTTTCTGTTGTTCTGGCTCATCACAAACAGTTCATATGGATTAACCGTATGCCATGCATCACACACACAACTATAATCTAAATCGCGTTTGATGTCTCCGCTATTGCAAACGTTTCATATATTTTTTTACGGTTTTATTACATCACCGTTTGTGATTAATGCATCGCACACAGTTTTGTCGAAGGGTCTCTGATTGTAGTATCACATTAGTAGCATCCTACAGTAGTGAATGGAGGATAGGGGCACAACTCTAATTGCCTGGAAAAAAGTTTGCAAGCCAAAGAAGCAAGGAGGTCTTGGAATCCGTGACATTGTTCTTCCCAACAAAGCTTTATTATTTAAGGACTTGTTTTTAACTATCTAAACAAAGAAGAGATACCCATGATCAAGCTCATTTGGGAAAGATACTACCAAATAAGCATTCCCTTGAACAAATTAGAAGGATCATTTTGGTGGAAACACACTTAGCATTATCAAATGAATTCAAGAATGATAGCTCTAGCACTGTCATATTTGGGCAAGCCACTCTCTTCTGGAAAGACAAGTGGCATGGAGAACCATTTCGAGAACTGCACTCTATGCTATTGATGACACTGTATCTGATCAACGGTTTTGTGCTTCTGAAGCAAGGACGTCGGCACTATCCACTCAAGCATTCAACCAATTCAATCAACTTGAAGAACTCATTACAAAGCACAGTAATAATACGAAAGACAAATGGGTTTGCAATGGTTAAGCAAATATTCTAATTATTCTTCCATGCAAATGTACAAGCACCTGATGGGAGATGTGGAGGGGCATCGTATCTTCAAGCTAATCTGAGCAGCTCTAGCAGGCTACAAACATAAGATGATTTTTTGGCTAGTAGCTCACTGCAAAATTTAATACTACAGCATTTATCAAGAGAAAAGGAATGCACTTGGACAATCCTTTCTGCCACAACTGCAATCAGAATGCTGAAGATACCACAATGCACCTTTTTTAGGACTGCAACTTTGTTCAAGAATGCCGGAATTCCCTGATTTTCCTCACAAAAAAGAGAGGTACATCAGTTTATGAAGAAACCCTGTTAAAGTTGTGTCGAGTATAGTGTACAAGGTAGGTTACAGTTGGACTCTGAGTAGTATTGTGTTTCGATAGGATATGGAGTCATGTCCTACTAGGACACTTGTATCCTAGGCCTCTCATATATAGGGTAGACAAACGATGTAACCTATGCGAACATAATAGCACAGGAACGCAGGGGAAGCCGGCGGCTTGTGCCGACATCCAGGGAGACTGGGTGCGGTATTGTAGCGGTGTCATGGGGAGGAGCACTCATAGTTAGGCCCCGGGGCTATAGTCATATCGGTGAACCTCGTTAACAAATCTCGGTGTCATGCCTTTATGCTTGTTCGGCCCTCAGATGATCAACTATAGGCCTCGGTTTTATTCTAACAAACCCCTACTTGCAGCTAAGCAACTGCCAAAAAGCTTCTATGTGGAAATTGTGATGTTCGGTTGCTGGAATGTTTGGACCCAAAGAAATGGCAGAATTTTTAGAGTCCAGCAATAATCAATTCAAGCCTGGAAATATTAGCTCAAGCAGGATCTCAAGTTATTGAAATTCAAAATAAAAGAGAAGCATGTTCATGCCTTTAGCCGGTGGATAGATAGTAATCTTTAAACCATGTTTTTCTTCCCTAGAGCAGGCATTGGGACATTTCTTTTTCATTGCTAGAGCCGTCCCGTTGTATTCTTTTCTTGAACTATTGTTCTATGTTTTGCGGATCAAACAAAATAATTACTTGCTCTTATATATATCAGTATCTTTTTTCCTTTGCTACAGAAAGGATGTCAACACAGATTTACGAACATGCATGTATACTGACGTGCGCCCGAATAAATCAGTTTTGATTTGCATCTGAATTAAGAGTAGTACAAGTCACGACTGATCGGTGGATCGTATACGTGCATCATATACATACATATATGCTGTCTGGCGAACAGAACAGTAATGTGTGCGTCCTCGATTAATCGGTAATGAAGAATGATTAATTAGCTGCCGATGTACTTGTCGATGATGGTGCAGAGGGTGGTCTTCGGGACGGCGCCGATGACGCTCTCCTTCTTCTCGCCGTCCTTGAACATGAGCACGGTGGGGATGCTCCGGATGCCGTAGGTGGATGCGATGTTTGGGCAGTCGTCCGTGTTCACTTTGCAGCACTTGATCTTCCCCACGTAGTCCTTTGCCAGTTCGTCGATCACCGGGGCAATCATCCGGCACGGCCCGCACCACGGCGCCCAGAACTCCACCAGCACCGGCGACTCGCACGCGATCACCATGTTATCCCAATTCTTCTCGTCAGCCACAATCACTGCATGCGCCATTATTAAGACTATTCTCAGCATCTGCTCCTTTATTGTTCACCGAGCCTAGAGAGAGGGGTAAGGGCAGCGATGTACCTTCGTCGACGACGTTCTTGCACTTGCAGACGAAGCGAGACGGCCGCCGTGCCGCCACCAGAGCGGACTTGTATGGGGACGGCGAGACGACGGCGGGGGCGGCGGTCCTTGGCCGGGATGGCGCGTAGCTTCCACTGCTAAGCCGTTCCCTGATGCCAGCCTGGGGCGCGTGCAGGGCCCAGCCTCTGAGGCATGTCTCCAAGGCCATTGCTGGTCACGGAGACGGAGGGAGAAACAAAGAGAAAAAAGAAGCAGGTTCCTGTGCCAGTACGCCAGAGAGGAGAGGGAAAAAGATGTGAATGGTGTAGTGTGTGAGGGAAGAGGATAGGATTTGTCTGTCTCTGCCATAGGATAACTCGGAAGAGGTTTAGGGGACATTGTGAGGTGGCGCGACTGGCGAGAGGCTCCTCCTCCGCATGTGGATGAGGTGATTTTGCTCTGTTGATCTTTTTTTCTGGGGTTCGTGTGTCTGCCTTCCGCTAGGGATACTTGGATTATAA
Source organism: Triticum urartu (assembly GCF_056163025.1). Lineage (NCBI taxonomy): Eukaryota > Viridiplantae > Streptophyta > Magnoliopsida > Poales > Poaceae > Triticum > Triticum urartu. The sequence continues at coordinate 211,684,395 of NC_141877.1, read as the reverse complement.
GAACCATGTTTGTTTTTGTGTTTGCTAAATGTTTATTTTTTATGCCCTGTACTGTAGACAAAATAAGAAATATTTACAAATAAAAAATAAATATAAAAGTAAAAAGGAGTAAAAAATACAATTATCCAGTCTCCTCTCTTGGCCAACGCACCGTGGTAATAATCAAAGCTGATTTAAGTTAGTTGAAGTCCAAGTGTGAATATGAATTGCCTTGGGATGTTTCAATCTAAGAGCATCTTCAATAGCATGTGTATATTTGGATGTCTATATATTCATATAGACAATGGTCTAAAAAGATTTCCTCATATACACGTTCAGTTTTGTATCAGAACGTCTATATACAGGGACCATGACAGGTGGGCCGTCGCTGGGGAGAGGAAGAAATTATGACTGCAGCTGAGTTTAGACAACGCCTTCACATTGTCTAGGCATGGACATTGTTGAGGTCGATTTAGAGGATGTGTATATTTGGACGACCATATAGACAAGCTGTTGGACGCCTGTTTTGGGCTCACGTCGTAGAAAACGAGTATAGACATCCATATAGACAAGCTATTGGAGATGCTCTAAGACGAGATAACTTCACATCTTCTTTGAGGCGATACATGCAACTGATATTCTGAGTAGCATTTCTGAAGATCTATCTCTCCTTTCTGTCCATGCGCTCCAACCTCTCATTATGATGATGTCCATATCAATATCACTAAAAAGTTCCGGTATGGTCAATTGTATTTCATCAAAGACAGAAATACCTTTGTGCTTATTTGGAATGATGGTATGCAAGCAGTGATGTAGCGTAGGAACCTAGGTGGCCTGGTCTTTCACAACTTGGAGGGGAAATCAAGAGGAACACACAAATCACAAGAGGGGACACTCAGACGGAAGTCCAAATCACACGTCCACTAGATATGCAAACACATGAGGTCCACAAGAATATAAGGTGAACAAGGGAAAAGAGAAGCAAGGGTTGTTCTTCCCAAATCGTATGGAGATGGGGCTTGATGGTCTCAAGAGATTCTCCTCCCATAGGAGGTATTATTGACCCTATGATGGGGATCCTTCTCCCTTAGGACGCCTTGGTAATCTTGAGATATTATTCTTCCTTGGAAGGGCCTCATCCTTTAGGAGGAGGTACAAGGAGGAAAGCTTTCTCTATTTAGTTCAATATACTTTGCTAACCCAAGAAATGAGGTGGGGGTCATCTAATTAATGGTAGTACATTTGGGATGAAGGGATAGATGGCCACTTGGGATGAATTGCACGCAGGCATGGTTGGCCAATCTGGTAGCTCCCAGATTGTCTGAGCATTGGCCGGATGATCGGGGTAGTTACCCGGATGGTACGGCTTCCTGGGAAGTCTTCGGGTGTACTTCTTTAGCCCTATACAGATGCTCGAGACGGTAGCCGGATGTCAAGCTGATGCCCGGATCATCCAGGTTGCTGTCTGAATCGTTCAACCGAGGCCCAGTTGCCCAGCCCGGACACTTGTCCAGAAAACCATCTCGTTCGGCTTTACCCGGATCATCTGGCCAGGAGTCCGGACGTCCGGGTAAGTGCAAGTGCTGACACTTCTTCCATTATCTTCCTCACTTCACTTCCATCCAAGCTTGGCCTTAGCCCTTGGCTTCTCCATCATTGTTTCCTTGGTACCTAAGCATGCAAAGGGTCTCTGCTTAAGGTAGTAGAGATGGCTCATAGGTATGCACAGGGAGATCAAAAAGGAGGGCGGTAACCTTGGTTTCGATGGCTCTTGCACGGGTTCTAGTCATTGGTCCACTTGGCGCTTCGAGCGATGGTGGTGTATCCATGGGGATGACCGTAGGGTGCTCCACACCATGTCCTAACTCCCCCCGGATCATGTTCTTCATCACCATGGTAAGGTGCCAAGTCGATGTCGTTGAATGTGTCGCTCACATTGTACTTGTCGAGTGGTATGTCGATCTTGTAGGCATTGTCTTTGATGTATTATGACACCTTGAATGGACCAACACATGAGGTAAGATCTTGGACTTGCGTTTGTTGGGGAAGAAATCTTTGCAAACGTGCATCTCTACTAATCGTCGAGGTTGAATACAATTGGCTTCTTCATTGAATTGATCTTGGAGGCGAGCCTTGCACTACAAAAAAAGACACATCTGTGACATTTTGGGCCAAGCGAAAAAAAATATGTCATGCTTATGACACTTTTATGACGATAATTGTGACAAAAACACATATCATCATAGATGTGGTGGGGTCCTACTTTTATGACAAAAAATCATGACAGAAAATGGACTTTTCGTCCTGGGCGGGCCGGAGACGCAGCTGCATGACATTCTTTGGGCCGTCCATGACGGAAAAAATCATGGTAGAAGCGAGGGCGAGGAAAATATAGGGAGTTCCCAGTTACGGTGGGTGGTCGAGGCCGAGCTATGCACTGTGGTTTGCACGTTTCGCTTGTGTACGTGTGCGTGTGCGAGGCGTTAGCTAACTGAACCCGAGCGATCGCACGTTACTGAACCCGAGCGATCGATCCCTTGGCTATTAACTGAACCCGAGCGATTCATTCGCTGCTGACTGAACCCGAGCGATTCCTTCATTGCTGCTGCTAACTGAACTAAGCGATCGATCACTTCTGCTACTTACTGAAGCCGATCGAGCCCCCCGTACAAGATGTAGCCACCGGTGTTGAGTTGCCTCTCGATGAACAGTGACCGTTGCTACCATGCACGCGGTACGTAGAACGAGTCAAGACGTGGTGAGTCGAACCGATTGGTTGGCTATGGATGAACAGTTCCCAGTGGGTGTTGGATGAACAGGACCCTGTGGTAGTAGGCCGTTGCCGCTGGATGAATAGGACCCCGAGGAGGCCGCCACACCCCAGCCGGTTGGGGTGGATGAACAGGACCCCGTGGAGGCTATATGAATAGTAGCTGGTGGAGGCTGGATGAACAGTAGCCCGTGGAGGCTAGAGGAGGTCGATGGTGGATGAATAGTAGCTCATGGAGGCTGGAGCAATGTAGTAGACGGTGGATGAACAGGACCCCATTTCGACCGTCGGCACTCCCAAAAGTTTGTTTCCTCCATTTTGCAGTAAGCCACACCCCTCCCGATCAACAGGACCCCGTTTCGACCGTAGGCACTCGAACAGGAGTCTGTTTCCTTCGTTTTGCGGTACGCCAGACCCTTTCCGATGAATGGGACCCCGTTTCGACTGTATGCGGTTGAACAGAAGGCCCATTTCCTCCGTTCTGTTGTACGCCAGACCTCGTTTCAGCTGTATCGTCCAACCGGTTGGCTCCCGATGAACACAACGTATTCCGTTGCCTCCCGATGAACACAACGCATTCCGTTGCCTCTCGATGAAAACGACGCAGTTTCTCTGTTCTGGCCCAGCCGGTTAGCTTCCGATGAACAGGAAGTCGTTGCTGCTGTCCGTTGCCTCTCCATGTACACGAGCCCTGGCCATACATATGCGTGAGTACGCATTCGAAACCACGCCCGTATGTATGTACGTGGCCGTATTTTTTGGCATCTGGCTGTTCGTACGTGTGCACGGTTTTGGCTGGCTACCCGAACTGCTACCGCTCCTTACTCGGCCACGGTTCATCGTTGCAGACAGACCAATCAGCCGGTATGTACACAAACAACGGCACGTATGCTTCGACCGGGTGGGTCCCAGCTGTCAGGGAGGACAAGGAGGCACTTCCTTGCATGCGAATATATAGCTGGCGGGTCCCAGTGGTCAGGGGCGGAATCATATTTTTTTACCCGTAATAAGGAGGCACTTCCTTGCGTGCAAAGATGTCGGTGGTGGGTCCCTGTTGTTAGGGGCACGCATAAGAGGCACTTCCTTGCGAAGATATACGTGGTGGGTCCCAGCTTTCAGGAGGAGGAATAATTTTATTTTTGCATAATAAGCAGGCGGTTGCATGCGTGCGTCCGTGGACCTGGTGCGTCCCCACTATCAGGCTCTTCACATATAGTCCTTTTTCAATTACACTCATTTGTTGACCACGCCGCGCTGAGTGCACCAAGGCGGTGGACGGCGGCGAGGGCCCGGACGGCAATGAGCTGGTGATGGAAAGACATGGCAGTGGAGTCGCAGACGGAGAGGTGTACGAGGGTTAACTGGTTCTGGTGCGACGTGGTTCTATAGTCGGCGGAGAATAACATGAGGTGTGGAGGGGCGGAGGGATGGCTTGGCCGGAGGTGGGGTAGCGCTTCGTAGCGAAGCATGCTAAGCAGAGCTACTAGCAGCCGGAGGCGGGAGCAGGTGGTCCCGGTGGCACTGAAGGAAGAAGACGAGAGATTGAAGATGAATGTCGGCCGTTGGATGTAAATCATACGGCTATCAATGTCAGAATCATTTGTTGACTAAGTTGACAACGCCTTGCGTTGGCTTTGACCTATTGGCCCACATTTCAGCCTTCAAATTTTTTGCACATATTCAACCCATTTTTTTAGAATTTACAGTCCATTCACTGTGCTGGGTGAACAAATAATGTAGCGTCCATGCGGCCCATTTATTTTTTTTTCTAAAAAAACAACATCCCATCTGCACTTTCTAGAAATACATGAATTTGGTGGCCTGGGTGAACAAATAATGTAGCATCCATGCGGCCTCGTTTTTTCTAAAAAAACTACAACCCATTTGCACTTTCTAGAAATACAATAATTTGCTGGCCTGGGTGAATAAATAATGCAGTGTCCATGCGGCCCATTTATTTTTTCCTAAAAATTACAGCGCATTTGCACTTTCTCGAAATATACGATTTTGCAAGGCTGGTTCTATTTATAATGTTGGGTTGGACGCATCAATATTATCCAAAAATAAATAGGGGCTAAGCATTTTGTTATAAATATATTTAAATAATAAGTGCTTTATTTACATTGGTCCTTAAATCTTAGCAAGCTTTTGTACACAATCACTTGTATTTTCGTTGACCTTAAGTAAAAAAAAGTAGGATTTTATTGTTAAACATTCATTTTTATAAGTTCATAACACATGAGATATTTTTTTATTATATATGTAAGTATATGTTAAATATATGATGATAATAACAATAATATATAATAACATATAAAACAATATAAATATATATATAATATTGTTAGAAGGGAAACATAAGTTGGACCTGGTGTACCTATTCTTATATAGAAAAATAGAGAAGACCTCTACGTTTTCTTAAAAAAATACATAAGTTGGGCTGTGGATATTTAAGAAAAAAATAAAACCTAGGATGGGAGGGCTATAGACCGGTCGATACATGACATACCTCAACAAATACAAATCGACATGTTGTGGGATGCACATGTTAAAAAAGAAAGCCTAGGCTGGGCAGCCCACATTCCAGCCGATACTTGTTGGCCCATTGATAATAAATGATATATGCCAGCTCCCCGATGACTAGCTTCATTATAAATTTATCTCCTTTAGTAACTACATTGACAAACCAGTGGTTCCCAACGTCAGTATAGCATTAGGAGGAAGTATTTTTTCAATGAGGCACTTGCTTGCATACGGCCATTGACCTGGTAGGGCCATAGACGTGCTATAGTAGTGATAGATGCTGTGCCTAATTTTGAGCGAAAGTACTAGAGTAGCCCAGTGGCCAAGTTCCACTCGCCAACCGCTACTCCACCGGGTTCGATTCCACTTGATGCAGTGAAAGTATCCACAAATTTTTGCCTCTGCCTCTGACATGTAGGTGCCCATTGTCATCTATGCACACCACCTCCAACACACTCAACATTGTGTGGGCATTTTGAAAATAGCATATCTTTTTGACTGTGCATCATATGAAGATGTGTTATGCATGAATGTTGATCAGCATGATGTTAACTGGCTGGTAGTTCCATTTTCGACCATGAATAAACTTCCAACATGATGTTATCCTTGTTTGAAAAGGGCATGTTCACATAAATGCTCTGCCTCCGGAACTTGCAGTTTCTTATCTGAAACTGAAACTTGTAGTTTCTTCTTTGATAATCACATTGTCTGCACTTTTATATGAAACTATATTTTCTTAAAGTGCTAAAAATAGATCTCTAGAATTCATAAAATACTTCATATGCTCAATACTGCAAATCTGAAATTCAAAAGACATCCATATATGAAAGTACTCTCAAATCTGAAATGCAAAACACAATTCACAACTTGCAAATACTTACAACTCTAAGCTCCTCGAGAGGATGGCGGGGAAGCATCATCAGGCCAACTGTTCTTCTCCTCTTGCAGTTGGGTTCGGTCGACGAAGTCTCCACCGGCTTGCTCTGCCATGGCACCCTTACAAATGACACCGTGTAGATGCTCGATGCTTCAACCTCGGGTGGATGCTCCATCTTGGATCAATACAACCACCACTGCAGCCTCACGAACGGATCCGGTGAATCTATTTGCTCCATGGCCCAAAGGAGCAGCTCTATGTACTCCCGCGCGACTCCCTTTGGGTGTATCGCCTCTTTTTCGCTCTTTTCCAGATATTTGGCTATCACGTTCTCGACGCTAATTGCTCCGGGTTGTCAAACCAAGACTATATCTCCAACATCCTAGCTAGCTTCACAGGTTCGCCGCTTGCGAGCCACACGTATCGGTTGTACTCCTCCATCGATCTACTTCTCCATAGCACCTTCACTCGCCGGCGGTGGTTTTTGAATGGAAGAGGAGAGGAGAGACACTGGTTTTGGATTAGAATGGGAGAGGAGCGGCGGTGGTTTTGAAATGGAAGAGGAGAGGAGCGGCGCTGGTTTTGGATTGGAACAGGAAAGGAGTGGAGGTGGTTTTGAAATGTAAGAGGAGAGGAGCAACACTAGTTTTGGATTGGAACAAGAGAGGAGCGGCGGTGGTTTAATAGGAGAGGAGCAACACTAGGTTTGGATTGGAACAAGAGAGGAGCGGCGGTGGTTTAAGAGGAGAGGAGCGGCACTGGTCTTGGAAGTATTTTTTTGTTTTGCGTATTTTGGGTGAAGGTTTGACCATGTACTGTATTTGACAAGCAAAATGTGAATGCATATCATAAAAAATTGTATTGTTTGGTTCATGTCTAAATGTACTTTCAAATTATATTATTTTTGCAACGTATAACATATATTTTATTCGTGAAAATCATGGTCAAATATGACCCAGAATAGAAGGGAGACTAGTTAATGTGGGGTCACTTTCTTAATTGAAGGGTAAATTGATTTTGATTTTGATCCAGTCACAGCGCGCCAGCTCTGTCATCCAATCCTAAATCACTTCCGCACACTCCTCTCCCTCTTCTCCATTGCAATACCACCACCTCTCCTCTCCATCATCTCCATTCCAAAACCACCCCCTCTCCTCTCCATCTTCTCCATTGCAAAACCACCGTCTCACCTCTCCCTCTTCTCCATTGCAAGACCACCGTCTCTCCTCCCATCTTCCAAAGCTAGCACCACACCTCTCATAAGGACATCTATGGAGAGGATGTAGCAGCAAATCGGGCAGATCGACAGCGGCGACCAGGCAAAGTTAGCCAGGTTGAAGCAGATCCTTAATTGGTTTGACAACGAGTGGGAGATTTCGAGGACGGTGAGGGCCATGTGGATTTCAGAAAAGAGTACTCTCTAGAGAAGTGCCAATATAAGCTACTAGTATTTGATTAAAGGATTTTCTACCGAGAAAGATCCGTCCACAGAGAGCGCCACCCATCCCACTGGTGGTGGATGGCAATGCTTAGATGGAGCATGGTTGGTGTCGGTAATTTTCACTTGGCACCTCGCACTCTACATATATTCTGTTTCCATCCATACATTTGTGCAGTTCCACCAAAATGCAGCTGAATAACCATGTTTGCACAGATAATGAAAAAGCATGATTACATTATAGTGGCACTAGTTGATGAAACATACACTAATAAATAGAAGAAACTTCATTTTCTTAATGGGAAAATATTGCAATAGTATCATAGTATGCCATGCTACGAGGGCGAGATGGGCCCTGCGACGCCTCATGCGGTAGGCCCCATACTGGAAATCGACCCAATTCTCCCCGATACACCTTCTACCAATGATGAACATCAGTGTACAATGGTAGTACAAGGAGGGGCCTTGAGACATTCCAATCTCTATTTTGTGCAGATCAACTTAAATTAAGAACCCTAGTTTGCAGAAAGACTTAAACATTAACAACGGGACTAGTTGATACATATACTAACAAAGAGAAGCACTTTCTTTATCTACATTGGAAATGAAATTATAGAGAGGACACTCACTCTATTTTAAATGTATTATTACTTCATTTTATCAGGGCTCTAGGGTCGAGCAGGTGGCAAGCGAGGTGTACCGTGTGTCACAAGGATGGAGGCCGGGGTGCTTAGACTGGGATGCTGAAGCTGGCTCTTTCAGTCCCTATCTTCCGCCCTGATGTTTCTGTGGTAGCATTTGGGTTGTAATGCAAACTTGGTCGACCTGGTGCTGCGTCCCCCTACCTGCCTAGCTTATGTGGTGAACTTGTCTCCTACTAGTACTCAGTCCGTTCTAGTAGTAGTTGCATAACTGCCCATTTACACCGAGATATTGTTGGATAATGGTTCTCTATGGTTGGGTTTCTTTAATGAAATTGGAGGAAACCACCTCTTTTGATATATAAAAAATATCAATGGCACTAGTGGTGCCAAAACATTGCCTCAAATTAATAGCATCACTAGATTAAGGTGCAAAATAATAACATTACTCCTTTATCAGTGCAGTGCCAAAACAGTAGCACAAGAGCAGAGTCAACATGCAAGATCTTTGGCAAATGGTCGGACCAAAAAGGAACATACCTCGTGATGGGAACCATTTCTACAGTCAATGCCATCATAGAAGGGATGACACCAGTCACCAACATGGATGATCCAATTCATGGGACCTTTTTGTGCAGTTCACCCAAAATGAAGCAATGTTTGCATCATGCAGTTAGCAAGTACTTGGTCCAACGAGATAGCAGCTTCTTCTTCACTAGTTGCAATAAAATTGAGCAACATCAAGGTTGGTCGTGAAGCTCGTGGAATGTTCAACTATAATTTGGATATCATTTTGTGCAGCAAGGTTGGAAAAAGTGGTAGGCATAAGCGAGGTGGTTCGCCTTCGCCTAGTGCCTAGGCGGTGCTTAAGCGCCCTAGGCGCAGCCTAGGCAATTTGTTTACTATTAGGGTGTATATGTGGTTATTATATGTGTACTTTATTAATTTAGGGCATATAAGAATGTTAACTACCAGCTACTACAATTGGAATATGGCCCTTTTGGCACATCAGTGCAATATGGCATGATTTCTCGCTTGGGTAGACAATTTCTTACTTGCTATGCCTAGACTTCTACTTATGCCCTAGGCGAGGCGTTTGGCCATTTCCTAGCTCCTAGGCGTGCCTGAGAGCCTCCTAGGCACTGCCTTTTGCAACAAAGAGTTCAACTAAGATCAAGCGTGAAATGTATATCTCTGTCTGCACAAAAAGTTGGAAAGGAGGGTGACTAACAAGTGATGAAACATACATCAAACGAGAAGAAGCATGTTCCTTATCTGAATGGTGATCCTACAAGGACAATATCAATTTCTAAAGCAGCAGCATTGCTAGATATTAGTGTGGGTGTTACGATTAACTATGAAAACCATTCAATACGACATTACTTTAATGGTGCCATTGCTTCATTTTACTAGCAACATTACATTGACAGTTGCTAAAGAGTTGGTATTTGGGCACGGGAGAGTAGGCGGACCAGGACATTTGCATTTCTAATGAAAAGGAGCAGCTTATCTTAATGGGAAATTTAACAGGACATGAAAAACAGTGCCATTGATTCATATTACTGGAGGCATTACATTGAAAACAACAGTAGTTTAACGTGTCCTTACTTTTAACAGTGGGACTACTACATTTTACCAGTGGCATTACATAAGAGGGGCTCGGGGCAACAAACATCAGAACAGGATATCTGGGTTGGTCCCATTTTTGTTCGGTATAGCCACCTTATACTATGTGAGGCTAGCAAATCTAGTGCTGGACATACTCTGTTGACTTGTCCCCCAGTCCCCACTTTCTTTCCTTTTCATCCAAAAGATCGGTTTATATTGAGTTTGTACCGTGTTTCCCTTTATTTCCCTATTAGACCAAGAGACCAGTTGGATAGCCAGTCTCTACTACTTTTCGCCCCCATTATTTCCTCATTCGACAAAGTCCTAGATTCAGGTAACAAATCTTCCCCCCAACCCCCACCCCCTTTCTTCCCTATTTGAACCAAGCAGTACTAGCTTCAACTGCATGAAGTAGTTTTACCTCTTAACAGTAAAAATTTAGGTGGCTTTCGAACAGCCGATCGATTCTATCTACGAGGGGGCCTGAGAAATAGTAAAAGATACAAATGCAGCGACGTGAGGAGATGGGGCAGTAGAGTAAGTGATAGAGGCAAAGGTATCCCGTCTTTCGATGAGATGGTGGCTATCGTTTTGGAGGAAGTCGACTTGGACGATCCGACTACGAACGTGCGAGGACGTCGCGCCTTAGCAATCGCTAAACCAACTCCGAGAGGTTATTGACCACGCCGAAGCACGATCAACCTGGCCACGAAGGTCTATTTCCTGCAGGCAAACGAAGAACATGCAAGAAACTAAGATTGCAATCTGGATATTGCGAATATAAGATGAAATCTTTATTGATCAAGGTGGGGTTCCGTGACGCCTTTGTCTGGTCGTTGAACACAAACAAAGTACGCGAGGTTGCAGCTATGGCGAACTTTAGTCTAAACAAAACCCAAAGTCTAAACGACGCCCTAAGGGCTGTATATATGGAGGAAGGGGGGAATTTCCTGGCCCTTGGAGGAGGGGTCCGAAACCAACCCTAACTCTTGTTTCCCCACACATACAGACTCTAAAAATAGCCTATACTTAAGTATTTAGAAAATACATGGGCCTGGCTCAATAATAAGGTGACGCAGCACCTAGAATAGCCTCTGGATGAAATTTATGAAGTGGCATCTTGTATATTTCGTCCAAGCCTTCATGCACTCCCTATGGTGGCTCCAAAATCCTGAAATCATCACTTGTAACTCCGTTCTTGAGCCCCTTGCGCATGCCATCATCTCCATGCTTGAACTTGCTCCAAGGTTCATCTTTCTTGTCCAAACTAGGCCCTTTATTTGTAAGAAAAACAAATGTATCCAATTTAGGCAGCATCATATTCTCATGAACATTAGAATCGTTACCAAGAAAAGAAAGTACCTGATAATTCAACTGGAGTGCGTGAGCTCTAGTAATTGGTCCAGTATGTATAGTAGCGGGGGCTGTGGGTGTAACAATGTTGTTGATGTCCTCATTATCCTCCCCTTCTTGAAATGAAGTCATCCTCGACGAAAGCTCATCCTCCTCACCCAAATAAGGCTTCAAATCTGGAATGTTAAAAGTGGGACTAACCCCAAAATCTGCAGGAGCTCAAGTTTATATGCATTATCATTTATTTTCTCTAACACCTTAAAAGGACCAGCAACACGTGGCATTAGCTTTGATTTGCGCAAATTAGGAAATCTATCCTTACGCAAATGTAACCAAATAAGATCTCCAGGTGCAAGCACAACATGTTTTTTACCCTTATCTCCAGCAAGTTTATATTTAGCATTCATACGCTCAATGTTTTCCTTAGTTAACTCATGCATTTTTAATATCAATTCAACACGTTCTTTAGCATCAAAATTATCCTTCTTTGAAGATGGAAGAGGCAACAGATCAATAGGTGCACGAGGTAGGAAACCATACCCAATTTCAAAAGGGCACATCTTAGTAGTAGAATGCAATGAACGATTATAAGCAAATTCAATATGAGGCAAGCATTCTTCCCACATTTTCTTATTATTCTTCAAAACAGCCCTAAGCATAGTAGACAATGTTCTATTGACTACTTCAGTTTGTCCATCAGTTTGGGGGTGACAAGTAGTACTAAAAAGCAGTTTAGTCCCCAATTTAGCCCATAAACATCTCCAAAAGTGGCTAAGAAATTTAGTATCACGATCTGAAACAATAGTATTTGACACACCATGCAAGCGAATAATTTCATGAAAGAACAAATCAGCAACATGAACAACATCATCGCTTTTATGACATGGTATAAAGTGTGCCATTTTCGAGAACCTATCCACGACAACAAATATGCTATCCCTCCCCTTCTTTGTTCGAGGTAAACGTAAAATAAAGTCCATAGATATATCCTCCCAAGGAACACTAGGTACATGCAAAGGCATATATAAACCATGAGGATTTAGTCGTGACTTAGCTTTTTGACATGTAGTGCAGCGAGCAACAAAACGCTCAACATCATGTCTCATCTTTGGCCAAAAGAAATGTGTAGCAAGTATATCCTCCGTCTTCTTCATGCCAAAGTGTCCCATTAATCCTCCTCCATGCGCCTCCTGCAACAACAAAAGATGAACAGAGCTAGCTGGAATGCATAGCTTGTTAGTCAAAACACAAATCCATCATTAATGACGAACTTGTTCCACGTTCTTCCTTCTTTACAATTCTGCATTACATCTTTAAAATCAGCATCATGCACATATTGATCTTTGATGGTCTCCAAACCAAATATTTTGAAGTCAAGTTGTGAAAGCATAGTATAGCGACGAGACAATGCATCAACAATAACATTTTCTTTACCCCTCTTATGTTTAATGACATAAGGGAAAGTCTCAATGAATTCAACCCATTTAGCATGTCTACGATTCAGTTTAGCTTGACTTTTAATATGTTTCAAAGATTCATGATCAGAATATATAACAAATTCTTTGGGCCATAAATAATGTTGCCTTGTTTCTAAAGTCCGAACAAGAGCATATAATTCTTTATCATAAGTAGAATAATTCAGACTAGGCCCACTCAATTTTTTAGAAAAGTATGCAACAGGTTTGCCATCTTGTAATAACACACCTCCTAATCCAATTCCACTAGCATCATATTCAAGCTCAAAAGTCTTATTAAAATCAGGAAGTTGGAGTAAAGGAGCATGTGTCAACTTATCTTTCAATACCGTGAAGGCTTCTTCTTGTGCGGTACCCCAAACAAAAGGCACATCCTTCTTTGTAAGCTCATTGAGAGGTGCAGCAATTGTGCTGAAATCTCTCACAAAACGCCTATAGAATCCAGCGAGGCCAAGATAACTCCTCACTTGTGCTGTGGAGTAACAACATAGCCAAGAAAATATACTTGTTCGGTGCAAAAGGTGCACTTTCCAAGGTTACCAAACAAACGTGCATCACATAGAGCAATAAAAATAGCACGTAAATGTTCCAAATGTTCCTCCAAAGATTTTCTATAAATCAATATGTCATCAAAGTAAACTACCACAAATCATCCAATGAAAGCACGTAAAACTTCGTTCATTAATCTCATGAAAGTACTAGGTGCATTAGTTAACCCAAAAGGCATGACTAACCACTCATATAATCCAAACTTAGTTTTAAATGCTGTTTTCCATTCATCTCCCAATTTCATACGAATTTGATGGTATCCACTACGCAAATCAACTTTGGAGAATATTGTAGAGCCACTCAATTCATCAAGCATGTCGCCTAGCCTAGGAATAGGATGACGATAATGAATAGTAATATTATTAATGCCTCTACAATCAACGCACATACGCGACGTACCATCCTTTTTCGTCACTAAAATGACAGGAACATCACATGGACTAAGGGATTCACGTATATAACCTTTGTCGAGCAGTTCTTGTACTTGACGCATAATCTCCTTCATCTCCTCTAGATTTGTACGGTATGGTGCACGGTTGGGTAATGATGCACCGGTAATTAAGTCAATTTGATGCTCAATCCCTCGAATAGGTGGTAATCCCAGTGGCACGTCTTGTGGAAAGACGTCAGCGAACTCCTGCAAAATGGTAGTGACAGCGGAGGCAAAGAGGAAGGCACGTCCTTGAATGAAATAATGCCTCTTTGCACACAAAAGCATAGCAAACATATTTGCTGAAATCTAGATCATCAATATCAAATTTGGTGGCAAGTAAACATGCACTTTTCAATTTAATTTCAGAAGCAACACTAGATGGTTTATTATTAGGCTTCATTTGTTGCTCAAATTCTTTTGCCACAATCTGATTTTCACTCTTATTTTTCTCCTGTTTTACTTTATTAGCTCTATTAATATCATCTTTCAAAATGGAATCAGGAGTCATAGGAAGCAACGTAATATTTTTATCCTTATGAACAAGTGTATACTGATTGTTTCTACCATGGTGTACAGAATTTTTATCAAATTGCCATGGTCTAACAAGTAACAAGGAACATGCTTGCATAGGTACCACATCACAATCAACATAATCAGCATATGTAGAGATACTAAAATGCACACGAACAGTACGTGTTACCTTAACCTTGCCGCTGTTCGTGAACCATTGGATGTAGTAAGGATGTGGATGTGGTCTTGTGGTGAGAGATAGCTTCTCCACCATCTCCATGCTAGCCAAGTTATTGCAGCTCCCTCCATCTATAATGACGCGAACAGAATGTTCCTTCACAACTCCCTTTGTATGGAACAAAT